>NC_136057.1:634630519-637030519 GCF_964261635.1 Lissotriton helveticus | reverse complement strand
GGACCTGTATCAAGTGTTCGTCATCTGCATTGGTTGCTGTGGGGCTCCCTGTCTGGCGTTCTCCCTTCCGTTCTCACATTGGCCCCATTCACGACTCGGATATTTATTTATTTGCTGGTTTTTATAGCGCTATGAATAAACTCCCGAGGGGGTATCTCCGCGCTTATGACAGTCAGCCTAAAAGCTATAAAGGTAGCAGAGATTCTAAAAGAAAACTCACAATAAAAGCTTAAGGAAGTTGCTAAAATGAGCTAAACAGAAAAGTTTTCAGTTTTTTTCTGAAATGAAGGTGATTGGAGCATTGCCTCAAAGAGAAAGGAAGCATGTTCCAACAATTGGGGCCCACCACGGACAAGGCCCTGCCGCCTAGCCTGGTTTTACTGATTTTAGGTACATTTAGTAGTAGCTGTTCACTAGACCTAAGGGTGCGAACAGGAACATATGGAACAAACTTTTGAGTCAAATATTCAGGTCCTAGTTCATGGAGACTTTTATGAATAGTACAGCAGATCTTAAACTTTACTCGTAAACGTATAGGCAGCCAATGAAGTTTGTGTAGTAAAGGTATAGATGGAGATCTGGGGGGTGCATTAAGCACCAACCTGGCTGCTGTATTCTGTACTACCTGTAAACGGTCTAGGACCTCTTCATTAGCTCCTGCTAGCAAACCATTACAGTAATCTAGACGGCTAATCACCAAAGCCTGAACTAGAGTTTTCCTATGGGAATCAGGAAGAAAAGGAAATATCCTGCGGAGGAGACCAATCACCTGGAAACAAGATCCTACAGTAACGTTGACATGCTGTTTCATGGTCAACTCCTGTTCCAGACGTACCCCTAGGTTTTTAATAGTTGCTTTAGGTTCAGGAACTGGGCCTAAATCTAGAGGCCACCAATCAGGGGACCATTGGATCCTAGCTTTACCAAAGAGCATCACTTCAGTCTTCCCAACATTACATTGGAGAAAGTTGGAAGACATCCAACGCGCTACAGCCTTCATCCCATCAGAGAAAGATTGTATAATCTCAGGGGTAAGATGTTTAAAAGGGAAGAGTAGCTGCCCCGGCTGCAGACATGGCGCCATCGAAAAGCACGGCCCGAGGAGGACCAGGGACAAGCTGCTAGCCGGTAAGCTTAGCTGTGAGCGTGGCCGCTAGTCCGAGATCAGATTTGGTGACGGGGGCCTCGGGAGACGGCCAGGTGGAGAGAGTGGGGAGGGCGGCGGAACCAGCAGAGGGGCTGGAAGCCGCAGAAGCTACGGGAGCTGCAAATGTTCAAAAATCAAATATGAAACTGGCCAAAGCAGTATTCCAGTATCTGCAGTCTAGCAAATTGGCAAAGCTTGCGGATATTGCTACAGTATCGCCTGGAGAAAATCATCTAGTGGATACAATATTAAATGCCATTGCTAATAAACAACAATGTTGCGCTAACTCTGTGCTCCAGAGTACTGTGATGTGTGATCAGCTACGGCAGCCTTTCCATGCCGAGGCACAGAGCTTAGAGAATACAAGCAATATATTTATGGGAACAATGGAGATGGAGTGTAGGAGAGTAGGGTCTGCTATCCTATGGTCACCCCAATTTTTGCTTTTTGCTTCACTGGTTTTCGACTTAATGTGGCTGTGGGCCTGCTAATCAGACCCCCAGCCTGCTGTTCTCTCTCAAAATTCACAGACATGTACTATAGGTACATCACCAATTTGGTACTGGACACCTTGTCAGCCCCTGTACCATGCACTATAGGTGCTCAGGGCATAGGTGCATCCAAGGCCTACCAGGGGCTGCAGCATATCTTTTGCCACCCCTGGCTGGTACTTAAATCGACATAACTGGCTGTTCACACAGCTGGGGCAAGGTGGTGTACTCACCCCTTGCATAGATATAGTATACCTATGTCTAAACCTATATCTGGACACATGGACACCTATAAGTCACTCCTATGGCAGGCCTTTACAATCGTTGAGGCAGAGTGCTTGGTTTTATGTGAGATGGTGCTCTAGCATGAGCTGAGCCTGTCTGCAGTGTTGGGACCAATTCCTTAATGCTGTTCCAGTGATACTGCCATACCATATACTCTTAAGTGCATTATAATCCTCGCGGTTATTGCAACTCTGGTTTGGCTTTATCAAAACATGTTGTGTTTGGTGTCATACACATTGGAATACTATCCCCTTGCTAGTCCTGGTGATGGGGATAGCATCCCACCCTTCTAGAGGGAGAAGACATGTTACTTTACTGAAAACGCGGTTAATCCTAACCAGAGCCCCAGCATCACAAAATGGACGCTGCTGCCACAGACACATGTCTGGCCTCCTGCTGCTGACCGAAACTTGGCAGAGGACGCCTGGACAAAGGGTTTCCTGTCACAGGGAGGTGTCACACCACCCCAGACAGGAGATAGTGGATTGTAGCAGGGAGGGTTGAAAGAAACTAGACACTGCCTTGGGCGCACAAGGTGTCCCTGGGCAGATTCCAGTCAAACCGGTTCTGGGGCCATCCAGCCCCAGTCCTGGTGCGAAACTGGACAAAGGAAAAGGGGTGTAACCACCCCCTTCCTGGGTCCCACCCATAGGAGGGACCTAGCAGGTAATCTAGCCCCTTGATTTGACTTACAAGTAGGAGCTGTGCAGATGCACAACAGATTATCCTGACTGAAACTTATGAAACGAAACTCTGGACCCTTTGACATCCCACTCGATGTGGAAGACTGAAGAATCTCCCTTGTGGTCAAGGAGTGACCACCCTGTGCAAACAGGCACCATCCAGCACCTCGACATTTGCTTTGTTGCAGTTCCCGCCGGAACTCGAGTGACAGAGATCAACAAGACCCAGCGTGCCTGCCTTCTAACAGCCCTATCCACAGTCCCTGCAGAGCTGAGACCCGTGGAGGCGACCTGAAGCGTGGGGCCGGCCATCTTGGAGAAACTATGAAGCACTGACCGTGCAGCATTTGAGGCTTCCTCAAAGCTGTGCATTGGAGTCTGAGAAGCTCCAGCCCCGAGCAGCTTTTGCACCGAAGCTCACCCCTCCACACTCGAGGAGTGCTGCGTGGGGCACTTTTGCATTTTCCTGCTCGATGCATTGGTCCGGTCGCTTGCCCGTTGGCTAGTGGCCCCAGTACCGACGAACCTTTGAATTTGCTCTACTAGTCTGGTTGCTCCAGATTGGTCCTCACTCCCCTGAAAAGGAGCACCCGCTCAGACCTTGCTGGTCCGAGTAAGAAGCGATCTTTGAATCCTGCGTGGGTTGCATTTGCCAAGGCCTGTTGACACTGATCTTGAAGCCGACACCGCCGACAGCGAGAGCCTTTGTGGGACAGCTCTTGATTCACTCCAGGACATCCTCGGTGCCCCAGAGACCACGTGGCAGCGGAGACAAGCTTCACAACATCAACCTGATTGCGCCCAACATTGCCTGGTTCCTTCCTGGTTCCTTCCTGGTCACTGGCTAGTGACCCAGACTCTGTCCCCTCTGCTTTCAGGTACTCTACAACTTCGATCCACCCTTGGATCGCACCGGACCCTTCTCTTCTGGACGCCTGCAGCATCTTCATCTCCAGGCACCCTAGATCTTCATGACGAAACCCGACACATCTTTGCAACTGTGCACCTGCTTCCTGTGGGTGAGGTAACTCTTGAACACCGGTGCTCCTGTAGTGGTTTACACCTCTAGTGTCTAAGTCTAAAGTTTTGTCCTTCTAGTCCAGTCGGAAGACTCTTAAAACTGTAACTAGATAACTTTTAGGCACCATTGACTTTGCATTGGTGCATGCGTGTGCTTTCTGCACTGCACCTGAATCCCGCGGGCTACTCCCGTCCTAACTGCTGTTAGTCCAGTGTAGTCCCAGCGATTCCCAAGGCCCTAGGCCTTACCCCTGATCGATTAGTGATTGTTATACCACTTTTTTGATATATGGTTTGAGTGGCCACCGGCCTCATCCATAACTGTGCAACTTGTGTATGTTATACTGTGCTTTTATTTAAATGCTTGTGCTTCATTGCTCATAAAGAGTAGTGGGGATTATTCTAAGAATAAATACATATATTTTGATAATATATAACTTGGTTGGTGTCCTTTCATTTGATATTACAGGATTGCATATGGTAAAACAGCTGGCTTCACATGTCCTCTTGAGTTAAGCCTCTAGGCTGCTTAGTCCATGCTACCTCTAGGATAGCTTGTCTATAAGGTTGACTTACAACCACCACCATAAGGGATTGTTTGGACTGATACAAGGTGCCCACAGAACTGTGGACATCATACATCAGGCCAACTTCTCACATTGGTGGCAGCGGTGGGATTTGAGCTTTGCTGTTGTTTTACCTTTGCAATCTTATATCAAATTGAAAGATCACATTAAGTACCATAGGTACATATAAATAAAAGCTTAGCATATTTAAGTTCTACTGAACTTAGTAGTTGTAGGTAGAAGGGCTTAGCACACCCTGACTACAACTCACTAGCAAGGTACAGTAGGAAAAAACTTAGTGTAGGTAAGTGCATCACTTACACCTCACTAGAAGTCATGTCTGGCACAGGTGAAGCTATAAGCTCTCTACCTGGGAGGGTTGACCCTCCACAGGCAACCACCAGCTATGACAAACTCAGACACAATGACTTGGGTGCCTTATGCACTGCAAGGGGGCTGAGAAAGGGTCACAACCCTACCATTCCGATCCTGATAGCCATCCTACAGAAGGATGATCTTTAGAAGGCTAAAGTAGTTCCCTCAGGGTCAGGAGAAGGAGTGAAGCCCATAGATACTGAGAACACCACCCCAGAGGAAGAAGATGAGGAGGTGAACCCAGACTCTAATGATAATGATTCAGATCATGATCAAGGGGTTAACCAGGTACCAGCTGGAAGGCTTAGCCAAGCCAATCTGGTCCTACATGGGAATGGAGAAGGGAATCACTTCCCCAGACCCAATAGCAGAATTCTCCCAGGCAATAGGAGAGAGAGAACCCCTTCCAGGGATTCCCACATTTCTAGTGCCTCAAGAGAATCTCAGAGAGGAATGACTACCCCTCAGAGGAAAGGGCACAAGGCCAGGATGAGGGCTGTTAATCTCCAAATAGAGAGGGAAGAAGTAGCCCTTGCCCAAGCTAGACTTGCTCTGGCAAGAGAGCAGAAATTGAGTGGGGAGACTCCCACTGGTGGCAGCATTATCCCAAAGGATAAAGACAGGTCCTATGATCATAGAAACCTGAGTAAGATTGTGCCCCCCTACAGAGATGGGGATGATATCCACAAATGGATAACTGCTCTGGAGAGGGCCTGCATGGTACAACAGGTCCCTCAAGATCAGTGGGCAGCAATCTTGTGGCTCTCCTTTTCAGAGAAAGGGAAAGATAAGCTCCTCACAGTTAGACCTGAGGATGCTAAAAACTACTCTGTCTTGAAGAGTGCTCTTATTGTACGGTTTGGCCTAACCACTGAGCAATACAGGTTGTTGTTCAGAGACACCCAAAAAGCAAAGACTCAAGACTGGATTGATGTTGTTGATTGTGCCACTAAGGCTCTGGAGGGTTGGTTGCAGGGAAGTAACGTCTCAGACTATACAGGATTGTACAATCTTACAATGAGAGAGCAGATCCTTAATAACTGTCAGAACCAGCAATTGCATCAACACCTTGTGGACTCAGATCTGACCTCTCCCCAAGAATTGGGTAAGAAGGCAGACAAATGGGTTAAGCAGAAACCCCAGAACCAAGGAGGTGATCAGAAGAAAGCAGACCAGAAGGGTGGAGATAAGAAAGAAAAAGACCAGAAGTCTTCTATAGGCGCCCAAAATAGTAATAAGGAGGGTGGTTCCCAGAATGGTAACAAGAAAAAGAAGAATGATGGCCCAAAGAAACCTTGGTGCAACTTTTGCAAGTCCACTTCTCATTGGGGAAGTGAATGCACTAAGAGAAATCCAGTTCCTACCACTGCAGTCCCTAAGACACCTGCACCCCCTAGTACAGTTAGCAGTGGTAGTGCACAACCCAAGGCTATAGTGGGGTTAACCCTGGGTACTGAGATGGAGTCTGGCTTAGTCAGAATCCCTACTCAGGCAGTTCTGATCTGTGAGGGGGACATAGCTATGTGCTCTACTATAAGTCCTAATAACTTGGGCAAGTACAGGCAGACACCTTTAATTAATGAGAAACTGGCTCAGGCCTAGAGGACACTTGTGCCAGTGTCACTATGGTGACACCTAACTTTGTGGACCCTGAACAGATGATACCAGGTGAGAACTACCTAGTGACCAACGCTAGCAATGCCACTACTACACATAGTGTGGCTGTTGTTAACGTCTCCTGGGGAGGGGTAACTGGCCTCAAGAAAGTTGTTGTTAGTGCAGACCTCCCAGTTGACTGTTTGTTGGGCAATGATCTTGAGGAATCCTTATGGTCAGAAGTGGAGTACAGGACTCATGCAGAAATGCTAGGGATTTCAGCCCATGTCCTTGCTGTAACCAGGTCCCAGGCCAAGAAGTGCCTACCTGAACCTGTGGTGGATCTTGAAACAATAGACCAACCACAACCCAAGAGAAGGAGCAAGAGGGTCAAGGCAGTGCCTTCCCACTTGCCCCAGGTTGAGGATCAGACCTCACAGGAGGGTGATTCTGTGATCCAAGAGGAGACTGTCCCTGGAGAGCTTGAACCTGATCAGGTTGAGTTTCTGGGGACAGGGGGACCCTCAAGGACAGACCTGGGGCAGGCTCAGTTGACTTGCCCTTCACTTGAACCCCTCAGACAGCAAGCTGCTGCTGATGCTGCTGGGAATGCTCAATATACCCATAGAGTGTATTGGGATGGTGGGCTCCTTTATTCAGAGGCTAGAGACCTCAAGCCTGGTGCAACCAGGAGGTTGGTTATACCTCTGCAATTTAGGGGCTTCCTTCTAACCTTGGCCCATGATATTCCCCTTGCAGGACACTTAGGCCAGAACAAGACTTGGGACAGGCTTGTCCCTCACTTTCACTGGCCTCACATGTCAGAGGATGCCAAGGAGGTTTGTCGCTCCTGTGTCACCTGCCAAGCCAGTGGCAAACCAGGTGGCACCACAAAGGCCCCCCTTATACCTCTACCTGTGGTGGGGGTGCCCTTTGAGAGAGTTGGGATTTACATTGTTGGACCAATGGATCCCCAAACAGCATCTGGGCACAGATTTATCCTGGTGGTAGTGGATCATGCCACCAGGTACCCAGAGGCAATTCCCCTGAGGACCACACCAGCTCCTGTTGTGGCAAGGGCCTTACTTGGAGTTTTCTCCAGAGTGGGCTTTCCAAAGGAGGTACTTTCAGAGAGAGGTACTAACTTCATGTCTGGATACTTAAAAGCAATGTGGAAAGAGTGTGGAGTGAACTATAAGTTCACCACACCCTACCATCCTCAGTGCAATGGGCTTGTGGAGAGATTCAACAAGACCCTAAAGGGAATGATAAAAGGATTACCTGAAAAGCTCAGGCGTAGATGGGATATCCTTTTACCCTGCTTACTCTTTGCTTACAGAGAGGTCCCACAGAAGGGGGTTGGCTACAGCCCTTTTGAACTTTTGTTTGGCCACCCTGTGAGGGGTCCATTGTGTCTTGTGAAGGAAGGATGGGAGTTACCTCTCAAAAAGCCTAAACTTGATGTTGTGGACTATGTACTTGGTCTCCGCTCCAGGATGGCTGAATACATGGAGAAAGCATCCAAAAACCTGGAGGCCAGCCAAGAATTACAGAAAGCTTGGCATGACCAAAAGGCTGTTCTGACTGAGTACCAGCCAGGGCGGAAGGTGTGGGTGTTGGAGCCAGTGGCCCCAGCAGCTCTCCAGGACAAATGGTCTGGACCCTACACCATACTTGAAAAGAAGGGAGAGGTCACCTACTTGGTGGACCTTGAAATCCCTAGGAGCCCCCACAGGGTGTTCCATGTAAACAGGTTGAAAGCATTTGTTGACAGGGAAAGCATGGGTTTACGCATGGCTACAGATGGGGATCAGGAGGGAGAGAGTTACCCTCTCCCAGACCTGCTTTCCCAAAACCCTGATGATGGCTCAGTGGAAAGAGTAGCCTTGGCAGGCAGCCTCACTGACCAGCAACAGATGGACTGCAGACAGGTGTTGCAAGCCCATAGACACATGTTTTCACTTACACCCAGTCAAACTAACTGGTGCACCCATGTGGTGGATACAGGTGACAGTCTGCCTGTGAAGAATAAAATCTACAGGGAACCTGACCATGTCAGGGATTGTATAAAGGCTGAGGTGCAGAAAATGTTAGACCTTGGAGTGATTGAGCCATCAGAGAGCCCCTGGGCCAGCCCAGTAGTCCTTGTGCCAAAACCTCATACCAAAGATGGAAAGAGAGAAATGAGATTTTGTGTGGACTATAGAGGTCTCAATGCTGTCACTAGGACAGATGCTCATCCCATTCCAAGGGCAGATGAGCTCATTGATAAGTTGGCTTCAGCCAAATTTCTGAGCACATTTGATTTGACAGCTGGCTATTGGCAAATCAGGTTAGCTGATGAGTCTAAAGCCAAAACAGCATTCTCTACCCCCAGTGGACATTATCAGTTTGTGGTGATGCCCTTTGGTTTGAAGAATGCACCTGCCCCCTTCCAAAGGTTGGTGAATCAAGTCCTTTCTGAGTTGGATGACTTTTGTGCAGCATATCTAGATGATATTGCTGTCTTTAGCTCTACCTGGGAGGATCACCTGATCCAACTGAAGAAGATTCTGGAGGCCCTGCAAAAGGCAGGCTTGACTATCAAGGCTACCAAGTGCCAGATAGGGCAGAGCAAGGTTGTGTACTTGGGCCACCTAGTAGGTGGGGGTCAAGTTCAACCAACGGAGAGCAAGATCCAGGCCATACAGGACTGGGCTCTTCCAACTACCCAGACACAAGTCAGAGCCTTCTTGGGCCTGACTGGGTATTACAGGAAATTTATAAAGAACTATGGGTCCATTGTGACACCATTGAATGATCTGACATTCAAGAAGATGCCCAAAAAGGTTCAGTGGACAGTTACCTGTCAAAGGGCATTTGATGACCTGAAGAAGGCCATGTGCTCTGCACCAATCCTTAAGAGTCCTGACTACTCCAAACAGTTCATTGTTCAAACAGATGTTTCTGAGTTGGGGGTGGGAGCTGTGCTTTCACAACTTAATGTAGATGGTCAAGACCAGCCCATTGCTTTCATTAGCAGAGGGCTGACCCCCAGAGAGAAACGTTGGTCAGCCATTGAGAGGGAGGCCTTTGCTGTGGTTTGGGCCCTGAAGAAGTTGAGGCCATACTTGTTTGGTACTCACTTCCTAATTCAGACAGACCATAAGCCCCTCTTGTGGCTCAATCAGATGAAGGGTGAAAATCCCAAACTACACAGGTGGTCCATTTCCCTACAGGGGATGGACTTTACAGTGGAGCATCGCCCAGGGACTGACCATGGTAATGCAGATGGTCTCTCTAGGTACTTCCACTTAGAACATGAAGACTTATCTGGTCAAGGTTAAGTTTAATGTCCCTGCGTTTGGGGGGGGTTGTGTAGGAGAGTAGGGTCTGCTATCCTATGGTCACCCCAATTTTTGCTTTTTGCTTCACTGGTTTTCGACTTAATGTGGCTGTGGGCCTGCTAATCAGACCCCCAGCCTGCTGTTCTCTCTCTAAATTCACAGACATGTACTATAGGTACATCACCAATTTGGTACTGGACACCTTGTCAGCCCCTGTACCATGCACTATAGGTGCTCAGGGCATAGGTGCCTACCAGGGACTGCAGCATATCTTTTGCCACCCCTGGCTTGTACTTAAATCGACACAACTGGCTGTTCACACAGCTGGGGCAAGGTGGTGTGCTCACCCCTTGCTTAGATATAGTATACCTATGTCTAAACCTATATCTGGACACATGGACACCTATAAGTCAATCCTATGGCAGGCCTTGACAATCCTGGAGGCAGAGTGCTTGGTTTTATGTGAGATGGTGCTCTATCATGAGCTGAGCCTGTCTGCAGTGTTGGGACCAATTCCTTAATGCTGTTCCAGTGATACTGCCATACCATATACTCTTAAGTGCATTATAATCCTCGCGGTTATTGCAACTCTGGTTTGGCTTTATCAAAACATGTCGTGTTTGGTGTCATACACATTGGAATACTATCCCCTTGCCAGTCCTGGTGATGGGGATAGCATCCCACCCTTCTAGAGGGAGAAGACATGTTACTTTACTGAAAACGCGGTTAATCCTAACCAGAGCCCCAGCATCACAAAATGGACGCTGCTGCCACAGACACATGTCTGGCCTCCTGCTGCTGACCAAAACTTGGCAGAGGACGCCTGGACAAATGGTTTCCTGTCACAGGGAGGTGTCACACCACCCCAGACAAGAGATAGTGGATTGCAGCAGGGAGGGTTGAAAGAAACTAGACACTGCCTGGGCGCACAAGGTGTCCCTGGGCAGATTCCAGTCAAACCGGTTCTGGGGCCATCCAGCCCCAGTCCTGGCGCAAAACTGGACAACGAAAAAGGGGTGTAACCATCCCCTTCCTGGGTCCCACCCATAGAAGGGACCTAGCAGGTAATCCAGCCCCTTGATTTGACTTAAAAGTAGGAGCTGTGCAGATGCACATCAGATTATCCTAACTGAAACTTATGAAATGAAACTCTGGACCCTTCGACATCCCACTCGATGTGGAAGACTGAAGAATCTCCCTTGTGGTCAAGGAGTGACCACCCTGTGCAAACAGGCACCATCCAGCACCTCGACGTTTGCTTTGCTGCAGTTCCCGCCGGAACTCGAGTGACAGAGATCATCAAGACCCAGCGTGCCTGCCTTCTAACAGCCCTATCCACAGTCCCTGCAGAGCTGAGACCCGTGGAGGCGACCTGAGCGTGAGGCCGGCCATCTTGGAGAAACTATGAAGCACTGACCGTGCAGCATCCGAGGCTCCCTCGAAGCTGTGCATTGGAGTCTGAGAAGCTCCAGCCCCGAGCAGCTTTTGCACCGAAGCTCACCCCTCCACACTCGACGAGTGCTGCGTGGGGCCCTTTTGCATTTTCCTGCTTGACGCGTTGGTTCGGTCGCTTGCCCATTGGCTAGTGGCCCCAGTACCGACGAAACTTTGAATTTGCTCTGCTAGTCTGGTTGCTCCAGACTGGCCCTCGCTCCCCTGAAAAGGAGCACCCGCTCAGACCTTGCTGGTCCGAGTAAGAAGCGATCTTCGAATCCTGCGTGGGTTGCATTTGCCAAGGCCTGTTGACTCAGATCTTGAAGCCAACACCGCCGACAGCGAGAGCCTTTGTGGCACAGCTCGTGATTCACTCCAGGACATCCTCGGTGCCCCAGAGACCACGTGGCAGCGGAGACAAGCTTCATGACATCGACCTGATTGCGCCCGACATTGCCTGGTTCCTTCCTGGCTTCTTCCTGGTCACTGGCTAGTGACCCAAACTCTGTCCCCTCTGCTTTCAGGTACTCTACAACTTCGATCCACCCTTGGATCGCACCAGACCCTTCTCTTCTGGACGCCTGCAGCATCTTCATCTCCAGGCACCCTAGATCTTCGTGACGAAACCCGACACATCTTTGCACCTGTGCACCCGCTTCCTGTGGGTGATGTAACTCTTGAACACCGGTGCTCCTGTAGTGGTTTACACCTCTAGTGTCTAAGTCTAAAGTTTTGTCCTTCTAGTCCAGTCGGAAGACTCTTAAAACTGTAACTCGATAACTTTTACGCACCATTGACTTTGCGTTGGTGCATGCGTGTGCTTTCTGCACTGCACCCGAATCCCGTGGGCTACTCCTGTCCTAACTGCTGTTAGTCCAGTGTAGTCCCAGTGATTCCCAAGGCCCTAGGCCTTACCCCTGATCGATTAGTGATTGTTATACCACTTTTTTGATATATGGTTTGAGTGGCCACCGGCCTCATCCATAACTGTGCAACTTGTGTATGTTATACTGTGCTTTTATTTAAACGCTTGTGCTTCATTGCTCATAAAGAGCAGTGGGGATTATTCTAAGAATAAATACATATATTTTGATAATATATAACTTGTGTGGTATCCTTTCATTTGATATTACAGGATTGCATATGGTAAAACAGCTGGCTTCACATGTCCTCTTGAGTTAAACCTTTAGGCTGCTTAGTCCATGCTACCTCTAGGATAGCTTGTGTATAAGGTTGACTTACAACCACCACCATAAGGGATTGTTTGGACTGATACAAGGTGCCCACATAACTGTGGATATCATACATCAGGCCAACTTCTCACATGGAGGCAGAGGAGAAGGAAGCTCTGGGGGCTGAGACTGAGCCCGGGACTTCAGGCAACTACAGAAAGCGAGTGGTGAAAAGGGCATTGGTGCTGGGAATTTAGAAACACCAGACAACTCTTCAGGAATGCAGCTCACCGACACTTCCACGGACAAACTTGAGGGCTCTGACCTCTTTGGCAAGGATTCCAACAGCCCAAACACTTCCGTTGGGGGCCAGGAACAGCACCTCAGAAGTCTATTGAGAGATCAACGGCCTTGAAGAGAGGGAAAAAAAAGCAATGGCTGCCGCAGCTCCTCTAAAAAAAGATCTCAAGGCTAAAACTATGCAAGATCTGAAGAAGATGACAAATATTGCTAACACAGATTCTGTAAAGGGAAAAAAATACAGGCTAAAGAGGTATTGAATAACAGCCCCATGAGGAAATGGGTGCAGGCTAAAGGCGAATCAAAACAGTGATTGCCAGACTCTCAGACGTGGGACTCACTGATGTAGGGACAGAAGGGGGGCATAGTGGCACAGTGGTAACCAAATGTTCGGGCTGCCTGTTGTCTGAAGCAGCCCCAAATGTGACAAGGGTATTTGGTGGACAGGGCGGATCTGGTGGATCTTGCAAAAGTGGCAATGGTGAGATATCTCCAGCTGCTGACCCTGACCCTCTTCTACCTCTGCCTCTAATACTACCTTCAGTATCGCCACTCTCTTATATATCTCACTCAGCTGAGGATCTTCAGAATAGTGGGACTCAGGGCAACAAAGCCGCTATACTCTCAATGATCTTGCAAGCCCTGAAGGATCAGAGGGAAGAAACAAGGGAGCTCTTTATTCAAGTTAGAGCTTATAACGGAAATATTCAGCAAACACTGAAGGAGGTAATGGAGAAAGTAGGATCTGTGACGGAGGAACTGACAGAGCTTCAGCAGAGAGTTGACTGTACAGAAAATACATCCAGAACTGCTAGTTCGGTTGTACAGGACGAAGAACAACTTAGGAATATGCAATCTAAACTTGAAGACCTCGAAAATAGACAAAGGAGACAGAACCTTAAGCTATTTGGAATACCTGAAGGCCAAGAGGGGGCGGATCCTAGAGCCTATATAGACCAGATTATGCAAAAGGCCTTCCCTGATCTGGGGGATTGGGGCTGGGACTGTCATATCCAGAGGGCCCATAGACTCCCAATTGTACAACGTCAGCAGGACTCTCGGTATCCAAGGCCGTTTCTGCTTTACTTTGGCAACTTCTTGTTGCGACAAGCAGTCTCTCTAAAAGCTGGTCCTAGATCCCCGATAGCTGTCGACTCTGATTCTATATTTTTCCGATCAGACATCTGTAAAGCCACTATGGAAAGAAGATGGCAACTGAGACAGCTAATCGACCCACTGAAAGGCATGGGGGCTCAAGTATTCCTGCAGGAGCCTGCTCGCTTGAAGATCATTAGAGGGGGGCAAACTTACTTTTTTTCTTTTAAGTCAGAAGTGTATGAAATGATGCAGAAATTGCAAAGGGAGGGTGCCAATCAGATTTAGATCTTTTTTTCTTTGTTCTCTTCTTCTGTTTTCTCTCTTCTCTCTTCTATTTACGTTTAATTTCTCTATGGCTGATATAAGCAGGGAGGTGTCATAGCTCAGAAGCCAATGTGGTGGCTGGATCCTAGATGGCTGCCACTCCAACAGCAGCAGATAGAAGAGGAGGATTCCTCCCTCTAGGAACAGGGATGGGGGAGGGATGGGCTTGGGGGACTTGGGGAGGGGGGGACCGATGGGGGAGCAAAAAAACAAAAAAAACAACATGAGAACATTACGAAACAAGGGGACAAAGGTCGGGATCACTATAGGTTTAATCAATAAGAAACAAGAGGATTATTAATAAGATGGAGTTAGTGAAATGTTTAGCCTGGAATGTGGCAGGCTTGAATAATAGGAACAAGAGGCGGCGCGTCTCGGAAGAACTTAAGATGTATAATCCACAGTTAGTGGTGCTAACGGAAATGCATATTTCTCATACAAATCGAGGCTTACTAAAACAACTGAGATATGAGGTAGTTGCCAGCTCTGACCAAAGTGTCTTAATTCGAGGAGTTGCTATTCTAAAACATAAATGATTTAGAGCAGATGTTGGGAAAACACTAACACATAAAGGGGGCAGATGGGCTATAGCACAGATAGGAATAGAAGGCTTTAAATATGTCTTTTGTGTAATATATGGCCCAAATATTGATGAGCCTTCAGTTATAGACCGGGTAAATATGGAATTGTTCAATTGGGATGGGGAGAGGGTAGTAATGGGTGATTTTAATTGCAGTATGAACTATGAGATAGATACCACTAGACAATGGGCCTTTCAGAGGATGCGAAAGACACAGGCAGTGATCAAAGAGCTTGGCCGATTACACGTTATAAGGGATGTTTGGCGGGTAATATGCCCAAACATTGCTGGTTATACTTATTACTCTGCAGCACATAAGTTATGTTCTCGGATAGACATGGCTTGGGTGTTCGATAAAATCTTAGAATCAAGCATTATGGAGCTATGCCCAAGGGTCACTTCTGACCATAATCCCATTCTCTTGTCATTCAAAATGTCAGCGGAGAGAAGGAGACCTAGGTCCTTCTTGTTCCCTAGATACTTACTCTTAGATGAAAACTTTGTAGTTCAGATTAAGAGACACCTGAAAGACTTCCTTGAAATTAATATTGATTCAGCTGCACCCACTGTAGTTTGGGACTCATGTAAGGCCAGTATTAGAGGATTTTCCCAGCAATTTATCTGAGCGTAAGAAGGAAACAGAAAAGACTATTACAAATATTTTCACGGCTGAGAATCAACAGGCCGAGGCATTGCTAAGGCGTCTCCCAAGCGCAGAAGATTTAGGTTATACTTTAATTGATGTAAAATCTGCATTTAAACAGACATTCAGGGAAAAAAGCATAGCTAAACTAAATAAATATTGGATATCTCAATATGAGGGTGGTGAAAAAATAGGGAAGCTCTTAGCATTTAAGGTGGCAGATGATAAGGCCAAGACTCTTATAAAGCTGATCAAAGGGCCTAATAATGTGGTCTACGAGCAACCAAATTAGATATTAGAGCAATTTGCTGATTATTATCAAAAACTGTACACTCTGGAGAATCGATCTGAATTGGGTGATATAAATAGGTACTTGCAGACCAATCCAATGAGAAGTATGGGGGATGAAATATTCATTGACAGCCGATATCACGATTGCAGAAGTTAAATTAGCGATAGCTGCCCTGCTTTCGGGTAAAGCATCAGGGGAAGATTCTATGCCTCTCGAACTATATAAGAGCTGCATGGATTAACTACTCCAACTTTTTACTCAGTTGACTAGATCTATCGGAGTAGGAGGAAAGGCATCTGATTCGTGGAAGATCACAGAAATCACCAGAGGAATGTGGGTCATATAGACCAATATCGCTTATAAATACAGACGCAAACATTTTTGCTAAAATCTTGACGACCCGCCTCGCTCCGAAAATGCCTGGTCTAGTGTCTACTCAACAACAAAGATTTATCTCAGGGAGGGATACTATGGCTCATGTAAATATGGCCGTAACAGCATTTGATGTTGCAAAGATAAAGTCGACCCCACTCGGTATGATTTTATTGGATGCCGAAAAAGCCTTCGACAGAGTGGGGTGGGACTTTCTCTGGGCCACATTACTAGCATCTGGTATTAAAGGCAAGTTTTTGCATTGGTCAAATCCTTGTATGATCACCCTAGCGTTAAAATAGTATATGCTTGATTACAATCTCCTACTTTTTTAATTTCTCGTGGCACCCGTCAGGGGTGCCCTTTATCGCCTTTATTGTTTGCATTGTCAATAGAGCCATTTATTTTGGCCTTGCATAATCAGCCTCGTATTAAGCATTTATGTCTGGGGTGAATAGCCTTAAAGTCATGACATATGCAGATGATATCGCAGTTTATTCGATTGATGCTGAGGAAGCATTGAAGGGGATAGTTGAGGAGGCAAAGAGGTTTGGGGCAATATAGGGTTATAGACTAAACACTAACAAAACTCAAGTACTGCTGAACTATAAACCCCCAGTTTCAGTTCTGGGAGTTTGCAGCGTTGCTACTTACTTAGGAATCAGAATATCTGCTAAAATAGACAAAATAGTTGCATTAAACTATGAGGTATTATTGAAAGAAACAGCTAAATCACTCAGTAAATGGCACAAAGTGCCAGTAGGTATCAGTGAACGAATAAATATAATAAAAATGAAGATCTTACCCAAATTCCTATATCTGTTCCGGTCCATCCCTCTACGATTGAATATCTCCTTTTTCAAACGTCTAGATGGAATTTGCAGTAGCTTTATCTGGGGCTACAAGAAGGCGCATCGAGCTATCGATTTATTAGAGCTTCCATTCAACCAGGGGGGGCTCGACTTTCCGGATTTTAAATTATACTTTTGGGCAGCTTTCTTGGGCCATCTCCATAGTTTAATAAATCCCATGAGCAATATTTTCTTCTATAGATTTATGTTAGGTGAAGATTATAATATGTTTCTTTTCAGAACTAACGACCGAACTACTACAAGTAGTGTAGTATCATGCCATACTCCCCTTGTGGGGTAATCCAGGTCTACCAGAAATTTTCCACGACGCAGAGGGAAAACGATGGGCTAGCTCTGGGATCAAGCACCTAGGGGATTTATATGATTATAATGGGTTTATCGCATTTGAAAGATTGAAGATTCTATACAAATTATCATCAAGCATGCAATTTAAATATTACCAGATCCAAGACTACCTTATACGCAGTATGAAGCTGACAAATGTTCTGGATTCTGATATATGGAATTGCTACTATGGAACAAACGATAAATCATTGATTAGTATAGGATATAAAAGTCTCTGCACCTATAAGGAAGATGACTGTTCTGGACTAGCTGATCACTGGAGCCGCAGAATGAGGATATCGATGTTGGCTAATACTATCTTGCTTGCCCTTGGCAGTATTAATAGGTCGGTGCACTCATCTAACTTGAGGATGCAACAGCATAAAATAATCTGCCTACTATACTATACTCCTGAAAGGATATCAAAATGGTTATCTAATGATTCTTTCAGTGATCGGACGAAGTGTCCGAAGTGCGATTTACAGGCAGCCGATCTAAAACATATGTTCTTTTTATGCCCTGAGTTAGCAGAATTCTGGCAGAAGGGGCTAGAATATTGTCTCAGAAAATCATGAGATCGCTAACACTCTCAACAGTCAACAGTAGAGGTAATGATGAGTGGGCAGAACATGAAAATTGCCAGACGGATTTAATTACTATCTTACTAGTATGTGCCAGGCTGACCATTGCCCGGGCTTGGATCTCACGAGGTCCTCTGTCTGCTATGGAATGGTGGGGATTGGTTAAAGAGACGTATGACATGGAACTAGCACTGGCTAAAACGAGAGGGATCCCCTCACTACGTAAACTTAAAAAAAGTTTGGGGATCATTGTTCTGAAATCTAAGGAATAGTATTGTTTAAATAAGATTGCCTCGTGTCTGAAAAGGTTAAAAAAAAAAAGGAAGAATTAGTATTCCTGAAATTTGCTATGTTTTGTTATTTCTGGTGTAATTCAGTATGACTGTTTATTTCAATTTCTATTCTGTCACTTTTCTCACGTTGGTAAATAATAAAAAATAAAAAAAGCCTGATTTGTAGATAGCTGGGTTCAAACTGGAATGCCATGGGGAGCAGAAAAACAGGCCCATATCCCTGTGCTGGTGTGAATTTTTGACATTGTTCAACATTCTGTCCATCAATTGTTCTTTTTGCATTAGACAGAAAAGACAGACAAAGAATGTGTAGTGGAACAGGCTCCTGTGAAAGACAAGAGAGAGGAGCACTTTGAAATGTGAGGCCAGCCTCTGTCCCTTTACCTTTTCTGCTCCATTCTTGTGAGCCAGGTGAGGGAGGGAAGCTCAGATCCTTTTGTGCCATTTTTCTTGTAAGCTCCTCTCAGGGAACACCAAACTCCACCCCGGGCTGCAAAAATAACAAAACAGTGACCTGTTGCTGAGTAGCTAGGCGTAGTTGAGACCCCTTCCTTTTAGACCATATAACTCACCACAGATCAGGATGGGTGAATACACCATTCTAGTCTACTAGCCAGTTATACAGATGGTGTTGGCATCCCCATGTGGTCCTCAATAGTTGCAGGACTGTTGTCTAAGAACAACCAGCTCTCACAGTAGGGCCAGATATTCTGTTCTATCGTTATTTTGCTTAAAGGACTATGGAGGGAAGCTTGAAGGAAGGAGCTACTACTGAATAGACAGGAACACTGGAGGTATTGCTACAGCAAAGAGCTACCTATAAGAGGAATATACCTTCCAGTTGCACATAGGAGACAAGTAGCAGTGCAAGAAGGACAGGAACCGGAAGCACAAGGCAAGAAGCAAGGCATGGGGAAAGATGTTGAAGATGTTATTTTACCCAGAGCTGTGGTGAGTTGTCTTTCTTCCTCGCCAGTATGCTGCTATACTGTGTCTCTTGAAAGGTACAAGGTCTAGCTCTAGGTGTGTTGCTCCTGAACAAGGATTCCTCCCCCTCTTAAAGAGGTATGGCCGAGGCTCCTCTGGACGAAGATGTGTTAATAATTATGGCCATAGGTTTTGAAAGTGAGTGGTGAAATCGCCGTTATAAACTTCAGCTAAGTCAAAGTCATGATCTACAAACTCATTCTCGTCATCCCTGATTATGGACTTTGGAGTACAGTCATCAGAAGCCATCAAAAGCCTCCTATCATACTACCATGAAATGTATCCATAAGCAATTCAACGTCCAACCTACACTAAGTGGACTTGTTGGTTTCTGTTTGGATGGGGGTTTTGTAAATGAGCATGTGCAATCCCCTAGGGGGATAACCACCAACGTTAGCACAATCGAGAACTCTGCAATCCAAAATCAGCATTCATCCCTACTACCGGCAATGATGCTTCTGCTCCCATGCATTGGATAATCATGTATAAGATTGCAGTCTTCATGCAACACCCCAGAAAGAGAGAGCATATGATGGAGTCAGATACTGTACAAACACGCAGAGGCATACACTGGACAACAGGGTGAGATACACAATTAACCATCAAAACTCTGATACTCAAGACCTAAAAGAGCATTGGAGGTTGTCTAACCTTCCAGGTGGGCCTGTGACACAGGAATAGGAACCCTAGTTCAGCTTTTGGATTCAACCACTACTATTAGCTACTGATGACATTTCCACCCAAACAAATCATCTTGTTCGACAAAAAAAGGAAAAGGGACGTCTTCTGATGACACTCAATAGAGATTCAGACACCAATCAGGGAACTATCGGATTTGAGGCTCACTGTTTGAGCCAGTCACTGCTTTTGAGATGGAAGAGGTGTGGAGGCCCAGGTCAGACATTACCAGGGTAGACGAGCACCCATCCTCAACCGCTTCTCTGAAAAGGGAATCCTGGGCAGCCACTAGATGACTTGCGGCACTGTGTACTGCAAAGTACCTCTCTGGGTCCTGGCACAAGAACACCATTTTCCTCCTCTCACCTGCTTCAAGCACAGTGACATCCTGCTCATTGCGAAATATCATGAGGCCCAGAAACGGCAATTGCAGGAATACCTTTTGTTGAAGAAACTCCATTTTCTAGGATATGATCCATAGAATAGATGGCTGCACTGCCGGACTGGAAAGCTAAGGCAGCTCTTTCCTTCTGTCGCTCTCTCTCCTCTGCTGGATGCCTCTCCCCAGCTCCATGTCTGCTTAATTACCTGGGGCTCCTGGAGAAAGTGACAGAGGTGCAAGCAGTTGCCCGCTGCCCTAAAAACTGACCCCAAAATGCTCCAGCCCACCGGGGAAATGACCAGGGGCTTCGATGGTTGCCACTAATGGGCTTGAAGCTGCTGCCACGGAGCAGAGGCCAATGAAGATAAAAAAAACAGCAAAAAAACCAGACCACCTAATTCATATCTCCTAGGAGGTTAAAACGTTCTCCTAATTGTTAGAGCGTGATTTTTCTCTTCCATTTTTAGGGGTGCATTAAACTCATGGGTAGTTCGCGCCCGCATATACTACTTTACTGTGTTAACATTGGGTCATTAGATCATGTACTGTAATAAAGTGTAAAGTGAAAAGTGCTAGGTATATTTCAGAGTAAACATGAAGAAATTAATGTTTCAATTATATGTGGTTAGATGAAAACTTTAGCATGTAGGATTCATACATGTAGATAATGAATATTATTGCAACTAATGTGCTTGTGTAATATGTTGATTTAAGGGTGTTTCATGTTAATGTTTATTTATACATGTGCTTTATGAAAAATGTGCCATTTCTTATGTTGGCTGATTTCAGAACGCCTCTGCATGCCTGATCCTCGACATCCCTCGCCGCAGCCACATCACACCCCACCTGAGAGACATGCACTGGCTCCCGGTCACCAAGTGGATAGCCTTCAAGCTCCTCACCCACGCACACAAGGCACTCCACAACACCGGACCAACGTACCTCAACAGACGACTCAGCTTCTACACCCCCACCTGCCGAGCTCGCCCTTGCTACAGTCCCCCACTTCCGAAGAGCGACCTAAGGCGGCAGATCGTTCTCCCACCTCGCCGCCAAGACCTGGAACACCCTCCCCATCCACCTACGGCAGACCCAAGACCTGCTGACCTTCAGAAAACTCCTCAAGACATGGCTTTTCGAGCAGTAGCAGCATTCCCCACCCCAGCGCCTTGAAACCCTCACGGGTGAGTAGTGCGCTTTACAAATGATATGATTGATTGATTGATTTAGGGTGCTCAAAGGGCTAGTGTCAGAAAACAACCGGGTGCACAGCCTAAGTTAAACGCACTAAATACTGTTCACTTTTTATCAGGTGGTGCAAAAGGGTGAGTGGGGAGCCCTCAAAACCACTCAAAAGTAAGTAGACTGGACTACTAACTACAGAAATATTGGGGTTACCCGATGCACTCATTCATAATCAAACAAAAAATATATTTTATGTGGCACAGAATACGTTTAGTGAAGAAAACAAAGTGACAAAAGGAGTAGGAATCTCCTGAGGGAGAGTAGTCCGTAGGAGTCCTTTATTATGTCGAACAGCCAGCCGACACATGTTTCATCGCTATTGCGAATCCTCAGGGCTAAAATGGCTGTATTCAAAACCAGAAGGTCGCTCAGCTGGTGATAATTCCGACCCAGCTGGGCCCGTGACAGTCAAAGTGAAGAACGTAGGTAAATGATCACAACACCTGTCTATTAGAAAGTCAAAATCCAATCTTCATAGCACTATATGTTACAGATGGTATAGTCTTCAGTGTAGACGTACTTAACAATCATAGAACTTAGTCCTGTTCTAACGAAGTGTGTCTAGAATCAGACACCAGCCTGCAGTCGGGTACGACTTCAGTGACTATGGAGAGGACGCCAAAATCTTATTCCATGTGAGTATAGTACAAAGCGTGTGCTCTCCCCGGGCCGTGCAAGTGATCGCACCACTTGCACGGCCCGGGGAGAGCACACGCTTTGTACTATACTTTGACGGTCACGGGCCCGGCTGGGTCGGAATTATCACCAGCTGAGCGACCTTCTGGTTTTGAATACAGCCATTGCGATGAAACACATGTCGGCTGGCTGTTCGACATAATAAAGGACTCCTACGGACTACTCTCCCTCAGGATATTCCTACTACTTTTGTCACTTTGTTTTCTTCACTAAACGTATTCTGTGCCACATAAAATATATTTTTTGTTTGATTATGAATGAGTGCATCGGGTAACCCCAATAATTGATTGATTGATTGATTGATTGCAGTAGGCCCGAATTTTATTTTTCCCTGGTGGCTCTTGCATTAGAAATGTTAGTGAATTCCATGTGCATGTCAAATTTGTTCTTTCTCATTTTTCTGTTGTAGGTGGAGAAATTCATCCTTTTTAGTTAGAATAATGTCTTTTTGGAGCTAGGCATAGGGAGGAGAAGATGCTTTGAATGGCGAGGCTGATAATGAGGGACAGTGTGCTTTCTCATCGTAGAGAGCCTGGGAATCAAGGTCATCTAGCTAAGGCCTGGGAGCATCGCTGCCACGTGTAACGTTACCTACAAGGAGGTGGCTTGCTTGGATGGTGGATTGTTGTGTTGCATTTTGGGATGCTACCTGCAAGTTCTTGTACTGAAGTTAGAGACAGAGACTGGGGACTTCTCGCTTAGAATAATTTCTGTAGCTTTTTACTACTTGACCCCTTCAACGTGAGTGGACTTTTTAGGAGGCCTTCACATGCTGATACTTTTACGGAACTTGCCTGGGAAATGCTAAGTAGGGATGTCATGTTAGTGGTAGTGTAGGGAAAGACTAATACTTTTTACCTATGAACCGCCAATAAAGGGGAATTTAGATGTTGGAGCCATCATTTCCTGTATCCTGATTCTGGAACTGGTTATTCTGTGCATGCTGCACTGTCTTAACTTAACCTGTAGGTTCAGCCTTGTATTAGTTCAAATGTATTTCTACACCCTAACTTTGAGGTACTTGTATGTTCAATTGTTCTCGGATTTGTAATAAACTAACTAAACTTGTTTGGGAGTCAGTGATTCTTCGGAGTCATAGTTCATTGGAACCATAATGATTGATTGCCTAACCATTTCTATCCCCTCCACACTTTCATGCAGACAAAAGAGACATCTGCCGAGGGTTCCAGAGTAAATCTAGAACGTGGAACCCTGCTCCATTATAATGAAACATGTCAAAGAAGTTGAAAGTATTTTTGCACAGACTGTAAGTATATGCTGCACACACCTTTGATCTCAGGAAAATCTAGTTCCTTCAGGGCTGCTCATATGCCATATCAACCCTTTCAGGCATTGGGTCCCATGATGTCCTTGCTCAGATGGTAGTGTTGGCGAGTACTAGCAAGGCCCTCGCTAGGGCTAACTCGACAACACAGAGATAGTTGTTTCTAACTGTTGGGTTTGCTGCAGGGCACAAGTCGGGTGTCCACAAGGGTGGACGGCGTCTTCCCACTTCTTTCACAGGGTGGATGCCGTCCACCCTGCCAAGAAGTTGGGCCCCACTGAAAAAACGTGCTGAATTTGTCCCAGTGTAATTTCCAAACACCGGGACACATTCAGTAGCGCCTGCACGTTGTCTGCTTTCGATCACAACAACATGCAGTCGGGGATGGGGCTTTCTTATTTCTTACTTCTGCTTGCCCTTAACAAAGGCCGAGTCTCAAGGGGTATCAGGCCTCCTTTTGTTGGAGTTTCCGGGCTGGCAGCAGTCAGGAGCCTCACACCTGATGCAAATGCAGCAGAGGGGAAACAAAGGCTCACACCTTGTTAGCACTTCGCACATACTTAAGGTAGGCCACTTTTTACTTTGTTCAGGCTCTGTTTAGGAGATATGCATGCACTGTTAGAATGTTAAATATGTTGATCTTTCCCAGTATTTGCCCAACATAAATAGCATTTATAAACGCTTGAGGAGACATTGTAATAATTTAAATATCACTATTTCTTTTAAAGCACTATGGCTTTAGAAAGCTTAACGCTGACAAAAGGTAACATTGTTTTATGTGTAGCATACAAAAGTGTCAATCTTCTGCCTAAATCAGGAGGGCTTGCAAGTATATCCGAAATGTGCTCAAATGTACTCATGAGACACCGGCTAAACATATATGTGAGGGCTTAAGATCTGATATCACTTCTTGTGATGTCATGTGCTGTGATGTCACGCGCCGTGATGTCACACGCTGCGATGCCAAGCGCTGCCATGCCACTTGCATACTGATTAACTAGGTTAGTCCCCTCACTTCTTTTTTTAGGACTTGTGCCCTGGTTTGCTGTTTGGCCCCCTGGTCATGAGGCAAACAAGCAAGAACGTTTCAAACTCAAAAGGTTGGCACCGGATGTCACGGGTCCCAGGCAGTGATGCGCACGTTCACGTCCTGCGTCGAACAGCAACGGCTTTCAAACTGCACCGGATGAATGAAAGCTCGCCAGGACTACTGACTGTTTATATGCTTTCTACTAACAATATTCATACTACTCCTATATTGTGCATGCTTTCATGTAAATATTTCTCTCACTTTCCTTCCATCTCCCTTCAGACATGTCATTTCTTCCTCGCTGGGTTTGAGGTGTGACCTAGAAGAAAGGACGTGATCAAACCTTAAAATCCTTTACTTATGAAACAAACTATTCCGTCACATCAAAGTCGAAGATTTATAAAAGTATTTTTAGAAGCAGGCGATGTCAGTGGATGACATGCTGTACAGGGTGAAGGAAGTCTGCTTTCTTCTTCGCATTTTCTTTTGAATGTCAGCCAGGAAAGATTTGATAAGTCTGTCATTCTTAACAGTATGAAGGGAAAATTGTTCCAAGAAATCCGTCCAGAATGCAATTTACTCCTTCATTTCCGAAATGGACTCCCTGATTAGTCCCAAACTCAGTGTAACTGAAACTGCTGCAGCATCGGCTGCGCCAATTGTAAATTCATTTTCCAACACTAATAAACCGAGATCTGATTCTCTTTCCATGCTGTTCTCTAAACACGTTTTTTTTTCACCTCAGAGACGCAGAAACAGACCTAACAATATCACCCTTTGCCGTGTTACGGTGATAGCCGAATGGTGCTTTTGCTTCAATGCTGCCTACAAATAAATACTAAGGGGCAGATTTACAACTTCTGGCACATCCCTGCAAATCAGCAGGGATGCTCCAAGAAAGATGCGTCACGCAAAACTACCCTTGCGCCACCATGGGTGCGCCGCATTTACAATGCGGCGCGCCGTGGCGCACGGATAGACAGATGCATGACATATCTGCCGCGTAAGGTTGCCGCAGTGCGAGAGTCGTGTCGTGGGCGCGATACAATCTGGCCTATCTCCAACATGCTGCGTCACGCCTTATGCCTGTTTCAAGCAGGCGCAAGGTTTTGACGCAGCGGCATCGGAAAAGTGACTGAGTGAAATCTTGTACATTTCACTGCGTCACTTTTCTGAGGCTTTCCTCTGAGGGAACACCCACCATGCGATGGAACGCCCACATGAAACCTGACGCAGGTCAGTGCTTTACAACGTGACACATCTGCCTAGATGCATCACGTTGTAAATAAGTCGCAACGTGGCGTATGGTTTATGCCGCCGTTGCGTCACAAAAGGGATGCAACAGCGGCGTAAAAGTATTACGTGGGTACATTTGAAATGCATGGCAAGCCAGTTGGATTTGCCAATCCTTGTTTGCTTTGACAGGGTATCAAATGAAATCAAAATGAGCTTTATTCGATTTTAGGCGTATAAAATCATAAAAGCAGACAATTTTAAACATTTAATTTTGCTTCTAAAATGTACATAGGTAAATATAAATAAATACTAAATACATAAAAACAGTTCAGTTGGCTATAACTATCTCTGGTACATAAAAACTATAGCAACTATACTAATAATATTCCCTCAGCGGTCTAAACATTTAGGAATTTCCTTGCTCTCAATATACTTTTTAGGAAACCCACCATGGTGCCAATGCAATAATAATTTTACAACATCTGTAAAGACATAAAAGCAGGGCGGCATTGTCTCCATCCTCCCTGTTTTAAAAGGGGTACAATCCATCTTTGTCGTTCATTTGTATAGTATTTCAGAATAAAATTGCATGAATGGTTGTTTGTTAAGAGATGTTAAGAGATGTTAACACAAGGACATGGGCATAATTCCCTTCTCCAATTATTCGTAACCGGATGACTAATCAGACGGTGGAAAGTCCCAAATGAAAAGGGTATCAAAGAAAAGTTAATCTGCCTTACATTGCATCATGACTTACAGTCACTGTACTAAGTTCTGGACTCGAGAGAGTTTAAAAGAAGTAGTTTATTCCTTGTTCCAAAGCACACAGTGTACTGCAACCGGTCAGTTGGAATGCCAACAGTGAATGTTCCAACTGTAAGTGGAATCCCTGCTAACCGTCCACAGGGTACCGGAAGCACTCTAATACATACAAATTTAATAAATAAGAAAGCGCAACGATGAGTTTCAAACTAATCACATGCCTGTCGCTTGAACATCAAGATAAACCGCCCGACAGGCACGTTATAAATATTCACCTTTCCCCTAAAAACAACAAAAATTAGAGACCCCCCAAGACATAAATAATATATCTTAGATCAATACATTACAAAATCTTTGAATCTGGAAAGCACACTGACATCACGCGTGGCGCCTGGTCTCATGTGTAGCTGTTCAGCCACGACAGCTGAACTAGATGATAAGACTCATCCATAACAGGTTCAACATGCTCAAGCTCATCCAAGGTAACCAACGTAGGTTGTACCCAACCTGCCCAATCAGATTCTAACACAGGTCTATGTTTTCTCAGTATGATGTTGGCCTGTTGATCAGATAGTTTCACCAGCTGGCGTTTATTCTGGTTATTTCAAGTAGTGTGGAAACCTTGCCAATCTTTATCACTCTGATAGGAGATGAGTAAATAGACTCGCCCTTCCTTACTTTGACTGGGTTTTTGATAGGACCCAGTCACCTTTACTTATATCGAACCAGGATATATTGTGTTTTTGTCAAAATTCTATTTCATATTTATCGGGTTAGCAATAACCTTTGAAACAACCTCCTTGTTATTCGTAGCACCTTTAGATTCAACATTCTGAACTTGTTTCTCCAGCCATGTGGGAAAGAGAGTGGTGTGAGCACTTCTGCCCATAAGCAAAGAAAATGGAGTGACACCATTTGTACAATGTGGTGTGGAAGTAAAACCAAACGTTCTGTTTTAGAAACAATTTCACATCCAGATTAGCAGCTAAAGCAGTTTGTACCCTCTCCTTGATAATTCTGTTACCTTTCTCTAGTAGACCATTAGACGAAAGTGAATACAAAGCTACATGCAAATGGGTGATATCATGTTTGCTAAAAAACTTAGACATGCACTCAGAGGTGAAATGTGTACCATTGCTGTTAACCACACTTCTGGGAGCACATTCAAAGTTAAACACCTGTTCCAAGAACTCTATTGGCGACTCTGTGTCAGGTGATTTATTAAAAGAAAAGTGCATCCACTTTGAATAGTAATCCATAACCAGAACCAAGCACTTCATGTTGTCAGGTAACAAGATGTATGGCCCAGAACAAAGCTAGGCCCAATTTCTCCCATGCAGTATCTGCATGGGAGAAATTGGCCCATACTCTTCCAGAGTGTGGCCCACACTCTTCCAGCCTCCTGGGGAAATGCTAAAGGCCCGCTACGGCCGGTCCGGCCTAGGAAATCGGGAGGAAAGTCCGAAAGGTACCTCCAGTGGAGTCAGGATGTATATGCCACACTAGGTACAGGGGAGAAAGGCAGCCAAGAAGCAATCCCCACAAGAATCTATAAGGTGGTGCCAAAGAATCGAGTAAATCCGTAAATCTGTATAAAAACCTAATTTCAATCAGCACTCTAACAATCCGACCTTCTAGTTCCATTGAGGGCACTATCAGTCTGGTATCCGTTCCAAGAATAAATCTGGTCTGAAAATCATCAGTTTATGATTTGTCTTCAGAACAGAGAGTTCCTGCCTTGTCAAGCACTTTGGGTGGGTGCTTGTTTATGAGCTATGATTATTGATATCAAATGACTTTTTTAAAATAATTGTTGAATCCGGTAGCTGAGAGAGAATATATAAACTGGCAAATTCCAGGTGCTTACCAAGTTCTTATTTTGAACATGGAGCTCATTCAATTATTTTGTAGAGTTTAGCTCAACTTTACTAAATTGTCCTTCTGTGGGGCTATCCCACCAGAAATTAGGAAAATCAGTTACTGATTTCAGAGGTTCTTTGAATTTCTCCTGCATCTTCTTTACCTAAGTAATAGTCTTATCCCCCCAAATCTACCCATGCGGCTACAGCATTCTGCTCTGCAAGGGGAGCTGTTAGTGTTTCAAGGGTTTTAAACATTTCCTAGGGTGTATTTATTGCTGGCTGAACCTTAATAAAAAATTAGGAATTGTTCTTTGTTCTAACAAAATAATGGTATTTCCTTATTTGACTATAGGTTGGTGTCCTTTTCAGTGTCCAAGCTTAATGCTTACCTGTCGTTCCTGTAAAGGGGTAATACAATTTTGGGGATGCCTACAATTACATTACACCATTAACAAGAACAATTCGAAATTTAACACATTATATTATTCTTTTATTTTTAAAATTAGGTGTGCCATAAGCAATCGATGTATTTTTGCATCTCTGAAATATTGATAAAAATGGCATTTTTGGAATCTTTTTTAAAACCTCAATTGAGAAGAACATTTTGAAAAAATTCCTAACCAAAATGAAGTAAGCAAACTATTGAACGAGCTTAAGGCATGGATGTTGAAAAAGTGCACCAAACTAGAGTCAAATAATAGAATTCAAGTCCCTGGTCAAAGAACCTATTTAGAAGGGGGCACCTCATTTGCAACGATAAACAGTCACAAAAGGCCCAGCTTAGAGGAATAACTATAATTGTATTTCCTTCTCTTAGGGGCTGATTGAGTCTGGCAGTCCACGGACCACCAAACACGCAGGAGAACGGCAGTGGCGGTCTTCCAACCTTCCTAGTATGACTCATGCGGTCGGTCCATCCGGGGACTGCCACAACCCCTAGGGATCATAGATCCCTGGTGGTGGCACGTTAGTCTTTTGAATCCACAATATGCTTGGCGGGACCGCCGTGGTCTCGCCAAGCATATTTTAAGTTTCCTCTCCACAATGGTTTTCATGGCAGACCCTCGTCCATGAAAACAGTGGTGGATAGAAAACAAAGGGGCCCAACAGGGCCACCTGTTGCCTCAGGGCCATGGGGTGCATGCAGGGGGACAGTAGGTGTGCCCCCCCTTTGTGCATGCACCCCAGTACCTGCAGTCCATGCCGTGCAGGTGCTGACTTTGACGTGCCCATTCCACTGCCTACTTTAGAGGCACCACCCTGGAAATGCCAAAGAGCCACCTGCCAGACATGAGAAAACTCGTAATCTGGCGGGCGGTTCACAAATGGGTTTGGCGGCGTGGTCGCTAAGTCTGGTCCGGGGGATTACTTTCATGTCTCCAAGCTTTTTCTAGACTTCTCAGAATATGCCCTTTTCATTTGAAACTAGCAGTATACCAGTTACAGCTGACATATTTAGATTTGTAGTAGAGAATGTAGCCCAAGGGTACATAGTCCAACATTTTGGGGCTGTCATCTACCATTTTCTTGGTAGGTGGAACGGAGGCAGCTCCGATGTAGTTAGTATTTTTTGTGGACTTTATGGCAGTTTAGTTTTTAATGCTAAAGGATTAGCAGTTAAGTAGTGTATTAGCATCAGCAGGGTAGGTGTTTAGATGTGGACGGATACCTGTAGCTTTACTCCGACTTCGGCAGGGAAGACGAGAGAGTGCGCGAGGTGCTGTGCCTCCTGACTGTGGCCGGGAGCC
This sequence comes from Lissotriton helveticus, assembly GCF_964261635.1. Classification (NCBI taxonomy): domain Eukaryota; kingdom Metazoa; phylum Chordata; class Amphibia; order Caudata; family Salamandridae; genus Lissotriton; species Lissotriton helveticus. Next base: position 637,000,834 of record NC_136057.1, on the reverse strand, counting down.
TTGATTTGTTGGTGGCTGGAGATGCGGCCACGCAATCGGCGCCCCCTCTGCATCTGGCCTCAAGCGGGGTGATGGCTGCAGTTCTTGTATGCTCGCCACCCTGTGCCCTCGGAAGGTAAGTGAGTCCAAGAGGCCGTGCACGTGCTTGCGCTGAGGCCTTGGTGCAAAAAAGGGGGAGGAGCAAGGCGAGGGTGAGGCCAATTAGACATAAAGGGAGGACGGCTAAGCCTGAATAGAGCAGCGTTGCAGAGCCTGGAGAAGGCACCCCAGGGCCTATTGAGGGCCAAAGGTCATAGAATTGAAGGGGAGGAGGGGGTAAGAGGGAGCCTCAGCCAGTTTGTGCAGAGTTGGGAGTTCGGGCTAGGCCAGGCAATGGGGGATCCCACACATGTGGTGATCCCATTGGGGACACATGATCTGGAAAGTGAGTTGTGGGGGAGGGACTGGGAAGCCAGGGGATGGGTTGGGCAAGCCCTGAGTTATTTGGGCTTGGGTACTTGGATAAGGACATTACAGGTAGGTCCCCAGAGCAGGGGTCTCAGACCGGAGGGGGGATGAACCCAACATACAGGCAATGTTTGGGGGGCCACAGGAGCAGATAGCAGAGGGCAAATCTCAAATGGTGCAACATGGTAGAATGTCCACAATAGCGTCCGCCATGTTGGAATGGAGTGAGGAAGAGGACTTTGAATTGGGATCAGTGCATTCCAAACCCTGCATAGATTTTGCCAAGCAGGGGGGCACAGGTCCCAGTGGCAGGCAGAATATTGGGTCAGGGCAGGTGGACAGGGAGGGGGGGGGGCTGGGGCAGCTGACCGTTTTTTTGTGTAAAAAGAACAATTGATGGACAGAATGCAGAACAATGTCATACATTCGTCCCAGTACAGAGATCTGGGCCCAAATTGCTTTTTTGCTCAGCATGCCATTCAAGTTTGGACCCAGCCATATGCTAATCAGTCTTGACCCTGCACCCAATGGGAACAGTCCAGCCCATACTGCCAGGCCAGGTCCTCCCTGGACTGGAAACAGGCATCTTAGGACCGGTATCGGGCTTTCAGCCCTCATCAGCCAGGATAGCTTGACTCCAGTGGCATGGAGAGCACAGGACCCACGTCTGGGCATACACGTCCCACTCGGGGATGACAAATGCAAAAACAACAATTGATGGACAGAATGCATAACTGTGCCACTGGAATCAAGCTAGACTGGCTGATGAAGGGTAATACCCAGAAACCGATCCCAGGATGCCTGTTTCCGGTCCAGGGAGGACCTGGCTTGGCAGTTCGGTCTGGACTGTTCCTATGAGGCACAGGGTCAAGACTGAGTTGCATACGGCTGGGTCAAAACTGGGATGGCATGGTGAGCAAAAGAACAATGGATTTAACCCAGATCTCTTGACTGGGGGTGAATGTATGATTTATTCTGCATTCCATCCATCATTTGTTTGTGTGACAGTTTTTTTAGGGCACTGTACTCCGGGACTATTTTCTTCTCCTCAGAGGTATGGTATGCAATGGGTAGCAGACCCGGGAGAGCACAGTTTGGCTCATACACCCCAAGGGTAAGGGAAGTAGTGGCCCAGAACGGTAACCGGGACGGCATTGTGGGACCCAGCGATGAGTGGCACATGAAGGTACCTGGAGGCCTCGCCATGGAGGACTCAGGTGCACCAATGGACGTCGTGGTAGAGGATACAAATTGAGGCCCAATGGCCTGCATCAAGGGAAAACCTGAGTGGGTTTGGTTCAACCTCTCGGGGTCAAGCATAGGATGCCCCTCAGGTGAGGCTGCAAGGTCCAGAGGGTGTGGTTGTCAAAAGAAGGAATTTTGAAGAGGTTGCATAGCAAGAGGAGGTGTTAGATTGTCGAGACAATAGTCTTGAGGAGGGCAAAACTGTAGAGTATGACAAGCAGGGCACTGAATTGCCACCAAGGGTTAAGTGGGAGGGGTGTCCCACTAGTACCACGTCTTGTGCTATTTTGCAGGTTCATAGTCGGGACGAAGTACGCTCAGGGGACAATGGAAGAGAAAGACAGCTACACTGGCAAGGCGGTAGGCTACGGAGCAGGCACCGTCCTTACAGCCAGGTAAGAGTGCTGATACAGTGCTGGGCCCAATGATGGTGTCTACAGGGTTGGATGCAGAGTGCGAATGGGAGAGGGAGGATAGGCTGAGCAAAGTAAGTATGTTAAGGATTTGGGGGTTCGGACAAAAGACGTAAAGGCAGAGTCAGAAGGTAAGAGATTTCAGATGGGTAAGGAGCCTATAACAAATTCACTGAAAGGTAGGGATGCAGTGGGGGTAGGTCGCGAGGATAAGCAACGGGACAAGAAGAAAGCGGGAGAGGTGGACGCTAAGGAGAGTAAAGAGCTGAAAATTCATAAATTACCTTTCGTGTTGGTCACTAAGCCACTAGAGGCACACTTGATGTCCTCCACCAAAGAGCGAATTTTGAAAGGAGAGTACATAGAGATGTTTAAACTCCCATATAGGGAACTCAAGGCAAAGGAAGGCTCCAAAGAGGAGAAATATGAACTTGTCAAGTGGCCGCAGCTGCCCCTGACAATTGAGACAGCAGCGTTACTAATATTTGCCAGTGTGTACTGTGAGAAGCATCAGGAGATGAGCGTGGCACTCTTCAAATACATGAATGTTATATGCAAAGCACAAATCTCTTTTGGGGGTAACGCATGGGCCTAGTATGATCAGGAGTTTATTACATGAATGGAATGGGACCCAGGCGTGAAGTAGGGGTGGCTTGATACAGATTTGTGGCAGCTGACCATGGGCACAGCCAAATACCGGAAGACAATATACACCACCAGCGGCCTACAGGTTGTCTAGCGCCCCTTTCAAGCCTGTCCCACCCGGGGAGGGCAGGGTACTTTCAACAAGACTTAAGGGGAGACTCAAGGGGCATGCTGGGACTTTCATAAGGGCCTCTGCCCACAGGAGTATTGCAGGTTTAAGAACAAATGCTCCAAAAGCTTGGGGAAACATCCCCTCGTCAACTGTTATGGGAGCACAGGAGGGCCACAGGACATCAGCTGTCAACTGGCAGCGGACTTCAGGGGGGACAGGCACGCACATGGAGGGAGCTGCCGGAGGGGGTGAGGGCCACAAGGATCTCAAGGGAAGGACTCGTACTCCAGTTAAGTTAGATAGGCTCACCTTTTGGCTAGCATCTTATCCAAGATAGGAGGATGTGCTCTCATTGAAAGAGGGATCAGAATGGGGTTTTCGGTCGGAGTACAGAGGACCGTAGGAGGTGGACAGAGATTCTTAAGTCAGGTAAAGCACACCCGCAGGTGGTGCAGGACAAGTTGACAAAGGAAATAAAAGAAGGGAGGAAGCCAAGACCTTTCGACATGTGGCCACCTGATGGTTTCCCCATTAGGGGTAGTGCCCAAGAAGGAGGCAGGGCAGTTTTGGATTATCCAGCATCTGTCATGTCCGGAGGGCCAGTCAGCAAATGATGTCATTGGGGATGAATTGGCATCCGTCTCAAACTCCCCAGTTGAGGTGGCAATAGCCATTGTTGAACAAGTGGGCCGGGAGCATTCCGTTTCAAGGGGCTTGGTATGTTGACAAAGATTTGCCCATTGATTGTTCAGTTTCTTGAACGTTATTTAAATGCTTCAGCACATTCCTACAATGGATCTTTGTACAGGCAACGTGTCACGAGAAGGTGACGCACTATCTCAATTACTTTCTCATGGTTACAGACTCCGGTTCAGCGAACTGCCAGCATTTGCTGGTTAGTTTTCAGGAGCTGATGGAGGACGTGGGGGTACCTATAGACCCTGAGAAAATGGTGGGTCCAGTCACCACCATTTCATTTTTTGACATTAAATTGTATTCAGGGGCCATAATGCCATGCTTCCACAGGACATGAAAGTAGATATGCAGGTGCTATTTGATACAATGTAGGCAAAGGAGAAGGTCACGGTCCGGGAGGTGCAAGTACTTCCCGGCCATTTGAATTTTGCATGCCAAGTGGTGCGGGCTGATAGGACATTCTGCAGGAGGCAAGGCCTAGCACATTCAGGGCTGTCTCTTCCATATCACCATGTTAGGTTGTTGGCAGGGGTTAAAGATGATCTGTGTATGTGGTGATGCTTCTTGGGCAACTTCAATGGCATCCCAATGAAGACCCTTCAGGAAATGGAGTGGGAAGTGTAGGAGAGTAGGGTCTGCTTTCCTACGCTCACCCCATTTTTTTGCTTTTTGCTTCACTGGTTTTCGACTTAATGTGGCTGTGGGCCTGCTAATCAGACCCACAGCCCTGATTTTCTCTCTCTAAATTCACACCATGTACTTTAGGTGCATCACCAATTGGGATTTGGGTCACTCTTATGAGTCCCTGTACAGTGTACTATAGGTACCCAGGGCATAGGTGCACCCAAGGCCTACCAGGGACTGCAGCATATCTTTTGCCACCCCTGGCTGGCCATCCAAACTGACCCAACTGGCTGATCACTCAGCTGGGGCAAGGTCGTGTAATCACCCCTTGCTTAGATATAGTATTCCTATGTCTAACCTTATATCTAGACACATATACACCTATAAGTCACTCCTATGGCAGGCCTTAACAATCCTGAAGGCAGAGTGCTTGGTTTTATGTGAGATGGTGCTCTAGCATGAGCTGAGCCTGTCTGCAGCTTTCGGAACCATGTCCTTATAGCTGTTCTAGGATATTGCCATACCATATACTCTTAAGTGCATTATAATCCTCGCAGTTATTGCTAACTTTGGTTTGGCTTTATCAAAACATGTCGTCTAAGGTGTCATATGCTTTGGAATACTACCCCCTCGCCAGTTCTGGCGACGGGGGTAGCATTCCACCCTTCTAGAGGGAGAAGACATGTTGCTTCCATTAATCCCGGTTAAAGTTAACCAGAGCCTCAGCATCACAAAATGGATGCTGCTGCGACAGACACAAGTCTGACCTCCTGCTGCTGGGAGTCCTTCCAGCGAGGGAGGCTTGGACAATAGGTTTCCTGTCACAGGGAGGTGCTAGCACCACCCCAGACAGGCTATAGTGTATTGGGGCAGGGAGGGCTGAATGAAATTAGACACTGCCTGGGGCACACAAGGTGTCCCATGCATAGTCCAGTTCAAACCAGTGCTGGGGCACTCCAGCCCCATCTCTGGCGCGAAACTGGACAAAGGGAAAGGGGTGTAACCACCCCCTTCCTGGTTCCCACCCATAGGAGGGACCTAGCAGGTAATCCAGCCCCTAGATTTGGTATATAGGTAGGAGCTGTGTCCTTAGACTTTAGATATATCCTGACTGAAACTCTGATACACAACTCTGGACCTTTGACATCCTACTCGACGAAGAAGACTGAAGAATCCCCCTTGTGGTCAAGGAGTGACCACCCTGTGCAAGCAGGCACCATCAAGCGCTCAATGGTTTGCTTTGTCGTTGCTCCCGCCGGAGCTCGAACACAGAGCCTGACAAGACCCAGACTTCCAGACATCGAACAGCCCGATCCACAGCCACAGCAAAGCTGAGACCCATGGAGGCGACGAGAGAAGTGGGACCGGCCATCTTGGAAAGCCAGCGAATTGCTTTCCGTGCAACGTCTGAGGCACCCTCAAAGTTGTACATTGGGGATTGAGAAGCCCCAGCCCCGAGCACCAACTGCACCGAAGATCACCTCTCCACACTCACCGAGTGCTTCGTGGGGCCCTTTTGCATTTTCCTGCTTGATGAGTCTGTCCGGGCACTTGCCCGTTGGCTAGTGGCCGCTGTGACAATTAAACCTGAAATCTACACTGCTGGTCTGGTTGCTCCAGACTGGCTCTTGCTTCCCTGTGAAGGAGAGGCCCCTCAGTCCTTGCTGGCCTGAGTAAGAAGCCATATTTGATTCCTGCATGGGTTGCATTTGCCAAAGCCTGTTGACTCTGAATCAAGCACCAACACTGCCAACAGTGAGAGCCTTTGTGGGACAGTCCGTATCCAGCTCCTGGTTGTCGTCGACACCTTCTGGTCCACGTGGCTGCAGAGACAAGCTTCACAACATCACCTGATTGCTTCCCGACATCGCCTGGTTCCTTCCTGGTCACTGCCTAGAGACCCAGACTCTGTCCCCTCTGCTTTCAGGTACTCTTCATCCTCGATCCACCCTTGGATCCAACCGGACTCTTCTCTCCTGGTCGCCTGCAGCATCTTTTCTCCAAGGCTCCATAGAACTCCACGACGAAACCCGACACACTTTGGGACCTATGCACCCGCTTCCTGTGAGTGAGGTAACGCGAGTACTGCGGTGCTCCTGTGAAGATTAACTTTCCTAGTGTCCTAGTTTCAAGTGGTTAGTTTCTAGTCAAGTCGGAAGACTCCTAATTCTTTAACTTTGTAACTTTACGCACCCATTGACTTCTACGTGTGCACGTGTGCGCAATTAGACACTGCACACGCATCCTATGGGCCTCCTGCTCCCTAACAACTGTTAGTCCAGTGTAGCCCAAGCGATTCTCAAGGCCCTAGGCCTTACCATTGTTCGTGACGTGGTTCTTATACCACTATTTTAGTATATGGTTTAGCGGGCCACCAGGGCCTATCCATATTTGTGCAACTTATTGTATGCTATTTTAAGTTTCTTGTTATGCGCTTGTGCCTCTGCCTTCATAAAGAGTTCATTGGATTGATTTAGAAATAAACACATATATATTTTGAATATATAACCTGTGTGGTGTCCTTTCATTTGGTATTAAAGGGATTGCATATGGTAAAACAGCTGGCTTCACATGCCCTCTTGAGTTAAGCCTAAGACTGCTTTTGTCCATGCTACCACTAGGATAGCTGGTCTATAAGGTTGACTTTACAACCATCACCATAAGGGTTGTTTGGACTGGTGCAAGGTGCTCACTAGAATAGTGAACATCATATACCAGGCCAACTTCTCACAGGAAGTGCAGATTTTTTCAGATGCATCCGGTAGTGTAGGCTTTGATTTATGTTGGCAAGGACATTGGTGTGCAGAAGAGTGGTCAGAGGGTTGGAAATATGGAGAATGAAGCATTGCGTTCCTTGAGTTCTTTCCATTAGTGATAGCTGTTACACTGTGGGGTGCACGGTTGCAGCAAAAGAAAGATAGCATGTCCGTAGCTCAGGTGGTTAACAGGCAACCAGCATGAAATGTACAGGTTCTAAAATTCTTGAGGGTGTGTGTGCTTGAATGCTTGCATCACAATGTTGTGTTTAAAGCCAAGCTTTTACCAGGAGTGGACAATGACATTGTGCATGCTTTGTTTCGTTCACAGTGGCAGAGGTTCTGTGGACTGACCACGGAAGAGGACAGGGGCAGGACACGCATGCCACCAGAGTTGTAGACGATGGGAGACAGAGGCTATTTCAACTGGTAATGGAGTCCTTGGTAGCGTCCATGCGTAAGGCTGATGCTCAGGCCTGGGATGTATTCTTGAGCTTATCTTCACTCTGGGAAATGGGACAGAGAGTGGAGGATGTAGTTCATTTATATTGAAAGTGACTGAAAAAGGTCTCTCTAGAGTGACGATCACAGGCAGTTGGACGGAATTGCCTTCATGGGAAAAGTCCTTTGGAGTTAGGCCTCATCAGCGGGAGAGTTGGGTAGGAGGAAGTTGGAGGGTTGGGCTAGAGAACAGGGTAGATTGGGAAGGGCTAGGAAACCTTTTTCATGACAGGTTTTTTTAGGCCAGCAGAACAGGTGACTTAGTATTTTCATATCAGTAAGGGGACCGGATAACTTCCTTCCAGCAACTGGCAGTTTTGAGAAAAGCAATGACGAAGCTCGGTTTGGTGGATGCAGACTTCGGTACCCATTCCTTTCGAATAGGGGCTGTCACAGAGGCAGTTAGGAGAGGTTGGTCTTGGGAACAAATAAAGGTTCTAGGTAGGTGGTCACCAGATAGTTATCAGAGATACGTCAAGGCAGGGGAGGGGATGGGTGCTGAAGAATTATGAATACGAGATGCTCACACTTTTTTCTCTTTCCGGTAAGGTGCCTGGTCCTATGTCTGCTGGCTTGTCGGTGTGGGTTATTGGACGTTCATTTATCAAGTGGGTGAAACGGGCAGCAGGGAAGAATTCCTGGGGTACGAACCTGGGTTTTAACACCAGCTCAGTGCAAACTGAATGGTTGGTAAAGGGGGAATGAAGTGGAAGAAACTGCTTCCCAGGCTCAACCAGATGATGGTTAGGAACTCTTGTCCTGACATTTTGCTGATTCATTCAGGGGGAAATTAAATGGTTGTAGAGAAAGACCTGACACTTTTATGTTGCATAAAACAGGACTTGAGGGAGATAAAAGCGCAATGGTCCAACTGTTTTTGGAGCATGGGCAGAGTCTATTCCCTGGAGGTTTTGGCATGGCATGGTGAAGCTATCAGCTATAGATAGATCCAGGAGAAAGGTCAATAGAGAAATGAGACATTTTTGTATGGATGAGTGCTTAGGTAGGGTGCAGCATTGGACTCACATTATGAAGAAGTAGAGTTCTTTAGGAGTGATGGAGTGCATCTTTCGGAGCAAGGAATGCGCCTTTATTTGTTGGAGTTGAGGGACTTTTCAATAGGATCTTTAGGGAATCAGGAATGAACATTTGGGGTGAGGTAGAAAAAGTCGGGAAAGTCAGTTTCTGGTGACTGAAGGAACAACAAGGTTGCAGGCCTTTACTTAAGGTTAATTTGATTAAGATAGGATAAGCAGGCAGCAACAGAGGATCTCAACGAATCCACACCGAAAGTCCTGGAGTTAAACTGTTAAGTCATAGGAATAGCAGTTTGAGCATATGTTAATTAGTCACTTTAGATGGGGGAAGTTTAAATGGAAATGAGCAGGCAGGTAAATAGATCATGATATCAAAGTTTGAAAGTTATGAACATTGAGGAGGAAGGGGTTATGGGAGGGGGATAGGGATAGGGAAGGTAGGTGATTGGATGTTTAGTGAGGTTTTAGTTTTGTAAAGCTTTAGGTCAAAGAAGTTTTATGTGATGCGCTCCTGTTTCAATAAAGTGGCCTTTTTCACACATAACAAGACTCAGTGGTATGTAAGTGCCCCCTTTTTACGCAGTAGGGCTTTGGAGGACAGCAGAGTGGAGGAACATCTACCCCCTGGGGGTATTGGGAAAAGGCAGGCACAGTCTGTTTACAGAGTTTACTTGAGCTACATTCAGTTCAGAATGTAGCCTGGGGGTATATAGTCTGACATTTTTGGGCTGCCATAAACTATTTTGTTGCTAGGTGGACACGGAGGCAGTCTCCAAATAGCTAGTACTATTTTTTGCCCACCCCCCTTCCCGAATTTTTGAGTTTAGGGGGAGATGAGTAGTGGTTTACAGTAAATCGCTAGGCAAGCTGATTGCAACAAGTGCTAGGAGCTGTTTTCCTATATTGGTTGTTTCTTTCGACAGGTGCAGAATTGGGTGGAAGGCCCACAAAGTTACAGGCCTTTACTTAAGGTTCATTTGATTAAGATAGGACAAGAAGGCAGAAACGAAGAAAGTTTAAAAGGAAATGAGCAAGCAGGTAATAGGTCATGATGTCAAAGTTTGAAGGCTATATATATATTGGGGAGGGAGGGGTTAAGGGAGTGGGGTAGAGAAGGTAGGTGATTGGATGTATAATGAGGTTTTACTTTTGTAAGGTTTTGGGCCAAGGAAAGTTTATGTGATGCGCTCCTGTTTCAATAAAGGGGCCTTTTTCACACAAAACAAGAGTCAGTGGTATGTAAATGTCCCCTTTTTTACCCAACAGAAAACAAAACGCTTCCTTCATTTTTAGATCTCATCAACAGACATCTAAAAACTATCTGTAAGCGAGACCTACAAATGAAGCGAGTAGATCGCACCTCTGCCGCACAGAACACTGACTGACAAATGGCAGTTTGATGCAAGGCCTTTGTCCAAACATTGTGACTGGGCAGACTGAGTTCTCAGTGTTGCCAATTCAGAGCTCTAAAGTTTATTTGGCAAATGCACGCAAAGCTGTTTATTTCTCTGCAATATAGAAATTATAGTTCTAATCTTATAATGTCAAATCACAGATTTGAAAGAAACTTGAAAGCTCTGCCAATTACATACCAAGGGTGACAGGAACCTCACGCCGTGCCAGGTGGGGCGTCATTTTGTGTTACACCATTTTAGAAATTATCTGATTTACAATGATATTCTAAGAAAAAGGAGTTAAAATAGGTAGCAGTCGATATCCTTTGTTTTTAATTCCTTTCTTTAATGTAATGACTACATCAGCGACATACTGAAACTATAACACAAAAAAGGCACACTGAAACAAGAACACAAAGAAGGCATGCATCATGAAAGTCAAACATTAAGCAAGATAAAGGAATCATACATTAAGCAATATAAAAGAAAGGTCAGTAACCCAGTCAGAACTAACAACTGGCAACAAAGTGTCCCCCAAGCTTCCAAATTAAACAAATATGCCCCAAGGGCGGCCTGCACTTCACGCAGGGTGCATATAGACTTGAAGAATGCTTAACGTGACTTTCAGAGTCATTACAATAGTCAAGACATGCAACCAGCCATTAAAGTTTCTCGAATCCGGACACATGCAGAGTAGTGCATTCTGCAATAAACAAGAGGACCCAGCATGCACATAATGAGGCCAAGTTGCACATTAAAGGGGTTGGGAGAGGGATAGAGGAAAAAAACACCAGCATTTGAATTGTTTAGTGCTAGCATTTATGAAATGTAGTCTTAAGACAATTTATCAGCAAACTTCAAATAGGATACTATTTTTGCTCCAAATACCGTCATCATAATTTAATTGCAGAACAATTTAAAGACAACATACATTACCAGGTAGGCTTTGTAAAAAGCATTATACAGCAACATGAGAACAGTACTCAAAAACATAAGAAAAATATGACGGAACTAATTCTGATACCCCTAACACCAATCTTGTTCCCACAGAATTACACTGAAAAGACAAAAATCATTATTTGTTAGTTGATATTCAATAGTTGATCTGCATCACATCTTTGCTTTTGTACTTATGTCTATGCCAAAGCACACATTCTGCATCCATGTGTAGCCTAAGAACAGTGCCATAATATCTGGATTCAGCTGCAGAAAAGGACCGCTAAAGACACTAAAAGACTAAACCCCCAACTTTATATATTGGGCTTGGTTTAATGAAAGACTACCTTAACCTCAGCACTATCCCAGCTAAGCTGTCCCTTTATCATACATGAATTGGCAGTCATGGCACCTGTTTACTATCATTGAGACGGGGAGTAGGCCCTTAAGTAACTTGGAGACTGTCAGAACACCGTTCAGAGGGCCACAGAACAAACAGGAGTTACTGGGCACAACTGTGTGGGTTGAGACCTTTTATTCCTGATGTTCCGGCCTACTATGGACTCTGAGCAAGTGGGCCAAGTATCCTTTCTGCACCTGATTCTCAGTGGTAGCGCGAGTTAAGCAGTCCGTGGCTTCTCGGGGAGAAAGTAGGTGTAGGGCGAACACAGTCAAAGTATGCTCAGTAACCCCAGACCAGAATTGAGAGATAAAATTTGATTTGTCTATAGTCATAGCGGTATAAGGTATCTTTTGTTAGCATGATGTACCTATATAAATGTTTATCGACCCTGCCTGTTATGATTCTAAAAGGTTAAGTTAAGTTAAGTAAAGGTTTCCATTTTTCTCGTACTCTACCATATGAGACGAGCCGAAAACCACACAGATGCCATCTTTGCTTTGTCCGCGTCAGGCCTGAGCGGTGGTCACGTGCTATCCTCTAGTAGTCAGTAGGCCATGTTAGTTGAGTTATAGAGAGCAACTGAATGCACACTATTCTTTCGCTGTCCTGAGACCAAAGGTCGCATCTGGCTTCAGAGGTGATAAGCGCATTCCTGAAGGCGCCGTGCCTACGCTCCCAGGCACCAGGACGAAAGGGAGTCACCCCTCCTGACCTCCCCCAATAATAGTAGAAGCAGAGTTATGAACTAATACTGTGTACCATATATGGTCTTTCCTTAGAGCCTTAGAGCCAAGTAGTACTTCTCCATGTACGGTGACTTCACGTGTGGATCTGAAGGTATATATGCAATGTATTGACTGTAAACTGGCAGTCTTCTCCGCGCACCTGATGGGTGGGGATGAGAGAGGCTCCTCTATAGAGTATTTTGTATAATAAACGATTGACTTTTCTTCACTGCCGGCTGACTGATTATTTGGTAATTTGGTATTGAGGCTATTGGTAGGTATAGCCCTTTATGTTATTTTTTATGGTATATCAGAATCTCACACTCTGCTTCCAGGATCCACTCAGTAGGATCCCCACTTGAACTTTCTCTCTCCAGGCAGTATCCTTCTCCTATATTAAAAACAATGCGCATGACAAACAAATCTCACTCACCCCTAGCATCAAAGGTTTTTTGTTAGAGGAGGGTAATGCTCCGATGCCTATATGCAGACTATCCCTGTGCCTATGTGTGATGCTTTTGCCAGGCCAGGTTACAGGGGACATTCACATCAATACAGCAAAAAATATATATATATAAAGCACCTCACGTAAGCAACCACCATGAGCTTCTTGGCTATTACTCACCAACTTGCTCACTTTCTCGTCATTGGCAGTTTTCTATAAACCAGAGGTAACCAACACCTAGAGTAAATATAAGGGCTGCCTGTGTGTTTCCCTATCAAGTGTGGCACACATATCTTAGCCTCCCTAGGTCCTAATAAAGGAAGAAAAACTGTCTTTCTCACAAACACACTACAAATAAGTCATATGTGGCATCTAGCATGCATCTTTGTTTCATGCTGACACTACTGATTAAAACCAAATCTCATGTCTAGATGATTTTAATGTGAATGGCCGATAGTTTCATTGGTACACGACAGCTTACTGGCAATTTCATCAGGGCATGAGGACCAGTGATCACCCAATTATGCAGCGGACCTGTATTAAAAAAGAAGAGCTGGACAGACAACAGGAGAGATATGCAAATCATGTCCCTCAGGGGTTAACAAATACCATGCACCCATCAAATATTCAACTACAATGCAGTGTTGTGATATTTACCATGTAACCCCCAGGTGACTGCCTACCAGTAGGCCATAGGAAGAGTGCCTTCAAGCAAAATTGTGGTTGTCTGAAGGGGGGACAATATGTGTTTTCAGAGGACCCATATAATCTGTTTCTAGCAATCATTACACCAAGTCTTACTGGTACATCACTACCTTTAACAGATGTCAGAGTGTATACCTTTATCATGCTGCCTTGAATTCCACTGAAGTAGCACTACTTGTGCCATCCAAAATTACCATCCAAGGTACACAGTGGCTGTTCTATACTGCCATCACTTGACATAGGCTACATATTGGGAGCAGCCCTAATTGTGACATCGTGAATTCCCATTATGGGAGAACAATGACAAGTGAGACAATGCATCCCCACTGTTGCCGTTTACACTCAAAGTACCCACATTGGGCTCCATGCATCACTAAAGCGAAATAGCTCAGCGCCCGGCCATCCTATCTCTATCCATGTCTCAGCAGCACAGCATGACAATATTGGTGAGGCGAGAACATTTCAAATCACTCAATGCTGGTGTCAGCCACCCATCTTTCATAACACCCATCCGAGTACACATGGCGGCTCAATTTGAAGCTAAGGGGGTATGTCTTGTGTTAGCGTATGATCACAAGACTGCTAACTGACAAAGGGGCCACAATAAGTAGGGGCTGGAGATCTTATTGAGCTCACCCGCAATGGCTTTCGCAGCAGCTTGATATTTAAAGCCATACGTGACATGTCCTTCACTAGCCTACAGTCACTGGACTGGCAATCCATCAGGACGTCGTCATAGTATGGCAGCCCTGTATTGAGCATGCCCGGATGCCCTGACAGCTTAGCGTAGGTCACCAGTCAGCTTACAAGACAACCTTTTTTGAAAATGTGAACAAATGTAACATAAATGGAAAAAAATGTGACAAGAAATCTGAAACCATCATGCCATACTTATGTAATTAGAGCCCATTCTGTCATAGGCCCACACTTTTACTGCAAACTACAGTGCATTCCAGCCAAAATACACATACTTCCTGAAGACTCATCCACCTATCCAGTGTAAATAATTATATTTGCTGCACGTACCTTCAGGTGGAGGAATCAAGTAGGAGGAAAGGGACCAGATGATAATAAAAATGGTGATAAAAATTGTAATCAACCCACACATCAGGGGACATCTCTTCTTGCCATAAATGTTGTGACATCATAACCTGCGCCATACCGTTGCCCACAGTGGGGCCTAGACCTCCCCACAACAGTGGTAACCCCGAAGTTTGTGCTACTAAACCAAATTATTCAGGCTCATCTTATTCGTCAGCTCGGAGAAAATCCAGCAATCCGCCTTCCTTGAATAGTGCCTCTTTTGCTCCCGTACATCTAAGATACAGTTTTTCAAAGATTTAAAGTCCAAGGAGCCATGCCCCTGTTCTTGAAAGTAATTCACAAAAACAGGTCGTAAGTTTCCCTGTCCTTAAGGTACTGGTGTGTTCTGGTATTCGAATTTTTACCTTCCTGGAGGCAAGACCAATGTACTGCAAGCTACAATTAAAAGTGTGTCTTTCTACAACAAAGCTTGAATTACACATTACAATTGCTGAACATGTTCTGGAAGCAAGTGCGGCTATTGCTCAAAACAACACTTGGTGATGCTTCTGGAGCTTACATACATTGCAGCATCCACAAAGAAATGCCCAGATGGTAAGTATTAGGAATTAACCTTCTGATCTTTAGGGCGGGAATGGTCTAACCTGTCCCTTTGATTGGGAACCAGATGGAACACAAACCATGGTTGCAGCATCATTATAGGGCCAACATTGAGCAGGTTCCAGTTCATCCATATGATTTGATGGATTATGGTAGAAAGGGGATCAAACGTGGAAACCACGGTTATGAATGCATTGTCGGTTTTCATGTTTTTCTCCAGAAGGGATGCATGGGGCATGTTCAATGCTCTCTTGCAAGCCTGGTTCACAACCCTAGTAGGATAGGCCCACTGTTTTAAACGTTCGGCCAATGTCGTACATTGATTCTCAAAAGTTTCCACTTCAGGGCAGTTCCTTCTGTACCTAAAGAATTTGCCTAAGGGCAGGTTATCTCTTAGTGCCCTAGGGTGGAAAAGTGAATTTCTAGCGGTGGGTTTTTGATGGACCACAGTGCTCAATTTAGACCCTTTGTAAATTATGTCTATCTCTAAATAGATTGCTGAATCCCTACTGGTGGACTAATTCAGTCTCCATGAGGAGTGTGAGGAGCTGAATAGGTCCAAGGTAGGACGATTTCCCTTGGTGTAAATGTGACAGCATGAATCACTCCACTACCTCATGAAGCCTGAGTTTTTAGGAGGCATAGACCATTAGAGGGAAAAGATCCTTTGTGATTTGTATGGCTGCATTCTTCACGTCTAGCGTATTGTGTAAACCAGCATTAGGAGTTGGTATTTAACCAAATCTGTAGAAAATCTGAGGATTTAGCCGGTCCTGAAGAAAGCCGGTTGACCCTGAGTGGCGCTTGTAGCAGGCTAAAACAAGTTGACCTTACTGAGCTATAGATGTTAGGGGTCATTGCACTCTTTGAACATCAGACTGTTTTATCCCAGCTAAAGGACGTTATTAATAAACAGCAATTAGGATCTTGAAGGCTTATTTAACTTGCAATTAGGTTTTAGTAAGAGCTCCGCTTCCAAACTGCATTGAGCCCACCCACTTACACTAGTTTCAATGGGTGAGGATCCGATGATGAAGCATGCCACTGGTCGTACTAGTGGATGAGGATCCTACTAATATAGCCAAGTGATGCAAGGATCACACCGATTCACCTGGGTGCAGATCCCTTTTCACTTTGATATATGTTGAGACCAGTTAATTTGACCTCTTAAAACTTTAGGAGTTCATCAGTTTTGAGGCATTTCTATGTGTGTACTGTGTGTTCTTCTGGGTACTGATTACAATGTTTATGGGAGGCTGAAGGTTGCCCCAATTTAGCTTCTCACTCCCCCTTGTTTTTCTACAACTTGTTTTAAATTAATGTTTGCATAATATGGATCTATTCAATGTCACTCTGCTCTTTTAGTGGTCTTGAGGATTTTGTTTTTAACCACTTATCATGTTCTCACAAAATGTGGAACCATTCCTTCCTTTTATTATTCATCTGGCTTCGCCTTAAACTTTGGCATAGTTTCGGTTCCATATCTGACTGAAGCAATTTATAGGAGTTCTCTTTTAATGGTATTCCACTTCCTGTATGGGAAAAAAAGGCAAATTAAGTTTTCGGCGAAAAACCTTCACAAATACAGGAAAAGAAAGCATTTACTGATTTAAGTTATGAAATGGAGAACTGTTTTACGACCAAGCAAGATAATTTACCTTCTGCAATACCTTAAATTATTCCTACTATAAAACCTTCTAATCCTTAGCCAGCTTCAAAAAGGTTGAAACAGGACCCTTCTTTTCCAACCAAGTCCTTCTCCTCTATTTCAAGAAGGTATTAATGGAGGAAATAAGAGCACTTGATACTCATGTTGAGAAAACAAATGTGCCTCTGCAATCATTAGATTAAAAATGATCCTCTTTGGAGAAAAGGATCGTGGTAACAGAACAAAATATAAGTGATATTCAAGATGCAACAGTGAATCTATGCAGAAGGAAATGATTAATCTTAACGGACTCACCAAATAGAAATATTGAAGAAAATTTATATATTTATGGTTTGCCAGATTAAATAGAAGGAAATCACTTAATCTCATTTACTGCTTAATTTCTTCCTAAATTATTGGGCTTTACCAGCATCCACAAGTCTAAATACTCAAAGATCCTACAGACTGGGTCCAAGATGCAGTCACTTTAACATGTATAAGCCAATCATGATTATTATTTATTTTCTTGCGTTTACTGAACTCCTTACAATACTAAATGCAGCGAAATCTAAAAAACAATTGTTCAGGATGTGACTAAAGGAACAGAGACCAGTTGGTATTTGTTCTATGCAAGCTAGATATTGATTAATTCATCCATGCTACTTTAAGATGACATGATCCAGTTAAGCTCAAAAACGTAATTGCTAAATCAAAAGATGACACAATGGATGTATGAAATTCTTCCTGTTATTAAAATATTGGAAGTTAATGTTGGTTTGTTTTTCAGCTATTATGATGTTGGTACAACATCATAAATACGTTATTTGACTTTCTGAGCCATAAAAGTTTACATAGCATCAAATACATTTCCATACAGAGCAATAAATAAACATAAAAAATACATTTGAAAATAAATCATCATAAAAACTATATTACTTACAGAAGGTCTAATCTAATATGTACTACGGATCCTAAGCAGAGTCAAAATATAATTTAGTACTGCATATATCAATTTCAATTTCAAAAAGCTTTATTCAACAGCATGTCATTAAAGCAAAATTATACTTCCACTTACAATCAATAGACATAATCGTTATAAATACTAATCAAAATAAAAATACAATATTAAAAGGTTATTAAATCTTGGAGCTGTCAATTACAAGTTAAAAACAGATGTTCTAAAACATGATTTTTTTTAAAAACTGATATATACAGAATTATGATCAATCATCTTGTTGAGGGTCTTTGGAAAAAATCATTGGCTAGAATCAAAAGATTTTAAAGTGCGGGTGCGAATAATCCAGGCCCACCTTAGGAATTTGGCAACTGCAATCGCTAGACAAGGGGAACAATCAGTCTCCAATATCCGTAAGGCCTCAATGTATCTCCGGGTACCCATATTAATACATATTGGTTTTAGCCACTTGCTACGTGGGGATGTGTAGAGGGGACATACAAACAGCATATGGGATACATTCTCAATCAGAATTTTACAATTATGGCATTTGTCATCCCAATTTGCCGGCCACTTACAACTGAAAGCTTTTACAGGTAAAGTTCCAGCTCTAAACTGGAAAAACAGCTTTCGGTCAAGCGGACTCTCTATAATATCCCAGTAGGCTTCACAGAGTGGGCGAGATTTAAAGTCAAGGAACCGTCCTGTTAAGTTAGTGTTTATACAAGTACCATGGGTGGACATCCAGATCATTTCCCAATATATTTGTTTCAAAGTTGATTTTGACGGGAAGCTTAGGACGTCTGCATCTACCCATAGATGATCAAGCTCCAACTTTATTAGTAAGCCCCTTATCTGTTTAAGCCATTGGATATGATGAAAACAGTCAGCCCTGATGATATCCTTTAGTGCAAGGGCGTAATGTGCTAGTTCTGGAGTTGTCCAGATACGCCTCCAATACAATAGGGGCCGTAACCGTACAATATCCTCAACCTTTTTCCTGCCGAGATCGTATAAGAGTGGAATGGTAGGAGTACTTTGGGGTACCCCCACTAGACAACGTAGGAATTTATTCTCTGCCGTTGTCAGTTGGGTTAGATTGTTAAGCCCCCAAAGTTCAGAACCATACAAAGAGGCACCTATAACCTTCATATTGTAAATCTCTAGGGCAGGTGTAATTGGCTTAGTGAAAGAAGCCTTATGCTTTGTGACTAAGGCACCCGCTAGCTGATGGAATTTTAAAACAGCCATGTCAATATGGCTTTTCCAGCCCATATTGCTCTGGAGAGATATTCCCAGGTACGTAAATGCCTCTACCTGTTCTAGTGGAGTTCCATTGAATCTAATAGTACCTTTGAAGGTTTTCCGCTGACTCAGGCACATGAACTTGGTTTTTGAGGTGTTTATCTCAAGTCCATGGAGTTGGCAAAATTCTCCGAACGCGTTTACAGCCTTCTGGAGCCCACTCGGGGTCCATGAGACTATCAACGTATCGTCCGCGAACATGAGGACAGGCACACGGTGCCCAGCCAAGATCGGAGCGTCAGTGGGGGAACGGTTAAGATGGTCCACAATACCATTGATGTATAATGAAAACAGCGTGGGCGCCAATACACACCCCTTCCGAACACCACGCTCAACAGGAAATGAGTCAGTCACCTCACCCTGCTTCCCCCATCTGATTCTGGCATAATTGTTCTCATGCAAGCGGACGAGAAGGGTCAATAGTTCCGGAGATATCCCTGACTCAGCGAGAACCCTCCAAAGTTTGGAACGGGGGACCAAATCGAAAGCCGATTTTAGGTCAACGAAGACCGCATAAAGGGTCCCCTTGGTCAAAACCACATTCCTCCAGTAGAGTGCAATGAAATAAAAAACCTGGTCAATTGAGCTAGTACATGGCCGAAAGCCGGCTTGATATGGGGACAAAATGTTGTATTCTTCTATCCATTGTTGCAGTTTATTTTGTACTAAGCGACCCATACGTTTTTGGGCTGAGTCTATAAGACTGATGGGTCGATAGTTACTGGGTAGAGTTTTGTCACCTTTTTTAAAAACCGGTATTATTTCGGCGCCTTTCCATGAAGGTGGGATTGGCGCCCCCCTAGCCACCGAGTTAGCTAGACACTCAAAATACCTACACCAAGATGATCTATCACTTAAAAACACGTCAGCAGGAATACCATCCATACCTGGGGCTCTACCCCCAGTCACGCAATCTAGCGCTATGCTAACGTCCTTAGCTGTGAAAAGCTGATTCTGATAAAAAATAGTTAGGGGAAGTGGGCAGTCCACTTCAGTAAAGTTTCGTGCGTATTGTGGCCTAAACAAATCTACCCACTCTTGTTTTGCAACATTATTTTGGGGGGCCTCAGCTACGCCACCTCTGTCCCATTTCACGATGGCCCAGAATTGTTTCGAATCCCTTGCTCCACAGGCCTGTTTTAAGGCACGCCATTGATCCTCATCCCACTGTTTCTTAGCTGCCTTCTGGGCGAGCCTATAAGTCTCCCTTGCCTTCCTTACTTCCATCGGGTGCTTGCTCCTTATTTCTGTGCACAGATTTCGGCGGGCCACTTTACATGCGTTGTTATACCACGTCTCCTTTGGCGGTTTATTGTTTCCCTTATCTGGTTTTGTGGTTTTACTAAAGAATAGTTGGAGTTTTGCAAATAGGTGATTGTGTACCTCAAACATTATTTGGGGAAAGTCTACCTTGTCAGTGTGAGTGTTTAAATTAGCCACTTCTTTAGTAACCATATTTTTAAGGGCCTCCAATTTCTCAGGCTTCTGGAAGCGACTATATCCAAGGTGAACTTCCCACACCCCAAATTCAATTCTTTAGTACCCATCTGCACTTGGTACTCCATACAGAGTGGGTTGTGATCGCTTTCCATCCTAGTTTTAACAGTCATGTCTATCAGACTGTGCCACCCCCTTATGTCCACAAGGATGTAATCTATGCGACTAGAATACCTTCCATTGTCAAAGGTGCTTTTCCCCATGCGATCAGACAAGGTACGACCATTTACTGCTCTAAGCCCTCTAACTAGACATAGGGCCTTTAGTTGTATTGCTACAGCTGTCCATTTTTTTACAACAGGTAGTTCAAGCTGGGGGACGCCGCATTTAGTGTCCTCCTCTTCAGCTAGAAACTGTTCCTCTTGGCCTAGGGGTTCAAAAGTGGTGTTAAAGTCTCTACCCACTATGATAGACACCTGTGTTGGAAGTACCTCAAGCTGCTGGTCAAGAGCTGAGATTACCTCAGATGTTTAACTCCCGCCTGTTCCCCTCGCATAAATGTTAAATATGGCCATCTTTTGGCCGTTTTCCCATGTGATATTAATTGATAGGATATCACTCAACGGGGGACTAGTTTGGAGTACCTTGCAACATAGGGCTTGTCGGATCCAGATGATCAGGCCCCCAGCTGGTCGACCTTTAGATTTTTTAGTTGCTAACGCATGGAAGTTGAGAAACCCCACACGATATACAGGAGCCGTAGACCAGGTTTCCTGAAAAAGGATGACGTCGTGCTGGTCGACAAAGCTACACCATTCAGGGGAAGATATTTTATTGTCAATACCAGCCAGATTCCAAGAGAGAAAAGCAACCCCTGGCAGAGTATTTGATAGATCCCTCGGGTTTTCAGCTGCTAAACTTGCGCCCCCGATCACTAGTTGATGTCCAGTGGCCGTAGGTGCAAGGCAGATGTTCTCTGGGTACACCCCATCTATTACGGGACCATCATGTTCTCCTGCTAGGTCCGAACTGGTTAGTTGACCAAGGTTCCTGCTCCCCATGCACTGCCCAATAGGGTGTGATCTTTCCTTTAAGGTTATATTTGGTATAGGGTCCGAGTTAGTTTGTGGCTCGTTCCTGCCCTTGGGATCGTGCTCACTGCCGATCTCGCTTGTCACCATAGTACTAGATCTTAAGCTCCTCAAGAGTCATTCACATTCGTTCAGATCGGACAGGGCCCTGAACCGATTTTCCAATCTGATGCCACCCGCTCTGGTTTGAACATCCCTCCCCTCTGTTCGCATCACAGGGGCACATTTCGACCGTAATCTACTATGGTTCACTACACTCCATCTTCTGCTGTAGAAGAAATCAAGGGTTAATGGGATCATATCAGAGTCCCTACGCTGCGGGGGAACACATTTGCCAATACATTTGGAAGTACATCAGGACTAGAACAGTTCAAGGCTATACAGTCACCCTTGAATTTTTTTGGGTGAACCCCAAGCAATGCTACCCTCCTAGCCATAATAATTTCCCCCGCCAACTGCTGTTTTCCCCATGATGATATCTTCATGTTTTTCGTCAGCCAGTGGAGTGCTTTATCAATTAAAGAAGTTGTTGTCTCTACCTGCCCAGGTGTTAAGGGAGGAGCATTTGCCAGGACCAACACTAAAGGAGAAGCTTCAACTACAAATTTGAACGGGTCACACTCTTTACGTGCTTCTTTATGTGTTATTGGGGGGGCCTTTGTAGCTACAGTTTGGCCCTCCTCACCTACTGGGTGCTGGGTGCGCAGGGGTTGGTTGACTACATTCCCGCTATCTCATGCCCCTCCTCCAGGGTGGGCCTGGTGATTTTCACAGCCATTTAACTGTGGTAAATAAATAATTAATTACCGGTACTATTTTTGAATACATTAATAAAACAGATAGCTCAATAAATAAGAGGCAGGATCCGGGGAATCTGAGTCTAACAGGCTTTAATCAGGCACAAGGGAAGGGACAGGATCTGAACAGCCTGAAATAGAATGGCACGAGTGGCAGCTGCAACGTCTCATTAACAGTACAAGGTATATATAGTAAAACATTAGAATTACATTGCATACAGTAGGCGTAACAAGTGACAAGCGTAAGATAAGAACACATGGGCGTGAAAAGAAGGCGTGCACAGGGCGTGCACGAAGACATGTGATGAGAACGTCACAGAAGTGTCATAAAATGGGTGGATACATGGAGGGGGCTACCTGGGCAGCTGGAACCTTTAACCTAGTGGTGCGCGCAAACGGGCCATGACGTGTAACTGGGGAGAGCTGGGGGCTCTGCCTTCTGTGCTAGAAGAGGAGACTAAAGTCTGCGATGTCAGGACGACATGTACCTATAGCATATCTGGTATCTTGTGTTTGGAGTACATGTCGACAGAATCTAAAAGTTATCAGAGCAAAGGCTACTGGACACTAAGGCTGGTGTAGGCATATATTCTACATGTATTGCGTGTGCTATGAATCTTCTATGAATATTAATACAGTAATTCACTTGCATGGAGACAGAAAGACTAGACTATGATTGAAGATGTTTATGCGGTTCGTTAGCTTAGGAATGTGAAGACGGAGAGCTGAACTGATAACTAGAGGCATAACATATTCTTGGCAGACAGGCAGGCAGAGCCAGGCCGGGCACTGCGCTGCGCGGCAGGAAGTAAGCGAAGGGTCAGGGATGCAGGTGGGGGCTGCATCGCTCCTCGGAATGGTTTCAGGAGACTGGAGCGTGAATCTGGTGTCCGAGCCCTTTTTGAGGCCTGGAAACGGGGACAATTCAATGAATAAACGTGCATAATGTAAAACGTTGGCAACATAGGCCTAATACTCGTTGCTTTCACGGGAACTGGAAACTGGCATACTAAAGTTGGACACAACTAGAATTGCGTCTTTAATCGATCATAGGGGGATATATGCATATCGATCATGCACATATTACATAGGATGTGGAACACGTAGGCACACATGACAAGGCAAAATTCAATTTTCCTCATTCCCTCCTTGTGCCCTAAGTTTCCATCAGGAAACATCAATATTCATGATACCATCTATCTGTTCATATAGCATCATTTGCTCGTCTCGAATTTTCTTGGAACGGGACTTAGGACTAGGACTAGAAGAGGTAGTACACAAGCCGCAAATCGCAGGGCCACATTGTAAACAGAGACAGCAACTGAATATGATCATTACTGTTATACCCAGGAATGATAATACTTTCCATCCCCAGGCAGATATTATATTCCAGAGCCAACCGGACCATGTCCAGGTGCCTGGATTCTGGTGTAACTGATGGGCAATTTTATGAAGTCTGGTTATAGCTGAATAAACAGACGGTGCGTTATTAGGAATGAAAATGCAGCAACTAGATCCGATGACTCTACAAGCTCCGCCCCTATCGGCCAGTATGACGTCAAGGACGAGACGATTTTGGAGCACAACAAATCTCATAGCAGATTGCTCTTCAGTTAAGTTACCTAGAGCGGAAGTAGTCTCATTCACTACTGCTTCAAGGGTTCTGGTTAGCCTACGTATTAGCTTACTATTCTGGACAGGACCTATGAAGAAAAAGAAACCTTTATTGAAGTCTTGATACTGTTCTAAAGCAGTTTCAGTCTGATCGACAATTTGGGGACTCGATCTCCCTTCTATGTCTTACGTGTACTAGATGTGTGTTTCTGTGATAATCGGATGGGGCTAGAAAAACTGGTGGCAGTAGGAAGGCAATGTAACATGTTCCATCCCAATCGAGGGGCAGACGTACATATGCGGTCTGACCACACACAAAATATGAATGACGTGAGGCTTTGAAAGTAGATTTCCCACTGTCACTATACTTGACCACAGTAGTACAATCACTGTGTCCTAGATGTACTGAACCATTCTTTCTGACACATAATTCGCCTTTCACTGGTAGAACTGTAATAGCAGGCAAATCTGGAGTAGTCTCGGACTGAACATTCAAAACCATGAAATTCGAGGAATAATTACCTAGATCATATACTTCATTTCTCTAGATCTAACCCTGTTCTGTGGGAAAGACCTTCCTTGTCTGGGAAACATGTTCTATTCAGAAGGGACATATCAGCCGAAGATGACGTTAACGTGGACCATGCTCCACACGAACCATTGTGTGAAAACGGGTAGGGAAAGAGTGGCAGAACTCCCTTCGGTGTCTGGAAAGGGGGGAGTCGACCACACACCCAACAATTTGTGGTATTGCTGGTCTGGTGTGAATAGTGTAACATTCGGATAAAAGTATTATTGTGCATGGCAAGACGATAGGATAACTCGTGAGGAGGCAGTTCACTAAATGTGTGCTCTACTGTAACATTAGAGAACATATGTACATGTGAATTAATAGGAAAACATAGATGTAAGGCATAACTTATGCAGGTAACCATAAGACTCAGAAATAACATTAATAATAGAGTAATAATACATCGACTTCGAAGATTTTTACAATAACGTATTCTCTTAGAGTTTTGACTAACTCTCTCACTGGGTTGGTCTATCTCATACATGTCAGGAACCTGTCTAACCGTTTCACCCGAGAGGGACTTAGACAATTAAACTGGCTGACTTACTAGACCTTAACTTTTCTTTATACTCCTGCTGCGGAGTTTTCTCTAACAGAGGAAGTTTAGAGTCAGTATCTGGGCAGTCCTTGAAAACGGGGCAGTCTTTGAAAACAGTTTTTGGAGAGAGTCCATGGAATCGCTTCACGTGACTGGAGTGCAACCACCCCTTGCAACCTTCGACCTTGATTGCAGTCCTTGTTGTTAGCAGGACGAGTTTTGGCTCTTTCCAGCGGGGCTCCAGCGGACTGGAACGATCAAAATTACGAATCAAAACGAGGTCGCCTGGTATGACCTTGTGCGGTTTCACTTGAGTGTTGTCGGGAAAAGCAGCGGCGACCTGTGAACGACAAGAGAGTAGTGCAGACATCAAGGAAGCCAGATAATCTGTCAGCATATTACTGTCAACATCTGTAATTGTACGTGGCCTAGGTGTACCCCACATGTTCGGGGGACGACCGAAAACTACCTCGAAAGGTGAGAGACCTGAACGGGAGTGAGCGACCATTCTCATGTAAAAAAGGGCGACTGGCAGGGCTACCATCCAATCTACGCCTTTTTCTGCGCATATTTTGGCAATGCGGATTTTCAGAGTCTGATTATGTCTCTCTACAAGACCAGCTGCTTCAGGATGTCGTACACAGTGGAACTTCCACTGGTACCCTAACAGAAGGGATACTTGTTTCATGAGTTCGGATGAGAATGGCTGGCCGTTATCTGAATACACGACCCTAGGTAATCCATAGCGGGGGAAATACTCACGAACCAACTGCCTGGCAGTGGTCGCGGCAGTGTAATCTGGGACTGGATATGCTTCTGTCCATCTGGACAAAGCGCATACAACTACGAGGACATACTTGAAACCTCGACATCGATCCATCTGAATATAATCCATCTGGAGGACTTCAAAAGGGTGGTCAGGAGGATGGAATCCACCTTGTTCCACCGGAACACCTTTACCTGGATTGAACTGACAACATATCATACAGGTACGTACTTTCTGCTTGGCTGCTGCTGATAAATGCTTGTTAAACCAAAGGTTCTGAATACTGTCTATCATGGCTTTTTCTCCCAAGTGTGCTGGACTATGTGCGGTGTTAATAATGACTTGAACCATAGAGTCGGGGAGAAACCATGTGGCTTTTCCCTTCGTCAACCATCCTTGATCTGTCTGGACCCCTCCTTGTTCAGACCATTTCTTGATTTCATCGGGAGTAGCATGTGACTGTATATCTAGTACGTCTTGTGTAGGGTCCTTAACTGTCATACAAGTAGTCTGATCGGGAATGTCTGTCTGTGTCGTGTTAACTGGAATGTCTGGAGTCTGAGCTGTAAGCTTGGCTGTTCGATCTGCCAGGTCGTTACCCTGGGAAATGATATCAGTGACTTTCGTATGTGCCTTGCACTTCATGATAGCGATAGCTGTCGGTAAATGTATTGCATCTAACAGAGCTTGAATGAGGGGGCCATGCTGAATCTTGGTTCCATGAGAAGTCATGAAACCTCTTTCTTGCCAGAGTACTCCAAAGTCGTGTACGACTCCGAATGCATAACGTGAATCTGTGTATATGTTTACTTTCAGGTTCTTGGCTCGTATGCAGGCTTGGGTCAGAGCGACGAGCTCTGCTGCTTGAGCAGACAGGGTGTCAATACGATGTGTTTCTATAACTTCAGTTTCAGTAGTCACTGCATACGCGGCTACTAGTTCTCCTGTACTTGTTCTCATACATGAACCATCCACATAAAGTGTCAGGTCGGGATCAGGTAATGCGATGTCGGTCAAGTCTTGTCTTGGCTTTGTCATGGTGTTAACAACTTCCACACAGTCATGTGTGGCAGGATTTGAAGTAACTGAGGGTAACAATGTAGCTGGATTTAAAATGTTGCAGCGTCTGATTTCTATGTGTGGCTGAAACAATGTCAGTTCATATCCTGTTAAACGTGCAATTGTCAAGTGCTGAGTCTGTGTTCGGTTTAAAAGAACTTCCACGGAGTGTGGAACCTGTACTGTCAGGGAGTGTCCTAACACTATGGAATCACTTTGTCTGATAGCTAGAGCTGTGGCTGCAACTGACTTGAGGCACACAGGCAGAGCCTGGGCCACCGGATCTAATGTGCTAGAGAAATAAGCACAGGGCTTGTATTGTCCTGCTTGATCTTGTGTGAGAACAGATAATGCAGTACCATCACGTTCAGTAACAAAAAGTGTAAAAGGCTTACTGTAGTTTGGTGTCGCTAGAACAGGTGCTTGGCATAAAGCTTTCTTTAACTCATTGAAAACAAGTGTATGTTCTTGGGTCCAAGGGAGGACAGTCGATGTGGCTGCCTCCTGTGTCGTTAACTGTATCAGTGGCTTGGCTAGATATGCGTACTGAGGAATCCATTGTCTGCAGTATGAAGTGAGGCCGATAAAAGCTCGCACCTCCTTTTGAGTCTTGGGCTGTGGAAGATGTGCTATTAACTGGATACGGTCAGGTGTCAACTGCCTACCCCTCTTGGACAGTAAGTGTCCTAGGTAGACCACTTGCTGGACACAGAATTGCAATTTAGAAGGGGACACCTTGTGCCCCATCTCGGCCAGAAAATACAAGACTGTAAGTGACGCACGTTCGCAGTCACGTTCAGAACGGGCTGTGATCAATAGATCATCGACATACTGGAGCAGGGCAGTGTCAGTTGGCATGTGAATATTGTCTAGTTGTCTTTTAAGTGCTTGACTGTAAATGCTAGGACTTTCTGTGAAACCTTGAGGAGCTCGTGTAAATTTATAGCTCCTTCCATTTAAACAGAATCCGAAAAGAAACTGGCTGTCTGGATGAATGGGGACACTAAAGAATGCGTTCTTGAGATCAATAACAGTAAAGAACGTAGCTTCGGAATCAATGGCAGTCAATAGGGAAGAAATATCTGGAACCACTGGGTAGTGGGGTATGATACATTTATTAAGTTCTCAAAGGTCGATCACTAATCGATAAACTGGAGGTGCATTGGGATCTGCACGTTTTAGAATCGGAATGATAGGAGAATTACATACATTGGAGTCAGTTTCTACAACTACTCCTTGAGCAATGAGTTCGTCAATAATTTTGGATAAGGCTGCTACAGCCTCAGGTGGCAATTTGTACTGTCGGATTCGTGGTAATACAACCCCTTGCTTTAGAGTGACACGATAGGGTGTAATGTGCATACAACCTACATCAGTTAGACCTTGCGCCCATAAATGCTGAGGTACATTCAATAATCTTGGATCAAAATCACGTAATACATAATGACCTTTAAAATCTCGCAAAAACAATCGTACTCCTTCTGGGGAACAGCATATAACTGCTCCTAATTCTTTCAGAGTCTTAATGCCTAGTAAATTCTCTGGACATGATTTCGTGAGTAACAAGTCTGTAGTTCGGGACAATGGACCAACTTCTAGGGAAACTGGTTTCGATATTTCATTAACAATAGGTTTTCCTGAAAATCCAAGGGAAACATTTCTAGAGCCTGAGAGTGGAGCCCCTGGAACCTCGTCATGACTGATGGTAGTCCTACTTGCCCCTGTATCAATCAGAAACTTTCTGTCTTTCCCTAATACTTGACTGTGTACATAGGGACCCTCTTGATCTACAGGTATCTCGATGAGAGGCAAGCCAACCTCCCTCTCTAGGCTGTTTCATGAATACTGCTGGTAATCTGGATATTCTGACTGTGAATACTGGTACATCTGCTGTGTAACGTGCTGTGTGGCAGCTATAGGCTGCGGTACTGTAACTGTCTGTTGTGCGTTCTGCGGTAGCTGAGAATTTTGCGGAACCTGTTCTTGTCTAGGCGGACGTGGTCTCTCTTTCGTTTTACCAGTAGCTATGTTGTGTTTCAGAACTGCACATTCGTTTATATAATGACCTGGCTGTTTACAGTAATTGCAGGTCCCTTTAACGGGAGCTGCCGGATGACTAGCTTGATTCAGACCCCTCTTCTGACTGTCTTGTGGAACAGACTGTGCCACTAGTACTTTCATTTTCGTGTCTTTCATACGTCTCCTTTCATGTTCCTGCTCCTCCCTAATTCTGTTCTGGTGATACTGGAGCATCTGGAGCATTTGTGACGGAGTATTAGCTTGCCAGGTACTTTCGACTTTCAGTACTCGATTTTTAACTTGTGGTAAAGAATTCTCAACTAGTTTGGTAACAAAAAGATGTGGATACGATTCACTACTTGTTTTCAGACCACTATTTATAATGAAACATTTCTCAAATCTAGAATAAAAATCACTAGTGTCTTCGTCTTGTTTCTGTTTACAGGCTGAGATGGCATCCCAGTCTTCCTTTTTCGTGGCTAGTAATCTTGGCAAGACTTGTATTAACAACTCGGGTAATGCTTTAGCTTTTTCCCCAAGACCGGTACCTGGAACTCGTGTGTTATCTTCAGTCTCTAATGCGGTCCAATCTATCTTTTTCTCTCCCACCTCCCATTCTTTTTCTTTGAGTTTTTCATATATGCCCGCAGGCAACAGGACCTTTAACATTTTAATGATATCAGGATACGTGTATTCTCCCATACGGAGCATGTCCTTTAGTTCACGGTGGAACCCTGCTGGATCTTTATCGTGACAGGGTATTAACTTTTTCATTTCTAGAAGTTCTATTTTCGTTATAGGGGTGTAAACAAATACTCGTTCTAGATCACCCCCCTCTCCCTTAACTGGATGTACTTCTCTCAACGGATTCTGTCTATCTATGTAGAATGATTTCCTTACTGGGGGTGGAACAGGAACAAAATGTGGATTCAGGAACGTTCTGTATTTGTGGCGCTGTTCTAAAATGACACTAATTAAATCGGTACCTAGACCTTTCCATCTGTTTAGGAGTAACTCGTTCAGTACATCATGTAAAGGACCTGGATCAGAATGCTGATCCTCATACAGGGTAATGAGGTGCTGGATCATATACATACCCACCAGACACTGCTCGGCTGGGGGCAGTTTCAGAAACGTTTGGGCCACTATTTCATCTGGAAACGTGGTAGAATCACTAGTCCATCGGACTGCTGATCGGGCTAGTTCTTGTTCATGCATGGTACTAAGCTCACTATAACCTATTCGTAATTTCAGAATTTTATCGGTGGCCTGGAATACTTGTTCAAGAGAACACTGTTCTGGTACGGGAGGAGGAAAAACTTTCTTGTAATCTAGGCGTGAATGTCTGTCAGAAAGTCTAGTTCTACCTACATACGCTATTCTGGAGGGATTCTCGCTATCTACCTCTTCACTTGAAGAGTCATTCTCTTTCTCGGTTGCTCTTTTTGCTTCCTCCTTTTGGTGTATACTTATAATTTCCTTACGAATTTTCCTGTACATATTTTCTATACTACCTTGTGACTTGTGTTTTCCCTCGGCTATATTGTCACTCCACCTAGTCAGGCCTTTCATCTCGTCTTGGTCTTTATCAGGATAATCTTGTTCTCTTATTAAACAGTTAATCAAGAACTGTAAAATCATATTTTGAATCTCGGCTTTCCTGTGTGCCATAGCTTCGTGAATACTTCCTGGATTCTCCCCTGTACGGACAAAATGATATATTCTGTCTAGATGTTCTTTCATGTCGGGCAGGGTGGCCAAAAAGTTGGCAACCCGTCTTAAACGTACTGAATATAATATCATGTGATCTTCGCCTGGAACTGGATCATATATGCAGTCAGTAAGAAGTCGCTTGAGGTCTGCGTATGTAGCCACTTTTGGCGTACGCTGTAACGCTGCTTCTCGCGGCGTCAGTCGTCTTACTTGAGGCGGGGTGATAGGAGCACCTCCCCCCGCACCTCCTGAACTGGAATCGTCAGTTAATACTGTACGTGCTGGTAGAGTGGCTGGCAAAACGGGCACACCTAATGTGGGCTGGTCTGGGGGCACTGGCACATTAACTTGGTCCCCGGGACCAGTGGCTGGAGGAGCAGGAATTACATTATTCACATGGTGCTGCGGGTGAGCAGGCGGAATAGGATTTGTATATTCTGGGACTGTATCGTCCAAGTAGGACGAAAGAAAAATTTCAGCTGCAGTCGGTTTATGACGTAGCTTAATCGGGACCAATGGTGGCGGTAAATTACAGGGTGCTTCCGGGGTTGCCTTCGGCAAGCCCTCGGCAAGAAGAGGATACATACCTTTAATAAGGGCATTTCTCTGTCTGTCTGACTGTTCTGCTCTAACTCGTTCACCTTCTTCTAGGAGTTCCCTTTCTTGGGCTTTTTCTGCGGATTCCCTACTTAACTCTGCTTTTCTGAATTCTTTTTCGGTTCTTCTATGAGATTCTTTGCGCCATAACTCGATGGCATCTTTCTGGGACTGTCTGGCTTTCTTTTTCCATAATGCTTCTTCTACTCGCATGATGCACTCGGCATCCCATGTACCTGATACAGGCCATCTATATTTCTCTTCAAGATCCTTGGTGTAATCCACCCATAAGTCTAGATATAATATGGCATTTAAGCCATGCTTGTGATACATAAAATGTCCAGGACTGTCCCTAGGAGGGACAGGAACTGATTCTTCGAGTAACCCTTTTCTGGTTTTGATCTGACGTAATTTCGAAAATAGAGGCATAATCGGGTCGTACTTAAACTAAACACAATACACAATAATCACAGTAATGGAATGGCAAACAAATCACTCATACCACGACATAGAAATACATTAATAACAGTTCGAACAGAATACTACCTGATACACTGAAAACATAACACTTGAATTTCTCGAGAACAGACTTACTAGAATTACTGGATGCACTGCTAAAACAGTACAGAACATACCGGTCTCGTAAAGAGACACGTCATACCGCATCCACCCAGGTGGACACGTCGGACTGGATCTGCGTACCCAAACCCATCGGACCAGGAACAAACTAATGAACCTGTCTAGATACTTCCCCCGCAACGGTACTCACCGGGAAGCAGAAACTGAAGGCCTCGGACTGGACTGGACTGCTACGACGTCTGATTACTACGCATGCGCTTCGGACCTCGGGCTTCGGTTACAGGTGGGCCTCCGGATACCTCGGACTTTGCTCTCTCGGCTTGGGCTCTGGTCGGGCGAACCGCATTCCTCACCGCCTCGTCTGGATGCCGGACCGCAGTCTCCGTCTCCTCCGTGGGCCTGAGGGAGACTTGATGAAGCAGAAATATCTGCACGTGCACGGTAGAGTTCCGTCACGGCTGTAGAAGGGTCAGGGGGCCTGCGTTACATCGCCGGCGCGTGGGGAAGGGGCTCGTCCCTGTTCGGGCGCCATTATGTGGTAAATAAATAATTAATTACCGGTACTATTTTTGAATACATTAATAAAACAGATAGCTCAATAAATAAGAGGCAGGATCCGGGGAGTCTAACAGGCTTTAATCAGGCACAAGGGAAGGGACAGGATCTGAACAGCCTGAAATAGAATGGCACGAGTGGCAGCTGCAACGTCTCATTAACAGTACAAGGTATATATAGTAAAACATTAGAATTACATTGCATACAGTAGGCGTAACAAGTGACAAGCGTAAGATAAGAACACATGGGCGTGAAAAGAAGGCGTGCACAGGGCGTGCACGAAGACATGTGATGAGAATGTCACAGAAGTGTCATAAAATGGGTGGATACATGGAGGGGGCTACCTGGGCAGCTGGAAGCTTTAACCTAGTGGTGCGCGCAAACGGGCCATGACGTGTAACTGGGGAGAGCTGGGGGCTCTGACTTCTGTGCTAGAAGAGGAGACTAAAGTCTGCGATGTCAGGACGACATGTACCTATAGCATATCTGGTATCTTGTGTTTGGAGTACATGTCGACAGAATCTAAAAGTTATCAGAGCAAAGGCTACTGGACACTAAGGCTGGTGTAGGCATATATTCTACATGTATTGCGTGTGCTATGAATCTTCTATGAATATTAATACAGTAATTCACTTGCATGGAGACAGAAAGACTAGACTATAATTGAAGATGTTTATGCGGTTCGTTAGCTTAGGAATGTGAAGACGGAGAGCTGAACTGATAACTAGAGGCATAACATATTCTTGGCAGACAGGCAGGCAGAGCCAGGCCGGGCACTGCGCTGCGCGGCAGGAAGTAAGCGAAGGGTCAGGGATGCAGGTGGGGGCTGCATCGCTCCTCGGAATGGTTTCAGGAGACTGGAGCTTGAATCTGGTGTCCGAGCCCTTTTTGAGGCCTGGAAACGGGGACAATTCAATGAATAAACGTGCATAATGTAAAACGTTGGCAACATAGGCCTAATACTCGTTGCTTTCACGGGGACTGGAAACTGGCATACTAAAGTTGGACACAACTAGAATTGCGTCTTTAATCGATCATAGGGGGATATATGCATATCGATCATGCACATATTACATAGGATGTGGAACACGTAGGCACAAATGATAAGGCAAACTTCAATTTTCCTCATAACACTGGTGTTGATAAGCCATCTAGTTGTTCCAGAGTCTTGTTGAGGAGGGCACCCAGTCTATTGACCTCTGCAGTAAGCTGACTTTAGCTACAAGGGGTTTTACAATGCCCTTGATCTTCAAGTCGAGCATGCTTACTAGTTTTTTAATTTGGTCATCCTCCAAGTTCTCAATAACCCCCTTCCCTAAGATAGCCTCATCAATATCGTCGATTTTAGGTGGAGAAGCTAATCTTCTTCTGACTGAGCGCGATCCCCCACGTTTAGACTGCACTTTCCTACATGCTCTGACTGGTCTAGGCTTAGGAGTCGGTCGATTATGTTCCCTGATATCCATTGATAAATCTAAATCAGTATTAGGCGCGATGTTTAACTCGGGGGAATCACTAACAGATAAATGCGAATTCACAATAACGCTACTAACTTCCCGTGCCATTAAATCAGGTGAGGGTTGCGCATTGGGCAGGGTGAGAGATATAGGAGATGTAGGGGAACAGCTTAGCCCTAATGACTGCCGTCGCTCACTATAGATTTTGCTCACTACCTTCACCAGATAGTTGTCCAGGGTATTTAGCACAAGGGAACTCTTCTGATTAGACATGGCCAAAAAATGACAAGGATAGTGCAGTAAAAAATTAGCGTTACCTCGGTACACAGAATAAGGAACAATGCCGTGTACAGATGCTTAAAGTGAATTTAAATTTAAGTCTCACTGTTTAGAGGCTCAGAGGTCCTCCACAATCGGATCAGGGTCCCAGGCCCAGCCCAGTCCGTCCTGTCCCGGACTGTCACAGACTGTCCGCCCTTAGTCCGGGCTTCGTCCGGCGCGTCCCGCGCGCGTCCTCGCGGGACGCGGAAGTGAACGTTGCTTTATGCGCCGCCTGGCGCTGCGTGGTGAAGGGGGCGGCGTTCTGGTGACTAGGCTGCTGGGGGATGTAGTCCCTGACCGACGGAGCCAAGCCCGGCCAGTCAGGAAGTGCTGCACGGTGTCCTCGGCGGAGCTGAGCCCGGCCGCCTCACGAAAGCTTAGAACTCCTAGGGCGCCTCAGCGGAGCAAGATGCGCTCGGCCGGCGTTTAAACCCTTCCAGTGTACTGCATATATGATATCTGTGCTACCAGGCCAACTCATGGGTCCCCAATGCTAATAATAATGGACGGAGAAAACAACTTCTCTGAGGTGTATAAAGAGTACAAATGAGATTAAAGTGATTAGTGCTTTGGTATGTGGTACCATCACAGGGACAAGAAGGAAGTGAATAAAACCATGTCCCTTGTGTTGGGAGAGCTGCCAGAAAATGTATAGTTGTTAGTCGCAGCTTGGTCAGCAAACATTTTTGCCTCTCACTCAGACTTATCTGTAGATAAAGAGCGGGCTGTGCTTGTGGCTGTCGATAATATGTCATCATCCCCGTAGAATCGCTCTCCACATGAAGCATCTGAGAATGTTGGTAATAGTGCTTAAATGGTAGTGGGTGAAATGTTTCTATGGGTATCTGGGTTGGAGAAAAATTCTGTGGTGCCCAAACTTCAGCCGCGGCCGGTAGTGGGAGTACCAGCAGGGCGGTGACGTGGGGAGGGGGAGGGGCAGGGTGGGGAGTAGTAATGTATGGATTACAGACTTTAAAAGGTAAGTAAACATAAAAATAAATAAACGAATTTCGTGGCACACTCTGCATCGCATTTGATGATGCAGTGTGTGCAACGAAATTCGTTTTATTTAATTTTATGTTTACTTACCTTTTAAAGTCCGTAATCCATACATTACTACCCCCCACCCTGCCCCTCCCCCTCCACACGTCTCCGCCTGTAACTGCGTGCTAAGAACTCAAGCGTCGCTGCAAAAACATTCCAACGTCCCATTATTCCATGTGTCGCTGCTAAGGCCATAATCCCGCCGCCAGAACAGAGGACGTCATGAACCACTAAGGGGCTCATCAGCTGGTCATAATCCGCGTTGGGAGACACCATACTGCAGATACATCCAGGGCCCAGTCGAAATCACAGCTCAGGCAATGGAACACAGGTTGAACGCATGAAAAGGGATAATCAAAACGATAATCCATAAGCTTCACTCAATGTAGCCAAAGGCAGCGCTCCGTAATAACTAATCATTCGGTTGCGAAGCAGCAACAGCCGGGACATATTATCATCTGCTGCAGGATGTGCATCCATATTTATGTAAACAAATTAATAAAAGCACACCGGCAACTAATGCGAGTATTAAGCGCAATCCACCAAAAATGCTGGAAAAAGATCTTATGAGTACCACGCACATAACAAGGTGATTATCAGTCTCATTGAATGGTGTCTTTATAACAACTTCTTTCTCTTCGGAAAGGAGCTGTTTAAACAACTCAGAGGTGTGGCGATGGGATCCTGTTTGTCCCCCAGCTATGCGTGCTTGCCTGTTGGCTGGTGGGAGGAACAGGTCCTACACAGAGAACATAGGGTACGGGTCAATGAAAAGATAGTAAGCTATCTTAGATATATCGATGACATTTTTATCCTATGGCAAGGAGATGAGCAGGAAGCTTTACTTTTTGTTGAAGACAAAAATCGTAATTCCCTCAATCTCAATTTCACATCTCATATCAATAAGTGTGATATAGAATTTCTAGATGTGAGAATTTACATTAAGAATGCCATAATAGAGGGGAGGAGCCTAGCTCGCGGCCGTGATGGTCGCCCTTTAGCTCGGCTCCCGCAGCCCTCCGTCCTGATTGACTATCCTGTCTTCTATCCTGTCCGAGGACGACACATTTTTGGGGCATTGAAACATAACGGCTTGTTTGTACTTACCATCCGACCCCGGGGTCTCGGTGTGCAGTGGCTCCGGAGTTGTGGCCTCCGAGGGATCTGGGCCTCTGCGAGACTAGGACCGGGACCTGGCCGGCGGGATCCGACGGCTCTCGGCCCCGGCCGAGAGCGAGAACCAGTGTTGGGAGCCGATGTGCGAAGATCCCGGCGATCCTGACCCGGGCCTGCCCTGGTGGCCGCGCGGCCGACGTGGGTGAGAGGCCCCGGGACCTGATTCTGTGAAGGGGTCTCCCCCCGCCGCTGCTTAGTCCGGCGGCCCTGGTCCTCGGGGCCCGGACTCCGCTTGTTTGGGGCACCGGTGCTGGTGCTGGCGGAGACCCGTTTTGGGCGGATATCCTTTCGGCATCGAGGCCGCCCTTGCTGGGACCCCCGGAGCTTGTAAAGTCCTACATTTGCGAACTGTTATTTCCGGGGGTCTTGGTGGGCGGCGATTGGGCTGATTCACGAAATGGCGGCCGACCCTCTGGAACGAGAATCACCCTGTGGCGGCCGGCCCGTGTTGCCTAATTGTGTGGGGAACGGATCTGGTGGACGTGAGCCGACGGTCAGAGATATCCTGGAAGCCCTGAGATCCCTGCACGCTTTCCTGGCCCTGGGCGTCTCGGTGGGTCCGCCACGATCTGCCGCCATTTTGGACGGCCATTTCTTCTTGTCGCCCTCTTGTTTCGATGACTTCATTGCCTCGCCCCCCTCGATTGACTTGAGTGTCTCCGCCGCTGATCGAAGATCGTGTAGTGTGCCGGTGACTTTGGGGCGCCCTGCTTTTCATGATTCGGACCCCGGGGACTTGGATGCTGTACTGCGACCCTGTTCGACATTGTTGCCTGAAACTATTGGTGGACTGCCTCCTGTGCCTGCTTCGACGACTTTGCCTGTGTCTGTAATTGGGGCCACCTCGCCCGATCCAGTGGCGCAACTGAACTCCTGTTTTTCACTGATCGTGCTGCGATTGTTGATGTATCTACACTTTCGGTTCGGACTACTGCTCCCTTGTGGATCTATCTACCCCCCACGTAGCTATGTTAGTCACCATTCCACTCGACTATATGCTGATTTCGTATTTAGTATGTGGTTTTACATTGCCATGTGGTGGGTGGGATTTGTCGCTCGAAAGGGTTGGGGGTGAAATGTATGACTTCTGTTTGATTCCCGATATACGATTTAGTAGCATCATCGTTTTTAATCGTAGAAAGGTGGGCGGTCCCCTTCTCCTAATGTTTTATGGCGCGTGATGGGGTATCGTCCTGGTCTGTCTTTGACTGTGCTTTTCTGGTTGGGCGGAGGGCTGCGGCCGCCCGTTCGGATTATTGTTATTCTGCTCCTCCCTCCTGTCTTCTTTCTCCGCTTTTGTTGCTTTTTTGTCTCGTTCTTCTTTCTTACTTCTCGCTACATTTCGGGTTCTGGTTTAGGGCGACAGGCACGCTGTGTGAAGGGTAGGCCATAGCCTTCTACAGGGGTGCAGGGTGGGACGGGTGGGTTGGGTACTATTTTTTGTTTGTCTTCTGGTTCTATGGCCCTTTTCTATCTCTTTTTCGTGAGGCCGCGTCTGTCCTGACCTCCTCTGCTGTGTTTCGGGTGGGGGGTGTGGCGTCGTTAATCCTCCTGACATGTTTCGGCTGTCTTTCTCCCCGATCGCCATAACCCCACTTGGGCCGCTACTCCTTTTGTCTCCTGTCTTCCTGCCACGGGGGGCCTGGGTCGGCGTGTCTTCTACCTTTCGTTTTTCTTATTTCTTTATTTTCCTTTTTATTGTCTTATTTTGTCTTCCCTCCGTTTTCCTTTCCCTTCCCCTTCCCCCTCCCTACCTCGTCCCCCCCCCCCTTTTTTTTTCCTTTCGGTGTCCTAGAAGTTACTATGACGAGCTGGTTTTGGTGCATTGTCTTTCCGATCCCTCTGTTCTGGCTTGGTAGTGTCTTGGGTGGCGGGCATGTTACAAGAAGAATGCTCAGGGGTTGATTGTGTCTCACATATCCTGATTTCTTGAATGCATTGTATTGTCCCCCCTGATCTTCTGGCCCCATGCCCCCTTATTAATGTTGAAGTTGATTACGGGATATCGGATGCCTCTGTATTGAAAGTGAGCCTGTCATACGTCTTCTCCCCATATTATAAAATTGAGCCTTATTTACTCCTGTGTTTTAGCCCTTCGGTTCCTGTATCTCTTCTCCCCCCTTTTATGATTGTACGGCCTCTGCTTTGTATTGATTGATTATGTGATATTTGCCTGGTGACTCCTGATTGTTTTGTACATTGCGGCCGGCCGGCTTGGTTGTAGGCCTTGACTTGTCTCTCCTTTTTTGATGTTAATAAAGGTTTTCAAAAAAAAAAAAAAAAAAGAATGCCATAATAGAGACTGCAGAGAATACCACGCTACACGCTACTAGTCTGCATCCCAAGCACACCATAGCTAGTATCCCTTATGGGGAGATTTTGAGACTAAAGAGAATATGCAGTTCAACCATTGATTTTGAAATATGTTTGAAAGATATGATGGTAAGATTGAAGGTGCGTGGATATTCAGACACCACTCTCAATCAAGCTATAGCTAAGGCCAATTTACGGCCTAGAGAAAGCTTATTTCCTTCCAAGCTAAATGGCACTGACATTTCTGATACAAATCCAGTCACTAATGATAACAATGAGATTGGAGAATGTCCTTGGTTAATCACTGCATTCAGCAATGAAGAAAGTAAAATCAGGACTATTATAAAGAAAAATTGGCCAATAGTGTTAACTGATGTAGTTTTAGGCTCTAAATTACCCAGTACTCCAATAATTACAGTTAGAAGAGCTAAAATTATGGGATCTGTTCTTGACAAAAGCAGCCCTGAAACTAGACAAAACACTATGTGGCTTCAACCAGCGAAAGGGTTTTGCAAATGTTCTATGTGTAGAGCATGTAAATTTGGAACCAATAAAACTCATTATCAGACACCTTTCAGTTCCCAAGAGATAGCCATTTCTGGCAGCTTCAACTGTAAGACAGAATTTGCTGTTTATGTCCTGACATGCACCTGTGGCCTAAACTACATTGGTAGCACAAAGCTACAGGTGCATGTCAGGATTCTACAGCACCTTAGAGCAATTCTACATAGTGATCCAGCCTACCCGGTAGTGTGTCATTTTAAAAGAACCCATAATAATGACTTAGCTTGTTTGAAATATTATGTGGTAGGGGCCATTCCGAAATCCTGTAGAGGAGGCAACCGAGAACATCAGTTGAGGCAGCTTGAAACCACTATGATTTTAGAATTCGACAGTAAGTGGCCCAACAGGTTGAACAATACAGAAGACATATATAATTTCTTGTAAATTAACATTAGAAATTAGTTAGAATATTGTTCCCCAATTCATTTATTCCTCGCGTCTTATCTGGCCATCTTACATACGTATATAATATCTTGTTTTGAAGCTAAAAGTTAATTTGGTTTTTGACCATATTTTAGTCTTAATGAATAGGTTCCCTATTATTAAGCATACCATGAATAACTCCAATGGCCACTTGTATATATGAAAATACAAAACTTTTTTTATATAATTAATTTGTTTACACCTCTATTTATTGCACTAATAACTGTTATGATGAATTCTTATAAATATGTTATTTATATGATTTTAACAATAGGATCCAGAAATGGTTACTTTTATTGTTAATAATATATATACATCAATTTGTTATCATAAGGTTTGCACGTTAAGTAATGTTTTGCACTATTTTTGCACAGAGCATTGCACTTTCATGAAATAACACCTACCATCTGATACTGTCTATTCGATTAGTAAGAGAACTTTATGCCATTGATAACCTATGTAAGACAAGGTCAGTTGCCTCCATTTTGTGGGATTTATCCTTAAATATGAACTCTATTTTTGTATTTATACAGAAAGGCATATGTTTGATATGTGAGGCACATTGCATTTGAGCTGCTATTTAAAAAACAGATTCTTTCTAAAAATATTTTTTCTATAATATGTAAGTTTATTGTTTTTATACATTCATGTATTTTAAACTTTATATTACATAAGTTTTCTATATGAAGAAAGTTTTTTTTCAGTGTCTATGGCCGCATGACCGGTAATGTGATGGTTGGGGGCGTGCACTTCCTTATACTAAAAATTGCAATATGGTTTATGTGACCCATATGTGAACAAGGGCTCATGGTCCCGAAACGCGTCATTGCTGATTTTACCTGAATAAAATAATATCATTTTGCCAGATCCTGTGGTCCATCTCCTACTTCGCCTGTCCGCGTGCACTGGAGGTTGTACGGAGTTTGTTCCTGTATGTATATATATTATATATATATATATATATATATATCTATATCTATCTATATATGTAGGTTCACAGCGTGTAGCCACAACAGCTACGCCATGCACTCTCCTTGACAGCAACAAAAGTTACTCACTCCCAGTCTCGTGCGTGCATCTCAAATAAGTATTTATTCTTTCAGTTGCAGCATCATGAAAATAAACATAGAAAAACCCAACGCGTTTCAGCGACTCCTTCGCCTTGGTCACGGGTAATTACAATGTCAACATTCAAACACTAAATAAAGTTTCACGTGAGAAAAGTGCTCAAAATAAACAAGGGACTCATGGTCCTAATCTCGCGGCCATCTTGGAGTGTAGTAATAACATCAGTGTGACCCATGCATACGTTTTAAACCTACCCAAACCTTAATGCATAAAGACACTCCAGTCATTTAAATCAGGTATTGGGGTAAAATAAACGTGTTATGAAGGTAAATCAATTGTCATTATACCAAAAGGAAACTGTGGCTTATAATCTGTTCCATAGGCTGTCACCACGATCAAAACCTAACATAAGTTAATATTCACAAAATACGTAAACTCAAGTGAGTCAGTATAACCCAATATAAGGTTATTTACTTAATTTGTAAACTGTGACCTTCCCACTAGGAAATTCAGGTCTAAATTTGTACATCAGTGGTTATTAGTGCAGCTTATATTTTGAAAAAGTCTCAAGTGAGAGAACATAGTCACAAGTCCATACGATCTTCAGTGCTCATCACCCCAGTGAGGTTTCCCTTCATTTCATCATGCTTCCATACCTGAAATATAAAGCAATGGGCCAATCAGAACTCCTATATTATAAATCATCTAGGTCCTATCACGGCCATGAGTTCTCAAAATCAGTGAAAAAGTGAAACAGTTAACAATAATTAAAATTAAAATCATCAGAAAAGCACTTAGTCGACTTCAGGTACCATCAAATGCATACGATAATACAATGTGAATTTCCATATTCTAGTTACATTATGTTACACAGGCAGGTTCTACATCATCACTACATCCCCGAACTTGTCACTCCCCCAAATGCCACTTCATCTCTTCTTCAAGTTCAAACCTCTCGGCATCAGAGTGTCTAATTCGAGGATATACCTATTCTCCATCTGTCTGAGTTTGCGGATTTTGTCCCCCCCTCTTTTCATAACTGGGAGTTTATCAATTACAAAAAATCTCAGTAGGTTCCTGTTGCTCTTATGCAACTCCTCGAAGTGACGAGCAACTGGGGAGGTTTGGTCTTTGTTTTCAATTGATCTCATATGCTCCAGGACACGTTTCTTTGCTGGGAACATTGTACTACCCACATACTTCCTGGAGCAAGGACACATGAGTACGTACACACAATACTCTGACAAACAGGTAAGATGTTTGCTAATAGTTTTCTCTACAGCTTCTACTGGGAAAAAGACTTTCTTAATGTTCTTACTATACCTGCACGCCTTGCATTTCATACAGGTAAAAAAGCCCTGAAGATCGTATGGACTTGTGACTATGTTCTCTCACTTGAGACTTTTTCAAAATATAAGCTGCACTAATAACCACTGATGTACAAATTTAGACCTGAATTTCCTAGTGGGAAGGTCACAGTTTACAAATTAAGTAAATAACCTTATATTGGGTTATACTGACTCACTTGAGTTTACGTATTTTGTGAATATTAACTTATGTTAGGTTTTGATCGTGGTGACAGCCTATGGAACAGATTATAAGCCACAGTTTCCTTTTGGTATAATGACAATTGATTTACCTTCATAACACGTTTATTTTACCCCAATACCTGATTTAAATGACTGGAGTGTCTTTATGCATTAAGGTTTGGGTAGGTTTAAAACGTATGCATGGGTCACACTGATGTTATTACTACACTCCAAGATGGCCGCGAGATTAGGACCATGAGTCCCTTGTTTATTTTGAGCACTTTTCTCACGTGAAACTTTATTTAGTGTTTGAATGTTGACATTGTAATTACCCGTGACCAAGGCGAAGGAGTCGCTGAAACGCGTTGGGTTTTTCCATGTTTATTTTCATGATGCTGCAACTGAAAGAATAAATACTTATTTGAGATGCACGCACGAGACTGGGAGTGAGTAACTTTTGTTGCTGTCAAGGAGAGTGCATGGCGTAGCTGTTGTGGCTACACGCTGTGAACCTGCATTTACACAGGGTAACCTTCGCCCCTGATTTGCACCGTTGTCTCAAGGGTCCCGGCATTTCGGAAGGAAGTGGAACTGCATCTATCTATATATATATATATATATATATTCACTGAAAAAACCATAGGTTATAGACCATATATAGTTAGGAATTAGCATTTACAAAACCTTGAAAATTCACTGAAAAAACCATAGGTTATAGACCATATATAGTTAGGAATTAGCATTTAAAAAACCTTATTTTACTCACACAAAACCATTGAAATTCCATATATAGTTAGTTGCACTAACTATATATTGCGCACCCGCAATCCACTGCTGATCATGTCACATATTACATCATTCATGACATGGTCAGTGACATCACTGATGACATCACTGATGACATCTCAAATGACATCACTGATGACATCACTGATGACATCTCATTTGACATCATTCTTGTGCTAATACGATAAACCTCTTCAGACTCTAATATAACCTTAGATACACTCAGTGTATACAGACACTCACACACTGCCACTCATCCATGGAGTTACTCACACACCCAGTCAGTCATGCAAAGAAACAATCTCACCTCCATTTCTTCAACTATACAGTTAAACACACCTTACTTATTGAAACATATACTAACACATATTTACTCTCTTATACAATCCCTGATACAAGTTCACAATGATCGATACAACCACTCACTCATTCAGTGGCTCTCATGCACAGTTATTTATATATGCCAACTCTCACATGTACTGTGTTTTACATATGTACTTACTATGACATGTAGCATTGAGATATCCATTCACTCATCAATACACTCATGCACACAGTCAACTGCCCATGTAGCTGTTTCCACATGCACTCTTGAACTCATACACCTAGTGAATAAACTGCTCACACATCTATGCATAGAGTCACACACCTTCCAGCCACCCCCACACAAACTCAATCTCCCATAGAAATACTTGGGCAACCAATTAATAACACATATAGCCTCTCGTATAGCTAATGATCAACACATGCAGCAGTTTACAGAACAACAGACATAATGATGCACAAATTAAGACAGTTTAGTCACTAACCCATGCATTCAGTGAGACACATTTAATCACTCACTCATACAGTCAGTCACGCACCTACTAAATCCTTCATCCAGACACTTATACATCCACTCATTCTTCAATATGTAAGACATATTTTAACTTTACAGAAACATACAGTCACTGGATGTTGTCATCAGTGATGTCATCAGTGATGTCATTTGAGATGTCATC
Source organism: Lissotriton helveticus (assembly GCF_964261635.1). NCBI lineage: Eukaryota > Metazoa > Chordata > Amphibia > Caudata > Salamandridae > Lissotriton > Lissotriton helveticus. Next base: position 636,957,180 of record NC_136057.1, on the reverse strand, counting down.
AGTGATGTCATCAGTGATGTCACTGACCATGTCATGAATGATGTAATATGTGACATGATCAGCAGTGGATTGCGGGTGCGCAATATATAGTTAGTGCAACTAACTATATATGGAATTTCAATGGTTTTGTGTGAGTAAAATAAGGTTTTTTAAATGCTAATTCCTAACTATATATGGTCTATAACCTATGGTTTTTTCAGTGAATTTTCAAGGTTTTGTAAATGCTAATTCCTAATTATATAGGGTCTATAACCTATGGTTTTTTCAATGAATTTCAATGGTTTTTTAATAGCAAATATCATAAGCTGTCGAATGTCAAGTACGTGGTAAGTGAAAACATTTTCGTGTTTATGCACACTGATCTGCTTTGAATGGTGCCCCCCCCCTCATTTCTATTAGGAGTACTCTCTCTTTGCAGATAGTGAAAGGTAGTTAACGCAGGCCTTTGCCCCCGTTGTAATCCGTCGTGCCTGCTTCTCTCTCCATTTGATTGATTGTTATCCAAGTATTTACTGTTTTACAATTAGTTCTCTTTGGTTCATTCTCTATTTACAAACAAACACAGAGTCGCAATACTCTGTTTAGTCTTTGCAGATAACGAAAAATCGTGTAAAAAAAAAGAAAAGGAATCGAGCAAAATCAGTAGGCCACTAATGGGATCTCTTTTTGACCTCGCTAAAATAGAAACATTAGGAACAACCCCTCATGACAAATACAAAACTAGTGAGATGAACTGAACTCCACACAATGATGGCTGCAAAACAGCTCGGCTCCGCCACCCACCCCGCCCAAAATAACGATAAAGAGCGGCTGCCATGATTGGTTGCGGAATGGCCACAACGGAGCTACGAAATGGTGCTGCTCTCATGCTAACCCCAGCTTCGGTCTGAAACATCCAGAAACACTGTAGACTACCAATTCGATCAGTTCCGGTAGCGCCCCAATGTAACCCGGTAGAGAAGAACTAGCCCTCCCCTCTTTGACTGATGGTTCTTGTTGCCTGTCCCTTCTGTTGTCATTTAACAGAACTATTTAGCCTGCTGAAAGGGGTTGTGTTTCGACCGCTGGTTGGTGGAGACATTTTGACTATATTCTGGACCTGCGTTGTCGCGTAATGCGTCATATGACGCGCCGCGTTAGCGCATCCGGAAGTCATCCGGGGCGCGCAGCGCGTAACGTAAGCATAACAAGTCATGTGACTTGTTAATAAAACTTTTCATTGGTTCATTTTACTTTTCTTATTCTAATGATGAAAGCCTTGGTCATATCACCTAAAAATTACGCTTTTAATTACTTCCGAACATTATTTTCTCTTAAATATATGTTATAATGTTCCAGGCTAATGTACTTTCCCGGAAATTTTACAACTGTCCTGCAAGTAAAATATATTCTTTTTTCGAGAAAAAGAGCGTTTCTTCGTCCCATGACGGAGCCGTTGAGCAAAAGAGGGTCGACCTGCTGTCTTAGTCGCCGATACGCCTGAATATGAGATTCTTATCGATCACTTTATGTTGCAGGAATAGAAAACACAACAGCCCTTGACCATTTATCTTTACTGCGTTCCTTCGTATTATACCTTTTACCCTTCATGTAATTGGTCTGCTTTATTTCACTTGCCTTTTAATGATTCTAAAACAGTGACTATTATTAAAAACTTTACCAATGTATACACTACTACCATGTTTTCTTTTAAAAACCTTTATTGTGAAAATTTCATTATACAAATACGAGCCTATAACCACGTGGGCCTGCCACGGAGCAAACTGTAATCGTATATGATGAATAGACATTTACACTGTAGAGGAACGTAACGGGCGGGCCATTAGGTTGCAAAAACTAAGGTGTCTAACAGTTACGGAATCGGTGGACGTACATTTTATAATTAAAATACGACAGGGCCAGTTACAATAAAATTATCTAGATATACATTTGCGGGCAAGTACCATGGGTGACGTTAATTCGAATTTTCAACAGTACAGTAATCAATAACACATCAGAACTTAATATCAATAGGGATGTCGAAATATTCAATCAATTCTCGTCCCCGCCCGCCATGTGCTTCAAAACTGCATACGTATCTCGTGATTTCAAGGTTCTGCAACCAGTACACAACAAGGAGTTACGAGTCCCATTTATTCCGGCGCCATTTTGGGCGAGGACGGGCAGGTCCAGGATATAGTCAAAATGTCTCTACCAACCATCGACTATGATGATGTTCATATGCTGTATTTATTAGAGTAACACTCATCTGCCCACATGAAATTAATTTACCACAATCTAAACATGTCATTTTAATCTTTCCAAAGTTCTTCTAAATATTTGGGACCGTTTCCCTTGCCTCTGAAGCTCTCAGTGCCACTTCTTTAATGAATGTACTAGCAGGTCAGGGGTTCTCCTCCAAATCTCTCTTTTATGCAGAACTATAATTAATTGGTGCCACCTCTCCATATGACGATGCATGGTATAGTTACCACAACTGTATTTTTTTTCGGTTCCTCTGGAGAGTTCATCGTGGCAGATGAAGCGTGTAACATACCGGGCATTTACCTTTTTTTGCATGTACAGGAAAGGAAAAAAAAATCAAGCGTCCGAGTTCTAAGGTGTCCCAGGGCCATTTTAGTGGACCAGGCCCAAATCCAAAGAACAGCCATCTCACAGGCTAATGGGGCGACCCACGCCGAGTTTCAGCATTGTAGGATGACCACACAAGTACAGCAACTTGCTAGACATCACCTCGGTGCCATCCGGATCTCGGCGCCCCACTGCAGATGAAGTGCCTCTCAACTATGAAACCACCACGGTGACATCCGGATCTTGGCGCGTTGTGCTGCCTTCGGCCTATTCGCACATCGGTCCGCTACTGACGCCATCTCACAGGCTAATGGGGTGACCCACGCCGAGTTTCAGCATTGTAGGATGACCACACCAACTTGCTAGACATCACCTCGGTGCCATCCGAATCTTGGCATCTCAACGCCTAGTGGTATCTTCCATACAGAAAATATTGTTACGCTGCCTTTGGCCCCATTCGCACATCAGTCCGCAACTTAGACATCACCTCGATGCCATCCGGATCTTGGCATCTCAGCGCCTTGTGGTGTCAGTCAGAAAATATTGTTGCGCTGCCTTTGGCCCCATTCGCACATCAGTCCGCTACTGACACCATCTCACAGGCCAATAGGGCGCCCCACGCCGACTTTTACCATTGTACGATGGCCACACCAGTGGCACAACTTGCTAGACATCACCTCGGTGCCATCCGAATCTTGGCATCTCAACGCCTAGTGGTATCTTCCATACAGAAAATCTTGTTACGCTACCTTTGGCCCCATTCGCACATCGGTCCGCAACTTAGACATCACCTCGGTGCCATCCGGATCTTGGCATCTCAGCGCCTTGTGGTGTATTCTCTTCAGAAAATATTGTTGAGCTGCCTTTGGCCCCATTCGCACATCGGTCCGCAACTTACACATCACCTCGGTGCCATCCGGATCTTGGCATCTCAGCGCCTTGTGGTGTCTTCTACTCCGAAAATATAGTAGAAAATATTGTTGCGCTGCCTTTGGCCCCATTCACACATCAGTCCGCTACTGACACCATCTCACAGGCCAACAGGGCGCCCCACGCCGACTTTTACCATTGTACGATGGCCACACCAGTGCCACAACTTGCTAGACACCACCTCGGTGCCATCCGGATCTTGGCATCTCAGCGCCTTGTGGTGTCTTCAAATCAGAAAATATTGTTGCGCTGCCTTTGGCCCCATTCGCACATCGGTCCGCTACTGACGCCATCTCACAGGCCAACGGGGCGCCCCACGCCGACTTTCAGCATTGTAGGATGGCCACACCAGTGCGGCAACTTACTAGACACCACCTCGGTGCCATCCGGATCTTGGCGCGTTGTGCTGCCTTCGGCCTATTCGCACATCGGTCCGCTACTGACGCAAACTCACAGGCCAACGGGGCGCCCCACGCCGACTTTCAGCATTGTAGGATGGCCACACCAGTGCGGCAACTTACTAGACACCACCTCGGTGCCATCCGGATCTTGGCGCGTTGTGCTGCCTTCGGCCTATTCGCACATCGGTCCGCTACTGACGCAAACTCACAGGCCAACGGGGCGCCCCACGCCGACTTTCAGCATTGTTGGATGGCCACACCAGTGCGGCAACTTACTAGACACCACCTCGGTGCCATCCGGATCTTGGCGCGTTGTGCTGCCTTCGGCCTATTCGCACATCGGTCCGCTACTGACGCAAACTCACAGGCCAACGGGGCGCCCCACGCCGACTTTCAGCATTGTTGGATAGCCACACCAGTGAGGCAACTTACTAGACACCACCTCGGTGCCATCCGGATCTTGGCGCGTTGTGCTGCCTTCGGCCTATTCGCACATCGGTCCGCTACTGACGCAAACTCACAGGCCAACGGGGCGCCCCACGCCGACTTTCAGCATTGTAGGATGGCCACACCAGTGCTGCAACTTGCTGGACACCACCTCGGTGCCATCCGGATCTTGGCGCGTTGTGTTGCCTTCGGCCTATTCGCACATCGGTCCGCTACTGACGCCGCCTCACGTGCCAACGTATTTTCTCCGCATTTTACACCCTATGCCGCATAACAGGTCATGTGACTTGTTTATAAAACTTTTCATTGGTTCATTTTACTTTTGGTTTCCTAATGATGGAAGGCATGATCATGTGACCTAAAAACAACACTTTTCATAGGATGAAAACTTTTTTTTTTTCCCAAACGATGAAAGCCCCACCTTGTTTCTGGATGTTTCAGACTGAAGCTGGCGTCAGCATGAAAGCACCACCATCTCGTAGCTCAGTCGTGGTCATTCCGCGAGCAATCATGGCAGCCGCTCCCCACCAGAAGCCTGCAGGAGTCGGAGCCCCCAAAACTTTTGATGAATTCTCAAGGCGGAGGGGACGCTTTCGAGAATGGGGTCCAAGACCTAGCAGACAAGCGTCCGATTTCCAAGGTGTCCCAGGGCCATTTCAGTGGACCAGGCCCAAAAAGGAAACAGCCTGCCGCCATTTTGAGAGTCCTGTGACAGCCGCCTATCGCTGCACCGCAAGAGTGGGCGCAACTCAGCTGAATTGCGGCTTTTGACACAGTGGACCAAAAACGGACGGAATGGCAACTGAAACGGTAAAGGGGCGCCCCACTACAACAGATGAGACTCCACCTGGAGAGGCCCGTTCACGCCGCCTCCCCCGGGGCGCTCCACGCCGTTATTCGGAGCAGCATTGTAGGATACCAAAACCAGTGCGGCAACTTACTGGACATCACCTTGGTGCCATCGTTCTGCTGCCTTGGAACTATTCGCGCAACAGTTTGCTACTGATGACCCACCCCCCGCGACGCCCCATGCCGTTATTTGCTGGGTGGCAACTTACTAGACATCACTTTCGTGTCATCTAGATTTCGGCGCGTTCTGCTGCCTTGGAACTATTCGCACAACAGTTTGCTACTGATGACCCACCCCCCGCGACGCCCCACGCCGGAAATCTGGACGTTGTGCTGCGTTGGGACTATTCGCACAGCCGACCGCTACTTCGTTGTTTTTCCCTAAAAATGTTTATATGTTATTACTATTTTTGTTTTCTTGTATATATTTATAAATTATTAAAGTTTTATAATCTTACTACTTTGTCGGAGTGCTATATATTTTTAATGTGACACATAATTGTAAAAACTTTGATGTACAAACAGTCATCCCTGGAATCTTCTGCTTCAGGCTCGGTCCCCTCCCCAATCACAATACAGGATGGTTTTCAGATAATAGCAACGCTTCTGCTGTGACGGATCTCATCGAGTGTGGGCCTTGATCTACTATAACTCCTTTGAAGAGGGGTGATTCTTTACAGCTGTGGCCATAAACTACATCTGCAGGGCTAGCTGATACCCTAGGACCAGCCTGGACAATCGGACACAGAGGAAAAGGAGTGTCAGAGGGTGCGGTAGTGAATAGGGCGAAAGGGAGGTGTCGGGCGGGCACAGGGTGTGGTTCTCAGGGAACAGCAGCGCAGATGGGGGAGGTTTATTACCCATGCATAAGACAGAGAGCGGGGGTGACCACTGCCTGGGGGAGATGCTTGCGAGGGTGGGGAGCCATGCTAAGGATCGACAGCGTGCACAGAGTGGGTCTGGTCAAGGCATCTAAAATGGCTGCCGTGCACGACAAAAGTGTGGCATTTGAAAAAAGACAAGATGGCGCAGACAATGTTTTTCAACACTTCCTGATTTCCTTCGAATCGAACGTTAACAGACGTTGGGGCATATTACCAAAGTTAAGCGATATTTATCCCTAACGATGCTTAGCAACGATTTTTTTACCGTCAGAAATTATCGCAGATAAACCTTGCTATTATCAAGGTTTATCGGAAATACGATAAAAAACGACCGCAATGCATTAATATCGCTGAAAACTCAGCGATATTCATGCATTACCGAGCTAATGCTCTTAGCCATGTTATCCACCTCCCATTGGATAACATGGCTAAGAACTGCTCAGGGCAGGTGGTAGCTTTTGGAGATATTCGCCCTTATCTCGAATATTTCCAAAAGTTGATAATAGGAGATAGCGATGTTAGCGACTGTTTCCAGTCGCTAACATCTTGGCATGCCCACTTTGCATGTCATTAGTGATAAATATCACTCACATGCAAAGTGGGGCCCAAGATGGTCGCTATCTTCTACTAGCCGTCGCTAACTGGTGTTAGCAACAGCTAGGTAATACACATATAATTTTATCTCCGCGAAGCGGAGCGCTGTTACAGATATATATCTTGTTTCTGAACGTTAATTTCTCAAAATGCACTGAAGCACATATATTGAGACCTAGCAAAGGCACATCGGGCTACCAGTCCCTACAATTTTGCCAAGTTTCGTGCAAATCCATTCAGCTGTTCGATCCTACCGAGAGACAAGATGGCGGCCGCTACGGACTGTTTGGAATGTTTACAGACACCGGAGAGCCAATCAGCTTCGCTTCGCAAAGCTCCGTAACGCGAAAAGTACGCGAAGCGGTGCGCTGTTACAGATATATACCTTTTTTTGAACGTTAATTTCTCAAAATCCACTGGAGCACATATATTGAGATCTAGCAAAGGCACATCGGGCTACCAGTCCCTACAATTTTGCCAAGTTTCGTGCAAATCCATTCAGCTGTTCGATTATTATTATTTTTATTTTTTTTTGCCCCGCGGGGCCCTTTTAAAACCTCCACATCAAACCTAGGGGATGAGCGACAATGTACTATGCCCCCTTATGGTCATTTGCCCCTTCGCTTTGGCCTCCTCTTGTCTCTCGATCCTACCGAGAGACAAGATGGCGGCCGCTACGGACTGTTTGGAATGTTGACAGACGCCGGAGAACCAATCAGCTTCGCTTCACAAAGCTCCGTTGCGCGAAAAGTACGCGTAGCGCTGCCCAGTCCGCTGTTACAGATATATATCTTTTTTTGAACATTAATTTCTCAAAATCCACTGAAGCACATATATTGAGACCTACAAAAGGCACATCGGGCTACCAGTCCCTACAATTTTGCCAAGTTTCGTGCAAATCCATTCAGCCGTTCGGGCTAAAAGTGAGGCCAACCGCCCTATGGAAATTAACATGGGAAAAACGCGTTTTGGGACCCCCCTTTTTTCTCGGCCCCCCCTTGACGAACCCCCCCAAAATTTTCAGGGGCTGCTCAGAAACAAAATGTGCCATTTTCCTGAAAATTTCAGCCAATTCCGTCCACAAACGCCAAAGTTATTAGACATAGAATTTTCAAAAAACCCATAGAGAAAAAATCCTAACTATATATACCTACTGGCGACCGCCAGTAGGTAATATATATATATATATATATATATATATATATATATATATATATATATATATATATATATATATATATATATATATATATATATATATATATATATATATAGATAGATATAGATATATATATATATATATATATAGATATATATACTGAAAAAAACATAGGTTTCACACACGTTATAGTTAGGAATTGGCATTTAAAAAACCTTTGAAATTCACTGAAAAAAACATAGGTTTCACACCAGTTACAGTTAGCTGGACATTTTACTCGTACAAAACCATTGAAATTCCCCCGTTATAGTTAGTTGTACTCACTATAACTGCTGATGATGTCACATATTAGATCATTCATGAAATGGTCAGTGACATCATAGATGACATCACTGATGACATCTCAAATGACATCACTGATGACATCACTGATGACATCATCCATGTGACAATGAAATACACCTCATTACACACTAGTATAATATTTCATCACTCAATGTAAAATAGAAAGTGCCATATTTGAAACCATTGACACACCAATAGAAATTTCTAAACACCCACTCAGTGATTCATAGATCTATACACACATCTAATCACTTACTTATAGATTCAGTGTTACATGCAGTGAATTATTAACAGAACGCTATCAAATATACTTATACGCCTATTTCAACATTACACACCAGCACACATTGTATTCTCTTATAAAGACATCTTACTGACTTATGCAAACAATGGATCATACTTACATTTCAGTGAATTTCAAAGGTTTTTTTAAATGCTAATTTTAAAATGTATCAATTATTGTCTTTTTCGTGTAATTATACAAATGTTATATATTTTTAACAATACTTACATTTTAATTTTGATTTATGTATTATTATTTACACATTTTTGATTTGTTTAATAATTCTGGCCTTTTTTTTGTTTTTGTGTTTGAAAGGTGCGCGCACGGTGCTCTCACGCATGCGCGCACGGTGTTCGCACGCATTCGCGCATGGTGTTCGCACGCATGCGCGCACGCTGCACGCACTCCACGAAAAATCCTCCATTACAAAAAGTCATTTCTGTAAATGTAACGTACATAAAAACCGAAGACATTCTCTGACATAACTGTAAAAATAGTATTTTTGACTTTTAAGTACCGTATATTAGCTTTAAAAGCATTTACGAAAATCGGGTAAAACGTCATTCATATGCGACTCGTGCGTGCCCCGGTCGCGCAACGTGCACGCACCCTGCGCGCACGTAAAGTCATGTGACTTGGAAACAATACTTTTGATTGGTTTATAGTAGTTTCTTTTCCAAATCTTCAAAAACCCCACCCACTTCCCTCACAATCTGTTTCACTTTCCTGGGAGAAGCATCTATAGTGTTTTCTTCGTGCTTTGAAAATGGCAGAACAGCCATCTTCAGACTCTGATGTGGAGTTTTTGCCTGAACAGCCTAAACAAAAGAAAAGAAAAGAGTCTTTTGTATGGAAGTTTTTTACTTACCCAGAAGGCCAAAAAAAGGTAAATGCCTCCAAGGTTACTTGTAAAATCTGTGGCACCATCCTTTCAAGAGGTGATGGCTCCAAACATTATTCGTTCAGCATTGCGAGTATGACTCGTCATCTCAAAAATCTACATCCCAACAACTATGCTTGGGCATCTATACAACACATCAGGGACAATCCTGCAGCTTCTGTCCCCAGCACATCTTCTTCGGGCGCATCTCCATCTTCAACTGCTCCAGATATCCGGCTGGATTTCGCAGACTTGAACATATGTTGCAATTATTGCAACAAACTTTTTTGTTATGGAGAGCAAAGCATTGATTTGATTGTGCAAAAGAAGAGGCAGCACAGATGCTCCTGCGATTAATTTTTTTCTTTTATTATTTATGTTCCTGTTCCTGTTGAGCAGTTTTTGATTACCTGTTTATTTTTTTTGTTACAGAAAATCCCTAAAAAATATAAAATTGTTCAAAAAACACACAAAAAATTTAAAAACAAAAAAACCAGTTCTTCTAAGAACTAACTTCACTTCTCTAAGAAGAGCTATATTTTTTATATACTGTGTCATACTTTTTTTGAATGAATGTGTAGTGTATAAATGAATGACTGAAATGACTGAGTGAAGGGGAGGAAGGGACTGAGGGAATGAGTGAGGAAAGGGGAGTATGGTGAGTGAGGAAAGGGGAGTCAAAGAGTGACTGAAAGAAGGGGACTAAGGGTAGGGGAGTGAGGTAAGGGGAGTGAAAGAGTAAGGGGAAGGGCAGTAAGGAAAGGAAAGTGAGGGAGGGGGAGTGAGAGAAGGGGAGCGGGGGAAGGAGACAGGGAAGGGGAGTAAGAGATGGAGAGGGTGAAGTAGAGCAGGGTAAGGGGAGTGAAGGTAAGGGAAGTGGAGTGACGGTGAGGGAAGGGGTATGAGGATGAGATAAGGGGGCTAAGGTAAAGTGAGAGATGGGGAGTGAGGGAGAGAGAAGGGGAGTGAGGGGATGGAGGAGTTAGGGAAGGGGAGTAAGGGAAGGGGAGTAAGGAATGCAGTGAGGGAAGGAGAGTGAGGGGGAGTGAGGGAAAGGGAGTGGGAAAGGGAAGGGGTGTGAGATACAGACAGGAGGAAGTGCAGTGGGGGAAGGGGAGTGATGGTGAGTGAAGGGCAGTGACAGTTAGGGAAGGGGTATGAGGGTGAGGGAAGGGGAATGCGGGAGAAGGAAGAAAATTAAAAGAGAGGGAAAGTGAGTGAGGGAGAGAGGAGGAGTGGTAGAAAGACAGAGGAAAGAAGATTAAGGGTAAGGGAGAGAAAGGGAAAGAGTGAGAGAGAGGGAGAGCAAGGGCTGAGAGGGAGTGAGGCAGTTAGAGTGAGTGAGACAGAGGGAGACAGGGAGAGAAACATGGAGGAAAAAAGTGAGGGAGGGAGTGAACGAAGGGGAGTAAGTGAGATGGAGTAAGGGAGTGAGGAAAGAGGAGTGAAGGAAGGGGAGTGAGGGAAGGGGAGTGAGGGAAAAGTAGTAAGGGTGAGTGAAAGGCAGTAACAGTGAGAGAAGGGGTATGAGGGTGATGAAAGGGGAATGAGAGAGAAGGAAGGAGATTAAGAGAGAGGAAAGGGGACTGAGGGATAAAGTAGGAGTGAAGGAAACAGAAAGGGGAAGAGAGGAAGGGTGAGGGAGAGAGAGGGAGAGAGTGAGAGAGAAAGAGAGGGAGAGCGAGTGACTGAGAGGGAGTGAGTAGGTTAGACTGAGTGAGACAGAGGGAGAGAGGGAGAGAGAGATAGAGTGAAGGGGAGTGAGGGAGTAAAGGAAGGGGAGTAAGCAAAATGGAGTGAGGAAAGGGGAGTAAGGGAAGGGAACTGACGGATGGAGTGAGGGAAAGAGAGTGATGGGGAATGAGGGAATGGGAGCAGGAGAAAGGGAATGGGAGTGAGGCACAGAGAGGAGAACATGAAGTGGGGGAGAGGAGTGAGATTGAGTGAAGGGCAGTGACAGTGAGGGAAGGGATATGAGGGTGAGGGAAGGAGAGTGAGGGAAAAAGAAGCATATTAAGAGAGAAGAAAAAGGAGTGAGTGAGAGAGAAAGATTTATGGAAAGAGAGAGTAGAGAAAAGGAAGAGTGGTGGAGAGAGAGGGAGACAGTGAGAGAGAGAATGAGAGGGAGAATGAGGGACTGTGGGGGAGTGAGGCAGTTATAGTGACTGAGACAGAGGAAGAGACTTAGAGATGGATGGAGGAAAGGGGAGTGAGGGAGGGAATAAAGGAAGGGGAGTGAGCAAAAGGGAGTAAGAGAGTGAAAGAAGGGAGTGAGTGAAAGTGAGTGAGGGATGGTATGAAGGAAAGAGAGTGAGGGGGCGTGAGAAGAGAGTGATGGATAGAGCAAGACAAGGGTAGTCATGGAGGAAGAAAGGAAAGAAAAGTGAGGGACACAGAGGGGAAAGAGGGAGCAGGAGAAGGTGAGTGAGGGTAAGGGAAGGGTACTGATGGTGAGAGGAGTGTAAAGGTGAATAAAGGGGAGTAAGGAGAGTGAGGGAAGGGGAATAAGATGAGTAAAGGAAGGGGAGTAAGGGAGAGAGTGAAGAAAGGGAAAGAGGGAAAGAGAAGTAAGAGTGTGATGAAAAAGTATTTTCTGTTTGTCATACTTACCTAATAAGTAATGACAACTTAGTAATACATTTTTTATAAATATAGTATCTGTGGAAGAGAAGAAAAAATTGAGTTATAATATATATTTCACAATACAAAATAATTTGTACAATATGTTATGTATCTTATTTTGCTGTTCTCAGAATATATTGAATTTCACTGAAAACAGTGAGTTCAATAGTACTCATCATATAACAGCGGGCAAAAAATAAGACAATCAATAAGATTGTCTTTAAAAAACCCATTCAACATTTTCATTAATAAAGTAAAAATTAGAAAAAAACATATCTTAAATGTTTTTTTCAAACAGCAATTTCTTACGTAAATATGGGACATCTCCAACAATCACAAAGTAACAAAACATTATTACTTCTTTTTTATACACTCTAAATAAAGTTATGTACAAACATACGCTAACAACATGTACCCGAAATAGTCATTTTTTGTTTCATATACTTTTCCTCACGGCCAAATAGTATGTGTGAAATCCTTAGTTTGGAAGATACTTAATAGTACTCTTAAGTTTCCTTTTTCCCATCCTTCTGAATCAAAAGCACCAATATCTTTTGTACCATCTAACAATGGTTATACCCCCACCCGATGCTATTTATCATGTAGATAGAACCTTAAACAACTAGCATGCTATCATAATCTCAATAACATCTGATATGCCGATGACACTCTGCTCATCCTTTATCTTAGCAAGGAGCTGTATACCATTAAAAGAAACCTCTACAAGGGAATAAAAAATGTCACCAACGTCTACAACAACTACAACAAATCTAAAACATCTCTGCCTCACTGATGATCAACATCTCCTGCGATAGCCACATCACCCACTATCTGATACACTTACACTACCTCTACGTCAACTACAAGAATTTTTTTTACTTGATCAGCCTCACTCACAAAGTACTTTTCAACACCAGACTACCCTTTCTTAACAGCAGTAATTTTCCCAAGCCAATTATTTTCCCTAAAATTTGGGTTGTAAAAACACTAGCTAAGAATTTGGTAAATCATAAGGCAAACGTTGTTTAAAAATCAATTGAGTATCATTACAATGTGTCTAGCCTTTTGTACATTTTAAATCAGCTGTGTAATGTCCTGATGTTGTAGAAGGACCATCATGGAAAATAATTGCTACAGTTACAAAAGTTCTTCCTGATATTGATAGTTGAGAAGCCACAATGTTTTTTTTATTAAAGTTGTCAGTTGTCTTCCATCAGGTCTACATTGTTGCAGCATTAAAGTTACATACTGTCCATATCATTGTATAAATAATGTTGATAACATTTGTGAGTTATATTGGGTACAGACCATCTTTTGATTTGCTACTCTAACTAGATTATTAAAAGACACTGATTTGCAGTCTGGTAAAGTCAAATATATAAATCTTTCAGTGTCTATTTTAGTACTACTTGAAAACGTACATTTGTCACAGTCATTTTGCCATTTATAAGAAAGGCCCAAAAGATTTTCAATATCTATACCTTCATCTTGCAATACAACAAGCATATACATTAGAAATTCCTGACAATCTTGCTGAATATTCTCTGAAAATTGATTTAAACCAGAACATATGTCTAAAACATTTTGAATATCAGAAACACTTTCTATTTTAGTTTTCGCACTACTACATTTCTAAAACACAGAATTCAACAAACAACAAAATCTTTTGTCCTGATTTTCAACAATTTGTTGTAAAGTTTCAAGAAAAAAACCAACATTAACCACTACATTAGCATAGCAGTTGACACCACAACTGTTTTCAAACTGAAAACCAATAACCTCTTCAATAGTACCCTTTTTCATTTTGCTTACTATCACTGGTTCATCTAGTTTTTTTGTTTTCTCTACAACCTCGCTACAGTTTTTCTCATATCTTCTTTTTCGACCTACCACACGCTTTTCAAATAAAGGATATTGAGGTAAATTGGGAGCATGTTCTCTTCTTAACCTATTATACTCTTTTACACAATTTACATCTGCACTAATCTTTGTCTCATCAAAATCAATCAAGAATAATCCAGATAAAGTTCTGACTCGAGATAAAGCAACATATGCCATACCCTCTTTAAACACAGAACTTCCAATATTCGCCAAAGCACTATCTACACTTAAACCTTGAGATTTATGAATAGTCAACGCTTATGCCAAGCAAACAGGAAACTGTTTTCGGCGGACATATAAATCTTTTACTAGCAAAAATCGAGCTGAACAACGACTCAATTGTTGTACTTCTTCAATATCATCAAATTTGATTTTCAAAAATTCAATATCATCTCTATTTGGGTAATTCACAAAATCAACAACATTACCCATTGCACCATTTACTAAACCTCTTTCCACATGTAAATTACGTCGTAAAATTATCCGACAATTTATACATGCATATAGACTCTTTTCTAAACCAGCAGTTTTAGATATTGATTTCTCTAAAGAATCCAATTTTGATTTCAACTTTTCTGACAAAATATTAGTAGCTCCTTCATGCTCTATTCTATCAATAGCTTCCAATTTTATAATTTCTTGATTTTCTAACTTTAACATTTTTTCATTGAATATTGAACATTCTTGCAGAGTTGGCATCAAGCATATCACTGATTTCTTTTCTGAAATTTTTCTATATATATTCTCTGGAACAATATTTTCATTTGGAAACAAATTTGAAAGTAATCGTGCCTGTAAAGCTTCTTTGCTATGTTCACTCACTTTTCCAATTCGTATATCTTCAAGAATACTTTTATAATCAGCATTCTTTGCCTGTTGCATATTTGTAATGAGTTCTCTATATTCGAAATATGACCAAATATTAACATTTCCAATACTTCCCAGGCACTTTCTGGTGTCTTCATGTGTAACTGTTTTAAATACTGGTTGTCCTTTCACAGGAGTTAGTTGTAGTAGATCTCCAAAAACTATGACATGTTTGCCTCCAAATAGCACATCATACTCTGTTTTAAGGATTTGTTGCATTCTTAAATGCACAAAGGCAAGCATTAAATTTGATACCATGCTTACCTCATCAATAATGAGAAGTTTCATTTTTTTCAAGACTCTAGAAACTTCACAACAAGCTCCTCCAGATAGCTTGTGGTATTCTAATTTATTTTCATGCTCTACTGGCAGCATCAATAATCGATGTAAAGTAACCCCCTTAATGTTATGTGCTGCCAACCCAGTTGGAGCAGTGACAACACAAGAGAGTGATGACTCAGTTCTTTTCTGTAGATAAGTTGCAATTCCTTTAATTAGAAAACGTTTTCCAGTTCCAGCTTCTCCACTCACGTACAGTTGGACAGGTTTAAATGACGTACATGAGCACTCTTTTTTCTCATGATATAAACCATGCTCAATCTGCTCTGTCACTTGATCATATATTCGTTTTTGCTCAACATTTAGTTGTTTTTCCAATTCTTCTAAGTTTATTACATCCTCTTGAGCTTGTTGCATTGCTCTTTCCACCTCATCCATGGCAGTTGCTGCTTCATTTTGGATAATTGGTTCTACTGACTCAAAAAAGCAGAACTTTGACTGTCTTGAGAACTGCCTCTAGCAATCTCTGCTGCAATTGTAGCTTCTTGCTGTATTTCATCGTTCAACATTTTCAGATAATTAGTCAAAACAGGACATTCTATAGTATTTTTAGTTGCATTGAATGAATCTTCATAACTGTGAAAATCTCCAAGTAGTTCCACTTCTGTACGCCATTGCTTAAAGAGTTGCAAAAGAGCTAAATAGTAAAATTCCCTTTTATCAGGAGTTTCGCAACTCAATTTTCGGTGATTAATCAAATGTCCTTTTCTTTGTTTCACTAAACATCCTTCAGATCCAATCACAGCATATACACCTTTATTGACGTCTTCTGTAATATTCCTCTTAAAAGTATAGCTTTGCTGTATTTCATAGAGACAAACGTTCTCAAGATGATTGCTTCTATTTGGATAGTATGTATCCAACATATTTGTCTTCAAAATATCTGTACTGTCTGGTTCTCTCTCTGCTAAACACTCAATTTCTTGTACAGATTTCAAAACTCGGTTTCGTGTTCTTGCAAGACCTAAACTGACCCAAATGATTGTTCTAGATTTGGCTTATAGACTTGCAGATGATAAGCGATCTGAACATTCATATGCTCCGATTTATCGATGAGACAACATCTTCAAACTGTAGCTGTACAATTTCTTACTTAGGCTCTTTTCATGAGAAATTTCTTCCCACATTTCCTTTAGTTCCGTCTTTTCAGATTTAGTAATGTAAGACGTTACATATCGAGCCACAGCAATGGAGTTGTCTGCAACATATTGAATATCCATGTTAGCATTCCACATGGATAAAATGACTGGGTTATAGTCATTTATGTATTTTGACTCTTCATTTCTTCTTAAGTTGTAGGTATTTTTCGGTGATTTTCTTGTGACAGTATGTCACAAAGATGACATAAAATTGTTCACTCTTCCTTTTGATATTACTGGACGTGGAAATCCAAAACGACATTTTGTGTAGAACTTATCCTTAGATTTATACTTTCGACTACAGTATTTTCCACAATGATGGGTTTGAAACCGTAAGAATTGATGTCTTAAATTCTTTTGTTCTGTACTTTTTGGTACAGCACATGTAGAATATTGTTCAATAAAACTTTTCACCGTATTATCACCGTATTATCTGAATCTGTTCCAAATTTGGGGGCATCTTTGATCCATAGTAGCATATGTATGTGAGGAGCACCTCTTGCTTGATACTCCTTTCTCCAAAAGAAACCCAGAACCTCTCCAAGAGGAGGATTTTTTTTGTTTGTGATAAAAGACATCATAGTTTCAAATCCATGATTGAAATACCTGAATACAATAACTGGATCAAAAGAGCACAGTTCTCCAGGTGTCTTGTATTCTATATTTTCTATGTTTGCATTTGCCTCTCGAAGAAATTGAAGTAAATCTTCCCAAGCATACTCAGCACAGCTTAGAGTAAGGAACCATGTAGGAGTTCCTAAGTTTCTTAGCATACATTTCAATTTCCCATGACGACGGTACCAATACTCATTAGTACCACGCTGACATGCCAAGAGATTAATTAGCTGAGATTCCAAAACAGTATCTTTCTGTTGTCCTTTATCCATAAAGTCCTTTGCCGAAACATTTTGTAGATGTACTCCACTTTTTAGTATATGGTTCACTGCATAAGAAAGTCCAGACAAGTCACTCTCAAACAGAAGATGAAACAAATATGGAATACATTGGCGAAACCTTGGATCTTCTGCATATAATCTTGATGTCCGGTATTCAGATGCAGGAATCTGCACAGGTCGGTCATCATATCGTCCACCTTTCCCTGTTGGAAATAACTGAGGGAAACAACGAGCTTCCAAGCTTTCTTCCCATACACTAATGGGACTTCCTTTCGCTTCTTTCATTTGGAATAACTCAATAGTATTCCCCATCACTTCTTTAGAGTGAAGTGGATGCACACTATAATGTTCATAAATTTCTTCAGTTCTGGACACATCCACTTTTTCAATCTGTCCTCTTCTACAGTTGTTTCCTCTTCTCTTACATATACTTTTTATAGTATTGATTATTTTTTACCAAATACAACGTTGCCTTTTTCACTTTCCTAACATCCACTAATTCTTGCCAGATTTTCTCACTCTTCGTAGGAACGCCATTAACTAGAATAACTAGAGGTTCCTCTTCCACATTTTCTACACCAATTTGTTTCAACATTTTTCTTTAAATCTAGAGGCAAATATACAACTCTTCCCTTTAATCCTCTCTGTAAATCTGAAGGAGGCAATTTCCCTGTTTTAGGCTTCATACGAACAATAGCCTGAAATGAATGCACACATTGAATAAGAATAGACTCATAAGTATTTAAATCCATCAGTTCAGAAGGAATATTTACCAACTCTAGATTATTTTGTACAGCTCCTGCAGGCATTTTGTTTTCATTTAATTTATTATAACAATATTTACAAATACGTTGATCAGAACAAATAAGTTGCAAATTCCTTCCACTGATTATTATTCTCCTTTTCACTTTTTAAATATAGATCAACTAACCTGGTCTTATTTTTTATAATGAATTCGTCTACAACAAACACAAGAAAGGTTTGGTCTTTCACCTGAAATGACCTTAAACCTTGTAATTTCTTGCTCAACATTTTCTGTACTAAAATTCTGTACATTTTCTTCCACATTTCCTTCTATTAATGTATCAGTTTCTGCACTGTCTTCTTCAGGACCAAAGTAACTAACCTCAATTTCTTCACAAATGTTGATTACATCTAATACAGATCCATGCAAAAGAGCACTGTTTAACTGTTTTAGCTTAAGTGCTGGACTTTTTACATAATACAACCTTCTCACTAATTTCCTCACTTGAGTATGATGCACTGCTAACATCCTAAAATGGTGAAAAACACTCTGACATACTTTTTTAGAAAGACAAGCTAGAGAATGACCTTGCAAACCCGTTTTTTCTCTCACTCTGCAAGTGTCTAATTCTTAGAACATCTTAATCTTTTGTTTAACACTTTTCTTAGTATACTTACGTAAGAAATTGCGAAAAAAATAAATTGAATCCTGTTGTACACTACAAATACTACTACAATTCCAAGTGTACACTGGAGCCTCAGGACATCTCCCTAAAACTTCATCAGCTAACACCTCTTCTGCATTTCTAGGGACAATTTTCTCTTTTTCAATCAGACACCCATTCTTAACCTCATAAGCTCGACCACTGGTGTCAACTGCATGCAACAAATCATTACTCTGAAGGTAACTCTCTTCATTAAAAAACGGCTCACAACTTGAACTATGTTTCCATTCTACAGAAAAAACATTACAAAAATTAGTTCTATTAATTAGTCTTTTCCACTTACTTTTGGCCTTCAAAACATTGATTGGCTTATCTAGTGTTCGAATTCTATTGATTACTAAAATAAACAACTTTTTTTTAATTCAAAAGCCTTCTCAACAATACTTTCAATATGTTTCTTTTTCTTATAAAAAGCTGTTTTTCTTTTACAATTCTTTATATTTTCTAATACATTTAAAACAACTCTGTTATAAAACATTCGCTTGCGAATTTCAATGAACTGATTTTTTCGTCTTTTACTATACGCAATTTCTTTACCACATAGTTTTCCATCATTTTTCTTTTTTGTCTGGTTTTTCTTTGTAGTTAGAGATTTTTTTTCCAGATTCTCCACACTTTTTTAAGTTTGTGTTATTTTCCTTATAAAATCCTTTGTTGTCTTACCAGGAGCTTTCTTCTTTTTCTCCACACATTGTTGTTTAGATACATTTTGTACTTGTTTTTTCTTGGAAAAGTAAGCCTGTTTATATCTTTTTCTTTTCTCACTCTTTGAAGGCATGATGGTGTTTCTTTCATTAGATAATTAAAATCTGTTGTGAAGAAAAAAAACATGTTAAAAATTATTTTTTTACAATTATAGACCACTACGAGCATACTACATAGCAATTAGAAGCACTATATGTTGCAAAGTTTGGTTCACTCCATAAGTAAGTTTAAGGCACAGCAGCAGTGTTTGGGCAGTCTAGGAGATCATGCAGGGAGAGCTGTTTCAGGGCTTAGGGCAGTGCAGTGGTGTTTCAACATTATAGGGGCATTCGCAGAGAATGGCGTTTCAGGGTTTAGAGCAGTGCAGTAGTGTTGAAAGAGTTTAGCAGGTTTTGCTAGGGATGGTGTTTCAGGGTTTAGGACAGTGCAGTGGTGTTCAGGCAGTGTAGGGGGACCCACTTCATGAATACATCGGGACGCGAGCGGGACGCCCGGGGCTAAGCCCGGGCAAAGGGCGGGCCCTCTGTGGCCCTCAGAGGCACGATAAGGCCAGGCTAGGCCATTCCCATTACATCTTTACTGCAAACTAAGGTACTGTTCCCTTTGTGACTTTCTGGTTTTTATATGCATTACTGCTACGTGTATTGTCATCGCATCATCATTTCCAGCAGTATATCTATCTTATTACCTATTCGGCTCGTCCTGACGTTAGGGTTTCTGCTTTTTCCTCTGCTACTATTCCAAGCATGGGGAAAAAACTGGTCCCCGTACCAGTTGAGTCTGTGAACACCCTAGACTCATATCTTGTGCAAGTAGTTAACGATATTAATAACAAGCGCAGGCAATCTCTGGGGCTGAGTCAATCACCCATTTTTCCGTCAGCAAGTCCATCGACAAGTGCCCTTAGCTTTGAGACATCCGAACTACTGCCAGATAATCTTCCAGGGACTTCTGAAACTCTGATAGCTCAAGATCCGGATACAGAGGATAAAGCTGAATCTGACCCCCAATCAGATAGACAGGATCTGATCGACTTATCAGATAACACCACCAATGATCTAAACCAGCAGACAGCTGCAACGGTAGTAGTCCTTCACTCTCCGCAATTTTCCACAAGGGCTGTCAGAGCTTGTCGGAAACCTACAGTGAAACGTGGGGGCAAACATCTTAGCAGGAAGAAGGCCGCCACACCACCCCCGACTCGAGCAAGGAAACAGCTCGATCCTGTCATTGACATTGATATTGAGCCAAGAAATACCATCGACGAGGACCTCTTTAACAGATTCCAAGATATGATTGATATTAAAATCAGGACTATAATCAAACCCATGATAGGGAAATTGGATAAGTTAACAGCTGAGGTAAAAAAGTTGGGTGCGGCACATAGTAAGTTGGCAGACGAGGTTGAAAATTTATCTTCCCTCGTCACAAACTTAATACCCACAAATGAAGAAGTCACCCC
Organism: Lissotriton helveticus; assembly: GCF_964261635.1. NCBI lineage: Eukaryota > Metazoa > Chordata > Amphibia > Caudata > Salamandridae > Lissotriton > Lissotriton helveticus. The sequence goes on along the minus strand of NC_136057.1, from coordinate 636,936,457 downwards.
TATTGAGAGTAGCTCGCAACCCATTCAGCAAGGGCCGTCACTCTCGCCCTCATCACCCTCACTACCACCATTACCCGCAGTGGGCCAGGTTGCAGATACCGCAGTCCCTAGCATTAGTACATCTGATGCTATAGTGGAAGCACACCAAGTGGACATTTCTGCCCAATTTATTTTGGAAGCCTCGCCGGTTGTCCTGGTGTTGGCCAACGTCCCAGTCTTAACACAAGGCAAAGCAGAGTCCAACCAGGACCTAAAAGACAAAGCGTTACACTGGCTAACCAACAACATGTTTATGACAGAACAGGGTTTTGATAAGCTGGCAGGGGATATTGTAATGTCAAGGAGGGTTCCATGGATCGGCAGCAAGGCCAAAAAGTTTCAAGGGGATTGTGTCATCTTAAATTTTGGCAATGCCGAGGTCCTCCCAGACATTTTAAATAACATCTTCCCGCCCCAAAAACGTAGTGGTTCCATAATTCCTCTCACCCTCAAGTTCTTCTTTGACAAAAATAGGTTTACCACCTTACCTAAACTTCCTACTTACAAAAGATCTACCAGCGCCGATGGTTGGGGAGGGGGTCCTAGATTTCGACATCATAATAACTGGTCTCAATTAACAGCTTATAGGGAGCCAGGTAGACCCTATCGCCCAAACGACCTAAACATCAGGCCACCTCCGGCACAAGAGCCAAGAGGGAATGTTTGGGGTCCTAGCATAAGGGGCTTTGATTATAACACCAGGGGTTTTAGGCCTACTCAATGGTTGGGAAACGATCAGTTCCCGGTACATCCAATAACCCCTCAACCTCTGTGGAACCTAGGACCATTTGGGCAGGCCCAGGCAGCTACTCCTTTTGAGTGGGGTTTGGGTACTGGCAACAGATTTGCTCCCTTGTCAGACTTAAATTCCTGCGACTGACTCGAACCTGAAGCAGCCAAAGAACGGGAGGACGCGTCCGACTCATTGGTTACAGGTAGCGGTCAGGTATCGCAACAACCAATAGCTGAATGTGCAGAGGAGATTGCGATAGCATACACAGAACCATCCACTGACCACTGTAAGATAATGAGTTGGAACGTGGCGGGTTTAAACGCCAAACGCCAGGATCATGCATGGCTAAATTTTATTTCTAACCATCATATTATCGCCCTGCAGGAAACCTGGGATACGGCGTATAACCTTTGGTGGGACGGGTACATTAGTTTTACTAAACCTGCAGTCCCTAGTAGAGCGGGTAGAGCCAAGGGGGGTTTGGTGTTCTTGTTCTCACTGGCTCTAAAAGGTAGCTATAGGCAGATTAGCTCTGATTCCGACAACATTTTAATCATCGAGAGGGTGACCAGTAAAGCTTGTAAATCACTATATGTAAACTTTTATAATTCTAGGAACAGCGAATATTATGGTCGTAATATCGCAAGCCTAGATTCTATTTTAAATACAGTACTTCAGGATAAAAACTTTGTTTATGAGTTAATTTTATTAGGCGATTTTAATATTCATTTATGCGAATTAGCCTGCAAGGGTAGTGATGCAAAGGATGCCGAGGATGTAGCCATACAGGGCCCTCACTTCGAACATTCTGCAGAGGGGCAGGAGCTTGAGGAACTCCTGGCCAACTTTGATTTAATCGAACCTGACTGCACGCTGAGAATTCCAACTTTTACCGGCACCCTACATGGCACAGTGATCGATTATATTTTCGTAACTCGGGGAATTTTAAGTTGGACTATGGCTTATTGTACCGTACCCACTCAATTCAGCGATCACAACCCAGTTCTCCTTGAAGTGGCCTGGGGTGCCTATATGGGGGCACCCCCAGCAATGGAAAAAGTGGCACATCCTTTGAGGTCTGCTGATCAAAACAGAAGAGTGAAGTGGGCTAAAGTGATACCTGAAAATTTCTATAAAAAATGCTTCCCCAAAATTGAAGCCCAAGTTGAGCTTTGTAGAAACCCGGGCACACACGGGCACACCATAGTCACAGCATACGAGGCAATCTGCACCCAAGTCTCGAAGGATCTCCTGGCCAAATCCACCCCGGGAGCACAAGGTCACAAGCGCTGGTTTGATCACGAATGTTCGAAAGCACACAGAGAACTGCTAGCGGCACTAAAATTCGTACCCAGGGATAGAGCTGAAATCTCTAGAAAAAGGAAGATCTACAAGGTGGCCACAAAAAATCGCAAAAACGCAATCAAACGCGATACCTGGGATAATCTCCTTTCCGCGGCGGTTTTAAAGGACAGTAGGAGATTTTGGGAGATCTTAAGGCAACCGCTATTTGCGGAAGATAACAACGCACCCATGGACTGTGTGATCGCTGATGAAACATGGTTGTCCTTTTTTAAGAATGTATATGGGGGAGATGATGACGAGAGCAGAAATAGGGGCCAGCTGTCTAGGAAAAACGTACACCCCATTATCTTCAACCCACAAGAAGTTGAAAAAGCGCTCCTGGCAACCACTAAACACAAGGCACCTGGCCCGGATGGGGTCCCGGCCGATTTCTTTATGTTCTCTCCCAAACTGTGGGCCGTAGTTATGGCAAATTTGTTTAATGCAGTGAACAGCAACCCGGCGCCTGCCACCTGGGCCATATCCACGATTGTCCCCATTTTCAAAAACAAAGGGCGCAGGGACGACCCTGCTTTTTATAGGCCCATATCCCTACTGGACTCGACTATAAAAATATTGGGCAGAGTTCTGTTAGCTAGATTGAGGGAGAACCTTGAGGACCGTGGAGGCCTATCAGACTTGCAATACGGCTTTAGAGAGAGAAAGGGAACCATCGAACAGTGTACCAACTTACATCTCCTTATTTCCAAGTATACTGTAGCCAAGGAGGGGTCTGTGTTTCTTGCCTTTATGGACTTGTCATCGGCGTTCGATCTCGTCAACAGATCAAAATTGTGGGTGATTCTGTTGGAGCTGGGCATCGAAGAAGCCTTGGTCTCGTTTATGGCCACTATGCACCAGGAACTCTTCGCAGCAGTCCGAGTGTCAAACAATGGCAGATGTACCCCATTATTTAAATCCTTGAAGGGGGTACGTCAAGGCTGCATTCTAGCCCCCACGCTTTTTACCATCTACATCAATGGTTTGGGGGCTTATCTGCGCGGCCTAAAGGCGGACGTCCCACGTGCAGGGGATGTGCAAATTCCGGCACTCCTGTACGCTGACGACGCCGTGCTGATTGCTCGAACTGGTGTTGGCCTCCAGACTCTTTTGGACGCATTTGGCATTTTTATGAATAATTTGGACCTGAAGGTGAATGTATCAAAATCGCACACTATGGTAATGGGGCGTGAGTGCACCAAAAAAAGGCACAAATCTTTCTTTTGTAGTGGGGTCCCCGTCTCAATGGTAACGACATTCCCCTATTTGGGTGTTTTATTTGATCAAAAGGGAACATGGGGACCACAGATAAGAGCCAAAAAGTTGGCGGTAATTAGATCCTCTTCAGCGATCCTTGGTTTTGCAGGCAAACTGGGAGCCCGGCCCATGGAAGCCCTTCTAAAGATCTATAAGAGCAAGCCAGTGGCCATTGCACTTTACGGTTCTCCATTGTGGGGCTATGTTAACCTTGACCCTATTCAGAGAGCTGAAAACAGATTTATTAGATCTCTTTTATCTGTTCCTCAGTCTACCCCAACTTACTCAATCCATCAAGAGGTGGGCCTACCATATTTGTCAGACTTACTGAGTTTAGCACCCCTGATTCTATGGTTGAAATTATGGTTAAATGAAGATCTCCCACTAAACCATACAATCCTGAAGGATGTTTTATCATTAGATAAATATAGCAGTATCCCATGGATGGCATACCTAAGTAAATCTTTTACTGACCTGGGCCGCCCTGAGCTCTTTTTATGTCCAGATAAAATAAGGGTTGAAGATATAGGTCATGTAAAAAAGGCATACATGTATAGGAAGGAAGCGCACCGTGAGGACGCAGAATTATTGAAGCCATCAGTTAGGTCTCATAATCTTTTGGTTAGTGCCCCCTCAATTGCACCTTATCTTATTTTTGTAACCGTCCCCTACCACAGGTTCCTGCTAACCAAATTCAGGTTTAACCTGATACATTACCATCTTGGCTCATATAAGGGATGGCAGAAGCCAGAGGAAGCCCCACCATGTAGATGCGATGACTTTTCGGTGCAGGATACACTGCACTTCGTCATGTTTTGCAGCTTTTTCCAGGAGCAGAGGAAAAAATATCTATTCCCTGTCCTGAAAGAAGCAGGCTTTACTCAGGTCCGCCCAGCCTTGCTTTACTTACAGCTTTTGTCAAATCCCCGCACTACCTTTTGCATCGCGAATTTTTTAGTTTCCGCAGCGAGGGTAAAAGCTGCTGGTCAAAACTCGCCTTAGTAATTTTTAAAGGTTTTCTTTTATTAGATTTACTTTTGCTTTTTATGAATGAATCTGTATAGTCTTAACATTTGTATAGTATTTAACTTTATCTGTAATCTTAATGACTTTTATGAAAATGCTGGGCTATGTATGTATGGGCATATGTATCCTATGTTATGTTTTATTGTTTATTGTGTGTGTTTCTTTGTATGACTTGTTAAAAGTCGAATAAAGATATCCTGACTGACTGACTGACAATGTATTCCCATAATTTTAAACACATCAACTAAGCAAATTATTTTGCCACAATTATCTGAAATGAATACTGACTCACACTGTGATTTTAGACAAATGACAGTATCCCTTGCAATTCAGTAAAATGATTACTATCTGCTACTGAAAGATTTTCCATGGCATTTGTGCAGCACACCCAGAATGTTTACTAGACTGCAGGGAGAGTATCTGAGAATTTTAACCCTGATAAAGAAGTGTGTAAGTGGTTAGACCACCTCATGTACACACTCTACATTTTTAACAACAGCACTGTACTGCAAACAAAATATCTCCTCAAACACATTAACATACCAAATGTTCCTATCACAATGTTTTCCCAAGCAGACAAATTCAGAATTAGACTCTATACAAATAAACTCACCTTTAAAAATGCTTTTGTAGATTTAAAACAGTGTCACACACACACCAGATTTTCTTAAGCAGAATCTCTCAATTGTGCACCAGTCACTGGAACCATAGAATGGCATTGCTTCCCTCTCATTTTCCACACATATTCATGTAGATAACCAATGAAATTTCTTCCCACACGAATTCAAAACCAAACTAACATTTTAATTGGTTCTACATTGCAACACTTTCAATCTCACATAATATTCAACCTTCCCCCACTGCTCTCTCTGCCTGTTACCATGGTAACACTCTATAGAACACCTAACTGAATACACAGGTGAAAAGTTCATCTGCAAACCAAACCAGCAAGGGTGTTTGACTTCTCAATATTTTTTACAGGAATTTATATATATACCAGCTTATCCTGTGCAATGTTCCTTTCAATGACTTTTTCTCAACCATTAGCATTACTCCTTTTAAAAAACAGTAGCATGCACCCTAGTTTTCATTGTTGAATTTTCAGAAACCACCAATCATTTCTTTTTTTTCAAGTGCACTGAATCTCATCCACATTTGTTTCTAAACTCCTACTTTTCAAACTGCCATTTCATTTCCAGAACCCATTAGAGTGCAACCAGATCTCCCTTCAAGATGCTTAGAGTGTGGATTGTAGGACACAGATATTTTCTGGAGTGAAAGGTATGCAGCAAATAGATGCTTTCTCAACCTTGATTTACCAAATGTGGATATTATGTGGATTGGCCAGAGAGGATTGAGATGTCACCAATTGATGCCATTGGTAAAATCTTTTTTGCATCTCCCACACCCTGACCTCATAATTGTGCACTCACTATGGTGGCAATGACCTAAGCACTTTGACTGGGGTAGGTCTGGAAATGCTTTTAAAGGACATCTTTGGGCAATTGATGTAACTTTTTCCACAAACTGCCTTTGTATATTCTAATATATGCCAAAGGCAAAAATGGAACTGGTCTAACCAATATTGTCTGCAGATTGAGACAGCAAGGAAACATATGAATAAGTCTGTTTCTGCTTTCTTCAGAGACTATGCTATCGGTTCTATATACCACAACAACTTGTGTTTCAACATGCAAGGCATTTATAGAGGAGACGGTGTACATTTCACAGATGAGGGGAACAGAGTCTTCCTCTTGAACTTTAGACTCTGCATCGGTACTTACTTGTAGGTACAAAAAACACTCAATGAACACAACGGCTCTTTTTAGAGCCAACCAACATCTAAACACTCAAACTTGTTATTTAACTGTATCTTTTTTTGCCGATGTACGTGCCCCGTGCGCATATGGGTGCATGCACCGTGCGCGCACTCTGCGATTTTTTCAAACAAAAAAATTGGGGGGCCTTCGGGGTCCTTCAGGGACCCCCTGAGAAGGCCTATAGGGTCAGGGAGTCTCTACCCTGCCCTGCCCCCTTTTCACGTTCTCCACTTTTGTTTTTGGTTCTCTTCTGCCTCGGAGACACAAAATGGCGGCCAACACTTCCTGGTTTCGACCCATTGGAATGTTGACAGACGTCTAACAGCAAATCAGAATTCTGCTCGTGCACACCCGATACGCGCACGGTGCGCACACGGTGCTCGCACGGTGCGCGCTCCTAGATATATATTTTTTTTTTCTTTTGATTTTCTCAGGAACTACTGGAGGGATTTACACCATTGTGACAGCTATGTGACAATGAAGTAGGTTTACAATTTACCTACACCTGTAACAAAAGGGAAATTGACTTCTTGGATCTGAAAGTATACATTGAGAATGATCACTCCACACTCTTTCGGAAGAAAACATCTACGAACAGTATACTACATGGAACAAGTCTCCATCCGCAAGCACTACTCAATGGTATACCATATGGAGAATTTATTCATATGAAAAGGAACTGCTCTAAAGAATCAGATGCCGAGGAGAAGATACAGGAAGTAACTAAAAGATTAAGATCACGAGGATATAGCAAAAGAACATTGGAGAAAAGCAGAAAACGAGCCGCTCAAAAAACGAGGACAATGACCCTTCAAAACATGGATAAAAAGGGAAATCAGGCAGAAGAAACCACACAAGGAACACCATGATTCGTAACCACTTATAACAAAGAAAGGGGCATCATTAAAAGTAAAATTCCAAAATATTGGCACCTATTGACAGGGGATCCTGACATAGACAAAACAGTAGGCCAAGGACCAATGATGAGCTACAAAAGAACAACATCATTAATGGATCCACTGGTAAGCAGCCACTTCAGAGAAAGTTAACTGGAGAAAAAAGGCAATTGGCCGACGAGTCAACAGAAAGGATTCAGAAAGTGCAGTGTGTGCAAAGCATGCAAAATTGGCCAAAACAGAAGTGCAATTGTGGAACCGAGTGGAAAAATGATAAACATTGAAGGAAAAATTACCTGCTCCACCACACATGTAGTATACATTGTGGAGTGCAAATGTGGATCACAGTACATCGGAGCACAACGTGCATGTTGAAGAAAAGAATTCTTGAGCATATTAGGGCAGTAAAGAACAAGGACATGTCCTATGCAACGGCCAAACACATGTCATTATGCCAAAACAGTGACTGGAGATCCATGACATACTCTGGCATACATGTGGTAAACCATGACGAGAGAGGAGGTAACAGACAACAAAAACTGAGACAAATAGAGTCACGCTACATAATCCGAATGAAAACAAAAATGCCCCGTGGGATGAACTTCGATGAGGAACTTTATGTACATCTGGATTAAATGACAGTAAACTACAATTCAGATTAAGAAATTTCTTGATAATTCATTGGGCACTAATCCCAACAAAGACATTCAAGAATAAGACTCAAACAAGATACAGAATGGGGTACTATACCCGTGGACAATAATGTTACTTTAACAAAATGTTACCTTAACAGCGCGTAAAAAACTGCAGCATGCATGAAAAAGCACAGCGCGTGATAAATGCAATGATAATGAATTGCGAAATGCACATCAGTTCAAGCACGTTAAATGATTAGGATGCAATGATAATGAATTGCGAAATCTGATTCTGCAAAATAATAATATATGTCACGTATAATTTCATACTATGTATACATTATATATAACTACTAGTCCCATAATGCACCCTAATAGCTTAATGGGATAAATAGTAGAAAGGGAAAACAGCTCACTTACCGTGAACAAAGCCTGTGCTAGGCTGAAACGCGTTGGTCCGAGCTTGAAGCTATAATAAATTTAAAATTAAAACCAAATCTTGAGTGCCGCATCCTTTGCTGTAAAATTGTCGTTTTTGGGCCAGGATCCGGCCCCTATGCAGAGCACCAGTAGAAGAGCGCGTGGAGTCTAAAGGATCGTATTGTGGAAAAAAAAAAAATATATATATATATATCTATATATATATGTATTGAAGACTTGTCTGGAAGGAGGATTTAGTAGCACTGTGATTGACTGTCTAAGTGACTAATTTAAAGTGTCTCACTAAATATACGGGATAGTGATTTAACTGTGTGAATATCAGTATCACTGTGTCTTGTGTAAAGTAGTGTATTAGTTGGTCACTAGCTATATGAAACTGTATATTAGTTTTTTAATAGTTAAGTGAGTATTTGTATTGGAGAGTGAATGTGTGTGTAGTTGGGTGGGAGGTGGGTGACTGTCCAAAGATGTGTAAAGAGTTGATTTAGTAGGTATATGAGGTTAAGACTGCATGTGAAAACAGTTGATTGGGTGAGTGAATCTCTTTATGGGTGTGTTGATGAGTAAATATATTTCTCAATGATACATGTCCAACAAAGTAGAAATATAAAATGCAGTATATGTGACAGTTGTTGTTTATAAATGAGTATACATAAGACTCAGTGATTGTATGAGTGACTGTATAGATAAATGTTTACTTGTAATAGTGATTTTATGAGTCACTAAGTATGAGTTACTATCTATATGAATAAATAAAGAGGTGTTTGTATAAGTGTGTAGCTAAATAAATGTAAGTATGATCATTTGTTTGTATAAGTGAGTAGGATGACTGTATAAATCAATAAAAAGTGTGCTGTGGCTAATGTTGATATAGGTGTATATGTATATTCAATAGTTTTCTATTGATCTTTGTCAACATGTATGACTGAATTTATAGGTAAGTGTTTACATGTGAGTGTAGACCTAGGAATCACTGAGTGGGTTTTTAGAAACTTTTATTGGTGTATCAATGGTTTAAGCAGGGCACTCTATATTTTATAGTGAGTGATGAAAGATTATACTAGTGTATGATGAGGTGTATCTGATTGTCACATGGATGATGTCATCAGTGATGTCATCAGTGATGTCATTTGAGATGTCATCAGTGATGCCATCAGTGATGTCACTTACCATGTCATGAATGATGTAATGTGTGACATCATCAGCAGTGGATTGCGGGCGCAGGAGTTATAGTTAGTACAACTAACTGTAACGAAGGAATTTCAATGGTTTTGTAAGAGTGAAATTTCCAGCTAACTATAACACTCCTAAAACCTATGGTTTTTTCAGTGAATTTCAAAGGTTTTTTAAATGCTAATTTCTAACTTTAACATGTCTGAAACCTATGTTTTTTTCAGTGAATTTCAAAGGTTTTTTCAATGACAATTTTCAAATGTATTAATTGTTATATTTATTTTTTATATTGCTTTAATACATTTTTTAAAACTATTTATTTTTAGATATTTTGTTTTTTAATTAAATTATATATTTTAAATATACATTTTAAAAAAATGTTTTTAAAAATATTGAAATTCTAAGATGTTTTTATATATTTTTTAAACATATTTATATTATTGTCTTTATTGTTTTAAAAAAAAAAATTGGGAGTCGCGCACCCAAAGCTTACCTTTCTCGAACACAGCGCGGAACCTAGCCGCCATTTTTGGATTGTTGTGTAGGATCCGCGTAGGGTGTGTGGTGGTTGCGTATTTTCCTTCGCGATTGCTATGCGACCGGTACACGACTTCTGGCGCATACGCGACACATACGTATTACGTTAAGCGACCCTCGCATGCTTCCGCGTGACATCATATACGTTTTGGACGCGATAGGTGTGCGACTCCTGCAATTTTTTTTTATGTCTAACAATATATATATATGTATTTAATATAAATATTAAGGCAAGACATAATCTGAGCTAATCATAAAAATAATATTCATTTAGTTTTAATAAAGTTATATTACTTTTAAATACAATTACGCGAAGTCGCGCTGGGTGCGCGCTACGTGTGCGCACCCTACGTGGATCCCATGTGACCAGAAAAAAAGAGATTTGATTGGTTCATAACACTTCCTATTCTAACTATTGAAGTACCCCACCCATTTCAATCATTCTTCTTAGACCTTCTTTGGAGCAACAACTCTACTAGGAAGAACCTCATTTTTTGCTGTTTGGAGACCTGATTTTGATTTTCATTAAAGAACAATGGCTACTGGACTGCAAGAATCATCTGATTCTGAATAATCCAACAATGAAGAATTTCTACCGGAGCCTGCACGTCCTGAGAGATACAGTTCCATCGTATGGACATTTTTTACATTTCCTGCAGGCCTAAAAAAAGTGAACACTACCAAGGCCACTTGTAAAATATGCAAAGTCATACTCTTACGTGGAGATTCGAATAAAAGTATTCTTGCGGGACTACAAGCATGCTTAAACATTTAAAAAGTTTACATCCCATCAATCTAGCACACGAGGAGTGCCGAAGACTCAGAGAAAATCCACCACCAGCACCAGCAGTAGCAAGCACTTCGGGGACGTCTCCATCAAGTCAACATCTGGACATACCTCCCCAATTGGCTAATGCAAAAATACACTGCATTAAGTTTAATAGGCTGCTGTGCTATGGAGAGCAGTCTGCCGGGCTTTAGAAAATCATCGGTGCTATATATTTTTTTTTTACCCACAGAAGTTCATTGTTCTGTTGCTCTAGTTCTCTTTTTTTTCTTTAAATAATAATTGTTCCGAAAAACACAAAAAAACCTTCTCTGGTTAAAAAAAGAGCTATATTTGTATGATAGAGTGTGAAAGTTTGGTTGAATGTATGCGTAGTGGATAATTGACTGAAAGAATGCATTTGTGGTGTATGGTGAATGTATAAGTGCATAACTATAAGGAAGTGCTGCAGCATGACATTGCAAGCTCTTTAGCTGCAGTGTGCTGTGGTTCTTCCGAAGCACAGGCATGCAAAATATGTACATACATATGTTGCAAGTCTGTGCTTCCCTCTGCACTGTTGCTTAAACTGCAGCCATGTGGTGACACAGGCACCCTTGCACCATGGTGCAAGGATATCTGTGTCGTGTGGAGTTTGCTTTTGTGTAGGAAGACACAACTTCCTGCACAAAAACAATCATTGAAGGCCTTTTTCTCCTTCAATGTATGCTGTGCATTATAGCATATATTGAAAGTGAAAAAATGGGGAGAAATGAAAACAATTCTCCTTGTTGTGCCAATTGGAGGATGGTGCAGCATTCACACACATGTCCATATTTATGATTTATGATAAATCTGGAGATGTGTCTTATTCTATGAGTGTTGTGTGGAAACAGCCACGGCAACACTTATGGAACGTCCTTTCAATGCAAAGTGGTGAGTATGAAGAGGTCGTATTTACAAGGAGAAGAAAAGCTACACAGGTTGCCTTTTCCTTTCCTTGTAAATATGAAGGAGTGTCTGGCGCGATCACTATGTTACATAAAGTGACATATTATTGGTACAGGAGGCTTCTAAATCTGCCCCATAAGAGCTTAAGTATTGGCAGACTGTTACGAAAAGAACATATTGCTAGTTGGTTGATTGAAGAATTGCATGAGAGTGACAGGAGGTAAGCACAGAAATATCTCTCCAAAGATGCTCAAAGAAGAATGATTGAAATGGTTGCGGTCCTTCAAAAGGTACAATGGGAAATGTTATGAACCAATCAAATCTTTTTTGTCAGGTCACATGGGATCCTATGACAGAGGTATTCCAACACTACATAGGTATTAACTGGGTATTTCGAAGAGTGTATTAATACTTTGTAGCTTCTTGCAGATCTGCTGGCATAGTATATAAAGAAATTAAATTGCACTAACGTTAATGGCTAGGTCAATACTTAACTATATGAGCAATAATTAGAGTAATTTCAGTACTGCAAAGAGAGAACAAGGTAAATGTATAAGTACCTAGGTTTTGGCAAAGTCATAGGACATATTTATAGAGTTGTGAAGGGAAGGGAAGGGATGGGGCGTCATGTAACATGTGCAAAAACACTCTGTAACATGTTTTAAGTTAAAGAATTGAGTCTCTTTTTATTAACCCTGGGCGAAGCACTACGCTCTGCTCGCGGAGTTTGCGAAGTTTTTGCAACTTCGCACTACGCGAGCGGCACGTAGCACAGTGCGAACATGCGTAGTGCAGCGTAGCGTAGTGCAGCGCTCATTTTTTGCTTGTTTGCGGTCCTGAACGTCATGTTCGCGACCGCGAGCAAGCAAAATGACATCCCGGCGAGATTCTCAACGCGAGGAGGTCAGGTTTCTCATTGTGAGTGGTTGCGCATGCTCGCGACCGCTCTCAATGAGAAACTACCTGTTCGCGTTGAGAAAGCTGCCGCTCGAGTAATAATCTCCTCGAGCAGCAGAAAACTACAGCTCGCACTGTGCAAGATGCCGTTTTCAATGCTTGCACAGTGCCGGATGCTTGTCCGCACTGTGCAATCATTGAAAACGCATCTTGCACAGTGCGAACATGCTACTGCGCAGCTCACGTAGTGCTACGTGAAGTTCGCGTAGTGCGAAGTGCACTTCGCGTAGCTTCGCGTAGCGCTACTTCGCGAACTACGCCCACCCTTACTTTTTATCCTGAAACTTCCTAGACCCTAGTAGACCACTATGTCTCTCTATTGAACACCATATAGCTGTGTTGCAGAGAAGTGCTCTGAAGCTATAGCCCATTTTATACCTCTCTGCAATGCAACTCTCTGGCACTTTCTGCACATATCTGGTGAGTTTGTTGGCCCCCAGTGACACTCAGTATTCATGTTAACTTTATCCTGCAACTTTAAACGCCCACAGAGCATCTTTCCACACATATCTACTCCGTCCATCTCCCCTTTCTTCCCCTGTGTGCAAACACAGGCCATTGTGCATCTTAATACTCAATTAAACTTACCTTCACAGTAGTAGAAATAAAAAATGCTACACATTGTTTTCCAGGTGTTTTTTATAATCTAAATTTCTAAACATTTGATATTTTAGAATTAGGATCTGTGGAAGAGAAGAAAAAATAAAGTTATCATTTGTACACGGACTCACAGTGTGATTCTAGACAAGCAAGACTGTCCCTTGGACTTTATCAAAACACATTTACTGATCTAAAAAAACTAAGGTGATTGCACACATTCCATATATTTCAGTACTGCATTTTAGTGGTGAAGCCTAACTCATTTTGCAAATACATAAGCAATGACTATTTTCTAATTCTACCAAACTTGACAAGAAAGTTTTTTAAGCTCTTATATGTCTGCAAACACATGAAGCTCCCAAATGCTTCTCTCACAATTTTCACAAATGCACACTGACTCACAATGTGATTCTAGACAAATAACAGTATCTTTTGCACTTTACCAAAAACATTTAACATTCTGGAACAGGTGATATGACTGCATACATTCCTCATATTTTAGAATTGCACTGTACTGTGGAAGCCTTACTCATTTTACAAATACATAAACATAAACAAAGACTCGCTTCTAATGCTACTAAAATTTACATCATTACAAGTTGTAAAGCAGTTAGCTGTCAACAAACGCATCAATCAATGCATTTGTAAAGCACACTACCTACCCGTGAGGGTCTCAAGGCGCTGGGGGGGAGGAGCCGCTACTGATCGAAAAGCCAGTTCTTGAGAAGTCTTCTGAAGGCCAGCAGGTCCTGGGTCTGTCGTAGGTTGGTAGGGAGAGTGTTCCAGGTCTTAGCGGTGAGGTAGGAGAAGGATCTGCCACCGGCGGTGGTTTTCCGGAAGCGAGGGACTGTGGCGAGGGCAAGGTTGGCAGAGCGGAGGCTCCGGGTGGGGGTGTGGAAGCCGAGTCGGTCGTTGAGGTATGCTGGTCATGCGTTGTGTAGGGCTTTGTGTCCGTGCATGAGGAGTTTGAAGGTGATCCTCTTGTTGACGGGGAGCCAGTGCAGGCTTCTCAGGTGAGGTGTGATGTGGCTGTGTCGGGGGATGTTGAGGATCAGTCGTGCCGAGGCGTTCTGGATGCGTTGCAAGCCGTCTCAGGAGCTTGGTTGTTGTTCCTGCGTAGAGGGTGTTCCCGTAGTCCAGTCTGCTGGTGACGGTTTTTCTTGTGTCGGGGGGGATCCATGTGAAGATCTTACGGAGCATTCAGAGGGTGTTGAAGCAGGACGCGGAGACGGCGTTGACCTGCTTGGTCATGGAGAGGGCGGAGCGTGCGTGGTTGGTGGGTTCTGGGGCTGTTCCTAGCGATGTTGGCCACCAGAAGTCGTCCCAGGCTGATGGGGTGGGGCCGAGGATGAGGACCTTCGTCTTGTCTGAATTCAGCTTGAGCCTGCTGTCCTTCATCCATTCAGCGACGGCCTTCATTCCTCTGTGGAGGTTGGTTTTGGCGGTGTGGGCGTCTTCGGTGAGGGATATGATCAGCTGGGTGTTGTCGGCATAGGAGAGGATGTTGAGGTTATGTTGTCGTGCGACGTGGGCGAGTGGTGCCATGTAGATATTGAACAGCGTCGGGCTGAGGGAGGATCCCTGTGGGACGCCGCAGATGATCTCGGTGGTCTTGGAGCAGAAGGGTGGGAGGCGGACAATCTGGGTTCTGCCGGAGAGGAAGGATGTGGTCCAGGCCAGGGCCTTCTCTTGGATTCCGGCGTCGTGGAGGCGTGCTGTTAGGGTGCGGTGGCAGACGGTGTCGAAGGCTGCTGATAGGTCCAGGAGTATGAGGGCGGCTGTTTCTCCTTTGTCCATCAGGATCCTGATGCCGTCTGTGGTAGCGATGAGGGCGGTCTCGGTGCAATGGTTGCTGCGGAAGCCGGACTGGGATGGGTCCAGGATGTTGTTGTCTTCGAGGTAGAGGGTCAGCTGTCTGTTGACAATCTTCTCCGTGACTTTCGCCGGATAAGGGAGTAGGGAGATGGGCCAGATGTTCTTGAGGTCGTTGGGGTCTGCCTTTGGTTTCTTCAGTAGGGCGTTGATCTCGGCATTCTTCCAGCTTTCCGGGGAGGTTGCTGTCTCGAAGGAGGCGTTGATTGTTTTCCGGAGGTGGGGTGCGATGACTGAACTGGCTTTGTTGAAAACGCGGTGAGAGCATGGGTCGGATGGGGATCCGGAGTTACCAAATGCTTCTCTCACAATGGTTTCCAAATGAACACAGTCTCACAATGTGATTCTACACAAGCAAGAATCCTCCCTGGACTTTATCAGGAGAAACACAATAATCTTATTAAAAACAAACACACCACAGACAACCCCTCACAAATTGATAACTCACCTTTCAAATTGATTTGTAGGATAAGAAGTATGTCAGACACACACCAGATTTTCTTATACAGAATCTCTGTACTGTACTGCTCTTAGGAAAACCAAAAAATGGCACTTTCCCTCTCATTCTGCACACATATACATGTAAATATCAAATCACATTGCTTCCCACATTAATTTAAAAGTTAACACGCATTTCTATTGGTGACACATTTCAACCCTTACCAATTGACATACGTTTGAACCCTACCCACAATCTGGTTACTTCCTGTTACCATGGTAACAGTTCATGGAACACTCAACTGAGCACACAGGTCACAAGTTCAGAACACAATGTCGCTAATCCCAACAGCAAGTGTGCTTGACTTTTCAAAATATCACTTCATCCTATGTAATGTTCCTATCAAACAGTTGTTCTTAACCAATAAAAAACATACTTTAAAAAAACAGAAACATGCAGCCTACTTTTCAGTCTAGAATGTTGTCAAACAGACAATCCTTTCTTTTCTTTTTTCAAAACTGCATCTTATCCACCATTTTAGAAAGATCTCACTTCTCAAACTGCCACTTCACATACAGACACCTTCTGAGTGCATCCAGACCTCCCTTCAAGATGCTTACAGTGTGGTTTGTGGGACACAGCTACATTTTCTGGAGCCAAAGGTATGCAGAAAACAAAGGCATTGACAAAGACCTAGCTTTGCCAAATGTAGACATTAAATGGATTGGACAGAGAGGGTTAAAGTGGCATCAATTGATGCCATTGGTTAAATCCTTTTTGCATCTCCAACACCCTGACCTCATAATTGTGCACTTTGGTGGCAATTACCTAGGCACTTTGACTGGGGTAGGTCTGGAAATACTTATGAAGGACACCTTTAAAAAATTGATGTCACTTTTCCCCCAAACTGCCTTTGTCTATTCTAACATATGCCAAAGGCAGAAATGGAACTGGTCCATTCAATTTTGTCCACAATTTGAGAAAGCTAGGAAACATGTCAATACATCTGTTTCTGCTTTTCTCCGAGATTATAGGATGGGTCCATTTACCACAACAATCTGTGTTTCAATATGAATGGCATCTATAGGAGAGATGATGTACATTTTACAGATGAGGGTAACAGAGTCTTCCTCATCAACTTTAGACTCTGCATAGGTACTTACTTATAGGTACCAAAATCTCTCAATAAACACAACGACTCTTTTTAGAGCCACCCAGATCTAAACACATAAGCTTAATGTATATCTGAAAAATATTACTTTTTTTGTGCTTGGCGTCACGCACCCAACGCCTTGGAGTCTTGCACCCAACGCGCTGGAGTCGCACACCCTACATGTTAGGAGTCGTGCATCCAACACGTGCACACCAGGGGGCCGCGCTGAGCGCCGCGCTGGGTGCGCGACTCCTAATTTTACCGTAAAAAAAATGGCACCTATCACTAATTTCTATGATCGCTGGGGACCCCATCCCCCGGGGCCTATATAGAACATTGGGGACCATGGGGGGAGCCCCAATGCCCCCACAGTCCCAGCCGGCTCCCCGCGTCAATCGGGAGCCAGCATTGCTTTTCCACATGGGGAGCTGCTAACATGCAGCTCCCTGTGTGGAAAAGCAATATGGTTTGGATTTTGCCTGTTCCCTGTTTACCTGCTCTCTCTTTCAAAATCCAAACCAACTTTGTTATGGGAGGGCAGGAGCCACGAGACTCCTGCCCTTTCATAGCAAACAGCAGTGTCCCAGGGGGGCACCTCAAGACACTCCAGGGGGGGTGGCGGTCCCCAGGGCCCACAGTGGCTCCAGGAGGGGGGCCACGTGGCCCCCTCCCACAATACACAAAGCCCCGGGGCGTGGTGGTTCCTGGGGCAGTCCTAGGGGCTGGGGGGCCCTTCTGGGCCCCCCATAAACTTAATATTTTTCCCCTGGGATTTAGCCCGCGCTTCATTTGATTTATTTTTTAATGGCAGGATCTGCGCACCCTGCGCGCATTTTGCCGTTTAAAAAAAAAAGGGTTTGGGGGCCTTGGGGGTCCTTGTGGGACCCCTTAAGCAGGTCTAGAGGGTCAGGGTAGTTCTACCCTGCCCCCTTTATACGTTTTGCACACTTGTTCCACTGACTTCTACAGCCTCGCTTCTACTGAGGCACAAAAAGGCTGCCAACACTTCCTGGTTTTGAATGTTGACAACCACTTAACAGCCAATTAGCATTCAGCGCGTGATGGGGATGGTGCGCTTAGGGTACGCTCAGGATGCACAGATCCTGTGCGGCCATAGATATAAATGTGATTTTAATTGTCATTTTCTCAGCAACTACTAAACAGATTTACACCATTTAAGCAAAAGGCATGAGTCTGAACCAAGGACTACCTCTTTGCCAAATTTGGTGTAATTCCGTTCAGCAGTTCGGGCTGTAGCTGCGATGAACGGTTCCTATGGAAAATTGCATGGTGAAAACACTCTTTGGGACCCCCCTTTTTTCTCAGCCCCCACTTGACGAAACACCTCGAAACTTTCAGGATAAGAGCGGACCGGAGCACCCCACCAGTTTTGAAAATTCGCAAAGATTCGTCAACCGGCTCCAAAGTTATTCCAAATAGAATGTTGCAGATTTACTATGGATAATAGGTCCTAACTATAACTACCTAATGGCGACCGACAGTAGGTGATATATATATATATATATATATTTTTTTTTTTTTTTTTTCACTGTTCCCGTTCACCTCCGTGATTCGGCTCCCAGAAAAAGACGGCACACCAGGTAAGTCCAGCACAAAAGGTTTATTGTGCACTACACAACAAAAAGACGACGCGTTTCGGTGTGTAGCCTTTATCAAGTAGCCCCCATTTTGGATTAGCAAGAATATAAGTCCTTTCTTTTTCCATAGACATAAAGGAAATACTATGATGTGACGCTCAAATCATTCAACATGGTACATACAATTCAATTCATTGCATCGTTGATTTAACCACAGTCTGTGTATGGACATTTCTTGCATTAGTACAAAGCCAATTTCGCTGATATTGGACTATAATTGTAACGCAATTTTGGTAAAAGCGAAACATCGTGTTGGTGTCCTAGTGGTGTGTTCTGGGTAATGTAGTTCCCCAATATGCATAACGCTGAACGGCCAAAATTTCTATTTAGTCTTTCTATACAGCAGAATTCCAAATAACACAGTTATACTCGAGTTTTCTCGTTTTTCATAATTATTTTTAGAAACATTTCATTGCCACATTTTCAATTGTTCGTTTCTCAATTCCTATAGCGCTAAGCAGCCAAAACTCTGTTTAGTCTTTCTATACAGCGGAATTCCGTATGCAAGTATAAACAAGTATAATCGAGTGTTCTCGTTTGTCACAATTATCTGTTTTGGAAACATTTCATTACCACTTTTTCGATCGGTCATTTCCCACTCAGGACATTTTTTCCCAACATTGCTTTTATACATGTCAACTAGCGTTGTACCTCACAGGGGCAAGTCTGGTTTACTGAAAATATAGTGATGGATAAGGGAACGGTGCAAGGGAAGTGAGGTGAATATCTAAATGCTGTGCTGGTTATTAACAATTGTGAATTAGTCTAAAAGGTAATAGTGGTAGGTTTTGAGTGATACCCAGGATTCACAGAAATCTCATCTGTGGATGGCAAACTAGCCCACCACCAGAAAATATCATAACACTTGTCAATCACTATCTATTAATGATTGGCAGTATTTTCTTCTATGTGTGCCCTGGCTCAACTCCTTAAAAAGTGTAAGTGATTAAAATTGCTGGCTATTGCCTTACTGACTTCTTCATCATCGCATTGGGTTGCCGGTTTGTGTAAGGTGGTTCAAACCCCTATATGTGTGGACAGTTCCTCTCCACAATTGAGCCCCTTCGGGATTTTACTTTCTAGGTCCACAATATATCTGGACTCCAGGACTCTTAGTCTTGTTTCGCGGTCTCCACCCCGTATATGTTTCGGGATTCTGTCTATGCCCCAAAATCTTAAACTTGCATTATTGCTGTTGTGATTTTCTGCATAATGTCGTGCCATAGGATAGTTTAAATCTTTATTGGTTATGGCACGCAGGTGTTGTAATATCCTGACCTTCAGTTGGTGTTTGGTACTGCCTACGTACCGGAGGCCACAAGGGCATTCCAGTACGTAGACAGTAAAGTCACTATTACAGTTTATAACCTGTTTGATTGGCCTTTCCTGTCCAATGCCCGTTATAAATTTCTTGCAATTTTTTCCATTGCGATTAGCTTTGCACATCCCACAAGTAGTGAAACCCTTGGATTTGCTAAGCCAGTTTTTCTGTTTCCGATCAGTGGGATAGCTATGTACTAGTCTGTCCCTCAACGATCTTGCCTTCCGGTAAGTTATTTTCGGTCTTGTACCGACTTGATTACCTATAATGGGGTCAGCTATTAGTAAGTTCCAATGTGCTCTCATGATTTTCTCCATTGCCTTTGCTCCCCTACTGTAGTTGGTTATCATGCGTGGTACATTGGGTTCCTTGTTTTTAGTGAGTGCCTCCTTTCGCATCGCACTGGCTGATTTTCTGAAAAGGGCCTCTTCGTGTGAGAGATCTTTTATCTTTTTTTGAGCCATTTCAAGTGTTTTATCCGAATACCCTCTTTGTTTAAACCTTTTCAACATAGTTTCTTTCTCTATTTGATAATCAGTATCTGTATTGCAATTTCAGCGAGCCCTCAAGAGCTCGCCGTAGGGTATGCTGTTGATTAGCGGTATCGGATGTTGGCTGGCTGAATGCAGAATGGCATTGCCTGCCGTGGATTTGCAAAACAGGCGAGTTGTGATGTTGTTGTTTCTAATCTCAACTGCTATGTCCAGAAATTCACAATAGCTATCACTGATGGTATGTGTGAAACGTAGATTTAGGTTGTTGACCCCCAAGTGTTTTATGTATTTTTCAGCTAGTGATTTGGGACCGTTCCATATTACAAAAAGATCGTCGATGTACCTGACCCACATTATAATGTGGTCAGTGTACATTTCCTATTCCTGTGGCCACACTTGTTGCTCTTCCCACCAGCCTAGGAATAAATTCGCTAGGCTGGGGGCAAAACAAGTTCCCATCGCGGTCCCTGACCGTTGACGGTACAGTGATTTCTCAAACAAAAAAATATTCTCCTGTAAACAATAAAGCATCATGATTTCTAACATCTGGTTGTGGTTCCAATGATCAATGTGCCTGCTTCTCAAATAGTGCATACAGGCATCTACAACTTTCCTTTGATCGATGCAGGTGTACAATGAGCATATGTCCATGCTTATCATTAAGTACCCCTTTTCCCATTGTACTCCGTGCAGCTTCTTCAAAAAATCTGAACTATCTTTGCAGTATGAATTTAAATTGGTGACATATTCAGCAAGATATAGGTCCAAAAAGATGGAAGTATTTTCCAAAAGTCCCCCATTTGAGGATACTATAGGACGCCCTGGTGGTGTAATGGGGTCCTTATGCAGCTTGGGAATAAAATAGATACAGGGGATGCGTGGTTGGTCTTTCCTCAAAAAGTTATATTCGTCGGTGTCCAACAAGCCTTCATGATGCCACCCCCCTAACAGCAAGTGATAGTCTTTAATGGTTTTCCTGTATGTTTTCCAGTCTATTAATTCATAGCATGTTGGATCCATTAATTGTCTCATTGCCTCCTGTCGATAGTTCTCATAGTTCATTAAGACAACATTGCCCCCCTTATCGGAGGGCTTGATAATGATTTTGCTGTCATCCTCCAGGCTTTTCAAAGCATTTCTTTGACTGATTGTAAGATTTTCTTTCTTAGAGTTTTTGAACTTGTTTCTGTTTTTTTTTAGATCAGCGATAACTGCTGTGTTGTATGCTTCTATGTTATCATAGGGTTCATTGGGATTGTATTTCATTTTTAATTTCAAACCACTGTGTTTCACTTGTTTGTTCATGATGCCACAAGATCTCAGAACAATGTGGTCGCTTCTTTCATTCAGGTCCCCAGTTTCAAGTTCGTACATTTCTTTCAACAGTTCCATATCATTGACTTGGAGATTCAAACCGCAAGAGTCTGCAGTTTGTTTGTCAGGTGGTTTGGATTTTGATCGTGTCTCATATATTTTCATCAGCTTGAGTTTACGAATAAACAAAAATAAGTCAATTCTAGTGTCGGTGTAACCTAGAACCGTACTCGGGCAAAACGATAATCCCATTTGGAGTACTGAAATTTCTTCCTCAGATAAGATACGTTTTGAGAGATTCACGACAGTCTTGTTATCTTCTCTTGCTATTCTCGAAAAATTGCCCATGTTTGCTTGTTTGTGTTGTCTCTTTAATTGTCGTCGTCTTCTACTGTCCCGCGTCCTTTTCCTTTTCCTCTTTTTGGGCCCTTCCCTCTTGGCGACCGACAGTAGGTGATATATATATATATATATATATATATATATATATATATATATATATATATGCCTCCAGCTGGTTTCGGTGCAAACGAAACCTCCCAAGCACTTTCTCCAGCGCACAGATGCAAATAAGGCTCCAAAACCAGTCTTCAATTCATCGTGGTTTATTTAAAGTGCAGGGGTGCAGAAGAGAGCATCGAACAGACGCGTTTCGGGCGTGGCCGCCCTTGCTCACTGTTAGCGGTCAGGTGGACAAACTGACATTTTTATAGTTCACATTACATTTAAAAAAAAAGCGCGGTTAAATGAAGATTGCGCGGTCTAGCAAAATTAGGCAACATGGTGAAAGGACTTATACATAATACAAAGTAAGTGATGCTGGTCAGCATTTGTCGGCCATCTTATATATATTCCAAGAAAACAAATTCCGGTGCTTCGCCAGTCACGCTCACGGGTGGGTCGGAGTAGGGCTCCCGGTCACCCACTATTTTCACCAAAGTACTCCATTCATTCGAACAGACGTCTCCGACACTCAAAAGATTGCTGTGCACGTAGTATTTAATCGGCAGGAAAACAACGCGTTTCGCATTACAGCTTGATCACGTTTACAAATTGCCACCAAACAATTGTCCTTTTACTCTTTCAAACAACATAGAAAGTGGACTAACACCCAAATGTGTAAAGTTCGGTACTGATTAAAGCAGACATTTTGAAAGAGTCAATTTGTGAAATACCATGTCATAAATTTACATTCAAACACGAATTATTTGATTCGTGTTTGAATGTAAGTTTATGACATGGTATTTCACAAATTGACTCTTTCAAAATGTTTTTGTTTTTGAAAATTATGGGGTGCGCGATCTTTCAAATTTTTTTTTTTCCGCCTTGGGGGTCCCTGTGGGACCCCCTGAGCAGGCCTAGGGGGTCAGGGTGCTTCTACCCTGCCCCCTTTTAAAGTTCTACACTTTTTTTTCTGCTTTCTTGTGCCTCAGTATACTGAGGCACAAGATGGCTGCCATCATTTCTGTTTTGGAGTGTTGACAGACAGTGGCAGCCAATCAGCATGAAGCTCGTGCACGGCAAGGTACGCGCACCGTGCGCGCACCCTGCGCGCGCCTATAGATATATAATTGATTTCAACTTTAATTTTCTCAGGCACTACTGGAAGGATTTACACTGTTTAACCAAAAGCGTGATCTGCGTACCAGACTCTACCATTTTGCCAAGTTTGGTGTAATTCCGTTCAGCGGTTCGGGCTGTAGCCGTGTCTAAAGGTCCTACGGAAATTAACATGGGAAAAACACGTTTTGAGCGGAGCTGGCCAAAATTTTGGAAAATTACACACAAATTCCTCAACCGGCGCCAGAGTTATTCCCAATAGAATGTTGCGGATTTCCTATGGAAACTAGGTCCTAACTATAACTACCTACTGGCGACCGCCAGTAGGTAATATATCCTTGGATGAGGAGGTATATGTCTCAAATATAAAGATAAATATGCAAAATCGCA
This sequence comes from Lissotriton helveticus, assembly GCF_964261635.1. Taxonomy (NCBI): domain Eukaryota; kingdom Metazoa; phylum Chordata; class Amphibia; order Caudata; family Salamandridae; genus Lissotriton; species Lissotriton helveticus. The sequence goes on along the minus strand of NC_136057.1, from coordinate 636,913,081 downwards.
GGACTGAGCGGGCGGAGGTGGGGTTAGGAGGGGAGTAGGGGAGAAGGGGGCCTGAAAGGGTATTGTTTTGATATATATATATATATATATATATAAGCGGAGGTGGGGTTAGGAGGGAAGTAGGGGAGAAGGGGGGGCCTGAAAGGGTATTGTTTTGATATATATATATATATATATATATATATATATATATATGAGGCGTACAACGTCTTCAAAGGTCGATAGGACAAGACGAGACAAACCCGCAACTGGTGCAAATATTAATTTATCTAAAGCCCAAACACCAAATCCGCCATGACGCGTTTCAGCCCGTGAAGGGCCTTGATCACATGACGAGATATATATATATATATATATATATATATTTATATATATATATATATATATATATATCCAAAGTACTGCTTCCAAGCCACAGGTATCCAAAGCAAAGCAGACACGAACCCAAGATTCGGTGAAGAAAGTTTCAGCTGTTTATTAGTCGGCCATGACGCGTTTCGCCACCCGTAGTGGTTTGTCACATGTATATATATATGTATATCCAAAGACTCCTCGCCACATGCCTAAGCGTTTCCCAAAATTACCTCCGGAAAAGAATGACGATGAGCAAAACCCAGGTCTAGTGCAATTATTTCAGTGCTTTATTTTCGTGCATGAAAATCGCCAGCATGTCCGCCACGACGCGTTTCGCCTCTCTCAAGAGGCTTGATCACATGACATGTTGCATAGCAATGGGGAGGGTTCTTATAGTCCACAAAAAAGCGGGCTTTCATCATCGCGCTCAAAATAATTAATCATGAACATGGAAAACATACTCGCATGGAATAATTTATTAATGAATATAAGACACAGTGTCTAAAATTCGATGAAAATTCCCATATTAAAACCATTATATACAGGTAATAAATATGTGCAAATATACAAAATGTATCTAAGTATAAATGCTGTACAATTTATATACATTCCATTAAGTTTTCCAAGTGTATCAATAAAAAAGCATAATACCCAAGTGGGTTATTATACTAACATGAGCAAGTCGATTGTATCAATATTCTGGACTATGTATCGATCCCACATGTGCAAAAATTTAAAGTGCTATTTATGGGCAAATTTCGCATTTAAAAGTGAAACTTGTGCAATTATAAAAACTATTTGTTAAAAACTACTTGATTCAGAGGAGTTGGCTTATACAACGCACTTCATATGTTGTAAAATCTTCCTATTGTCTGACAGAACCGCAAATTCATTATATACATCCTATATCTCTCTTATGACTGATCCTAATGTTACATCATTGTCTCCTGGTTATGATCATTTATTTCCCCTAGAACTATAGACAGGTATACAAGTCTTCCGTTGCATTAAGACCTGCCGGAGTTTTACTGTTTAATTCTAATATATACCTCGTTTCCAGGAGTCGTAGCTGTGCTTCCCGATTTCCTCCACGTTTCAATGGGAGCACAGCATCTATTAAAAAGTATTGTAAGTATTTAGGATCCCTGTCATGTGTACTCTCAAAATGATGGGCAACTGGGTAAGCTTGGTCTTTCCCTGTGATTGCCCTGATGTGCTGCAGTATCTGTTTGTGGGCTGGCAGCCGGGTGCTCCCTACATACCACAACCCACACGGACACTGCAGCACATATACCACATATACCACATAGTCCGTCTTACAGGTAAATCTTTTCTTAATGGGTACCAATGTTTATTTGAATGTTTATTTGAATGGGACTGAGAAATGGGTTTTGTTGCAACCATATTTACATGCTTTGCAACTAGCACATTTCCTAAAGCCCTTGCTCAGTGCCATCCATGTGTTTGGTACGGTGATCTCAGGACAGTTACTAACTAATTTGCTCGCCATTGAAGGAGACTTTCTAAAGGTTAGATCTGTTTTTTTAAACTAACCTTTTAATGACAGGATCCCCTGCCACCAGATTCCAGTTTTTATAGAAAATCTTCCTTATATCATTATGCTGTCTATTAAAAGTCAATATGACTCTGGACTCAATCCTGGTCTTATCCCCCACATTTGTTGTTTCTTTGGATTTTGGGGTTAATGCGAGGTCTCTCGATATTGCTCGAGACCGCGATATAGCTTCCTTGAGGACCTCCTCTGAATATCCCCTAGCCAGGAATCTTATTCTACTTGGGCCTCATGACATTCATCATCTGAGCTGCATATTCGCCTAATGCGCAGCATCTCCCCGAAGGCAATGCTGTTTATTAGGCGATGCGGGTGTTGACTATCCGCATGTAATATTGTGTTGCCCGCAATGGGCTTCCTATGCAACTTAGTGGCCAACTCTGTGCCCTCTACATATACCTCAGTGTCCAGGAAGCAGACAGATTTAGCATCTATTGTGGCTGTGAATTGTAAATGTAAGTTGTTTATATTCAACTCCTCCACAAAGTGTTGTGCCTCCTCCCTCGCTCCCCGCCAGACCATAAACAGATCATCTATGTATCTAAGATATAGGGGTACATGATTTTGCATGGTGGCTTTATGCTGACTCATGAGTACCCGCTCCTCCCACAGTCCCATATGTAAACATGCGAAACTGGGGGAAAAGCAGGCCCCCATGGCCACCCCCCTGATCTGCTGGTACACTTGATTGTTAAACATGAAGAAGTTTTGTTCTAAGCAGATTTGTATCATGGAAATCAGCAATCTATTATGGGCCGAAAAATTCATTGCCCGTTTGTTTAGATAATGCTGCACTGCTTTTACCCCATCAACATGTTTTATAGAGGTATATAGCGAGGACACGTCTAATGTTATTAGAAGACAGTCAGAATCCCAAACAACATTTCTCAATTTGCGAATAAAATCACTGGTATCCTGTAAATAAGAACATAAATAAGAACACAATTTTTTGACCCAGTCCTGCAAGAAATAGTCTATGTATTTTGAGATATTTTCCATGGAGCTATTAATCGCGGAGATGATTGGACGCCCTGGTGGTGTCTTAACATTCTTATGAATTTTAGGTATCAGGTAAAAAGTAGGCACTACCGGATGTTCTTTCTTTAAAAACTGGAATTCCTCATTAGATATGAGATTGCCACTTCTCCATGCCATTAACTTTGAGCTTTGGTCCTGCCATGCTGATCTTATCATTGTGAAATTGCTCTTTTTGTAACATAAGGAATCTTGCAGTTGTAGTTCAGCCTCACTCATGTACATTTGGCGTGGCCATAGAACAATGTTCCCGCCCTTGTCGGCTTGACGTATAATGATGTTTTTGTTGGTTTCCAATTTCTTAATCAAATTATTGTAGGTTTGATTTTTCTTGTTAATTGTTGCATGTTTTTTGTTTGTGGCAATGTACAGTTTTTTCAAATCCTTAGTGATTATTTCCTGATACACATCTAAGTTGTCATGCGTCATCACCTGTTGAAAAACGGATTTAGGCCTGAATGGTGTTCTACAAATTCCTACATCTTCCCTCGAGGCTACTGTTGACAAATTTGTTGATATGTCCGACTCTTTTTGCAATGCCCAAATGTCCTCAAAAGTTGTGTGATCTCCTGCCATCAGTAATGACGGACTACTCAGTTGTTCTGTCCGGTTCTTCCTATTTGGTTGTAACAGGAAGAATTTTCTCAACTTGAGTTTCCTCACAAACCTGTATGCATCCATCCTGGTATCTGCATAATTAAAATCACAGGGTGGGCAATATGACAGCCCTAAGCCTAGCACCGTCAGATCATTTTTGTGAGTTTAATGTCCGTTAGATTGACTATTGAGCAGGGCCGGGATTGTTCCCTTGGGCGCGGTTTTGTTTGTTCCAGCACCCCCTTCGCGGTTTCTTCTCGCTGTATGATTTTTCTGGCACGGCATTTGCGCCTTTGGTTGCACTTACGGTTTGCCCTTTGTTGTTTGCCTTGCCATGAATCCGCGGTCTTAAGGTATCCCGGCGATCTTGACACAGTACACCCACCTCTTGCGCTAGGGAAAACCTTGTAAACCCCAATTGTTGCGCCCCTGGTGTATCATTATCAGGATCACTTTCAGCTGCAGAACTAAGTTCTGTTGATGATGCTGAAGTTAGAGTCTCCTTAATTGGATCCTGGCGTGTTTTTCTTACTTGGGATTTTACACTGTCGTACTTCCTGGCAAAGGTGAATATCTGCCCATTTAGGTAATCAATTCGGTCGCGTTCAAATTTGAATGGCTTCCGTTTTTTTATAATATTCTCCTCCTGTTCAATCTTGTCATCATATCCGCTCTTAATTTAGATGTTATATCACTGTTTTCTTTCTTCTCCATTTGGGCAATTTCTATTTCCAAGAGTTCCACCTCCGACTGTATCTTTAGGCGGTCACTCTCCGCATACTTGACTAATATTGCCATAAGCTTGCTGGATGACTCTAAATTTGTTTCCGCCCACTCCGTTAACATTGCTGGATATAATATATATATCTCAAAACAATACCCTTTCAGGCCCCCCCTTCTCTCCTACTATTTCTATTTATTTCTATTTTGGGCATTTGTAAAGCGCCTGGTGACGCCACTGGCGTGTCCCCGCGCTGTAGTAAGTGAGAAATGACCGCCCTCCCGCCCATAAGAAGTTACCTGCTGAAAAGGTGAGTTTTTAGCTTTTTTCTGAAAAGGGTTTCAGAAGGTTCAAGACGTAGTTCTGGAGGCAGGATATTCCAGCATTTGGGAGCGAGAAATCTAAAAGATCTCCCTCCCATACGAGCCTTCCTAACCCTGGGAACCGTCAGCAGTCCGGTCTGAGACGACCGTAACTTACGGGTAGGCTCGTAGTGGGACACCAGATTCTGAAGCGGTACAGGGGCTTTACCATTCAAGATCCGATGACATGTGGAAAGGGTTTTAAACTCAATCCTCTCCTCCATAGGAAGCCAGTGGAGGGCTTGAAGAGCAGGAATTGATGGTGATCTCCTGGGGAGCCTGAGTACAAGCCGTGCTGCGGCGTTTTGAAGGACTTGAAGGCGGCCCATGACCTTTTTCGTGGCCCCCAGATAGAGCAGGTTACCATAGTCAAGTCGTGAGGTGACCAGGGCGTGCACCAGCGTCCTTCGAGCGGAAATGGGAAGCAGATCTAAAACTTTCCTTAAGGCTCTTAGGACCCCGAAGCACATCCCCGTCACCCGGCTCACCTGGGGACCAAAAGCCAGGTCTTTGTCCAGCCACACGCCGAGGTTCTTGGCCTCCTGACAGGGAGCCGGGACCTCACCCAGACAGGGCGGCCACCATGCCGACGACCACGCAGAGGGCCCTCCCCCCACCACGAGCACCTCGGTCTTGCTACCGTTCAATTTTAAACAGTTAGCGGACATCCACGTTGCAAGATCTTGCAAGCAATTCCTGAAGATGTCCGCTTCAAGACCAGGTGCACGCGATAGGGAGACGACCAGCTGCGTGTCGTCGGCATACGACACCAGGCGGAGGCCGTGACCCTCCACTATGGCCGCTGAGGGGGAGACATAGATATTGAATAGGGTTGGGCTCAGGGACGAGCCCTGAGGCACGCCCTGGCCCAACTTGATCTCCCTCGAGTAGCACTCGCCCAGCCTGACCTGGAAACACCTGTCAGACAGGAAAGACCTGATCCAGCCCAGCGCAGCACCTGTAACCCCTCCTCCACTCAGACACTGTAGCAAGATGGAATGTGCTACAGTGTCGAATGCTGCGCTTAAGTCAAGCAGGATCAGAGCCATAGTGTGGCCCTCATCCACGCCCTGTCGCAGTGCCTCCACCGCCACAAGAAGTGCCGATTCCGTCGAATGACGGGGGCGGAAGCCAAATTGCGAGTCGTGGAGTAGCGATGCCTCCTCCACGTGCTGCATAAGTTGGACATTGGCTATTTTTTCAGCCACTTTAGCCATGTAAGGCAGGAGGGAGATGGGGCGGAGGTTATCAAGTTTATCAAAATTTACATTCGTTTTTTTCTGTAGGGGTAGAACAATTGCTTGCTTCCAGGCTTTAGGGACACTCTGAGTTTTAAAGGAGGTGTCAAGTAAGAGGCGGACATGGGGTTCAAGTATTTGCAGGCTACCCCTGAGTCGACTCGGAGTCGTCGGGTCTCTAGGGGAACCTGATTTTATTGACCCGCAAATGCGGATCAATTCTTCAGTCGTGGGAGTGGTGAAGGTGGTAAGCTGTCGTTCTCCTATAGGATTGGTGTCCTGCCAGTGTGGGGGGCTGTTGGAATTTGCCTGCTGAGGGAAGGAGTTATAGATATTTATAACCTTATTGGCAAAGAAATCTGCAATACGATCGCAGCCCTCAACAGTGCAAAATTTCGTGGGTATCACAGCGGGCTTCCCTATTGCGATAGATTTGTAAATGGAGAAGAGTTCTTTAGTGGACTGTTCAGCTTTAGCAATCTTAGTGCAGAAGTACATTGATTTACCCTTCTTGAGTAGCTTATGATAGTTCCGCCTGCAATCAATGTATTCTGCTTTGGCGGGAGTAGAATAGGCGATCCTCCATTGCCTCTCTGCCCGTTTGCAAGCAGCTTTGGCCACCCGCATGTCCTCATTAAACCAGGGAGCTGATCTCATAGCTCTACCCCCCATTTTGGCCGCACCAAGTGGAGCCACCAGGTCCAGGGCCTCCGTGATGCGCTGGTCTAGGCTGGAGTTGATTTCTTCCACACCCACACCACCAGGATGATCCTTCGCAATTAGCGCCTGGTTAAAGAGAGCTTGAGAGAACGCCGCCCATCTCCGCCTAGGATGTTTGTCGGCAGGAGGGTCGGCCTGACAAGGTCCCTGTATCCCGATGGTAAAAGGAATAAGATGATGGTCGGACCATGGGATAGGGATAGGGGTCTGAGCGTCCACCTGGTTCCAGTTAGCTAAGAGTGGATCTAGAAGGTGGCCCATCTTGTGGGTAGGATGTTGTACCTTCTGTTCAAACTGAAGACTTGCCATGGTCAGACAGAGATCATTAGCTGCCTTGTCTGTAGGAGTGTCTAGGTGTAGATTTAAATCGCTTAGGACTAGATATTTGTCGGTGCTAAGTGCAGCTTCTGTAACGTCCTCCACTAACTTGTCAATAAAGGCTGAAGAGGGGCCCGGGGGGCGATAGATCAAAAGGCCTTTTACAGTAAGGTTGCCATTTATTGAAATAGAGAAGGCACCGGTTTCACTGCCCTCAATGTTAGTGCGTTCCAGCTGACATTGGTAATCAGTTTTAGCGACTATGGCTATGCCCCCCCCCTCTCCCTTTTATTCTATCCAATCTTTGAAGGCAGTAGCCCTCTGGAATCGCCTCAATAATTTCTGGCATGGAATCTTGATCTAACCACGTTTCCGTGAGGAAAAGTAGATCCCATTGTCGGCCGCTGAGTAGATCATGAATATCGAGGCAGTGCTTACGTAGGGAGCGTACGTTCAGTAAGCCGCATATCAGGGAGTGTTGTCCACTGACTTTCGCTGCCCCTGTATAGAATGCAAAGCCACAGTAGTTGCAGGCCACGTTATTTCCTACCTCCATGCTATGTAAGCAAGAACCCACATTCTCCTGGCGAAGGAGGAGTAGATCATCTCGACTCCAACAGATATGGGCAGTGGGAGGGCCAGGGGTTCTGGCCCTGGGCCGCAATCGGCCGCGGACGGGCGCAGACGGGCTTAACTCAGGCGCAACTCCGGCGCGCCTTCGTCGCGCCCGCTGCGCTCGTCCGCTGCGCTGCCGGATGCACATCCGCCTTATATCCCCCCCAGCGTCCAACAACTAGAGCGCTGCAGGTGGACTCCAGGAAGCAGCTGGCTCGGACCCTCCACGCCCTCTGCACAAACGGCGCTAACCACCGGCGTCAGAACGAGGCGGGAGGGAAGGGCGAGTCCAGTGCCTTCTAATTGGATAATGCGGCTGTCTGTCTGCTTTCCGAATGCCTCAGCAGAGCAGCCTCTGGAAATGCAGCAAGTCCTGTCATGCAAATCCTGCTAAAGTGCGATATAGGCAGCGAGGGTACCGCAACCCGCTCTCCTCCACACCAAAGTACAATACAGTAAGTTTAAAAATGAAGTAAAAGTGATCACAGCGCTATGTCAGCGTATTAGTCTCACTCACAACACGCCGGTAGCGCAATTAAAACAGCGGTAGGGACACTGCCACTTGCCCACTTACCACAAAAAACTGCGAGTTCTGGTGCCTTATATCCCCCCCAGCGTCCAACAACTAGAGCGCTGCAGGTGGACTCCAGGAAGCAGCTGGCTCGGACCCTCCACGCCCTCTGCACAAACGGCGCTAACCACCGGCGTCAGAACGAGGCGGGAGGGAAGGGCGAGTCCAGTGCCTTCTAATTGGATAATGCGGCTGTCTGTCTGCTTTCCGAATGCCTCAGCAGAGCAGCCTCTGGAAATGCAGCAAGTCCTGTCATGCAAATCCTGCTAAAGTGCGATATAGGCAGCGAGGGTACCGCGACCCGCTCTCCTCCACACCAAAGTACAATACAGTAAGTTTAAAAATGAAGTAAAAGTGATCACAGCGCTATGTCAGCGTATTAGTCTCACTCACAACACGCCGGTAGCGCAATTAAAACAGCGGTAGGGACACTGCCACTTGCCCACTTACCACAAAAAACTGCGAGTTCTGGTGCCTTATATCCCCCCCAGCGTCCAACAACTAGAGCGCTGCAGGTGGACTCCAGGAAGCAGCTGGCTCGGACCCTCCACGCCCTCTGCACAAACGGCGCTAACCACCGGCGTCAGAACGAGGCGGGAGGGAAGGGCGAGTCCAGTGCCTTCTAATTGGATAATGCGGCTGTCTGTCTGCTTTCCGAATGCCTCATCAGAGCAGCCTCTGGAAATGCAGCAAGTCCTGTCATGCAAATCCTGCTAAAGTGCGATATAGGCAGCGAGGGTACCGCGACCCGCTCTCCTCCACACCAAAGTACAATACAGTAAGTTTAAAAATGAAGTAAAAGTGATCACTCCCCTCCTAACCCCACCTCCGCCCGCACAGTCCTGCGATTTTGCATATTTGTCTTTATATTTGAGACATATACCTCCTCATCCAAGGATGCCGTTGATGCAGGCACTGTATATATGTAGAGTAGTAACTGTATGCTATTGTGTGATTTTTACTGTATACATAGTTTTTCACCTGCACAGGTTCCCTACCATTTTGTTCAAAGGCACAACCGGGTGATGCACCTTCTGATAATAAATGTATCACCCTTTTTTGCATTTTTCAATGTTTGGACTTAGAGCTCTAAGTATAGTCTGCTGCACTGGAGTAGGCCATTACATTTTGGGAGATGGATTGTTTCTGCAGGTTTCAGACCTTTTGTACTTGGAACAAGTGAGGATTTCACTCTGGATTTACACTGGGTTTGTTTCCTTCTAGAGGCCATGATTCAGCTTGAATTGCCATAAGTAATATTGGAATCAACATGGGGGCACTTGCCATTCATTTCTTTTGTTCCACACAGCGAGTACTACTACACTATACCAGTAAGTTATATTTTGTCAGATGTTCCCAGTTCTGGAGGTCCTTTGCGATGGTGTGAACCGTTCCTCAACTTTTTCCATGACTGAGCAGTATTTCAGAGGAGTTTCACTCCCTGTTAATGGATTTATAGTCGGTTGACTCCCTCTTCTGTCTAATCTTCCTGGTGTTCCTTCTTTCCTTTGACTCCATTTGACATTATAGTGTGATTGACTTGTTGGAAGTTCACAGCACGTCTGTTATTTTGTATGCATTTTGTACTATATAAACAAATCTGTAGCAGTGAAAAGGCACCAAGATGTTTTATAAGCGGTCTAGATCAATGTTTCCCAAACTGGGGTCCGCGGACCCCCAGGGGTCCGTGACACATTCCCAGTGGGTCCGTTGGCAGCAGTTTTAATAGCACAGCAAAGTTTATTATATAATTAGCAGCTTTCGAGCAACAATAAAAGTGTCAAGATAATGCCAGTGATTAATGTATCTGCTGGAGAGAGATGAGAGTTTTGTTTAGAGGCAGCTTTGACTTAACTAATGTAGCACAGAGGGTTAATATGCCTACTGCAAAGAACGTGTAACATGCATTTTAAAAAGCAGTATTTTATGTGCATAGGTCCTTGGTTACTGCTTTTGTCACAGAGATTATTTTCTTACTGTGCACTTCATAAGTGACATTCGTTATCTAGCAGATGGACCTATAAACTGTCATCAAAGAGCTGCTTGCAATCTGATTGGTACCAGTTAGTTACTAATGTTTTTTCCCAGTCATTCATTATCCTGATGCTTCTAAAAAGCCTTGTACTGCGAAATAAAACCAACAATTTAAAAGTTAGTCACGGAGATGCAGCGCCAACCTTCCCATTAATTTATTTCCTTTTTTGCAAATTCCTTCAATATAAAATACTACGGGCCAGATGTACGACCCGTTTTTATTTGCGCAACGGGTTCGCAAACCGTTTGCGCATTCAAAAACCTATTGGGCCATGTACATAGCCTAATTCACGAATCTCAATTTTTTTGCGACTCGCTAAATAGGTTTTGCGATTTGCTATTTGGAAGGGGCATTCCCTTTCAAATAGCGAATCTCAAAACCATGTACAAATATTTTACAACCACAATTGGGGTCACAAAATACTCGCAATTACCATCTACTTCAAGTAGATAGTAATGCATTTCCAAATAGGAAGGGGTCCACAGGGTAGGCAGTGGCTCCAGGACCACTGCCTGCCCTTAAAAAATTAAACGAAAACGTTTCATTTTTTTTTTGTTTTAACTGCACGGAAAATGGGCTGCAGTTTTTAAAAAAGAAATGATTTATTTAAAAGTGGTCCCAGAGATGGTGGTCTGCTGAGCCCAGGAGGCCACCATCCCAGGGAGGATTGGCTTCTCCCAATAGGCTTGCAATTTGCGACCCCATTGGGAATCCCAAACAGTGTTAAACACACTTTTGTACATTTCATTTAGCGACTCGCAATTTGCCTCTTACAATGTGTCGCCCATTACGAGGCGCTAAATGAAATGGTCGTACATCTGGCCCCAAAATCTTTAGTAATTTGAGTATTTGTATTGTGTGCACACGTGTGTTTTTATTCAAGTTACTGTTTTAATATTTGAAATTTAAATCATACAAATTGTTTGGGGGTCCCCGGCTTCCAGTAGTGACTCAATGGGGGTCCTCAGGAGTCAAAAGTTTGGGAACCACTGGTCTAGACTATGTACCTAATTGTGTTCAAATACACTACAAAATGGCCGAAAAAGAAATGTTCAATTAGTCCATTGTTGATGTTGTTAATATTATGTTTATATGGCACATGATTGGTAGTTAATTCACGTGATCAAGGCTGCGGGGCATCCGATATACGTAATGTGAAAATAAACGGATTCAGGCAATTATCTTTTCCTGGTCTTGAGAATGTGTTATACCAAATCATTTTGTATATATATATATATATATATATATATATATATATATATATATATATATATATATATATATATATATATATATATATATATATATATATTACCTACTGGCGATAGCCAGTAGGTATATATAGTTAGGATTGTTTTCCATAGGGAAATCGCAACATTCTATTGGGAATAACTTTGGCGCTGGTTGAGGAATCTTCCTGAAATTTTCCTTAACTTTGCCTCGCGGCGCTCCGGTCCTTCCCTGAAAGTTTGGGGGGGATTCGTCAAGCGGGGGCCGAGATAAAAGGGGGGTCCCGAAACGTGTTTTCCCCATGTTAATTTCCATAGGGCGGTTGAACTCACTTTTAGCCCGAACGGCTGAATGGTTTTCCACCAAACTTGGCAAAATTGTAGGGACTGGTAGCCCGATGTGCCTTTGCTATGTCTCAAGATATGTGCTCCAGTGGTTTTTACAAAAATTTACTTTGAAAAAATATATATTGGGATACATTAGGCTATATATATGTTAGAGCCCAAATGTAGCCCAATGTAGCCCAATGTAGCCCAAAGATGGCCACCAGAGACAAAAAAAAACAAATGTAGCCCAAATATCAGCCAGATGTAGCCCAACTATAGCCCAATGACAGAATGTCCCAGAGTGTTCTAAAGAACAACTAGAGCGCTAACAGTCTTACTTATGACAAAAGTATGGCACACCTGAAGTCATCTAGATTGGAATAAAGTGTTAACACTTAAAACATTTAATTTGCAAAGGAACAAAATGAGGGGGTTCATTTTGCCATAGAAATTATGATTAGTGCTGAAGAAAGAAAAATTAGGGCACATTTTGAGTGACTTCTCAAATCCTCTTATATTTCATTAAAATAATTCTGATATGCAGTCTCCCAAGATGGCCACCAGAGACAAAAGAGCCTGTGCTTAAAAACTCTGTTAGCAAAGCAGGCATTTGAGATTTAAAAAACGTTTTAATATATAAAAACGTTATCCGCTAATAGAATTAGCATTTAAAAAACCTTGCGAATTCAATGAAAAAACCATAGGTTTCAGGCCTTATATAGTTAGGAATTAGCATTTAAAAAACCTTTACAATTCACTGAAAAAACCATAGGTTTCAGGCCTTATATAGTTAGGAATTAGCATTTAAAAAAACCTTGCAAATTCACTGAAAAAACCATAGGTTTCAGGCCTTATATAGTTGGGAATTAGCATTTAAAAAACCTTTGAAATTCACTGAAAAAACCATAGGTTTCAGGCCTTATATAGTTAGGAATTAGCATTTAAAAAACCTTGCAAATTCACTGAAAAAACCATAGGTTTCAGGCCTTATATAGTTAGGAATTAGCATTTAAAAAACCTTTGAAATTCACTGAAAAAACCATAGGTTTCAGGAGTTATATAGTTAGGAATTAGCTTTTAAAAAACCTTTGAAATTCACTCAAAAAACTATAAGTTTTAGTGGTGTTATAGTTAGCTGGACATTTTACTCATACAAAACCATTGAAATTGCTCCTATATAGTTAGTTGTACTAACTATATTTCGCGCACCCGCAATCCACTGCTGATGATGTCACATATTAGATCATTCATGACATGGTCAGTGACATCACTGATGACATCTCAAATGACATCACTGATGACAATGGTTTTTTATAGAGAGAGATAGATAGATAGATAGATACACACACACACACACACACACAGATATATTGATAGGCACTTCTCTGAACCTAGATGTTTTGGAGACAAAAGCGCACACTCACGGAAGTGTGCAATAAAGGAATTTGGCAGCCATATTGGACATCCCTGATGATCTTGTTAACACATACATTTTTGGCTTAATTACGAGTTTCGCGGTGTGGAAGCGTACCGTTACGACAGTGGCCTGCTTCCTCAACACCAAACCTGTGGTTGCACCGCTCCCAGATTACAAGTTTCCACTGGGGGCTGCTTCTGCCGGTCCAACTGGAGTGCTTCTGAAAATGGGCACCACCATGGGAACGCCAAAAAACTGTTCCTGCACATGTTCTGCCTACATCCCAATGCAAATGGACAAGAGGGGGCCCTGTAGGGCCCACTTTGTTTCAGGACCAGCCTGAAAGACCTCCATGACACCGCTGGCAGTCCTGAAACTCATAATATGCATGGCAGTGCCGCAGCGGCACCACCAGAATATTACTGACCACTCGCCACTGTCAAGGAACAGCGCCTCCCTGGTGGCTACGGTGGTGCAATGGTGGTCTGACCGCCCAACTTGTAATGGGACAGTCGGACTGCTGGTGTGGTGGTGACTGGATTGCCACTGCCGCGCCTCAGTGAGTCTGGCGGTCCTCGGCTCGGTCCGCCAGACTCATAATGTAGCCCTTAGAGTCTAATCATTTTTATATCTAGAATAACTAGGAGCAATTTCTCAACTGGGTCCAATAAAGTACTTATGTTGGTACCAGTGCTTAATTTGAGCCGGTGCTTTCCGGTGCTCAGCACCGGCACTTAATTGTTTTCCGGTGCTCTGCACCAGCACCTAATTGTCAACACCATACTTGGAACAGTGTACCACATGGTGGAGCTGTTCATCTAATTTAGAGGTGAGCAGAACAACGGTTGTTGAGGATTACAATATACATTAAAATTGCTAATACCTGCCTCCCCAGCCATTCCTTTAGCTTTGGAGACATGGAATTATCTGAGCTGTCGCATTTACATGCAAGAGAGATGGTTAGTAGTTGCTTTGGCAATGATGACATATTTTTCTGATGCGATAGGGATGTCACAGTTAGTGAAATTGCCACTCTTATAAAGGCACCCAATTCAGTGGGCAGGTTTACACTACCCTATATACCGCCAAGCATCCATTACCAGAAGTGATCTGCACACTGTCACATACATTACTTCACAAATAGGCAAGCTCATCACTTTACCTACATTACCACAGAACCAATGCTGTTCAATGTTAAGAGGTATCAGTAGCAGCCCAAGTATCAGTGCTATCTATGAGGGAGTCTCTACTGCAGAGTATTGTACTCCTTTTGCCTCAGGCGTCTCACTGATTAAACAAGTGTCTAAGTGAGCTGGTAAGTAGCCATCATGGCCCTCAACCAAATCATTTTGCTAAAAGGCTCACCCATACAGTTGGCTGTTCACAGACCTGAAAAAGAAAAAATATCTGTTCAATAGTGAAGGGCAAAAGTGAGTGTTGTGAAATAAGCAAAGGAGGACAGGAGACTAGCTTGTTTAGAAAGACGTGATAGTGGAAATATGATAAAAACTAATAAAAACCCTGAGGGTTCTATACAATTTGCTTAGGAGGAAAAAGTTACAATGTTCTTGGTGAATCAAGACATGCATCTTATTTTCCCATGTGAATAGAAAGTTCCCCATCCATGTTCAGTACATTAGGGGTCTTAGAGTTAAGTTCTTTAAAGCATTGTGATGCTAGATGCTTGCGTGCTTTAACTCTGTTATCACCCCTTTTGGCGACTGGTATCCTGTCAATTATGTGAATTTCAGTTATGAATCATCCCTATTGTGATAGGTGTTAAAATGTAAAGCTACGGGATATTGAAAGTCTACATGTGTTATGGCCCGCAGATGTTCCAGTATTCTTTTCTTGGCCGGATGCACAGTGTTTCCTGTGTATTGGAGGTCACAAGAATATTCTTTCAAATTAGAGGAACAAGTGAAGTGAGATTTTAGTCAACCATCGGCCCACAGAGGGGAAAGTAAATTTAGAGACAGTGGAGCTATATTTACATGCTTTGAAGTTGGTGCAAGGGTAGAAACCTTGAATGTTTCTGCCTATGTTAAGTTAGGTATTTTCATCGCTGTTGCTGAACCTGTCTTTGAGTGTGGTGCCCTTTCTGAATGTCACTCTTGGATTGATATCTATAAAGCCAGTGAGACTGTTTCTATAGATAATATGGGCCAGTGTTTGTGCAGAATCTTCTTAATATTGCCTGTCGATCTGTTGTATGTAGTCATGAATCGACTGATGTTCTTAGATTCTTCAACTAAAAGTGGTTAAAGGATTAGCAGCTGCTCTCTTTTAACTTTTTGAGCTTTAAGCACTGCAGTCTCTAGGGCTGCTGGTCTATAGCCTCTCTGTTCGAATCTCTGTATCATTGTTATATATGTATATGATATATATATTACCTACTGGCGGTCGCCAGTAGGTAGTTATAGTTAGGACCTATTATCCATAGGAAAACCGAAACATTCTATTTGGAATAACTTTGGCTTTGATTGATGAATCTTCTTGAAAGTTTCTAAACTTTTAGCCTGCTCAGTTCCACTCCTTCCCTGAAAGTTTGGGGGTGATTGGTGAAGCGGGGACTGAGAGAAAAAAGGGGGTCCTAAAACGTGTTTTCCCCATGCAATTTCCCATAGGACCTTTAGACACGGCTACAGATCGAACGGCTGAAGGGAATTACACCAAATTTGGCAGAGAGGTAGTCCTCAGTTCCGACTTGTGCCTTTTGTTTATATGGTGTCAATCTGTTCAGTAGTTTCTGAGAAAATTACAGTTAAAATCATTTATATATCTATGGACGTGGTGGATCCGCGTATTGTGCGAGGATTGGCATCGTAGCATAAGTGCACCGTCCCGATCACGCACTGAATTCTAATTGGCTGTCAAGCGGTTGTAAACGTTCAAAACCAGGAACTATTGGCAGCCATTTTGTGCCTCGGTAGAAGCGAGGCTGAGGAAGTCAGTGAAATATGTGTGCAAAACGTGAACAGGGGCAGGGTAGACACACCCTGACCCCCTAGGCCTGCTCAGTGGGTCTCATAAGGACCCGTAGGGCAAAAAAAGTAAGAACTTTTTTTTTACAATCCGCGCATTTCGCCGCTGAAAAAAACAAAGCATGTATTTTTGAGATATATATCAAGCTTATGTGTTTAGATGTTGGGTGGCTCTAAAAAGAGCCCTTGTGTTTATTGAGAGATTTTAGTACCCACAAGTAAGTACCTATACAGAGTCTAAAGTTCAAGAGGAAGAGTTTGTTCCCTTCATCTGTAAAATGTACACCAACTCTCCTACAGATGCCATCCATATTGAAACGCAGATTGTTGTGGTATGTGGACCCCATTCTATAGTCTTGGAGAAAAGCAGAAACAGATTTATTCACGTTTCCTAGCTTTCTCAATCTGTGGACAAAGTTGATTGGACTAGTTCCATTTGCGCTTTTGGTATATGTCAGAATAGACAAAGGGAGTTTGGGGGAAAAGTGAAATAAATTCTCCAAAGGTGTCCAACATAAGCATTTGCAGACCTACCCCAGTCAAAGTGCCTGCCTAGGTCATTGCCACCACAGTGCACAATTATGAGGTCAGGGTGTTGGAGATGCAAAAAGGATTTAAGCAGTGGCATAAATTGGTATCACTTTAATCCTCTCTGTCTAATCCATTTAATGTCTACATTTGGTAACCCGAGGTTTTTGGAAATTCCTTTGTGTTCTACATTCCTTTGGCTCAATTAAATATAGTTGTGAACCACAATTCACACTATAAGCATCTTGAAAGGAGTCCTCTGTAAATGAAATGGCAGTTTAAAAACTAAGATCTTTCTAAAATGGTGGATAAGATGCAGTGTTGAAAAACAGATAATAAATGATTGGTTGTTTGACAACATTCTACACAGAAAACTAGGGTGCATGTTTCTGTTTTTGAAAAGCATTATTCTTATTGGTTATTAGAACGTGTTTGAAAATAACATTACGTAGGATAAAGTTGTATATTGAGAAGTCAAGCACACTTGCTGTTTTATTTAGTAACATTGTGTTATGAACTTTTGCGTTCTTCGGGAGCCGGCATTACTTTTTTTTGCATGGGTAGATGCTAATTTGTATGTGGAAATGCAATCTGCTTTGGATTTTGAAAGTGACAACAGATTTCACAGCTCTACCTTTCAAAATGCAAACTAAGTTTGCTATGGGAGGGTGGGAGTCGTGAGAGTCCCGCTCTGTCAAAGCAAACAGCAGTATACCGGGGGTGGGCACCCCGGGACACTGCAGGAGCCGGTAGTAGTTCCCAGGGCCCTTGAGGGCACCAGGCGGAGGGCCATGCAGTCTGCCTTCCATAATACACAAATTACCGGGGTGGTGATTCCCGGGTTTTGAGGGGGGTCATTGAGGCCCACATACTTGTAATTTTGTAGGGTGGGTTGGACGCGAAAGTGGTGCAAGTGGGTTGTAAATCTGGTACACAGTGTTTTGTTTCACTTTGCTTTCCTTTTTGGTGTTGTAGAGGATCCAGGGTAAATAAAACGGTTTTTGTACAGCCAGTAACTTTTAACCCTACCCCCAAACGGCTTTCTGCCTGTTACCATAGTAATAGTTCATGGAACACTTAAGTGAGCACAGAGGTTAGACGTTCAACACACTATAGGTATAGACTCTGGTAAAGATCTGGTAAAGAGTTAGCTTCAGAATTATACTTCAAATTATAAATGTCATTTCTATTGGGGAATGCTACCCCCACAAAAAAAACGTATATACTTTTTTAAAATTAAATTTTATTAAAACAATGAATAACAGCAAATATAACTAAAAGATTATACAATAAATAACTAGAACCATAACTTTAACAAAACAATATAATATAATAAACAACATGTGATGTGGACTCCAATAGAAGTGCGGTAGTTAATCTGCAAAACATAAAAGAAGATTAGTGTTTAAAATTAGATCGATGTGACTAAATGAGGACAAACATTACAAGTCAAAGTAACACTTGACGATATTTCATATTTTTTAATGTGTGCATTGTGCCTGATACATTTCACTTATCTTATAGGCTTGCATTCAAGCGGTGTCTGTATAGAAGTGCTTACTGCGTCAGATTTAGATTTGAGATCAACAGGTCTTCAAAATGATTCAGAGATGAGACAGAATTAGGTGAGAGTCAAGTCATTATGCAGGACAATATTTTTTAGGGCTTATTTACAAGACTCTTGCGCCACCGGCTTCTGCAGGAGGCGGGGAGCTGGCAGGATAGTGGGGGAATTGTAGACCCTCCCACGGTCCCCAATGGTGACGGCCAAAATAAATTTTTTAAAAAGGCAGTTTCCGGGGAATGTAGTCCCTGAGACCTTGAAGTGGCATCAGGACGGGGGATATGTAGCCCTCCTCCATAAAATAAAAAAATATAATCAGCCATGCCCGGGGGATGGGGACCCTGGTGCCCGGAACTGGCCACATGAGGGGGGCCATACGGCCCCCTTCCCATAAAAATATTGAATACGGATACTCCACTTATTGTCATCATACCATAAACGTACCCTTTCGATCACACGCTGAATGCTAATTGGCTGACAAGTGGTTGTCAACATTCGAAACTAGAAACTGTTGGCAGCCATTTTACGCCTCGGTAGAAGGGAGGCGTGTGAAATGTGTGTTTAAAACGTGAAAAGGGGGAGGGTAAACACACCCTTATCCTCTAGGTCTGCTCAGGGGGTCCCACAAGGACACCCAGAGCCCCAATTTTTTTGGGGGGGGTAAAATCGCGGGGTGCGCGTATGATCCGCATTCTAGCAATATTAAAAAAAAAAAGAAACGTGGGCTTCCGCGCGTCTTTGGTAATTTGCATTCTTTCAACTGTTTAGAGGAGATGCACAATTGCTGGATCCAGGAACCACCCCTGTCATTTGAGATGTCATCAGTGATGTCATCAGTGATGTCACTCACTATGTCATGAATGATGTAATATGTGACATCATCAGCAGTGGATTGCGGTCGCATGAGTTATAGTTAGTACAACTAACTATAACGGGGGAATTTCAATGGTTTTGTACGAGTGAAATGTGCAAGTAACTATAACACCCCTGAAATCTGTGTTTTTTTCAGTGAATATATATATATATATATACATATACATATTTGTATGTGTGTTTATATAAATATATATTTATATATAGTATTAAATTTTACTGAGATTTATTTAATTAGCATTATAGTAATGGTATATATTAAAATATTACTATATCTATGCGTGTACATTACCTACTGGCGGTCGCCAGTAGGTATATATAGTTAGGATTTTTTCCCTATGGGTTTTTTGAAAATTCTATGTCTAATAACTTTGGCGTTTGTGGACGGAATTGGCTGAAATTTTCAGGAAAATGGCACATTTTGTTTCTGAGCAGCCCCTGAAAATTTGGGGGGGTTTCGTCAAGGGGGGGCCGAGAAAAAAGGGGGGTCCCAAAACGTGTTTTTAACATTGATTTTTCCATAGGGCGGTTAGCCTCACTTTTAGCCCGAACGGCTGAATAGATTTGCACGAAACTTGGCAAAATTGTAGGGACTGGTAGCCCGATGTGCCTTTTGTAGGTCTCAATATATGTGCTCCAGTGGATTTTGAGAAATTAACGTTTAAAAAAAGATATATATCTGTAGCAGCGGACCGGGCAGCGCTCCAGGACGCGTACCTTTCGCGCAACGGAGCTTTGTGAAGCGAAGCTGATTGGTTCTCTGGCGTCTGTCAACATTCCAAAAAGTCCGTAGCTGCCGCCATCTTGTCTCTCGGTAGGATCGAGAGACAAGAGGAGGCCAAAAGAAAGGGGCAAATAACCATAAGGGGGCATAGTAGATCCTCCCTGACCCCCTAGGTTTAATGTGGAGGCTTTAAAACGGCCCCGCGGGGCAAAAAAAAATAATTTTTTTTTTGTTTTTTTGCGTGGGTAGCGCCCGGTCCGGGAACCGGGAAGCTTTCTGGGCAGCGTACTGCAATGAAAAATGAATGATAGACTTTTATTTTTTAAGGATTGTTTATTGTGTTTAA
This sequence comes from Lissotriton helveticus, assembly GCF_964261635.1. Lineage (NCBI taxonomy): Eukaryota > Metazoa > Chordata > Amphibia > Caudata > Salamandridae > Lissotriton > Lissotriton helveticus. The sequence continues at coordinate 636,892,950 of NC_136057.1, read as the reverse complement.
TAATTTATTAAACTTTCTAACGCGGCGCGTCATATGACGCATTACGCGACAACGCAGGTCCAGAATATAGTGAAAATGTCTCCACCAACCAGCGGACGGCACACAACCCCTTTCAGCAGGCTAAATAGTTCTGTTAAATGACAACAGAAGGGACAGGCAACAAGAACCATCAGTCAAAGAGGGGAGGGCAAGTTCTTCTCTACCGGGTCACGTTGGAGCGCTACCGGAACTGATCGAATTGGTAGTCTACAGTGTTTCTGGATGTTTCAGACTGAAGCTGGCGTTAGCATGAGAGCACCACCATTTCGTAGCTCCGTCGTGGCCATTCCACGAGCAATCATGCTAGGCGCTCCCCACCAGAAGCATGCGGGAGTCGGGGGCCCCCCAAGACTTTTGTAGAATCTTCAAGGATGAGGGGACGCTTTCGAGAATGGAGCCCAAGCTCTAGCAGACAAGCGTCCGAGTTCCAAGGTGTCGCAGGCCCATTTTAGTGGACCACGCCCAAATCTGAAGAGATGGCCGCCATTTTGAGAGTCCTGTGGCAGCCGCCTATCGCTGCGCCGCAAGAGCGGGAGCAACTCAAGTACATGGTGAGCGAGACGCTGTAGTCGAAAGAGCGGGCGGTAAACAGCTGAATAGCGGAAGAGGCACAGTGTAGCAAAAGCGGGCTGAATGGCAAATGAAACGGAAAAGGGGTGCCCCACTACAGCGTGTCTTTAGGTGAAACGGATTGTGGGACAAGGTGAAGAATGGAAGAGTCACCAAAAGGAAAAAAGTTCCGCTTGACCCCGGGAGCCGGCCACCTATGTCGGGGGCGATCTCAGGCCACACCAGGGCAACACGACTTGGGGAGGGGGCCGGAGCCAAGCGCCCCCTCCGAGTCCGCGACATGACACCGTCCCTCGGGGGCCTCCGTCAAGCGGTTCAGGGTGGCACCGCATCACAACAGCCCCCACTTACTTTAAGAATAGTGAAGATGAAGCAATTGCAAATAGGCTTCAGACAATGTTACAAGCACTCCTCAAAACTTTGAACTTTCAGAGTGCATGAGTTGGGACAGCGAGGGGTGATTTGGTTTCTCGGATTTGGTTTCTCGGACTGTTTTTCTGGTCTCTCACCACTGGCATAGTTTAACGTTTTCTTGTTTCTAGGACATTAATAGGTTTTATCATTACGTTATGTTATCGTTTCTTTGTTTGTTGTTTAATAAAAGTTCATGTTCATCAGTGGCCTACTGATTTTCGTTTTCCTATTTTTTTCTTTCCAGGTTGTTTCATGGTAAAGTTTCTGTTAACAGGATACAGTGATCACTTCGTTATTATTGCATATGTCCTTTTCACTAGGGGTGCTCTCTGGTCGGGCCAGATGACGTATCTCTAGTAAATGGTCCGGGTGAAAAAGGTGCATCAATCAGTGGGGAGTAGATAGGCATGACAGATTACAACGGGGGAGAAAGGTCCGCATTACGTACCCTTTCACTACTTGCAAAGATTTTCCTACGTTTATATGCAAACAGGGAATACCTCCAAAAATAACTAATTCCCAAACAGTCAATGTTCGGACAATCAATCAATCAATGAGGAATGAAATAGGTACGACGTGTTAAAGGCTTGCGTTACCTACCCTTCACTATCTGCAAAGGGAGAGAGAATATTCCTATTCTTCCTCGTTTGCAGGTAGAGAAGATCCTTAAGAGAATTAACTTCGAACAATTCAATGCTCGATTGAAACAATCAACAAGGGGTACTGTGAACACAAATGAACGCCGCTTATGTACATACGCATTGCTATTTTCAACAGGTTGTTCCTAATGTTTCTATTTTAGCGAGGTAAAAAAGAGATCCCATTAGTGGCCTACTGATTTTGCTCGATTCCTTTTGTTTTTTTACACGATTTTTCGCTATCTGCAAAGACTAAACAGAGTATTGCGACTCTGTGCTTGTTTGTAAATAGAGAATGAACCAAAGAGAACAATCAATCAAATGGAGAGAGAAGCAGGCACGACGTATTACAAAGGGGGCAAAGGGCTGCGTTAACTACCCTTCACTATCTGCAAAGAGAGAGTACTCCTAATAGAAATGAGGGGTGGGGGGCAGTATTCAAAGCAGATCAGTGTGCATAAACACGAAAATGTTTTTACTTACCACGTACTTGACATTCGACAGCTTATGATATTTGCTATTAAAAAACCATTGAAATTCACTGAAAAAACCATAGGTTATAGACTATATATAGTTAGGAATTAGCATTTACAAAACCTTGAAAATTCACTGAAAAAACCATAGGTTATACACCATATATAGTTAGGAATTAGCATTTAAAAAACCTTATTTTACTCACACAAAACCATTGAAATTCCATATATAGTTAGTTGCACTAACTATATATCGCGCACCCGCAATCCACTGCTGATCATGTCACATATTACATCATTCATGACATGGTCAGTGACATCACTGATGACATCACTGATGACATCTCAAATGACATCACTGATGACATCACTGATGACATCATTCTTGTGCTAATACGATAAACCTCTTCAGACTCTAATATAACCTTAGATACACTCAGTGTAAACAGACACTCACACACTGCCACTCATCCATGGAGTTACTCACACACCCAGTCAGTCATGCAAAGAAACAATCTCACCTCCATTTCTTCAACTATACAGTTAAACACACCTTACTTATTGAAACATATACTAACACATATTTACTCTCTTATACAATCCCTGATACAAGTTCACAATGATCGATACAACCACTCACTCATTCAGTGGCTCTCATGCACAGTTATTTATATATGCCAACTCTCACATGTACTGTGTTTTACATATGTACTTACTATGACATGTAGCATTGAGATATCCATTCACTCATCAATACACTCATGCACACAGTCAACTGCCCATGTAGCTGTTTCCACATGCATTCTTGAACTCATACACCTAGTGAATAAACTGCTCACACATCTATGCATAGAGTCACACACCTTCCAGCCACCCCCACACAAACTCAATCTCCCATAGAAATACTTGGGCAACCAATTAATAACACATATAGCCTCTCGTATAGCTAATGATCAACACATGCAGCAGTTTACAGAACAACAGACATAATGATGCACAAATTAAGACAGTTTAGTCACTAACCCATGCATTCAGTGAGATACATTTAATCACTCACTCATACAGTCAGTCATGCACCTACTAAATCCTTCATCCAGACACTTATACATCCACTCAAGACATATTTTAACTTTACAGAAAAATACAGTCACTGCATGTTGTCATCAGTGATGTCATTTGAGATGTCATCAGTGATGTCATCAGTGATGTCACTGACCATGTCATGAATGATGTAATATGTGACATGATCAGCAGTGGATTGCGGGTGCGCGATATATAGTTAGTGCAACTAACTATATATGGAATTTCAATGGTTTTGTGTGAGTAAAATAAGGTTTTTTAAATGCTAATTCCTAACTATATATGGTGTATAACCTATGGTTTTTTCAGTGAATATATATATATATATTATATTAAAATATTCAAGATGTACTATTTTAAACTATATATATATATATTTGTAATCCAAAATGCTCTGCATTTAGAGAAGCACACGACAGCAGTGAGATAGTATTTCTCTATTTATTTATGTTGCAGAAAATGGTTTGACCTCCGTCCTTTCCCCTGCTTGCCGACGCGTTTCTGTGCTGTTCGCACCTTCTTCCTGGGCTTGTGGCGACGCTGCATTGTAAGGCTTCTGCAGCTCTTCCTTGATGCTGTCTATCGTAGTACTGCATCAGGTGTGTGTGCTTAGTAGTACATAATAACTCGCAGTGAGTTATGGGAGCTGTAGTCTTCCTTTAACTTCCCACAGTGGGCTCCGCATTGTCACATAATTATAAAACAGTCTCAGTGGTTCGTGAAATCCACTGTGATGTAAGGCACTTCAGTGTGCCCCGGAGGTCATTCCATCTTCGTGTTAGCAGAGTGCTGTGCCTTTTGGGCCGGAATTTTTCTCGCCCCGCGGCCCCTTCCGCCAGCGGCTCCGTCCTCAATCTGAAGGTGGTGCTCCTTCCACGACGAAGCTGTCGTAAGTAAATGTTTGTAATCCAAAATGCTCTGCATTTAGAGAAGCACACGACAGCAGTGAGATAGTATTTCTCTATTTATTCATGTTGCAGAAAATGATTTGACCTCCGTCCTTTCCCCTGCTTGCCGACGCGTTTCTGTGCTGTCCGCACCTTCTTCCTGGGCTTGTGGCGATGCAGCGTTGTAAGGCTTCTGCAGCTCTTCCTTGATGCTGTCTGTCTATCGTAGTACTGCATCAGGTGTGTGTGCTTAGTAGTACATAATAACTCGCAGTGAGTTATGGGAGCTGTAGTCTTCCTTTAACTTCCCACAGTGGGCTCCGCATATATATTTTAAGAAAAATATTTTTTGTTTTGTAACAATATTCTTGCGAAACAATTTTTTTCCTTAAAACAATTTTGTACTTACCATTATAAGGATAGGGAAGCAATATTTCTGTAACTATATTTTTGACACAATATTTGTGTTACAAGATATTGTTGATTCCGATATTGTGTCAGTGATTCGGTTTATCAATTCTTTCATGATTCAGTTCCTTTATCTCTGATTTTCAGTCAAAATGTAAGTGCCCTTCTCTAGAAGTAAATTTGAAACTATTCCCAAGATTATTATTGATAATGTCATGTCATTGGATTACGGTGCATCACAATCACCAAGGAGTCGAGATCTAATAACTATTCTTCAAATTAATTCTAAAGCTTCTGCTATATATAGATGTCTGACATTCATAAACCCCATCATAAATAAAACGAACATTGAATTGCTGTGGAAGCAAGATTTTCATGTTTGTTGGGCTAAACACTTCTGAGATAAGATTTGGAGTATAATACATAAGTTATCAAGAGCAGCTAGTATAATACATACATTATATTTTGTGTATAATTATCACTCCACGATCACTTTAAAAAGTTAATAAAACTAATAATTTTGAAAGTTGGCAATGTAATATTGTTCGTTCTGACTTAATATAGACGGTTTATTTTAAGGCCTTAATATGATGATCATTTCGGAAAAAAGGACTTAAAACATATAATAACATTTTTCAGACTAAACACCCTTTGTCATCAATTTATATCTTGGTAGATTAGTGTAAATTCTATCACAAGATATTCTTAGAAATTGTTTAATTGATTTATTGATTTCAACAAATCACTTTTAAGGCATAGTGTTATTCAGTCTGTTTTGATCATAAGATGGACACTGCTTACCTTACTATACTATCATTGTTTAATAACAGGAAATTGATTAGATCAACGATACAGATTTTCACCCCAACCTAGCTTCAATTCTAGGAAATGGTTAAAAGGAGGTCATAAACCTCTGTAAACATATTTTTGCTTCCTGTTTTAAGTTTATGAGTGATAATGTAATCTTTTGGTTCATATTTGTTGCATAATGCTATGTGATGTACTTTATTATCAGTTTCCAATACTTACCTTGACATATACAGTACAATTTAATAATTTGAAAGACAGATTGATTTGTCATATAAAATTCTTCCTTTTTGTGATGTGTCATATATGTTTATGTGTGTTTCTGAATCAGAGAATATAGAGGGAGTAAGAGGAAAAAGGCTGGGGCCGTCCTCTGAACCCGATTCACAACACAGAATAAAAGGCACCCAACAGAATAAGGAATATTTAGCTTGCGTCTGGGAGAAAACACAAGGTTTTTTATAAAATCCTCCCCCTCCAGCGTTACCCCTTGGTGGCATGCTTCATCATAAGGTCCTTCCCGTTCTGCTACGGAATGAGGTGTGCTGAGACCTACGGGTTACGCGGGAGCACTTATAATGACTGTGAGAGACGAGATGGTCTATGAGGTACGAGTGAGGAAGGGGAGAAATCGATCTTTACAAATACATGGCTAGTGTGTTAAGCTTTTTTTATTCCGAACTCTAGTCAGTATGGTTAGAAAAACAGGGGCGATATTAGGGAAAAAGGGGATAATTGTCCTATTTCCTAATGGTGGACATATTTCTAGCCATACCCCTATTGGCTAATCTTCAGGACCTAGGGAGTTAACCATTTTCTACAAATCAATAAAACACCTTGTTCCCCTCCGGCTGTCAAACAATAGACAAAGATTAGACCTGCATGCTAATATGAAGGTGCATATACTTATACCACCTGTTTTTTGTTCGTATGTTTGAATTATATGTAAAGTTCAGCTAATGCTTCACGGTTCTTCCAGTGGAGAGTGAAGTCTGTAGTCACACTCTCATCAAGACTTCTACTCTGCTGGAGTTGAACATATACTGAGGGGAGCATCTATTGAGCTGGTTTTGATAACCCCGTCCTCTTGATCTGAAGGGTTACTCTCTAGTCTCTTGATACATTAGAGATAGCACAGCTGTTAGACAATGAAGCATGTAAGAATTGTCTAATCATAGGTATACCTCTGCTATGTGAGACCTGAACTTGTATGTTCTCTTTACCTGAAGTATATGAGACTTCAGTAGTATATTAGATCAATGTAACTGAAGAGTTAACTCTGCTTTCTGATGCCTTTTCCGTAAAGTATTGGCAGATTGAGGGTTATGGCTATGGGTAAAGTGGTAAAGCCCTACACACATTTCCAAGTGCACCAAGTGCAATTGAACAGTTTTTATAGAAAGAAAGTATAACCATTTAAATATAAAAACACCAGTTGTAACATAATTTTTTTAACAAAATGATAATCTCTGTGAATAAATAGTGATTATGGAAGTAAAATAAATATAGTTAAATACAGAGGGAAATGCCACAAATGGAAACACTGGGTAAACATTAGGATCCTCCTTTGGGTCCTACGCACCAATGCTGCTGTAAATTAACAGTTGATGACTTAGGGCCTGATTACGATGGCAGTGAGACCGCCACCGACAGCCTGTCAGTGGCAGTCTTACCGCCATCGTAAGCAGGTTTCACGCCCGCCATATTGCAATGGCAGGCGTTTTGTTGGTGGTCAGAAAGACCAACTGCCACGGTTCCGACGGGCTCAAGGAATTGATCGGACCGTCAGAGGGGAAACATATCGTTACAACGATGGCTGTGCCTACCAGGCAATGCCGTAGGGATAGTGGTTTTCCTTCCTTCTATGAACAGGCAGGCAGAAAGGGACTTTGGGGGCCCATAGCGGGCTCCCCTTCCTCCCTGGCACTAAGCTTGGGCACTGGGGGGGGCACCTATGGTGCCCCTACATATTCCAGCACCATGTGGCAGGCACCACATGGTCCCTGCCACGTAGTGCAGGGATATGTCCGTTGTCCCTATTTTGCATTGGAGCGGGTGTTAAAGCCAGCAGCACCCGCCGCAAAGCAAAACATAGGGATTGCGACCCTCGTGGAAGCAGTCGCATTGTCATGCCTCTTACGGGAACGCCAACAGCATGTCGGGCGGTCCCGTTTCCGATCGCTATCTTAATCAGCCCGTTAATTTGTAAATGTCTTGGATGAAGAAAAAAACTGTACATTGTGAAGCTGTCGTGTTTTCCAGTTCTTTTTGTGTTGTCATGCGTGTCAAATACGTTTAGATATTTCATGCAGGACTGTTGACCAGTCTTCTTTCATTTGCATGGGAAAGAAGGTCTCTGTGAACCAATATTCCACTGGGTGAACATTGAGCAAACCTCTTTGTATCTACTGTCCCTCTCTGCCTCTTCCACAGTCTTTCTATCCCCCCCACACATATGCACCATCTCCTTCATTGCCTGCATTCTTGTTGTTCTTGTGTACGTTAACATAAGGCCACGGCTGAAAAAGACTGTGCAAACTGTTTACCATGTAACTGACATGTCATTTGGAATGTTGATGTAGTGGGTACTTGGTTTCGATTGGAGTGGGAGATTGACTTGGATGTGGATGGAACTGGAATTTTAGTGTTATTGCGACACAACTTTAATATACATTGTTTACCAGAACTTGGTTTGTTAATTCATTCATCTTTATAATGGAAACTGTTCAGGAGCATAAGATATCACCAACTCCAGATTGTGCTTGTCAATCGCCAAAGTGCTTGAGGTCTGTGTTACATTCTTATCCTCATGGAATTGGCTTGCTGATCGTGTGAGTCATGGGTAATTACTAAGGAGTCTGAAAAGTCAGGAACACATCCCAGTCAATCGTTTTTTTTGCCCCCAACATTGCCTCAGATTAAACCCATCCGTAAGCAAATCAGTCTTGGTCCTGCCCCAATTGGAACAGTCTGGACCAAACAGGCAAGTCAGGTTCTCTTTGATCCATAACACAAACAACCCAAGGCCAGTTTCTGCCTATTTGGACCTTTTCAGCCAGGTGCAGCTTGCTTTCAGTGGTACAATAAGCACAGTACCTACATATGGGCATAACCGTAGCACTTAGGGGCTCACAATAAAAAATGCAAAAAAGTGATTGAAGGAAGACTGGAGTGCTTGAATTAATCTCAGCCATTGGTAATTACTCTGGGCTGCATACCTGTCCGTTGTTGTTTGCCACCACGCCACCTCAGATTATAGCAAGCCAAATTGAAATCAATTGGAATTTCACCAGTTGTTAGCACTAGTCGCAGTTCCCCTTCTTTCTGGTGCAAATAAACCAAAGGTTCACTTCCCAGTGTCAAACATAACGGGTTGTTGTTGAATTCCTCTATGGCAGAACCGCTTATCCCTTACAAGGGGCCAGTTATACAAACAAATAATAGAAAATCTTTGGACCGAAAAGGAATCAAGCTCTGCTGGTCAATCCTACTGCATCCTGTCATTTATAATCCCGATCCCACAATTTAAAAGCTGCTCTTTACTTCCCCTATGCAATAATTTTGTTCCTTTTCGGATGAGGATACTCAACTCCTTATCCTCAGTCACATCCCACCCAGCCAGTGGTTTTGCACCACCAACTTTCACATGAGAGAAGAGAAAAATGAAATAGATAGGTACAAGTGATTTGAAATTACTTAATTTATATGCAAATGTATCCAAAACCTGTAAATCTTTGGTTGCCTCTTGGCTACATTATACAAGCTTATGATATACTCAGTCGAGCTAGATAGACCTTAATACTGACTAAAAATAGTTTAGAGCTGCTTTCCCCTATTGTATGTCTTGGTGGGTATTCTGCAGAATGCAAAAATCCCTTTTATCAGGGTCAAACGGCTTTATTTCGATAAAAAATTATCATAAAAGCAACACAGAAATCACAGTAGAACAATTTTAAAAACGAACGTAAACATACAATGAAGATTTAACTTATTTAGAAAAAATTAACAAAACAATACATTAGTCAATCAATTTAAAAGATGTAAGCAATCGATACTAGCTTTTTAGTTCATTTAGGTTTTACGAATTTGCAAGGCAGTTCATAAAACAATTCATTTAGGCAATGAGTTTAAAATAAAATTAAAGTCAATTTTAGCCTTTTGATTCGGATGGACCAAGCCCACGATAAAAATTTGGCTAAGGCACAAACGTAGGTCGCACGGCTGTCAGATATTAATATCCTGATTGCAGCCGCATGGCTCCTAGTGCCCAGCTGCCGACATAAGTTTTTGAGCCAAACCCTCCTGGGAATTGTATACTCTCTGCACTCAAACATAAAATGTGCCAATGACTCTGGTTTATCAAGGCATGCTGGGCAGAGCTCTGTGGTTTGCACACGAGATTTCCAATGTGAAGTAAAAGAATTGAGGGGAAGGGTTCCTATTCTAAATCTGAAATACAAAGCCCTGTCAAAAGGTTTTTCAATAATGTCAAGGTAGACTTCCCGTTTGGGTTGATCTTTGAACTTCAGGAAGTCCTCCGTAAGTCTACCCGTAGTGGTACTAGTGTTCCTCTGAGAAAGGATCCAGTCCCAATAGAGTTTCTTAAGGGTTGACTTCGGGGGTGAGGTTCTATTTGCCCATGCTTCATTCAGACCCAAGTTTGTTAACAGCATCTTCATATCCCTCAACCATTTAATTTTATGCCACCCTGGTAGTGACATAATTTCTGCTAGGCCTTGGGCATATCTGCTGAGTTCCTCCACATGCCACATGCGTGCCCATAGCAAAAGTGGACGGAATTTTGCAACGTCATCGATTGGGCGGCAACCTAAATCCAACATTAGCGGGACTGTAGGAGTGCCCTGCGGGAGGGACATAATCGCTCTACAAAATTTATTCTCTGATCTTGGCAAAGCGTCGGTAATGGATGAGCCCCAAAGTTCGGCCCCATAAAGAGCAGAACTAACCCCTTTGGCTGAGTAGATCTCAAGGACTGTGGCTATTGGTCTTATTATACAGGGGCGTTGTTCTTTTAGTAGGGCTCCTGTAATCCTCTTATGAGTTAACAGCATTTTGTCCAAGTGTGGGGTCCATTCCATTTTGTGTGAAAGACGTATCCCAAGATAGTCGAAGACCTCTACCCTCTCCAAGAGTTCAGCATTCAGGGTAGGAGAGCGGACTTGTTTTTTGGGAGGATTCAACACAAGGTATTTAGTTTTACTTGTGTTGATTACCAGGCCTCGTTTGGTACAAAAGGATTGGAAGTTGTCTAAGAGCCTTTGGAGGCCCATGGGGGTTTTAGAGATTAAAAGCGTATCATCCGCGAAGAGGAGGGTTGGTATACGTTCGCCAGCCAGGGATGGTTCATCTGAAGGATGTTTCCGAAGATGCTCAACCACCCCATTGATGTAAAGGGAAAAGAGGGTGGGAGCTAGCACACATCCATGACGGACACCTCTCTCAACCGGGATACTATATGTTTTTTCCCCCCCTGGGCCCCACCTAACCTGGGCAAAACTGTTTTGATGTAGCCTGACAAGTAGGGATAGCAAGTAGTGGGGCAACCCCATGTCAGCCAGTACACTCCATAGAGTCTCCCTGGGTACGATGTCAAAGGCAGTCTTTAAATCGATAAACGCGAGATAAAGACTGCCCTTGCCTATGACCACAACCTTCCAGTACACCATCATGAGTCTGAAAGCTTGCTCAATTGTTCCGGTACCCACTCTAAAGCCCGCCTGATAGTCAGAAAGAATTTTATTTTCTTCTATCCAGCTTAAAATTCTGACCAGCAGGACCTTGCCGACTACTTTTTGGCTAATATCTAACAGGCTAATGGGCCTATAGTTAGATGGGTCATCTCTAGAGCCTTTTTTATGAATAGGGACCACCTCAGCCCCCTTCCACGAAGAGGGGATAGGGGCGCCCCTACAGATAGCAACAAGTAGGGAGTGGATCAGTTTCCCCCACTTCTTGATATCAGATTTTAAGAGGTCACCAGGGATACCGTCCGGACCAGCCGCTTTTTGGTGAATAATAGTACTTATTGCGTAGTCCACTTCCTTGGTTGTAAAATCAAAGTCATTAGGCTGAATGTCCCAAGTTGGGGGGAGCAATGGTGGAGCCACCACCCCCCCATCAGGACCACAAGAGGCAGTGGGAGTGAGATGGTCGTCATGACGGGTATAAAGCTTTGAAAAGTGATTGACCCACGCCTGACTTGGGATATTACAAGTTATCAAGTCACTATCTGGCCTGTTGCGAGCTCTTATAGTATCCCAAAACCATTTCGAATCTTTCTTAGAGCTAGCTTCTTTAAGGGTAGACCAATAGGCTTCTTCCCACTCCCTTTTTGCTAACCCCAGTGTTCTCTTGTGTTCTTTCCTGGCTATCTGTATTAGGGATGGAGACTTGCCCTTAACGGCCTCAATTAGCCTTGTCTTAGCTTTCCTGCATGCTACAGTGTACCAGTCATGTATCCCTTTAGATTTGTTCTGGGACATATTCTTCCCTATAGTACCTTTTACCCAAAAGACTTCCCCTATAGCCTTTACAGCTGCTTCAAAAATGGGTGTTGCTCTGTCTACTGCCGTGACTAAATCAATAGTGCTGATCTCTGCTTGTGAGGCTATTAGGACCTCTTCTATGGTAGAAAGTTTGTCAGCGTTGCTGGAAACTTTGTTCCACTTTAAGCGTCTTCCACAGGAGGAGACAGTAACCCTGTGTGTACATTTAGGTTGTGATGACAATACTCCATTAAACCAGGGATTCGTGATGTTTAAGGAAAGCGAATTATGGTCGCTCTCCACGGTCGGTATAATTACCATGTCTATGACCGAACTCCAGAGCCCCAAGTCCAACAAAATATAGTCAATCATCGAGGTGTGACCAACCCTGTTGAACGTTGGAGCGCCCATCCGGTCAGAAGATGTACGACCATTGGTGGCTCTTAACCCAAACTCCAGAGTCAGTGCATTTAACTGCACTGCACTACGGGTCCAACGTTTGATCGGAGGGATGGATAGTGTGGGAATACCCCATCTGCTATCTTCTTCACCTAGGTCAGGGATTGCATCCAGGGGAAGTGGCTCATATGTGCAGTTAAAATCGCCTGCTACTAGGACGTGGTCAGCTTCTTTATAGTCCCTAAGCTGCACCTCAAGATCGGAAATTACCGATGAGGTGCAACCATTTTTAGTGCCTCTAGCATAAACATTGTAGAGATCTAAGGTCAAACCTCTACGATGATTAGACAGAGAGATGCCCAGAATATCTGGGTTATTTATCTGCTTAGAGGTTATTCGGCAATTTAGAGAGATGCTTACCCAAATAATGAGCCCCCCCGAAGGGCGCCCCTTCCCTTGCCTGGGTTTTTCTGCTGGGACAAAATAGGTGACAAACCCAACTTGATGGAGTGGCTCAGTACTCCAGGTCTCCTGAAACACACAAATCTTGTGTGCTTCAACCAAATCGCTCCACTCGGGCAGACCTAATTTCCTGTGGATCCCCGCAAGATTCCAACTGAGAATTTTTATTTTGTCCTTAATGGTTTCTCCTCTAGTGTCAATAGTATCTCTAGAGTTATGGGAATCTACACAGACCCTGTCTCGAACAGAAGTTATTGGCTTGGTCAGGCTGGTAGCCGCCACAATTGGAAGATTAGGGCATAGGGGGTAGGATGTGACTGAAGAAACCTCCTCCTCGCCCCTATTAATATCAAGATGTATGGATGAAGCTTCGTCAGAATTGAGTCAGTCAACCTCATCCAACGCACAGAATCTATTCCAATGGGCAAACTGTGAAACAAAAGGGTCAAATGGGGGAGGCGGTCCATGCCATGGTTGCTGCCACTGATGAGTAATGTGTTGTGGAGCATGTGTGTACCCTCTATTAATTGGAAAGCTGAACCTAGGGGGATTTTGTCTTGAGGGCATAAGTAAGAAGTAGGACAAGGGAAGTGGATTAATTTGAGTAGCAGGTCCACTACAGGGTGTATTACATATATAATTCACTGCCCCTGTATCCCTAAAATTGACAGTAATAACATCTCCTGCTATGGTCTTAGTGTTCCTGCCCACCCACTCTCCTCTGCGTACAGCAAGGATTTTGCCGCCCATATGGATGGGTAGGGGTTTGTGCAACTGAAGCCACTGGGCACATTTGTTTCTCAGTTCGACAAAGGTTTCTCTTCTACCCTCCTTTAGTGGTGGTACACCCGTCAAGACAACCACAAAGGGAGAGACTTCCGGCGGCAAGTTGATTGTCTTGAAACGAGCCTGCCTTGTCTTTGGTTCCTGAATCTTATTTGAGGAAGAGGTTGATGTCGAATTGGTAACCAAACCATTAGAGCCCTTTACTGGTTGATTACTCACTTTTTTTGAACCAGAGGATGTTTGTATAGTCATGGTGGGGCCAATCACACTAGGGGTTGGGGGAGATACAACAGATTTTCCCCCCATTTGAATCGAATGCTGTGTTGCTGTTCCTAGGTTATCAGGTAAGATTTTGGCCTTAGTGAAAGGATCTCTCAAAGGCTTGGTACTAGATGCATTTACCAGAGGCACCTCTTTTGATACCCCGTGCGTCTGTATAGGCATATTCCCACTTGCCTTGTTAGCCCATTTTGAATTGATTAGCGACGTCAATCTATCAATTTTGGATATTAAGGGCTTAATTTGAGCCGCTATCGTGGCTTCAATATCCGATTTTAAATCTATTACCATATTTTCAACCCAACAAGGTATGCCTGATGCAGAGTTAGGGGTAGGTGAGACAAGGTTGTGGTTCCTAATTTTAGTTTTAGGCTTTTCCTTAGTCTTAAACACGTTCTTAGTAGAACCTCTATTCCCTGGATCTGACAATACAGGAATAGCACCTTCACTTGATACATGGGGATGTTTGTCTACACTTAACCCTGACTTTTCGGATGATTGACAGGCTTCTAGGTCTGGAGTAGCCTCCAGATCGACAAATGACGGGTCAGAATCTGATTGAGTTACTGATAAATCGACAGCGTTTAGAACTGTATATGTGCCAGCAGCAGTCGAAGGTAAAGGGAGGGAACAATTAGTTAGAGGTTGCTGGACGGGTGAACTTGCAGTTGCTAAAAGGCCCAAGGACGAGCGTTTGGCATTCATAAGGTCCAAGGATACTCTTTTTTCCAATAGAATTATACTATGGTCAATTGTTTCGTTAACCCGGGAAATAAATTGATCTATAGGCCCAGTAACTTGTGCTACGGCCATTGCTTTTTTAGTATTACTTCTAGTTCTACCGCGCATGGTAGACATTTGTTATGTGAAGACCTATGCACTGAGTAGTATCAGTAATCGCTGTTAGATCCAAGGGAGGTGGCCCGGTCCGGTCTCTACCGGGCACTAACGGGCAACAACGGGCCCGCCCTTAGCCCTGGCTTCGCCCCGGGCTGCGACCCGCGCGCGTCCCGCGATGCGCGTTATGCCCTTGGTTAAGTCCCTGTAGAGTGAGAGGGGGCGTGGCACTGGGAGGGGGCGCGGCCCACGCGGGAAGAGGCAACAGCTGCTGGAATTGAACGCTGAGCCTCGCAGTCCCGGGGTTAGCCTCTCACCTCCTCTGCGGCCTCGCCGATGGTATTCCTCCTCTTCAACACGGGCACAAGGGCTGGGACACTGGAAAGATGAACAGCTACTCCTGTAGCGGCAGGCAAGAGTTTACAATAAAAACCTCAGAGCGAGCGGCTCCCGCGTAGCGGGGGCCGCGAGAGGTTATCAGCAGATTGGTGGGGCGTGGCACTGGGAGGGGGCGCGGCCCACGCGGGAAGAGGCAACAGCTGCTGGAATTGAACGCTGAGCCTTGTAGTCCCGGGGCCGCGCCTCTCACCTCCTCTGCGGCCTCGCCGATGGTATTCCTCCTCTTCAACACGGGCACAAGGGCTGGGACACTGGAAAGATGAACAGCTACTCCTGTAGCGGCAGGCAAGAGTTTACAATAAAAACCTCAGAGCGAGCGGCACCCGCGTAGCGGGGGCAGCGAGAGGTTATCAGCAGATTGGTGGGGGCGTGGCACTGGGAGGGGGCGCGGCCCACGCGGGAAGAGGCAACAGCTGCTGGAATTGAACGCTGAGCCTCGCAGTCCCAGGGCCGCGCCTCTCACCTCCTCTGCGGCCTCGCCGATGGTATTCCTCCTCTTCAACACGGGCACAAGGGCTGGGACACTGGAAAGATGAACAGCTACTCCTGTAGCGGCAGGCAAGAGTTTACAATAAAAACCTCAGAGCGAGCGGCTCCCGCGTAGCGGGGGCCGCGAGAGGTTATCAGCAGATTGGTGAGGCGTGGCACTGGGAGGGGGCGCGGCCCACGCGGGAAGAGGCAACAGCTGCTGGAATTGAACGCTGAGCCTCGCAGTCCCGGGGCCGCGCCTCTCACCTCCTCTGCGGCCTCGCCGATGGTATTCCTCCTCTTCAACACGGGCACAAGGGCTGGGACACTGGAAAGATGAACAGCTACTCCTGTAGCGGCAGGCAAGAGTTTACAATAAAAACCTCAGAGCAAGCGGCACCCGCGTAGCGGGGGCCGCGAGAGGTTATCAGCAGATTGGTGGGGGCGTGGCACTGGGAGGGGGCGCGGCCCACGCGGGAAGAGGGAACAGCTGCTGGAATTGAACGCTGAGCCTCGCAGTCCCGGGGCCGCGCCTCTCACCTCCTCTGCGGCCTCGCCGATGGTATTCCTCCTCTTCAACACGGGCACAAGGGCTGGGACACTGGAAAGATGAACAGCTACTCCTGTAGCGGCAGGCAAGAGTTTACAATAAAAACCTCAGAGCGAGCGGCACCCCTCCTTTCTTTCTCCCTTAGAGAAGAAGGGCAGTGCTTTTTTCCCCTCGGTGTTTGTAGATGTTCTATCTACCCCTCCCTCACTCACTTAGTTCATCTGCAAAAATTAAATCCCTTTTATATACAGGCTCAACTCAACCAACTTTCATGCTCATTTGATACATAACTGGCTGTGTGCCTCTCCTCATTGAAAGGAAGCTGCACAAACTTCCCCAGTCCCCAAGATTCAATGAGCATGTTAAATTGACAACCAACCTGCAACCATGTTAAGAACAAGGGAATACTGTACGAAAGCTGAGGAATTAACTTGTCATAATAAGAGGGATCATGCATGGCATCATCTTCCCCCCTTACAACCCAAGTCTCTTTACTGACACTCCCCATTTGATCATGTGCCTTTTGGGTTATGCTGTATACTAGGGCGAAAACGAACAAGGGAGAAAGAAGTCTTGTACCTCCCCAAAAAGCCCCTTGATTCAATCCTAGAGAAATGGCCGTGATTAGCCGTGGCCCACCGTTCTGTAAGGAGGTGGAGGTCATGATCTCTGCCACCTTGGTGGAGGGTCCCCTGCTACCTACCAGCAGCTCCTTTCGCGTGAGGGATGTTTGCAGAACAGGGAAAATGTTTAAAGCACCCGCTCTACACACATTTTTGTTTTCGATGGGGGACATTCATTTTTTTCATGCCCACCAGCAGGTGCATTGCAAGCACAGGCAGGTAAAATCAGTGACGGTTATCCCTCTCTAAAGAGGTAAAAACCACTGTCAGTGTGACCCAGTGGTCCTGTAGCAGATGGACTGCTGAGTCAAAGGTTGCCGACGGCAGTTACCTAGTAGTTTCTCCAACTCTAAGCAGAGTGGGAAACCGCAGGTTTGGTGGTGCAGAAGGAATGCCACTTTACGTCATTCCTCCCGCTCTGCCATACATCAAAAAGACTCTGAAGTGTTAAGGTTGTCAGTGTATCCTGCACAGTGACCACTGCACAATCCCTAGAATGGGGGATGAGGACACGCTTCTGGAGATATTATATTCCTCCTACCAATATAAATGTAACCCCCAGCTATCCAAATTAAATGTAAAGGTTTATTGAAAGGAAAGTTACTTTCTTCATTTTAACTTTCCAAACGCGAGGTTCATATATAACGCCACTTATCTGATTACTGGGCAACAACCCTTGGGCCTTATCTTTGCTCTTCAGTTTTCCTGTTTTGCTGATAGTGAAGTCTACTCTCTCAATTTTGTGACTCCACTAGACCTTTGGGGGATTAAGGAAAAATAAGCTCTGGAGTTAAGTATATGGATATTATTAGAGAATTTAATTGGCAATATTGATTTGTTAGCATGCATTGTCAAATTACAGATAACAATGAAATTCCATGTAATGGAGTGGGGTGGGGAGTGAACGTGGGTCATAATATACTATATTGCTACCTAACTGCGAAGCGTACATGTGGTTACAGTGAGAAGGATGAAGGCTTGAACAAATGAGGTGGGAGAGTTAAACTTCCCAAATAAGTGTTGGAAATAAGCAAAAACATACCTACATCCTATTATCACCCTTCATTAAAAAGATCTACCCTATAGACTGGATATTATTAATAGTTTTGCGTTAGTATCAGGCTATACGGTGAATTTCATTTTTTTTTTTTAAATGTGGCCAATTATTGTGTTCTGTTCTGCGAACATATGCCATGGTAGCCTATGGGATTCATCCGGTCTTAAGCACCTGGCTATAGAATAGAATGTACACTCAAAGACTCCAGACCGTCCACAACACTGTCGCCGTGCTCCTCCTAGACATTCTCTGAAGCGCTCAAATCACTCCCCACCTCACAGAAGTCGACTGGTTGCCCAGCTTTCATTTACCAAAAGACCCTCAGAGAAGCTGGCTCAAACGTCTGTCTTAGAGACACATCCATGTACAATGCGTTGGTATTCCTTATTTAGATCAATCGCTGTCCTGGTCTTTTCTGTATTTAGCTCCGACAGAAAAGAACAAACATATCGCACATAATGGCAATGTAGTGAAAATTGCTCTAAACATAACTGGTAAAAAATAATGGGGGAAAAAACAATCATTAATACAAAGTCTTTTGTTCCTCTCTACCGATATGCAAGAAAGGAGGCTCACATAGAATTCCTTGTATTGGGCGGTAGGTGCTGTGCTGGTACCTGCCGCAGTCCCTGGTTGCAGCAGAATAGCAGACCCATCGCAAACGTCAGGCAGTCATCTAGCTTTTCTTCCCTTCTTTGTCCATCTTCCCACTGAGCCGCGTGAAATCTGAAAGGCATCGCGCTCCGGGCCCGGCAGCTCGCCTTTGAAGGCAGCCTGAGTAACAGAGCCGCGGTACGTGCGGCTGGATCTCCCCTCTCCCTTCCTCCGGCCTGGAAGGCAGATGAGTCAGGTCAGGTTCAGGTGTGGCCGCCCGCGCGCACAGGCCATCTGCTGCTCATTAATGGCTGCTCGGCTCTCAGGCAGGGGCGAACCTGTGAGCACTGGCCATGGTTTATTATTTAGCATGCACATATATCAGCATCATTCCACCCTATGGAGCAGCCACTGACGGGAGAGCAACGCAGCTCCGCATGACGTAACTCATTTACTTACTCGGCGCAGCCTCATGGGCGTACAATGTACTCAACGGATGCCCTTATGCACAGAAAGAATGCCCGCTACAGCAGGAAGAACATTCCTCCACCCTTCCCGTTGAGATGGGCAGTGACATGAGCCTGGCCCCGTGAGTCCACCCTGAGAGCTCTGGTATACCCCCCGGCTGGACTTGTGGTGTTATGCCCCATTCCAGAGGGTCAGTGGAATCCTCTCTGCTCCGCCAGCATCATGTCGATTCTCTCACAGTCTCTTTAGTGATTTCGAAGAGCAGCGAAAGATTGGTGCTCTTTAGGACCAGCCGGCCCTGAACAGATGTGTGATCTGGCAGAACACACAGAAAATAGAGACCATTTGCATCCAGACATGCCCCTATTCAAAGGAAATCAGTCGCTGGAAAGGGAACTGAAGCGCTTAGCAAGCACTGGCAGTATCAATAGGTCTGACTTACAACTGAAAGTGTCCCTTCAGTCACTGATGAATTCAGGCACTCAATAATTTATCATGCAAACACTCTGTCACTCAAACATCCATTCATCCACCGACTCATTCTTTCATTTACCCATTAATCCTTCTGCAATAGTGGAGTCACACAAACTCCCACATGCACATGGAACATAAATTAAAAGAGTACAAGTAGGGGGGCATGGCCAAGATGGCGGCAGAGTAGGACGTGTTTTTGAGTCCCTCCGGCGCCACAATCTCTAAGCCTTGTCTAGCACCCTCTGGGACCGTCCAAAACACCCGCAATCTTTGCCGCTTTCTGTCCTGCGGCTCCAGAGACGAGATTGGTGGAGTTTCTGAGCCCGTCGGCTCCGGAGTCTTTGCGGCTGCTGGGCCGCCTGCGGTGTGGCGGGATCCGGGGGCCGGTGCAGGCCTTGCCGGGGAGTGAGCTGACAGAGAGGGTGCCGCCTGCTGAGTCCATCGGAGCCGGTGCTGCACTTCCTCACCTCTCGCCAATACCAGAGCGGGCACCAGGCGACATTGAGGCGGCGATTCCCGGCCCCCGAGAGTGCCAGTAACGGGAGCCGGGGCTGATGAGCAGATGTGCGGCGGCGCGAGAAATCTGGCCCGGGGATTCAGGGCCTGTGAGGGCCTACCGCCCGGCTGTGGCGCTCGGGACTCCCCCGCACCGCCGCTTTGGATTCCGGCTGCCTGGGGGATCGGAGCCCCGAACTCGGCGGTAGAGAAGGGAACCCCGAGTAGATCCTGGAGCTAACTGGGGACGCCGGTGAAGTGGGCCGCAGTCACCAAGAGCGGAGGCCCATGTGGGAGTAATCTGCGGCCTAGTGTGGCCTAAAGTGGCTTGCTCAAGTCGGAAGGAGACTACGTCCGGCCCGCTGAAGACTGCACACGGAGGTGAGCCTCAACGGAAGCGAGTGAGCCTTGCGACCGGCGGAGGGGGAGTAGCTGGTGCACCATCTGCTTCCTACCTAGTGACATCGCCCTCACCGTTGCATCTGGACTGGAGCGGGGCCTATAGCGGACAAGCAACAAGACCCAGCGGAGTAGGGGCGGTGAGGCGCGGCGAGGTGCACTGTCCGTGGCTGCCCACCCCTCCCCTGCGTGGCCGGGCCGGCTGGGAGAGAGTGAGTACCCCACGTGTGCGGGGAGCGGCCATTGCTGGAGGGAGCGCACTGGTCTGCGGAATCCCTGCCACTTTGCCATATTGCCCTGACGGACAGCACTGACGTGCGGGCCCCAAACAGCACAACAGCGTCGGAGCGCAGCGGAGCCACTGGGCGCGACAGGGTGAGCCCTGGACCCTGTTGTTGACCCGCGGTGGGGGACAACGCTGACCAAGGCCCCCCCCCCGAGTTTCTGAGAGCTGGCATAAGACCATAGGGACCTGCGGCTGGTTGGCAAACAGCTTTGACACCGTGTGGCCTGCACCAGGGTGCCTGTGCTCAACCTCTGACCTTGGGTAAGAGTGCCTGCAATTGGAAGGATATTTGGGGTGCGTGCCGGCTATCATGGCGTCCAACAGGATGAAAAAGGACAAACCTGGGAAGGTTGGGATCCCGAAAGGAGCGGCGTAACCCGCCTCGCCTATCCCCGACAAATCCCCAAAAAAGGGTGAGAATGAAGAGCCCGCGACCAAGGCCTTTATGATTGAACTGTTCGCGGCCATTAAAGAAGATATCTCGGAGCTGCGCTCACAACTGTCCTCGGACCTGCGCGAAGTAAGGAGAAATGTGGACGGAGTGGGGGAACGGGTCGCGACGCTGGAAGAACACGACGTGGGTACAGCAGAGGACATTCATCATCTTCAGCAAGACGTGATTCGTCTGACAGAGCAAAACCTAGATTTGCAGGCTCATACAGAGGACCTGGAGAATAGGTCACGTCGCAACAATATTTGCATTCGCTCAGTTCCCTGGAAAGGTGAGGGGGCGGACTTGAGGGAGTACGTCGAGGCGCTATTCAAGCACATTCTTGAGGAGGAGGATATCCAGACCATACGAATGGACCGAGTGCACCGGGTTGGACTACCGCGAGGAGCCCGAGCACCACCCCCCGACATCCTGGTGTGTGTTCATGATTTCCAGCTGAAGGAAAGGATCCTTAGGAAAGCACGAAATCTGGCTCCCCTCCAATTCCGGGATCATCACCCCCTGCTGTACCAGGATTTAGCGGCTTCTACACCTCAAAAGCGCAGGGACTTTAAGCCCGTAACCACATACCTCCGGGAGCAAAAAGTGCCCTATTCTTTGGGGCACCCCTTTCATCTCATCTTCCGTTGGCAGAATAAGTTGGTTCAGGTGCGTTCCTTGGAGGTAGCGATGGATCTTCTGGGATTGGAACGCCAGGTCCCGGTGTCCAGGACCAGCGGCTCAACTGGCAGGCGACAACGGCGCTCCGCAGAGTGGCAGAGAGTGGGCAAGCCAATGCAGGTGGGGGGGCCGGACCTGTCGGCAAGGATGCAAGAGCGGGGTGCAGCGGTCGCCTCTGTGGCCCAGGTCACTGACGCAGCAACTGACCACGGTGAGGCGGCCTCATGAAATCGAGAGGGCCATCTGCAGGCGCCGGAGGGGGCCACCACTCTTAGGTAACTCTCGTGCTTTCTCTCCATGTTCGGAAGGGTGCCCGATGACACGAACTGGAAGAAAAGTGACTGGTGGCATGTCCCCCTGTCCTTCAGACTTTTCCTCTTTTGTTCTGAGTACTGTGTTTTTCCTCTAGGGGTGTTGAGGGGGTGGGAGGGGCGGGTTAGGGTGGGTAGTGGTGGTAGCGGGGGCAGGCTTATAGATCGGCTTCAGTGGTATTTGCAAGCGGGATGGGCCGGCGGGGGGGGGAGGAGCTCGGGGTGGAGAGATCCTGTGAGGCGGGTGGGTCTGGACATGAGCGGGTGGTTGCTTGCTACACTTGGGTTCTGGAGGGGAGCTGGGAGGGGGGAATCGTTCATTTGGCCACTCACCACGGTGGGCTAGGGCAAACGGCCTTTGCAGAGCTGTACCGTAGGAACTTCAAATGCCACCTCTAACCTTAGGAACATGGAATGTTAAAGGGCTGAATTCCCCTCAGAAGCGCCAAAAGATCTGGAAGTACATCATTGATCATCATCTGGGCATAGTGGGCCTCCAGGAGACTCACCTGGCTAAAATGGAGGACTCACGCCTTAGGCACAAAATGTTCCCCTTAATCTATAGATCCTCTGCCGCCACGAAACAGAGGGGGTGGCCCTTATGTTTCGCTCGACCCTACAATTCCAACCCGTGGGAGTACAGAGTGATAGGGAGGGTCGCTGGATCATGGTTAAGGGCCTCTTGCGGGGTAGACTCTGCACATTTCTTGTACTGTACGCACCTAACACTGGGCAAAATGCCTTTCTACATACACTGCTGAGGGCCGTAGTTGATTTTGTGGAAGGGCCGCTGATTGCTATGGGGGACTTTAATATGGTGTGGCAGAAAGACCTAGATAGCACGCACTCACAGAGGTCAGACATGGGCACGTTTTCCCCCGACACACAGCAGCAGATTTCTGACTTGGGCCTTTTTGATGCTTGGCGCTTCCTATACCCCCAGTCCAGGGATTTCACCTTCTTCTCCCACGTCCACCGCTCCTATTCCCGAATTGACCATTTCTTCCTGAGCCAGTCACTTCGTGGGGACCTACGGGAGGCCAAGATCTTCCCACTATCTGTTTCTGACCACATCCTGCTTGCAGTGGAGCTCCAATGGGGTGTGAAGAGTAAGGATAGCTTCAGGTGGTATTTCCCAGCTTCCCTGGTTCGGGACAAACCCTCATGTACCTCATTACAAGGACTTATCAACGAGTTTTTCGCCATCAATGATCCAGGGGATACCTCGGTCTTCACCACATGGGATGCCTTCAAGGCGTACCTTCGTGGGCATTGCATAGCACTGAGCGCTGCTCTTAATCGGCAGCGCGGTCGGGAGTGGGAGCAACTAGAGGAGGAGCTCTCCTCCTTAGAAAAGGCACACAAGGAGAACCCCTCCAAGTTGGGACTAAGGCAGCTAACGGCCGTCAGAGGTAAACTCCGAGCCCACTATAATAATAGGGCCGAATATACCTTGCTAAAACTGCGGCGCCTCTCTTACTCCCAGGGCAATAAGGTGGGGAGACACCTTGCCAGGCAGCTACGGGACAAAAGGGAGCGAGAGTACATAGGGGGATTCAAGATGCGCAGGGAGGAGTGACGCATCAAGACGAGAAAAAGGCGGAGCTCTTTGGGGCCTTCTACAAGACCCTTTATACAGGGGATCACCTAGAGGCTACCGCCCAAGCCGAATACCTACGATGACTAATACTTCCCCAAGTCTCAACGGAATGGAATGAGGTACTCTCTGCCCCCTTCACCAGGGAAGACGTGCTGGCTGCCATTAAAGCTTTAAAACCCCACAAGGCTCCGGGGGCGGATGGGTATACGGCCATCTTCTATAAAACTTTTGCTTCTGAATTATGCCCACACCTAGTCCAACTATTTAACGGCATGGCGGAAGAGGGCGAAACCTCCCGCACAATGGCAGAAGCACTTATATCCATCATTCCCAAACCCGGTAAAGACCCTAGTAAATGCGCTTCCTGAATTTAGATGTGAAACTCTACTCCTCCATCATCGCCCAGCGGCTCAATGACCTTATGCCGACCCTCATAGATCCGGATCAGTCAGGGTTTATCAAAGGGCACCAGACCCATGATAATACAAGACGGGTGGTACACCTAATTGAGAAAGCCAATAAGTTTAAAATTCCAGCGGTTCTGGTGGGCCTAGATGCCGAAAAGGCATTCGACAGGGTGGACTGGGGGTTCCTGTTTCGTACCCTGGCCACCTTCGGCTTCTCCTCCAAATTTATAACGATGATACGGGCGAACTACCTCTACCCCCGATCCCGAGTGGCAGTGAATGGTCAGTTCTCTCCATTTTTTGAGCATTCCAGGGGCACTAGGCAGGGATGTCCCCTGTCGCCGCTGCTTTTTGCCCTTAACATTGAACCTTTGGCAATAGCGGTGAGAGACAACCCTGACATCCGGGGACTACCCTTCACTGGGGAGTCCCACAAGATCACTCTCTTTGCAGATGATGTCCTCTTCTACCTCTCTGATCCGGCCCACTCTCTTCCCTATGTGCAGGCCGCACTGGCGCGCTATGAAGCGGTGGCGGGGTTCAAAGTTAACTACAACAAATCTTATGTCCTCAACCTTACGATCCCCCAGTCGGAACTTCCCCACCTTAAGTCGCTCACTCCTTTGCTGTGGACGGATTCTTCCATTCAATACTTGGGGATCCACCTGATCCCCACGCTGGGGAAACTGTACTCCGCTAACTTCCCCCCACTCCTTGCTAGGATCCAGTCCGATTTGGCCCGATGGAAACCCATGTTCATTTCCTGGCTTGGGAAGATCCACGCGATTAAAATGACCCTCCTTCCCAAGCTCCTATACCTGTTTCAGGCCCTTCCTATAGATCTCGACGGAGAATTCTTTCGGCGTGTGAGGTCCATGATGCTGCGTTTCATCTGGCAGGGAGGCCGGGCACGCTTTTCCTTCACTGTCCTAGGCAAACCAAGGAAGGAGGGGGGCGTGGGGCTGCCTGACATTCAATTGTATTATAAAGCGGAGCAACTCCGCATATTAGTTGAGTGGTCACAACAAGACTCAGAGAAGCACTGGCTACATATGGATAGGAGCGTGGCTGGGAGAACGATTTGGGACTTGGTGTGGTGGCCCAAGTGCGATAGACCCAAGAATGCATATCTCAGCACCCCCACTAGCACTACCTTGAAGGTTTGGGACTCGGTCTCTAAAGACGACAGATGGACCACCTTCCCCTCCCCCTTCACGCCCATACACTTCAATCCCGTCTTTCCCCCGCGTCACTCGAGGGCCCCTTCAGGACTTGGAAGGACGGAGGTTGCCTAGCGCTCACACACCTATTTCACAATTATGACCCGCTCACCTTTGAAAACTGCAGGAGGGATTACGGGGTGCTGGAGAGTGAGCGATACCATCACGCTCAACTATTACACTGGGTGCTCTCCCCCCAGGTGAGGGGGGCGGCAACTCGACCCCTCATGAAGTTCGAGGCCTTCTTGACCAAGACTTCTTCCATGAAAGGGGCAATTACTTTCATCTATGGGTTCCTCCTTACCACTACAGTTTCCCCTAGGCCCCGGTATATGAATATGTGGGAAGGGATCCTCCAACATGACATCTCAGACGCTGAGTGAACTCAACTATGGTCCGATATTGCCAAGTTTAATCACTCAGTGGAGCTTAGGAAAGCACATATGAAAACCATGATGGACTGGTACCTACACCCCGCCAAGCTAAAACTGATTTTCCCAGGCACCTCTGATAGATGTTGGAGGGGATGTGGGTTCTTAGGGGACTTCCAGCACATTTGGTGAGACTGCCCCGTTATCCGGCCGTTCTGGGAGGAAATTCTAGCCCAAATTAAGGATATACTGGGATACCCTATTCCTACCTCGATGGCCTCCACTCTGTTGGGTCTCCGGGATCCTGGTCTCGAACACCAGACCAGGGCGGACAAGAGGATCATGTGGCTCAGTATTGGCGCGGCCAAAATTACTCTGGCTGCAGCGTGGAAGAAAAAGGAGGCTCCGGCCACCTCTCGCTGGCATTCGAGGCTTTGGAGGTTGCTTGGTATGGAAAGGATGGTGGATATCTTTTTAGATGATTTTAAGAATTTTGAATTTCGCTGGGGCCCGCTGGTAGCATTCCTCTCTAAGGGCCTGCCATCCGCAGTCTGTCCACCTAACATCTGCGCTCTCCACCTGTTTCAACTCTGAATCCCTGCTGCTACACATCAGGTTTCTTGTCCTGTGCTTATTGCTACCACCACTGGGGAGGGGGAGGGGAGAATGGGGGGGGGAGTTTTGCTTGTTTTCTTGTGCGTTATGACATCCCTTTTAATGCTCCCTTACAGTATTGCATGCCGAGCCACATGCCTACAGCAGGGCCTCTTAGCACTACAGCCTGCTATTTGTGACCAACTTAGTGGGATGTCTAGCCCTTTGACCACGTTGTTATGTCTCTGTACAACTGTGACTTTTCAGCGACCTCTTCTTTCATTGCTTACTGAATGATGGCTCGCATGCTGGGTGATCGGCGCTTCCTAGTACTCTATGCCATGTGTAAGAGGCTCTACCACGATGATCCTTCCCCAATCTGCCGTGTCACCTTCGGGCGCTTGCTCTGGCTACCCCCTGTGTGGGATGAAGTGCGGGATTGTCGCATGTTTTTTTCTACTGTCTTTTACTAAACGGTCAATAAAAATACTTTTGACAAAAAATATTCAGTCACCTAATCTCTGCAAGCAAATGCCTGCAAATTCTTACAAGGGCCTGGCAGACACTACCCCCCTTAAGAAGGCCTAACAAGGATTACCACAGGACTAGTTTTACAATCCCCAAATGCAACCACGATTGCTAGTCAGGAGGAGGAGAGAGAAGTTGAGAACTGTAGGCTACAGTCTCCCTAACTGAAAACAATACACTTAAAGTTATCCTCCAACCTTATTACACAAAGACCCAAATGACAGGTCATGGTAGAATATAAGGTAGCCAGGAAGAGACTGGGGGTATAGTTAGGTGATGAAAAGTGACATGATCCCCATAATGACTGTGTGACTACTGGAGCATGTCTACCCCCTTCCTATGTCGCAGTAGACGGATCCCAAATAGAGAATCCAGAGTGGCAGACTCCTCACTAGAGTGAGTAGCCCCTTTGCATGTTAAATGTTTATATGCTATGTCCAGACTGACTGGACAAGGGTGACTGACGGACATCAATAAGCAACAGGTCATGTATTTTCGAGGGCAAATTCCTAGTCCTGATGAAAGCCCAGGACTCTTAGGGGCGTTTCCCTAACAAGACCTAAAACATGTTGACTTAAGTCAGTGCTCAGGGCCATGATACCCCTGCATCACCCTAGGAAATATGTTTTTATACATATTGCAGCACCTACTATTAAAAGGGATACCTGGGTGTTTTGACATATTTTTATTCCCTAGAAGACCTTGAGAGGCACCACTCTCAAAATAGCTTCCAAGGACATGGTTGAGCCCATCCTGGTTTTTAGGGACCAGGATGCGCTCCAATGATGAATCATGCCACTACCAGAGTAGGTGAGGGTCAGAAGGAAAAAAAGCAAAAGGTTTTCTGGTCTTCGTAAATGGATTACCATTTATTCTACAGTGACCTATTATTTGAGACTGTAAGTAAAAAGATTGTAGGATTCCTTTAGTTGTATTGTATTATCAAAGGACATATCCTTCTACCGCCAAAGAGTTTAACCAAGGGGGTAACTGGACCAACATTGTTGTTTACTAAGTTAAATTGTTGTTTTTTGTGTAACAAAATTCTATTCTACTGCCGTCAACACAGTGTAGTAACAATAAATGCATTTCACAATTAGTAACATTGGGCCTACTTCACTTGTGGTAACTTTTTGTTATAATAAACAAATCAGACATGTGGCATCTCACAGAGCTTTTCCCAAAGACCAAATGAAGCCTCAAGTCTTTATTGACCTGTACCCACAACATACTGAGTCCTCCTATATAGCACATATGCTGGCAACCATAGGGAACAGTCACTAAATTACAAATATAGATAATAGACATATGTACTGTTGGCAAAACAGTATACAACACATGAAAAGGGCCTAACAGCGATTATCACATTGCAGATCTACTATTCCAGTTCCAAAACCCTGTCATACTTTGGTAAACTGTAAGATTCCATGTAACAAAAATTGTCTGCAGAGTTTAAACAGTGTAATGTAATGGCAACCATCCTTAAAAGTGTATTAGTGTGATGCTTTTCACATTTAGTAAGTCAAAGCTACAGCTTTTGTCGTTACTTTTCATAATAAACATATCAGAGCTATGGCATCTGAAATAAAATTTCCCAAAGAACTAATTAGGCCTCCAGCCTTTATCATTGTCAACCTAACCAAATCAGGACTACTACATTCTGCAGAAGCTTTCCCACAAGGCAACCCTAAGGCATACAGTCAGAAAGTTACATACATCTATCCAAAATAAAAGTTTGCAAGCAAATATTCAACCGCTCTTAAGAGAGCTAACAAGGATTATTAAAGTGCTAATCTTCTAGCCACAGGGTTTACCAGAGAGAGAAACCAGAAGAAGAAATCAACACTAAAACCCTTGACTCCTGTAGTGATTGGTGAGAATCCATGTAATGCAGTACATCTCTACAGGCTTTAAGACTGTGTAACAACAATCCACACTTAAAGACCAAATTGATTTAACACAATATTTTTACCATAAATAACTGAGGCCTATTATATGTGCCAAAACAATTCATAGTAAAAAGAAATTGATCTATGGCCTCTGTCATAACTTTTTTAATGAACCAATCAACCCTACTGTCTTTATCCCTGGCTC
The DNA here is from genome assembly GCF_964261635.1 of Lissotriton helveticus. Taxonomy (NCBI): domain Eukaryota; kingdom Metazoa; phylum Chordata; class Amphibia; order Caudata; family Salamandridae; genus Lissotriton; species Lissotriton helveticus. The sequence goes on along the minus strand of NC_136057.1, from coordinate 636,864,316 downwards.
CTCACGATAACCAACTGAGGCCGACTATATCCTGCATAAGCTTTCCCACAAGACAGCTATCAATGTACAGTCATAATATTATAACCATGAACAAAATTACAGATGCCAACGCAGCATGCAAACCTTTATAAAACAGCATAAGAAGGATTCTGAAGTGTGAGCCTTCTACCACTAGGGGTTGTCAATGGGGGTAAACAACACCTAAACCCGCATCCTACAGTAATCTTTCAGAACGCATGTAGCAAAATACCGATTTACAAACTTTAACACAGTGTAATGAATTCACCCCTAAAGGCCTACTAGTTTACCCATGATTTTCATAATAAAAAAGTCCAGTCTACTGCCTTAATAATAAACAACTCAGACCTATAGCCTTGATCAAAGGTTCTTCACCATAATTGACTGAGTCTTGCTGTGTTAGGCATAAGCTTTCCCATGAGGTACAAAGTACAAAGCAAGCACTCTTTTCTAGCTTAAGCACACAATGTCTGCCCAATCAAAATATGTGCTCTGGGTAATCGATATTTGGATGGAGCCAAACCCCTCTACTCATAAAATTACAAATATGTACAAAATTACAATTGGCAAAACAATATATAACCCTTCCTAAAATGACATAAGATTCTCAAAGTGCATATCTTCTACCCCTTAGGACTTAGGATTGTCATAGGGAGTAACCAACACAAACATCTTTGCCTACTAGGGTAATATGTGAGATTCCCTGTAACAAAACAGCCGTCTACAAGGTTTAACACAGTGTAAAAGCAACCCACCCTTAAGGGCTCGGTAACTTTCACAGATGATTTTTACAATAAATTAGTCAGCCCTTCCCTGCAGTTCTCATAACTTTTCATATTAAAAAGATCAGGTCTATAGTTTTGATTAATGGCTTGTCAGTAACAAACGCCAATATTTCCATTCTAATGTACAAAGTATCATGTTTTCTAGTGCAGTACCAACTTCTAGCAGTCCCAGGACTCGTGTGCAAACCAAAATCTAAGATGGCTGCCTCAATGGCTTCTGCTTTTACATATTCAGGGATCCTCTCACCCAAGATGGTCATTCAGAAGTTGGGCACTGTGTTGTCCCAATCCCAAAGTGGAACCCACGAAGCTTTGATAACTGCATTTGGCGTCCATGCTGGAGTGATGCATTTTTATTGGTTTTAAATGCAGCTACATAAGTAGAAACACTTTGGGGTCGATTCCGATCCGGTAAAATAATCCGCCGTACGATTCGTATTCGTAGCCGATTCCGTACGAATGGGAAACTACCGTCCGACCTGCGAATTCCGATCCGTTTCCGTTGATTTCCGTACGATTTTCTACGACCCGTACGAATGACATTCGTTTACCCGTACGAATAAGCCTCGTGCAGACCACCGTACGATTCGTAATCAGGCCGTACAAACTCACTATTCCGATTCGGAACGAAAGGCCTGAGCGAGATACGTACGGGCCAAAGTATTCACGCTTCAACATTGATTCGTACGGAACATTCGCCTCACTGCAAGCTCCACCAATACATACTACATGCACACCCCTCGGCCAAGCCTACGCGAACACCCCCACCCGCCAACGGCCCGTACCACTCACACGCACGCACAAGTACGACACGCACCCCCCCAACAAGCCTACGCGAACACCCCCACCCGCCAACGGCCCGTACCACTCACACGCTCGCACAAGTACGACACGCACCCCCCCCCAACAAGCGTACGCGAACACCCCCACCCGCCAACGGCCCGTACTACTCAAACGCACACACAAGTACCACACGCACACCCCTCGGCCAAGACTACGCGAACCCCCCCCGCCAACGGCCCGTACTACCCACTCGCACGCACAAGTACGACACGCACACCCCCAACAAGCCTACGCGAACACCCCCACCCGCCAACGGCCCGTACCACTCACACGCACGCACACGTACAACACGCCCCCCCAACAAGCGTACGCGAACACCCCCACCCGCCAACGGCCCATACTACTCAAACGCACGCACAAGTACCACACGCACACCCCTCGGCCAAGCCTACGCGAACCCCGCCAACGGCCCGTACTACTCACTCGCACGCACAAGTACGACACGCACACCCCCCAACAAGCCTACGCAAACACCCCCACCCGCCAACGGCCCGTACCACTCACTCGTATGCACAAGTACGACACGCACACCCCCCAACAAGCCTACGCGAACACCCCCACCCGCCAACGGCCCGTACCACTCACTCGCATGCACAAGTACGACACGCACCCCCCCAACAAGCCTACGCGAACACCCCCACCCGCCAACGGCCCGTACCACTCACACGCACGCACAAGTATGACACGCACCCCCCCAACAAGCGTACGCGAACACCCCCACCCGCCAAAGGCCCGTACTACTCAAGCGCATGCACAAGTACCACACGCACACCCCTCGGCCAAGCCTACGCGAACCCCCCCACCCGCCAACGGCCCGTACTACTCACTCGCACGCACAAGTATGACACGCACACCCCCCAACAAGCCTACGCGAACACCCCCACCCGCCAACGGCCCGTACCACTCACTCGCACGCACAAGTACGACACGCACACCCCCCAACAAGCCTACGCGAACACCCCCACCCGCCAACGGCCCGTACCACTCACTCGCACACACAAGTACAACACGCACCCCCCCCAACAAGCCTACGCGAACACCCCCACCCGCCAACGGCCCGTACCACTCACACGCACGCACAAGTACGACATGCACCCCCCCCAGCAAGCGTACGCGAACACCCCCACCTGCCAACGGCCCGTACTACTCAAACGCACGCACAAGTACCACACGCACACCCCTCGGCCAAGCCTACGCAAACCCCCCCACCCGCCAACGGCCCGTACTACTCACTCGCACGCACAAGTACGACACGCACACCCCCCAACAAGCCTACGCGAATACCCCCACCCGCCAACGGCCCATACCACTCACTCGCACGCACAAGTACGACACGCACACCCCCCAACAAGCCTACACGAACACCCCCACCCGCCAACGGCCCGTACCACTCGCTCGCACGCACAAGTACGACACGCACCCCCCCCCAACAAGCCTACGCGAACACCCCCACCCGCCAACGGCCCGTACCACTCACTCGCACGCACAAGTACGACACGCACCCCCCAACAAGCCTACGCGAACACCCCCACCCACCAACGGCCCGTACCACTCACTCGCACGCACAAGTACGACACACACCCCCCCCAACTAGCCAACGCGAACCCCCCTACCCGCCAACGGCCCGTACCACTCACTCGCACGCACAAGTACGACACGCACCCCCCCCAACAAGCCTACGCGAACACCCCCACCCGCCAACGGCCCGTACCACTCACTCGCACGCACAAGTACCACACGCACACCCCTCGGCCAAGCCTACGCGAACCCCCCCACCCGCCAACGGCCCGTACTACTCAAACGCACGCACAAGTACCGCACGCACACATAACGCCAACACCAAAACGACCACAAGGACCTTGCTAACGAGTCGCACTACCACACTGAACATGTCTCCTGTGTACACACCTTTGACAATCAATGTCCTGGTCACAGCCAAACAGCCAAACAGAGGACAACACCAACACCCACCCCATATAACACCCACCCCAACAATTCAAATTAAGCCACACCCACCATTTGACCAATAAAAGGGACCACACATACAACCCATCATCCTTTGCAACATACCCATTCTTGCGAGGAAACTGAGAGCACACAAACTATTGCAGACACATACCTTCACACATACACCCTATCTCATCTACACCCACACCACCCCCTTCACATTCTGACCCAAACACCCTCATTCATACACACCATCAACCCCTCAATCACATACACTACACACCAGAATCCAAAATTCACTAACCCGGAGATGGAGATACTTACAGATGAAGTCATCAGAGTCGAGCCGCAGCTGTTTGGCGCATTGGTCAGACAGACCAGCCTGGCAGAAAGAACACGCCTGTGGGAGAGGATCGTAGACCGGGTCAATGCTGTTGCACCCATCAGGCGCACCAGGGATGAATGCCAGGCCAGGTGGTACGATCTGCGGAGGATGGTGAAGAAGAAGATGGCACAGGATTACGCCAATGCACACCACACTGGAGGCGGTGGTCCCCGCAGACCTCCTGTATACCAGCCCTGGGAGGAGAAGGTCATGGTCCTACTGCCAGCGGTGGGAGTACATGGAATAGAAGGAGCCCTTGAGTCTGGTGAGTGTACAAAAAACACAAGTTACATGGGTAGACTAACAACAGTGCCCAGCAGCATGGGATGGGTGGCCATGAGTCCAAGCAGTACACTACCAAATGGTGGTAGTTGCAAGGGGGAGGCATATAGGGTGCAATGTGTAGGGTAAGAGGCTGCTCTCATGCCATATGTCCCAGGGACACACACAAGCATAATGACCAATGCACAGGGATAGGTAAAGATCACACAAGATACTAGGCCACAGCTTCTAAATATTTACTATTTGCTGACACACCTTACAGAGATGCATCATTTTGTGACAAAGTAAGGCAGTGTAGCAAGAGAGCAAGCACAATCTACCTGTCTCCATCCCTGTCTCGCCCTCTCCCTCTGTCTCCCTCTCCCTCTGTCTCCCTCTCCCTCTGTCTCCCTCAGTCGCCCTCTCCCTCTGTCTCCCTCTGTCTCTGTCTCCCTCTCCCTCGGTTGCCCTCTCCCTCTGTCTCCCTCTGTCTCTGTCTCCCTCTCCCTCGGTTGCCCTCTCCCTCTGTCTCCCTCGGTCTCCCTCTCCCTCGGTTGCCCTCTCCCTCTGTCTCCCTCTGTCTCCCTCTCCCTCTGTCTCCCTCTCCCTCGGTTGCCCTCTCCCTCTGTCTCCCTCTGTCTCTGTCTCCCTCTCCCTCGGTCGCCCTCTCCCTCTGTCGGCCTCTGTCTCTGTCTCCCTCTCCCTCAGTCGCCCTCTCCCTCTGTCGGCCTCTGTCTCTGTCTCCCTCTCCCTCAGTCGCCCTCTCCCTCTGTCTCCCTCTGTCTCTGTCTCCCTCTCCCTCGGTTGCCCTCTCCCTCTGTCTCCCTCTGTCTCTGTCTCCCTCTCCCTCTGTCGCCCTCTGTCTCTGTCTCCCTCTGTCTCCCTCTCCCTCTCCCTCTGTCTCCATCAGTCAGTGTTCGTCCCTCTGTCACCTCAACGCACCTCCCTGGGGCACACACACAGTTGCACACAAGCCCTGCACAGGCCTCACAAACTCCATAGAGCAGAATGTTAAGGGATGTCTCACAAGTACCAGCAAACATCAGCTATGTGCCTGTAAGACACCCACCATTTGCTGTCAACACTGTACTGTGTCAGGACACACATCTCAGAAAGCTCTGTAGTACACAATGGGCACAAGTGTAGGCAGCACAAGTCCCTCCTGTGCTCATTGCAAACACAAACACCAGGACAAGGTCACACATCCTGTGCACCAACACAAATCCACGATTATGGCAGCATGCCACATGAGGGGACAGCCAAATCATGAACAATGGACGCTTGCAATTCACAAACAAAGTAATAGCATGGCCTGTTGTACACACCCCTTACAGAAACTCATCCCCGGGGGACAGGCGTTGGATTGCAACACTGTCCCAATTGCCATGTACCACAACAAAACACGTACTCATATGAATATGCATACAACTCATACATGCACATAACAGAAGCTCCAGTCCATTGTGCCTCTCTAAAAAAGCACGTGCCCCATCTCATTACCTTTGTGGATGCACATAAGTACCAACATGGACATGGGTATTGACAAGGTGATGCGTCTTAGAGAAGTGCCAAGTTCTAAAGCCATGATCTAGAAGTGGGTGTACAGGTCCAGCGGTGTTGACATTGTTTGGCCAGCATGGAACAGCAAAAGACATCCAAAGTAGTAGCTGACATGCTAAATAATGATGCTCTGTCTCTTACATCAACATGCTGCATCTAAACTCTGTGCATGCTTGACGCACACATATTTTCACCGTATCCAGGATGTTGCGTGAAACTTACCAATGCTTTACACGTGTGGTGCCGGCAACACAAGACACAGCAATGGCTGTGTCAGTCATTGTCAAGAGATTGGAAGAATGTAAATACCCCATCGTACAATTGTTTTTTCTACCACTAAATACACAACTGTACAATGTCAACAATGTATAGCTTGTGGAACAGTGATGCTGATAATGGATAACCAAACCACATGTCACTTGATATTGCCTTAACAGTGTCTGTCTCTCCCACACACAGGGCAACGTGCGGATCTCCCCCCCAGCCAGGGGGGCCAAGGATCCCAGTCCCAGGCTCAGCAGGACCCAGACCCCACCGGCAGCGCCGTCCCTCAACGCACTGTGGATGACCCCAACCAACCTGGCTCCTCTGGATCCCAAACCCCTGCAGCAACTGTACCAGCTACATCTCTGCCAACCACCGGACCTATTCCCACCACATCCCAGCAGACAGGTCAGAGCCCTGCCCATGATTCACAAGAGAGCCAGTCTGAAAATGAGGGACACCCTTTGTCGGGCGCCCCTGAGGTTGGTGACAACCTCCACCCTCCCAGCACTCGGGGGGCCCGTCGATCGGATGTGCCCACAAGCGTAGGACGTGCTCATGTGGGTCAGGGTGGTGGGAGTGGCGCATGGCGGAGGCGAGAATCTGGCCAGTCAGCTGCAGGGCCCGGTATGCCTGAACTCACTAACATCCTTGAGGCATACCGGCGGGACACCAGGGAGGTAAGCCAGCTTGCGGAGACCCTCAACCAGGTCAGAGAACAGCAGGCAGAGCAAATAGCCAGGCAAGACCTGCATTATGGACGGGTGGAGGCACACCAGGCTCAGCTCTTGATGGTGCATAGGGACATTTTCCATGTGCTACGTCAGATGGCTGCCAACATGCAGCCCCCTCCCTGTGTCACAAGGCCAGCAACATCACGGCAAAGTGCAACACCAGCCACAGGGAGGGAGGAGAGGGAGAAGGAGGAGGAACCCTCTGACGTAGCGTCCCATGCACCATCCATGCCTGCACATGAGGGTCCCCCAAGGAAGGTGGGTCGTCCACGGCGAAGACGTTGAGGGCCTGTGGCCCATGGACTACTCCCAGGACACTGGACCTGGCATATTGCCCCTGGGTGCAACAGCATCCCCTATGAGACTCTCCCACATGGACTTGCTGGTCACAGTCTGCCCAATGATGTCAGGCACTGTGGCCTGGACTCTGTTGACTGAAACTGTAAGGCATCTCATCTCCAGCTGTGAATTTTGGATTCCATCCCTTTCTGTACAGCACCTATTCACGTTTCATGCACAAGATCACCCAATAAATAATCTAAACATCATACGCATTTGGTGAGTAATCTTTGAAACAGCATACATGTATATGTGTCTGCAAATGTCAAAAATGCAAGGTATACAACAAACAGCAGTCATCCACACACTTGGATCAGAATCTGAGTGAGGACACACATTGGTCAGAAATTTCCACTAACTATATACATGGATGGTAAGACACACCTGTGTGGGACAGTCAATGCTGGAGGGGGGATTGAATCCAAATACTGCTAGCACAGGCAGGCCCAGGAGAGTCACTTTGAGGAGTACATGTCAGTGTCACAAAAGTAGTAGTCCATGTAGGGAGTACCTACAACTGTGTCCTCAGGTATGTGAGCTACCATCAGCATGATGCATTACTGTGTATGTGATTAATGCCGCACAGGATAACGGTGGCAGGACAGACTGTGGGCAATGGGCTGGAGCACTCTAGACAAGCACACCTGATTAGGTGACCTACCCCTATGGAGCTACAAGTACTATACTACTGTAATGGGAGCAACGCATACAGAACAACGACACATATCAGACAAATACCTACCCCAGAACGGCCAAATCACACCACACCCAAGAGACAGGGTCATGGTGTGTGTCCCATGTGCCAACTTGACTGACTGTGACAGCAATGTTGAAGTGGTGTGAGCATGTTGTGTTCTGGCACGTGACTGTAAGCTAACAGTTTTCTGATCTAGTGGTGTTGACAAGCTAACACTGTACAATATTGTGCCTATGTAAGGTGTGTGTGTGTGTTGGACACGGCACATGACCTGGTGGTACGTAGACCCAATGTCATGTGAATCTGCATAGTCGTGCCAGTATGTGTTGCACACACACGCATAGCAGCAGCTATGGCTGAGTACAAAGCATTTTTATAGCACGAGGGTGAATGTCTGGTGTTGTCTGTGTGTAGGGTGGCAGGAGCATGCTCTATTAATGGATGGAAGGAGGGTCATCCTGTAGGTGTCTGTGTTCCTGGATAGTGTGCGCTGCATGGTGGCTGTGTATGCAGCTGCAGCAATGAGTGAAGACATGACGGCAGGAGGGGTGTGACTAATTGCTAAATAAACACATAACACAAGGGCACCCGCAATGCACAAAGTGACATGTGGATGTGAAGGCAGGAGTGTCAGCCTCACTCAGGATCACTGACAACAAAATGCCACAGTAATCACCACAGATCACAGTCACTGGATCAGGGCCCTTACGGTCAAGTGGGGCACAAGACACACAGCGTCAGCAGGTGTATACAAGAGCTAGTGTGTTCAAATCCAAACTGCACCAACAAAGACATCTACCTCACACACAACATAGTATTCTAGCCTTCACCCACCCCATGCGTGTGGTCAATATACAGTTACACACATAACAAGCATGAGGTAACTACGTTCAAAATAGTATATGTGCACATTAGAAGGACATGTGTGTTGAGCCCCAAGCAGGCACTATATTCTGTAGGAGTCAGACGTCATGCACAACATGATAATTTACATTGTGAGCCCATGGAGCTTTCACAAACATACATGTGCATTGTCAATAAGTCCAATTTACACTAATCATGATGTCACCTGTAATGCCGCATTACGAATACCTACAAGGCTGTCAACGACTGGCCGTACCTTTCTTCATCAGAGTGGTGTGATGCTCTAAGGGTTCCACCTCCAAATAGCCCATTGGTCTGAGTACAAACTACAGACACAAAAGGGTGATCAGGCGAGGGAAGGAGAGGATGGGAACTGCTGGGAGGGAGACCTGAAACAGAGGCAAATAAGCATTAGGACAACATTCTCATGTCACAGACACTTCAAAAACCTCATTAGCTACACTGTACCAGTCACACCTGTGAAGTGTACTGACTGGTGAAAAATAATGATGATTAATCATGCCAACACATGAGATACGATGCTGTGACACAGACACATAAAAACTGGGACAGTCTGTCATCCATTAGAGTCATGTGTAACGCTCACAAGTGAGCACCCATGCAAAAAGATCTATGTAGTATAAACACATTCCCAGGCACAGATGAGGTGGACCTCAGTAACAAATGAAAACATATGGAAATCCAAATACCGCTAACTCTAAAGTCTGTATCTGATATTGGTTAGCCATAAGGGCCATGTAGGCTAACTTGAGCAAATCCACAACAGCTGTTAGTATCACATATGATGAGGAAGCTAATGATCGACATGCAATGAAGGCACTCTGTAGCCAGTCTTTTGGTGTGTCAAGTATGCATCACAATGCTAAACATGATATGCAGGTACAATAAATATTAAGTGCAAGTGATGTCCATCCAAGCTACATAATCAGACCCTACCATAGCACAGTAATGGTGCCAGCGACCAGAGATTCATGTGAATGACCGCACTCCACTGGTGCAACACAAAAATTCACATATGCATCTTTCACACTTTTTACTTAGTCATGCTAAACATACATGGCATCATGTGCATCTAAACATCACTGCTACTCACTGTGAAGGCTGGTGTGGCAGTATTCTCAACCTGCACTGAGGTAACGACATGACAGTGACATGATATACTGCTGCAAGGGGCAATGCATCCATGTTAACTGATTCACAGGACAGTTGTCTTAAGATGTGGAACATACACTGGGCAACACCGACACCACATGGTTTCATGGTAATCACACTGGACTGGCCCACAAGCTGGAGGTGAGGATCCAGTCACATTCTAATGCACACAGTGAGGCTGCAATCCCCCACAGAGTCCGTGGTTGTGACCTCTGACACAATGTCATGCCATGGTATGTGCAATGTTGCTGTGGCAATGTCTACACACATTGATGCATTCACCAGAGTATCAAAGTACAACAGATGACAGAAGGGGTGACTATCCTGTCATGGGAGTGGCCATACATGTCATAAGGTACATAATGGAGTAGCATGTATGCAAGGTGACACTACATGCACATGAACATGTACCACACGTTTCTACACATACCAACGCTAAACAGCCTCATATGAGTCCTTACCCAAATTGACTTCTCCACATGTCCAAGCATGCTCCGTTGATGTGGCTGACGTTGCAATCATAATGAGCAGTAGCAGGATGACCACGATGTACCCCAACGGACAACAGGCAGGGCGAGCTGTGGATGAGAGTGGCACACAAGGGGTCAAGTTCTGTATAATGTCATTTTGTCAATGTCTGTTGAATAGCCAGATGTAGTATGACACCTGTACATTCCAAGTGCACACATAGCACATATGTGTGTAGCATTACAACTGAACGTGTGACACAGCACAACACACATCCAAGTGATCTTGCTTACAGTCTGTTGCATACACAGCATGCTACCCATGCAACTCTATAGTCCATCTTTTACATAAAAGATGAAATGACTCACCATCATGAAAAGAAGTTGCGGATGAGGTGACCGCGGATATCATCTTCACCCTCCTCGTCACTGGCATCCTGGCCAAGGCCTTCATCCTCAACGGGCGGATGTTCCAGCTCATCAGGATCCAGGTAGAGTGGCACAGCCTTCTCCACTGCCATGTTGTGTAGCATGCAGCACACGGTGAAGATGTCACACACCTTGCGTGGGCTGTATTGGAGGGCTCCGCCTGTCTTGTCCAGGCACCTGAACCGGCTCTTCAGGAGTCCAAAGGTCCGTTCGATCACCTGCCTGGTCTTCACATGAGCATTGTTGAAACGCTGGTCTGCAGCTGTCCTGGGGTTGCGTAGCGGAGTCATTAGCCACGGCATGTTTGGATATCCAGCGTCTCCTGCAAATTGACATCATGTACAAGAGTGAATCATATGATGCAGATCATGAAGTTGTGACATACTGACATACAGAGCTCACAGTGTATACTCACCAACTAGACATGCCCGGTGGTTGTGCAGCTGCAGCATCATCTGTGGTACCCTGCTACGCCTCATGATGAAAGCATCGTGGCACGATCCTGGATAACGTGCACAAACATGTGAGATAATCCTGTTGGCAAGACACACCACCAGGGCATTTATCGAGTGGTAGTGTTTCCTGTTGCGATACGCTTGCTCCTGAGCCTGTGGTGGGACAAGAGTAACATGTGTACCATCAATTGCACCAATTACATGTGGCATGCGGCCCAGGGCATAGAATTCCCCCTTGACACCTGTCAACTCTTCTGGAGTAGGGAATGTAATGAATTCATCAAGGTGGAGCAACATTGCTCCCAAAACATTACCCAATACCCGGCTAAACATGGTCTGAGACATCCCTCCCACATCAGCTATGGTAAATTGGAATGTACCTGTGGCAAAGAAATGGAGGGCTGCCATCACCTTTACCTTGGGTGTCAGTGCAGTTGGATACCTGTGGCGTGGTTGTAGGTGAGCCTCAAGCTTGTCCGTCAGGTCCTTGATCAACTGTCTGCCGAACCGATATCGACGGATGCAATTGCGCTCCCTCATGGCTTCCAAGTCAGGCAACGGCCTTTCCAGAGGGGGTGCCCTGCAAGACACAATTGTAAGGAAATGTATTCGACTGTCTGACTAAGACTATAACAATGTACATGGCACTAGCAACACTGCTTCAAATAATGTAGACAATTTGGAGTGTGGCGTGGGATACACACTGATGCCAGCTCCCACACACTCCTCCGTGGAGAAGGAAAATACCTGTAGTGTGTGGAATGGATGTGACATGCATACAAACAATCAGATGGAAAGGTCTTAGTGAGCATGACAATGTATCATGTCAGTGAGACACGTCATGTCAATGTCAGTAGGAGGTTGTCTGCACATCCAGACGGCTGACTGCAATACACACACACACCACATGTGCCATCATTTGCACTGTTCAGCCTTAGTCGTGTTGCGGTGTGTACTTTCAGTTACAATTACATGACCATCATCATACAGCATGATAATTACATTTGTCACTGATGGTCTGTGATGCCATCACACATGTGAACGGGTCATTAACACACATGGCATGGTGTGTGTACATTAGTCACCCTGCCATCACAGCAAGGACACAACATAGATGCTCCTACAGCAGATGCACAGAACTTTCAAGGACTAGTTACTTACCTTTTGTAAACCAATAGCTGTAAGGAACAGTAGGCAGTAGCAAAGTGTCACATTTCAATACATACATAGCTTAGGACTAATTAGCCTCCCTGGGTAACATCAATCTGACCAGTGAGTGGTGGCTATCCAGGCCACACCGGAACAAAACCAGTGTTGTAGATTGGCATCCGACAAGGGCGTGGCCACGTTTTGCCCGTACCTACAACGCATACACTGGCAGCTGTTACACAAACATATCCCACAGAGAGTGTGGGTAGCAGGCAAAGATGGATGTCAAGTAGCTAAACATCACTCCCAGAGTCAGGGAGGATGATGACATCTTTGCGTAGTGCCTGTACCTCTTGGATACCCTCTACAGCGTAGCTAACGGGAATGTGTTCTGTGGTTTTGAGGCCTGGATGCAGATGCTTCCTGGGATGGGGTGGTAGGACAGGGAACATGGTCAGTCCGGGTAGGGCAGTGGGGGTCTGACAACGTGCCTATCTACAGACAAACATGCTGCGTGGCTGTACATGCTTGCCAATATACATACAGTACTTTCATCAAGATAGGCCTGCAGAGGCTCAGCGTAGCGTTAGTGTAGTTGAAGGACCTCAGTGACAAGTTGGTCCTCACCGCAGCAACAAGGAGATGAAGGGCCATGGTTCCAACCGCCCACATAAACACAACACTGTACGTTGCCCAATCATCCAAATACATCTTTTGAGTTGAGACATCACCAGTGTCTGGCTAGGTGTCCACAACACTCGCATCCCCCAGTCCACCTGTCCTGTGGTCTTGGGACTGACACTCACGTGCCAGTGGGTCTTCATGACCCTCCCAATACTCATTAGCGCCAATTGTAATGAGGTGTGGCCAGCTCATTGATGTTTACATTCCCATGCAGCATTAAGAGCGGTGTTCTGCCACACAGTTACCACAGCGGAGCCGTACAGTGTGTGGTATCGGGGCCAGCACCACCCCAGAATGGCGCCACAGCTGACACCTGGGGGAGATCTGGCAGTGAGGTTGTGAGTTGAACCAGCGGGGACCAGGATGAACATTCCGATCATGTCTGTCACAGCGGTTCTGGGACGTATGCACCGCCTGCGTCCGTCACTCAGCGAGTGATGGCGTCAGGGGCATATCAACAGAGGCGCTACTGCCCCCAGACGGGTACGGTGGGCCAGAAGCTGACGCTGAGTCAGTGGGCGGGGTGAGGGACATCATGGACATGAGGAAGTGCACTTACTCCTCCTGTGTCACATGCAGGGCTGGGACCGTAGGTCGTGGTGCTGGCTACGACGGCTGCAATTCTGATGGAGCCGTGTGGTCGCTGTCACCCTAATCCCATGCAGCATTGAACTTGCATCGTGGTTATTTGTTAATGCAATTACACATCTCTGACTTCTTTTGTTTACCTGACGAGTTTGGCCTGGGGAATGATGTACTAATAAGGGGCTCACATGTCTCCACACCCACACACATGCACTCGTCCTACATCCCAACCATGAGCTATTGTGGTGCTGTGCCAACTGCTGGAGTCTGAGTGGCTTGTGGGACAAATCACACCTGGATTCATATGTCTGGTCCCCGCAATTGGAGCAGCTCTTGTTGTTGTGCCTGACGTGAAAACCGTGGAGACACAGACGGTGAAGGTCACTCACCAACATGAGGCGTTTTCATTCCTCACAGGCTTTGTAAGTGACATCCCTATTGGCACGGTCTTGAGTATGACAATAAAAGGTAAATGCTCAGAAGTGTTAGTACAATGATTTAGGGTACAAAATGTCTAAGCTTTAACTTAGACCGGACCTGCGCTGGTGTTGAGAAACAAACAGAGGACCTGACGTGTGCACGCAGAGGTGACATATGACTACTCAGATAACGTCATCAGGGCACACACAACGCCAAGGACACTTGCAGAGCCAGAGGATTTACACACCAACACACAAGTGTACGGTATTACGGAAATTGCCATGTCCAGGATGACATGTGGGGATATTCTGAGGTGAGTAATACGTTACTGACCTGTTCATCGCATATGCTAACAGCATGCATAATGTCGCACATGGCACACACATGACGTGGTCACACAGGGTCATGCTGTGCGGCTATGACACCTCTGTGACAGTGGGCATGTTCCTGTCATCATGTGCCAGTTCCCTGTACTGAATTGTGGGCCATTCGAGTGTTCATGTGCCTCGCAACATGTTGCTGACGTTAATCGGGTGGAAATTGTTGAATGAATGTGATGCACATGTGCATCATGATTGATGACATGTTGTGCAAGCTATTCACACATCAACTGAGGCACAGGGTCACAATCCCTGTGCTTCTTCAATGTCTGCCACACCTGGCACATCCTGATGTATGTGTGCCATGCTGATGTATGCATCCACATCGTTGACATGAGTGTAGACTACATCCCTGCTGTGTGATTTCCTGGTGTAACTCTCCCAATGGTGACATGAAGGTGGACAGGGACGCAGCCTACACAATCGTTCACTTGACCATGTCTGACGCAATGTACCCCAATGGTACGTGCGTGTGTCGGCCTCGTTTCCCTATCGCATTTCGGCTCTACGCGACCTAAGCGTACCCCAATGGTACGTGCGTGTGTACGCATCGTTTCCCTATCGCATTTCGGCTCTACGTGACCTAAGCGTACCCCAATGGTACGTGCGTGTGTACGCATCGTTTCCCTATCGCATTTCGGCTCTACGCGAGCTAAGCGTACCCCAATGGTACGTGCATGTGTCGGCCTCGTTTCCCTATCGCATTTCGGCTCTACGCAAGCTAAGCGTACCCCAATGGTACGTGCGTGTGTACGCATCGTTTCCCTATCGCATTTCGGCTCTACGCGAGCTAAGCGTACCCCAATGGTACGTGCGTGTGTACGCATCGTTTCCCTATCGCATTTCGGCTCTACGCGAGCTAAGCGTACCCCAATGGTACGTGCGTGTGTACGCATCGTTACACCATTCAATGTGTAGCATTGGCAATGGCAATGTCACCGTACTTGGGTGTGAATTTTAAAAAATGCATAGGGAACTACTAGGGGAACAGTGTACTGTTCAAAATGCAACCAGGTTGTCATGGATACGGAGTTTTTTTAAACTCCTACAGGTGTCCTGGAAGAATCAGTTAGGAAAAAGAATACAATGTTGCGAAAGTTGTTGTTCAGCTCTGGCTCTATTTTCAAACCATGCATATGTGTGTCATGGGCTTAGGTGTGATGTGATTGGATGGAACATAGGATGCAAATTATGGTGGCCTATCACACACTACTCCTTGGACTCACAGACCCTCTGCAGCACAGATATAAGGCAGCATGTGGCTGTGGGAGGGCACTTGCCTGCACAACATTGGTGTGGTAACCACAGCTGCTGTCTCTGAATCCTCTGGACCCTGATTAGCTGAACATGGAGAGGGCACCTGCATTCACTGATGGTGAGAACAAGGCCCTGCTGGATGCCCTCCTGCCAAACTTCAGCAAGCTGTATGGGAGACCAGAGGATCAGGTGAGTGATGTGTGCAATACCTTGGAGTGTGCACCTGTTGTGTGTGTGACATCATAGCCACTGTGTAGTAATAGTGGATAGATGCAATGTTGTTGTGAGTGAGTGCCAGGGTGCACAGTGTTGTTACAAGAGAGTTATTTGTTGTAGTGTGGTGTGTGACAGCATGTCACGTGCTGCATTGCACCCAGATATAGCATATATTGTTCAGTGAGTGCCATGCTCAAAGAGTGTTTTGCAGCCCTCATGTCATCTGTAGAATTTCAATGTCATGCAAAGCAGTTGTGTTTGCACACAGGCCACATACTCCTGGACAATCATGCAAATGTGTGTGGCATACGATGCCCTGTTGTCCTCATGTATTTTGTGCACATATGGGTGTCTTGGGAACATGGACCAGGTATACTGATGTTCTGTAACTTTACATTTGTGACAGGTATCTGCCTATGAGAAGGGTGAAATCTGGGTGGACATCGCCAGGGCTGTCCGGAGAGAGGGGGGGCCTCGCAGGAGGCTTCGAAACATAAAGAAGAGGTGGCAGGACATCCGGTGCTGGAGCCGCCGCATCGCCCGAGTCCAGCTGAAGCTGGAAGCTCCACGCCGGCATGGCGGCAGCCGCCACCTCACCCCCAACATGCTCCGCGTCCTGGAAGTGGTGTTCCCAGACCTCCATAGGCAGTTGCAGGAGGGACAGCAGCACGAAGGGGGTAGGTACATGTCTGTTTGTAGTCATGTGTGTGTGAAATGGTACCTGAAGAGCTCCAAGGCATGGTCACACTCCCATAGTTTGAGTGGTGTGGTCAGACAGGCAGTTCATGCATTGGCATTTGATTGTCCCTCTGTCAGCAGCTGCTTCTTTACATGCCTTGCCCTACTCCACATTAGAGGTTTGCTTTGGCTAATGCTTGTTTTTGACATGTACTCCTATGGTGCAGTGTCTCAGATTGCATCTTCCTTTGCACATCATCATGTTGTAGGGGGGTATGTGACACCTGTTGGTACCTTAAATGTAGCACCACATGTGCACTATGTCTGCGCTTCTTCATATTGTGGCACTGTTCTTGAGTCTCAACAAGTGTTTTATGCACAAGTCAGCCTCAGTGGCCTTTGTCCATGGTACACTTTCTAATTATCTTGTGTTAGCTACAGGTGCACAATGTACATGTGCTATATTTTGGGCTTCTGCATACTCACACTGGGCAGTGCGTGTGTGCATATTCTCAACATCTGTTGCATGTTCTTTGTACATAGTATTGATGGTCTGCCACACAATGTGACTTTGGATGTACAAAGCTGTGATGGCAGTGTGAGGTGATGGAACACTTGTTTCAGGTCCCAGGATGGCATCACATGGCAGTTCGCCCAGGACTTTTCTAATGTGGCACAGAGTCAAAGCGAATCAAACATGACCAGGTCATGATTTGGGTGGCAGGGTTGGCTAATGAACTGTTATGCATCATCAGCTATCCTGTTGTCAGGCAGTGGATCATGATTGTGTCTCTCATACAAGTATTTTCCTTGCCTATACCTTGTCTCCTACCTTACATTGAGTGTTGTGTCTCTGACATTTGTCCACAAGTAGACTTGTCATTATGCAGAGTTCTGTGTCATGTGACTCATGATGCATGCCATGTTGAGGAATGAGGCCAAATGATTTGCAGCTGATATGTCTGATGTGTACAGGTGACTGATATGTTTTCATTCTTCTCCTTGCTCACAGCATCATCATCTGAATCTGGAGGAGACACAGGCGCGGATCAGGCAGAGGGACACACCGACAGTGCCACCTGCTTTGAGGTGTCAGAGGGAGGCAGTGGCACAGAGTGTGAGGAGAGTCTGCAGGCCGGACGACATGTGACTGACACATCTTACCATGCCGACGACTCCGAGTCAGACTCTCAGGAGGGGGTGGAATATGCAGCAATGGTCACTCATTCATCTTTGGCTGCCCTCCCCTCCTCCAGTCCCATCTCCAACCTCCCAGTCCTTGGTGTGCCTAGGGTCCGTGCTAGCCCCGTGTCTCCTTTGTTCCCGGCACCGCAGCCCCTGCCCCTGTGTCCCCTGCTGCCCTCAGTGCTGAGACTGTGGACCTACTCCGGCAGATTGCAGTAGATCAGACATCCATGCTGTCTGTCCTCCATGGACATACACAACTGATGACACAGGTGGTGTCGTTCATGGAGGGCATGTCATCAGCCATGTCTGATCTGCGTCGGAGTGTGGCTGCCATTGAATCAACACTGACGGCACCTCTCTACACCCAGCAGCATCTGTCCCCCCCTCCTTCAGAGCCATCCACCTCTGCCTCTCACATACCTACACAGCGCACACGCCACAGGTCAGACACACCCAGCGCACACACACAGCATAAGAAGCTCAAAGCTCCACGCACACAGTCTCAAGGGCAAGTAGGCACACCCACAGGGAGAGGGGAGACACCTCACACACGCATCCACACACCCAGTAGGACAGACTCACAGCCCTGTACCTCCATCCCCAATGTGTCCCCGGGTTCAGGTGGTAGTTTTTCCGCCCTGGCTGAGGTGTGCAGCCAGGTTTTTTAATCTACTTTCGGCGATGCCCCAACCAGTGTGGATGAATCCACTACACCTGCACCCACTCCACCTGTCCTTCCCTCTCCTGTCCATGCGGTGCCGGAGGATTCCACAGATGGTGCCCCCATAGTCAGCACAGCTGATTAAACGCCATGTGAAGGCAGGTTTGGGTGAGATGACACCCATGGAGGCACAAACTGTTGCAGAGACTCTATTGGACTGGCCATTGGCCTTTAATGAGCGAGGACTCTCATTTGCTTTTCTTTTGTGATTCCGCTGAATAAAGCTAATTTTTTCCTTTTCAGATTTGTAGTTTGTGTGATGATGTCTGTGACTGCTGGGTGCCTGGGAGCTGGTGTGATGTTCACATTTAGGTCTGCTAAAATGTGTCTATCTCCTGAGGGTAATGAGGTTGACAATGGTATGTTTTTGATGTACGAGCTGGGCAGTGGTGGGCACTCTGATGCTGGGCAGTGGTGGGAAGTGGTGGGCACTCTGATGCTGGGAAGTGGTGGGCACTCTGATGCTGGGCAGTGGTGGGAAGTGGTGGGCACTCTGATGCTGGGAAGTGGTGGGCACTCTGATGCTGGGAAGTGGTGGGCACTCTGATGCTGGGAAGTGGTGGGCACTCTGATGCTGGGCAGTGGTGGGAAGTGGTGGGCACTCTGATGCTGGGCAGTGGTGGGCACTCTGATGCTGGGAAGTGGTGGGCACTCTGATGCTGGGAAGTGGTGGGCACTCTGATGCTGGGCAGTGGTGGGCACTCTGATGCTGGGAAGTGGTGGGCACTCTGATGCTGGGAAGTGGTGGGCACTCTGATGCTGGGCAGTGGTGGGCACTCTGATGCTGGGAAGTGGTGGGCACTCTGATGCTGGGCAGTGGTGGGCACTCTGATGCTGGGCAGTGGTGGGCACTCTGATGCTGGGCAGTGGTGGGCACTCTGATGCTGGGAAGTGGTGGGCACTCTGATGCTGGGCAGTGGTGGGCACTCTGATGCTGGGAAGTGGTGGGCACTCTGATGCTGGGAAGTGGTGGGCACTCTGATGCTGGGCAGTGGTGGGCACTCTGATGCTGGGCAGTGGTGGGCACTCTGATGCTGGGCAGTGGTGGGCACTCTGATGCTGGGAAGTGGTGGGCACTCTGATGCTGGGCAGTGGTGGGAAGTGGTGGGCACTCTGATGCTGGGAAGTGGTGGGCACTCTGATGCTGGGAAGTGGTGGGCACTCTGATGCTGGGCAGTGGTGGGAAGTGGTGGGCACCCTGATGCTGGGCAGTGGTGGGCACTCTGATGCTGGGAAGTGGTGGGCACTCTGATGCTGGGAAGTGGTGGGCACTCTGATGCTGGACAGTGGTGGGCACTCTGATGCTGGACAGTGGTGGGCACTCTGATGCTGGGAAGTGGTGGGCACTCTGACGCTGGGCAGTGGTGGGCACTCTGATGCTGGGCAGTGGTGGGCACTCTGATGCTGGGAAGTGGTGGGCACTCTGATGCTGGGAAGTGGTGGGCACTCTGATGCTGGGCAGTGGTGGGAAGTGGTGGGCACTCTGATGCTGGGAAGTGGTGGGCACTCTGATGCTGGGAAGTGGTGGGCACTCTGATGCTGGGCAGTGGTGGGCACTCTGATGCTGGGCAGTGGTGGGAAGTGGTGGATGTGTTTACTATACACCAGTTAGACAAACGTTGATATAGCAGTCGTATGTCCCATACGTGTATTGCACTGGTGATGTGCGGTGACTTACCATACCCCGTGGTCGATGACGTAGGTTCGCCATGTCACCGTATTGCTCTACTGATGTGCGGTGACGTTCCGTACCCCGTGGTCGATGACGTAGGTACGGCCTGTCACCGTATTACACTAGTGATGTGCGGTGACGTTCCGTACCCCGTGGTCGATGACGTAGGTTCGCCATGTCACCGTATTGCTCTACTGATGTGCGGTGACGTTCCGTACCCCGTGGTCGATGACGTAGGTGCGGCCTGTCACCGTATTACACTAGTGATGTGCGGTGACGTTCCGTACCCCGTGGTCGATGACGTAGGTTCGCCATGTCACCGTATTGCTCTACTGATGTGCAGTGACGTTCCGTACCCTGTGGTCGATGACGTAGGTGCGGCCTGTCACCGTATTACACTAGTGATGTGCGGTGACGTTCCGTACCCCGTGGTCGACGACGTAGGTTCGCCATGTCACCGTATTGCTCTACTCTTGTGCGGTGACGTACCGTACCCCGTGATCAATGACGAACATACGGCCTCCCTCCGTATTACACTAGTGATGTGCGGGAGTGTGTGGCGCAACATACCCAGACATTACAATCGTGCAATGGCGATGTGGCCATCTGGCTACACGTACAGGTATGTTGGACTTCGTTGTGCTCACCTTCTGCGCCGTCGTCGGTTTCTAAGTACGAGGTGGTGGGCGTACAGGATAGGGATTAGACGGACGATGGCGTTCATGTCCTGCTTGTCGTGTACCGGGTGCCGGTTTTGCCGGAGTGTGGGTTTACGGTAGTTTAGAGCTCTCGTAGCAAAAGAGCCGTACGGAGTGTGTTCAACACGGATCGTACTTCCTGGTTCGGAAGGCGCGGTCTATTTACGTACGGACGCTGCGTGGTGCGTCAGCCGACTGCAATTCGTATGGATTTTCGATTTGTACGGTCTTTTTTACGAGTCGTACGGAGTGACGCTTTAATTTGTGATCGTACTTGCTGAATCGTACGGGGACGCCTACAGGTGCGATTCATACGGGGAAAAATGCTCCGAACAGCAATTCGGAGCGCTTTTTACCGGATCAGAATCGACGCCTTTATGTTCAAAACTAGTTTTCAAGATGTGACAGCATCGGTGTGTTGGGTCTTGGCTTTTGTGTGAGATTTCGATTAATTCGTTTTCTTTATTTTTTCGTTATTCCCATGCCCTAAAAATTACAAGGTTGCATTTCAAGAAGCAAATAGGCGAGGAAGAAGCTGAAACACAGCAGGTAGCCAAAATGGCGAAATCCGAAATCAAGGGTCGACCTGGAAAGGGAGAGGAAAAGACACATTATCTACATTAAGAGTCAAAACTTTTTTGATCTTGAGAAAGCAATAAATGAGAATTTCCTATACATTAAAAATATAAGACTATTTTCCCTGTCTGTTCCATTTTTGTCAAACCAAATTAATTCCTCAGTACCAGGAGGAGTTTAGTGAGGGAGATACTAATTGAGACATACACCCACAAAAAGTAGAACCATAGCTAGTCATAAATTACACTTTTAAAGTACTACAGCCCTAAAGTTGTCAAACAGGTGTAAATGTACTCCAGCTCAGCTTTGGAGTGAGTAAAGTACTGAACATGGCCATTCATAGGTATTGCAACACACTCCAATAGAAACAGTAGATGCAGGGAAATAAACAACACTCCATGTATATGTATATTTGCATATATATATTCATATCGATGAAACGTCTCTTGAAACCTTCTTGGTCAGGAAAAGACGAAGCGAACCCAGATATGGTGCAATTAATTTATTTTCATCCCGTGCACCTCAGCCATAACGCGTTTCAGCCCTCGTGGGGCCTTGATCACATGACACATTAAGGGAGCATGCGTAACCTTTTAAAGTGACAGTGCTACTAATTGTGACTAAAGAATTAATAGACATAAAGAAAGTCCTGACAGTTTCTTTCTCAATGGCTATATCAATTCACAAAATTATGAATTGTCTTTGGTAGATCATCAAAGGTGCAAAATGAGCAAATTGTATATCAATAAATATGTAAATAAATAAATATTAAATGCATACATATAAAGCTCATAAAAAACTGCAAATGCTAGATGTTTAAGAACCCACATAGAATGGTTAAAAATGCCTTTAAAAAGTAAAACAAATGTAAACTTTATCATATTTAAAAGCATATTACCAGTCCAACATGATTCTAATTTATATACACCATGAAGCCAAAATTAAGCAATTGTAAATACTTCCTAATATAGCCCAAGTTGGCATTGAAATGATCATTCTTTGTCTACGATAAAGTGCTTGTGCAAATTAAAGTGTCAGCCAATGAACCCGTAGATTCACATGTGCAAATTTGTGCCAAATGTTAAAGAAAAACTTCAATAATTAAAAACAATGATGAGGCAGCGACAAGATTTATGCAATTTGAGCAAACCCTTAACTTCATAAATATTTTAAAAAATCCTTACTCGAATTCAAACCATTCGGAGTCTTACAAACCAGCTCCAAAATGTATTTGGTCTCTAACTTGCGTAACATAGCCTCACGGTCACCTCCTCTCCTTAATGGAGGGACCGAGTCCACAACAAAGTATTTAAGCTCCATTGATTTTTTTGAGTGTGTCTCACCAAAATGTCTGGCAAAAGGATATGTTGTATCCCCATTGTTTATTGCCCTTATGTGCTGGAGTATCCGCTTGTGGACCTGTAGCTTGGTGCAGGCCACAGGGACACTCCAGCTCATAAACGGCAAACTCGGTTTTGCACATCAATTTCTTGGTGATGTGGAGAGGTTTGCTACTGAAAGGAGTGATGTATTCAGTCTTGTTAACACCATGTTTGCAAGCTTTACAAATAGCACATTTGATGAATCCATTGCTCGTGCTGAGCCAAGTTTGTGAGAAGTTGGCCTGGTATATGATGTCCACTTTTCTAGGGAGCACCTTGCACCAGTCCAAATGGACCTTATTGATGGTAGGTTATAAAGTCAACCTTATAGAAAGCTATCCTAGTGGTAGCTGTGGAGAGCAGCCTTCAAGCTAAGACTTGGAGACGAGTTAAGCAAGTTGTTTTACCAATTATAATCCCTTGAATGATCAAATGAAAGCACACACACAAGGTATATATCAAATAGTTATATATTTATTCTAAACACAACCCCTCTGCACTCTTTATGAGGTCAGAGGTAAAAGTACAATACAGGGAACTTAATTAGCATACGATAAATTGCACAGTATATGTTATGCCCTAGGGGCCTCACAAACCATATACTAAAATAGTGGTATAAGAATTACGTGAGAGTTAGAAAACAGGCCTAGGGCCTGTGGAATCACTGGGGCTGCCTAGAACCACCAAAGGTTAGGATGTAGGAGGCCCACGGGAGACGCGTGCAGTGTCTATACACAATCGCGGGTTACCGTTGACTTTCTATGGAGAACGAACAAGTTACAAAGTTACAGTTTAAGGGTACTTCTAGGCGAACTACGATGGAACCCTTTCAGACTAGGACACTTCGGGAGTCAAGACCCATGGGAGCACCGGAGCACTCATGTTACCTCACCCAGGGAATCCGGGTGCATAGGTGCCTTTTGGTGTCGGATTTCGTCGTTGATTCCAATGGAAAGCTGCGAAGAAGTGCTGCAGGCGACCAGAGAAAAAGTGTCCGGGTGGATCCAAGGGTGGATCGGAGATGTGAAGAACCTGAAAGCAGAGGAGACAGAGTCAGGGTCACTAGCCAGTGACCAGGATGGCGATAGGATTATGCCAGCCGATGTCGGGTGATTTCAGGTGAAAAGGTGAAGCTTGTCTCTTCAGCCAAGAGGACCAGGAGGTGTCGACGATGACCAGGAGCTGGAGGTGAGCTGTCCCACAAAGGATCTAGTTAACTGCAGTGTTGGTATTCGGATTGGACCGAACAAGCCTTGGCAAACGCAATCCATGCAGGATGTCGAGATTTGCTTCGGTGCAGACCAGCAAGGTCTGTGGAACTCCCCCTTTGAAAAGAATTTGGAGAAAGCCTGGAGCAACGAGAAAAGCAAAGTAAATCAAGGTTTGGTCTTCGTGGGGGCTCACTAGCCAATGGACTAATAACCGCGAAGTTGCATCAAGCTGAAATGCACAAAGTGGGCCCACGGGACACTTGTGGAGTATGGGCCTCTGAGCTTCAGTGCAAAAGGTGCTCTGGACAGGGGCTTCAAGCACCCCAATGCACAACTTCGGCATACCTTGGGAAGTAGGTGCAGGTTGCAAAATGGGGGATGTCCAGAAGTTCCGGTCCCAAGTCTCTCGTGTCTGCCACAGGTCTCAGCTTTGCTGGGAGCGCAGGTCAGCGTCAGAGATGTCTGAAAGTCCATGTGCTGTGTCACAGATTCTTTGGGATCTGGCGGGAGCCTAAAAAATGCAGACTGGCAAAGATGCAGTTGTTGCCTGTTTGAACAGGGTGGTCACTCCTTGACCACAAGGGAGATTTCTTCCAGTCGATATGAAATGTCGAAGGTCCAAGATATATGTTGCAGAGTTTCGTCCAGGGTAATCTAAAATCCTAGGTACTGGGGTTCTATACTTATAGTAAGTTTAGGGGTTGGACTAACTCTAAGGTCCCTCCTACGGGTGGACCTGAGGATCCCTTCCCCTTTGTCCAGTTTCACGCCAGAGCTGGGGCTGAGTGCCCCAGCAACCGGTTTGAACTGGGAAATGCATGGAGCACCTTGTGTGCCCCAGGCAGTGTCTGGAAAGCATTCACTGACTGCAACCCTCCCTGCCCCAATACACTAAAGCCTGTCTGGGGAGGTGCCAGCACCTCCCTGGTCAGGAAACCTATTGTCTAGGCCTCCCCTGCCGGAGTTTCGTCCAGCAGCAGGAGGGCAGAATCGTGTCTGTGGCAGCAGCATCCATTTTCTGATGCTGGGGCTCTGTTTAACTTTAACCGGGTTTAGCAGTAACTACATGTCTTCTCCCTCTAGAAGGGTGGAATGCTACCCCTGCCGCCAGAATTGGTAGGGGGGGAGTATTCCAAAGTGTCTGACACCTTACACAACAACATGTTTTGATAAAGCCAAACCAAAGTTGCCATTAACCGCGAGGATTATAATGCACTTAAGAGTATATGGTATGGCTATATCGTAGAACAGCTATAAGGAGATGGTTCCGAAAGCTGCAGAGGGGCTCAGCTCATGCTATGGCACCCTCTCACACAAAGCCAAGCACTCTGCCTTCAGGATTGTCAAGGCCTGCCATATGAGTGACTTATAGGTTACTATGTGTCTATACATAAGGTAGATATAGATATACTATATCTAAGTAAGGGGTGATTACACCACCTTACCCAGGCTGTAAGTACAGACCTGTGGTGTCAGTTTTGAAGGCAAACCAGGGGTGGCACAATACATGCTGCAGCCCCGGGTAGGCCTAGGGTGCACCTATGCCCTGGGTACCTAAGGTACCATATACAGGGGCTCACAAGAGTGACCCAGTAACCAAACGGGTATGTACCTAAAGTACATGGTATCAATTTAGAGAGAGTACAGCTAGGTTGTGGGCCTGATTAGCAGGGCCACAGCCATATTAAAGTTGAAAAACCAGTGAATCACAGCAAAAAGTGGGGGTAACCATAGGAAGCAGACCCTAATCTCCTACACAACCCTCCCCAAATGCAGGGACCTTAACCTTAACCAGTTGAGTCTTCATGTTCTAAATGGAAATATCTGGACAGTCCATCTGCATTGGCATGGTTACTCCCAGGTCTATGCTCCACTGTATAGTCCATCCCCTGTAGGGAAATGGACCACCTGAGCAGTTTGGGATTTTCACCCTTCATCTGTTTTAGCCACAAGAGGGGCTTATGGTCTGTTTGAACTGTGAAGTGAGTACCAAACAAGAATGGCCTCTGCTTCTTCAGGGCCCAAACCACAGCAAAGGCCTCCCTCTCAATAGCTGACCAACGTTTCTCTCTAGGGGTCAGCCTTCTGCTAATAAAAGCTACTGGCTGATCCTGACCTTCTTCTTTCAATTGTGATAGCACAGCCCCTACCCCCAACTCAGAAGCATCTGTCTGAACAATTAATTCTTTGGAGTAATTAGGACTTTGCAGAATTGATGCAGTGCACATGGCCTGCTTCAGGTCATCAAATGCCTTTTGACAGCTGACTGTCAAACTGAACTTTTTTTGGCACTCTTTTAGAAGTCAAGTCATTCAGGGGTGTCACAGTGGAACCATACACCTTGACAAATCTCCTATAGTACCCAGTCAGGCACTAGAAAGCTCTGACCTGAGTCTGGGTGGTTGGAGCAACCCAGTCCATTATGGTCTGGATTTTGCTCTGCAATGGTTGAACCTGGCCTCCACCTACAAGGTGGCCCAGGTATACAACCTGACTCTGCCCTATCTGGCACTTAGTAGCCTTGATAGTTAGGCCTGCATTTTGCAGGGCCTCCAAAACATTCTTCAGGTGGATCAGGTGATCTTCCCAGGCGGAACTAAAGACAGCAATATCATCAAGATAAGCTGCACAGTAGTCATCCAGGACTGAGAGGACTTTGTTCACCAACCTTTGAAATGTGGCAGGTGCATTTTTCAGACCAACGGGCATCACCACAAACTGATAATGCCCACTAGGGGTTGAAAATGCTGTATTTGGCTTGGCATCATCAGCTAACCTGATTTGCCAGTAGCCAGCTGTCAGATCAAATGTGCTCAGAAATTTGGCAGAGGCCAACTTATCTATGAGCTCATCTGATCTGGGTATTGGATGGGCATCAGTCTTAGTGAGAGCATTGAGACCTCTGTAGTCTACACAAAACCTCATCTCTCTATTACCAACCTGGGTGTGAGGTTTTGGCACAAGGACTACTGGACTGGCCCAACGGCTCTCTGAGGGCGCAATCACTCCCAATTGCAACATTTTCTGGACTTCTGTCCTGATACAGTCCCTGACATGATCAGGTTGCCTGTAAATCTTATTTTGTAACAGGCAGACTGTCCCCAGTGTCTACTTCATGAGTGCACCAGGTAGTCTGACTTGGAGTCAGTGAAAACATATGTTTGAATTGCTGCAGAACTTGTCTTCAGTCACTTTGCTACTGGTCTGTGAGGCTACCTGCCAAGGTTACACCATCAACTGACCATTCACCAGGGTTCTGAGAGAGCAGGTCTGGGAGAGGGTCACTCTCTTCCTCCTGTCCTTCATCAGTAGCAATGAGCAAGTCCATGTCTGCCCTGCCAACATATGGTTTCAGTCTGTTGACATGAAGCATCCTATGGGGGCTCCTGGGAGTTCCAAGATCAACCAAATAGGTGACTTCTCCTTTCTGCTCAACAATAGTGTGGGGTCCACTCCACTTGTCTTGGAGAGCTGCTGGGGCCACAGGCTCTAACACCCACACTTTCTGTCCGGCTGGTAAACAGTCAGCACAGCCTTCTGGTCATGCCAGGCTTTCTGTAATTCCTCACTGGCCTCTAGGTTTTTGGTTGCCTTTTTCATGTACTCAGCCATCCGGGAGAGGAGACCAAGTACATAGTCCACAATGTCATGTTTAGGGGGTTTGAGAGGTAACTCCCATCCCTCTTTCACTAGACACAATGAACCTCTGACAGGGTGCCCAAACAGAAGTTCAAATGGGCTGTAGCCACCCCCTTTCTGAGGAACCTCCCTGTATGTAAACAAAAAGCCGGGTAGCAGGATATCCCATCTCCACCTGAGCTTCTCTGGGAGACCCTTAATCATACCCTTTAAGGTCTTGTTGAATCTTTCAACCAGACCATTGCACTGTGGGTGATAGGGTGTGGTGAACTTATAGTTCACTCCACACTCCTTCCACATTGCAGTCAAGTAACTAGAAATAAAGTTTGGACCTCTGTCTGATACAACCTCCTTAGGGAAACCCACTCTTAAGAAAACTCCCAAGAGGGCTCTTGCCTCAACAGGTGCTGTAGTGGTCCTAAGTGGTATAGCTTCTGGGTATCTGGTGGCATGATCCATTACCACCAGAATAAACCTGTGCCCAGAGGCTGTTTGGGGATCCATTGGTCCAACAATGTCAATCCCTACTCTATCAAAGGGAACCTCCACCACAGGTAGTGGTATAAGGGGGGCCTTTGTAGTGCCACCTGCTTTGCCACTGGCTTGGCAGGTTACACAGGAGCGACAAAACTCCTTGGTGTCTTCTGACCTGACATGTGGGGCCAGTGAAAATGAGGGACAAGCCTGTCCCAAGTTTTGTTCTGGCCAAGATGTTCTGCAAGGGGAATGTCATGGGCTAGTGTCAAAAGGAAGCCCCTGAATGCCAAAGGTATGACCAACCTCCTGAAAACACCAGCCTTGGGGTCTCTACCCTCTGAATACATGAGCCCTTCATCCCAGTAAACCTAGTGGGCTCCACTAGCATCCCCTGCAGCCTCAGCAGCAGCTTGCTGTCTGAGGAGTTTAAGAGAAGGGCAGTCCAACTGCGCCTGCCTCAGATCTGCCCTGGAAGGTCCCCCGGTCCCAAGAAACTTAACCTGATCAGGTTCAAGTTCTTCTAGGACAGTTTCTTCTTCAGGGTCACAATCAGCTCCCTCAGAAGGCCGATCCTCACTCTGAGGCAGGGAGAAGGCACAGCCTTAACCCTACTGCTCCTTTCCCTGGTAGGCAACTGGTCCATTATTCCAGAATCCAGTGCCTGTTCAGTGTTGCCATTTTTGACCTATGACCTAGTCACTGCAAGAACATGTGCTGATATACATAAAAGCTCTACATGTGTACTAAACTCCACTTCAGACCAGGCTGAAGTCTCTAGGTCATTGCCAAGCAAACATTCTACAGGGGGGTCTGAACTAACAACAACCTTCTTAAGGCCAGTTACCCCTCCCCAGGAGAAATTAACAACTGCCATACTATGGGGTCGATTCGGATCCAGTAAAAAGCGCTCCGATTAGCTGTACGGAGCCTTTTTCCCGTACGAATCGTACACCTACAACGTCCCCGTACGAACTAGCAAGTACAATCCTAACCCAAAGCGCCACTCCGTACGACTCGTACCAAACACCGTACAAATAAAAAGTACATACGGATTCACTCCGGCCGACGCTGTACGCCACGTCCGTACGTAAATTGGCAGCCATTTCCGAACCAGGAAGTACGATCCGTGTTGACGACACTCCGTACGACCCTTTTTCTACGGGAGCTGAAAACAGCCGTAAAAGCAGAGTTCGCGCCGAAGCAGGTATGCAACGGCCCCCCGGGTACGGCTCGTACCCCCCATGATCGCAGGGGTACGCACCATACCCCCATTGTACGATCGGTGTACGAGCCGTACCCCCATTGTACGATCGGTGTACGTACCGTACCCCATTGTACGATGGGTGTACGAGCCGTACCCCCATTGTACGATGGGTGTACGAGCCGTACCCCCATTGTACGATGGGTGTACGAGCCGTACCCCCATTGTACGATCGGTGTACGTGCCGTACCCCATTGTACGATGGGTGTACGAGCCGTACCCCCATTGTACGATCGGTGTACGTGCCGTACCCCATTGTACAATGGGTGTACGAGCCGTACCCCCATTGTACGATGGGTGTACAAGCCGTACACCAATCGTACGATCGGTGTACGGCTCGTACACCGATCGTACAATGGGGGTACGGCTCGTACACCCATCGTACAATGGGGTACGGCACGTACACCGATCGTACAATGGGGTACGGCACGTACACCCATCGTACAATGGGGGTACGGCTCGTACACCCATCGTACAATGGGGTATGGCACGTACACCGATCGTACAATGGGGGTACGGCTCGTACACCCATCGTACAATGGGGTACGGCTCGTACACCCCATGATCGCAGGGGTACGGTGCGTACCCCTGCGATCATGGGGGGTACGGACCGTACGGTGTGTATATATTTGTGTGCTTTTCCGTACGACTCGCCCTTACCTGACGTGGACCGTACGAATCGCGTCCTCATACTCCGGTCCGGATCGTACTCGTCGGGTCGTACGGCATGTGTACGAGTTGTACGGTTCACAGTTTCAGCCTTGCAATACGTACGGATCGCGACGATTCGGACGGATTCACGGAATGCAGATCGTACTTGGCGACTCGGACGGACGGGTACGATTCGTACGGAGAGGGCTCCGGATACAAATCGTACGGACGTTTTTTTTCCCGAATCGGAATCGACCCCTATGTGTAACGGAGGGCTGAAAATCCGTTCCGATCACGGAATTTGCGAATTTTTGGCAAATTCGCGGTCCACGAATTGCGCGAATTTACCAAAAATCTGCAATTCGCAAGCTGGCAGATTTTTTTGCTTGGTCGCGCTTGAAAAATACAATTTTGCATGCGCTGCGTTGACTTACCGTGATTCTAAGTCCGCCGAGTTATTTTTCTCCCGGTTTGCGTGTGCTGCGCCATTTTGGATCTTGCTGCGTGATCGCCGAGAGTTATTCGACCGCGTGTACGTCATCGCGGCCCGCTATCTTGCACAGCGAGGGTTTGACAACGCGAGTACGTCATAAGGGCCCACGATCACGTATCGCGGGAGTAAATAATTGCGAACACATAGATGCGGCGCGCACCTGACTTCCGGCGGGAGATTTGTACAGCTCGCTTTCCCGAACTTGCAAAAATTACAATTCTGCACAAGAAATCCACCGCAGGCAGTATAAACCTTATGAAAATGATGATTTTGATCAGACTAACCGATCAGATTGACATTTGGCTGCACTTTTTGGAGCAAGTATTCCATTTTTGGGGGGGGTGGGAGGAAGGAAGTGCCCCAGAGCCTCCAACTTTGTGTTCCTGTCCAGCAGGCTCCTCCCAGTGCTTTGTCCATGTCCTGAAAAAGAACAGGAGTATGACCCATCAACCACGTTGGGATTGGGGTAAGAATATGTATGTAAACAAACAGTATCCCAACAGGTATCATTCATTTAGACAGTTACAAAGATATGTACAAACATTATCATTGACAGACAAAAGAGACTCAAAGTATCTGTTTCTATGTGCCAATGGCATCAAAGTAACACAAACAAATTTAGAGTGGACAGTACTATCAGCACTGAAAGTTAAAATTAGGCAACCCAAGTTGTACTACAAGTTCTTCTTCAAGCCTCCTTCCTTCTGATGATCTTGATGTTGATTGGAACCCAGCAATGCAGTCTGAGAGGGAGGCACGCCATGAGCCGAAAAAGGTAGCTAAGCCTAAAAGGAAGGTTCCCGCAAGGCTTTCAATTATGGGTGATGATGATGACGAACAAGAAGTGGTGTATTATTCTGCTGCTGATGAACAGTCTGACGACGACCCAGTCATCACAGTCATCACTCCAGCCCCAGTAGGCATGCAGCAGACAGACATTTTTACCCTATCCCGAATTGCTGCTCAGCGGGATGTGGGCGGCGTGGCACTGGTACCACCACCAACGCAGTTAACTATTACACCAACACGACCTACAGCTTCCATATTTTCTCGTCAGAAGGGCCGGTAGGGACCTCCATCCAGCTCGACCTCCATTACCTCAAGTAGTGGTGCTGTAAGTGCACAACAGAGTCTAATTCAGCCACGCCCATCCTCCACTTCATCTGGCATTGAAAGTAGCACCTCCACCACCAGCAGACATCTCCAGTCCCCAGTTTGGGACTTCTTTAGTGTTAGCACAAAGGCGGAAAACATGGTTGTTTGTTTAATTTGTAAAACTGTAGTTAGTCGGGGTAAGCTTGGTACCAACTATGGTACCGGAGGCCAGAGAGGTCATCTCCAAAAACACCACACTATCATTTGGGAGGCGCACCTAAGGAAGATCCGGGAATACAAAAGTACAACAAATCCAAATGTATCCATTCATATTGCATCTGATGATGACGAGGGGCTGATCGTGCAGAGGAAAGTGAAGAAGCGACAGACATTTTTTCTGGTACACCCAGTACCCCTGGCAGCAGCACTGCAGTGGTAGCACCCACACCCTCTACCCCAGCAACATGTATGAGCCACTCTAAGGGGTCGATTCCGATCCGGTAAAATGCGCTCCGAATCGTCGTACGGAGAGTTTTTTCCCCATACGAATCGTACCCGTAGACGTCCCGTACGTACGACGAAGTACGATCCGTACCAGGTGCCAAACTCCGTACGAGTCGTACAGGACTCCGTACGACTCAAATCTCCGTACGAGTTTCACTCGGAACCAGCTGTACGCGACATCACTACGGTTCGCGGCTGGTTTTTACGACCCAGCAAGTACGATTCGTGTCGGGTACGCGCCGTACGACCCTTTTCCTACGGGAGCCGAAAACAGTCGTAAACGCAGAGTTCGCGCTGAAACAGGTACGGAACGCCCCCCCCGGGTACGGCACGTACCCCCCATGATCGCAGGGGTACGCGTCGTACCCCTGTGATCATGCGGGGTACGTGCCGTACACCCAGCGTACATGGGGTACGCACCGTACCCCATGTACGGTGGGTGTACGGCACGTACCCCATGTACGCTGGGTGTACGGCACGTACCCCGCATGATCACAGGGGTACGGCACGTACCCCTGCGATCATGGGGGTACGCGCCGTACGGTGTGTAGGTGATCGTGCGCTTTTCCGTACGAATCGACGTGTACCGTACGAATCGCGTCCAGGTCGGCCGATCGGGATCGGAATCGTCCGGTCGTACGGCGTCCGTACGAGTCGTACGGAAACGGCTCCGGATACGAATCGTACGGACGGAGATTTTACCGGATCGGAATCGACCCTCAAGAGTCTGGGAGAGATACCAATGCGAAAAAGTACATCAATGAGCCTAACTGGTTTGAAGAAGTCTGCATCATCATCATCACGTAAAACGGTCCAGACCACCATTAGAAGCATGTTTTGGTCGGAGGCGCCATTTGAAAGCAACCACCCAACGGCACGTCTGTATAACGCAAAGCTGGCTAAAATGCTAGCGCTGGACCTTCTCCCTTTTTCTTTCGTGGAAGGGGTGGGTTTTCTAGAATTTGTGGCAACAGTCTGCACTAAATGGAAGGCTCCTAGCCGGTCCTATTTTGCCAGAGTTGCGGTTCCACCACTACATCAAGATGTGCTGGAGGTGATTGGGGCAGCTTTGCAGAAGAGTGCTGTTCACACTATCCATCTGACAACAGACATGTGGACCAGTTGCCAAGTCCTTGATTACATGTGCATCACTGCACACTGGGTCTCTTTTGCAAGGGTTGGAAACAAGTTAAATGCAGGTGTTGACCCGGACACAGTCTTTCAAGCTACTCGGAAACATGCAACAGTAGCCATGTTTGCCATGGAGAAATCTCATACTGCACAAAACCTTTTGGATGAGTTTCAGAGTAAGGTCTATGAATGGCTGCATCCAAGAAAGCGCATGATTGGTTATGTTTCCATGGATAATGGCAGTAATATAGTTAAGGTCATGCATGAGGGTGGCTATTTCAGAGTGCCGTGTTTGGCGCACAGTAGTAACATTATTGTGCAAGATTTCTTTAAAAAAGAAAACACAGTCAGCAAGTTACTGACCACCTGCCGAAGAATCTGCACACATTTCAGCCATTCTTTTAAGGCCCGGAAGCAGCTGAGGAACATGCAACGTGAACGTAGACTGCCAGTCAGAGGACTCATCCAGGAGGTGGTAACACGTTGGAACTCAACCTTCTACATGCTTGAGTGTCTGTTTGATCAGTGGGTGGTAATCAATTAGTATGTCTGTGCACTGGGTTCTACTATGAAAGAGATGTGGCTAGAGTTAGAGGAATGTAAGTTAGTTAAAAGCCTGACAGACATGATTCGTCCTTTTGAGGTCTTCACGCGTGAAGTCAGCAGGGAGGACTGTACTTTGGGCAAAGCTATCCCATTGTTGCGCATGCTAGAGCACCAACTGAAGGCGGTGTCTTCAACGTTCCGAGATGATGGTGAAAAGCAAGATGCATACAGTTGGCAGAGAGGGTATTAAGCCGCCTAGTTGTCAATGAAAGGCTTAAAAAAATATATACAGAACAACATTACATTTGTGCCACTATTCTGGATCCACGGTACAAAAAGGCCGTGGCCAGCAAAGCATTCATTTCTTTTAATGAAGCAGATGTTACAAAGTACAAACATTGGCTAGCTCTGTCAGCCACTCGGTTAGAAAAAGAGCGGCAGAAAATTGAAGGAACCGGCAGAAGTACTACTGAATCAGCAGGCCATCCGGCGTCAAGTTCCACTTCTGAATCTGTGGCCGAAGGGAGTCACTTTTCCTCGCAGCCGTTAACGACACCAACAACCGTATCATCATCCTCACCTGCACCAGGCCCAGCCATAATATTGTCGGAAGCGGATTGGCTAACTCATCAAGGGTTTGCTCGTTCCAGTGATGCAAAGGCCACAGATGGTATGCAAAGTGGAGCAACCCTGGAGAACCTTGAGTAGATGGTGCAGGCCTATCTGGATGACCCAACAGAGGTCTTTGTTAATCAGAACCCATTGCTGTATTGGTATGGGAAAAGGCCATCTCTGTTAGCTGACCTACTCCCGTCTCAATTCACAGAGTTTGACGACGAGCTCTACTTCCCTGACACCAAGGCCTGAAAATGACTTCCTTTTTTTTACGTCCTTATTCACTTTTATTCCTGTGTGTCTTTCTTTGTTTTGCAACTTTTACCACAACAAAACTCTAATCACCTAATCACAAGTCCATCAGCAGCACTGTCTTCATCTTATTTCCTTATTGATTTGAAGGTGCCACAGACTGCATTCCTGAGGTTCACAAGTTCACAACTCAATCATGCTCCTCTATCCTCCTCCTCTAGACTACCCCAATCCATTTCCCTCAAGGCAGATAGCTGGATTACGCAGAATCAAGAAACTTTGTCTTCGTAGGCGAGTCCCCTCAAGTGGGACTGGAATTACTGACTACATGCTTGCTGATTGCTGACAGTTACTTCTGAAATTGACAGGAGAGGCTGCCCTGTGGGCCTTCACTTTCAGAAGAAGATGCGAACAAAAAGTGGAACAGGTAATGATTAATTAGAAGATGGCATGCAGTGGACAGCAAAGGCTGTCTGGCTCTAATGAAAGCAATTGCTGTTTGTTTGTTGTGCATGAAATTAATCATATGTCTTCTGTTATTATTTAATCTTTTACACACTAAGGGGTCGATTCCGATCCGGTAAAAAGCGCTCCGAATCGTCGTACGGAGCATTTTTTTCCGTACGAATCGTACCCGTAACCGTCCCCGTACGAACGACGTAGTACGATCCACACCCCATGCAGCTATCCGTCCGAATCGTACCAGGGACCGTACGAATGAAATTCCTGTACGAATCGCCCTCGGAAGCCGCTGTACGCGACGTTAATACGTTTCGCGGCTGCTTTTTACGACCCGGCAAGTACGATCCGTGTTGGGTACGCTCCGTACGACCCTTTTTCTACGGGAGCTGGAAACTGTCGTACAGTCAGAGTTCGCCCCGAAACAGGTACGGAACGGCCCCCCCGGGTACGGCGCGTACCCCCCATAATCGCAGGGGTACGTGCCCTACCCCTGCGATCATGGGGGTACGTGCCGTACACCCAGCGTACATGGGGTACGTGCCGTACCCCATGTACGCTGGGTGTACGGCACGTACCCCCATGTACGCTGGGTGTACGACACGTACCCCCATGATCACAGGGGTACGGCACGTACCCCTGCGATCATGGGGGGTACGCGCCGTACGGTGTGTAGGTGATCGTACGCTTTTCCGTACGAATCAACGTGGACCGTACGAATGGCGTCCGGGTCGCCCGATCGGGATCGGAATCGTCCGGTCGTACGGCGTCCGTACGAGTCGTACGGAAACGGCTCCGGATGCGAGTCGTACGGACGGTGATTTTACCGGATCAGAATCGACCCCTAAATGTAACTCAAGTCTACTCTGCTTTTTTTTACCTTGTTTAATTCAAATTGTATTTCAACTGTAGGGGCCGCTACGTTGCATTTTCCAATATGCAAAATGTCCTTGGACTCACTGTTTGCCAATATACCATGATGATTGATGATGAGTGTTGATGATCAAAGTTAAATAATATATATTTTTTCTTTACAGTCACTCACTGGGATGGATGGATCATCAGCGTCGGTTTACGGAAGAACTATGGCCAATTCGTGAGTGGCAAACAGGTAAACCAGTCTACAACAACTACTACAGCAGAACTACATGTCTGCCTAGTTGTGGTATGGAGTGGTCGAAGCAGTGTAGTGTTGTTATGCCAGGCAGAGTCCAGACAGCAGTTCATGTTAAATTGGGGCTTTGTGGCTTGCTGCATACAATTAGATATGCCTTGTTTGTCTGTGTCAAAGAGCCTAGGTATGCTACATCAGGTTGCTTCACTCAGTGGTGCCTGCCTTGACCGTCTGTATGGCCCTGCCGCAAGCATGGGCCAAAAATCCGTTCCGCTTGCGAAATTTGTGGAGTTTCGACGGCAAATTCGCAATCCGCGAATCTCGCAAAATTGCCGAAAATACGCAAATTCGCGAGCGGGCAGATATTTTTTTTTTAGGCCAGCTCAGTGTAGGGTTGAGGGCTAGGTTTGAGGGAATTTGGATGTTTTTTAGGGTTTAGGGCTGTTTTGGGGGTTCAGTGTGGTTTACTAGGATTTTGGGGTTGAATTTGGTAGGGTTACGGAGTCAAGGGCTCAGGGCCCAATGCAGGCTTGTTCATAATGATGTTGGCAAGGTTTTAGGGGGGTTTGGCATTTTTTGGTCCAGAATTGGCCAAATTTTGGCGTTTTTTGGTGTTTTGCGGGCGCGTGTGTTTGGGTGAAAAGTCGTACACTTTCCAGTGGATAGATTTTGTTCTGCCTTGATGAGATTCTTGGGAATTGCTGGAACAAGTGTCCTGGTAAGTTTCAAGTGGATCGAAGTAGTGGAAGTGCTGAAAACAGCAATTTTTTGTCAAGGCGCAATTTACTATGTTATCCAATGGGCGGTTTGGGGGCGCAAGGAGACAATTTTTTGGGGTGTTCCAGTTGAGCTAGGGGAACGGGGATTCTGTGAGTGGTAGGGAGGGGGCATTGGTGGTTGTGCAGGAAATTTGGGAGAAATCAATTGATGGGAAGGGTGTGTTTAGGCAAAGTCGAGGAAGGGAAACCGCTGCCGTAGGCGCCCATGTTAATTTTCGATTATTGTGTGTTTTTAGGGTACGATTGGAGTATGTTGTAGGTGGTTCTTAGTGGCTTTGCTTAGCTGGGATACGAGTTGGGAATGTCTAGTTTTGATTGCAAGTGGTTTGAGGAAAATCCATTGTGGAAAAGGGGTGTTTTGGGCCTAGTTTCAGAGTGCGTTTTGGCACGATTTTAAGGCCTGTGCGAGGTCACGGTAATGCACGTTTTTGGGAGGGTAATGTGGGGTGTTCTAGATTTTTGGGAGTGGGTTTAGGGGTCTGGGGGCACTGCTGGGAACGCCTAATTTTGTGTCAAAAGAGCAGTTTGGTCCTAGGTTGAGGGGAAAGGGGAATTAGGCCCTGTTTCTGAGGTGCATGTTTGCCATTGGCTTACATTGGTGGCCTGCAAGGTAGCAGTATTGCATGTTTTTGGGGGGCTATTTGGGGGTGTTCTAGAATTTTGGGAGTGGGTTTAGGGGTCTGAGAGCACTGCTGGGAAGGTCTAATTTTGATTGCAAGTGGTTTGAAGAAAATCCATGGTGGAAAAGGGGTGTTTTGGGCCTAGTTTCAGAGTGCGTTTTGGCACGATTTTAAGGCCTGTGCGAGGTCACTGTAATGCACGTTTTTGGGAGGGTAATGTGTGGTGTTCTAGATTTTTGGGAGTGGGTTTAGGGGTCTGGGAGCACTGCTGGGAAGGTCTAATTTTGTGTCAAAAGAGCAGTTTGGCCATAGGTTGAGGGGAAAAGGGAATTAGGCCCTGTTTCTGAAGTCCTTTTTTGCCATTGTCTTACATTGGCGGCCTGCAAGGTAGCAGTATGACATGTTTTTGGGGGGCTATTTGGGGGTGTTCTAGATTTTTGGGAGTGGGTTTAGGGGTCTGGGAGCACTGCTGGAAAGGTCTAATTTTGTGTCAAAAGAGCAGTTTGGTCGTAGGTTGAGGGGAAAGGGGAATTAGGCCCTGTTTCTGAGGTGCATTTTTGCCATTGGCTTACATTGGCGGCCTGCAAGGTAGCAGTATTGCATGTTTTGGGGGGGCTATTTGGGGGTGTTCTAGAGTTTTGGGAGTGGATTTAGGGGTCTGGGAGCACTGCTGGGGAGGTTTAATGTTGTGTCAAAAGAGCAGTTTGGACGTAGGTTGAGGGGAAAGGGGAATTAGGCCCTGTTTCTGAGGTGCATTTTTGCCATTGGCTAATATTGGCGGCCTGCGAGGTAGCTGTATTGCATGTTTTTGGGGGGCTATTTGGGGGTGTTGTACATGTTTGGCAGTGGGTTTAGGGTTATGGGAGCACTGCTGGGAAGGTCTAATTTTGTGTCAAAAGAGCAGTTTGGTCGTAGGTTGAGGGGAAAGGGCAATTAGGCCCTGTTTCTGAGGTACATTTTTGCCATTGGCTTACATTGGCGGCCTGCAAGGTAGCAGTGTTGCATGTTTTGGGGGGCTATTTGGGGGTGTTCTAGATTTTTGAGAGTGGGTTTATGGGTCTGGGAGCACTGCCGGGAAGGTCTAGTTTTGATTGCAAGTGGTTTCAAGAAAATCCATGGTGGAAAAGGGGTGTTTTGGGCCTAGTTTCAGAGTGCGTTTTGGCACGATTTTAAGGCCTGTGCAAGGTCACGGTAATGCACGTTTTTTGGGAGGGTAATGTGGGGTGTTCTAGATCTTTGGGAGTGGGTTTAGGGGTCTGGGAGCACTGCTGGGAAGGTCTAAATTTGTGTCAAAAGAGCAGTTTGGTCGTAGGTTGGGGGGGGAAGGGGGATTAGGCCCTGTTTCTGAGGTGCATTTTTGCCATTGGCTTACATTGGCGGCCTGCAAGGTAGCAGTATGGCATGTTTTTGGGGGGCTATTTGGGGATGTTCTAGATTTTTGGGAGTGGGGTTAGGGGTCTGGGAGCACTGCTGGGAAGGTCTAATGATGTGTCAAAAGAGCAGTTTGGTCGTAGGTTGAGGGGAAAGGGGAATTAGGCCCTGTTTCTGAGGTGCATTTTTGCCATTGGCTTACATTGGCGGCCTGCGAGGTAGCTGTATTGCATGTTTTTTGGGGGGTATTTGGGGGTGTTCTACATTTTTGGGAGTGGGTTTAGGGGTCTGGGAGCACTGCTGGGAAGGTCTTATTTTGTGTCAAAAGAGCAGTTTGGACGTAGGTTGAGGGGAAAGGGGAATTAGGCCCTGTTTCTGAGGTGCATTTTTGCCATTGGCTAACATTGGCGGCCTGCGAGGTAGCTGTATTGCATGTTTTTGGGGGGCTATTTGGGGGTGTTCTACATTTTTGGGAGTGGGTTTAGGGGTCTGGGAGCACTGCTGGGAAGGTCTAATTTTGTGTCAAAAGAGCAGTTTGGTCGTAGGTTGAGGGGAAAGGGGAATCAGGCCCTATTTCTGAGGTGCATTTTTGCCATTGGCTTACATTGGCGGCC
The DNA here is from genome assembly GCF_964261635.1 of Lissotriton helveticus. Lineage (NCBI taxonomy): Eukaryota > Metazoa > Chordata > Amphibia > Caudata > Salamandridae > Lissotriton > Lissotriton helveticus. The sequence continues at coordinate 636,824,657 of NC_136057.1, read as the reverse complement.
TGCAAGGTAGCAGTATGGCATGTTTTTGGGGGGCTATTTGGGGATGTTCTACATTTTTGGGAGTGGGTTTAGGGGTCTGGGAGCACTGCTGGGAAGGTCTAATGATGTGTCAAAAGAGCAGTTTGGTCGTAGGTTGAGGGGAAAGGGGAATTAGGCCCTGTTTCTGAGGTGCATTTTTGCCATTGGCTTACATTGGCGGCCTGCGAGGTAGCTGTATTGCATGTTTTGTGGGGGGTATTTGGGGGTGTTCTACATTTTTGGGAGTGGGTTTAGGGGTCTGGGAGCACTGCTGGGAAGGTTTAATGTTGTGTCAAAAGAGCAGTTTGGACGTAGGTTGAGGGGAAAGGGGAATTAGGCCCTGTTTCTGAGGTGCATTTTTGCCTTTGGCTAATATTGGCGGCCTGCGAGGTAGCTGTATTGCATGTTTTTGGGGGGCTATTTGGGGGTGTTCTAAATTTTTGGCAGTGGGTTTAGGGCTATGGGAGCACTGCTGGGAAGGTCTAATTTTGTGTCAAAAGAGCAGTTTGGTCGTAGGTTGAAGGAAAAGGGGAATTAGGCCCTGTTTCTGAGGTGCATTTTTGCCATTGGTTTACATTGGCGGCCTGCAAGGTAGCAGTATGGCATGTTTTTGGGGGGCTATTTGGGGATGTTCTAGATTTTTGGGAGTGGGTTTAGGGGTCTGGGAGCACTGCTGGGAAGATCTAATGATGTGTCAAAAGAGCAGTTTGGTCGTAGGTTGAGGGGAAAGGGGAATTAGGCCCTGTTTCTGAGGTGCATTTTTGCTATTGGCTTACATTGGCGGCCTGCAAGGTAGCAGTATGGCATGTTTTTGGGGGGCTATTTGGGGATGTTCTAGATTTTTGAGAGTGGGTTTAGGGGTCTGGGAGCACTGCTGGGAAGGTCTAATGATGTGTCAAAAGAGCAGTTTGGTCGTAGGTTGAGGGGAAAGCGGAATTAGGCCCTGTTTCTGAGGTGCATTTTGGCAAATTGGCTAACATTGGCGGCCTGCGAGGTAGCTGTATTGCATGTTTTTGGGGGGCTATTTGGGGGTGTTCTACATTTTTGGGAGTGGGTTTAGGGGTCTGGGAGCACTGCTGGGAAGGTCTTATTTTGTGTCAAAAGAGCAGTTTGGTCGTAGGTTGAGGGGAAAGGGGAATTAGGCCCTGTTTCTGAGGTGCATTTTTGCACATTGGCTAACATTGGCGGCCTGCGAGGTAGCTGTATTGCATGTTTTTGGGGGGCTATTTGGGGATGTTCTAGATTTTTGGGAGTGGGTTTAGGGGTCTGGGAGCACTGCTGGGAATGTCTAATGATGTGTCAAAAGAGCAGTTTGGTCGTAGGTTGAGGGGAAAGGGGAATTAGGCCCTGTTTCTGAGGTGCATTTTTGACATTGGCTAACATTGGCGGCCTGCGAGGTAGCTGTATTGCATGTTTTTTGGGGGGTATTTGGGGGTGTTCTACATTTTTGGGAGTGGGTTTAGGGGTCTGGGAGCACTGCTGGGAAGGTCTTATTTTGTGTCAAAAGAGCAGTTTGGTCGTAGGTTGAGGGGAAAGGGGAATTAGGCCCTGTTTCTGAGGTGCATTTTTGCCATTGGCTAACATTGGCGGCCTGCGAGGTAGCTGTATTGCATGTTTTTGGGGGGCTATTTGGGGGTGTTCTACATTTTTGGGAGTGGGTTTAGTGGTCTGGGAGCACTGCTGGGAAGGTCTAATTTTGTGTCAAAAGAGCAGTTTGGTCATAGGTTGAGGGGAAAGGGGAATTAGGCCCTATTTCTGAGGTGCATTTTTGCCATTGGCTTACATTGGCCGCCTGCAAGGTAGCAGTATGGCATGTTTTTGGGGGGCTATTTGGGGATGTTCTAGATTTTTGGGAGTGGGTTTAGGGGTCTGGGAGCACTGCTGGGAAGGTCTAATGATGTGTCAAAAGAGCAGTTTGGTCGTAGGTTGAGGGGAAAGGGGAATTAGGCCCTGTTTCTGAGGTACATTTTTGCCATTGGCTTACATTGGCGGCCTGCGAGGTAGCTGTATTGCATGTTTTTGGGGGGTATTTGGGGGTGTTCTACATTTTTGGGAGTGGGTTTAGGGGTCTGGGAGCACTGCTCGGAAGGTCTTATTTTGTGTCAAAAGAGCAGTTTGGTCGTAGGTTGAGGGGAAAGGGGAATTAGGCCCTATTTCTGAGGTGCATTTTTGCCATTGGCTTACATTGGCGGCCTGCAAGGTAGCAGTATGGCATGTTTTTGGGGGGCTATTTGGGGATGTTCTACATTTTTGGGAGTGGGTTTAGGGGTCTGGGAGCACTGCTGGGAAGGTCTAATGATGTGTCAAAAGAGCAGTTTGGTCGTAGGTTGAGGGGAAAGGGGAATTAGGCCCTGTTTCTGAGGTGCATTTTTGCCATTGGCTTACATTGGCGGCCTGCGAGGTAGCTGTATTGCATGTTTTTTGGGGGGTATTTGGGGGTGTTCTACATTTTTGGGAGTGGGTTTAGGGGTCTGGGAGCACTGCTGGGAAGGTTTAATGTTGTGTCAAAAGAGCAGTTTGGACGTAGGTTGAGGGGAAAGGGGAATTAGGCCCTGTTTCTGAGGTGCATTTTTGCCTTTTGCTAATATTGGCGGCCTGCGAGGTAGCTGTATTGCATGTTTTTGGGGGGCTATTTGGGGGTGTTCTACATTTTTGGCAGTGGGTTTAGGGCTATGGGAGCACTGCTGGGAAGGTCTAATTTTGTGTCAAAAGAGCAGTTTGGTCGTAGGTTGAAGGGAAAGGGGAATTAGGCCCTGTTTCTGAGGTGCATTTTTGCCATTGGCTTACATTGGCGGCCTGCAAGGTAGCAGTATGGCATGTTTTTGGGGGGCTATTTGGGGATGTTCGACATTTTTGGGAGTGGGTTTAGGGGTCTGGGAGCACTGCTGGGAAGGTCTAATGATGTGTCAAAAGAGCAGTTTGGTCGTAGGTTGAGGGGAAAGGGGAATTAGGCCCTGTTTCTGAGGTGCATTTTTGCCATTGGCTTACATTGGCGGCCTGCGAGGTAGCTGTATTGCATGTTTTTTGGGGGGTATTTGGGGGTGTTCTACATTTTTGGGAGTGGGTTTAGGGGTCTGGGAGCACTGCTGGGAAGGTTTAATGTTGTGTCAAAAGAGCAGTTTGGACGTAGGTTGAGGGGAAAGGGGAATTAGGCCCTGTTTCTGAGGTGCATTTTTGCCTTTGGCTAATATTGGCGGCCTGCGAGGTAGCTGTATTGCATGTTTTTGGGGGGCTATTTGGGGATGTTCTAGATTTTTGGCAGTGGGTTTAGGGCTATGGGAGCACTGCTGGGAAGGTCTAATTTTGTGTCAAAAGAGCAGTTTGGTCGTAGGTTGAAGGGAAAGGGGAATTAGGCCCTGTTTCTGAGGTGCATTTTTGCCATTGGATTACATTGGCGGCCTGCGAGGTAGCTGTATTGCATGTTTTTTGGGGGGTATTTGGGGGTGTTCTACATTTTTGGGAGTGGGTTTAGGGGTCTGGGAGCACTGCTGGGAAGGTCTTATTTTGTGTCAAAATAGCAGTTTGGTCGTAGGTAACCGGGAACGACTAAAGCGGCGCGCCTGACCCTAAAATGGCAGTCGCCCTACAAATACAGAGGAGCATCCTGGCAGGTAGACCCAAGGGGTTTAAAGATTCGGACATAAAGATAAGCACATCCTGATACTGATTTATGAAGGGATATTGAAGTATCCTAAACTGCACCAACAACCACCAAAGTGCCAGCTAAATTGGTCCATTCCAGGACATAGCCACTGAAAGGGGACTGTTGGCAGACCAATAACGAAGGAGCAAAAGAGAAAGGGGACTATGCACAGGAGTGAGGCTACTCCTTCACAGAAGAACAACAGAAGAACAACAGTTACAAAAAAGGCGGACATCTTGTAACTACCAGCCACAAACCAGACTTATCAGATAGGGATAGGCAAATGAATTTCCTGTGATATAGTAACATATATATAATGCAATAATTAGGGTAAAGCAGAGAAAATCATACTTATTGCAAAACACTGATATATGTTTTTATTATCCAATACCTTATTACTACTAAGAAGAGATCAATTAAGAACAAATCATTATAAGACGGAATTCGGGACGGGAAAATGGAGGAAAGTCATAAAGGGATGTCAGGTTACAATGCACAGAGCATAAAATATCCTCCTATGCTATCCAAAAATGCTGCCAAAAAATTCAAACATAACACCCTGAGAAAAAACCCGGACATATTATTCGCAGACCCTTATTTTGATAGAGTGAAAGGCTCTATAATTAATGACCTAATTTTCTACATGCATAAAACAGCTAAATGGCGTAATGCCCTCACAGAATTGTTGCCCATAAAAGGTATGAAAAACATTCCGCATGGCACAAAACTACTGACCTCACCTTCAAAAAGGTGCAATGCAGAACTATGCATCACTTTATATAAAACAGGAATAGTGCTGATACAAGCGGCCAATAGAGACCTGGAGGAATTTGAAAAGTCTTTCCTAATATTAAAAGAATCCCTAGATAGACCAAGACACCAACTACCCAAGACCCCAGCTGATGCCTCTCCGGACAATAATGATACTACCGTTAAAGACGCCAACCAAACGGTGGGTCATTACACCCAAAATTCCTGCTCTGGAGGTATTACTGAATCTGTGATGGCAACACCAGAGAAAGAGTCAGAAGGGACAGAGAGATCTACCAATCCAAACGAAGAACAGGACTAGGTACAAAGAGCAGAGTTGATGTCACCACTATTCGGAGCGAATATATTGGAAGAGGGTACCGCAGCACCTAACGAGTCACCTGCCGACCCGCCACTTCAATCGAATACAAAACAGGAGTCTTATAGATCCACACCCACAAATACTCTAATAACACCACTCAACAGTGATAATACTCGTGACCTATCATATAATGTCGGAAGTGGAAATCAAATGAAGGATATAAAGGAAAGAATTGTGGGAGTGAGAACAAATCAATTACGGAGAAGAGCAAAATGCAAAACTTGGTCTAACAGATCAAGCCTCGTTAAGAAATCACCTCGAAACTTGAAAGAAATTAAGGAGCTCCTGAACATAGTAGACAAACTGGCACAAGGCTCGCTGAAAATTTCAAAAGTAATCGATAAAATGTGGGAGATGACAGTAAGCACACACTCAAAGGTCTCGCATATTCAGAATTTGGTACTATCCACACAAAGATGGAATGATGAGATGGACCAGTCTCAAAAAAACATGATCAGTAGACCAGACAGGACAAATCCCCTTTCAAATGAAGAAACCCTAGCCTTACTCAGTACTTACGAACAACCGGAACGTGGGAGCGCTGAGAGAATCAAAACAGTACCAATAGATGTTAACAGAACATCCAGAAAGAACGATAGGAAAGCAATCCACCGCAACCTACAACATATCCAACTAACAGCAACGGAATCCGAAAATGGGAACCCCAGTAACTCGGAAAAACCTCTGAGTTGCCTTCTACTCAATTGTCGTTCGGCAACTAAACATGCTTCAGACATAGCAGCCCTCATCCTCAATAAGGAAATTGACCTAGCAATATTCACGGAAACATGGCTCAATGAAACATCATCGCCAGCCATTGATCTATTAGTACCACCGCAATATAACATTGTGAGATTAGATAGGCCAAGGAAAGTAGGAGAAGGTATAGCATGCATCCACCGATCAGAGATAGAAGTCAACCAAATCCAAGCCGACCCCTTTGAATATTGTGAATACTTGGGTCTGAACATAAGATCATCAAGCAACCAGAAATGCAATCTGCATGCGTTCTACCATCCACCTGGAAATAACGTACAGTTTACAGAGCAACTAATAGAGATCATTACGACTAACTACGATCCTGATGCCAATAACATTTTCCTGGGAGACTTTAATCTACATTGGGACGATGAAAATGACAAAACGGTTAACCTGCTTAAAGAGTTCCTCGCAGAACTAAACCTTACACAAGCTTGCACCCAACCCACACATGCACAAGGAGCGACCTTAGACTGGATTATTGCAAATAAGAAAGAGACATCTATACTCGCTATTGATCCTTGTGATTGGTCTGACCATTACGCCATAACATTTGTGATTCCCTCAGTGAAAAAGGGTAGGACTGTACAACCCCCCAGGTCCAAAAAAGCGATACGAGATTCCAAAGAGGCGAATATTGAGTTACTGGTTGAAAGATGCGAGAAAGATTTAAAGTCACCTGACGACATGGAGAATGTAAATGAGTTGACTGATCACTACCTAACCTCAATTGGAAATATTGTCAATGACACCATGCCACTAAAATTGAAAAGAGTCGCAGAAAAACCAAAAAATCCTTGGTTCAATGGATCACTAAATGAGGAAAGGCGCAAATTGAGAACTGCCGAAAGAAACTGGAGACGACACCCTTCCTCTCCTGAGCTAAAAGCCCTTAGGACCACCAGAAGGCACTATAACAAACGGATAATCAATTCCAAGAAAGAATATATAAGAGCAGAACTTGACAATGCCAAAAACAGACCTCGAAAACTCTTCGAGATCTTAAAACAACAATCAGACAAACTGGCTAAATCGGCACAAGAACATTCTAAGACTCCCTTAAGCGGCGAGGAATTCTCCTCATTTTTCACAGAAAAGACCAAATCGCTAGAGGTAGAGCTCTCAAATGCCGCGGCTATCCTCCCGACCCACCATATGCCGACAAATGCGGCCCCTATGACAACAGAGAGGACGAAGGCAAAAAATAAAGCGAATTGGGACATATTTGAACTATATGACCAGGTCGAGATCGCTAAAACGCTCTCAGAAATTAGACCGAACAACCATTATCATGACCCTTTACCGGCAAAGTGTGTACGAGAAATCAGCCACATCCTGGTCCCAATCTGGACCAAAATAATAAACGCGTCTCTTGCACAAGGGATCCTCCCAGACTGCCTAAAAACAGGACAAGTAGTGCCAATAATCAAAAAACCGACTGCAGACACAACAGATCCGAATAACTATCGCCCAGTAACGAATATCCCTTTATTGGCCAAACTTATTGAGAAATGCGTGCAGAAACAATTGAATCAACATATTACCAAGTTCTCCTTATTAGACGAATGCCAATCAGGCTTCAGAGCAGGGCATAGCACGGAAACAGCGATCCTGCACATTGTAGATGACGCGCTACAAGCCCTAGACCAAAAGCAAGCTTGCCTATTGATTCTTTTAGACCTATCAGCCGCATTTGACACGGTAAATCATGAAGCATTATTGTCCAGACTACAGATCAGGATGGGATTGTCCGGAAATGTGCTGAAATGGTTCAATTCTTTCCTACGCAACAGAACACAGCGATTCCTGGTTAACCAAGCAATCTCACCCGCATGTCCTAATACAATTGGGGTCCCTCAGGGCTCAACACTATCCCCAGATCTATTCAACCTATATGTCGAACCTCTTACAGACATTCTACGGAAATCTCAGATTTCCTACCACATGTATGCAGACGACACGCAAATATACTTGAAGATTGCCAATCTTGAGGACATTGACCTAATGAATGAGACACTAAAAATGGCTTTGGAATGGTTAACCTCTAACCATCTGAAACTAAATGCTCATAAAACAGAATTCTTGCTAATTTCACCACCAAGGAGCAACTCTGAAATAAAGGAATGGACCAAACGGCTGACGGCACTAAACTGCACCCCAACGCTTGTCAACTCAGCTAAATCACTAGGAATTACACTTGATGATAATCTTGACATGAAAGTCCACATTAACTCAATGGCGAAAAGTGCCCGCTTCCACCTGAGCTACTTAAGAAAATTAAAACCATTCATCTCGGAAGCAGATTTAAAACTGGCTATTCAATCGCTAGTTATATCAAGGATCGAATATGGTTGCTTCACATTAGCCGGCCTACCAAAAACATCTACAGCACCACTAAAAGCCTGTCTCAACGCAGCGGCAAGACTCATCACGGGGTCTAAGAAATATGATCATATTTCTCCTCACCTGAAAGCACTAAACTGGCTACCCTACGAGGCTAGAATTCAAATGAGGATAGCATGCATCACCCACAAAGCGGTGCACTATAACACACCAAGATATCTAGCCAAGAAAATCAAGCTATCGGGAGGAAACAGACCGACTAGAAGTGCCAAGGAGTTTAATGTTGCGGCCAGCCATCTTCCGTAAGAAAAAGTCTTATGACCGATCATTCTCCGGGGCTGCCCCTAGAGTCTGGAACTCTCTCCCTCCAAGCATCAGGAAGATTCAAAATATTGTTCAATTCAAACGGGAATTGAAAAGCCATATGTTGAGGATGTACCTTGATTAGGAAAGCTAACGGAACTCCGGGACGAATAGTCTTAATCAGATGAACGGTGGCCATCTGCATGAACGATATCATCGATAAGTGAATGTCTCCACCCACATACCTGAACTGAACTTTATCCTCACTGCCATCTCCTACTAGATGAACCGATAACTATGTGATAGCAGAAAACTATATAACCTCTAGTTCTTCTTATTTATCTATATTGATAGAGATAAACTAAGCCTTAGCCACCTATACTGTTAATTGCACACGCGTCTGGTATATATATATTTTGCATCCCCCTTAGCCATAAGCTCTTCTACTTCTCATAGGTTTTGTTCTATAACTCTATAATTATATAATTGTTATTTTACTGTCAATGTGTAACCATTCTTGATGTTAAGCGCTCTGATACCCACGGGTCTTGTTCGCGCTATATAAAACACTATAATAAATAAATAAATAAATAAATAGATAGGTTGAGGGGATAGGGGAATTAGGCCCTGTTTCTGAGGTGCATTTTTGCACATTGGCTAACATTGGCGGCCTGCGAGGTAGCTGTATTGCATGTTTTTGGGGGGCTATTTGGGGATGTTCTAGATTTTTGGGAGCGGGTTTAGGGGTCTGGGAGCACTGCTGGGAAGGTCTAATGATGTGTCAAAAGAGCAGTTTGGTCGTAGGTTGAGGGGAAGGGGAATTAGGCCCTGTTTCTGAGGTGCATTTTTGCCATTGGCTAACATTGGCGGCCTGCGAGGTAGCTGTATTGCATGTTTTTTGGGGGGTATTTGGGGGTGTTCTACATTTTTGGGAGTGGGTTTAGGGGTCTGGGAGCACTGCTGGGAAGGTCTTATTTTGTGTCAAAAGAGCAGTTTGGTCGTAGGTTGAGGGAAAAGGGGAATTAGGCCCTGTTTCTGAGGTGCATTTTTGCCATTGGCTAACATTGGCGGCCTGCGAGGTAGCTGTATTGCATGTTTTTGGGGGGCTTTTTGGGGATGTTCCACATTTTTGGGAGTGGGTTTAGTGGTCTGGGAGCACTGCTGGGAAGGTCTAATTTTGTGTCAAAAGAGCAGTTTGGTCGTAGGTTGAGGGGAAAGGGGAATTAGGCCCTATTTCTGAGGTGCATTTTTGCCATTGGCTTACATTGGCGGCCTGCAAGGTAGCAGTATGGCATGTTTTTGGGGGGCTATTTGGGGATGTTCTAGATTTTTGGGAGTGGGTTTAGGGGTCTGGGAGCACTGCTGGGAAGGTCTAATGATGTGTCAAAAGAGCAGTTTGGTCGTAGGTTGAGGGGAAAGGGGAATTAGGCCCTGTTTCTGAGGTACATTTTTGCCATTGGCTTACATTGGCGGCCTGCGAGGTAGCTGTATTGCATGTTTTTTGGGGGGTATTTGGCGGTGTTCTACATTTTTGGGAGTGGGTTTAGGGGTCTGGGAGCACTGCTCGGAAGGTCTTATTTTGTGTCAAAAGAGCAGTTTGGTCGTAGGTTGAGGGGAAAGGGGAATTAGGCCCTGTTTCTGAGGTGCATTTTTGCAAATTGGCTAACATTGGCGGCCTGCGAGGTAGCTGTATTGCATGTTTTTGGGGGGCTATTTGGGGGTGTTCTACATTTTTGGGAGTGGGTTTAGGGATCTGGGAGCACTGCTGGGAAGGTCATATTTTGTGTCAAAAGAGCAGTTTGGTCGTAGGTTGAGGGGAAAGGGGAATTAGGCCCTGTTTCTGAGGTGCATTTTTGCACATTGGCTAACATTGGCGGCCTGCGAGGTAGCTGTATTGCATGTTTTTGGGGGGCTATTTGGGGGTGTTCTACATTTTTGGGAGTGGGTTTAGGGGTCTGGGAGCACTGCTGGGAAGGTCATATTTTGTGTCAAAAGAGCAGTTTGGTCGTAGGTTGAGGGGAAAGGGGAATTAGGCCCTGTTTCTGAGGTGCATTTTTGCACATTGGCTAACATTGGCGGCCTGCGAGGTAGCAGTATGGCATGTTTTTGGGGGGCTATTTGGGGGTGTTCTACATTTTTGGGAGTGGGTTTAGGGGTCTGGGAGCACTGCTGGGAAGGTCTTATTTTGTGTCAAAAGAGCAGTTTGGCCGTAGGTTGAGGGGAAAGGGGAATTAGGCTCTGTTTCTGAGGTGCATTTTTGCCATTGGCTAACATTGGCGGCCTGCGGGGTAGCTGTATTGCATGTTTTTGGGGGGCTATTTGGGGGTGTTCTACATTTTTGGGAATGGGTTTAGGGGTCTGGGAGCACTGCTGGGAAGGACTAATTTTGTGTCAAAAGAGCAGTTTGGTCGTAGGTTGAGGGGAAAGGGGAATTAGGCCCTATTCCTGAGGTGCATTTTTGCCATTGGCTTACATTGGCGGCCTGCAAGGTAGCAGTATGGCATGTTTTTGGGGGGCTATTTGGGGATGTTCTAGATTTTTGGGAGTGGGTTTAGGGGTCTGGGAGCACTGCTGGGAAGGTCTAATGATGTGTCAAAACAGCAGTTTGGTCGTAGGTTGAGGGGAAAGGGGAATTAGGCCCTGTTTCTGAGGTGCATTTTTGCACATTGGCTAACATTGGCGGCCTGCGAGGTAGCTGTATTGCATGTTTTTGGGGGGCTATTTGAGGGTGTTCTACATTTTTGGGAGTGGGTTTAGGGGTCTTGGAGCACTGCTGGGAAGGTCTAATTTTGTGTCAAAAGAGCAGTTTGGTCGTAGGTTATGGGGAAAGGGGAAAGGGGAATTAGGCCCTATTTCTGAGGTGCATTTTTGCCATTGGCTTACATTGGCGGCCTGCGAGGTAGCAGTATTGCATGTTTTTGGGGGGCTATTTGTGGGTGTTCTAGATTTTTGGGAATGGGTTTAGGGGTCTGAGAGCACTACATGGAAGGTCTAATTTTGATTGCAAGTGGAAAATCCATGGTGGAAAAGGGGTGTTTTGGGCCTAGTTTCAGAGTGCATTTTGGCACAATTTTAAGGCCTGTGCGAGGTCACTGTAATGCACGTTTATGGGAGGGTAATGTGGGGTGTTCTAGATTTTTGGGAGTGGGTTTAGGGGTCTGGGAGCACTGCTGGGAAGGTCTAAGAGCAGTTTGGTCGTAGGTTGAGGGGAAAGGGGAATTAGGCCCTGTTTCTGAGGTGCATTTTTGCCATTGGCTTACATTGGCGGCCTGCGAGGTAGCTGTATTGCATGTTTTTTGGGGGGTATTTGGGGGTGTTCTACATTTTTGGGAGTGGGTTTAGGGGTCTGGGAGCACTGCTCGGAAGGTCTTATTTTGTGTCAAAAGAGCAGTTTGGTCGTAGGTTGAGGGGAAAGGGGATTAGGCCCTGTTTCTGAGGTGCATTTTTGCAAATTTGCTAACATTGGCGGCCTGCAAGGTAGCTGTATTGCATGTTTTTGGGGGGCTATTTGGGGGTGTTGTACATTTTTGGGAGTGGGTTTAGGGGTCTGGGAGCACTGCTGGGAAGGTCTTATTTTGTGTCAAAAGAGCAGTTTGGTTGTAGGTTGAGGGGAAAGGGGAATTAGGCCCTGTTTCTGAGGTGCATTTTTGCACATTGGCTAACATTGGCGGCCTGCGAGGTAGCTGTATTGCATGTTTTTGGGGGCTATTTGGGGGTGTTCTACATTTTTGGGAGTGGGTTTAGGGGTCTGGGAGCACTGCTGGGAAGGTCTTATTTTGTGTCAAAAGAGCAGTTTGGCCGTAGGTTGAGGGGAAAGGGGAATTAGGCCCTGTTTCTGAGGTGCATTTTTGCCATTGGCTAACATTGGCGGCCTGCAAGGTAGCAGTATGGCATGTTTTTGGGGGGCTATTTGGGGATGTTCTAGATTTTTGGGAGTGGGTTTAGGGGTCTGGGAGCACTGCTGGGAAGGTCTAATGATGTGTCAAAAGAGCAGTTTGGTCGTAGGTTGAGGGGAAAGGGGAATTAGGCCCTGTTTCTGAGGTGCATTTTTGCCATTGGCTTACATTGGCGGCCTGCGAGGTAGCTGTATTGCATGTTTTTTGGGGGGTATTTGGGGGTGTTCTACATTTTTGGGAGTGGGTTTAGGGTTCTGGGAGCACTGCTCGGAAGGTCTTATTTTGTGTCAAAAGAGCAGTTTGGTCGTAGGTTGAGGGGAAAGGGGAATTAGGCCCTGTTTCTGAGGTGCATTTTTGCAAATTGGATAACATTGGCGGCCTGCGAGGTAGCTGTATTGCCTGTTTTTGGGGGGTATTTGGGGGTGTTCTACATTTTTGGGAGTGGGTTTAGGGGTCTGGGAGCACTGCTGGGAAGGTCTTATTTTGTGTCAAAAGAGCAGTTTGGTCATAGGTTGAGGGGAAAGGGGAATTAGGCCCTGTTTCTGAGGTGCATTTTTGCACATTGGCTAACATTGGCGGCCTGCGAGGTAGCTGTATTGCATGTTTTTGGGGGGCTATTTGGGGGTGTTCTACATTTTTGGGAGTGGGTTTAGGGGTCTGGGAGCACTGCTGGGAAGGTCTTATTTTGTGTCAAAAGAGCAGTTTGGCCGTAGGTTGAGGGGAAAGGGGAATTAGGCCCTGTTTCTGAGGTGCATTTTTGCCATTGGCTAACATTTGCGGCCTGCGAGGTAGCTGTATTGCATGTTTTTGGAGGGCTATTTGGGGGTGTTCTACATTTTTGGGAATGGGTTTAGGGGTCTGGGAGCACTGCTGGGAAGGTCTAATGATGTGTCAAAAGAGCAGTTTGGTCGTAGGTTGAGGGGAAAGGGGAATTAGGCCCTGTTTCTGAGGTGCATTTTTGCACATTGGCTAACATTGGCGGTCTGCGAGGTAGCTGTATTGCATGTTTTTGGGGGGCTATTGGAGGGTGTTCTACATTTTTGGGAGTGGGTTTAGGGGTCTGGGAGCACTGCTGGGAAGGTCTAATTTTGTGTCAAAAGAGCAGTTTGGTCGTAGGTTGAGGGGAAAGGGGAATTAGGCCCTATTTCTGTGGTGCATTTTTGCCATTGGCTTACATTGGCGGCCTGCGAGGTAGCAGTATTGCATGTTTTTGGGGGGCTATTTGTGGGTGTTCTAGATTTTTGGGAATGGGTTTAGGGGTCTGAGAGCACTACATGGAAGGTCTAATTTTGATTGCAAGTGGAAAATCCATGGTGGAAAAGGGGTGTTTTGGGCCTAGTTTCAGAGTGCGTTTTAGCACGATTTTAAGGCCTGTGCGAGGTCACGGTAATGCACGTTTTTGGGGGGTAATGTGGGGTGTTCTAGATTTTTGGGAGTGGGTTTAGGGGTCTGGGAGCACTGCTGGGAAGGTCTAATTTTGTGTCAAAAGAGCAGTTTGGTCGTAGGTTGAGGGGAAAGGGGAATTAGGCCCTGTTTCTGAGGTGCATTTTTGCCATTGGCTTACATTGGTGGCCTGCGAGGTAGCTGTATTGCATGTTTTTTGGGGGGTATTTTGGGGTGTTCTACATTTTTGGGAGTGGGTTTAGGGGTCTGGGAGCACTGCTCGGAAGGTCTTATTTTGTGTCAAAAGAGCAGTTTGGTCGTAGGTTGAGGGGAAAGGGGAATTAGGCCCTGTTTCTGAGGTGCATTTTTGCAAATTTGCTAACATTGGCGGCCTGCGAGGTAGCTGTATTGCATGTTTTTGGGGGGCTATTTGGGGGTGTTCTACATTTTTGGGAGTGGGTTTAGGGGTCTGGGAGCACTGCTGGGAAGGTCTTATTTTGTGTCAAAAGAGCAGTTTGGTCGTAGGTTGAGGGGAAAGGGGAATTAGGCCCTGTTTCTGAGGTGCATTTTTGCACATTGGCTAACATTGGCGGCCTGCGAGGTAGCTGTATTGCATGTTTTTGGGGGGCTATTTGGGGGTGTTCTACATTTTTGGGAGAGGGTTTAGGGGTCTGGGAGCACTGCTGGGAAGGTCTAATTTTGTGTCAAAAGAGCAGTTTGGTCGTAGGTTGAGGGGGAAAGGGGAATTAGGCCCTATTTCTGAGGTGCATTTTGCCATTGGCTTACATTGGCGGCCTGCAAGGTGGCAGTATGGCATGTTTTTGGGGGGCTATTTGGGGATGTTCTAGATTTTTGGGAGTGGGTTTAGGGGTCTGGGAGCACTGCTGGGAAGGTCTAATGATGTGTCAAAAGAGCAGTTTGGTCGTAGGTTGAGGGGAAAGGGGAATTAGGCCCTGTTTCTGAGGTGCATTTTTGCCATTGGCTTACATTGGCGGCCTGCGAGGTAGCTGTATTGCATGTTTTTTGGGGGGTATTTGGGGGTGTTCTACATTTTTGGGAGTGGGTTTAGGGGTCTGGGAGCACTGCTGGGAAGGTCTTATTTTGTGTCAAAAGAGCAGTTTGGTCGTAGGTTGAGGGGAAAGGGGAATTAGGCCCTGTTTCTGAGGTGCATTTTTGCACATTGGCTAACATTGGCGGCCTGCGAGGTAGCTGTATTGCATGTTTTTGGGGGGCTATTTGAGGGTGTTCTAAATTTTTGGGAGTGGGTTTAGGGGTCTGGGAGCACTGCTGGGAAGGTCTAATTTTGTGTCAAAAGAGCAGTTTGGTCATAGGTTGAGGGGAAAGGGGAATTAGGCCCTATTTCTGAGGTGCATTTTTGCCATTGGCTTACATTGGCGGCCTGGAAGGTAGCAGTATTGCATGTTTTTGGGGGGCTATTTGTGGGTGTTCTAGATTTTTGGGAATGGGTTTAGGGGTCTGAGAGCACTACTTGGAAGGTCTAATTTTGATTGCAAGTGGAAAATCCATGGTGGAAAAGGGGTGTTTTGGGACTAGTTTCAGAGTGCGTTTTGGCACGATTTTAAGGCCTGTGCGAGGTCACGGTAATGCACGTTTTTGGGGGGAAATGTGGGGTGTTCTAGATTTTTGGGAGTGGGTTCAGGGGTCTGGGAGCACTGCTGGGAAGGTCTAATTTTGTGTCAAAAGAGCAGTTTGGTCGTAGGTTGTGGGGAAAGGGGAGTTAGGCCCTGTTTCTGAGGTGCATTTTTGCCATTGGCTTACATTGGCGGCCTGCAAGGTATTCGTATTGCATGTTTCTGGGGGGCTATTTGAGGGTCTTCTAGATTTTTGGGAGTGGGTTTAGGGGTCTGGAAGCACTGCTGGGAAGGTCTAATTTTGATTGCAAGTGGTTTGAAGAAAATCCATGGTGGAAAAGGGGTGTTTTGAGCCTACTTTCAGAGTGCATTTTGGCACAATTTTAAGGCCTGTGCGAGGTCACTGTAATGCACGTTTTTGGGAGGGTAATGTGGGGTGTTCTAGATTTTTAGGAGTGGGTTTAGGGGTCTGGGAGCACTGCTGGGAAGGTCTAATTTTGTGTCAAAAGAGCAGTTTGGTCGTAGGTTGAGGGGAAAGGGGAATTAGGCCCTGTTTCTGAGGTGCATTTTTGCCATTGGCTTACATTGGCGGCCTGCAAGGTAGCAGTATGGCATGTTTTTGGGGGGCTATTTGGGGATGTTCTAGATTTTTGGGAGTGGGTTTAGGGGTCTGGGAGAACTGCTGGGAAGATCTAATGATGTGTCAAAAGAGCAGTTTGGTCGTAGGTTGAGGGGAAAGGGGAATTAGGCCCTGTTTCTGAGGAGCATTTTTGCCATTGGCTTACATTGGCGGCCTGCAAGGTAGCAGTATGGCATGTTTTTGGGGGGCTATTTGGGGATGTTCTAGATTTTTGGGAGTGGGTTTAGGGGTCTGGGAGCACTGCTGGGAAGGTCTAATGATGTGTCAACAGAGCAGTTTGGTCATAGTTTGAGGGGAAAGGGGAATTAGGCCCTGTTTCTGAGGTGCATTTTTGCCATTGGCTTACATTGGCGGCCTGCGAGGTAGCTGTATTGCATGTTTTTTTGGGGGGTATTTGGGGGTGTTCTACATTTTTGGGAGTGGGTTTAGGGGTCTGGGAGCACTGCTGGGAAGGTCTTATTTTGTGTCAAAAGAGCAGTTTGGTCGTAGGTTGAGGGAAAAGGGGAATTAGGCCCTGTTTCTGAGGTGCATTTTTGCACATTGGCTAACATTGGCGGCCTGCGAGGTAGCTGTATTGCATGTTTTTGGGGGGCTATTTGGGGGTGTTCTACATTTTTGGGAGTGGGTTAAGGGGTCTGGGAGCACTGCTGGGAAGGTCTAATTTTGTGTCGAAAGAGCAGTTTGGTCATAGGTTGAGGGGAAAGGGGAATTAGGCCCTGTTTCTGAGGTGCATTTTTGACATTGGCTTACATTGGCGGCCTGCAAGGTAGCAGTATGGCATGTTTTTGGGGGGCTATTTGGGGATGTTCTAGATTTTTGGGAGTGGGTTTAGGGGTCTGGGAGCACTGCTGGGAAGATCTAATGATGTGTCAAAAGAGCAGTTTGGTCGTAGGTTGAGGGGAAAGGGGAATTAGGCCCTGTTTCTGAGGTGCATTTTTGCCATTGGCTTACATTGGCGGCCTGCAAGGTAGCAGTATGGCATGTTTTTGGGGGGCTATTTGGGGATGTTCCAGATTTTTGGGAGTGGGTTTAGGGGTCTGGGAGCACTGCTGGGAAGGTCTTATTTTGTGTCAAAAGAGCAGTTTGGTCGTAGGTTGAGGGGAAAGGGGAATTAGGCCCTGTTTCTGAGGTGCATTTTTGCACATTGGCTAACATTGGCGGCCTGCGAGGTAGCTGTATTGTATAGTTTTTGGGGGGCTATTTGGGGTGTTCTACATTTTTGGGAGTGGGTTTGGGGGTCTGGGAGCACTGCTGGGAAGGTCTAATTTTGTGTCGAAAGAGGAGTTTGGTCATAGGTTGAGGGGAAAGGGGAATTAGGCCCTATTTATGAGGTGCATTTTTGCCATCGGCTTACATTGTCGGCCTGCGAGGTAGCAGTATTGCATGTTTTTGGGGGGCTATTTGGGGATGTTCTAGATTTTTGGGAGTGGGTTTAGGGGTCTGGGAGCACTGCTGGGAAGGTCTAATGATGTGTCAAAAGAGCAGTTTGGTCGTAGGTTGAGGGGAAAGGGGAATTAGGCCCTGTTTCTGAGGTGGATTTTTGCCCTTGGCTTACATTGGCGGCCTGCGAGGTAGCTGTATTGCATGTTTTTAGGGGGGTATTTGGGGGTGTTCTACATTTTTGGGAGTGGGTTTAGGGGTCTGGGAGCACTGCTGGGAAGGTCTTATTTTGTGTCAAAAGAGCAGTTTGGTCGTAGGTTGAGGGGAAAGGGGAATTAGGCCCTGTTTCTGAGGTGCATTTTTGCCATTGGCTAACATTGGCGGCCTGCGAGGTAGCTGTATTGCATGTTTTTGGGGGGCTATTTGGGGGTGTTCTACATTTTTGGGAGTCGGTTTAGTGGTCTGGGAGCACTGCTGGGAAGGTCTAATTTTGTGACAAAAGAGCAGTTTGGTCATAGGTTGAGGGGAAAGGGGAATTAGGCCCTATTTCTGAGGTGCAGTTTTGCCATTGGCTTACATTGGCGGCCTGCAAGGTAGCAGTATGGCATGTTTTTGGGGGGCTATTTGGGGATGATCTAGATTTTTGGGAGTGGGTTTAGGGGTCTGGAAGCACTGCTGGGAAGGTCTAATGATGTGTCAAAAGAGCAGTTTGGTCGTAGGTTGAGGGGAAAGGGGAATTAGGCCCTGTTTCTGAGGTGCATTTTTGCCATTGGCTTACATTGGCGGCCTGCGAGGTAGCTGTATTGCATGTTTTTTCGGGGGTATTTGGGGGTGTTCTACATTTTTGGGAGTGGGTTTAGGGGTCTGGAAGCACTGCTCGGAAGGTCTTATTTTGTGTCAAAAGAGCAGTTTGGTCCTAGGTTGAGGGGAAAGGGGAATTAGGCCCTGTTTCTGAGGTGCATTTTTGCACATTGGCTAACATTGGCGGCCTGCGAGGTAGCTGTATTGCATGTTTTTGGGGGGCTACTTGGGGGTGTTCTACATTTTTGGGAGTGGGTTTAGGGGTCTGGGAGCACTGCTGGGAAGGTCTAATTTTGTGTCAAAAGAGCAGTTTGGTCGTAGGTTGAGGGGAAAGGGGAATTAGGCCCTATTTCTGAGGTGCATTTTTGCCATTGGCTTACATTGGCGGCCTGCGAGGTAGCAGTATTGCATGTTTTTGGGGGGCTATTTGTGGGTGTTCTAGATTTTTGGGAGTGGGTTTAGGGGTCTGGGAGCACTACTTGGGAAGTCTAATTTTGATTGCAAGTAGAAAATCCATGGTGGAAAAGGGGTGTTTTGGGCCTAGTTTCAGAGTGCGTTTTGGCACGATTTTAAGGCCTGTGCGAGGTCACGGTAATGCACGTTTTTGGGGGGTAATGTGGGGTGTTCTAGATTTTTGGGAGTGGGTTTAGGGGTCTGGGAGCACTGCTGGGAAGGTCTAATTTTGTTTCAAAAGAACAGTTTGGTCGTAGGTTGAGGGGAAAGGGGAATTAGGTCCTGTTTCTGAGGTGCATTTTTGCCTTTGGCTAACATTGACGGCCTGCGAGGTAGCTGTATTGCATGTTTTTGAGGGGCTATTTGGGGGTGTTCTACATTTTTGGGAGTGGGTTTAGGGGTCTGGGAGCACTGCTGGGAAGGTCTAATATTGTGTCCAAACAGCAGTTTGGTCGTGGGTTGAGGGGAAAGGTAATTTTGCCCTGTGTCTAAGGTGCATTTCGGCCCATAGGCTAACATTGCCGGTAATGCGTTATTGCAGATGTCACTGGAGAAAACTCTTCTCGCACTTTACGCAGCTGTAGTGTAAGAAAAGGACTGTACATTTACCCAACGAGGTAGCACTTACTGGATTAGACAGTAGAAAGTACTCCAGTAATAGTTATGCAAATCGCAAAAAAATCCGCGAGTTTGCGGGAAAATCTGCGAATTCGCGTTTTATTTTGAGATTTCACGCAAATTCGCGGACCGCTGATCCGCACAATTCACCCATACTTACTAATTACTATCCTTGAAAAGGAGACTCAGAGTACGCACTTTCAAAATGATGCTTGCGTGTAATACTGTCGCCTCTGAAACTGAAAGTGTTATTTTTGCACTACACAGCGTACCTTATATGTTTTTTCTCCATGGTGTTTTAATATCGCTTCCTGTTTTTCCATCAACAATTACAGGCCGGCTTTTACCCTGTGCGATTGGAAAAACGATTAACTCAGGCTTACCATTAGCGATTCGCAATTCCGCATCCGCCAGGCAGGCAGTGGACAGTGTGTCTGGTCACCACTGATTGATCGACTGAGCGTCAGATGGAATGAAGGAGTACCGCGAATAAGGAATGGCTGGATGCACGCAACTTCCCAAATTCAACAGGACAACTACAACATACAGTTACAGTATCCTCTTCACTTCTCCTTATCTTTTAAATAATGTTATTGTTGTTAACCTATACGAGTGTGACTCATTGTATACGTTTTTGTTAGCTATTTTTAAAACTAATTTCATGTACTAAGGGGTCCATTAGGATGTCGGGCGGACGAAAACACCGTCCGCCGCTTTTCCGCCCCGGTCGCATTGCGGCCGGGGCGGAAATGGAACCATATGGTGGCGGTGTCTATCAGACACCGCCATCCATATTAGGGTGCCTGTCTGCAGCTGCTTTTCCGCGGCGGCAATGCCGCCACGGAAAGGCAGGCGGGGATTGCTGCAGGGGCCCCCTGCAGGGCCCCCAGGTTCACGACACTGTCAGGGGGCACATGGGGGGCACCTATGGTACCCCCCCACATTTGCATATGCAAAGCGGCAGGCACCGCGCGGTGCCTGCCGCTTTGCATATGCAAATGCAAAAAAGCATTTTTAGCATCGTGGCGGGCGGTGCAGAGTGCACCGCCCGCCACAATGCTAAAACTACAGGATGTGCCCGCCACTGTGGCGGGCACATCCTAATGCCCCCCACGGGACCCCCGCCCTTATGGCGGGCGGTCCCTTTTCCCACTATGGTGACGGGCGGACAAAGTCCGCCCGTCATCATAATGACCCCCTAAGTGTTGTTTATTCTCTCTGAGGGCAGATAGGCAAGTGAAATTGCGTAATTACTGCAGCCCCGTACTGTCACATTGTTTCTTCATAGTTAGTAAGTTGTAGAAAGCACTACTTAGTTTAAGTAACCTAACATCCACTTAACAATCAACTTCATGCATGCAGTAGTGCATGGACTTCCTTTATGTCCCTTAAAATATTTATGGATATCTTCGTATTTAAAGATTTGTTTATCTTCATTTGTTGTTTGTCCATTCTGTGTTTTTTTCCTCTCTCCACAAAACCCCATTCCCATCCAATTTTCAAACCCTAACCCTCTTCCCCCGGGCTGTGTGGTTTTCATTGAGGTGTGACTAAATGACAACAATAATTCCACACACCTGCTGGGGAGGATAAGGTCAAAGCAACAGAAAATCAATTTCAAGGCTGGTGAAGGAATCCGAGGATATATTCTACTCAGCTTGACACAGACCAATGACTATTTGCAAATCAAATCTTATTTTCATGGGCGCCATCAACTGGATTGATCATCAAGAACATCCTCCTCCTACACGTGGCGAATGATTACGCTGCTGTGTCTTTCACCTTCAGTACTATTTCTTGTAGTAGCCAAAGCCAAACTCCACGCAACTAGTAGTTATACTTTGAATACTTTAGCATTTGTTAGGCTAAATTATGGCACTGTTCTTTTTGTGTACTGTGCTATCTATCGGACTGTTCTAATGCTCCGCTCAGGCCACTCAAGGTTTCAATTTCTTTTTTTTCATATGCTGCTACTGCCACTGTGTACCACCACAACAATGCCATTTCATCCGCCCAGGATTGCCAACCTTAATCGCCATTTGCCATGCAGCCAGCCCTGTGCCTAGCCCTATTCTCAAACATGAATCACAAGTAAGATAAGCGTTTGGGGGGAGGAAGAATAATGGAGTAGGAGGAGAGAGGAGAGACTGACGGTAGTACTAGTAAAGTAGTAGGACAATTTAATTCACTAACTCTGTGAGTGGCACTTACTTTTGTAAACATTTGGGTGATTACTTAGACAATTTGAATCAAGCCGCCAGTTAAGTTTCAGGAAAACAAACGTACAGTTAACCCCCACCCTGCCTCCCCCGCAAAACAGTAAAAACGCATATGCTATGTTTAAGTTGAAAGTAAATGATTATTTTTATCCCTAACAAAAATAAACTATCCCGCAAGACCCGACCCACCCCCCTCCCTAACCCCAAAGAATGTCCGTGAAATAAAAAGTCCCCAAACTCCAAAAAACCCAACTACCAATTCCCACCCCCCAAAAGTCTTTAAAAAAGGGGCAACGGACAGTCTCTCCTCCTCTACTGCCGCCGCCGGTGTCCTTTGGCCAGGTGGTCCCGTTGCTCCCTGCGGAGGTTCTTGAGCAGGGTTTTAACTCTCTCCATCTCCTGCTCAAGGTTGGACACCCTGAGGGTTAGGCAGTGGATGCGTGCCTTGCACCTGCTGTGGGGGGCAGCTGATTTTTTGGCTGCTTGGCGGTGGCGGGTGGCTGCGGTACCACGGCTCCGTACCGCTGGAGGCTTGCGCTGACTGGCTGACCCAGGGTGTGCGGAGGAGGATGCAGCTGTCGTGGTGGATGTTGTGGACTGAGACTGCGTGTCCTCCTCCTCCTGGGCCACCAGCCGCCGATATTCTGCGACAATCGCCTCCAGCTTCCTTTGCCGGGCCCGTCTAGCCAGCTCCTTCCATGTTAGTTTGGAAGGAGCATCTATATGAAGAAAGAAAAACATACGGTAACCAATGCTCTTTAAGATTAACACAAAATAATTCAGCAGAAAGTTGTGTCACAGTAGCACTAGCAACTTGCAAGCACAGTACATAACATTTGTGGCCTGTATCTATCTAACCTCCCACTTCGTCGGCCTCTGCTCTAACATTAGTGGGAGTTTCAGGAATCAATTCTACTAGCACTATATGGGCTCACTACATTAGACTCAGACAGTACACCAGTCTTCTTCTTCTTCTTCTCTCATGTTTAGCGAAATTGGTACGTAAACTTCTGGAAGCCGGCATAATGCCAGCACAGTCAACTTGCACCCGAGAAAAACAGACACAAGCCATGATGACACAGACTTGCGTTACTGTACCATTCTAGTACATGCAGGTGGTGAAGCTCTTATTTTTCTGTTACGGGTGGCACTGGTCATTCTCTGTTACAAGGGCTACTGCTTAATTAATTTAACTTTCACCCTGCAGTGCCAATGACTACTAGAAAAGGAAAATGAAGAAGATAAATAATATGATTATCTATACCCTCACAGGATATTTGCTTACATATGGGATGACTTTAGGTGCTTTGTTTTTTATTGAGTGAACACTGATAGGCCACACATGAATGACAGAGAGGTAGTGAGTGGCCCCCGTAATCGCAGGATATATGCTGTGCTTGCAAACTACTGCCACTAGTCATGGTAGTATTCTGAAAAATTACAACTTCTTTTCCTCGCCTTTGCTACACTGAAATGGACGAGCGGGTGCGGTGTTACATGCTCTTCAAAGTAACACTTACTACATCCAGTGACCGTCTACTCTGTCTACATACACCTATGTTATCTATGAGTAAGATAGTACCATGATCCAGACATCCATCCATTCAAAGTAAATGTCAATCATTCTTCTTAATGTCTCAACTGGACAAACCTTAGTTTTGCTCACGGAAAAACAACCTTTTTATTTTATTTTGGAAACCGCCAGCCATGCATCCGTGCTTGACTTGCATTTGAATTTAAACCAAAGGATATATTGCGCACACATACAGTTTCTGTTTCATCCACCCAGACAGTCCTCTTCCCTTTCTCCTTCCACCCATCCTTGCTTCAGCCTTCAACCGGCCATGCATAATATTCCCAGCCACCTCAGGCAGCATTCAAAAACACGTATCATTCTTTGCCAGTCATTACTTTTAACTCGCTCGTCCTTTCTTACACCCTTCTTTCCCTTTTCGTTCATCCCATCCATCAAGTTCATCTCTGATCTGACTTGGCTTCTTCTTAGATTCCATATACACGATTCCCTATTTTGTCTAGGAATGAAAAAGTGTTACTAGTACTACATAAACAAATTTAGTAATTTGTGACTCTCTAGTCTCTAAACTACAAAAAAGGTTGTTTTTTTATTTATGCTTAGCCGTAACATGTCTTACTACACTTTTTGGCACAACTGATCAATGCTTGCTTTTTAACACGCACCATTTTTCTCATAACAGACAGAAGCTTCCCTTCTAAGAACAAGAGCAAGATCAGATCATTATCACTTGGACGGAGTCAGCAACGATTCATCCCCACAAAGAAGACTTGAAGTTCCAACCAGGTGAGGGCTCTCCCACAATTAATGTGTGAAATCAGCCACTTTGCAGTTTTGAATCCTTCACCGTTTATCTTATATGATGAAGTTGATTTTAATAAATGTTTTTACTTTTAATAAAGCTTTAAAACTTACATAGACTCTGTGGTTTTTGGTCATGAGTGAGTGAGCGAAAGGGTTTGCAATTTGCAAGCATGAGTCCGTGGCTCAGAGAGGTCGGGACTCTGACTCCGTAGTCTTATGTCCTGGGTTGTATAATCATTGGGGATCAATCATCGCTGCATTCGGGAGCTAAATAATGACTCTGACACACTAGCTAGTCAGTAAGGAGATTGGGGAGTCAACTTCTGTTATGACTGAGGTATTTGGAAAGTCTAACTGCGCCTATTATAATTTATAACCAATGCCCTGTTTCTTGTTCATAGTTCTGTTTGTGCAGAATAGTCCCTGCAACAGTAGTAGTATGGATTGTCCTCCTATCTAATCAAAAAGTGAACTAGTATCTTATTCTTGGTGGCCATTGACATTTTATTGCTGGGAATTGTCAAAGCATAAACATTTAGAAGACTTCAATAGCCATTATGGACAACGCAGAGGACTGCACTCAGTGCATAGAGCTAATGCTGAATAGAATAGGAGTTTTGTTAACACCTTTTGCCAACTGTGCAAGCTTAGTTAGCTACACATACAGACTAATAATAATCTAGTAGTAATAATAATAATAATAATAATAATCTTTATTCGGTTTTTTAGCATTGCAAAACCATAAAAGATAACATAGCATAATATAAAAATATGCACAGTAAGATTTGTTTAAAAAATACAGTTGAATGTACGGGTAAAAAAGTGAAAATGCAAACAGTTGGGTGATATACGAATTAGTCCTCTGTTTTACAGGTTATTTCTATGCCTCATAATACACTTTAGGAAATTCAGTACGTGGTAGACAGTACATTCGGAGTCCAAAGTTTGAAGAGCCAGCATAGCTGGACGACATTGTCTATGGCCCCATTTTTTTAGTAAAGGGATTAGCCAAAGTTTTCGGTGGGAGTAGAAAAACTTGCAGAACAGTATTGTGTGGATGGTGGATTGTTGGGAGAGGTCATCGCATGGGCACGGATCCATCTTAGTATTCCAGTTGTTTTTTTCGGGAAATGTCACTAGCCTGAAGAAAAGATTCATTCTGAACCTTGTTAGGAGCATCTTTTCATATGGTGTAATCTCCAGGGTCAAATATAACTGAATTTTCAGGGACTGCTGCGTCATAATTGCGTGGGTAACAGATTTTTTTGTAATCATCGAGGTCAGTCTCAAGGATTCCAGATGTCTCAGTGCAACTAGTTTCAGCTCTTTTTTGGAAATTTCTTTCAAATTTTCTGGCGTGTGGTAATATTTTTGTAGGCCCAGATCGGAAAAGAAATGTCTTACATAGGACAGCCAGGCTATTTTGTGAGCATGGTCCAAAGCCATAGTGTCCTGTAGAATACTTTTAGTCAGGCTATTTTTTTCCGACAACCAGGCTCTCCTCCAGAGTAAAAGAGGTTGAATTTTAAGTAAGTCTTCGATGTATGGGATTCCCAGTTCCATGTGTGAGGCATAGGTGGAGGTGCCTCTTGGAGTTGATAAAAGGAATCTGATGAAGATATTCTCCTCTTTTTGTATGGAGCCGGTGTGTGTATGTCCCCAAATCCCTGCACCATATAGTGCGATGGCTTGGCATTTCGCAGCATAAATCTGTAGCAGTTCTGATTGGGGTTTTTGTCCGAGCTTGTTAGAGAATTTCATCAACGCCATGATCGCTCGTTTGAAGAGATGTCTCCTGGCCTCGACCGCCGCTTTCCAATTTAGGGCGTCATCGATCATAATGCCTAAGTAGGGATATTGTGAGGTCTTTTCAATCTTTTGATCTTTCAGAAAGATGGACTTAATTGGTTTTCTTGATCCACCGACTACCATGGCAAACGTTTTTTTGACATTGATTTGCAAGTCCAGAGCACCCATGAAGTCTGCGTATTTAGATAGAGATTTCTGTAGTTCGATGGGTGTGCGTGCCAAAATGACTGCGTCGTCCGCATAGAGCAGAGCGGGGATCGGGCGGTCTTCGGCTCTAGGGAGGTCCCTTCCCCCTCTCAACATAGTCTCTTCTAGGCCGTTGGTGTACAAAGAGAAGAGGAAGGGGGCCAAGACACAGCCTTGCCTCACTCCCCGCTCTACCCTAAATGGTGCTGTCAGTTCTCCTTTTAACCCGTACCTCACTCTCGCCGTGGCATCACTGTATAGTTCCCTCAGATAGTCTAAAAGAGGAGGGTCTACCCCCATTGTACTCAGCAGTGACCAAAGCTTTGCGTGCGACACACAGGCAAACGCGGAGGACAAATCCACGTATACCATATAGCTGGAACCGGGTTTGGCATGAGTATATTTTGATGTTAGCAAGCTTAGATTTAGGGCCTGTTCAACGGTTCCGAAGCCCTCCCTAAACCCAAACTGTAAGTCCGAGAGGATGTTTTTGTCTTCTGCCCATTGCTGTAACTTATCAAGAAGGACTCTGCCGACTACCTTGCCCAAGGAGTCGAGGAGTGATATTGGTCGGTAACACTTGGTGTCTTGTCGGTCCCCCTTCTTGAATATAGGGACCATGATGGAGGATGACCATGACTCTACCAGGCCGAGTTTCGTTGTTGCTATACAGACTCTCGTTAGTATTGGTACCCAGAGGTCAGGAAGATGTTTAAATAAGTCGACTGAGACCCCGTCAGGGCCAGGAGCTTTCCCACTCTTGCTTAGCGATAGCGCCATTTCGACATCCTGTAGATCAACATCCATTGATATTGGATATACTACTGGGTAGATGTTGGGATGATGTTCTTCACTAGTGGGTGTCAATTTAAAGATTTTTGAGAAGTGGTTCACCCACGAGTCCTCGTCGATGGCCACATCTATTTTTGGGCCGTTGGAGTCCGTTAGCATGGGGGATTTAACTATTTTCCAGAATGCCTGGCTATCTTTCAAAAGCGCACTCTTGTGCAGAGCGTTCCACAGAGATTGTTTCAGTTCTTTTTTTCTTGCTTTTCTAGCAGTATTATACTCCCGTCGAAGAGCTTGGATGTTTGTTTTGTCTCTATTCGTATTGCCAAGAGCTTTCCTCAGATTGGTCAGTGCCTTGGTACAGTCTCGATTGAACCAACCTATGGGGCTTGTTTTATTTTGCTTGGGTGTTTTGATTAGTAATTTTTTGATTTGCTCTGTTATTATATTAAAGTTTTCCAGAATTTGATTCGGCTCCGCATGAGGATCAAGACAGATCAAAATGTTATTATAGGCAGATTCTACTAGCCGTTTGGTAAGAATATTGGGATCCACTTTTTCCCATTTTATGGTGTAACCATTATTTTTGCACAATTCTAGCCTATTCTGTGTTAACGAATTTGCTATAGTTGCCATTATCGTTTTTGGTTGGTTTGTTTGAAAGATTAGGCTTAGAGCAGAATGATCGCTGAGAATGTTTTCTAAAATATTAAAATTTTTGATTTGGTCTTTGATGCCTTCTGAGACTATAACGTAGTCAACGGTGGTCTCGTGGCCCCTTCCTCTGTAGGTGGGAGCTAGTTTGTTGTTTGATAGTTGGATAGGGTTTATGATTTGCAGATCCAGATCAGAAAGTATTTTGTTCATGGCTAACCCCACTTCTGAATGGATCAGGTGGACTAAAGAGTTCTCATATTCGTCCACCATTCCGCAGGTGTCAATGTTGGGGCAGGGATGTAGGTTGAAGTCTCCTCCCCAAATTATATGGGCATTTTCCGTTTTCTGTTTGGGGTGCCAGTGTTCGGTTATTTTTTCTTGTATTAGGGAAAGGACATTCAAGAAATTATCATCCTCTAGATTGTTATATAGGTTGATTATTGTAATGAAAAGTTTTTTCCCGATTATAAAGGTGAGGATCTGGAAATTTGGTAATAAATCTACCTTGATAATCTTTATGTTGGAAATTGTGTTTGCTAGGTAGGTTACCAGTCCTCCTTTAGGTCTACCTGAAATGCTAGGAAGGGCGGGAGATGTAAATGTCCTGTAACCCTCAAGATGTAGGGGCGTCGTTGCCCAGGTTTCCTGTATGCAAATGATTTGGGTGTCCCTCAGGAAACCAGCGGCCGAGCCATCCTCTATTTTATTTCGGAGGCCTGCCACATTCCAAAAGATCACAGAAAGCTGTGAGAATGTATTATCTATTGCTGGGTTTTTCGTTTGTGAAGAGGCTGGAATGGAAATAGGTGGGGCCGAGGTTGTTTGTTGTGACTCCGGGGATTTGGTTATTGGTCAATCGACCATTTCCAGGCCGCTAAACCGGTTCGTGGTCGGTATGCCTAACCAGTTTTGCCAGTTGATGGAATCTCTATAATTGGGTCCGTATGGTTGGTGGGATGGTCTCTCCCACTGCTCCCATTTTCTAGGTCTATTTTGTGGGCCCATGATCTGCCACGGGGCTTCTCTTTGCTGGTAATTCTGGTTTACTGTCCTCCAGGAATTATCAGGGTCACTATGTTGCGGAAATGGTCTTGGACCGGCGACATCTAACTCCCACGGCTGTGGGATTGGTTTCCGCCAAATGTTATCAGTGTCACGTATATAATTGTTGTTATTATATCTTTTTGGGTAAAAGTATGACAAAGATCTTGTGGTGATCCCACCAGTAGTGCTATTATATTCCCAGGAGCAGATGTACTCAGCTATGCTGGGATCCTCGAAAGTGATTACGACACAATCTCCCCGGATACTTTTTTTCCTATGGCCCACCCACGAGGTCCTGCAGACTGAAGCTATTCTGCTTTTCCAGGATGGCGGGACGGGGCGGTTTGCGTTCAGCCAATACTGAACTTTGTTCTTCAATGACCAATTGGGTTCCGTTCCCTCCCCTGTAAGTTCGGGGACCCCCGTCATAACGACCACGTATGGACATGCCTCAGGTGGCATGTTTAAGGTAGGTCTTTGATCGGTGGTCCCTTTCGGGGCTCCTTTTGTTTTTGGTGGATTTGTGTTTGTTGTAACGGGGGTTTTGGGGGCAGGTATGTTTACAGTTGGTGTAATGACTGTTGGTGTTAATTGGTGATTAATTTGTGAGGGAATAGTCAGGGGCTTGGGGATCGGTTTTTGTGCAGTGGAAGGGTTTGGTGCTGTAGAGGGTTTTACTGTGGGTTGTTTTATGGTCTGCAGAGGAAGTGGGGTTGCGGGTTTCTTGGGTATAGGAAGTGTACTCGTAGGATTTGAGGCTGGTTTTGGGATGGGTTGTGGGGGTGTGGGTTTGAAAGAACCGGAAATTTTTGTTAATTGAGTCTCAATGTTACTAAGTCTAGTTTCTAAAGGACGGATATAGGAGTTTAGGAGGGAAGCAATCTCCTTAATTAGTCTCGCTGATTCTCTTTCTTTACCTAATTGTTGTGAGCTTGGGGAATTTGGAATAGAGGTATCTTGAAGATCGTGAGGTAGCTGATGTATTATTACTACGTTGTTAGTTGGGGGGGCAGAATGGTGGGCTAATACTACTGGGTTTGTGTCACCAACCAAAACTATGTGGTCGGTCGTTTTAGTGTTTTCGATGGAATTAGGATTTTTCCTAGCATTCCTTTTCTTTATGGCTCCCTCCCGCCTCCCTCTTATTTGCCTTACTTCTTCGGGGGTTGGATCAGGGAAGATATCTGGGGTTTTTTCTAGGTCACTTTCAGTGAAAGTGACAGAGATTTGGGAAGCTGAAAGGTCTACATTGTTTGGGAGGCTAAGTCTATTTGCAGCTACCGAGGTTTGGGTTGGTGCTGACTGTATATCTGGGGTTCTTGCGGTTGCTAATAGTCCCAATGAGGATCGACGTGCGATTGCAAGATCAGTTGAAACTCTCCCCTCAATTAGACTTATACTTTGATCGATGAACGTATTTGCTTTGGCAAGAAAATCGCCCATTGGGCCTAGCAGTGTTTCACCTATCCCATTTTTTTTATGTTTCTTTTGCTTGCTAGCTCTCGTATTCATTTTCCAAGGAGAAATTATGAGGAGAACTTTATATGGCGACTGCTGACTTTCGGGAGAGGTCAGAGAAATGGTAAATACCTGTGTTTTGATGTCCAGAGATAAATAGAGCTTAGGGGGATGGGCCGGACCGGACTCTCCCGTACTCGAACGGCCTCAAACGGCCCGCTCTTTGCCCGGTCTTCGCCCCGGGCTCCGACCCGCTCGCGTCCCGCGATGCGCGTTTCAGGGGTCGCTTTTCAGATGTGATGGATTGTAGGGGCGTGGCACTGTGAGGGGGCACGGCTCTCGCGGGAAGAGGACCAGCTGAAGCTGTTGTATGCTGGTCCTCGCAGTCCCGGGGCCAGCGCCTCACCCTCCTCTGCGGCCACGCGGTGCTTTCCGGCGTCCCAGCCGCTCCAGCAACACAGGGTCAAGATGGCTCTTCCAGTCCTGCAGCACAGGCGGCAAATCAGGGGTAAAAAACAGCGAAGGCAGCAAAGTCTATTACGAGTGGCACCCGCGAAGCGGGTGCCGCGAGATGTTAAGAGCTTGGCTGGGGGCGCGGCACTGTGAGGGGGCGCGGCTCTCGCGGGAAGAGGACCAGCTGAAGCTGTTGTATGCTGGTCCTCGCAGTCCCGGGGCCAGCGCCTCACCCTCCTCTGCGGCCACGCGGTGCTTTCCGGCGTCCCAGCCGCTCCAGCAACACAGGGTCAAGATGGCTCTTCCAGTCCTGCAGCACAGGCGGCAAATCAGGGGTAAAAAACAGCGAAGGCAGCAAAGTCTATTACGAGTGGCACCCGCGAAGCGGGTGCCGCGAGATGTTAAGGGCTTGGCTGGGGGCGCGGCACTGTGAGGGGGCGCGGCTCTCGCGGGAAGAGGACCAGCTGAAGCTGTTGTATGCTGGTCCTCGCAGTCCCGGGGCCAGCGCCTCACCCTCCTCTGCGGCCACGCGGTGCTTTCCGGCGTCCCAGCCGCTCCAGCAACACAGGGTCAAGATGGCTCTTCCAGTCCTGCAGCACAGGCGGCAAATCAGGGGTAAAAAACAGCGAAGGCAGCAAAGTCGATTACGAGTGGCACCCGCGAAGCGGGTGCCGCGAGATGTTAAGGGCTTGGCTGGTGGCGCGGCACTGTGATGGGGCGCGGCTCTCGCGGGAAGAGGACCAGCTGAAGCTGTTGTATGCTGGTCCTCGCAGTCCCGGGGCCAGCGCCTCACCCTCCTCTGCGGCCACGCGGTGCTTTCCGGCGTCCCAGCCGCTCCAGCAACACAGGGTCAAGATGGCTCTTCCAGTCCTGCAGCACAGGCGGCAAATCAGGGGTAAAAAACAGCGAAGGCAGCAAAGTCTATTACGAGTGGCACCCGCAAAGCGGGTGCCGCGAGATGTTAAGGGCTTGGCTGGGGGCGCGGCACTGTGAGGGGGCGCGGCTCTCGCGGGAAGAGGACCAGCTGAAGCTGTTGTATGCTGGTCCTCGCAGTCCCGGGGCCAGCGCCTCACCCTCCTCTGCGGCCACGCGGTGCTTTCCGGCGTCCCAGCCGCTCCAGCAACACAGGGTCAAGATGGCTCTTCCAGTCCTGCAGCACAGGCGGCAAATCAGGGGTAAAAAACAGCGAAGGCAGCAAAGTCTATTACGAGTGGCACCCGCGAAGCGGGTGCCGCGAGATGTTAAGGGCTTGGCTGGGGGCGCGGCACTGTGAGGGGGCGCGGCTCTCGCGGGAAGAGGACCAGCTGAAGCTGTTGTATGCTGGTCCTCGCAGTCCCGGGGCCAGCGCCTCACCCTCCTCTGCGGCCACGCGGTGCTTTCCGGCGTCCCAGCCGCTCCAGCAACACAGGGTCAAGATGGCTCTTCCAGTCCTGCAGCACAGGCGGCAAATCAGGGGTAAAAAACAGCGAAGGCAGCAAAGTCTATTACGAGTGGCACCCGCGAAGCGGGTGCCGCGAGATGTTAAGGGCTTGGCTGGGGGCGCGGCACTGTGAGGGGGCGCGGCTCTCGCGGGAAGAGGACCAGCTGAAGCTGTTGTATGCTGGTCCTCGCAGTCCCGGGGCCAGCGCCTCACCCTCCTCTGCGGCCACGCGGTGCTTTCCGGCGTCCCAGCCGCTCCAGCAACACAGGGTCAAGATGGCTCTTCCAGTCCTGCAGCACAGGCGGCAAATCAGGGGTAAAAAACAGCGAAGGCAGCAAAGTCTATTACGAGTGGCACCCGCGAAGCGGGTGCCGCGAGATGTTAAGGGCTTGGCTGGGGGCGCGGCACTGTGAGGGGGCGCGGCTCTCGCGGGAAGAGGACCAGCTGAAGCTGTTGTATGCTGGTCCTCGCAGTCCCGGGGCCAGCGCCTCACCCTCCTCTGCGGCCACGCGGTGCTTTCCGGCGTCCCAGCCGCTCCAGCAACACAGGGTCAAGATGGCTCTTCCAGTCCTGCAGCACAGGCGGCAAATCAGGGGTAAAAAACAGCGAAGGCAGCAAAGTCGATTACGAGTGGCACCCGCGAAGCGGGTGCCGCGAGATGTTAAGGGCTTGGCTGGTGGCGCGGCACTGTGATGGGGCGCGGCTCTCGCGGGAAGAGGACCAGCTGAAGCTGTTGTATGCTGGTCCTCGCAGTCCCGGGGCCAGCGCCTCACCCTCCTCTGCGGCCACGCGGTGCTTTCCGGCGTCCCAGCCGCTCCAGCAACACAGGGTCAAGATGGCTCTTCCAGTCCTGCAGCACAGGCGGCAAATCAGGGGTAAAAAACAGCGAAGGCAGCAAAGTCTATTACGAGTGGCACCCGCAAAGCGGGTGCCGCGAGATGTTAAGGGCTTGGCTGGGGGCGCGGCACTGTGAGGGGGCGCGGCTCTCGCGGGAAGAGGACCAGCTGAAGCTGTTGTATGCTGGTCCTCGCAGTCCCGGGGCCAGCGCCTCACCCTCCTCTGCGGCCACGCGGTGCTTTCCGGCGTCCCAGCCGCTCCAGCAACACAGGGTCAAGATGGCTCTTCCAGTCCTGCAGCACAGGCGGCAAATCAGGGGTAAAAAACAGCGAAGGCAGCAAAGTCTATTACGAGTGGCACCCGCGAAGCGGGTGCCGCGAGATGTTAAGGGCTTGGCTGGGGGCGCGGCACTGTGAGGGGGCGCGGCTCTCGCGGGAAGAGGACCAGCTGAAGCTGTTGTATGCTGGTCCTCGCAGTCCCGGGGCCAGCGCCTCACCCTCCTCTGCGGCCACGCGGTGCTTTCCGGCGTCCCAGCCGCTCCAGCAACACAGGGTCAAGATGGCTCTTCCAGTCCTGCAGCACAGGCGGCAAATCAGGGGTAAAAAACAGCGAAGGCAGCAAAGTCTATTACGAGTGGCACCCGCGAAGCGGGTGCCGCGAGATGTTAAGGGCTTGGCTGGGGGCGCGGCACTGTGAGGGGGCGCGGCTCTCGCGGGAAGAGGACCAGCTGAAGCTGTTGTATGCTGGTCCTCGCAGTCCCGGGGCCAGCGCCTCACCCTCCTCTGCGGCCACGCGGTGCTTTCCGGCGTCCCAGCCGCTCCAGCAACACAGGGTCAAGATGGCTCTTCCAGTCCTTGCAGTCTCCCTTGGCTCCCTTCACTGTGGCTAGTAGTACCACAGGGAGTCATACTAGAGGCAGGATAAGAATTTAGAAACAGTCTACAAGAAGATCAAAGACGATTTAGGAAAAAATAGAATGAGGAACGTTTGGAAAAAATACAGGTGCTGTAAAAGATAGGCAAGTATAATTATTAATATTAACAGGTAAACTTACTGGGGCCAGCAGAGGAACCCTCGCCGGACCGATCCTGGCCTTCCTGCTGTTGTCCCTGCTCCGCCGGCGCCACTACCTACTCCTGTGTCCCCTTGCCCCTGGGGGGAGATGATGTACAACATGAAAGAAAAACACAAACATGGATAATTGTTGTCAACCACAATAACAAATTATTTCAGGGAAACAGACAACAATTACACTAAAATTATTGACCTATCTGATGTGGTCTACTAGGATATTAGTATTGCTGGATTTGTCTACTTGGAAAGTTATGTTACTCACTAAACCAACTACAAAAAGGTTCTACTAGGACTGGCAGGCAGCACTCTGCAGCACGCGAAGTGACAGACAAAGTCTGTCATGATCACCACCACTATCTCTTCTTAGTGGCAGGAGTATAAAGAAAGGACTGGACTTGAGTCTTGAATGTCTAGCATTACGCAGTTCTGTAAAGTACACTGATACATAATCATCACCTAGTGGAGAAGTGTGGCTCACTGGTTAGAGGAGGCAGACCCTGATGCAGAGGTCAGACCCGGGACCAGGGTTCAATTCCCGACGTGGCAGGGTCTTGAGCTCAAAAATGTCCACAGACTCGATAATTCTTGCCTCGGTGCCTACTCGAATCATGGGTTCACACTCTGCAACTCTGGGCAATAGCTTGCTTAATCTCCACTACGGCCCCACTGCGATGGGATACCTGGTCTTCACCTTGGGAATGCCCAGTAGGGGTTATCTCGCAGGGAAAGCCAAGACGGGTTCCCAAAGCAAGCGCTAAGAGACCTGTCGGTGATTTGGCGCTATATAAATCGAAATTAACATAACATAACATAACATAACCCAGGCCAAATGAACACAAAATTGAAAACAAGTAAGCATAGTAGCACCGCCAGTGAGCAGGCGAGCACCTGCAATCACAGAAGCTTTTGAAACATAATTTACCTGCAATGTAATCTCTAGTGTCTAGCATTACGCAGTTCTGTAAAGTACACTCATACATAATCACTCAAGCCAAATGAGCACAAAATTGAAAACAAGTAAGCAGGTCGAGCAGGTCGTGTTCCCGGTCCAGGACGTCGGTCACCGGTGCGTAGCCTGGCTGTAGGTGCGCCGGACCCCCGACTCACGATACATGGCCTGGCACACCTTCTCCCATAGCCTATGACGCTCCCAGAGCCCGTACCCGGCACCGGGTCTGACGCCTGCCCCAACGGTCTTGGGGAGGTGGCGCTGAACGAAGAAAACAAGTGCGGCCACCTCCACCGCGCTGAAAATCTCCCAGGCTATTACTGCTTCCCCCTTTAAGCGCCTGCATGGGAGCCGGGTTCGGGGTGCGGGACCCTTCCCCTTCTGGTTCTTCCCGGATCCCTTTGCCATGGTCCTGGACAGGAAAGTTAAATAAAAAATAGGAAAGAATAGGGAAAAAGTAAATAAAATAAAAAGAAGGTTAAAAAAAGTATTTTTTAAAGTAACGAAAAGTTGAAACAAATACAAAATGTAGATGTAGAAAAAGAGAGGGATAGATAATGAGTAAAAAAGATCAAAAAAAGTTCAAAGAAACAAAGGATTGCAAAGATTAGAGGAGGATTGAAAAAGCATGCCCAGAACCATAGCACTGAATGAAAAACAAGATGGCCGCGCCCATTGTGGACCGCGTGGGTAAGTTTGCGTGATATTTCCCCCGCGAGCACGCAAAAATGCACGCGACCACGTAATCACGCCCCGCGCAGAACGCGAGCATGCAACTAGCGCCCGGAAACGGAAATACGCAACGCGAACAAGATGGGCATGCCCATGTACGACCGCATGGGTAACTTCGCGATCCGTGCGCTACAAGAGGCCCGCGAACATGCAAAGCGGCCCGCGAACACGCAAAAAAAAAACCTCAAATTTGCGGATTGTGCGGAACGCAAATTTGCTTTCGCATGAATTCGCATACCGTGAATTTGCGCATTTCGCCCATATGTGTGGCAGTGACATTGCTAGCACTGGTCACTTGGTATGTTTCACCAAGTATGATCTGTGCAGGGTCCACAAAGTCAGGTATCACCATTGTGACACTGGCACCTGTGTCCCTGTCTTTATCATTGACTAAATTAGTTCGTCTGTACTTGCCCAGATTACTGGGACTCACAGAGGAGCACATATCCATGCCTCCATCACAGATCAAAACAGCTTGAGTTGGTGTTCTGACTAGGACAGAACCCATCTCAGTTCCCAGGATTAACCCTACTACACCCTTCTGTTGAGAACCACCACTTGGAGCTGAACTCGGGGGAACAGTTGCCTTAGGGTCAATGGTGGTTGGAGCTGTCTCCTTTTTGGTGCAATCACTAGTCCAGTGACTATTGACTTTACAAACTTTGCACCATGGTTTCTTTGGACCATCTTTCTTTTTGCATTGTTGGGGACCCCCACCATTAGAAGCATTTTGGGGACCTTGTGAAGACTTCTGGTCTTTAGCTTTCTCCCCACCCTTTTGGTCTTGCTTCTTCTGGTCACCACCGTGGTTCTGTACCTTCTGCTTCACCCTGGTTCTGACCCATTTGTCTGCCTTCGTACCCAATTCTTGGGGAGAGGTCAAATCAGAGTCAACCAAGTGCTGATGCAACAACTGGTTCTGACAATTATTAAGAATCTGTTCTCTCATGATTATATTATACAATCCTGTATAGTCACGCCCAGTAACCAGACTTTCCAGAGCCTTAGTAGCACAATCTACAAAGTCAGTCCAGTTCTGAGTCTGTGCCTTCTGGGTATCTCCCTTTTTGTATCGATCTATCTCAGAACCGCAACCTATACTGTTAAGTGATTAGGCCAAACCCATCTATTAGAGCGCTCTTCAGGACTTTGTAATCATCAGCATTATCTTCTCTTACAGTGAGGAGCTTATCTCTATCTTTGTCTGCAAAGGAGAGCCACAAGATTGCTGCCCATTGCTCCTGGGGTACCTTCTGTACTTTGCAGGTCCTTTCCAGTGCAGTGATCCATTAGTGGATTTCATCCCCAGTCTGATAGGGAGGGACAATCTTGCTTAGGTTTCTATGGTTATAAGACCTATACCTACCACTAGGGATATTGCTGCCGCCAGGGGACTCTAGTCCCCTCTTTTGTCTCTCTCTTTCAAGAGCCAGGGTCTCTTTCTCAAGGGCAACTTCTTGCCTCTTGATTCTAAGCTTGGACGCCTCCGGGCAACAATTTGCGCTTTATAAATTCACAAGTTTACAAGTTTACAAGTTTAAGCTGGACTTCCTTCATTCTAGCTACATGTTCCCTCCTCTCAGGAGAACTTCTTCTCCTATGAGATGAGGCAGAGGACCCTATTGATGAACCAGAATGGTTAGATTCCACTGAAGGTTTTCTTACCCTTCTAGGTTCAACAGTAGGCCTACGTGGGGGGATAGAGGGAGCCTTTGAAGGCCATCTCCATCTCCAGGTAGCCCTGTGTCTGCCAGGTTGGATTCATTAACCACTTCCTGGTCTGCATCCTCATCATCCTCAAAGTCCTGGTGGGGAACCTCACTAGGATCTTCTTCTCACGATGGATGGCCCCCCTCCCTACTACCTTGGGTATCTGGCTCTGATGCTTTGGCTAAGTCATCTGCCACTAAGATATCTATTAGGCGTTGGGTGGTGGGACTCTGTCCTTGCTTTAATTTCCTTACGGCACACAAACCTCTTAACTCTTGGAAAGAGAATGTGTCATGCTTAGAAGGCAGCACTGGGCTGTCTTCTTGCAGAGGCAAACTGGACCCTGCCTTTAAAGTCATGATTAGTGAGGTGTGGTGTGTGCACCTACCTCCACCACTTGGTTTCCTACTAGAACCTCTCTAGGAGTTGTAGTCAGGGTGTGCTAGGCCCTTATCACCTACAACTTCTAGGTTCAGTAGAACTTATGTATTATAAGTTTGATTTATATGTACCTGCTGGTACCTTGATGTAATTTTTTAAATGATATTCTCAAGATTATTTGGTAAATCAATGCAAGTATTATCCCATCCACTGCACACCAATGTGAGAAGTTGGCCTGGTATATGATGTCCACTATTCTAGTGGGCACCTTGCGCCAGTCCAAACAACCCTTATTCAAATCAAATCAAATAAGCTTTATTCGATTATCACAAGGATATCATAAAAGCATACAGTACATTGATTAATTTTATAATTAAAATCCAGACATAACTTCACTACACACATATGAATTAACATTTTTCCATAAAAAGCCGTGTTAAGGAGTTTCTAAAAACAGTCACTGAATATACAAAATCAAGTGTCACATCCTATTGAGTTCCTAAATTTTAGCAGCAATTTCAAAAACTTTTCCATAATGAGTATCACATCCCTATTTTCCAGTTTTTGTAACCGTTCAAATGCGTCTTTACAACTCCGCAGACCCCAGGTCTTCAATAGAGGCTTCAACAAAAGTTTTCTGGGTATTAGATAATATTTACAGAAAAGTATAGAATGTATATTGGATTGAAGTGCAATGTCATCACAAGGGCAGGGGGGCAGGTTTCGGGACTACAAAAAGGAAAAGTAATTAACCGATAAAAGGAGCCCAGTCTGAATCTAGAGAGGAGCATTCTTGAAAAGCAAGGGATAACAGTAGCGAGATATAATTGTAATCCCTGCATCATTGTAATTCTTTGAAAAGCCAAAACAGTTTTATTGTCCTTTTGAGTGATCCATCTTTTGGCTTCAAGGTGGTCCATTAAGAGTTTTCTCAAAGCTCTCCTGGAAATTTGCTCCATACTTAATGGGTCGGTAAAAAATTCTGGGCGACCAATTTCAAAACAGAACCTTTTAACAAAAGATATCCACTTTATATGTTTAGCCCCCTCCAATTTTTGACAATCCGCAATTACTTCTCGATTAAAAGCCGTCTCTTTAGTAGTCCAAATCTTATGCCATAAAAGGATCGGCTCAGTTTTTATTGTGTCAGAAATAAAAGGTAGCCCCAACTCAATGTGAATCAAATAAGTGGACGTTGACTTTGGCATCCCTAGGAACTGATTTTCATCCTTCTGGATGGATATTGTATTGTCGATCCCCCAGAGGCCAGCCCCATAGATTGCAGTTGACACACACTTTGCTTTATAGATGGTAATAAGCTGCTTGACTGGTCTGCCCCCTATTTTGCTAGCAAAGTCACGGAGTGCACCAATCGCCCTAATAAAAGCAAGCTTTCTGGCTTTTACAGCAGACTGCCAGGTCACCTTTTTGTGGAAGGAGATACCCAAATATGGAAATTGTTTCACAGTGTCTATTTTTTTGCCTTCAATAAATATCGGACATGGGGTTTTCTTGGTTCCCTTGTTGCAGGCCAAGGAAAAGGTCTTACCAATGTTTACTTTCAGGCCCTTTTCTTGCATGAAGAGAGTGAATTTAGTGACGGCCCCATTGCAGCCCCAACCTTGTTTGAGACAGTATGGCCGCATCATCTGCATACAACAAGATTGGGACAGCATGTCCCTCCACCTTAGGATAGTCACATTCAAAGCCCCGCATGTAGTCTCCAACAGCATTTATATATAGTGAAAAAAGGAGGGGGGCCAGGATGCACCCCTGCCTCACACCCCTAGCAATGGTGAATCTTGGGGAACATTCCCCTCTCTGACCAAAACGGACCCTAGCCCCCGCATCTCTATACAAAGCAATGATAAAATTAAGAATGGATAAATTTAGTCCCATATGTTCCAGGACACCCCATAGCTGGTTGTGGTCGACACAGTCGAACGCTGAACTCAAATCTATAAATGTGACAAATAAATTGCCGTTTTTAGCCTCTACATATTTTGAAATTAAAAAATATAGATTCAAGCTCTGTTCGACTGTGCCCCTGCCAGTTCGAAAGCCATATTGGAGTCTTGATAGAACATCTGCCTCCTCTGTCCAATTATGTATGCGTTTTAAAATAATCCGTCCCGCAACCTTCATTAAGGCGTCGAGCAGGGAGATGGGACGGTAACATGAGGGTAAATGCCTGTCTCCTTTTTTATATATAGGGACCACAATTGCCTCTGACCAGGTTGGAATTTGACCATATACATTGGCACAATTCATGACAGATGTTAGTAGCGGGGCCCAGAAATCTATTTCGGCCTTGAAGACATCCATTGGGATGGCGTCTGGCCCAGGGGCCTTACCACTTGGGCTCTCCCTAATGGCGAGAATAACCTCATCGCAGGAAAAAACAATATTAGGGGTACTCACTCTCTTGCACATTGTGGAAGTATGAGGAAAGGGAGTAAGATCTGATAAAGATGTGCCCGGCGAACTTGATTTTCTATACAATAGTTGAAAGTATGCAGCCCAAGTGTCTCCATCAATTGCCAGATCTAACCTCCTCTCAGGCATTTTGATCCATGGAAGTGGAGCATTAACAAACTTCCAAAAAGCAGAGGAATCGCGGCTTTCACAAGTT
This sequence comes from Lissotriton helveticus, assembly GCF_964261635.1. Classification (NCBI taxonomy): domain Eukaryota; kingdom Metazoa; phylum Chordata; class Amphibia; order Caudata; family Salamandridae; genus Lissotriton; species Lissotriton helveticus. Next base: position 636,785,008 of record NC_136057.1, on the reverse strand, counting down.
AACAATAGTGTCTGCCAAGCCTCCGCTTTCAATGATTTTATCCTGATTTTTATAGCTTGTCGATAACGGGATCTAGCCTGGCGTATATCAGATGGTGACTTCGGGATGGTATGTAGGGCCTTCTTCAAGATCTTTAAAGCTTTTGTGCAGTTATTGTCAAACCATCCTTTAGGTATAGGAGGACCTGGCTTGAACCGGCGGGTAATTAACTTTTTTAAGGTTTCTTGTATATTTAAAAAAGATTTTAAGATTTTTTGAGGGTGCTCAGTCGATGATAGACAAGTATACACCTCTTCCCGCCTTGTCTCTAATAGCTTCTTTAGGAGGCTGGGAGGGTCAATTTTTTCCCATTTAAGGGTATAGCCATTTGTCACCCCTATAGTAATTGGTTGATCGTATATTATAGGATGGGAATGATGAGAGTTAGTAAAAGATGGAATTAGAATAGTTATGGCTATAGGATAGTGATCACCATATATCTGGTCTAATGTATCCCATGAGGATATCAAAGGAGCATGCATCTTAGAAAAAATTGCGAAATCAATAATGGAATTTGAACCTCTTCCATGGAAAGACGGTTTAAAAGATCTCGGTGGTGAACATAACTCATTTGCAAAGGCTAAATTAAAATGTGCTATGAAGTTATTTAATGCCTCCCCTGTTTTTGAGTGCATAAAATGATTTGAGATGTCATCAATTTCATTTTCTGGGGTAGAAATAAACTCACATAGTCCCCTTAGAGCAAATTTGCAAATTTGACAATTAAAATCACCCATAAGGGCAATGGCACATTCACCCCCAAGCAACTCTTTGACGGACACCACAGCATGGGTCAATTCATTTAGTACATTTTCTAATTTATGTGATGACATATTATTGTAAAGATTAATTAATAACAGATTTAGAGATTTACCCATTTGGATAGAGATAATTTGATAAGGCTCCCTAAGAAAATGTTTACGAACACTCAAACCTCCAACTACATTTACATAGATACACAGCCCCCCGCTATTTCTCCCTTGTTTACTCTGTTGCGCCGGTGAATGGAAGGTCTGAAAACCCAGAAGGTGTACCGGGGTTTCCACCCACGTCTCCTGAAAACATAATACTGAGTAAGCATTACCCACATCAAGCCAGGATGGTAAACCAATTTTTGAGGAAATACCAGCCACATTCCAGCTCAGAATCTGAATTTGGGGAGATGTCACTCGGTTCTCAGGATGGTCATCGGATACTTCTGTGTTAATTGCCTGGGTAGCCCTAGATGGTGTTGTTAGGGGGTCCGATAAATCTACCTGGCTAAGTGTCCCATTAATATCTGAGTTGGTACACGGGGACGTACTATTTAAAGGTGCTACATCAGAAGTGGTACCAGTAGCATTCCCTATCTCATGGTTTTCCAGTCTGGATAGGGCCCTAGTATTACCTGGAGGTTTAGAAACGAGCTGAGAACCAACTTTGGAAAGGTGCAGATGTTTTTGCGGGTCCAAAAACTCGAGGAAAGTCCCTTTGTACCGAGTACTGTTTTTACAAGAAGGGGACCATGCACACTCATCACCATTTAAACTCCCCCAAGATGTTTTTCCAGTTGCGTATCTTATGGGCTTAATGATCGACTGTTGACTTTTAAAACGATATTCACAACAGTTTGTCGAGTCTGGATCTAAAATGGAAAGTCATTCGATGTCATCCAAGCCGGAGAGAGGCGCATATTGATTGTAACAAGGAATATTCCACTGCGGAGTTACAGGTGGCAGATATTCAATCAATCAATCAAGGACATTTATAGAGCGCACTACTTACCCGGAGGGTCTCAAGGCGCTTGGGGGCGGGGGGGTGCTGCTACTGCTCGAACAGCCAGGTCTTGAGCTTCTTCCTGAAGGAGAGGTGGTCTTGGGTCAGGCGCAGGTCGGGAGGGAGGGAGTTCCAGGTCTTGGCGGCCAGGTGGGAGAAGGACCTTCCTCTTGTTGTCGTTCTTCGGATGCGGGGGACGGCGGCGAGGGCGTGACTGGCTGATCGGAGGTGGCGTTTGGGAGCGTAGAAGTTGATGCGGTTGTTGAGGTAGCTCGGGCCTTGATCGTGTAGGGCTTTGTGTGCGTGGGTGAGGAGACGGAAGGTGATTCTCTTGTTGACGGGGAGCCAGTGCAGGTCTCTCAGATGTCCGGAGATGTGGCTGCGTCGGGGGATGTCGAGGATGAGTCTGGCTGAGGTGTTCTGGATCCGCTGCCATAATCGGCAGAGCCATGTGGAAAAGAACCAAGAAATCTATTTTCCCTAACACTTGGCCTTGGGCAATGGGGGCTATATAATTGCCCATGGCACTGGGGGAAAGAGTAGTTATGATAAAGATGTGTAGTGCGAAAGTTTTTACAAGGCATCAGGGATTCTGGATAAAAATAGCTAAGAATTTTTGGAGTGATCGAGCCCCTGTTTGAGTCTGAGAACCAGTCCCTAATATGCGGGATGACTCTACTATCTTTAAAGGTGACAATTACTACATCGCCCTCAATGTCTTTTGGGCGCACTCCAACCCAATTTGTTCGGCGCACAGTGATTATCATACCATTTATATGAGGTGGAAGTGGCCTGTTGTTACATAGCCAATAGATGACTTTATTTTTTAGACTGGTATGATTTTCAAGAGATCCTGATGATAAAGGCGAAACCCCTGTTAGGATAATGACATTATTAGAAGCATCAGGGGGTAAATCCACATTTCTCTCACGTCGAGTGTGGGTCGGTTTAATTTTTTCCTTGTGCAGCTGGGAATGGGGCTTTTCGTTCCCTAATCTTGCTGATTCCGCAAGTGCGTTTATTTGAGAGGACTGTGTCTGTAATTTATGGGTCATCTTCTCAGTAACAGTGGGGGCCTTAGTAGTCGCTGGTTTAGTTTTGACAGTAGGTAAATGTGCAGTAGGTGTATTTACTGCGAGTGTTGTTTTACCCTTAGTTGTTACTTTACCAATTTCCTTTAAATTTATTGATTTTACCACATCATTTCTTATTGGAGATTTTGATTTGGATCCTTCAACAAGTGTATCCAGTTGGACACCTAGTCTCTTAAGTCTCTCTGTTATTGGTAGTAACAAAGCTTTTAAAAGGAGTTCCATCGCGCCGATAAAGTCTTTCAAAGATGGTGGAACATGAAAAGAATTTACGTTTAAGGAACTATTCAAGACCCCTTGTGCGGTTTCAAGTGCTTCTTTTCTCAGAGGGACTATCGGAGGCACTAATTTACAAGCAGGACTCGCCAGTTTACTCGTGTTTCTTTTCCTTCGTTTGTTAGGAGGCGGGCGAATAATTCCATGCTTGTTTTTAAGAGAGTTATTAGCAAATAATGTTTTAGGGGCCCTAGGAGGGGAACTTCGTATTTGCGATTGCTGGTCAGCCCCCGAGGCTATTTGTGCCCCAAAAAGACTTGGACTAGTATGTTCAGGGTCCTTTGATGCTGTGGGAGTATTAAGATCAATAAGGTCAATAAATGGATTAGTAGGAGGCGGTGGATCTGAGTGGGTAGAAGCGGATATCGACATGTTGATATTTTTTGGAGACGAGCTTACTTGAAAAATTAAGGGGATACTCTCAGTGTTAAATAAATCAGCATCTGCGTTTTCCAAGGAGGCATTATCTAGATGTGAAATATTTGTATCCTTAGAGATGGAGGCAATAGCATTGTTTTTTATTAGTTCGATGGAAAGGCGGCGTGCCGCACGTCGCTCGGCCAATGCAATATCTCTATCGACGTCAGCAATAGCTCTAGAAAAGTATTTATCCAGGGGACCTAGGATAGATACTCCTACCCTGGATGCAAGATCCTCACCAGCAGATGTAGACATTTCTAATAGAATGAGCTAATAAATATCACCGGGATCAAAGTGTGGAAGTTAGAGAGTATGCCAAGCCATGCCTTGTATGGCCTTGGAGGGCCGTAGAGGGCCCGCCCTTTGCCCGGGCTACGACCCGGGCTACGTCCCGCGATGCGCGTTTGCAGGGCTGATGATAGTGAATAAGGGGGCGTGGCACTGGGAGGGGGCGCGGCTCGGCCGGGAAGAGGAACCAGCTGTCGGTGTTTCCAGGAATGCTGGTCCTCGCAGTCCCGGTCGCCGCGCCTCTCACCTCCTCTGCGGCCACGTAGGTCTTTTGTTTCCTCAATGGGGGTCCCAGAGGGACAGGGACCTTCACGCAGTCTTCGCGTTACAAGGCAACAGTCAAGCGGTGAGATCCAATCTCGAGCGGCCCTTATTGATAGTAGGTTATAAAGTCAACCTTATAGAAAGCTATCCTAGTGGTAGCTGTGGAGAGCAGCCTTCAAGCTAAGACTTGGAGATGAGTTAAGCAAGTTGTTTTACCAATTATAATCTCTTGAATGATCAAATGAAAGCACACCACACAAGGTATATATCAAATATAAATGTATTTATTCTAAACACAACCCCTCTGCACTCTTTATGAGGTCAGAGGTAAAAGTACAAAACAAGGAACTTAATTAGCATATGATAAGTTGCACAGTATACGTTATGCCCTACGGGCCTCACAAACCATATACTAAAATAGTGGTATAAGAACCACGTGAGAGTTAGAAAGCAGGCCTAGGGCCTGTCTAATCGCTGGGGCTGCCTAGAACCACCAAAGGTTAGGATGTAGGAGGCCCACGGGAGACGCGTAGAGTGTCTAAACACAGCAGCGGGTTACCATTGACTTTCTATGGAGAATGAACCCTTTAGTCTAGGACACTTAGAGAGTCAAGACCCACGGGAGCACCGGAGTATTCATGTTATCTCACCCAGGGAAGCCAGGTGCATAGGTCCCTTTTGGTGTCGGGTTTCGTCATCGATTCCTGTGAAGAAGTGCTGCAGGCAACCAGAGGAAAAGTAAAGAACCTGAAAGCAGAGGAGATAGAGTCTGGGTCACTAGCCAGTGACCAGGATGGCGATAGGATGATGCCAGCCGACAACCAGGAGCTGGATTCGAGCTGTCCCACAAAGGATCTAGTGAACTGCGGTGTCGATATTCGGATTAGACCCAACAAGCCTTGGCAAGCGCAATCCACGCAGGATTGTCGGGATGGGCTTCCGTGCAGACCAGCAAGGTCTGTAGAACTCCCCCTTTGGAGAGGAGTTGGAGCAAGCCTTGAGCAACCAGGAAAGCAAAGTAAATCAAGGTTTGGTCTTCGTGGGGGCTCACTAGCCAACGGACTAGGAACCACAAAGACGCGTCGAGCTGAAATGCACAAAGCAGAACCACGGGACACTCGTGGAGTGTGGGTCTCTGAGGTTCGGTGAAAAAGGTGCTCGGGCTGGTGATTCAAGCACCCTAATGCACAACTTCGGGATACCTCGGGAAGAGGTGCAGGTTGCAAAATGCAGGATGTCCAGGAGTTCCGGTCCCACGTCTCTCATGTCCGCCACAGGTCTCAGCTGTGCTGGGAGCGCCGGTCAGCATCAGAGATGTCTGGAAGTCTGTGTCCTGTGTCGCAGATTCTTCAGGATCCGGCAGGATCCTCGAAAATGCAGACTGGCAAAGATGCAGTTGGTGCCTGTTTGCACAGGGTGGTCACTCCTTGACCACAAGGGAGATTTCTTCAGTCTTCCAGTCGATATGGAATGTTGAAGGTCCAAGATATATGTTGCAGAGTTTCATCCAGGGTAATCTGAAGTCCTAGGGACTGGGGTTCTAAACTTATAGTAAGTTTAGGGGTTGAACTAACTCTAAGGTCCCTCCAGTGGGTGGACCAGGGGAGGGGGTGGTTACACCCCTTCCCCTTTGTCCAGTTTCACGCCAGAGCTGGGGCCGAGTGCCCCAGCAACCGGTTTGAGCTGGAAAATGCATGGAGCACCTTGTGTGCCCCAGTCAGTGTCTGGAAAGCATTCACTGAATGCAACCCTCCCTGCCCCAATACACTAAAGCCTGTCTGGGGAGATTCCAGCACCTCCCTGGACAGGAAACCTATTGTCCAGGCCTCCCCTACCGGAGTTACATCCAGCAGTAGGAGGGCAGACTCATGTCTGTGGCAGCAGCATCCATTTTCTGATGCTGGGGCTCTGTTTAACTTTAACCCGGTTTAACAGTAACAACATGTCTTCTCCCTCTAGAAGGGTGGAATGCTACTGATCCAGCGCCCCTATAGAAAATATGCCATAAACTACGGTACCCAACTCCACAAAACTCACCATTAATCATAAAACATTCACAAGGCCCATAAACTAATATGACATATTTTGAGCAACTGAATGTGACCTAATTAATAAACCTATTCACAAATTATATACATTTATATACATCTGCAGAAAAACGACTTCATCACACTTAATAAACCTTATGATTAATTAAGCCACTGAGGCAAAAAAAATCTGCTAATGGTAACCTAAACACATGAAATAACAAGTCCAGCTTGTTTTTCAAATATATTATTTATTAACTATTTATTCAAAGTAAATGAATTAGAAATCTTTTTATTCAAGCATTATTATTAGGATTTTAGCAAAAAGTAATGACAGTTTCAAGCAAATTCAAATAGCATAATTCAAAATAGAAATAATAGTTTGGCATCACCTAAACTCTAAGTCCCTAGCTACACTTGCCCCATTAAAGAATAAGGGAAAAAGTCATTAAGCCCTAAAGGATTCTTACGTGCTCCAAGTAAAGTCCAACAGCACGACACGTCCATCTGGTAAATAGCAAGCAGCAGCCCCTTCCCTCCCAGGGGACAGTTTTTATACCTTTCTTTTTCATTTTCAGTTTGTAAAACACAGTATAAAACAGTCCAACAAGCGACATTGCTGAATACAGAGTACCTACCGGCAGCGCACTTTCGCAGGAAGAGTCTCAACGGCATCGTAGCACAGATAGTGCAGAGTCAGGGCCTAATTTCCCGTCCATGCGGGCAGCCGGAGTGGAGTCAAGGTGGCACATGCCCAGGTCGCTGAACCCATCTAAAGGAGCGATGGACGTCGCACAAACAAATCAATCAACAAAGAACCCCCCACCCCTCTCGCCTATCCCACCCCCCTGTGGTGATGACAGCCATTCATACACACAAACATACTATTCACAATTAGAGTTGAAAGAGATGGAGCGCGCGCACCGAGGAAGGGCAGACTGCCGAGGGCAATCCACGGGAAAGGAATCGGACCAGAGGGCCCCAGCGGAAGATGAAGTTCTTAAAGTTTCCCAGAAAGATGTCCGCCACTCTCTCCATACTCAGAAGTCTCCACAGTCTCGCGTGCCAGAAGGAGATCGCTGGGGCATCTGGCGTCTTCCATGCCGCAGCAAGGGTGAGTTTAGCCGCCCCAAGGCAGAGCCAAAGAATCTGCTTGTCGGCTCTCGTTTGGTGTGCAAGATCCGGGTCACGGAGCCCGAGTAGGACATGTTCCAGTGACGGAGATACTGGGTAGCCAAGTATTTCTTTGAGGTGGGACAAAATCTCCTCCCAGTAAGGGCGGATGATCGGGCAGTCCCACCAGATATGGCGGAAATCCCCCAGGAGACCGCAGCCTCTCCAACAGCGGTCAGATGAGGACGGAAAGATGCGGTGCAGTTTGGATGGGTACAGGTACCAGTCCATCATTGTTTTGAGGTGTGCCTCTCGCAGCGCAATCGAGCGATTGTGTGCTGCGATGTCCCGCCAGAGGCCTGCCCATTCGGGATCGGCGATGTCCCTCTCAATCGTTTCTTCCCAATGTCCCATATAGCGTGGGCGGGGCGAAGTCGCCGTAGTGAGCAGAAGCTTATAGAGAAAGGAGATGGCCCCTTTCATGGAGGAAGTGCGGAGAAGGAAGGCCTCGAAGGCGGAAGGTGGTCTCGTAGCCGCATCGCCTGTTCCGGCGGAGGTAGCCCAGTGGAAAGCTGGAGATGGTGATACCTCTCAGACGAGGGGACCCCATAATCTCTCATGCAGTTAGCGAAGGTGAGTGGAGCGGTACCATGGAAAAGGTGAGTAAGGGCTCGACACCCCCCCTCGCGCCACATTCGGAAGGGAGCCTCTTGCAAAGCCGGGGGGAAGGCCGGGTTGAAATGAATGGGGGTAAAGGGCGACGGGAACGTGGTCCACCGATAATCGCCCGAGACTGTATCCCACACCTTCAGCACCGTGCTGGTGGGGGTACTGATATAGGCGTTTCTGGGTCTATCCCCCTTGGGCTTCCAGGCCAGATCCCATATGGATCTACCAGCGACACTCCTGTCCATATGCAGCCAGTGTTTTTCTGAGAGTTGCTGGGACCACTCCACAATAATACGTAATTGAGCCGCTTTATAATACAGGTGCAAATCAGGAAGGCCCACTCCTCCCTCCGACCGTAAGCGACGCATTGTAAAAAAGGAGAACCGGGCGCGCCCGTCCTGCCAAATGAAGCGGAGCATCAGAGTTTTGAGGCGTCTAAAAAAATCCAGATCCAGTGGAATGGGAAGGGCCTGAAAAAGGTAGAGGAATTTAGGAAGGAGAAACATCTTAATGACGTGTATTCTGCCCAGCCATGAAATGTATTTGGGCCTCCAGCGGGCCAAGTCAGCCCGTATGGACGTCAGAAGCGGGGGGAAATTTGCAGAGAACAGGCCTCTCACGGTAGGTGTCAAGTGAACCCCCAAGTACAAGAGGGAGCCGGTCGCCCAGGATAGGGGGGTCAAAGGACGCACTCTATCAATTTCAGCCGGTGACAGTGTGAGGTTCAGGATGTACGACTTCCCAAAGTTCACCCTAAATCCGGCCACCCCCTCAAATTCGGATAGGACCGACTGGACGTGTGGGAGCGAGCGGGCAGGGTCCTCTATGGACAGTAGAACGTCATCCGCGAAGAGTGAGATCTTGTGTTGCTCTCCTGTGAAGGGGAGGCCCCGAATCCCCTCGTGCTCCCTCACCACCATCGCGAGTGGTTCAATGCTAAGCGCAAAGAGCAGAGGGGAAAGGGGACAGCCCTGCCGGGTTCCGCGGGAGTGAGAGAAAAAAGGCGACAAGTGTCCATTAACGGTCACTCTGGAGTTCGCCCGGATCATCGTGATGAATTTATCCGAGAAACCGAAGGCCGCCATGGTACGAAACAAAAACCCCCAGTCCACCCGATCGAAGGCCTTTTCCACATCTAATCCCACCAACACCGCTGGGATGCGGAATCTATCAGCCTTTTCGATCAAGTGGATCACCCGTCGCAAGTTATCGTGGGTCTGTCGTCCCGCGATAAATCCCGACTGATCAGGGTGGATAAGGATCGGCATCAGATCCTGGAGGCGCCGTGCAATAATAGCGGAGTATAATTTCGCATCGATATTCAAAAGGGCAATCGGTCGGTAGGAGGAGCAACTAGCGGGATCCTTCCCGGGTTTAGGAATGACCGAGATCACTGCCTCGGCCATAGAGCCAGAGACGTAGCCAGTCTCAGCCATCGCGTTGAAGAGATCAACTAGGTAGTCACAGATCTCGGTGGAAAAGGTCTGGTAGAAAAGAGCGGTATAGCCTTGTGAGGTTTCAGGGCTTTGATGGCGTCGAGAATTTCCTCCCGGGAGAAGGGGGCCGCCAAGAGTTCGTTTCGCTCCGCAGAGACTTGAGGGAAAGCTAAGTCCGCTAGATATCGCTCCTGCGCTTCAGGGGCGTGAGCGTCGCTGCTATAGAGGTCGGCGTAGAAGCGGCCAAACAAGGCCGCCTTTTCCTCGTCTCGGTGGAGGGGGTCCCCCGCTTCGTCTCGCATGCTCCCAATGTATTCCTTTTCCCTTTTGTCCCGAAGTTGTCGGGCTAAATGTCTCCCCACCTTGCCAACCCGCGCATAGGAGGTTTGGCGCAGTCGTAGGAGAGTAAATTCCGCCCTGTTGTTGTAGTGGGCCCTCAGCTTCCCCCGTACCGCCGTAAGGGGGCGAAGGGTGAGCCGGGAGGGGTTCAACTTATGCGCTGATTCCAGGGCAGCCAGCTCGGCTTCCAGTTTCTCCCGTTCCGCCCTCCGCAGTTTGTTAAGATTAGCATTCAGTGCAAGGCACGTGCCCCTCAGGGAAGCCTTGCAGGCATCCCAAGTCGTGAAGATAGAGGTGTCCGAGATCGGGTTGAGAGCCCAGAAGTCACAGATGGCCGCACGCAAAGCCTTGCAAGAAGTGTCATCTCGGATCAAGGCGGCAGGAAAATACCATTTACGAAGACCGTCACCTTTCGCCGACCAGCGTAGCCCAAGGACCAGCAAGCTGTGGTCTGAGATGGAGAGTGGAAAGATGCTGGAGTCGTGGACATCGCCCCGAAGGGCCTGGCTTAAAAAGATATGGTCGAGCCGGGAGTAAGAGCGGTGGACAGCAGAAAAGAAAGTGTAGTCTCGGGATTGGGGGTGCAGTGCGCGCCAACCATCAATCAGACCCAATGTACCTATCTTACGCTGCGTAGCTGAGGAGAACGAGCCGGCATCGGCTCTAAGGGTGCCAGAACTATCTAGGAGTTTGTCCCACACTAAGTTAAAATCAACGAGAAGAATCAAATGACCCTCAACAAAGTTTTCAGTTTTACGCAGCAGGTCTTGGATAAAACTATTCTGTCCCGAATTAGGAGCATACACCACCACAAACGTGCAAATCCTTTCACGCAGCAAACCTTTGACCATCAACCAACGGCCCTCCCTGTCACTTTGCATCCCCAAGGGTTGAAAATGAAGGGACGCTCGAAACAAAAGGGCCACCCCCCTATGTTTGGTGGAGGCCGAGGATCTATAAATAAGCGGAAAGTGCCTATGTCTAAGTCGGAGCTCATCCTTACGCGCCAAGTGGGTTTCCTGCATGCCCACCACATCTAGCTGATGATCAATCAGGTATTTCCAAATTTTTTGGCGCTTCTGTGGTGAGTTCAATCCCTTCACATTCCAAGTAGCAATATTAAGCGGCATACCGACAATGTAGATTCACCCGCTCTGCAATCCCCACAACCACCCTTGTTTCCGAACCAGTCAGCCCCACAGCCCAGCTCCCCCAGGTCTCCCGGCTCTCACCGTTCCTCACACCAACAGCAGCACACACAACAAACCACGCATTCCTGTCATCACCCCCCCTCAGAACAACCCATCCAACCCCTAGCCCCATCGTCCCCACAACAACCCCTCCCGCAATTAACACATCTGAATCCCAACCACCCACATGAGTAATCAAACATCCCCAGATCTCAACAGGCCCCCTACATTAACCCACCAAGTCTCTCCCAACCCACCCCGCCCCCAAGTCCAACCCAAGAACAAAAGAAAAGTACTTAGCAATCCCATCGAGGAAGAAGTCGTCATGGCCCTCCTGGGCTGGGGATGCGGAGTCCAAGGAAGGACCCCACAGGCCATGGTACGGGGTGTCTTCTCCAAAAGTACACTGAAACTCACGATACCTGGCAACACGTGCCCCTCCGGCACCAACCGGCTGGCGGCTCAAAGATTAAGCGGCGCCGGAACTTTGCTGGGACGACGCCACAGTGACCGAGGCCACAGATGCCACTGCATTCCCTCTCTCTTGTAGGCTAGCAACACGGTCTGGATGCCCACGATCCGAGGGCGGGCCCACTCTTTGCCATGAGGAAGAGCGTCTGCGTCGTCGCGGCGGCGACCCGCCAGATCCATGCGAGGGAGTCTCATCATCCAGTCCCAACAGGCCTTTTGCTTCCTGGAGGGAACGAATCTGCACCAGCCTGTTCTCCCAGCGGAAGATGATGCGGAAGGGATGACCCCACGAATAGGGGATGTCGCGGTCCCGAAGGAAGGCGGTCACCGGGCGGAATTCCCGTCGTTTCTGGAGGGTCGATGCCGCTAGATCCTGGAACAGCAGCGGGCGGTGTTCTCTGAACTGCAAGGAAGGGATAGTCCGCGCCTTTCGCAAGATCCTCTCTTTAAGCTGGAAATCATGTACACAGGCTAAGATGTCTGGGGGCGGCCCCCCACCCCTTCTAGGGAGACCGACCCTGTGCACTCTATCCATTCTGATCTCCTGAACATCAGTGTTGTCTAGGACTTGCAAGAAGAGAGCTTGGACATACCCCCTCAGATCGCCTGCTTCTCCGTCCCAGGGCACTGCCCGAATACGGATGTTGTTCCGGCAGGAACGGTTTTCCAGGTCCTCCGTATGGGCTTGAAGATCCAGATTCTGCTCCGTGAGCCTAATTATATCTTGCTGCAGCTGATGGACATCGTTCGCCACGTTCAAGTCGTGGTCCTCCAGCGTGGCCACTCTTTCTCCGAGGCCATCCACGTCCCTCCGCACTTCACGGAGGTCTGATGCTAGTTGGGCGCGGAGTTCAGAGATGTCCTCCTTAATAGAGGCAAAGAGTTCCGCCATAAAGGCCTTGGTTGCAGGCGCCTCATCGTCCGAGTTCTTGGGTGACGCGCTGGGTCCGGTAGACGGTGGGTGTTGAGAGTGCTTTGCTGTGCCATCTTTCCCAGGTTTCCCCTTGCGCTGTGTGGATGACATCGCGCCTTCTCCGGGAAGTGAAGCAGCTACCTCTATGGTATTCACAAGGCTCCGCAACTCCTGAATCGGAAGAGCCGATCTGTAGTCAGGTCCTCCCCAGCAGAGGCTCCAATAGACAGGTCTCAGCCAGCACCGCAGGCGTCCGTCTCTGGCCCACCGTCTCTGGGGGCTACTCTGCCGAGTCTACTGCCAGCGTCTCAAGAGCAGGGGACCCCCCGCGATCCCGGTCCAGGCCTATGTCCAGCCCTGCTGCGGTCAGATGGGGTGCAGGGGGGGGGTGATGGGACCCCACTGGTGCTCGTGTTGCAGGGAGCTGCGTTGCAGTAGGGCCCTCTCCGCCTCTTGCGGTGCTCCGAGAAATGATAGGGGAAGGATGGCGCCGGTGCTGGGGCCCTAAGAGGCCGCTGGTTCACCCCCTCGGCCACCTCTCTCCGGGTAAACTGAATAACCACTCTCTGCTAGGGGCAGTTCTCAGAGCAGTAGGGGTTAGGCGCCTGTCCCGAGATGCGGAGCTCCCTCGCCGTAATATCCCCCTCACCTCCTATTCCACCACGTGCTGATCTCCGAACTCGAGCCTGCCAGGTTCCCAGGGCCCGGTCACCCAGGGATTGCGCCGCTAGGGAGGGTGCTCTCTCTTCTCCCCTCACAGCCCCTTCTCAAGATGGCAGTCCCCGCGGGTCCACCTTGCCTCGCGGAGCAGGGAGCTGGGTCACACAAGCACTGCAGGCCGAGGATCCCAGGACGCAGTCTGCTCAATCTCCTCTGGGCCCTCCAGGGCTCCTGCCGGTCCCCAACCAAGCACTCAGTTCAGGGGCCCACGAAGGGACCCCGTTCCGCTGGGAACTCCCCCTGTAGCTGGTCCCCTTCAGCTGTGCACACCACTCCAGCGCGGTGCTCCACTACTCTCCTCCGGTGCCCGGAGCTGCCTCCAGCGGAGTCTTTTGGGGGGGGGGGCAGGTGCCAGCACAGATTCCAGGGGTCCCCTCTGCCACAGTCCCCCCCCGGTGATCTGCTCCGCCGTCTGCTAAAGCCAGGGCCCGAGCTCGCGCAGCTCCCAGGGCCCGAGAGCGCCAAACCTCAGCTCGTAGGAGTCCCGGAGATCCCAGCCAGGCCCTCTCTCCGTCCGCGAGGCTCTCCGAACCCACCACTCCGCCTCAGGGCTACCACAGCGGGAGACGCGGCGAGGAGATCCCGGGCAGGCCCCTCTGTCTATTCAGCCGAAACGGGGGTGGGGCGGGGAAGCAGTGAGGCCGCCGCCTCAGCAATGATCACCGCTCCACCCCGCCAGCGCCCCCCCCGCCTCTGTGTCGCTCACCGGTGGGGAGCCGGGCAGTGGAGGTCAGAAGCGGCGTCCCTGTCCCTCCTCCGCCGACGCTCTCTCCGCGATGCTGCAGACCGGAAGTGCGGCCCACCCCGCTAATCCAGGCCGGGGATAGTAAGGCCGCAGATCGCCGCCGCGACCAGGTCCACCTGCGGGTCTCAGCTGGTCGTCCTCGCGGCTCCGGACTGGACCCCCCAGCACCTGGGGTCACCGCAGCACCCAAAGGTTCAAAAAGCAGGCCGCCTTCGTAGCTAAAACAAAGCTAAGCTGGGCCTGGCGCCGGAGGGACACAGAAAGACGTCTCACTCCGTCGCCATCCTGGCCACGCCCCTTTTTATACCTTTCTAACTAGCTTAATCTAAAAAAATTAAATACTTTTATGCCATTCAGAACTCTGATTGGCTGTCAAACGACAGACCATAATGTCATCACATTCTTTAGAGCCCAGTTCCGACTCTTTCTTAGAGTCCATTGTCCTTTATTTTCAAGTCACGAAGCTTCCTCCAGTTTGCAATATTTAAATAAATTGTTCGTGACTTCCTTAGCTTGACAATCTTTCTGCCGGTTCCTGGCCTTGGCACGCTGACCAAAAGTACAGTCAGTTCATTTGTACAACCACGTTTATATTTTCTCTTTTTAGAAACTTGGCAGGAACTTTCCACACCGGGCTCTTGCTTTCACTGAGCAGAATTCTGCCAACTGCACATTTAGATGCACTAGGCCTCAAACCTCTTTTTCGTTAACTAGTGTATAAACAAACACAAAAGAATAATTAATGCAAGAAATAAAGTCTGTTCTGTTACCCACCCACCTTTGCTAAATATTAACCCATTAATCTATATTACCTAGCATAAGCAAATAACGCAACATACAGATTCGTGCAACATTGAAGATAGGAAAAAAAAACATGAGCACACAGATAAAAAGCACATGCCATTAATAAACAGCCACATTTAATTCAGACATGATAATAGACAGGATTTAATTCATTATTTTTCACACACATGCAAATGCAACATAATGCACGTTTATGAGCACACATTTTAGTTTCCCACGTGTTCATGTAAATGCAACTTTTACTCTAGGTTGGTTAATAATTTCCACCGCACACTTTATTAATATTATTAATTTATTATGGAAGTTTTACTTCGCAAGCTGATTTCTAAATCTCGCTCCATCAACTCCCTCATCGGGTGATTTCTAAATCACCAAACCATACCCAAAATTTAGCAACATTTTATCTTAAGATGAACATGATTTGATTTCATTGTATTAGTATTTCTAAAGACTTGTTTCAGCTGCTGTCTGTCTACAACTTTCATATTGAGCTTTACGAAACTCCTCCAGCTCTATTTCTCTTTCCTGTTCCTTTTTGATTTTGTAAATTCTCTTCTTTTCTCTCAGATATTTCTTTCTCTTTTGTAACATGCAACTAATCTTCAACAAAAGTATCACAAAAACTATTATAAATAAAGGTGTTAGAATCTTGCCAAGAACTGAACCACCAATGTCTTGAAACCAAGTTTTGATTGCCTGAAATCTTTTGAAAAGACGTTCTGAAAAATCATCCTCTTCTAAGGGAACAATTTCTGAGTGCATTTCTGTAATATTTTTAATGTACATCTCAATGTTTTTGCTCTCATAGGGGATATACGTACAACAGTGTTGGACATGTAAAATGCCACAGACTCCTCCCTCTTTTGCTAGGAGTAAAGCAAGACGGTTTTGCATCACCGTAGATCTGATTGCGATAACTTCAGTATCCACTAATTGGAAACCACCAGCTGTGTCAGTTGACAATCTGTCAACAATTGTGGACAATTTTCTGATTCTTCCTGCATTCAGGGTTATTCCTACCAAAGGTATCACTGCCTCAAAAATGTCTCCCAAAATTTCTGTGAAACTTTCTCTTTTGTACCTATTTACATGATTACTAATTTCAAATGAGCCTTCTGCGTTTCTGTCAACATGAAATATTTTTGGAAAAACAAGTCCAACAAAACACGTCCCATACCAATGGTCTGGGAGGTTATAATAGGCTTTGTCTCCACAAACAAAATAAATTCCAGGAAAAATTGGGTCTCTACCTCCCTTGAAACCCCAACCCCCCATGATTTGATAAGTGTCCTCACAATTGCTAGCTCCAACAAAATAATTATCAAACAGAGTGTTATCGCTTCTAATACAAAACTTGCCACTAATTGGCTTGTCTATGTGAATTGCAACATTGTCAAAAGATTTGCCATTGACTTTTTCATCTTCCTTTTGCCAGAATTTTGATTTGGTCTGCTTGACCATCTCATTTCTTTTATAGATTGCCCTTCTCTCCTCAACAAGGTTCAGGAAGGTCTTTTCCTCAGCTCTTAATTGTTTTTTATTGCCTCCTACAACCAGAACTATTAAAACACATTTCTGGAAAAGAGACTTTTAATCACTTTCACTACACCCTTTCACTACCACAATTTCTGATCACTACTGATCCTAACAAAGGGTAATACCTCCTGGTGGAGGCTGCATACAAAACCAAACCCTATGATTATGCAGACACGTGTGAGGGCTAGCGGAGAATCAAGATATACCGCTTGACTTTACCATCAAAAAAGCACGTGCATGAGGGTTTTTTATTGGGACTAGAAAGAACGAATACCGCATACCCGTTGTTATGTAGGACAAGTGATCCTTCTCATATGATTAGTTGCTAGAAAAATCACCAACAGACCTATCTTGATGATCCTCTGGTCTGTGATCAATAACTTTATTAGCTGTGCCTGTTGCACTATGTTTGTCTTGACTAACTGAAGCTTTGCTTGTCATATTGACCTTGTACATCTCCTTATCGATCCCGAAAGGAAAGATGACAGCTAAAACTAACCAGAGCAGAATTATCAAAAGCACACATATCAGAGACATCGTACAACATCTTTTAAAGATGGAGCATCTTGAGCTGTTGTTTACAAAAACATAAGGCATTTTCACTAAATTTGCTACAGGAAAAGAAAACAAAATTTTTAAAATATCTCAAAAATTGTCTAAAAATATCTACATTTTAATTTTTAACACCCCCCTATTTTAATTTTTTTTTCAACCCTCTAACAGCTTTTCTTCGACCTTGCGTCACAATTCGTTTTTCAACTAACACAATTTCTTCGACCTTGTGTCACCTAACACAATTTCTTCGACCTTATGCCAAAAACAGAGAACCTACAATTTCAACAGGTAAGTATTTCAATCATTGTCACTATTGTCTTCAATCCCTTCCTGACTGCTACTGTTTATCTCAACCACAGGTGGAATAATGGTGTACGTCCACTCAGGTGACTTGTATTTTTGGTTTGGCTTCAAAGCTCTTTTTGTCTTTCTACTAATAACTTCTATTTTCTTCCCTGTCTCACTTTTCTTTTCTGGATCTTTCTGACTAGTTATTTCATTGACCTTTTCCTTGGATTTCTTTATCAACTTGAATTTCAGTCCTTCGTTTTCACTTGGCCAGTTATCACCTTTTCTTGGTAATTTCTTCTTTGGCTCAGTCACATTACATTCTGTTCTCCAAGCTCTTTTTCTGAATTTTCTTATTTGAGAATCTTCATCACTCTCATCAGTATCAGTGTCAGAAATTTCAATTCTAGACTCAGGTTCTTCTCTACTAAGCAGCCTCACTCCGTTAGGAACATCATCTCTATAACTGGTACTTGGCAATTCGTTTTCTTCCTCTTCTTCAATTACCTTCAACTTCCCAGCTTCGGATTTCTTGTCCCTGTATTCAGAGCTTCTTTTCTGCTTTTCAATACTCTCCTGGTCTTGAATCACAATTTGATCAGACTCTTCTGCTACTTCTTTTTCTAGCAGATCTTCATTATTTTCAGAGTCTACAACTATGATCTCCAAATCTTTTTCATTTTAATTCTCCATTCACAGATGAATTTTCCAGATGTCGTCCAGCCTGTCGATCTTCAGAATCTGGATTTCTTTCAGATTCTTCTTCTGAATCTGAATCAGCTGTGGTATCGCTTTCTTCATCAGAGTTTTCAGATGTAGGCACACGAATGGTATGACTAGCATGTATCCACCTTTTTATGCCTCTACACTTCACTGCATTTGTTGTCACAAGAATCACTTGCCTTGCTTTCTGCCACCTTGGTACCAAACAGTTTCTTCTTCGGTGAACTTTTGTTCTCACCCAATCACCAGGTGACAGATCATGTGCTTGCTCTTTTTTTCTTGACTGTACTTCAGTTCCCACCTGATTAGACACAGAAGTCACGACATCAGACAGTTTCCTGCAATACTCTAAAATGGCACTATCATTAATGGTCAACAATTTTCCTACTGGTATGAACGCCTGTCTCATGACTCTGCCCATGAGAATATCATGTGGGCTTAAACCTGTCTTTTTATCTGGTGTACTTCTTAGAGTCATCAGAACAAGTGGAAGAACATCTGTCCACTTTATACCTGTAGCTAGACACATTTTTGCAATTCTGTTCTTGATCGTTCCATTAATTTGCTCAACAACTCCAGATGCCTCTGGTCTGTATGCACAATGCAACTTCTGCTCAATGTGTAAGGCTTCACAAATCAATTTTAATAGTCTGTTTTCAAAATGCCTTCCTCGATCACTCTCCACAGTCACTGGGAAACCGTACCTTGGTATAATCTCCCTCAAAAGTAACTTTGCAACAGTAATTGCATCGTTGTGACGTGTAGGAAACACTTCAACCCATCTTGAAAACAAACAGACAAACATCAAAACATAATGCAGTTTGTTATGTGGTGGCATCTCAATGAAATCCAATTGTAACCTGGTGAATGGACCATCCTCCCGTCCTATGGTTCCCATTCCCACAACGGTTTCATTTGCTGGCAAGTCAAACACCTTTGACAAAGAGATTCTGCAATTGTTCTGAATTTGGTATTAAACCAAGTCTCTCTGAAAAGTCTAATCATCGAATCTCTTCCAATATGTCCCAGGCCATGATACATCCTTGCCATGTCAGCAATCATGCAGTTTGGTAAAACTACTCTGCCATCTTTGTATGTTCAAATTGCATCCTCATCTCGCTGTCTACATTCTGCGCTCAACCATGTGTTTTTCTCCTCATCATCCGCCTCATCTTGTAAATCGTTGACCTCTTGCCATGTCTCAACTATTGATGTTAACATTAATGAACTCAAAGCATGCTCATCATTCCTTTATTGCAAAATTGTTTCTTGCGCAGTACTTTGCAATTTCGTCTGCGTAAGCATTTCCTTTGGTTATGAAATCGTCTCCTCTCTTGTGTGCTGCACATTTTACAACAGCAATTTTCTCTGGTAACTGAATGCCATCAATTAATCTTTTTATTAATTTTGCATTTCTGATTGGTGATCCTGCAGATGTCAAGTAGCCTCTCTGAGACCAGAGCTTTCCATAATCATGCACAACTCCGTACCCATACTGGCTATCAGTTATTATGGTAATTTTCAAATGTATTGCTCTTTCACATGCACGAATTAAAGCAATCAATTCTGCTACTTGAGCTGAACGAATTCCTTCAAGACATGATGCTTCCACAACATCAGCAACTGTGCAGACAGAGTAAGCTGCTCTCAAAAAGCCTTCCCCTGTTCTCAGACAAGAACCATCAACAAAGTAAACATAATCTGAAACAGGCAACGGGACATCCTTAATGTCCTGCCTTGGCTTGGTACAATATTCCAAAACATCCAAACACTCATGATCAACATCGTTTTCATTTCTGATTTCTGTAACAGTACCATCAGGCAGTAATGTGGATGGATTTAGATTCACAAATTTTGCTATCGAGACATTATCTGATCCCAGAATAATCTTTTCATACTTGGTAAGTCTGTTACTTGTCAAGTGCTGTGTTTTGCTCCTGGTAAGGAGAATTTCAACTGAATGGGGAACATAAACTTTTACAGGAAATCCCATTATTATTCCTTCACTTTGCTCAAGACTTACACTAGTTGCAGCTACTGCTTTTAAGCAGCCTGGTAATGCTTTTGCAACTGGATCAAGCACTGCTGAGAAGTATGCAATGGGTTTTCTCAATTTACCATGTCTCTGAATCAACACAGACAATGCACATCCTTCTCTTTCACTGCAGTACAGCTCAAAATTTTTCTCATAGTCTGGCATGCCCAGAGCTGGAGCTTCACACAAATTTCTTTTTAGCTTTTCAAAAGCTTTCATCTCAATTTCTGTAAAGACAATTGGATCTTTTATGTCTGATTTTGTCAGTCTCTGCAGCGGTTTCGCAATTACCGAAAATCCACTAATCCATTGACGACAATAGCCAACCATTCCTAGAAACATTCTGACCTGTCTCTGTGTTTTTTGAGGCTGCATTCCTTGAATCATTTTAATTCTCTCAATTGTCACTTGTCTTGTTCCTTTTGCAATTCTGTGACCAAGATATTTTACTTCTTGCTTACAAAACTGCAATTTTGCAGGTGACACTTTATGTCCCTCATCTGCCAGATGATTCAAAAGAGTAATTGTATCTGTAACACAGTTATCTCTTGTTTTTGCTGCAACAAGAAGGTCATCAATGTACTGGACCAATGTTGATCTTCCAGGTAAATTTAGATTTTCCAATGATTTCTTTAACAACTCATTAAAGATAGAAGGACTCTCTGTATACCCTTGAGGAATACGACACCAAGCTAGTGTGCGACCTTGGAACCGGAACGCAAAAATTTCCTGACTCTCTGGATGTAATGGAACAGTAAAGAACGCATTGCACAGATCAATGACAGTGTACCACTCTGCATCATGTGGAATTTGATAAAGAATCACTGCTGGGTTTGGGACAACTGGACAACAAGGAACAACTATCTGATTCATCTTTCTCAGATCCTGAACTATTCTGTACGTTCCATTTGGCTTTTTGATCCCCATAATCGGTGAATTACAAGGACTACTCTCAATTTCTTTTAGGACACCTTGTTTTATGAATTTTTCAATCACAGGAATGACACCTTCAATTGTTTCTGCCTTCATCTTGTACTGAGGAATGTTTGGAAATTCTATTCCCTGTTTCACAGTAATTTTGACTGGATCAACATGTTTCATCAAACCCATTTCACTTCCTGACAAGTCCCAAATTTCAGCTTTGACTGTCTCTTTTAGTTCTTCAGGTAAATTTTCTCTGTCAAAAACAGGAAATAATTTTGTTTTCTCTGCTTCAACCATTAACATTGTCAATTTATAAAGCCCATCTTCCTCCATGGTTTGTAGCTCAATACCCTCCGGTGAGCAATATATTTTGCAATTCATCTTGCATAAAATGTCTCTTCCTAACAAGTTTACAGGACTGCTGTTACAAACTACAAATCTATGTTTGTCTTTGAATTTCCAAATTTCTATTTTTACAGGCTCTGTCAAATCTGTTTTAATTTGCTGATTAGTTACACCAACTACTTGGATGGTATCCCCAGAGAGAGGCAGGTTTTCAATTTCCACTGATATAACAGTAGAACGGGTAGCACCAGTGTCCACAAGAAAAGTGATTTCTACATCATTCACTTTACCATTTACAAATGGACCAGACTGATCAACCTCAAGAGTGGCTCCAAGTACACACTCTTTCTCCTCTCTCAGGCACCGTCATAAGTAGTCATCAGAATCACTCCCTTGGTTTTCTGGCAACAAAAATTGTCCAGAAATGTTTGGCACATTTACTTTTTGTGTTCTTATTACCTGATCACCTCCGCTGAATCCTGAATCCGAACAGTATCTTTGACCACCTCCACAATTTGGGAGAGGACGCTGTGGAATCTGACTTTGCTGATTCGCTAACTGTCGCTGTAGCTGCTGCTGAAGACTCAACTCATTAAGCTGTCGCTGTAGCTGTTGCTGCAGATTTACATCATTCTGCATCTGTGGATTTAATGATGCATTTTTTAAATTTCTGGGCGGATTTTTACACTCGCGCTTACAGTGTCCAATTTCGCCACAATTAAAACAAGGTAATTTTTGTTTCAGCTCCTCAATGTTAACATTAAATTTTGGTTTATTAAAGTTTCCTTTAAATCTTCCCTGACTCTGATTCTGATTGAAATTCACATTTTTATTTCCTAGGTTAGCAATTTGATGTTCAGCTACTTTCACCTGTGCCTACATTGCTTTCTCCTTTAATTTCTTCTGTTTGGCTTCTAATTCATCACTGCAGTATTTTGCTTTTCTCAAAATATCATCAACTGAATTTGATTGCCATCCGACAATATTATTCCTAATCATTTCACCAATTTCAGGTCTAAGACCATAAACAAATCTGTAAACGAAATGACTCATGTCCTTTTCATTTAATTTTTCATAGCCACTGTATTGTTTGAAAACCAACAGTAACCTTTCGTAGAATTAATGAACTGATTCTTTTCGCTCCTGGTTTGTTCTATCTATTTTTACCCAATCTACTTCTTTTGGGGGAATCTTTTGTTTTAACCAGTAAATCACCTTGTCATACAGTCCCATGACTTCAGACGATGGAGCACCTGTCTCTTTGTCTCGAGCTGGTTCTACCTTGGGCCAACTCACAGCAATTTTGCATTCTGTCCAAAGATCTGACGGGACAACAATGTCAAAGAATCCATCAAGATCAATCCACAGTACTTTCGATACTTTGATGAATCTATCCACCTGTCGATACCATTCTACTGGCTTTTCTCTCAGCCGAGGGAAATCATTTGTGAATAACAAAATGTCCTGTCTTGACCAGGGAACATGAACAAAACCACCACCAGGAATTTCTCTCATTGGGAACTGTTTTGCTAACTTTTCTTGCCTTTCCTCATCCTTCTTTTTGGTCCACTTCACTCTCCATTTACTCAAGTCACCCAACGTTTTGATGTACACAATCAAATCTTTTATATGCATAATTCTTCCCATTGTATTGAAATTTCCAATGTCCTTTTCAGAAAATTCTAATCTGTAGTGTTTTCCCAAATTCTTTTGTTTACTAATATCAATTTCTAATTCTGCAGCCAATCCTTCCAATTGATCATATTTATTTTTTGTTTTCCATTGAATGCTTTTGCAAATGAACAGGAGTTCATCATCTTGATAATGCTTCAGACTGTCAGGACCAATTGTACCAACTATTAACTCTTCTCAATCTGCCTTTAATCTCGCAACATCAAGCTTTGAAATAGAATCTGTTTTCTCTGGTGATTCAGTATCTGATTCCGCACCCATTGGTGTTTTGCATAATGAATCTGGATTAAAAGTTAAGTCAGGCATCCTTATTTTTCCTCGATGTAATTCAGTTAATTCTGAATAAAAATGTTCACCTACTTTTTGAATTTCTGCATTTAATGGAATTGTCAAACCTGGTTGTTTCATTTCTCCTTGATCAAAAACAGGTTGAACAGGACCAATTGTTACTAGAACTGTCACTGCTTCCATGCCTTTAGTTAATTGTCGAATTAATTCCTCTTTTGATCGTAAATTTTCTGAAGTGTCTGTAATTTCGTCATTTCTACCAACTCCCATTGAGTTTCTAGGAGTTTTTCTTCTCATTGGGGTTTCAGGAAAATTCCTGCTTTCATCATAAACACTACAATTTGTTCTTGTTTCTAACCTTACAGGTGTTTCAAAGGATTTAGAATTATTCGGGTAAAACCTTGATGATTCTTCATTTAATGGAGGAGCACTTGGTGTGGTTCCTGTAGAAACCATCGGAGTAGACCAAGAACAAGCTGGTTTTAAAGGAGTCTGTTTTTTATTTGCTAAATAAATTTCTTCTAGAACTTGGTCTTCTGTTTCGCTGTCTATAACAGTATTATTTTTCTTTTGGGTATTCTTTTGACCTGGTATTTCTGTAATCATTTCTCTCACTGTATATAGACCATCACACATGTCTGCTTGTCTCCATCGACGCATCCTATCTTCATGAGTTTCATGTTTAAAATTGAATGATTTTGGAGGTCTTATCATACCATTTGCTTCCCGCTGTAGATAAAACATCTCATCCTCCCATTCAACTAAAGCTTCAAATTGTGTTGGTCTAGGCTTCGCACAAGAGCTGTCATCTTTTCTCTTACGTTTTTCAAAATTCTCATATTAAATGAACTATCTTCCGGCCAGGCTAAAACACCATCGTTTTTAGTGTACTGCATCCAAGCATCAAACCAAAGGCAAGTATGATAACCATATTCACCTTCCATATATGCTGCAGGTGTTTTGTACTTATGAAGTAATTTTCCACCTCGCGTTTCAATTTTCTTATCAGGTGAAATAAAACATTTCAATTTTTGAAGCCATGTAAGCTTTTTCTCTTTTTTCTTGTAATAATAACTCATGTTCTAATCAAATCCGCTTAATTTGGAAATGATCGTGAATATTTCCTGGTTGTTCCGCTAAATTAGCCAATCCGTGCGCGAAATACACCAACAAACCAATCAGGTTAAGCTACGTCACTACCTTGCTCAACCAATAGAAATGGAGCCTTCCAAAAGAGCCAATTAGATTACAGCTTGACTCAGTCACATGAGCCAATCAGTGCTCTAGCTGTGACGTATGTTAGCCAATCACAGCACGGACCCTGTGACGTACACAGCCGCTGCGGCTTCTCGTGTCTCACTCTCAGAGCTCACCCCTCCTTCACAAAAACTTTTCACAGCGCCATTTTAAGAACATCTTTTCATTGAAATTCAATTAATAATGACAAAATTAACAAACCATTTGTCTGTTTCACTTAAAATAAAGTGACAGTTTTTACAATCATGCAAGTATTCTTTTGTGTGGAATAGACGACGCTATTCTCACAGAATATACATTCGTTGATAAAGTAAACCTTTACTCTACCCTTCTAACAAGTAATAATGATCTCGTTTCCCTCTGAATGCACATAAAGTAGCAATTCAAAGTTTCACTCGAACGTGATTACAAAATCATTTACGCACTTTTAAACGGAAAGTTTCCCTAACTACACACACATGAAATCCTGGCAGGACTTTAACCCACCATAGAAATCCTGAATCGCTAGTAAAATAAACGACGTTACTTTACCCTTCACTCAAGTTTGAATATAATCTATTACTCTTTTCACAGTAAGTTTTAGAACGGGCTCTTTGTCCCTATACTTAAAGCTACGATTTCATAGACAATCCTCACTATACATTTTTTTTCTAACGCACCTATATCCCTAACACGTGTTGTACGACCACAACACTAGTGATAAAATAATACCACTATTCTGAAATAGATCAAATGTACTGTGTAACTTCACTCATGTCACACCACTCTGTACCGGTACAACTAGGATTTTTCACACTGCAGGAAAAAACCTTTCGACTACATATAACAAGTGAACTAAACTCAACATATGTTAAACATTGATCCTATGTAATTACCATGTAGCATGTCGGTTACCATAGCAACCGTATCTCTGCTACCAGGGAATTGATCCAGCGCCCCTATAGAAAATATGCCATAAACTACGGTACCCAACTCCACAAAACTCACCATTAATCATAAAACATTCACAAGGCCCATAAACTAATATGACATATTTTGAGCAACTGAATCATGTGACCTAATTAATAAACCTATTCACAAATTATATACATTTATATACATCTACAGAAAAACGACTTCATCACACTTAATAATCCTTATGATTAATTAAGCCACTGAGGCAAATAGATCTGCTAATGGTAACCTAAACACATGAAATAACAAGTCCAGCTTGTTTTTCAAATATATTATTTATTAACTATTTATTCAAAGTAAATTCATTAGAAATCTTTTTATTCAAGTATTATTATTAAGATTTTAGCAAAAAGTAATGACAGTTTCAAGCAAATTCAAATAGCATAATTCAAAATAGAAATAATAGTTTGGCATCACCTAAACTCTAAGTCCCTAGCTACACTTGCCCCATTAAAGAATAAGGGAAAAAGTCATTAAGCCCTAAAGGATTCTTACATGCTCCAAGTAAAGTCCAAGAGCACGACACGTCCATCTGGTAAATAGCAAGCAGCAGCCCCTTCCCTCCCAGGGGGACAGTTTTTATACCTTTCTAACTAGCTTAATCTAAAAAAATGTAATACTTTTATGCCATTCAGAACTCTGATTGGCTGTCAAACGACAGACCATAATGTCATCACATTCGTTAGAGCCCAGTTCAGACTCTTTCTTAGAGTCCATTGTCCTTTATTTTCAAGTCACAAAGCTTCCTCCAGTTTGCAACATTTAAATAAATTGTTCGTGACTTTCTTAGCTTGACAATCTTTCTGCCGGTTCCTGGCCTTGGCCACGCTGACCAAAAGTACAGTCAGTTCATTTGTACAACCACGTTTATATTTTCTCTTTTTAGAAACTTGGCAGGAACTTTCCACACCAGACTCTTGCTTTCACTGAGCAGAATTCTGCCAACTGCACATTTAGATGCACTAGGCCTCAAACCTCTTTTTCGTTAACTAGTGTATAAACAAACACAAAAGAATAATTAATGCAAGAAATAAAGTCTGTTCTGTTACCCACCCACCTTTGCTAAATATTAACCCATTAATCTATATTACCTAGCATAAGCAAATAAAGCAACATACAGATTCGTGCAACATTTAAGACAGGAAAACAAAACATGAGCACACAGAAAAAAGCACATGCCATTAATAAACAGCCGCATTTAGTTCTGACATGACAGTAGACAGGATTTAATTCATTATTTTTCACACATGCAAATGCAACATAATGCACGTTTAAGAGCACACATTTTAGTTTCCCACGTGTTCATGTAAATGCAACTTTTACTCTAGGTTGGTTAATAATTTCCACCGCACACTTTATTAATATTATTAATTTATTATGGAAGTTTTACTTCGCAAGCTTAAATAAATGTATTTCTAAATCTCGCTCCATCACTACCCCCGCCGCCAGAATTGGCAGGGGGGGGTAGTATTCCAAAGTGTTTGACACCTTACACGACATGTTTTGATAAAGCCAAACCAAAGTTAGCATTAATCGCAAGGATTATAATGCACTTAAGAGTATATGGTATGGCTATATCATAGAACAGCTATAAGGAGATGGTTCTAAAAGCTGCAGAGGGGCTCAGCTCATGCTAAGGCACCCTCTCACACAAAACCAAGCACTCTGCCTCAGGATTATCAAGGCCTGCCATAGGAGTGACTTATAGGTTACTATGTGTCTATATTTAAGGTAGATATAGATATACTATATCTAAGTAAGGGGTGATTACACATACTTACCCAGGCTGTAAGTATAGACCTGTGGTGTCAGTTTTGAAGGCAAACCAGGGGTGGCACAATACATGCTGCAGCCCCTGGTAGGCCTAGGGTGCACCTATGCCCTGGGTACCTAAGGTACCATATACAGGGGCTCACAAGAGTGAACCAGTAACCAATCTGGTATATACCTAAAGTACATGGTATCAATTTAGAGAGAGTACAGCTAGGCTGTGTTCCTGATTAGCAGGGCCACAGCCATACTAAAGTCGAAAAAACAGTGAATCACAGCAAAAAGTGGGGTTAACCATAGGAAGCAGACCCTACTCTCCTACACAAGTTGTCTTATTTCTCACCTTAGGGCTACTCTTGACTAACATAGCGCTCATAGATTGAGATTTTCTGAATGTTATGTTAGGGGACCTTGTTAGTGTACCACCTAAAACTGGGTCATTTTTTACCAATGCACAATTTTTGTTAATCATCCTACGTATGATTTTATTTTGGGTATTGGAGGTGAGTATTAGTCTAGATGGTTGTATTGCCTCTGATACTTGGTTTGAGACATTGCTAGTTTTAGAGATCAATGCCTGTGTTCAACTTTTTTGATCTTGAGAAAGCAATAACTGAAAATATACTATTAATTAAAAATATAAGACTATTTTCCCTGACTGTTCCATTTTTGTCAAACCAAATTAATTCCTCAGTACTAGGAGGAATTTAGTGAGGGAGATACTAATATAGACATACACCCCCAAAAAGTAGTACCATAGCTAGTCACAAATTACACTTCTAAAGTACTACAGCCCTAAAGGTGTCAAACAGGGGTAAATGTATACCAGCTCAGCTTTGGAGTAAAGTACTGAACATGGCCATTCATAGGTACTGCAACACACTCCAATAGAAACAGTAGATGCAGGGAAGTAATCAACACTCCATGTATATGTATATTTGCATATATATATATTTATATGTAGTTGAATGTTATAACCATAATATATATATTTTTAATTTAAATGTTAATAATTAATTTAAGATAATAACTTGTATACTTTTATTAATATATTAATATTTTAGACTACACAACAATTTAACATATTATTCTACATGTAAAATTAAAAGGGTAATGTTCACTTTTTAAATATAACAATATTATTTATAATTCCATTTATATATTTATGCATTTATAAATTACATTTACATATTTAAATTAACGATTTGTTTACTACACATTTACTTTGATGAGCTAATGTGCTGCAACATTTTATTTTATGAGTGCTAAGTTAAAAAGATTTATAATGAATTTCATTTTTAAAGAACAATTACCTTTAATAATTTCCCATATAGTTTCCTATAGAGAGGTCTCCACCAGAGAGGCGGAGGACTCCACCATCACATGCAAAATTACTGCGAGTAACTTTACACTTGTTAATCCTTTTCTAGGAGGCTCCACCTCTTGATTTGAGGGGTTGAATACATGCAAGTGTACACATAAGTATAACTCTATCCTTAGAAATGGTGAAGAGCAGAAAGGTGTAGAGTTACACCTAGATGCAGTGCTACATATACACACGAGGAAATATATATGTGTATATTTGTCTTTATAAATAAGCACTAATGTGTCTATTAAACATTAAAAAATTAAATCAAGGTAGCATGAAAGAATATAAGACCATGACTCTTTTGCCATTTCTCCTCTTTTTGTTTTTTTTCTTCTTTTTTTAGGGGAGAAAGAGGAGGACTGGTACCGTTTTATTTTATGTTTGATTTCATAAGGGGGCATAGGAAACATGTGGCTGCCTTATGCATATCTGTTCATACTTCCAAGGTGATCCAAGCAAACAAGATGAATGTGAAGCTAAGCTTTATGCTTGTCAGTGTGTATATATTTTAGGGCCCTGATTTAGAGTTTTGCACATGGGTTACTGAAGTAGCGTTTAAAAATAATGAGAAAAGAATACAGTTTATGATAATGTGTAGAATTAACATATAGGCTTTAACTAAAAAATAAAATGTGTTTAAATGCATAAATTGCAGTAGGCAACCATATTTACCCGTACTAGGTCTAAAATGGCTAAAGCAACATTAACTGACAAGCTGGGATCACTAGAAAATCATTAACGTTCATAAAATGTTTATCTCTTAACCTTCCCATGAACATAGTTTTTTTATGAATAATAGTTGCTCAAATATTTTCATCAAATTTTGCAAATATTTCTTCAGACACAATGATCACTGCTAATAAATGCATAAGTTTTGATATTTAAAATGATACAGAGACAAAAATCATTCATGGGACAGTAGTCTTAAACAAAAAAGTGCATTATGATGTATTATGAGTAGACAAGAAGCAACGGCTAGATGAAAAGTAGACAAGGAGTGATTCTGTTCCTATGAGCATAGCAAAAAACAACAGGAGTAAACCCATCGACCAAGTTGAGATCTGGGTAAGGAATTGTAAAGAAATAACAATGTCTAAACCGGTGTTCTCGAGAAAACGAATTAATAAGTATGTACACAACATTACAACGAAAAAGAAATAGGGAGACTCGTAGTTTTAAAAAAGTGCTCAAGGCATCATATATTTTGAAAAATAAAGCAATAGTTGTAGAAAAAATTTAAAACAGTTGTAAGCAATAATTGCAAGGGTAACCTGAAGACTTTGTGCACACAAGCACTGTTCCCTCTAGGCCGCGCGCGCGCGCACCTTCCCTGACATCAGCGCGCACCACCTAGCGTGAAGCGCGCACACAGGACGTCGCTAGAGAGTCGCGCCGCCCGCCGCTTTTAAAAGGCGAGCGGCGCGAACATGAGGCACTTTTCTATGTGGTGGCGGCGGGCGTGAGGAGTGCGAAGTGCGGAGTGCGGACTGCAGGTAAGGAGGCAGGGGGGGCTCGTGGCAATTATGGTGTTTGCAGACTGTGGCCTTTTGTTTAAATATTGCTGACAATCAGAGCCCCTTCACGGGCTCCGATTAACAGCAATACTTAAACAAAATGCCACAATTAGATTTACTGCCTGCATTCATTATTTCAGGTGTTATACGTTAATGTATATTTTTTCTCTTATTTCATTTCATTTATCCCAAACAATATATGTTTTACTGATGTAACCTTTATGCTTGCACGTTTACCCGCGAAAAGCCTATCTTCCTCGCAAACCTCATTACAAGATGGCCGCGATTAACTCTGTCCTATTTTCATTTCGGCACTTTTCATTTCGTGTTTAACCGCCCGTCTCTTTTTTTCACATCCACACTCGTATCGGTGTTACTGATGGCGGAACAGCGTTTACATGCTGTTCTCTTCTATCCTTAAAGTAAGTTTATTCGTCACTTGTCATTATCGACTACACTTAGTTGCATGATTTATTCCGCTTACCATTCACGTCTCACGGTTTTCTTTCGCACAACGTTTAACAATAATGCTTAACTATTTTGTTATCCGTCTTGAAAAATCGTATTATGACTATTGCACTCGCTACGATATGTTCACGTTTTTTTAATCTTCTTTCATTTTTTGACCCGACGTCACCAATTTTATAACACATAGGGAGGGCACCTTATATCCGTGATACTTTTATTCTCATGATCTTAGTAAGAATGCACTTGACTATTCACAATAGTGTTCACTTTTGTTCATTCACATTGTTTATTTGATGGTTTCACTGGCATTCGCTCTGAGACTTCAAAATGTCTCTCTGTTTAACTTGATACACCTTACTGATTCCACCACCTTACAGCTGGTTATCACCCGGAATCCAATGGATTACTAATGTTTTATGTGCTACCAGACACTTAGAAAGATCGTACATATATTTTTTGTTTACATTACTTTCAGATTACCCCTGATGAAGGACTTTATCTGGTCCGAAATGCATTGGGTGAATTCTCAACAGTGTTGAAGTATATTCTTTGGGACAATTTAAGGATATTGAAACAACAAATCGTCTAATGATTTGGACAATTTCCTGTGGATATAACAAGAAATAAACAACGATGGAAATCATGATTCTTTGAAGTTTGAAGTTTAATTACAATCCTTTAGAACGTTTGTCACATTCCCATTGGTTGTGCTCAGGGAGTCGGCACTTACCACAAGTGTCGCAGACTGTTTTCTGATTACCACACCTCTGTCGGGGAGTGATATCTCTGGTGCACACCACATACAGATCCACAACCAACAACAGCAGAGTGCATAACCTCCACCCCTTTCCTACAAAGGGCATAAAGGCACAACAAAGAGTGGGACAGAGGACAGAAGGGCACCAAAAACGAGTGGGGCAGAGGGCAGGAGGGCACCAAAAACGAGTGGGGCAGAGGGCAGGAGGGCACCAAAAACGATGGGACAGAGGGCAGAAGGGCACCAAAAATGAGTGGGGCAGAGGGCAGGAGGGCACCAAAAACGATGGGACAGAGGGCAGACGGGCACCAAAAACGAGTGGGGCAGAGGGCAGGAGGGCACCAAAAACCATGGGACAGAGGGCAGAAGGGCCCCAAAAATGAGTGGGGCAGAAGGGCACCAAAAACGAGTGGGGCAGAGGGCAGGAGGGCACCAAAAACGAGTGGGGCAGAGGACAGGAGGGCACCAAAAACGATGGGACAGAGGGCAGAAGGGCACCAAAAACGAGTGGGGCAGAGGGCAGGAGGGCACCAAAAACGAGTGGGGCAGAGGGCAGAAGGGCACCAAAAACGATGGGACAGAGGGCAGAAGGGCACCAAAAACGAGTGGGGCAGAGGGCAGAAGGGCACAACAACGAGTGGGACAAAGGACATAAAGGCACAACAACGAGTGGGACAGAGGACAGAAGAGCACCAAAAATGAGTGGGGCAGAGGGCAGGAGGGCACAACAACGAGTGGGACAAAGGGCATAAAGGCACAACAACGAGTGGGACAGAGGACAGAAGGGCACTAAAAACGAGTGTGGCAGAGGGCATGAGGGCACCAAAAACGAGTGGGGCAGAGGGCAGAAGGGCACCAAAAGTGAGTGGGACAGAGAGCAGGAAGGCACAAAAAACGAGTGGGACAGAGGGCAGGAGGGCACCAAAAATGAGTGGCATTTGGCGCCGCAGACACGCGAGGTTCGGTTCCTGGTGCACATAGCCATGGTTGCAGCGCACAGGGACCCTCCACTGCCGCACACAGAGGAAAAAAATTAGAGGGAACATTGCACACAAGTGCTCGTGACACTCGAAGGTAAACGGCGCAGGTGACAAGTGAAAAAAACACAGCTAAGGCACAATCTGAAAAATGTGCCAGATATGTACAATGAAGTTATGGTTCACAAAAGGTTATTTACAAAGAATAATCATATTTTGTAGACATTTTATGAAGGACCCATAGTTGAAAAAAGCACCGCAAATCACGCTGGTATGTCGACGGTGTTTCAATCCTAGTCAATTGGGATCATCATCAGGATCCTTTTGAAGGTGCTGAGTGAAGTGCAGAAGAATTAATGGTGGTTGGACAGCGGGGCTTGCCCTGACCGGTGGTGACTGGGTCCACGGGGTGGGGTCTAAAGGTGATACGCAGGGTAAGCTGATGTGCACCGGGCCACCCGGGAGGTGGAATCCGGATGGAGGGTTCTACTAATGGTCGGAATCAAGAAGGAGTCGTATCTGGTCTGAGGAGATCCGGAGTGGTTAAAGCCCCGGAATCGCAGCGCGAGCCAAGAATGAGGCTGGAGACAGGGTCGGAGCCCCGATCCACAGTCAGTGCACTGGGAAAGGGCCGTCTGGTAAGTCCATCCGGAAGGCTGGGAGGTCGTAGAATCGCTTCAGATGAATCAGCAAGGTTGCTTGGAGTAGCGATCTCGACGGGGCCGTCACAATCGTGATCAGCTTGCAGGAGTCTGTTCCTATAAGAGCATCAAAAGATGATCGTCTGACTGAAAAAGGAATAAGAACACAAGCGGCAACAATGATGGAATGTGATGTCTTTAATAGTGAGTGTTTCAGGGGGGCGTGGCTTGGCGCCCGACGAGGACGGCGGCTCCGATGTGAGCGCTCCGGATCGGCAGGGGGTTTCGCTTTCTTCCTCCCGTCACCGACGCCTGCTGAATGAAGGTTTTCCAACTGAAGCATGAGTGAACTGCTGCGCTTCACGCACGGAGGTTTTTGGATGCTGTAATGGGCATTTCGGCAATTTAGCTGACGGACGCGGCTCTCTGACGGCTGTGACCGCCATTTTGTCCCTCCATAGCGCGATTCACGGCGCACCTCATCAATGGGGCTGAGTGTTTGCTGCAGCGCTCCTACATCCAGCAACTGCTCATGGTGAGCTAATTTTATGATTTTTGGTATGCCACTGCACTTACCTCAGTTCCGCTGACTTGTGCGAGTCTTCCTTGCACTTTCACGAATTTGGCGGCCATCTTAGGTCATTGGACTTCTTTTTCTCCTCATGCAGGCTATTTGCGCACGTCATATCGACCTGCTTATTATCAAAACACTGCAACTCCTCCTCATATGTGGTCCTTATGTGCTCTCAGCAGTTTCTCTTGCTACTTATGCATTCTCTAGACAGCGCATTCACTCTCAACCGCTACTCCTCATGATGATAATGTGCCTCCTCTAACAGACTTCCTCTGCTCCACAACTCGCTACTATATTGCATTCCATTGTTAGGGTGAATTTCTGCTTCGTTCTTTAGGGTAAGAGCTCCTCCACATAAGTATATGGATGCTGTTTTCTGCCTATCTGTGACTCTTTGGTGTTCTGCTCACTGAGGTGTCCCCAAGCACCTGCATTAGTGCTTGCAAGAACGCAGAGTATACTACTGGACTCAAATTCTTTCCTATTTTTCCTCTGGAGATACCTCTTTGTTTGGAGAGACGCCCTGCTATCTGCACTCCCAAAAATCCACGTCGTGTTTTCATTAAAAATTCGAGAGTCTTCTCTGCATTGGCGCACCTCGAGGCTTCTCAGGAGCTTGCTACTCAAATGTCGCAGTCTACCGCGGAGCGCCCTGTCCAACTTCCAGGGAACGTCACGTCGAAACGCCTTAAAAAAGACCCTCCATCACCGACACCGGCTGTGTCTATGGAGATGTTGCTGGAGGAGATACGTGCTCTTCGACCTTTCATGGAAGAAACTAACTCCAAGTTGCAGGTTCTCACCGACAATTGGTCACAGATGGATGCAAGAGTAACTACAGTGGAACACTCTCTATCTTCTCTTCAAGAGTCATCCTCCAAGGTGACACACATGCAGTCGCAGATTTCTTCTCTCCAGAAGCAAGTTGAAGAATTGGAGAACCGAAATAGACGCAATAATCTTCGACTCTACGGCCTGGCGGAGAATTGTGAGGGCAACGATCCCATTGCCTTCTTTAAATCATTCTTACCCAAGCTTCTTCACCTGCCCGAAGGCACCATGCTCAACATCCAGCGAGCACATAGGCTTGGCCGCATCGCCTCCACTTCTTCTACTTCCTCACGACCAAGAGGTGTCATCATGTATTTTTTGGAATACACCGACCTTCTCAAAGTCCTCTCAGCGGCCCGCGCCTCTCCTCGGCTTACATGGTCAGGCTCTACTCTCTTTTTCGCGCAGGATTACGCCAGAGCTACAGCCAACCGTCGTAAAGCCTTCTTGGATATGCGACCAGAGCTTCGTTCTATTGGGGCCAGATATGGTCTTTTCCATCCTTGCTTGTTCAGAGTTACTCACAACAACAAAACAACAACCTACGAGGATCCTGTTCGTCTCCGGAGTTTTTTGAACTCTGCACAGGCGTCTGATATGGATTTATCCGGCCCTTCATCAGCTTTTCCTCCATGACTTTGTGTGATGCTGATCTGTTGTCATAGTTGCTCCGCATGATTGATGTTGGCGGTTCTGTTATTCGCATTCATTGAGTTCCCTAACACTTTTTATTCTATATGCATCTTTTTGATGCTTATTCGTTTTCTTGCGTCCCTGTACTGTATTTAGGTGCTGTTTACTATTATCTGTTATTTGGTTTTTTATTACTCACCCTCATCGTGTTTTCTCTTGTTCAACCTTTTTGGTCATCTTTATTTTTTTTATTTTTTATTTTTTTCTCTTTTCCCTTTTTATCTTTCGCAGGTTTCATACCCTTTAGTGTGTTTCCCCCTCGGTTTGGTGGTTCGCTCACGTTGGATGTCTTGCCTCCTCTAGTTGGTGCTCCCCCCTCAGTCTTTTCTTCTCGTCCCTTCTCCCCGGTGGTCGTCCTTCCCCAGCTCTGCCCTCCGTAAGTATGTTCTCCCCTCTTTCCTTGTTGTTCGCTTCCACTTTTTTACCTTTTTTTCTATTATCTTTCCTAGTTCTCCTTGTTTCGCAGGTGTCTTCCTCTTCTGCTTTCCGACAATCCTTGTGCTGTAATTTTTTTTCTATCCTTTTCTTTTTCACTTACATCACTCTATTCCATTTTGTTATTCAACGGGTTTTCATTACCCATATCTTACTTTCTCTTCCCACTTCTCATCTTCCCTTTCAATTTCATTTTGTATTGCCTCTTCTAGACTTCCTTACTCTTTTTGATCTCCCTTCTCCTCTGGGTTCTTTTTACATCCTTTTTCTTCCTGCTGACATTTTTTCTGTCTTTTCCTCTATGATATGTCATTGAAAGTAATTACATGGAATGTTAAGGGCATCAATTCTCCTATCAAACGACAGAGAATTTTGTCTCATCTTGCACGTTTAAATGTGGATATTGCTTTTTTACAAGAAACCCATTTATCTGCTGAAGAATCTGTTAAATTGAAAAGAAGTTGGGTGGGAGATGTTTACTATTCACCTGGGGATGGTAGGCGTAATGGTGTAGCCATTCTCTGTCATAAAGCTCCTTACTGAAGTGCAGGCCTAAGTGCAGGCCTATTCCCAAATATCTGGTTATAAGCTTAACAACGATAAATGTGAGATCCTACCCTTGACAAAATTTACATTTAAGCCTGATTTTGCCGCATCTAATTTTACATGGAAGTCCTCCAATATTAAATACCTTGGATTGCATATCACCCCTACCATCCCAGATACTATCTCCCTCTGTATGTCCAAATGCATCCAAAAATTAGTGGATCTCACGTCCAAATGGCACCCTCTTTACCTATCCTGGTGGGGTCGCCTCGACACTATTAAAATGATGTTATCCCCCATAGTCCTTTATACTCTCTCTAATATCCCAGTTCCCGTCCCTTCCAAATTTTTCAAAAGAATTAACTCCATTCTAACGTCCTTCCTTTGGAATAAAAAGAAGCCTCGAATGTCTCTAGCTCGACTGATCCGCCCTAAGTCAGAGGGTGGAGTTAACTTCCCTGACTTCCCTGCTTACCATAAAGCGTTTCAATTACGACAAGCCTCCTTCTGGCTGCAGGACCCTAGTACTCCCTGCCCTTTATGGGCTAAATTTGAAAGTCTTCTTCTTTCCCCCTTTTCCTTTGCCGAATACCTTTCCTTTTCGCGTAAACCTTCTTCTATTTCCACTCCCATTCATAAATTTACTACTAAACTACTCCTATCTTCTTCCCATCCCCCTCCCACAACCATTGCTGGTTTCCTTTCCTCCCCCATCTGGCATAATACTGCTCTGCTTATCCGTAATAAACCCTTCTTTTGGAAAACATGGCATTGCAGGGGTTTGATATGGATCTCCCAACTCTTTTCTCAATCCTCTTTCTTACCTTTCACTACTCTTCCCTCCCTTTATGATTTACCTTCCTCCTATGCTCGCAACTATCATTTGCTTAAGGTTGCAGTATTAATAACTTATAATCGGCTCTCTCAGCTGTGTCCTCCTCCTGCTCCACCCACCCTCCTTTCCTCACTCCACTCCTTTTTACGCACTGCACCAAAGGCTGCCGCTATTTACAAATACCTCCACAACAGTGACTCTATCAGACCTAAGTCCAAGGTAGAGGAATGCTGGGAACATGACCTGTCCACGTCCTGGCCAGTTTCACTTTGGGATAAGGTCTGGGTCAAGATCCGTAAATCCTCGAGAGGGGCAACCTTGACACAGACTTTGTTTTTTATTTACAACAGACTTCTTTTTACACCCTCTGACCTCCACAAACGCTTTCCAACCACTTCGCACATATGTTGGTCTTGTTCATCATCACAAGCCACTTTGTTTCACATGTTATTCCTATGTACTCCTGTTCATGGTTTTTGGCTACAGGTCTGGGCTCAAATTAATCTGATTTTTCACACTTGTATCCCCTTCTCTCATACAAACATTTTCTTAGGCAGCCTTTCCCCTTGCTGGGACAATGTTGAACTAAAGCCTCAGATTATTGATTTACTACTGGCTGCTGCATTCCAGCAGATAACGGTTAATTGGAAGGACTTCTCCAATATCTCCTTCAAGGCGTGGTGGTTTAATGTTTGTCATAACCATAGACTTGACACTGCTTTTGTTTTTCCGGCCTGCATGGCTGCAAAACGCCTGGACCTATGGCTCCCTGTCACGCTTTACTTGGACTCATGTGTTAACCGTTTGTTTCATCCACCACCTTCGCAACAGGAAGTCCTCAAACCTCCTTAATTGCTCATTGCATTCCATTTTTCTTCATTGTATCATCTCTTTGTTCCTTTCGAATACTTTCATGCCTACTATGATTACTGTTTTACATGCTTTTCTCTTGTCTTTTCTTTTTCTTTTCCTCCATTACCCAGATTTACCTTCTTATACTATTTGCAATTGTATGCTTGTTTTATTCTTCTTATAGTTTTCAAGTTTATATTCCAATGTACTTTGTTTTGACACCTGGTTTTTCTCTTGTCATTATCAAATAAAACTTTCTGGAACTTAAAATAATAGTGAGTGTTTCAAGGGCAGACCAAGATTACTATTACCCAGACACTTTCCTAGACACGCTCTGCAGATACCTTTGCAGAGACTTTTATTACCAGACCCTTGTGTCATTTTTCCATATTGCTTGAGACTCTACTGTGTCTAAAGATTATTGATTGTGATTATAATGTATGTGATGTACAGCTCTTGATCTTCTCTAAAACTACAGCAAATATCCTTGCTCTGGATGATGAAAAATCAAGATTTCTAATTTAAACTGATTACCGCTCCAGTATTACTCTGTTGCAAGCGTGACGGATATATCATCAACTGTATTAAAAGTGCATAATAACCTTTATGGCACTTGTAATAAGGCGGACCAGATATCCATCACATTTTGAGAGAGTAACCTGTCCGCCAAACCTCAATGTAATTGTTGGACCTGCACATTTTTTGCAGGGTTAGTCCCAAACTTTTTGTCTTCTTCCTCCTATTTTGCTGATCTTCTTTTTGTTGGCTTTAGGACTCTGGGCACTTTGCCACTGCTAATCAGTGCTAAATTGCATATACTGTCTCCACTGAAACATGGAATATTTGGTTCCTGCATGATTGGCATATTTGAGTTACATGTAAGCCCCTAGAACAGTGCACTACATGTGTCCAGCATCTGTAAATCAAATGCTACTAGTGGGCCTGCAGCAGTGATTGTACCACGGCCTGCACTGAGGCTGCGGTCCCTGCTAAACGCAATGACTGCAACTTGCAACGCAGTCCCCAACACCACCGCAGCGCCTCTGGAGGAGCACAAACAGGGGGAGTATTGAGTACCACATTATCGATGTCTGTGGTGCCCGACTCTGCAATTTGTGGCCCTGTGGGGTGACATCAACACCGCGAAATCGAAGCCTCGTGGCTTGTCCCTGAGAGCTTCATATGCACCGCCTTCGGAACCTACGCATTGGCACATCACCTCCTCTGCACCTGTCAAAGCCCGGCGGCATCAGTGGCTCAATGACTCTGCACCACCTCCAGGAACAGACATCTCACTTGCTTCAGTGACGCTTAACCTTCGTTGTGCAATGCACCGTGCCCGAGCATCAACGTGCCAATGATCTGCTTAGCATTAAGGAACCAACGCCGCACCTGCCTACATGACACCTCACCTCTCCAGAACCTTGCATTGTCTTTGATTCTCAACGTTTCCAAGGTACTGTACTGGGTTAGTACAACTCTAGAGCCAGCCTGTGCTCCATTGCAGTCGGCCCGAACCTGTGGATTCGACTCCACCAAGCACGTTGAGATAGCCCAGAACCGAGCTATTGTGTTTCTAAGCACTATAATCATTTAATATTGAAAAATTCATATCTTGACTTCTGTATGTTGAATTTTTCTCACTTTGGTCTTGTTTTACTCAGATAAATATTGGCTAGTTTTCTAAACTGGTGTGGGGTACTTTTGTGGTGTTTTCACTGTGTGTGTGTCTGTGTGCGTTGAGTGTGTGTGTGTGTGTGTGTATGTGTGCGTGTGTGTGTGTGTGTGTGTGCGTGTGTGCGTGTGTGTGTGTGCATAAATATTTT
Organism: Lissotriton helveticus; assembly: GCF_964261635.1. Classification (NCBI taxonomy): domain Eukaryota; kingdom Metazoa; phylum Chordata; class Amphibia; order Caudata; family Salamandridae; genus Lissotriton; species Lissotriton helveticus. The sequence continues at coordinate 636,745,763 of NC_136057.1, read as the reverse complement.
ACCCATTTCCACTAATAGTTTAGCCTGACTGCTGTGAGCCAAGCTACCAGAGGGTGAGCACATGTAAACTTTCCCTGACTAGAGTGTGGGCTCCTACTTGGACAGGGTGCAAACCACTGCGAACTAGAGAGCCCATTTGTAACAGTAATGGTCTTAGGGGCACCTGAATCAAGGTAATCATTTGTGATTACCAAATAGCGACTTTTAAGGATTCACTATTTGGTAGTCGCAAATGCTTATGCATGAAGGATTCGCAAATATTTTTGCAAATCCTTAACATTCCTTAATTGCGAATAGCAAATTCCGATTTGCAATTAAAGAATGGCTTCTCATTCATTCCTAGTCGCCTAGAGGCCCATTGGAATGAATGGGATTGCATTCGCAATTTGTACTCGCAAATTGCGCATGCAACTTGCAAGGGTGATAGGAGGCCAAAAGGCCACCCTGATGCACCCCAATACAGGTTAGTGTGCACATGTGGCACACATAAGGGCAAGTTTGTGTGCCACATGACACTTAGAAAAATGCAAAAAGGAGCATTTTTCTAAGGTTTTGCAAATTAACACCAACTTGGAAGTTGGCGGTAATTTGCGAATCCTTGAATCAGGGTCGCAATTTTTCCATGCTTCCTGCATAGAATTTAGGGAATCGCAAATTGTGATTACCTAAATACATTTGAAGAATAGGTAATAGCAAATTTAGCAATTACCTATTTAGCGAATTTGCATTTGGGTTGATGCATCTCAAATGCAAAAATACCAGTCGCAAGCTCATTTGCGACCGGTATTTTGGTTGATGCATGTGCCCCTAAGTATTTTATCCTCTTATAAAGCCTTTCTTATGAATGTGCAAAATTACCTTTTTTTGGGGTGAAAAGTGGAGTCATGGAACAGTAGCATGTTTCCCACAGCCTTCCACAACCTCCTACCCGATTTGAGAAACAGCTTTCCTATTACCATACTGCAAAGTAAAATATTTTCACCTTTACAACTTTAGACCAGTGCTTTAAATTGGGCTCGTGCCTTTGACAAAACTTGTGTGGTTATAGACAAATTGCTCTATTTCAATTTACCTCACGTTTTTAATGTGAGTTATGTAAAAATGTATAATTTAAAATCTTCCTATAGAGTGCTGAGAGCTAGCAATGCCCGGCTATTATGCTGCTATCCCTCTCCTTTTTAGGTTTTGCCTGGGGCCGGAGCTCCTAGCTCAGCCCAGGAGAAATCTTATGTCCCGACAGTGTGGGGCTTAGTCCCGCCCTCTGTTCCATTGGCTAGCTCCATAAATGGAGGCTAGCCATTGGAACAGAGATCTGTCCGTCATGGCCGGACCAGATTCGTGGGCGTTCCCGAGATTTTTTCGCTCTCCGCCTCTGCGATGTCGTCATCGCGGCCGTGGGCGGGGTTTATTTTTTTTTGTCGGCCGTTTGTTTTCTTCCCATTCCGCGGCCGACCGAAGTCCAGGTGAGTTGCTTTCAGCCTCCATTCCTGTAACGTAATGCACTGCAGCGAAGTCGTTTTTTTTTTATTAACAAAAGCTCTCTCTCAAAGTCGAGTGTTCCCGTCGGTCGCTTCCCCCCCCACCCACTCGCTGTGCTGCTCTCTGTTTCCGAACGAAGTTAAGTGTCGCCGCTGAGGCTGGTTGCTGCTTTCCCTGCATGCGGCTGTCCGGGGAGCGGTGTCAGCCTCCGCCGGGATCTGTGCTGCATTCACCGCGGGAGGAGAGGCGGGCTCGCGCTGCGTTCTTTCCTGGGCACCTGGGGGCACGAAGAGGGGACAGAGCCGCCCTGCCTGGGCAGGAGGAGCCGCTGCCCAGCCAAGACCCGTACTCAGGTAAGGAGCACTAAGAGGGGCGTGAGGATTCCTTCTCACCGCAGGGTCTTTAAAGGGAGCCGGGACCAAGCACTGCTGCGCACGTGTGCAAGTGTCCAGCGCCCAGAGGCTGTGTGTGTGCACTGGGCACCTCCCTAGTGATACTGAGGACAGCAGCGGGCGGAGTGTTTCACACGTCGCTTTGTGATTGTATTTACATTTGTATAGCGCTTCCCACCTCTGACGAGGCGCCGAAGAGCATTCCACTTCCTAGTGTCACTCTTCCCTACGGATCCTGCTTAGCAAGTTTCCCGATTTCAACAGCTACAATGGCTCAAGTACTCTTTATTTCGTGTAGTTGCCCGAAGGTCGCTTGTCCTGGTGTTCTCATATATCTCCACTTTCCCTCTTCAGAAGCAGACGCGCCTGGTGCGTGTGGAAACTGCACGTGCAGGCGGGGCCGGCGGAGCTGTGGTCGGGACATGCCCGAGTGTCTTCAGATTGCAGGCTGTGCCCGGGGTCCGGTGCTGCTGTGGAGAGAGATGCTTTGCTCTCCTCCCCCACACCCCTTGGGCACCGGCTCTGCATTCCGCGTTGCCATCACAGCCAAGTGTTCCTAGGGCTGCCCCCACCCCCCCTGCCACAGAACTGACATTTGCTGCTAACTAAACTGCTATGGGGTTACCTTTGGACGGGGCGCGTTACTGACAACCCCCTGTCATGTCCTGTGGCAAGGTTGCCTTGGGCCCTGATGTCATCAAGGAAAATGGATCATTTGACAGCTCTTGGGGGCAGTACGATACAGCAATTATCAGGGTTCAATGGGCTCCCCATGGCCGTTTGCCCCGGTGCTGCTGCACCCGCTGCACCAATTGTGGCTACTCCCCTGCCCTTGCCTATTCTGTCCCAATCCTCAACAATGACTCACGTGCGAGTAATTATACCCCCCCCCTCCCTCCAAAAACACATTTGTTTTTGGTGTTTTCTTTGCAAACGACGAAGTGTGAGGCAGGCGAGGGTGACGGAGCAGACAACAAACCCACGTGTTGAGAGCATCCCAGCGCTTCCCTGCAGAACACACAGCACTCTTGACTCCCTTCAGCTGTGCAAAGCGCCCCATTCTTCCAGGCGCTGCCCCCCGACCAGGTTCACCAGTTCCAAAGCTCTCTCCCCCCATGCAAGCCCCCCCCACCCACCCTCACCCCCGTCACGCGCGTTGCCCCCTAGAGTGGGTCGTGTGACTCGTGTCGCGTTCAAACAACTCCCTGTTCTGGGGACATGTGGTCGTCTCACCCATACACTGTCCAATCTCACGTGCGAGTAATTATACCCCCCCCCCAGATAACGCCGAGTGGACGCGCCCCTCCACTACCAGCAGTCTGATCACACGTATTAACATTTCGAGCCCCCCCTTCAGATAGCACCGAGTGGACGCCTCCTCCACTACCGGCAGTGCCACATTACACATACCACCATTTCTTACCCCCCCCTTCAGATATCAAGTAGACACGTCACACGTTCCCTAGTACCAGCACCGCCCAATGACACACAATTCACCCCTAGCCATCCCCGAGTGGGCCGCTCACCAGTCCCAGCACTGTCCCATCACACATACTAACACTTCTGCTCCCCGCCCCCCAGTTATCACCGGGTGGGCCGCTACCCAGTACCAGCACTGTCCTATCACAAATACTAAGCAATTCTATCCGCCAGCCCCCCAGTTATCACGAAGTGGGCCAGTCCACTCCTGACCCATTACATATGTTAATAATCCTACCCTCGCCTCAATTATGAAAGACTGGACACCACACCACTGCCAGCGCTTTTCCTGATATTTCTACCCCCCCCAACCCACTGATAATCCTACCACCCAACCCCCCACAAATATCACAGCATAGTCACGTCCACTCTTGCAGCACCGGCCCATTGCACAAACTAATCTTTCTAGCTTCCGTGCCTCTCCCATTGCAAGTCTTGCCCCACCCATGACATGCCGAGGAGTGAATGATGCACCAAAGCAGGTAAGAAAACAAAAACGTTTATTCCAGAAAATAAGAGCCCATGTCCAGCAGCTCCTTCTCCCACGAGCTCCAACTGCGCTGCCCCCGACGAGGTTCACCAGTTCCAGAGCTCTCTCCCACCACACAAGCCCCCCCACCCACCCTCACCCCCGTCACGCACGTTGCCCCCTAGAGTGGGTCATGTGACTCGTGTCGCGTTCAAACAACTCCCTGTTCTGGGGACATGTGGTCGTCTCACCCATACACTGTCCAATCTCACGTGCGAGTAATTATACCCCCCCTTGAGATAACGCCGAGTGGACGCGCCCCTCCACTACCAGCAGTCCGATCACACGTATTAACATTTCGAGCCCCCCCCCCCCCTTCAGATAGCACCGAGTGGACGCGCCCTCCACTACCGGCAGTGCCACATTACACATACCACCATTTCTTACACCCCCCCTTCAGATATCAAGTAGACACGTTCCCTAGTACCAGCACCGCCCAATGACACACAATTCACCCCTAGCCAGCACCGAGTGGGCCGCTCACCAGTCCCAGCACTGTCCCATCACACATACTAACACTTCTGCTCCCCGCCCCCCAGTTATCACCGGGTGGGCCGCTACCCAGTACCAGCACTGTCCTATCACAAATACTAAGCAATTCTATCCGCAGCCCCCCAGTTATCACGAAGTGGGCCAGTCCACTCCTGACCCATTACATATGTTAATAATCCTACCCTCGCCTCAATTATGAAAGACTGGACACCACACCACTGCCAGCGCTTTTCCTGATATTTCTACCCCCCCCCAACCCACTGATAATCCTACCACCCAACCCCCCACAAATATCACAGCATAGTCACGTCCACTCTTGCAGCACCGGCCCATTGCACAAACTAATCTTTCTAGCTTACGTGCCTCTCCCATTGGAAGTCTTGCCCCACCCATGACATGCCGAGGAGTGAATGATGCACCAAAGCAGGTAAGAAAACAAAAACGTTTATTCCAGAAAATAAGAGCCCATGTCCAGCAGCTCCTTCTCCCACGAGCTCCAACTACCCAGGTTGTTAGGGTTGAAACCCACAGAAAGATCAATGCTGAAACATTAAATATAACACAAAATAAAACGTGTGGTGACAGGTAAGTGTATATGTACACAGAATAAAGATAGGACTACATTCATTACACCACATCATCTTCCCCCCTTTACATAAAGAAAAACACAGAAACAGCTTGTATGTGCATAGGGAGTGCAGAGTGCATAGGGAGTGCAGAGTGCATAGGGAGTGCAGAGTGCATATGGAGTGCAGAGTGCATATGGAGTGCAGAGTGCATAGGGAGTGCAGAGTGCATAGGGAGTGCAGAGTGCATAGGGAATGCAGAGTGCATATGGAGTGCAGAGTGCAGAGTGCATAGGGAATGCAGAGTGCATAGGGAGTGCAGAGTGCAAAGTGCAGAGTGTATAGGGAATGCAGAGTGCATAGGGAGTGCATAGGGAATGCAGAGTGCATAGAGAATGCAGAGTGCATAGGGAGTGCAGAGTGCAGAGTGCATAGGGAATGCAGAGTGCAGAGTGCATAGGGAGTGCAGAGTGCATAGGGAGTGCAGAGTGCATAGGGAGTGCAGAGTGCATAGGGAATGCAGAGTGCATAGGGAGTGCAGAGTGCATAGGGAATGCAGAGTGCATAGGGAATGCAGAGTGCATAGGGAGTGCAGAGTGCAGAGTGCATAGGGAGTGTAGAGTGCATAGGGAGTGCAGAGTGCATAGGGAGTGCAGAGTGCATAGGGAGTGCAGAGTGCATAGGGAGTGCAGAGTGAGTAGGGAGTGCAGAGTGAGTAGGGAGTGCTTGAGAGTGCAGAGTGAGTAGGGAGTGCTAGAGAGTGCAGAGTGACTGCAGAGATTAAGCTAATGGCAATGTAAATGACAATGCCATTTATTTATCTGTTTTCAAAACCAACACATAAATACAAATTTTGTCATTTACAATGCCAATAGCTCTAACTTTTCCAAAGGCGAAACCATTGCATTGTAAATGCTTGTTTCATTCTCTGCTTATAAATACACCCCCACGCGCACTCACACCTCAGCATAGGTACACAGGGCTGTTGTATGTGCATCATCTTCATTTTGCCTTGTTGACATAAAAGGTACTTTTGTAAAAGGTTTTTTTTTCTAACATTGACATATTAAGTGCATTTTTAGAGGCACATTCATGTGTCTATATTGTGTCCTGCGACATGAGTTATGTCTCATCGTGTGGGATTCCAAATAAACAGCCTATGCGAATCCCTGGGTAGTTTGGCTTTGTGGTTTAACGAATGGGGTTCTGGCACACGTTTGTTGGGTTTAAGTGTAGAGTAATTAGGTTGGGCACCTTACAGTTGTGTGCTGAATGTGTCCTTTTTTCTACACCATAGAGCGGGGCCTCATACTCCCGAGCGGTTGCCGGGTGAGGTGAGGTCTTCACCCACACAAAGCTGGGTGAGTATCACTATGAGGAAATGCCTCATGTGATCTAACTAATATGTTTTGTAATATGCAGAATGCAAATTATTCATGCAGGTGTGTTGGTCTATATGAGTTCTTGTGTATTCATGTGGTTGTATGTGTGCATTCAAGTGTTATTGTAAATAATAAGACTCTCTGTCTTTATATTAGGAAGAAGAGATGATTCTCTCCCTCCAGTGGGCATAACTAAGCGCTCAAGGTTCCTGGTAGATATGTAACTTGTTTGAGTACATTTATTGATTAATTTTGTCACTTAATATATTATGTGCATTTGCAGTAGCCATTCCAAGTTTAAAGGTCCTGAAGAAAGCCGGGGCAATGCCCCTTTGGCTGAAACATGTCGACCGTTCTGCATAGCGCCACAGGGTAGTCTTACTACTCAGCGTGTTTTTAATATTTGACACATAGATTTCTGCTTCAATGTTTCTAGAATCCATGTAGTCAATTTTAAATTGTCACTATTATTAGAGCACTGCACTTTATTTACACTAGCCTAGGATGAACACCAGAGCTAGATCACTGACATCCATTCCTGCACCGGCACTACATGGTCGGTTGCGGAGTGGAATGATCAGCAATTCCCACATGACGTAACTTCCACCATAATGGGTGGTCTGATGGGAATTGTCCTAGCTTTTTGTTCCTAACAACATTTTTTGTTCCTAACAACACTGTGTTTTCAATCGCAGATTGTTTCCAGCGACACTTCTCACACATGCATCCAACTGTATCACAGCCTGGTATAGTCACACACCATCTTCAGACCTGGTCTGCTCTATTGGTTGGTATATCTTGTAAGTAGGGGATTGAGCAGACAGGTCGTAAAACATTCCCCTTGACCCCCCACACTGTGTGTAATGTTTGAGTATTTTGAGCAACTTCTAGTTGCGGGTCATTGTTGTAAGGATGCAAGCACATCTTTGTTTGCACAATTAGCTCACCCAACTTAATTGTGTATGTTCCCCACCTGTTCTCCCAGTCCTACCCTTTTCTGTTCAGACACATAGTGATGACAACGCTTTGCTCACTTTTCATTAATATGTGATCATTCCATGTTATCTACAGTATTATTGTATTCTCCTATAAGGGGTAGAGTGAGGCTCCATCACATGGAGACGTACTGTAGGCTACTAATATTACTTTCAGGTTTATAGTCCTGAACCTGGGGCATAGTCACTAATGTCCTCTTTTGTGAACTACTCGGTGTGGATTAACTCAAGAAGGGGTGTGCTACTGAACATAACTATCTGGAGATGAGTGAGGATGTTTGTTCCAGTATTTTTCGATCTGGTTTTTTTTTATGGTAAAAATGACCTTGTAGCATGGAGCTGATCCTAGCTCGGATTTACGACGGTCTCCACGCGTGTGCTTGAGGGACCTTTGTCCCCCTTGGGTCATGGCTGGGAGTAGATGGTGCATACTGAACTTTTGAGGAATACAGTATGCTTTACTGGCTGTTTGGACCATCAGTGATGGTCTCTTGTGCACCCGCTCGAGTCACTCGCGAAGGGAGCTTTCAGAGGGGTTCCCCTTCCAGAACTGATGCATAACGATATGGTGCGCCGTCACGTTGCGGTCTTTACCGATTGCGCATGCGCGAGGGAATAGTGTTTCTCCCCGACACGGTTCTTACCGATTGCGCAGGCGCGAGGGAATAGTGTTTCTCCTCGCCCATACATCCGTGATTTCTCAATCTACACACCCTCAAGGATTGATTACCCAATCACCGGCGTCTATATAGAGATCTTAGGCGGCAACATATTCACCTCCACTTCCGCTTGGTCTTTCAATGGGGGCACCGACGGATAGGTAAGCTGCCTATGGCTTCTCCACACGACCGTTCTACACGTGTTTTTCTTCACATTAGTCAGTTCCTGGGAAAAGATTAGCCCACTCGTGTTGATAAGAGAGGACTAGTAAGAGCTAGGATGGCCTTCCTAGCCAACAGCATTTAGTCCCCATATTGGGACTCAGTTGTTACTAGTCTTGAGGTACTCGAGTAATACCTGTTTCTGGGGGGCCTAGTGAGCTACCATTGGGCGTCTACCCTCTAATTTATGATGTGGTTTTGTAAAAGGTTTTTTTTTCTAACATTGACATATTAAGTGCATTTTTAGAGGCACATTCATGTGTCTATATTGTGTCCTGCGACATGAGTTATGTCTTATCGTGTGGGATTCCAAATAAACAGCCTATGCGAATCTCTGGGTAGTTTGGCTTTGTGGTTTAACGAATGGGGTTCTGGCACACGTTTGTTGGGTTTAAGTGTAGAGTAATTAGGTTGGGCACCTTACAGTTGTGTGCTGAATGTGTCCTTTTTTCTACACCATAGAGCGGGGCCTCATACTCCCGAGCGGTTGCCGGGTGAGGTGAGGTCTTCACCCACACAAAGCTGGGTGAGTATCACTATGAGGAAATGCCTCATGTGATCTAACTAATATGTTTTGTAATATGCAGAATGCAAATTATTCATGCAGGTGTGTTGGTCTATATGAGTTCTTGTGTATTCATGTGGTTGTATGTGTGCATTCAAGTGTTATTGTAAATAATAAGACTCTCTGTCTTTATATTAGGAAGAAGATATGATTCTCTCCCTACAGTGGGCATAACTAAGCGCTCAAGGTTCCTGGTAGATATGTAACTTGTTTGAGTACATTTATTGATTAATTTTGTCACTTAATATATTATGTGCATTTGCAGTAGCCATTCCAAGTTTAAAGGTCCTGAAGAAAGCCGGGGCAATGCCCCTTTGGCTGAAACATGTCGACCGTTCTGCATAGCGCCACAGGGTAGTCTTACTACTCAGCGTGTTTTTAATATTTGACACATAGATTTCTGCTTCAATGTTTCTAGAATCCATGTAGTCAATTTTAAATTGTCACTATTATTAGAGCACTGCACTTTATTTACACTAGCCTAGGATGAACACCAGAGCTAGATCACTGACATCCATTCCTGCACCGGCACTACATGGTCGGTTGCGGAGTGGAATGATCAGCAATTCCCACATGACGTAACTTCCACCATAATGGGTGGTCTGATGGGAATTGTCCTAGCTTTTTGTTCCTAACAACATTTTTTGTTCCTAACAACACTGTGTTTTCAATCGCAGATTGTTTCCAGCGACACTTCTCACACATGCATCCAACTGTATCACAGCCTGGTATAGTCACACACCATCTTCAGACCTGGTCTGCTCTATTGGTTGGTATATCTTGTAAGTAGGGGATTGAGCAGACAGGTCGTAAAACATTCCCCTTGACCCCCCACACTGTGTGTAATGTTTGAGTATTTTGAGCAACTTCTAGTTGCGGGTCATTATTGTAAGGATGCAAGCACATCTTTGTTTGCACAATTAGCTCACCCAACTTAATTGTGTATGTTCCCCACCTGTTCTCCCAGTCCTACCCTTTTCTTTTCAGACACATAGTGATGACAACGCTTTGCTCACTTTTCATTAATATGTGATCATTCCATGTTATCTACAGTATTATTGTATTCTCCTATAAGGGGTAGAGTGAGGCTCCATCACATGGAGACGTACTGTAGGCTACTAATATTACTTTCAGGTTTATAGTCCTGAACCTGGGGCATAGTCACTAATGTCCTCTTTTGTGAACTACTCGGTGTGGATTAACTCAAGAAGGGGTGTGCTACTGACCATAACTATCTGGAGATGAGTGAGGATGTTTGTTCCAGTATTTTTCGATCTGGGTTTTTTTTATGGTAAAAATGACCTTGTAGCATGGAGCTGATCCTAGCTCGGATTTACGACGGTCTCCACGCGTGTGCTTGAGGGACCTTTGTCCCCCTTGGGTCATGGCTGGGAGTAGATGATGCATACTGAACTTTTGAGGAATACAGTATGCTTTACTGGCTGTTTGGACCATCAGTGATGGTCTCTTGTGCACCCGCTCGAGTCACTCGCGAAGGGAGCTTTCAGAGGGGTTCCCCTTCCAGAACTGATGCATAACGATATGATGCGCCGTCACGTTGCGGTCTTTACCGATTGCGCATGCGCGAGGGAATAGTGTTTCTCCCCGACACGGTTCTTACCGATTGCGCAGGCGCGAGGGAATAGTGTTTCTCCTCGCCCATACATCCGTGATTTCTCAATCTACACACCCTCAAGGATTGATTACCCAATCACCGGCGTCTATATAGAGATCTTAGGCGGCAACATATTCACCTCCACTTCCGCTTGGTCTTTCAATGGGGGCACCGACGGATAGGTAAGCTGCATATGGCTTCTCCACACGACCGTTCTACACGTGTTTTTCTTCACATTAGTCAGTTCCTGGGAAAAGATTAGCCCACTCGTGTTGATAAGAGAGGACTAGTAAGAGCTAGGATGGCCTTCCTAGCCAACAGCATTTAGTCCCCATATTGGGACTCAGTTGTTACTAGTCTTGAGGTACTCGAGTAATACCTGTTTCTGGGGGGCCTAGTGAGCTACCATTGGGCGTCTACCCTCTAATTTATGATGTGGTTTTGTAAAAGGTTTTTTTTTCTAACATTGACATATTAAGTGCATTTTTAGAGGCACATTCATGTGTCTATATTGTGTCCTGCGACATGAGTTATGTCTCATCGTGTGGGATTCCAAATAAACAGCCTATGCGAATCCCTGGGTAGTTTGGCTTTGTGGTTTAACGAATGGGGTTCTGGCACACGTTTGTTGGGTTTAAGTGTAGAGTAATTAGGTTGGGCACCTTACAGTTGTGTGCTGAATGTGTCCTTTTTTCTACACCATAGAGCGGGGCCTCATACTCCCGAGCGGTTGCCGGGTGAGGTGAGGTCTTCACCCACACAAAGCTGGGTGAGTATCACTATGAGGAAATGCCTCATGTGATCTAACTAATATGTTTTGTAATATGCAGAATGCAAATTATTCATGCAGGTGTGTTGGTCTATATGAGTTCTTGTGTATTCATGTGGTTGTATGTGTGCATTCAAGTGTTATTGTAAATAATAAGACTCTCTGTCTTTATATTAGGAAGAAGAGATGATTCTCTCCCTCCAGTGGGCATAACTAAGCGCTCAAGGTTCCTGGTAGATATGTAACTTGTTTGAGTACATTTATTGATTAATTTTGTCACTTAATATATTATGTGCATTTGCAGTAGCCATTCCAAGTTTAAAGGTCCTGAAGAAAGCCGGGGCAATGCCCCTTTGGCTGAAACATGTCGACCGTTCTGCATAGCGCCACAGGGTAGTCTTACTACTCAGCGTGTTTTTAATATTTGACACATAGATTTCTGCTTCAATGTTTCTAGAATCCATGTAGTCAATTTTAAATTGTCACTATTATTAGAGCACTGCACTTTATTTACACTAGCCTAGGATGAACACGGGAGCTAGATCACTGACATCCATTCCTGCACCGGCACTACATGGTCGGTTGCGGAGTGGAATGATCAGCAATTCCCACATGACGTAACTTCCACCATAATGGGTGGTCTGATGGGAATTGTCCTAGCTTTTTGTTCCTAACAACATTTTTTGTTCCTAACAACACTGTGTTTTCAATCGCAGATTGTTTCCAGCGACACTTCTCACACATGCATCCAACTGTATCACAGCCTGGTATAGTCACACACCATCTTCAGACCTGGTCTGCTCTATTGGTTGGTATATCTTGTAAGTAGGGGATTGAGCAGACAGGTCGTAAAACATTCCCCTTGACCCCCCACACTGTGTGTAATGTTTGAGAATGTAAATGACAATGCCATTTATTTATCTGTTTTCAAAACCAACACATAAATACAAATTTTGTCATTTACAATGCCAATAGCTCTAACTTTTCCAAAGGCGAAACCATTGCATTGTAAATGCTTGTTTCATTCTCTGCTTATAAATACACCCCCACGCGCACTCACACCTCAGCATAGGTACACAGGGCTGTTGTATGTGCATCATCTTCATTTTGCCTTGTTGACATAAAAGGTACTGTATAAAGCAGTCTGCTGCAACTTGGAGTTAAGTTCATGCTATAGCTAATACCCCACATACAAATAGCCTTGAGGGTGTACACCTATATGCACATGCACTTGTACACGACATGCATTAACCCCCAAACCTATCCAACCGATATTGGAATCTGTGAGCAGCATGTTATGCGCACACTACTACAGGGGACATTCAAGCGCTGGAACTGGTTCTTAGGAACTGGGCCCTGTAACCTTCCGGTGACATAGGACCTGATTAATAGTTTGGCGTCACAAACACAGCAGGTATCCCTTCAGCCTTATTACAAGTGCATCAAGATATGATGCACTTGTTTTAAGGCGGATGGGATAGCCTTCGCGTTTGTGACTCAGCAACAATTCAAAATCAATTCACCACTCTAGTTATTGCTTTTTCCCCAAACACTTTTAATACAACACACGAATCTCATTGCATGTCTACGTTGGCTACACAATTGTTGTTTATTTAGCATAATACAGTTTTCCTCGTATTGGCTCCTCCAATACCCTCTGCATTGTTTTCGGCACAACACCCAATTCTCTATCCAAACTAGCAGCAGCAACTCTTTTTTAGTCTGGTACACCACAGCGGGTGTTGTGAAATCACCACTATTCTCCAATCTCGCAGATTAAGTAAGATTACGAAATGTTACCGTCATCAGGATGATATGGGAGAGAGAACTGAGCGATTTCCTTTTGAACATTATGATGGAAGCATTTTGGTCCTTAAAGGCTGATGAAGAAACTCCATGTTGCAAAGAGAATAAGCTACTGGTATTTTCGGAGGTTTGCAACTAATTTTTCCAATTGGCATATAATATGTGAAATGCTAATGAAATTCGCACCTGTTTTGTGTGTTAGGGCCATATGTATCAAGGCCAAATGGGTTCGCAAAATTTCGGCGTTTTCTAACTCATTTTCGCCAAATGTTATTTATGAAAGAATTTGAGTGCAAAATAAGGAATCGCAAAATTTGCCATTCCTTATTTTGCGAGTGCATGTAAGGAATCGCTAATTTTGCGATTCCTTAAATGCAATGTATTAAGCAAAAAAAAATCCAAAATGCCGTTAAGGAATCGCAAATTACCACCAACTTCTAGTTGGTGGTAAGTTGCGATTTCCTTGAAAAATGCACATTTCAGCATTTTTCAAAGTGCCATGTGAAGCACATACATGCCCTTAGGGCATGTATGTGCACCACTTGTGCACCCATACTTATTTCAGGGGTGCAACAATGTGTCCTTTGGACACCACTGCACACTTGAAATTATTCTCAATTTGCGTTTCGCAAATTGTGAATCGCAAATTGTGAACAAAATTCCCATTCCTTCCTATGGGCCTCCTGGCCCATAGAAATGAATGGGAAAGTATTCCTTAATTGCGAATTCGCAATTTGCGAATTCGCAATTAAGGAATATCAAGAAATCGCAAAAAAAATGTGATTTTCTTGATACATACCAATTGGCGATTCTGAAATAGCGATTTCCTAAAAATCGCTATTACAGAATCGCAAATTGGTTCCTTGATACATATGGCCCTTAGTTTCCTAATTCTTGCAGGTACTACCAGCTAAAAGGTTTTGGAAAGTGCATGCATACATCACATGCAATTAGCGCCAGTATTTGCCACTAGGCTAAAAGAGGAACCCGTGCAGTTTCCGCCTGTATTAGCACTACATGAAGCTCTATTTGGGCACTTTAGTGTACAACCTAACATGGTAGTGGAAATGCTATACTGTGATGCTGTTTTGTGTAGTCCCCGATTCCCAAGAGTTACAAATGTGGCACCCAGGTCATGTCAAAAACACGTTAGCCACTCTGCCACAAATCACAGGTTTCTTCTTAGTCATTGGTTTCAGATAAATGGAATAATCTGCGCAACTCTATATTACAGAGAAGGCAGACAGAAGGTAAATATATTTTTCATATTTTTTGTTCAGCCAAATTAACTCCAGTTATGCAGATCCCTGGCCCGAGAAGTGTCGTCCAAGCTGGACATGAGAAGACCCATCCATTAAGGCCTACTCTAGACATACTTGGCTACTTGGGTAATCTTATCATGTTGACAGCCAATGCAGCTGCCACTCAAATTCTCTTTCTTCTTTTAGTGGTAGTCTTACTGTAGAGTATTTGTGTCTGAACATACACGTGGAGTTCTTCTACAATCGAGAGAATTGTATCAACTCACTGAAAAGTAGTCTTAGGTGTTTTGTATACTATTCAAAGGGTGGTAGGCTTTCTTGGGGTTTAACAGTATTCTAGGGCTAGAAATGGGCCAATGTGCTTCTGGCAAACATGAAGGAAGGAAGCCGCCTTTGGGATATTCAAGACAGAGCCATGGCGGAACCCATGTTGCTGAGGGCACTGTTCATGTTTGCCACCTAACATGGAAGAGATCATTACTAGAATTAGCACATCCAATTGCAAAATGGAAAATAGGCTCTCCCGAGGCAAGGCATGAAGAGGCAATAATGAATTTCCATAAAAGGTGAGTCATTTTGTTTACTGAGTTTCAATACATTGGGGATGCTTTATCTTTAGGGTTCTCTTCATCCCTTCGCGTTTTGTCTCTAGTTTCTTTAGATTCAGTCTAGGTTGTTATTCGCTACTTACATTGAGACATCCTTGCCAGCAGTGTTATGCTCACTTCAGCTTTGTTGAGTGAGGTATTTTTATGCAGTGAGCTTCTTTGGCTCACTGTGATCATGGCTGACAGTTTTCTATGGCCTTCTTCCTTGGAAAACACCCACTACAACGCAGCCGTTTCCACGCTATCCTTAACCACGCATGCTTTACAACGCATGCGTGGTTACCACGTATAGCCTTTACCACGCATTCCTTTACTACAAACTACGTAGTAAAGGAAAGCAAGTAAAAGGAAGAATTACAAAAGGGGGCTTGAGAGGGTTGGGGGGTCTCCGCCCCCAAAAAAGAGTGGGTTTAATAAAAAGAAATAAAAGTATTACCTAAAAAAAGCTATACTGTGCCTCTTGTCCGTCTTTCAATGATCCTCAGTAACTACGTTATAATGTACGTGCGTCTACATACTGAATTTACATAAAAATAGAAAAAGGACCACTCAAAACAGAGTATGAAGAAGGAGAAGTCCTTCGATAGAAAAATAAGGAAAACTGTGAGTAATTGTATTTATTATAACAATGTTTAATGTTAGGCATATTTAAAAATATATTTATAGTTATAAACAAAAAAAAGCACAGCTGGCGGTAAGGGTGTGGTAGGATTGGGGGCTGGGGGCAGAGGGAACATGTAAGGTATTGAGGCAGGGATCGGAGAAAGCATTTACAATGAAAATGACATTATCACGCATAGTTATACAACGAAAATCGTTGTATAACTATGCGTGGAAAATGTATTTTCGTGGTAAAGCATTTTCAGGGTAATTGCATTCGCGTTGTAACGCGTGCGTGGAAAAGGCATGCATTGCAAAGGAATGCATTGTAACGACATACAACCGTCCCCCTTCATCCTCTAGACTTTAGTGCCACGATCAGTCTCCTTCAATGATTCCCAGTACAGCTCTTGGAGCATCAGGGTGGTGTAGGGAAGGCCGACCTTTTGATCTTATGTCAAGCTAAGGAGAGAGGTGAAACCAGCACTTAATAGTAACATTAAGGCTGGTAGTATATTTGATGCATTTAGGACACTATTTCTCCCGCAGAATCATCATTCAAGGGTGTATCATTTTCACACACCTGACAAATATGCGACCCTCTCACATTTTAACGAATGCCTCCTCAATGGCACTCCATTCCATTTCAAAAGACGGAGCCGCCGCTCTTCATTACATCCCATTATTTGTTCATAAGTATATTACTGAGACGTGACTCTGTGAAGGCTCTTGTCTTGACATTGCTGTGGCTGACCCGTCTGCAGTGGCAGCTGCTGCCATTACGAAGTGGGGGAGAGGGGGTAGTGTAGGGGCAGTACACTTACCTTCCTGCTGCTTGCCACAGCCTCTGTGATCCTCTGCTCCCGCGCCCGTGCTCCTCTTCTCCAGGAACTGCAGTTCCTTTGAGCACAGGCTCCCAGACTTCCCTACGGCCAATCCCAGCACTTCTCGAGAAGCGCTGGGAGTGGCCTGAGTGGGCGTGTTTTCCGCTCCAAAGGGGACTGGAAGCCTGCACCTGCTGTTCTCTCCACTTGGTAATGCAGCTTGGGTTGGGGAGATGTCAGTGGCAATAATAATAATAATAATAATAATAATAATTATTATTATTATTATTAACACGTTTATAAAGCGCATGGCTACACTAACTAGTGTGTCCCGGCACTGCGGCAAAAAGAAAAACCAAGTTCAGGGCAGTAGAGTGAAAAAGAGAGAAATTAGACGGGGTGTAAAGAAGTTAGCAGTCCAGTAGCTGGGGTGGGCGGAGCTAGGTGGGCAGAGGGGAAGAGGTGGGGACAGGACAGGAAGGGGCAGTCAGAGTAGGGACAGGGACGAGAGTAGATGTGTGATAATAAAGCTCCAGTGTTAGCAATATATAGTGTCTGTGATCATTGTACCAGGATGCTACAGCTGGCGACGAGGATGGGATGCGCTTGAACCCAACCCACAGAACCTCACAAGAGAGCCCTGTCCCCAGGCAGCCTCGAGGAGAAGGAGACGCTGACCAAAGAAACGAAGTTACGACCTGCCACGAGAAGCCGGTAGCAGGTGACCCTGTCCCCCCCCAGCAGTCGAGAGGGACCCAAGAGGGAGCCGAGGCACCGAGCGTTTGAACGCTCGAGGAAGAAGAGACCCCTTCGCGCCAAAACGCGACTCGCGCAGGAAGCGTGCAGGGACCAGTAAGTGCTGCAGGAGCAGAAGCCAGGAGCCTACCCTGACTCTGCCAAGCCCCAAAAGAGAAGAGAAAGTGCCCCAGCGTGGAGGACGGCGCCCCACGAAGACCGCCTGCCAAGCGGTGCTGAACGAGCGCTGTTCGCGCCAAAACGGAAGAAAAGCTCACCCCCGATGCGTGAGACATCGCCCGCAAGCCACGAAGTGAACCGGGAGTTCGCCTGGATCGTGTCTGACTGCTCCGGTGTCCGAGGAGCGTCTGGAGAGGTGCGGAGGGTGAGCTGCCTGAAGAAATCGGCTGCCGGTGAGTGCCGAGTGAAGAATGGAGGCTTGAATGAGATTGAGATCTCGTGGGAAACGGCGGCCATCTTTGAGTGAGGCGGATTTCAAGGACGTACCCTGTGAGATTCATAGGTGGCCATCTTTGAGTCAGGCAACCGCCAGAAAGTGAACAAGCCCTGGCAAGAGCAAAGTAAACAAATACCGATAACAGGAAAGCAACAAGCATTGGTGCTGACAAGGACAAGCATAAGCAAGAAACAAACAAGCATTGATAGTTACGAGGGGACGACCCTTGGAAACGCGCGCCAGTCACTGAAGTAAGAAGCAGACACAGGCCCTACGACTCACCGCCAGGATGTCTAACCCTCCCGCGCAATCTGAAGTCAAGGGAGGCACGCATCTGCGCGCTCCGGAGCCACTGTCAGTCACAACAGGAAGCAGCATGGGCCTGAAGTGGCAAGAATGGCTAGAGGACTTTGAGGACTACATTGAAGGGTCCAAAATAGAACCAGACAAAGACAAGATAATAGCCCTTCGCAATCTAGGAGGGCGCGAGCTAAGCAAGATCGTACGAGAGATCCCGGCCACAGATGGTGACACCTATGCCAAAGTAAGAGACGTTCTAAATAACCGCTTTCTGCATAAGAGAAACGTCGACTATGAGAGACACAAATTTCACCAGCAGCGCCAGGGAAAGGAAGAACCACTGAGCTCCTTCATACATCGACTGCGACGACAGTCCCAACATTGTGACTTTACAAACTTCTCGCCGGATGCCGCCATCAAATCTCAAATAATCACTGGGTGTCACTCGGAATCGCTGAGACGGCGGTTACTAAGAAAACCACAGGAACTAGCAGAAATCGAAGAGAACTCCCGACTATACGACCAGGCTGAAGAAAACGCGGCGGAAATTGAAACCGGACCCAGTACCAGCCGTGAACACGCCAACCGTGTCACTGAACGACGGCAAGGGCGACAGGATCGGCGCGACAGCGGAAGACGTCACCCGCGAGACAGATCACGGCGCTCCAAGTACTCGCCCAGGCGACGCCCGGACTACAGGAGGAAAGTATCCGAAAGGAGAGATCGCCGACCTGAACGCACGAGGCGATGTTTCAGGTGCGGATACGACTACCCTCACATAGACTCCTGCCCTGCCATGGGCCAACGGTGCAGAAAATGTGGACGGTCCAACCACTTTGAGGCCATGTGTGGGGATTACCACAAAGAAAAACGCAACGACAGTGACAGACACGATGGGTCGCAGCGACCCTCACGTTCGGAGGCCAAGCGTCATCACATCAGAGCGGTTCAAGAAGAGCCTCCTAGATCTCCCACGTCCTCACACTCCAGCCACGACTCTCGACGCTCCAGGTGGGACCGTCGTTCTCCGTCAAGGGACTCAAGATCGTCCTCATCCAGGCAGTCGTCATACACCACCGAATACGTCAACTTTGCTGACCATGATCAGTTCAAACGCTATCCACGTCTCAACATCAAAGTGGGCAACCACGCCGCCAAGTTCATGATGGACAGCGGAGCATCGCTCAACTACATATCAGTTGCCGAACATGACCGAATGGACCCCAAACCACGTTTGCATTTCGCGCCCGTCCGCGTCTACACCTGGATGGCGAAGAAACCTCTCCAATGCTTGGGCAAGTTTGACACCACCCTCACGCATGGCAAGGTCTCCATCCCAGCAGTTATCCACGTCATTAAAGGACCTGAGGCCGACTGTCTGCTGAGTCTCCCCACGGCTGAACGTCTTCAGTTGGTGCACATCCTCTTCAACGTCCATGACATTTCGGACTGCGCTGGAAAATTCCCTTCCCTCTTCCGAGGTTTGGGAAAACTGAAAGGCCGTCAAATCCATCTGCATATCAACGAGCAAATCAAACCGGTGGCTCAACACCCGCGAAGAGTGCCATTTCACTTGCAATCCGCGGTTGAATGTGAACTGCAGGAACTTTTGGACGCCGACATCATCGAGCGCACTGCGGGCCCCACTCCCTGGGTGTCCCCGGTGGTTATCGTCCCCAAGAAAGGGTCCCAAAACAAAGTCCGTCTCTGTGTGGACATGCGTCTGCCGAACACGGCCATCGAGAGGGAGAGACACCCAGGCCCACTCCTGAGCGACATGATCACGGCGCTCAACGGGGCAACCGTGTTCTCTAAACTGGACCTGAACAAGGGCTACCATCAGCTCGAGCTGGACGACAGTTCTCGCCCCATCACGACGTTTGCCACCCATCTTGGTCTATTCCGCTACAAACGGCTCAGTTTTGGCGTTTCATCAGCCGCCGAGATCTTCCAGGAGGCCATACGTCTCGTCATCCACCACATCCCTAACGCCCTTAATTACAGCGATGATATCTTGGTCTACGGTTCGGACACACAAGAGCATGACACCGCCCTCGATCGTGTCTGCCTCGCTCTGATGGAAGCTGGGTTGACCCTCAACAAGGAAAAATGTGAATTTCATCAGTCGACCCTGAAATTCTTCGGACACATCTTCTCAGCGAGTGGCATGAAACCAGACCCGGACAAGATCGCCACGCTCAACAACACCAAGAGTCCGGCGGACGTCAACGACCTGCGTTCCTTTCTTGGGATGGCAAGCTACTGCGCCCGCTACGTTCGTGATTACGCCACCGTAAGTCACCCACTGAGGCTCCTCACGAAAGCTGGCGCGCAATTTGTGTGGACCCCGGAGTGTGAGCGTGCCTTCAAGGACATCAAACGCGCCGTGGAATCAGCCAAGTGCCTCTACTATTTCAATCCCAAGAGGAAAACGGAAATCACTGTGGACGCAAGCCCCGTGGGCTTAGGGGCCATCCTGGCACAGTACGACCATGAGTCGGATCAGAGGAGGATCATCGCCTATGCCAGTCGGAGCCTAACAGACCCTGAGAAACGATACTCCCAACCGGAGAAGGAGAGCCTGGCCGTCGTGTGGGCGTGCGAACACTTCCACATCTTCATATACGGGAAACACTTCACACTCATAACCACCATCAGGCACTTGTCACGATCTATGGGAATCCCAAGTGCAAGATGCCCCCCAGGATCGAAAGATGGGGCTTGCGGCTGCAAGAGTACACGTTCTCGATCATTCACAAACCGGGGAAGGACGAGAATCCAGCTGACTATATGTCCCGCCACCCCCGAGACTCATCAGAGACTGCGCCCTCCATCGCGGAAGAATACATTCACTTTGTGGCTAATCATGCTCGTCCACCAGCCATCCCCATGCACGCCATTCGGGAAGCGACCAATCAAGACAACATCCTACAAGCAGTAATAAAGCGTACCCGAACCAACAGATGGAGATACCACCCGCTGGAGGAAGAGGAAAGCCCTGCTGTCAAGAAAGAACTCCAAGCCTTCCGACATGTCTCCGACGAACTCTCTGTAACCGGTGACGACCTCCTCCTCAGAGATCACAGACTAGTTATACCAGCGACACTGAGACAAGGAGTAATCGACTTGGCCCACGAAGGCCATCGAGGAGTCGTTTCCACCAAAAGAGCACTGAGAGAACGTGTCTGGTTCCCAGCCCTCGACCAGATGGTTGAAGACACGTTGAAAGACTGCCACCCATGTCAACTGACCAGCCACAGTAATCCACCTGCACCTCTACAGATGACCCCATTGCCTGATGGGGTATGGCAAGAAGTTGCCATGGACTTTTATGGCCCCCTGCAATCCGGGAAGTACGTAGTCGTCATCCTGGATGAATACTCCAGGTTCCCAGTGGCCCAGTTCATATCATCCACCAGTGCCGCCTGCACCCTCAAGGTACTTGAAGAAGTCTTCGCGACTTGGGGTGTCCCCAGGGTCATCAAGACGGACAACGGGCCCCCATTCAATAGTCATGAATTCAGCGACTTCGCGAAACACATGGACTTTCAACATCGCAAAGTCACGCCACTCTGGCCCCAGGCCAACGGCACTGTGGAAAGATTCATGTCCACCATTAAGAGAACATTCCAGCAAGCCACGGCCGAGAAGAAAGGTCTTCAGTCAGCACTGAACGAGGTCCTTAGTGCCTACAGAACCACTCCCCACTCCACAACAGGCCAATGCCCTGCGACTCTCATGCTCGGGAGGACAATGAGGAATCGGATCCCCACATGGGACGGAGCACTGAGAAAGCCTCCGTCGGATCAACAACACAGAGAAATGGCTGTAACAGATCGGCACCGCAAAGACAAAATGAAGGAGTACGCGGACCACAAACGAAGAGCCCGGTCCCCCTCCCTGAAGGAAGGCGACAGAGTCGTTGTCAGACAGGAACAACGCCAAAAGACTGATTGTCGTTTCAAGGATGAGCCTCTAACAATTACCCAACAAAAGGGCACTATGGTGACAGCGGAATCAGAAACACGGAGAGTCACCCGCAACGCTTCTCATTTTAAGAAGTGCTCCCCTGAAGTCCAAGAAAGTACAACTGCAGTCCCCGTACCTGAAAACCGGGACAACCCTGAATCTGTTGCACCCGATACCGGACATTCACCTGTAAAGGAACCCTCAACTGAAGGCGCCGTGTCCACACCAGCGGGACCCCGCCGTCACGTGCAGCCTCCCAAGAGACTGATCGCAGAGATGGACTAATCTCTACTTCATTTGTTACTTTATTAAGAAAGGGGGAGATGTAAAGAAGTTAGCAGTCCAGTAGCTGGGGTGGGCGGAGCTAGGTGGGCAGAGGGGAAGAGGTGGGGACAGGACAGGAAGGGGCAGTCAGAGTAGGGACAGGGACGAGAGTAGATGTGTGATAATAAAGCTCCAGTGTTAGCAATATATAGTGTCTGTGATCATTGTAGCAGGATGCTACACGGGGGCTTAAGGAGGGAAAGAGCCAGGTCTTTAGCTTTTTCCGAAAGACTGTCTCCGAAGACTCCAGCCAGAGCCCCGGGGGGGGGGGGAGTTTATTCTAATGTTTGGCTGCTAAAAAGCGAAAGGAGCGACCGCCTATCCTTGCTCATCTGATGGTCGGAATGCTAACCTGCCCTGTCCCACTTGATCTCAAATGACGGGTCGGAGAGTATGGGGTAAGTAGGTCATGCAGCTAGGTGGGCCCTCTTCTCTGTAGGATGCAGTGGCTGACAAACAGAGCTTTAAAAAGAATTTGTTCCCTTACCAGAAGAGAGTGAAGGGAAGCTAGAGCCTTGATGGAAGAAGCTCTGCTGGGTAGCATTAGGGCGAGAAGAGACGCTGCATTCTGGATGCATTGGAGTCTCTGTACACATTTGGTACTAGTAGAGGGCGTTCCCATAGTCCAAGCGTGATGTCACCAAAGCGTGGACCATAGTTTTTCTCTCTGTAACAGGAAGTACATCTAGAGCCTTCCAGAGTCCCCGCAGAACCCCAAAACATTTTGATGATGATGATGGTTTAGCTGGCCTAAGACTGCGGGCCGAACATGTGCACTGGCAGCAGTGCCCTGTGGCCACCACTCCTGCTGCTGATGGCCACGGCCCCAAGACTCAGCTGACGGGACCTACGGGTAAAATAAAATGATAATAAAGCAGTTATAATAATTGCATTACTATAATTTTATTTTACGTTTTGATCTGCTGCTTCTAGCAGTAGGGCAATGCTCCTCCACAATAACGAAGGAGCCGCCACTGCCCTTCTGGCTATTCTATTTTCCACCAAGACTGCATCCACAGGAATGGCAGCAGGCTGCCAATTATATTTCAGAATACCACTAATATTTTCACATGTCAATCTAGCATCTGTTCTTTTGTCAAATCGCCAGGGACGGCTCCTCTGCTATGGTGAAGGTGTGTCGCCCCACTGCTGGAAGCAGCAGATCAAAATGTAAATTATGTAATCCATTACCTACTGGATATCTGCCAATGCACTTTAATTCAATGGGGGAAAACGTGAGTCCTGATGTTTGGAGGACCTCCCTAAATTTGGACCACTAGATAGAGTCCCCTTGAGTTAAATCAGGCATCAACTCTCCCACTCCATCAGCTTCGCATCTTGATGTTCTATTTGATTGTGATCTGAATTTCTCAGATCAAATTATCAAAGTATCCTCTGCTTGTTTTTCTACCTTGGACTTCTTTATAAGGTTCTTCATGTACTCCCACTGGAGCACCCTAAAGGAGTCACCCAGGCCATCACAATCCCAAGCCTAGACTACCTCAATTCCCTGAATCTCGGACTGACTACAGACTCTAAGACCTGCCTTCAACTTATCGAGAACAATGCCCCCAGGCTACTTGGCCTTTCTCCGTTCACTCCCAATAGTCAAATAACCTGGGGTGGATTTACTAACGTTTCACGCATCACAGCAAAGGTACTTGCTGTGGAGCATTGCATGAAAGGGAGAGAGCAGAAATGCACAAAATCTATAAAGATCTTCTGTTCTCTCCTAGCTCTGGCACACTGTGTGTTGCCGAGCGCTAATGCAGGGACACTTGTGACATGCTGCAAGGGTACATGCATTACAGGCAGGATTATTTGGTACACAGGAGCAATCCAACGGGGCAATTTCCTCAACACACATAGAAAGCGGAAATATCACAGAGAAATAACGATATTTCTCTTCATTACGCCTCTCCACCGGGTGCCCACCATTTTAGCTCAATTCCAGATTTACTGCCTTTAGTAAATATGGGAGTGCGTCAGATTCCATGGGTGAAGGCACTGGAAGGCCATGCTCCACCCATGGAATGGAGTGAAAGATATCGAAATGCACCTTTAAGGACTTCTGTTGCCTTGTGACAACTTGTGTCACTCAAGAACAGTGCAAGTCCTTAGTAAATCTCCACATCGATTTTTTTTAAGGCCACATGAAACTATCATTGTAGCCCATAGGGCAAAGGCTCCTCTCTTCCTAGAAACAGATTCCTGCTTACTGTCCAAAGCAAGCATCACGCCCAGCTGTGGGGCACTTCTAGTGCATGAACCTTCAAAGCTCGTCAGGATGGTAACACTTTCACATGGCTGGCTGCTAAACACTGAAATAATCTCTCTCCTAACATCTGATCTGCATAGATTTTCCCTTCTCACCAGAAGGAAATTAAGATTTGGGTGTTTAACTAACTCCTTCTCCTACTGTGCTTTTCCCTAGGCTTCCATATCTGAACATCAGAATGCTCTTGTTTGCTGTAAGAAATGAAGAAAGATAGAGCCAGATAGTGCATGGGGATCGCAACCAAAAACTGTGGAACATGAACTGGTCATTAGCCAGGAATATATTTATTTTGGGGGAGATGGCCACCTATGATGAAAAGGAAGGGTTTAGGTGGTGGAAGTTGTGATTTCTATCTGCTTCTGATTTTTTTAAGAAAAACTGTTATAGTATTTTGTGACAGTTCAAAGAACACAATTTAGTTTTGGTACGGGTTTGTTAATTGTGGTATTTTCCCTAAAGGATTGGAGGTGGAAATGGGTGCACATTATTGAATTCTAAATCATTTCAAAACTGGGGTTCAATCCATGGAATGTTTGAAACAACTTGTGTACAGACAAAACCTTAGACAAAAATTAATAACAATAGGTGCTATCCTATAGGATTTGTTCCAAAAGGACAAATTGATAATTTTAATGTTTAACAGACTTATAAAGTGCACTATCACCCCTCGGGCATCCTGGCGCTGACACCAGGATGCCCGTGCATGTTAACACCTCAAGTTGAAATGGCATATGGAGATTCTCCCCAAATATCTTTTTCACAAAAATGTTGGCAAAGACTGTACAAAAGTAGTGTTGTAAAGATCATGTCCAGTGCAGAGAACCGTTTTTCATTACAGTTTGAAGACATGTGTTATTGAACATGTAACAAGTGACGAATTACTATATTATCAAATGCATGTTCCTGGTATGTGCTTGTATTCCTAGAGATAACAATGTGAAGGTGTGAAGGGCTGTACGTTCTGATGTTTTCCCTTTATTTCACAGTTATTGAAAATCTTAGCTTGGCTTATTTTCTGTAATGTTACCAATATTGTATGCATTAGATTACTGGTGTCTTAATATAATTATTTTAAAATAAATATGTTGAAATGCATATCCTCTTGCTAGTGCTCTTCAGTGTGTAAATCAATAATGAATGATCATTTGGATTGTCACTGCTCCCTGTTAGTAACTGAAAAGCATTGACACAATCTCAATTATGTATTGGGTGGAGTTCGGCTGGGCTCCAATAACCTGTCCTCAACATTCAGTGCTTATGCATTGAACTAAGTTCACTTGTGTCACCCATTTGTAAAAAAACACAAACTTTGTAGAGCAGAACCAGATACCAAGGGACATATATACAAAGAAATGACAGAGTACAGAGCTGTGGCAAATTTTGCAGCGCATGCTCCGCCATTTCCAAAATGCAGGGATGCTCCATATTTACAACAAT
Source organism: Lissotriton helveticus (assembly GCF_964261635.1). Classification (NCBI taxonomy): domain Eukaryota; kingdom Metazoa; phylum Chordata; class Amphibia; order Caudata; family Salamandridae; genus Lissotriton; species Lissotriton helveticus. The sequence continues at coordinate 636,720,019 of NC_136057.1, read as the reverse complement.
ACGGCACACCGCTATGTGTGTCCTAGCGATGGCACTAAAAATAGTTGCCTATCGCCAGTGCCGATGACCTTGCGCCATAGTGCAAGGGTGCCTGCGTTACAGGGAATTATTGTTTATGTTCAAGAAGGTATTTCTTTCTGCACATAAGTCAGCAAGCAGTGCATCCCAATCTGGTAGAGAAAGCTTGAACTATCGCAGGATATGATAGAGTTATGACAGGTACCATGATACCACTGTGGTCCTATGCATGAATTACTACAACTGTGTTTCTTTTTCATCATGTGGCTGACTGTAATTCTGCTACTACTGAATGAATATTACGTCCTTGAAATAACTTTTCCACAAACCATGGCTCGAGAACTTCAACTGCATCTCTCATCCCACAGAGCTTGACAAGATCTCTACACTGCCAACATTACAGTTTATATTTTGCCCAGGGGCATAGTTTGGGAAAGGATTTTTTATTAAGTATGTGGGACCCACTGAGAAATTGCAATGGGCATGTGTTGAAAGTTTCAATGAATTATGTAATTATTCCTGATTATTTTCTGTTCCATGGGACTTTGATGCTATACAAAACATTATTGATTGATTTGTCTGTTTATTCTACCTTTGCAAATTGATGGTTCATATTTACATGTTCTAAATTACAAAGAGATTTTGGGTTTTTCTAATTGTGATGATAATGAAATTGACAAAGCATTAGATCCTGAGAAATTTACATTTTACACATGGTGATGATGATGATATTGATGAAAGGACTTGTATTGCACACGGCGACTCCATAGAGTGACCCGGCACACTGTACAGGTCGAAGTGATTTTAGACCTGGAGACCTGTCTAAAGAGCCTGGTGTGCAGGCTTTTTTAAACATTGCTGGATTACAAACAGCATGGAGTTCTGGATGGAGCTTGTTCCATGCTGTAGACCCCAGATAAGCCAAAGAACTAACTCCCGCTTTAGCCAGATTCTGGGGGTTGCTGTCTGTTAGGTTTAGCAGGGATCACAAGACCACGTATGTTTGCACAAAAGAGGTTTATTGCAACTTTAAACTTATAAAGGTGTCTCAAAAGTAAATGTCCAATGACCACTATTTGGAGTCTTGGCTGTTCCTGGTGGCCTTGTATTTTCTCCAGCGTTGCTGTCGGCCCAGTCAGGAAAAAAGCGCCCAAAACAAAGAAAAGAACACAAAAATCAGCGCCCTGCGCATGTACTTTTTTGAGGGAGAAGGAGTGAGGGATAAAACACTGTCTTGGCAAAAAGGATGAGAGAGACCGCCATCATCAGAACAAGGAATGCCTGGCTTCTCTTGGTATTCGGGGAATTTACAGGGGTTTCCGTGGCTCTTTAACCCAGGGCGCTACTCCCACCCGCCAACCACTCCCCAGAAGTTTTGCACATACCTGTGCAAGCCACGTCCCTCCTGGAATGCGGCTGGGCTAGTCACGGGGTCGTTGGCTTCCTGGCTTTCCTCCATCGTCTTCGCTCTCCGCGTCTCGAGTCCTCAGATCGAGGGTACTCCTGGTTCGTCCTCGCAGCCGGTTGGGGTCCTTCCGGGTCTCCATCTCTCCAGCCACGGTCTCCCAGCTCCTCTCCTTTCTGACTTCTTCCTCGGTGCCTTCTCTCTCCTCCGGTGTTGCACACGTCCAGCGCAAGCGGGCATGGCTCATGTACTACTCTGCTTCTGGGTTTAGATAATTAAAGGGACGGCATTCCTGGTTCTCCTGTACTTCACCAGCATATCGCACTTCATACCATGGTCCCGGGGCTGGAGTGAAAGCAGAGGAGTGGGCCAGTGGGGAAAGGTCTCTTAATCGTCCATGGGCTCAGGGTTATCGGGAGGCATAACCTGACACTGTCAGTGGTTTATTGGCAGATCTCAGATTTCTTGGAGAAACATGAGAGCTGCATCTTGCTCAAAGATATTCTGCACCGGACAGATATAAAGGTCCGTGCACTAGCACTAATGCCTTAAGCAAGATTCTCTTCATGATAGGAAGCCAATGCAGGGCGTACACATGAGAGAAACAGGTGCTTTAACTGGCAATTTCAAAAGGAAATGTGCTGCTGTGTTCTGAACTACATTAAGCTTTTCCAGCAGGTACTTTGGTATGCCAATATAAAGTGATTTACCATAATCCAGCTTGACATTACCAGGGCTTGAATGACTGTTTTTGTTGCAAAAAAAGAAAGAAAATGTAAAGGCTTTTCAAAGAGCACAGTAGCCCAAAACAGGTGCCCTCCACATATGTAATTTGTGACCTGAATGACAGGCAGTCGTCAAATGTGACCTCTAAGTTCTTAGAAATGCCTTACTGTGGACTTGGAGGGGGGCATTATGGGGCCAAAATGTCTGCCTAATATCTGAAGGGTTACTGCACAGAAAAGAATCTCCACCTGTTCCGCATTAAATTAGTGTATAGCCGGCAGGCAAGTTTTGATCAGACTCCCTGAAAACTCTTCTCCCTTGCCACATACGAACAGCTGAGTAGCATTGGCATAAGACAAGACTTTTGCACCCGAGGCCTCTGCTAACTGAGCAAGAGAGGTAAGATATATATTTAATAATATAGGGCTCAAGACAGGGCCCTGGGTAACTCCCACTGTCTGTTCATGTGGCTCCAAGGAGAAGGGAGGACTCCATACCTGTTGCCTCCTTCCTTCTAACAAGGCAGAGCCCTGTGTAACTCCCACTGTCTGTTCATGTGGCTCCAAGGAGAAGGGAGGACTCCATACCTGTTGCCTCCTTCCTTCTAACAAGGCAGAGTACTGGGTAACTCCCACTGTCTGTTCATGTGGCTCCAAGGAGAAGGGAGGACTCCATACCTGTTGCCTCCTTCCTTCTAACAAGGCAGAGCCCTGGGTAACTCCCACTGTCTGTTCATGTGGCTCCAAGGAGAAGGGAGGACTCCATACCTGTTGCCTCCTTCCTTCTAACAAGGCAGAGCCCTGGGTAACTCCCACTGTCTGTTCATGTGACTCCAAGGAGAAGGGAGGACTCCCTACCTGTTGCCTCCTTCCTTCTAACAAGGCAGAGCCCTGGGTAACTCCCACTGTCTGTTCATGTGGCTCCAAGGAGAAGGGAGGACTCCATACCTGTTGCCTCCTTCCTTCTAACAAGGCAGAGCCCTGGGTAACTCCCACTGTCTGTTCATGTGGCTCCAAGGAGAAGGGAGGACTCCATACCTGTTGCCTCCTTCCTTCTAACAAGGCAGAGTACTGGGTAACTCCCACTGACCTTTTGTGACCCTTTGTGCCCTACGGAGATGCTGTGGGTAACTGCTTGCTGCTTTGCCCCCTCTTCCTACCTCAACTGCTCGCCGCTCACGCTCCGCGGGAGCCGCTTCGTGGGAGGACCCACCAACGCGTTCTGCTGCCTGGCTGCCGAGCTACCTGTTTCCAACACCTGTGGGGCTGCGAGAGGCTGCAGGGGAGTAGCGCGATAGGGACTCACTATCCCAGGAGTCCCTGCTTGACCACGCAACATCCGGTCAGCGCCCCCCTGCGTGCCCCGCCCACACCAACAAGCCGGCTAAAAGGGGAGCTGGAGCGTGAATCGGTGTGACCCTTTGCGCCCTACGGAGACGCTGTGGGTAACTGCTTGCTGCTTTGCCCCCTCTTCCTACCTCAACTGCTCGCCGCTCCCGCTCCGCGGGAGCCGCTTCATGGGAGGACCCACCAACGCGTTCTGCTGCCTGGCTGCCGAGCTACCTGTTTCCAACACCTGTGGGGCTGAGAGAGGCTGCAGGGGAGTAGCGCGGCAGGGACTCACTATCCCAGGAGTCCCTGCTTGACCACGCAACATCCGGTCAGCGCCCCCCTGCGTGCCCCGCCCACACCAACAAGCCGGCTAAAAGGGGAGCTGGAGCGTGAATCGGTGTGACCCTTTGTGCCCTACGGAGACGCTGTGGGTAACTGCTTGCTGCTTTGCCCCCTCTTCCTACCTCAACTGCTCGCCGCTCCCGCTCTGTGGGAGCCGCTTCGTGGGAGGACCCACCAACGCGTTCTGCTGCCTGGCTGCCGAGCTACCTGTTTCCAACACCTGTGGGGCTGAGAGAGGCTGCAGGGGAGTAGCGCGGCAGGGACTCACTATCCCAGGAGTCCCTGCTTGACCACGCAACATCCGGTCAGCGCCCCCCTGCGTGCCCCGCCCACACCAACAAGCCGGCTAAAAGGGGAGCTGGAGCGTGAATCGGTGTGACCCTTTGCGCCCTACGGAGACGCTGTGGGTAACTGCTTGCTGCTTTGCCCCCTCTTCCTACCTCAACTGATCGCCGCTCCCGCTCCGCGGGAGCCGCTTCGTGGGAGGACCCACCAACGCGTTCTGCTGCCTGGCTGCCGAGCTACCTGTTTCCAACACCTGTGGGGCTGAGAGAGGCTGCAGGGGAGTAGCGCGGCAGGGACTCACTATCCCAGGAGTCCCTGCTTGACCTCGCAACATCCAGTCAGCGCCCCCCTGCGTGCCCCGCCCACACCAACAAGCCGGCTAAAAGGGGAGCTGGAGCGTGAATCGGTGTGACCCTTTGTGCCCTACGGAGACGCTGTGGGTAACTGCTTGCTGCTTTGCCCCCTCTTCCTACCTCAACTGCTCGCCGCTCCCGCTCCGCGGGAGCCGCTTCGTGGGAGGACCCACCAACGCGTTCTGCTGCCTGGCTGCCGAGCTACCTGTTTCCAACACCTGTGGGGCTGAGAGAGGCTGCAGGGGAGTAGCGCGGCAGGGACTCACTATCCCAGGAGTCCCTGCTTGACCACGCAACATCCGGTCAGCGCCCCCCTGCGTGCCCCGCCCACCATCACCCTACACGTATATAATCGGGCAAGACCCGCCGAGCGGGACGCGAGCGGGTCGCCCGGGGCAAAGCCCGGGCAAAGGGCGGGCCCTCTGTGGCCCTCAGAGGCGCGAGAAGGCCAGGCTAGGCCACCCCCCTGACAACAGCTGCTTTGAGATGTTAAGGTACTGTACTCGTTGTTTTGTACTTTAGCACCTGCCTAAGTGCTGACTAGAACTGATTCAAAAAGCGTTATCGTTGCACGATAGTCACATCCAATTGTCCTGCTATTATTATTGTTCGAATCCATCGGAGACAACACCCTGAAAACCGTTCAGCTATCTGATAGCCTGCAAAAGTCTGTAGTAAATATGGGGAAGAAATTGGTACCTGCAGCCACTGAGCCACTTAATACTTTAGACTCTTATTTAGTACAAGTGGTCAGCAAGATTAACAATGAGAGAAGACAATCTCTAGGCCTGAGCCAATCGCCAATCTTGTCCCCAGAAAGCCCTTCCACAAGTGCTTTAAGCATAGTGATGCCTGACATACCGCTAGAAAACCCTTCTATAAATATATCAGATCCTAATTCCCAAGATAATGGCAATGAGGACGAAGACTCAGATCCACCAGCAGATTTGTCAGCCAACGTCGTCTCTGATTACAATCATCAGATAGATATAGTGGATGAAGTCCTATCACCCCTGCTGCCTGTACCACGGGCTGTGAGAACCTGTAGAAAATTTCAGGCAAAGCGGGGGGGAAACAGCAAGGTAGGAAAATGCCGGCTACACCACCACTAAGACGCGAAGGGAAAAACGTGGAGCTTGACGTTGACGCGGAGTCAAGACGCATTATTGACGATGACCTATTTAACAGGATACAAGATATGATAGACATTAAAATAAGGACAATTATTAAGCCTCTGATTGGGAAACTGGACAAATTAACTTCTGAGGTTAAAAAGTTGGGCGGGGTACATAGCAAGCTGACTGAAGAGGTGGAGAACCTATCTACTCTTGTCACAAAACTGGTGGCCACGGATGTGGAGGTCACCCCCATGGAAAGTTTATTACAGACCATCCCACAAGGGCAGCCACTACCAACTCCATCATTACCTGCACCTAGCCAGGAAGTAGTAGGAGATTCCTCCACCATTCCAACTGTTGTTTCAGCAGGATTGCAACAAGAGGATGACTCAGCCCAATTCATTTTGGAAGCCTCACCAGTAGTACTCGTATTGGCAAACGTCCCCGCTCTATCACAAGGTAAAACAGAGTCCAACCAAGCCCTAAAGGACAAAGCGCTACATTGGCTCACCAATAACATGCATATGGCATACCAAGGGTCTGATAAATTAGCAGGGGATATCGTCATGACTAGGAGGGTATCATGGATTGGGAACAAGCCAAAAAAGTTTAAGGGGGACTGTGTAATCTTAAACTTTGCCAATTCGGAGGTTCTCCCAAATATTCTGTCCAATATCTTTCCACCCCAACGACGAAGTGGTTCCATTATCCCCCTCACCCTAAAATTCTTCTATAGCGAGAACCAGCTTGCCATCTTCCCCAATATCCCCAGATCCAAGAGATTTATAAACACTACTAGCTGGGGAGGGGATACTAGACCTCGATATACTAATGATCGTTTCCAGCCTATGACCAATTTCGAGACAGGAAGATTTAACTACCCGATTGAGCCAAACGCCAGAACAGTTATGATACATGAGCCTACTACAAATGGTTGGGGTTCTGGCTTCTCGGGATATGATCATAGAGGCCGGGGTAACAGGTTTATACCCCGGTTGGGAAACGACCAGTCTTTGATACGCCCAAACACCCCACAACCTATGTGGAATACAACAGCCAGTGGATGGGGCCAGGTAGCTACCCCTTTTGATTGGGGATTTGGAATGGGGAACAGGTATGGCCCCTTATCCGACCTAAATAACTGTGATTGACTTAAGGTCGGAATTGATCCAGCAAGAGACGCTTTGAATATGCCATCATCCAAGAGTGGTCAACATAGCATTGTCCAAGACCCCAGTGAGCCCATCCATAAGGAAGCGTTAGAGAGCCAAGTGACGCTAAATTGTGACCATCTTGCTATACTAAATCGGCTGGAGGCCTGTGCAATTCAGAGCCTGGTCAGCGATAATACACAGAGTCTTTCTGAAGTGGGAATAAATGAGGGGATACAATCGCCACGAATAGTTGAAGGGGATCTGGCGGGGGTCCAAGAACTAAAGAAACCCACTGATTCCTGCAAGATCATAAGCTGGAACGTAGCAGGCTTAAATGCAAAACGACAGGATAAGGCTTGGTCGAGCTTTGTTTTAAACCATCACATTATTGCTCTGCAAGAAACCTGGGACACATCCGCCAACCTCTGGTGGGATGGGTTCACTAGTTTCACCAAACCTGCGGTCCCTAGTCGTATGGGAAGAGCCAAAGGTGGCCTGGTAATCTTGTTCTCCTTAGACTTAAAAGGAAGTTATAGGCAGATCAGTACTGACTCACACAACATTTTAATGGTTGAAAGGGTGATTAACAACACTAGCAGGACCCTATACGTAAACTTCTATAATTCAGGGAATAGTGACTATAGAGGTTGCAATGTTGCTAACTTAGATAGCATTTTAAACACAGTCTGTCAGAATATCAAGTTTGCTTTTGAGTTTATTTTATTAGGCGATTTTAATATTCATTTGTGTAACCTAGCCTGTATGGGAAGTAGTGACAATGATGAAGGTGATGTGGGTCCACAGGGACCCCACTTTGAACATTCCACAGAGGGGCAGGAGTTAGAAGAATTACTCGCTAACTTTGACCTGCATGAACCTGACTGGGGTTTGAGAATGCCAACTTTTATTGGCGCCCAACATGGCACAGTAATAGATTTCATTTTTGTCTCACAAGGCATTCTAAACCGGACTATGGATTATCGTACAGTTCTAACACATTTTAGTGACCATAACCCGGTAGTACTCGAAGTGGCTTGGGGAGCCCAGATGGGAGTACCCCCAATAACAGTAAAACTTGCACATCCCTTGAGGACCACTGATCAAGATAGGCGAGTGAAATGGGCTAAAGTGATCCCGGAAAAATTTTACGCAAAAAACTTTCCTAAAATCAAAGATAAGGTAGAGATCTGCAAAAAATCTTGCGCTCAAAGCAAAGAAATAGTAGAGGCATATGAGGCAATATGCGGCCAGGTGTCAAAGGATCTTCTAGTCAAGCCAAAAAAGGGAACCCCTGGAAATAAGCGCTGGTTTGATTCAGCATGCTCAAATGCTCATAGATCACTGCTGGTAGCCTTAAAAAACATTCCTAGGGTAAAAGATGATATTTCCAGATTAAGGAAAAATTACAAGGCAGCCATAAAGAATCGTAAGGACACCATCAAACGCGAAACATGGGAAAATCTCCTTTCAGCGGCAGTACTGAAGGACAGTAGGAGATTTTGGGAGATTATTAAACAGCCTTTATTCTCAGAAGATAAAAATGAACCCATGGACTGCGTGATTACCGATGAAAAATGGCTGTCTCATTTTAAAAATATCTATGGAGGCGAGGACGAAGAAATCAAAGATGTCCCGCTGGTTATTGCAGCCGTACACCCCATCATCTTTAATCCCCAAGAAGTGGAAAAAGCTTTAATGGCTACTACAAAGCACAAGGCACCCGGCCCTGACGGCGTCCCCGCTGACTTTTTTATGTACTCACCAAAACTATGGTCGGAGGTTTTGACAAACGTGTTTAATGCAGCTAATGGTAACCCAGCCCCTGCCTCATGATCCACATCTACCATTGTGCCTATTTTCAAAAACAAAGGCCAGCGGGATGATCCCGCCTGTTATAGGCCTATATCCCTCTTGGACTCAACCATAAAAATCCTGGGTAGAGTACTTCTATCCAGATTGAGGGAGAATGTTGAGAGTTGTGGCGGGCTGTCCGAAATACAATACGGCTTTAGAGAAAGAAAAGGGACCATTGAACAGTGCATTAATTTGCATTTGCTTATTTCCAAATACACTGTAGCCAAGGAGGGGTCCGTGTTTCTTGCATTCATGGATCTCTCCTCGGCTTTTGACTTGGTCAATAGGTCAAAATTGTGGTTGATCTTGTTGGAGATGGGCATCGACGAAGCCTTGGTTGCGTTCATGGCCACTCTGCACCAAGAGCTTTTTGCAGCTGTGCGCGTAACAAATGATGGTAGACGTACCCCACTGTTTAAATCTCTAAAGGGGGTACGGCAAGGTTGTATACTAGCCCCCTTGCTCTTTACCATCTACATCAATGGTCTTGGCGCACACCTGCGGGGGTAGGAAGCTGACGTCCCGTATGCAGGATGTGCCCAAATCCCGGCACTTCTGTATGCGGATGACGCCGTGCTGATCGCTCGTACTTGTGTTGGCCTTCAGCATCTTTTGGACGCCTTCGGTTCATTTATGGAAAATTTGGACCTTAAGGTAAATGTCTCTAAGTCACACACAATGGTAATGGGGCGTGAGTGCAACAAAAAAAGACTTAAAACATTTTTTTGCAGGGGGGACCTTGTCTCAAAGGTATCAACATTTCCCTATTTAGGTGTATTGTTTGACCAGAAAGGATCTTGGGGCCCACAGATAAGAGCAAAGAGGCTGTCTGTAATTAGATCGTCATCAGCTCTCTTGGGTTTCGCTGGTAAGATAGGAGCCAGGCCTATGGAAGCCCTCTTAAAAATCTATAAGTGTAAACCTCTGGCCATTGCGCTATATGGTTCTGCTTTGTGGGGGTATGCAAATTTAGACCTAATACAGAGAGCAGAGAATAGATTTATTAGAACCCTGCTTTCTGTACCACAGTCAACCCCAACTTACTCTATCCACAAAGAGGTGGGCCTACCTTATCTGTCAGACACACTGAGTTTGTCCCCTCTGATTTTGTGGCTGAAAATGTGGTTGAACGAAGATCTTCCCTTGAACCACAAAATTTTGCACGATGTTTTATCTCTGGACAAATTTAGCAATATTCCATGGCTGGCCTATTTAGCTAAAACATTTACAGATCTGGGTCGCCCGGAGCTTTTTTCATTCCCAGAGAAAATTAAAGCACATGATATTGACTTTATAAAAAAGTCATTTAGGGAAAGGAAGGAAGCATGCCATGAGGAATATGAATTGTTGAAACCATCGGTAAGGGAACATAGCCTCCTGGTTAGCTCATCCTCATTGGCATCTTATCTTAGTTTTGTCACACTCCCTTATCACAGGTTTTTATTAACTAAGTTTAGATTTAATTTGTTACATTTTTACCTAGGTTCTTTTAAGAGCTGGCAGAAGCCAGATCTAGCCCCTCCCTGTAGTTGTGACCAGTTTTCTGTGCAGGATACAATGCATTTTGTCATGTTTTGTGGTTTGTACTTAGAGCAGAGGAAAAAAATATTTGTTTCCCATTTTGAAAGAGGCCGGCTTCACACAGGTGAGACCGGCTCTGCTCTTTTTACAATTAATGCCTAATCCCCGCATTACTTTCTGCATTGCTAATTTTCTGGTAGCCGCTGCAAGGGCGAAAGCTGTCGGCCAAACTTCGCCTTAAAGCAAATGTTTTATTACGTAATATTACTTCTGAATGAAATACCTTTTTTTGAACTATGTATAATACTTTTTAAACTGTATATTTATATCATTGTTTTTTAGGAAAATGTAGGAAAAAGCTTTGCATGTAATGTTTTATTGTTTTTCTTTGTATGACTTTGAACAAGTCGAATAAAGATATTCTGACTGACTAACTCCCACTGTCTGTTCATGTGGCTCCAAGGAGAAGGGAGGACTCCATACCTGTTGCCTCCTTCCTTCTAACAAGGCAGAGCCCTGGGTAACTCCCACTGTCTGTTCATGTGGCTCCAAGGAGAAGGGAGGACTCCATACCTGTTGCCTCCTTCCTTCTAAAAAGGAGAAGAGCCAGTTCCGGGCTCGAACTGCAATTTGAATTGATTGCAGATCCCTCAGGAGACTAGAGTGCGGGGCAGTTATACATTTATACTGTCATACCGTTAGGAATTATACATAATAGGAACACTACAAGGCTTTGCACATAAATAAACATAACACGTTCAGAGAAACCTTTTTCAAGCACATCTTCTTTTTGTTACATGCAGAAAAAAGAAAAACCAGAGAAATCTGATAAACACGATTATCACTCGCAAATCCAATTAAACTGCACATTTTGTTGAAACTCTCACTGTCCAAGCCTACGAGCATTGGAGAGGAAACATAACTGAAACGATTCTGAATGATATTGTTAATTTGACTACATTCAGAATAGCATTTTCAATTCAACTGTATGTGATTTTAATGTAAAGCTTATTGGCTTCAAGATACATATATGTGCATCTAGGAAATGATTCATGTCTTATTATTCCTACTTGTTAACTTTGCAAAAACAAATTGAAACATTGTGGTATTATTTTATTTTTTTCTAATAAAAAGATTGTTTTGAAAGTGTGCCTTGGCACAAAAATGATAGATTATGCACATTGGCAAATTAGGTAGAGCTTATTATGATCTAAATTACAAAATAGGTATTTTAACCTCAAGCTGCAAGTAAATAGTTTTTTCCTTGCAAAGAGCTTGTTTTTCATCTGAGATTTGAAACTTTCAAATACTGGATTTCCTATTGACTTGGCTGCCTTGTTGCAAAACAACTACTATTTTTTAGACATTCAACGTGAAATACTGTTTATCTACATAGAAGCAGTGCCATGAATGTGGCCTTCTAGTTTCAGAGCAACGTTTGTCAATCTACAAGCAAAGAAACTGTTTGAAACAAATAGGTTGCACTAACCTGTTGCACTGCACTGCAGTTGCCCGCCCTGAAGCATGCAGAATGTGATGGTTCATCAAAATCATCAGATACTAATCCTCCAGCAGTGCCAAAACCTGCTCTTGTCAGAGTAAGGCTACAGGGCATCTCTGCTTTATTGGATTCGAACAACAACAAGATTGTGCTTCCTCTGCTCCAGCAACATCAGAAAATTATGGGCTTCAAATCAAGAGCTCTGTTATATAATCCAGCAGCTGCTGTTCGGTTCTGCTCTGTTGCATGGTTGTTTTCAAAAGCGATCTCAGGCTTTGTTCTGTCATCAAAGCATAAACAATGTTCAACCTTTCAATTCAGTGAAAAGCTCATGTTGACATAATCAGCAGAAAGAAACAAAGGTTAACAGACTGGATCAATATGCAAGAAAGTAACTGTACCTGTTTTTTGTTTTAAAGAAAGAATTTGTAATTGGACTCGTTACAGTTTTGATAAGCACAATCAATAAAAACACATTCAGTGACTATTTAGTGATTGCTTAGTTCAGAAATTATTTCAGGAATGTCATAAATCATATGACTGTATCCCTTCATAATTCTATTATTTTATCTTTATTAATCACTTGCTTTTGAGCTTCTTTCTTTTAGATTTATGTTCTTAAACACATACAGGGAAGGTTCCATTTTAGCTCCAGTCCCCATTTTAGTTACCCTGTCCAGCTTGTTAACTTTGGCCCAAATACTGAATGTCATTAAGACGTAAAGACTATAAGGCCCAACTCCATTTTGAGTAGGCTGAGCCTCCATTTTCTGTATTTCTGCAGAATCATAAAAATGTCTGCCTATATGCAGATGTCGTCTGTGCATATCCTCCCAAGAACTGTGCAAGTGTCAAGTCATTGTTATCTCAATTTCAAGGTCAAACAAAGAACAATAGTCAAAACAGTGCAGACCGAATTGTACTTTTACCATATATGTTTAAAGGAATGCATCATAGACTAGCATCTTGATGCTCATTGGTTATATCAAGCTTTCCTAAGGTGACATTTCAAATTTCATCTTAGATAATAATTATAAAAGGCCTGCCACTTGGCTACTTGTCAGGAGAGGCACTTCACCCAAGTCACAGATAGAGCGCATATCCAGATGAGCACAGCACCAGATTCCATCTCGACTGAAGAGGACTCCAGCAAGACCCTGCTTACACAAACTGGAGCCATGAGTATGTTCTGACATAGACACAAGAGCCTATCTCTTTTCCGTGTCCTTATAATAGCTGATAAGCTATTCCAAACAGACAACAAACCCTGTTGTCTAGGTATGCATAAACTAGAACTAGCATAGTGCTTAGAAATAGCACAGTGAAGGTGTTAAAAACTATAAATTGTAATGTTACAGTTTTTTCCCTGTTTTTCACCGTTATTGAAAAGCATCCCTGCTTTTTATCTTCTTTGATGTTACCAATAGTGTATGCACTAAATCCTGGTGTTCTAAAGTAGTGATTAAACAAATAATTATGTTGAAATGCATGCTCGTTGCTAGTGGTCTTGAGAGTGTCAATCATGAATGCACAGTCATTACCACTGCTCCTTGTTAGTAACCCAGAGGCATTGACACCACCTCAGTATGTATTGGGTGGGGTTCTGCAGGGCTACAATAACCCATCTTTCACATTCAGCACTGGTTCACTGAACTAAGTTCACACATGTCACCTGTGGGTATGAAAACAAGCCTTGCAGAGCTGGGCTAGAAACTCATTTTACGCAACAGTGGGAACGCAACTGATAGACCTTTGATTTCTGAGCCACTTTAACAATTATTGGCCAGCACAACCCTTAACACAGCATGCAGTACATCCCAAACTCCTAAAGAAAGCTCTGACTACTGCAGGAAATAATAGCATGAACATGGAAGAGATGGAGGTAGTCTTGAGGGTCTTTGGAAGAGCAGTGAAAACAGCAAAGGGGAAAGCTCAGAATAGGAGCAATGGTAACTTTTAATATATATATTTTTTTCATGCTTTATTGGCATTTGAAAATAAACACAGTGCTTCAACATCAGCTATCAGAGGAGGAAGGGGGAAAGAAGGAAAGGAGTGCATCACACAGGGGGTTACAAGTACAGTGATATGTACCATATGTGCCCATTTATGGAAAACCCCACATACAACCATTACAACTCGCAATTCCTATGAGTTGGTAGCCACCGTAGTCTGACCCTTGTTTAATTGAACACGCCACTCCAAAGGTTCCTGCACCCCATTCACAGGTCTCAAGATGTGGGTGTGCTGAGCCGGTCACAATGCACTGGAGGCCGGCATGTATAGGTCCAGAGGGAAGGGTGTTATCTCCAGGATTAGGGTCCCCTACGTCCGGCGGGGTATGTGAGTCTACTTGTCAAAGAAAGGCTAGAAGGGGTTCCGAATATCCTTGGGGTGGCACACAGATATTCAGAAGGGAAAGGTTGTGTACAGTCATTGAGTGGGAAGAGGGTAGACTTGGTCCAGTTGACATGGATGTCAGAGAACCCCCCGAAGTGTATAACCTCACGCATCACAGGGGCAAGGTTCGCCTATGTTTCCTGGATTAAAAGTGCCACATTGTCGGCACACAGGTATATACATAGTAGGGGTCATGCCCAAATTACCCTCATATACCTGAGCAACAAACATCAATGATGTAGGGAGCGATCAGGGGGGCGTGGCCAAGATGGCGACCTGATCGGACGCAGGTCTCTGTGGCTCCCTGCCCCGATCCCCGTCAGAAGCATTTAGACACAGCTAAGCCTCCCCAAAACATCGCATATACAGGTCGCCAGCTGACCGCTGCGGTAGACTGCAACACCGGCGCTGCTGCCGGACCTGCACGACCCTCGGGGAGACCCGGCGGACGAGGAGCCCCGCGGCCGCGGTTCCTAAGATGGCAACCACCCTGGCGTGATCGCCGGCCTCGCACCGACCTGTGGCTGCTGCCTGAGAGGCGAGGGGATCGTCCCGACACCTGTGGTGTCGACGGGGGAGCCCGGCTGCCCGCGGCCCTTGGCCAGGAGTGAACACAGAAGCGCCAACTGCCGCCACCGCGACCCGGCCGGCGGAGTGAGGGAGAGCTGGCCGGAGGTTGCGAAACTCGAGGCCCCGGCTCTCGGGCCTGCGGAGACTTTGTGCTGGCGCCTGCGCTGGGGCCCTGCAGACCCTCTCCGGCGACACCGTGATGAGAGTGGATGCCCGCCCTTTAGGACGCGATGCTCCCTTGGACGTGGAGCGGGCGTCCTGAAAGCCGGAGGGGCAGAAGCCAGCCCAGACTGCTGCGGAGACGGACCGGGCTGCGGTGCGAGCCCGGTGCGAGCCCGGTGGGGCCGCGACCGGAGCTGGGCGGTGTGCGAGTAGGAGGCACGACGGGCGGGAGGCGTCGGAGCCTTCCTGGGAGCGGTCGAGGCGAGGTGGCAGAGACCTGCAGCGTGGTGTGCCCAGACACTTCGAGATCCGGAGCTGCAGTGACCGGAGGGTCGGAGGTGAGGAGTGGCGCAGAGGGGTGTGAATAGGAGGCTCGGGGGCATAATCGAGTCCCCGGCGCAGGGCCTGGCTGAACCGAGGGCTGATCGGTACTGAGAGAGGGGCAGAAGGGCCTCGCTACACATAAGGAAGCCGTAGTCAGGGGAGGCTCCGGCTGAGATTCTGACCCTCCGCCCCCGAGCTGCTCCCTGCCAGCGGGCCACCCCCGGTACTCAGACCACCACGCTGCCACCATCCTATTTCGGCCTACACAGACACGCATGAGACACGCGCCAGTGCTTCGGTGGGGCACCGGTCCACCCGCCTGGCGGAGCGGTCGCTGGCCCTGCCGCCTGCAGCTGTCTGGATGCCCCGGGGGGCGAGCTGGAGCGGGGACCCGGCCGCAGGTGAGGAGAACACGCCCCCGGCGCCCCTGCCCATCCCCGGGAAACATTCACCTGAGGCCCTGGCTCTGGGCCTCCCGCCCTGGGCCTACTAGAGAGAAACGCCGGGGACGGCCAGCAGTCACACCTTCAAGGGGCGATCCACCGCATCATACGCTGCTGCGCCCCACACACAGGGGTGCCGGCGGCCCATCTGCTAGGGCTCCGCCCCGGGAGACAACACGCCACGGCCTGCCGCGCCGGGCCCCAGGATCGGGCCTGCCCCACAACGCTTCTATCCTCCTCGCCCCTGGGGCACTCAGCCGGCAGACAGCAAACCCGGGCCACTAAAACCTCCAAGTGAACCAGGGCCGCCCCGAGAACACCAGCCCTGATGAGGCTGACACAAGACCCTGCTGTCCCAGAGATCCCTATCACCGGAGCGACATGGCCAACGCGGGTCGCAGGGCCAACCGCACTATAACAGACATGCTCAGCAAGACCTCTCCCAAGGGTGGGAAAACTCAAGTGGCCCCCCCACCCCCGACCGACACCACTAGGTCGCAGCAAGAGGAACGCGATGCACCCATCACGAGGACCTTCCTAGAATCCCTCTTCAATACCCTTCGGGATGATTTTCAAGCCCTGAAACAAGACATAGCTGGTGAGCAGCGGGAAATCCGCAGAGACGTAGACGGACTGGGAGAACGGGTGGCTGCGGTGGAGAACGCCGGCCATGCCCGCAGTGAGGAGCTGGTTCACCTTCAACAGGAAGTCCTTCGACTACAGGAGCAACAGCTGGACCTGCAGGCACATGCGGAATACCTCGAGAACCGCTCCCGGAGAAACAACATTCGGGTCAGGAATGTGCCACGTGGGGCAGTGGGGAACAGCATCACCTGTTACTTACAGGACCTTTTCAGGGACATACTGGGTGAGCCGGCTGACTTCATCGTCCGCATTGATCGTGTGCACAGGGTGGGCCCGGCGAGACGAGCGCCGGCCCCGCCGCCGGACGTCCTAGCGTACCTCCCGGATTTTCCCCTGACGGAGCGGATCTTACAGGTGGCCCGACAGAAACAACCGCTGCAGTTCCGGGGCGACTCCATCGCCCTCTTCCAAGACCTATCCGCCATCACGCTGCAAAAGAGGCGCGATTTCAAAGTAGTCACGTCATTCCTGCGTGACAAGGGGGTGCCGTACTCATGGGGCCACCCATTTCGCATCATCTTCAAATGGCAGGGGCAATTACACCAGCTTCACTCTCTCAGCGACACATGTGCTCTCTTGAACATTGACTTGCCAGAGGAGGAGGAATCAGAGGAAGCCTCGCAGCACGGGTCACAGGAGAGACAAGCACAGCACTCCAATGATGGTTGGCGGCGGGTCCGGCGGCGGCGCCGACCCAAGACACACCTTAGACCGGACCCCACGACGAGCGCCCAGGAGCGCGCAGCAGCCGTCCAGGAGGTGGTCAGGGATACCACTGCTCCTTCCTGAATCACCTCACAGAAGAGGGATCACTTTCACGCCTTGATCTGTCAAGGGGGGAGGGGCGGGGAGCCGAAAGAGGGGCTGCCATTGCCACGTTCCCCACCACGATGACTTTCCGCAGACCTGAACTGCGTTACTCCAGGGCCTGGGACTATGGTTTGCATACAGGGTTTTCACGTTGGGGTACAGGAGGGGGGTGAGGGGCGGGTGGGAGGCGAGTTGGGCCCAGGGGTGTTTTTGGGGGGTTCTGTGGTTGGGGTTAGGGAGGGTTCGAGAGGGGGGGCCCTCCTTGTCCAACGTCCTTTTCTTTTGAAGTTTTGTTCATTGCCATTCAGATAGCGCCACGCAGCGCAGTCCCGACTTCATGCCTCAGATGTCCCATCCACTGAAAATTCTCTCCCTCAATGTAAGGGGGCTCAACAACCCAAATAAGCGCCAGGCGATACTCTCCCTCCTGGAAAGCACTGCAGCTGACATATGCCTTTTGCAAGAAACTAATTTGCTACCCAAAGACCATCACCGCCTTAAATCTAGGTCCTTCCCCCTACAGTTCTTCTCCTCAGCAAATAAGAAAGTGGCAGGGGTCGCGATCTTAGTGTCCAAATCCTTCCAGGGACGGGTCCTACAAAAGGAGGCAGAACTTAAAGGCAGATTGCTGGTACATAGCTTCATGGTCGGGGGGCACACACTATTAGTGGGGTCCATTTACGCACCCAACGAGGGGCAGGAGAAATTCCTCCATGCCGCACTAGAGACAGCCACAGCCACACACACCCACACCTGCTCTTGGGCGGGGATCTCAACTTAGTGTTCCACAACACAGCAGATCGCTCTAACCACCGATATGGACAAGTAGGGGCACTCTCTGAAGCAGATCACGCCCACCTCGCAGATCTAGGCCTAGCTGACCTATGGAAGCACCTCCATCCACAAACCACAGCGTACACCTATTACTCGGCTGCACGTAAGTCTTACGCGAGACTTGATTATTTTCTCTGCTCATCGCAACTAGCCCCCCGCGCTCAGCAGGTAGACATCCTCCCGACCTCGCTGTCAGATCACTCTCCAATGCTGTCCGCTTTCCTCTTCCCGAGCACACCCGGTCCGCAACGACACTGGCGCCTGCGAGACACTCTGATCCAGAACCCCACCATAGTGGAACGTATTGAGACCGCCATCACCCAATTTCTCATCCATAACGCCAATACAGACACTACTAGGGTCACCCATTGGACTGCTCTCTAGGCAGTCTTACGGGGAGAATTTATCTCTATTTCCTCGGCTAACAACAGAGAACGCGCTCTGAAGAGAGCAGAAATAGCCCAGCGTGTCACAGAACTGGAGCAGATGCACCAGCGCACGGGAGCAGCTTGGGCTTGGCGTCAACTATGCACGGAGCGGAAAATGCTGGCAGCCCTAGACCAAGATGTGGCGGAATACGCCACCATACACCTACGGCATGCTTATTACACAGGGGGAGACCGGTGCGGGAAGCTGTTAGCAAGCAAGCTCCGCGAACAGCGCCAAAGACAGGGCATTCGCACTATTAGGTCCAGTAGTGATGAACAAATCACGGATGATGCGGTCATCGCCGCGACATTCGAAGACTTCTATGCCAACCTCTACGCAGCGGACACACTAGACATACTAGCAGGGCAAACGTATCTAGAGGGTGTGACCCTCCCGTCCCTAACTGGGGCGCAGGCTGAATTCCTCGATAGGCCTATCGGGCTGGACGAAGTGATATCGGCGATATCCCACCTCAAACTGGGGAAATCGCCCGGCCCTGGCGGCTACTCAGCGGCCTTCTACAAAATTTTCTGCCACCAGGTGGCTCCGATACTACGAAACCTCTTCAACACTTTCGACCTACCGGGAGCAATTCCTGCTGAACTGTTGGAAGCGGCGATAACGGTTATACCTAAACCGGGCCGAGACCACACCCGGTGTAGCTCCTACAGACCGATCTCCCTTTTAAATACTGATCTTAAGCTCTATACTGGGATTCTGGCGAATACATTAGCATCTTATATGCAGCAGTTAGTGGAACCTGACCAGGCGGGCTTTATCCCCCAACGCCAGACCAGCGACAATACCAAACGAGTCCTGCATCTTATAGAGGCAGGTTCCCGAACGAGGCCAGATTGCATGCTGCTTACCATTGACGCAGAGAAGGCCTTCGATAGTGTACACTGCCCTACCTAGAACTAGTGCTGCGGCGATTAGGTATAGGGGAAACTCTCTGCAATCGCATATTTAATTGTTATCGCCAGCCCAACGCTTCAGTTCGGGTCAATGGGCACACCTCCCCGCGCTTTCCAATAGGCAGAGGTACCAGACAGGGGTGTCCTCTTTCCCCAATCCTATTTGCGCTCTACATGGAGCCGTTGGCGCAAAGGATCAGGCAGCATGACCTCATTAAAGGGATCAAATTTGGGGGAGATATACACAAGATTACCCTATATGCGGATGACATTCTGCTCTCCCTGACGGAACCGATGCAATCATTCAGAGCCCTCTTTATCGAACTCCACACCTTTGCATCCGCCTCTGGCTTTAAAATCAACATAGAGAAATCAGAGGCCCTGAACCTGTCTCTATCGGCGGAGGTACTCGCTGAAGCCAAGGATGAATTCGACCTGACATGGTCCGATTCCTCGATCCCATACTTAGGCGTCCTACTAGCCCCGACCATACAGGCAACTGCAGACGCCAATTATAACAAGCTCCGCTCCCGCCTCACTGAAGAACTCAGGAGATGGAAACGGCACTCGCTTTCCTGGCTGGGAAGGATCACCGCGGTCAAGATGACCCTGCTGCCACAATTCCTGTATGTGTTCCAGACCCTCCCACTACGCCCCCCACTGGGTTGGCTCCAACGGGCGCAGTCTGACCTGGCACGCTTCGTCTGGAACGGTCGTCGCCCGCGCTTCAAGCACGCAATCGCTATTCTCCCCCCCGAACACGGCGGAGTCGGAGTGCCTGACCTTACCCTATACTATCAAGCGACACAACTCCGCACACTGGTGGAATGGCACCAATTTGAATCCGGCAAGAATTGGCTCTTTCAAGACCAAGCAGTAGCAGCCAGACCTCTCCAGGACATCCTGTTCTTACCTCGTTGACATAGGCCCCCAACCTATATGCGTCACAAATCACAAGCACAGTCCTGGAGGTGTGGGACAAATGGCGGTCAAACATGACCTTACTTCGTTCCCCTCCCCGATGACCCCACTCTTTGATAACCCCGATTTTTTCCCTGGCATGGATCCCAAAGCGTTTGCAGCCTGGAGACGCACACCATGCAGAGCTCTGGGCACCTGTTCGACCTAAACGGTATCCTTCCCTTTCAGAAACTGAGGGAGGACTATGACATACCGGAAACGGATCGCTTGCCCTACTTACAAGCTCGACACTGGGTGCAACGCTTTCTCACCCTGTACAAAAAATGGTTGCTGACGCGCACCTCAGATAAGAAACTGATTTCAGACTCATACCAACAACTCCTCCTCACCAACAAATACACATACAACGCAGGGAGGGTCAGGTGGGAGAGAGACCTGGGGGGACAACTCACACATAAAGAATGGGGTGGCATATACCATAGGGCCAGGCACTCGGCCTATCACACCGGTCTCACTGAGACCCTGACCAAGGTGGCCACCTACTGGTACCATACACCAGAACGCTTACACCATTGGGACTCCCGCATTAGTGACCGCTGCTGGAGGGACTGCGGGGAGCTTGGCACGCTGGAACACTTGTTGTGGAGTTGCGAACGCCTGCAACCCTACTGGAACTCCATACTGGATGACATAGACTCCCACTTAGACACTCAACTCCCCAGATTCCGAGCCTATATCCTGCTCGGGCTTCCCAACGCACTTATGTATCCCCTAAAGTCCAGGAGGGGGCGGCTTATTGCGATAGCGTTAGGGGCAGCCTTCCAGAACATTGTGGCACACTGGAGGACTACTCAGCCCCCACCACACTCCGGCTGGCTACATAGATTGTGGACGATACTAGGGATGGAGAAATTATCGCTGGCGAAGGCAGGACGAGGAGAAGAGTTCGCTGCGCTATGGCGGCCATTTTTTACTTTACTTACGGGAGAATTCAGGGAACTAAGCTGCCCCCGGTATCTGCGCTTACTACGTCTAGCAGACACCCCGATTGAAGAACCCAAAACTAAGCCACGCAAGCGAAAGACCCAAACTGAGGTTTAGCATGCATCCTCACTCCTGGGACTGTAGGCTGTCGCACCACACTTTGGTTTTCCTTTTACACGCTTTGAATAGATTGACAAGGAGGGGGGGCGGGGGGAGGCAGGGAAGGGGGGGAACCAGAGGCCTAGATTTCTTGCTGCTAGACTTCTACCCAATAGACTCTGATCGTGTTGCCAATACCTTACGCTTGAGAAGGGTTCCCTATAGGCGGCTTAGCATGAATATACCAAATGGCGACTGTGGTCTCTTTGTTTTTTCTATGTTGATGAAAATAATAAAAGATTTAAACCATAAAGGGAGCGATCAAAGTATTTATTGTCAACCAGAGAACAATTAATTACCCTGCTTGTCCCAATTCGTATTTATGGAAAATTCATTTCTGCCATTACAGCTTGTGTACGTGTCAGGTGACGGGGCAAAACACAATATAATCACAACAAACTAATACATATATAAACCTCATATATACACAATATACACTTCATTACACAAATATTCAGATCACGCTCATATATATGATACACTACATATATACAATATATACAACATATACAACATATATCAATAACATATAAATATCATAAACGAGTAGATCAATAAATAGAACAAAACAATCAGAGTGTACACTCTTAATTCAGAGCAGTGCACCGTAAGGTAGTCCCTATTGCGCCTGAGGAAACACACCTCAAAACTGTTAAAGTGGCGCTTTCCTTCATTCACACAACTCTAAGTGATGGTACTCCTTTACAAATGGTGCGGTCGCATTTCAGCCAAAACTTCCTTTTGGCTTCATCAGGACAGGGGGATCAGTATCTCTACAATAACAATGATAATCAATGCATTCTGTATCTCATCAAATTGGACCAACTAACAAGACTCAAGTCACCCTTCAGTGATCATGCAGTGCCAGAAAAGATCAGGTACTATGCTCTGTGAGGGAATAGAAGGAAACCCCTCGAAGACGCCCCAAACTCTCAAACAGAAAAACTGGAAAAAACTTGAAAAAACAACACAAGCCTCTGACCAAGTCACACATGCTCAACAAGTGTGTTAAAACAAGGCCATCGCCACACAAGCAAAGACCATCAAAGGAGCGAAGAAAAAGACACACACACAGTGGACTATAAATACCTGGATAGAATGCCAGCTCTCTTAGGCAAAAACGGCTGGCAGGGACCTATCCCACAGCCACATGGCCCCAATGGCCAAAGAGCCCTAATGCAAAGGAACAACAACATACACTGCTGAGTAACATAAAGAAGCTACACAGGAGCACCATCAGTACTTCAATAAACCAGCTTCAAGCATAAAGCCTCAATCCTACCTTAAGAAGCTGTATTCCACTCGTGTGATGTAACGTCAATGGTCCACTTAGATTAAAGTTGAACTCAATTCCTAGTACGCCAAATGAAAAGAGAAAGGAAGCAATTAGGAAAATTCTCTTCACACACTCCAACAAGTCACGTGGAGTATGAAGCACTAGCAGCAAAAGCCAGATGCTAGGGCTGCAAAAACGAGGTCCCCGTCACGGACACAAGGTCTCAATCCGCTCAGCACAGCTAATTTCCACACAGCGAGTGTACGCGTCTCTTCCACGACTGCTTTCATGGCGTACACGTGCTAACGTCACGCTCCCCCGGACACAAACACAGCGGAGGGACTACAAATCAAAGCATCGTCTTCTACTACACTTCCCGGCATGCCACGAACGGTAATTACAGAGCACGGCCCCTGAGCAATGGCTGCATGGTGGACAATAACCAGAGAATAAAACAAACTGAATGAAAAAATAATAAATAAATAAATGATTACGAGAAAGATAACTAATGTAACAAATATGAAAAAACGTCTCCCATCGCTACACTCCAGCAGGAGGTAAAGGAGCGCTCACACACTTCACAATCTAGTGGTAACCCTATCACAAAATATTCACATCTCAAGAAAAGCCACAATCCTATTTAATCTGCCTAACAACGCTATAGCAAATATCAGGATACAAGATTCATATATTCAGTAGACACAATCCATACTGCAGGCAACCTAAAATTTACAGACACTGCACGGCTACACCTCTCCACTCGACCTCCACCAGCAAAACAAAAACGGAATGCCGGCCTGTGGCACCATCCACCAGTGACAGGACATTTCCCTTGTGGCTCGTGCTCGATCTGTAAACTAACAAAAACAACAAAAGAAATACAACTCCTACCGAACCTGAAATGGACAATGAGAAGTCATACGAATTGTAATACAAGCCATGTAATATACATGATTACCTGTCCATGTAACATGTACTACATAGGAATGACCTGGAGAAAGGTAAAACAGAGAATCTGCGAGCATCGCAGCTACGTAAAATGCAGAAAGATTACAACAAAAATGTCCAATCATTTTTTGGAGGCAGGCCACACAGTAGATGACTTGAAATGGATTGTTTTGGAAACACTGTTTAATAAAGATCACAATGAGGAGCGTACCCTGTTTGTAAAGGAACAGAGATGGGTTCACAGATTGAAAACAGACCAAATGGGATTGAACGATAATATCCCGTGGTTGAGCCTGAACAGGTAGTCTTGTACTAATCTCTGCAATTTAGAATCATGAAGGTTCACCAGTCATTGATGTACATAATTCATTATGCCCAAAAGACTATTGCGTCATTAATCTCATAAAACCCCTCAATCAGATCGTGTTTTTAATAGCCAAAATTTCCTTAAAGCGTTAATAAACGCCACCATAACTGCAGTATAGAATTATTCCACGTGCTCAAAAAAGAAGAGAAGCTATTTAACATGCAAGGACTCCCCTTTTACAAATCCTACTTGTGCCCAACAACATCGTATGTTAACAATGTCATTTCCAATCGCCGAAAAATGGGAGATTTTTATTGCTAATTTACTTGACACAAGGGAAAGATTCTCATCATAGTCTTTCTTTCATTCTTCACGTCACGAAAATATTGGTTTAAAACACGGCCCTGGAAAGCATTTCTTCATCCGGGTCCAGAGAGGCAGTGTCAGCACAAGTCGTGCTTGAGGACGTAGCCGCAGGTAGCAGGAACGCGATGCTCCACGTAACAACAAACAGTAATGTATTTCCAATCCTTGACTTGTAATGTATTATTATCGCTTACAGAAGGCTTCCCTGAACCCCTGGCACCCATTGTAGCGTGAACCAGCGCAAAAGAGGTATGTGTAAAATCGCGCCATATAAATTAAAAAACGCCCGATTTTGAACGCAGACGAACCTTCTCATATATACGCTATTAAGAATGTATGCAAGTGAAGAAAAACAAGAAACTTTGGGATAACTTGCAAACAATCCCCGAGTATTGACCGACATGCTTATCAGCATCTTGGAAAAATGATACCAACAGGGAGCGTGTGTCTTTAAACTGAGTTATGCCAAAAGTATTCATGAATATCTGTATGACTGTAACAGTGGATGATAAGATAACCATCTCAATGCCGAATGATACGAGTGAGAATATACACGCACGGCCACGCCCGATATTAGGGCAAGTGAGCCTTTCTCTATATACGTTATCGCCTACCATATAGAATGCCTTAAGAGCATTAACCATGAGCAGATGAGATTTTGATATTTTGGGCATTATAGAAATTGTAAATGAATGCTCAGTAGGAGCCCAAGAAAAAAGCGAAAAAAAAACGGTAATGTGAATATCCGTATTTAAACATCGGGCACCTGATATGGTGATACCACTTGAATATCGAATGATTTGTGTGAAAGTGCGAATGAATAGCCATTATTAAGAGATGACAACTGGCTAATTTATAAAGGCCCGAATAAGGTTTATAGAATAAGAACATTTTTAACCAAACAAAATGAGTAGGGAAAATTTGCCAACTACTACAAAACAATATGACTACCATGGGTGAAAGCCGGTAATGAGTGTGTGTCATTTGCCAGATTGGTACGTGCTCTATAAAGTATTGTCATTTTCAAGTTGCGAAATGAAATTTTGTGGTAACTTAAGTGTTTTTAATGTCCCATAACCCACCTTCCCTCCCACTTAGTTTTCTATACCATTTATTTTAACAGGTACTACGAGACCTCCTTGAGGTGAAGGACTATTATGTCACTTGCTACACCATTCATCATAATAAGAAGTTCTTATATATGAGACACTACTACACTTCACATGGTCCTTGAGAAAGCCCACAAGGCAACCAAGGGCTGAAACATGTCGACCTTTTTATAATCACGAAAATTGAGTGCAGAAGAATCCTAATCATTCCCTATACGCACATCTATAAATTTTCTGACAACCTACTCGAATCCAGAAATAATAAATAAGAAGTCTGGCTGTCCGAGTATTTTAGATTAATTCACCTATGACTCATCACTGATCACTACTGTTTTTAACCAAGGGTAAATACCTCCGGGTGGAGGTTGCATAACAACTAACCCAATGATTATGCAGTCACGTGAATGAACAGCGGAGAACCAAGATATACCGCTAACTCGATCCAATTCACACGTGCATGAGGGTTTTTTATCTTGGGACATACACCAATATCACCTGTATACCCAGGTTATGCAGGACAAGTGATCCTTCCCTAAGTGATTTATGAGATTAGATATACAGGAAACTGGACAGATCACAATTTCCTTCTCCCTCCTGATTTTATTTAGTAGTATTCATAGTGGTCAACATGTTTCTCGCTTCAGTGTAAATTCACTTGCGATTCTTCAGGACCTAGAAAACAATTAATTTGGAATTTGCCTACACTGGAGGACCTAGGTATGTTTCCGGTCAGTTTTTTTAGTTATCACAAAAATAAAAGTGCTAATTGTGTTCGTGAGTCTGTGATGGGCTGGATCTTCCTATTTTGCAAAGAACTAGGGCATCAACAGTACCCGGCGGTCTGCACAATGATTAAGGCTTCCATCAAATTTTGGAGTTATGGCCTTGTGTGTGCGCCACTCTGACCTACCCACGCCGCCAGGTCCTGGAGATGACCCCGGTGCATAGGAAAGACATAGACAACATAGGGACGTTCAAGAAGCAAACACAGTTCCTACAATAATCCCCCTCACCTATGTATAATGCTATAACATGAAACATAGTAGCTATTTATATCAATGCCCATATCTCATCTCTGTCGTTCAAGCCTTCCGTCGCAGTATGATATTTTTCTATTAACCACGCTTCTGTACGGTTCAATTTAGTTTCTAATTCTCTCTTGTTGTTGACTTTAATCACAACTAATACAGACCAAGCTAGCTCATCTTCGCTGTGTCCACATTCACTGTAATGCAGAACTAGGGGTGCACCTGGCGTCCTACATCTGATGCGTGACTTATGTTGGCCGATACGCATAGTGACAGCTTGCGTGGTTTGACCAATGTAGGCGAGCCCACACGGGCACATCACCATGTACACCACATTTTTGGTGTTACAATTAGAAAATGATCGCATCATATGTGTCTTATTATTGATCGAAATGGTTTTGGTATCTGCCGTGCTATCACAAGCAGTACAGTTGGTGCACCTAAAGTGTCCCACCACTGCCGGCAGACCCAACAGACTCCTAGTGTCTTTCTCACCACAGCAGAATCCCTACTCGCTCGAACAAGATGTTGTCTGAGGTTCCTCCCTTTTCTAAAAGCAAACAAAGGCTTGGGAATTTTAAGATGTTCTATCATTCTCTATTTTTTTAATGATCTTTTTGACTTTATTAGATTTAGGATTGAAAGTCAGGACACATGCCATTTGCGCTACATCCTTTTTAACCTTGGGTGTCAACAAGGTTTCACGCGAAGTGTACCACGCCCTTTTCAGTGCGGCCCTAACCAATTTTCTCAGGTAACCTCTCATGCACAATTTATTTAACAGGATTTCAGCATTGTCAAAGTAATCGCCCTTATTAGAGCAATTACGGCGAATCCGTAAAAATTGCCCATAGGGCAGATATTCTTTGAGACTCCTAGGATGTCCACTTGAGAACTCCAGGAGCGTATTCCTGTCTGTAGGCTTAGTGTAGAGACTAACCTCCAGCTGCCCATTGTTGTTAAAGATCCACAGATCCCAAAAATTAATTTTAGCATTACTGAAGGTCTTGGTAAACCTCAAATCTGGGGTACAAGCATTCAGGCAAAGATGGAACTGCTCAAGTTCTACTTAATTACCATTCCATATTAGGAATATTTCATCGAGGAAGTCGGCACACATCGATATTATCAGACCCCTAACAATAAACCCTAGACCCCGGTGCGCGTGGTGTTGCTGTGATCTGGACGTGAGGGGGTCCATCACCATGGCAAACAGGGGCGGGTATCATGGGCACCCCTGTCATGTCCTGCGAGTGATCAGAACGAGGGGTAGGACAGCATACCTTTGAGGCAGTTGTGGGCTGTGGCAGATGTGTATATAAGCTGGATTTGTCAAATAATTCTGCGGCTGAGGCCAAGTCGTACAAGTAACAGGAACAGATAAGGTCATTTGAGATAATCAAAGGGCTTCATTGAGTCCAAGAGCGCACCTGCTTTGGCGAGCTGAGGGTTTAGCGTATGCATAAGGGCAAATATGGTAAGAAGGTCTGAGAGGTGGACTGGCTCGAACAAAGCCAAACTGGTCCGGTCACACAATAGTTGGCATCAATGGGCGTAGGCTGGTTCGCCAACAGTTTGAAGAAAAGTTTGTTGCATAGGTTAATCATGGACAACGGCCGGTCTGAGTCACACCAGTTTGCAGGCTTATCCAGTTTTGCCAGTGACACTAGGACCACTTCTTGCGAAGAGGGAGGTAAGCCTCAGTCTCTAAAGATTCTTCATATATCACCAATAGATAAGGGGCTATTATGGAGGTGAATTATTTGTAAAAAAAATAGGGGTCAGACATTCCAGCCCTGGGTCTCTTTCACCCGGGAGACTGTGAATGACCTACCCCACTCCTCCATCGTAAAAGGAGAGTCTAGGTATGCCCAGTGCACCCAGTCCAGCCACAGCAGCTGGATGCAGTCCAGGTAGCCATACTGCTCTTTTGCATCCTGTACTGGCATGGTCTCGTAGAGTTTTGCGTGGAAGGAGGTTATTCTTTGCAGGAGCCCGTGGGAGTGGTCTGATGATCCCACCTTTTATCCAGCAGCACCAGCATGAATGCAGAGGCACAAGGCTTTCAAAGCATGCTAGCCAAGATCTTGCCTGGATGGTCCCCCTCTCCATACTGGTGTGCTTTTGCCTCATGGCCTAGGTAATTTGTTTTGAGCGCTGCTTCCTCGCCAAATTCAGTTATTTTGGCCCAAATATCAGCCATAATGACCTGCGCTCATGGGTAAGCCATAGCACAATATCTAGATCTTTGAAATTCAATAGGTGTGCAATCATGTGGAGAGCTGGAGCACCCAGAGGGAGGCACTGCCCCAGTGAGCGTTGCATCCCCTCCACAATGAAAACTAGAGACAAGGCCTCTCTGAATAAGTTTCGGAGCATGCCTTCATGAAGTCTTCCATCTTGTTGATTGCAGTAGACTCAGGGATCCTAGGGATTCTAAAGCTGTTATGCCTAGACCTTGCTTAGAGGTCTTCATTTTGAGGTTAAATAAGTTCAAGGATTTTGTCAATTCGCAGAAGATGTTCTTTAGAGTCTGCCTTAGCGTCATCCGCATCAGCAACACGATTTTCTAGGTTGTTCAGACTGGTTCCATGTTTGTCCACATGGCTGGTAAATATATCAAGCTTCACATCAATGTTTTTGAGGATGGTCATCACATTGACTAGGAGTTCCTCGAGGTAAATATCCTGCTGAGCATCCACACCAGTGCGGTCTGGGGAGACCTCCACTTGCATCTCCAGTTCTGCTTAATGGGTGAGGCGTTTACCCTCAAAGGTAAGCTTTGATTGTCAAGCTTCATGTTTCCCCATTGTTGTGATGTGGAGGGAGTGGGCCTAGAAGCAGCAAGATCCATGGGCACCTAGCGAGCTGTTTTCATTGGTAGACAACACGAGTTAATATTCACGTTTGTGCCATGAGTGAAAAGGAAGAGTGAGGCCTGGCAGGTGAAGCCAATGAGGGAGGCCCACCCAGAACCCAGCCATACCCCAGACAGTCGTCCTTCTAGGGGGCACAAGCAGGCTTGGGATCCCGGGACATCCAATGCAGGAAGAAGAGGCCCCATTCAGAGTAGCACAGTAATGAATGCCTGCAAATCAGTGTGGGCAAGGCCACGTGAAACTTCTCTCAAGTGGCGAGACCCCATTTAGAGCCAGGCTCAGAGGGAAGTGATCAGGACCTGCAGCTGAGGGCAGTGGCAGTGCCTCCACTATGGCAGAGGAGCATTGCCCCGCTGCTCATTGAGCGGGGCGAAAGAAAAATAAAATGATAATAAAAAGAAGTTATTTTCATTTTATCTTTCTTTGCGTGTCTCCAATTAGGTTGGGTGAGGAGCGGCTGGGCTCACCGCCCTCTGAGGGTGCAGGAGTGGTTTGCACTCCCTCCGTAAGTGCGCATGATGGCTTGGCCGGCCCTCTGGAGCTGACCAAACAGTCATGCGCACTTGGCACAGCCCAGTGGAGAACATGCCCAGCCTCCTGGGTACTGGCTGAGTGGCCAAACAGGCCACTCAGACAAATCACAATGCTGCACCTGCAGCATCGTGATTGGCTGAGAGAGACCGGGAGCCTGGGTGCTTTCGGTGGCAGGGAGCAAGGATGGACGATAGACATGCGGCATCAGCAAAAAAGGTACGTTTATTTTTAATTTATTTTCATGCCTTGTCCCTGTCCCCCACCCCACTACCCCTATACAGAGGCAGCTGCCACTGGCTGAGGGGAGGAAACAAGCCTCTTTGGGCATTAGATATAGAGGGGACACTGCTAGTAGGATCTGCGCTTGCCCAAGTTCTGTAGGGCATGTAACACCATTTACTTATAGGGCTCACTCACCATCTCAGTTCTGCAGGGCTGGGGGCGTCTGGTCACAGCAATGCTACACTGCTAGTGTACCTCGGTGATCAAGTAAACCACTTAGGCGACACCAAGCCTGCACCGTGCCATTTGTATTGAGGGGGCCAATCCCCACAGGCAGGCACCAGCAGCCGCTCCCCAGCCCTTTACAAAGCAGCTCAGGCAGCCCACTGTAGCCCATCACACCTCGGCCAGTGAGCCACCCAGTCTGCGAACTCAGCCCCACCCAAAGGGGCACAGATACCAGGGGCCAGTGGGGAGTTGGGATAAGATCTACAGTTTTCACAGCCTCCTGGGCAGCTGCTGCGGAGCGCACAATGATGCTGACCTCCAAGCCCCCTTGTTGTTAGCACAGCCCAGTTTGCAGCCCAGCGCCAGCAGGCCACGGCATGATCTCCCAAGCCATGTGACCAGATGCAGCCCGGGTGCCACCTAACTACATCGGCAGGAACACCAAGGCGTTCGATAGCTATTTCAGCAAGGGATCAGATTGGGAGCCCGCTGTGTCCAGAATACTTTTAGGATTTTATTTTTGGCCGGCAGAGCCTCTACAATGTGTGGCCATCTTGCAGTCTGGCTAGGCTCCGCCCCATAACTGCTGATTTTTTAAAGCGGAGGGACATAAATACCTGCACCAAATTGCATAGAGTCAGTAAAGCTCTAAAGCCTCACTTTATCCATGGACATCTGAAGAATTTCCCAATGAGGATATTTTGGAAATATGAGGCTAATAGTGTATTTGATGTCCCATTAAAAAAAATCACTAAAAATAAATAGATGAACTTGTGAATTAGTGTATTATTTTTGATATGGCCCTAAGTAGAGAGGTTCACCTGCTTCAAGAAAATTGTGAAATAATAATGACAAAATGATGCAAATGTAAGCACCATATCACTACAAAACATAATATT
This sequence comes from Lissotriton helveticus, assembly GCF_964261635.1. NCBI lineage: Eukaryota > Metazoa > Chordata > Amphibia > Caudata > Salamandridae > Lissotriton > Lissotriton helveticus. The sequence continues at coordinate 636,689,020 of NC_136057.1, read as the reverse complement.
TACCTAAATCTTCCTTTCACCTTTGTCTTTCACTTTCCTAAATTTGCATTCCACCACATTTCAGGGAGAGTCTCAGTAACAGGTTGAGTCTGAGAATATCCTTGAAGGTGCAGGTGTGAAAAATGAATAACTATACAAGACTTAGGCAATACACAGCAAAGGCACATATTTCACCGGCTCTGATGCACGTCAGTGATGGAGCTCAGCATCTAGAGACCTTACAGGTTAAGACAGCACACAGTTTACACCAACCATCCATCTCAGAGAGTAGGAGGGAATTTTATTTTAATATCACCTTTAAATACTACCTACTGGCAGGGACCAGTAGGTAATATTTAAGGTAGTTCTAGTTAGGACCTAGTTTCCTTAGGAAATCTTTTCTGGCTTGCTTATAACTTTGACGCCTTTCAATGGATCTTCACGAAATGTTCCAAATAAAGTACCCCTCTTCATTTAGTTGTGCATGGAAAGTTTCGGGGTGATCTGTGAAGTGGGGGGCTGAGAAAAAGGGGCGCTCAATAAAAGTGTGTTTCCCATGTTAATTCCCATAGCAATTTTAGACACGACTACAGCCCGAACCGCTGAAAGGAATTACACCAAATTTGTCCAGAAAGCAACCTTTTTGTGATTTGATGTAAATCCGTTCAGTAGTTTTTGAGATATTAAAGGTAAACCAAATTTGTATATCTATAGGAGACCTTGTTGCTGCATCTGGGGCCATCGGACCATCGGTGAGGTTGAAACCACAATCCCCAGAGTGCTCCGTAGCCGTCGCACTGCCAACAGCACTGTCTCTATGAGCCAAGAAGCGCATTTAAGGCCCGGGGGCCCTCCCGCAGCATGGGACGCACGCACGCGTGCCCGGGACGTGACCGGGCGAAGCCTGGGCCAAGTGCGGGCCTGTCTGCGCCCATCAGTGACAGGAAGAGGTGGGGCAGCGGCACCCCTTTTGGCCGTCCAGGCGCTGGTGCTAAAACTATAAGTGACTACCATGAACTTCCTCTGGCATTCCCCCTTATAATGATTGTAACAGTGGCTGCGTGTCTTTAAAATCTTTTTGTGTCTTTTGTAAATCTATAACAGTGACCCGATAGTATCCCTTTGGAACCCTTGCAGTGGGGGGTACTCCATTTGGACTCTGACTTTGCATCTCTAGTGCCCCTGGTGACACTGAAAGCTACAACACATAATACAAGGGATGGGTAAAAGAAAAGCCCAGTGCCCGGTATCGCACAGCAAGAGGCCCTCTAACGTGGTCTGCCATGAGACAATTGAAAGGATTGAGACTATTGTAAACCGACTACCACGACATAGCCTGCTCTGGTTCACCGTGCACCACCGCTCCATTTGGCAGTCCCAGTAGTCCACCGAATTCCCTTGGTTCTATGATAGGCTCCTCGCCCGAACCAGCCCCAGCTAAAAAATCGGCCAAGCAAATACCTCTAACGTTTAAAAAGCATAACAAAAAATGGAGCAACCGTAGTTATTATTTCACCTTGTAATGTTTTGAAAAGAGTTTCTAGCATAACTTTGTCTGCACACATTGAGTGCCATAACAGATTTGATGTACTTACAACTGAGGAAACTGAGGAAACTGGGGCAGTGCGGTTGGTAGTGACCTAAACAGCTATGTACAATCCCAGTTGGTGTAATCCAGTTACTAAAAGATCAAATTGAGTCACTGAAACATGAAGTAACTATTCTAAGAGTGAAGGTTGCAAGTCCCTTAGAGAGGGTAAATGGTGAGAACCTGGCCCTGTCAGAAACCACAATACTACCTACCAGTTGGACCACTAGGGGAGTTGAAGTAAGTAGACTAGCCAATGCTAATCCAATCCAAGATTCCACGCATACTAGGTGTACTCATCTGTAGACACACAATACTGAATACGGTATCCCTAAAGATACCCCCAGGTTAATTTGTAGGATCACACCAATCCTTGTCCAAGGCAGTGGGATGGACAGAGGAGAGGTAGTTATAGATGAGGGGAACTTATCCAAGCAAGACTATGAAAGTGCACCAGATAAGGGGATAGTAGGGATGGTGTTTATATGAGATCCTGGGCATGGGACAATCGAGTGGTGATCTACCTCACAGAAGTCCCAAAACTCCCCTTGGAAAGGCGCGAAGATCAGGACTCACTTAAGAACAAAGTCATCTACTGGTTTAGGTCGACCCATCATTGTTACACAATCATTAGAGACGACATACAATCAGTAAAAAGAGTCCCCATGCACAAATCCACTTGGGACATGATTGCGGTTAGCTTCGATGATGGTATAATCTCTGGTTTGTTGTCAATCGATTCATGAGTAATTTCCCAAGTACTTACCCGCATCTCCATTAAATACAGATCCCCAACTGGTACCCCCATTAGGCCTCTTCTATCATTTTGTTCTGGAACCCTCATTGAACCACCATTGACATCAAATGGGTCAGTCCCTTTAGGAATGTCCAAATTTCATAGGGGCGAATGGATAGGGCAGAGTTGACCACTCTCAAAAGAGCAGCTAAAACCAGTAAATAGGGTAAACACACATTACAACGCATTTTTTACAACGCACTACCATTACAACGGAACTTTTACAACGCAAATACCATTACAACGCATTTATTTACAACGCATGTTTTTACAACGCAGGTACTTTTACAACGCATACCATTACAACGTAAGTATTGGTAAGTATATAATTATATTTAAAATGTTATATGTTAGGTTTTTTTTAAAGGGGTATTTTTAGGGTTTAGGGTCAATTTTGGGTTTTTGGGTAAAGGGGTATTTTTAGGGTTCAGGGTCAGTTTTAGGTTTTTGGGTAAAGGGGTATTTTTAGGGTTCAGGGTCAGTTTTGGGTTTTTGAGTAAAGGGGTATTTTTAGGGTTCAGGGTCAGTTTTGGGTTTTTGGGTAAAGGGGTATTTTTAGGGTTCAGGGTCAGTTTTCAGTTTTTGGGTAAAGGGGTATTTTTAGGGTTCAGGGTCAGTTTTCAGTTTTTGGGTAAAGGGGTATTTTTAGGGTTCAGGGTCAGTTTTCAGTTTTTTGGTAAAGGGGTATTTTTAGGGTTTAGGGTAAGTTTTCAGTTTTTGGGTAAAGGGGTATTTTTAGGGTTTAGGGTCAGTTTTGGGTTTTTGGGTAAAGGGGTATTTTTAGGGTTCAGGGTCAGTTTTGGGTTTTTGGGTAAAGGGGTATTTTTAGGGTTCAGGGTCAGTTTTGGGTTTTTGGGTAAAGGGGTATTTTTAGGGTTCAGGGTCAGTTTTCAGTTTTTGGGTAAAGGGGTATTTTTAGGGTTCAGGGTCAGTTTTCAGTTGTTGGGTAAAGGGGTATTTTTAGGGTTCAGGGTCAGTTTTCAGTTTTTGGGTAAAGGGGTATTTTTAGGGTTTAGGGTCAGTTTTCAGTTTTTGGGTAAAGGGGTATTTTTAGGGTTTAGGATCAGTTTTGGGTTTTTGGGTAAAGGGGTATTTTTAGGGTTCAGGGTCAGTTTTGGGTTTTTGGGTAAAGGGGTATTTTTAGGGTTCAGGGTCAGTTTTGGGTTTTTGGGTAAAGGGGTACAGGGTAAAAATAAAATAAAATTAAATTTAAATTAAATTAATTAAATGAAATTAAATTAAATTAAATTAAATTAAATTAAATTAAATACAATTACATTACATTATATTAATTTTAAATAATATACAATTAAAAAATATATATATACTTACCAATACTTACGTTGTAATGGTATGCGTTGTAAAGGTACCTGCGTTGTAAAAAAATGCGTTGTAAATACATGCGTGGTAATAGTATTGGCGTTGTAAAAGTCCCGTTGTAACGGTATGCGTTGTAAAAATATGCGTTTTAACGTCATATATCCAGTAAATAGGGAAGAGCCTTTAAGCGCCTCAGTGACTCTACCCCGTAGCTCCTCATTAACAAATACCCCTGCACCGCTTGATCTGGCACTGCACAACTTGATCTGGTCATTGATCTAGAGGTAATTCGTGAGAATGTTGCGGGGATGAAAGAAGAGGTGTGATCGCCCCAATTCCTGGGGGAGTGGAAGGGGTTGATTCTCGGAACCACCCCTTTAGGGTTCTTTTGTGGAATGTGTCTGGGATCTTGAAGCAACTTGTTGATCCGGACCGTGCTCATTTGCACATTCCTTTGATGTAATTTTATACCAGGAAACTTGGAGTCTGCACTGTCCGCATAGAAGTGGCTTCTCTGCTTACACTATTAATGCCACGAGAAAAGAGCTGAGCAGACCCTCAGGAGGGCTAGCGGTATGGGTAAAAAATGAACTAGGGGTCAAAGTTAAACCCTTAAATGTTGATTCCCAGGATATTTTAGCATTAGAGCTCACCTTTTATAGTGGACTGAAGATAAGGATATTTCATGTATATAATAGAGTGCTGAAGGGTCAGGAGGAAACTAATACATTGTGCACCCTTGGTCTAGCTTTGTCTCACTATCCAGATAACATCCCTTCACTAGTTGCAGGTGATTTCATTACAAGACCGGAGGCTACCATTATGCATATCACTTTTAATGCAGACCCAAGCAGCCGCATACTTCTTAAAGCAAAGTTCCACAAAAGAACATTGGCAAAGATAAAAGGCATAAAATAAGCCTCTTTTAAATGCGGCTCCAAGCAGATAAGTTTTTCCTTTTTACTCCTACTATATGTCCTATATAATTGATTTAAATTGATTTAATTGTCTTTTATCTGTTATTGCCTGTTCATTGACGACCTTACTGTATACATATCTTGTTATTGCTTGTCTTTTGACTTTATTCAGTTCTATACTCGGTCACCCGACCTCCAATTTATGGAGGCCGGCCCCCGACCTTGCCAATGCTTTTACCGACCCCTCTCTGTGCCTAATTCTGTGTTTGTTTGTATTTTCGCCGCTTTTATTGCCTGCAGTGGAGCGCGTCTTACAACTCGCGCTCCACTCACTCACCTCCAACCTTTTCTCCCGCTTTTGCAGAGTGACTTTGGGCAAGCGTTTAACCTTCTATTCCCTTATCTCCCTTACACGTGCACTTAACGAAGGTTTCCTTTGATGAAACCCTTCCTCTCAGCGCTTCCGAGCGCCATTAGAGGAATGGGCATGGCAACGCTCGCGCACCATTCCCGCATTGCAAAGGCTCTTTTCTCTTTATCTGCAAGCATCCTAGCAACAGTTGATCGCGCTCGAGCACATAAGCAGTTGCTCATCGCGCAGATCGGCTGTTTTCCCCATTTTGGCACATTTTAAGACAACGCTTATTTTATATAATAGAGGTTTAACCCTCTATTTACCTGTTCTTCACTCTACTGAGTGTTTTCCTTTCCTGAGTCTCTCTTGTCCTACTGGACCCTCTCCAAACAGCCTTTTTCATTCCCCCCTTTTTCTTATGACCTTTCCTCAATTAACAAAAAAAAAAGGTCATACAAAAAAAAAGAAAGAAGGGGGAATATTTATTACACTATGTCTGACACAGACTCAGATCAGGCTATCGCCGCTGAATCTGGTATTAATAATGAGGCAATTAAAAATCTAATTCATAAGGAAATGAGATCCTGTATGTTCTCAACACTATCCCAAGTTATGGCCTCCAAAAGATCATTCCCTTCTGAAGAGGATGACACCCTCGGACTTGACCTGACAGATGAGAATGATCTCATTGAAACAAGGGGTAAGAAATCTAAAAAGCCAAAAATATTGAATGTACCCCAAAGAGCACTACAGGAGGTCTTGGCACCTCGAGATTTACAGCAGGTCCCTGCACCTCGAACATTTCAGGTGTCCTTAGTGGCACATCATTGAAAGGTGTCCTCAGCGGCACAAACTATATGGTGTGTCCCCCGCGGCACAAACTATCAAGGTGCTCAAAGTGATGATGGTCTCCAATTTGTACATGAGGACAACTTTCATGTCGACCATCATGATGATAATGCCTCTGAATTTCCAGATGAATATATCCTTGACCTTAATGAGGACGAGCAAGATCTTGATTCCCATCTCTTTGAGGACAAACTACCTTCTTCCTCAAAAGACAGTATCATTGACCACCTGGGAGAGGAGATGTTTTCTCCTTTTAATATTAAACATCCCATGAGTTCAGAGTGAACCCTCCATTATCATGTATGCAAATTTATTGCAAAATGGCTAAGGAACCCTTTGGAGAGGGAGCCCCGCAACCTTTTAAGAGCAGAATGCTCTAGACCTTCAATCGAGTGTAGAGTTTGCCAGACCCCAAATCTCGACCCCGAACTTATAACTTACCTTTTCAAACTTGGTAAAGTCCCTAGAAAGGCCTTAGAGAGGTCCCTTAAAATCTGCCAAGACAGAGTCTTGGACATTCTAGGACCTTTAACTAAAATCATTGATGCTGTCGAAGAGAGCTACCTTAATGGCTCCCCTCTGAACACCCATTTAATTTGGGGTTGGAGTCAAAGGGCTCTAGTTTAACTGGGCAACGCAAATGCAGGCCTTAACTCAGAGACAAGAAGAGTAGTCTTAAAAAAGATTAGCCCAAAATTAAGTGACTTGGCTGACAAGGAACCCTCTCTCTAAGGGTTTGCTTTTCGGGGACGATTTAATAAAAAGCCTTGGTAAATAGGTATCTACATTTACGGCATTGGACAAAGCCCATCAGAGTATGAAAAGGGTCTTCAATTCCAACAACCTTTTTGGAAGGGCCAGAAGAAGGGGCCAATCTTCCGGCCAATTTAACCGCAGGCCCTATTCGAGATCCGGAGGTTACGGTGGAAGAGGATACCAACCCTCCAATCAACCTCAATTCTACCCCCCAAGAGGAAGGGGCTTCTGTTCAAGAAGTTTCAGAGCGAGAGGAGCGTCTACCGACACCAACCCTCAGAGTGAGTACTTCATTCCCTTATCCTCACCCTCTTTCTTCTCCAAAAGTGGGAGGCAAACTGAAATTCTTTTACCACATCTGGAAACTCATCACTTAAGACTCTTGGGTTTTAAATACCGTGGTCAGATTTTCTATAGATTTCACACAAACTCCAATTCAAAACTCACTTCCCAGGGATATTCCCCTCACTTTATCTCAGGAGAAAATAATAGAGGGGGAGATCTCCTCAATGCTTCTGAAAGGTGCAATTATAGAAGTCCCTATGAAATTTCTGAGGTTTATAAGCACTCTTTTCCTTGTAGAAAAAAAGAACAAAGGTTGGAGACATTTCAAGATGGAAGGCATCCATCTTCTCAGAGACCTTTTGTTGGAAGGGGACTGGTTAGTCAAATTAGATCTGTAAGATGCCTACTTTACCATTCCAATGGCAGAGGAACATCAACCCTTCCTTCAGTTTATTTGGAAAAACCGTCACTTTCAATTCCAAGCCCTTCCCTTCCGCCTCTCCCCAGCCCCTTGGTGTTTCACCAAGGTGATTAGAACAGTCACCTCTTCTTTAAGAGAAAAAGGTATTCGTCTCATCAGCTACCTACACAACATCCTTATCCTGTCTCAAGATCACACTCAAATTATCAAAGATCTGAAAACTGTTGTAGACCTTTTAGAAAGCCTGGGATTTGTCATACATAAGGAGAAATCAATGCTATCTCCCTCAAAGACTATGGAATTCCTGGGTTTCACCCTAGACACCACGAATTGCCTTCTTCTTCTTCCTCCAAAGAAGATTTCCAAAATCAGGAAAGAGATAAGACATGCCCTGAAACAACACAATCTTTAAGAGAACTAGCCAGACTCCTGGGCCTTCTCTCTTCTTCTATTCAGGCCATCTTTCCGGGCCCCCTAAATTATCAAGCCCTTCAAAGAATAAAAGCAAGAGCTCTGAGATCAGGCCTCTGGTACGGAGACCGTGTTTGCTTGAACCAGGAAGCCATTTTGGAACTGACCTGGTGGTTAGACAATTTGGACGCATGGAACGGCAGAGCGATCTTTGGTTCAGAGCCAGATTTTATTTTGGAACCAGATGCGAGCCTTCATGGCTGGGGTGCTTGTCTCCTGGATCAAAACACTGGAGGAATTTGGTCTCAGGAAGAATCTTCTCACCACATCAATTACCTAGAGTTTACCACAGGGCTTTATGCTCTGGTGCGTTTCAAACACTCTCTTCAAGGCAGATCAGTTATTCTGAAAATGGACAACATGTCCGCTGTCGCCTACATAAACCGGTTGGGAGGTATCAAATTGGAAAACCTCTCCAACTTAACCAAGAAACTTTGGATTTTCTGCCTAGAACACAAAATCTCTCTGAGAGCAGAATATCTCCCCGGAAAATCCAACCTTTGTGCAGATTGGAACTCGAGGTTCCTCTTAGTCTACAGCGACTGGAAACTCAACACATCTATTTTCATTTCCCTCAACAATTTTTGGGGTAATTTCCAAATAGATCTATTCGCGAACAGACTAACATTTCAATTGGAGAATTATTGCAGCTGGATGCCCGACCCGGGTGCTCTAGCGGTAAACGCATTTCTCCAATCTTGGGAAGGGACCAACGCTTACGCCTTCCCTCCATTTGCATTAATACAGAGAGTCCTGCAGAAAGTGAGACATCAACGCTCTTCAATTGTCCTGGTAACTCCCTTTTGGCAATCCCAAGCCTGGTTCCCTACTGCCCTAGAACTGACTTACGATCTCTCCTTCATAATTCCTTCCCACATAGACCTTCTTACAGACATAGACGGTCAAATTCACCCTCTTGTTCAAACAGGGAATTTGAGCCTTCTTGCCTGGAGAGTGTCAGGAGATCCAAAGGTCTCGTTGGACTTTCATCGACAGCTTCAACTCTCCTCGGTGAATCATGGGCCCCTGGTACACACTACCGGTACTACAACATTTGGAAAGTCTGGTTTCGTTGGTGCATTGAAAGGATCCTGGATTCCATGTAGCCACCTATCGTTAATATAATTAAATTTCTTGTGGAACAATTTGAAAGGGGCCTTAGTTATAGATCTATCAATTGTTATAGCTCAGCTATTTCTGCAAGCTATGCTCTGATCAACGGTAAAACAGTAGGTAAAAATCCCATTATTTGTAGGTTTCTTAAAAGTATTAGACTAAGGAGACCTCCTAAACCAAGATACCAATCTCTCTGGGATGTCAATTTAATCCTTAATCTCTTTTCTAGTTGGCATGATAACTCCCTGTTGAACAGAAAGAACCTTTCCATTAAACTCGCTACACTACTTTGTCTAATATCTTGCTGTAGGGTCTCAGATGTTAAAGCTCTTGATATCTCTTATAGATCCTATGACATGTTTGGAGTTAAATTTGAAATGTATAGAAGAACCAAGACTGTCTGATTCTATATTTTACCCATGTTTTGATTTATACAAAAAAATTGTGTTGTAGACTTTATGGAAGAATATGATCTCAGAATTAATGCTCTGCGTCCCTCTGGTGTGAATCAATTACTTATTTCCTTTGTTAAACCTCACAAGGCAACTTCCTCTGCCTCCGTTGCTAGGTGGGTTAAAATTGTTATGAACCTAGCTGGTATCGAACTGAATATTTTGAAACCACATTCCATCAGGGGTGCAATGGCCTGTAAGTCCTTCTGGTCTGGAGGTAAGTTGGATGATATCCTTAAAGCTGCTAGTTGGTCTAATTCTAGAACGTTTGCTCATCACTATTGCAAACTAATCGCTCATATGTCTGATGTTGTCTTACATGGCTACCAACATGCAGAATGGTAGCCTCCGGTCTTGTAATGAAATTGTGATTCTCCTATTAAGATGACTAGAGAATCTGGATTTCATTAAAGACTCGGAGGCTAGCATTATCCCTCCCACCCTTTCCCTTGGGTGGTTATTTTGACATTCAATGTACATTTCTTCATTTCTATTCTTATGTACTCATGTTTTGCTTATTGCTATGTTTATCATATTTACTTAAGTCTTTTCTCTTACATATGCTTCATGAGCAATTTTTAGTTTATTCATACTTTTATCTTCTTTCTTTCAGATAACCTCTCATAACTTCGTGGTTTTGTTCCTCAGACAAGTTCATCCAATATTCATACTTTCTTCTTTGTGATGCCTTAAAGATTTGTTATCGTCTCTGGTTAAAGTTAAAGTTTATTGGTCTTCTCCTTCCGTTCACCACATTTAAAAGAGGCTTATTGTTATGTTCTCATGCCTTTTATCTTTGCCAATGTTCTTTTGTGGAACTTTGCTTTATGATGTATGCGGCTGCTTGCGTCTGCATTAACAGCGATATGCATAATGCTAGCCTCCGAGTCTTTAATGAAATCCAGATTCTCTAGTCATGTTAATAGGAGAATCGCAATTTAACTGTATGCTTGCCCCGATCCCCTCAGACCTGACTGATGATTGGGATAGAGAGTGACAAATACCACAGTTAGATCTCCCCCCATTTAGGTGGTCCAAGAGAGGTGCCCAGTTGTTGGCTTTTACTATGCAGCATGATTTGAGAGCCACAAATGAGAGGGCTACCTCTGATCCCAATGGGGACCCTACTTTCAATAGACCGGGTTACGAAAGTAGAATAGATTATTGCTTGGTATCTCTCTACCTTTGGCACTTAGTCCAAGACATGCCAGTGGCTACAATGCATTGGTACTTACACTCACTAAGCAGGGCGCACCTAAGCCAGATATAAGGGGTAGTCTGGATCTACGCGTTCTGTCTATCACAAACAACCAGAGAGCAATTAGATGGGATTGGTTGGAGGGACACCCGGGGGCATTAGACGCAGCCAAGCGCCAAGTTCGTATTTTACTGGAGGAGCTAGCAAATCACAATATTAACAACATTGTGAAGACACTGGGCCCCAGCCGCGAGGCACTATACTCTTAGATAAGGGAACTGTTGACCCAACCGTGTTAACCACAGAAAAAGGAAGTGAATTGTTTACCTCAGAGGTCATCTCCCAGGGCACTTGGTATAACAAATGCTGTAGGCTCTCAAAGGAGGTGCTTATATGGGTCATCAGGCTTGAAATTCCGTCCCGAGGTTGTAGCCTGTAGAGCTAAGTATAGGTGGGCAATCAAGTCTGCAAAGAAGGAGTGAGAGAGCTCTTTGTGGTCCTTTCTACGGAATGCATTGTTAAGTTTTTGGAGCAAAGAGGCATACTGGCTCAAGGGGGGGTGGGAAAGCCCTAGAATTCACAGTTCAGTCCAAGGAGTGGGTGGCACACTTCAGCTCTCTCTACGAATCCAAGGATACAAAAGCTGAGGGAGCTTCCCAGGGATGTAGGGTGATGTCTGTTAACGAGGGTCGAGATCTCTCCTTTTCTATAGAAGAAACTCAAGCAGCAATCCATTCTTGCGTTCCAGCCCGCAATCCCCAGACCTGATAGAATCCCCAACAATTTATATAAAGAGGATATAGTATTCTGGGGATCTTACATAAATGTTTTCACTAACTCAATTTTATTTGGCACTCCTATTCCTTCCTCTTGGAAAATTGCAGAAGTTGGTCCTATCTTTAAAAAGAGGGATGGAGAAAAGCCAGCCAGCTATAGGCCAATAAGTCTTATCGATACCTTACAGAAGACGGACTGGGTCCTTGAGTCTCGTATTTTAAGCGACTTTCAAGTGGGCTTTTGAGCAAAGATAAGTACTTTGGATCGAGCTTTCCATCTTCTTTGCATATGTTGGAAGGAAGTGATAGCCAAGGGAGGAAAGCTTTATGTTGCCTTTGTTGACTTACGGTCTGCTTTTGACCGAGTTCCTTGTGCAATGCTTTGGACAATCTTAAAGGAACAGGGTATGCAGATGAATCTTTTAGATGTTTTAATCAGATTACATTCATCTAACACAGCACAGGTGAGGTGGGGGAGAACAAGATCCCTTCCCAGTTCAGTCCGGAGTAAGGCAGGGATACGTTCTTGACCCCATTATTTTTACTCTTTTTATTAATGGTGCTGTCGATTTTCTCGATAGAGATGGGTGTGATGGCCCAAAAATGAGTGCAGAAAGAGTTCCTGCTCTTCTTATTGCCGATGACACGCTTTTAATTTCTAAGTCACTGCATGGACTACAGCAGCTTTTAAATAATTTTGTTAAGTTTTGTGATGACTGAGGGTTGGTCCTAAATGAGTCCAAAATTAAATATATGATTTTTAAAAAAGGAGCGGCCAACCCCTCCAAAAGATCGGTGTCAATTGGAAATAGAAAGCTGGAGTGAGTTGATGCCTTTGATTACCTCGGCATCTGTCTGACACCAACAATTAACTGGGCTGCACATATTGAGAAAGTCAGAATGCAACTAATACACCAGACTGCAAATATTTCCAAAATACACAGGAAAACACTGTCTATACAGCATGCGCCAGCCCTGGAACTCTATGACACTAAGGTATTAGGAGGGGCACTTTACGGAGCCGAGTTGTGGGGCATTGGCACTACCAACTGCTTGTCTACAATTGAGAAACATTTCCTTAGATCTTTGGTGGACTTACCTTTCAGTCCCCCTCTGGTACCCCTATATTTGGACCTCGCAAACAAACAGCTAGCACATAAACTAAGGTATAAACTTCTAGTGTTCTGGCACAGGTTATGGTCTGTAGATAAGCTTGTCTATTACCGGGAGCCTTTATTCGAGCTCCTAGGGTCACCATCGATAACCTCAATCGCCTGGTTTAGATCATTAAGAGAGTTACTCAGGAGGGTTGGGATGGGAGGGTTCTGGTCTAATCCATAAAGTCTGCCCACCATACCAAAAGCAAGGCTGAAAGAAAAGTTTTGGGAGGCTAATAATAGAAAAGTACTTGCACAAACCGAGGGACGCCTGACTTCTGAATTTTAAAATTTTAAATCTGTTTACTGTTTTGAAGAAACAATAGATGAAATCGTCCCCCCACTGGCACATAAATTATTTTTTTGGTTTCGTTATAAGACTTTCCCCACAAAGCAGTTTTGTGTAAAGTGGTGTAATGATGTTTCTAATGATGAACTTTGCTCCGCGTGTAATGCTAGTTCAGAAACTGTCGTGCATCTGTCATTCTTTTGTCCATATTACAAATCATTAAGGAAAAAATTGATAATTCCACTGTGTAAACTAGTCGGTCCGAGACACTACCTTGAGGTGCTAAGAATCTTGATGACTGACATTCGAAGAGCAGAGGTCTTTGGCCTGTCTAGATATTGGCATGCACTTTGGATCAGGTCTACTAAATGCACTTTATGATGCACCAAATTTCTAGTCCTCGTAATCTTAACATATTTTTATGGTATTAATCTTATTTAAGACTACCTTTTTTATATATTGTATTTTTATTATTGTGGTGTGTACTTTCATGATCTTTTATGGTCGAAATAAAGTTGATGAATGAATATCTAGATGTGCAGACCTGCCGCACATCTTGCCAATCTTGTGCACCCCAAGGCATGTGAGCCTGATAAAGAGGGGAGCCGCAAAGACCCCATCAAATGTCTACAAAATGCCCATGGATCACCACCTACCCAGGACACAAAAAAGTATGTGGGGGAGGGGAACCGCGCAGGCCTCTTCCTGGGCCACTTTTGGCTCTGGGTACAATCACCTCCCTGGGGCTTGTATTAAATGAAAGTGGGAACAGGTCATGCGCCACCGCTTCGCCTGGTCATTTTCGGCCCTTCGGACCACCACCTCGCTGGGGCCGGCCCTGTGCAAAGTAAAGGAGGCCTCTCCTCCTAGAGCAACTATTGGCCCAGGGGACCACAACCCCCCAAGGCCGGCTCCCTTTCTTTAGAGGTGCCCACCCTCGGGAGATAGCCTTTTATTTTTGCTTGGCAGAAACTTTGACAGCTCCCGCCAATCAAAACAAAAGGTTTGCACCCAGCAGGCTGGAGCAGGGAAACTGGTCCTGTTCGCTGGGAGCAGACTTTTTCATCTGCTTGACAGCAGACAGGAAAACAGATGCCAAAATTGCTCCCACATGCAGGAAGCAGCAGTTTTGGTTGCTCACTGTGTGCAAGAGCAATGCTGGCTCCCCCTGAAGGTGTGGAGCAAGTAGGGACCGCCAGGGCATTGAGTTGAGGCTACCCCCGTGGCCCCCAACATTACAAACTGGTTGCCTTGGGTAGGCTCCAAATGCCCAAAATCATCAGCAAGCTCCACTCCTTTGGCCCCACCTTGTTCTCCTTAGTAGTCCCCAACAGTCTTCTCACCTTTTCCCACGTTGATGGATAGTTTACCAAAAAGCCCCCAAGTGTGTTTCCCACCGATTCTGGTGACGCGTTCACGATGCAGAGCAATACGAGGACATATCCACCAAATAAACAAGCACTTATTTCATATAGTCAAGAGGAAGTGTCATGTAGTTCCCACTAATTCATAGGATCTGCGCATTTTTTTAGACAACATAAACTGGAGGCTTGGTGCCTAGACTCATTCCGGATTCCCCGCAGGAAATGCTGGCCTATAGACAAGCTAGCTCACAGTGCTACTGTAAGCCCTTCTAACCTATCAGGGAGCAAATGGTTTCTGGTACCCACTGAACATGACAAGCCTAACCCCTCAGGGATCGTGGAAACAGTACAGAACCGTTTGCTCAGTCAGTCATGCTCACTTATCCTCAGAGAAGTATACGGAGAATACACAGTGGAATGTTTTCAAAAAATGTATTGAACCAATGTAATTCTTGCATAAAATAAGTGTGCTGTAATGATTCATAGAAAGAAGCAGATAAACGTGATTATAAGCACCAAAAGCGTAAATAGTAGATATAGTTCTACCATGGTGCTAAAACAATGTATATATGCGGGCATGAAAAACAAGGCAGTAATCAAGTGTACTTCTATGATGCGAACCCTACTCTAAGTGTACCTAGATTGTGTGTGGGAGTAAAGCCATGAATACCCCAGGGTCGATCCTACCCCATTACCTGATGGGATAGAATGAAGGACTAATACAATGCCTCCCCCTGGCTAGGGAGAAGCGACTCAAAGCACTACGTAGGGAGACACACCGGTCTTATTCCATAAACAAATATGTTCCAAATGGTGAGATTCAAGGTTTCATGTTTTAATTAAACGTGTCCACATTTCAAAATGCGTTATTTCATAAGCATTGAGTGCTTCATGCTTAGGTGCAGAGTAAAGTACACAGCTATATTGATTCCCATTCCCGATGCATTTCGGGCTCTGCCCTTCTTCAGGGGATCACTCTACAAACAAAACGAAAGAATCGCTATTTCAGCAAGTAAAAAAATCTGCATATTGTCAATTACAGGGTGACTTGAGACAATAACTTCATGCGTGCTGTGCTGTAGCAAAGTAAATAACATTGACCAATGGTAAAGGAAAAAAGAAAGAGCCAAACGCCAAGGTATCAGACCATATTTTAAATAACGTGCGGAAAAGGCTGCTGGTATTTCGTGAAACAGTGTGATCATGCCATCAACATCATGCATACATCAAAACCCATACTCGTGCGGAGTGTAGTGGAAAGCCGCATGCATCCCGATTATATCTAAATAGACATCCAAGCTTCAGGTACTCACGTAAAAGTTAACGAAACGCGGGCTCCGAAGAGTTCCCACTGTGAACAAACGAGCGGACGCCCTGTGTGTTGGTTAAGTGCGCGAGTGAAAGACGCTAAACAGTGAGGAAGGCTAAGTGATATTCGCATCATGCCGGTTAATGGAAAAACATGGGCGCCATCTTGGAGTGTGTTAAAATGTTTAGAATGCGTGAGTAAACAAGAGGCAAATAAAGGAGATGGTGTGAGCTACCAGATAGTGAATATAAAATGCAAAATTATGAGAAAATATAACATGGAAAGCATGCACATGCGCATAAAGTAATCACAGATAACATAAAAATTCCATTCGGTCATTGAGACCGTGCGGGGCCATGGTGGACAAATATCGGATCCAAAAGTTCTCGCGCTTCAACAAAGTGTTCTTATTGTCCATGGTCACTTTGACTTGTTCAAGTATTAAAAACTTGAGTTGTGCCACATTGTGTCGATTCTCCTGGAAGTGTGTAGCAATGCTGGATCTCTGATTGTTAGTACGTATGTTGCTTTTGTGTTCGAGGATACGAACACGTATCTTCCTCTCAGTGTGGCCCACATAGCATTTGCCACATGGACATTTCAGAAGGTAGATCACGTTGTTGGTGTTGCAGGTGGCATTCACCCTCAACTTGATGGGGTATCCTTTGAGGGGATGGTTGGTGGTATTGCCCATGATACAGTTGTTACAATTGCTACAGTTGTAGCATGGTCTTAAACCTTTGTAGGTTACCTGAGTGGTTGATTGCATGTCTCTAGAGAGCATCTCTTTGATGTTACGACCTCTTGTGAAGGCAAACACGGGCGGTTGATTGAACAATCCTTGAAAATCTGATTCCAAAGTTAAGACAGGCCAGTGTTTACGTATGATGTTTTGAAAGGTTTTCGAAATGGTGGAATATTTGGACACTACAACCATGCGGTTGGACTGAGCTTTTGGTTTTGGTGAAAGTAGTGTCTTCCTCCTAATGGTGTCACTTCTATTCAAGGCCAAATCAAGGATCGGTGGTGGATACCCACGTTCTTTAAGTTTCATCAGAAGCTTCTTCATTTCAAGTTTACTGTCACCATCATTGGAAACTATACGTTTGACCCGTAACAGTTGGGCAAACGGCAAATTGTTCTTCAGTTGCCATGGATGAAAGCTGGTGTAATGCAACGTGGAATTGCGATCAGTTGGTTTGCGATATAGGTTCGTGTGCCATTGTTCATCGTCTCTATGGACCTCAACATCCAGGTAGTGCACCTTGGTTGTGCTGTGCTCCCATGTAAACTGGATTCTATCGTTAACACTGTTCCATGTCATCAAAAAATCCACGAGGGCCTGGGCAGTCCCATCCCACAGTAAAAAAATGTTGTCAATGTAACGCAAATAAAGTTTGCCATGTTCATGCCATTTCAAATGGTTGGTGATGTGTTTCTCCTCGAACTGCTTCATGAAAATATTCGCGTAGCAGGGAGCTGCGCAATTTCCCATGGCCGTACCATTTAATTGATGTACCCACTTGCCATGTATGGTGAAATAACTGTTGTAGAGTGTGAATACAGTTAATTCCATCAGGAACACCTTCAAATCATGATCTATGTCTGAATTCAGCAATATTTGTTCCACTGCTTCAATGCCCTGATCGTGCGGGATTGAAGTATAGAGTGCGCATACATCCACTGTACACATGATCACTTGTGAGTTTTTAAGTTCATCCATGGTGGGTGCCAATTTCAGCAAAAAATCTGTGGTGTCGCGTACATGCGATTTGGTGTTCAAAACAAAAGGCTGGAAGTATTTGTCCAGAAATTTGCCCGTTTTCTCATGGATACTACCCTTGGTGGATACTATGGGTCGAAACGGAGGCCTGGTGGGATGCTTATGGATCTTGGGCAGCATGTGTAGTACAGGAACCTTTGGATTAACAGGTGTTAAGTATCTCCGGGTTTTGTCATCAATCGTACCATTTTCAAATGCCTGATTGATAATCAGTGTCAAGTTCTTAGTGTATTCATTGGTTGGGTCCCCAGGTAGTATATCGTATAGATTGTTATCCATGATATGGATCTCTATCTGCTCTTCATAGAAAGTGGTGTCCATCACCACCAGTACACCACCTTTGTCAGCATTCTGACACATGATATTCGCGTTGTTTGCTAATTGTAGTAGGATGTTCCTCTCCTTCTTGGTTAAATTGCCGTGTCTAATGGGTGATTGGAATGGCAGTTTGGTAATTTCTTGCTTGACCAAATTTTCGAACGAATCGATAATCTTGTGGCTCACAGGAGCCATAAATGTGCTATGGGGACGTAGTCCTCTAAGCAAATCCTCTGTTGGAGGGGGTGTTGGACATATGTTCTGGAAAAAATGTCGTAGTCTCATGTTGCGTGTCAGTTTAAATAAACTGACTTCCAATTCTAGAGTATTCGTTCTGGTCGTGGGGACAAAGGACTGTCCCTTTTGGAGAGTCATGATTTCATCACGAGTCAAAGGTGTGGAGGAGATATTAATCACAAGGTTCGTATCTGTTGTCATCTCTTCCTGTTGGGTCTCTTGTTCTTGCCGGTGGGTGGTGTCTGTTCTTTTTCTGTTACCACGGCGGGTCTTGCCCCGCCGGGGTCGGCTGGTGGATCCTGGCCTGGGTCCAAAAAATGAACCGCAGGTTGAACGGATGTAGAAGGTGTTTGTGAATCCGAGGCGGCTGTGGTGCTAGTTCGTCGATGTCGGTTTTCATCTTCGGATGATGATGTTTCAGCCCCGGAAAACGGATTGTATGGTTTATTGGGACGTCGGCGGGCATACACCTCTGCCCAGGTGTATACCTCGCCGAGTTTATAATCTATGGTGTCCCTCTTGAACTTCCTAAGTTTCCTCTCCTGTATTTCACGGGTATGTTTGTCTAACTGGACCATGGTGTCCTCTAGCATTTGTTTGAGCTCCTCTGCGGTCATGGCATTGTCCAGCTCAGCTCTGACGTTCTTGATTTCATGAGTAAGTTCTTCCAGGGTTTTTGATAACTCCTCGACTATCAGCAATATCAAGTCGAGCGAACACTTGTTTAAAATGGAATACCAACGTTCAACAAATTTGGCGTTGTTCTTGCAAAGTAATGGTTTCAGCGGGACCCTCAGGCCCCGTGGGATCCTTTGTACACGATGGTACCGTATAAGAGTGCTTGCGTGTAATTTCTGATTTGATTCTTTCTTCAGTAGGTAGAGTAACTGCTTGATGTTACTCTCAACACTGCGGGGATTGGCAGTGGAGGTGATGTCATCTTGGATCATGCCATATATTTTGTCGGCATCTTCTGCGGTGAAAGCGAATGTACTCGCTTTTTGATCGGTCATCCCTGAGACCGAATCAAAATTCATGATAAATGTGTTAGCGTGCTGGGTTCCTGGGTCAGGAAAAGTGAATACTAATGGATTGTGGAACTCGCACAGCTGTAGGGTAAATCTGGCTGGGGCGTACAGGTGATGATCTGTAGTGTGCTCTGAGAAAGTCGTTGCCTGGCCTGACAGCGACAATTCAATGAGAACTAATACAATGCCTCCCCCTGGCTAGGGAGAAGCGACTCAAAGCACTACGTAGGGAGACACACCGGTCTTATTCCATAAACAAATATGTTCCAAATGGTGAGATTCAAGGTTTCATGTTTTAATTAAACGTGTCCACATTTCAAAATGCGTTATTTCATAAGCATTGAGTGCTTCATGCTTAGGTGCAGAGTAAAGTACACAGCTATATTGATTCCCATTCCCGATGCATTTCGGGCTCTGCCCTTCTTCAGGGGATCACTCTACAAACAAAACGAAAGAATCGCTATTTCAGCAAGTAAAAAAATCTGCATATTGTCAATTACAGGGTGACTTGAGACAATAACTTCATGCGTGCTGTGCTGTAGCAAAGTAAATAACATTGACCAATGGTAAAGGAAAAAAGAAAGAGCCAAACGCCAAGGTATCAGACCATATTTTAAATAACGTGCGGAAAAGGCTGCTGGTATTTCGTGAAACAGTGTGATCATGCCATCAACATCATGCATACATCAAAACCCATACTCGTGCGGAGTGTAGTGGAAAGCCGCATGCATCCCGATTATATCTAAATAGACATCCAAGCTTCAGGTACTCACGTAAAAGTTAACGAAACGCGGGCTCCGAAGAGTTCCCACTGTGAACAAACGAGCGGACGCCCTGTGTGTTGGTTAAGTGCGCGAGTGAAAGACGCTAAACAGTGAGGAAGGCTAAGTGATATTCGCATCATGCCGGTTAATGGAAAAACATGGGCGCCATCTTGGAGTGTGTTAAAATGTTTAGAATGCGTGAGTAAACAAGAGGCAAATAAAGGAGATGGTGTGAGCTACCAGATAGTGAATATAAAATGCAAAATTATGAGAAATATAACATGGAAAGCATGCACATGCGCATAAAGTAATCACAGATAACATAAAAATTCCATTCGGTCATTGAGACCGTGCGGGGCCATGGTGGACAAATATCGGATCCAAAAGTTCTCGCGCTTCAACAAAGTGTTCTTATTGTCCATGGTCACTTTGACTTGTTCAAGTATTAAAAACTTGAGTTGTGCCACATTGTGTCGATTCTCCTGGAAGTGTGTAGTAATGCTGGATCTCTGATTGTTAGTACGTATCCACCACCGATCCTTGATTTGGCCTTGAATAGAAGTGACACCATTAGGAGGAAGACACTACTTTCACCAAAACCGCCCGTGTTTGCCTTCACAAGAGGTCGTAACATCAAAGAGATGCTCTCTAGAGACATGCAATCAACCACTCAGGTAACCTACAAAGGTTTAAGACCATGCTACAACTGTAGCAATTGTAACAACTGTATCATGGGCAATACCACCAACCATCCCCTCAAAGGATACCCCATCAAGTTGAGGGTGAATGCCACCTGCAACACCAACAACGTGATCTACCTTCTGAAATGTCCATGTGGCAAATGCTATGTGGGCCACACTGAGAGGAAGATACGTGTTCGTATCCTCGAACACAAAAGCAACATACGTACTAACAATCAGAGATCCAGCATTGCTACACACTTCCAGGAGAATCGACACAATGTGGCACAACTCAAGTTTTTAATACTTGAACAAGTCAAAGTGACTATGGACAATAAGAACACTTTGTTGAAGCGCGAGAACTTGTGGATCCGATATTTGTCCACCATGGCCCCGCACGGTCTCAATGACCGAATGGAATTTTTATGTTATCTGTGATTACTTTATGCGCATGTGCATGCTTTCCATGTTATATTTTCTCATAATTTTGCATTTTATATTCACTATCTGGTAGCTCACACCATCTCCTTTATTTGCCTCTTGTTTACTCACGCATTCTAAACATTTTAACACACTCCAAGATGGCGCCCATGTTTTTCCATTAACCGGCATGATGCGAATATCACTTAGCCTTCCTCACTGTTTAGCGTCTTTCACTCGCGCACTTAACCAACACACAGGGCGTCCGCTCGTTTGTTCACAGTGGGAACTCTTCGGAGCCCGCGTTTCGTTAACTTTTACGTGAGTACCTGAAGCTTGGATGTCTATTTAGATATAATCGGGATGCATGCGGCTTTCCACTACACTCCGCACGAGTATGGGTTTTGATGTATGCATGATGTTGATGGCATGATCACACTGTTTCACGAAATACCAGCAGCCTTTTCCGCACGTTATTTAAAATATGGTCTGATACCATGGCGTTTGGCTCTTTCTTTTTTCCTTTACCATTG
This sequence comes from Lissotriton helveticus, assembly GCF_964261635.1. Lineage (NCBI taxonomy): Eukaryota > Metazoa > Chordata > Amphibia > Caudata > Salamandridae > Lissotriton > Lissotriton helveticus. The sequence goes on along the minus strand of NC_136057.1, from coordinate 636,667,859 downwards.
GTCAATGTTATTTACTTTGCTACAGCACAGCACGCATGAAGTTATTGTCTCAAGTCACCCTGTAATTGACAATATGCAGATTTTTTTACTTGCTGAAATAGCGATTCTTTCGTTTTGTTTGTAGAGTGATCCCCTGAAGAAGGGCAGAGCCCGAAATGCATCGGGAATGGGAATCAATATAGCTGTGTACTTTACTCTGCACCTAAGCATGAAGCACTCAATGCTTATGAAATAACGCATTTTGAAATGTGGACACGTTTAATTAAAACATGAAACCTTGAATCTCACCATTTGGAACATATTTGTTTATGGAATAAGACCGGTGTGTCTCCCTACGTAGTGCTTTGAGTCGCTTCTCCCTAGCCAGGGGGAGGCATTGTATTAGTTCTCATTGAATTGTCGCTGTCAGGCCAGGCAACGACTTTCTCAGAGCACACTACAGATCATCACCTGTACGCCCCAGCCAGATTTACCCTACAGCTGTGCGAGTTCCACAATCCATTAGTATTCACTTTTCCTGACCCAGGAACCCAGCATGCTAACACATTTATCATGAATTTTGATTCGGTCTCAGGGATGACCGATCAAAAAGCGAGTACATTCGCTTTCACCGCAGAAGATGCCGACAAAATATATGGCATGATCCAAGATGACATCACCTCCACTGCCAATCCCCGCAGTGTTGAGAGTAACATCAAGCAGTTACTCTACCTACTGAAGAAAGAATCAAATCAGAAATTACACGCAAGCACTCTTATACGGTACCATCGTGTACAAAGGATCCCACGGGGCCTGAGGGTCCCGCTGAAACCATTACTTTGCAAGAACAACGCCAAATTTGTTGAACGTTGGTATTCCATTTTAAACAAGTGTTCGCTCGACTTGATATTGCTGATAGTCGAGGAGTTATCAAAAACCCTGGAAGAACTTACTCATGAAATCAAGAACGTCAGAGCTGAGCTGGACAATGCCATGACCGCAGAGGAGCTCAAACAAATGCTAGAGGACACCATGGTCCAGTTAGACAAACATACCCGTGAAATACAGGAGAGGAAACTTAGGAAGTTCAAGAGGGACACCATAGATTATAAACTCGGCGAGGTATACACCTGGGCAGAGGTGTATGCCCGCCGACGTCCCAATAAACCATACAATCCGTTTTCCGGGGCTGAAACATCATCATCCGAAGATGAAAACCGACATCGACGAACTAGCACCACAGCCGCCTCGGATTCACAAACACCTTCTACATCCGTTCAACCTGCGGTTCATTTTTTGGACCCAGGCCAGGATCCACCAGCCGACCCCGGCGGGGCAAGACCCGCCGTGGTAACAGAAAAAGAACAGACACCACCCACCGGCAAGAACAAGAGACCCAACAGGAAGAGATGACAACAGATACGAACCTTGTGATTAATATCTCCTCCACACCTTTGACTCGTGATGAAATCATGACTCTCCAAAAGGGACAGTCCTTTGTCCCCACGACCAGAACGAATACTCTAGAATTGGAAGTCAGTTTATTTAAACTGACACGCAACATGAGACTACGACATTTTTTCCAGAACATATGTCCAACACCCCCTCCAACAGAGGATTTGCTTAGAGGACTACGTCCCCATAGCACATTTATGGCTCCTGTGAGCCACAAGATTATCGATTCGTTCGAAAATTTGGTCAAGCAAGAAATTACCAAACTGCCATTCCAATCACCCATTAGACACGGCAATTTAACCAAGAAGGAGAGGAACATCCTACTACAATTAGCAAACAACGCGAATATCATGTGTCAGAATGCTGACAAAGGTGGTGCACTGGTGGTGATGGACACCACTTTCTATGAAGAGCAGATAGAGATCCATATCATGGATAACAATCTATACGATATACTACCTGGGGACCCAACCAATGAATACACTAAGAACTTGACACTGATTATCAATCAGGCATTTGAAAATGGTACGATTGATGACAAAACCCGGAGATACTTAACACCTGTAAATCCAAAGGTTCCTGTACTACACATGCTGCCCAAGATCCATAAGCATCCCACCAGGCCTCCGTTTCGACCCATAGTATCCACCAAGGGTAGTATCCATGAGAAAACGGGCAAATTTCTGGACAAATACTTCCAGCCTTTTGTTTTGAACACCAAATCGCATGTACGCGACACCACAGATTTTTTGCTGAAATTGGCACCCACCATGGATGAACTTAAAAACTCACAAGTGATCATGTGTACAGTGGATGTATGCGCACTCTATACTTCAATCCCGCACGATCAGGGCATTGAAGCAGTGGAACAAATATTGCTGAATTCAGACATAGATCATGATTTGAAGGTGTTCCTGATGGAATTAACTGTATTCACACTCTACAACAGTTATTTCACCATACATGGCAAGTGGGTACATCAATTAAATGGTACGGCCATGGGAAATTGCGCAGCTCCCTGCTACGCGAATATTTTCATGAAGCAGTTCGAGGAGAAACACATCACCAACCATTTGAAATGGCATGAACATGGCAAACTTTATTTGCGTTACATTGACGACATTTTTTTACTGTGGGATGGGACTGCCCAGGCCCTCGTGGATTTTTTGATGACATGGAACAGTGTTAACGATAGAATCCAGTTTACATGGGAGCACAGCACAACCAAGGTGCACTACCTGGATGTTGAGGTCCATAGAGACGATGAACAATGGCACACAAACCTATATCGCAAACCAACTGATCGCAATTCCACGTTGCATTACACCAGCTTTCATCCATGGCAACTGAAGAACAATTTGCCGTTTGCCCAACTGTTACGGGTCAAACGTATAGTTTCCAATGATGGTGACAGTAAACTTGAAATGAAGAAGCTTCTGATGAAACTTAAAGAACGTGGGTATCCACCACCGATCCTTGATTTGGCCTTGAATAGAAGTGACACCATTAGGAGGAAGACACTACTTTCACCAAAACCAAAAGCTCAGTCCAACCGCATGGTTGTAGTGTCCAAATATTCCACCATTTCGAAAACCTTTCAAAACATCATACGTAAACACTGGCCTGTCTTAACTTTGGAATCAGATTTTCAAGGATTGTTCAATCAACCGCCCGTGTTTGCCTTCACAAGAGGTCGTAACATCAAAGAGATGCTCTCTAGAGACATGCAATCAACCACTCAGGTAACCTACAAAGGTTTAAGACCATGCTACAACTGTAGCAATTGTAACAACTGTATCATGGGCAATACCACCAACCATCCCCTCAAAGGATACCCCATCAAGTTGAGGGTGAATGCCACCTGCAACACCAACAACGTGATCTACCTTCTGAAATGTCCATGTGGCAAATGCTATGTGGGCCACACTGAGAGGAAGATACGTGTTCGTATCCTCGAACACAAAAGCAACATACGTACTAACAATCAGAGATCCAGCATTGCTACACACTTCCAGGAGAATCGACACAATGTGGCACAACTCAAGTTTTTAATACTTGAACAAGTCAAAGTGACCATGGACAATAAGAACACTTTGTTGAAGCGCGAGAACTTTTGGATCCGATATTTGTCCACCATGGCCCCGCACGGTCTCAATGACCGAATGGAATTTTTATGTTATCTGTGATTACTTTATGCGCATGTGCATGCTTTCCATGTTATATTTTCTCATAATTTTGCATTTTATATTCACTATCTGGTAGCTCACACCATCTCCTTTATTTGCCTCTTGTTTACTCACGCATTATAAACATTTTAACACACTCCAAGATGGCGCCCATATTTTTCCATTAACCGGCATGATGCGAATATCACTTAGCCTTCCTCACTGTTTAGCGTCTTTCACTCGCGCACTTAACCAACACACAGGGCGTCCGCTCGTTTGTTCACAGTGGGAACTCTTCGGAGCCCGCGTTTCGTTAACTTTTACGTGAGTACCTGAAGCTTGGATGTCTATTTAGATATAATCGGGATGCATGCGGCTTTCCACTACACTCCGCACGAGTATGGGTTTTGATGTATGCATGATGTTGATGGCATGATCACACTGTTTCACGAAATACCAGCAGCCTTTTCCGCACGTTATTTAAAATATGGTCTGATACCTTGGCGTTTGGCTCTTTCTTTTTTCCTTTACCATTGGTCAATGTTATTTACTTTGCTACAGCACAGCACGCATGAAGTTATTGTCTCAAGTCACCCTGTAATTGACAATATGCAGATTTTTTTACTTGCTGAAATAGCGATTCTTTCGTTTTGTTTGTAGAGTGATCCCCTGAAGAAGGGCAGAGCCCGAAATGCATCGGGAATGGGAATCAATATAGCTGTGTACTTTACTCTGCACCTAAGCATGAAGCACTCAACGCTTATGAAATAACGCATTTTGAAATGTGGACACGTTTAATTAAAACATGAAACCTTGAATCTCACCATTTGGAACATATTTGTTTATGGAATAAGACCGGTGTGTCTCCCTACGTAGTGCTTTGAGTCGCTTCTCCCTAGCCAGGGGGAGGCATTGTATTAGTTCTCATTGAATTGTCGCTGTCAGGCCAGGCAACGACTTTCTCAGAGCACACTACAGATCATCACCTGTACGCCCCAGCCAGATTTACCCTACAGCTGTGCGAGTTCCACAATCCATTAGTATAGAATGAAGGACCCCATTTTACTCCCAAACTGGAAACACCTCACAAGAAATCAGACCACTGTGTGGTGAAGTCTCAGCATGCAGGGACCCTCAGTGTCAGCTGAAGTGCCTACTCTACTAATCTATCGGGATGATCATCTTTTATAATGGAAAGCAGCCTCATGATGTGTGTATAGATTAATGATGTTATGGAAATAGAGATAGCCCTATCGCCCCGTGGAGGAAGATAGAGATGACATTTGTGCATAGTGCAAAAAAGGACCGTGTACATGATGTTCAGGGCATTGTGATAATGTTGTTCGAAGCTAGAAGTTTAGTTTCAGGGAAACTAATCCAATATTGTCATGCACGCAAATATGTGCAAAAGGTTACAGCTGAAATGTTATTGTTAGGAAAATGTAACAAATACATTGCTTTGCTACTGGGCCTAACTTAGGAATATAACAGAAGTACCTCTGTTTCATGGAAATTCAACTCCTTATAGTTGCGTTGAGTTCTCTTGATCATAATTTATGGACACTGAAGGACCAAGCACATTGCTGAAATTACAAGCACATAAGGTCACTGTAGACAATATCTCATGGTCTTTTATGCCCCTGTAGTGAAGAATAGGACCTAGACATTTGTCCAACAAGGTAGCACTTACTAAGTAGACTGTCAATAAACAAAAAGTGGCCTGGTCAGAAACCTGTAAGTGTGCCGCAACTAGAACTAGTGCCCCAAAACCATTAGTAGCACTAGAAGTGATAACCCGGGTCTGTTAGGAAAAAATTCCCATCAGCCCACCCATGTGGTGGAATGTCGTCATGTGGGAGATGTCACCAATCCAATTCTCAAACAGTGCACCTAGTCATGGTGCAGAGATGGATTAACATGGTGTAAATACAGACCACTGGGCTTCACTGGTGATGCTAATGGGGTGCAGTGCAAGAAATTGAAGTGAAAAACGTGAAAGTAAAATTGATTCCAAGGACCAAAATTAATTTTAATCAGTATGGCACTCGGGTCAAGATTAAAATTTGCCAAAATAGTTTGAAATAATAACTATATGTGGGCAAAGTGAGTGGAGGTCGACATGTTTCAGCTGTATTGACTGTTGGTCTTAGCTTTCTTCAGGACCATTTAGGAAACTGCGACTGCAAATCAAAAAATTAGTGAAGCACGCTAATGTACATTGGATAAGTCCTACCAGTTCCTCTGAGCCCAGATGAATACCGTAGGAAGTCCAAAGATTTTTATGTATCTCCCAGCATTATGTGGGAGTACGCCTCACCTCACCCGGAACCCACTCGGGAAAAAGGGAGGCCCCGCTCTGTCCGTCGGTACCTCGATACATAACATTTTTTGGACTTCCTACGGTATTCATCTGGGCTCAGAGGAACTGGTAGGACTTATCCAATGTACATTAGCGTGCTTCACTAATTTTTTGATTTGCAGTCGCAGTTTCCTAAATGGTCCTGAAGAAAGCTAAGACCAACAGTCAATACAGCTGAAACATGTCGACCTCCACTCACTTTGCCCACATATAGTTATTATTTCAAACTATTTTGGCAAATTTTAATCTTGACCCGAGTGCCATACTGATTAAAATTAATTTTGGTCCTTGGAATCAATTTTACTTTCACGTTTTTCACTTCAATTTCTTGCACTGCACCCCATTAGCATCACCAGTGAAGCCCAGTGGTCTGTATTTACACCATGTTAATCCATCTCTGCACCATGACTAGGTGCACTGTTTGAGAATTGGATTGGTGACATCTCCCACATGACGACATTCCACCACATGGGTGGGCTGATGGGAATTTTTTCCTAACAGACCCGGGTTATCACTTCTAGTGCTACTAATGGTTTTGGGGCACTAGTTCTAGTTGCGGCACACTTACAGGTTTCTGACCAGGCCACTTTTTGTTTATTGACAGTCTCTCTTAGGGCATGAGTGGTTTTGGTCGTTAAATATAGCCCTATTTTGACCCTCCCTACGTTTATTCTTAGCACTTACTAAGTATCCAGTAGAACGTACTTCAGTTGGGTAGACATTTTCGGTAAAACTATGGATTCTTCTTGGAAAAAATGAGGTTCCATTCTAGCCCTGATGCTCATTTCACAGAAATGAAACCTCTACTTGAAGCACTTACAAATATAAACACAGTAGGTGCCCCAGTTGAAGCTCCACTTCCATTAAGCACACATGATCCTAACTTCTTGGGCTTGGTGAAGGCAAAGCAAGTGTGTTTCCTCTCGTATTCCAAGTAAATGCTTAATGGAGGTGAATGCATCATTGATCTATTGGAGCGCAATCTGACCAGTAGTGACTGTGATGAGTGGTTTCTTTCTTGTCTTGAGAGCAGAGTCAATGGTTCTCCCTTTTAACTATTCTGGGTATGCAAATGCCCAACATCATCTTCAAGGTCCACCCATTTGACTCTGCCCATTTTTCGGAGTAGTAGTTGTAGAAATATCTTTATTCAATTTTTATTATAAAAACACATAACATCGTACAGGCATAAATTATAGTATGCAAAGGCCCCCAAGTGCATTTCCCACCGATTTTGGTGACGCATTTATGATGTAAAGGAATTTTGAGAACATCTCCAGCAAACAAAGAAGCACTTAGTTCATATAGTAAGGAGGAAGTACCCTTGTTTGTCGGAGATTCCCCTCTTTGTAGTCCCGTCCTTTTCTGTAGACGAAGGTTATCACAGATTTGTGGATCAAGATGCTCGAGGACCAATCATATTGCCAAAATTACATGCACACAAGGTCACTGTAGACACTGCCTCATGGTCAATTACACAGCTGTTGTGTAGAATATGCACTAGTTACTACCCAACGAGGTAGCACTTACTAATTAAGCAGTAGAAAGTACTCCAGTTGGATAGACATTTTTTGCAAAACTGTGGACTCTGATTGGCTAAAGGGTCAGGTGAGGTTATGTTTTGCCTCAGTCACTCGCACAGCAACTGACACTCCCTCACAGAGACCCACTCACACATCCATTCAGCTACTTCACATATGCTCGCAGGCAAACACAACCACTCACAAACCCATACAGTTACTAACACACCCATTCACACAACCACAAACCCACTAACACACCCTCCCACACACCCATACAGCCAATCACACACCAACTCACAGACCCATACAGCCACTCACACACTGAATCACACATTCAGAAACCTACTCACACACCCATGCAGCCACTTCACATATAGTCACAGACCCACACAGCCACTCACAAACCCACGTTCAGACCCATGCAGCCAATCACACACTCACTCACAGACCCATGCAGCCACTCACAAAACAGGTCATATACCCTCAAAGCTACTCACACACCCACTCACCGACCTATACAGCCACTCACACACCTACTCACAGACCTGTACATCCACTCACACACCCACTCACTGACCCATACAGCCATTCACACACTCACTCTCAAAGGGGAAACAGCCTACACAATGCGAGATTAACCACATCATTTGCCTTAAGCACGCATATGCGTGGCTAAAGCAGTCAGTGGTCTAGAAGCAGAGCGGATGGTTTGGAAGTGGAACAGAAAGTTTCAGGAGTAGAAGGACCAGGGCGCAGATTGGTAAATAGGGTTGGGGCTGGGGTAGGGGGGTTAAGGTTAGGGTAGTTTTAAGGCCTGGGGGCCAGTTAGAGGGATCAGAGCAGGATGCTGGGGTCAGGGTGGTTTTTCGGGCTGGGGATGGGTTTTAAGGCTTAGGGTGGGGGACGGGGTAGTTTATAGGGCTGGGGCAGGTAGATCGCAGGGATGGGGCCAGGTTTTAGGGCTCAGGGTGGGAGAACTGGGGTGAAATCTTTACCATGCATACACCTTTACCAATCATGCCTTTACAATGAAATCCGTTGTAAAGGCATGCGTGGTAAAGGAATGCCTGGTAAAGATGCAGTTGTTGTTAAGACCGCGTTGTTAAGGCATGCATGGTTCAGGGAGTGTGGTTCTATCATACAACCCTCTTCAAGGTTACTGGTTACGGGTAGGAAATAAAACCTTAGAAATTCACACACAAATAAAAATTACAGAGACGTTATAGTTAGGAAATAACATTCGAAAACCGTAGATATCCACTAGTAAACAAAGGTTACAGGAACATTATAGGTAGGTAATAACATTAAAAAAAATCTAAATTCACTAAAAAAAACAAAGGTTACAAGCCATTATAGTTAGAAAATAGAAAAAACAAAACGTTAGAAATTCATTGGAAAAAACTAAGGTTACAGGGACATTATAGTTAGGAAATGGTATTACAAAAATCATAGAAATGTACCAAAGGTTACAGGGAGGATATGGTTAGGCTCAGATTTCACTCATACAAAATGAGTGAAATTCAGCAGCTATAGTTACCTGAGCTAACTATAACTTATGCTTCCAATGCACTGCTTATGATCTCACATATTACATCACTCATGACATGATCAGTGACATCACTGCTGACATCTGAAATTACATCACTGGTGACATCATCTACAGAACCACTCTCATACCCAAACAACTACTCACACACCCATACAATCACTCATACACCCACACAACTACTCACACACCCACTCTCAGATCATACAACCACTCACACATCCATACAACCACTCACACACCCACTTACAGACCCATGCAATCATTGACAAATGCATGCAACCACTCACAAATCCACTTACATATCCACAAAACCACTCAGACCCATTACATGCACTCACACATTCACTTACACACCCAAAAAACCACTCACACATCCAAACAACCACTCACCCACTCACACACTCCTACAACCACTCACACGCCCATATAACCAAACTCACACCCACACAGCTACTCAGACTCCTACTCACACACCCATACAACCACTCACACAACCACTCACACACCCATACAACCACTCACACACCTACTCTGACACCCATACAACCACTCACACAGCCACTCACACACCCAGAAAACCACTCTCAAACCCATTCACATATCCACTGTCAGACCTATCCAGCCAATCACACTCCCACTGGCCGATCCATACAACCACTCACACACCCATACAGCCACTCAGACACCCACTCACATACTGATACAGACCGTCACAAAGCCACTCTGATGACATATGTTAACATCAGTATCACTCAGTAGTAGAGAAAGACTAGCCATTTAACTTATGCTGTAACTTAGTATATATCTTTAAATCTATGAAAGGTTTACCAAACACTTACACTCACTGGATGATGTCATCAGTGATGTCCCTGACCATGTCATGAGTGATGAAATATGTTTGGTCATAAGCAGTGCATTGTGGGGGCGTAAGTTACAATTATGTCAGGTAACTATAACTGCTGAATGTCACAGGTTTTGTCTGAGTGAAATCTGAGCCTAACTATAACATCCATGTAACCTGTGTTTTTTCAGTAAATTTCTATGTTTCTTGAAATTCTATTTACAAACTACAATGTCCCTGTAACCTTTGTTTTTTTTAAAGTATTGTGACGTTTCTTTAATTTTGTTTCCTAACTGTAAACACTAATCTTTGACATGTGTGAGTGAGTGTCTCACTATGTGTACATGAGTGTCTGAGTAGGTTTGTAAGTGGATGTGAGAAAGTATAAGTGGGGCTGTAAGTGGGTACATGGGTGTCGGAGTGGGTCTGTGAGTGAGTGGATGAGTCTCTGATAGGGTTGGATGGTGAACTCTGCTCCGCCAACAGAGTTTTCAGTTGTGCCACTCCACGCTCTGCTTGGAATTCAGAGTTCAGCAAAAACTCCCTCAACTGCCAGCAGAGTGTAGTTTACCAGTGCACTCACCCCTAGACTTCATCCCCCAAGAGTGGTTGAGAGAGGGGTTGGGGCCTCTGATGAGGTCTGAGCAATACTGCTGTGGGGTGTTATTTTGCCCCGTGGAGGTGGTTGTCCCCAGGCCTCAGGGGGTCCGTATGGCCCCTCCATTAATCTCTTTTTTTAGCCCAGGGTGGTGGCCCCATCAACCAAACTCCTTTTTATCAAGAAATCCCCAGGGAGGTTGTTGTCTCTGGGGCTCAATGAGCTTTAGAAGAGGGCCCTGTGTGCACCCTTCTTTTTATTAGAAAATGCCCCCAGAACCTGGCCCACCCAGACACTGTATTCAAAATAAGCATAGGAGCCTGCGCTTGGTTTAAAAAAAAAAAAAATTGCCATGGATTGACAGCAGAAACATTTTTACAAAGTGATTGTTGTCAAGATCACTGGGCACCTCAACACTACACCTAGGGGGTCAAGGTATTCCTACCCTTACCCCTTTTCTTTTATGTAGACTTATTTTTGTGGGACTCTCCTGAAGCCCAGTCCCAAGATGGCTGCCCACACTTCCTAGTTGAAGTATTGGCAGCCAATCAGGTCTCACCATGAGATTTGTGCTTAGGCTCCGCCCATATGTCGTTCTTTGCTTCACTTTAAAATTTCTCAATAACTACTGAAACGGATTTTCAATGGATAACTGAAAACGTAATCTGCGAACCAAATCTACCTTCCTGCCAAATTTAGTGTAATTACGTCCAGCGGTCTGGGCTGTAGTTGACTTCAAAGTCCTATGGGAATTAACATGGGAATTAATATTATTTTCTATGACTCTTTTTCTCGGCCCTCATTTGATGTATCACTTTCAAACTTTCCATGCACAACAAGACTCATTGTGACACTTGTTTTGGAAAATCTTGTGAAGGTTAGTCAAACAGCACCAAAGATATAGGCAAGTCAAAAAAAAGAAATTATCTATCGAAACATGGTCCTAACAAAAACTACCTACTGGCGCCCGCAGTAGGTAATATATATATTTGGAAATGCAAAGATTTTGACACCAAACACTAACTTTTCAATGCATGCTCACATTTTGTCAAATTCATGCTTTTAATTTGGGAGAATATACTCAATTTCCCAAAACAAAGCATTTTTCCCAAAATATGAATCTTTCATTTATAGTAAATGCATGTTTGCTACCCCATCATCAGTTCCTCATTTTCATCAGCTACTTTCATGTACTACCGATATGCAAGTTAGGCTTCCATCTTCATCAATTACTCACATGTAGTACAGCCATGTATGAACTCCATGGTATCATGGTTGACTGTGTTACAGTTGTTGCTTGGTCATCACACTGCAAGTGTGGAGTGTGTAATAGAGACATATAGCATGTTTTTTAGCACAGACATTCAATGTTGGAGAGGTACAGGCCGGGTTTACATGCCCTGTTCTCTAATAGAGCGGTGGTGCATCCACAATCTAAACAAAACAGACCCTTTTGTCGGAATGGGTCGAATGTGAACCGCGCGCCTTCTAGACATGCATAGTTTTTCTACAAATATCTGAAGCTGTGCTTTAAAGACTGTTCTGCTCACCACCAGTCCCCCCCCCCCCCGACCCCCTCCCCCCATCCCCCTCCCCCGCAGAGACAAGATGTACCTGAGTTAGATCTAGCGGGTAGGGTATTTCAAGAAGCAGTGAGGAGAATTATGATGGGAATTGTTGGCATAAAATTACAATTCTGTAAAGTTCTCGATCACTCCCAAAGCAGCATTTAGATGTTGATGCAAGTTGTGTGTGGTTACCCACTTCATTGATGCATATTTAATGATTGGGAAGGATGAAAAGGGCAGTAAATATTGTGGCCACATGACATGATATAGGGTCCTGCTGTCTCTCGGAAATAAACAAATTAAAAATCCTTATCATGTAGGGTGAACCCAGCACTAGAACTCATAATAATAACTTATTTCATTTTATATAGAGTTTAATTCCACAGTTTTGCATTTTGTAAAGGTTGAAATAACAGGTGTCACCAATACCGAACAGTGCTCAATCTATGGACCGCAGAAGGATGGAAGGCAACAGACCATTTTCAGAATAAACCATGTGACCTACATATCGCACCAGATTCAAGATGGCTTAAGAAATACTTTTTCATAGAAAGAATAAAACATATACAAGGAATAGCTGCCTCGGCATTACCTGCTCAAATATATCATGGCACTTCAAAAGTCCTGCCACTGACGTTATCTCCATTGATGATACATTATCTGTAAGATGTCTCTCTAGCCTTTTCCTGTCATTTGTCTAAGGCTTTCTTTAACTCTCATTCACTTCTATAGCGCCTTCCCTTATGTTCCCGTCTCCAGGGGCTTGCCAAATTCTTTGTTACTTTATTATTCGTTCGTTTGTCCTATCCTGATTCGCTGCCCCCTCCCTAGTTTTTAAGAGGTTGTAAAAATGCATCAGCCTAAGAATAGGAGCTGTAAAGAAAGTGGAGGGAAACACACAACAAAAAGTAAATATCTGTAAATTAACTTTACACATTCAGCAGAGAGCTGAAAGAAACCCAAAAGCAGAAGTGTATCTCTGAAACAGAATCAGAGTGATGGGGGAATAAATGAGGCTGAAGGCAGTGGAGCATCTTACCAGACCGGCAAACCGGGGAGGCATGCCCACACTGATGCTTTAATCAGATCTGCAGGGTGTGAGTGAGACCAGATCCTCAGGGAAGGGTGCAGCTTTCTTTAGAGTTCCTCAGCCTACATATGTGACAGTAAGTAGAGCTGACTGGTCCATGAACATCTGCATGCACTTCTGAAGGGGAAGTCATGAAAGGTGTGCTGTAGCGCAGCACCCAGGTGCAGTATTATCCACAACAGCATTGCGTGGGAAGACATTCAGGTAATCAATGATGTTTCAAGGCCACTCTAATGGTAAGTTGTGCCCTATACCAAGAGCATGTGCCAATCATAAAAACAGGTGCACGCAAGAGAGCCATTGACCGAGTACACTAAGCATTTTACCCAGCATAAAACCTCTGTTCTAACTACTGGTATCCAACACTTTTTTTGCCATCTTGTAAGTCAGGAATAGATTTACAAAATAAAAGAAGGTTGACTGGATCAGCAGGCAGCTTGCAAAAATACCGAATCTGCATTTCAGCAGTGCGAGGGAACTCAAACAGAGCCCTTAGGTTGCCCAAGTCCATGCATGAGCAGGTGATCCAGACCATGCGGTGGAGAAGTGTGGCTCACTGGTTCGAAGAGGCAGACCCTGAAGCAGAGGTCAGACCCGGGACCAGGGTTCAATTCCCGACGTGGCAGGGTCTTGAGCCCAAATATCCACGGGCTCGATAATTCTCATTTCGGTGCCTACTCGAATCACGGGTTCACAATCTGCAGCTCTGGGCATTAGCTGCTTAATCTCCACTACGGCCCCCCCGCGGCGGGATGCCTGGCTTTCACCTTGGGGATGCCCAGTACGGGTATCTCACAGGGAAAAAAGCCAGGACGGGTTCCCAAGGCAAGCGCCGAGATGCCTACGGGTAATCGAGCGCTATATAACAACGCATAATAATAATAATAATAATAATAATCCAGACCATGTGTTGCCTTGCTTTCTGTGCTTGTGGGTTCAGATTTATAATGGGATACAATACCAGAATGCAAAGAAAATCATGGACCTAAATAAGCTCATACACTGAACAGGAAAAGCTGAAAACTCTGAATCACTGACCTGTTTTCCGAGCATGGCTTGTAAGCAGTCCCCAGGACTGACACCCAACGTTTACCATCAACGTACAGCAATATTGAACCAGGAATGAGTTAGACCAGAGTTCCCCAAACTGCAGATCTCTGGCTGACTTTTGGTGGGTTGTGAAAGTCTAAGCAATAAATGTAGATGCCTTTTAAATTGTATATTAATCTCAGTCTTTAGTTTCTCACAAAGTACTGCTTTTCAACAAGGGGATTGGTGTTTTCGTGTAATTGCATAGGCCCTGGGCACAAACACTTCCATTTTACATTTTCATATTTAAAGCTGACATCTTTTAAACAGTGACCCTTGTTACACGTGTTTGATATCAGTGTACTCAGAAGAAAATGGCTTACATGTTTATTTATAAAGTTTATATAGCGCAAACTTGTTTCTTCGTACATTATCGTCTTTGGAATACTTTGTACAATGTCCCAGGTACTCTGAGCAAACTATGTTATAGATTGTTGCCTGTTAGGTGACAGCCCTAGGTGGGTAGAATGAACAAAATGTGGCTGGTCTGGAGCTCAGGGACTGAATGCATGGGTTCAATTTAATATATAAACCACATAAGCCCTTACTTAGGCAGAGGAGAATTTCGATAATACTGTCGTGGTCACTCTGTGCCTGAATTCCAACCCAGCTGGATGCCATTCCTATCCTGAGAATGACGGCAGCCTGCTTTACACCAGACCTGGCTGTCGGATGATACACACACACAGGTAAATGGGGAGTTAGACCACTCTATGGAATCTGGCAGATTAGCACACATATGCACATTAGGATAGGCAAATCTAGATTGGAGTACAATTGTATGTATTCATACAATCTGATGCAATTGTACAATGGTTGAATTATTCATACTCTTTATCATTCTTGTCATGCTGGTGAAAATGGTCTGCTTCATTCCATTAGTTATTTCAGCACATATATTTTATACAAGATTCCAGTTGTCTCAATAAATATTTGAAACACCACTTTTGTATTTCATGTGTACCTCTCTGGGCATGCCTGAGTTACAAACGAAAGGGCAAGATTTGTTTCAAACATTTCCTTAGGGAACTAGGGTTGTCATGTTCGGAGGTTGCAGACACCATCTGGTGCCCCATTAGTTTAGGGGGTCGGGTGGCGCATTGTGAGCTAGCCAGGAATTAGGTCAACTTATTCGGATTGTCTGTGCGGACTCAGACCCAAATAGTATTGAGGCTTATGTTGCCTAAACGCATAGTCTTACTGAGAAATGAGGAACCATACAATAATGTTTAGAAACTCTTCTCACTTTGCGGAGTCAGTAAAAAGTAAAGTAACGTGAAATATGTGAATCTTTCTGGGACACAGACAGCGTGAAATAAAAGGCTGTAGGGTGTCACATTTTTTGTAACACACAACAATAAGTAAATATCTGTAAATTATCTTTGCACATTCGGCTGTTGGGAAGCAAAAATGAAGTGCTTTTTTTGTAATCCTAAAGTGTGATGGAAGCAAAGATTTTAATAGGATCAATACAAATCAAGACACTTTACTTGGTGATGCACAATGATAAAAATTCACTTAAACACGAATTCCACACATGATCATTTGTGTGTAATATAGGTTTATCATGAAACTGTATATCTGGGCCCATTTAATGGTCATTTCACTGAAAAATATGCTGCCTGTAAATGATAGTGCACTGCCGCATGATGCTTTAATTTCATTAAAAAATTCGACCTCCTCATGTCCATTAACGCTAGGTGGGTTACAAAAGTTTGTCGTTCTAAAAAGTGGGTGGTGGTTCTAGAAAGTTTGGGAAACACTGAGTTAGTCAAAAATAGAACCTCCCCTCACGAGGCTGTCATTTTATTCCTTGCAAGGTCTTTCAGTTTACCTAATATTCAGCTGTGAGTCTTACATGTTTTTTCAAGAATGAGATTTTGTGCGACAGACACACAGAGCTGCCTTGCAAGGACCCTGAACAAGCATAATCAAGTCAATAAGGCACAGGAGCTGAGACATCATTTTATAATTTGAGGATCCCTAAACAGGAGAAAAGTAGTACCTCATCACACAGGTAGTTCTTAACCAATACCAACATCTCTTTTTCAATCACCAGTCCTCCATGGTGGGTTAAAAGCATCTGTATCGTATCACTCCAACGCCATTGAAAGTGTAACAGAGGCCCTTGTGCAGGAGAGGCAAATCGCTCATCAGCCAGAATTTGGTAATTTGTTGCATTGACTATGGGGCCGCAGGTACAGATTATGACCTCAATCATGAACTCGTGAAGATTAATGAGTCATCCAATGAGCTTGTGGCCTGCAACCCTGGTTCAGCCTTCTTTCCTGAGCTCTGTCGGTCAGAGAACTCACACCTTCTTTTAAATTCAGAACAGAAAGTGAGGGCAGGGCCCCTCATTTAGACACATGGGGGCAGATTTACAAGGCCCTTGCTCCACATTTGCATCACTTTTCCCATGTTAAAAGTGACGCAAAAGTGGCGCAAGGGGCTTGTAAATCTGCCCCATTGTGTAGCTGGACGTCACAAAACCCACAATTCTAAAAACAACCAGGACCGTGAATTTTGGGAGGGGCAGACAAATACAAAGGCTGGCCCGGCCCACGGCCTCACCCACCCTTGGCTAAGGCCATGATCATGAATAGTGTAAAATAACTGCCACGTGGTTTTAAATATCACTACACTAGAGAATGAACATGATTACTGTATCGAATGATCACAAAGCAAACGTGTTGCAAGCCAGTCTGTTTTGAACTGGGGAGAATGTTACATTTACTAAGATGAGACTTTGGAAATAGAGAATGCCTTACTAAATCACAAATTACTGATGTGCATTTATTGTATGCAGTTCAGGCGCCCAAACCTACAGGCGATTATGGCAGATTCGATGCAGGGAAGAGAAGTGTGGGTAAAAGTTTACTTCAATCAATAAGCTCGGAGAGAGAAAATCCAACAATCTTAATATGTAGAAACTTTTTTAGTTTGGCCTAGACACAGCTTTACCTGTTTCACCAGCCTTATGTTTTCCAAGAATTCAAAATAACTATACATACAAATGTAGGTAGATATAGAGCACTCCTGACTGACTGATCCTTGAAAATGTTACAGATATTTTGTTTTAGCCGACGACAGCGTATGTCATAGGGCAAGGGGTCACTTCCAAAGGCCATCTTGAACAATGACCGACAACATTTTTCCTGATGACATGTGCAGAACCTCAAAGGAGTGCATTTCCTTGCCAGGCCTGGTGTGCCTGGGGTACTGAGCCACTCTTATTTCATGTATATTTCTCCATTTTTCATGTGCTTGCAATATACATAAATAAAACATGGCAAGCTGGCCTACGCCTGACCTATTTGCTTTGCTGCTTCTGCTTATCAATGAATCCAGAGCTTTGCACCATATTTGACCTTGCAGCCAGCGGGTTGATAACATTTTCTGCGAGGTGTAAAGAGGAACCTTGATGAGGCTTGAAGTAGGCAGAAGGGAAGAAGAATATGATATTGACATTGCACAAGGGGGTAGTCACATTACATTTCAAGAAGCAAGCATTTTTTTCAGTGGAATAATCATTTTGGATCTAAGAGTCAGCATAGGAGGACAGAAGGTGGGCTGCGAATCCGGTATCATGCAAAAGAAATAATTATTCACGGAAGGGAAATGACGTATGCTGCCGACTCGACAAATATGTTAGAGGTGTAGCTGCATTGAAAAAAGCAGGCGAAGGTAGAAAGCACGGATGCAGGCGAAATGGCCTTGTGCAATACCTACACTGTAAAAATCGCTGCCTTTATGTGTTTATGCCGTTTGGGCAATTATGTTCAGCTCTTTCGTTTTAGATTTATTGCCACTTGCAGAAAAGCATGCTGGGTAACTAATGTTAGACATAAACCGCAAGCAATTAGAAAAAGTGCATCAATCCTTTTGAATGTGTTTGTATGACACGTGCAATACTGCTGTTGTTGTCGTGAGGCTGGCTATATTAAAGTCTAGTGATAAATGTGCTTGATTTTATGGTGTAAAGAGCATTGGCTCCAGAGCAGTCCTCTGAATATTGAAACTCTAGATCACGCTCTGAACGGACGCGGGGAGGCTGCTCACAGGCCTTGGATTTCAAAGGCTCCATGTCTTGCTCGGATCTACTGTGTTTTTTTTTTTTCCATTTGTATCCATATTGCACACATTTCGTACATACTACGACATCCTTGCAGTTACCAGTACGTTGTTCCACAATGTATTGCAAGAAGAGAAACGCCTGGATCTGGCCTCAAGGTAAAACGTCCTTGAAAATCATTACAAAATCTTACAGTAAGAGAAACTTTTCATAACAGCTCGTTGAGAGAGCAGAAAAGTGTGACGTATACTATTTACAGAAAGCAGTGGCGTTCTTGAATGCTCTACAGAGGCTTTTGCTGCTCTGGCTTGGACACACTTAAGGCTTTAAATATATGTGGATACACTTAGAGGCAGAAACTGCGCACTTGTGCAGGACAATGTTGGTCATGGCTTAACACATAGATTTTTCTGCACAAATGTAAGTGTGTACTGGCAAAGCCTCATTTGCACACTCACTGGCATTTTGTGTAATGAGGTTTTATCTGACTGCACAAGTGTAACCCGCTGTTCTCTGTTCTGCTAACTTCTTACAATGCTTCAGCACTAAAGGCAAAAATACAAACTGTGGAGGGCAATGATGTCAGTGAGGCTTATTTTTTAGGTCGCGCCTAGGCGCTGCCTCTTGAGACATGCTGTATTCACTCTGTGGGTTTACATCCCACCCATTGGCTTTTTATTGGTAACTAGGACTGTCCTTCAAAAAGGCTTACTTTCTAGTGGGTATTCTTCCTTCGTTGTCCCTCCTTTTTGTTGTTTGTTAACACCAGGGGCGTAGGAAGGGGGGTGTGGTGGATGCGGGATGCCCAGGGTGTCATCACTGAGGGGGGGGGGGGTAACAAAATGGCAAAAAATATGTGTTTTAAACACATATTTTTGTGATTTTGTGTTTGAAACACATATTTTTGCCATTTTGTCAAGCCGGGGGTGACAAGAAGTTTTCCGCACCGGGTACCACCTCACCTTGCTATGCTACTGGTTAACACCAAGGGAGCAGCACCTAGCTACTGCTATCATTCCATTGTAATGCTTATTGTTCTGTGTCCGGCACTATTTTTTCTTTATTTCCTGTTGCGACCTGCGTTCGTAATGGAAGTTTTGTCCAGTTATTTTTTGGAGTCCTTTACCTTCTCGAGTTCTCTTGACCGAACACATATGCAAATGTTAAACAACTGCTTCTTTTAATCTCGTTGTACCCTGTTAGCCTCCTGACATCGGCATAGATTTCTATGATTTATCATGTTTTCTGTTTCCCTGATGTGGGGCTCACTCTTTACCGCCCGTGCTTTATCTTTCAGCATGGTGGCCGTGTGCCTTTCTTTTCTTCTGCATGGCTCCCGCTTGTTTACTGGTATGACTACTATTTTAATGTCCTGGCCAGTTCAAAAAGGTATAAAAATCACTTGAAAACTGTATTTTCTTCATCATCCCTTCATGTTTTAAAAAGTAAATATAAGAAGAAAGTACTTTAAAATATGTTGTAAGGCATCCTAATGACCCGTGACTCGAAATTGTAATTAAAAAACACGTTTATTCGCTATCAAGCCATTCTCAGTCTTGGAAAAATAATTCCCTACAAGATGGCGGCCCACTTAAAGGTGATTTGCTGTTGGGTCATCAATCCTCTCTACCGTCTGTCTTATTTGTTTAGTCCGATTTAAGTCCTCTTTCTTACCCAATGATGGTCCACCATGACTTGCTGCTGGACCGTTTGTGGGATTGTGGAATCCAAGGTAAAGTTTGGGATCTCCTGAAGTCCTTCCTCTCGGATACAGTACATACAGTTTCGCTTGGCGCATTCTGTTCCAAACCCTTCTCTCTGCCCTGCGGTGTTCCGCAGGGGTCCTCACTTAGCCCCACGCTTTTTAATGTCTACGTGTCCCTGCTGGCCATCTTGATCAAATCCTTTGGATTTGCTCTGACATAGTATGCAGACAACACTCAGATTGTGGTATCCCTGCTGCCTGGGCAAGAGACAGGAACTGCATAACGATTTTGTGACTGTATGGAAGCAGTGGGTATATGGATGACCCAAAATTGTTTAAAACTCAATTCTGGTAAGACGGAGGTCATTCTGTTTGGCAATGACCCCAAGCTCTGGACCCCAAGTTGGTGGCCAGACTCATTGGGGTGCTTCCGATCCCTACGAGGAAAGTAAAGAACTTAGGTGTCCTGATTGATGACAAACTCAACTTTAAGGACCAGGTCAATGCAGTTGTCTCGGCGACTACATTTGCTCTTAGAACATGCAAGAAAATCTTGCAGTTTCTACCCAAGGAAAACCAACGTACTGTAGTGACGGCACTAACTATGTCGCGGTTGGACTACTGCAACAGCCTTTACCTAAACATTCAGGAACGATTACTGCATAGACTCTAACTTTTACAAAATCCGGCCGCTAGATTGCTCACAGGAACAGCTAAACATGCTTCGATCTCCGGAGATATCAGAAGACTTCACTGGCTGCCCGTTAAGAAACGGGTGCAGTTCAAATCACTCTGTACAGTTTACAAAGCTCTTCATGGTACCGTGCCAGAGCATCTGAAGCAACAGTTTCGGTGGTATGTCCCCAATAGACCACTTCGCTCTTCGGGAGCAAAATTGGTAACAGTACCTATCTCTAAAAAAGCTAGCTGGGGAGGTAGGAGTTTCATAGCAGGTGCAGCCAAGGCACGTAATACCCTATCACTTCATCTTAGAAACATTACTGATTTACTGGCATTCAGGAAAGCCTTAAAAACATGGCTTTTTGGCATATAACTCCGGGTTCTTCATCTATATCTCGTCAGGTTGCGTATAGACAGCGCCAGGACACCTTCGGGTAGCAGTTTGCGCTTTAAAAATACTTTAACATTTAACATAACATAAGAGGGAGCTGTACAAACACAAAACAGTCATGGCTGATGTGGTGTTAGGAGGACCAGAAAAGGGCAGCACGAAGTAGAGGCTGTTATCCATGTTGGATTATCTAGAGGTGCTGTCCCGGTGAGTGACACCTGTTGTTTCAGGTTCAAGGATGAATGTATGGCGCCACTTCTATGCTAGCATTTTCATTGTTGGCCATGCAGGGGGGGGGGGTCACTCACTGTAGAGGCTCACTTTACATGCCAGCAGTACTTTAAATGGGAAAAATAAGTACAGGTAATCATTAAAATGAGGTAAGGGTGAGGTGAGTGGGCGGGGTTAAGGGCTAGACATGACTATACTTAATGGCTTCTATACCAGTTGCAGCACATACCAAAACACATGAGAAATGTGTTTATATAAACAAAGCATGTTAAGTCATTACATAAAATTAAAGCCAAACACAATGATATGTTAACATTTCCTTGTTTTGTAACATTTGCAGCTTCTTAAGGCCATACTGTTATTTGCTGTTTGGCACACAGCAATGTGTTCTCTTGCGTGCACGCATACAGAAAGAAACAATCAGACATGCACACAAAGCATTCTGCACATTTCCTTTAAAATACATCCTGAGAGTGTCCCTAGGCTCTCCCTCTTTCTCTCGCTTTTCTCTCTCCCAAAAGCACTCACACACAAGCAGGCAAACACACAGACATAACAGACACTCACACAAGACTCAAGTGGGAAAATTAAGGATTATTGTGCTAGATATTTCACCATTGTATGATTTTGTGCACACAGCCATATGTGTTTGGGTGATACAAAGGAATGAGGATACAAATGTTGATATTCATGCAGGATCGATATGTATTGTATCAATGGTCTATGTCTGCCATAATAAAAATGATCTCGGATTAAAATACTTTGTTTAAAAATATTTTAACAATGTTGATCATTAATAAAAACAATTTTTTGCACTCACCCTAGATGTATATTGATTTGAGCCCTTTATCGAGATAGGATACTATTCTTAAAGTTTTGCGTTGCTGAGGGTTTCTGTACATTCAGGTGGAATTAAAACCATTTTAAACTCCTTTCTTGGCATGCTTTTCTAAATTGCCGCTCTCAGCGGGCTGCCTCAGTTACTGTGTTTGCACAAATTCACACAATAGTATGAATGTGATTGACAGCATAGGGCCTGAATGGATCCTGCTCTGTCAAACACAGCATGATGAACACCCGGACATTATGCAAATGAGCCCCCACTGAATAGGCCAGCTGGGGCCCAGCTCAGGTCTACAGAAGTGCCTTGGCTGTCACTGACAGGTTCCACTTTGACAGCCTATTGCTCACCAGCACTAACAGTCAATGAGCCTACCTTTCATGAGCACTGGAACTCTCCTTGACAGAGGAGAAGTGCTGGTACTCAGAGTGATAAAAATAAGAAGTGCGGGTACTCAGTACCTGTGAGCAAAGGCCCATTTAAAGCACTGTATGCCAGCATGGTTTAATGTGTGCCACTGTTTACTGCACATACCCTAACCTCTAAGCATGTAGGGGAAATAATTCAACAACTTCGTATAATGTGTGATATAGTTAACCGGTGCTTTACAGTTTTTACCTTTAGTGTTTGGCCACAGCAGCTTCGGTGCCCATTTTGTTTTCTCTGAATATGGATAATAGCACTTGTATTAACACTTAGTAATACGATATACAGTCAAATTATATTTCCTCTTCCTTGTACAATGTGAACCTGTTTATCCCGTTCTCTGCTGTTGTACTTCTTTTGAGCCTTTGTGTAAGTTATGTGATTTCTGGCTGCCAAATGTACTCACCGTCTGGTCGCTTATCAGGGTCAGTCATTTGGAACTAAATGAAGCAGCAATAGGGGGTTGAATTAGAACACATGCAAGTCATTTTTACAGCTTATCATTCTTCAAGTGTACCTTTTGGCCCCCACTTTATTCCTTTTCCCTTACTCGGAAATGGAGTCCATGGCAAGCAGCTCTTCTTGCGATGCAGTTTCTATTAACATCCGTAGGTCAAACGAGCTCCGGACACTTTCATAGCAAGCTTTCACGTGGGTTTCAGATTGTCTGAGGAATGCTTTGAAATGGAAATTGCTTTACCAATTATGGGCTTAATGGACCCATTCAGTTAGAACTCTTCCCTTCGGAAGGCTTAACAATTTCCTCAAGAAAGTGTTTTAACGTGCACTATTGAGTGATGACCACGGTTATGTGTCTTTAAAGCCACAAGTAAGATTCCAAAGCAGCTCTTAAAGCAGAAGGTGATGTGCTCAATCATTCTAAAGTCTTAATCCCAGCCTGATTCAGAGCTGCCAAGGTCTCACATGGCATCCGTGTAACATTTTTGTATTTGGCACTTTGAATGATACTTTATCACAACAGGAGCAAATCGCTTCCTATTAATTTCTGATATTACTGCTTTTGTTGTTTAATTTAATTACTGAGTTCTAGGGAGGCTGATTGCCTAGAAAAGGGCTGGTAGTGGCTTGTTTTAGAACTCCTACCAGTGCTTTGCACCCAGGGCCGATGTCACTGCAGTGGGGGCTAATTTCGTTGATGGAGACCTGCGTGTGCTTAGAAACAAACAAAGCAAAACAAATTTCGTTCAGCACACGCAGGTCCCTATCAACAAAATCAGCCCCCAGCTCGGCAGCATGCCAAAACGCCCAGTAGCCAGTCCGGCCCTGTTTGCACCGCCCCTGCCACCCTCCGTGGTCTTGCTGCCTCTCCCCGGGGCCCACCTTGTTGCAAGTCTGGGGGTCATCAGGGCGTCCTTTGCAAAATGTTTTAAACTGTGCACTTTGATTGATACATTTTCCATTCTGTGTATCAAGTAAGCATGTTTTCCTGAATAAGACTACATGACCCAGTGTGTAGTAATTGTATAGCTATTCAATCCCTGGCGGCATAGCACCCAGTATAATGTGCTGCATCGCTAAACACTTATAAGGTTCAAAGGCGAGACCTATTGGGTATGCCAATGCTTGTGTTAAAATTCCTCTGTGTGCACTGCTGTTTCTTCTGCCATCACATTGTATACTCTTCTGCTGCAATAGACTGAAGCAGCGTCGGCTCTGCATGACCACAGTGCAGCTTATGGGATGATAGACCGTTGCATATTCTTAGAGCCCCTCAGAAAGTTCGAAATTGATTCAATATATTATCCCAAACTGCATCCTAAAAATCATCTTGGGACACACAAAACATCTGATACTACGTGGAAAGCCGATGGAAGTACCCAAAACTAGTTGTACCCAAAACTAGTGCAACATGCCGAGTCCACAGCAATGAAGAAAGGGACTGAATTAGAGTTATGCCGACCGGTTACTCAGTCACAAACGTGAGAGATATCCTATCCGTCATACAACAAATGCCATTGTTTCCCTTCACCATATTGCAAGTGCATTATTCAATGCCTCATCAGCTCTATGTAAATAGAAATACAAATAACCAATGTCACTTGTAATATGGCAGACGGTGTAGCCATCACGTTTGAGAGGCAGTAACCTGTCCACCAAACTCTAAATCAGGTCCTGAATTAGCAATGGACCCCCCCACAAGCCTACTCCACAGTAAGAGTGGCATATTTTAATTTTTGTATTATTTCTTTTTTGTGTTTTACAAATTTCATTGGAATAAAAAGCTAAAATCACAACCTACCAGATTAAAAAATATTACATAATATTACATAATGCATCAATCCCACATTTATCTGGGGGCGTGGCTTGGTCGCGGTGAGGAATGGACGCGTGAGCTCTGAGCTCCTCGCTGGCCTTCCCGGTTATCCTGGTTAAAATCCCCTCAGAGGCGCCCGCTGACGAGCGCTTGCCCACATCCCTATCTGCGCACCGTCGGACCTTCGTTGACCCGAAGGAGTGGTCCTGGAGACAGCGGAGGGGCGCGCTGGCCTAGAGATCTCCGACGCGGCGCCGGCCATTTTGGGCGGCCTGGGCACCCAGTGAGATCCCCGACCTCGCGTGAGCGAGTGGCCGACCCGCGGTGCGGGCTGCCCGGCCGCCACCACCCACACGAGCCGGCTCGGCGGAGGTACGACCGGAGCCTCGGCGGAAGGAAACGGGCCATCCCGCGGAGGCGCAGGGGGAGCGGCGGCTGGCGGAGCCCATCAGTGGACAGACTGGACCGGCGCTGGTGTCGGCGGGGGCTTCTGGACACGCGACATACCCCCGGAAGCGGACGTCTGCCGGTAGGTGGCGCCCCCCCTCCTACCTGCCTTGCTCAGTGGGTACCTCGAGGACCCAACGCTGGGGGGACCACCGAGGTGTTTCAGGCCGGGAACACTCTGCTGGGCGCTGTGGACCTGGGCGCTGATATATTGAGGAGACCTCTGGACTGTAGGCCCTGACTCCCGGGGCTGGTGCTGGCTGGCTGCAAACTGGGGCTGGCCCCCTCGCTCTGAGACACGGTCCCTCCACTTTGGAGGGGTACACACGCTGCAGTCGACTGAACCCCCAGCTAGGGGGTGCTGGGCCCGGAACCCCCCTGTGCTGCAGCGGGGGCCCCTCTGCACACTTTGCGCCCTCCAGGAGGTGGGGATTGGAGAGACGCTTCGCGCCTGGACTCGGCTGCCGCCATGGGGCGCCGCCTGAAGCCTGCGACAGATGTGGAGGAGGGGGCAGCGAGCAGCCAGAGCTCTACAGTGAGCGAAGGCCCGACATCGGGCCTCCCGCAAGGCCAACTGGAACAGATTCTACAGGCCATTGCAGACACCAGGGAGGCCCTGCGCTTAGATATCAGCCAAGTGTCCACAAGCCTGGGACTACTGCGAGCGGACCACGGCAAGTTAGCAGACCGGGTCAAACAGACGGAGTGCCGACTGGACGCGCTAGAACCGACGACCAAGGTGAATGAGGTTGCCATGGGGGAGCTGCAGCACAGGGTGCACCTACTGGAGCAGAGAGCGGAAGACGCGGAAGGGCGCAATCGCCGCAACAACATCCGCGTGGTTGGCCTGCCGGAGAAAATTGAAGGGACGGACATGTTGGGCTACCTGGAGCCCTGGCTGCGCGACGTGGTGGCGCCGGAGGGCCTGACCCCGTTCTACACGTTGGAGCGCGCTCACCGGGTACCGGCTCGGCCCCCAGCGGAGGGCAGACCTGCGCGTCCAGTGGTGGCGCGCTTGCTACACTTCAAGGACCGTGACTTTATCCTACAGAGGGCGAGGGCGCTGGGGCCCTACCGGGTGGACAATGCTCAGGTCTCTATATACCCGGATTACTCCCTCGAGGTGCAGAGGCAGCGCTCCACATTTCTGGCAGTCAAGAGAGCACTACGGGAGGAGGGCATCCGCTACTCGCTTCTATTTCCTGCACGTCTGCGGATCATGTTAGATGGTAAATCTTCTTTCTACAACTCTCCAGACGAAGTATGGGACTGGCTGGAGCTCTACAAAGCGGGGACGGATGCTCACCCTGCAACTGCCGAACAGCGAAGGAAGACACAGAAATCCAAACGGCCCCGGAGACCCAGGAAGCGACCGCCAAAAGTTGGAACACCCTCTATCTCGCAAACCGAGCTGGAACGCAAGGAGGCCCTTCGGGCCGTCTCTACCATCTCCAGGGCGGTAACAACGACGTCTGCAGCGGAGACGGGCTCCCAGGAGGGCTCGGAGGATGCAGTGTCGGAGGAGTCGAGTGTTGCTGATAAGGGTCCACTTCATGTCACGCCTGGGACAGCTGATGGCTTATTTGATGAGTGACCCTCAGGACCTGTCATGCTGGTATCGTATTTGCAGCTGGACCCCTGTTTGGGACTTGGGCGGAGGCACGTGGCTGGGAAGGGTGGAATGCTGCAGGGTGGTGGAGGGATTCCCTCCCGCTGCTGATGATTTAGACCTTTGCGGGGACGGGGATGTGAGGCAACGGGGGCGCACTGAGGAGGGCTGGCCCGGCGGCATGGTTCGTTCACGACCTGCTGGAAGTAGCGACAGGCCGCCCCCCCTTTCTCACACCTACTGTGGGACTCTGGTAGTTGCCGGAGACTGTTAAACTGAGGTTATTGACATTTGGATGGGACTCTGCTGTTTGGGGCCTGTTCTGGGGATGGGTGGGACATGGGGTTGTTGGGCGGTGTTCCGGGGTTGGCTCGGGGGGGATGTCAGTGTGTCCAGACTCTTATCTATCGACGGGGCTGCTATCACTGTTGTGAATGGGGACCATACCTGACCTAAAATGTGTAACCTGGAATGTGAGGGGACTGAGCTCCATGCTGAAGCGCCACAAGGTACATGCCTATCTTGTTCATAGAGGGGTACAAATAGCCTTTCTACAAGAGACGCACATTGATCAACGTGAAGGGCGGGCTTTACAGTGCAGGTGGCGGGGTCAGCTGTTCCACACGAGCTACTCGGCCTTTGCGAGAGGGGTCTTGATCTGGGTGCGGGCGGGGGTCCCCTTTCAGCCAGTGCAGACGGTGCTTGACCCTGAGGGGAGGTTCGTAGCTGTACAGGGCCGTTTGGACGGGAGGGATGTGACACTCTGTAGCATATACGCCCCCAATGTAGACCAGACTGCCTTCTTTGCGCGCCTCTCGGGGAAACTGGCGTCGGTACTAGCCAATGCGGTCTTACTGGGGGGGGACTTTAATTCAGTCCTTGATGTGGGGTTAGATAGGTCTCACCCTCCACTGGCGCAAGCAGCGGCGCACAGGCTAGCACAGAGTAGGCGAATGTGGCAGAGTAGGTGGGGCCTGGTTGATGCGAACCCAACACCCAACAGAGAAAGATTTCTCGTTCTATTCCCCTCCGCACGAGCTTCATGTTCGCCTTGACAGCATTCTATGCACGCCAGATGTTCAATGCTTGGTCCGCCACAGTGAATACCTGGCCAAAACAATTTCTGACCATAACCCTTGCCTGGTGGCGATCCACTGGACGCGGCAACGCCAAGCTATACCGACGTGGCGATTGAACCCGCTGGCGCTGGAGGACACTGTGTTTAGGACAGAGGTAGGCAATGGGGTGGAGGGCTATTTTGGCGCTAACGCGGGCACAGCTTCCAGTAGGGCGCTGGAGTGGGACGCCTTTAAAGCGGTGGTTCGGGGAATCTGCATCTCAGCCACGGCGGGAGTCCGCAGGACTCTCCTATGGGACCTCACGCGGAGCGAGGATCGCTTGCGCGAGGAGGAGAGGCGTTACCACGCGACCCCGGACGCTCGCGAGGTGGTTTCGGCGGCGCGGGAGGAAGTGGCGGCGACAACGGAGAAGTTGCGCTGCTTTGATTATAAAGAGTTCCTTGTGCGGGCCCATGCTGAGCGCGACAAGGTGGGTTCACTTCTAGCCTGGCTGGCCGCTCCGGGAGCCCGCGGCACCCCGATTGTAGGTCTATCTACGCCGGAAGAGACTGAGGTTTACACTCAGTCGGAGATCAATGGCCAATTTTTCACATATTACGCGCACCTTTATGGGAGTGCGATGCCGTGTATGCCAGGAGAATTAGGTGAGTTTCTCCGGGTGGCGCAGCTCCCCCGGCTTTACCCTGAGCATGTGGCCCCACTGGGTGGAGACATCTCGGAAGGTGAAATTCGGGTGGCCATTAAACAGATGGCTCGCCGGAAGACTCCCGGTACGGATGGGCTACCGATCGAGTTTTATGCAGCTTACGCTGACATGTTGGTGCCACGCTTGCTTGTGGTGTACCAAGAGGCATGGGAAACAGGGACCCTCCCTGCAACAACCCGCGAAGCTTTGGTGATCCCCTTACTGAAGCGGGACGGCGAAGCTGCCTCACGCTCGGCCTACCGACCCCTGTCTATGCTCACGACGGACTATAAGATTTTGAGCAGGATTCTTGCGACGCGACTGCTGCCCCACATGCGCACGTTAGTGCATCGAGACCAGGCGGGGTTTATCCCCCAGCGCACTACCGCCACCTGTGTGCGACGACTGCTTCGGGTCATGGGGGGCTATGTTGATGGTCCGCCGGGAGCCGCTGTTCTGTCGACTGATATCGAGAAAGCATTTGACAGCGTCGAGTGGCCATACTTGCTTCGCGTACTGGAGACCTTCGGCCTGGGCGAGCGATATGTGAAGTGGACCTCCTTACTCTATGCTGCGGCCACGGCCCGAGTCAAGACCGGGGCCACTATTTCGGCCCCATACAGGGTAGAGCGAGGGACCAGACAGGGGTGTTCCTTGTCCCCCCTCCTATTTGCGTTAGCTATAGAGCCTCTGGCAGCTCACGCCCGACTGGGCCATGCATATGAGGGCTTACAACTAAGAGGCGACACCCACTACATATCCCTTTACGCCGACGATTGCCTACTGTGTTTGGCTGACGCGGACGCTGCCCTGCGCGGGGCTAGACGCCTGCTGTTTGATTTTGGCCACCTCTCGGGACTAAGGGTCAATTGGAAGAAGTCATGCCTCTTCCCGCTGGTGTCGGGTACGGACGACTCCCAACCGGAGGACGAGCTGCGGTGGGAATATCATTGCCTCCCTTATCTAGGTACGCGCATATACCGGTCACAATCGGACCTCTTGGAGGGTAACATTGAGAGAGCGATTCGGAGGCTGCGTGGCTGTATGGGGTTCTGGCGGACGCTCCCGCTGTCGGTCGCGGGGCGAGTGGCGTTACTTAAAATGGTGGCGCTGCCCCGCCTCTTATACTTATTTCGCACACTACCGGTCTGGATCCCGGCATCTGTGTTCACCAGATTGCGATCCTTGCTCACTGAGTTCATTTGGGGTGCGGGCAGGAGGCGAGTGGCGCTGGCCACATTGATGCGTCCTAGATCGGACGGGGGGCTAGCTGCCCCTGATTTCGAATGGTACTATTTAGCGGCCCAGTTGCAATGGCTTACCCAGGCAGTGGCCCTTGAATTCAGAGGCCCGGAAGGAACTGCAGGCGGATTCCTTCCAAGACATGTCATGTCCTTCATTATTCTGGCCCAGAAACTGGACCTTTCCCTACTCTCGAGCGAGGAACGGACGATCCGCAATTGCTGGCTGCGATGTCATAGACGAGCCGGCATCGCTCCCCCATATGCCCCAGAGATCCCACTGGGGATGTGCACTGCCTTCCCGCATGGAGGGGATTGGTCGGCACTGGCGACTTGGGAGGACCTAGGCCTGCAAATGATCGGTGATTTGTATAAGGAGGGATCACTGCTATCATTTCAGGAGTTGCGCGACATTTACGACCTCCCGAGGGGGGATTACCTGTTGCACGCCTCGCTGGTGGCTAGTATCCAGACCCACTGGAGGAAGGGCCTTTCTGAACCACCGACGTCTGAGAGCTGTCAATATGTGGTTATGGCGGCTGGTACTTACAAGGCCGTCACCTGTCTATATCGGAGGCTGTCGACAGCAACGTTGCAGCCCCTGGATGGGTTGAAAGCCAAATGGGAGAAGGATATTGGGCGACCGATTCCCGATACGACTTGGCCGCAGCTTTTGCGGCGGGCATGGAAAGGCACAAGAAATGCAAGATTCCAGATGGTCCAATTTTTCTCTCTTCACCGTGCTTATCTGACACCAGTCAAGATTTCACAGTACTTTGAGGGTGCGTCTTCACTCTGCCCTAGATGTGGAGTGGAGGATGCGGATTTTGCCCATATGTTCTGGGTTTGTGTGAAGCTAACCGATTATTGGGAGGCGGCGATGGCCTGCCTGAATGCTGTCACGGATCGGCACATTGAAGCGGACATGGGCGTTTGCTTATTATTGTGGTTCCCTCACACCCCCCGCACTCGCGTCACCAGCAAATTCTTTGACTTGGGCCTGATATTGGCCAAGCGGGAAATCACCATGCATTGGAAGGCCAGCCGGGGCCCTAGCTACTCGCGCTGGAGATCTACACTGGAGCGGTGGGCAAAGGCAGAGAGCGCATTGCGGCTGCAACAGGCTAGGCGACTAGATAATGACAAGGCGCTGGAGACAGCCAGGGCGTGGGAGGCCCTTGTGGCCGAGCTGCAACTCCCTGAGGGTGGCCAGGACGAGGAAAGTGAGGCGCCAACACCATAGGGGGCTTTGGGGGTGAGGTTCCCCGTTCCGGATCCAATACACAACTGACATGACTAACGACGGAGGTTATGAGAGTTTAGGTCCCCCAATGAGAGGCATCGCCTACCTCCTCCTTTCAACTGTCCTGAGGGAGGGAGGGATGATTGAGCATCAGCTGTTGAGAAAGAGGACATCGGCGCACTGACAAGGGGGGTGGGATACAGGGAGGGACTGGTTGCGGGTTTGTTATTATAAAAGGTGTATTTTCAGAAAAGAATTATTTTCCTGTATGCTCAAGTACGAGTGTGAGTATTGAACAACATCCTGAACTGCTTTACTCTGAAATGCCAATAAAAATAGTTTTTGCAGAATCCCACATTTATCTTGACAGCAATATGGAATCATGAGCTGGCCTGCCTCCCAGCTCTTCCCGAAAATTAATTCTCCCCATCAGTACATAAAATTGTATACATCCCAGTCAACATAATGAGAGGACACAAGCTCTGCACAGTAATCACAGTAAAGTGCAAAGAGTTACAACGATGACACAGACTCATCCAGAGTTTGAACATAATCTCGGAGAGGGCCCCAAAAGTCTTTTGGACTAGAGATGGGCGGACGTAATTCAGCTTATGACTCAGCCAAGTCACTACACATAACTGTGTCCTTCAACCAACCCTTGTAATCTGGGACGCCCATACTTCCCCATGTTCAGATGACCTGTCTCCAATCCAAGAGGGATGCCATCGCTAAAAGTTTCCTACCGTGTTTCGGAGCATCCATCACACCACCCAGTAGGAGCAGCAAGGGAGTAAAAACTACTGCACCATCCATCATGATGTTCAAGGATCATATCAGTTGAACCCAGAAGGCCGCAAACTTAGGACATAACCATGCAAGATGAAAGAAGTCAGCCGTAGGGGCAGCACATCTGCAACAGATAAAGTGAGATGACAGGCCATGTTTGAATAGGCTACTAAGAGTGTGATATGCTCTATGTAAATATTTCAAATGGATCATAATACTTCCCATTAGGAGAAATATATTTGGTAAACGTACCACAAAAGGATCATTCTTTATCAGTAATATCAAGGGCTTAATCAGCAGACCATTGAATACAGGCATGCCATTCTGGATCAGAAGTAGTCCTAGAAATCATAGAATACATGTGGGTGACAATGTGTGTGGCCAAGGTATTGGCCAGCAAGAAAGACAAGGGCTGCCAATCCTCTGGAGCGTCCAGAACGGTAGGGAGCAGCTTCTTTACGATATTTTTGATGTTATAGTAGCTAAGCATAGATACCACAAGAGAAGAGGCCAGGACCCATACGTACAACCGTTTTTATCAGTCGCAAATGGAGATTTGGGCTGTTTGTTGATTGATTGATTGATTGATTTGTGACTGCTGAAAAGGGTTGCAGCATGTATGAACCCTATTTAGCGAGTCAGTAACCTGTTACCAACTCGCAAAATAGGGTATGCGAGTCACTATTAGGAAGTGATGTGCCAAGGCGTCCCTTCCTAATAGCAAGTCACAGAGAATGTACGATTGCTTTGCGACTGGAATACTATCACAAAACAGTCACAGGACCCCTTCCCCTTTGTGACTAGCTGCGAAACCCTTTTTTAAGAGCAGACAATGGTCCCATGGGCCACTGCGTACTCTTAAAAAATGAAACAGAAACATTTCATATTTCTTTTTGAAACACATGCCATTTTCCTTTAAAGACAACGGGCTGCTTTTGAAAAAATAAAAGTTGCTCTATTAAAAAACAAACACAGGCTGGGTCTTCTATCCCCAGCAGGCCACCATCCCTGTGTTATTGCCCAATCCCAATGGGTCACAAATTCCAACTTGTCTCATGAATATTGATGAGGAAGGTCCCTTACGACCCATTTTGGAATCACTAATGTGTCTGGGACACATTAGTACATTTCTTTTTGAAAGTCTCTAATTGTGAGTTGCCCAAAATCACTATTAGATACTCGCAAAATGAAATGTGCGTACATCTGAACCCAGTCAATGAATTCCTCCATGTAGTGAAATTGTTTTCGTCACAAAACAGAAAGGAGCGCCAAATGAGAATCAAAGCGTGTGAATAAATAATGGGAAAATTCACTCTGCATCGCAAACCGGGGGCAAACTCCACTGAGGTCCACCAGCCGCATCAGCACCCAATCTGAGCTTTTAATCATATGAATTTCCCTGGATGGAGTGATTGGATGTAAAGATACACTTGAATAGAAGCCTGGCCAGACAGACCGCATTCTAAATCTACATGCAGCGCCGAACAGACATTATTGATCCAATGGTGAGCACACTATGCTTGGACCACTAAATAGTACAATTTGAAATTTGGGACCCCAAAGCCCCCCTTGTCATAAGGCTTTTGTAATTTAGCCCATACAATCCTCAGTTGCTTGCTAGCTCATGCTAAAGTAATCACAAGAGAGCGTATTTGGGAAAAGAAGGTTTTGTGAAGAGGGATAGGAATATTTTGGAATAAGAACAGTAGCTTAGGCAGCATAACCCTTTTCATAAGGCACTCCTGCTGGCAACCAATAGGGGGAGTCTTAACCCACAGCTGTATCGAGTCAGTAATCCAGGAGATACACATGCCATAGTTCGCCATGATAATGTTATCTATCAGCCTGATTCATCAAGGTACCGTTTTGTGAGTCTCTAATAGAGATTCATAAGGAATCGCTATTAGAGACTCGCAAAACGGTATTCATGTAGGAATTGCTAAATTAATAGCGATTCCTACACATTCCTTATTTGCGAGTAGCAAATTGCTACTCGCAAATAAGGAATAACTCCCCATTCATTCCTATGGGCCAAAAGGCCCATAGGAATGAATGGGGAGTATACCTTATTTGCGAGTAGCAATTTGCTACTCGCAAATAAGATAGCGATTTAAAGGGGGCCAGGGGTGTCCAAAGGACACCCTGTAGCACCCCTTAAATGCAAATTGGAACAGGTGTTGCGCACACACATGTCCAAAGGACATGTGTGTGTGCAACATGCAACTTAGAAAAATGCTTTTAAAAGCATTTTTCTAAGTTTTTGCTATTTACCGAGAGGTCTGACCTCTCGGTAAATAGCGGCCCGAAATTGCGAATTAGCAATTTAAAATTGGTTGATGAATTGCATTTAAGGAATCTCTAATAGAGATTCCTTAAATGCAATTCTTTGCACAATAGCGAAATCTGTAATAGCGAATATTGCATTTGGGATGATGAATCCCAAATGCAATAATTGCGCTCGCAAAGGGCCAGATTCTCAGAATCTGGCCCTTTGCGAGCCGATTTTCGTTTCATGAATCAGGCTGTATGTCTCTGTGGTACATGACACCAAGATAGCGAATTGGTTCTGTCGTCCAGCATAAGGGGAAGACAAGCTCTGGTCTAGTGCTGGCATCAGTGCGAGTGACTAATAGTGACTAATTTTTTCCAATTAATTTGATGGCCAGACTACCGCCCATAAGCAATTATGTCCCAGATGATGGGATGCAAGATGTCAGGAAGATTACTAATAAAGAGAAGAATATCATCCATGTACATAGATACCAGGACATTCCGTCTACCAAATCTGATGCCCACAAAACACCATTCAATAGGGTTGAATGCTTTAGCAGTAACTAAGAAAGCTGCAACTACCTCAAGTCAGGAGTACAATTGGTGTTTGATAGTAAAAAGAGTGCATAGATTGTCCACCTTGAAGTGGCCATGGATAAACCCTGATTGGTCTGAGCGGACCAGAGCAAACATCAGGGGCAAAAGCTTATTGTCAAGCAGTTTAGTAAGGATTTTGCTGTCCAAGTTCAGGAGGGACAAGGGTTGATCAGAACCATATTGATTAGTGGGGTTGCCTGGTTTTAGAAGCACAATTATAATTGCTTCTGCCATAGAGCAAGGGAGGAGAACCATCAGGAAAAATGTATCATAAACCGAGAGAAGAATCAGGGCCAACTCCTCAGCATAAGTTTAACCCCCTCCACTGCCCCGAACGTTCCGCGCTGGTGCGGAACGTTCTATTGCGTGGGTGGGGCCGGAACGTTCAGCGGACGTGCGCAGCACTACCGAGGTAGTGCAGGCGATGTCCGCTGAACGTGCCCCGCACGGAAGGGGTTAATAAAACTGAGCCAGGAGACCATCACTCCCAGGAGCATGCCTATTCTTTAAGTGTGCAATAACCCCTTTAATTTCTTCTGCCTTAATTGGTTGACAAAGACCCTCCCTCTGATCAACAGAGAGGCATATCAAGGGGGCAGCATCCAGAAACCCATGGATAGCAGGTAGAGAATCCGCAACATGGGAACTGTATAATTGTGTATAGCAAGCAGTAAAACCTTCTATGAGAGCTCTCAAGCCACGAAGCAGCCACCCATCCTCCTCCAAGATGTTGGTAACATGATTTGCCACCCAGTTAGGTTGAATCATTGATGCAAGGGTGTGCCCAGGATGATCCCTCTCCCCATAGCAGTTGGATGCCTGATATTTGCCACAAAAGCAAATCACTCTGTCAGCATTTGCCTTGTACTCCTGGATTTTAAGTTGCAGAGATTCTAAGACCTGTATGCCCTCCATCTCGATCATGTACCTCTTCAATGTCTTAATAGCATGTTCTAGTTTCCGTAGCTCACCCTTGAGGGATTTAAGGATCCCACAGCTCTTACTGATACACCCCCCAATCTTGCCACCTTGAATGTCTTGAAGAAGTGAGTCTTTGACTCTTTCCTAAATTGGAGTAGGGTTTGGCGAAGTCCTGATGGATATTGTATTGTATTGTATAGTAAATTTATATAGCGCAAAAAAAGACTTCAGAATAGTCAGCACGTTGGCAAACCTAAGCTGGCCGTGGAAGATCTAGTTTTCCACCCTTGGAAATAACCAAGTTTTCAGAATCTTTCTAAAACAGGTCAGCGAATTGGCCTGTCTGATGGTCTGGGCAGATCATTCCAAAAACGTGCGGCTGCCACGCTAAAGGCTCTGCCCCCCATCCTGGTTTTCTTAAATATGGTGGTCCTTATCAGGTTTGCATTAAAGGAGCGGAGCTGCATTTTTGGATTATGCCAGGTAATCTTTCCTGTAGTGGGATGGGGCCCAAATCATGCGCCGCTCTATACACAATAGAAAGAAATTCGAACCAGATTCTCTCTTTAACAGGCAACCAGTGTAGGTCTCTCAGGGCTCTGGTCGTACAGGCCCTACGTTGCCTATTCAATGCCAGCTTTGCTGCCATGGACTGGACTCTCTGCAGTCTCTGTAGGATGTACTGCGGTGCTCCCAGATACAGAGCATTGCAGTAGTCCAGTCTGCTGAGGATTATGCTCCTAACTACAAGCGAGCGAGTATCTTTCGGCAGAAGCGGGAGGATCTGTGGTAACATCCGCAACAGAGAGAAGCAAACGTTAGCAGTTTTGTTTGCCTGGGACTCCATTTGGAGGCTACCATCCACTAGTACCCCCAGGTTACGCACTGTTTTGGCAGAAACCAGGGGATCATCCTCTGGGGTGAGCTTAAACTCCAGCATTGGATGTTGGTGCAGGCTGGTGGGCGGGCAAAATATCACCTCTGTTTTTCCACCATTAAATTGCAGAGAGTTTTGCCTGAGCCAGCCTACTGTCTGGAGCATACACTCATGTAACTTGTCCATGGACACTGCCTGTTTCCCTTCCAGGGAGAACACCAATTGGGTGTCGTCCGCATAGTTAACCAGATTGATTCCGTAAGACTTGATTAGAGAGAGTAGAGGACACAGGTAGATATTAGAGAGGATGGGGCTTATTGCAGACCCCTGCGGAACCCTAGGAAGTACCGTGGACTGACTGGAATCAAACGGTACAAAAGGGGATGGTGATGGACGGAGCATCTGAACCAATCAAACACTTACACCCAGTCAACAGATCTGGGTTTAATCCATCACCGTTCTTTAGCCCACTCTGCCACCCAAGTTCAAACATGGCCATATGCAAATCAGTCTTACCCTGTGCCTCATGGGAACAGTCCAGCCCGAACTGCCAAGCCGTGCCTTCCCTGGACCAGATTCAAGCTTCCTAGGACCGGTTTCTGTTATTACAGCCGTCTTCAACCAGGCTTGCTTGAATCCAGTGGCAAAGTGAGCAAGGGACTCACGTCTGAGCATTCCCTGCCAACTTAAGGTGGCCAAAGCAGTACAAAAGGGGTGGTGATGGACGGAGCATCTGAACCAATCAAACACTCACACCCAGTCAACAGATCTGGGTTTAATCCATCACCGTTCTTTAGCCCACTCTGCCACCCCAGTTCAGACATGGCCATATGCAAATCAGTCTGACCCTGTGCCTCATGGGAACAGTCCATCCCGAACTGCCAAGCCATGCCTTCCCTGGACTAGATTCAAGCTTCCTAGGACCGGTTTCTGGCATTACAGCCGTCTTCAGCCAGACTTGCTTGAATCCAGTGGCAAAGTGAGCAAGGGACTCAGGTCTGAGCATACCCTGCCAACTTATGGTGGCCAAAGCGGTACAAAAGGGGTTGGTGATGGACAGAGCATCTGAACCAATCAAACACTCACACCCAGTAAACAGATCTGGGTTTAATCCATCACCGTTCTTTAGCCCACTCTGCCACCCCAGTTCAGACATGGCCATATGCAAATCAGTCTGACCCTGTGGTCAAACGGTGGCATAGTCACAGTCTGTTGCCTCCCTGAGAGATAAGATTGTAGCCACTGCAAGCCTCATCCTTTGATCCCCATGTTTTTTAGTCTTTCCATCAGTACTGTATGGCTCACCGTATCAAATGCGGCCGACATTTCTAGTAATACTAGAACAGAAAATTCTCCCTTGTCGGCACGCATCCGTAAATGATTCATTACGGTGACCAAGGCAGTCTCAGTACTGTGGCCCGGGCGAAAGCCAAATTGATCTCTATCTAGTAGATGATTATCCTCTAGATAGCCTGACAGACATGGATATTGTTTCCAGATCCTAGGTGCAGGGATGGAAAAGGCCTGTTACCTTGTTTTTATTCTCTTAGTCTGCAGTCTGAAAGTGCCCTGGATGAAGGTATGCAGAGAACCATCAGAGATGGTGAGCTTGTCAGCATGATAAGCACAGATGTTGGTCTTAATGGCTTTGTAGATGATGCGGCTGGTTTTGAAGATTGCGTGGACCGGCAAGTTGTGCCCATGTAGTTCCATCAGGATGGGGGTGATGTGATAATACTTTCTTCAGGGTTGGATGTGACATGCTGCCCTTAAAGGGTGTAAGTGTGAAGTCTGGGAGGCTATGGAGCATGGCATTACTTCCACCCAGCTGCGAGAGAACGAGGACTTGAAGTTCTGAAGTCACTATTTGAAGGAAATAGTTTAACTTCCTATAGAAGAGAGAGCTAGTACTGTACCAGATCTTCTTTCTATTTTTTGCAAGTGTTCCTTGTTGGTGAGGTTGGTGTCCAGGATGAATCAAAGTGATTTGCTATTCATTGAAAGTTGGAGTTCAAACCTGTCAAGGTTCATGTCATTGAGCCAGGTTTGTACTGTTTCTTGTTTGATGTTTTTGGCAAATAACAGAACTTCTGTCATAGTTGGGCTGAGCTTCAGGTAGTCGCTTAAAAATCAGATCTAGATGATTTGTAGGTAGTGTTGGAGGCATTGGAGGTATGAAGTAGATAAGACTGAAGTAAAGCTGTGTTTCATTTGCATATTTGTGACTTTTAATGCTGCAATAATCGAGTAGAGCACCAATCGGCTCCATCCTTTTATATTGTTGTTTTCTCTCTCCATTGTCCCTCCTCATAATTTTGCTTTTTTTGATTGTAACTCACCTGCCCCTGCCCTAATCAGGTCCTCGGTTGCGTTTTGTGGTGTGCTGTGGTGTCTGTCCTGCTTCATTTTCAGGTTTGAATGCCCCAAACTAGTGATTTGTCCTATGCAAGCTCGGCATGTCTCACTGAATTAACGTAAGGGCTTCCTGGCCCCATGTAGGCTGCATACTCCCCAAGATCCCTATGGGCATCATCGAAGATACTGCAAATGATGGGCGTATCTTGTAAATTACAAAATGCTGTTCTGGATTATTTAAAATCTACTGGCATCTCAAATAGTGGTGTAACATATAATGTCTCAATGATATTCCTAATTATTATACATTCGCTGATACTTTATTAATATTATGCTTCGTTTATTTAGATAGTTCACACACTGCTTTGAGTTGGTTCAGAGTACCAACAAAGGCAAGGAGATATGGCAAGCAGGAACATGAAAACAATTATGATTAGTCTATGTTCTTGATGCACGGTGTGAGTTTCATCCCTTTAAGGTACCTTCCAAATTTTGCCTTAAAATTGGTGGTCAGTGGGAGTGAGGATTGGGCCTTAAGTTTGGAATATTATGTTATATGTATTTGTAAAACACGCTTTCACCAACAAGGATGTCCCAGTGCTGGAATTATTTCCTTCAACAGTGTTGGGAGCAAAAGCTTCTCTAGATATTCACCTCAGAACTTTTGGAGGCGATGGGGTTTGAAATAAACTTTCTACTTAACAGGTAAGCAGAGGAGTGTAAAAGATATTGGCTGAGACAGTTTAAAATCCAGGAGCAAGAAGTCTGCATTGACCTCAACACTTTTGATCCTACTGAACATTTTATCTGGAAGCACCCCTCAATCATGTTGCAGACGTCACTGCAGGAAATCAGGAAAGCAAAATTGCAAGCATCAGTGTGATTGAGGCAGCAGTAGTGTAGACAAGGACACATGTACCATGCATAGATGGAAAAAATGCCTTTTCCACCAACTTCACAAATGACAATTCTTTGCAACGTGTTACCCATGGCTGTGTTCCAGACTCGTGCCCTCACGATGCACTGCTAATTACCCCACATATTACATCACTCATGACATCTTCTATGACATCATTGATAATATCACTGCAAGATTTGCAATTAAATTATTAACGAGATAATGGTGCATGGTGGGGGGGTGAGTTATAGTTACCTTAGGGCTTGAGTTCTAGTTTTCTTGAGATAACTGATAACGAAACAGGACTATAGAGTAAGGAGCCCCTCCAGCGCATTACACCTCCCACTCACTTGCAGCCAGGGATGAAAGATGACTCCGGTGAGTGGCGGAAAAGATCGTAGACGTTGAGTGATGCACCGGATTCCAGGGGCGGCCAAGCGCGACGCACAAACAAAATACTCCTACACGGAACCAAAATATCCTGGATGCCTGACCCCAAAATGGTGGCTCCCCGGGGTCAGGCAAAAACGCCTGCAGTGTCCGAAGAGGTATGGCTTAATTAGTTGAGCGCAGCACGGCTCACCTAACTGAGTGCAGACACCGAAACGCTTGGAGACACAAGGCAGCACTGTATGTCTGAGAGTGCAGACAGAGCGGTCTCGAAATAACTCGGATGCCTGACTCTAATATGGCAGCTCCTCGAGTTTATTTACCCATGACAAACTGTCCCTAACAAATGCATGTGGAGCGGTACTCGACCAATGAACATTGCTATAAGGTGAGCGGAACTTTGATTAGCTCTACCTTGAGCTCTACTCAACTTTGTGATCCTTAAAGCTTGGGTGCCTGACAATGAGATAATCCCTCATTAGTACACAAATGCCTGACCCTAAGATGGTGGCTCATCAAGTGTATTCACTCCATTGCGTGGTTCTTAATAATTGCAACAGTAGCAGCATTTGGTCACTTTTTACTCCTGTATAGTGAGCGGAACTATGATCAGTACTATTTTTTAGCTCTGACCAGAGGAGTACCTGTGGGAGTGGAAACTGTGTTGCCTGGCACTTAGAGGGCTGCGGAGACCCCTTGAGTTCTTTCTCCTTTGACCGTTCCTTATCAACTGTGCAAGGAGTGACACCTGGATACCGGATACCTCTGATTTGTGAGCTAAACTGTGATCAACTCTATTCTGAGCTCTAGTTTGAGGATTACTTGTAGTCATATAAACTTAGATGCCTGAGACTTAGATGGCCGCTCATCATGACACTAATACCTGACCCTAATTTAGTAGCTCATCGAGTCCTTTGACATCCATAGCGCTTTCTGAAATGA
Organism: Lissotriton helveticus; assembly: GCF_964261635.1. Classification (NCBI taxonomy): domain Eukaryota; kingdom Metazoa; phylum Chordata; class Amphibia; order Caudata; family Salamandridae; genus Lissotriton; species Lissotriton helveticus. Next base: position 636,626,677 of record NC_136057.1, on the reverse strand, counting down.
AAAGTGCGAGGAGCGGTACCGGATTACAAATTCATTCTGGAGAATGTGGAATTTAGTGAATACAATAGCCAAAAGGCCCTCTTGAAAAATCCTCAACAGCTCAATTCCCCAAGAGAGTGCCTCATCAGGAACACGAAGGGAAGGTGGGTGAAGGCTCACTTGACACCTCCTCACGGCAACATTGGCGCCGCGGCAAAAAGACAACACTCAAATTGACATCTCCTGAGAACCAATCCTATACTAGAAAGTGCAATCTTGACAAGAGAAGAGGACCAATCTTATATTTTGACAGTGCAATCTGTCAAAATACCCACTTACTGGAACAACCACAAGTCTAACTAACCTCACTAACCCGATTACCAAAAGAAGAGCAAAACTCAACCCCGCCTCCCAGTCTAACCCTCCATGACCGACAGACTGAGGTAAAACCTAGGTGGCAACCTACACTGACAACGGGGACAAAATGATTCCGATCACCTCATCTTCCCTCTGCTCCCTTACAACGAACTACATCAAACCCCACAGCCCAAACTCTTCCTACATCATCTTTCCCCCTAACTTCTCACTCAGAGCAAAAAGAAACTTCAAACACAGGATGCTTAGACAATACCCGGAAACACTATTCGTTGATATTTATCACTGCTGCTCCAAAGGCCAGCAGAAAATGAATCTCATATTGCACACCCTGAACCCTAAGGAATGGAATACAATTTTGAGAACCCACCTCTACATATCCCAAACAACCAGCACCCCTCTCAGCTGCAAACTGATGATCTCACTCTCCAACCGCCTGAAGCACAGAGGCAACACCTCGACGACCATTTACAGCAACGGTACAGTACTGATCCAAGCAAACAATGACAATCTTGACTCATTCGACGCCCTCTTCCCCACGCCACACAACGCCCCCACCCATCTCCAACATACCCACTCGAACAACCCCTTAGCCACCAACAGACCGACCCCCCTGGAGAATTCACAAAGCAACGCCAAGACACCCCACACCACCCCCAACTGACACCCCCCCAACGCCACCTTCTCCCCCTCCCACTCCTCCCCGGACTTGCGCAATACATACCTCTCAGCCAGAACCAATCGAGAGTACGTCTCAACCGAGACTCTCTAACCCCATGCAGAACTCCACCTCCCCCATCTCCACAATACTATTCAGACATGGCCATATGCTGCCCTTAAAGGGTGTAAGTGTGAAGTCTGGGAGGCTATGGAGCATGGCATTACTTCCACCCAGCTGCGAGAGAACGAGGACTTGAAGTTCTGAAGTCACTATTTGAAGGAAATAGTTTAACTTCCTATAGAAGAGAGAGCTAGTACTGTACCAGATCTTCTTTCTATTTTTTGCAAGTGTTCCTTGTTGGTGAGGTTGGTGTCCAGGATGAATCAAAGTGATTTGCTATTCATTGAAAGTTGGAGTTCAAACCTGTCAAGGTTCATGTCATTGAGCCAGGTTTGTACTGTTTCTTGTTTGATGTTTTTGGCAAATAACAGAACTTCTGTCATAGTTGGGCTGAGCTTCAGGTAGTCGCTTAAAAATCAGATCTAGATGATTTGTAGGTAGTGTTGGAGGCATTGGAGGTATGAAGTAGATAAGACTGAAGTAAAGCTGTGTTTCATTTGCATATTTGTGACTTTTAATGCTGCAATAATCGAGTAGAGCACCAATCGGCTCCATCCTTTTATATTGTTGTTTTCTCTCTCCATTGTCCCTCCTCATAATTTTGCTTTTTTTGATTGTAACTCACCTGCCCCTGCCCTAATCAGGTCCTCGGTTGCGTTTTGTGGTGTGCTGTGGTGTCTGTCCTGCTTCATTTTCAGGTTTGAATGCCCCAAACTAGTGATTTGTCCTATGCAAGCTCGGCATGTCTCACTGAATTAACGTAAGGGCTTCCTGGCCCCATGTAGGCTGCATACTCCCCAAGATCCCTATGGGCATCATCGAAGATACTGCAAATGATGGGCGTATCTTGTAAATTACAAAATGCTGTTCTGGATTATTTAAAATCTACTGGCATCTCAAATAGTGGTGTAACATATAATGTCTCAATGATATTCCTAATTATTATACATTCGCTGATACTTTATTAATATTATGCTTCGTTTATTTAGATAGTTCACACACTGCTTTGAGTTGGTTCAGAGTACCAACAAAGGCAAGGAGATATGGCAAGCAGGAACATGAAAACAATTATGATTAGTCTATGTTCTTGATGCACGGTGTGAGTTTCATCCCTTTAAGGTACCTTCCAAATTTTGCCTTAAAATTGGTGGTCAGTGGGAGTGAGGATTGGGCCTTAAGTTTGGAATATTATGTTATATGTATTTGTAAAACACGCTTTCACCAACAAGGATGTCCCAGTGCTGGAATTATTTCCTTCAACAGTGTTGGGAGCAAAAGCTTCTCTAGATATTCACCTCAGAACTTTTGGAGGCGATGGGGTTTGAAATAAACTTTCTACTTAACAGGTAAGCAGAGGAGTGTAAAAGATATTGGCTGAGACAGTTTAAAATCCAGGAGCAAGAAGTCTGCATTGACCTCAACACCTTTGATCCTACTGAACATTTTATCTGGAAGCACCCCTCAATCATGTTGCAGACGTCACTGCAGGAAATCAGGAAAGCAAAATTGCAAGCATCAGTGTGATTGAGGCAGCAGTAGTGTAGACAAGGACACATGTACCATGCATAGATGGAAAAAATGCCTTTTCCACCAACTTCACAAATGACAATTCTTTGCAACGTGTTACCCATGGCTGTGTTCCAGACTCGTGCCCTCACGATGCACTGCTAATTACCCCACATATTACATCACTCATGACATCTTCTATGACATCATTGATAATATCACTGCAAGATTTGCAATTAAATTATTAACGAGATAATGGTGCATGGTGGGGGGGTGAGTTATAGTTACCTTAGGGCTCGAGTTCTAGTTTTCTTGAGATAACTGATAACGAAACAGGACTATAGAGTAAGGAGCCCCTCCAGCGCATTACACCTCCCACTCACTTGCAGCCAGGGATGAAAGATGACTCCGGTGAGTGGCGGAAAAGATCGTAGACGTTGAGTGATGCACCGGATTCCAGGGGCGGCCAAGCGCGACGCACAAACAAAATACTCCTGCACGGAACCAAAATATCCTGGATGCCTGACCCCAAAATGGTGGCTCCCCGGGGTCAGGCAAAAACGCCTGCAGCGTCCGAAGAGGTATGGCTTAATTAGTTGAGCGCAGCACGGCTCACCTAACTGAGTGCAGACACCGAAACGCTTGGAGACACAAGGCAGCACTGTATGTCTGAGAGTGCAGACAGAGCGGTCTCGAAATACCTCGGATGCCTGACTCTAATATGGCAGCTCCTCGAGTTTATTTACCCATGACAAACTGTCCCTAACAAATGCATGTGGAGCGGTACTCGACCAATGAACATTGCTATAAGGTGAGCGGAACTTTGATTAGCTCTACCTTGAGCTCTACTCAACTTTGTGATCCTTAAAGCTTGGGTGCCTGACAATGAGATAATCCCTCATTAGTACACAAATGCCTGACCCTAAGATGGTGGCTCATCAAGTGTATTCACTCCATTGCGTGGTTCTTAATAATTGCAACAGTAGCAGCATTTGGTCACTTTTTACTCCTGTATAGTGAGCGGAACTATGATCAGTACTATTTTTTAGCTCTGACCAGAGGAGTACCTGTGGGAGTGGAAACTGTGTTGCCTGAGACTTAGAGGGCTGCGGAGACCCCTTGAGTTCTTTCTCCTTTGACCGTTCCTTATCAACTGTGCAAGGAGTGACACCTGGATACCGGATACCTCTGATTTGTGAGCTAAACTGTGATCAACTCTATTCTGAGCTCTAGTTTGAGGATTACTTGTAGTCATATAAACTTAGATGCCTGAGACTTAGATGGCCGCTCATCATGACACTAATACCTGACCCTAATTTAGTAGCTCATCGAGTCCTTTGACATCCATAGCGCTTTCTGAAATGAAAAGTGCGAGGAGCGGTACCGGATTACAAATTCATTCTGGAGAATGTGGAATTTAGTGAATACAATAGCCAAAAGGCCCTCTTGAAAAATCCTCAACAGCTCAATTCCCCAAGAGAGTGCCTCATCAGGAACACGAAGGGAAGGTGGGTGAAGGCTCACTTGACACCTCCTCACGGCAACATTGGCGCCGCGGCAAAAAGACAACACTCAAATTGACATCTCCTGAGAACCAATCCTATACTAGAAAGTGCAATCTTGACAAGAGAAGAGGACCAATCTTATATTTTGACAGTGCAATCTGTCAAAATACCCTCTTACTGGAACAACCACAAGTCTAACTAACCTCACTAACCCGATTACCAAAAGAAGAGCAAAACTCAACCCCGCCTCCCAGTCTAAACCTCCATGACCGACAGACTGAGGTAAAACCTAGGTGGCAACCTACACTGACAACGGGGACAAAATGATTCCGATCACCTCATCTTCCCTCTGCTCCCTTACAACGAACTACATCAAACCCCACAGCCCAAACTCTTCCTACATCATCTTTCCCCCTAACTTCTCACTCAGAGCAAAAAGAAACTTCAAACACAGGATGCTTAGACAATACCCGGAAACACTATTCGTTGATATTTATCACTGCTGCTCCAAAGGCCAGCAGAAAATGAATCTCATATTGCACACCCTGAACCCTAAGGAATGGAATACAATTTTGAGAACCCACCTCTACATATCCCAAACAACCAGCACCCCTCTCAGCTGCAAACTGATGATCTCACTCTCCAACCGCCTGAAGCACAGAGGCAACACCTCGACGACCATTTACAGCAACGGTACAGTATTGATCCAAGCAAACAATGACAATCTTGACTCATTCGACGCCCTCTTCCCCACGCCACACAACGCCCCCACCCATCTCCAACATACCCACTCGAACAACCCCTTAGCCACCAACAGACCGACCCCCCTGGAGAATTCACAAAGCAACGCCAAGACACCCCACACCACCCCCAACTGACACCCCCCAACGCCACCTTCTCCCCCTCCTCCCCGGACTTGCGCAATACATACCTCTCAGCCAGAACCAATCGAGAGTACGTCTCAACCGAGACTCTCCAACCCCATGCAGAACTCCACCTCCCCCATCTCCACAATACTATTCCCAAGAAGCAGCTAGTGTAATTGACTCTCAGCCATTGTCTCCTAACCTTCTCCTTTCACCAACTCTCAAAAAAGTGACACTTGAATCACAATGTGCATCCCCACGCCACATGACCTCGACCACCCCCAAGGGCAACTTAACACTCACACTGTGAGACACTCTCTCACCGGCAAGCTATCTCCATCCCTGGACAGATCCACTTGGGACAGCAGAAACCTGAACTCCACCACCCCCTACTCTTCGATCATGACTCAGATGACTGACGACACTAGAAAACCAACTAGAGACTGTAATACAGGGCATCAACAATATCATATCATAGCTCTCATCACCTCTGGAGCCTTCCCAACGCCTTCACCTCCCATTCACAGTTACCAACACTAAACTCAAAAGCCCCCCTAAGGCTCAATGGCACAGCTGGACTAAAACCCCCCTCCTGAATGAGCCTCGAAGACCCCAAAGAACAACCACAGCAATGTCCATGAGTAAGGTGACCTTGCGAACTCCTATGATGCATCTTCAGCGATCAACTCCGGCTCCAAAATCCAGCTGATCTCAGGACTTGGAAGAGAACGCTCCCCACCTAGAACGCTGAGGCGTCCAGCTGTCCTCACTAATATCCCCATGATGCCCCAATGAAGAAACTCAATGACAAGGGGTTGACCAAATGCATGCTCATTAATTGTAGATCGGCACCAAGCATGCCACTGAACTGGCAGAAACCATCCTCACCAACGACATAGACATCACGTTCCTTACAGAAACATGGTTAAATGAGTCCTCCCTCCAATCATGGACATGCTTGTCCCCCCGGGGTTCTCAATCATCAATAAAGATAGAAGGAACCACCGAGGTGGGGGGATTGCGATCATCCATAAGAGCAACACCTCCATAATGGAATCAGACTCCTTCAAATATAACTCATTTGAATATCGAACCATCACGATTTAGACAAGTGACAATATAACGCTAAACTGCCATCTCCTTTACCATCCTCCTGGCAACACCCCTGCATTCGGAGAACACCTTTCAGACCTGATAACCCACTGCTCTCTCCTAGACTCCAACAACATAATACTAGGCGACCTCAACTTACATTGGAACGATGAAAACAACTCTCTGATCCAATCCCTGACCGAACTTCTTCGCAACAATAATCTTACCCAGCATTGCACAGAACAAGCCCATAACAAGGGGGTAATTCTAGATGCCATCATAGCTCACGAAGACACAATTACTATTGAACATATCCTTCCTGTTGACTGGTCAGATCACCATATCATTCTATTCCACATCAATCAGACCTGCCACCACCTACCCCCTACACCGGAATCCCCACATTGGGTGAGAAATCTAAGACAGATCCCCCTTCCCGACCTAGAAGAAAGGGTAAGCTCACTCCTTCCACCACTGCATGCGACCTTTCGACAACTGAACTCACCTCGCACTACAATGCAACAATGATTACCATTCTCAACCAGATTGCCCCCTGGAAGCAAAAGAAGCCAGGACCATTTATTCAAGATCTTGGTACAACAATGACTTAAACTCGGAAAGAAGAAAACTAAGAGCTGCAGAAAGACTCTGGAGAAACAACCCAACCATAGTCCACCCTGACCTACTCAAATCCGTAAGCAGGGAATATAAAATATACATCAAGAATGAAAAAACCTCGGGGCATATTACCAACAACTAGCGATATTTATCGCTAAATGGGCTTAGCGAAATTTTTTCTATCCCCGTGCTTCGCCTGATTTTATCACAGAGATAACTTGCTATTAGCAAAGTTTATCGCAAATGCGATAACATTTCAGGCGTTAGCAGCGAAATGCATGAATATCGCTGGTAATCCAGCGATATTCACGCATTATCGTTAATGAGGACTTAGCCATAATATCCAACTCCCATTGGATATAATGGCTAAGAACTGGTCTGAGCAGGCGTTCGTTTTTGGAGATATTCACGCTTAACGCGAATATTTCCATCGCTACGCCTGCCTTGCTAATAGGCGATAGCGACATCAGCGACTGCTTTCAGTCGCTAACAGGTTGGGTACGCCCACTTTGCATGTCATTAGCGATAAATATCGCTGACATGCAAAGCGGGCCCCATACCGCTCGCTATCGCCTACAAGCTGTCGCTAACTGCTGATAGCGACTACTTGCTAATAGGGCAATAGAATTATCGCCGCTAAAGCGGCGATAATCACATATCGCCCGCCTTGGTAATATGCCCCCTCATTCTTCTATAATGCACTAAACAATGCCAAAACTCGACCGAAAGTTAATAAAATGTATTTAAGTAAATATATGTATATGTACACATTTTTTGTGTTTATATTTATTAAATTAACTTTATTAATTATAATTAGTTAATATATATATAACATTTAATTTATTTTAATACTAATATTAATATTATTTCATTAATTTTATTTAAGTAATGTTATTTTTTAAAGTCGATATGTTTTACTTCTATCTTTTTTACATCAATATTTTTGTGTCGCTATTATTTTACTTACCTGTTTATGTAAAGGAAGTAGATATTTTTGTTATCGATATTTTCACATTGCTATTTTTTTCATAGATATTTTAACATGGAACCTCTTGGACATAGTGGAGTTTGCAAAAAACTGACTTAGTACTATGCCTTTTAGCATGAAAGTAGAATGAAGTCTGTATTCTTGAAAATTTGAAATTGTAAAAAGCACAAAAATCTTAGCAAGTGATCTATTTTATATAATAGATAACCTTGCCATTTTGTCAACTATTGTCACTGGAAAAAACATGAAAATTAAGTAAGGAAATGTTAAATAAATCCCATTCAATTTTTCTAGAAATCCTTATTGGAACAGAAGGTAGTCGTTTGCGTATCCGAAGTCCCCAAAATTAAACCTGAGATTACTGTGCTTCAGGCGGGCATGGTGAAAAAATGCAGGATGTAAAAGCAATTGAAAAAAAAATAAACTTTTGAGACAATAAGGGGACAACAGAATTAGGAAGTACTAAAGAACAATTGCTGCTCGGTTTGACAGCTGGTGGCTCTGCACTGCTTCCAACTTCAGATTTAGGACCTCGATTTCAGGTACTTTTACTCAAAGGAAACTACAATAATGAGAAGGTGTGTACAGCACAGAGTAAACGTGCACATATGCATGAAATGAAAAGGGGTACATTAAGTCATTGTAGGTATCTAGATCATCCCTGGAGCTAATAATGAACTGGTGAGGTTCACCTTGTACTGGTGGTTTCTAATGTTATTGACCACTCAGATCAATTGCATTAAACTAAAACACTATGGGGCCCATTAGGATGGCGGGCAGACTTCCGTCCGCCCTCCACCTTAGCGGTGCTGGGACCAGCCGCCAGTGGTGCAGCGGTCCCGCACCGGCTATTAGGATGCCACCGCCACCATGGCGGTGGCATCCTCCATTCCCAGCATTGTGGCGGGCTGTGCTCACAGCACCACCCGCCACAATGCTGGGAATGCACTCCGTGCATTGTCATGCAGAAGGTGTCAGGCACCGCGAGGTGCCTGCCACCATGTCCATGACAATGCAGGGGGATACCATAGGTACCCGCCATGTGCACCCCCCACACCCTAATAACCTGGGGGCCCGCAACGGCCCCCGAAAGCAGAATCTGCATCACTTTAAGGCATGTTTCCGCCCCCATACTAATATGGATGGCAGTGTCTAGCAGACACCGCCACCATATTAAACCGTTTTCTGCCCGGTCGACTTGTCGACCGGGCGGAAAAGTGGCGGACGATCTTCCCGTCTGCCGTGGTACCCCCTGTCATACTACTATGGCGGGGGTAAATGTGTGGTAAATAAATAAATAATACCCTATTTTTGAATGAATAAATGAATAACAGATAGCTCAATAAATAAGAGTCAAGATTCGAGGTAGTAGGAGTTTTGCAGGTTTAATACAGCATAAGGACAGGAACAGGACCACCTGCACAGGAATAGGATGGCAGCTGCCGGGGACAGGATCGGGAATGACGGCGTAACTTTTAATAACAGTACATGAGCATATATACATAACGCAAACACATAACATTACATTGCAATAGGCGTAGCAGTGGGTGGAGCAATAGGCGTGACGCGTAGCAGTCGCGAAAGATAAGGGTGAAAGTAGGTGTAACAGGGCGTATACATAGACATGTGATGCAAACGTAACAGAATATGTCATGAATGGGGCGGAAACCATGGAGGGGGCTACCTGAGGAGCCGGGACCTCTAACCTGATGGTGCGCGCAAACTGGCAATGACGTATCACTAGGAGAAGCTGGGGGCTTCGAACTCTGTGCTAGGAGCAGAGACTGAAGTCTGGAGAGTCAGGGCGACATGTACCTAAGCAGTATCTAGTATCTGATGTTTAGGGAACATGTTGATATAAACTAGAAGTCAGGAGGGGAAAGGCTAACAGACACTAAGACTGGACCATGCATTATTCTACATGTAGTGCGTGATGAAGAATATTAAATGACCATTAATACAGTATTTCTCTAACATGGGGCCGTAAAGGCTAGACAATGACGGAAACTATTGATGCAGTTCAGTAGCTTTAGGAATGCAGAGGAAGAGGACTGAACTGATAATCTGGAATCATAACATACTCTTGGCAGACTCAGAGGCAGGGCCAAGCTGAACCGGGCACTGCGAGGCAGGCAGTAGGTGAAGGGTCGAGGATACAGGTGGGGGTTGTATCACTCCTCCGCGGGGCTTCAGGAGACAGGAGACAGGAGCTGAATCTGGTGTCCGGGCCCTTTTGAGGCCTGGAAACGGGGACTTTACAATGGAATAACGTGCACACTGAGAAACGTGGCAACGTAGCTTTACATAGGCCTGATATTCGTAGTATTCACGAGAACTGGAAACTGCCATACTAAAGGTGGACACAACTGTAATTGCGTCTTTAATCAAACATGGGGAATAACATATGCATATTAATCATGCACATATAACATATGATGGAGGACGCGTAGGGACACAGAACATGGCAAAATTTACTTTTCCACATTCCCTCCTTGTCACTACGTTTCATCAGGAAACATCAATATTCATGATACCATCTATCATTTCATACAGTATCATTTGCTCGTCTCGAATTTTCTTGGAACGGGATTTAGAACGGGGCTTGGGACTAGGAATACAAGAGGTAGCACAAATGCCGCAAAGCGCAGGGTCACATTGTATACAGAGGCAGCAGCTGAATATAATCGTTACTGCAATACCTAGAAAGGACAAGACTTTCCATCCCCAGGCGGAAATTATATTCCAGAACCAACCGGACCATGTCCAGGTGCCTGGATCTTGGTGCAACAGATGGGCAATTTTATGGAGTCTGGTTATAGCTGAATAAACAGACGGCGCGTTATTTGGAATGAAAATGCAGCAACTAGATCCGATGACTCTACAGGCCCCGCCCCTATCGGCCAGTATGACGTCAAGGACGAGACGATTCTGCAAAACTACAAATCTCATAGCAGATTGCTCTTCGGTTAAGTTACCTAGAGCAGAGGCAGTCTCATTGACTACAGCTTCAAGGGTTCTGGTTAACCTGCGGATTAGTTTACTATTCTGGATAGGTCCTATAAAGAAAAAGAAACCTCTATTGAAATCTGTATACTGTTCTAGAGCAGTTTCAGTATAATCGACAATTGGGGACTCCCTTCTATGTCTAATGTGTACTAGATGTGTGTTTCTATGATAATCAGATGGGGCTAGGAAAACTGGTGGCAGTAGGAAGGCAATGTAACAGGTTCCCTCCCAATCGAGGGGCAGACGAACATATGCAGTTTGACCACAAATAAAATAAGAATGACGTGAAGCTTTGAAGATAGATTTCCCACTGTCACTATACTTGACAATAGTAGTACAATCACTATGTCCTACGTGTACGGAACCATTATTTCGGACACATAATTCGCCTTTGACTGGTAGTACTGAAATTGCAGGTAAATCTGGAGTGGAATCAGACTGAACATTCAGGACCATGAAATTCGAAGAATAATTACCTAAATTGTAAACTTCATTTTCTAGATCTAACCCGATTCTGTGGGGGAGACCTTGCTTGTCTGGAAAACATGTACTGTTAAGAAAAGACATATCTGTTGAGGATGACGTTAACGTGGACCATGCTCCACACGAACCATTATGTGAAAAAGGATAAGGAAAGAGTGGCAGAACTCCCTTCGGTGTCTGGAAAGGGGGGAGTCGACCACACACCCAACAATTAGTGGCATTGCTGGTTTGGTGTGAATAATGTAACATGCGGATGAAAGAATTATTTCGCATAGCGAGGCGGTAAGAGAGTTCATGAGGAGGCAGATCACTTAACATATGCTCTACTGTAGCATTAGCAGACTTATTTACATGAGAAACTGGGAAACACAGGTAAAATGCGTAACTGGTGCAGGAAATCATAATGCTGAGAAATAATATGAAACATAGAAAAATGATACATCGGATTGAGTTTTGACTAACTCTCTCACTATGGGGGTCTATTTTATACATGTCAGAAACAGTCTAACCGTTTCACCTAGGGGAGGACTTAGACAATCAAACTGGCTGACTTATTTTACTAGACCGGAGTTTCAACTTATACTCCTGCTGCGGAGTTTTCTCTAACAGGGGAGGGTTTGTAGCAATGTCTTTTGCGGGACAGTCCTTGAGAACAATATTTTGGCAATCCTTCAAATCCTGGGAAATGTTCTTTGAGACGGGTTTCAGTCCATAAAACTTCTTCACGTGCGAAAGGTGCACCCAGCCTTTGCGACCCTCCAACTTCACGGCCGTACGGGTGGCGAGGAGGACCTGTCGGGGCTCCTTCCAGCGTGGCTCCAGCGGACTTGAGCGGTCAAAATTCTGGACAAGGACCATGGATCCTGGAACGATTTCATGCGGTGCCACCTCGGTATTGTCTGGAAATGCGGCGGCAACCTGTGAACGACAAGAGTTGAGGGCAGACATCAAGGAAGCTAGGTAATCTGTCAGCATATTACTTGAAACATCGGTAATACTTCGGGGTCTAGGAGTACCCCACATGTTAGGGGGGCGGCCGAAAACGACCTCATACGGGGACAGACCTGATCTGGAATGTGCGACCATGCGCATATAGAACAAGGCAACTGGCAGAGCTACTAGCCAGTCCACACCTTTCTCTTTACAAATTTTTGCGATGCGAATTTTCAGGGTCTGGTTATGTCTCTCTACGAGACCGGCTGCTTCAGGATGGCGTACACAATGGAACTTCCACTGGTACCCTAACAATAGGGAAACGTGTTTCATTAACTCTGATGAGAATGGCTGGCCGTTATCAGAATATACGACCCTAGGGAGTCCATAACGGGGGAAGAACTCACGAACCAACTGCTTGGCAGTGGTCGCAGCTGTGTAATCTGGGACTGGATATGCTTCTGTCCACCTGGACAAAGCGCATACAACTACAAGGACATACTTGAAACCTCGACATCGCTCCATCTGAATATAATCCATCTGGAGGACTTCAAAAGGGTGGTCAGGAGGCTGGAATCCCCCTTGTTCCACCGGGACACTTTTACCTGGATTAAACTGACAACATATCATACAGGTACGGACTTTCTGCTTGGCTGCAGCTCGTAAATGCTTGTTGAACCAAATGTTCTGGATACTGTCTAACATAGCTTTTTCTCCTAAATGTGCTGGACTATGTGCGGTATTGATAATGACTTGAACCATAGAGTCGGGGAGAAACCATGTGGCTCTACCCTTCGTTAACCATCCTTGATCTGTCTGGACCCCTCCTTGTTCGGACCATTTCTTGATTTCTTCAGGAGTAGCATGTAACTGGATATCTATGACATCTTGTGTAGGGTCCTTAACTGTCATGCATGTAGTCGGATCTGGAGTGTGTGTCATGTTAACTGGAATGTCTGGAGTCTGTGCTGTAAGCTTGGCTGTGCGATCTGCTAGATCGTTACCCTGGGAAATAATGTCAGTAACTTTCGTATGTGCTTTGCACTTCATGATAGCAATGGATGTCGGTAAATGTATGGCATCTAACAGAGCTTGAATAAGGAGACCATGCTGAATCTTGGTTCCATGAGAAGTCATGAAACCTCTCTCCTGCCAGAGCACTCCAAAGTCGTGTACAACTCCGAATGCGTAGCGTGAATCTGTGTAAACATTAACTTTCCGGTTCTTAGCGTGTATGCAGGCTTGTGTCAGAGCAACTAGCTCTGCTGCTTGAGCGGACAGGGTGTCAATACGGTGTGTTTCAATAACCTCGGTGTCGGTAGTCACTGCATATGCGGCGACTAGTTCTCCTGTACTTGTTCTCATACATGAACCATCCACATAAAGTGTCAGGTCGGGATCTGGTAACGGAATATCTGTCAGATCTTGTCTTGGCTTTGTCGTAATGTTAACTACTTCCACACAGTCATGTGTGTCCGGACTTAAAGTAACTGATGGTAACAATGTAGCAGGATTTAAAACGTTGCAGCGTCTGATTTCTATGTGTGGCTGGAACAGTGCCAATTCATAACCTGTTAAACGTGCAATTGTCAAATGCTGAGTCTGTGTTCGGTTTAAAAGAACTTCCACGGAGTGTGGAACTTGTACTGTCAGGGAGTGTCCTAAGACTATGGAATCACTTTGTCTGATAGCTAGTGCTGTGGCTGCAACTGACTTGAGACACGCAGGCAGAGCCTGGGCTACAGGATCTAATGTGCTCGAAAAATAAGCACATGGCTTGTATTGTCCTGCTTGATCTTGTGTGAGAACAGATAATGCTGTACCTTCACGTTCAGTGACGAAAAGTGTAAAAGGCTTACTGTAGTTTGGTGTAGCTAGAACTGGAGCTTGACATAGGGCTTTCTTTAACTCATTGAAACTGAGTGTATGTTCAGATGTCCAAGGGAGGACAGTCGATACGGCTGCCTCCTGTGTCGTTAATTGTATCAGTGGCTTGGCTAGGAATGCATACTGAGGAATCCATTGTCGGCAATAAGAAGTGAGGCCGATAAAAGCACGTACCTCCTTCTGGGTCTTGGGCTGAGGAAGACTCGCTATTAACTGGATACGGTCTGGTGTCAACTGCCTACCCCTCTTGGACAGTAAGTGTCCCAAGTAGACCACTTGCTGGACACAGAATTGAAGCTTAGAAGGGGACACCTTGTGCCCCATCTCGGCTAGGAAATACAAGACTGTAAGGGATGCTCGCTCGCAATCACGTTCAGAACGGGCTGTGATCAGTAGATCATCGACATACTGGAGCAGAGCAGTGTCAGTTGGCATGTAAATGTTGTCTAGTTGTCTCTTGAGTGCTTGACTGTAAATACTAGGACTTTCTGTGAAACCTTGAGGAGCTCGTGTGAACATATAGCTCCTTCCATTTAAACAAAATCCGAAAAGGAACTGGCTGTCTGGATGAATGGGGACACTGAAAAATGCATTCTTGAGGTCTATGACAGTGAAAAATGAAGCTTCGGAATCAATGGCTGTTAATAGGGAAGAGATATCTGGGACTACTGGATACTGGGGAATAATACATTTATTAAGTTCTCGTAGGTCAATCACTAATCGATATACTGGGGGTGCATTTGGATCAGTACGTTTCATGACTGGAATGATCGGAGAATTGCATACATTGGAGTCAGTTTCTACAACTACTCCTTGAGCGATGAGCTCGTCAATAATTTTGGATAAGGCTGCTACAGCCTCAGGTGGCAATCTGTACTGTCTGATTCGTGGTAACACTACACCTGGCTTGAGAGTCACACGATGGGGTGTGATCTGCATGTAACCTACATCAGTTGGACCTTGCGCCCATAAATGCTGCGGAACATTAGACAATCTGGGATCAAAATCTCGTAATACATAGTGACCCTTGAAGTCATGTAGGAACAGACGTATTCCCTCTGGGGAACAGCATATAACTGCACCTAATTCTTTCAGTGTTTTAATGCCTAATAGGTTTTCTGGACATGACTTAGTAAGTAACAGGTCAGTAGTACGGGACAATGGACCTACTTCTAGAGTAACTGGCTTTGATATTTCATTTACGATGGGTTTTCCTGAAAATCCAAGGGAAACATTTCTTGAGCCTGAGAGCGGAGCCCCTGGAACTTCGGCGTGACTAATTGTGGTCCTACTTGCCCCTGTATCAATCAAAAACTTTCTATCTTTCCCTAGTACTTGACTGTGAACATAGGGACCTTCTTGATCTACAGGTATCTCGATGAGAGGCAAGCCTACCTCCCTCTCTAGGCTGTTTCACGAATACTGCTGGTACTCTGGATACTCAGACTGTGCATACTGGTACATCTGCTGTGTAACATGCTGTGTTGCAGCGATGGGCTGCAGTGCTGTAACTGTCTGTGGTGCATTCTGTGGCTGAGGAGTCTGTGAAACTTGTTCTTGTCTAGGCGGACGTGGTCTTTCTTTAGTCTTACCGGTAGCTATGTTATGTTTCAGAACTGCACACTCGTTTATAAAATGACCTGGCTGTTTACAATAATTGCAGTTCCCTTTAACGGGAGCTGCAGGATGACTGGCTTGATTTGGACCCCTCTTCTGACTGTCTTGAGGAACAGATTGTGCAACTAGTACTTTCATTTTCGTGTCTTTCATACGCTTCCTTTCGTGGTCTTGCTCTTCCCTGATTCTATTCTGGTGGTATTGGAGCATCTGTAACATCTGGGACGGGGTATTAGCTTGCCAGGTACTTTCGACTTTCAAAACTCGATTTTTAATTTGTGGGCTTGAATTCTCGACTAATTTAGTAACAAAAAGATGAGGGTATGACTCACTACTTGTCTTGAGGCCACTGTTGATGCTAAAACATTTCTCAAATCTAGAATAAAAATCACTAATGTCTTCATCCTGTTTCTGTTTACAGGCTGGGATTGCATCCCAGTCTTCTTTTCTAGTTGTCAATAACCTAGGCAAAACTTGTATTAATAATTCCGGTAATTCTTTACATTTCGCTCCAAGACCGGTACCTGGTACTCGTGCCTTATCTTCAGCTTCTAGAACTGCCCAATCGATCTTTTTCTCTCCCACCTCCCATTCTTTTTCCTTGAGCTTTTCATACACCCCTGCGGGCAGCAGAACTTTTAACATTTTAATTATATCTGGATACGTGTATTCTCCCATACGGAGCATGTCTTTTAATTCTCGATGGAACCCTGCTGGATCTTTATCATGACAGGGAATTAATTTCTTCATCTCTAGGAGTTCCATCTTTGTAATCGGAGTGTAAACAAACACTCGTTCTAGTTCGCCACCTGTTCCTCTAACTGGGTGGACTTCTCGTAACGGATTCTGTCTCTCCATGTAAAATGGTTTACTTTCTGGGGGTGAGACATGAACAAAATGCGGGTTCAAAAACGTTCTATATTTGTGACGTTGTTCTAGAACGACACTAATTAAATCGGTACCTAAACCTTTCCATCTATACTGGAGTAACTCGTTCAGGATATCACGTAACGGGCCTGGATCAGAGTGCTGACCCTCATACAATGTAATGAGGTGCTGAATCATATACATACCCGCCAGTCGTTGCTCGGCTGGGGGCAATTTCAGAAACATTTGTGCCACTATTTCGTCTGGAAAAGTGGTAGAATCAGTAATCCATCGGACTAGTTCTTGTTCATGCATGGTACTCAACTCACTGTAACCGATTCGTGATTTCAGAATGTGATCGGTAGCTTGGAATACTTGTTCTAGAGAACCTTGTTCTGGTGCTGGATGATGGAAAGTAGACTTGTGTTCTAGGCGTAAATGGCGATCTGGAAATCTAGATTTTCCTACATACGCTATTCTGTCGGGATTCTCGTCCTCTACCTCTTCAGTATCAGAGTTACTTTCTTTCTCGCTTACTTGTGCCGCTTTACGTTGATCGTGTAACCTTATTATTTCTTTACGAATTTTCTTGTACATACTGTCCTTAGCACTGATAGTCTTGTGCTTACCCTCGGCTATACTATTACTCCACTTCATCAGGGCTCTCATTTCGGCCTGATTTTTGGACGGGTAATCTTGTTCTCTTATTAGACAATTAATCAGAAACTTTAATATCATGAGCTGGGTCTCAGCTTTCCTTTGGGACATGACATCACTAATACTTTCTGGATCTTCCCCTGTACGGATGAAACGATATATTCTGTCTAGATCTTCCTTCATATCCGGTAGGGTGACTAGATACTCGGCCACATTCCTTACGCGTAATGAATATAAAACCATATCATCCTCGCCTGGGACTGGGTCATAACAGCATTCGGCAAGGGATTTTCTTATTTCTGCAACAGACTGATGTCTGGGCGTACGTTGTGACGCTTGCATATGTAATTCGGCTGTCGTCAAACGCTTATGTGGCGGCGGGGTTTGAGGAGGACCTCCTCCTGCGGCCCCTAAACTAGAATCATCAACTGATGCTTTTCGTCTTTGCACCGCAGGAAGTTGAGATGCGGGCTGGACTTGTATGGCGGGCTGGACCGGGGGGACCGTAACAGGTACTCCGGTGTCTGGAGGAGCGGGAAGTGCCTGATTTACAGGGGCTGGCGGAGCGCGAACAGGATTTGCATATTCTGGGACTGTGTCGTCCAAATAGGACGAAATGAAAATATCAGCTGCGGTCGGTTTGTGACGTAGCTTGGTCGGAACTAATGGTGGCGGAAAGTTACTGGATGCCTCCGGGGTCGCTTTTGGCAGGCCCTCGGCAAGAAGAGGATACATACCCTTAATAAGGGCATTCCTCTGTCTCTCTGATTGTTCAGTTCTAATTCGTTCACCTATCTCGATTAATTCTTTTTCTTGCGCTCGTTCTGAGGATTCTCTACTTAATTCTGACTTTCTGATTTCTTTTTCGGTTCTTTTATGAGCTTCTTTGCGCCATAACTCGATGGCATCTTTCTGTGACTGTCTGGCTTTCTTTTTCCATAATGCTTCTTCTACTCTCATGATGCACTCGGCATCCCATGTACCCGATACGGGCCATCTATACTTTTCTTCTAACTGTTTGGTATACTCTACCCATAAATCTAGATACAATATGGCACTTATGCCATGCTTCTGATACATAAAATGACCTGGACTGTCCCTAGGCGGAACTGGAACTGCTGCTTCCAGCAGACCCTTTCTAGTTTTTAACTGACGTAACTTAGAAAACAAGGGCATGACTGGACTGTAATCTAGACACAATACAATACACAATGAACACGATACTTATTCCCCATTCATACCACGACATTAAAATACATGAAGAACATCATAACATAACAGTTCGGACAGAATATTACCTGGAATACTGAGAACAGAAACACAAGAATTTCTCGAGAACGGAACAGACTAGAGTTACTGGATGCACTGCTGAAACAGTACGGAACATACCGGTCCCATAAAGGGACGCATCAAGACCCGTATCCACCTAGGTGAACACTTCGTTTATGGGTCTGTGTACCACCAACCCACGGACCAGAGTCAATTTAGATTGACCCTGTCTAGATACTACCCCAGCGACGGTACTCACCGGGCAGCAAGAACGGAAGGCCTCGGATCGGACTGGACTGCTACGACGACGGACGACGAACTTCGGACTTCAGTTACGGGTGGACCTCCGGATACCTCGGACCTTGGACTCTCGGCTTGGGCTCTGGTCGGGACTCGCCGCGTTCCTCCACCGTCTCGTCTGGATGCTGGACCGCCTCCTCCGTGGGCCTGAGGGATACTTGAAGCAGAAATATCTGCCGGTGCGCAGAAGAGTTCCGTCACGACTGCAGAGGGTCAGGGGGTCGGCGTGGCTTCACCGACGCGTGGGGAAAGGGCAAGTCCCTATTCGGGCGCCATTATGTGGTAAATAAATAAATAATACCCTATTTTTGAATGAATAAATGAATAACAGATAGCTCAATAAATAAGAGTCAAGATTCGAGGTAGTAGGAGTTTTGCAGGTTTAATACAGCATAAGGACAGGAACAGGACCACCTGCACAGGAATAGGATGGCAGCTGCCGGGGACAGGATCGGGAATGACGGCGTAACTTTTAATAACAGTACATGAGCATATATACATAACGCAAACACATAACATTACATTGCAATAGGCGTAGCAGTGGGTGGAGCAATAGGCGTGACGCGTAGCAGTCGCGAAAGATAAGGGTGAAAGTAGGTGTAACAGGGCGTATACATAGACATGTGATGCAAACGTAACAGAATATGTCATGAATGGGGCGGAAACCATGGAGGGGGCTACCTGAGGAGCCGGGACCTCTAACCTGATGGTGCGCGCAAACTGGCAATGACGTATCACTAGGAGAAGCTGGGGGCTTCGAACTCTGTGCTAGGAGCAGAGACTGAAGTCTGGAGAGTCAGGGCGACATGTACCTAAGCAGTATCTAGTATCTGATGTTTAGGGAACATGTTGATATAAACTAGAAGTCAGGAGGGGAAAGGCTAACAGACACTAAGACTGGACCATGCATTATTCTACATGTAGTGCGTGATGAAGAATATTAAATGACCATTAATACAGTATTTCTCTAACATGGGGCCGTAAAGGCTAGACAATGACGGAAACTATTGATGCAGTTCAGTAGCTTTAGGAATGCAGAGGAAGAGGACTGAACTGATAATCTGGAATCATAACATACTCTTGGCAGACTCAGAGGCAGGGCCAAGCTGAACCGGGCACTGCGAGGCAGGCAGTAGGTGAAGGGTCGAGGATACAGGTGGGGGTTGTATCACTCCTCCGCGGGGCTTCAGGAGACAGGAGACAGGAGCTGAATCTGGTGTCCGGGCCCTTTTGAGGCCTGGAAACGGGGACTTTACAATGGAATAACGTGCACACTGAGAAACGTGGCAACGTAGCTTTACATAGGCCTGATATTCGTAGTATTCACGAGAACTGGAAACTGCCATACTAGAGGTGGACACAACTGTAATTGCGTCTTTAATCAAACATGGGGAATAACATATGCATATTAATCATGCACATATAACATATGATGGAGGACGCGTAGGGACACAGAACATGGCAAAATTTACTTTTCCACAAATGGGTGGCGGGCGGGGAAGGATGTAGTGCGGATCACCCCCGCCATGCGGGCGGTGGCTATCCGCCCTACATCTTAATGACCCTTAAATATTGGTGATTGTAATGGAGTGGAGAAAATAGCTAGCAAACACTTGGACCTAATGATGCTACTGCATGCATTGCATACAAATGGAATCAAAATAACACAATGATTTCGTGGGGTTTGATTAAGTGGAGGGGAACAATAAAAATACACTATGGAAATGGTGAACAGAAATGAATAAATGGGACACACAAAGTGCTAGATCGTGCAATAGGTGCTGAGAGTAATAGGGCTGTGCCAGTGCTCAGGGTGTCTCTTTGGTGGCCATGGGCAAAACATTGACATAGACTCCCCCGCACTTTCGTTAGTCATTATAGATTGTGGGTTCAGAAATCAGCATCAAGTAGGTTAGAGGCACAACTGGTTCCTGCACTGTCAGAGTGAATATTACTTTATCTGCAATAAATTCATGGATATTGTGGCAAATTGTGTCATTTGTGCCACGGTCTGTCAAGCTAAAAATGTCAACATCTGTTTTCCTCATATCTAACACATTTATTGATGAAGATGGACTGTAGAACCTTCTCTTAAATCAACAGCTACTAGTTTCTGCCCTGGAAGTGTGCTGCCTCTTCAATCTGAGCTATGACAAGAAAGTGCTGGCCTAGTAGTAATCAATTTTGCCAGTAAATAATCTTTGGCAATCAAGTCACATTCCTATTTTCAAACGAAAACTTTTCAATCTTAAAATGAAGCAGGTAATTTACTGCTCATTTGCCCCTGGGGATTTGCACCCAATGCAGAGTTGAAGAAAGGTAGGGTAACAGTGAAACTGCATGCTCTGTGATATTTCATGCAGCCTCATGCCATAAAGCTCGCAAACAGGTAGACTTACAGCAGGAAGCCAGAAGACACTTCTGAAACCAGCAGCATGTCTTTCAAACCTTGCAGATAAGATGAATCTGCAGGCAGTCTGCTGGGGGAATGGTGCCTTACCTATTGATAGTGACCTTTGAATAATGAAGGAGGGAGAGCTATTAAGCTGAACAATTGACCCATAATCGATAATGATTATCTGTATCCAGAGGGTACTGTTGCTTTTTGGGCTGCAGATCTTTCTCCATCATCTCTCCAGTGCATACATTGTCACTTCCCCGTGAGTGCGAGGTCATTGCTCATTGAGCAGCTCTGAATTCCAACATGTAGGTGTGCCTTGGCAAACTGAAAATGAAAAACACAGAACCCAACCATCTGCTCCGAAGAAACAGTGCGCGAGGATAACATAAAACTAACGTCTTTTGGTACTAAATAATGAGAGTTCCTGCTTTGATGGTACTAATGTTTTTTACATTTCAATCTATTTGTATCCCTATTTAGCTTTTGCTAATTGATTTGTGTTCATCCATCTTTACTTTAGGTTTTGTTAAGACATTAAGCTGAAACTAGAGTAGTCCCACATTTATGAACCTGATAAATGTACACTCCTCTTAAATGCCTGACAAGTTTCAATGCTATGAATGCTCATAAATGATAAATCAATAGACTCATATAAACGCACATTTTAGTATAAACTTTGTGCACATTTACACCTTTTAACCACACAAAAATAGTTCTCTCTTCTTTTACACCCCTTTCCTAATTATATGTCATTCATATCTGACAGCATTTAGAATCACTCAAAATACAACTCATTTCCGTTTGTAAACATATTTAAAATGTATATACAGATAGGAAGTACATGGTTTATATCTGTCTTTATCTGTACAAATCAGTAAAACATACAAAACGGATGGACTTGTAAATAATATTTCACAGCATAACTGCGATTGAAGGCGCGTTTAAGAAATAATATTTCTGACACAAGATCACCTAATACTTGCAGTGCAAAGTATAAGATGCCAAAACTAAAATGCTTAAGCACGTTCTTGTAATGTATTCTGAGGTACGCTTTTGGTCAGCCGCTAAACATTTCCGTAGCAATGCTAATCCTGTTGACTTCAACATATCTAAAATATGTTAGGAATCTTGAGTTATACACAGAAGATATAGCACATGGGTGGCAGCAGCCGCTGCCGCTGCAGTCAAGAACGGTGGGGCGGTGGGCCTGCGGGCCTGCTGGGGGGGATTTCGAGAGACGATCAATTATTTAATTTTCCCTTGTGGTCGTCCCTCAAAATCCCACCCCAGCCGGCCCCACCGCTCTTACCTGCGGCGTCCGAGGATGGGTGGCAGTAGTGGATAAATAGTTCCTATACACAAGCACATCTGTGTTACTACTGCAGAGGTGCAAGTAGCGTGTTGAGTGTGAATACGTCATGGGGAGAGGTGTGGCGCCGCGGCCAGGGCGACTGACGCGGGGATCAGGGTTCGATCCCCGGCTCCGGCGGCAGGTTAGCCCAGCACCATGTGACTCTGGGCAATAGCTCGCTTAATCTTCCCGACGGCCCCCCCAGCGCCTAGAGACCCTTACGGGTGATTGTGCGCTTTACAAATGTGGATTATTATTTATTATTATTATGTTTCAAAGACCACGTCTAACAATACGTAGATAATGTGCTTCACTTCCACCAATTTGCCATGTTGACCAGGCAGAAGAGTTGGACACATTGGATCTGTACAAGAATATCTCAAATCTTTGGGAATTATGATAAATCCATTATAGACTAGGTTCAAGGGAGAATCCAGGTTATTAGTTCGAAAACCGAATTACAAGATATTAATTAGAAAGCCAAAATGCATGTCAAAAAGGATAACTTTAAGAACATGGATGTGCACATCACCTTAACCCCTCCCATGCTCATGGCGAGCTCAGCTCGTCATGAGCCATGGTTCCCGTGTGCTCATGACAAGCTGAGCTTGACATAACGGTTAGAATGCTCACACGCGGGCCTAATTCCCCTGCTGTGCGAGCGTTCTACAGAAACGGGTGTGGCCGTGACGAGCTCAGCTTGTCATGAGCACACAACCACCGTGGCTCATGACAAACTGAGCTCGTCACAAGCACAGGGGCGCTATGCACGCTCCCCCTCCCCCCAGCACAGCGGGGGAATCAGCCCCACAGGCAAGGGGTTAAATCCCCAGTTGAGCTGGAACGTAATATGGTCCCTTAGTTTAAGGGATGCAGAATGATCTGCAGATATATGGCACCCTCCCCCTCACAACCCTCAGAGGATCAGACTTCCAAAACTGTTATTTGGATTACCACTACCCAAATGACACTTTACCTCAATCTGTACCCATATCCGGAATGTTCTTTGGACTGGTTAACATGCCAGGATCTCATAGTACAAGTGTTTGCAGTCAGAGTTTGATGGCGAAATCATCTTCCTCGACTTACAGCTGTCTCATTGGGCAGCCCAGCTCATCATGATTAATAACTGGTTTTGCAATAGGGACAATCCAGCCAACAGACTGGAACCGGACTGGAGTAATTTGTTAATTTATCAGCAGGGAGGCAGAGACTAAGTATAAATTGTTTATTAGAGGAAGTACACAAGATGACCCCAGCCACAGCTGTGATCGCAAACGCCGCTTTCTTCAATCTCCTCGCAGGGAGCTTCACATAGAACGTTGGCCACTGTGACATTCTACTTGATGTCACAGTGGCATAAACCAACAAAACACATGGGGAGAGGGGTTGGTGATAGGAAAGGGATCCCCCCGTGGCGGAAGATACCACACATCCCCCTTCTCACACATTTAAAGCACAGTGTAGGTAAGGTAGTAACACATTTACAGACTATTTGTCAACATAATGTTCTATGTACTTGGAGTGGTAAATCTTCCTGCTGCTTGCCCTGGGAAAAGAATTAACCAGTCTGGAACGTCCCTGCTTAGGCCCCTCGTCTCTGATCATGGTACTGCTCTCATTCATAGAGGCGTTATTGGTGTCTACAATGGGGACAGTGTATTTAACTACCCTCCCCAAATTCCATATTTTCCCTTCTTGCGTCTTAACAGCATTATTAAACAATTTCACAATCTTGGTGGGTTCAGTGCACTCGGACCAGTGTGCTCTACCTTTGGGTGCTTTGATTTTGACCAGATCTCCCACCCGGAACTCCACCTCTTTGACCGCATGCTGTTTGTCAAATCTAGTTTTCCTCTCTAACATGGCTGTGCGTTCTCTGTTCTGCCACTGCGATTCCTTAGTGAGACCTGTCCACTCTTTATAGCACTTCATCCACCCTGGAACCAATCTTGAGTTTTGTTTCCTTGCTTTAAGCAACTCGAAAGGTGTCATGTTAGTGGTTTGGTGCGGTGTTAGTCTGTTAGTCTGTAGGCTTCAAGACGCTTCAAGACCTCGTTTTTCCAACACAACCCACTGGCCTTCGCTAGTTGGATGCCCTCCTTGATAGTTTTATTGAAACGTTCGACCATCCCATTCGTCTCTGGGTGGTACAGTGCGCACCGTTTGTGTACAATTCCGTTGCACTCTAGGAATTCTCTCATTTCCTTTGAGCAGAGCTATAATAATAATAATAATAAAAGAGCTTGTAAAGCGCTCAGTAACGCCATCGCGGCGTGTCCCCGCGCTGGAGCTATCAATGAAACAGCATGACATGCGATCCTATGCTCTACGCCGTGTAAAGATGTGTTTTAAGCAAGGCCCTAAACCGCGCTTCACTGTTCTCCAGTCTCAAAACAAGGGGAAGTTTATTCCATTGTTGAGCTGCTTGGAGCGCAAAGGATCGTCCACCTAATCTAGCCTTCCTTATCCTGGGGACTGTCAGCAGTCCGGCACCCTCCGAACGGAGGGTCCTAGTCGGTTCATAACGGCTGACTAAATCCTTTAGGTAAGCGGGCGACCTGTCCCAGACAATTCGGTGACAGAAAAGGAGGCACTTAAACAGCACACGTTTCTTCACAGGCAGCCAATGAAGCGCATCCAGCGTCTTTTGCGAGTTGGCTCTCCTAGGTCTTCTTAACACCAGCCTGGCGGCGGAGTTCTGTATGACTTGTAGGCGGCCTAGGCTACCCTCGGTTGCCCCTAGGAACAAAATGTTTCCATAGTCCAACCGCGAGGTCACCAATGCCTGTGTTAGTGTCCTTCTGGCCGCTAAGGGTAGGAGGTCTAAGGTTTTATTTAGGGTCTTTAGTACTCCGAAACATTTGCCCACCAGACGCCTTATGTGGCCATCATATGAGAGAGAGGGATTCATCCAGATTCCCAAATTCTTAGCCTCCTCACAGGGTATGGGAGAAGGACCCAGGCATGCCGGCCACCACTCAGCTGACCAGTTTTCACTTTTTCCCCCCACCACCAACACCTCTGTTTTAGAGCCATTGAGTTTTAGACAATGGGAGTCCATCCACTCGGCCAGTGCCTGCATGCAGGATTTAAAGTTGCTAGGAGTGTTAGAGGTGTTCTGCGATAGGGAGATCAGCAGCTGGGTGTCGTCGGCGTACGATACCAGTTCCACCCCAAATGATTGTACCACATTCGCCAGGGAGGCCATATAAAGATTAAAAAGAGTGGGGCTCAAAGCTGAGCCCTGAGGCACTCCCTGATCTAATGGTATCTCCACTGAGCGACATGTCCCTTGCTGAACCTGGAAACATCTCTCCGTGAGGAACGACTGTAGCCAGCACAGCGCAGGACCAACGACCCCGGCTTCGTTCAGACACCGCAGCAGAATGGAGTGTGCTACGGTGTCAAAAGCCGCACTTAGGTCGAGCATGATCAGGGCCATAGTATGGCCTGCATCTGCCCCTGCTCTTAAAGTCTCAGTGGCTCGCAGGAGAGCCATCTCCGTAGAGTAGCCCGCCCTGAATCCTGACTGTGAGGGATGAAGTACATTCCATCTCTCCAGGTGTTCCGTAAGCTGAGTGTTGACCACCTTCTCAGCCACCTTCGCCACGTATGGCAACAAGGAAATAGGTCTGAGGTTTTCCAGCACCTCCATGCTTACATTCGTTTTTTTCCTTATTGGCAGTACTATGGCCTTCTTCCACTCCATCTGGACTTGTTGAGTGAAAAAGGAGGTTTGTAGGACGTGTCTGATGTGGGGTTCCAGGGCTGTCAGGCCCTCTGAGATGACCCAGGCCGGAGCCGGATCGTTGGGGGAGCCAGACTTCACACTTCGACATAGCTTTATGAGCTTGTCAGCTGAGGGAACCTCGAATGTTTGTAATGAGGAATCAGGGGCTGCAGGGGAACTACCTGCTTTAAAATCTATGCCCTTATCTGGAAGTTGGGAGAAGGAGTCATAGATCGCTTTAACTTTGTTAGAAAAAAAAGTCAGCGACTCTATTGCAACCCTCCTTAGAGGCCTTTGTGGGGGTATTAGAGCTAGAGACTGAGGATATTTCTTTAAATATTTTGAACAGTTCACGCGAGGAGCTCTCGGCCGCCTCAATGCGTGTATGGAAATATTTGGCTTTAGCTCTGCGCACCGCATACTGATAGCTACGGTGAGCTGAGCTGTAACTGTTCTTTGCTAGTTCGTTCGGGTTCTTTCTCCAGCTTCTTTCAAGTTTTTTACAATTGGACTTGATTTGCTGGAGTTCAGGAGTGAACCAAGGGGCAGCTGCACCCCATTATTTGTCAGCAAACTGCTTGGCAATCCTTCCCTGATGAACAGTTCTAGCAAGAAATCTATGATGACCCTAGTAGTGATTTATGCTAAAAAGTTCACTTCTGGCCACCTGGAGTAGAGGTCTATCAGCACCAATATGTAGGGTGTGCGATGTTCCCCTGTCAGAGAACCTACGGTGTCTAAAGCCACATCCACCCAGGGACCCACAGGTAGAGGCCTACAGTGCATAGGGGTTTTATTTATTTAATTATTTATTTGAAAGGTTTTATATAGCGCTGGCTCCGTCCGAGGGTATCAGAACGCTTTACATCAGCAGAGGTAATGTACAATAAAGAACAATCATGGCATTTGAAACAAAAAACACATTGTACAGGTGCATTATACAGCAAAATAAGGGGAGGCAAAACACGAAACAGGAAGACTAATGGGAGAAGTTAGGGGAACATAGTGATAAGAGGTGCATATGGATGGAGAATGGCGATGGGGAAGCCAGTTGCCGGAGCCCTGGTATTAATGAAGATGGTACATGTAATAGTATGTCACAGGGGGCGTGGCTTGGCTGCCGATGAAAATGGACGGGTGAGCGCTGAGCTCCGAGGCGGCCTCCCCTATTAATCCTGATAGAGCGCATCCTGACGACCCTGGGACCCTGAAATTGCCCGCATCTCCTCCCGCACACAGAGTGGCCTGATCGGTGGTGAGGGGGTCGACCCTGCGGCCGTGTGGAGCCGCACCGTGCCTGGGATCTTGTGGGCGGCGCCGGCCATTTTCAGCGGCCTAGGTGATCGGCCGCATCCCCGGCCTCGATTACACAGGAGGCCGGCCTGCGGTTGGGGGCCGGCTGGCCGCCAGCTCACGGGAAGGTCGGAGCCCCGGATTTGCGGGCTCTCGGCGGCAGCGGAACCTGGGCTGCCTTGCAGCGGTGCACTGGAGGGGCTAATCTGGTGACGCCCGAAGGTGAGGAGGCCGGACACACTCTACGGCCCCGAGGGCCTGCCGAGCACCAGACGCGGAGCGCGGGATCGGGGGGAACCCGGTCCTGCACGGCCTACCCGGGGAGTGTTCGACCAGTACTGCAGGCTTGCTGCTTGCCGCCGGAGTGCCCTGCTGACGCCGGGAGGCCTGGCGGGCCGGTGCTGTGGACCCCCGATGTGGCCCGGTCTCTTGGGACCCTGCTGACTGCTGTGGACGTGGGGAGCTGGGTCCCGGCCTGGGAACCTACAGACGCGGCGGGGCCCGCCTCCCAGACTCGGTTCTCGCCAGGTGTGCTTCTACCTGGCCCCCTCGTGGTTGGGGTCTTGGATCTCTGCCTCTGACGCCATACTGTGGTGACCGCATTGACTGTCGCTCCTGGACTCGGAGGGGCAGCTCGCCCGAGAGGGCCCCTCGTGGCTGGTGTCCTGGACTGCGGAGCGTGTAGGCCTAGCGCTGGCAGGGGGCTGCTGACCTTGGGGGCCCGCGGAGCCGGCACGTGTGTGACGCGAGGAGTGTCCCCTGGACTTGCGGCCTTGTGGGCTGGACAACCGGCGCAGCGTGCACCCTCGACGGATATACCTGGGGGACGACATCACTCCTGATATTGGGGAGAGACGAAACTGGTTGCCTCCATGGGGAAGCACCTAAAACCTCCCCCCGAAGCTACTGGGGGAGTGGCGGATAGCCAGGACTCCACTCCGGACACTGGATCGGCGACGGGCCTGCCGCAGGGCCAACTGGAGCAGATCCTGAAGGCCATCGCCGACACCAGGGAGGCCTTGCACCATGACATCGGGCAGGTGTCCACGAGTCTGGGCCTATTACGTGCGGACCACGGCAGATTGGCAGATCGGGTCAAGCAGGCTGAGATCCGGGTGGATGCCCTGGAACCCGCGGCTAAGGCAACGGAGGCCTTGATGGGGGAGCTGCAACAGAGGGTGCAACTGCTGGAGCAGAGAGTGGAGGATGCCGAAGGACGCAACCGCCGCAACAACATACGCGTGGTGGGCCTGCCTGAAAAGATTGAAGGGACAGACATGCTGGGCTATCTGGAGTCCTGGCTGCGAGACGTGGTAGTACCGGAGGGCTTGTCGCCGTTCTACACTCTGGAACGTGCTCACCGGGTGCCGGCTCGGCCCCCGGCCGAGGGTCGGCCTCCTCGCCCCGTGGTGGCGCGCTTGCTGCACTACAGGGATCGTGATCTCATCCTGCAAAAGGCGCGAGCACTGGGGCCCTATAAGGTGGACAACGCCCAGGTTTCCATATATCCGGACTATTCCTTGGAAGTTCAGAGGCAGCGATCAACTTTTCTGGCGGTCAAGAAGGCTCTTCGGGAGGAGGGTATCCGCTACTCTCTCTTGTTCCCAGCCCGCATGTGGATCATGATGGATGGCCAATCTTCCTTCTACGATTCTCCCGACGACGTATGGGACTGGCTGGAGTTGTACAGGACCGGCGCGGATGCATATCGGACGTCTGGGGAACGGCGAAGGGCGACGCCGAGACCTAGGCGAAACAGGAGGCCCAAGAGACGACCGCCGAACGCTCGGACACGCTCTGTCTCACAGACTGAGCTGGAACGCAGGGATGCCCTCCGGGCGGTCTCTACCATTTCCAAGACGGTGGGATCGACATCTGCAGTGGAGTTGGGTTCCCGAGGGGGCACCGACGAGGTGGCATCGGAGGAGTCAGAGGCTGGTGGCCCCGAGCTGCCCCATGTCACTCCTGGAACTGCTGATGATTTGCTGGACGAATGATCTTAATGGCCCCCCCCGAAGTGGTATTGTATAAGCTGCTGTGTTCCTGATCTGGGTTTGGGGAGGAGGCATGTCACCCGGGTGGGCGAAGAGCTGGTGTTGGGCGGCTACCTTCTGCAGTGGCTCCTGCCATGAATAGGGAGGGGATGCGGGGCGCCTAGGGCGCGATGGGGAGAGCTGATTGGGAGATAAATGTTGCTTACAGTCCGTTGGAAATAGCGACAGGCCACCCTCCCTATCTCACACCTATTGTGGGACTCTGGTAGTTACCAGGGACTGTTCTTTTTGGGATTTAAGCATTTGGATGGGTTTCTACTGTTTGGAACCTATTCTGGGGGTGGGTGGGATGTGGGACTGTTGGGTGGCATCAGGGTTCTGGTTATGGGGGGTTGTCAGTGTGCACACGATTCCTTTTTCTTTCTATGGAACTGTACTTGTTACTGTGAATGGGGACCTTACCTGAGCTGAAGTGTGTGACCTGGAATGTGAGGGGACTGAATTCCATGCTGAAACGTCATAAAGTACATGCCTATCTTGTTCGCAGGGGGGTTCAGGCTGCCTTCTTGCAGGAAACCCACATTGACCAAACTGAGGGGCGGGCTCTACAGCGCAGATGGCGGGGACAAATGTTTTACACAACCTTCTCGGCCTTTGCAAGGGGGGTTTTGATTTGGGTACGGGCGGGGATTCCCTTCCAACCTTTGGTAACAGTGGTCGACCCTGAGGGGAGGTTTGTGGCTGTACAGGGCCGCCTAGATGGGAGGGATGTGACGCTTTGCAGCCTCTACGCCCCGAATGTGGAACAACCTGCCTTCTTTGCACGATTGTCTGGGAAACTGGCTACTGTCCTGGCCGACACGGTCCTGCTCGGGGGGGATTTTAACTCTGTACTGGATGTAGACTTAGATAGATCTCACCCACCACTGGCGCAGGCGACAGTTCACAGACTAGCGAAGAGCAGGAGAGAGTGGCAAAGTAGCTGGGGCCTGGTCGATGCATGGCGGACACAACACCCCGCAGAGAGGGATTTCTCCTTTTACTCCCCCCACACGATCTGCATGTTCGCCTTGACAGCATTCTCTGCTCACCGGACGCTCAAAGCCTGGTCCGCCACAGCGAATACTTGGCCAGGACAATATCCGACCATAACCCTTGCTTAGTAATGGTCCAATGGATGATGCGACGCCAAGCTATCCCGACGTGGCGGTTAAACCCATTGGCATTGGAGGACCCGGCATTTAAGGCCGATGTGCGCATTGGGGTGGAAGGCTATTTCGATGCAAATGTGGGCACGGCTTCCAGTAGGGCACTGGAATGGGACGCCTTTAAGGCGGTGATTTGGGGCGTCTGTATCTCAGCTACCGCAGGGGTCCGTAAGACCCTCCTGCAGGATGTTGAGTGAAGCGAGGGCCACTTGCGCGAAGAGGAACGGCGCAGCCACGCGACTCCTGCGGCTCACGGAGCGGTTTCGGCCGCACGGGAGGAAGTGGCGTCGGCAATGGAAAAGCTGCGCTGCTTTGACTATAAGGAGTTTCTTGTTCGAGCTCACGCTGAGAGTGACAAGGTGGGCTCACTGCTGGCGTGGTTGGCCAGCCCCGGGACCCGTGGCACTCTGATAGTGGCGCTGGCCACCCCGGAGGGACGCATGGTTTATACGCAATCGGAAATCAATGACCAGTTCCTCACGTATTATGCGCACCTTTATAGGAGCAGGATGCCGGATGCCCCGGTGGAGCTGGAGGAGTTCCTGTTGGCGGCGCAGCTGCCCCGGCTCGACCCGGAGCATGCGAACCACCTGGGCGGGGACATCTCTGAGGGAGAGATCAGAGTGGCCATCAGACACATGGCCCGCCGCAAGACCCCTGGCACAGATGGGCTGCCGATTGAATTCTATGCAGCCTACGCGGATGTACTGGTTCCGCAATTGCAGGCGGTTTATCGAGAGGCCTGGGACACCGGGATCTTACCGGCGTCTACTCGCGAGGCTTTGGTGATACCATTACTGAAGCGGGAAGGCAATGCGAGCTGCCGTTCGGCCTACCGCCCTCTCTCCATGCTCACAACGGACTATAAGATCCTGAGCAAGGTCCTTGCGACGCGGCTTCTGGCCCACATACGCACCTTGGTACACTGCGACCAAGCGGGCTTTATTCCCCAGCGCACCACCGCCACCTGTGTGCGCCGGCTGCTCCGGGTCATGGGGGGCGATGCCGCTGCTCGCCCGGGTGCCGCTGTCCTCTCGATTGACATCGAGAAAGCATTTGACAGTGTTGAGTGGCCATACCTGCTCCGTGTACTGGAGGCCTTTGGACTGGGTGAGCGCTTTGTGAAATGGACCGCCTTGCTCTACGCCGCGGCCAGTGCCCGTGTCAAGACGGGGGCCGCCATCTCTGCCCCCTACGCGGTAGGTCGGGGGACCCGGCAGGGATGTTCCCTGTCCCCCCTGTTATTTGCGCTCGCCATTGAACCACTGGCAGCTCACGCCCGAATGGGTCGAGCGTATGCAGGCCTTCCTCTAAGAGCCGACACCCACTACATCTCTCTTTATGCAGATGACTGTTTGCTGTTCTTGGCGGACACGGGCGGTTCCCTGCATGGGGCCGAGCGACTGCTGTCGGACTTTGGCCGCCTCTCGGGACTGAAAGTCAATTGGGGGAAATCCTGCCTCTTCCCGCTGGCGCCGGGGGCGGATGACTCCCAACCGGAGAGCGAATTACGATGGGAATACAGTTGCCTCCCTCATCTGGGTACACACATCTACCATTCGCCGTTGGCCCTCTTAGAGGGTAACATCAACAGAGCAATTCGGAACTTGCAGGGCTGCATGGGATTCTGGTGGACGCTGCCGCTTTCGGTCGCGGGACGAGTGGCGTTACTGAAGATGGTGGCACTTCCCCGATTGCTCTATCTGTTTCGCACTCTGCCGATCTGGATCCCTGCGTCGGTTTTTAACAGACTCCGCTCCCTAACCTCTGGGTTCATCTGGGGGTCGGGTAGACGACGAGTTGCGCTGGCCACGATGATGTGCCCCAGGGCGGACGGGGGACTTGCGGCCCCGGATTTCGAATGGTACTACTTGGCGGCGCAACTGCAGTGGCTCACCCAGGCAGTGGCTTTGGAATTCCGAGGTCCTGAGGGAGTAGCGGGCAGACTATTCCCGAGACACGTCATCTCCTTTATAATCCTGGGCCAGAAATTAGACCTCGCCCAGCTCACACTGGAAGAACGTACAATTCGTAGCTGCTGGCTTTGTTGCCACAGGCGCTCCGGTGCTGCTCGCCCTTATGCCCCTGAGATCCCGCTAGGAATGAGTACGGCCTTTCCACACGGCGGCGACTGGTCTGCGCTGGCGACATGGGAGGAGCTTGGCTTGCACATGATCGGCGATCTCTACAAGGATGGGTCACTGCTCACGTTTCAAGAGTTGCGGGACACTTACGATCTTCCGAGAGGTGACTTTCTGCTGCACGCCTCGTTAGTGGCTGGTATTCGCAGATACTGGAAGAGTGGGCTCGCCGAACCGCCGACTTCGGAGTGCTGGCAATATGTGGTCATGGCTGCTGGCACTTACAAGGCCGTCACCTGCCTTTACCGGAGGTTGTCGACTGCCACTCTGCGGCCCCTAGAGGAGCTGCGAACCAAGTGGGAAGGGGATATTGGGCGACCAATCCCTGAGTCGACATGGCCGCAGCTATTGCGACGGGCATGGAAGGGCACTAGGAATGCCAGGTTTCAGCTGATTCAGTTTTTCACCCTACACCGAGCATACCTAACACCAAATAAGATTTCGCAATATTTCGAAGGTGCATCATCGCTCTGTCCTAGATGCAGGACAACGGACGCGGACTTCGCCCACATGTTTTGGACCTGCAGAATGTTGGCCGGTTACTGGGAGGCGGTGATGTCCTGCCTGAATGCTGTCACGGACCGGCAGATCGATGCCGAGATGGGCACCTGCCTATTATTATGGTTCCCTCACACCCCCGTACTCGCGTTACCAGTAAGTTTTACGATCTGGGCTTGATACTAGCCAAAAGAGAGATCACCATGCACTGGAAATCTAGCCAGGGACCCAGCTACTTGCGTTGGAAGACCACTTTGGAGCGATGGGCAAAAGCGGAGAGTGCTTTGCGGCTGCGACAGGCCAGGAGCCTAGATAGTGACAGGGCTTTGGAGGTGGCTAGAGCGTGGGAGGCCCTGGTTGTTGCACTCCAGCAGCCTGACGGCGAATTGAGCGAAGACGAGGGGGGGACGCCACGGTAGGGGCACTGCTTTAAGGGGTACCTCACTTCCAGCGAGGCACACACTACTTACAAGTAACGATAGAGGTTCTGAGAGTTCAGATTCCCCATTGATAAGCGCTACTTACTTGTTACTACGGAAATGACTATGTTAATACCTGACTGATTGAAGGAGACGACTACGGCACACTGGCTAGGGGGGTGGGACACGGGGTGGGATCGGTTTGGGGGAATGTTTTATACAAAAGGTGTCTTGTCGGAATTGTAATGTTATCCTGACTTATTGGCTAATACCTTATTGCTTTCTCCTTTGTACTGTGCTTTTCCGAACTAGAATGCCAATAAAAATTGTTTTTACAAAAAAAACATGTAATAGTATGTCACAGAGGGGTCAGAGGGCAAGATAGTAAGTGGGAGGAAAAGAAAGGTGGAGGGGGTGAGGGTACAAGAGAAAAAGGAGGTGGGAGTGAGTGTGGGACGGGGGAAGTCAAAAGAGGAAGGGGGAGAGGTAGTCAGAGAGAATAAGTATCCGATAAAAAAAAAAATTTCCCCAAGTAGTTCTTTTTTGAATCTGGAGTAAGAGGGGTTGCAACGGAGGTCTTTGGGTAGGGCATTCCAAATGGATGGGGCCTTACCAGAGAAGGAACGGAATTTCGCAGCAGCTTTTTTGAGTAGGGGGGTATGAGAAGAAGAGTGTTGGTGCTTCTCAGTGTTCTGGCACAAGCTTTTTTTTTTAAGGGGCACCGAAGGGGCACCGGGACGCCCCTTCGCTGGGGCAGCTGAGCGCTATATAAGTAGTTATAACATAACAAGTTTAGTTGAGAGGTAGGATGGGGTTTTCTGGTAAAGTGCTTTGTGAGTAATACAGGCAATTTTATAAGAGGACCTGCCTTCTATGGGGAGCCATTTGAGGGATTTGAGAGCAGGAGAGATGTGATCAAAGCGTCTAGAGTTTGTTGTGAGCATGGCTGCTAGGTTAAGAACGGATTTGATGGGGGCTCGGTGGGTTTCGGGGGTGCCATAGAGAGGAGCATTACCATAATCTATTTTAGATAGAACAAGAGACTGGATAATCAACTTAAAGTCTTCATCAGGGATAAAAAGTTAGATTTTTTTGAGATGCCGGAGAAGGAAAAGTGCGCTTTTTGCTGAGTTCTTGACATGGGAATTGAGTGTGAGATTATTGTTGATGGAGATGCCTAGAGATTTAACTGACTCAGCAGGGGATAGAGAGCAGTTGAGGTCGACGATCCACGATTGGATAGGGAGAGGGTTGTTTTTGAGGGAGAAGAGGTTGATCTCAGTTTTGTTTGGGTTAAGTTTTAGATGATTGTTGTGGAACCGGGTTTGGATTTTGATTAAGACCGTGTTGAGGTGCAGGATATCAGCATGGGATTTTATTTTATAGTACAATTGGGTGTCATCCGCATAGAGGTGGTAGTTGATTAACTCTTGTTTGAGTATTCGGGTGAGGGGTTCCATAAAGAGGTTGAAGAGAGCGGGGGCGACGATGGATCCTTGAGGGACACCCAGGGAGACAGAGGTAGGGCTAGAGAGGCAGTTTTTAATTTTAATTTGTTGAACTCTCTGTTGTAAGTAAGAGGTGAACCAATTAAGCACATTGCCACTGAGGCCAATGCAATGTTTGAGTGTGTTGAGAAGGGTTGGGTGGAAAACAGTATCAAATGCCGCAGATAGGTCAAAAAGGATAAGAAGGAAGGTCTCACCCTTGTCCAGTGCTAGGTGAATATCATCAACAATATTGAGAAGCGCGGTTTCCGTGCTTCACCCTTTGCGGAAGCCAGATGGAAGGGGGTCAAGCAGGTTAAACGCATCAATGGGATTGTCCTGTTGGAGGAGGGCGCATTTTACCAGGGCTTTGGAGATGAGGTGTAGGTTGGAGATGGGGCGGAGATTATTAGGGTCATTGGGGTTAGCTTTGGGATTTTTGGGGATGGGAGTGATTTGCCCGAGTTGAAGGGAGATAGGCACACACCCTGATGAGAGGGATGCGTTGATGATGTTTGTCTGGTAGGGGACGATAACATGTTTAGGTTCTTGGATGAGTGCAGAAGGGAGTGGGTCTTTGGTGTGGGAGGAAGGTTTGAGTTTGGCTAAAATGTTGTAGACCTCTTGTTCAGTTACAGTGTGAAAATTAGGCCATGATGCGTTGTTTTTAAGCGATGTCCAAGTCCATCCCTGGCCACCAGTAGTCCAGCCGCAGCCTTTGTTTGTTTTTGGTGACACCCACATGTCCCTCGTGGGTTAGGTTGACCAGGCTCTCTTTCAATATCTCTGGGGAACTAGCCTCCTGCCCCTCAACAGGCACCTGTCAGCGATGGATAGTTCATCCCTGACCGTCCAGTATGACCTTAGATTGTCTTCCTTCTTGTCTTGGTCTGCCCAACTGTTCTTGGTCTTTTCACAAACTCTCTGCAGGAGAGTATCGGTACTCAAAGCTTCCTTCCACCGTTCTTAATCAATATCACCCTGGGTGATGGCGCACACGTTCTCCCCCTGCATCTCTTTGTCTGACTCATTGTCGACCTCTACCTCGACAGCTCCGTCATGATCTTCACTCACCAGGCGAGAGAGGCAATCAGCAGCAAAGTTCTTTGCCCCAGGTACTTATTCCACATCAAACGTATATTCTTGCAGACCTACAACCCATCGCTTGATCCTGCTTGATATTGCATCGAGCCCCTTTTTGATAAAGACTTCGACTAGGGGTTTTATGGTCTGTCCTCAGGTGGAATTTCATTCCCCATACGAAGTTTCTGAATTTAGTGATCGCCCAATGGGCTGCTAAAGCTTCCTTCTCAATCACTGAGTAATTCGACTCGGCGTTTCGTAGTGAGCGCAATGCGAACGCTATAGTCTCTTCCCCACTTTCCGCTATTTGCATTAGGACTGCTCCAAGGCCCTTGGAACTGGCATCGGTGGTCAGCACGGTCTTCCTACCCGGAAGAAAGGATTTGAAATTGGTTCAGCTAACGCCCTCTTGATGTCTTCAAACTCCATCTGGCACTCTGAGCTCCACTCGAACGTTACTCCTTTCTTTAGTAGGTTACGGATGGCATAAGTGCGTCTGGCAAAGTTCTGCACAAACTTGCTGTAAAACTCTACCATGCCCATAAAGGATTTAATTTCATCTTTATTTTTTGATGCTGTGAGTTTGTTGATGGTGTTTTGCACATCGTCCTTGGGGCGGATGCCGTCTGTCGTTACTTTGTGTCCCAGGAACTCCAACTCTGCACACCCAATCTTGCACTTTTCTGTCTTCATTGTAAGCCCTTGTTCTTGGAACCTTTTTAGGACTTGTCTGAGTTCATGCTTTATGACGTCTTCTCCGAAGATCAACATGTCGTCTTGGTGGCACATGACACCTGGTATGCCACTCAGGAGGTTGCTCATGATCCTCTGGAAGACCGCAGCAGCAGACACTAAACCAAATGGCATCTTCTTGAATTTAAAAGCCCCCATGGGCGTAATGAATGCCGTGAGTTCTTGTGAATCGGGGTGGAGTCTGATGTGGTAGTAGGCAGATGTTAAGTCAAGTGTTGAGAAAACCTTTACCCCGCTAACCTGCTCATCATCTGAGTAAGGTTCAGTAGGTGGTACTTATCCACTATGACCTCCTTTTTCAGAGCTCTTAAGTCAATACATAAGCATACAGCTCCATCCCCCTTTCTTGCTGCAACAATGGGTGCCAACCCCTCGGTATCCTCTACGGGTTTGATCACCCCCAAACCACATAATTTCTCAAGTTCATCTCTCACTGCTTCCTGTATTGCAATGGGAAGATTCCTGACCTTAGCTGTGACGGGCTTACAATTCTCTCTGAGTTTTATTCTGTGGACATAGTGATTTAGGCATTCTAATTTGTCTGTGAATTCATCCCTGTATTCTTCCTCTATCCCATTTCTTGTACCAGTATTTGGGGGTTCTTGTTGGGATTAAGGTATACTCCAAAATCTTTCTGTGCTTACCAACCGAGGATGTTATCTCCTTTCCTAGACACTAAGGGGCACATGCATCAATATTGCTTTTTGCGATTCCTTAATTGCGAAAAATAAGGAATCGCAATTAAGGAATTGCAAACTGCAATGCATCAAGAAATCGCTAAAAAAATAGCGATTTCTTATAATTCCTTAATTGCGATTCTCTAATTCAGAATCGCAATTAAGGAATACCTCCCCATTCATTCCTATGGGACTAGAGGCCCATAGGAATGAATGGGAAGGCATTCTCAATTTGCGATTCTCCATTAGAGAATCGCAAATTGAGAATGCAATTTCAAGGGTGCAGGGGTGTCCAAAGGACACCCTGTTGCACCCCTGAAATCTGCCTATAAGTACATCTTGCACACACACATGCCCCAAGAGCATGTGTGTGTGTAAAATGGAACTTTGAAAAATGCGCTTTAGTGCATTTTTCAAAGTTTTTGCAAATTACCATGAAGGTCAACTTCATGGTAATTTGCTCCCCTTATTAGCGAAATCGCTATTTTTTTAAGTTTGATGCATTGCATTTAAGGAATCTCAATGTGAGATTCCTTAAATGCATTCGCAATTTAAGAAATCGCAATTTTGTGATTTCTTAAATTGTGAAAAGTACAAAAATGATGATGCATCCCAAAAGTTGAAATTGCATTCGCAAATGGCCGAATTTTGCGATTCGCACCATTTGCGAATGCAATTTACAATGATGCATGTGCCCCATAGATATTATCAACTGCCAGCCTGTCTTTAAAGCCTACCGTGCCCCAGAAGTAACCTTTCATTTGTATGGGTTGCCCACCATAGCCTCCCGGTCTCACATCCATTCTCTGCAAGGACAGTTTCCCTTTGAAGATTTTCTCGAAATCTTCTGCAGATATTATAGTCAGTTTAGAGCATGAGTGAAACATTGCTTCAATTTGTGTCTCTTCTAACGTTATGAAGTCTTTAGGATTGCTGACAGACTCACTCTTAACTTGTAACACAATTTCATCACATACGCGGGTGGTGTTACTCCTGAATAGTTTTCTGTAATTTGGATTGCTTCTACAACATTGTCTGAAATGTCCCTTTCTCCCACACTTATTGCATGTGTCCTTCAATAAAGGTGACTCCTTGTCATTCGCTAAATGACCCTATAACAACTTCCCTTGAAGCTCCGAACGCCCATACTCTCTTTTTGTTCT
Source organism: Lissotriton helveticus (assembly GCF_964261635.1). Lineage (NCBI taxonomy): Eukaryota > Metazoa > Chordata > Amphibia > Caudata > Salamandridae > Lissotriton > Lissotriton helveticus. Next base: position 636,587,747 of record NC_136057.1, on the reverse strand, counting down.
TTCTTCTGAGACTTGCCTGCCAGTATATTCTCACTTTCAACCGAGACTTCACTCACTTTAGTCTTAACTTCACAATCCTGCTTTATCTCACTCACACATTCCATAATGTGTTCTACTTGTTTCGCTACAATGAGTACTTCTCCAAGGGGCGGGTCATCTTTCAACCACAACTCTTCACGTATACGTTCAATTTTACACTTCGTCAGGAATTGATTACGAATCAGTTCTTCACATGTGCCTTCAAATTTGCTTGTGGCAGCTAGTTTCCTTAACTCTGATACAAATTCTTCCACTGTTTCCCCTTCCTTCTGCCCTCTCTTTCCAAAATGGTAATGTTCCATTATCGTGCTCATTTTTGGCAAGATATGGATATCCAATTTTTTTAGACTGATTTCGTACTCATTCAATCCTCTCGCGTCATTAACATTCAACTCAGGTAGATGTTCCAATATTTCTTGCCCTTCTGCTCCTAGATAATGCAAAAGAGCTACTTTCCTTTCCAACCCCAAGTTAGGTCCACAAACCACTGCATAGTTCCGAAAACCTTTTTTCCACTTGTTCCATTTTAGGACTGGTTCCCCTGGGGTGGATAAGAAAAAAGGTGGTGGAGTAACATTCTGCATTCTGCCTACAGGATAATATAGAAGGTTAATAGGAATACCGTGTACCACACAAAGGGAACCAATGTTCTAGAAGTTTAAGCTCACAACTGTTTCCCACCCTATATGCCGAGCATTTTCTTTTTGTAACCTGCTTATATTTAAGAACGAACAGTTATCCACAATCGGACCAGGCGTGACAATAAAACAAACCTCTGTAACTAGAGTGTAGACAGAATAGTTCTAGCCACTAGGTGGCAGCATGTGCTTGATAAACAGTTTTCCTACCAGTCACAGTTCTTCTCACAAACCATTCTTCATATATAAAGTTTACATTTTAATTCCTCTTTATCATGGACAGAAACAAAACTTGTGCTTTTCCTCGGTCACCCTCCTGGATTCGTGACTAGTAGAACCTGTATGCTTACACACTACAAAATCCGTTCAGGCGTGACCCCAGCTCCTTCCTTTTCCTCACTGAACGGGAGATACCTGTGAAGAAATTGACGTTGATAGAACGGTGAGAGGATACACTGTACCCATCAGCGTGACAGGCCGCAATTGTAACTCCTGTCGACAGTGGCTGCACCCAAAACCTCCTTCTGCCTATGAGCTGTGCCAGTCAGCGTGACCGGCGATGCTCTAAAGCAATGGAAAATGCTACTCAGCTGAATGTTTCTTCCTTAACAGTGTGTGCGCCACACACCTGACAGGAATGTCTCGTGAGGTCCCTGGGATGCGAATCTCCCCAACACCAACTCCAGCTGAGCGAATAGCACGACTAACGTGGGGTAACCTCTTGTTGCTTGCCCTTGCCAGTGTTTCCTCACAACAACATGGCAGGTGACACTCGCTGCGCCGGCTTCACCCCAACCCATGACAGCTGGGTCATGAAAATTGTCCTTTTCCCTTCTGTGCCTACTCTCAGTTTCCTTATTTCCCTGGGTCAACAAAGTTTCTTACAGCGTCACTACACCATCAAATGCTGAGAGTAAATGACACCTCCACTCCCTTTGTTTAAATCTGCACGGGAACACTTCCTAGGATAAAAATCAATCACTCAAGGAGCACACCCAGTGGTGTTGTACACACGCCCCCCTGACCTCCAGCTGCTATTAATTACAATGTTATACGCAAAGCGCTTTAGTCATTATTCGGAAATGCAGTCCCCACTGGCAATATAAATGCGACTGCACTCAAGTTTTGCAAGGTGTCTTCTGTCTCGTTTACCCCGTTGATTTTGCTTAATGTATTAATGCGCTGTTCCTTGTTGTACTCACGATTCCTGTCAGTCACTTTTCAGAATACTTGGTAACGTGTTGAGGCCCCTCTCACAAGTACTTCTGATGGTTCAGTTTCCACAATAATTGTCGCCAGTGTAGTAATTTGTTAATTTATCAGCAGGGACGCAGAGACTAAGTATAAATGGAACAAAGCTCGTTTATTAGAGGAAGTACACAGGATGACCCCAGCCACAGCTGTGATCACAAACGCCGCTTTCTTCAGTCTCCTTGCAGGAAGCATCACTTAGAACGGTGGCCACTGTGACATTCTACTCGATGTCACAGTGGCATAAACCAACAGAACACATGGGGAGAGGGGTAGGTGATAGGAAAGGGATCCCCCTGTGGCGGAAGATACCACAAGGACCTCTTCAAAGACTCTAATCTGCTGGGTACTCATAAACAGCTCAGCAAGTCCATTATCACTTTCCACTAGTACTAGAGTTGCCATGAACTGCTACCAGAGGGCCTTCAAACTAATAGGTTGGAATAAACTCACTTGGGAGACCCTGGTCTGTCAAAGTTCTTAGTTAGCCCATTTTGCAGATCCAACTAGCTTCATGACATGGGGTGTCATTGAGGTGTCCAAATTAGAAGAAGTATCAGAGGGGAAATGTATTAACTCCTTTGAGGATTTGAAGGAGGAAAATACACTTCACAACTCCCAATTTTACTGATATTTGCAATTATGCTATGCCATAGGACATCATCATCTTGAACTGTGAAACCTTCCAAACTACAATGCTCTGGAAGTCAAATGCACTCTGGAACACTTCACCAGAAGGGGCATAACACAAACCTACGGATTATTAGTAATAGACTCTCCGGACACCCTTGAACAGCCCTGTGTATGCTGGGAGCACAATATAGGGCTCTGGAGGAGGACAATTGGAGGGAGGCAAAGATGGCCCCTCAAACATAAGCAATCTCAGCAAGACTGAGACCCGTACAACTTAAATACTTTAATAGAATATATCACACCACAGCAGCTGTGAAAATGGTAGAAAGCCTGCTTCACCTGTCTTAGGTGTTAGAAGAAGATGGGAGGCTTCCTTCAAATGGCCTGGGAATGCCCTGTAATCCAGGAATATTGGGCGCAGGTACAACATCCTTTGTCTGAGATAAATCAGTCATAAACAAAGTTCATATCCATTCAGCGCTACAATAGTGACGTGGAACCTTATGGTCAAACTTTCTCCCCCCGAGGATCAACTATCACACTATGGATATGAACTTTGTTTATTATTTGACCATTTAGTTGATTTTCGTTGATTCATTCTCCCTACTTATTCTCCAGTCACACTGAAGTCTTGTATTAGGTGGATAATATCTTCTGTGTAACTGCCTCTCTGGGGGATTTGTCCACACTTATTTATTTATTAATTCATCATTATTGTATTATGGGATGCCTGAGTTTATTTGGACGTATGAGTATGTCTGGTTATGAATTTGGATGTTTGACCTTCTAAGTGTGTGTGGTGTGGAATGTGTTCAATGCTTCAATAAATTGTTAAATTGATAATAATAATAAAAAAACTTTTTGATACAATTTATTAATTCACGCGTGGTCTGGTCACATTTATAGGCCTGTGTTGTGAGTCAATCTTAAATTACTGACTTTTTGCCTCAGATGATCCGCACAGGTAGAGAATTTGTTCTTTGAGTGTAGAAATGGCAATTATTTACGCTAAGTGGCTGCACTGAGGGGGTTCCGCCAAAGGGATCTGATTGGTATTTCCACGTTAGGTGACATTATGCGAGATACTGTCCTTAAATCCTTCCAGCAACTGCAGCAGGAGTTCCACCTCCACAAAACCCAGTTCTACAGGTATCTTCAATTGCGTCACTCTTTGGCCCCCGCACTTGTAAATCTTGCTGACCTCCCTGAATTTCACCCACTTGAGGGCCACCTCCTCATGGGCGATCTTGGTGCACACAAATTAAGACAACTATACCAGATGGCGACGCATTCCACCATGACATTACATAGAACACGGAAGGCGTGGCAGGATGACATCCCTGACCTGATGGACGATGACCGGGAGGAAGCGATTGCTAGCCCTCGGGGCGCTGCAGCAGTCTCCAGATACCGTCTTATTCAGTTTAAATATGTGCATCACGTATACTACACCCGTCTTTGGCTTTGGAGGATGGGCATTGTGCCTGTGTTGCAAGAGTGAGGAGGGGACGTTCTTCCACACTGTGTGGAGCTGCTTAGCATTACAGCTTTTTTGGTGAATGGTGTCATCGTGCCTCAAAGAGGTGCTGTCCTGGGACCTGCGGCATGATCCCCGATTGTTCTTGCTCCACAGTACGGAGGACATCGGAGGGAATCGATATAAGCAACACCTATTGTTTTTAGCCCTTACGATTGCCAAACGAGACATAGCCCTGTTGTTGAAGGGATCTTGGCCACGGACGATAGGGAAGTGGCGACAAGAGCTGGATAATTGTATGGGTGCGGAGATGGTTGTGTTTCAAGCGAGGGGCTGCCCCCCAAAACATATAAAGATATGGTCTTGGTGGGCCGCAAACCGTAGCATTTATCTCCCTCTTCTTCCTTTACAATCCCCATAGAAACAGTCTGATGAGAAGTGTATGGGCCCAAATGTATGATATACCACTTCTCTTTCCTGGTCATATGTGTGTATTGAATTTTGCTTGCCATTGTAGGGTTGTGGGGAAGTCTGCATACAGTTCTTAGTTTGTTTTCTTTTGTTTTGTAGACAAAATGTACCCATTGATATTTCCAATGTTGCTATCTCTTTGATATTTTGTTATCAAGTGGATTATGTTGGGCTCTCGCCTGACTGGTAAGATGGAGCAAGACTCGTAGAAAAGAGACTTGCTCGGAAGCAATCTGCACGTTTAAATCACTAACCTGTTATTAATTATGTATTGTGTAAAACTAATGCGCACCACATATCACATAAATTTGTGAAGCTTGCATATGTGTTTGCTAACGTTAACCAACTCGAACGAATTACTAAAACCGCTCTAACTGGAAAATCTTTGCTGCCCATGCTCAACTGCTTCTACGCAATATGACATACTAAAGCTTGGAGGGAAATTCTTGTGCATGAACAAAAGGTATTAAAATTGAGTCTTGAAGACTTGCGTGCATGGCACCTGCTTAGCTGAAACGAAATCGAGCTATTTAACTAATGCTAATGCGGGAAAAGTATTAATAAGTAAAAGGGGTTAGAGTAGAGACGGGTGGTATACAGTGAAACCATTAATTTTTTTAAATAACATCTGTCTTTCTGACTTTATCACTGGTGCGCATTTAGGCCTCTCTTGTATGGCTGAAGTAAGCTGAACCATGTGATAATTGTGCATGAAAACTGAAAGTCAGACCGGAAGAATGACATGCGGGTCAGTGTGGCTGAGCCTGAGAACCGACAGTGAAAGATGTAAATGAATGAGTCTACATGTTCAATTTAAAACATTTGTTGCAGATGAAATGTGAATGTGGGTGGCAAAAATAAAACATGAATAAAAATTAAGAGGATGGGTTTGTTAACAATGGGCTAATGGAAAAAGTGATATGTAAGCATGGTATGATGATCCTCCCCCCTAGCCTGACCAATTATATTTTGTATTTTTGCGATATTGAAACTTTAGTGAGTGGTACATGATGAACGACAGGTATAATTGAGATAGCTTTAGTTAGTTAGTTAGCACGACTTGGGATGCTGTTGCTGTGGGAGGTGCTGATGCAGGGAGAGACGCTGTGAGATGCGGATGAAGAAGCTGAATGCAGAATCCTCTATCCTAATTTAGTTAGGTTAGAAAGAAAATCGCTGAAGAATCTTGAGGAGGAAGAGAGTGTCAGAGAGAGGTGTGACGTGACCGTCGGTGTTGGAGAGATCATCTATCCTGTCCTGAAGTCTTTGTCTCCTGAAATATCCTGAGGGACCCTTACCAGCCCTTTGGCCAGGGGGTTGGTTGTCCCACCATCCTGGGTAAATATAATTTTGTGCATTTGCAGATGTCCTTTTCTCTCTGTCGTCTACTTTCTGAGCATAAGTCATTGCAAAAGTTCGAAGTATGTGTTTGATGATTGATTAATTGAATTTTCTCTCCTATGAGTGATGGTGACTGTACTGTATTTTTGAAGTGGTTCACATGCAATTAATTTGGATAATGACTTAAACTTACCCAAGTCTGTGGTTATTTAGTTCAAGGTATAGAAGAGTTACAATTATGTTCATTATCACCATCAACTAGTTCAACTAATGATCCATCGACCAGAGGAAAGAACTTTTTGATCAGTGAGAGGTTAGTTAGGAATGGTGAATAACTAATCTTGATATCGTGATCACCCACATTAAACTTTGACTTTAGCGGTTTACTCAGATTGTGTGTTTATGGGCCCAGGTGAGTATATAGTAGTAGAGTATCTGTTGTTGGTACACCGCTGGATCAAGTTTCTGGTAGCAGAGCTATGGTTATTATTGACTAGTTTGGTGATGAGTATTGATTATTGATTTATGTTTAACAAAAAGAGTTAGCGTCTTGTTTTATGTTGTCTGGAAATTCCTGGGGAATGAATAGCGGGTGGTGACAGAAGCCACACTGCAGTGAGGTTACTCGTCTGTTGGAATAGCACTGAGAAGCTACACAGGGCTGGCAGTGTTACATTAGGGACTATCTCCTATAAAAGTTGAGTGTGAGTGAAAGCAAAAGGTTCGCTGGTGAAATTTAGTCTTATATCTCCTAGTAAGGGTAACACTGTAGGAGTAACAGGTTCTCTTGAGCTTGAATAAAGGGTAAACAGAGGTTTTTACTTGCAGTGGAAGTGGAGCAATTCTGAGACTCCAGAATAAGTTGAAAATCTATCCTTTGTTTAGCGGAACAGGCAGAGTAGCGAATGTTTTTATGTTGTTACTAACAGATTTTATTTTAAGAAAAGTAAAGAAATAAGTTTTGTGTTACCTAGTGAAGGGAGGGTCAGTTGTCGGAGTTGTACTGATGTCACAGGGAGCTGCGCTGGGATGGGTTGAAACAGCGGGTGTGAGACAGAAGCAGATTGTGAAGGAGGGGTCAGTAGTAAGGAGCAAAATTGATGTCACAAAAGGCTGCGCTGGAAGTGGTCAGACCATGAGCGTGAGCCTGAGTCTGGTTGATTGTTAGATAGAAGCCACACTAGTATTGGCTAAAGAAACAGTGCAAGTCTGAGTTTAATTGGTCACTAGATAGAAGTTTTGTGCGCATTGGTTAATAAGAAATTGTATGTTACATTCTGATTTGACTTCGAGTGTGAGTCGTACTGACAGGAGATTTCAAGGATTTTATTGTTTCATATATATCGTGCATCTAGAATGTATGGAGAAAAGAGAAAAATGTTGTTAATAAAGAAATTTAAGAATTTCTTTAAAAAAGATAAGCCTGTATTGACTAGAGCGGTAATTCCTATTCCACTGACAAAATCACCTGCTTCCTTTATGTATGATGATGGAAAGAGTATACTTGTGTGTGGTTGGAGAATTGGATAGAATATACAAAAGGTGATGGAGTTCAGCTTTCCCAGAAAATGATACGTTAAGTGGGAGAATTCTACAGAATTTGAAAATCAGAATGAATGATTTGGAACCAAGAAATGTAGAGGTGGAAGATATAAAGGATTTTCCCCCAGATATTTGCATGAATCTTGAGAAGGACAGATGAAGCAGTGGAGAAGAGCAATGGTATCAGAAGGTTTATACTCAGTGTTGATGGCTGGGGAACAGTCAGAGAGCAAGTGTAAAGAGAAAACAAAACATATCAATGTGACAGGATATGGTGATTCAGATGATGAATTGTTAGAGGACGTTTTAACTAAAAACTCTCCACCATATCAAGAAGGACACAGTAGGTTCACCCCAAGTGTACCAGTAATGGGAATACCATTCATTCCACATATTTTTATATGATACATCAATTAAGAGGGTGCTTCAAGACAGAGAAAGAGAAGCATTAAGTAAAAATAGAGAGGAATTAATACAGAAAATAGGCCAATTGAGTTTAAACCCTGAAGCATTGACTGAACCAGTGACTATGGGTCCTGTTATTCCATTATATGGAGGTAAAATAAGTTGCCCAAAATCCCAAGCTGTGACAACTCCTTTAAGTAATCCTAGAAAAGAGGTAGTAATATCTGATGATCAAGCAATTGATTGCGATTTAATCATTTCATTAATGGACTTCCGATAAGAGAAACTGTAAGTGAAACCCCAAAAAGAATAGCACCCAGTAATTCAAAAGAAAGAAAGTCTGTGGTACCCTCAGGAACTAGAAGCTCAACAGCGGTAACCCTAGAAGATTTGGAAAGAAGGGCAGCTGGAATAGAAAAACAAAGCACACCCCCAAAGATTTTAGATATTTACAGATTGAAAGTAGATTGGAAGAGATGATAGCTGGAAAGGTGGGAATAGAAAGATTGAACCATTACAATGAAGAAGGGTTGGTGTTTTTATGTAGGAGTATAACCAGAAATGCAAAATAGTTTCATGAGAAATTGACAGAGCTCGCTTCAGAGATTGGAATAGATATAGTGAGATCACAATTGTTACAGAAACCATATTGAGTGCAGTTTACTAATAAGGATTTGGAGAATATGAATGTGTCTGGTAAGAAACTACAGGTAAAGGAGTTAATTAATATGTTGTAAAAATGGGGAGACATTGACAAGTGGAGAACTAGGTGGAAAAGAAAGAAGGAGAAAGCTCAGGCAAAGGAAGCGTCATCTGCATTCTTGTTAAAAGAAACAGAAAAGGAAGAAAGATTGTGTCCCATGAGAGAAGTACCTGGTGGTGGAAATGTTCATGTTCTGTGGAGCAGACAGGATATATTGTCATTCACAAACGATTTCCCTAGATTAAGAGAGAAACCAGTTCAGTGGTACAAATAAGTTGAAAGATTTGTGAAAGTTTCAAAAGTTCTGTAGAAAGATCTGGATGGTTTGACATAGTGATACCTACTGATTTATTGACAGAGTATAAGATCACAGTTGATTGGCCAAGCGAGGAGTATCCAAGAGACTCGAAAAGAGGAGTACCCTCAGATGAGGTGATGAAGAAATATCATCAAGTCATTACTTTTCTGAAAGGGAAAATCCCTCCCAAAGAAACAGATTGGGTAAAGATAGATAGAACAACTCAAGAACTGAATGAGCCTGTACATGCATATTATGAGCATTTGCTACAGGTGTTTAAGCAGTATAGTGGCTTTGAGAACATTGGAGATAAGGATATGGGAAATTTTGTATATCGGTTTGTGTATGGTCTGAAACCGGAGTTTAGTCAGATGATTCAGCAGCACATGTTGTGATGGCAAAGCAAGCCGATCAATTATATTTTGAAATACGCAAAATACTGTGGGGATGATATTGAGTCGAGGCATAGAAAATTAAAAGAGAAAATGATGTGGGCACAAGTAAAATTCGCAGAACAACAGGAGAGTAAATCAAATAGTCAGACTGATAATCAGGTGCAAGAGCAGAATCAGAATGATCATGTGGTGAATGGTGGTAAATCAAGAAGACGAATGAATAGAGAAGAAGCAAAGAAGAAGTTTCCTTGTCATGCGTGCAGGAAGCTTGGACACTGGAAGAACGAGTGTAAGAATATTCCGAATAATAATGGGCCAAACCAAAATTTAAATTCACAGACGCAGAATGAAGTGCTTATGAATCAGCCGCAGCAGGTAGTTAATCCACAGTGCAAAATCAAAGGGGATGATGGACGGAGTGTTGAACATTGCAAGCACTCACCCCCAGTCAACAGATCTGCATTTAATCCATCATCATTTTTTAGCTCACTCCGCCACCCCAGTTCAGACATGGCCATATGCAAATTAGTCTGACCCTGTGCCTCATGCCCAGTTAATCCACAGTGTCAGGTGCCTTCGGCTCCCATGCCACATTTTGTGAACCAATTAAAATACAGTGCGGACTCCGGATTTCAAGGAGGAAGTGGTAAGAAAAATTCTGTGGTTTCACAATATCTTTTACAGAATAATGATGATGAATTTAATTATTTGCAATAACAGTGCCTGAGGGAGGAGAAAGAGGAGTGCGTACTTGGCGCATCCTTACCAGTAGATCAGTCAGGTCCATTTATTGATGTGAAAGTGGAAGGTAATGATATAACTTTTCTATTGGATACTGGTGCTACCCGTTCTACCGTGAGAACAACAGACATCCCAAACCTACCACTCTCGGGAGATTCTATCCAAGTTGTAGGAATTTCAAATCAACAGATTAGAACTCCAATACAGAACCAAAGGAAGTGCACATTGGAAAGTGTAAAGACATGCATAGATTCGTAGTTTGTGATTCTAGTCCAGTAAATCTATTAGGAAGGAATCTGTTGCACAATATAAATTGCACAATCTACTGCACACCGTATGGTGTTGCTTTTCAAACCACTGATGAAGATATGGTATATAAAATAATGCTTGCTAAACAAGGCACGGAAGTAGATGAAATGTATTTTTTGATGACAGTAAATGATTTACCAGAAGAACTGAAAACAACTGTGAACCCAGAAGTGTGGGATTTCACGGGAAAATAAATTGGGCTAATGTCAAAAGTAGATCCAGTGAAGGTGGCAGTGAAAGAAAGTGCAGGTTATCCCAACACCCGACAATACAAAATGAGCCCAGAGGTGAAAGCAGGAGTTGCTTCAGAAATTGACCGAATGATTAGACAAGGCATTTTAAAGGAAATAATATGTAGTCACTGAAATTTGCCTATAATGGGATTAAAAAAGCCTACCGAAAAATACAGGATAGTGCAGGATCTGAGAAAGATCAATAAAATTGTAGTGCCTTCTTGTCCCGTAGAACAAGAAGGCAGCAGTGATCCTTTATCAGATACCCTGGAATGCAGGCTGGTTTACAGTAACTGATTCATGCCAAGCCTTTTCTTCTAGTCCTTTGCACCAAGACAGCCAGTATCTTTTTGCATTTAAGTTTGAAGACGGTATCTTGGCATGGTGCCAAGTTCCTCAAGGGTATACAGAGCACTCCTCAATTTTCAATCAAATCCTCAAAAAGTGTCAAGAAAAATTAGTCATGCCCAGAAATTCGGTCCTGCTACAATACATCAATGACTTACTAGCAGCATCCAAATCACGAGAAGATTCCATTACTGACTCCATTGCATTACTGAATCATTTGGCTGATAGAGGACACAAAGTGTCTCCAGAAAAGTTGCAATTTTGTCAACAAGAAGGGTCCACAAAATAGAAAGAGGAGTGAGAAAGGTGATCCCAGAAAGAATTAAGATAATCAAGCAAATGCAGTTATCGCAGATGCAAAGGGAGATAAGAATGTTTTTCGGAGTGTTTGGGTACTATCGGCAGTGGATTGCTGGGTTTTCCCCGCTGGCAAAGCCACTGATTAAGTTAACACGAAAAAGAGCAAAGGACCCAATTGTGTGGAACAATGAATGTGTGGAGCATTTGCAAAATTGTTTGTGCGAGCCCCCTGCTTTAGGCATGCCTGATTATACGAAATAATTTGCACTGTTCTGTTGTGAAAGAGAGAGTTGTGCACTTTCAGTCTGGACTCAAAGGCATGGAGTAAGCCAACATCTGCTACTTTGGATCCTGTGGCTTCAGATTTACCTGGCTGCTTAAAAGCAGTGGCTGCTACTTGAATGAATCTGGCACAAAGTGAGTCAATTGTAATGGGACATCCAGTCAAGGTTTATGTCCCACATTCAGTCGAGATTCTTTTAACAAGAACTCGAACACAGCACCTTACCCCTAGTCGGATGACTAAGTATGAAAGAGTGATTCTTGGAGCAGAAAATGTGACAGTAATTAGGTGTACAATGGTAAATCCTGCCACATTGTTGCCAGATTCACATTGTAAAGAAGTGAAAGATGAAGTGGATCATGATTAGGGCTCCCAGTTTTATGGTATTTATTTTTTTCACTTTACCTTCTGTATTTATCCATATTTATTTTTTGGTCATTTTATCTGTATTAATCCACATTTATTTTTAAAGCAAGAAAAAAAAACGCTAAAGCTAGTATTTTTCCACATTTATTTAAGTTGCCATGCACACTTGCACTAGGTTGTTATAGCTGTTTTTTTAATTGCTCCGTGTAGATGTCTTTTTCAAAGCATATTCTACATGTTACAACTCTCTTTTGCAGTTCCAATTTTATATCAGGCAATTCTCTCCCTCTGTGTACATAATACAACAAAACTGTCTCTCAAGATAAATTACCACTGCACCCGTCACAAAGTACATCAGCCATGCACCTCTCTTAAGGATCACCAGCCATTTAGCTATCTTTCCAGGCACTGATCTGCTTCACAAATTTTTCTAAGAGCATCACTCATTTTCTGCAGCCATCTCTCTTAAGGCACACCACACTACTTTTGGGTATCTATCTCGGGTATGTCACAGTCTGCAGATATGTTTCTCCCACTAAGGATGCATCTCCAAGCTCAGAGCTTTCTTAGAGAGCACCAACCCCTGCAGCTCTCTCACCCAGGTCACGCCTTGCCTCCTGCGTCTTTCGTTTGTAGCGCACACGTAGCTCGCACCAATCAGATTTTGTTCCCGGGTTGTCTCACCCCTGGAGCTCTCACGCTAAGCACATCAACCTTGCAGAATTGTATCTCATTGATGCGTTCACATCTCTTCTGGGCCTCTCTCTGTCTCCATGGCACCGCACTTCCTCTGCAGCTGTTTCACTTTTGGAACAACACTCCCTAAAGCGTAGCAAAAACAACTCTGCTCTTTTTTCCTCGAGTGTGGTTGTGGTGGGTGGCGTGACATGGCGGTGTTGTAGACGAATCTAGGACCCTATTTAAATATTCCCGATTTATGCCCTTATGTGGTTATATCAAATCATATCCTTATAAAGGCATAAGAATCATACCCATGTTAAGTCATAGCCAATGCAGTCCAAATACGGCAAGGCTACTCCCATAGACTCCTAGAAAGCACAACACGTTCTTAAACAAACCAAGCCTCCAGCAGCCCGGGAATTCCCCCTGCTTCTGTATTGATTTGTCCTAGAACTCCTGGAGTCCTGAAAGAACTGCGAGTTCTTAGTGATGTCTTATGTCCAACCTTACGTCAAACTCGGCACCTTCCAGGTATAAATATACCAGCATCTGCCCTAGCAAAACACACGGTGGTTTGGAGCAGATAGGCTATCTACTTGCCCAACGCCCTGCTGTAGCGAGTGCCGAAGGAGGTTCGGCTTCCTTTGACGCACTGAGAGAGACGCTGTCTTTCCTCCTGCCGAGAAATCCAGCTCCAGTGTTTCCCTGTCACCCTTACGGGTTGCTGGGAGATCGAGTCCTGAGAGAGAGATACAAGACCTCCTTCATTCTATAACCAAGGTACGGAGCTGATTAGACCCTTAGAGAATTCTTAATTCAGATTCTTGGCAGAAACTATCTTAACTCAAACTACATCTCATTTACTCCTTCCCGTGTACTAGGCTTAGGTTAGATACACCGGGGTAGGCGTATCTTAGAAGCACCAGTTGAGTAAGTTTAGTCAATATTTTATCATTGTATGTATTTTATCCATTTTAAGTACCGTATGGCTTAGAAACCATACCATGCTTTTACAGTACTATTTTACAGTACTCCTTTTACTGTACGCACTTTACTTTATGACAAGTATTGCAATTGTAGCAATTCACTTCTCTTGCATGAGAAAGAAGACTGCTCAATAAATAACCTCTTTTATTGAAAACGCCCGTCTCTCTATTTCTCTGCACTTCTGGTGAAACTAAGCATGCACGATTGACTGAGTGAAATAGCTATCTATTGTTTCCGCGACTCTGGAGATATACTCCTTATTCTTGGGGGAGCAAAGTTGTCATGTTTATGCGGTTGTCAGAAACTAATCCCTTCTTGTGAATTTGAGAAAGTTTCTAGTGACCTCTCAGCTAGCTGGCATTCATAATTAAGTCTAACATATTCAATAAAGACCTAGTCGACCTAAGTCCTACGTCTAAACTATCGTTTATGTTATTCCAATGCGCAGAGCCTATTGGGAATATAGGAACTACACTACATGGCGCCCAACGTTTGGTAAGGCGATAATTTAACGCTAGGTACTAGAGTAACTCAGTTGTGCTTTTCACACAGACCCCTTTTTCCCGTAAAAACTCCAATAGACGTCTGGAGTGGGTAAAAGGTTAATATCCGCCAAAACTTAGTAGGAAGAGATTCCTATGTATTAGTTTTCGGTTTAGTCAACGTTGAAGGATACAGTGTTCCAAAATATTGTGCACCTAATCTTTGTTTCCTTGAAACTTGCTCTGCAAACTTTCTGTCAGCAAAAATTACGGATAGTGAGGAAGAAAGGGGGAGAGCTAGAATAGCAGCTCAAGTGGTCTTAGATGACAGAGCTCTCCAGCAAAATGACCCGGATGCTATATTCATCCCTGCAAATATAGGGAAAACCATAACTATAAAACTTATAGAAAATGAAGTATCATCAAGAGGTGGTACAGTCATATTTGTGGTAGAGGCCCATGAATATCGGCAGACAGAGGTATTCTATTCATGGATAACATTACCAGCAGCAAATGCTGTGACACACGAGTTCCACTACTACAAAGCAGAGGAACACCCAGCGGAATACGTTCCTTTCGAGGATGTTGAAATTCCGCTAACTTACCAGGAGCATCAGCTCTGGTTTAATGGTGCCCTAAAACATCAAAATCACATTACCAGGCTCGGTCCACTAGGTAGACCAGGAGCCACATGGCCGGTACTAGCCAGCTATATACCACATCCTGACATTGAAGGAATGTCAGACCAAGAACTTTTAGTTCAGCTCAAACATTTAATTAAAATACATAGACAATGGGTCCAATATGTCATGCGGACTTTAACAGTCCAACCAGCAATAAAAATTCCACAGCACACCCCTCACCAGGGGAACACAAATAAAATTACACCACAGACTATACAATCAGTCATTGGCAAATTACCCGTAAAACGGGAACGAATTCCGTTCTGGTTAGCTCAAAAAATTACTCAGATAGAGGCTGTATTTCCTGATAGTACACCTACTGAAAGACACAGAATTCTGACAATCTGTCTACCAATGGGGATCGCACCACATGTGGAGGACTGTGACACTTGGGGAACAGTCTTTGCTTCAATATACACAAAAACACATGGTGTTCCGTCTACGGCGGTTATACCAGACGTACTAAGACTGATTCAAAATGAATACAGACCAGAGCCTGCTTTAAATTTAGGTATGAAATTACTGAAAGACTTTAAGCAAGTCTCGGCTATACTACTAGCCGACATAAAAGGAGAAGCAGCATCTGTGGCGATCCGCCAAAAATTAAAAGAAACAGATATAGCAGAGCAACCTTTAGAACTTGCCAGAATAATTGGAAAGTGCTATGAAGAATTAGGTAGAGATAGTTTGGGTGGCAAACCACTAAAACCACAACTAACTGAAAATCCTGAAAAAACCTTTATTAGGAATAATCTAATTACTCCAAAAAAGAAGTGGGAGGGTAATAAACAAATTACTCCCAGAGAAAAACAGTTTCAGTCCAGAGGAAGGTCTCCACAGCGGAGAGATAGATCTCCAGAACGGGGGGGCAGGTCTCCACAACGGGAGCCCTCTGAAAAAAGATAAAACCTTAGAAATAGGGACAATTTAAGAAAACCTGACACATATCAAGATAAAGATACACGTCCCTCTCGATCTTTTCAGACTTCCTCACAGAAGTCGGAAAGAAGAGGACGGTCAGAACATAAAGAAGAGCGCGTCAAGTCCAAAGACAAGGAACCTGCTCATCAAAGTAAAAAATTACAATTTCCCAAAAAGAAGGTAGCTAGTATTAAAATAAAACATGCCGAGGATTCTGAGGACACAACTCAAGAACGGAGAATGGGCCCAGACAATGCTAGACAGCGCAGCAGAAGTGACCATAGCGAGCAAGATCCTGATGAATCTTCTGGAGACAGTGGACACGAATGAATACATTCAGGTAGAAACTGCAGACACCAGAGTTAGTGTACCCCATAAATTATATGAAATAACATTACATATAGAAGGGGACAAAACTAGGAAAATAAGAGGTCTCTTTTGGGAGAATCTATCTAAAGGCTATGATATCCTTCTAGCAGAGAAAGACTGGCCACCAGAGTTTGTCAAGGAGTGCCCACATGGCGAAGAAATGATTATGCCTGCCTTCTCAAATCACATTCCAATTCATAAAAAATACACATATGCTAGAAAATGGGCAGTGGCCCAAGCCCCTGCATTATGTAAAAATCATGTAGGATGGGATGAGGATTCTCCTCACCATAAAATTCAGTTAAAAATCAACCTACTGCCCAGAGGCAGTACCCTGTTAAGCAAAAAGCTAAAAAAACAAGTCAGGGAGATCTTAGATCAACTTGAATATCAGGGGGTGACTGAAACATGCACCTCACAAATGAACAATCCTTTTATTCCTGTCTCCAAACCAGACGATTCATATCGTCTAGTTTTGGATTACAGACACCTAAACTCTTGTTGCAAAACATTTGCAGTACAAAACTCACACAGTGCAGCACTAATGAATAACCTCGTGCGCAAAAAATATAAAACAACATTAGATATTTCAAATGGTTTCTTCTGTCAAAACATTGCACCAGAAGGCAGGTATTTGACCGCTTTCTCCAGTATGGGGACCCAGGGGCAAATTTGTCGTCTCCCCCAGGGATTCAAGAACAGCCCAGGATTATTTTCAGCCAGGGTAACAGAATTACTACAAATATATGATGATGAGGAATTATCTTATGTCGATGACATCTATCTTACAGACGATGACCTGGAGACACACTTGAAAAGAGTGAACACCATTATACTTGGGTTCGCATCAGAAGAGTACAAATTCAACTTTAAAAAATCAAGAATTGCCCACCTCACTGTCCTATTTTTAGGATATGAATTATCAAGTGAAGGCAAAAGCCTAGCAGACAACTTCTTGGAGAAGTGTGCAGTACTCCAAGCTCCAAAAACGCTGAAAAACTTACAATCAATTCTAAGTTTCCTGAATTTCGGAAGAACTTTCATTCTAAACAACGCACAGAGGGTTAAACCTCTCTATGAATTAATAAAACCTGATTTCAAACCAATTAATTGGACTCAGAAACACACAAAAATTCTACGATCATTACAAACAGACATGTTAACTAAAACAAAACTGCAAACACGGGCAAACGAACGCAACCTTGTAATCAGAGTCATCCCAGGAAGATGCGGATTTATGTACCTGACCTCTAATGAGGGAGAAACGGTACCAATAGCTTATAAATCACACTTGTACACACAAGCTGAAATGAAATTCAGTTCTACTGAAAAAATTCTGACTGCGGTCCAAACTGCTGTAGCAAAAGAAAGAGCCCTAGCCCAAGGCAAGAGAATATCTGTTTTAACAGCAGTATCAGCCCTTGAGGCAGTAACAAGACCGAGCATTCCAAATGCTATGGCATTAGATCCAAAATGGATACAATGGGTTAATTCTCTTGCTGCAACAGACGTGATACACGCATTTGATCACAAAATGAAAAAGCTGGAACATCTAGAATACGAACACGAATGTCCTCTGTCGATCGAAATTCTGCCTCTCGAACAATACGCCTGTGTTATCTACACAGACAGATTTACACAACAATGCATTGTGGATAAACAAGTTTACAATGCAGCATGCGCGATTGTTAAAGGTCGCTGGCATATAGGTAAATTCAGACCAATGGTCACTAAAAGTGAATCACTCAGAAACTGTACAGCTCAGTGAGCTGAACTACGAGCTTTAAAGATGGTGCTTGAGAATGCTGATCGCGAATTCCCCACACTAATAGTGTGCGATTCGTATTATTGCGTCCAGTCTTACAATAATTTCATGCAGACCTGGATTGAAAACGGTTACAAAGATGAGACAGGTGTCACAATAAAGCATAAAAAACTATGGGAACAAGTAGTTCTTTTACAGAAAGAACTACGAAAGACTCACATGATACATACGCAGAGTCTTCTACGTGATGGCGTTCACGTTGCAGGGAATTCATTGGCTAACAAAGCCACAACGGCAGCTGTTCAACCGGCTTCCGTAGCTACAAAAAAGCGTTCTAAAAAACGAATAGATGGAGAAACCATGCTGGCAGTAAAAGCCTCATTAAAAAGCGACTATGCAGCATTACCTCTAAACTATCCACTCATAAAACATACATAATTGATGCGAACTCCGTTCCTTTTGCTCGAATCCCTGGAGTGGGGGACAGAGTAATTCCAAACACGAACCAGAGGGCTTATCTCTAATAGATTTACAATCACAATACTGGTGGCCGGGGATGAGCGTGCAAATTTATAACTTTGCAATGGATTGTCAGGACTGCAATAGAGCTCGCAGTTGCAAACCGGACCAGATACCAGCCCAGACACCTCAATTAGACAGCATTAGGCTATCTACACGCAGACGTCCACAGGGAAAGAAGCGATCCCATAATTATTAAGACGAGATTCATTTGGATGTGGCCACAGCGCTCGGCTGATGCCAGAACTGTTATAAAAGATTTGCGAGTCTTTATCGGCACATACACAATTGGCATGCTACATTCTGACCAGGGTCCTGCGTTTAGCTCCCGAGCTTACAAGGAGGCCATGGCCAGCTTGGGCATTGCATTGCGGTACTCTAGTCCATTCCATCCTGAGGGAAATGCGGTAGTGGAGAGAAAAAACCGTGACATAAAGCAATCTATAACAGCGAGGGTATTAGGTTCGGGTGATGGGTGGGTCAAACATCTAATAAGTGTCCAACGTAGTCTTAATAATCTGGCAAGACATTCTCTGGGTGGAATCACTCCGTATGAGGTTTTGCTTGGTACAAGAATGATAATCGAAGACCTCGATAGTCAGACTTCAGTGGTGGAACAAAAAACCTTTGATAATAAAGATCGTTTGGCTGTTTTACAGGACTTGATTGAAACAAGAAGAAGTCTAAGTAACACAAAGTTAAAGCCAACGGCCACTGAAGAAAAACCACCTGTCCCAGCAAGACCTGTCTGGATTCCAAAGATTGGGGATCAGGTCAGATAAAAGATCGCGGTTAAGAAGGAATTTGGGCCTTCTTACAGAAAAGCAGTACCTATAAGCGGAACAAGATCAGTAGTACTAACGCTCCTTGCTGGTAAAAAGGAGAACAGAGTTGTATCAATCGACCTGGTAAAACCACAATCATGTGGCCAATAATAAGTAGTAGGCCCAGTGGACTCCCAAGAAGTAGCAGAAGACCAAACCTTGCTACAATTCAAGACGTTCAAACTAAGAGACTAATCACATTTGATAAACCTGCAGTGAATAAAGAAGGACTATGCAACAAAGCCATGGAACTTGTGCCTCTTGAAACCCAAATTGCAACAATTCATCAAGAAACACCTGTCTACAATGATGTAGCCTCGAACTATACTAATATGACACAAGAAGAATCAACTACAAAGATTAATAACAATCATGAAGCCATTCCAACAATTGACAGAACTGCATCTGGTTACTTCATCAATTTCGATGACTTTTCTGAAGATCCAAGTGAACATGAAGAAAAGCCAGCAAAAAAAACTTTCAAAGAAAAAATAACTGAACTCTTTCATCAACTTAGAGAAACATATCTGATTTCACCATGGATTGAATTGTGGATTGTGTTAGGTGTACTTTTCCTCCTACTCTGGCTCATTTTGGTTTTAAGCTTGGGAAGAATGATTGATGGAAAATACAGTACAATGGACACAGCAAGTCAGAACATCAACTTGGTTCTAAAACCTCACAGATCTTCTCACATTGAAAAAAGAGAACTATCATCAGTAAACATCACAGCCATTCCTATACCTGGTGGTGTAGCATGGACGCTACTGATTACGACATGTATGGCCCAGTTGAACTCTTGAAATATCTACAGCAGTTCAAGGTTTCTTTAAGTGACTTTGTATCAGCTAGTACTTTCTCTGATGATTGGGACTTTGAAAATATTAATAATATGATGTCAGATTTAGAAATGTCAGCAAAATTTACAGAACATGATTATTTAGAAAGTTCATCAAACTATGAAGAAATGCATTGCTTTAATCATTATGGGAATCACTATTTTCATAAATCTGCTAATCCTAGAAATGTTTTTGATAATAATCAATGGGAACATTGTCCAACACCGCCAAAAGGCAGCTCGAAAACATTTTATGAGAAATTCCCATACTTCTCAGGGTTTAATAACACTGATTCAGAAACGTTTTATTTTAAAATTATGAATAAGACAGGAATGAACAACATGTTGACAAATACTAAACTGATTTATTCTGCAAAATTTTATGAAAAAATGTCTACATTTGGTTTTGAATTTTGGAAAAACAACATTGAGACAAAAACTATCTGGGGTACAAAAGACTGGCAGCTACAAGGTTTAGAATCATTATTCAGAGCCTGCATGATCCCAGAACAAATAATGTTCCTGAATGACACCATTCAACAAACAACCTGTCTTGGCCTCGCCAGGATAAAGGACTTAAACAAACCATCTATACCAAAGCCCATACCTGATAGTAATAGCACTACAGATGTGGAGAAAGATGTATCCCATATTTTACACCAAAATAGAACTAATCCTGATTGGAAAAAATGGTTTATCTGGCCCACAGACAATAATAACTGTCAAGATAGATTCCTGAACAAAACACAGGGGTTCAAACAGAACAGGCCAGACACAAGATATTCCCAGAAACAACATCCAGGGATAATAAAAACATACAGTGTAGGAAAACTATGCCTCGAATGGCTACATAAATCCACAAGACCTGAAATTAAGCAACACTTGACTTTACTTAAAGAAGGTGCTGACTTGCGAGATTTCTTATTGGGACCTCGCAAACAGCGTCAAAAACGTTTCATATACGCCGGTATATACTCTGCTTACAACGAAGCTTGGAAAGTAACGCAAATTGAAACTGCTGAAAAAATACGAGAAATTGATCGTATTAATTTGGAAAAAACACTGTCTGTAGTGGACAATAGGTTAACGACTCTGTCCTCGAGAATTTATTCACTGGACAGCATTGTATCATCTGCTACTGATATAATAGAACAGGATATGCTAATTTTACAACATGACCAGTCCCAATTACGTTCTATTGTACAGTTAGGCTGGACGTTACAAAACCTCCGTTCAGCCTACGTGCCATGGCGTCTAATCAACACAACGTCATTATTTTCTATCTTTAACCTTACAGATAAACAAATCTCTTTGGCACAAAAAGGAGCAGACTATACGGTGTTGAGCATTGAAAAACTAGAAAGATTGCCATTGACAGTCTCCGAAAGACCTGTAATTGAATGGATAATACATGGCACAATTACAATTCCGATAACGACTTTTCAGTTTCAATATTGCCAAAAGCACATACCAGCAGGCCTGTATGAAAGGTTGGGTAAAGGGTACATCAAGGCAACCTGGAATCTACCTTACACACATAGATGTTGGAGTGGGGGGAAAAAAGAGGTATTTCTTAGTGGTAACAACTGTAAAAATTCACTGAGTGGTACACTTCTGTGTCAAGGAATTAACTTGCATGGAGCCTGCGAAGGTTCATCAAATAACCTTTCATGCCACCTGCACGGCACCCCTGCTACACAAATAGAGCTTTTTTCAGACAACTTTCCAATGGCAGTTACGTTATGCTAAGTGACCGCAGTTGTTGTGGCATGGTGCCAGGAACGGCCTATCTCGTCAGTGTTACATCCAGGGTCACTTGCTGTATGCAAGTATTGTATCCAAACAGCAAACCAGACAAGGAGGCAACGATATGGCCTTCTCTGAATATCTCTTCTATTCGAATTGATACTTTAGGCAGAATGAAGTCCATTCTTTTACAAACAACTGTGCCTTTAACCTCGTCTAGAGAAACGTATGATCTGCAAGTCGCAAGGACAGCAGCAGAGATACATGCATTATTATCGACAAATTGCTCCGTGCATTTCGTAGAAATGTTAAGTCAAATCTTAAACGTGTCTGATACCAGTGGCATTGCACATTTGATATTTATTTATTAAAATTTGTATAGCGCGGCTATCGCTCCGGAAGGAGCATCTTGGCGCTGAGCACACAGAGAACCAGCGTTAGAGAGCAGGATCAGATAGCTGCGAGGACCGATGAGTCAGATTGAGCGAAGAGCCAGGTCTTCAGGAGTTTCCTAAAGAGGCTTTCTGAAGGGGCATGCCTAAGGTTGGAGGGAAGACAATTCCATGCCTTGGCAGCCAAAAAAGCAAAAGTTTTCCCACCTTTAGTTTTCAGTTTAATCTTGGGTACAGAAATTAAATTGGCTCCTGAAGACCTCAGACAACGCGTTGGGATATAGCACGGAAAGCGCTTGATCAGGTAAGATGGGCCGGTGTGCCTGGTGGATTTGAACACAGTGACAAGGAGCTTGAAAAGAATTCTCTTATGGAGGGGCAGCCAGTGGAGAGTGTTAAGAGCTGCAGAGGCCGAGGACCTGCGGGGGAGCTTTAGAACTAGCCTGGCCGCTGCATGTTGCACACTTTGCAATTTCTTAAGGGAAGATTTCTTTATGCCTGCTAGGAGGCCATTGCAATAATCCAGCCGGGAGAGAATGAGGGCCACCGCGACTGATTTCCTGGCTGAGATGGGCAGAAAGTCAAAAAATGTCTTTAGCTGCCTAATCAGGCTGAAGCAGCGCCCAGCAGTAATGCGTACGTGCTCGTCGAAGCTAAGGGACGAGTCAAATTGGACTCCAAGATTGCGGGCTGAGGTGACCGCACAAGGGGGTGCTTCGGAGTTCTGAGGCCACCAGTCTTTGGGGGAAAAGAGGATGTCTTTGCCTAGGGGTATTATTTCAGTTTTGGCACTGTTACATTTAAGATGGTTGAGGTTAAGCCAGGAAAAAACTTGGGAGAGGCAATTTTGAAATCCGAGAGCAGCGTCAGGGTGTCTTTTGTCAATGGTGACGACGAGCTGAGTGTCGTCAGCATAGGAAGTCACGAGGATCCATGGGATTCAATCAGCGTAAGAAGGGGAGCCATGTATATATTGAAGAGGAGAGGGCTCAGTATTGATCCCTGGGGCACACCTGAGGTGATGGGTCTTTCGCCTGAAAGAAAGGGGCCTAAGGAGACAGTTTGCGATCGATTGGAAAGGAATGAAATTATCCAGGCCAAAGCGGAGCCCGCGACACCGATCTCACGCATTCTGTTAATGAGAATGGCATGAGAGATGGTGTCGAAGGCCGCGGTTAAGTCGAGCAGGATGAGAGCAGCTTGTCTGCCCCCATCCTGCAAGAACTTAATCGTATCCGACAATTCGATGAGTGCAGTTTCTGTGGAATGGCCCGGGCGAAAGCCGGATTGCTGTGGATGCAGAATGCGATTGTTTTCCACAAAAATTTTTAGTTCTTCGTGGACTAGCTGCTCGGTGATTTTGCCGAGTACAGGGAGGAGGGAGATTGGGCGCATGTTGGATAAATCAGTTGGGGACTTATTTAGTTTTTTCATAAGGGGCTTAACTGTAGCCTTCTTCCAATCAGCAGGGACAGTGCCGGAATTAAGAGATTCATTAATAATGGCATTGATTGATGGGGTGACAACCTCGATGAGGTGCTGTAAAATAATCGGGGGACAGGAATCTGTGGGGGCTCCTGATCTGCAGGTCATAATGGCTTTTTGTGTTTGTGCCAAGGAGACTGAGGTAAAGTTGTTCAAAGAGGGAGTGGTTGTGCCACAGTCTTGTATGAAAGTAGGTGGAGGGGGGAAATCCTGATAGATATTCTTAATTTTATCAATGAAGAAATCACATGTATTTAAGACAGTTTTTTCGGTACTGTTAGCACCCTTTAAAGCAGTCCTAAGCATCTTCCCGAATTTCGTGCACTCTGTGTTCGGCGGCCTGCCTCTCATCTTGGGACTCGTAGCAGGAATCTTATTTTTGTTCCTTCTACTCCGATATGGCAAGTCAAGTCACAGACAAAACTCGGGCTACCATGGAAGAAATGATCCTAGCAATGCGATACCGAGATCGTATTACTAAAGTCCTCGGCTTGGCTCGGCTAAGAGATCTGAATACTACCTGGTTTCTTTCATTCAGACCAATCTGGCAAGATTGCATCTTACCTGTTCTACGACCTGCTCTGCGGAGAAGAATGCGTGTTAGACGTCTGTCTCACACTCCCATCAGCAGTACCTATGGATATCGATACTTTGCTTGGTTCGGTAACGGCTCATGCAACATGTTGTCCCCGGCGGCTACCTATTCTGATGACGGCATTCGTTGAGACCTCACGATTACGATTAGGTGGCGGTGAGGTACAAGATGAAAGCGGCCTACAGGTACAAACTTCTGTGACCATTGCTGATCTAGACACCGATGACGGCAATGCTTCTCACATATGCACTATTTCTACTTTTTCGGACGTGGTCCAACTTTCACCTACTGTTGTAGAGGAATTCTTTGCCAGCCTATCTGAGTTAATGTTCTCTCCTAACAACAAGAATAACTTTTGAAAACACGAGCACACAGCGTCCCCTGAACTCTGAATTCGGCCTTCAGTTTTGATAAACAGAACTTCTGAAAAACGTTTGGAACTATTTTTTTTTCCCCTGAAAGCAAAATTATTTTCCCGTTCCCAAAATATTTACCTTTTTTGGCACATAATACTCTGCTTAAAGTAGAACTATTTTTAGAGAACAAGATTTCTATTTTTGAAACTAGAGACAATATTTTGAATTAGCCTCTAGCACATGTCAGTCTTGTATAAAAATATGATGGAATGGTCTCGACCTTCTCGTCTGTTTTAAGAGCCATTTCATAAATGTAAATTCCGTGCTTCATTCAGCCATAATTTCAATGTACTATATATGCATTATCTGAATGATACCACTGCTTGAAAACGTACAGTATAATACTCATTTTGCGTGTATACACCATTTCAAATGCATTTTATGTATTTTGGGGTGGGATGGAAAACACATGCATAGATATGTTTAAAATTGCTTAGTATTTAGTAATGATGGACATTATACGTGGAGTGGATGTTGTAGACGAATCTAGGAGCCTATTTAAATATTCCCGATTTATGCCCTTATGTGGTTATATCAAATCATATCCTTATAAAGGCATAAGAATCATACCCCTATTAAGTCATAGCCAATGCAGTCCAAATACGGCAAGGCTACTCCCATAGACTCCTAGAAAGCACAACGCATTCTTAAACAAACCAAGTCTCCAGCAACCCGGGAATTCCCCCTGCTTCTGTATTGATTTGTCCTAGAACTCCTGGAATCCTGAAAGAACTGCGAGTTCTTAGTGATGTCTTATGTCCAACCTTACGTCAAACCCGGCACCTTCCAGGTATAAATATACCAGCATCTGCCCTAGCAAAACACACGGTGGTTTGGAGCAGAACGGCTATCTACTTGCCCGACGCCCTGCTGTAGCGAGAGCTGGAGGAAGCCGACCTTCCCATTGACGCACTGAGAGAGACGCTGTCTTTTCTCCAGCCGAGAAATCCAGCCCCAGTGTTTCCCTGTCACCCTTGCAGGTTGCTGGGAGATTGAGTCCTGAGAGAGAGATACAAGACCTCCTTCATTCTATAACTAAGGTACGAAGCTGATTAGACCCTTAGAGAATTCTTAATTCAGATTCTTGGCAGAAACTATCTTAACTCAAACTACATCTCATTTACTCCTTCCCATGTACTAGGCTTAGGTTAGATACACCGGGGTAGGCGTATCTTAGAAGCACCAGTTGAGTAAGTTTAGTCAATATTTTTTCATTGTATGTATTTTATCCATTTTAAGTACCGTATGGCTTAGAAACAATACCATGATTTTACAGTACTATTTTACAGTACTCCTTTTACTGTACGTACTTTACTTAATGACAAGTATTGCAATTGTAGCAATTCACTTCTCTTGCATGAGAAATAAGACTGCTCAATAAATAACCTCTATTATTGAAAACGCCCGTCTCTCTATTTCTCTGCACTTCTGGTGAAACTAAGCATGCAAGATTGACTGAGTGAAATAGCTATCTATTGTTTTCGCGACTCTGGAGATATACTCCTTATTCTTGGGGGAGCAAAGTTGTCATGTTTATGCGGTTGTCAGAAACTAATCCCTTCTTGTGAATTCGAGAAAGTTTCTAGTGAACTCTCAGCTAGCTGGCATTCATAATTAAGTCTAACATATTCAATAAAGACCTAGTCGACCTAAGTCCTACGTCTAAACTATCGTTTATGTTATTCCAATGCACAGAGCCTATTGGGAATATAGGAACTACACTAGATGGCGCCCAACGTTTGGTAAGGCGATCATTTAACGCTAGGTACTAGAGTAACTCAATCGTGCTTTTCACACAGTCCCCTTTTTCCCGTAAAAACTCCAATAGACGTCTGGAGTGGGTAAAAGGTCAATATCCGCCAAAACTTAGTAGGAAGAGATTCCTATGTATTAGTTTTTGGTTTAGTCAACGTTGAAGGATACAGTGTTCCAAAATATTGTGCGCCTAATCTTTGTTTTCTTGAAACTTGCTCTGCAAACTTTCTGTCAGCAAAAATTACGGATAGTGAGGAAGAAAGGGAGAGAGCTAGAATAGCAGCTCAAGTGGTCTTAGATGACACAGCTCTCCAACAAATGACCCGGATGCTATATTCAACCCTGCAAATATAAGGAAAACCATACCTATAAAACTTATAGAAAATTGAGTATCATCAAGAGGTGGTACAGTCATATTTGTGGTAGAGGCCCATGAATATCGGCAGACAAAGGTATTCTATTCATGGATAACATTACCAGCAGCAAATGCTGTGACTCACGAGTTCCACTACTACAAAGCAGAGGAACACCCAGCGGAATACGTTCCTTTCGAGGATGTTGAAATTCCACTAACTTACCAGGAGCATCAGCTCTGGTTTAAAGGTGCCCTAAAACATCAAAATCACATTACCAGGCTCGGTCCACTAGGTAGACCAGGAGCCACATGGCCGGTACTAGCCAGCTATACACCACATCCTGACATTGAAGGAATGTCAGACCAAGAACTTTTAGTTCAGCTAAAACAATTAATTAAAATACATAGACAATGGGTCGAATATGTCATGCGGACTTTAACAGTCCAACCAGCAATAAAAATTCCACAGCACACCCCTCACCAGGGGAACACAAATAAAATGACACCACAGACTATACAATCAGTCATTGGCAAATTACCCGTAAAACGGGAACAAATTCCGTTCTGGTTAGCTCAAAAAATTACTCAGATAGAGGCTGTATTTCCTGATAGTACACCTACTGAAAAACACAGAATTCTGACAATCGGTCTACCAATGGGGATCGCACCACATGTGGAGGACTGTGACACTTGGGGAACAGTCTTTGCTTCAATATACACAAAAGCACATGGTGTTCCGTCTATGGCGGTTATACCAGACGTACTAAGACTGATTCAAAATGAATACGGTCCAGAGACTGCTTTAAATCTAGGTATGAAATTACTGAAAGACTTTTAGCAAGTCTCGGCTATACTACTAGCCGACATAAAAGGAGAAGCAGCATCTGTGGCGATCCGCCAAAAATTAAAAGAAACAGATATAGCAGAGCAACCTTTTGAACTTGCCAGAATAATTGGAAAGTGCTATGAAGAATTAGGTAGAGATAGTTTGGGTGGGAAACCACTAAAACCACAACTAACTGAAAATCCTGAAAAAACCTTTATTAGGAATAATCTAATTACTCCAAAAAAGAAGTGGGAGGGTAATAAACAAATTACTCCCAGAGAAAAACTGTTTCAGTCCAGGGGAAGGTCTCCACAACGGAGAGATAGCTCTCCAGAACGGAGGGGCAGGTCTCCACAACGGGAGCCCTCTGAAAAAAGATAAAACCTTAGAAATAGGGACAATTTAAGAAAACCTGACAGATATCAAGATAATGATACACGTCCCTCTCGATCTTTTCAGACTTCCTCACAGAAATCGGAAAGAAGAGGACGGTCAGAACATAAAGAAGAGCGCGTCAAGTCCAAAGACAAGGAACCTGCTCATCAAAGTAAAAAATTACAATTTCCCAAAAAAAGAAGGTAGCTAGTACTAAAATAAAACATGCAGAGGATTCTGAGGACACAACTCAAGAACGGAGAATGGGCCCAGACAATGCTAGACAGCGCAGCAGAAGTGACCATAGCTCACAAGATCCTGATGAATCTTCTGGAGACAGTAGACACAAATGAATACATTCAGGTCGAAACTGCAGACACCAGAGTTAGTGTAGCCCATAAATTATATGAAATAACATTACATATAGAAGGGGACAAAACTAGGAAAATAAGAGGTCTCTTTTGGGAGAATCTATCTAAAGGCTATGATATCCTTCTAGCAGAGAAAGACTGGCCACCAGAGTTTGTCAGGGAGTGCCTACATGGCGAAGAAATGATTATGCCTGCCTTCTCAAATCACATTCCAATTCATAAAAAAACACATATGCTAGAAAATGGGCAGTGGCCCAAGCCCCTGCATTATATAAAAATCATGTAGGATGGGATGAGGATTCTCCTCACCATAAAATTCAGTTAAAAAATCAACCTACTGCCCAGAGGCAGTATCCTGTTAAGCAAAAAGCTAAAAAACAAGTCAGGGAGTTCTTAGATCAACTTGAATATCAGGGGGTGATTGAAACATGCACCTCACAAATGAACAATCCTTTGTTTCCTGTCTCCATACCAGATGATTCATATCGTCTAGTTTTGGATTACAGACACCTAAACTCGTGTTGCAAAACATTTGCAGTACTAAACTCACACAGTGCAGCACTAATGAATAACATTGTGCGCAAAAAATATAAAACGACATTAGATAGTTCAAATGGTTTCTTCTGTCAAAACATTACACCAGAAAGCAGGTATTTGAACGCTTTTTCGAGTATGGGGGCCCACGCAAATTTGTCGTCTCCCCCAGGGATTCAAGAACAGCCCAGGATTATTTTCAGCCAGGGTAACAGAATTACTACAAATGTATGATGATGAGGCATTATCTTATGTCGATGACATCTATCTTACAGACGATGACCTGGAGACACACATGAAAAGAGTGAACATTATTATACTTGGGTTCGCATCAGAAGGGTACAAATTCTACTTTAAAAAATCAAGAATTGCCCACCTCACTGTCCTATTTTTAGGATATGAATTATCAAATGAAGGCAAAAGCCTAGCAGACAACTTCTTAGAGAAGTGTGCAGTACTCCAAGCTCCAAAAACACTGAAAAACCTACAATCAGTTCTAAGTTTCCTGAATTTCGGAAGAACTTACATTCTAAACAACGCAGAGAGGGTTAAACCTCTCTATGAATTAACAAAACCTGATTTCAAACCAATTAATTGGACTTAGAAACACACAAAAATTCTACGATCATTACAAACAGACATGTTAACTAAAACAAAACTGCAAACACGCGCAAACGAACGCAACCTTGTAATCAGAGTCATCCCAGGAAGATGCGGATTTACGTACCTGACCTCTAATGAGGGAGAAACGGTACCAATAGCTTATAAATCACACTTGTACACACAAGCTAAAATGAAATTCAGTTCTACAGAAAAAATTCTGACTGCAGTCCAAACTGCTTTAGCAAAAGAAAGAGCCCTAGCCCAAGGCAAGAGCATATCTGTTTTAACAGCAGTATCAGCCCTTGAGGTAGTAACAAGACCGAGCATTCCAAATGCTATGGCATTAGATCCAAAATGGATACAATGGGTTAATTCTCTTGCTGCAACAGACGTGATACACGCATTTGATGACAAAATGAAAAAGCAAGAACATCTAGAATACGAACATGAATGTCCTTTGTCGATCGAAATTCTGCCTCTCGAACAATACGCCTGTGTTATCTACACAGACAGATTTACACAACAATACATTGTGGATAAACAAGTTTACAATGCAGCATGCGCGATTGTTAAAGGTCGCTGGCGTATAGGTAAATTCAGACCAATGGTCACTAAAACTGAATCACTCAGAAACTGTACAGCTCAGCGAGCTGAACTACGAGCTTTAAAGATGGTGCTTGAGAATGCTGATCGCGAATTCCCCACACTAATAGTGTGCGATTCGTATTATTGTGTCCAGTCTTACAATAATTTCATGCAGACCTGGATTGAAAATGGTTACAAAGATGAGACAGGTGTCACAATAAAGCATAAAAAACTATGGGAACAAGTAGTTCTTTTACAGAAAGAACTACAAAAGACTCACGTGATACATACGTAGAGTCTTCGACGTGATGGCGTTCACGTTGCAGGGAATTCATTGGCTAACAAAGCCACAACGGCAGCTGTTCAACCGGCTTCTGTAGCTACAAAAAAGCGTTCTAAAAAACGAATAGATGGAGAAACCATGCTGGCAGTAAAAGCCTCATTAAAAGGCGACTATGCGGCATTACCTCTAAATTATCCACTCAATAGAACATACATAATTGATGAGAACTCCATTCCTTTTGCTCGAATCCCTGGAGTGGGGGACTGAGTAATTCCAAACGCGAACCGGAAGGCTTACTTGATTCAAGAAGCACACATGGGAATGGGTCTGAGGCACCAAGAGATCTTGAAATCTCTAATAGATTTACAATCACAATACTGGTGGCCGGGGATGAGCGTGCAAATGTATAACTTTGCAATGGATTGTCAGGACTGCAATAGAGATCGCAGTTGCGAACCGGACCAGATACCTGCCCAGACACCTCAATTAGACAGCATTAGGCTATCTACACGCAGACGTCCACAGGGAAAGAAGCGATCCCATAATTATTAAGACGAGATTCATTTGGATGTGGCCCCAGCGCTCGGCTGATGCCAGAACTGTTATAAAAGATTTGCGAGTCTTTATCGGCACATACACAATTGGCATGCTACATTTTGACCAGGGTCCTGCGTTTAGCTCTCGAGCTTACAAGGAGGCCATGGCCACCTAGGCATTGCGGTACTCTAGTCCATTCCATCCTGAGGGAAATGCGGTAGTGGAGAGAAAAAACCGTGACATAAAGCAATTTATAACAGCGAGGGTATTAGGTTCGGGTGATGGGTGGGTCAAACATCTAATAAGTATCCAACATAGTCTTAATAATCTGCCAAGACATTCTCTGGGTGGAATCACTCTGTATGAACTTTTGCTTGGTACAAGAATGATAATCGAAGACCTCGATAGTCAGATTTCAGTGGTGGAACAAAAAACCTTTGATATCAAAGATCGTTTGGCTGTTTTACAGGACTTGATTGAAACAAGAAGAAGTCTAAGTAACACAAAGTTAAAGCCAACGGCCACTGAAGAAAAACCACCTGTCCCAGCAAGACCTGTCTGGATTCCAAAGATTGGGGATCGGGTCAGATAAAAGATTGCGGTTAAGAAGGAATTTGGGCCTTCTTACAGAAAAGCAGTACCTGTCTTAGCTATCAGCGGAACAAGATCAGTAGTACTACCGCTCCTTGCTGGTAAAAAGGAGAACAGAGTTGTATCAATCGACCTGGTAAAACCACAATCATGTGGCCAATAATAAGTAGTAGGCCCAACGGACTCCCAAGAAGTAGCAGAAGACCAAACCTTGCTATAATTCAAGACATTCAAACTAAGAGACTAATCACATTTGATAAACCTGCAGTGAATAAAGAAGGACTATGCAACAAAGCCATGGAACTCGTGCCTCTTGAAACCCAAATTGCAACCTATTCGTCAAGAAACACCTGTCTACAATGATGTAGCCTCTGACTATACTAATATGACAAAAGAAGAATCAACTCCAAAGATTAATAACAATCATGAAGCCATTCCAACAATTGACAGAACTGCATCTGGTTACTTCATCAATTTCGATGACTTTTCTGAAGATCCAAGTGAACATGAAGAAAAGCCAGCAAATAACACTTTCAAAGAAAAAATAACTGAACTCTTTCATCAACTTAGAGAAACATATCTGATTTCACCATGGATTGAATTGTGGATTGTGTTAGGTGTACTTTTCCTCCTACTCTGGCTCATTTTGGTTTTAAGCTTGGGAAGAATGATTGACTTTGTATCAGCTAGTACTTTCTCTGATGATTGGGACTATGAAAATATTAATAATATGATGTCAGATTTAGAAATGTCATCAAAATTTACAGAACATGATTATTTAGAAGATTCATCAAACTATGAAGAAATGTATTGCTTTAATCATTATGGGCATCACTATTTTCATAAATCTGCTAATCCTAGAATTGTTTTTGCTTATAATCAATGGGAACATTGTCCAACACCGCCAAAAGGCAGCTCGAAAACATTTTATGAGAAATTCCCATACTTCTCAGGGTTTAATAACACTGATCCAGAAATGTTTTATTTTAAAATTATGAATAAGACAGGAATGAAAAACATGTTGACAAATACTAAACTGATTTATTCTGCAAAATTTTATGAAAAAATGTCTACATTTGGTTTTGAATTTTGGAAAAACAACATTGAGACAAAAACTATCTGGGGTACAAAAGACTGGCAGGTACAAGGTTTAGAATCATTATTCAGAGCCTGCATGATCCAAGAACAAATAATGTTCCTGAATGACACCATTCAACAAACAACCAGGATAAAGGACTTAAACAAACCGTCTATACCAAAGCCCATACCTGATAGTAATCGCACTACAGATGTGGAGAAAGACATATCCCATATTTTACACCAAAATAGAACTAATCCTGATTGGAAAAAATGGTTGATCTGGCCCACAGACAATAATAACTGTCAAGATAGATTCCTGAACAAAACACAGGGGTTCAAACAGAACAGGCCAGACACATGATATTCCCAGAGACAACATGCAGGGATAATAAAAACATACAGTGTAGGAAAACTATGCCTCGAATGGCTACAGAAATCCAAACTACCTGAAATTAAGCAACACTTGACTTTACTTAAAGAAGGTGCTGACTTGCGAGATTTCTTATTGGGACCTCGCAAACAGCGTCAAAAACGTTTCATATACGCCGGTATATATTCTGCTTACCACGAAGCTTGGAAAGTAACGCAAATTGAAACTGCTGAAAAAATATGAGAAATTGATCGTATTCATTTGGAACAAACACTGTCTGTATTGGACAATGGGTTAACGACTCTGTCCTCCAGAATTTATTCACTGGACAGCATTGTATCATCTGCTATTGATATAATAGAACAGGATATGCTAATGTTACAACATGGCCAGTCCCAATTACGTTCTATTGTACAGTTAGGCTGGACGTTACAAAACCTCCGTTCAGGCTACGTGCCATGGCGTCTAATCAACACAACTTCATTAGTTTCTATCTTTAACCTTACAGATAAACAAATCTCTTTGGCACAAAAAGGAGCAGACTATACGGTGTTGAGCATTGAAAAACTAGAAAGATTGACATTGACAGTCTCCGAAACTTATAGTAACTTATCTCAAAGCAGTCTTAACAATACGTCGTAATGCTCCAAGCTTAACTAGAATCATACAGAACTGAAATTTTAATTTGTACTAAAAATCGTTTACACTCTGAAATATTTTTAAACCCATTCATCTGTTGATAATCTTTTCGTATGTACTTTTTATGATTATATGAACTGATAATCGAATAAAAGTTGATGAAACTGAAACTGAAACTGAAACAGTCTCCGAAAGACCTGTCATTGAATGGATAATACATGGCACAATTACAATTCCGATAACGACTTTTCAGATTCAATATTGCCAAAAGCACATACCAGCGGGCCTGTATGAAAGGTTGGGTAAAGGGTACATCAAGTCAACCTGGAATCTACCTTACACACATAGATGTTGGAGTGGGGAGAAAAAAAGGTATTTCTTAGTGGTAACAACTGTAAAAATTCACTGAGTGGTACACTTCTGTGTCAAGGAATTAACTTGCATGGAGCCTGCGAAGGTTCATCAAATAACCTTTCATGCCACCTGCACGGCACCCCTGCTACACAAATAGAGTTTTTTTTCAGACAACTTTCCAATGGCAGTTACGTTATGTTAAGTGACCGCAGCTGTTGTGGCATGGTGCCAGGAACGGCCTATCTCGTCAGTGTTACATCCAGGGTCACTTGATGTATGCAAGTATTGTATCCAAACAGCAAACCAGACAAGGAGGCAACGATATGGCCTTCTCTGAATATCTGTTTTATTCGAATTGATACTTTAAGCAGAATGAAGTCCATTCTTTTACAAACAACTGTGCCTTTAACCTCGTCTAAAGTCGCAAGGACAGCAGCAGAGATACATGCATTATTATCGACAAATTGCCCAGTGCATTTCGTAGAAATGTTAAGTCACATCTTAAACATGTCTGATACCAGTGGCATCGCACATGTATTTAAGACAGTTTTTTCGGTATTGTTAGCATCCTTTAAAGCAGTCCTGAGCATCTTCCCGAATTTCGTGCACTCTGTGTTCGGCGGCCTGCCTCTCATCTTGGGACTCGTAGCAGGAATCTTATTTTTGTTCCTTCTACTCCGATATGGCAACTCAAGTCACAGACAAAACTCGGGCTACCATGGAAGAAATGATCCTAGCAATGCGATACCGAGATCGGATTACTAAAGTCCTCGGCTTGGCTCGGCTAAGAGATCTGAATACTACCTGGTTTCTTTCATTCAGACCAATCTGGCAAGATTGCATCTTACCTGTTCTACGACCTGCTCTGCGGAGAAGAATGCGTGTTAGACGTCTGTCTCACACTCCCATCAGCAGTACCTATGCATATCGATACTTTGCTTGGTTCGGTAACGGCTCATGCAACATGTTGTCCCCAGCGGCTACCTATTCTGATGACGGCATTCGTTGAGACCTCATGATTAGGATTAGGTGGCGGTGAGGTACGAGATGAAAGCGGCACACAGGTACAACCTTCTATGACCATTGCTGATCTAGACACCGATGACGGCAATGCTTCTCACATATGAACTATTTCTACTTTTTCGGACATGGTTCAACTTTCACCTACTGTTGTAGAGGAATTCTTTGCCAGCCTATCTGAGTTAATGTTCTCTCCTAACAACAAGAATAACTTTTGAAAACACGAGCACATAGCGTCCCCTGAACTCTGAATTCGGCCTTCAGTTTTGATAAACAGAACTTCTGAAAAACTTTTGGATCTATTTTTTTTTCCCCTGAAAGCGAAATTATTTTCCCGTTCCCAAAATATTTACCTTTTTTGGCACATAATACTCTGCTTAAAGTAGAACTACTCTTAGAGAACAAGATTTCTATTTTTGAAACTCTAGAGACAATATTTTGACTTAGCCTCTAGCACATGTACAGTCTTGTATAAAAATGTGATGGAATGGTCTCGACCTTCTCGTCTGTTTTATGAGCCATTTCATAAATGTAAATTCCGTGCTTCATTCAGCCAATATTTCAATGTACTATATATGCATTATCTGAATGATACCACTTCTTGAAAACGTACAGTATTTTTCGTGTATATACCATTTCAAATCCATTTTATGTATTTTGGGGTGGGATGGAAAACACATGCATAGATATGTTTAAAATTGCTTAGTGTTTAGTAATGATGGACATTATACGTGGAGTGGATGTTGTAGACGAATCTAGGACCCTATTTAAATATTCCCGATTTATGCCCTCATTTTTTTGTTTGAATATTTTTATTGTTACAAAGTGCAGACATCGAGCCATTAGACAATGCTTGTACAGTGACCAGGCAACTCAACTGAGCATGGTTTCATGTCCATTCTCTTGGATATACATATTGCGAAAGATACAACAGTCATATCTGACTTAATAACAGATCACAGCAGTCTACTTGGCAATAGTTACATATACAGTCCATATTACCACAGATAACAGAAGCAACAGTGGTCACTTGTCCACAGGAACTATTAACTGCTTCTACACATCTCTCCTCCGGAGTGGGTTTGTGTGAGCACTCAGTACATCATACAGGTAATAGCAAAGTTTCACGCATATACCCTTGGTATTATACATCTTCAAATCTTACTTCTAGACTCAATAAAACAATGAGTGTCAACATATAACAAATCATAAAGACATAGAAACAGGAGACCAGGTACCCACAAATGAACAGTGTATATGTGTATATGCACCACTCTAAGGATAGGTGGTCTGGGGCGGTGGAAGCAAGTGTGTCCGGTATTGTGCCATCACAGGGGTTGATCGGAATTTCCTATAGGGAGTGTGTCTGGGGGGGGGAAAGGGGGGCCAGCGTGGAGCAGGGGGGAGGGGAAAAGGGGGGGCAGAGAGAGTAAGAGCGAGGGCAGAGGGGAGGACAGCAGGGAGGGGGGGGGAAAGGGAGAAGGGGCCCTGGGGAGGAGCATGATGGGGTTTGTGGGGAAGTCGCCGGCGACAGAGTGACCAACGTCAGTAGGAAGTCTAAGTAATGCCCAGTTGCTGACACGAATGGTGATGTGCGGACATCGCGGCGTCCCAGTCCTGTGCTATAGGGTACATGCGGAGCCCCACCGTTTCTTCCCTATGCAGCGCCACACTCTCCGCCCCGGCCCAGGTGTCAAAGGAATTGCGCCAGTCTCGGGGGGGGAGCATTATTCTTCCAGCGCTTGGTGATGAGGCGCTTCGCTGTTATCAGCCCCAGGTCCCAGAAACGTTCTTGAACTTTCGTTTGTTTAGTTCGCCGACATAGTCCTAGAAGACAGGCTTCCCATGTATGTGGCAGGGAGCCCCCCGTCGCTGCCGACAATGAGGTCGATACCGCTACCCAGTAGCTACAGAGGGGAGGGCACCCCCAGAGGACATGCAACAGATTCGCATCCAACAGTCCACACCTGGGACATGCCGAGGTGGTGAGGCCGAAATAGCGATTTAGCTTATCCGGAGTCAGATATGCCCGGTGCACTAAATAATATTGGATTAATCTAAACCGTGAGTTTCGCGGAACATTGCCCGCCCCAGCTAGTATCATTGCCCACTGCTTATCGGACCAGTCGTGACCTCTATCCGCATTCCACTTATCTCTCCGTTTTTGGGACGAAAATTGCGTGTGATAGTGCAGCGCTTGGGCAAGCCAGTGCACTATGTGGGAACCATTCCCCATCACGTGCAGGTACTGCACCAGTAGGTGTGTGGGCAGCTTCTCAGAGAGGTCGCCCAGGCCTTCGTCAGTGTGTAAAGGAGTTTTGCGTGGACTAAGAATTGTCCTGGCGGCAAGTCGGTATTGGCTGCCAGGGTTTCGAAGGAGAGAAGAGCTCCCTCCTCGTACAGATCTCCCAAGCCCTCCAGGTCCACAGATGTCCAGTAATTCAGTGCAGTCTCCGATAGCGTTCCTCCCTCCCAGGGCGTACCCAAGAGTGGCAGATTTGGGGCATAGGGCTTTATGGAGTTCGTAAGTTTAAGGCTCCTCACAAAGCATTTCCTTGCCACCGCTAGGTGTATTTGATCGGGGCAGCGGCCCTTGGCTAAAGGATGGAACAGCGCATGTATCTGTGGCACAGTCTTCACTGAATCCATTGTGGCCAGATCGTTTAAGTTCCTGCCACTGAGCCAGTAAGTGACCCATTGCAGTTGTGCCGCTAAATAATACAGTTCCTGGTTAGGGACTGCCAATCCACCAGCTTCCGCTGCCGCATAGAGGGTTTTCAACGCTACCCGAGGGCGCCCCTTGTCCCAAATTAGGCGTCTGGTTAGGGTTTCAAGTTCTCGAAAGATACGGGTTGGGACGTATACTGGTAGAGTCGCGTAATAGTACAACAGTTTCGGGAGTACAATCATTTTCGTGAGTGTGACTCGGGCTGGGACATTTAGCGTGAGAGAGTTCCAGAATGTGACCTGAGACGTCAGTGCCGAAAAGGCCCTGACCAGGTTACCCTCTAGTAAGTCAAGTGGGTCACGGTAAATTTGGATCCCCAAATATCGGAAGACAGTCGGGTACCATATAAGCCTCCCCCCATTACCTCAACATCGCACTCCGGCATGTCAGCTGCGAACGAATACACTCCGGATTTCACCCAATTCACGCGCAAACCCGACATGTCTCCAAAAGTTCTGAAGATGTCGGTGAGATTGTGCGGTATGCAGGTTAAGTCTCTGACATAGATCAACAAATCGTCAGCATACAGGGACACCGAATGCACCCCGTCTGCCAGCGGAATACCCCAATCCGCTCCGGAAACTCTGAGCTGTTCCGCCAGAGGTTCCATCATAAGCGCAAATATCAGTGGGGACAGGGGGCATTCCTGTCTGGTGCCTCTGCGAATCCGTACTCTATCCGAGAGCAGCCTCCCCGTGCGAATTCGTACCTCAGGTGCGTGGTACAGCAGCTCCACCATTTGAATATATGCATCACCAAGACCGAATTTCTCCAACACCCGCAATAAATAGGGCCACCACCGAATCAAACGCCTTTTCCAGGTCGAGTATCACGCAACCCGAGCGGGGCCATCTAGACGCGGCATATCGTTGAACTCGGAACAGCCGTCGGATGTTATAGTCTGTGCTACGAGTTGGTACAAAGCCGTTCTGGTCCTCATGTACCAGAGTAGGGACCAAGGGTGCCAACCTCTGAGCCAGCGCTGCCGCCAGGATTTTATAATCCGTGTTGAGCAGTGCAAGTGGTCTATACGATCCTAGGTCAAGTGCATCCCTGCCCGGCTTCAGTAGAGAGATCACATTAACCTCATTCAGAGATGGTGGAAGCATGGCATCTTCTATAGCTGCCCCATACATCCGAAGCAATTCGGGAATTAGGATGGTAGAGTAGGCTTTATAAAACTCCGCCGGTAGTCCATCCGGACCCGGCGTTTTGCCATTGGAGAGAGAAAATATAACTGCACGCAGCTCTTCCTCCGTAGGTGTCGCTCCTAATTCCTCCCTTTGTGTGTCGGTGGCCGAAGGCAGGCGTAATAGTGATAGATACTCCGCTATGTCGTCGTCGGCAACCCGCAAGCGGGAGCCGTACAAAGATGTATAGTGGGTCGTGAACGTCTCGTGTATGGCTCTCTGTGTATAAACTTCCGTGCGCCTAGATGTACGGATGGAGAGGACCGGGGTCGTTTGGGCGTCACGTCGTATCAACCAAGAGAGCAGTTTGCCCGGCTTGTCCCCTGCGTGGTGAGTACGTGCCGAATGCGCGGCATAATTGAGATTTTTCAACCTATCCAGTAGCCGAGCGTGTTCTTCCCTGGCCGTCACCAGTGGCGTGTTATCACCTCCCACCGCCTCCTGTTCGCGCTCCATTAGTACAGTCTCCACTTTCATCAGGTCTTTTTCTACCTGCTTGCGCAGTCCCGCCTGCATGTCCAAGCAATTACCCCGGGTGACTACTTTGAAGGCGTCCCACTCTACCCGCGGGGAAGACGCGGTATCGCTATTCTCCTCAAAATACTGCAAAATGCTCCCCGATAAAGCCTCCCGGTACTGCGCGTCTAGTAAGACGTCCGGCTGAAGTCACCACGTGGGCACCGGCGGGTGTGGGCGTTCCCACTCAAAGTCTAGGGTGTGAGGGTTGTGGTCAGAGTGTGTTCGGCCTAGATAGCATGTGTCAGTGACGTGTGGTAATAGGTCCCTGGTTAGCATAAATCCATCTAATCGGACATGCAAGGTGTGGGCGCCGGAAAAGTATGAGTACATACGCGTTCCAGGATTAAGGACCCGCCACGCATCTTGCAAGTCCCACTGTGTTGCCCAGTCTAGGAGTGCCTTTGATGCCCCGCCCGCCGGTGCAGTGATTGCAGGAGGAAGCGAGCGATCTAGTGTGGCGTCTAGCACGCTGTTGTAGTCCCCCCCCAGCAGAAGTGGCACATCGGACCAGGGTGCTATTGTTTTCGATAGTCGTGTTAGAAATTTCCCCAGTTCAGAGTTTGGTGCGTATATGGATGCCACTACTATCGGCTGCCCATCTAATCTGCCCTGATCAAACACATATCGTCCCTCAGGATCTATGGTACTGTGTGTTAGTGCAAATGGAACCCCAGGGCGTATCCAAATCAGGGTTCCGCGTGCGAACGCAGAAAAGCCTTTTGCATATAGTTGCCCCCTCCATCTACGGCGAAGTGTGAGCACCTCTGCGCCAGTCAGATGGGTCTCCTGTAGGAGGGCAATCTGAACCTGGTGACGCCTGAGATAGGAGTATACCTGATATCTGCGCGAGGGCGTATGCATACCACGCACATTCCAGGTACAGAATTTAACCGCAGCCATGGTACCTTTTGAAGTCTTCATCGCCCCCCAACCCGTCCAAACCCCCCCGCCCGCCCCAACCGCCCGGTTATTCAGGCACACACTAGTCTCAGTACATATGTCCCATCCTTCCGCGCCATCTCGGAAGTGCACTGTCGGGTAAAGAAGTGTAGGCACTAGTCTCATAAACAGCATAACCATAACCATAATTCCAAAAGGTCGACAACGGAACATGTTGTCGTCCAAACGCTCTCGTGAGCTCAAATTGTACTTAAGTTCAATGGGGGAGTTGCTGAGTTTATCTAATCTGTGTCGCTTAGTGTTTCATGACACCAGGTGAGGAGTGGTATCCCCCCACCGCAGGCGGTATCTGCATGGCTGCCAGTTGCCAATGTCAGTGTTCAGTTCCTGGCTTGTCTGTGACTGTCAGGTCAGGATATCCTCCCACAGGAGCCACGTCCATGTACACTCAGCAGGTCACTCACCTCTAGGGGTCCGGCCACCCCACCATCTTTGCATCTCTGTCTACCTGTTGCTTGTATGGGCTCTGCCCTCTGCAGTGATCTGGCGCCCTCCCAAGTCCCAGGGTAGGTGACAGAGGCAAACACTGCAGCGATTAAGTGGCTGTGAAAGCTGCAGCACGTGGTGTCCCAGTGGGGATGGCGGATCAGATGCAAACGTTGAGTAGGAACTTGTGGCCGCAGTTAGATGATCAAGTCTGCCGTCTGCGGTGTGACATCTGGTAGTTCTTCCGATACTTGAGTGTCTGGTAGTCCGTAAAGATATTCATCGTCGCTTTCCCGGTCATCGGGGCTGTTGCTAGTTGCTGTGCCCGGAGATTGTGAGCCACTTATCTCCGCCACCATTCGAAGGGCTTCCTGTTGTCCACTCAGCATGAGATCGGGAGTGGGTCCTATTTCCATCTCTGTTTGTGGTGATTTCGCCGGCGATGGTCTCCTGTGTCTGCGTCGTCGGGGTCCACGATCCCTGCGTGGTTTAGGTGGCATCTCCCTGGGTTCCGAGTCCACTCCAGAGTCGAGCCTCGGCTTCTTCTGGTGTGTCGAAGAAGTGCGTTTTATCGTGGGTTGCCACGCGCAAGCGAGCCGGAAAGAGCAACGAGTACTTGAAGGCCAGGCGTCTGAGTCTCTGCTTCACTGCCATGAAGGAATGTCGCTGCCGCTGTACTTGAATCGTATAATCGGGGAAGAACATGATTTTCGCATTGTCGATCCTGATGTCCGACAATGTCTTGGCTTCGCGTAATATGGCGTCACGGTCTCGGTAGTTCAAAACTCGCAGGAGCATAGGTCTAGGATTGGACCCTGCCGACGGAGGGCGGGATGGCACACGGTGGGCTCTCTCCACTACAAAGTGCTGCGACAGGGTGCCCTCCGGTAACAGCTCCCGAAGCCAGTCCTCCATGTGCTCCGCCGTGTCCCTGCGTTCCCAGCGCTCCGGCAGGCCCACTATTCGCACGTTGTTTCTTCTCGCGCGTCCTTCCGCATCCTCTGCCTTGTCTTCTAAAAACTCCACCCTGTTCAGAAGGTCACGCACTTGTTTGTTGACCTGCGTAACTTTGGGCGATATATCTGCTACAGTGGTTTCCAGGGTAGTAGTCCTCTCAGCCAGTTTCTTGTGGTCGGCGCGGAGGTGCGTCAAATCAATAGCCACACCGTCAATCTTTGTCTCTAATGAAGTGCGGGTTAGCTGCATAGACTCTTCTAGTCTCTCCATTGCTGCCAGCATCGTATCA
Source organism: Lissotriton helveticus (assembly GCF_964261635.1). NCBI lineage: Eukaryota > Metazoa > Chordata > Amphibia > Caudata > Salamandridae > Lissotriton > Lissotriton helveticus. Next base: position 636,545,924 of record NC_136057.1, on the reverse strand, counting down.
AGTTTGGAGGCAGTATGATCTAATTCGACCTGCTTCGCCATCTTCCCCTTATTCTGTGTACCACCGGCTCCCGTTCTCGTTCTGGTCCCTCCTGACATGGGAGACACAGCAGGAGCCTGGGCGCAGCAAGAGTTGGGTGGAGGGGCACCGGGGTATGCTGTCAGGGCAATCCCGTTGCTGGGTAGCGTTCCGTCGTTCACTTCCGCCTCTTGGGGCCCCTCAGCGTAGCTCACCAGGTCCTGGGGTGAACCGCGTGCCGTCCAGCGTGCGCGGTCCCCACCATTCAGGGCCACCGGTTGGTACTGAAAAATGTCCAGTGTCCAGGGGCTAAGCGCCCGAAGTTACGGCTATGCAGTCCTATGTAGGGGGTGGGTGCACTCCTGTCCCAATGGGGCTGCCGTTGGATGACGGATGAGAGTCCACGTCTCGCACCCAAGGTCACTCACCTCGTCGCCCTCATAGGACTCCGGCGTGCCAGCAACAATGGCGAGGTGGGTGTCACGGTGGCATTTGATCCATGCACTCCTCCTCTAGTGTGGGCTTTCGAGTGAGAGTGGGATCGACAGGATTTCCGCTCAGTCGTCAGGGAGAAAGGAACAGTGGGTCACATGAAGACTGCTGCTATTCAGAGGGCTTAGCGACGTGTCCGCGGTGCACGCTGCTCCAGCCGGAGGGCTGGGTCCCCAGCACTGAACAGTAGGCGCACTCACCGCCAGTGGTGCCCGCATAGAAGTGGCTGCCCCCAGGTTAATGAATGCCTCACCGTGTGACGCTCACTGCTCGGGAGCCAGAGGGCCGGCCGCGTTGTAGGCGGGGTAGAGGCACTGAGCTTTTAGTACCCAGCGACAAGATAGCAGCATGCTCCTCTCGGTTCCCCAGTCGCAGGTCCCAGCTGCTCCGTGCCCCCAATTTCAGGCTTGTAAGCTCCAGCGGACTCTCCCGTCACCGCTTGCCGCGCATCTCCTCAGATGGGAGCCGCCATATTGAAAGTCTCTGGGCGCGTCTCGGCGAGGGCCCTTCCCCCTGTATCTTCAACCAAATGACCAAAGACCCCCAGGCCGGCGCAGCCGCGGGTGGAGATCAACGCCGTGTCCCCAGTCGGCCCGTCCCGCCTGTATAAGCGAGGAGCGCCTCGTTGCAGGTAACCGTCACAGGTCCGTGTGAGCGTCGGATCCTCAGTCTCAAGTAGGGCCGGGTAGCAGCCGGGATCGGGCTCAATCCGTCTCCGTGCACCGTTCATCAGCTGGGTCAGTGCCTGCCGTGCGGGTCAGTCGAGGGTGGGAAGCGGTGCCGTGTCCCTTGTCCGCCCGTGCTGGCGTCTCAAAACAGGAGGCGACTGGTGCCAAGGTCAGATGTGGCAAAGCGCGCGAGCCGGATCCCCGGCCTCTGTTAAACGTGGCTGCCGACCGGAAGTGAGCTCAGTCCGGGTGCAGCGGGAGGATTGAAATGCCGTGTTGTCAAATCGCCTCAAATTCTCCCAGGGGGTAGATATACCCTACAGGCACCTCTGTCGACAGTCTGGCATCATTTGCATGTGTTTGTCCGGATAATTGGCCTGCGGCGGGGGAGCTTCTCACGGAGCTCTACCCTGAGACATCCGCTCTCATTGCGCGTTCAGCCACCCCCACCCCCCGATTTATGCCCTTATGTGGTTATATCAAATCATATCCTTATAAAGGCATAAGAATCATTCCCATATTAAGTCATAGCCAATGCAGTCCAAATACGGCAAGGCTACTCCCATAGACTCCTAGAAAGCAAAACGCATTCTTAAACAAACCAAGCCTCCAGCAGCCCGGGAATTCCCACTGCTTCTGTATTGATTTGTCCTAGAACTCCTGGAGTCCTGAAAAAACTGCGAGTTCTTAGTGATGTCTTATGTCCAACCTTACGTCAAACTCGGCACCTTCCAGGTATAAATATACCAGCATCTGCCCTAGCAAAACACACGGTGGTTTGGAGCAGATCGGCTATCTACTTGCCCGACGCCCTGCTGTAGCGAGTGCCGAAGGAAGCTGACCCTCCCATTGACGCACTGAGAGAGACGCTGTCTTTTCTCCAGCCGAGAAATCCAGCCCCAGTGTTTCCCTGTCACCCTTGCGGGTTGCTGGGAGATCGAGTCCTGAGAGAGAGATACAACACCTCCTTCATTCTATAACTAAGGTACGGAGCTGATTAGACCCTTAGAGAATTCTTAATTCAGATTCTTGGCAGAAACTATCTTAACTCAAACTACATCTCACTTACTCCTTCCCATGTACTAGGCTTAGGTTAGGTACACCGGGGTAGGCGTATCTTAGAAGCACCAGTTGAGTACGTTTAGTCATTATTTTATCATTGTATGTATTTTATCCATTTTAAGTACCGTATGGCTTAGAAACCATACCATGCTTTTACAGTACTATTTTACAGTACTCCTTTTACTGTACGCACTTTACTTTATGACAAGTATTGCAATTGTAGCAATTCACTTCTCTTGCATGAGAAAGAAGACTGCTCAATAAATAACCTCTTTTATTGAAAACGCCCCTCTCTCTATTTCTCTGCACTTCTGGTGAAACTAAGCATGCACCATTGACTGAGTGAAATAGCTATCTATTGTTTCCGCGACTCTGGAGATATACTCCTTATTCTTGGGGGAGCAAAGTTGTCATGTTTATGCGGTTGTCAGAAACTAATCCCTTCTTGTGAATTCGAGAAAGTTTCTAGTGACCTCTGAGCTAGCTGGCCTTCATAATTAAGTCTAACATATTCAATAGAGACCTAGTCGACCTAAGTCCTACGTCTAAACTATTGTTTATGTTATTCCAATGCGCAGAGCCTATTGGGGATTTAGGAACTACACTACAACGGTCACCATGGTAGCTCCCGCTCCACATGAAGATTTTATGAAGATTTGAAGATTGTTCACAGGGCTCCGGCCTCTGGTATGTGCAGTAGAGCAGGCGCTGACCTTTGCCGCTGACAAGCATGGAAGAGTAAAAGTGTGTGTGCAGCCAAGACAAAGCATTAACATAAACTAACTCAGGGTGGTTTGGAGCGGGCGCGGCCTGTGTCAGCACAGAGTTAAATTGCCCCAGTGCGGTGAACCACAGCCTAGCCGGGCAAGTGTTCAATGTATTTTGAAATGCCCAAAATTGTAAAAAAAAAGAGAAGAGCTTGAAGACCAATTATCACAATAGGGCTGGGGTTAAGTTAAAGGCCCTGCCCTTCTTCCGGCCTTCTCCTGGCCCGGGCAGTGGCATTGCACTTGTACACTGTGCCCAGCGCTGGAGGCATGATTGCTCAGGGCAGGCCTTGGACTCCTTACTCTATGGTTTACTTAATAATTCACTTCATACGCATGAAGTGAATTCTGTGTGTGAAGTGAACCTGGTGTGACAAGTCAAATATCGATTTTATGGAGTGGGCTACCTCGCTGTGCATTAGGTGCAATAGCCCACCCCCCCAACACCCACCCCCACCCCTTCCCCTTTGCAGAACAACAGGTACACGGAAAAGAACCTCTAAAGGAGCTGCTCATAGCAAAATTCGGCGAAGGCCAGAAGGCCTGGGAGACAGTATTTCACAGGTCAGATGAGTCTGACGTGTGACTGATTCTGCCGAACCCTACCAGCCCTTCAAAGCCCTACTTGTTCGGATTTATGTGAATTTCTGTATAAGTCAGTCACAACACAGTCTTTAGGCTTGGCTGGGTATCGCAGTGGGCGTGGATGGTCTGTGTGACACATGACATAAGCTCCCCATGGAGATGTTCGGCACCACCTGTAAAAGGGGTGGGGGGATTTAGGAATGACCCCCTGCGGAAATGGACCACCCGAGCTCCCGGCCCAGCTGCTGGCCACTGGGAAAGCTCTGAATCATGAAATATCGGTGGGAGAGGCATGTATGGGTGTCCCCTGTGCCGGTCTGTTGTTGTTTACCCCCTATCAAATATCCTCGTGTCAACCCTGCATTTCCTGATGTCATCGATAGTTTTGTTTTGTTGTGGATAGAAAATTAGTTTGTGCTCTGAGCACCTTACATGCATAGCTGCCTGTCTCATTTACCTATTTCAGGGTTATTCATGATGGTATAAAAATGTGAGCAGAAAGTGGAACGCACTAACGTGTTTTGCTGCTACCTGTAGATGTCAGATTTTACAGCTTCCGTGAGGCAAGGGTACTTCGTGCTAAATTTGAGTTGGTGGTTTCCAGCGATCAGCACCAGCACTTAATCACCACCAGTGCTTTTCATAAGCATTAGCTAAGGACACATTTATTTAAGGGGAGATTAAGTGATTTGCCCAGAATCACAGGATGTTGAGCCCACCCCAGACTCGAACCTGGTTCCTCGGCCTGAAGGCAGCTCTGCCTATTAAGCCACCCCCCCCCCCACTTTCATGATTAGTAGTTGGTCCTATTGTAGGTGGTGCTAAGAGGAGAAATGGATGCCAGCTGCCTTTTGACGAGAGCCCCGGCACTCATTTTTTTACAAATTAATCACTGAAGCAACCCACCCTTCTCACGGGCCCACTCCGATTTATGGCAAAATACTCCCAATTCCAGTTGTGCCCTACATCCCCCACACGTGAGAGCTAAAAAACAAAAGGTTGCTGGAGCTCATGCCGATGTCCTGGGGTGTTTTCACACCTCTTAATGGACATCGGCTGCTTGGCACTGCTCCAACAATTATCTTGTGTGAACTGCTGCTGTGAGGGGTTCTGGAGTGTCTCTGCAGACATGGCGCTCCCAGTCCCCCCAGCTCCCCACCGTCTCTGGAGCAGTTTCAGGGCAACAGTTTTCTGTTTCTTTTGGACGCCCCTGTGCACCTCTGACTCGGATTTTACAGAGGAGCACAGAGGCAGGAGAAGCATTGGTTTTGTTAGTATTTTCCCGTTTTTATATATAAATACAGACAAAAAACGAAAAGCTTTATGTCTGTATTTATATGTAAAAATCCGTTGAAACGGAAAACCGGGATCCTTAAACATGATTGCTTGGATGTGACTAAGATGTGTACCAAGCCCAACCTAACATAAAAGAAGAGCCCCTGAAAGAGCCAGATCATGAACTATTTGTAGTAGGCTAATGCCCGAGAATAGAGGAAGGAGGACTCAGTGCAGCATACACTCTATGCAAGGTATCTGGGGTTGTTGAAGCATCCTGTTTACCGGGAGTCAAGTCTGCACAAGTAGTTGAATTGGTGGCCTTAATAAAGGCATGCAACATTGGGAACATTTGGAGAATAACCATATTTACATTCCGTCAATAGGGATTCAGGGTTGTGCACGACTTTGGCCAGCTGTGGATGCAGAGGGGATTTCTGACTTCTTCAGGATCCCCCATAAGAAATGCTAAAAATGCGAAAGAATTGTTGGAAGCAATACAATTGCCAAAAGAAATAGCAATGGTCAAGCGTGCTGCTCACCAGTCAGGAAATGACTATGTGGCAGCAGGTAACAGATACACTGACCAAATTGCTCAATATTGTGTGAGAAACAACATGGCATTAATATTAATTGAAACATTGAAACAAGTGAAATCAGCTGCCAACTTATGTTTTTCTCAGCTTTGGAAACATGGGATGAGGTAAGACAGTTGCAGGATGAAGTTGAGATAAGCGAAAAAGAAAACTGGATAAAATCAGGTTGTGAAAGAAGAACAGAGGATGATGTATGGGTGTACACTGATGGCAGACCAGTCATGCCAGACTGCTTCCTCTCTCAAATGGCAAGAATGTATCATGGTAACACACATGTTGGTAGGGATGCCATGATCAGACTATTCAGACAGAATTGGTACTATCCAAAGTTTAGGGTAGTTGCAGAGAGCCTTTGCCAAAGATGCTTAATTTGTCAGCAGCAAAATCTAGGCAGGAAAACAGTGGTTAGTTGGGAAAAAATTGGAAAAACAGATGGACCATTCACGAGATTGCAGCTTGACTTCATAGAGTTGCCTCCAAGCAACGGAATGAAACATGTCCTTGTCATAGTGTGCTTGTTTTTACGATGGGTGGAAGCATACCCCATGAGAAGAAATGACAGCCTTACAGTTGCCAAACTACTGTTGAGGGAGTTAATACCTCGTTTTGGTTTTCCAGTCACTTTGGAATCAGATAGAGGACCTCATTTTAATAATGAAATAATTTGTTTAATCTGTGAAGCATTCACAAATGAGCAAAAACTGCACTGTGCATACCACCCAGAGGCTTCTGGAGTGGTTGAGCAATTAGATGGCACAATCAAATCAAGATTAAGTAAAGTGGGTGCGTCCACATCACTGAAATGGCCAGATGCATAGCCTCTTGTGTTGATGGGACTTCGAAGTATTCCTGACAGAAAAACAGGATTGAATCCACATGAGATACTCATGGGAAGGGCAATGAGACAAGCATTTATTACCGGTCACAAATTGATGAATATAACTGATGATCTGGGGTTGGATTATTGCAAACAATTGGTTGACCTAGTGCAGTCTGTCTCTCACCAGGTTGGAGAAGACGCAGTTGGCAGGCAGCCAGCACAGGTGCATGATTTGAACCCTGGAGACTGGGAAATAATAGGTGACATATTTGGTGCATTGATACCTTCAGTGGGAGTCATTCTAAATTCACATAGAATTTGTCAATTGTCAACAGTAGTTGAGCGTCTCTCGAATGATACTGCTGTGGGTTTCTTGATGATTAATAGTTGCAATTAGGTCAATGGTTTTACAAAATCGACTTGCGCTTGATATCTTCTTGGCAGAAGAATGCTGAGCCTGTAAAATGCTGAAAATATGGTCCTAAAAGGATGGAATTGACCGCTGGCTTACCCTATTTTTAAACCCTGTGACATAAGTTCAAAACAACAAACGACAAACAAATCTATTATTTTCTGTCAGTCGCACACTAATCCGGAAACCAAGATTACAATTCAATTGTTAGTAGATTAGCAATGAATCCCTGACATAATATCGACAGACCGAATATCGACTAGAAAAAATATCAATGACAAATTATCGACTACAAAATTATCGACCCCAATACTTAAACAAGAAATAACAAAAATATCGAAACCACTATATCGATTAAAAAAAATATTGACTACAACATTATCAACCATCAATTTTATCGCACCTACAAAATATCGACCAGCAATCCTTAACATATAACACAGTCAAAATATCGACCATCACTATATAGAATACCATAATATCGAAAATTTAACAATATCGACCTTACAAAATACATAAAAAATGCACTTTCTAATAAATAAAACATATTGTACATATCAAAGATATACATAATATATTTTTTTTAAATAATACAACATACAATAAACATTTCTAACAATCAGAACAAAACATTTACATGAAAAATGCTATTTATAATACTTAAACAACATTGCAAATAATAAAACATTGCTTAATGCACATAATAAATATTCTTTCACTTTAAATCTTAGAAAACGCCATTAACCATTCAAAAAAAGTGCGTTGCCCATAAAAAAACATTAATTGGCGTCATCCATTTAAGGAAAACAATTACCAAAACAAGTAAAAAATTCAAATACACCAATAAAAACAAGCTATCAAAGTGGATAACCAATAAAATTTTGGGAACAATTTAACACATCCTATAAAATGAAGAATTACACCTACTAAAATCGCAATCGAAAACATGAAAAAAAAAGGAAGAAGAAACTCTGCCAGTTTGGTGAAAGAAAACGGATTGACTTCTACCGAAAACGAGCTACACCTATCTAAAGTAAGTACTACCACCTTTATATATTTAAAAAACGTAATTCTAAAACTTCAAACCTATAATTTAAAAACAAATAACTAAAACATATCTTTTATTCCTACTTTCTTTTTCTACAGATAAAAAGAAATTTTATAAAAACAGCACAACATCAAGACTTCAAAGAAAAAAGATAAAAAGTGTGGTATCTAAACTACAAAAAATGACTCAAAACCTTAATAATTAGAAAACTAAGGATAAACTAGCTAGCAGATCACAACAAAAATAACATAAATAAATATACATTCTTGTAACACATCTTCTCAATCTTAACAGGTACAGAAGAAATACAGCAAAAAGAAAATTTCGAAGAAAAACAACACCTGAATTCAACCAAGAAATAAACTGGTAAATAATTAACGTGCAAATCAATGTTATTATAATACTAAATATATTATTTAAATACTTTTCTAATAATGTAATGTTTAATTTCTCCTAGCACCAAAAAGCAAACATGACGACTGAAGGAGCTAAGTTTGTGTATTCTCAAAAAGGGAAAATGCTTCTTTGTTATATGGGATATGTATACACTCAAGAGAAACAGAAAGATCTGAAAGTTTTTTGGAAATGCACTAAATACTATTCAAACAAATGTTATAGGAGAGCTATAACTCAGGAAACTACTGTAACTTATACTAAGGAACATAACCACCCACCCAATGTTACAGAAATAGAGAATAGAGAAATGCTTGATTCCCTTAAAGAAGCTAGCACTAGTACTGATACACCAACAACTGCTATTCTAAAACATCATTTAAGTGTTCTACCCCAACATGCCTCTAGCCAACTACCAACTATAGAATCCCTTCAAAGAACCATAGCTAGACAAAAAAGAGCTACAGCAACTACTCCTCCCACACCTAAAACTTTTGAAGAAGTGCAAATTCCCCCTGAACTCTGTCTAACTCATAACAATGAACCATTTATACTATATGACAACAACTCAAAAGATAAAAGAATAATACGGTTTGCCACTGCAGACAATATGACTAAACTAAACAAATGCCAAACTTGGATGATGGATGGTACATTTGCAATATGTCCTAAACCTTTTTACCAATTGTACACTATCCATGGTCATTTCCAAAAATGCTAATATACCATTCCTATATGCTCTCCTACCAAACAAACAACAATCTACCTACCAAGAAATCCTAACAAAAGTCAAACAACAAACTAATGACTATTTCCCACAAAAAATCATCATTGATTTTGAAAAAGCAATGATATATAGTATCCATAAAATATACCCACACACAGCAATACAAGGTTGCTATTATCATTTTAATCAATGTATATGGCGACACCTACAGAAATCTACCTTAAGTGTCCAATACGCCACAGATAGCACCTTTGCTTATCAAATTAAAAAACGTATTTCTCTAGCCTATGTTCCTGTAACAGACGTTGCAGAGCACTATAACCTATTAATAGACAGCCCATACTATAAAAGAAACGAAGAAAGATTAAGCCCTATGCTTGACTACTTCGAAGATACATGGGTAGGAAGGCTACAACGTTCAGGTCATACAAGACAAACTAAATATCAAATAGCCTGGTGGAATGTCTACCTTAGCACCCTAAATAAACAAGCAAAAACAAACAATGCAGTTGAAAGTTGGCATAACACCTTCCAAGCAACCACAGGCAGAGGAACACCTACTCTTTACAAATTAATTCAATCCCTATAAAAAGAGCAGAGTTACCAAGAGCTCCGAATGGAGCAATCAGTAACCCTGATAGGACCAAAATTAACTAAAGAAACCAAAAAAATGTATAACACACTCCAAAGCCAAGTTACCCTCCATCCAACTACCAGAGGACTAGACTATCTGTCAATGATAGCTAAAACGATTCTATAAAATATATCACAACTATAAATACAAGGTTACCCATTTATAAATATACATTTTACTACCATTACTATATGTAATAAATTGTAATTAAATTATCAAATACATTTTAAACACATTGAATACGTTTATTATGATAATTTACTTTCAAACTGTTACATATGACATAGCAATACAACAAATTAAAGAAAAATTCCCACCCAAAAACATTTCTTTATATACTTACAGTTTCTGTTGCTTCTTCAAAAGTAATCCAATTTTGAAAAATCCATACCAAATAATCCAAAATATCCATACAATCCAAGAAAGCCCCAAAAAAATGTAAAAATACGAGCAAATCCATGGCAACTCTTCTCCAATGTAATCCACAGAGTATACCCTTCAAAACCCGAAAATATTAATTTAAAAAAATAAACGCTCCAGGAAAACCCGAAAAACAAAGTATGTATGTAAAAATCAGAGTATAGAATACTCGTTACACTACTTTAAAAAAAGAACGGAGCTCCTCCAAAAACTAAAAAAGGCGACAATAACCTAAAAGTAGGAAAAAGACATACCCACCAATACAAATACACCCATACACATATAAAAATACATATTTATACTATCAACATAAGCATTTCATAACATTTAAACATATAAACATACCTCACACACCTAGCAGTAAAACGCGATAAACACGAAGGGGTCGATTCCGATCCGGTAAAAAGCGCTCCGAATTGCTGTTCGGAGCGTTTTTCCCATACGAATCGTACCCTGCAACGTCCCCCGTACAAACGACGAAGTACGATCCGTACCAGGAACTGTACTCTGTACGGTTCGCGGCCAATTTTTCCGACCCGGCAAGTACGATTTGTGTTGGGTACGCACCGTACGACCCTTTTCCTATGGGAGCTGAAAACAGCCGTAAAAGCGGAGTTCGCCCTGAAACAGGTACGCTGGGTGTACGGTGCGTACCCCATGTACGCTGGGTGTATGACACATACCCCCCATGATCACAGGGGTACAGCGCGTAACCCTGCGATCATGGGGTGTACACGCAGTACGGTGTGTGTGTGAATGTGCGCTTTTCCGTACGGATCGCCCTTACCTGACGTGGACCGTACGACTCGCGTCCTGGTACACCGGTCGGGATTGTACTCGTTGGGTCGTACGGCGTCTGTACGAGTCATATGGAAACGGCTCCGGATGCGAGCCGTACGGCGGATTTTTTTAACGGATCGGAATCGACCCCTAAATATCGTACACTCGAGCTAACACCTAAAACACAATGTACGATCGATATTACAATCGTACTCAACCTAAATACACCACACATACACTTAAATTACATTTCCTAACTTATAAACTACAACAAAAACAAACTTACCCTCTCCAACTCGACGCAACATCCAACCGCGAGCTGTTCCAGTACCAAATCAAACAAAATAACATTACGCGGCTAAAAAATAGTCCCTGTATAACTGAAAAGCCTATTTTTTCTCTATTTTCTAACACTTAAAAATTTCAAATCTAGGCTTACATTATCTAATGTTTCTCCTAATAATTTTTTTAAATATTTATAAATATATAAATATATAATTATTTTAAAAAATGATTTGCAATATTATTTAATGAAGTATGAAAAAGAAAATATTATTTATATGTCCACTTTATAATTAAGTAAAATGTTGAAATTACTTTTACCATTCATTTTATGTTAAACCTTATGCTTATAAAAATGTTAATGTGATTAATAAATTTATTTTTCATTATTTACTTTTGTAAAAATTAATATTATTAATATTTTCTATATTAATTTGATTAATTTATAAACAAATATTATCATTTTGTAACCAACACAAATGTTACTATTTTGCAATCTGTACAAAATGTATCTATCAATAATTTGTATTATAAAATACAAAAAAAGTATGTACAACAAATATAACAATTATTTTCAACATGTTTACTATTTAAATATTTCTTTTTTTGTATGTGATTTAAAGTAATTGTTATGAAATAAATTGTACACTAGGTAATTATGTTTGTTATGAAAATGTACATTTCCAATATATGTGAATTAACATAAAAATTATCTCATTGCAATGTATATATATTTTTAATACACAAATATTTACTTGCTATAACATTTTATTTGTTTAAAACTATTCACTTACAATGTTATACTGCAAATAAAAATGTTTCCTCTACTTCCTATTTCTTTTTACATCTTAATAAACTGTTTGTAAATGTTTTCAATTAACCATGTGTTTCTCTCCTTTTTTAATTTTCTAAATAAAATATAATGTGAATAATTTTGTAATTATTTAATACATTTATTTTTAAAAATAATAAAAACTGATCTATTTATCAATTTATTTAGTAATATAACAATAAATAGAATTACTACTATAGTTAATATATTTACATACAAATAATAATTGTAATATTCTACCAACCAAAATTTATAACTCAACAAAGTTTTTACTATTCCAAATCCACCAACTCTAAAGTCAAGGAAGGTGCTGGACAGTAAACCCATATACATTACTATTCCCACTCCACCAAGTATAAACTCAGGAAAGGTGCTGGACAGTAAACCCATTTAAATTACTATTCCCACTCCACCAAGTATTAACTCATAGAAGGAGCTGGACAGTAAACACATATAAATTACTATTCCCACTTCACCAAGTATGAACTCAGGGAAGGGGCTGGACAGTAGACCCATATAAATTACTATTCCCACTCCACCAAGTATAAACTCAGGAAAGGTGCTGGACAGTAAACCCATATAGATTACTATTCTCACTCCACCAATTATTAATGCAGGGAAAGTGCTGGACAGTAAACTCATATAAATTACTATTCCCACTCCACCAAGTATAAACTCAAGAAGGTGCTGGACAGTAAACCCATATAAATTACTATTCCCACTCCACCAATTATTAACGCAAGGAAGGTGCTGGACAGTAAACCCATATAAATTACTATTTCCACTCCACCAAGTATTAACTCTGGGAAGGTGCAGGACAGTAAACCCATATAAATTACTATTCCCACTCCACCAAGTATAAACTCAGAGAAGGTGATGGACACTAAACCCATATAAATTACTATTCCCACTCCACCAAGTATTAACTCAGGGAAGGTGCTGGACAGTAGACCCATATAAATTACTATTCCCACTCCACCAAGTATTAACTCAGGGAAGGTGCTGGACAGTAAACCCATATAAATTACTATTCCCACTCCACCAAGTATAAACTCAGAGAAGGTGCTGGACAGTAAACACATATAAATTACTATTCCCAATCCACCAAGTATTAAATCAGGGAAGATGCTGGACAGTAGACCCATATAAATTACTATTCCCACTCCACCAAGTATTAACTCAGGGAAGGTGCTGGACACTAAACCCATATAAATTACTATTCCCATTCCACCAAGTATTAACTCAGGGAAGGTGCTGGACAGTAAACCCATATAAATTACTATTCCCACTCCACCAATTATAAACTCAGAGAAGGTGCTGGATACTAAATCCATATAAATTACTATTCCCACTCCACCAAGTATAAACTCATGGAAGGTGCTGGACAGTAAACACATATAAATTACTATTCCCACTCCACCAAGTATTAACTCAGGGAAGATGCTGGACACTAAGACAATATAACTTTCTAAAAATAAACAACACACTCATCAAAAATTAAATATTTAATACAATATTACATGTGAAAAATTAATACAAATTTACATTTAATATTTTTAAATAATTTTAAAATTTAATTTCAAAATAGTTTTTTAAAAATTCCTCACTTAATTCCCAAAAATAACACAACACACTCCACAAACTAAATTTTGTAATTAAATTAAATATTATTTTGAAATTTATACATTTAAATTTTATTTTTTTCATTTTTCTATTTTTTTTTATTTATTTTGAACAAATATTACAACATTATTACACAAAAAGTATACTATCCAATCCTAAAACACAAACATTTCTAACCCAAATTAATTTGTAAATAAATGGCTTTTGAAAATATATGAATTAACAATTATTAGCATTTAAAATTAAAATTTTCATTAAAAAAATAACTGTTTAATTATGTACGAAATATAAATAAATAATGTAAAAAACCTTTTCAATTTAATGTAATTAAAATGTATCACTTTATATGAATAATTTTTAAATAATTTCGAAAAACTTTTTTGTAAAAATTTCCAAATTTATTTAAATATTTGCGAAATTATTTCGAAATTTATATAAAATAAATATCTAAATTTAAAATATTATTTTCAAATGAATTTCAAAATTATTTTCAAATAAATATCTAAATTAAAAATAAATGTTTCAAATTTATTTTGAAATTGTTTTTAATACATATCTAAATTTAAAAAAATAATTTCACATTTTCGAAATTATTTTACAAAAAATATCAACATTTTTAAAAAAATGTAAATAATTTAGAATTTTTTTTAAACAAAATTCTACATTAAAAAATATATTTGCAAATTTAATTCGACATTATTTTCAAATAAATATCTATTTTTTTGCAACAAAATTTCTAATTAATTTTAATTTATTATCTAAATTTAAACAATAATTTCAATTTCCTTTCGAAATTAATTTCTAAAAAATATCTAAATGTGATTAAATATTTAAAAATTAATTTCGAAATTTATTTTCTAAATATTTTAAAGCACTTCCCACCCTATTCCCCTAAAAACCCACAACCCGCTACTAAAACAATATGTAGAAATTTTATAAATTAAAAAACTTTTTTTATCACTTATTTTTATATATTTTAAAACACTTCCCACCCTATTCCCCTAAAATCCCACAACCCGCTCCTAATTTTTTTTATTATATTTCAACTACATATTTATGTATTTTTATTTCTATTATTCATATATTTCATTACTTTAAATTACAAACAAAAACAATATTTTACAAAAAAAATTAAACTACAACATTATTAACATTCTACAATTAACAAATCGATATTCTGACACTCGATATTTTCTCTTTCGATATTCTAACACTCTATATTTTGACATTCAATATTTTTTACTTATACAAAAACTCGATATTTTCTACACTCGATATAAATGACTTGATATTTTCTACTTTGATATTTTAAAAAATAAATAAAAATCGATAATATTAACATCGATATTACTTTCCTTGATATTACTGCCATGTCGATATTCTGTAGTCGATATTCTGTCCAGTCGATAATAAAAACTCGAGATTTAGACTGCACACCATTAGCAATATATGTTTTTTCCTTGTGTATTAGTAGTGTTAAGTTGGTGCTCTTGAGTTCCTGTCTGTTTAGAAGTGTTTTGAGAAGAGATAGCATGACAGAAATGGATTAGAAAGGGCGTAGTGGTCTTGTGCACCTGTTAGTTGGCTGAGATGGCTAAACAGGAGGGGGAAGTTTGAAATGGATATTTGGGCGTAGTGGACATTTGCACCTGTTAGTTGAATGAATTGGCCAAACAAATAGGAGGAAGTTTATAAAGAACGTTTGGGAATTCATAGTAGTCATAGTGGTAAAAGGTTTGGGATGCTTCAGAGAGAGGTGGGATTGGACAAAGGTTGAAGTGAGCAGAGTTTCTGTTCACAAAAGTGAAATTAACAACATATACACATGATACTTAGTAGAGTGGGGCAGAGGTAAACCCCTCTATATATGTACCTAAAGGTACATAGAAGCAGCAGTATTTACCTGGTCTGATATGCACATCTATCATGAAATATGCAAAGCTTTATTTTGTTGTGGTCTTTTAACAGATAACTGAAATGAATTTAAACAGACATATATACACATGACAATTGGTGACGATTTAGTAGTGGCATAACATCTCTATATATACACCCATATTTACACAGAAGCAGCAATATTTACAGGCAGCATAGTTGAAGGTGGATCTTCTGGCAACTGGTAACCAGTGTAGGACCCTTAAAGCAGAGGATATGAGTGCGTGTGGCTTTACATGTAGAAGAAGTCTAGCATCAAGTATTTTGAGTTCTCGGTAATCTTCACTGACTTGATAAAGTTGAGGCAGGATATAGACCATTCGTGTGATCCACTTTTGATAGGACAAGATCCTCAAACCCTGCTCTGCAACCATTATCATAAAAGCTTATCTAGGGGATAAGAAGAGGTTGTAGTTCCCCATATCTCACTACAGTGCCTGATAAGTCCAGAAGATGTGAGGGAAGGTGTGGTAAAGAAAGGAGTAGTTATCGTTGGTGGGAGGATGAGTCTCTATTGTAATGGAGTAGGTCTATATTTTAAGCAACCCCGGAGCCTTATTCCTGCCATTATACATGCACACACAACACACACATGGCTCGTATACATATTCCATATGGCTTGGATATTAATAAACACCTGGACAATCCTATTGTTATTTCAGATTTTATCAAATTTATTTACGCCTTATTTATTATCCATTTAACACAATGAACATAATGTTGAAATGAGGAAGAAAGTCAGAGCGATTGTCCTTTAGCATATCAAGTGAGTTGTATCTTGCAGTTCTAAAAAATCTAGAAAGATATGTTAAGAATATTTATTAAAATGGTGAGATGGGATCTTTTTAGTGGTGTAGTGAGAGTACCATGGGCCTTAATGCAATCAAATAAATTGGGCCCCCATCCCTTGGTTTGTTCGTAAAAAAAGAGCAATGGTTGTGGTGCTTTCAGGTGCTTTCAGCCCTAGTGCCACTGTACCTGCTGCTCTATTGGTGACTACACACCTGGGTCTATTATAAACATGAAACACATAGACATCCACCTCGTAGAATTATCATCAGTGAATATTATTAGGAGCATGCCTCAAATTCATCATATGAGTTGTAGACAGAGCAATCTAGGAACTTCTCTGCCTCATGACATATAAATGTGTTGTGTAGTAAAACAAATATTCCCTTGGTTTATGAAAGGAACAGGATACAAGGTTCATCTCACAACTAGGTCGTACCTCAAAAGGCACACAATAATACAACTCATCAAGGAAAATCCCACCTAATATTTGAATCAATTGCTAAATAGCACTGAAGTTTTACAAAAATATTTTATTATTAGAAAAAATGGTTACAATGTTAAAATTTCAATACACATCCTATCTATTACAGTTTTATGCAAAACAATTAATAAAAACAATTCATAAAAACAAATAATGTAAATTCTCCAATTACAATCAGTTTACACAATATACCATGACATACAACAGAGAACAATGGTTAGACACTGTACTTTGTCTTTCAAAGAAACATATTCTATGGGACAGTTTAAAAACCTGGCCTGGATACACTCATTTTCCTATCTGCAGGTCCAAATTTCCCCTTGGATTATGTACAATGTTGAATCGACGCGTTTCGATGGGTTTGATTATAATTCCATCTTTATCAAGACAATAGTTAGTTTGTTTCTCTCTGTATTCCTTATTGTATAGCTTGGTTTACACGCCCTGTATAAAGCAAGTATATATAAAGACATTTTTATTTAAATTACACCAAAATGCTAATTACAATGGCAAACACAGTCTACAGAAAAAACTTAATTTTTATTATGTTTTGCTTTGTTGTGCTAATTATTGCTATCTCACCTGATTAGTGCAATCGACGTACGCAATACCCTCAGCCCATGTCGTACCTCAATTACGTAATTAAGGTATGACATAGGCTGAGGGTATTGCGTAGTTATGAGCAGGAATGCAGGGACTCAATCGAGTTAATGGTCAAAAGTAATAGTCCCCATCTCTTTCTAGGCATTTAAATATAGGAGCCATTCAGCAGGAATTTGATGCGACATCTTGGGTTGGCCAAAAGGAAGTTAGAACATATAAGTGCATTGATTGCACTTAGCAGGTGAGATAGTAATAATTAGCCCTTGAGCAACGTATATAGTCGAAATTCTAGAATGACTCTGTTTAGTTTGTGCCCTATTGAATTCTTTCAGAGTATCTGCATCAACTGACGACAAATTGAACTGAAAACAATTTTAATCAGTAGAAGAACTGAATGTACTTATAAAGTTTGACTCAAGAGGTAATGAACCAAATGTTGTATTTTTGGGGGACAAGTTGACCTTTTTGCAAGGAGAAAGGTGACTATATGTGTAATTTTTGTTCTGACCTATCTAATGATTTAGTAACAATATGAAATCCATTCGTCAGTGACTATAGAAATGTGACTCATGGTTTTCCACTGGATTAAAAATGTACATTTTTTTTAGGGATAGAGGCACAGTGTATTTACAAATGGTGAAATTAGATTTGTTTTAGTGCCTGTATATAATAATCGTTTAGAATCATTGTGGTTTTTGAATGGTGCTTCATTGGTTTTTAAAGATGTGCATAACAAAGCAAAACATAATAAAAATTAAGATGTTTTGTAGACTGTGTTTGCCATTGTAATTAGCATTTTGGTGTAATTTAAACAAAAACGGATTAATAATCAAACCCATAGAAATGCGTTGATGCATCATTGTACATAATCCAAGGGAAAATTTGGACCTGCAGGTATGAAAATTAGTATATCCAGGCCAGGTTTTTAAACTGTCCCATAGGATATGTTTCTTTGAAAGACAAAGTACACTGTCTAACCATTGTTCTCTTTTTATGTCATGGTATATTGTGTAAACTGTTTGTAATTGGGGATTTTACATTATTTGTTTTTATGAATTTTTTTATCAATTGTTTTGCATACAACAGTGATAGATAGGATACGTATTGAAATTTTAACATTGCAACCAGTTTTTTAATAATAAAATATTTTTTTTAAACTTTAATGCTATTTAGCAATTGGTTCAAATATTAGGTGGGATTTACTTTGATGAGTTGTATTATTGTGCGCCTTGTGAGGTATGACCTAGTTGTGATTTGAACCTTGTATCCTGTTCCTTTCATAACCATGGGGAATATTTGTTTTACTTGTCAAGAGTACCATACTCCCTTGGCTGCAACAAGGGTTCTCTCTCTCCTTTTAACATATAAATGTGTTGTACTATGTGTCTGTAATATCCCCAGTGCAATCTATCAAGGCACTGTAACTCCTCTAGTTCTATTCTGTGCATACCATTTACATGTCTCTTGTGTATGTCAAAACTCTGAATAAAAATCACTACAAAGTGTAAATGATTTTTTCTTTGTTCCTATCTCAAAAAACTGTTCATTGAATATTAAATGCTGTATAAAGAAAAGCGACGAGGAGCTTACATGATAAACGGGTCATTTATATCTTTATTAAAACCCAGACTATGAGGATTTTAGTCAGCTAAAAGCTAAAAACATGAAGAACAACACTTTGTTACAAGTGCAGGCCATTGTCTTTTTGGGTTAACGAGCTGCCTTGTGTTCACTAAGGCTACTGCTTTCAGTAGCTAACAGTTCACTCACTAAGCAGTAAACCCTGATTGACTTGTCACCTCACTCTCCCACCAGGAGAGGAGAGAATCAGTCTCTCGCCATGAATTGATTACAACATTAACACACTAGAAATGTTCCAAGGATTGGAGCAGCACCCACAAATTCTAAAGTGGCAAAGCACTGGAGGTCACATGTGCAAAGAATCTATTAGGTAAAAGTGGTTGCAAATGGTGCACTGACTTTAACCAATTTGATTTTGTAAAATGACCCATGTACTCATAGGTCGGTCCACAAACAGAGAATTGTAGTAGATCTCAATTACATCCACCCCATCAATGTTCATGAGGCAGGAACAAATTGCAACCTTCTGTCATTGGCCACAGTCACAGGAATGGTGGCCTTCTAGAGTCAGCAGGCCACAATATCTGTGATTGCTTTTAAGTAAAGCAATCTTCTTTTCTTAAAATGCAGCCCCTTTTCCTTAACGGAAAAGAGAATGTGTTTAAAAAAATGAAAAGTTACACGAACCTTTTTTAGGAGTAGGCAGTGGTCCTCGCTTCTTTCAACATTCACCATGGTGAAGGGGCCTGTTGGGGACCCTTTTCCCAATGGGGATGGGTTACCAGCTCCTTTGAGTTGGTGGTAAAGTAGTAATGCTTTGTGATCATTTGCAGAATATTAATAGATACCATAAGGACTCCACACCTGAAAAGGACGCCCTGACTGTGCCTCTTCTTAATATTAACTTTATTTGTTTCTTAAACCCATTTCAGCCCTGCCAAGGCTCCCAAGCCTTCGTGTGATGTGTTGATCCTGTTTAGGTCCCCTTCCCTGAACTCTTGGACCCACAGCCCCACCCATTTCATTATAAAATAGGATTAGAAATCCCAGAAGTGAAAGACAAAAACCTGCACCTAAGCTGCAAACCACTCATGCACATAGCGAGATTCTTGTAACACACACTTATACCGGACGACTTCATGGCACTAGGGCATCTGTTTAATATAAACAATGGTTCTGTCGGGTAAGTAACCTGATTCCTTCAATATATGAATTAAATCCTTTCTTAATTCAGTTTAGTCTTCTAGTTATTCAAGACAGTGCTCCAACTTAGGAGCTTGCTCACCATGCAAATCCAACACCAAAGAGGTTCAGGGTAATCATCCGTTTTTAATCTATGAATTAGTTTTTTCATTCATAAATACCCTGTATACATATAAAGCTTTTTAACCAAGACTTATTCACAATTCATTAATATTTTTTCAAAGAACGGCGCATTATAAAATTAAGTGATTATAATGTGACATAAAGTGAAATAGTGACATTCAAACGTGTTTATGTACAAGTGAATGAAGGGGGGGGGGAGAGAAGCGAAAAGTCTTTTTTGGCCAGTTCCAGTATTTAGTTATAATTATCCCAGTGATCCACTTAGGTTGGCTATCGTGAAACTGGATATTCTGTACTGATCCAATGGTTTCAATATCGTCGATGTTTCAACCCTATGGACGCCTTAGTTGAGGGTCTAGGGCGGGTCTTCTTCAGGACATGGGGCCGTGGTATAGCGCCGATGGGCCTTCGTGAGTTGGACCCTGAGTTAATGTTGTGGAAGTTATTTCAGCCGTGGTGGACTTTTAAATCCCGTAGTTGACACTAATGGTGCCCGCAAAGATTTCCAAAAAGGGGACCACGTGGGGCTTGAAGTGATTATACTGCTCCTTTAGCTCAGAGTCGTCGTGTTAATCAGACGATCCAGTAATTGACAGTAAGTTTCCATCTCCTCGCTCCTGCAGCATTCAATCGAATGCTGCAGGAGCGAGGAGATGGAAACTGATCTCGCTTGCTGATGCAGATTTCCACAGTAGATCGCCCGATTAGTACTCCCAAGGAGTACTACAACCGATTCAAGCCCTATGTGGTCACCTTTTGGAAATCAGTGTGGGAACCATTAATGTCAATTACTGGATCGTCTGATTAACACGACGACTCTGAGCTAAAGGAGCAGTATAATCACTTCATATACATCTTAATTCTATAATGTGCCCTCTTGCTAGTAATGTACTGCCTAAAAACTAAGCAGCCTTTGAGCAGGACCAAAGACTCATACACAGCTATTTCTTTCCCTAGAACATAGATCTCCGAAAAACGATCTACAAATTGATCAAGGACAGGCCAAATCTTGAAGAGACGGTCACAATAAGGGTGAACCTGTGGCGGTGCTGAAGCATTATCAACAAAATGCAGCATCCGAAGCAGATGAACATACCGATCATGACTCGTGATTGCAGGAAATATAGCAGTTGCCATGAAGGAACTAGTAGACCAATATGAAGACATTTGACAGCTTCTGTATCAATCCCATTGACAAAGTTAAACCCCAGAATGTCTTCAACTCATCCAGATTTGTGGGACTCCACCAGCTACCTCTAGAGTGGGATTTAAGTCTGGCACTGTTGTCCCTCAAACACTATTCAGCATACAAATTAGTCTGGTCAACAATCTCATCCAAAAATATATCATCCATAAACAACTGAAAGCAATTTATAGGCAAAAGGTTTCCAGTATTGACTCTAGTGGCAGATAGTGACATGTGAAAGTGGTGCAGCATAAAAGTTAGGAATTACTTTTAAGTAGGGAGCGAGTACCACAATTTCTTTTACTATCTCCATGTCATTCGTTTCAACGACTGTGTACCCCCTTTATGGGACCCGTCATACACCTTTGAACAGGATCATAATTACAATTTGAATACGTGGCCACTGCCCTGTGCACTTTATGCAAAAAGGCCAAGGATTGGATAGTCATGTATTCTGAACATGTTTATGACCAACTGACAGGCATTGTGAGAAACTTGCTCAGCTCCAGAGCTCTAAATTGCGGTATAAACACTTGTGCTGGTGCGTATGACTCGTTAATTTGAGAAAAGTGAAGGGGGATACGAGAGGAAAATAGAACTGAGAATGAGAGGCAAGAAGGGGATGCAATGGAAAATAAGGGATGGGAAAGATATCAATGAGAAGAGGGAAACACTTCTGAAGAGAAGAGGAAAACTGGAATATTTCTGGAGATAAACAGCCAAAAATCTGTAATTTTTCAAATCAAACAGCGAGAGAATATCACAGAAGGGCATTGTGTCCGTGGCGCATTACAAATCCAGCATCATGTAACATAAAACACCAATAGGGGGCGGGCACATCAGATTGGGGTTCAGTGGAGAAAGGGATGGCAATAAAAATTGAAGTGTACGAGATTACAAGCAAATGGATTTCTCAGGCAAGATAGCAGCCATGGGTAAATATTTTTGAAGGAAGCAATGTAAGTCTTCTGATTCAGTGGCATGCTTGGTGCTCTACAAAACCCCAAATGTTTCCAATATGTAGTAAGTAGTAATTGGCAGAGCCCTGGTGCTCAATGGCAAATTATTGTTTAATTACAACTGAGGCCTTTTTTCACCTGTAAAATGAATGAACACTGTATTTCCATTCCTGCTTCTTCCGAATTTACACTACTTCCCATATCTGGTCAATGTCCTATTAGGTGTATAAAAGGATTTCGTGTTGTCGCACAGGGGGGTGGATGGGATGAGTTTTTATTTTTTCTGGTTTTGCAGTTTTATATAGCACGAACTTCACCTGAAAGAATTGGGGTTGCTTCACATGAGCACCAGAAATTCATCTTTTTTGTAGGCAAGGGGAGAATGAGTGACTTGCCCAGTATCACAGGATGTTGAACTGATGCCGAGACTAAAACCTGATTCCCTAGCTCCGAGTACCGATGTGTGTCGGCTCAGCCTTCTGTGATTCCAGGCATCAACCGTCTGTGATTCTAGGCACAACCACAATGCCTGTGACCTATCTCTCTTCATGCCGCACCAGACTTTGAAAGTCTGACAGATCAGGGCGGAAGGAAGATACCTGCCTGTTATATTCAGAGTGGCCTCAATAGAGGTCCAAGTATGTTTATACTAGCCTCGAACCACAAAAAAAATTCTTGAACAACTAAGCGGAAAAGTAAAAACATATATATTTTTTAATTTTTTAAGGACAATGAATTTTCAAGTCATAAATTTAATCAGCACGGCATAGTTACAAATAGTTCATAACTGTTCAATAGAAAAGATAACACAACATAAATATAGAACAGAGTTATGTCCTCACCATGGCCCACACAACAAACCACACTCTCATATCAGCAAACATACACATACATACTTCTCACATCAACACTAGTGCAACAAATACATTCATATATCACTCCACAGAAATGTTAAGATCAGCGATCTATTGGGAACAGTTGGAATATTCTCCCAAATCATTTGGTTGGTCCTCAGGTGGTATAAACGCTAACGCGCGTTTCGGTGTGAGGCCCCAGCCGGGGCTACACCTTCGTCAGGGCGGGAGTGGATGGGGGGCACAGGGTAGAAGAACGTCTCTCCTCTAAGGGCGTTCCGGGTGACTGACTCAGCGTTAGAGCGGGCCTCTATTTGAATTAATCATGCTCATGAAGAGGGAATTTCAATGCAGGCCAGGCAGACTCCGTTTGGGGACTTTTGCTATGGATTCGGCATCTTTAGAATTTTTCAAGCGCTCAGGAATTTCAGCGTTTTAATTGAGGTTTCTTCCTAATGGCGGCTCGGTGCAGATAACCGGAGCTCCGTTGGAAGATTCCAAAGTTGTTTCCGCACTTCCCCCGCGTGTGGTGCGCTCGGGTTCCTCGGTTGCCAGAAAGTCTGACAGCCTCCTCCCATCCCCAAACTGCCTCAGTTCAAGTGCTCATTGATCCAGTCCAGACAGAGTCACAGGCCCCTAATAACACATCTCTAAGTCAATCCTGACACTGGTCCCTGCCTTTGCAGCAGCACTAGGATTGGCTGGGGCAGTGACCCTCACTGCTCATTACTGAGAAACTTAGGGGGTCCATTATGATGTCGGGCGGATTGCCTCAGCCAGGCTGGCGGTAGCCACCGCCAGCCTGGCTGAGGCAATCCGCCCGACATCCATTGCCAAATTCCCCCCCGCCATATTAGGATGGCGGGGGGGGACCGGTGCGGTGAAAATCACCGCCCGCCTGTTTACCGCCCCGGTGGCCTTGCGGCCGGGGCGGAATATGTTTAATATGGTGGCGGTGTCTGTTAGACACCGCCAGCCATATTACAATGGGCATTCTGTCACGCCTTTCCGTGGCGGCATTGCCCCCACGGAAAGGCAGGCGGTCTTTGGTTCGGGGGCCCCCTGCGGGTCCCCCTGTTGCTGGCCGAGGTGTTCAGTGCAATGGGGGGGTACCTGTGGTACCCCGCCCGCATTTGCATACTCCAAGCAGCAGGCACCGCGGGGTGCCTGCCGCTTCCTGTATGCAAATGCGTGCATTTGCTTGTCAGATTGTGGCGGGCGGTGCAGTGAGCACCGCCCGCCACAATGTTAGAATGAAGATTGCGCCCGCCACTGTGGCGGGCGCACCCTAATGCACATTTCGGGACCCCCGCCCTTGAGGCGGGCGGTCCCGTTTCCCGATAGGGTGCCCGCCATCCTAATGGCCCCCTTAATGTGGGCATTAAAAGGGCTTGATTCGCCGTGCGCTCCGTCCTGCTCCGTCCTCCGTCCGGACGTCAGGGCGGAGCGCACGGCGAATCAAGCCCGTTTAATGCCCGCATTGAAGTTTCTCTAATATACGAAGACCAGGATTTTTCATTACTTTCAGGTTAACAACACCCTCTGATATCCGGAGCCTGCTGGCCCACCAACAGCCGTTGAGGCTGCCACTCATGTATGATGGCTCTTGGGTGCCCGACTCTCAACACCACTTCCTTAGTACTGATGAAGACCCCACAGTAAGTCGTCACTCAGCCTACATCATCCAGGGGTCGAAACGTCGAATTTCTTAACAATACCTACCCACGATCAACACACTATATTCACTGTGTTTCAACTGGGATAGGATTCTACTATTGTTAGAAACGTATGGGGCTGAATCTATACGCCCATGTGATGTCAACAATTAATGTTTTATGTGACCACATCTGCCTCTTTTGTAACTGTTCTACACAATCCCTATTCCTCAGGAACACGTACCACTCCCCTCCCCCCTCCCTTTTTCGCATCACTCTGGGCACCACTTTGATCTGTATAAAAGCATATATACATGAAATGTACACAAATGAGGATGTGAATAAACAACATCACTCATTCTAGTTGTGTTTTGAGTCGTATGTATATGACTTTAGAATCATTTTTGTTTTTGTAAAATACGTTGACTGGGACCCTCCCTTTTGCAACATTGAATACCCAGGTCCCAGTACTATTGGGTCAACCCTAATTTGTAATGTCAGTCGCTCTTCTGCATAAAGATTGTGTGCCAAATTCATCTCTCAAATATGTTTGTGGGCGTTAAGGAGCCGGCTTTCTGGGTGCACATGGTTTGTGTAAACTTGAGACTGTGCGGGACCATAGTTCTGAAGCTGTCCTACACCAAAAATAAATGTGTTTATGTTAGTTATAGTTTTTGTTACTTTATCTGATGGCGATTTAAAATCTACCTCTATAAGTGACTGTGCCACACTGTTAGCACTGGCTAATTCAGATGGAACAGGCGTTTCTGAGAATAAAAATACAATTGGCAAAATGTATTACGATATTAAGAGAGTAGTGAAATATTTTATCTGCAACAATAGAACCTCTAAGTAGGATGATTGTACACGTCAATGATCAAAGTTTGGTAAAGTAAAAAATTAAACCCAAGATCTGTAGAAAGACATATATTAAGCAGGTATCACACAAAAACCTAATTGAACGTGCACATTATGGTGCACAGCAATAGTGACGTATTGGAAAGGCTGATACCTCTGCCGTGAACTGTTTCTTTCTATATGTGTAACCCCAGTTCTCCAGCAGTGAAGGAAGAGAAATACAGCAACATAATACCTGCAGAGTTGTAGATGATAGGCCGAATGTGACCAAAGTATCTAATCACCCCTGAAGCCAAACGAAAGACACAGCAGGCAACTTGCTCATTACTCGTCACAGACTTGGGTTAGGAAGAGGATTCAAATTAAAAGAATATTTATTGTTTTAGTTAGTTAAAACCAGAACTGTGCTATAGATAGTTATACTCATTTTAAAACAACCACACACACACACACACACAACCACAACCACACAGCAACAGTGCACAATTTCTACAGGCACACACACCACCAGCCATCAGTGCACACATCAATTGTTAACGCATCCACAAATAACTATTGTAGAAATCGCAGTATGTCGCACTTTACTTTTAAACATATTCATCTAAAGTGCAGCATGCCACCATTGCTACAAAAATAAATACAGATTTTTTTGGCCTACAATTTATAGACTTTTGTTGCAGTTGGTGTTGCAATATTTAGCAATGCCAATAGCTCAAACTTAATTAACCCGAGACCTATTGCATTGTAAATGCTTGTTTCTTTTCCAATCAGCACTCCATAAGTGGGCTTATGTTTGCTAGCTCTTTCCCTCTTCTGTGTAAAAGCACAGCAAAGGTATATTTTTGTAGAGGTATGGCTGAATAGCGAAGGTTGAGATATCTGGGTCGGCGTTAAAAAATAACAAGCATTGGCATAGCCAATAGGTCTCGCCTTTGGGACCCTATAAGTGTTTAATTATCCAGCACAATATCCTTGGTGCAACAACATCAAGTGTTGCATGGCTAAGCACTCATAAGGTCCCAAAGGGGAGACCTATTGGCTATGCCACTGCTTGTTTCCCTTTATCTGTGCCCGACCTACTGGCGCACGTTCCACGCACGCCAGTGACAACAGAGAGAAGCTGCCCACTCTCTCCAGGTACAGAGTCTTTGCCTTTGAAAGGTGCGTGGGAATTCTGGTTAGATTCATACATGATCTATTGGCTTACACTTATTTGTAGATCCTTTGTGGGATACCACAGCTCAAGTGCACATATAAGTATCTGTCTGCACATCCCCTTGGATGAGTGGATCTTTTCAGATCATGCCTATTGTTTTGAATTAATTCTTGGGGAGAATTTGAATTGTTCTTTCTGGTCGCTTTTTTCACTACAGATCCAGAATGTTTTTTCCAGGGGGGGGAGAGCTTTAAATGAATGCTTACTTATTCAGTGGTCTTTTCAATAATGAAGATTGGCTTTGCCTCCCCTTTGTACATCTTTCATTTTTTTATTTGTCGCCACAGGGATGACTGGGTAAGTCCTTTCAGATACTATTTCTGGTAGTAATCCATAATGTATGCACACTAGTTAAAATCCAATCCAAAAAGCTTTTTTCGACAAATCAAGTCATAAAAGCTGAATCACAATTAAAACAGAGTCAGTTCTTACAAAATACATTTGGTACAAAAATGAGCAATAAAACATTTAACATTGGTGCCAGAAGCATAGTCAAAGTTAATACTTATTAAAAAAACATTTAAAAAGCCAATTCATTTGATTAAAAGAATTTGATCATCAGACACAAGGCGTTTCAGGCAGAGATGTAGGAAGAGGAGTAAGCACACACCATTCATCAGTGGTACACAGCTCGAGCAAAAATACAAGTAATTTATTTATCAAGTTACAGAAAGATTACGTGATCTAATTGCCCACATCCAGCTCAAAAACTTGGCTACCGCAATTGCAATGCACGGGAGGGTGTCGTTGTGTAATATTCTCAATGCATTATGGCACGTTTTGGAAACCAAAGTCCTGCAAAGTGACAGCCACGCTTTGCGTGGGGCGGTGTAAGCTGGACAAACAAATAAGACATGGGCGATACCTTACACAGTTTCCTGGACTAACCCATTTTGTCGTAAATGTTCTTAACGGCAACTCCTGTACTCTGAATTGGAAGTACAACTTCCGATCAAAGGGTTTAGTTATGATGTACCAGTACTGCTCCAGACTAGGCCATGATTTAACTGCTAGAATTGTACCCATTAGAGATGGGCTGTCACTTCTGCTGTAGCTGTTATGATACACCACATTCCAGTATCTTTCTTTGATGCTCTCTTTCGAAGGAAATTGGGAACTCATTGGGTTATCCCATAAGTCGAGCATGCCCATGTTTAACAAAGAGGCTCCTATTTCACGAGCCACCTGATCTTTTGAACAAAATCTGCCTTTATTATGTCCCAGAGTCCTTCAGCGTATGGTAGCAGTTCTGGTGTGCACCAAATTCTGAGCCAATACAAAATGGGACGAAGCCTGGCAAGGTCGGCCAGTGCTTTCCTGCCTAAATCTTGTAAGATGGGTAATACCGGGGTGCTTTGAGGAAGAGTAGTAATGTTTTGCAGAAACCAGTTTTCACCAATAGTTAGCCGTGACAGGTTCTTGAAGCCCCAGAGTTTGCCCTATATAACACTGAGCTCACTACTTTCATGCTGTAGATTTCTGGAGCTGGGCTGACTGGTTTAGTCAGGGAAGTGTTAAACTCAGTGTGTAGGATTCCTGACAGCTATTGGTGCTTCAAAGTGGCAGTGTCAATCTGGCAACTCCTTCACATGTCTTTTTGCAGGATTACCCCAGATAGGTAAAAGCGCTGACTTGTTCCAGTGGCCGACTATCCAAGAGTATACCTCCCTTGAATGCTCTATGTTAGTTAAATGCCATGAATTTAGTTTTTGCTACATTCATTTCCAAGCCCCGTAAGGTACAGAACTTTTCAAAGAGCTGTATGGCTCGCTGTAAGCCTCACGGGGTTTTGGAAATAATTAGAGTATCGTCAGCGAACATCAAATTGGGTGTTTTAATACCTGCAAGAACCGGAGCATCAGTAGTGATAGATGGTAAATACTTGTAGATGCTGTTTAAGGAGAGTGAGAATAATGTGCGGGCCAAGACACAGTCTTGACGCACTCCCTTCGATACAGGGAAGGGTTTGATAAAATTTCGCTGCATGCCCCAACGAATCTGAGCAAAATGATCTTCATGGAGGCGAGCTAAAAGAGAGTAGTTCTGGTGGCATTCCCAGCTCCTGCAATACGACCCAAAGCTTACTCCGAGAGACCAGGTCAAAGGTTGACTTGAGGTCAACAAAGGCAGCATACATGCTGCCCTTGCCTAAGACCACAGTCCGCCAAGGTATTAACCTGAACCTGCACACCTGGTCAATCTGACGTGATCATGAGACCCCACCTGGAGGGAAGTGAGAATATCCTGATCCTTAATCCATTCTTGGACTTTTCCTAACACCAATCTAGCAACCACTTTTTGAATGGAGCTGATTAGGCTTATGGGACTATGGCTTGTTGTTGGTGTAATGATACTTGATGTATTATACATCTGGATGCAATGACAGAAACAACATAATACCAGTCGGGCAGAATACTATGCTAAGAGCAGATTTTTTGCCTAGGTCTTTTAAACCACACCCCCTTTGAAGAGACCCCCCCCCCCCCAGTTTCTTTTACACCACTTAAAGCCCTGGAAACAACACTATGTCACAGTCACCTCCCATCCTGGCACTGTGCATCATGCATGACTCATGACTTCTACGTTTTCAGACTGCCTATGTGCAGGGGCATAGTGAACTCTCCCCCACTGCACCCCACCCTTGCTTCAGGAACTACAACAAGGTGAAGTTCTTGATGGGCCTCTTCTGTCTGCAACTCTGCAGACAAAGGCTCAGCTCATAATGTGAAAAGGTGGGCGAGTAAATAAGTAGAGGAATGTGTGAATGGCTGGATGGATTACTGAAATGATGAATGGATAGATAGTGAAAGAAAGGGTGGATGGATGAGTGAATGAGTGGAAGTATGGATGAGAGAAAGGGTAAATAGATGGATGTATGGGTGGAAGGGAAGATGGGTGGGTAAAAGGGTAGATGGGTGGGTGAAAGGATGGATGGATGAGTGAAAGGGTAGATGATGGGCGAGTGAAAGGGTGGATGGATGAGTGAAAGGATGGATGGATTGATGAATTGATGAGTGAAAAGATGGATGAGAGGATTGATGAGTGGGTGAAAGATGGGTACATGGACAAAAGGATCGATAGATGAGTGAAGAAGTGAAAGGGTGGATGTAGGAGAGAACGGATGATGGATGAGTGAAAGGATGGATGAGTAATAGGATCAATGGATGGATTCATGTATGGATGAGTAGATGATTGGGTGAGTGGGGGGAAATGGATGGATAAATGAAAGGGGGATGGAGAGAGAAAGGGAGGATGAATGACTGAAAGGGTGAATAGGTGGAAGACTAAGTGACTGGGTGGATGGATGAGTAAGTGAATGGATGGCTGGATGGGTGAAAGGGTAAATGGCTGGATGGGCGAGTGAATAGATGGATGGGTGGAAGAGTGGATGGATGACTGTACGGATGGATGGGGTGAAAGGTTGGGTAGATGAATAATGGATGGATGAGTTGATGGAGGGATGGATGAGTGAAATGATGGATGGAAGGATATATGGTGGATAGGTTTGCAAATGGTTGAATATGTTTCGATATAGATGGGCATACAGATGGAAGGACAGAATGAATGGTGAAAGAATGATGAATTAAAAAAAATGACACATAGACTTTCATGTTGATATGAGTCATTGTCTCTATATAATGTGTGTATGATGTAGCATACTCCGACACCCTGCCCTACATAGTTTGGATGAGTAACACTATAAAAGAAATTAAATACACATGAGAGATGGTCCAAGTGAAGATGAGGGGCACCTTTGGAGGGTGGTAGCAAGGCCGGACTGGCCGGACCGGGCATCGGGTGTTTCCCTGGGGGGCTGGAAAGGGGGTGGGGGCGCGGTTTTGTTACTGGGGCTGGTACTGCAAAGTTCCTTGTATATCCAGTAGTTTTCAATAAACAATAAAAGCGGCCTCACCTATATTCAGGTGTGGTTCACCATTGTCTGGTGACTAATGTACCTGCTGGAGCGAGATGCGAATTTTGAATCATCTAAGGTAGCAAGCTGTGGCCATACTGAAAAACTGTGAAGTGCACGTGTCTCAACCTAATATAAACATCTTTTGACTTTTACTTAGGTAGTTGTCTATTTACTTACTGATATACTATTGCGCGACCACCTCAGAAGTGTCTGTAAAACGTACGTTTTGTCCCGAAGTTTTGTCCTGAATTTTGACCTTTTGTCCTGAATTTTTACACTCACCGTCCTGAATTTGCACCTGTGCCAATTAGTCACCCTACCTTTAATAGATCTGGCCAGTGCTTTAAGTGGAAAATTAAAAGTGTCGGTACTCACTAATTTAGAGTGACCGAACGTCCCGGATTTGCCAGGACAGTCCTGATTTTTCGGGAAATGTCCCGGTGTCCGACACTTATTGCAAAAATGATCAAATGTCCTAGTTTTGAGAGAGGGTCGGGTGAGCACGAACATTTACACTTTGCTGTGAAGGCTCACCTTCACACCGGCCCTCTCAAGATACCAGGGACAGAGAACAGTTTGAAAGATTCTCTTACTGTGCTGCCTGACTTTATTCAAGCAACACAGCTGGGTTTAATGAAGGGTGAATCAACCCCCTGCAAAGCACATTAGGCCAGAATCACAACGCTCCCCTTGCAACACACCCCAGTTTGGCACTTACTTCGCTGCACAACATATTGGCAGAGCAGGGTCTGTCTAGAGACCCTGCCCTGTTAATCACTGTGTGACAAGTGCCCACTCATAGTCCCCTCATGGCAACAGGACCCCCCGCCCCACACATGGATACCCTACAAACATGGAATAATAACACAGGACACAGTGTTTGGTTGGAAAGAAAATGCTGCAGGATTTATTACATACAACATATGTAATCAAGATGGGTTAGCTTATGGGCGATCCAAGGGCAGGCCGCATTCTCGCCACCTGCCCGCCTGATGAGCCGGGCACCACAGTGTGGAACCACCTGTGTGCTGCCCCATATGTTAATTAACTAAACTCGCGCCCCGAGGGGCGGAGCGCAACTAGGCAACCCCCGATTGTACAGGCCCACAACCGCCCGAAGGACTACTGAGGCGCCGACACGTGTACCCGGACCTCCCATGAAGTCCAGGTGTTAGGCTCTGGCACCCCTATGTGCCTGCTGAGGTACAACGCTGCACCTCTCTGCTTCCGGATCACCCTGTAACTCCGCCTGCAATGAAAAATGAAAACTTTAAAAAGTTCAAGCAGTCCCACCCCCAATTGGCGCACGGGTAAGAGGTAGGGAGGGGAAGTGCGTCCTAAACGACCGTCTGTCCGTGGTGAGGGGCGGCAAAGAGGCCTGAACATGGCGAGGGGGACTTAAGTACCCCTCGCCAGGCCTGCCGCCCCCCGAAGCACGTCACTGGGCCAGCCCCGTTCCCTGCTGGACCCCTCCTGCCCGAGGGAGGAGGGAGTACCTGTATGGAAAGGGGGCGGGGGGGAGCCCCCCGGCGACTAAGGTGCCGCCCTCTTGATGGCCACCGGGTGGCCTCGGGCAGCTGCATAGTCCCCTCATGGCAACAGGACCCCCCGCCCCACACATGGATACCCTACAAACATGGAATAATAACACAGGACACAGTGTTTGGTTGGAAAGAAAATGCTGCAGGATTTATTACATACAACATATGTAATCAAGATGGGTTAGCTTATGGGCGATCCAAGGGCAGGCCGCATTCTCGCCACCTGCCCGCCTGATGAGCCGGGCAGCACAGTGTGGAACCACCTGTGTGCTGCCCCATATGTTAATTAACTAAACTCGCGCCCCGAGGGGCGGAGCGCAACTAGGCAACCCCCGGTTGTACAGGCCCACAACCGCCCGAAGGACTACTGAGGCGCCGACACGTGTACCCGGACCTCCCATGAAGTCCAGGTGTTAGGCTCTGGCACCCCTATGTGCCTGCTGAGGTACAACGCTGCACCTCTCTGCTTCCGGATCACCCTGTAACTCCGCCACAGCCCGACCGGCGGCCACCGCCGCCGCCCGGGCCCCCCATCCACTAGGCTCCTTCCTACCTGCAGCCTCTCTCCTGCAAAGCATCGTACAAATCTAGGAGGAAAAGGTCCAAGCCCACTGGATTGAGATGCACGCCATCCATCTCAAAGTAACCTTTTATCTTATCCTGAATCATCTCATGGCGGATGAAACCAATGCCTCTCTGCGAAGTGAATTTGCGCATGTCGCGGTTTATCCTCCTCCTAGACCTTTCTATGGCTTCACATGACCTAGCGCCTCGCCAGACTCTGCGTGGGAGCAATTCGGACCACCAGACCTCACAACTCCCCACCATTCTGCAAACCTCCACCAGGTCCGCCTTCATTTTATGCAGCAGCGCGGACCTTCCCATGTTGGTGATGTCGTTGCCCCCCAGGTGAATGACCAAGTGATGCGGCGGAGCGCCACCTGTGGCAAGGGAGTCAGCAGTTACACCCAGGTCAATTTTCAACTTCTGCCGAAACGCAGTTCTCTGAATAATCAACTGTAAACTGTGCTTTGTTTAAACGCTTGTGTATCTATACTCACGAAGAGTACAGAGGGTTATTAGAGTGCTAAATACATACATTTTTTAGTATATAACTCGCGTGGTGGCCTTCCATTTGATATACAGGATTGCAATGGTAAAACAGCTGGCATCACCTGCCCCCAAGTTTAGCCTGGAGGCTGCTTAAGACCATGCTACCTATAGGACAGCTTGTCTGTAAGGAAGACTTACAACCCCCATCAGGGATTGTATAGACTGACCCAAGGTGCCCCCAGACTTGGAGACATCAGTACCACAGGCCAGCTTCTCACATTGGGAGGGGCTCCAAAGGAATCTCTAAGTTACTCGAGTTTATTCACGAGGTTGTTCCAGCGCAAGCCAGGGGAGCCCAACCACACGTAAACGTGTTCGAGAAGCCGTGTGTCCAATTCCTGATGGGAGCCCACCGAGCCAAGCCACCACCCTTCTGATTGAAAACGAGCAAAAGGGGTGTTAAGATACCCGAAAGATCATGTAAACCCCCACATTAAAGGGCTTCATAATAGCTGATAAGAGCGATCCCATAGCTTATTTACCCAAACTACTCGCCACACGAGATGCTGTGCAACCTCCTACTGGCCCTAACTGGAGGAAGTAAAGCGTCGCCCGCTGGGACATGAGCCTGTGGTAAATAGCCGCTTGTCACATAACTACCCAAGTACATGTCAGAAGAGGATGCACCAAAGACTGGCGTGCGATCAGCTCGGATCCCGCCAACGCTGAGTGGCTCCCAGGTACCTCCGGCCCAAAGCCATGGAACATATGCTAACCCGAAGGCAGAATAACCAGCATGTTTCAAGACCCACACATGTAATTCTGGGTCTTGAAAGGCCGGAGAACCAGGGGATGGGTCTCCGCCCCCATGAACTTCAAATAGAACACAAGGACCATGTGGTGCTACCTGACCCATGTGGGGTCCTGTATCGACAATGAACCAAGTTGAGAAATACAGAGGCAGGCGCTGCAAACCCAGTTGGGTGACCCCAAGAGTCCCCTCACACTAAGGCTGAAGTCCTATGCCGGGTAGCCCCACCTGTTGTCCAAGGTGCCCTCGGGTGGAAAGGCACCTGCCCTATTTCGCTTGTTCGCCCCCCCCGGGGGTGCTAGCCCTCCCCTGACGTTAGGGAAAAGAGCATGCTTGAAACTAATGGGTGCTGGAGAGCGTATGAAAAGGGGCGGTTCGAGAGGTAGATCAAGCCCTGAACTGTGCATGCCGATATCTGCGCGCTGAATGAAGCAGGAGCCTGCCCAAGGAACTGCCCCTTGAAGAGAAATGGGCATGCTTGAAAATAGTGGGTGCTAGTGAACGTATGAATGGTCAGCAATGAGATGTACCAAGCCCTGACTATGCAAGCCAGTCTCTGCGCGCTGCATGAAGCCGGAGCCAGTCCCAGGAACTGCCCCTTGTATAGCGACTTGAGGGGGGGGGACATGCAACACCCAATCAGTTAACTTCGCACCGCTGCGCCCACAGCCCCCCCAATGACAGTTTGCTATGGTGCCTATCCTAATAGCACCTCAGGAGGCCCACCAGGAGGGTAGGGAAGTACTCCAGATGGATAGTCAAGCCCTTGCTATAGTCTGGGGGGAAGCCTCGATATATAGAAAAGAATATTCCCTTGGTTCTGATGGGTCCTCCCGGGTGTTCTAGTAGTTAGAGGGTCTGCCCAA
The DNA here is from genome assembly GCF_964261635.1 of Lissotriton helveticus. Classification (NCBI taxonomy): domain Eukaryota; kingdom Metazoa; phylum Chordata; class Amphibia; order Caudata; family Salamandridae; genus Lissotriton; species Lissotriton helveticus. The sequence goes on along the minus strand of NC_136057.1, from coordinate 636,510,857 downwards.
ACAACATGTTGACCCTCTCCCTGTACTTGATCCTCTACTGAAACTGAGTACTTAACTTCTCTCTCAAAGCACCCCACTACTTGCACTAAGTCGCTCTCGAAGCATGCACGCCTGACCCTTTCTACCTGTAACGCCCCATATGCTAACTCTTGATTGTATGCTCAGGGGAACAGGTCTGCATCTAGCTAGAAATGTGTTCACAATGCTCTCACATATCGGTTCTGTATAGGTAGTTGCGCACGCTGACATAATCTATAAAAGTCTGCGCTGTAAGGAGGCAAGAAAGAAATGTACATGAATGCCAGCTACTGCGAGAAGAGAGAGGCAAGTCAGCTCGCACCTGCTTCCCCTGCAACAAAGTCGACCGCTTTGAAGTGAAGCCTCAGCCCCTCCATTAAAGGCGAGTGCCTAAATGCTGCCGTGCCCCCTCCCAGTAGCCTCCCGGAAACTGGCTTGCTGCATGAAGTACCCATGCAGACTTGCCACCCTGGCAGCCATGCGCTACTGAGGCCACTGAGTTACCTGCGTTCTAGAAAGTCGAAAAAAATGGGGGGGGGGGTCCTCTTACCAAATTCGTCACCAGACAAATGTATCTACCGCACTGTGCTCCTGGAAGGGCATGTCCCCCGGGCGCCTACCTGCCCTGTGAAGGGACCACATACGCATCCCGCCGGGCAGTGCGCAGGAGGCCAATAAGCCACAGCCTAGGCAGTAGTGGCGCGGCGGCTGCAGGAAAAAGGGGCGGGCGGGCACCCGCCCACGGGCCTGCCAACGAGGGATCGGTAAAGGGTTCAGTCACAACACTGTGACTGTGGCGTTCGGGGGGGCACAGCAGTAGCATGTCTGTGATTGAAACGGCTGCCCCACAAGCCAATCCCACTAATTACATGGCGGGGCCAGGGGCGGAGCCCATGAGGGGCACGGCGGCTTACCTCACTGACATGAAAGAAAACCCCTAGCCCAGAGTGGCGAACCCAGGAACCCCTTCTTTACTGCTTTTTACCTCGTGTTCCGGTCAGCGGGCGGAGCCGTTTCGGGAAGTCTCAATAAATGCATAATTAAAGAGGCTCATTTATTCTGACCGGGCAGAAACCTAAACTAAATAATGAATGGAAAGTCTGAATCAGTGTGCAACAGGGGTAGCGCAGCACCCTGAGATCAGTCTAGAGATAGTCGCTTTTTGCATTATTCTGTTAGGCAGCTAAAATAACGCTCTCCAGGGAACGCTCGCAACAAAATTCTAAATACTACAGACGAGATCATGTTATGAGCAGGGTGGCTGGAATCAGTCATGCATGTGTGCATGTATACCGTGCTATAAATGGAAATATACCCGTGCAAATACTCATTCTTCTGGGTACCAGTATGCTCCTAAGAAATGCGGCACTCTCCCTTTACATGTTTTGCAGCAGAACTGACAATTGCAGGTACTCTCCCTTTCAAATAAAGACGGTAATGAATTCAGTACCGGACAAAACCTGCCCACAAGCACTGCTTGTATGTGAAGGTATATAAGTGCTGAGGCTTAATAACAGAAGCTAATCAGGCCACCCACAGCCCCAGATACATACATCACGAACAATAACTGGTGCAGGCAGGAGGGGTGGCGGAAAACCGGGGAGAGCGCGCAAGGTAGCAGGCCGAATCGGTCTGCAAGATAAGGAGATGCATTAATTAAATAGAAGCACACGACATCGCACTAAACGTCTTACGCTGGTGCTGAGTTCATGCGAGAGCCGGAAAAAGGATTGCCAACACACGCGCCAAAATTACTGACAATGAAGCAAATGATGCACTTCCAAGCTTGATTGAGCGCTATAATGTTATTGTTGTAAAGCCCGGCCCCCAAGGGAAGCACACCAACTGAACCCGCCGCAACGACCAGGCACAAGGCCGACACGTGCGAGGGGTCCGGCAAGCAAGGAAATTAGGGAACTAAAACATACACCGCTGTAGGAACAACATTGTGAAACAGGAATGATCATTTGATTTGTATACTCCCCGGTGCAGATTGTCTTGTTTTCACAGATTGAGATCTGCATCCTCAAAACCCCTTTTGTATCATGCTGTCGGGTCTCGTGCAGAAGTGCATACGTGCCGAGGACCGTCTCCGCTTGAGTCCTGAACGAGGCTGGCTAAGGGTAGTTCTTTTACCTAAACCTTCTTGATAACATTAAAGTTAACAAGGCTGCAGGCCAGTTACACAGTGATGTTAATTTGTGCACGTGGGACGGCAAAGGATGACCCGGTATTATTATTTTTTATTTATTTATTATTATTTTTTTGCATCAGCCAGACACTGAAGCTTGATTCCCAAGAGGATATGCGGCTGTCCAGCTACATAATGCTCCCCATTCCTACATCGTTTTGACGCTAAGCAGATGTCGAACAGAGCAAATGTTTCCCCATTCAGTGCTGGGCATCTAGTAACATTTGGTTGGCAAAACGTACACAAGCAACGCGGGTAAAACAATGAATTAACGGTTTGGATTGCAGAACCAAAGCCAGGCACATCCTTGTTCGGGTCACAGCACCCGCAGCCAGCATCTCAAGGGTTGACGAGGTAACGCCTGCGTGCAGCACCGAGGGAGAAGGGATGAGCACAACCCACTCCACCATGTACCCGCCCTCCATGCATTGTGTCCACAAGGACGCGCCTCCAGCCACGATCAAGGAACAAACCCTGGCCCACAAGTTCACACTCCCGCATATCGCACACTTAAAGGGGCACAGCGCCTCGTGGGCCGCGGCACAATCTGTCCTATCCGGGGAGGGGGACTTAAAACCCGTTACCATGTTCGCATGGACATTGGTACTACCCCTGCAATGCCTACAGGAAAGGTGGCTGCAGGAGACTTAAAGCTAATAGCATGCCGGGACCATATCCAGCAGACTGCACTCGAGACAATGGCCGGGTCGGTCGGCATGGATGCCGGGAGGGTATGAAGGGGGGTGGGGGGGCAGGGGGTAGAACAACCTACCATGCATAGCTCCTGGGCCCGAGGACCACGTGAGCAGACGGCATGTGCACGCAGCATCACCTCAATCCCCTCGCAGTAGCCATGCCGGAAAGTACCGAGCATCAACCCCTCCACCTAGCGGACCCAGACGCCTGCTTGCAGCTGGCGATCTGAGCACCACAACTGGCCACACGCCCCCCCAAAGGCGGCGGGTACACAAATCGCCTTGTCCTATCGCGGCTAGGTCCCTGTACACAAGCTGCCCCCGTGGCTACCGGGGGTGGATTAAAACCGATTCCTTCACGTCACGCTGAATAAACTCAGTCAGCTCCCGAGTGAGCAGGCACCTACTAACTTGTGTGCCCTTCACACCAACGCTAACGTTTCGTAATGCGCGACCCACAAAGCCCCGGGTCGATAAACTCCACTCGGGGGCCTGAGCCTCACTGAGTCCTCCCCAGCCGAAAAGACAACGGAGTGGCGCAGGCACAGCTGTCCCACCCCCGTCTATCCCCGTGGCCGATAAACCAGAGCCCCCCGGGCAAAGGCACCCGGTGGCGACCCCAGTGGCCAAGCGGGAGCTGCCGTAGTACCAACACCTCCCCCCCCAGCGGCCTGCGGCTTCTGCCGGCCGCCTCGCCCTGCTGCAACCCCGATGGGGGAGCGGGCCGGAGGGGGGGCTAGCGCACTCACCGCACGATCTGCGTCGCAGCTCCCCGCCACATCCGAAAATAGCTCAAGGTGAGGACACGATCTCCAGGCCTCTGGATGGCATCCAGAAGGCCCGCCAGCAGCGCCCTGGAAGGGACGGAGCAAAGAGTGTCCCGATGCCCGACGTCCGGAGCGCAGAGCCCCCACTGCCAGCCTGACCGCACGTGGGTGTATGTTTGGCCGCTGAGCCATCTCGCGGCCTGCCCCCCCCTGCCTGTTCTTTCCCGCTGGCGTGTCCTGTGGTCCGCCGGACGCGTGGCCTGTGAGCCGCCGGACACACGGCCTGTGGCCTCCCTTCGGGACCAAATGGTCCGGTGAAAGGTCGACGACGAGGGAGGCAGGGGTAAAACGCCTGTTGCTCCTCCCCATGCGTGGCCCGTGGAGGGAGGGTATATGGGGTGGTGGAGGAGAGCGGGTGTGGAGGGCCTCCACCCTGCCCTCCGCGTGGTGGGGGCCTACCGGGAAGCGCGGGCCAAGCCACGTGGGAGAGCGCTTGCGGGCGACCCACTGTCGGGCTTCCCCAGCCCAAAGGTCCACCGCATTGGGCTTGCGCCCGGCCCGGTCGAGGCGCCGCCACGGGACCCACCATAACCCCCGACCTCAACCCCCCGTGCTACCCCCAGAGCGGTGCTCAGTATGGTGGCACCCCCCACTCCACAGCGGCCTGCTTCCTAAGCAGGCCGCCTGGCCCCGATCGACCTCCGCTAGGAGGGAGTGGGCGGAGGAGGGGTACCGGCCAACTAGGCCTGACTCACCGCAAAACACGACGGTCCTAGCTTGCGAAGTGCGTCCTAAACGACCGTCTGTCCGTGGTGAGGGGCGGCAAAGAGGCCTGAACATGGCGAGGGGGACTTAAGTACCCCTCCCCAGGCCTGCCGCCCCCCGAAGCACGTCACTGGGCCAGCCCCGTTCCCTGCTGGACCCCTCCTGCCCGAGGGAGGAGGGAGTACCTGTATGGAAAGGGGGCGGGGGGAGCCCCCCGGCGACTAAGGTGCCACCCTCTTGATGGCCACCGGGTGGCCTCGGGCAGCTGCAAACCCCTGCAGTTTGGGAACAATGAAATGGGCGCTTCTAATCTTCAGCAGCAACTCTGCGAAAGGGCGGCTACTTCACGGCTCATTTACTTGCAAGCTGCTCGGAAGCCCTGCCCTGCCCTGGAGGAGATGCCTATCCTGAGCCTGCCGTCGATGAGGGTACCGGTACTCTCCCTGTGCTACAGAGAAGTGCCGGTACTGAGGACCCAAAATTTCGGAAGTGCCGGTACTCAGTACCGGTGAGTACCGGCCCATTTAAAGCACTGGATCTGGCCGTGTTGCTTCTGAGCAAAACATCGGCCTCCAGCACGTATTCCTTTACAAATTAAACAGTGATGCTTAAACACAGATAATGTTGCTTAAATATACTGATTTAAGTCCATTTTTCTCCCTTTCTAGATTGGACTTTGTGCTCGTTTCTTTCTCATCCTTGTAGATACTTGGTATGAATTTGATTAACAATAAAGCAGGTTTTATACACATATAAAAGTACCTTCAAATGTGTGAGTTCAGGGAGTGCGCTAAACATAAACCTTGTGTATTTAATTTAATAGACTATAATTTTGCTCTGTGTATTATATTGTAAAAATATAGGCCAAATGTAGGGTAAACCTTACAACTGACTTGTATTTTTAGTTCACTATCGTTGGAGCAGGGCGGGCAGGAAGGTTTCGAAATAACGTTTAAAAATTATCACTTGGATTCAGGTGTGACACTTCCGCATGTTAAAGAAATACACTTTTTTGAATCTTGATGGGGTTTTAATATATTTTAGATTATGTTTGTTGCACGATTTATATGTCAAATGTTGTACACGGACTCTTAGAGTCAAGCAGAGACCATTGCCTCTGGTCCCCCTGCAAATGTGTTGGCTCGCCCACCTCTAGCTGAGAGTCAAACAACTGAGCTATTGTGGTATTTTATTTTATCACATGTAACCCTGTAGCGTATATTTACTATGTTATTTAGTTTTACTCTTTGCGATTCCATAAATCATGAATTTTATCTTGCGTAACCAACTGGTAACTGGCAAGTTGTTCTTCGGTGAAACGCTCCGTCTCGCATGAGGTCAAGTCAGCACTGTGTAAAACTGGTAATAGTAAATACAGTAAATAAATGAATCACTTTACGGCCGGCATATAATAGAGTGTCCCAAGGAGGATGGTGGCAACAGAAACCATGTGAAGTAATAAACAAAGCAAGGCAGCCCAATTCTCCCACCTGCGCAAGGGAAGAGATTGGCTAATTCCATTGCGAAAAGGTCATCTATCTAACAGGCTGACTCTAAACAGCGTCCATTCTTGGGGAGAGGCAGACCTGCACCCCCTCCTTATCACACGGCAGTAAGAAATGTGCCTGCTGCAGAAGAATGTGGGAAACCGGATACCACAGGTTCGAATGTCGGAAGGCGCACTTGGCTTTATAAGCCCTGCATAGTTTATAAACCGAGGCAGCCATTTGCAGGATTTATGTACGGTGGTGCGCAGCAATGAGCACCATGGTAAAACATGTTAATTTAGGGTTGTGATTATCTTTCTCAAAACTGACTACTTTAGTTCTCCAACAGCAATCTGTTTCGATTCGATGATGTTACTCGGTTGGAGTTCTTATGATAAATGTGCTTTCTCCAGCATGCACCTTTCTCAGTGTGACTACACCGGGGCCGTATTGAGGCGCAGTTCTGGACAGTTCACTCATGCCCTGTTCCCATCATGCACTGGGACAGGAACAGACTAATTTGCATATAGCCAGGTTCTGAGCTGGGATGGTGCAGTGAGCTAAAAAAACGGTGATGGATTAAAACCATGATCTATTGACTTGGTAAGAGTATTCTGCATCATTCAGAACTCTGTCCATCACCACCCCCCTTTTCCAAAATCGGTTTTATCCACACTATGTGTGGGAGGGTATACTCAGACGTGAGTCCCTTGCTCATTGCACCACCAGGATTCAAGCAAGCCGGGCCGAAGAAGGCTGTGATGCCAGAAACCGGTCCCCGGAAGCTTGTTTCCTTCCCAGTATAAGAATTGGCTTGGTAGTTTGGTTTGCCCTGTTCCCATCATGCACTGGGACAGGAACAGACTAATTTGCATATAGCCAGGTTCTGAGCTGGGATGGTGCAGTGAGCTAAAAAAACGGTGATGGATTAAAACCATGATCTATTGACTTGGTAAGAGTATTCTGCATCATTCAGAACTCTGTCCATCACCACCCCCCTTTTCCAAAATCGGTTTTATCCACACTATGTGTGGGAGGGTATACTCAGACGTGAGTCCCTTGCTCATTGCACCATCAGGATTCAAGCAAGCCGGGCCGAAGAAAGCTGTGATGCCAGAAACCGGTCCCCGGAAGCTTGTTTCCTTCCCAGTATAAGAATTGGCTTGGTAGTTTGGTTTGCCCTGTTCCCATCATGCACTGGGACAGGAACAGACTAATTTGCATATAGCCAGGTTCTGAGCTGGGATGGTGCAGTGAGCTAAAAAAACGGTGATGGATTAAAACCATGATCTATTGACTTGGTAAGAGTATTCTGCATCATTCAGAACTCTGTCCATCACCACCCCCCTTTTCCAAAATCGGTTTTATCCACACTATGTGTGGGAGGGTATACTCAGACGTGAGTCCCTTGCTCATTGCACCATCAGGATTCAAGCAAGCCGGGCCGAAGAAGGCTGTGATGCCAGAAACCGGTCCCCGGAAGCTTGTTTCCTTCCCAGTATAAGAATTGGCTTGGTAGTTTGGTTTGCCCTGTTCCCATCATGCACTGGGACAGGAACAGACTAATTTGCATATAGCCAGGTTCTGAGCTGGGATGGTGCAGTGAGCTAAAAAAACGGTGATGGATTAAAACCATGATCTATTGACTTGGTAAGAGTATTCTGCATCATTCAGAACTCTGTCCATCACCACCCCCCTTTTCCAAAATCGGTTTTATCCACACTATGTGTGGGAGGGTATACTCAGACGTGAGTCCCTTGCTCATTGCACCATCAGGATTCAAGCAAGCCGGGCCGAAGAAGGCTGTGATGCCAGAAACCGGTCCCCGGAAGCTTGTTTCCTTCCCAGTATAAGAATTGGCTTGGTAGTTTGGTTTGCCCTGTTCCCATCATGCACTGGGACAGGAACAGACTAATTTGCATATAGCCAGGTTCTGAGCTGGGATGGTGCAGTGAGTTAAAAAAACGGTGATGGATTAAAACCATGATCTATTGACTTGGTAAGAGTATTCTGCATCATTCAGAACTCTGTCCATCACCACCCCCCTTTTCCAAAATCGGTTTTATCCACACTATGTGTGGGAGGGTATACTCAGACGTGAGTCCCTTGCTCATTGCACCATCAGGATTCAAGCAAGCCGGGCCGAAGAAGGCTGTGATGCCAGAAACCGGTCCCCGGAAGCTTGTTTCCTTCCCAGTATAAGAATTGGCTTGGTAGTTTGGTTTGCCCTGTTCCCATCATGCACTGGGACAGGAACAGACTAATTTGCATATAGCCAGGTTCTGAGCTGGGATGGTGCAGTGAGCTAAAAAAACGGTGATGGATTAAAACCATGATCTATTGACTTGGTAAGAGTATTCTGCATCATTCAGAACTCTGTCCATCACCACCCCCCTTTTCCAAAATCGGTTTTATCCACACTATGTGTGGGAGGGTATACTCAGACGTGAGTCCCTTGCTCATTGCACCATCAGGATTCAAGCAAGCCGGGCCGAAGAAGGCTGTGATGCCAGAAACCGGTCCCCGGAAGCTTGTTTCCTTCCCAGTATAAGAATTGGCTTGGTAGTTTGGTTTGCCCTGTTCCCATCATGCACTGGGACAGGAACAGACTAATTTGCATATAGCCAGGTTCTGAGCTGGGATGGTGCAGTGAGCTAAAAAAACGGTGATGGATTAAAACCATGATCTATTGACTTGGTAAGAGTATTCTGCATCATTCAGAACTCTGTCCATCACCACCCCCCTTTTCCAAAATCGGTTTTATCCACACTATGTGTGGGAGGGTATACTCAGACGTGAGTCCCTTGCTCATTGCACCATCAGGATTCAAGCAAGCCGGGCCGAAGAAGGCTGTGATGCCAGAAACCGGTCCCCGGAAGCTTGTTTCCTTCCCAGTATAAGAATTGGCTTGGTAGTTTGGTTTGCCCTGTTCCCATCATGCACTGGGACAGGAACAGACTAATTTGCATATAGCCAGGTTCTGAGCTGGGATGGTGCAGTGAGCTAAAAAAACGGTGATGGATTAAAACCATGATCTATTGACTTGGTAAGAGTATTCTGCATCATTCAGAACTCTGTCCATCACCACCCCCCTTTTCCAAAATCAGTTCACTCTCCCCAACATCCATGGTGAATTGACTAAAGAGGAGTCAGTCGGTGTCCAGTGGCGTAACAAAACTTGAGGGGGCCCCCCCTGCAGGGTGAATGGTGGGGCCCCCGCCGAACTTAATCTGGAGCTCTCCAGCCGAAGTGTGGTGCTGAGGGGACCCCCTGGAGGCTGTGCCTCCCCCCGCACCGCGGGGGATGCGGGGGCCTGTATTATGGCCATAGCTGGCATTGGGCGTTTCCCCGGTAGGCCGGTTGGGCGGGGGCCATTTTTGTTACAGGGCCGTTTTTGCAGCACAGCTGCAAAATCGGCCCTGTAACAAAATCCGCCAAAACCGGCCCTGGCAAACAGCTCGGCCGCTCCCAGGGGGGCCGGCCGAGCTCTTTGCCAGGGCCAGTTTTGGTTCCCAGTCCGGCCCTGTTTGCTCCCCTGTACAAAACCAGAATGAACTTTGGAGCCCATGCTCTGGCGGTCAACATATTTCACAAGGCCTACGCTTCAGTTGTATGTTGCTACCTGCTGAAGAAGAGCTTGAGAAAACCCTATACAGCACAGCAGTGACAATGAATGCATGAAAAGAAGCGCAGTCCATATTCACAAACAAGAAAAACAAGCCCTGGCAAAGCCAATAACTCTCACCTTTGGGAACTATTGGCTCTGCCAAAGGTTTTTAGTGATGCTGTACACCATGGTAATCACAAATATTTTCCCAGGTACAAGAAGTAGGGTCTGTAGAGTGGCCTAGGGCCACATTGATGCCAGCATGGTGGGGATCAGGGGACAGGTGGATATAAGGTGGGTGTAAGTGGATTGAAGGTGTGCATGGTGTGGACTGTGAGTTGTGCAGTTATTTGGAGGGTTTATTCCATATATCCCTCTATATTATCCCCTACAGATTTGACAATACTGTGATATGCTGTACGGCAGGGCAGAGGTCTTAAATCTGTGGGTCTGCCCCCCCAGGGGGCTGTGGAGTCCTGGGAAGGTGAAGAACCGGATTAACCCACTTACTGGGTCTCGGCGGCGGGGGAACCACCAAGCCTTCCAAGCCTTTTACTACGTATGAAGTACACTTGTACTTCATACGTAGTAAAAGGAGACACAAGAGCCTTCGTCTGCAGGAGGAACCCAGATTTATTCAAATAGCCCGGGCTATGGAACAGAGTCCCAAGCTCGTCAGAAACAAGACAGAGGAGGCTGCTGCTTTACTCCGCAGCTTACAAGCCTTTTATCCTTTTTCATCTCAGTCTTTTGGCTGTTAGTTCATTGTTCAATCAGGGCACTGTTTGCAGTTAATATCCACATCCAGACGACGTTTGTAGATGGTGACCTGGTCAAGGCTTGGTACACAAATCATTGTTCACTCGGCTTGATCAAGGCTCAGTCTTTCAGGTCATTGTTTAATCACCTTGATCAAAGCCCGGTCTTTCAGGTCATTGTTTAATCACCCTGATCAAGGCCCAGCAGTCAGACCATTGTCCAGATAACCTGATCACGGTGCCAAGGATGTTTACCAGGCTGGGAGCAGGAGATGGAAAACAAATCATTTACACAGGGTGTGAGTGTCTCGTGGCTTTCTGGTAAACTGCAAAGAACAGGGGGGGGTTGGGTGTGTGACTGTTCCTGGGCAGAAGTGCAGGCTGCAAGATGGTTTTTGTCGTGTCAGGTAGAATTTCCTCAGGCATCAGCAGAAACAACCAGGTGGGTCGTGCGGAAGTGTTTGACACGAGATGGCAATGAAAAAGCAATGGAGTCTCGGTACAAATGATGCCGATCAGAAGAACACTTTTCCTCAGACCCTCCTTTTGCCATTGAGTGGCAAATACTTTAAGAAATGTAGACTAACATATTGTTTCTGGATTCGGGTGTTTTGGATGGCAGCCATTGTGCTAAGCCAGGGACCTCTAGTGGCTGTCTGTGATTGGTAGTTGCTTCACTGGGCACAGGTGCCTAGGGCCCTATGGCTTACCTTAGTCTGACACAGCAGCAATACTCTCAGCCGGGGAAGATCACAGCCCTACAGCCTATAGGTACATGGCGAAGTCAAGGGCAAGCCTCCCCTTGGGGGCGCAAGTTGTATCGGTCGGAAGTTGGGACAGTATGGTCGGGAAACAATTGTTCTTGGTGTTGAGCAGAGTTAAGTGAGGGTTCCACCCTTCCTTTCTGTATGCTGTCACTCTCAGCTTCCGTGGATGTAGAATGCAGTCTGGCATCGGTGAACGGGACAAACTTCGGGACTGTTTCTGTTTCTGAGTCTCCTTGTCCTTCCCTCACCCACTGATCATAGGGGAGGGGCAGAGGCACACGCCTGCAGTGCAATGAATGCACCCAAATCAACTTTCACTGCAGTGCGGGTGGCCAGTAACACCTGACGGGGCTGTGTCCAGTGGGGCTCGAGGCTCTTAGTCCGTTGAAAATTTTTCACCAAGACCCATTCCCCAGGTTGGATGACGTGTCCTGGGCCCTCGCTTTTGTCAGGTATGGCCTCATGCACTTGGTGATAAAGAGTACGAAAGGTATTAGTCAGACTGTACAGATAATCAGTTAATACAGGGTATTAAACATCAGACAGTTTCTTAGGCAGTGGGACACCCCATACATTGGCAGGCCTCCCGAACACAATTTCATGGGGGGATAGCCCTATTCTGGTGTGGGCCGTTATTCTTGTGGACAGTAGGGCTAAGGGCAGAGCACCAACTCAAGTGACACCTGTCTCGGCTACTATTTTGGCCATTTTAGTTTTTAGGATGCCATTGTACACCTCCACTAGACCTGCTGACTGGGGTGGTTAGCTGCATGAAATGTTTGTCTTATACCCAATGCTGTACAGACATATTCCATAATTTGAGCCGTAAAGTGGGTCCCGTTGTCACTCCAGACCAAACGGGGCAAACCGAATCGTGGGAGGTACTTTTTTAATAGTACTTTTGCCGTGATAGCGGTGCAGTCTTTGATGGGGTAGGCCTCCACCCATCCGCTGAAGGTACAGACCACTACCAGGACATATTTCAAATTGTTACATCTGTCCATCTGGATGTAATCCATTTGGAGGACTTCAAAAGGGAAGGTAGGAGGAGAGACTCCTCCCTTAGGAGTAACTGTGCTTTTTCCTGGGTTATACATTAGGCAAATCATGCATGTTTTAAACAGCTTTTCAGCAAATGCTGGTGTCTTAGAGTTGTACCATGTAGGTTCCAACAGTTTACATATCCCTTTTGCACTAATGTGAGCAGGACCATGGGCCATTGTAACTACTGGTAGCACGTGACTGTCAGGTAACATCCATTGTCTTTCCATAGTCGTACGGACCCAGCAACCATCAATTCCCTCCTTTGCTAATTGCTCCTTCCACACCCTTAGTTCCTCAGAAGTAGTATGGGACTAAATATCATTCACACTCTGTACTGTGTTGTCAACCATGCCCTTGTCTGCCACCAACCTAGTGGGACCTCCTACATACATTCCTTCCCTTTTCCTAAGAGCTGTTTGTCTAGCCGTCTGCTCAGCCAGAGCATTGCCTTTCCCAACACCATCTGTCACTTTCTTATGGGCCTTACATTTTATGATGACCACCTTTCTGGGGAGTGTCAGGGAGTCTAACAGTCGGTGAATTAGGGGGCCATGTTGAATCTTGGCTCCATGGGAAGTAAGGAAATTCCTTTCTTTCTATAACCTCCCGAAGTTGTGGGCCACCCCGAAGGAATATTGGCTGTCAGTATAAATATTTACTGTCATCCCTTTGCTTAACTCAGAGGCTCTAGTGAGGACCACTAATTCTGCTGCTTGAGCAGAGCACTGCGGAATCTGAGCTGTTTCTACTATTCGCCCTAATGTCGTGAGGGCGTAGGCGACTGGGGTGTCACCATCTGACCCTCTGAGACATGATCCGTCCACATACAGTGTGCCTTCTGGTTCTGCTATCGGGGTGTCCTGTAAGTCAACCCGTACCTTTGTCTCCTCTTCTGTCCTTAACATGCAGTCATGTGGGTCTAAGCGGGCATCCTGAGTATCCAGTGGGAGTAATGTGGCGGGGTTTAATACAGTGCATCTTTTGATGTTAATGTGGCTGGCAAAGAGTGTCAGTTCATATCCTGTGAGCCGTGCACTAGTGAGGTACTGTGACTTGCTGTTATTAAGGAGGGTATCTACAGAATGGGGGACCATCAGAGTCAGGGGGGAGTTCATGATGATCCCCACGCTCTGACGGACCATGAGGGCGGACGCAGCGGTCGCCTGTAGGCATCCTGGGAGAGCCCTTGCAACAGGATCTTAGGTGGCTGAAAAATAGGCACACGGCCAATGGTGACCTCCGAACATCTGGGTCAAGACATTGCATGCACAGCCGTCAGTCTCATGTACAAAAAGATTTTTTTTTGTTATAATCAGGAGTACTGAGGACTGGAGCAGTACACAGAGCCTTTTTAAAATCTTGGAAGGCTTGTGCGTGCTCTCTAGTCCATGGAAAGGAACTGTCTGATATGTCTTTAGTGGTGAGGGCAAGAAGAGGTTTGACCATGGCTGAAAAATTGGAAATCCACTGTCTACAGTAGGAGGTTAGGCCTATGAAGGCTTGCACCTGCTTTTGTGTTCGTGGGGCAGTCATAGCATTGATAATGGCTACACGATCAGCGGTGAGCTGCCTTCCCTCCTTCTAGAGGAGGTGATCTAAATAGGTCACCTTCTCTTGACAAAACTGAAGCTTTTTCAAAGAGACCTTGTGATTATGGAGGGCAAGATGGCGTAATAAACAGAGAGTAGCTTCTTTACATGCTGGGGCAGAATTTTCAGCAATGAGGAGGTCATCTACATATTGTAAGAGTGTGGAATTATCAGGGAGTTCCAAGGAATCTAGTTGACTTTTTAGGGCTTGACTATAGATACTGGGGCTCTCGGTGAAACCTTGAGGGGCGCGGCAGAATCTAAAGCTCCGCCCACCAAGGGAGAAAACAAAAAAAGTCTGCTGTCAGGATGTATAGGAATGCTGAAAAAAGCATTCTTCAGGTCTATGACAAAGAAGTGCGTTGCGTCAGAAGGGACCATCGTTAAGAGGGATGTGATGTCAGGGACAACAGGATATTGAGATATTGTTATTTTGTTAAGGGCTCTCAGGTCAATCATGAATCGGTATATTTTAGGGGAGAGAGCAACTCCATTTGTCTTGTTAAGAACAGGAATAATGGGACTGTTACAGATATTGCCACGTGTTTCCTCCACTACGCCCTTGTCCATTAATTCAGATATTATTGTTAAAAGGGCCATTTCTCCTTTCGTGGACAGTCGATACTGCCGGAGGCGGGGGAGAAGTGCACCTGGCTGGATGCGTACCACATGAGGGGATATGTTGAGACACCCTACATCAGTGTCTGATGATGCCCAGAGGGAGGAAGGTAAAGACTACAACTCTGGTGGGAGGGGACCTGATAGATACATATAGGGAGCTGCGGTGGGGGAAATTGTTAGGGATACACCTTGGGGACTACATGAGATGGTCGCACACAGAGTTTTCAGTAAATCCATGCCTAGCAAGTTTTCACTGCAACCTGTAGTAAGGACCAAGGGAGCGTCAACATGTGCAGGGCCAATTTCGAGAGGAAGTGGTTCAGAGACAGGGCTGGTCACAGGTGTTCCTGCAAAACCCACCGAGACATTCATATTGCCAGAATGGGGTGCCTCCAGGACTGACAGATGTGCAATGGAAGACCTGGTGGCCCCAGTATCCAAAAGAAAATTCTGATCGTTCCCCACAACTGACATTTGAACATACAGGCCCCTTTGATCCACTGGAATTTGCACTCTGGTAATACCCCTTTCCTGGCTGTCCTATGCTTGGTAGGACCCTGTCTCATAAACTTCATAATAATCATCATTGTAATAAGTGCGTGTTGCTTCGTACCCATCAAACCTATTGGCCGGGCGCTGCCGGATGGGAGCATCATCCCTGGGCCTGCGTTCTTTATCCTGTGGATGGGGAGGGCCATGGTCCCTAGTCGGCCTCCCCTCCCTGGGAGCGCGAGGCCGAGTCTTCCCTGATCGGATGTTTTCAGCTAACACAGGACACTCATCTATCCAATGGCCGTACCCCTTACAATAAGCACACTGATCTGCTTGGAGGGCTCCCGTACGTTGAGAGCTGGAGGGGGTAGACTGGCGAGTCCTCGGAGGGGGTTGGGGTTGAGGTCTGAAATTCCCGCGGGCATCGGGTCCTCGGGGAGGGTAAGCCTGCTGCAGAAATGCCTTAGTCTTAAGATCCCCAACCTTCATTCTCCCTATTCTCGTGATATTGTGCCATAGCCAAGATACCAGTCATAGTTTGGGCAGACCACGTACTTTCAACTTTCTTAAGCCTGGCGGAGATCTCAGGAAGCAAGTTGCTGACAAGCTTATCGACAAACACTGGGCCAGAACCTGGGGTCCCGGGATCCAAACCACTATGTCCCGGGTGAAGAAGTCAGCCACATTCTTATCTTTTCGCTGCCTACAGGCGTTTATTTTATCCCAGATAATGACAGTTTCCGGCACAAGTGTTTTCATAAACATCATTATTTTACCGGGCAAAGTCAGGATGGCAGCTTCTGGTTTAGTCCCTCCTACCCTTGCTTCTTCCATAGCCTCTAGGTCAGCCCATTTACCTCCCAACGCTACTTCATGGTCAGTATGTCAAATTTGGTCCCAAATTTCAGTGGGGACAACTGTACCGAAAAGTAAATCTATATCCTCAAGACTGAGAGTACCTGCAGATATAATCTGACCTAATTCTCTGTAAAAAGCAGGTCGGATTCTTCCAGGGATCTGGTAATTGTCCCTTTAACTGCATTACTTTTGACCTTTTCCAAGGAACATGAACCCAAAGCCTGTGCCAGTGTGCCTCAACAGCCCCATGGCCATTATTTTGGGCATCGGTAAGTGCGTGAACAAAGACAGGGGCCACCTCTCTCATTGGCATAGCTGTTTCTACAGGGGTGTTGGGAAAAGCGGTCATATCACGGTAAGCCATTAAAGCAGACATAGTGCCAACCATCCCTTCTCCCTGAACATCGCCTCTTTTTATTTGCGACCTGAGGTCCATTAATCCGGTGGGTGTATGCATAAGCGCATTCTCAAATCTTTGCATGACCAGGGTACACATGTATGTGGTCTGTTCCATAATTGTCCACTGGGAAAAGGTGGACCATATTTCTTTAAAGGCATAAATATTACCGTTACTTATCCAACATTCACACTGTTGCCTCTGTAGGTCATTTTCTCAAATGGACGAAAAGCTGACTGCAGAGCGCAAGGAGGCCAGTCGGGGGGAATACAACAATGTATATAAATCCTGCTTAACTGTAGACCACGGGGAAGCAGGAAAAGGGCGTGTAGGGGTAAAGCCGCAGGGGTTGGGCGGATGGAGACTTGTCATTCCCGCAGCAAGGACAGGGTTAGCGGGCGTGGTCGGTGTCATAGGAAAAATTGGGAGGGATGGTGTGACAGGGAGAACAGTAAGAGGGGCAATGGGGGCAGGAGTGGGCGGTGGCGGGGGGACATGCAGGGTGTGAGGCGTCAGGGCAGGGTACATTGGGGCATATGCAGGAGGGCTTTCTAGCATGGCATCAAGCAAGGAATCACCTTCTTCTCCCCCTTCCATATGGCCCTTTCCTTTCTCCTCACGAGCTGGATAACATTTTTGTACCCGGGCCCCAGGCTCCCTATCGGCTATTTCTACTGACTTTGTCATTTGATTTTGTAAATTTTCTCTGGCGTGGTCGGCCATTGACATACGTTCCTGATTTCTTTCTTGAGCCTTCTGCTTTCTAGCTCTCTGCTCTATCTCTTTCCTCCAAAATCGGACAGATTCAAACATAGACGGGCACGTTTTTCTTTTTATTAATTGTTCCTCTAAGTTGGCGAGAACTTGGGAATTAAAGGAGCCATAAAGTGGCCACTGTAATTCCGCGTTACTTTGTTTCGTATATTTTACCCAGAATGAGGAAAACATTATGGCAGAAGGGCCATGTTTAACATACATCGTATGGCCAGGGGTCCCTTCTGGAGGAAGTGGACAGGCCGCCTCCAGCTGGCAGTCCTGCGTACACATACAACAACATAATCTCTTGAACTTACTACTGACTGGCTTACTTGAAAACAGATAACAGACATCAGCGGGTTTTTAAAACTCACCTCGCTTGCTTGGCTTTTGCAAAAGTCAATAACAGCAGAATCATACAGAACAGACACCAGCTGGTTTTAAAAACTCACCTCGCTTGCTTGGCTTTGGCAAAAGTCAATAACAGCTTGGCTTTTGCGAAAGTCAATAACAGAATTATACAGACTTGGTGGGTGATCAGTCCACCCTTACCATACAGGGGTAGTTCTCTTCTGCAGACGTAGGGCTGTGTCCTGCTCCAGAAATTATTTGCTAGGGGACTCCAGCGAGAATGCGGTCATGTGGCCCAGACCGGGTGGGGAGGAACAGTGGACGAGTCGTTCGGCTTACCAAATTGCAAGAATCCCTCGGGTAGAGTACCTCTGTCGGAGTCTCTCCGTGCACCTCCTCACATCCACCGGGCCTGACCTGCGTACTCGTGGAGTCCCTGTTCAGGCGCCATTTGAAGAACCGGATTAACCCACTTACTGGGTCTCGGTTGCGGGGGAACCGCCCAAGCCTTCCAAACCCTTCATATGTAGTAAAAGGAGACACAGGAGCCTTCGTCTGCAGGAGGAACCCAGATTTATTCAAATAGCCCAGGTTATGGAACAGAGTCCCAAGCTCGTCAGAAACAAGACAGAGGAGGCTGCTGCTTTACTCCGCAACTTGCAAGCCTTTTATACTTTTTTCATCTCAGTCTTTTGGCTGTTAGTTCATTGTTCAATCAGGGCAGTGTTTGCAGTTGATAAACAGATCCAGACGACGTTTGTAGATGGTTACCTGGTCAAGGCTTGGTACACAAATCGTTGTTCACTCGGCTTGATCAAGGCTCTGTCTTTCAGGTCATTGTTTAATCACCTTGATCAAAGCCCGGTCTTTCAGGTCATTGTTTAATAACCCTGATCAAGGCCCAGCAGTCAGACCATTGTCCAGATAACCTGATCATGGTGTCAAGGATGTTTACCAGGCTGGGAGCAGGAGATGGAAAACAAATCATTTACACAGGGTGTGAGTGTCTCGTGGCTTTCTGGTAAACTGCAAAGAACAGGGGGGTTGGGTGTGTGACAGTTCCTGGACAGAAGTGCAGGCTGCAAGATGGTTTTTGTCGTGTCAGTTAGAATTTCCTCAGGCATCAGCAGAAACGACCAGGTGGGTCGTGTGGAAGTGTTTGACACAAGATGGCAATGAAAAAGCAATGGAGTCCAGGTAAAAATGATGCCGATCACAAGAACACTTTTCCTCATAGAGGATCGCAGATTCTCCAGCTTCACTTGTCCCTGCAATCCAAAATGTTTGCTTTCCTTTTGGAAAAAGACAGCTGTCCTGGGATGGGTAATTTAGATCGTTAACAGCTGCTTGCCTGAATGAAATGCAAATGTGCCTATCAGTTAACCTGCAAGTGTAAAGGATGCTTGGGAGCAGTTCTGGCTTTAATTGATCAAATCACTCCAAGCTTTGTGATGATAAAAATGTGTTTTTTGGCATGCTAGTGGAGAGTTAAAAAATGGACTGGGAAGTGCTTGCTTTTAATTTTAACTACATTTATATAGCCTTTAGTACCCGTAAAGAAGTGTTAAAGAGACAGTTATGAAAATTGCATTACATTCGCTCTGGTATTACTAAAATCTACATTTTGGAAACACCATTTTACTGTAAAACTATTTGCATGTTTTGCAGCATTCTACCTTACACTGTGTGTAATGCAAGTATAAAATAAAGGCTTGCATTTTCACAGTGCTTTCTGTCACAGGCTGTGACCTTGTAGCGCTAAAAATACTAGGGGTGGGCGGAAGTCGCGTAAGGGACTTTCGCGGAGAAGCACGGAGATTGAACCAATCTCCGTGCCTCTCCGCATATTTCTTTTACGCGCCGCCCGCCCGCCCGACGCCCGCCTCCCGCCCGACGCACGCCTCCCGCACGCCTCCCGCTTCCCACCCGCCTCCCGCCCGCCTTATTAAATTATATTTAAAAGCCTAAAATTAAACTTAAATAAAACTTGCCTTATTGCGGCCGCATCCTTCCCCATCGCGGATTCATCGGGAAGCTGCGCATGCAAAGTTTCATTTTAGGCTTTTGTTTTAAGTATAATTTAATACAGCGTGCGGAAGGCGGGCGGCGGGCGGGCGGCCAACTTCCGTTCCGCCCCGAATGTGCGGAGATTTGCCTCAAATCTCTGCCTTCTTTGCGCAACGGTGGAAGGGCAAATCTCCGCACATTCTGTGGGCGGAACAGAGATGTCCGCCCACCCCTAAAAAATACACATCTCTATTCTCCACTGCACCAATAAAAATGTAATTCTAAGGCTCTCTGGTTACACAAAGACCTCTGCAGTGCATTAACTAATAGAAGTTTCATAATGTACTACAGTGCCTTTCCCAGTGAGTAACAACTGTTTAAATGTAATTTTAATTTATGCTGCCCATTATTTTATATGTAGATACCTGTTGGCGAAAGACCTACAAAACTTACAGAATATTTTGGGGCCTATTTGTGCATTGACGGAGCATCACTTTTTTTTACGCTCCTGTGTTGCAAGCGTCTCAATCATACCTATGAGGCGGTGCAAAGTCACCCTGCATGGCTTTGCATGGCCTCATAGATATGGAGTGAGACATAGCAGCGCAAGTCAATGCGTTGCCTTACTCTGCGTCAAGGAAGTGTTCCATGGGCTTTGAGTGGGGTTCCCACTCAACACCTATAGTTTTTGATCCTGCCGCATATTTACAAAATCACTTAAACCTTGGGTAGCCCCAAAAACAGATGCCTCCCTAACGGAGGCGTAACGAAAATGTTTTCATTTCTCCTCGTTTCTTTCATCTTTTCTTGTATACTGCAGTCTGCTGCTCGTATAGGAAGCGGAAATATCTCTCGGGTTTGTTGTTATGAAGGAAGGTGCCTCTCTCTGTACAAAAACAATCCTGCCTATGTTGGTGCTAGGCAGCAATTTGTGTGCCACCACAAGGGAAGAGGACAGGAATGCACCGTATTTCATAAATACAGTGCATCCCTGACCTTTCACATTGGCATAGGGCAGCGCAGCAAGAAGACTTGCAGCACTGCCCTACGCCAATTCCTCATAAATTAGGCCATTTGTTTTTAGCTTCACCTTTGACTAAACCCCCACACTCATTGACCTTTGGTTTGCTAAGCACTGTTTAATATTATTTCCCCATCGTAAAATAATATATGCTGTGGGAATTAGGGGCATTTATGGCCGTTGATAGTTGTCGATGATGAGCAGTACCAGATTCTAGAAATTTTTGTCAGAAGGTGGTTCTTACACCAAAAAAATGTTGACAAGGGGGTCTCAGCTTTAAAAAGTTTGAAGACCTCTGCCCTAGGCTAAGCCTTCTTTTCTTGCTATTGCTACCTTTAGAGAGTCAAGTGTGCAAAGAAAGTAACTTGGATATTGAATTGGAATGAAATAGAATCCTAGGCCTCACAATCTGCTTATTCCTTTAGTCCCTATGAAAACATCCTGCTTTATTGAGAGTTGTACTAGAAGTTTTACTGGTAAGAGGAACATATTGGGTCTTCTAATTGTTCTTTGTAATGCTTTTGGTTGTATCACTGTGCAGTTTTAGATTCTAGTGAAAACTCCTGTGAATGTGTCCTTTCAGTTTTCAGCAGATCCTATTAAAATCTGTTATAAAGTTTTGTTGAGTTGTGAATTACAATTTACAAATAATATAGTAATATTCATATATGTTCCATTTATGAAGACTAGTCTTTTCTCAACACTACTGTGTTAACACTCAATACTGAACTAAAATCTGAGAAGCGTTCACCAAATAATTGAGCAAATGCTGTTTAAATTACAGTATGCTGCTTCCGGCGTAGAAACAAGATAGTTGAAAAGAAGTGTACCAACAAGGGCTCATGCGCGAATGACATTTTGCACTTGTCATGTGCAAGTGTTTTTGGAATCATTTTCAGGGTGGTGTTTCTGGTATTAACGTTACATCACTAACGTCAAAGGGATAGGGAAAAATCCATGTGTCGCACTAAAAACAAGTGCAACAAATATATTCCTCCGGAGAGTAGTAAGGATAGAGTATGGGGCTGGTAGAACATTTTGGAGCATACTGTCATAAATATATTATGAAAGCATGGCATGGTACCACACTGCCATTTACAGACAACACATGTTCCATTAAAATGACCACTCAATTTGCACAGACATATAGTTTTATTGATAAAACTATACAGCAGACAAATGATAGTGTGTGGAAATCGGCATGTCCAAGTGTATTGCCTTGTTTTGATCATATCACATCTTTGTTTTTCACCCCACATCAGAATTAGAAAACATATTGATTCATTTGAACTTTCATAACTGCTGATAATTTCTGAAATGTTTGTACAGTTCATTTAAAGTTTGTGTGCTAGAATAAAGTGACACCCTACAGGCTTTCATTTCACATCCCATTACCCAGCAAGGTTGCCACATAAATCCTCTCAATTTGCAGTCAGAGAAATAAAAGTAAACACCAAACTCACTTTAAAAAGAATGAACAACAATTTTTCAGAAGACATAGCCTGACATGTGGCCTCTGTCTTTAAACACAGAGCAAAGGTCACAAACACAAGGAGGCAGAACTCTGCGGCCGCGGGACGGCGAAGGTGGGCAGTGGCAGTGTCCCCCTGAGCTGCTGGTGGCAAGCCTGGCTAATTTCGGAAGCACATCTACCAGGTTCTTGCACTAATTTTAAAATTGGATATCTGTTTTAGTATTACGGGAATATCTTTTAATAACCAAGGCAACATTGTGAGGGTACTGGGGGGCAGACAGCACTTACCTGGAGGCCTGAGCTCGGCGTTCCTTCCTCCCCGCCCTGGTCCGACGCGGTAGCCAGTACCGTTGCGCGGAGGGCGGGCAGGTAGAGCCAGGCACTTCCGGTTGTAGAGGTTAGCGCTCTAGTTGTTTGGAGCGCTTTAGGTGAAAGGAGCCATGCCCCAGCGAATGCGCAGCGGACGCGCGCAGCGGGCGCGCCGTCTTTGCGCCAAAGACAAGCCCGTCTGCGCCCGTCCGCAGCCGACCGGGGCTAGGGGCCAGTCCCCCTGCGGACGTTCCTGCCGTACTGACCTATAGTGCTAAACAACTTTTGGCACTAAGGCAGGAAGTTGGGGAGGTCTGCAGTCATAGCATTACACTGGTCTCCAAACAAGATCGATGTAACTATTGTCCTTTCACTCTGGCTCAGCAGCGCAATGTGGCGAATGCTGGGGAGAGAATGAAACTATCCCTGGACAGCTGGATGCCTTGTTTCTTACAGAAACCTGGCTTAACGAAGACTCTGCACCCGACATAATAGATGTACTACCACCAGGGTATGATATCAAGAGGATTGATAGGCCCACGGGGCGAGGAGGCGGACTAGCTATAATCGCTAAACTAGAAATATCCTGCACTTTAGAGCCAGTGGATATTAAAGAAAGCGAAGCGGGCTTCTTTTCCATTTCAGGTCTAGACAGTCAGATCCTGAAAGGGTTTCTGATTTATAGGCCTCCAGGCCCAGGGACCAGATTTACGGAAAGCCTGGTAGATTATCTGATACAGCCGGCCTTAAAATATGAGAGGCTGCTGCTTTTGGGAGATCTAAATTTCCATTTCAATGATCCCACCAACATAGAAGCCCGGGAGATTTGCAATGAGCTTGCAGCTATGCAAATGACGCTTAAATCTGAACTCCCCACCCATGACCATGGGTACTTTTTGGATCCTATTTTTTCCAATTGGGAATTGCTGAATATAGACACTCCTGTGCCTGTGGTATGGTCGGACCATTACCAGATTCCCTTCCAGATTGTGGTACGGAGGGGGAAAGCACACAAGGCCGACGAGATAAATAGACGCAGGAAATGGGTAGGCTTTTCCAGAACTAAATTTAACGAACTCATGGAACAGGGTGGACCCCTAGCAGATCAAGAGATAGAGGTAGCCTGTGAAACGCTGGATAACCGCATCGTGCAAGCTCTCGATCATACAGCCCCTTAGACCAATAACAGACCATGGAGGCAATCTAAATCAGCACCCTGGTTTGGGCCCGAGCTTGTCAAGGAAAAGGCGGCCTGCAAACATCTCGAGAGACGCTGGAGGAAAGGCTATTCGACGGCAGACAGGATGACCTATAAAACTAAGCTTAAGGGCTATCATGCTCTGATTAGGAAGCATCGGACGGCGCATTATAAAGATAGGATAGAGGGGGGCGTGGCTATGCACGCGAAGAGAATGGCCGCCTCTGAGTAGAGCTCCGCACTGAGCCTACCTTCCCGGCGCATTTATCCGGCTCACTGCTGCCTGCAGACGGCGGCAAACCACCAGCGCTGCCGCCGGACATCATCGCTGACCACCTGGCCGATTTTGAGACAAATCGGAACACCCGCGAACCACCGCGGACTACGCAGATCGGTGGCCGCGAGCGTTGCTCTCGGTCCTGGGCACCTCCTACGAGAGACCGAGCCTCCGATCACCGCCAGAACCCCAGTCGGCCAGCCATCGAGCAGGACCTGCTAAACAATCGGTCCCTTGAAAACCCGGCAGCACCACGTTGGAAAACGCGCCACGCAAGTTACCAATTAATTCCTTGTGCTGACCGACCCTAAATGCCATGTAAAACTCACGAGCCCATTTATGCTCACTTGTAATCAACCCAGTGCAGCCTGACCAGGGCTGCCCTAGCCGACCGAGAGGTTATGTACCATGTGTAAATTGATTCTAAGACAAACATGACTTAAATAGTTTTGTCCTGAAGATGATGCATGTATCTTTGAATTGCATCGAAACGTCGTCGACTTTAAAGCACCATATGTTGCCATGAATTTACAATAATGTTGCCAACAATGGGTTGCTAGAAATGAATCTAGTTTGTATTACTGAATAATAGTGCAGACCACCTGATGCGTTTTCTACATGAATTCTTGTCACTTGTTTTGTCTTGTTTTCTGTGGGTCACAGGTTGTGCCCACTTTTTGTATTAATGTGAAATAATGAACTATTATAAGAATCCGAATTAATAAATTCCTGTCCGGCTGGACAGAGACTATATACTATTTAGTATATCGTAAATTCTTTCAAATGATCCTAAATAACTAGGGTCCCCTGTCTTGTATAACATAATACTACCCAAGGACCCTAGTGTTATTCCTTCGGGTTTCCCTTGTCTCCAAAAACAGAGGCTCCGGATGGCGGCACGGGCCCGGGGCTGAGGCCGGCGCGCACAGAGACCACGAGACGCTCCGCAAAGGTGCGGGGCGGACTGCAACGCCTGGCCTAGCCTAACTGCACAATCCGCTACCCGGCTGACCCCTCCCTGAGCGCTGGACCGGAGAGGCGCTAAAGAGTGACCGGTTGTGGCTGAACTGGAGGGACCCGTGCTGCATGCCGGTGTGATACTGCCGGCCCCACCAACGGCGCTCACGGGACGGCTCACCCTCGTGTTGGCCAGGGCCAGTGAGCCATGCTGTTGCCCTCAGCCCGGCAGACGAAGCACCCACAGCACCACCCGCGCCTCGGGTGAGCAGCGACAGCTCACGTGGCCCGCCACAGCGCCTAACCCACCGCGGCACGACACGCGCTGGACCTTCGCCGCGCGCCGGCCCTGCCACGCCGGCCCTGCCACGCCGGCCCGCCATACACGAGGCGCTGCCCGCGCACACGCCCACCTGGGGGCCACGGCCACTGTGCGGTGATCGCATGCCCCACGCCTGGACAGTCTTCGGAAGTGCCGTGACACCTTGCGAGGCCCACCCCAGTGCCTACCCACCACGGTGCGACGCACGCTGGGCCTACACTACGACTTAGCCCTCCCAGATCGACTCGCCAGTCACTAGGCGCCACGGCCCGCTACCAGAGTGCACGCCCGCACGGGAGCCACGGACGAGGTGCGGTGCCCACCTCCCCCGCGGCTGACGGATCCTCGGGAGTGCCGCGACAGCTCGCTAAACCCACACCGGCGCCTTCCACATCGTGGTGCGACACACGCTGGGCCTGCGCCGCACTCCGGCCCTTCCATACCCTACCAACCCACCAGACACCAAGCGCCGCAGGCTGCTGCACGAGCGCACACCCACCTGGGAGCCACGGACGCTGCGTGGTGGCCACTCACCCTGCGCCTGAACATTCACACAAGCAGACTGGTCCTCTGAGAGTGTGACGAACCACTGGACCAGAAATAGTGAGGAGGCTCAGATGTCTACCGGGCCCAAAACGAGGACTGGTAACGGCAACACGAACCAGAAGGCCAAGATGGACAAGACCGGGAAGAAGGCTGACCCGGACCAGACGGCGGCTAAACTAGACACCATGTTGGCGGCGATGGAGAGGCTCGAGGAGTCAATCAACCTAACTCGCACCTCCTTGGCCACCAAGATCGACAGCGTGGTCATCGACCTCACGCACCTGAGGGCGGATCATAAAAAACTAGCGGACCGCACCACCGCCCTGGAAAGCGCAGTACAGACACTTCAGCCTCAAACCGACCAGTCGCACAAACACATACAGGACTTATTGAACAGAGTGGAGTTCCTGGAGGACAGAGCCGAAGACGCGGAAGGCAGGACCCGAAGGAACAACGTACGCTTGGTCGGGGTTCCGGAGAAATGGGAAGGGAGATCCCCGGAGGAACACATGGAGCGATGGTTGAAAGGCATCCTACCGGAAGGATCGCTCTCCCCACACTTCGTGATAGAACGTGCTCACAGAGTCCCCACCAAACCTCTGACGACGGGCTCCAACCCGAGACCAATGCTGCTCCGCATAATGAACTACCGGGACAGGGACTCCATCCTGTGAGAAATGCGCAAACTCCAAGAGGTCCGGATCGAGAACACGTCAGTGATGTTCTTTCCCGACTACACTGTCCAGGTCCAGCGGCAAAGACATGATTTCATGGCGGTGAAGAAGCGACTGAGACAAATGGGCCTCCAATACTCGCTGCTCTTTCCCGCGAAGTTGAGGGTTGTAGCGGGTGAACGGACTCATTTCTTCACGGACCCCGCAGAGGCGGAAACCTGGCTAGACAGCGGGGTTGATACAGAACCCAAAACAACTGCGGGCCATTTGCCCCGGCGACATCCCGGCAATCACAGGTGGAGACGGCCACCCCGCCGGCACTCTCAGCCGGAATCACAGACAGCGACAAGACCTTCCCCTCCAGCGGATGCCAGACGCCAGGAGAAACAAGACGCCCTCCGCCTGGTGATGGAGCTCAGCGGATCCCCTGCACAGAGCGAGGTAGCGGGTGGCAGCGCACAGGACCTCCAGAGCGACGACGAAGCCATCTATGGAGTGCCAGACTCCCCGACCTCGGAAGACCGACCTGACGTCACACCCCAGACGGCGGACTACATCAGCTGACCACGCGATGCCCACAGCACTCTACCACGCTGTTCGAAACTGGCTGCCTCAGCGGCCCGGGGGCAACACAGCTGCAATGAGACCTGACCGTAGCAACGGACTACACCCCCAACTCTCCGTGCTACGCACGCGGCATACGCACGCCTGACATCCCACCACCGAACTTGAGCCCAGGTGCTGGTGGGGGTGACCCGCGCCCAATTGGTACACAGCTACAAGGACGCTTGGCCCTACCTGATGGCGGCTCGATTGGAACACGTAATGTATGAGTTTTGTGCATGTACATGTTGGGTTCACTGTCTGCAACGGCGGCCAAGATTGACACGTTCCTTCCGGGAAGGCGATAGGCCTTCGCTCAATAACTATATTGACACTGACCACTTGATCTAGTGCGTATAGCACAACCACCCCCTTAGACTTGAATTTCGTTGCTCTCCTAGAGAGTATGGACGGGGGCACGTTTTGCATCCGACCTTTTGGTATTTTGATTGTTCATATTGTTCACTGGCTTATTGTTCTGTTAGCCATGTTTTTGATTCCCCCCCCTATGGTCACAGTGCAGCAATGCAACACATCAGGCGCCTATTGGGTGGCGGGGGCCGTTCACTTGAAAACAAACGCCTTTGCATGGAGGGGTGGCGGGATTGCTGGGTGGGGGGTATTGCTGCAATATTGTAATGTCGCCCATTAAGATATGCACGTGGAATGTGAGGGGTATACATACGCCATCCAGACGTTACCAAATATATTCATACCTCAAACGCCACCACATACAAATTGCCCTCCTACAAGAAACGCACCTTGCTCACACGGAAACTCCCACATTACGGCGCAGGTGGCGGGGACAGCTTTATGCCACAGGTTTCTCGTCGTACGCTAGGGGAACGCTGATATGGGTTAGGCCGGGCACTCCATGGACCACACAAGATGTACATATAGACCCCGAGGGCAGATACGTAGCTGTACATGGCAAACTGGATGGCAATCCGCTGGTAATAGCTTCCATATACGCACCTAACACGGGGCTGGCAGATTTCCTCACACACTTGTCACACACGTTGGCCCCCTGGCATGGAATCCCTTGGGTGCTTGGCGGGGATTACAACAGTTCATTGGACTTAACCCTAGACCGCTCCCATCCTACACCACCCAACTCACAGGCACAGGCCACTACGAAAGTGCTGCAGACGTGGTCCGCGCAATGGGGCCTACGAGATGCGTGGCGCGCCCGCAATCCACACTCCCAGGTTTACTCGTACTACTCAGGAGCACACGCCCTACATGTGCGTCTAGACCGGTACATGATCTCCAGTGAACTCCTACCCGATGTCACGGACACCTGTTACATGGGGCGCACACACTCCGACCACAACCCGCACCTCTTGGACCTGCTGTGGGACCAACCTAGACCACCAATACCCACGTGGCGGTTACAACCCGACCTCTTACTGGACAGTACATTTAGGGGTTCCATAAGCACACAGACGGCACAATATTTTGAGGACAATGCAGGCTCGGCATCGACTCCGCAGATAGAATGGGACGCGTTTAAAGTGGTCCTTCGGGGCCAATGTCTGGGCACACAGGCCCACTCCCGACGGCAATTGGAGGCAGATCTCCGACGCCTGGAATCAGACTTGTTGCGACTAGAGCAGACGACAGCCACAGACCCCAACACTGACCTATTACAGGCACGGGCAGAACACGACAAACTGATTGACAGGCTGAAAAACATCAACTACAAGGCTCACTCAGCCCGCTCACATCACGCTGGAGACAAACCCGGCAAACTGCTGGTATGGCTGATACAACGCGAGAATCATATGACACCAGTGACGGCGATACAACCGCTGGCTGGTCCAATGGTCTACACACAGGCGCAGATCCACGAAGCCTTTGCGACGCATTACGGCGCGCTTTACAAATCCCGTCTGCTGACCACACATCCTATCATCACTGCGTATCTAGGGAATATCATGTTGCCTGCCCTGACAGACGACCAGCGGGATGACCTAGGGTCACCGTTGCTGGCGGAGGAACTCCGTGAGGCCATCTTTGCCCTTTCGAATGGCAAGGCACCGGGCCCCGATGGCCTGCCGGCGGAATACTATAAGGCATGCTCAGACATCCTGATTCCGAGGCTCCTACGGGTCTATACGGCGGCACTGGAGGACATGACCTTGTCTCGGTCAATGAATGAGGCAACGTTAGTATCCCTTTTAAAACCGGGCAGAAGTGACACACTCCTCGGCTCATACCGTCCCCTAGCACTGCTAAACACTGATTACAAGATACTAGCCTCAACTCTCGCCCGACGGCTAGCAGGACTGGTGCCTGACTTGATACATACTGACCAGAACGGCTTTGTGCCCACCAGATGCACTTCTCACAACATACGGAGGCTATTCCGAATACAAACATACGCGACGCAAGACTGGCCTCGGTCGGGCTGCCTAGTCCTTGATCTGGAGAAGGCATTCGACTCGCTCGAGTGGCCTTACCTACTGGCTGTCTTACGCAAATTCGACCTAGGTGATGACTATATTGAACTAGTGGGACTGTTATACAGACACCCAACAGTGCGAGTCCGCACAGGTGGGCTACTATCCGATGCCATCAAGGTGCAACGCGGCACCAGACAAGGCTGCCCCTTATCCCCATTGCTCTTTTCACTAGCAATTGAGCCCCTAGCTGCACTACTGCGCAATAAGGGCATGCACTGGGGAATCCCGCTGGCGGATGGCACACACACGGTCTCGCTGTATGCCGACGACCTCCTTCTGTACGTCAGGGACTTTAGTCATATACCGCCAGACCTTTCGGAGATCTTCAGATCCTTCGAGAGCATGTCAGGTCTCAAGGTAAACTGGGCCAAGTCAGGGGCATACTCGTTCAACCCAGACATCCCGGACCCTGGTACCGAGATCAATGGTGAGCGACTACCATGGCACCACACTACGTTCAAATACCTAGGCGTGTACATATATAGGACGCCGCAGGACATACTGGACGGCAACCTGACGCGCGCCATTACATCTATTAGGTCCCAGATTGCCTTCTGGAAGTCCCTGCCGCTCAATGTCCCGAGCAGAGTGACGCTGACGAAAATGGTCATCCTCCCCAGGCTTTTATATTACTTCGCTAATATACCAGTTTATGTGCGGGCACACACCTTTAGAGAATTGGCCTCCATGATCAGGGACCTGATATGGAACACTGGGCGACCCAGAGTGGCCCTCCAAAAACTACACGCCCCAGTCGATGAGGGTGGCCTCGCGGTACCGAACCTCGAACTTTACTATCTCGCAGCCCAGCTACAGTGGGCCACTGCCTGGCTCGCGGGAAACCGTCTGGAGGACACGGCCACAACTACAGACGTACTATCCCCCACACAAATCCATACCCTGTTCCACCCCCTGACACGCCAGTGGAGATCAACTCAATTACATGTAGGTGTAGCGGTACGATGTTATGTCAGAAGCCTGCGGCTTACGAGACTGACTAAACCATATGCCCCGGCCCTCCCACTATTGGGCACACCCATGACTGCCTCCATAGTCACGGAAACAGCACTGGAACACTGGACGCGGACTGGAGTTGACACCATGGCAGACCTGTACGCTGACGGCGTCCTGATACCGTTCGCGACATTGGCTGCTGACACAGGCCTCCCACCAGGACAGTTTTTACAACACACCTCCTTACTTTTAGCATACACGAAGCGGTGGGGCAGCATCACTGCAGAACTACCAACACATCAATTGATTCAGAGCCTCCATGTCATGGGAAACGGTACACACGTGGTGCACTGGCTTCATCAAGCGCTGTTGTCACATACGCAGCACTCGTTGCAACCGCTCCGTGACAAATGGGCAACTGACAGGGGGAGGAACTGGTCAGATAAGGAGTGGAAAACGATACTGCTAGGCCCCAGACACGTTCCCCGAAACGCACGCTTCAAACTGATTCAGTTCTACATTCTGCATAGAGCGTACCTCTCCCCCAATAAAATTAACCAATACTTCCCGGGAGCTGCAGCCAGCTGCCCAAGATGTGCACTGGAAGGGGCAGATCTACTACACATGCTATGGCAGTGCCCACAGATTCGGACATACTGGGGGGCGGTACTGAGAACGCTAGGCAAATGCACAGCCATGGCAATACCGCACACGTGGGAGGCATGCATACTGGGCCTCTATCAGCGGACCCCATTGAATAAAGTCCCCTCTCGTTTCTGGGACCTTGGCCTACTCACGGCAAAAAGATTGATCACGAAACACTGGAAACGACCCACCCCACCATTACCGGCACACTGGCATACATCGCTAGACACCTGGGCGAAGGCGGAAAGCACCACCCTTCATAACGAGGAAACGGCAGGCCTCCGACAGTTTCCGATAGCGGTGCTCTGGGATGTAATGCTCAATTCCTTTCATAAGGAATGCCGTCTAACGCAGAACCCTACAGAGGCCGAATACCCGGATGGTGCCACCGGCGCACCCCCTGCCGATGCACCGTGCGGACGGCCTTGATGCTGCTTCCCCCAGCACCCCCCTCACTAGACATAACTACCACAACAGGCACATTGCCCCCCCCAACAGCCATGCTCACTCCCTTGGTCCATTGTGAGTGACACCCACACGACCCCCCGCGTTGACGCACCCGTGACTAGCTGCAAACTTAGCCGCCTCCCATCCGGTGACCATAACCGACCCTCCCCAGTCCCCCCCCTTAATCATATGTACCCTCTCCTTCCCTCCTTCCCTCACTGTTTAATTCAGAATGTTATATCCTTTGTAGCGCTAACATGTCCTGGAATAATTGTGATGGAGAACAATAGCTGTGAAATATGAAGCGATGAACCACTGCATTGGGTGATACGCCCCGTAAACGTGACAGACATCCCAGAGATGTAATGCTATATATGTTGTAAAATACATGCTCTGCTTCTCCTGTGTTTCTAATAAAGGATATTTAAACAAAAAAAAAAATAAAGATAGGATAGAGGGTGCGGAGAACTCAACTAAAGAACTGTTTGCTGTGTTTAAGGAAGTTGGCTCCCTTTCCAGCAGCGCCGCTTCGTTGGAAGGCTCGGTGGAATCCTGCGACTGAATGGCCCAATTTTTCGCTGATAAAGTGGGGAAAATGTATTCCTCATTTCCAGTGGAAGCCAGAACAAAGGTCATAACTGAGGATACCACTGTTAATCCCGAAGGAACTAAGTTACTAGTATCCTTCAGTACTCCCCAAGAGGACATCTTAATTGACATAGCCTCTAAAATCAAAACAGGCTCCAGCGCCCCCAAAAATACTTAGGGAAAGTATAAACATACTGGAACCTCACATACGCCATCTGCTGGATCTATCCTTTGGTTCGGGGAGTGTCCCGTCAGTATGGAAAGAGGCAGTGGTACTCCCGCTGAAAAAAAAAAACAATATCAGTGCGGAGCAATTAGACAATCTACAACCAATTTCCCTCCTTCCTTATTTCTCTAAAATTGCAGAGAAGGTCGTCAATAAGCAATTGACAGTGCACATCGAAACCTGTAAACTTTTACATCCAACCCAGTCAGGTTTTCGGGCGTCATACTCGACCGAATCTGCCCTACTCCTGTCTATGGAAACCATACGTAAGTTGGTGGATGAAGGCCATACCACAGCGCTGATCCTTTTGGATATGAGCGCGGCCTTCGACACTGTAGCACACCACATCTTGCTGCAGTGTCTGAAAAAAGGAGGAGTGAGGGGCAGAGCTCTAGAGTAGCTAGAATCGTTCCTACGGGATCGGAGCTTTCGAGTCCCCCAAGGCCCTCATCGGTCTAAGAGTATCAGGCTAAATCAGGGAGTGCCCCATGGGTCTAGCTTAAGCCCCACCCTTTTTAATCTCTATGTAACACCTATTGCAGAGATTACTGAAAGGTTTGGGGTTCAAGTAGTAACCTATGCAGACGACACCCAACTTGTGGTATCCCTTGCAGTCAGACGGGGCAGCAGCGAACAACTTTTCGATGTGCCTTCAAGCTATTGCAGCCTGGATGGCCAATAACTGTTTGAAATTAAATGGCAGCAAAACAGAGGTGCTGGTGGTGGGACATGCACCATCTGTGTTGACATCGGCATGGTGGCCGCAAGTGCAGGGGCCTTTACCTTCACCTAGTGCACAAGTGAAGAACTTGGGTATCTGGCTGGATAGCAAGATCTCCTTTGAGCAACATACCACTCGGGTGGCCGGCCAATGTTTCGGCATTTTGAGAACTATGCGGAAAACATTGGACTTACTCCCTACGACGGCCAGGAAGACCATTGTCCACGCTCTTGTTACTTCGCGATTGGACTACGGTAACGTTCTGTACTTAGGAGCCAATAACAGATGTATCACCAGGCTTCAGCGGATACAGAATATGGCGGCCCGCTTGATCTTGGAACTACCCAGAAGAGCATCATCTAAGAAAGCCCTGGAATCCCTCCACTGGCTTCCGATTAAAGAATGGGTGCTCTACAAAACCTTGCTGCTCAGCCATCGTATCATGCAGGGAAAGGGGCCATCCTATGTTAAATCTATTGAACCCTTACATCCCGGGCCGTGACCTGAGATCTTCCGGGAAAGGGCTGGTGAAGGTCCCTAGGTTTAGAAGAGCTCGGATGGGAGGACGCTCCTTCTGAGTACAAGCTGCTCAACACTGGAATAAACTCCCACTCGAAATGCGATCAGAGACTTCGGAACGCATCCGCCGGAAACAACTTAAAACCTACCTCTTCCCTCTGGCTAGAGAATGAGGAGGTTAGTAGGGGAGAATCGGGTGGGGATGTTCCGTTTGTTGGTTAGTGCTAGACACACGCGGGGACACACTGCCCTCAGTGTAACCAGGCGCTCTGGCGCTCTATAAAATGTATTATTATTATTATTATTATTATAATTTAAAGGCCTCTGTTGCTCATTTACTTCAGAACTTCATCATGGTTAACTCCCCCTCCCCAACTACCATCACCTATGGCATGGGCATGAAACTGAGGAAGAATATCCTTTAGGTTATGCTATTGGTAAAGAGCACTGATCAAAATAAACAAGCCTGCAGACAGAACATTGTTCCTCACAGGCATGCGTCATTGATGAACTGGTAGTGCTAGATATAGGACCTGTCATGCAGAAAGATAGGAGGCAGGAAACATTTTCAAAGAAATACCGTGCTTTTACTGCTTCAAGAACTAGCAGACAAGAGAGGCCAGCTGAAAAAATGCACCTTCATGGCCTCACAAAAAAGAAAAAAGAGTTCCCAGAAAACAAGCACTCATAGAAGAATACATGGCGCCAGTTAGAGGGATGGTAAGCAAGCTGTGCTCCAAGGAAGGGTCAAGGACATGCTGGATGACCTAAATAAAATAAAGCCATATAATAGAAAGCAAGCAAATGTGAGTTACAAAACACAAAGCCAATAGTAAGCAATGGGCGGAATGAATTCCTAGGGAAGCTATCTGTATGTTATGTTATGTTATGTTATGTTAATTTATTTCTTCTATAGCGCACGGCTACTCCAAAGGAGCATCCCGGCGCTTTGGCGAAGAATATCAGCAGATAAAAACAACCACACAACAGCAAAAAAAGCAGAGACAAAAGGAAAAGAAAACTATTTCGTAAAGAGCCATGTTTTCAGGTTCTTCCTAAAAGCAAGAAGACAAGGGGCCTGTCTCAGGGACAATGGTAGAACCTTCCAAGCCTTTGGAGCTAAGTAGCGGAAAGACCGACCTCCCATTCTTGCACGCCGAATTGCAGGAACTGTCATCAAGGACAAGCCAGATGACCTCAGGGTTCTGCTAGGTAAGTACCGGGAAAGACGTTTCCCAATATACTTGGGGCCGGTGCCGTGTAAAGCTTTAAAGGCCACGGTCAGGCTTTTGAAAAGAATTCTCTTAGAGATAGGTAGCCAGTGTAAGGTGTTCAATAAAACAGTGGCACCTGCTCTCCTCGGGAGTCCATAGATGGCTCAGGCTGCCGAGTTCTGGACTACTTGCAAACGGGTCAAAAGATATTTCGGTAAACCCAAAAAAAGAACGTTTGCGTAGTCCAGTCGAGAACCGATCAAGGCCTGAACAACTGTTTTCCTATGGTTGAGTGATAGTAAGGGAAGAAATTTCCTCAACATCCGCAAAATGCCAAAGCATTTTCCTGAGAGACACGAGATGTGAGGCCCAAAAGATAGTTCACAATCCACTATCACTCCCAAATTCTTGGCCTTGAAAGACACATTATCAGGGGGAAACATGTCTTGTGGCCACCAAGATTTCCAGTTGGGTTCGGGAGCGCAGCCAAAAAAGAGGAGCTCCGACTTATCGGAGTTGCATTTTAAGCCATGACATCTAAACCACTCAAATACCGCACCAAGACAACCCCTGATCTGTATGCCATTGAATGACCCGCCCCTATCACATGTGAACAGGAGCTGGGTGTCATCAGCGTATGAGACGATCTGAGCGCCAAACGATTCCGCGACTACCGCCAGAGGGGCCATAAAGATGTTAAAAAGCATTGGGCTGAGGATGGAGCCCTGAGGGACTCCCACCTCTAGCGGAGCCATATCAGCGGAGAAAGGAGGCGCCCAGATCGTTTGCCGGCGGTCGGCCAGAAAGGATTTAAGCCAGTTCCACACCGTTCCGCGAAGGCCACATTCCCAGAGTCTTGCAAGGAGGCCTTCGTGAGGAACGGTGTCGAAAGCCGCCGACAAGTCAAGCATAACTAACACGGCCTTTCCCCCAGAATCGAGTACTTCCCTGATGGCATCAGTGACCTCGAGTAAAGCCGTCTCCGTGCTAAAATTAGCGCGGAAACCGGATTGCGAGGCGTGCAACAGGTCGTTTCCTTCGATGAAACTGGAAATTATCCTGTGCACGTATCTCTAGGCCACTTTCGCCAGAGCGGGGAGCAGGGAGATTGGCCTGTAGTTGGCATGGATGAGGGGGTCCAAGGTAGGCTTCTTGAGCAGTGGTAGAATCATGGCGCGCTTCCATGCCTGAGGCACCTCACCTGTAGACAGGGAAGAATTCAAAAATGGGTTTACCAAGCTGTTTAAGGCAGATGCCACTTTCCCCAAATATTTGGCCGGACATGGGTCTGAAGGAGAGCCAGATTTCAAACCTGACAAAAGATCCAAAGATGTACTAAGATCCATGTGAGGGAATTCAGAGAGAAAAGGGCCTTGACCCTCCACAAAAGATGCTGGAGTTAAATGGCTCGAATCCGGTCGTGAACAAGAGAGGGAGAGAGAGGCTTGAATAGTTGTAATCTTACTAACAAAGAAGGTGGCTAGTTGTTGTATCCAGGAGTCAGTGTGAGTGTGACTAGGAGTACAAACAGCAGGAGAAGTAAAGTCCTGAACCACTTTGAAAATTTCTTTGCAGACATTTTCAGCCTCATCAATACAGCGTTCAAAATAAGCCCTTTTTTCATCCCAAATTGACTGATGATAGGCTTTTATTACTGCTCGAAATTTCAGTTTTTCAATCGGGTCGCAAGCCCGCCTCCAAACTCTCTCAGCCCTTTTACACTCCTGCCTTTGAATCCTCAACTGGGGAGTGAACCACGGGGCCGACGCTCTACGCTCACCTAGTTTAGGTTTCTTTTCGGGGATTAAGGTCTCAAATCTGGCTGTAAGCCATTTTTGGAAGAGAGCAAGATTCTCTTCCAGATTTCCCAAAAGAGGACAAGGAAAAGTGATGAGAGCCTCTGATAGCATATCCTCCGAGAGCAGATGGAACGGGCGCGAAGTCCGCGTGGCCTCTATTACTTCTCTCTCCCGAATGAGGGCAGTGACAGGCAAAGAAAAAGAAATTAAAAAATGATCAGACCAAAGTACTGGCTGTATGGAAGATACAGAAATAGGTCTCGTTGAGAATACCTGATCTAAGGTATGGCCTTTGTTGTGTGTTGGTCCTTGCAAAAACGGAGATAGCCCTAACGAGGCCGTGATATCAATACGTTTTGTAACGTCAGGGTCACATTTATTGTCCATATGGACATTAAAATCTCCAAGAAAAATACAATGATCAGACCAAAGACAAGGAACTGAAAGAGCTACTTGCAATTCATCAAAAAAAGGTCCCGTCGATCCCGGTGTTCTATACAAAAGAATTCCGGTACAGGCCTGGAGAGGGGAAAGATGTAAGGTGAAGCCAAGGGCTTCACATCCCTGGATATTCTCCACCGGAAAGGTTGAGCAGGAAATACTCTTTTTCACAATAAGAGCTACTCCTCCTCCTCTGCCCGATACTCTATCCCTCCTAAAGATGTTATAATTCGGAGGGATGGCATTGGCCAGGTCAGGTGAGGAGCACTCACTTAACCATGCCTCTGTCAGAAATAAACACAAAATATTGGAATTATGCAACAGATTCCAAATATTAAGGGAATGACAGTTTAAAGACCTGGTATTAAGGAGAAGGCACTGGAAGAGAACAGATGTATTATCCTGCACGGTTCCGTTTAAAACCGGGAGACACCAACCGCATGACGGACAGCCTTTCCTTAAGGTCCGACCGCCGGGAAAAATATGGGAGCAGTGGCCTCGGGGGAGGCGTAGGGCAAGTAGATCAGCCGACGTGTAAATAAACATATTTCAGAAACGGCACAGACAGGCACCAAAAACCAGAATATAACAGGCCAGAGCCGTCC
This sequence comes from Lissotriton helveticus, assembly GCF_964261635.1. NCBI lineage: Eukaryota > Metazoa > Chordata > Amphibia > Caudata > Salamandridae > Lissotriton > Lissotriton helveticus. The sequence goes on along the minus strand of NC_136057.1, from coordinate 636,473,682 downwards.
AGCCCCGTCCGCCTACGAGACGCTGACGAGCGCAGACGGGCAGGACTCTGGCACGACTCAGGCTAAGCGAAAGGCAACCCCGCTGCGCGATCCCGCTGCGCTGGGGGAGGAGCTATAAGTAGGAGACCCTAGCTGGCTCCTGCGCAATAGAGCGCACGTGAGTACTGGCGCCTAAGCTGACCCCACACCACTCCAAGATGGCACCGGAAATGGGCTCCCACCCCAGGAACCGGACCCGCTCAAGTAGCGGTGGAGGAAACTATTATGTTGCAGGTAAGAGGTAATTTAAAAACAAGGGATAACAACCCAAAACGAAAGCAAATAGAAAATCAGGAAGTTTTTAAAAGCGAATATCAGCGCTAAAAGCGCGAGGCGCCACTGCAGCAAAAACGCAACCTTTTCAAGGTTGAGCCTCTAAGGGACTCGCCTTAAGTAGGAGACCCTAGCTGGCTCCTGCGCAATAGAGCGCACGTGAGTACTGGCGCCTAAGCTGACCCCACACCACTCCAAGATGGCGCCGGAAATGGGCTCCCACCCCAGGAACCGGACCCGCTCAAGTAGCGGTGGAGGAAACTATTATGTTGCAGGTAAGAGGTAATTTAAAAACAAGGGATAACAACCCAAAACGAAAGCAAATAGAAAATCAGGAAGTTTTTAAAAGCGAATATCAGCGCTAAAAGCGCGAGGCGCCACTGCAGCAAAAACGCTACCTTTTCAAGGTATGTGCCCAGTATATCTTTGCTACACAGTCTGGTATGCTTCGACCTAAAAAAGGAATGATTCAGATTTGCACAATATTAGGGGAAAAGTGTGGGACTTTGCCATAATGAAGGACATTTGCTTGTTAGTGTGTAATTGGCATGGAGAATGTTGAAGCCTGTTTCCAGTGAGACAATATGTCACTCCTGACCTTGTGCCGCTATTAATTTTAGGCATATCGATCTACAAAAGGGTTACCTACCTAAGATGATAGACCTATACACCCACAGGCCGTCCTTGAATGATTAAGAAATTGATGAACCATTGAAACACATGGTGAGTTTATGTAACAACTAAGTCACCATGCATAATTAATTAGACTGTGTTTGGTCCATTAAAACCCTCCACTCCTCCTCTCCCTCAGGTATCGGACAATTGAATCAATGAAGAAATAATCCAACAGCTGTCATTGTGCTTGCCTCCTGGAGCTTAGGTGCCTCCTAGGTAAGCCCATTTAAATTCATTTAAAGTAGCCCTCGCACACCACCCTCTATACCCTACTACTATGAATCAATGGTTTTGCAGTTCCCAAGATACTTCTGTCCCGAAGAAACCCTTATATTCCAAGTAGGGTCGAAACGTCGTCAGCATCTTCTAAAGATAGTCTAAATAAAGCACCAGAGAAGAAACTGGTTCTTGGTCTGGATTATTGAAACAGAACCACATAAGACATTCTTATAATACTGCAATAACCTGTCATCTGATTTTTAAGTCACTATATGTTCAATAAAGCGTTGGTTATGGTCACTTCACTGAGGTGACAATTGTCACTGTTTTTCCTTTTTTAACAAATGCATGAACCACTGCTTGTGCATTATAATTACAAAATTGGTATGATACGACATGTCTGAAACCTTGAATTAATGTATTACTCATTTTGGCTGAAGTGAGTATAAACTATCATATCTATCGGGCTACTTTCTTCTGAGAATGAGTAAATAATGTATTGCTACAATTGATCAAGGATAGATGGACTCTACCTTATGCCTAACTCGATTTATCCTTTTTTGTTTATGATTAAATCAATGCAAAGTAAAAGCTGGTGTAAAAAGAATTGTACTTGAAAATTAGTTCCCTGTGAACAATTGTTGCTATGTAATAGCTAATACCCAGTTCACATGGACACATGGGTTGTTCTTGTGTTTTTGAAACAGTGAGACAATATGAACCTGATGTAGCGGTGACCGGTAAAGGAAAATACTCTTATTTGTTGAGGAAGTGCTAAATCCCCATGAATTCCTTCTCTACCATAAAGATAATATGGAATAATTCCCTCTACCAAAAGGATAGTATATCAGTGATGATTAGTATTGTCAGAAGATTCTCTCAATTAGATTAGAATCCAAATGAGCACACTCCCCGACGAGCCCACCGACATGATGGAACACCTACACTTCAAGATACAGACCAACCCTTCAAGATACAGACCAACCCTACCACTACCCTCCGAGGTACCGTCATCTACCGACCCCCTGGCCCCCACAGACCTTTTGCCAACTCCATCACAGACATCATCTCCCTGCATGCCATCGCATCCACTAACTACACCCTGCTGGGAGACCTCACCTTCCACATCAACAACCAACTGGACCCCAACACCACATCCCTCTTGGACAAGCTCCACATCATTGAACTCTGCAAAACTGTGACCGAACCCACGCACTCAGTGGGACACACCCTTAACCCCCTCTTCACAACAGGAAACTCCATCACCTTCAGTCACACCACATAACTCCCATGGTCTGACCACCGATGCGTCCACATCATCTTCAGAACACCCACTGTCCACAGACACCAGCACCTGCTCTCATGAAGAAACTGGACCAGAATCACTGATGACCAGCTTAACTCTTCACTTCTCTTGAATTTTTGACTCGGAGGGTTGGGCTAGGGATCGTGATGGTTCGTGGCCTGTTGTTCCACTAAACATTACTCTAACGGAAGTCAAGGTTAGCATTAGTGCCAGTAAAGGGGGTAAAGCCCAGGGCCCTGCCGGGGTACCTATCGACAAATATAAATTTACCCCTGAGCTCTGGGGCCCGCTGTTAACCAAAGTTTTTAATGGTGCTGTCTGCTATGGGGTTCCTCCTTCGTGGGAGGAATCCATCATAGTTCCAATTTTTAAGAAAGGTGATAGGGGGAGGTGAAGAATTACCGCCCCATTTCGTTACTAGACTCCTCTGTAAAAATCCTGAGCAGGGTGTTACTTACAAGATTGGAAGAGTGGGCTTCCTCTAATAGCATTCTTGTAGACTGTCAATATGGTTTTAGGAAGGGGAGGGGAACCATCGAACAATGCCTTAACCTCGAACTTTTAATAGGGAAGTATACCCAGCCAAAGTCAGGCTCTCTCTATCTCTGCTTTGCAGATTTGAGTAGCGCCTTTGACTTGGTGGACCATGGTCTCCTCTGGGCCAAATTGTTAGAACTGGGAGCGCCCAAGGGCATTGTCTATTTTCTTGCACGTATTTATGCCAACCTATGTACGAGCGTCCGCTATGGCCCAAGTGGGGAATGTACACCCCAGTTCAGGATAGGGCGGGGTATTAGGCAGGGGTGCGTTCTCGCCCCCCTCCTTTTTACTCTTTTCATTAATGAAGTTGATCCAGTTCTTAAAACTATTGCGGCAGACGCCCCTAAAGTTAATCATCTTGACGTCCCGGTATTATTATACGTGGATGACGTGGTGCTGCTGTCAAGGACACCCTTGGGTCTGCAACGTCTTATGGACAGGTTTTCTCTTTTTATTGGTGAACGTAAATTGGTCATTAAGAAATCCATAACTTATGTTATGGAATGTGGAAAAGGCAGGGGGAAACATCACCCTTTTTTATTGATGGCCAGAAGGTCCAACTAGTGGACAACTTTTGCTACCTGGGCATAACGTTTTCTAAAAATAGGGGCTGGGGTTGTGAGCTTAATAACGTTCGGGCCAAAATGGCAAAAAGCGGACATGGGGTATGCACATTTGCCACTAAACTGGGGGATAGGCGGATTGCAGACATGCTTAAGATCTATGAGGCAAGATCCCTATCGATTGCAATCTATGGAGCAGGGGTATGGGGATTTGTATCTGTAGGTGGTCTCCAGGTGGAGGAAAACTGTTTCCTTAAAAGACTTTTGTGTTTACCAAAATCATCTTCTAATGATTTAGTCCACAAGGAATTAGGAATCCCCCACCTGTTTGATTTAATTGCTTTAAGACCTCTAATGTTATGGCGTGCTGTGTGGGCAAAGGAAGAAAAGTCACTAAATAGAGCTATTATAGGGGACTGTCTCTCCCTAGATAATTATCAAAAGATCCCCTGGATTAAATATGTAATTAATACCTTTAAGGAGATCTTTGGAGTAGACATCAAGGGGGACAGTCTAGCAGCCTCTGACTTGTCTAAAACTGAATTGAAGAATGTCTTCTTAATGTATAAGTCTGAGCAGCGGCGATGTAATGGAGTTAATTTATTGACTAGTTCCTTCTACGCCAAATATAATGAAAATGCGGGCTTCCAACCTTATTTAAAGCACGTTAACAGAGCGTCCCACCGATTTGTCTTGACTCGGATGAGGTTGGGGATTGTGCACCATTTGGTGGCTTTCCCTTCCCTCAACAAGCACCCAGAGGGCGCGTGTCCATGTGACAACAGCTCCGCACAAAGCACTTTGCACTTTGTTTTGATGTGTAAGCTATACGAAAACCTTCGTACTGTCTTTTTAAAACCTATTTTTGTTAAGTTTGGTGTTAGGACAGTGCATGACGCCTTGAAACTGCTTTTTAACTTAAATCATGTTGATATTTGCTTTTTTACTGCTTCTTTCCTCTTGAAAGCGATTAGGGCCAGGAAAAGTATGATCTTTTAATTATTTATTGTGATGTATTTTATATCATGTTTTTTACTGATGAATGTACCCTACTTGGATTTGCTGTGCTTTTATGGACATTGTTCTTATGTTCCAAAATAAAGCCTTATGAACTGAACTGAACTCTTCACTCAACAACTCCACCCCAACAATCGCGGAAAAACAACGACCCCAACACAGCAGCCCGAACCCTGCACTGATGGATCTCCGACAGCACCAACACCATAGCCCCTCTCAAGAAAAACAACAACACCCACGCCAAGAAAGCCAGATGGTTCACCACTGAACTTCAATAGTCCAGACGCACCTGCTGCCTCCTCGAACAGGCCTGGAGGAACAACAAACCCACAGAAACTCACAACAACTTCAGACAGCTACCAATGCCCACCACCAACTCATCAGGAAAAAGAGGAAAAAAGAGAATGAAGACCGAATCTCCACACACGCACACAACAGAAAATAACTCTTCCACATCATCAAGGAGTTCGCCCAACCCACTAGCGAGTCAACTGGCATCTCTCCCCCACGAGACCTCTACGACAAACTCAGCACCTTCTTTCACCACAAAATTAAGAGCATCTACAACAACTTTGACGAAGACAACCAACACACGGAACCCGCACCAACCAACCCGACACCCTGAAGCCAACGATTGACAGCAGGACAGCCCTCACCACCGAAGACACACTGAAGATGATAAAGTCAATCCACTCTGGGGCCCCCACGGACCCCTGCCCCCACCACATCTATAACAGAGCCGCCAACACCATCGCACCCATGCTCCGCCACACCATCAACCGCTCCCTGGCGACCGCCTCGTTCCTCGACAACTGGAAACATGCCGAGGTCAAGCCCCTTCTGAAGAAACCCTCGGCGGACCCCACCGACCTTAAAAACTCCAGACCCATCTATCTGCACCCGTTCCCTGCGAAAGTCATTGAGAAAGCCATCAACAGCCAACTCCCCACATTCATCGAAGAGCACAACATCCTCGACTCCTCCCAATCCGGATTCAGGAAAAACCACAGTACGGAAACCGCCCTCCTTGCCGCAACAGATGACATCCGCACCCTACTGGACAAAGGAAAAACAATAGCCCTCATCCTCCTCGACCTCTCAGCGGCATTCGACACAGTCTCCCACCGCACCCTAATACGCAGACTTCACGGCACAAAGTAATCTAGGCCAAGGCCCTTGACTGGATCAGCTCCTTCCTCTCTGGTAGAACGCAGCGGCTCAGACTCCCCCCTTTCCTCTCAGACCCTACAACAACCACCTGTGGAGTCCCTCAGGGGTCCTTCCTCAGCCCTACGCTCTTCAACATCTACATGACTCCGCCCGTCCCTATGGTCAAAACCTACGGACTCAACATTGTGTCATACACAGACGACACCCAACTCATCCTCTCCCTATCCAACAAACCCAACACCATCAGACACAACTTTCGAGAAGGCATGGAAGCCAGCTGCCTACAACTTAACACCAACAAGATGGAAGTAATCACCATTGGCCCAAACCCCGACGCCTGAAATGACACCTGATGGCCCCCTGCCCTTGGAAACCCGCCCACTCCCACGGACCACACATGCAACCTGGGAATCATCCTGGACTCTGAGCTCAAAATGGACCGCCAGATCAACTCAGTCTCGTCCTCCTCCTGCTTCCACACCCTCCGCCTCCTACATAAGACCTTCAAATGGATCCCCCATGAACACAAAAACAGCGTCACTCACGCCCTGGTCACCAGCAGTCTCAACTATGGCAACGCACTCTACGCCGGAATAAACAAAAACCTCACCCGCTACAGAACATCCAGTACGCCGCCGCATGACTTGTCCTCAACCTGCCAAAACACTGCCACATTTCCCAGCACCTGTGCACTCTCCCCATCGAGGCGAGAGTCACCTTCAAGATACTCACCTACGCACACGGCACTCCACGACACCGGACCAGCATACCTGAACAGCCGACTCAAATTCCACGCATCCCAAAGGACCCTAGCTTCAGCCCCGCTCTCCTACGCCGTGGCCCCACGAACCAGAAAAACCAGATTAGGAGGCCGCTCCTTCTCCTTACTAATGGCCAAGGCCTGGAACACCCTTCCGCTCCACCTCAGACATCCAACATCACTCCCCATCTTCGTAAGAGACCTCAAGACCTGGCTCTTCGACTGACCCCCTCCTTGATGGACCGGAACCTGCACCCCCCAACCCCAGCGCCTTGAGACCCTTACGGGCGAGTTGTCACGCTTAACAAACACTTGATTGATTGATTGATTGATGACTTTCCAGTGGAGGCTTAATCAAGTCCTTCAGATTTCAGGGAAAGGTGTTAATGCTTAATCTTTTGAGAGGCAGTGGTAATGTAATTTCTTCCATAAGTATAAGTTACACTGGGTGATTCTCCATCGGAGGATTAGCCATGCCAGAGCACAACAGTGTCAACTCCTTCAGAAGAGAATGCCCTAGTGGAAATTACACCGGTGAAGAAAAATTTGAAATTATATTAGTGCTGATTTTTGAAAGAGTATATGTTACTGCCCTTCACTAAATCAAGCCTTGATTCTACTTTGGTGCTTGACAAATGACCTCTATAAAAGGGATCAAGTTCAGACAAAACTTTGATTTGCAATTAGAGACATCATCTTCTTGCTTGGTGCAGGGGGTTATGGGGAGGGGAGAGCCAGAAATAGTTTGGGGTTTGGATGTATGCTCAGGAACCAAAGAGACATTTACAATGAGGGCCATCTCATATGCGAAATAGACCAATGGCTCTAGGTCAACTGGATCAAGTGTGACGGTGACCATGGGTTGGAAGATCCTTACTGCAATTCAACAGGACTTGTCCTTTCAGGGTCTGAGAAACACCAAAAAGCCAACACCATTCTGGGCTGTGCTAATCCATGAGGGTGAACTGAGATAGGGTGCACAGAGTGCACGTACCAGCCAGGCTCTGACACCAATACATAAGGATGGGGAAAGAAGCAATTTAATGTAATGTGGGTGTCACCATTTCCCCCTGTTTGTCTATGTACATTCCCCTCTGAGTCCTTACTGACAGCAAGGCACTCTTAATGGTCTTCCAAGGCCCAGCAACCCGGCTCCATGAATTACGAAATTAATCCCTGAACTACATGAACATTAATTTGAAGTTAAACACTGATCAAGCGCTGACAATCTTGTTGATTACCTGCTAGACACTCCAGTCTAGCAATGGCAGAGAAGATGACTCGACGAGACTCTACAGCAGGTGGGGCTGGTGATCAGAAGTGCTGTGAATAGAGCACTGAAGCTGAACTAGTTGATTCAGGCCTCTGGTGATGGCTGCACAAACAAGTGAAGAAACAACCTAGAAAACAACCCTCACTAGATGAAAAAGATAATGAAAAATGTACAAGCTTGAATGAAAATTAGAAAAGAGCTATGCAAGTCTGTGTAAGGGTTCCTGCTCAGAGTCAGTACTATTGAAGTCGCTCACTATGGGGAGTGCACAACTAGCAGATGCTGAATTATGAGGGGCCAGGGAAGACCAAAGCAGAAAAACAAGAGAATGTTGCATTCCAGGGGTGGAATACGCTGGTGAAAGACAGTGTCCAAATAATTTGCATGTCAGGCAACGACTCAAGGAGACAAATTAGCACATACTACAACAGAGGAACACAGTGCACAAATCCATGGCAGACAGCCAGTGCAGACTTACTTAAAGTCAACTACTAGTCATAGTGATGAGTCCTCCACATAATCTCAGGTTGAAGCGGTACACAAAGACAGACATGGGAGAACATACACTACTAATTTTTTTCAATTAGCCACATATCTGCCTGATTTGACTACCAGAAACAAAGAATATGGCTAGTTACACTCTTTTGAAGAAAAGTTACCAGGGCCAAGGGTTATGCAGATGATGACCTTGTCACTGTATTATTCCATTATTTTTTAACTCAATACCAGGCCAAGGTCATCATCTACACAACTCTTCAAAGGAGTGTAATTACACTATTCTGGAACAGGAATTAGATCATTAGTTTTCTCACACTGGCCATATACTTTGCATTTAGTAGGAGCGACGAGGTCCTTACCAGAATGAAAAAGATAAATAAAACACCTGGTTTCACTCAAGAGATCAATAGACATTGAGCAAACCTACCAGAGAATGAAATTAAAGGGCAACCTGGAGACATGTGGTACACAAGAACACACTTCCCTGACCACAAACCAATGGAAAAGAGGAAACGGTTCATGAACATGTACCTGGGCTAAGAATGCTCTGGGCTGTTCTTCCAATTCGACTCTGGTTAATAGACCTTTTTAGTAGCCTGAGAGGAAAAGGAGTTAACAACGATTTACATTTTAAAGTACAGTGTGACCATTAGGATCACACAATAAAAGTCTGAGTCAGTAACTTGAAGTTAGAAGGTTTATTACAAACTCAAGATTAATATAAATCAGTCTCAAGAAAATACTATAAAAATACAAAATTATCAGAGGAAGAACAAAGCAGCCTACAATATTGGTTCTCAACATCAGGGAGCATATCAGAATTACAGCTATACAGAAAATAAGGAATAGGATTTGATGACTAGACAAATGATAAGGATCCTTCTCCCCATACATGGAAAAGATTCACTAAATCTACTAAACCCTACACTAAACCAAGAAGAGGGGAAGCCCTATTTAATCAAAGAATCAAGAAAGTTGTCAGCTTTGGAACCTTTATAGAAGTTCTATATGTACAGAGTCATGGATGGCATGAAGCAAATCAGAGATGGCAAGAAAGGGCTGTACCTCTCTAAGTCTAAAGGGAATCTGACCAAACCCAAGATGGGTTCACTAATTAAAATGCATAAAAGACATTTGAGAAAAATTACCTCATACGTATCATAATACTTTTCCAGTTCCCAAGAAAGAACTTGGCGCCTTGAACACTACTCCCATATTCGAGTCTCCGCTTCCAAGGCGTCCTTGGATTCCTCCCTTTGTTTGATACTAGCAACTGGTAACACTCCCTTTGTTCTTCATTAAAAATTATTTTACCTTGCCAGCTCTTCCTTGCCTCATTATCTCTGAAATACAATATGCTTCTTACTAACTAATGTATGCCTTTGGCCTGCACCTGCAGAGGAGAAAACATGCAGAAAAATAACTTTCATGTTAGTATTAAATGTATCGACTGTAAGCTTAAGACCCACAATCTCTCAAACTTAACAATTTTCTTTAAATGCATATTAATTCTACAACCTACATATAATCCAATAAATGATAATGTACTTTTATATGTGGCACAGTAAACTAATACATGTATTATTAACCAAATACAACAACTGGTCACAATTTACAAGGCAAGCATTAAACACACGTATGATTAATTCTCACTAATTTCTGGAGAATGCTCTGCGTTAAATGCATTTTAGTGCACCACCTTACAATCTAAACCTATAGAAGATGAAAATCAGCAAGCCGCACGTCTCTAAAAAGGGTAAAAGGTAATCTACACCCACATGTCTCTAACACACAATAAATGCACCTTCTATACCTTTAGAGCATCTTATCTCATTGGTGTTATTGAATCACATGAGTACATACAGCCAAAGGTAAATATGTGTATGGCCTAGACAAACGAAAAAGGATAGTGCCAAAATCATGCTACGCCACCATGTACCTGGGCCAATTCATAACAGGGACTTAAGTTCTAACCACAGTGGAAAGGAAGAGAAAACGAAAACATCAGTAAGTCACTGGAATACCAACAATTTGTCATTTGATCTAGTACTAATCAGGGATTGCCAACCCACAGACAGGTTCTCATTTTCGTTTTTTAACGGCATGCTCTGAAGATGATAAAACAGAAAAGCACCATGGTAATGGCCTCAAGTGGTGATGGTACTATCACCTGGAACATGTTGATGTCTAAATGATTCACATCAGAAATTCACCTATTGAACTACAGGACATCGCACATGGATGTCCCAGCAAAAGGAGACAGTGACTCAGACGCCGAGGAAGATCAACCAATCAATAAAAGGATGTCAGAGAAAGAACAGGGGTAACAACGAGCCACTAGATCACAATGACATGTGCGACCTCGAGAGGGAAAACGGTGCTGTGAACTGGTCTGATGCTCTCATCTAAGTACCTAACTTCCACTACTTTCACAGGACAACTTTTGTCCACCTTTACACCGCTAAAGCAAACGAGTTTTCCCTATATTAACGCAGCAACTTTTTTTTGCCAGGGTCAAATACAAGTTTTGCTACATGAACTGCTTTTTTTTTATCAAGTAGAACACATTCTTTAAAACGAATACACCAAAGCGATACGCTGTTTATTCACTACCTATAAAAGAGAAGCACAGGGCAAATTGGCCCTTGATAATTCACATATTTTCAATCACTGCTATTTTAAGAACATTCTCTCTTGCTATACATTGACTTTATTTCACCAAGAATGACTAGGGTAGTGGAAGTCACTTCAAGCATACTTTTACGCCAATATCACAGTTGACCTATTTGCCGGCTAATGTGCCCCTCAACAGCTGCCTACTTCTGAGCGACCAAAGAAAAAGAAGGAAAAAAAGAGAATTGGACATCAAGTAAACAGAACAGGGTTGTGGGTTCTAAACCTTTGTTTGTTTCCGGTGGCTGGCTACTTTCAAGAGGGGTACCGTGCATGAAATAAACCAGCATCAGCTACCCTTGCTTCCTCTGACACCCAGTTCACCATACATTCCCATAAGAGCAGGATTCAGCTGGACATGTGTCCCTGAATATTTACATTCCCCCCAGCTACCTAAGCCAAAGTCAGGGAAGTGACGCTGTCACAAGTACGCCATTCACCGCACGTGAGAAGAGTTCTGGCGCGTGCCATACTCCAACCCTCCCGGGCAGGATTCAGAATAAACGTAGCTTGAGGTCCCCAGACTTTCTCGGTAGGAAACACACAGGTGCTAATGACTTTCAAAGCTAAATATAGCTCTAATTCACGGACTGCTCTCACTATCTGCCGCTCTGAAGCCATCTTTAGCATTCATTGGTGAATGCAAATTCATTTTATGAAGAAACGGTTTTCTATTTCTTAAAACAAGGCGGACACTTGTATGAATTAGGTGCAACCGAGCACTCCTTTCGGGGTAAACGAGTCGTTCTGGAAATAGTAAAACAAGGTAAGAAGAACCATTGGTTCGAGCTGAAAACGTTTAGTTGAGAGTAGAGCCTTACAAAGAAATCTCACATCCTTTCTAAATGTCACAGACTCGTGTCAAATGCCTTCGTGCACACGTTGATATCAAGACGGTATGTTGTCATCCACACAGACTCGTGGGTATTCTGGTTTCTTGGAGCAATCTGCAGCTGAAATGTATGCTGGGCCAGCCTACACGTTACTGCAACGGGTGTGGCGATTGGAGGCAGGAAATTCACTTGCCTCTATAAAATCAGCAAAAGCAATATAACGTTTCGCCTGAAAGTATTTCTTATTTACTATGTTTTCATGTGATATGCAACAGGATGTTATTTTTTCTCCAGGATAAAAAGTCTCTAAATTCTGAGACGCTTTTGTAGAACAGCAGTGCGATGCCAAGGGATATAGCTTGTCTGCTCCAGTTCTGAGCCTCAACAGTTCAGTCATTTTCACAATCTCTAACAGGAATGATTGGATGAACTTCTTTCGTCAATCAAACCAGGCTAGCCCCTTCATTCTATCCGCCTTGAATCCGGAAATTACCAAGTACTATGTTTTTGCATTTAGCAAAATATCAATAAAGATGGCAGAGGCACCTGAGGTTTGGGAAAAAGCTTTGGAAAATGTGGTAAATAAATAAATAATACCCTATTTTTGAATGTATAAATGAATAACAGATAGCTCAATAAATAAGAGTCAAAATTCGAGGTAGTAGGAGTTTTTTGCAGGTTTAATACAGCAAATACAGGAATAGGATGGCAAGGCCCAGCAGCGCTGCCGGGGTCAGGATCGGGACAAGGGAACAACCCTTTAATAACAGTGCATGAGCATATATACATAACGCAAACACATAGCATTACATTGCAATAGGCGTAGCAGTGGGTGGAGCAATAGGCGTGACGCGTAGCAGTCGCGAAAGATAAGGGTGAAAAGAGGTGTAACAGGGCGTATACATAGACATGTGATGCAAACGTAACAGAATATGTCATGAATGGGGCGGAAACCATGGAGGGGGCTACCTGAGGAGCCGGGACCTCTAACCTGATGGTGCGCGCAAACTGGCAATGACGTATCACTAGGAGAAGCTGGGGGCTTCGAACTCTGTGCTAGGAGCAGAGACTGAAGTCTGGAGAGTCAGGGCGACATGTACCTAAGCAGTATCTAGTATCTGATGTTTAGAGAACATGTTGATATAAACTAGAAGTCAGGAGGGGAAAGGCTAACTTGATTCTAAGACTGGAGCATGCATTATTCTACATGTAGTGCGTGATGAAGAATATTAAATGAACATTAATACAGTATTTCTCTAACGTGGAGACGTGAAGGCTAGACAATGACGGAAACTATCGATGCGATTCAGTAGCTTTAGGAATGCAGAGAAGGAGGACTGAACTGATAACTGGAATCATAACATACTTTTGGCAGACTCAGAGGCAGAGCCAGGCTGAACCGGGCACTGCAAGGCAGGAAGTAAGTGAAGGGTCGAGGATACAGGTGGGGGCTGTATCGCTCCTCAGCGAGGTTTCAGGAGACAGGAGCTGAATCTGGTGTCCAGGCCCTTTTGAGGCCTAGGAACGGGGACTTTATAATGGAATAACGTGCACACTGAGAAACGTGGCAACGTAGCTTTACATAGACCTGATATTCGTAGTATTCACGAGAACTGGAAACTGGCATACTAGAGGTGGACACAACTATAATTGCGTCTTGAATCGAACATAGGGAATACATATGCATATTTAATCATGCACACATAACATATGATGGATGACACGTAGGGACACAGAACATGGCAGAATTTACTTTTCCACATTCCCTCCTTGTCACTACGTTTCCATCAGGAAACATCAATATTCATGATACCATCTATCATTGCATACAGTATCATTTGCTCGTCTCGAATTTTCTTGGAACGGGATTTAGAACGGGGCTTGGGACTAGGAATACAAGAGGTAGCACAAATGCCGCAAATCGCAGGGCCACATTGTATACAGAGACAGCAGCTGAATATGATCGCTACTGCAATACCTAGAAAGGACAAGACTTTCCATCCCCAGGCGGAAATTATATTCCAGAACCAACCGGACCATGTCCAGGTGCCTGGATCTTGGTGTAACAGATGGGCAATTTTATGGAGTCTGGTTATAGCTGAATAAACAGACGGCGCGTTATTTGGAATAAAAATGCAGCAACTAGATCCGATGACTCTACAGGCCCCGCCCCTATCGGCCAGTATGACGTCAAGGACGAGACGATTCTGTAAAACGACAAATCTCATAGCAGATTGCTCTTCGGTTAAGTTACCTAGAGCAGAGGCAGTCTCATTTACTACAGCTTCGAGGGTTCTGGTTAACCTACGGATTAGCTTACTATTCTGGATAGGTCCTATAAAGAAAGAGAAACCTCTGTTGAAATCTGTATACTGTTCTAGGGTAGTTTCAGTATAATCGACAATTGGGGACTCCCTTCTATGTCTAATGTGTACTAGATGTGTGTTTCTATGATAATCAGGTGGGGCTAGGAAAACTGGTGGCAGTAGGAAGGCAATGTAACAGGTTCCCTCCCAATCGAGGGGCAGACGAACATATGCAGTTTGACCACAAATAAAATAAGAATGACGTGAAGCTTTGAAGATAGATTTCCCACTGTCACTATACTTGACAATAGTAGTACAATCACTATGTCCTACATGTACGGAACCATAATTTCGGACACATAATTCGCCTTTGACTGGTAATACTGAAATAGCAGGTAAGTCTGGAGTAGTATCAGACTGAACATTCAAGACCATGAAATTCGAAGAATAATTACCTAAATTATACACTTCATTTTCTAGATCTAACCCGGTTCTGTGGGGAAGACCTTGCTTGTCTGGAAAACATGTACTGTTAAGAAAAGACATATCTGTTGAGGATGACGTTAACGTGGACCATGCTCCACACGAACCATTATGTGAAAAAGGATAAGGAAAAAGTGGCAGAACTCCCTTCGGTGTCTGAAAAGGGGGGAGTCGACCACACACCCAACAATTAGTGGCATTGCTGGTCTGATGTGAGTAATGTAGCATGCGGATAAAAGAATTATTTCGCATAGCGAGGCGGTAAGAGAGTTCATGAGGAGGCAGATCACTAAACATATGCTCTACTGTAGCATTAGAAGACATATTTACATGAGGAACTGGAAGATACAGGTAAAATGCATAACTGGTGCAGGAAATCATAATGCTGAGAAATAATATGAAACATAGAAAAATGATACATCGGATTGAGTTTTGACTAACTCTCTCACTATGGGGGTCTATTTTATACATGTCAGAAACAGTCTAACCGTTTCACCTAGGGGAGGACTTAGACAATCAAACTGGCTGACTTATTTTACTAGACCTTAACTTGAGTTTATACTCCTGTTGCGGAGTTTTCTCTAACAGGGGAGGGTTTGTAGCAATGTCTTTTGCGGGACAGTCCTTGAGAACAATATTTTGGCAATCCTTCAAATCCTGGGAAATGTTCTTTAAGACGGGTTTCAGTCCATAAAACTTTTTTATATGAGAAAGGTGCACCCAGCCTTTGCGACCTTCCAACTTCACGGCTGTACGGGTGGTGAGGAGGACCTGTCGGGGCTCCTTCCAGCGAGGCTCCAGCGGACTTGATCTGTCAAAATTCCTCACCAACACCATGGATCCTGGAACGATTTCATGCGGTGCCACCTCGGTATTGTCTGGAAATGCGGCGGCAACCTGTGAACGACATGAGTTGAGGGCAGACATCAAGGAAGCTAGGTAATCTGTCAGCATATTACTTGAAACATCGGTAATACTTCGGGGTCTAGGAGTACCCCACATGTTAGGGGGGCGGCCGAATACGACCTCATACGGGGACAGACCTGATCTGGAATGTGCGACCATGCGCATATAAAATAAAGCAACTGGTAGAGCTACCAGCCAGTCCACACCTTTCTCTTTACACACTTTTGCAATTCGGATTTTCAGAGTCTGGTTATGTCTCTCTACGAGACCGGCTGCTTCAGGATGGCGTACACAATGAAACTTCCACTGGTACCCCAACAAAAGGGAAACATGCTTCATCAACTCAGATGAGAATGGCTGGCCGTTGTCAGAATATACGACTCTAGGGAGTCCATAACGGGGGAAGAACTCACGAACCAACTGCTTGGCAGTGGTCGCGGCTGTGTAATCTGGGACTGGATATGCTTCTGTCCACCTGGATAAAGCGCATACAACTACAAGGACATACTTGAAACCTCGACATCGCTCCATCTGAATATAATCCATTTGGAGGACTTCAAAAGGGTGGTCAGGGGGCTGGAATCCACCTTGTTCCACCGGGACACTTTTACCTGGATTAAACTGACAACATATCATACAGGTACGGACTTTCTGCTTGGCTGCAGCTCGTAAATGCTTGTTGAACCAAATGTTCTGGATACTGTCTAACATAGCTTTTTCTCCTAAATGTGCTGGACTATGTGCGGTATTAATAATGACTTGAACCATAGAGTCGGGGAGAAACCATGTGGCTCTACCCTTCGTTAACCATCCTTGATCTGTCTGGACCCCTCCTTGTTCGGACCATTTCTTGATTTCTTCGGGAGTAGCATGTAACTGGATATCTATGACATCTTGTGTAGGGTCCTTAACTGTCATACATGTAGTCGGATCTGGAGTATGTGTCTGATTAACTGGAATGTCTGGAGTCTGTGCTGTAAGCTTGGCTGTGCGATCTGCTAGATCGTTACCTTGGGAAATAATGTCAGTAACTTTCGTATGTGCTTTGCATTTCATGATAGCGATAGATGTCGGTAAGTGTATGGCATCTAACAGAGCTTGAATAAGGAGACCATGCTGAATCTTGGTTCCATGAGAAGTCATGAAACCTCTCTCCTGCCAGAGCACTCCGAAGTCGTGTACAACTCCAAATGCGTAGCGTGAATCTGTGTAAACATTAACTTTCAAGTTCTTGGCGTGTATGCAGGCTTGTGTCAGAGCAACTAGCTCTGCTGCTTGAGCGGACAGGGTGTCAATACGGTGTGTTTCAATAACTTCGGTGTCAGTAGTCACTGCATACGCGGCGACTAGTTCTCCTGTACTTGTTCTCATACATGAACCATCCACATAAAGTGTCAGGTCGGGGTCTGGTAACGGAGTATCTGTCAGATCTTGTCTTGGCTTTGTCGTAATGTTAACTACTTCCACACAGTCATGTGTGGCAGAATTCGAAGTAACTGATGGTAACAGTGTAGCAGGGTTCAGGATGTTGCAGCGTCTGATTTCTATGTGTGGCTGGAACAGTGTCAATTCATAACCTGTTAAACGTGCAATTGTCAAGTGCTGAGTTTGTGTTCGGTTTAAAAGAACTTCCACGGAATGTGGAACTTGTACTGTCAAGGTATGTCCTAAGACTATGGAATCACTTTGTCTGATAGCTAGGGCTGCGGCTGCAACTGACTTGAGGCACGCAGGCAGAGCCTGGGCTACAGGATCTAATGTGCCCGAAAAATAAGCACAGGGCTTGTATTGTCCTGCTTGATCTTGTGTGAGAACAGATAATGCTGTACCTTCGCGTTCAGTGACGAAAAGTGTAAAAGGCTTACTGTAGTTCGGTGTCGCTAGAACTGGAGCTTGGCATAGGGCTTTCTTTAACTCATTGAAACTAAGTGTATGTTCAGATGTCCAAGGGAGGACAGTCGATACGGCTGCCTCCTGTGTCGTTAACTGTATCAGTGGCTTGGCTAGAAATGCATACTGAGGAATCCATTGTCTGCAGTAAGAAGTGAGGCCGATAAAAGCACGTACCTCCTTCTGGGTCTTGGGCTGAGGAAGACTCGCTATTAACTGGATACGGTCTGGTGTCAACTGCCTACCCCTCTTGGACAGTAAGTGTCCTAAGTAGACCACTTGCTGGACACAGAATTGAAGCTTAGAAGGGGACACCTTGTGCCCCATCTCGGCTAGGAAATACAAGACTGTAAGGGATGCTTGCTCGCAAGCACATTCAGAACGGGCTGTGATCAGTAGATCATCGACATACTGGAGCAGGGCAGTGTCAGTTGGCATGTGAATGTTGTCTAGTTGTCTCTTGAGTGCTTGACTGTAAATACTAGGACTTTCTGTGAAACCTTGAGGAGCGCGTGTGAACATATAGCTCCTTCCATTTAAACAAAATCCGAAAAGGAACTGGCTGTCTGGATGAATGGGGACACTGAAAAATGCGTTCTTGAGGTCTATGACAGTGAAGAACGTGGCTTCGGAATCAATGGCTGTCAATAGGGAAGAGATATCTGGAACAACTGGGTACTGCGGAATAATACATTTATTAAGTTCTCGTAGGTCAATCACTAATCGATATACTGGGGGTGCATTTGGATCAGTACGTTTCATGACTGGAATGATCGGAGAATTGCATACGTTGGAGTCAGTTTCTACAACCACTCCTTGAGCCATGAGCTCGTCAATAATTTTGGATAAGGCTGCTACAGCCTCAGGTGGCAATCTGTACTGTCTGATTCGTGGTAACACTACACCTGGCTTGAGAGTCACACGATAGGGTGTGATTTGCATGTAACCTACATCAGTTGGACCTTGCGCCCATAAGTGCTGTGGAACATTTGACAGTCTTGAATCAAAATCTCGTAATACATAGTGACCCTTAAAGTCACGTAGGAACAATCGTATTCCCTCTGGGGAACAGCATATAACTGCACCTAACTCTTTCAGTGTTTTAATGCCTAATAGGTTTTCTGGACATGACTTAGTAAGTAACAGATCAGTAGTGCGGGACAATGGACCTACTTCTAGAGTAACTGGCTTTGAGATCTCATTTACGATAGGCTTTCCTGAAAATCCAAGGGAAACATTTCTTGAGCCTGAGAGCGGAGCCCCTGGAACTTCGGCGTGACTAATTGTGGTCCTACTTGCCCCTGTATCGATCAAAAACTTTCTGTCTTTCCCTAATACTTGACTGTGAACATAGGGACCTTCTTGATCTACAGGTATCTCGATGAGAGGCAAGCCTACCTCCCTCTCTAGGCTGTTTCATGAATACTGTTGGTACTCTGGATACTCAGACTGTGCATACTGGTACATCTGCTGTGTGACGTGCTGTGTTGCAGCGATAGGCTGCGGAGCTGTAACTGTCTGTGGTGTATTCTGTGGCTGAGGAATCTGTGAAACTTGTTCTTGTCTAGGCGGACGTGGTCTTTCTTTAGTTTTACCAGTAGCTATGTTGTGTTTCAGAACTGCACACTCATTTATAAAATGACCTGGCTGTTTACAATAATTGCAGTTCCCTTTAACGGGAGCTGCAGGATGACTGGCTTGATTTGGACCCCTCTTCTGACTGTCTTGAGGAACAGATTGTGAAACTAGTACTTTCATTTTCGTGTCTTTCATACGTTTTCTCTCGTGTTCTTGTTCTTCCCTGATTCTATTCTGGTGGTATTGGAGCATCTGCAACATCTGGGACGGGGTATTAGCTTGCCAGGTACTTTCGACTTTCAGAACTCGATTTTTAATTGGTGAACTTGAATTCTCGACTAATTTAGTAACAAAAAGGTGAGGGTATGACTCACTACTTGTCTTGAGGCCACTGTTGATGCTAAAACATTTCTCGAATCTAGAATAAAAATCACTAATATCTTCGTCTTGTTTCTGTTTACAGGCTGAGATTGCATCCCAGTCTTCTTTTCTAGTTGTCAATAATCTAGGTAAAACTTGTATTAATAATTCTGGTAATTCTTTACATTTCGCTCCAAGACCGGTACCTGGTACTCGTGCCTTATCTTCAGCTTCTAGGACTGCCCAATCGATCTTTTTCTCTCCCACCTCCCATTCCTTTTCCTTGAGCTTTTCATACACCCCTGCGGGCAGCAGAACCTTTAACATTTTAATTATATCTGGATACGTGTATTCTCCCATACGGAGCATGTCTTTTAATTCTCTATGGAACCCTGCTGGATCTTTGTCATGACAGGGAATTAATTTCTTCATCTCGAGGAGTTCCATCTTTGTAATCGGAGTGTAAACAAACACTCGTTCTAGTTCGCCACCCGTTCCTCTAACTGGGTGGACTTCTCGTAACGGATTCTGTCTCTCCATGTAAAATGGTTTACTTTCTGGGGGTGAGACTTGAACAAAATGCGGGTTCAGAAACGTTCTATATTTGTGACGCTGTTCTAGAATGACACTAATTAAGTCGGTACCTAAACCTTTCCATCTATACTGGAGTAACTCGTTCAGGATATCATGTAACGGACCTGGATCAGAATGTTGACCCTCATACAGAGTAATGAGGTGCTGAATCATATACATACCCACCAGTCGCTGCTCGGCTGGGGGCATTTTTAGAAACATTTGTGCCACTATTTCGTCTGGAAAAGTGGTAGAATCAGTAATCCATCGGACTG
This sequence comes from Lissotriton helveticus, assembly GCF_964261635.1. NCBI lineage: Eukaryota > Metazoa > Chordata > Amphibia > Caudata > Salamandridae > Lissotriton > Lissotriton helveticus. Next base: position 636,453,472 of record NC_136057.1, on the reverse strand, counting down.
CTGATCGGGCTAGTTCTTGTTCATGCATGGTACTTAACTCACTGTAACCGATTCGTGATTTCAGAATATGATCGGTAGCTTGAAACACTTGTTCTAGAGAACCTTGTTCTGGTGCTGGATGATGAAAAATAGACTTGTGTTCTAGGCGTAAATGGCGATCTGGAAATCTAGATTTTCCTACATACGCTATTCTGTCAGGATTCTCGTCGTCTAACTCTTCAGGATCAGAGTTACTTTCTTTCTCGCTTACTTGTGCTGCTTTACGCTGTTCGTGTAATTTTATTATTTCTTTACGGATTTTCTTGTACATACTCTCCATAGCACCGACGGTCTTGTGCTTACCCTCGGCTATATTATCACTCCACCTTGTCAGGGTTTTCATTTCAGCCGGATCTTTAGACGGGTAATCTTGTTCTCTTATTAGACAATTGATCAGAAACTTTAATATCATGAGCTGGGTCTCAGCTTTCCTTTGAGACATGGCCTCGCTAATACTTTCTGGATCATCCCCTGTACGGATGAAACGATATATTCTGTCTAGATCTTCTTTCATATTCGGTAAGGTGACTAGATACTCGGCCACCTTTCTTACGCGGAATGAATATAAAACCATATTATCCTCGCCTGGGACTGGATCATAGCCGCATTCGGCAAGGGATTTTCTTATTTCTGCTACAGTCTGATGTCTGGGCGTACGCTGTGATGCTTGTATATGTAATTCGGCTGTCGTTAAACGTTTGTGTGGCGGCGGGGTTTGAGGAGTACCTCCCCCTGCGGCCCCTAAACTAGAGTCGTCTACTGAGGCTCTTCGTCCTGGCAGAGTGGGAAATGGAAATGTAGGCTGGACTTGTATGGCGGGCTGGACCGGGGGTACCGTAACAGGTACTCCGGTGTCTGGAGGAGCGGGAAGTGCCTGATTTACAGGGACTGGCGGAGCGCGAACAGGATTTGCATATTCTGGGACTGTGTCGTCCAAATAGGACGAAATAAAAATATCAGCTGCGGTCTGTTTGTGACGTAGCTTGGTCGGGACTAATGGTGGCGGGGAATTACTGGATGCCTCTGGGGTCGCTTTTGGCAAGCCTTCGGCAAGGAGAGGATACATACCCCTAATAAGGGCATGCCTCTGTCTGTCTGACTGTTCGGCTTTGACTTGTTCACCTATCTCGATTAGTTCTTTTTCTTGTGCTCGTTCTAAGGATTCTCTACTTAATTCTGACTTTCTGATTTCCTTTTCAGTTCTTTTATGAGCTTCTTTGCGCCATAACTCGATGGCATCTTTCTGTGACTGTCTGGCTTTCTTTTTCCATAATGCCTCTTCTACTCGCATGATGCACTCGGCATCCCATGTGCCCGATACGGGCCATCTATACTTTTCTTCTAACTGTTTGGTATACTCTACCCATAAATCTAGATACAATATGGCGCTTATGCCATGCTTCTGATACATAAAATGACCTGGACTGTCCCTAGGCGGAACTGGAACTGCTGCTTCCAGCAGACCCTTTCTAGTTTTTAACTGACGTAACTGGAAAACAAGGGCATGACTGGACTGTAATCTAGACACAATACAATACACAATGAACACGATACTTATTCCCCATTCATACCACGACATTAAAATACATGAAGAACATTTAAAATAACAGTTCGAACAGAATACTACCTGGAATACGGAACACAGAATACATGAATTTTCTCGAGAACAGAACTGACTAGAACAGGAACTAGATGCACTGCTGAAACAGTACGAAACTTACCGGTCTCATAAAGAGACACGTCAGGACCCGCATCCACCGAAGTGGACACTTCGTTTGTGGGTCTGTGTACCACCAACCCACGGACCAGAGTCAATTAAATTGACCCTGTCTAGATACTACCCCAGTAACGGTACTCACCGGGCAGCAAGAACGGAAAGCCTCAGACTGGACTGGACTGCCTCGACGTCGGACGGACGAACTTCGGACTTCTGTTACGGGTGGGCCTCCGGATACCTCGGACCTTGGACTCTCGGCTTGGGCTCTGGTCGGGACTCGCCGCGTTCCTCCACCGTCTCGTTTGGATGCTGGACCGCCTCCTCCGTCTCCTCCGTGGGCCTGAGGGATACTTGAAGCAGAAATATCTGCCGGTGCGCAGAAGAGTTCCGTCACGACTGCAGAGGGTCAGGGGGTCGGCGTGGCTTCACCGACGCGTGGGGAAAGGGCAAGTCCCTGTTCGGGCGCCATTATGTGGTAAATAAATAAATAATACCCTATTTTTGAATGTATAAATGAATAACAGATAGCTCAATAAATAAGAGTCAAAATTCGAGGTAGTAGGAGTTTTTTGCAGGTTTAATACAGCAAATACAGGAATAGGATGGCAAGGCCCAGCAGCGCTGCCGGGGTCAGGGTCGGGACAAGGGAACAACCCTTTAATAACAGTGCATGAGCATATATACATAACGCAAACACATAGCATTACATTGCAATAGGCGTAGCAGTGGGTGGAGCAATAGGCGTGACGCGTAGCAGTCGCGAAAGATAAGGGTGAAAAGAGGTGTAACAGGGCGTATACATAGACATGTGATGCAAACGTAACAGAATATGTCATGAATGGGGCGGAAACCATGGAGGGGGCTACCTGAGGAGCCGGGACCTCTAACCTGATGGTGCGCGCAAACTGGCAATGACGTATCACTAGGAGAAGCTGGGGGCTTCGAACTCTGTGCTAGGAGCAGAGACTGAAGTCTGGAGAGTCAGGGCGACATGTACCTAAGCAGTATCTAGTATCTGATGTTTAGAGAACATGTTGATATAAACTAGAAGTCAGGAGGGGAAAGGCTAACTTGATTCTAAGACTGGAGCATGCATTATTCTACATGTAGTGCGTGATGAAGAATATTAAATGACCATTAATACAGTATTTCTCTAACGTGGAGACGTGAAGGCTAGACAATGACGGAAACTATCGATGCGATTCAGTAGCTTTAGGAATGCAGAGAAGGAGGACTGAACTGATAACTGGAATCATAACATACTTTTGGCAGACTCAGAGGCAGAGCCAGGCTGAACCGGGCACTGCAAGGCAGGAAGTAAGTGAAGGGTCGAGGATACAGGTGGGGGCTGTATCGCTCCTCAGCGAGGTTTCAGGAGACAGGAGCTGAATCTGGTGTCCAGGCCCTTTTGAGGCCTAGGAACGGGGACTTTATAATGGAATAACGTGCACACTGAGAAACGTGGCAACGTAGCTTTACATAGACCTGATATTCGTAGTATTCACGAGAACTGGAAACTGGCATACTAGAGGTGGACACAACTATAATTGCGTCTTGAATCGAACATAGGGAATACATATGCATATTTAATCATGCACACATAACATATGATGGATGACACGTAGGGACACAGAACATGGCAGAATTTACTTTTCCACAAAAAGCTCACGGCTGGTCCTAGCTATTTAAGTAATTATTGTCCAATATCAGTGGCAATATTAGACATTTTCATCAATAACCAGCTCCCTCACTACTTGGAGGGAAACAACATTTTGGACAGTGCCTGTCTGGTTTGAAGCTTTTTTAGCACTAAAATGGCCCTAATCTCTAGTTTTGATGAGCTGCGAGTCCTGGCGAGTTGTTAAGGCTGGAATTAACTGCTATAAAATCATTTATCCTCCCGGCCAGATTAAAGCTTCAGTAAAACGATTGAAGCATAACACTATTGAACATTTCCCTGATTCCCTTTTTGTTGATCAATTTTACAATGGTCGTTTTGGGAGGCGCAAAAACGATTTCATTTTCTTCACTCACAACACCCCCTCTTGCTCCACCAGCTTATGTAATACCCTTAACGTCACCTCTTCCTCCTCTATCCCTCATGGGAAACAACTAAAGATTTCCCCCTCTGCGTATTTCAACGGCTCCCTCACCATCTCAATCTATAACAACGGTACTGTCATGATCCAAGGCAAAGACACCTGTCTCTCTCTCTTTGATCACCTCTTCCCCTCCCTACTCCCCTCCTCTGCGACCGGGTATACCCATGACTCTCCATCTAGCTCCACCCATTACTCCCTTTCTCCTCCCCTGACCCCCCTGCACTCCAATAGGCTGCACCCTCGGGAGGCACAGGTCGGCCCTCTTCCCTCCCCCTCCCTTGTGCCCTCCTCTCCCTTTCCTCCCACTTCACAGTATGACCCCCCTTCATCACGTCAGTCGAACCAATAGCTAATAGGCTCCTCGTCCAATGCGCACCTCCCGGTACTCCAATCTCATCTCCTCCCCCCTATTCCTACCTGCTACTCCCTTTTTTAGTCCACCCCTCCTCCAACCTCCTCCCCCAGCTAACCTTCCTTAAGCTCCCCTTATTCCTCCCTCTCCCTCTCTTCTCTACCCCCTCCTCCCCTCGCTTCTTACCCCGATTTCTCCACATTCCCATTGCATTTCTCTCCTTCCCCCGACTCCGCCAGCAATGCTGTGCTGCCCCCTTTCTCCCCTTGGTAAACCTTTCCATCTCCCCCCATCGGGCCCAGCAGAACCATTTCCTTTCTTCAACTTCCCCCTTCCCCCAACCCCCCTCACCTGCCAGATGCCCGTTCCCTCACAGCCACCTCTCCTAGCCAACAGGACCTCTCCAACCACCTCCCCTCTTTTCCCCCCAAACCTCCTACACTCCTATGACACCTCACAGTCCTCCCCTCTTCCTCTCCTCCACCGCCTTGATCCGCACCCATCTCCCCCTAAATATGTCCTTAATTCCTTTCCTTCAAGCAACGCCAACAAAGACAACTCTCCCTTCACCTCTGATACACCAACCCCGCTCTCAACCTCCATCTTTCCCCACCTATGAACCCTATACCCCAACTCTCCTCCTGTCCCCCACCTCTCCCTGCCTTCCACCACCAATTTCACCCCCTCCTTTTGCCATCGAGACACCCAACCTTCCGTGCTCTGCCCGTGCTCTGCCCTACTCTCTCTTGAAAATAAGCTAGGCTCTCTTATCACCTCCATCTCCCAGCTTGTAGCTTCCATTTCACTTTTAAGCTCCAAGATTTCCACTTTCCCATTCACCTCAACTCCTTTGGAAAACTCTCATCTTCCCACGATATGCACCTCGCCCACTCACCCTATCATAGCCAAGCATAACCTGTTGTCTGCAAACATCGTTCACTCACACAAGCCCTTGAATGCCACCCTTCTTCAACTTGCATCTCCGAGTAACCCGACTATCTACACTATTCCGACCATCTCTTCTGTCAGAACCAAGCATCCACCTAAACCCTCCAGTGCACCCCGTATAAGTACAACATCCCTATCACCCTTCTGAGCCCAAGTGCCCCCGTCACCAAAACAGTCTCGACAGAGCTGCAATGTCTGCTCCACAACTGCAGATCTGCAATAAAACACAAACTCGAAATCTCTGATACCATCACCCATCACAATATTGACATGTTCTTCCTAACAGAGACGTGACCTGGTTCAATGATACCTCTCACTCTATGTTTGATCTCCTATTACCCACAGGCTATTCTATTTTTAGGAATGACAAACCTTTGAAAGTTGGGGGAGGTGTGGCAGTCATCTTTAGAAACTCCCTTCAACTTAAGGCTTTTCCCATCAGCGCCTTCCACTCTTTTGAATGTCTATCTCTTGAGCTTCAACTACACCACCGCTCACCCCTCAGATTCCATGTCATTTACCGCCCACCTGGCAGTGGGCCTTCGTTCATGGAGGAACTCACTGACTTCATCAGCGACCAATACTCGCAAAGTGACAATCAGACCTTCGTGGGTGACTTCAATCTCCACTGGGGCTCTCTGCAAGACTCTTCCGCGAACTTGCTGGCCACCTTCCTCTCTACAAACGATCTTATCCAACACTGCACAGAATCAACACACTCTAAGGGCTCAATTCTGGACCTTGTCATTTCTAAAGCAGGCATGCTTTCTATCACTACCCCTACTAACGTAGACTGGTCTGACCACCTCCTCATCCCATTCTCTCTTCACCTAGCACACTCTATAACTCTTGGTCCACCTAAGAGGGCTACCTCCTGGTTTCGTGACACTAAAAATATTGACACCGTTTCCCTCTGTGAATCAGCTTTGCTGTCACTGGCAAGGCTAGACCCAAACCTAGATGTTGACGATCTCACCTCCCAATGCCTCTCAGTCGAAATCAATAACGTCGCTCCTCTCCAAAGCAAAACGAAATGGTCCATTCCCTCAGCACCTTGGTTCAGCAAATCCCTCTATGAAGAAAGGAAGCACCTAAGACTCCTGGAGAAACAATGGAGGCAATCGCCCTCCACCGATAATTTGGCCACGTTTCGTTCAGCAAGACCCAAGTACCACAAGCACATCTTCCTTGGGAAAGCATCACACTTCAGAACCCTCCTTGACTCAGCCAAAAATAGACCCAAAAAACTTTTTGATCTCATCAAGAATACTAACTTCTCTCCTCCAACCTCCAAGTTGGAGGATTCTACAAAGAAAGCTGCGGATTTCGCTGTATTCTTTGACGAAAAAGTGAAATCACTTGTGGATCAGGTGGCTCATCCTACCCCTCCAGAGGAGCGCAAATCACTAACCATTTGGCAGAACTTCGACCCCATCTCTGAAAATGTCCTCTTCAAGTGCATCCTCGAAACAAAGCCCTCCAACCGTTCTCTTGACCCCATCCCTAGTGCCATTGCCATTGACTTCTATACCCATTCTCTTACCTATTGGACCACTCTGGTCAACCTCTCCCTCTGTCAAGGCTCCCTTCCTGTTCCCTTCAAAACTGGGCAGGTCACCCCTCTGCTTAAAAAACCCACTGCTGATGCGAATGACCTCAACAACTTCCACCCCATCACTAACCTACCCTTTCTTGCGAAAATAACAAAAAGATGTGTTGCGAAACAGCTCTCTCGTCATATCAAGGACAATGATCTTCTTGACAATTTTCAGTCCGGCTTCATCCAAAACTGCATCATTGAAACAGCCCTGCTGCAAGTGATTGATGACGCGCTGCGGATACTCGATTTGGGGGGATCTTGTCTTCTAATTCTCCTTGACCTTTCTACAGCCTTTGACACTGTCAATCACAACACCCTCCTCAACACTCTTCAACAGAGAATGGGCATGGAGGGCACTGTGCTTAAATGGTTTGCTTCCATTCTCTCTAATAGATCCCAAATTATCAAAATAGCGGACAGTCTTTCATCTCCTTTGGCGGTGGGTCAAGGTGTTCCTCAAGGCTCTATACTTGCACCCACATTGTTCAATCTCTATTTGGAACCACTGGGAAATCTCCTAAGTAAATCCGGGGTCCACTATCATCTCTACGCAGACGACACTCAAATCTACCTCAAGGTTGCCTCCACTCACGATCTCTCCGTCCTAAGCTCTACTCTGGACTCCATTCAAAACTGGATGTCAACACATCAACTGATTCTGAATCCCTCCAAAACTGAATTCCTCCTCCTCCTCTCCTCCTCACTTTCTCCTCCCCCGGTTCAATCATGGATGGACCAGATTAATCTACTGAACAATAAACCCATCATTGTCGACAGCGCAAAATCCCTTGGTGTCATACTCGACTCTAAACTCAATCTACTCTCCCACATTAATTCAATTGCAAAGTCTGATCGATACCAACTGCGCCTTCTTTGGGGGATTTGTCGCTTCTTCTCGGAGCAGGACCTTAAAACCCTGCTTTAATCGCTGGTCCTCTCCAGACTGGACTACTGTAATTCTCTTCTTACTGGCCTCCCCAAATTCCACCTGTCCCCCCTTGAGTCTGTTCGCCACTCAGTAGCTTGTTTCATTTATGGGGCCAAAAGAAGCGACCACATCACACCCATGTTATCCACCCTCCGCTGGCTTCCCATCGAGGCAAGATCTATCTACCAGACTGCCTGCATCACCCACAAAGCCTAGTACTCCTCCTCTCCTCGCTATCTGGCGAATAAACTGAAACTCTCTGGAGGCTCTAGACCATCACGAAATGCGGAAAATCTACTGCTTGAACCTCCCACTTTCAAGAAGGAAAGATCGATGGCCCAATCCTTTTCAGGCAACGCGGTGAGAATCTGCAACTCACTTCCGCCTCAGCTCCGGACCACCACCTCCTCCCAGGCCTTCAAAACTGACCTCAAAGTTCTCCTCCTTCAAAGACACTTCCAAAGTTAATTCATGTCCTCTCTATTATCTGAAGGAAGACCTTTTAGTATAGAAAATTTGTATTCTCCATGACTATGGAAGTGCCTTCCCAGTGTGTTCTTGTGGTTTGAGAGACTGCCATTTATTGCAGTACTACCCTTTTACCTGTGTTTGGTACTCTTTTGGAACTTGCACACGTCACTTTACTCTTGTAACACACTGTTGGCTACCTCTTACTTTTTGTTTGCTTTCGATACTTGCACAAGTGCCACCATTGCCTACGTAACGTTTGTTCTTGTGTTTGAGTGTCCTCCATTTATTGCAGTATTATACCTCTACTTGTACTTTGTACGCTTTTGTAACCTGCACACATGTTACTTTTTCCTCCTGTAATGCAACGTTTGCTACCTCTTGTATTTTGTTTGCTCACAGTTGTCACTTTTGCCTCATGTAATGTAACTTTTGCTTTTGTAATTTGTTCACTTATAATGTTCTCTTGTATCAGTTCTGTTCCTATTGTGAAGCGCTCTGACACCTTCGGGTAAAGTCCGCGCTATAGAAAAACGCATAAATAAATAAATAAATCATACTTGCAAAATCATGGTCAAGCAGTCTACCTAGTCCCTTTTTGTTCCGAATTTAAGCATCTGAGTCAGGGATTCCCAAAGGGCTCATCTCTATATGACTCTTTTTAACTTGTTAGTCTGCCTCCTGGCCATGCTGATGTGTTTCTTTGGGGTAAGATTCATAAGTTATGCATTAGACTATACATACATCTTAATACCATTTGATGATTCTGTCACTTAAACACTGACCAATTTTCATGGCTGTGTGACATCAATTGCTAATTGGCTGGAGGAGAATTAACCAAAATTCACCTTTGACAAGACAGAGGTGCTTTAAGTACTTGCTTGGCAGGATTTAAACATTGTTCTCATTATTTTCTAGCCACAATGACTTGGCCTCCCCCTTCTCCAGAAGACAAAGTACACAATCTGCAAAAAGAGCAATTGATGGACAGAATACAGAACAATGTCATACATTTACCCCAGTACAGAGATCTAGGTCTAAATCCATCGTTTTTTGTTCACCATGTCATTCCAGTTTGAACCCAGCCATATGCAAATCAGTCTTGACCCTGTGCCCAATGGGAACAGTCCAGCCCGAAATGCCAGGTCAGGTCCTCCCTGGCCTGGAACCAAGCATCCTAGGACCGATTTCGGGGTTTCACCCCTCATCAGCCGGGGTAGCTGGACTCCAGTGGTATGGAGAGCACGGGACCCACTTCTTAGCATACCCGTCCCACTCGGGGTCACAAATGCAAAAAGAACAATTGATGGTCAGAACGCAGAACAATGTCATACATTCACCCCAGTACAGAGATCTGGACCTAAATCCATAATTCTTTTGCTCACCATGTCATTCCAGTTTGAACCCAGCCATATGGAAATCAGTCTTGACCCTGTGCCCAATGGGAACAGTCCAGCCCGAACTGGCAGGCAAGGTCCTCCCTGGACTGGAACCAAGCATCCTAGGACCTGTTTCGGGGTTTCACCCACATCAGCCAGGAATGATTTCTTGCCCTAAGTGCGCTGGGTATGCCCAGACGTGGGTACCGGGCTCACTGTGCCACTGAATTCAAGCCATCCTGGCTGATGAGGCGTCCATCAACTGTGTGTCTTCTATACACAATCTGGGCAGGGACAACTTAAGGATTTCCCGGGTCTGGGGCCATACGTATATTGGAGGCCCCTGTTCGGAACAGCTTTGTATTTATGATCCAATTTCAGCTCATTCCTGGTCCCTCTGACTAGGTCACTGACAGTATATGGGCACAATTGTCCAGATTCTACATATATTTATATCTAATATCCAGCGAGGGATAGTGGCGCGTGTGTTACATTTCTTTATATGCTTTTACATCTCTATCTCCTCCACCTTTATTACATCACCCTGCTTCTTGCCAACCTTGGCATGCGCCTTGTTTGTTTTCTTATGGCATTCTAGATTCTGCATGACAGTTTCCCTACATGATTCTTTTCTGTTGCCCAGTTGCATCTGGAGCTGTACCTGCGTGGACATACTATGCCGTGCTGACAATAAATCTTCTTTTAAACTTATTTTTGGAAACTGGATGCATTTTAACATTGGCAATGAGGGTGGAATGAGTTAAAAAAAATTGTTTTAGAAGGTTGGCTAAAGAAAAATTTGATAAGACCAGACTTATTACCTTTCTTTAACATTTCAGAAGAACTAGAATTAGAAAGAAGCTTATTATTTAAATCAGGAAAGTTTATTCCTCCTAGAGGTATGCAAGATGTCATACTTAATATAGCTCATAAAACTCACCCTGGCATCTCGTCTACGAAACGGTTAGTCAAAAGTTTCTTTTGGTGGCCAGAAATGAATACGTTTATAGATTGCATTGTTAGGGAAAGCAATGAATGCGTATCTAGTGAGAAAATGGTAAAAGTGCATGTGCCTCGATTGAAAGTTGTCAAGTGGCCTGAGGAACCATGGCAAAGAGTTGCCTTTGATATTTCAGGTCCATTTAATTTTTTGCCTGAGGGTTCACGTTTCGCTACGGTCATAATAGATTATCATTCTAAATGGCCAGAGGTAAAATTTGTTTCTAAGGCCACAACAAATGATGTTATTTGGTTTTTTAAGGAAATGTTTGCATGTGAAGGCTGTCCCTCCATTTTAGTTACAGATAATGGGGTACAGTTGACATCTGTAGACATGAAGAATTTCCTTAAAAATTGTGGAATCAAGCATATATTTACACATCTTTACGAACCACATGAAAATGGACAGGAGGAGCGTTTCAATAGGGTGCTTTAGAGTTTTGTTACAGATTCCTTCAAGTTGGGTGCTGGTTGGATGAGTGCTTTAACCCCTTGCATGCTGCCGCGATTCTACGCCTGTGCGGCAGAATCGCGAGTGGGCGGGTTCATGACGGCCCCCAGCCGTAGCACACGAGCACCGTAGTGCATGACGGATGGGGGCCGTCATCAGCAGGCAAGGGGTTAAGAGAATGTTTGGGGGTTTATCGTATCACACCTCATTCCACAACGGAAGTCAGTCCTTTTAAACTTCTCAAAAGGAGAGACCCTGCATCCAGTGTATGTCCATGGTGGTTCAGGAATAAATGTCAAGATTAGTTTTCTGATAGAGAATGTGTGCATGATACAGCAAAAAGAGTAGAAATGAAACAAAACAAAACTGCAGAATGGTATAACAACATATGGAATACTAAGGCGCACATATTTCAAGTTGGGTTCCAAGAGATTTGGTAAAGCAATCTAAATCAAGAAAGTTTTTAGCAATAGTGTCATCCCTCAGGATGGAAGTGTTTGGAATGTTAAACGATTAGCTAAATGTCCACTTAAGCGTATTTCTCAGTTTAACATTTCTGAGAAAGTAACCCCTTCCACCACAGATTTATGTGATGAACAAAATAATGAAACTGTTGCTTCTAGAGTCAAATTTTCTGACCGTGTAAGACAATTGCCAAAATAGTTTAATGATCTTGTATAAGCATGTTTGCTTCTTGTTTTAGTTTGCTTTATTAATGAGGGTATGTGTTACATTCCTTTAAATGCTTTTACATCTCTATCTCCTCCACCTTTATTACATCACCCTGCTTCTTGCCAACCTTGGCATGCGCCTTGTTTGTTTTCTTATGGCATTCTAGATTCTGCATGACTGTTTCCCTACATGACTCTTTTCTGTTGCCCAGATGCATCTGGAGCTGTACCTGCGTGGACATACTTTGCTGTGCTAACAATAAATATTCTTTTAAGCTTATTTTTAGAAACTGGATTCATTTTAACAGTGTGTTTTCAGTATTGAAATATAACAGCAGCTCACTAATATTACTGCAAATAATCTATGTGAGCCCAATTTGCCCAATGTACCCATGCCTTAAAACTTCTCTGATTTTCTGGGGTTCCAGATCAATACTGGCTTCTCTTTAAACAGTCTCAATCTATGATTTATTTGTTTAAACTAGATGAGGATTTTGGGTAACAACCTGCCAGCTTTACTCCCTTGAAACAAGCCCCGTGGTTTATAGGCCATAATTCAAAGACAACTGGATTATTGTACTTCCATCTTCCTGGGGGCAGGATCAGATCTATTGTCCAGATGACAGCAGATCCACAATGCAGCAGCAAGGCTTGCCCTTCAAAGGCCACACAATTCTTCGGACACATCAGCTCTTCAGGCTGTGCATTGGATGTCAGTATCTAATAATCTCTGTGACACCCTCACATTTCTCTAATGTGAGGTCCTGTTTTGATCTAAAAAACGTTTTTTATGGTTGTTCCTTGAAAACAATGTTTACAATTATCTATTTAGGAATAATACAGGTAATCAGGGCAAGACTCTCTGCAGAACAGAGCTGTTTCTATCCTGGGTCCTCCTGAAAGGCTGGGGCCTGGGGCCTGGGGCCAGAGCCCACTTTGCCCATGCCTTGAAACTTCTCTGATTATCTGGGGTTCCCGATTAATACTGACTTCTCTTTAAACAGTCTCAATCTATGATTTATTTGTTTAAACTAGATGAGGATTTTGGGTAACAACCTGCCAGCTGTAATCCCTTGAAACAAGCCCCCTGGTTTATAGGCCATAATTCAAAGACAACTGGATTATTGTAATTCCATCTTCCTGGGGGCAGCATCAGATCTATTGTCCAGATGACAGCAGATCCACAATGCAGCAGCAAGGCTTGCCCTTCAAAGGTCACGCAATTCTTCGGACACATCAGCTCTTCAGGCTGTGCATCGGATGTCAGTATCTAAACGGATCATGCGCAAATGACTCTGTCATGCATATCAGGCTTTTCACCAATTTGGCCCACCATACTTTTGTCCGAAATTTTGCAAATATGTTCCAGCACACATGCTGAGATTAGCTTCTGCCAATTTCTTCCTTGTGCCTCGACATAACTGCTCTAGAATTAGATGCCACACATTATCAGTCAGGAAAGGCAGCACTATAGAGCAAACGCCTGCCCACCTGTGACAATGCAACCAACTTTTGCTTTTCACAAAGGTTTGAAAATCTTGCTTTTATTCTCAGTAGATAAAAGTAACTCCCACTGAGATTCTATTAAGGTTCTCTTAGCACCAAGAGACCGTTTCGGAAACAGAGTTCGTTAGAAGTGTAATTTATATTACATTACTTACTCCTCCTGCCTTTGCTGAGTAAATATATAACTGGCTCACAAAGTCCAGTTGTTGATGGGCTGAGTATGGCATTATGGGCCCTCCGTTCCAGGGAGATAGGAAAATCAGAACTTTGAGGAGGCAACTTTGGACTTGAAGTAATGAAGATCACTGATGCATAATTAAGCAACGACAACCTCACTGCCCATACATCACGAGGATACAGTACAGAGTAAGGCACCTAGCCATAGAAAATAAAGCTACAACCACCAAAATGATGTGGCACCAATGATCTTCAGAATCATGTTACACATAATTTAAACTGAAACAGAACGCAAGACCACTCAGGAAAAAGAGTAACCCCCAATGCAAGTCTTTAGTTATTGATGAAAGTGCCCACCTGATTAAGATTCAGATGTCTCATACATCAACATATTGCAGATTGGTCCAAGAACCTACGCTACCAGAACCAGCCTAACAAATATCATTTATGATAACCAGATACACCCACCTAGGTGGCTACTGAGGTAGGTTTTTAGAACGGATAATAATTGAAATTGTTATTAACACTACAGTTAGCACTCATCTGTCTGGAAAGTCAACACAGCACTCCTGAAAATAGGGAGATCGGGCTCTGGACTACTCTGGGTTTCAGTGTCTTTTCTCCCTAGGTTCTCTGCTAAAACAATAGTTTTCAGGAAAAGAGGAAGCAGTCATGTTCTATGTCCTATACTTACCTATTTGCACCTGAATGTACGCACCTGCAGAAGCAGCAGAGATTGGTGGTATGCACAGACGGGGCGCCTCCGGAAAAGACCCTCTGCGTGTCCGATAGAGGTGCCATGAGCCTGGTTGGGGCAGGCCACAGTTACAGACCACTACCCCATAAGCCGAAGCAACATCAGGTAGGAAAACTGAGAATTGCTCCAGCATGGTGCCCAAGTTTATATTTAAAAAGTGATTAAAAAAAGATATTGCCAGCTCCTGTGCAGCCCATGGGGCCACCTGCATGGAGCAGTGAGGGAGAAGGGGAGTGGGGGCCCTGAGACCCCCACAGCAAACCCCAACAAAAAAAATGTGGATGTACAGGGTGGGCACTGAGACACTCACTAAATTAACAAAAAATAAATAAAAACAAATAATACAGTGGCAGGTGCAGCTCATTTATTATTCTCCGCTCCAGGATGAAGTGCGCCATAATACTCTGCAAGTGCTTCTTAGTTGCATTTGCCTAGAAGCAGCAAGGGTACCACCAATCACTTTTTGCAATATTGTGTGGGGGGCAGGGGCTGCAGGGAGTAACTGCAGCCCACTAGCAACCTAAAAAAAACAATAAGTCTCATGGGTCATTAAATCCATGACCCCAAGGAGAGCTTAGCAGATTCAAATGCCATCAGGTAGTCAGGGAGGGTTCCCATGGGTGGGGTGGGATGGTTCCTATGGGTGGTGTGAGAGGGGAGGGGGGAGTTGCACAAGTGTGGGTGGGGAGCATTGGGGGAAAAAATGAAATAAAATTGTCCTTATTTTCTATAACCGCCTTTAGTGGTTGCAGTTTGACATGGAAACAGGACGATGGGGTTAGAACTGGTCTCGGGGGAGGGGACTGTTTAGAAATTCTATGTTGGTAAGTGAATGACCTGAGGGTTAAAATAAGACAGTGACTGGTCCTTCAATATTTGAAGGACAGTACAGCTAGGATTCTTATGCTTCAGAAGACGCATCTGTTATGGTCAGAATGTAAGGCATTGTTTGATAAACAGAGGTGGGTAGAGAAGACTGTAGCCTCAGATCAACAATGCTGGTCGAAAGGAGTTGTTATAATTTTTAAATTAAACTCCGGAGTAGAGCTTATCAAATCACAAGCAGATGAGAAAGGACACTGAGTAATAGCAGAAATTAGCTATCTCGTTACTTCTAATACGTTGGCCAATTGCTATGGCCTTAACGAAGACAATGTTACCCCTTTGAATAATCTCCGCCTCACCCTGGCTGATTTTGAAGCTCCTCTGATATTTGGTGGGGATTTCAATATCCTTCTAAATAACAGGTTTGATAGATCTTCTCCCCGTAATCAAATAGTGGCACCAAGGGTTAAAGCTCATCTTCTTGCTATGTTAAGTAAATTAAATGTATGTGATGTTTGACGGAAAAAATTGCCTTTTATAGTAAGAAAAACGGTCATTATTCGAGGATTGATTGTGTTTTTTGAGAGCTCTCGGAAGTAGGTAAGGTAAGGGAAATAGAGTATTTACCCATCCATCTCTCTGACCATGGTGCAATAGCCCTGAATATAGAGCTTCCCTCTAGGTCCCCAATGAGAAGATGGACCCTGAACAGGAGACTCCTCCTACAGCCGCTCATTCCAGATATGATAAAGAGGGAAACAGCTATTTTTTTCAAGTATAATTTGGATTTCGCCTCTCGACTTATAGTATGGGACTCGTTCAAGGCCTGGCTGAGAGGGATTTTAAAGGGCATGCTGCTGGTTGGGACAGATCTGAAAAAAGGGCAATGGCTGAGTTAGAGGAGCAATTAATGGCGGCTGAAGTAGTCCTAAAGGATGGGCATGCTTGTGGCAAAGAAAAAGAAAGCCTATTGGGGAAGGTCAAAGATCTGCAGCAGAAGTTTAGACTTAAACCTGAAGAGATTGTGTTGCAGAAGTGGGCAGTAAGTAAAATGAGGGACTTCGACCAGGGAGAGAATTGTGGTAAACTACTCGCTATGAAGAGCAGAATGGATAGATCCTGTAATTATATTAGTAAGATTAAAGTGGGCAGCCAGTATGTGGTGGATACAGGTGATATTGAACAGGCCTTCACTGAATTCTTCCGGGACTTATACCGGGAGGATTTAGTGGTCGAAGAAGGCGCCTTAGACCAGTGGCTTGCGGGGAAACAGCTCCCAAAGTCGAGCTTGAATAGCTTAATAATGCTCGCCCAAGATATACCAGGGAATGAAATCCTCACTGCCCTAAAAAAAGTCAAGAAAGGGAAAGCTGCTGGGCCGGACGCGATTCCTAATGAGATTTATGCTTTACTGATAGACGAAATTATCCCCATGTGGCTGAAACTATTTAATGAAATTTTGAGAGGTATCTCTCCTTTACCAGATTCATGGAGTGAGGCTGTCATTTCACAAAATCTGAAGCCCGGGAAGGATCCAACCCAGTGTCAGTCTTATCGGCCAATATCATTGCTGAACTGTGGTTACAAGATCTTTGCTGGGATACTGAGTGCCTGTCTCTGTGAGATCGTGGGGCCGATAATCCATGAAGACCAAAAGGGGTTTCTCCCGGAGAGGCAGATGATGGATCTGGTGTTATACTTTAAGTGGTTCGATAGACCTGGCAATAGCACATGGCGCCCTACTCTCGATCAACACTATATAGACGCAGCAAAAGCCTTTGATCAAGTTAATTGGCATTATTTGAACAGAGTATTGAAAGCTTTTGGCTTTGTTGAGATCTTTAGGGAGACCCATAACAAATCTATAAAGATACCCGGACTCATATTGTGGTTAATGGTAACCTCACTGCCCCTGTATTAATAGAGCGTGGCACAAGACAGGGGTGCCCCATGTCGAGTATTCTCTTTGCTCTAAACCTTGAGCCTCTGGTCCAATGTTTAAGGCAGAATTGAAAGATCTCCCCCTTTGTCATAAAGGGTTCTATGAGGAAGTTGGCACCGTTTGCCCATGATCTGAGCATATTATCATCCAATGTCAATCAAACTTTATCTGAGTTATTTACCGAAGTACAGGCCTTTGGGAAACTGTCAGGGTACGAGGTTAATGACGATAAGACTGAAGTTATGGTCTGGAACATGGCAGTTCAGGGGGTGAAGCTCTCTAAGGAGATTAGATATCTAGGAGTAACCATAACTCAGGAGCTTAGAGAAATTCCTAAAATAAACCTGGAGAGAGTCTCGAAAGAAGTAGATGTGCTACTAAAAAGATGGCAGAATCTCCTGTTAACACGCTTTGGGCAGACTAATTTGATTAAAATGTGGGTTCTCCCCAAGTTTGCCTACCTATTTAATAATATCCCATTGGAGTTTGATAAAGGCCTTTTACTTAAAATACAGGGCAAGCTTTCCTCTTTTATTTGGACAGGTGAAGGGATGAGGCTGTCCTGGAAGAAATTAAGACGTAAACTTTCACATGGTGGCATGGGCTTACCAGACTCCAGTTGTATGGTTGTGCATACCAATTAAAGAATTGTAGGATGTTACTTCTTAGGACAGATAGTACTCTTATTGGCAGAATGTTTAAAGCTATGTTGTCGGACTTCTCTGAAGAGGGTTTTATGTACAAATTTGGCACACCCAAATTCTCTAAAAAGTTTGACTGAAGGTCTTACATGCCGCAGCCAAGGTGTGGTTTGACTGCCGTTCCTGTTTGGGTTTGTCCTACTACAGTGAATGGGCCCCAGTGTGGAACTCCCCGGGAACACCAGAGTGTCTTTTGGATGCTTTTGTTCAGCCATTAATGGATGCGGGTGTTGCACGCTGGATGGATATTGTAGGCAGTGACAAATGCCTATCATGGGATAACTGGAGGAATCTAACCAATGTGCATTATCCAGATTTAAATACTGTCAAATTCCAACATGGTGTAAGAGCCAACAGTGATATCCCCCAAAGGACAATTTAATGGAAGACGAGCTGCAAGCCCAGAACTCAAAAACGAAGGAAGTAGTACAGTGGTACAATCATCTCCTTGCTGTAGCAGACAGAAAGTTGGAACATCCCTATTTGGTTTAGGAGAGATACTTGCGGAACGAGGAGCTGAAAAAAGGAAGGCAAGTATCTTTAGGCATGCTTTACCCATTGATTAAATCTGCTGACTTGAGGAGAAATCACTTTTTTACACTCCCTAGGATATACTTGACCCCCCTTAAACTTTCCAAAATAAAGGGCGATGGAGAAGCAAAGTGTACGCGATGTGGTGGCCAGAATGCGTATGACATCCACATGTTCACCTCCTGCCCCCTGATAAAGGAGTTTTGGGGATATGTGGGTAAGACCTTGTCGGATATCTGGGGTAAAGATGTGGAGGTGTAATCTTCCTAAGATCTCGGGATCGGGGAGACGAATAATAGCCACACAACAACAACAAGGTGTTAGGTTTGCCTACACAGCAACTGTTTAATGTACACAGTATATTAAGGGCAAAGGAAAATTAAGAATAAGTGCTTCACTGTCTTGCTATGGTGAGAATGCTCCCATCCATCATGTGCCAAATAATAATGTAACAAGAAAGTATAACGATACCCATCAGCCATCGCCCTGGTCCTTAGCAGGTCTGAGTTCCAACCGTCCTCCGCATAAATACCGGTCCCGGTATTACTCCAACGGAGGACACCGTGCAAAGTAACGGCCGAAAATGCCGTTCGAATACGACTGATGGGGCAGATTCTGTTCTCTGCGTGACAGCGCGTAAGTTGGTGACCTTGCGCTGAGGAATACAACACTCGGGAATGCCCGGCCGGGCACTCTACCGATGGGTCCAGTTGTTGTTTGAAGGGAGCGGCCGCTCTACCTTCGGCGTCTGAACGCAGGATTACGCTACCCTGGTCGGGAAGTAATTGCACCAGGGGTAGTGACAGTTGCTACACCCCTTTTGGTTTCCCTCCGGTAAGCTTCTAATAAAGCCCAAGCAGAAAAATCCATCCTGGGAGTGTAGAAAGCAACACTCGACCACGACTCCTTCGGTGCTAAGATAAAGCAAGCAGCCGCTCATCCTACCTCCTTCTGTGATCCTGAGAACAAGAAATGCGGGTCCGTTAACTTCCGTAAAGCTACACGGGTCAGGCTTCCAGGGAAAACAAGGTAACTGCGGGAATCAATGAGGCCGGCAAGAATCACAATATCCGACAACGTCCCGTCGTCCTATGCGTCTTAAATACGCGTTTCCGTGTGCACGCTAGTCGCGCCAGGCATGCTGGTCTTCGTAGTTTCTTGTCCGCCCGCCGATGCCGGGTTCTGCGGCTGTCTCCGCTGCCATGCCCCGTTGAGCCACACAGCGTCCCGGAATTCCTGACAGGAGGTAAGCCCTTCTGTAATTCTATCTGGTATTGGCCTGTTGCCAGATGGGGTGGTAGGTCTTTAGGGGTTACAGAAAAAACTAGTGTTTTATTTGATCCTCTTGGCAAGGAGGGAGATCTGTAAGAACTGGTGCCAGGTGGCACCTTCTACATGGAAAGGTTGGTGGAACTCAGTGAGATATTTCAGGGATTTAGATCAAAAGGTTAATGTCTATAGAGAAAGAACTGAGCTTGGGCTATTTTGGCACTTTTTAGATCCTGAATAGTTGGGGTTGGTTGGATTGATGCGTCCAATGATTATACCTCTAGGTCAGCTCATGATGTGTTGTACGGGTCGGCTCTCGCAGGAACATCAGCTGAGACTGGCTTCCTAAGTTATGAGCCGCAGGGGCGGATCAGACGGAGAGGTTGCTTATTCTATGGAGGTTAGATAAGGACTTAAATTAGCAGATTTTTTTAAACACTCTAGCAGTATGATCTTCAGTTGGTGTGCAGGACCCCCTTGTGGTTGGTTCTACGGCTGCACTTTGTGGTTTGAAAAATGTGTAAACAAACCTCAAAGACTTGTTGATGTTTATTTTACAAAATGTTATCAAAAGTTTTATAATAATCACTTTTATTAAACATTGCAATTTTTCAGTAAATCCTATTCCAACAAAATGGCGTTCACTAGTGTCTCATTTCTCTTCTCTCTTGCATACAAAATGTTAGCGCTCTATTTGTTCATAAGAACTCGGTGGTGAAGCTGCAGTTGATCACTAGTGAGTTCATTTGACTGACTGCTCCTGGTGTTCAGAGTACATTTCACTCTGCATGTCAGAATGTTTTACTGACATGGATGAGAAGGATAATTGAGAGTCCCAAAAAAACCTGGCATTGCTAGACCTACTGCAACCCGGGGCAAAGAGCGGGGGGTTGACAGGCCACGGATGACTTGTTCCTGGGGGGGAAGGTGGGGTTCTGGCGCCCGACAGATGACTTGTGCTCGGGTCGGGGATTGTGGTAGTTGACAGACATATCTTGCTCAGCTCTGCCTCCCCCAAAACAGTGCCGCCCCCACCCCACAAAACCCTAGCTATGCCACTGCATAAAAATATGTTCTGAACCTCATTTGGCTCATTTCTAAAGGAAATTAAATTCTTTCCGTTTTTACAGCTTTGATTGCTATAAGATGGCATCCAGGTGTGCCACACTTATGTCGTGCATACAGAATTTGAGTGTTCTGATTGTTTATTAGACCACTGTGGTGAAGCCAGTGTTCAATTTGATTCAGTGGGGCCCACCAGCACTCATTTTTGGGGACAACTACTTACTTTTCCACATCAGACATTTACTGAGAGCAAGATAAGGAAAAACATGCAAAGTGACAGACAGAGGAAGAGAAAGATGGGAAAAAAATCACAAAGAGAGAACATAGGAGTTCAAGAGTGCGATAATAAAGGGGCACGGAGCATATGATAGTGGATTTAAATGCCATTAAGTGGATTCAAGACTATGCAGCCTTGGTCTTCGTGCAGAAAAAAAAGTGTGGCTGGAGGACGATTTTTTCATATATATATATGTATATATATATATATATATATATATATATATATATATATATCAATGCTTGAAGGTGTCCACCTTTGAGTAGCACGCGAACAGCAGCTTGGTTTATGTATAGGTGAGGACGGGGATCCACTCGTAGACGCCGCTCCGTACGGGATCTGCCCGACGCGTTTCGAAGCTCCATATGCTTCTCTTCAGGGGCTTTAACGGAAGCGGTGTGCGCAACCGCCGACCCACTTCCCCATTTTGTGGACACCTTCGAGCATTGATTTAAACGCGGCCATCCAGCCGCGGAGTATGCACCACCCCGGTACCCTGGGGGTCACTAAAGTGAAGCAGCAGTCGTACTTGGAATCGAGGACGGGCCCACTTGTGGAGTCCATACAGGACTTGATTGTGTGCTTCCCGGACCACACTTCCCAGAATGCACAGTCTCATTTGAGCCTCCCATCGGTGGGTGTGTTATATATAAAATGGGGAAGTGGGTCGGCGGTTGCGCACACCGCTTCCGTTAAAGCCCCTGAAGAGAAGCATATGGAGCTTCGAAACGCGTCGGGCAGATCCCGTACGGAGCGGCGTCTACGAGTGGATCCCCGTCCTCACCTATACATAAACCAAGCTGCTGTTCGCGTGCTACTCAAAGGTTGACACCTTCGAGCATTGATATATATATATATATACATATATACATATATATATATATATATATATATGTAAATCCAGCCCGTCTCCAATGTGCTTGCCGCACAGAAAGGCACGCAGACAACGAAATTAGCACTCCGAGGCAAGTTGTTCTTAAAGCTGCTAAATTTATTTTAACAACATGTGGATAAAAGCTGTCATCAGACGCGTTTCGGGCACGTCCGTGCCCTTGCTCACTGATAGTGGACAGACGGCGTACACACATTTTTAAAATCAAAATGCTACACATATCGCGCCAAGACTCAGTGATAGTAAAAAGAGTGGAAGGACTACCTGAATACAAGTACTGCTGTGGGGATAAAAATGCGGGCGCCATATTGTAACGATGCATATACTTTTTCTAAACCAATGTAAAGGGTATAGCAAATAAACCTCGTTTCAACATATTAAAATACCAATATAATATTATAAACATTATTTAATTCTGCACAAATGCCTAGACTATGCATATATTTAATATCATAATGTGAATATCGAGGTACTACCCTTGTGTTAATACTGTTAATAATATGCCCGCAATTACCCAAAGAGATATATGTCTGCATTCGATACTACAATATAATCAGTACCAGTACGGGAACCATAACGGGAATATGAGCCCATATCACCGTATCAACTGTAAACAATTTCCATGTACAATGACATTAATTTAATTGAAAAGGGAAAAATGTCCAAATAGTCCATGCAAAGAATTGTACCTATGTGCAAATACGCCTATGTGCAAAATTATCCATACATTGATCAAATTCACCTTCTTTTGAATAAAACTGATATATATGCACCCAAGTACAATAAAAACATCCTGCATACCCAAAGGCTATAGAGTTGGAGATGAACCTCCTGCTTAAAGTGCAAATGCAAACCATATATATATATATATTTCCTCCAATCCCGCTTTTGTGAAAAACGGGGCTGACACATGCTGAAGTTGCTTTCAGGTAGATTTATTTGCCACCAAATACACCACTGCAAAATTTTCACGCTGCCTTTCCTCTCAGCCCCAGGCAGACCGGTTTCGGCGTTGTGCCTTCCTCAATGCCGGATATGCTGAAACAGGTGGAGTTCGCAAAGACGTTCGTGGGCAGGTTTAAATCCGCCAGGTGAGTCTTACCATTGGACCAAAAGATGACATTACAAGGGGAGGACTCAGAGTGTTTTCCCCTCCCAAGGCCCAAGATGACTCGCAGTGTGCCTCCCACACACTTAAAGGAACCGCAGACGTCCGATTGGTGAGCCAGGTACAGTGACCCCCTCACAAACACACAGTTGTGCCCTGACACAGTCAGCTCTCAGCATGTCCCAGTTCCTTTTTTAATAATGTGTGGAGCATGGCGAAATGCATCCTCCGAAAGCAACTCCTCGACAGACCAGCTGTCGCTCTTTCCCCAAATGCCCACACGGAAGTCCAGGCTGGGGGGGGCGCCGCATATGTGCAATCCATGCACGCAATCCACACAGTTTGTCGGCAAATGCGGAGCACCAAACCAAGAGGCGTGCCAGTAAAGCAATCCAAGCTCAAAACTTCGTTAAGTTTCCATAAACAAAGCAGAAGCACTCCGTGGTGGCGGTCAAAGCTATTTAATCCAGCAACAGCAAAGTGTGCAGAGACGCGTTTCGGACGTCTAGTCCTTCGTCAGTGTTTTCAACATAGCGTGTGTGAGGTGGCTGTATTTAAGCACGTCATCGCGACATATACATTGAAAGCGATGACGGCTGCGGAACTCAAATTTCACATGCAAATCGTGCGGCCATGATAGTCTTGTTAATATACAAGTATTTTAGTATTTGAAAGCGCTAAAAATACAGCGCAAATCCTCCAAAACTAATTTAAACGCCATGTATCGGCAAATTGGCCGCTATGAGCAGGTATTATTTACAACAATAAAGCTGTGTATCAGATTTGCGCTGTATTTTTGCTGCTGTAGTTTTGAGCTTGGATTGTGACACGCGGTACCGGCGTGTTGGAGCACCCGCCCATGAGTTCCCTGGGATTGTTTGGTACAACTGGAGCTTCATATATATATATACGCTACACCCCAGGAAATTGCAATTTGTTCATATACACACTTTAATGCACCATCACCGTGTTTCGACCACCGAGGTCTTGATCACCGTTAAGTGAGTCCTACTACTATTTTCCTATATATACACAACTACCCATTTAGCCCATTAGGAAGCGTTCTGGGATATGTAGTTTGTCGGGAGATCTAATTCTTTAAAAAAAAAAACTTTTACAAATCATGCTTTCACATACAAAGTGTACACTTGATTTCTCTCATCATTTGTGGATCATTTCTTGATGTGTTGACGACTAATATCAAATTAGTTGGAATTTCTCAGTACATTACTTTGTTACTCATTTTTATAGACTCAGTACATGTTGTATTCATCTTCATAAATTTGACACATGAACTGATATCCATCCTTGTACTTTGTCAAAGACTTAGTGTCCCCTTTTCCTCACAATTTTATGCGCGTGGGTCACACGGCCCCCCGCAGCCCTGGGGACTACCACCTCCCCGGGGCTTATTTATTAATGTAAGCATGAGGGGGCTCCTGCCCCCACGCTGCCCCGGGGACCACCACCTCCCTGGGGCATTTGGAAATAATGGGTGGGGGGCCACAATGTTCAAAAGTAGGAGCCTCACAACCCCCGCATCCCCAGGTACCGCCACCTCCCCGGAGCTACTTTTAAAAACTGTGTGTGGGGTCTCAGGCTCCCCCACACTGCCCCGGGTACCACCACCTCCCAGGGGCATAGATCAATGAAGTGCGGGGGTCCGTTGCAGACCTCCGGCCACGGGGACCACGACCTCCCATGGGCTTTAAACTCCTCATGGAGCCCTAAATGGCCCTGGAAACCGCCACCCCCCCCCCCAGGGCCGGCTTCAGAAATGTCCCAGAGTGCCCACCCACGGGACATTTTAGTTTTCAATGACAGGGCGGGAGCATCATCAGTAATGTCACTGAATGATGTAATATGTGACATCATCAGCAGTGGATTGCGGGCGCGCAAGTTATAGTTAGGAATTTCAATGGTTTTGTACGGGTGAAATGTCCAGCTAACTATAACAGCCCTGAAACGTATTGTTTTTTTCCGTGAATTTCTAAGGTTATATTTATTATTTTGATACTGATTTTCTACATTCTTTTAACTATTTATTTATACATATTTGATTTTTTTAATTACATTGTATATTTTTAATATAAATGGAAATAAATGTTTTTTAAAATATTGAAACTCTAATATTGGTTTTTGTGTTTTATATTTTTATTTTAATATATTTATATTATTTTCTTTATTGTTTTTATTTTTTTATTTTTTTTGGAGTCGTGCGCCCAAAGGGCACCTTTCTCAATCACTGGGCGGAACCTAGCCACAATTTTAGGAATGTTGAGAAGGATCCGTGTAGGGTGTGCGACGGGTGCGTATTTTCGTGCACGATTGCTATGCGACTGGTACGCGACTCCAGCTCCCACGCATTCGCGACACATGCGTATTACTGTACGCGACGCTCGCGTGCTTCCGTGTGACGTCATATACGTGTTTGACGCGGTGGGTGCGCGACTACCGCAACATTTTTTAATGTCTAAAATGAGATATGTATGTATTTAATATACATATTAGGGCAAGACATTATCTAAGCTAATCATAAAAATAATATATTTTTACTTGTAATAAACTTATATTACTTTAAAATGCAATTTCGCGAAGTCGCGTTGGGTGCGTGCTGCCTGTGCGCAGGGTGCGAGGACCCCATGTGACCTGAAGAAAAAAGATTTGATTGGTTCATAACATTTCTCATTCTAACTATTGAAGGACCCCACCCATTTCATCATTCTTCTTTTGCCTCTCTGGAGACACATCTCTCAGCTGAGAAGAACTTTTTTTGCCATCATTTCTTTTGCGGTGTTTTTATAACTCCAGGACATCATGGCATCAGGACAGCAGCCACAAAAAGATTTTGAACATTCTTCAGAAGAAGAATTTGTTGCTGAACCTCCACATCCTCAGAGAACTACATCGGTGGTGTGGACGTTTTTTACTTTCCCCGACGGCCACAAAAAGGTGAATGATGCGAAAGTCACCAGCAAAATATGTGAAAGAGTCCTATCTAGAGACAGTGCTGAGAAGAAATATTCATGCAGTACTGCCTCTATGTACAAACATCTGAAGACTCTTCACCCAGTGAATCTGGCTCGGGAGGAGTGCAGGATATTACAACACAACCATCCACCTGCAGTGCCTAGTACCTCTGGCACTTCCACATCACCAGCACGACCAGACATACGTCCTGAATTTGCTCAACAGAAGATGCACTGCATAAAGTGCAACCAGCTTCTATGCTATGGAGAGCAGTCAGTTGATCTAGTGTGTACGGCAAAACAAAATCATCGTTGTTAGACTTTTGTTTGCTGTTTTTTTGTTGGGAATGGCTATTAATTCCTGAATTATTGTTATTTTTTTTTTTTTAATAAAAACCTTTATTGGTCATTAATTTAGAGTACATTGCCTACTTCCCACATCCTCCCCTGTGAGGCCAGAAGCTGTGTCGTATCTTATAATGATGCTTATGCGTATCTAGCAAGGGGTGGACAACTAACACAGCATGTCGCCTACAACCCGTTCGGGCCGGCCGCGTTGCATCTAACCGTGGTCCATCTGGGAATCTTTATTTAATCAACATAAATACATTGCAGTAGTGTAGGCAATAGAATCTTGAGGTTACTTTTTCACTTAACTTTCAACTTCATAACATCTAAGTCACATTAACGTCCCCTAATGGGCCCACCATACACAGTATGTGGTGTGATGGATCTTACAGTATGGAGTAGCAGTAAAGTATCATGCAGCAGTATATAGTGCTAAGTTCTCATAATGGTACAAATTCGCACTCCATAGGCGTCGTTTATTCTCAGGGAACATGTAATTCTTGCCGTCCGAAGAGTTCAATGTCGTGTCGTGCCATAGGTATGTTGTAGTTAGTATGTCATGTAGTCATACAGGATGTGGAGCAACAGAACTGGGGGGGGGGGGCTTGGAGCTTCGCGGTCCGTGTCTCCCTTGTAGATTCTGGCCTTAGTGCATGGGTATCATGAAAGGTGTGCTATGTGCTCAATCACGGGGGGTGGTGAGGCTCGCCGTGTCTGGGGGGGGGGGGACAGGTTAGCGGGTATGCGCTGGAGTTAGTCTACCGCATTACGCAGGGAAGTGCGACCAGGAAGGGGGGCGACGGCGCGGATATTGTCACTTGTTCCACCGTCACCCTCCTCCTCGGATTCATCGGTGTTTCGTGTTTGGAGTAGATACGCAACGAGGGGGCCCCACAGGTCTTTGGGACACGATTTACGTGGTAGCAGCTCAGCGTAGTAGTGGAGTTGTTCCTGCCACGTGCTCATACTGTTTAGCCAGTCCTTAAATTTAGGAGCTCACCCCCTACCCCATCGACATGCCACCTGCCGTTTAGCCAACAGGAGGCTTAGTGCGAAAAATAGTTTATGTGTTTTTAATGTCGGGATAGTGTGTCCTAGCAGAGCTAATTTGGGACAAGTGTCCGTGGGTATGCCAATCATCGCAGAAACAGCCTCAAACACTTCTATCCAGTATAGGGCCACAGCTCGGCATTTCCACGCTAAGTGCATGAAGTCCGCGCCAGGTCTACCACATCTGAGACAGCGATCATTGTCTCTGAGCCCCAGTCGGTGTAGCTTAGCAGGCGTGAAATAGAGTCTATGCAGGAATTTATAGTGTACTAACCGAAGACGAGCGTTTCCTGTCACTGCTTGAGTATGAGAGCAACTCAGCTCCCATTGCTCGTCTGTCATGGAGCAATCAAGATCCTCATCCCAGTCTCGTCTAGCCCTGAGCGGAGGAGGGGATGGAGCTATTTGAACATGTTTATACAGCATAGAGACCACATGCCTTGGGGTATCCGTCTGGAGTAGGGAATGAAGTGGGGCCATGGTTTCCGGTTCGTCCGGGAAGTTGGGTGTAATGGATTTAATGTTTTGCCGAAGCCGAACATATAGGAAGGTGTCCATTATTGCAGGGGTGTGATCTCCAAAGAACTGCTGTGCAGTGCGAAAGGTACCCTGGAGGTAGAGTTATCCCCAGGTATGATAGCTAGTTTCGCAAGTTCCTTGCGCCCTATTTCTTCCTGTGCAATACTCACACGGGGATCGTTTGCTAGTGCCATCAATGGTGAGTAGAAGAAGTGTACATCCATATGTTTTGCTATACGATTCCAGGCCCTGACAGTGCAGTCTACAGTAGTGGGGTCTTTATCTCCATTACTGACAGTCGTGTAAAGGTATCCTGAAGGCTGTTCCGGTCTCATGTAACCGTCTTCAACCGCCAGGTGGGCCATGAATGGTGGGGGATGGAACCAATATGAAGCAAAGTGCCCTTGGGCACAATCATAGTATTTGCGGAGGTCTGGGACCTCGAATCCCCCTTGGTGGTAGGGTAGCATCAGCGTCTTCAAGCTGAGTCTGGCCTGTTTGCCACCCCAGATGAGGCGTGACAGTTGAGAGTCGAGAGCGCGGAAAAAACATGAGCCAGGGTGATAGGGTATGTTGGTGAAGAGGTACAATAGTTTGGGGAGTACCACCATTTTAATCAGGGAAATGCGGCCCGCCATGGACAGCGGGAGGTGTATCCATTTAGTTATGGAATCTGTCAGTTTATCTAAGGTAGTTCCATAATTGGCCCTGATAAGAGCCTCGCGGTTTCGGGTGATGGTGATTCCCAAGTATTTGACTTCTTCAGATTCCCACACCAGAGGGTAGTCTAGGGGAAATTTCGTGGTCTTGTCAGTCAAGGGGAATAGGGCCGATTTCGCCCAGTTTATTTGCACTCCTGCTATTGCCCCAAACTTGGTTATCTCCCGAAGCAAGGGATTTAGATTATCCTGAGGTTTGTTGACATAAAGGGTTATGTCATCTGCGTATAACGCAATCAGCAGTTGTCGTGCCGGGTATATAAGGGAGCGATGGTTGTGGTGCTGACGGAGTTTAGCAGCCAAGGGTTCGATGGCAATCGCAAAGAGTATTGGGGACAAAGGGCAGCCTTGCCTGGTTCCCCTACGAATCTCAAATGGAGCAGAACGGGCCCCATTAAGGAGCACCGTTGCTTGGGGTTTATGATATAATAACCGAATCCAGTCTATAAAGTTAAAAGGGACTCCCATCCGTGCGAGCAGTGCAAAAAGGTAATCCCATTCCAGGGAGTCGAACGCCTTTGTGGCATCTAGGAATACGGCAGCTGCCTCGCAACGGGGGTTGATATCCTGTAACACTGCTTGGAGGGTGCGTAAGTTATGTGATGTGGAACGGTTAGGGACGAATCCTGCCTGATCTGGTAGCACGAGCCTTTCCATAAGGAGATTGAGACGCGTCGCGAGTATTTTTGCTAAGATCTTACAATCTGTGTTCAACAGGGAGAGGGGCCTTTATGAATCGCAGTGTTCTGATGGTTTGCCTGGTTTCAGCAATGATGTTATTAATGCTTCTCGCATTGTGTGCGGGAGTGAGCCTTCCTCTAGTGCTGCGTAGAAGACTTGTTTCAGTATGGGCGCTAGTATGTGTATGAAGTGTTTATAAAATTCGATCGGCAGGCCATCCGATCCAGGCGCTTTACCAGACTTCATGGCCATGATCGCATCTTTAATCTCGTCGAGTTCAAGCTCATGGTGGAGGAATTTTTGTTGGGATGGCCCTAACCAGGCAATTGCGGTATCTTCTAGGTAATCCTGGAGGTTAATCGTGCCAGTGCTGTGTGAGGTGTAGAGCGATGTGTAGTGGTCAGTTAACACTCGGAGCTGTTCCGGGAGGTCTCGTTGTGGTATGTCGTGCCTGTCGAGTAACGAAGGGACATAGTTTTGGTACCTAGGGGTTCTAGTCGCAGCCGCCAGCGCTTTGCCTGGCCTGTCTCCCTCCCCATACATCCTAGCAGTGAAGGGCCTCCCCAGGAATTTACATTCTTTCTCTGCCGCCTCTGAGTATTCATTCAGTTTTTCCCTGAGCTGGGCCTGAGTTGCGCCATCTCTGTCCCCCTGCGCTAATTCCCGTTCTAGCTGTTTAATCTCAGTTTCCAGTGTGCGTATGTCTTGTCGCAGTGTCTTTAGAACTCCCCCCCCTTTGGCTATGCAGGTCCCCCTGATCGTCACCTTAAAGGCCTCCCAAACAGTAGTGAGACTAGAGACTGAGTTGATATTTCGTTCGAAGAACTCAGAGACGTCTTGCTCTAGTTCAGCAGCAAAGGCAGTATCAGTAAGGTGTGCGGGGTTAAGGCGCCAGTTTAGGTAAGGGGCTACAGTGAGGGGCACCTGCAGGGAGAGAAAGACTGGCGAGTGGTCCGAGAACGTTCTCGCCAGGTGTTGTGCTCTGGTTAACCATGGGGCCAGTCATACTGACAAGAATATATAGTCCAATCGGGCCCATGTGGAGTGAAAAGCTGAGTGATGAGTACCTTGCCTGGCAGAGGGGTGTAGGTGTCGCCACGCGTCTACCAAGCGGTGATCCTTCACTATTCCCAACAGTGAACGTTGGGTATTCGTGTAATGAGAGGCCTGCGGACATGACCTGTCCACCCCAGGAATTAAGGCAGTGTTGAAGTCTCCTCCCAGTATCACGTGAGCAATTCCCAAGGCCTGTATTTTCCCCCACATCGTGAGAAGAACATTAGGATCATCAATGTTAGGACCATAATAACATGCAATCAATATCGTATGTGCGTGAAGTTTCCCCCATATCATACAGTAACGTCCCTCAGAATCTATCTCAGTCCCGGCAAGAGTAAAATTAGTCCCCCTCCGAACTAGAACCGCCACCCCTCTCGCATAGTTAGAATAGGATGAAAACACCTTGCACGAGGACCATTTTGAGGCGAATGAAGGGGACCCTTCGGGAGTAGATGTGTCTCTTGTAGCATGGCAATGGCAATCCCATGTCTGTCCAGATACCCCAGAATCTGTCTTTTCTTCCTCGGGTTATTCAACCCACGTATATTCCAGGAGACTACATTGAACTGCGAGGCTGGTTGCGTTTCAGTTAAATCCCCCATGTTACAATCAGAAAATATATATACCTTGGGTCTACAACATCCATGTGTGTATAACGTACGGCAGCGAATGTGTGATACGATCCCGAACTTCTACCGTGACATGCCCAACATCTAGAATGACTGTCAATTAGCCCGCTCAAGTATGCAACATGTTGAAACATTACCCCACCCACACCGGCAACCCCAACCCGCCGGGTATACAGAATCCCTCCCCCCAAAGACATCCCTCCCTCTCCCCAACTTAGAAACAAAAGTAAAGACAAAGTCTCCCCTAGTCTGCAAGCAGAAGGGGTATTTGGGGGTTCGCCCATCGGGGATCAACTCTAGGGGGCGCCCAACCTGTCCTCCACCTCCCTACTTGCACCCACACGGAGCCAGGCATGCCCCCGGACTCACTACGTGGGACGGAGGTGGGTGATCAAGCACCAAAAGTTGTTTAAACTGGGTCATGTAATTGCCTGAAAGTGTACCTCACCGGGTTACTGAAGTCTTGCTCGTTCATACTCATCTTGGATGTGGTAGACGCCACTGCCACAATTCAGTCTTGGTGGTTCATAGGCGATGCGGATCTGGAGCGTTGTCTTTCAGCACTCCTCTTATCCTTGTCTTTTTTGTGCTGCTTGAGGAAATCTTCCACCTGCTGAGGATTGTGAAAAAAGAGTTGTTTGCCTTGGTAGGAGATTTTTAGTTTCGCCGGATAAAGCATGGCGTATGGCATCTCTTGTTCCTGAAGTTTTTTCTTCACTCCCGCGAATTTCTTTCTAGCCTCCTGTACTGCCGGGGTGAAGTCAGGGAAGAAGGAGAGTGTGGTATTGCAGTATCCTACAGTGCCGATCTCTCTTGCCCGTCTGAGCACCGCATCCCTGTCCCTATAGTTTAGGAATCTCGCGATGATGGGGCGTGGAGGGGCCCCCGGTTGAGGGCGCGCGGCCAGGGACCTGTGGGCTCGCTCAACTATTAGGTGCGGGGAGAACGACTCCTTACCAAAGAGTTCGGTGACCAGATTCTCGATAAATACCTCCATTCTTCCTGTGTTTGTGGTCTCCGCCAGGCCCGTGATGCGAACGTTGTTGCGGCGGGACCTCGCTTCTAAATCCTCATTCTTCTCAGCAATGATTTTCAGGAGCTTGTCCATTTGGGACATATGTCTGCCCGCCGAGGTGGCCCCATCCTCCAGCACAGAGATCCTTTCCTCCGCATCGTTGATTCTGGAGTCGTGGCTTTCCAATTTTGAGACCACGCTATCCATGCGAGTGTTGATGTTGTCAATCTTGGAGTCAATATTGGACAGACTCTGTTGCATGCTAATCAGCAAGGATTTCCAGTCTTCGTCTGGGGGGCCACGGGCCCCAGGACTACCCTCCGGGTCTTGTGTGTTTTTGGGGGGTCTTTTAGCCTCAAAAGGTATCTTGGATTGTTTGGCATCGTTGCGCCCCATGTCGCGTCTTGGTGTTCGCGAGGTCGACGTGGCGGCCGGGGCCCGGGCGTTTGGAGGAAGCTGTTGGTCCAGTGACCCTAGAGTTATTGGGGCTGGTTGGTGTAGCGGCCTTTGTGTGTCATGCGAGAGTGGGTGCAGGTCTATTCTGCACGTGGATCTGAAGACGTAGCGCGAGTCTGGCAGTGGCAGCGGCAGTGATCGCAGATATGCAGGCGGACACAGCATGCAGGCCCAGTCCTCCCAGCCGCCAGTAACCCGGGCAGGGAGAGGCTACGTTCCCAAATGTGGGGCGTGATGACACTGTGCGCTGTGAGCTAAGGTAGGGTGCGGGCCGCAGCAGCCAATGGTCCCAGAGGAGAAGATAGTGTCGCAACTGGCATGTAGCGAAGCCTACATGGGGAGAGAAGCAAGTCCGCCGTTCGTCGCAGTCACCGGCAATCCGCGGTCTCAGCGACCACCCGGTAATCCCTCAGGCGGCTAGGGGCGACCGGTGCACCAGCTGTTCTTGGCCTGCGGGCGCCCCCCCGCAACACTCGTCCAGGCAGGTCGCACTTGCACCTTCTACCCCCCGAATCCGCCGCTCCGGCCACGGGTGTAGTCCCCTCGTCCGCAATCGCCGGGAGGCGGGAAGGCCGCAGCTGATGGGCGGGTAGGCCCCGCTGTCCGTAGGGTGATGCACCGGCCTCCCCATGAGAGCAGCGAGCCACGGGGGGGGCGCGACCCAGCAGCGGGAGGGTCCAGCACCAAGGCGTAGTCCACTGGGGTGCTTGGGAACGATATGGCAGGCAGTATTTACTGTGCGGTAGGGCGCCGGCCGGTATACAGTCCCGTCGCCGGGCCGGACAGGCCCCGCAGCCGTTCCCGCCAAGGGATTCAAAAGACGCGCTGCAAATTTGCCGCTTCCTCTCAGGCAGGGCTCACCTCGTCCACGCAGGGGTCTCCCGGTCACGCCGCCATCTCCCCAGGATGTCCAGCTGCGCCAGCAGTGTCCGTAAGGCACTGGGAGTGCCGCCTCAACCAGGCCTCAGAGCCCCGGAGTTTCCTGGCGCACCGAGCCGACCAGTCAGCAGGTCGCAGTCCAGCGCTGCAGTCCGTTCCCAGAAGACGGGTCGGTATCTCCTCTCCCGCTCAGGCGTGTTGTACGTGTGTACCACCGCTGTGATCAGGGGGCCGCCACGATCCCGGTTCCGAGGTGTCTGGGCAGTTTTTTCCGGTCAGGAAGGTCTGAAGGATGAATTAACGGCTCGATCTGACGAGAGCCTCACTACAGTGCGGCCATCTTGGTTTGGCGCCACCTAGCGCCCCCCCGTTAATTCCTGAAGTTGATTGTTTTTTTCATCCTTTTTTTTTCTTTTGAAAAAACACCAAAAATCGTTTAGAAAACTACAAAAAATATAAAACAAAAAAACAACAAATAAAAAGTTATTTTCAGAACTAACTTCTCTGGTTAAAGAAAGAGCTATATTTGTATGATAGTGTGTGAAAGTTTGGTTGAATGTATGCGTAGTGCATAATTGACTGAAAGAATGCATTAGTAGTGTATGGTGAATGTATAAGTGCAGAACTATAAGGAAGTGCTGCAGCATGACACTGTAAGCTCATTAGCTGTAGTGTGCTGTGGTACTTCCGAAGCACAGGGATGCAACATATGTACATAAATATGTTGCAATTCTATGCTTCCCTCTGCACTGCTGCTTAAACTGCAGCCCTACGGTGACACAGGCACCCTTGCACCATGGTGCAAGGATATCTGTGTCGTGTGGAGTTTGTTTTTGTGTAAGAAGACACACCTTCCTGCAGAAAAACAATCAGTGAAGGCATTTTTCTCCTTCAATGTGCGCTGTGCAATGCAGCATATATTGAAAGAGAAAAAAATAAGAGAAATGAAAACAATTCTCCTTGTTGTGCCTTGCTACACCAACTGGAGAATGGTGCATCATTCACACATCTCTAGATTTATAATTTCTGATAAATCTGGAGATGTGTCTTGTTCTATGAGTGTTGTGTGCAAACACCCACAGCAACACCTATGGAACGCCCCTTCAACGCAAAGTGGTGTGCATGATGAGGTCGTATTTACATGGGAAGAAAAGCTACACAGAGTGCCTTTTCCTCTCCTTGTAAATATGAAAGAGTGTCTTGAGCCATCACTATGTTACAAAAAGTGACATATTGTTGGTACAGGGTGCTTCTAAATCTGCCCCATAAGTGCTTCTCTCACAATGGTTGCCCAAATGCACACAGACTCACAGTGTTATTCTAGATAAGCAACACTATTCCTTGGACTTTAGCAAAACAGACTCTAGTCTGTAAGGGGTAAAGTGACTGCACGCATTCTACATATTTCACTACTGCACTCTAGTGTGAATGCCTGACTCATTCTGCAAATGCATAAGCAATAACTGGCTTCTAATACTACTAAAACTTGACATCAGGATAGGTTTTTAAAGAGTTATGTGTCAGCAAAGACATGAAGTAACCAAATGCTTCTCTCACAATGGTAGCCCAAATGCACACAGACTCACAGTGTTATTCTAGACAAGCAACACTATTCTTTGGATTTTAGCAAAACAGACTCACTAGTCTGGAAGGGGTAAGGGGACTGCACACATTCTACATATTTCACTACTGCACTCTAGTGTGAATGCCTGACTCATTCTGCAAATGCATAAGCAATGACTGGCTTCTAATACCACTAAAACTTGACAACAGGATAGGTTGCACTTTCATTTCAACCCATTCTAATTGACATAACTTTCAACCCTACCCCCATTCTGCTCAATACCTGTTACTATAGTAACAGTTCATGGAACACTCAACTGAACACACAGGTCACAAGTTCAGCACACAATGTTGCAAATCCAAACAGCAAGTGTGCTTGACTTTTCAAAATATCAGCTTATCCTATGCAATGTTCCTTTCAAACAGTTTTCATTAACCAATAAGAAACATGCTTTTAAAACACAGAAACATGCACCCTATTTTTCAGTCTATAATGTTCTCAAACAGCCAATAGTTTCCCTTTTTTTAAACTGCATCTTATCCACCATTTTAGAAAAATCTTAGTTTTCAAACTGCCCATTTCACATACAGACACATTCTGAGTGCATCCAGAACTCCCTTCAAGATGCTTAGAGTGTGTATTGTGGGATAAAGCTTTATTTTCTGGAGTAAAAGGTATGCAGAAAACAGAGGTATTGACAAAGACCTAGCTTTGCCAAATGTAGACATTAAATGGATTGGACAGAGAGGATTAAAGTGGCACCAATTGATGCCATTGGTTAAATCCTTTTTTGCATCTGCCGTGATGGACCCCCCAGTCCCGGGTGTTTACATGCTTCAAAACGGACTACAACTCCCAGTAAACAAGGTATGACGATGCACTAAGCACATGCCTACCGAGGGATTTGCATAAATAAATGCTCCGGTAATTAGTGTACATGCACGAGTATTTTTTGATGGCAGCCCCGCCAGTAGGTAGTTATAGTTAGAACCACGTTTCCACAGGAAAAGCATTTTTTGATATTCTTATAACTACTTTCTTTGGGGGTGATTCTTCAAGAAGGGGCCGAGAAAAAGGGGGGGGTCCCAAAACGTGTTTTCTCCATGCAATTTCCATAGGAAATTTTAGACAAGGCTACAGGTCAAACTGCTGAACGGAATTACGCCAAATTTGGCAGGGAGAAAGGTATTGGTCCAGAAAATACGCTTTTGTTTAAATGGGGTAAATCCATTCAGTGGTTTTAGAGAAATATCAAAATTGACAGATATCGATATTTGAGAATTCTGACATCTGATTGGCTTTGAGGGGTTTGCGTTATGAGCACAGCTCATTGGCTGCGAACTGTTGAAACTAGAAGTGTTGACAGCCATTTTGTGACTGAGTTAAAGGCGTGGGGGGTAAAAAAGAGAATAATTGTATAAGAGGGTATAGTAGGAACACTGTGGTCTTAATTTAAGGAGTCTGTACGGTACCGAGGCAGGGAGTGTGAATGTTGCGTAGGCTCTGGAAATCCCATCGGGAAAAGAATGCGCCGTACTGCAGCAAGCAGTAAGGTTGTGTAGGCTCTGGAAATCCCGTCGGGAAAAGAATGCGCCGTATTGCGGCAAGCAGTAAGGTTGAGTAGATTCTGGAAATCTCGTCGGGAAAACAATGAGCCGTATTGCGGCAAGCAGTAAAGTTGCGTAGGCTCTGTAAATCCCATCGGAAAAACATTGCACCGTATTGCGGCAAGCAGTGTGTAGGGTGCATACACAGGTAGTGTGAATGTTGGGTAGGCCGTGGAAATCACGTCTGCAAAACAACAATGCGCGGTATTGCGGCAATGTTTCGTAGGCTGTGGAAATCATATCAGGTGTTCACTTTTATCACGGACAGTGTCACTTTGTTAGATGAAATTTTATATTATGTGGGAGGGCATGTTCTGTTCCTGTGCACGGATCAAAATGAACGTTTAAATGACTGAGGTGTTCCAACAACAATCTCAATGTTAATTGGCTGCGAACAATTAAAAGTAGAAGTGTTGAGAGCCATTCCCTCCCCCTGCGTGGAGTAGAAAGGACATCTGATTGGCTGACGTGTTCCAAACAGGACCTTCCCAAGCTTAATGTTCATTGGCCCTAAGCCATTGAAAGTAGAAGTGTTGCAAGCCATTCCTACCCCTCCACGGAGCATCAGTGATATCTGATTGGGTAACGTGTTCCAAGCAGGACCTTCCCAAGCTTAATGTTCATTGGCTGCGAACAATTAAAAGTAGAAGGGTTGCCAGCCATTCCCTCCCCCTGCGCGGAGTAGCAAGGACATCTGATTGGCTGACGTGTTCCAAGCAGGACCTTCCAAAGTTTAATGTTCATTGGCTGCGAACAATTAAAAGTAGAAGTGTTGCCAGGGAATCCCTCCCTGGGCACGGAGTAGCAGGAACTTCGGATTGGCTGACGTGTTCCAAGCAGGACCTTCCCAAGCTTAATGTTCATTGGCTGTGAAGCATTAAAAGTAGAAGTGTTGGCAGCGATTCCCTCCCCCTCTGCGGAACACCATTTTTAAAAACAAATTTTTAATTTCTTTATTTTTAAGTTTTTGTGTCCTCATACACCATATTGGGCATTCTTAAAGGGCGTCCTCCATCTCTTCTCATCTGACTAATTCGTTACCGCCATGTGTTGGGCCAATATGATAATAAGATGAGGTTCCCTCAAGTCTTAACTGTTTCCTTTATCCACTCCTTTTCACCATGACTCCCAAGCCATGTGTTACTAAGAAGAACAAAGAGCCAACAGTATACAGGTTAAATCACTGGACCACTTTACTTATTCCGCCAAGCCCAACCATACATTATTCAAACTGGTATCGTCACACGCCATATCTGACTGGCTGGTCAGATATGGTGACATACACTGTGACAGACACTCTGTAAAGGTCGGGGGGTTGGAGATTTCCATGATCTACAAATCTCTCTCCTGGCCAAGGTAACCACATAAAAAATAAATTTGGATGCTGGATCTCTTAAAGAATAGTCTGGGGTAAGGCCAAAAAAGATTGTCCTGAGATTGATTTCCACCTGTTGTTGGGGAACGTCTTCAATAAACCTTTTCACCTCGAGCCAATAGCTGGTAATCTTTGGGCACTTTATAAACATGTGGAGATCATCCGCAGCCAAGTGATTACATCTAGGGCAATAGTACACTGACCCCCAACGCCTTGACTAGTTTCCCAGGGGTCCAATAAACCCTATATACTGTGAAAAGATGATTTCTCTTAAGAGCGGCTGGTTTTACTACAGACTGCAGCATAATAAAAGAATCCCTCCACAGATCTTCTAAATTATGTGTACCCAGGCCAATGCTAATCCCCCATAGACGCTGGATTTCAGAAGCCAACAGCCTTTCATCCTCCAATAAAGCCCAATACCAGAAAGAAGTTTCTCGCTTCCAGCCGCCCTCTCTGGAAACCAAGTCAAACTTAGCACTCAGATCGTCGTGGTACCAAGACTGTGTTGCCCACCACCTGGAGAGTTGATAGTATTTAAATCTGGTGAGCGTACCCCCTGTGATGTTAGAGAGAGATTCCCAGATCAACACCTGCAAATCCTTCTGAAGATCCCCCCAGACCTGAATGCCTGCGGTTTTAGGAGGCAGAGAGAGGAGATCGTTAAGGCAGGCAGGAGTGCCTGGGGAGTCCCAGATTGGGGGCTGTGGAGAGTAGTATGGTACTTTTAGACTTTTCCTGATATAGGTCCAATTTCTTAGTGCAGCCCCCAGGACCTTTAACCTGACTTTCTTGTAAAATTTAGGGTCCCGGAATTTAAAAAGGAAAAACTCCTGACCTTGAGGGATATCATGAAGTAGGGCCTGAAACAATAGGCCCAAGGAAGACGGGATAAATTTGTTGGCTAATATTCTGAAATGTTTAAAATGGAACGCATGGCAGTAATTGAGTAAATCAGGCAGAGCTAGACCTCCCCATTGTAAATTCCTCCTAAGTTTTTTCCAAGCGATTCTGGGAGATTTAGTGTTCCAAATAAAAGAACCAATTTTACCCTGCATTTTTAAAATATCAGCAGCACAGAAAGATTATGGGATGCAATTAAACAAAAAAGTTAGCTTGGGTAGGATTATCATTTTTATAAGATTTACTCTAACAAATTTGTTCAGTGGTAAGCCAGACCACCGGAGAAGGAATTTGCAGACCTCTTTGGTGACCCTACTCCAGTTGATCTTTGGGATGTCTTCGATTGTCTGAGCTAGTTGAATACCCAGATATCTCATGCGAGATTTGGCCCCTTGTGTACCCATAGCCTGGTTTCACTCCATAATCTCGGTCTTGTCCCTATTAATTCTGTATCCCGAGATTTCCCCAAATGCCCCGGCCTGCTCAACTAGTCTGGGTATGGACACTGCTGGGTTGATTGTAAACATAAGCAGGTCGTCTGCATACAGAGCAAATTTAAGGACCAGATCAGCGATTTTAAAAGGTGAAATTGACGTGTCTGACCTTAGCATGCAAACAAAAGTTTCTATGAACAAATTAAACAGGAGAGGTGAAAGGGGGCACCCCTGCCTAGTGCCTCAAGAGATATTTACCCAATCCGAAAGAGCCCCATTCACCAAAATGTTTGCTCGTGGGGCCTAATAGAGAGATCTGACACTCGAAATAAAATTGCTGGGGAAGCCAAAGCTGTTTAATGCTTCCCAAAGATAGGGCCAGCTCACTTGATCGAAAGCCTTGGCGGCATCGATGGCAACCAGCGTTAGTGGGAGTTGTTTATCAACCGCCACATCAATAGCGCCAATGGCCTGGAAAGTGAGTTCGTTCAACTGTCTTCCCGAGATGAAGCCCCTTTGGTCTTGATGGATTACAGTTTTTATAATTTTGGCCTTCCTGGCTGCCAATACACCCGCAAAAACTTTATGATCTGTATTTAACAGAGAGATGGGTCTGTATGACTCAGCTTTTAGTGGGTCCTTATTGGCTTTCAGAATAAGGGTAACGGTTGCTTCAGACCACGAGCCCGGAATGGGCTCTCCCAACATATATATTTTATTAAAGA
Source organism: Lissotriton helveticus (assembly GCF_964261635.1). NCBI lineage: Eukaryota > Metazoa > Chordata > Amphibia > Caudata > Salamandridae > Lissotriton > Lissotriton helveticus. The sequence continues at coordinate 636,413,836 of NC_136057.1, read as the reverse complement.
GATTTTTCAGAACCGGCTGAATTACATCTATTAAGACACGGTATACCTCTATAGGGAGGCCAGCCGGCCCGGCAGCCTTACCTCGAGCCATTTTCTTGAGCTGAGCCTCTAGCTCGCCCTCTGTAATACAGGAGTGTAAAAAAGCTTGATCCGCTTGAGACAGCAGTGGAAGGTCTGTCTGGTTTAGCCAGTGCTTTATTTCCTGGACACCAATATTCAGGTCCTCCTTATATAGGTCCTGCATAAAGAGTCTAGCTTCCTCCTGGATCCCATCGTCATCATGTACAGTGCACCCTGTGCTTCTTTGAGTCAAACTAGGTATCTGGTTCCTTGTTCTATCCGCCCTGGCCTTCCAAGCTAGGAGGGACCCACATCTTTCCCCATAGGCAAAATATTGAAGTTTGCTGGCATCCCACCTGTCCTTTAAAATCTTATCGAGGTTTGCCTGGAATTCAGCCTGAAGGCCCTCGAGTTCAGTTTGTAGAGCGGGGACTTTGCTCTGATCATTAGCCGATGCCCACTGCAGCTCCTGTTCTTTATTCTTAATTTTACGGAGTCGATCCTCCTCCGCCTTCTTCCTGACTTTATTTTGTCGAATCGTTAAAGAGGTGAAAGTTCCTCGTAGAAAGGCCTTGAAGGCCTCCCAAACTGTCTGTAGGTTTGCGGTCCCAAGGTTGTAACTAAAACATTGTTGAGCATGAGCTATTACCTCCACTTTTACAACCTCTTTTAATAGGAGTGATCTATCTAGGGTCCACCTCAGCTGACGTTTACTATGCCTTAGGTTCACTACAAGAGCCACAACGGAGTGGTCAGAAAGAATAGCGGGAACATAGGAGATCGAATCTACATCTGAAAAAATAGTCTGATCTAACAGAAAATAATCTATTCGTGAATGGTGTCTGTACTTTTTACTGTAGAAGGAAAAATCTTTTTTAGAGCCATTTTTCGCTCTCCAAATGTCTATAAGACTAAATTCCTTCATGAGGGTTTTCAACTCAGAGTGTGTTCTACGGGGGAGGATGTATTTTGCTCTTGAGGTCTGGTCTAAAAACTCGTCAAAAACAAGATTAGAATCCCCCCCCAAAACTACAGGTGCGGAGGTAGCCTATAGACTAGTCTTAAGCTTAATCAAAGGCCCTGGATTATCGACATTCGGCCCATAATACACAGCACATACCAGGGGTGTGCTGTGTATAATTAGAGAGGCCATCAGCCACCTTCCAGATTGATCAGTCTCACATTTTTCAACTTTTATCCCGCTATTGCCTCTAATAATAATTGCTACACCACGAGTACTGCCCCTTTGTTCTGAGTACAAGCCTTCCTGGATCCATCTAAACTTGCTAAACCCTATCCTACACTCTTAAGCCTCTAAATGGGTTTCTTCTAGGAGAAAAACATCCACCTTAGAATTATACAGAAATTAGGCCACTCTAGATAGTTTCCTCCTGTCCCTCAGGCCATTTACGTTCCAACCTATTATTTTTAATCTTGTAACCTTAGCCATTTAAAACGATTTCCAGAGAAGAAAAGAAAGAGCAGGATATATCGCATACCCAAACTAATGATACATTTTCTTTGACTATTGCTGTATGAGGACCAACATTTTTATTTTTATTATGCTTCGCTCCCCCAAACCCCCACCCACCACCCTCCACCCCCTGAGGAACCCCCTCGTGCTTCCCTGCGGCGATCATTGTCGCCTTTTCAGGACTACCCCTACACCAGCTACAGAACACCCCCTCATGTGTGAATAGAAAAAAAAAGCATCATTTTCCAACATCAACCTTATTTTTCCCTTTTTTTCTTTATCTCCTTCCCCCACTTTTTTTTTCTTCACTTTTTCCACTTTATTCTCACCACCCTCTTTTTCCTAATTGTTTTCTATTGAGATACATATTGTTTGGAAATTCCGTTCCAAGGCCTAATCTTACAGTGGGCCGCGTGTAGGGTTCTCCTTCTCTTTCATAAAGTTGAGAAAACTGTCCACTTCCTGGGGAGAGCTAAAATTATGGAGCTTATTCCTCCACATAACTTTCAGAAGCGCCGGGAACTTCATCTGGACCTTTGCCCCCAAGCTCCTGAGCTCGAGAATTCTTGAACCTAACTCCCATTGTCTTTGAGCAGTTCGTTTTCCGACGTCAGAACGAATTTGGTAGCTGATGGAATTAAATTGTAGTGTGGTATCTGTCAGTGCCCTACCCAAGATCAGCTCCTTAACTGTGTATGTGTGGAAATTGACCAGAATTTTCCTGGGGCCTTCCTATCTGGGTGAAGCCTAAAGGGATTTCTGTGGGCCCTCTGAATTTCCTGCTCTAAGTTAATGTCAGGCCTATCCTTCAGCAGACCCTCCCTAAGAAGCTTACAGATAAAGGTTTTGACATCTCCACATTCTGCCCCCTCCGGGATTTTTAGAAACCTTAGATTGTTCCTCCTTGCCTGCATTTCTAATCTTTCAAGGTCCATCTGGAGGGAGATGTTCTGTGTTTCCAGATCTTGGATACTTTTTGAATTCCCATGAACTACCTCCGTAAGCGCTTCTAATTCCAACTCTAGAGCCCCAGTACGCAGACACACATTGTCTAATTTAGACTCCAGAGTCTCACACTTCTCCTGTATAGCTTTTTGGTTGGCTTCTGAAGTCTCAAATTTGGAGAATATGTCTCCCCTGAGAGACTGGAATAACTGTCCCAGTTCTGACTGTCCCTTATCGGTTCTCTCGGGATGAGGCTCAGGTTCTCCGATGCCGTAGTTACCTATAACGGCCTGCTCTTGGGGTCTATGACCATTGCCATTACAGTCCAAGGGGGCAGGCGTAAGGTCTATCAGGGAGGTACCTGAATCCGGGGGGGCAATGGATCTTGAGCATGAAGATAGTGTTGAAATATCTGTCTGGCCCATAGGGAGAGGAGCAGTGGACTCTATTTCCCTTCCCTCCCTCCCCTCATTCATGTCTGGATCACAGGCCAAGGGTGCATACCTGTTCTCGGTAGAAATAGCAGGGACCGCTTGTTTGGCAGGTGATTTTGGAGTTTTGCCCCCTTTAGAAATTGCCACCTGCTCCATGATCCAGAAGAAAGATTTAAGTGAGGGGGTAGGCTTTGAGGGGAGAGCAGAGTCTCTGAAATTTTTTCTCTTTCTGGGTTCCCCAACCTATTCAGACTTTTTCTTTTTTATCGGTGTCAGGGCAACTAATGCTCCCCTCCCCCCCCCAGTGCCCCCTCCTGGGATTTTAGTGAGGCAGTACTTTTCAGCTCGTTCTGAGAGCGAAGCGGATATCTGTTTCAAATGGGAAGTGGTAACGAGGCCAGGAGCACCGGAGGGGGAGGCGGTGCTTTCTCTCTATTTACAACAGTGAGGGCCTTTTCCATGGGCAATGCTTGTTTGCCCACCACCTTTTTTCTAGTACAGATTGCTAACTCCCGGTATCTCCGTCCCTCTCCTACCACCACTGACCGTGCCTGCGCCGCAGCCGCCCTGCCTGCAGTTCGAAAATCAATCCCGGCAGCCGCCGCCTGGGCCTTCCTCCAAACCTTGGAGCAGCGGGTGCCGTAGAGTTCGCCGTCATGAAAGTCCGCGTTAGTCACCAACCCCATGCAGGTTCAGTTCCCAGGCCCTCCCCGGCCCTCACAGGTCCTAGTGCACCGCTGCTTGTGTATTCTTGTGTATTCTCAGCCTCCTCAGCGGCCGTATTAAAAGAACAGAGAAGCCAGAAGCAGAACAAAAGTCACAGGTGTTCCAGACACTAAACGGAGTGGGGGGGGAACGCCACTCTCACCCTCCGGGCGAATGTCTGTCAGCTCCTCCGCTCTCCGGACCCGGGAATCATCCACAGCCAACCACAACCGCTGCGCCTTACATCAACAACAGCAACGGCAACAGGATCTCCCGGCAGCCGCAGCCCATCCGAATGAGAGAGGCGAGGACGAGGACGCCGAGAGCAAAAAACAAACAAACAGAAATCACTCTAGCAGGCATCAAAAGGTGAAAAATGGAGGGCTCCACATTCTCACCGTCTCAGTTTGAGTCCGTCGGCGCTGGAAAGAAACGCATACTGTGGGTTGTAAGAGGGGAGTGTCTGGCTAGCGCAGGAGCTCCTACGACCGGCGTCAGCCCGCCGCCATGTTCCTCTCACCAAACCACACCCTCTCCCCAAAAACTGCGGAACACCATGGACATTTTATTGGCTAAAGTGTTCCGAGTACAAGTTTGCTTATTATTGTATGGGAACACTTTACTGTTGTGAACCATTTTGTGATACACTTCAATGGAGTATGAGAAAACAAAGTAGTAGCGGGGAGGGTAGGAACACTATTAACTCTGTACAGTGGTCACAAGGTGGTGGACAGGGATTCTGAAGGTAAAGATAGTCTTTTATATATTTTAAGGGCCACTTACATAATTGGAGTGTGGTGTACAAATCAAGGCTGAAAAATAACAGAGTGTGTTGCTGTCTTCTTTTTATTAAGTTTGTGGGTGGGATACTTCCCAGGAGCACTATTTACTTATAATGTGGTGTTTACTTTTCTGACGGCGAGGTGTGGTTGCGCAGCAAAAATTTCAGTCTAGGTTTGAAACAGCTTTTATTAAGCAATTACAAATAAACTTTCTTCGGAAACTGACCCTGTGTATATCAAAGGGGTGACAAATAAAAAAACAATTAATAAAATATCTCTTAAGCGTGGCCACACCCTCCCTTTTTTTCTGCTATAGTTTGTAAAAGTGTTGCCCCATATTCTTGATAATATAAGAGGGCTTGAGTTACTTTTAGATAAAGTAGAAGAGAAGTGCTACAAGAAACACTCCTGCACTGCATCATCTCAGATGACAACAACAATAACAAGTAAAAAAACAGTTAAACACAAATAACTTTATATTACATAGAAATGTACGCTTTATCATGTTTTACAATTTCTATTCTGTAGAATTTGGGAACGTTCCGTCGTAGTACTTAGAGGTCGCTCACTGCTCCGCTAACAAATCATGTACTCTTTTAAGAATATATAGGATAGTAGTATAATAATATACACTACTGGTCCTATATATTCTATAGGGAGAAGGTGAATAGGAACTGCAACTGAGAAAAAAAGGAAATTATAATATATCATTCAGAAATGTAGGGTTTATCAAAGGTATTCACTAATAAAGTATATATGCAAACTATCTTTTTTTAGACTACAATTTCGAAAAATATTCTCATTGTAAAAATATCTGATCAAGTAAGTTATAAAGGTCAGTAAGCTGTATTACAGATGGTTTACTCCTGGCGCCGAGAAATCTCCAATTCCTGTTCTGTGACAATATGACACTCTATTACAATATAGAGAGTGTCACTGATGCCACACAAAAAGTAAAAGTAAAATAAAGTTATGAATACAAAACAAGATCAATACCGAAATACTTTCCAGCGGCGAATATGTTCAGAGCTTGTTTTCTCTGGGACTTCGAAATCTTTCATCTTCGTGGCGATGGTTCATAAACTCCTCTAAGATCATAATGACTGTGAATATTATAATATACATATTCACACTAGATAATCCCAAGGGGGAAACAGAGTTAGATACCAGAAGCTGCTAACGTTACATATAAATCTTTAGTCTTCACCCTAACGGGTGATGAACTCCTCTGAGATCCCAATGACTGTTAATATTATAATATACATATTCACAGTATATGATCCCCAGGGGAAAACAAAGTAACAACCAGAATCTGGCGACGTTGCGTATAAATCTTTAGTCTTCGCGCCGATGGGTCACCAACACCTCTGAGGTCAAGTACAGTGTCAATATTATAATATACAAAGTCACAGTATATGAGCTCAAAGGAACGTGAAAAGGATCAATGTTTACTGTATTCTGTCTGTTTCTGAAAACAAGCTGCTGATGTTACAGAAAAAAGGCAAAAACAACCAATAATACTTTTTTCTAAATACAAATGTTTAATTATTGACAAATAGCTACGTATTATAAATATCTACTATGCCATAATCAAACAACGTACAACTCTGGAATATGTTTTGTTGCCGCAAAACAAGAATCGGACGCAAGAAAAGAGAACCTGCATCACATAATAGAGACGTGTAAATAACCCGCAAAAATGAAAGTAATCGAACAACGGGTGTGGTTTATATACTTTTTGGTTATTGAGTAGTCTATGGAAGGAACATGCGGCTCCGCCCATTTAGATGTCACGTTTTACAGTTCACACATGCTCATGTTTTAACTGTTTAACTTGTGCACGCGTTGGAAAAAGTTACAAAATGTGAAGCGGTAAAGGTTTCGATTTTAATCCTAACACGTATAAGGTCCTTAATATGTACATACGTTGGAGAGCTTAAAAACTATTACCCGGCAAACTGTGTCATTTCTATTCTCATGACTAAAAACATCTATTAATTGCCGTAATTCTAAATCGAAGACATTAAAAAAAATATATAGTTCAGAATACAAGAGAAAAAAATATGTGCTTATATTTCTCATCACTATGGTTTTAAATTTTAAAAATGCCAGCATTTGTAAAGCGTACTGCTACCCCTGGAAAGGTGTGCCGGCGCTCGGGGCGTCGGGAAGATTAAGCAAGGTGTAGCCCACAGTGACATAGTGGTAGGCTAATGTGCTGCTGGAGCCGGGAATCGAACTGTGAATGCTGAAGTCAGGTATCATAGCTGCTGCGTCACACTTTTTCCACACTTATATGTTAATTACTGCTAATTAAGTTTTAAACATTGTTAAATTATAACTGATAATACTACTGTTACAGTTAGTTTTTCACTACAAAAAGTATGCATGTCTTTTTAAAATTTTCTTAAAAACAATATAGGTTTCAGGGACATTGTTGTTAGAAATTAGCATTTATAAAACCTTTGAAATTCACTGAAAAAAAACGTAGGTTTTACAGACGTTATAGTTAGAAATTAGCATTTAAAAAACCTTTGAAATTCACTGAAAAGAACAGGTTTCAGGGAAGTTATAGTTAACTGGACATTTCAGTGATGTCACTGACCATGCCATGAATGATGTAATATGTGACGTTATGAGCAGTGCATTGCGGGGGCGCAAGTTATAGTTAGCTGATCTAACTATAACGATGGAATTTCTATGATTTTGCACGAGTGAAAAGTCCAGCTAACTATAATGTCCCCGAAACCTATGTTTTTATTCAGTGAATATATATATACACATATACACATACATATAATTGAATTTTAAGGAGATGTTATCATATTTTACGTGATGTTTGTTGCATGATTCACAGGGCAAACATTTCCAGGGCACGGCTCATGCACGGTCTCCTAGAGCAGAGGCAGACCGTTGGCTCAGCTCTATGTGGTAAATTGATGGCTGGCCCTCCTCTAGCCAAATGCAATGCTTATGACCTTACAATATTCATATCAAATAACACCTAAAACATTGAAAGCCATCTCCGTCAAAGTGGTAAGGATTACGCGATATGTAATCTCATCTATAAAATGATTTAAAACATTTGTTGCTGCACGTGTTTCATTATGTGTGAGGTCATGAGCATTGCATTTGGGGAGGTGTTCTACATTCCTAGGTTTTTACCACATGCTCCTTAGCTCTTTTATGTAGTGCTTTAAACATAAAAGGATCTGAGAGGCTAACACATGTTTGTACCTCCTGAATACATGAGAGGTTTGGTTTTCTATTACATGAAATATATTGACTTGCATCTCTTTGGTGTATGGGCAGTTCTGCATGACTCAATGAATGATTTTTCATATCTGTACACTCCAACATAAGAGGTTTCTGCAAAGTATAGAAACGGTTTAACCCCATCGAAACATAATTCCATCATTATATAAGAGATTGCACCTGTATACCGTCATCTATAACACTCAGAACCTCGATAGTGCACCTCTTTTCTTCATGAGTATATGAAAGTGGTGTTCCCAAAGAGTAATTCCAACCGCAGGGTTTGCTTTCCTAACCCACGCATTTTCTGCATTTCTGACCAATGACTGAAATGTCCAGTGTGCCCCTAATTGAAAGCTTTCCCAAATGCAAATGTCCTTGTCCTTGTAATGGGGTGGTTTTTTAACACCATAATTAAGGTGACCTAGAGTTTTAGGTCACATGGATCTTTCAGCACTTGCCTTAACTCACTAAATGAAATGGACAGCTAACTTTACTGTACAACTAACATGCTAATTACTAAAATCAAATATATATATAGTGTAGTAGTCATTTTAATTAGGTAGGTAAAGGACAATACTTGTGTCATATTACTAAAAAGCACCATGCCACAGGCCTGCTGTTTATTTCAGCACAAATGTAATAATGACATCGGACTACCTCTTGGTGATGAAGCCACGGGAGTCACCAGCAACCCCAGTGTTTAATTTCTTTGGCATCCATCGTGCAGGTCGAGGTCGTGTGTCTATCAGGCATGCGTTATCTCAGCACAGTTGATTAGCAGCCGAGGCGCATACTGTTGAAATCAGCAGTCTTCTTGTCAGATCATTTGGCTGCAATGATTTGTAAGCACGACAAATACCCTCGTAATGCTGCTTCTTGCACATAGGCAGTTAAATCATTTCAGCTGCAAACATTTGCATTAGCATATGATGATAAGGCGTTCAATACAGGGTGGGACGATTTACAGTGATGTTACTTTATTGACTGTTTTAAAAGACTTGATCATGGGTGCTTCAAAGATGATGCGCATCCTTAGCTCTGTGAGGCCAATATGCCATAGGACACGCAGCACACCTCTTTTTAAGTTCTATGGAGCTCAGGCACGCAACACCCATTGGGCTCACCGGGCTTCAGCCGCCCCCCTCCCCCCCGGCCCCTCCCACCCATCGTGTGTGTCAGCTAGGGCTGAGACAGCTTATCAGGCTGGCGACTGTCTAATTGCAGCCACACCAGAGTACTTCACAGGTCTTTAAAAGAGCATTTACTTGATAATGGGGCTTCTCCAGTATTACATCTTTCATAGATTCACATGTTTGTATCTTCCCCGTCGTCATGGTGGGAGTCTCACGGTAACAGAATGACCATAGCAGTATCATAGAGAAGAAAAAACTGCATAGAAAAGCCCATAGGGACTGTAATATTTGGTAACCAGACCTCATCATTGTTTGGTCCAAAAGTCAGCCAATCAGCATTGCTGCCCTGCCCTCACACTCCCCAGCAGAAGCTTCCTGCCTCAGATTTCCAACCGCCTTCATGTGAGAAAGGAGTCTCCCTGAGCTCTGCTCAGTTTACTGTTCCAGTGTGAACTATTGACCTTTGGTTTTTCAACTGTATAATCTTCTGGATTAAGGTATTGTGAGTACCTATTACTTTTGTGATGGCTGAAAGCTCTAAAAAGAGGCTTTTCAGGTCTTGCAGATCCTGTGGAAAGGCCAGGCTTTTCTCTGAAGATCCTCACAAGGACTGCTTATACTGTCTCCATCCAAAGCATGTGGCTAAGGATTGTAAATATTGTAGAACCTTTTCTGCTAAAACTCTGAGGGACAGAGAGGCTCGGCTACTGTTGTGGCTTCAGAAGAAGAAGGCCGCATCAGATTCGGATTCTGGCGAGGACTCTGCTCCTTTGACGCCTAAAAAGAGAAAGGCCTCACATTCTGAGGGAATGGTGGAGTCTAAGAAGGCTAAAGCTAAGGTGAAGGAAGCCTCTTCTCTTCCCCCTACACCCATCAAGAAGTTGTCAGGTCAGAAGGGGGCAGGGTCTGCTCCTTCGACCAGTTCCCTGATTTCTGCTGTAAAATCTGTGGCAAAGACTTCTGCTCCGTCGACGACTTCACCGTCGACGGGAGCTAAGACCGTATCGACGGCGACTACGTCGACGAGCTTGATCTTACCGTCGACGAAGAATCCGTCTACGACGAAAAAACCGTCGACGACACCGTCGACGACAAAATCGGTGTCGAAGTCGTCGACGACCCCGTCGACGGGGATCCCGTCGACGACGGTTCCGCCGACGATGGTTTTAGTGACGACGATGACTCCGTCGACGACGTCTCTGTCGACGACGAGTGTAATTTCAACGGCAAAGGCGTTCAAATCACCTCAATCGAAGACTTTGATATCCTTTCGCTCATTTCAGTCTTCAAAAGGTTCAGCAACCATCAGCAAATCTGCAGAATTCACGTCGTGGGCGCAGATTTCGCCTCTGCCTCCATCTTCCTTGCTGGAGCAGGATTCAGAAGGAGAGGAGTCGTCTGGAGTGGCCTACAGTCCTTCGCAACTTAAAATAAAGAGCCAGGCCCAGATGATGAGGAGGTGTTTTCCTTTAAGGAGACGGCTCAGTCTCAATCTACAAGATATGAATCCTTTCAGGAGACTTGTGACTATACTGAGGACGAGGAGCAGCAGGAGGAGTCGCGAGAGGAGTCGCGAGAAGAGTCAATCTCCATTCCTACGGCTTTGGTTTCTGACCTAAGGTTCATGATTGACGACTATTATCGTCGTTTCCCAGAGGCGAATAAGCCTATACCATCTACACAGGCGCCTGCTTCACAGCCTCCAAGAGCCCATTCTACTCCTCACATGCAGCCAGTGAGGTCACCTCCAGTGGTCACGATCAGGCATGACCTTACGGACACTGACGAGGATGAGCAACCCGAGGAAGGTGAAATCCTTCAAGAGCCTATAGTAGGGCAGGAATGGCATGAATACGTTTTGCCGTCCCATCCTACACCTACTCCTCCGCCAACCACTTCTCCTCCTCAGGATATCGGAGGTTTTCATGACATTATGGAAAAAGCGGCTAAGAGGTTTGACCTGGACATGGAGGTCAAAGAATCTGAATGTTTCTTATATGATTTTAAGGATGACGCCAGAAAGTCTGCTCGCTCAATCCCGATCATTCCTCACCTGTGGGATGAAGGTCTAAAGATTTTGAAGACGCCGGCTTCCATTGCAGTTTCGGTTCCTAGAATCGAAAAGAAGAATAGAGCTCCAGAGTCTTCTCCGGCCTGCCTGATAGGTCACCCGAGACCGGAGTCGGTGGTGACACAAGCGGCTCAAAGAAATTCCAAGAACCCAGTGGCTACTTCTATGGTGCCGCCAGACAAAGAGGGAAGGAGAATGGATGGAGCCGGGAAGAGGTTTGCAGTCATGGCAGCCTCCACTATTGAAGCGGCCAATGCGATGGCCTTGATTAGCCGTTTTAACAGGCAAATGTGGTCGGATTTGGCAACACTTATGGCTGCACTCCCAGAGGATAAAAAAGAGGAAGCGGCTGCTATTTTCCGTGATGGGGCAAAGTCGGCCACGGAATCCATTGATGTTGCCATGGATGTTTCTTCTATGGCCTTCAGACAGATGGCAGGAGCAGTTTCTCTCCGAAGACAGGGTTGGCTGAAGGCTACATCATTCCGTCCGGAGGTACAGGCGAAGATTATCGACATGCCTTTCGATGGCGAAAATCTATTCGGCAAACATGTTGATGAGGCGCTACAGGGCATCAAGTCCGATACGGACACCGCTAGGGCGCTAGGATCACTTCAGCAAGGAAGGTTCCAGTCCTTTCGTAAGCGAGGTGGAAGGGGCCAGTTTACTCAGAGATCTTCATTTCCATCCAATAGATATCAGCCTTATAACCAGCAGGGATATAAGCAATACAACGCAGGCAATCAATATAGGCCTTCAAATTCCTCTTTCCAGCAACAACCAGGAGGCAGGTCTTCCAATAGAGGAAGGAACCAACAATCTAACAGGCGACAATGATCTACTGCTGGCGCTCCCCACACAACAGATCCCGGAAAACGACAATTTTCTGTCTCTCTTCTTCGACAATTGGATGTCCATAACATCGGACAAATGGGTTTTGGATGTAATAAGCAAAGGCCATACCCTGGAGTTTATGCAAATACCACCAGATCATCCCCCGGTGCTCAGACAACATCAATATCGTCAGGAACTGCAAAAGGAAGTCCATTCACTTTTGCAGAAGGGGGCTATAGAGGAAGTACCTCAACAACACCGAGGGAAAGGCTTCTATTCGCATTTCTTCCTCATCAAAAAGAAGCAAACTACGAAGTGGAGACAGGTATTGGATTTAAGGGATTTGAATCAATATATAAAGAAAATTCCCTTCCGAATGCTCTCGTTACAGGAGATCCTCCTACTGTTAAGAAGGAAAGACTTCATGGCTTCGTTGGACCTCATGGATGCATACTTCCATATTCCAATCCATCCGAAGCACAGGAACTACCTAAGATTTGCCGTGGAGAGTCGCCATTTCCAATTCAAAGTGTTACTATTCGGCCTCAAGTCGGCCCCGAGGGTGTTTAACAAATGCATGGCCCCGGTGGCGGCCCACTTAAGATTGAAGGGGCATTGCATTTACCCATATCTGGACGACTGGCTGGTGACAGGTCCATCATTCACAGGAGCCAGAAGGGCCCTTCAGTGCTGCATCCGCCTTTTCCATCGGTTAGGATTAAGGACCAACTTGGAAAAGTCTTCCATGATTCCAAATCAGGGCATTCAATTCCTGGGAGCTTGGATATGCACCAAGGAAACAAAAGCATACCCTTCCGAGGAAAGGATGGCAAAGATAATGAGCCTTGCAACATCCCTTCAAACAAAAAGGTGCACTTCTGTGCGGATGTACAAATCATTGTTGGGGATGATGTCCTCCTGCATCCCACTGGTTCCAAACTGCCGTCTTCGAATGAGACCCTTGCAGGAACATCTGGACGAGCAGTGGGTTCAATCCAAAGGAACCTTCGAAGATCGGATTGTCATCACTCATCGTATGAAGGTGGGGATGTCATGGTGGAAGGTTCTGAAGAACTTGAATCAGGGTCTCAACTTTGCACCTCAAGATCACAAATACGTGATGACGACAGACGCTTCGTTACAAGGATGGGGCGCGCACCTCCAAGAGCTGGAGATCCAGGGCCACTGGTCAGAGTGGGAAGCACAGCTTCACATAAATATGTTGGAACTCAAAGCGGTGTTCCTGGGACTTCAAGCTTTCCTGCCCAGAATCCAGAACTCGTCGGTGCTCATTCAAACAGACAGCACCACGACTATGTTTTATCTTCTGAAGCAAGGAGGAACAAGATCCAAACCCCTTTCTGCGCTGGCGCAAAGAAATTGGAAATGGCTGATAAAACACAACATTTCTATTCATGTGCAGCATATCCAGGGCATCCTCAACACACGAGCAGATGGCCTCAGTCGCACGACGAGTGTCTTGCACGAGTGGGAGTTGAACGACATTCAGCTGCGCAGAGTATTCCAAAGATGGGGCACACCAACGTTCGATTTGTTCGCAACCCGGGACAATTCGAAATTCGCTCAGTTTGCGTCCAGGTACCCTGGGAGACGCGTTTCACATGGACTGGACGGGAATGTTCGCTTATGCGTCCCCGCCAATTCCTTTAATACCACGAGTGATTCGCAAAATGAGATCAGAGCCATGTCACGTCATCCTGATAGCACCGGCTTGGCCGAGGCAGGCATGGTTTTCAGACCTACTGCAGATGTCGAAAGGCAACAGGGTGCAATTCCCAACGTTCCAGAGTCTCATAACAATGAGCAACGGACAAATTCTGCATCCGGACCTAGCATCGCTAAAATTATCCGCATGGAACCTCATGAGCGGGAATTTCAAGCCTTGAGTATTCCACAAGACTGCAGACAAATACTTTCGCAATCTACAGCTATGTCAACCAACAAGTCATACACAGCCAAATGGACACGTTTCTGTCACTGGTGTACCAGTCAAAGTCTACATCCGTTGACGGTAGCCCCAGAAGGTATTCTGCCTTACCTGTTGTCGTTATCAAAAGCAGGTCGGTCTCATGCTTCGCTGAAGGTGCATTTGGCAGCAATTTCACGATTTAGAAGAATTCCGGGTGAGCCGTCCCTCTTGTCTCACAGACTGATTAAGGAGTTTGTTAAAGGACTCTTTAGAGCCTTTCCACCCATTTTACGTCCGCCAGTACCCTGGCATCTCAATACAGTCTTGACGCAGCTTATGAGACCACCATTTGAGCCTATACACAAGACAGACTTACAATTCTTATCTTGGAAGACAGCACTGCTGCTAACTCTAACCTCGGTGAGGAGAGTTAGCGAAATTCAAGCCTTTTCAGTGGAAGAGCCTTTTCTGCAATTTCGACAGGACAGGGTAATACTACGGACAAATCCTAGGTTCATACCCAAGGTCCCTACTTTTTTAGGTTTCGACCTGGCGATCTGCGCAAGCAGTTCGCGCAGGTGAAATCTTTTGTTTACCATATTGGCTATTGGAACGTCCCCCACCTCCCATTGGCTAGCTCCATAAATGGAGGCTAGCCATTGGGAGCCAGATCTGTCCGTCAAGGCCGGACCAGATTCGGGGGCGTTCCCACGATTTTTTCCCTCTCCGCCTCTGCGATGTCGTCATCGCGGCGGTGGGCGGAGTTTCATTTTTTTCCCTTCTGTGTTTGTTTTGGTCATTCCATGCGAGGAAGCCCAGGTGAGTGCTTGTTTTTTAGTGGTGGAGCACGTGAATTGACTGTACATTAGTTAAAAATACATGATGAAGACACAGGCCACGATCTGGCTGTTCATCAAGTGCATGGGCGCTAAAACTAATTTTTGCCCCTTTATTTGTAGTGAGGACTACGCAGTGGTTGTCTGATGTGAAATTGCTCGGCTGATCCCCTTTGTTGCAGCATGCATAACTTTTCATTCTTTCAGTTCGACTTTACAGTCCGTTTTAATAATGTCCTTAAAACTGCGGGTGTTCAGTACCCAAACGGCCTAAATAGACTCGTATGGGCTAAGCATCTCGTGCCCCTCGTGAGACACTTGTAAAACTGCTCATAAGATTTGCAACAGGGAGTTTTTTCATGGTTTGGCATTTTTCGTAATGCATTACAGTTGAATTTATATAGCGCTTCATATCCTAACCACACTGCAAAGCGCTGAAGAGCATCATAGAGAGTGCAGAGTGGAGAGTGCATAGGGAGTGCAGAGTGCATGGAGAGTGCAGAGTGCATGGAGAGTGCAGAGTGCATGGAGAGTGCAGAGTGCATGGAGAGTGCAGAGTGCATGGAGAGTGCAGAGTGCATGGAGAGTGCATAGGGAGTGGAGAGTGCATAGGGAGTGGAGAGTGCATAGGGAGTGCAGAGTGCATAGAGAGTGCAGAATGGAGAGTGCATAGGGAGTGCACAGGGAGTGGAGAGTGCACAGGGAGTGGAGAGTGCACAGGGAGTGGAGAGTGCATAGGGAGTGGAGAGTGCATAGCGAGTGGAGAGTGCATAGGGAGTGCAGAGTGGAGAGTGCATAGGGAGTGCAGAGTGGATAGAGAGTGCAGAGTGGATAGAGAGTGGAGAGTGCATAGGGAGTGGAGAGTGCATAGGGAGTGGAGAGTGCATAGGGAGTGGAGAGTGCATAGGGAGTGGAGAGTGCATAGGGAGTGGAGAGTGCATAGGGAGTGGAGAGTGCATAGAGAGTGGAGAGTGCATAGAGAGTGCAGAGTGGAGAGGGCATAGGGAGTGGAGAGTGCATAGGGAGTGGAGAGTGCATAGGGAGTGGAGAGTGCATAGGGAGTGGAGAGTGCATAGGGAGTGGAGAGTGCATAGTGCATAGGGACTGCAGAGTGCATAGGGAGTGCAGAGTGGGGAGTGGAGAGTGCATAGGGAGTGGAGAGTGCATAGGGAGTGGAGAGTGCATAGGGAGTGCAGAGTGGAGAGTGCATAGGGAGTGCAGAGTGGATAGAGAGTGCAGAGTGGATAGAGAGTGGAGAGTGCATAGGGAGTGGAGAGTGCATAGGGAGTGGAGAGTGCATAGGGAGTGGAGAGTGGAGAGTGCATAGGGAGTGGAGAGTGGAGAGTGCATAGGGAGTGGAGAGTGGAGAGTGCATAGGGAGTGAAGAGTGGAGAGTGCATAGGGAGTGCAGAGTGCATAGGGAGTGGAGAGTGGAGAGTGCATAGGGAGTGCAGAGTGCATAGGGAGTGGAGAGTGGAGAGTGCATAGGGAGTGGAGAGTGCATAGGGAGTGGAGAGTGGAGAGTGCATAGGGAGTGGAGAGTGCATAGGGAGTGGAGAGTGCATAGGGAGTGGAGAGTGCATAGGGAGTGGAGAGTGGATAGGGAGTGCAGAGTGGAGAGTGGATAGGGAGTGCAGAGTGGATAGAGAGTGGAGAGTGCATAGGGAGTGGAGAGTGCATAGGGAGTGGAGAGTGCATAGGGAGTGGAGAGTGGAGAGTGCATAGGGAGTGGAGAGTGCATAGGGAGTGGAGAGTGGAGAGTGCATAGGGAGTGGAGAGTGCATAGGGAGTGCAGAGTGCAGAGTGCATAGGGAGTGGAGAGTGCATAGGGAGTGGAGAGTGCATAGGGAGTGGAGAGTGCATAGGGAGTGGAGAGTGCATAGGGAGTGGAGAGTGCATAGGGAGTGGAGAGTGCATAGGGAGTGGAGAGTGCATAGTGCATAGGGACTGCAGAGTGCATAGGGAGTGCAGAGTGGGGAGTGGAGAGTGCATAGGGAGTGGAGAGTGCATAGGGAGTGGAGAGTGCATAGGGAGTGGAGAGTGCATAGGGAGTGGAGAGTGCAGGTGAAATCTTTTGTTTACCATATTGGCTATTGGAACGTCCCCCACCTCCCATTGGCTAGCTCCATAAATGGAGGCTAGCCATTGGGAGCCAGATCTGTCCGTCAAGGCCGGACCAGATTCGGGGGCGTTCCCACGATTTTTTCCCTCTCCGCCTCTGCGATGTCGTCATCGCGGCGGTGGGCAGAGTTTCGTTTTTTTCCCTTCTGTGTTTGTTTTGGTCATTCCATGCGAGGAAGCCCAGGTGAGTGCTTGTTTTTTAGTGGTGGAGCACGTGAATTGACTGTACATTAGTTAAAAATACATGATGAAGACACAGGCCACGATCTGGCTGTTCATCAAGTGCATGGGCGCTAAAACTAATTTTTGCCCCTTTATTTGTAGTGAGGACTACGCAGTGGTTTGTCTGATGTGAAATTGCTCGGCTGATCCCCTTTGTTGCAGCATGCATAACTTTTCATTCTTTCAGTTCGACTTTACAGTCCGTTTTAATAATGTCCTTAAAACTGCGGGTGTTCAGTACCCAAACGGCCTAAATAGACTCGTATGGGCTAAGCATCTCGTGCCCCTCGTGAGACACTTGTAAAACTGCTCATAAGATTTGCAACAGGGAGTTTTTTCATGGTTTGGCATTTTTCGTAATGCATTACAGTTGAATTTATATAGCGCTTCATATCCTAACCACACTGCAAAGCGCTGAAGAGCATCATAGAGAGTGCAGAGTGGAGAGTGCATAGGGAGTGCAGAGTGCATGGAGAGTGCAGAGTGCATGGAGAGTGCAGAGTGCATGGAGAGTGCAGAGTGCATGGAGAGTGCAGAGTGCATGGAGAGTGCATAGGGAGTGGAGAGTGCATAGGGAGTGGAGAGTGCATAGGGAGTGGAGAGTGCATAGGGAGTGCAGAGTGCATAGAGAGTGCGGAATGGAGAGTGCATAGGGAGTGCACAGGGAGTGGAGAGTGCACAGGGAGTGGAGAGTGCACAGGGAGTGGAGAGTGCATAGGGAGTGGAGAGTGCATAGCGAGTGGAGAGTGCATAGGGAGTGCAGAGTGGAGAGTGCATAGGGAGTGCAGAGTGGATAGAGAGTGCAGAGTGGATAGAGAGTGGAGAGTGCATAGGGAGTGGAGAGTGCATAGGGAGTGGAGAGTGCATAGGGAGTGGAGAGTGCATAGGGAGTGGAGAGTGCATAGGGAGTGGAGAGTGCATAGGGAGTGGAGAGTGCATAGGGAGTGGAGAGTGCATAGAGAGTGGAGAGTGCATAGAGAGTGCAGAGTGGAGAGGGCATAGGGAGTGGAGAGTGCATAGGGAGTGGAGAGTGCATAGGGAGTGGAGAGTGCATAGGGAGTGGAGAGTGCATAGGGAGTGGAGAGTGCATAGTGCATAGGGACTGCAGAGTGCATAGGGAGTGCAGAGTGGGGAGTGGAGAGTGCATAGGGAGTGGAGAGTGCATAGGGAGTGGAGAGTGCATAGGGAGTGCAGAGTGGAGAGTGCATAGGGAGTGCAGAGTGGATAGAGAGTGCAGAGTGGATAGAGAGTGGAGAGTGCATAGGGAGTGGAGAGTGCATAGGGAGTGGAGAGTGCATAGGGAGTGGAGAGTGGAGAGTGCATAGGGAGTGGAGAGTGGAGAGTGCATAGGGAGTGGAGAGTGGAGAGTGCATAGGGAGTGAAGAGTGGAGAGTGCATAGGGAGTGCAGAGTGCATAGGGAGTGGAGAGTGGAGAGTGCATAGGGAGTGCAGAGTGCATAGGGAGTGGAGAGTGGAGAGTGCATAGGGAGTGGAGAGTGCATAGGGAGTGGAGAGTGGAGAGTGCATAGGGAGTGGAGAGTGCATAGGGAGTGGAGAGTGCATAGGGAGTGGAGAGTGCATAGGGAGTGGAGAGTGCATAGGGAGTGGAGAGTGGATAGGGAGTGCAGAGTGGAGAGTGGATAGGGAGTGCAGAGTGGATAGAGAGTGGAGAGTGCATAGGGAGTGGAGAGTGCATAGGGAGTGGAGAGTGCATAGGGAGTGGAGAGTGGAGAGTGCATAGGGAGTGGAGAGTGCATAGGGAGTGGAGAGTGGAGAGTGCATAGGGAGTGGAGAGTGCATAGGGAGTGCAGAGTGCAGAGTGCATAGGGAGTGGAGAGTGCATAGGGAGTGGAGAGTGCATAGGGAGTGGAGAGTGCATAGGGAGTGGAGAGTGCATAGGGAGTGGAGAGTGCATAGGGAGTGCAGAGTGCATAGTGCATAGGGACTGCAGAGTGGATAGAGAGTGCAGAGTGGATAGAGAGTGGAGAGTGGATAGGGAGTGGAGAGTGCATAGGGAGTGGAGAGTGCATAGGGAGTGGAGAGTGCATAGGGAGTGGAGAGTGCATAGGGAGTGGAGAGTGCATAGAGAGTGGAGAGTGCATAGAGAGTGCAGAGTGGAGAGTGCATAGGGAGTGGAGAGTGCATAGGGAGTGGAGAGTGCATAGGGAGTGGAGAGTGCATAGGGAGTGGAGAGTGCATAGGGAGTGGAGAGTGCATAGGGACTGCAGAGTGCATAGGGAGTGCAGAGTGGGGAGTGGGGAGTGCATAGGGAGTGGAGAGTGCATAGGGAGTGGAGAGTGCATAGGGAGTGGAGAGTGCATAGGGAGTGGAGAGTGGAGAGTGCATAGGGAGTGGAGAGTGGAGAGTGCATAGGGAGTGGAGAGTGGAGAGTGCATAGGGAGTGAAGAGTGGAGAGTGCATAGGGAGTGCAGAGTGCATAGGGAGTGGAGAGTGGAGAGTGCATAGGGAGTGCAGAGTGCATAGGGAGTGGAGAGTGGAGAGTGCATAGGGAGTGGAGAGTGCATAGGGAGTGGAGAGTGGAGAGTGCATAGGGAGTGGAGAGTGCATAGGGAGTGGAGAGTGCATAGGGAGTGGAGAGTGCATAGGGAGTGGAGAGTGCATAGGGAGTGGAGAGTGCATAGGGAGTGGAGAGTGGATAAGGAGTGCAGAGTGGAGAGTGGATAGGGAGTGCAGAGTGGATAGAGAGTGGAGAGTGCATAGGGAGTGGAGAGTGCATAGGGAGTGGAGAGTGCATAGGGAGTGGAGAGTGGAGAGTGCATAGGGAGTGGAGAGTGCATAGGGAGTGGAGAGTGGAGAGTGCATAGGGAGTGGAGAGTGCATAGGGAGTGCAGAGTGGAGAGTGCATAGGGAGTGGAGAGTGGAGAGTGCATAGGGAGTGGAGAGTGCATAGGGAGTGGAGAGTGGAGAGTGCATAGGGAGTGGAGAGTGCATAGGGAGTGGAGAGTGCATAGGGAGTGCAGAGTGCATAGGGAGTGCAGAGTGCATAGTGCATAGGGACTGCAGAGTGCATAGGGAGTGCAGAGTGGGGAGTGGAGAGTGCATAGGGAGTGCAGAGTGCATAGGGAGTGCAGAGTGCATAGGGAGTGCAGAGTGGAGAGTGCATAGGGAGTGGAGAGTGCATAGGGAGTGGAGAGTGGAGAGTGCATAGGGAGTGGAGAGTGGAGAGTGCATAGGGAGTGGAGAGTGCATAGGGAGTGGAGAGTGCATAGGGAGTGCAGAGTGGAGAGTGCATAGGGAGTGCAGAGTGGAGAGGGCATAGGGAGTGGAGAGTGCATAGGGAGTGCAGAGTGGAGAGCGCATAGGGAGTGGAGAGTGCATAGGGAGTGGAGAGTGCATAGGGAGTGGAGAGTGCATAGGGAGTGGAGAGTGGAGAGTGCATAGGGAGTGGAGAGTGCATAGGGAGTGGAGAGTGGAGAGTGCATAGGGAGTGGAGAGTGGAGAGTGCATAGGGAGTGGAGAGTGGAGAGTGCATAGGGAGTGGAGAGTGGAGAGTGCATAGGGAGTGGAGAGTGCATAGGGAGTGGAGAGTGCATAGGGAGTGGAGAGTGCATAGGGAGTGGAGAGTGGATAGGGAGTGCAGAGTGGAGAGTGCATAGGGAGTGCAGAGTGGAGAGTGCATAGGGAGTGCAGAGTGCATAGGGAGTGGAGAGTGGAGAGTGCATAGGGAGTGGAGAGTGCATAGGGAGTGGAGAGTGGAGAGTGCATAGGGAGTGGAGAGTGCATAGGGAGTGGAGAGTGCATAGGGAGTGGAGAGTGCATAGGGAGTGGAGAGTGCATAGGGAGTGGAGAGTGGATAGGGAGTGCAGAGTGGAGAGTGCATAGGGAGTGCAGAGTGGAGAGTGCATAGGGAGTGCAGAGTGGAGAGTGCATAGGGAGTGCAGAGTGGAGAGTGCATAGGGAGTGCAGAGTGGATAGAGAGTGGAGAGTGCATAGGGAGTGGAGAGTGGATAGGGAGTGGAGAGTGCATAGGGAGTGGAGAGTGGAGAGTGCATAGGGAGTGGAGAGTGCATAGGGAGTGCAGAGTGGAGAGTGCATAGGGAGTGGAGAGTGGAGAGTGCATAGGGAGTGGAGAGTGCATAGGGAGTGCAGAGTGCATAGGGAGTGCAGAGTGGAGAGTGCATAGGGAGTGGAGAGTGGAGAGTGCATAGGGAGTGGAGAGTGCATAGGGAGTGGAGAGTGGAGAGTGCATAGGGAGTGGAGAGTGCATAGGGAGTGGAGAGTGGAGAGTGCATAGGGAGTGGAGAGTGGAGAGTGCATAGGGAGTGGAGAGTGCATAGGGAGTGGAGAGTGCATAGGGAGTGGAGAGTGGAGAGTGCATAGGGAGTGGAGAGTGGAGAGTGCATAGGGAGTGGAGAGTGGAGAGTGCATAGGGAGTGGAGAGTGCATAGGGAGTGGAGAGTGGAGAGTGCATAGGGAGTGGAGAGTGGAGAGTGCATAGGGAGTGGAGAGTGCATAGGGAGTGGAGAGTGCATAGGGAGTGGAGAGTGGAGAGTGCATAGGGAGTGGAGAGTGCATAGGGAGTGGAGAGTGCATAGGGAGTGGAGAGTGCATAGGGAGTGGAGAGTGCATAGGGAGTGGAGAGTGCATAGGGAGTGCAGAGTGCATAGCGAGTGCAGAGTGCATAGCGAGTGCAGAGTGCATAGGGAGTGCAGAGTGCATAGGGAGTGGAGAGTGCATAGGGAGTGCAGAGTGGAGAGTGCATAGGGAGTGCAGAGTGGATAGAGAGTGCAGAGTGGATAGAGAGTGCAGAGTGCATAGGGAGTGGAGAGTGCATAGGGAGTGGAGAGTGCATAGGGAGTGGAGAGTGCATAGGGAGTGGAGAGTGCATAGGGAGTGGAGAGTGCATAGGGAGTGGAGAGTGCATAGGGAGTGGAGAGTGCATAGGGAGTGGAGAGTGGATAGGGAGTGCAGAGTGGAGAGTGCATAGGGAGTGCAGAGTGGAGAGTGCATAGGGAGTGCAGAGTGCATAGGGAGTGGAAAGTGGAGAGTGCATAGGGAGTGGAGAGTGCATAGGGAGTGGAGAGTGGAGAGTGCATAGGGAGTGGAGAGTGCATAGGGAGTGGAGAGTGCATAGGGAGTGGAGAGTGCATAGGGAGTGGAGAGTGCATAGGGAGTGGAGAGTGGATAGGGAGTGCAGAGTGGAGAGTGCATAGGGAGTGCAGAGTGGAGAGTGCATAGGGAGTGCAGAGTGGAGAGTGCATAGGGAGTGCAGAGTGGAGAGTGCATAGGGAGTGCAGAGTGGATAGAGAGTGGAGAGTGCATAGGGAGTGGAGAGTGGATAGGAAGTGGAGAGTGCATAGGGAGTGGAGAGTGGAGAGTGCATAGGGAGTGGAGAGTGCATAGGGAGTGCAGAGTGGAGAGTGCATAGGGAGTGGAGAGTGGAGAGTGCATAGGGAGTGGAGAGTGCATAGGGAGTGCAGAGTGCATAGGGAGTGCAGAGTGGAGAGTGCATAGGGAGTGGAGAGTGCATAGGGAGTGGAGAGTGCATAGGGAGTGGAGAGTGGAGAGTGCATAGGGAGTGGAGAGTGCATAGGGAGTGGAGAGTGGAGAGTGCATAGGGAGTGGAGAGTGGAGAGTGCATAGGGAGTGGAGAGTGGAGAGTGCATAGGGAGTGGAGAGTGCATAGGGAGTGGAGAGTGGAGAGTGCATAGGGAGTGGAGAGTGGAGAGTGCATAGGGAGTGGAGAGTGGAGAGTGCATAGGGAGTGGAGAGTGCATAGGGAGTGGAGAGTGGAGAGTGCATAGGGAGTGGAGAGTGGAGAGTGCATAGGGAGTGGAGAGTGCATAGGGAGTGGAGAGTGCATAGGGAGTGGAGAGTGCATAGGGAGTGGAGAGTGCATAGGGAGTGGAGAGTGCATAGGGAGTGGAGAGTGCATAGGGAGTGGAGAGTGCATAGGGAGTGCAGAGTGCATAGCGAGTGCAGAGTGCATAGCGAGTGCAGAGTGCATAGGGAGTGCAGAGTGCATAGGGAGTGGAGAGTGCATAGGGAGTGCAGAGTGGAGAGTGCATAGGGAGTGCAGAGTGGATAGAGAGTGCAGAGTGGATAGAGAGTGGAGAGTGCATAGGGAGTGGAGAGTGCATAGGGAGTGGAGAGTGCATAGGGAGTGGAGAGTGCATAGGGAGTGGAGAGTGCATAGGGAGTGGAGAGTGCATAGGGAGTGGAGAGTGCATAGGGAGTGGAGAGTGCATAGAGAGTGGAGAGTGCATAGAGAGTGCAGAGTGGAGAGTGCATAGGGAGTGGAGAGTGCATAGGGAGTGGAGAGTGCATAGGGAGTGGAGAGTGCATAGGGAGTGGAGAGTGCATAGTGCATAGGGACTGCAGAGTGCATAGGGAGTGCAGAGTGGGGAGTGGAGAGTGCATAGGGAGTGGAGAGTGCATAGGGAGTGGAGAGTGCATAGGGAGTGGAGAGTGCATAGGGAGTGGAGAGTGCATAGGGAGTGGAGAGTGCATAGGGAGTGGAGAGTGGAGAGTGCATAGGGAGTGGAGAGTGGAGAGTGCATAGGGAGTGAAGAGTGGAGAGTGCATAGGGAGTGCAGAGTGCATAGGGAGTGGAGAGTGGAGAGTGCATAGGGAGTGGAGAGTGGAGAGTGCATAGGGAGTGGAGAGTGCATAGGGAGTGGAGAGTGGAGAGTGCATGGAGAGTGGAGAGTGCATAGGGAGTGGAGAGTGCATAGGGAGTGGAGAGTGCATAGGGAGTGGAGAGTGCATAGGGAGTGGAGAGTGCATAGGGAGTGGAGAGTGCATAGGGAGTGGAGAGTGGATAGGGAGTGCAGAGTGGAGAGTGGATAGGGAGTGCAGAGTGGATAGAGAGTGGAGAGTGCATAGGGAGTGGAGAGTGCATAGGGAGTGGAGAGTGCATAGGGAGTGGAGAGTGGAGAGTGCATAGGGAGTGGAGAGTGCATAGGGAGTGGAGAGTGCATAGGGAGTGGAGAGTGGAGAGTGCATAGGGAGTGGAGAGTGCATAGGGAGTGCAGAGTGGAGAGTGCATAGGGAGTGGAGAGTGCATAGGGAGTGGAGAGTGCATAGGGAGTGGAGAGTGCATAGGGAGTGGAGAGTGCATAGGGAGTGGAGAGTGCATAGGGAGTGCAGAGTGCATAGTGCATAGGGACTGCAGAGTGGATAGAGAGTGCAGAGTGGATAGAGAGCGGAGAGTGGATAGGGAGTGGAGAGTGCATAGGGAGTGGAGAGTGCATAGGGAGTGGAGAGTGCATAGGGAGTGGAGAGTGCATAGGGAGTGGAGAGTGCATAGGGAGTGGAGAGTGCATAGGGAGTGGAGAGTGCATAGAGAGTGGAGAGTGCATAGAGAGTGCAGAGTGGAGAGGGCATAGGGAGTGGAGAGTGCATAGGGAGTGGAGAGTGCATAGGGAGTGGAGAGTGCATAGGGAGTGGAGAGTGCATAGGGAGTGGAGAGTGCATAGTGCATAGGGACTGCAGAGTGCATAGGGAGTGCAGAGTGGGGAGTGGAGAGTGCATAGGGAGTGGAGAGTGCATAGGGAGTGGAGAGTGCATAGGGAGTGCAGAGTGGAGAGTGCATAGGGAGTGCAGAGTGGATAGAGAGTGCAGAGTGGATAGAGAGTGGAGAGTGCATAGGGAGTGGAGAGTGCATAGGGAGTGGAGAGTGCATAGGGAGTGGAGAGTGGAGAGTGCATAGGGAGTGGAGAGTGGAGAGTGCATAGGGAGTGGAGAGTGGAGAGTGCATAGGGAGTGAAGAGTGGAGAGTGCATAGGGAGTGCAGAGTGCATAGGGAGTGGAGAGTGGAGAGTGCATAGGGAGTGCAGAGTGCATAGGGAGTGGAGAGTGGAGAGTGCATAGGGAGTGGAGAGTGCATAGGGAGTGGAGAGTGGAGAGTGCATAGGGAGTGGAGAGTGCATAGGGAGTGGAGAGTGCATAGGGAGTGCAGAGTGCATAGGGAGTGCAGAGTGGAGAGTGCATAGGGAGTGGAGAGTGCATAGGGAGTGGAGAGTGGAGAGTGCATAGGGAGTGGAGAGTGGAGAGTGCATAGGGAGTGGAGAGTGCATAGGGAGTGCAGAGTGCAGAGTGGATAGGGAGGGCAGAGTGGATAGGGAGTGGAGAGTGCATAGGGAGTGGAGAGTGCATAGGGAGTGGAGAGTGGAGAGTGCATAGTGAGTGGAGAGTGCATAGGGAGTGGAGAGTGGAGAGTGCATAGTGAGTGGAGAGTGCATAGGGAGTGCAGAGTGGAGAGTGCATAGGGAGTGCAGAGTGGAGAGTGCATAGGGAGTGCAGAGTGGAGAGTGCATAGGGAGTGCAGAGTGGAGAGTGCATAGGGAGTGCAGAGTGCATAGGGAGTGCAGAGTGGATAGGGAGTGCAGAGTGCATAGGGAGTGCAGAGTGGAGAGTGCATAGGGAGTGGAGAGTGCAGAGTGCATAGGGAGTGGAGAGTGCAGAGTGCATAGGGAGTGCAGAGTGCATAGGGAGTGCAGAGTGCATAGGGAGTGCAGAGTGCATAGGGAGTGCAGAGTGGAGAGTGCATAGGGAGTGCAGAGTGCATAGGGAGTGGAGAGTGGATAGGGAGTGGAGAGTGGATAGGGAGTGGAGAGTGCATAGGGAGTGGAGAGTGGAGAGTGCATAGGGAGTGCAGAGTGGAGAGTGCATAGGGAGTGCAGAGTGGAGAGTGCATAGGGAGTGCAGAGTGGATAGGGAGTGCAGAGTGCATAGGGAGTGGAGAGTGGATAGGGAGTGGAGAGTGGATAGGGAGTGGAGAGTGGATAGGGAGTGCAGAGTGCATAGGGAGTGCAGAGTGGAGAGTGCATAGGGAGTGCAGAGTGGATAGAGAGTGGAGAGTGCATCCCCTCTACTGCTCTTCTATGGACACTTGTACTTCTTCTACTTCTCCACCAGCACAGTGTGTGTTTCCACTCGCCCGTGGCACTGGAGACTGAAGCACATCCTTCTTAGGGTGACCACCGTCTAGCTGGTCATTATGGACACTCTTTCCAGTTCTGTACTTTTATGTGATCACACTATGCATTATGGGGGGTGTAGTGTTGTTTTGATTCCATTAGAACACAGCTGAAAACAATGATTTGTAGATAAAAACTCTAGTCCCACTAAATCTTGGAAGTGCTTATTCACACACACACACATGCATGCACGCACATATGCAAACACACTCTCTCTCCCTCAACAGGTGCACTACCTCCTCACAAGCACGGACAGCAAGCGTCGCCTTAATGTGCCACCCCAGCACGGTTTAACCCCCTCAGCTGTCAATTGGCCGTCTGTCAGGTGACACCTGCAGACCAGACTCTGAATTTCTTCAGTGAAATCCAGTAGGGTACAATAGGTCTTACATTTGCAAGAGATTAAGCTGTTGGCAATGTAAATGACAATGCCATTTATTTATCTGTTTTCAAAACCAACACATAAATAAAAATTTTGTCATTTACAATGCCAATAGCTCTAACTTTGGCAAAGGCGAAACCGTTGCATTGTAAATGCTTGTTTCACTTGAATGAGCCTATTATTTTGCCTACCTTCTTCAACAATCCTTCATCTGAGGCAGAGAGAGCGCTGCACTCTCTAGACATTGCTAGATGTTTGAAATTCTACATCGAACGAACGAAGACTTTCCGCAAATCAAAACAATTATTCATTGCATTTGAAGGGCAGAGGAAAGGGCTACCTCTGTCAAGACTGAGTATCGCCAGATGGATATCATCGGCTATCACTAAGTGCCATGAGAAAGCTGGAAAAACACTTATCTCCAGAGTGACTGCTCATTCCACAAGAAAGATGGCTACATCGATAGCCCTGTTTTCAGGAGTGTCTCTACCTGACATTTGCAGAGCAGCGACTTGGAAGAGTGTGCATTCATTTACCAAGCACTACTGTCTCGACACTGCGTGGAAGGAGGACACGGCAGTGGGGCAAGCTGTTCTGAAACGTCTGTTTCAATAAGGTATTCTATGTTGCTCTTTTAATATTCTATACAATGTGTAGCGGTATATGTATATATATATATATTTTTTTATATCTAGAGGTAGAATCTGATTTGTTTATACATGGTTTTATATTCTTATTTGCCCAATGTATTTTCAGATCATGTTATAACGATATTTCAGCTGCAGAACTTCCTTCTGGGTTCTATCCTGGAAACGCTGCAGGCTTTGTGGGTACTACTTACTACTCTGATGCAAGCATGTGAATCTATGAAAGATGTAATACTGGAGAAGGAATTAGTTACTTACCTGTACACTATAGTTCTCCAGTATTATCTTTCATAGATTCACATGCGCCCGCCCGCCTCCCCGTTTCTCAGGCAGAACTTATTGTCTCGGTATTTATCCAGGTCTCTCACTTGGGGCCGGAAATCTGAGGCAGGAAGCTTCTGCTGGGGAGTGTGAGGGCAGGGCAGCAATGCTGATTGGCTGACTTTTGGACCAAACAATGATGAGGTCTGGTTACCAAATATTACAGTCCCTATGGGCTTTTCTATGCAGTTTTTTCTTCTCTATGATACTGCTATGGTCATTCTGTTACCGTGAGACTCCCACCATGACGACGGGGAAGATACAAGCATGTGAATCTATGAAAGATAATACTGGAGAACTATAGTGTACAGGTAAGTAACTAATTCCTTTTGTTGTGTTTCACCCCTTCTTAGAGCCACTCTGCCTATGGCTGGAAGAATTACCCCCCCCCCCAATGAAATCTTTTTCAGCCCCCACCGAATTTGCCCGCCTGATGGGGCCTATTTACAAAATGCACCTTGTAGAACGTTTAGTAGTACTACTCACATACTACAAAATACAATCAGATGCCTAGGTGCAAAAATCTCTTGTTCGAAGCCCAAGATATATGTGTTAGTAACAAATGTGTTAGGAACCTGGAGGAGTGGCTTGGAATGGGTAATACATATTATTAAACAGGAGGTGTTCAGGCAGGGGTAAGAAGAGGTTCAGGGAGGAGTTTAAGGAGGGAGATGCAAATACAAAAAACAACCAACAAAAGAGTAAGCCTGAGGACGAGGCCGGGCACACCGACCAACATGGCCGTAAGATACCGAAGCACGGGTTGCTCAGCCGAAGGAGAAAATGCCGGAATGAGCTCGAATCTACATCCATCCTGGCACGCCTTTACTGATATGCGTCAGCGGCACCCTCCTTACACACTTAATGTCGGCAGTGTGGGCACAGTGAGTTAAAGGGTACACCTGATTTACTGTTGGAGGACCCACGGTGACAGGGACTGTGGGTGTGCCTCAGATTCCGGTGCCTGCTTCTCTTTCTGCCCACCTACCAAGTTGCTACACAGCTGCCTGCTACTTCCCCACTCTGTCCCTGGCTCCTCCGTGGGCCTACGCTACAACCTGTCTGGAGGTTACATCTTATGTTACGTGGGCCCTCAAGATTATTGGCAGGCCTTCACCTCTCGGACCCACATGACCCCACTCTTGTCAGGGGCATAAGGATTTGAGGTACAGTGCTGCTTCTGGCTCTCTGGTTGCTGCACTGCAAGAGGCCGTAGCTTTCTGGTCCTACCGGACATTATTGAACTAACTCCCTAGTGCGGCCTGGTGGGGCCTTGCAGGCCACAATGCTTGGGGAACTGTGTGGTGCGGCCCGATGCTTGAGTGCAGTGTTGTGGGAATGGGGATGTAAAGCTGTAGAGGCCCATCACAGTCTTTGTGGCGCTCTCCTTGGTTAGCCACCTGTATTGTGTCTGCTTCTTCTGCCTGGACCGCCCCACCCAAGTCTAAAAGGAAGAACATCCTAGGGTGATTCTGAAGTCATCCGATGACTTCAGCCAGGCTATTCCTGCAATTATCTGTGGAAGTCATCTGAAGCCATCCTGAAGTATGCCCACAGGGCAGAATATTTAAATGAGATGACTTTATCTAGAGTCATCAGAGAAACTACTCCAGGATTAAGTGCAGATTATTTCAGTGGAAAAGATGTGATGATCTTGTACTACTGCAGGATGATACCATGATGATTTCAGGGATAGTCTGGATTACTCCAGGATGGGTTCCTGATTATTTCATTGGAATATATGTGATGACACCTTACCACTGCAGGATGATCCCAGGATGATTTCAGGATTAGTCTGGATTACTCCAGTATGCTCCTAAGGGTATTTCGGGATGGGGCTGTATTATTACAGAATGATCTTGTGATGACTTCAGAATGAGGCAGTATTACTCAAGGATGATCTCAAAAGATCTTTAGAATGGGACTACTAATCGATGATGACTTCATGATGGGGATGTATTACCTTAGGATTGGTTCTGGCTGTATTACTTATAGCATGACTATGTCAATATGCGGATGTATTATTAATATATCTGGAATAGTAATATGTAAACCTTTGCCATACACAAGAAGTTAGGAAATCAGCAGTTTTTTTGTTAGTTTGCAGAGCAGATTACTCCAACAAGCATTGGTAAACGCATTAGGTTTCACCTATTTGATCAATAATAGGCTGGTTTTTGTTGTGAGTTGTAGGTTGCTGAGTAGTTGTACAATATAAGTTACAGAAACTGTTAAAGTGTTATGACTCATTTATGTACAAAAAGGCAAAATATTGTGCTGTTACTAGTAGTTTAGTGCTGGTAAGCAATAGCAAACTTTTGAAAAAGGAAAGAGGGAAATAATAGAATGAATTGATGTAATAGCAATATTATGTGTTTAGTAAAGTTCTGACAACTTTTGGGCCCGGTGCCACTACACCTGCTGCACCATTCAAATCATGCCCCTAATTCCTGCAAGGTACCATCACTTGTGACTGCTTATTTAGTAGTTAAACATAGCAATATTTGATGTTAGAGGAGTTCTGACAACTGTTCGCCCCGGTGCCACTGGACCTGCTGCACCATTCAAATCATGACCCTATTGCCGGTAAGGTAGCTGCACTTGTGACTGCCTGTTTAGTAGTAAAATATTGCAATATTTGGTGTTTGGAGGGGTTCCTAGAGCTTTGTAACCCGGTGTCACTGCACCTGCTGTACCATTGAAATGATGACCCTGTTGCCTGCAAGCTAACTGCACTTGTGGTTGCCTTTAGTTGTGTGCCTGGAGCTTTTGGTCCTGATGACATTGCACCTGCTGCACTATTGAAATCGTGGCCCTAGTGATTGCTAGATAACTGCATGTGTGACTGCCTGTTTAGTAATAAAAAATAGCAATATTTGGTGTTTAGTGGACTTATGACAACTTTTGGCCCTGGTGGCATTGCACCTGCTGCACTATTTAAATCACGCCCCTTTCGCATGCAAGGTAACTGCAATTGTGACTGTCTATTTCGTTTTAAATGTTAGCAATACTCTGTGTTTAGTGGAGTCCCTGGAGCTTTTGGCACCGGTGCCACTGCACCTGCTGCACCATTCAAACCAAGTCCCTTTTAACTGCAAGGTAACTGCAATTGTGGCTGCCTTTTAAGTAGTAAAATATAGCATAGTTCTTATGTATTAACTTTATTTTTAACATCCAGTGTTTATTACATTTAGAATATGATCATAATGATCAAATAGCTTAAGTTGAAAAAAATCAATCACATAATGCCTACGAAGTGCAAAGAAAAGTACTGGAGGCATGAATAGGAAATGCCACAAACGTTCTAAGGATAAAGCATCTGGTTTACACAACTAAATAATAACAAGCATTGGCATAGCCAATAGGTCTCGCCTTTGGGAACTTGTAAGTGTTTAGCCAGAGATATTGACTTTACCTATGTCTTTAAGCTGTGCTGTACATATTCTGTTAGGTTATGTTATGTTATGTTATGTTAACAGGAGTAAAGAAGTCTGAGAGCTTTAAGGTCCCTGCAAGGGAGTCCTCACATTGACACCAATTTTTTAATGATTGTTCACAGCGACAGCGACCCCCAGTCCGTGTCCTGAGGAGAACCCAACAAACAACACAGGGTTCGAAACGCGTTGACTTCCCGCCTGAGATATAAAAAATAAGGGGCTATCTAGGGGCAAAAGAATGTATTCCTAATGCATAATCCATTTGGCTTAACCCCCACAATCAGTACCCTTTCGAGTAAAACTATAAGTCTCAGGCTGGTTTAGACAAGTAGGCTGACGCAATAATTTAAATGTCCGCTTGTCTGTTTGTATTTACATTAAGGACTGGTGCCTCATAATCAAATAATTAGAGGCATTGCATAGTTGTCTATGTGGTTTTTTGTGACATATATTTGTTTTATTTGTGTATTTTCTTGAATGTATGTATTTGTTAATGATTGTGTTTTTCTTGACACCATCTGAAAAAAATATTTTGCAAAACAATTTTGTATAAAGCATAAACTCACATAACAAAATCGTTGTCCGACCTAGTAATTTGTTAGACTAGGCGGGGCAGTGGTCAAAATCGAACCTGTCTGGCCACTTGTTTTAGTTTAGTACATATTCTGCAGCATGCTGAAAAGTTATAATAAAGTAGTGGCAGAAGCATTTTTGTTACCTTAGGTATGACCAAAAAAGCATTATGTACAACTGAACGACCATATTAAAAAAGTATTAAAAATAATGTCTTGAGTTTTTTTTGTCCTTTTAATGCTGGCAACTTGTATCTGCCTGTCCCAATGGTTGCTTGTTGTGGTTTCTTTTTGGTTATGGGGGGCATAAATAACAGGAGGGTGAAGGTCAGTCAGTTAGTGAGAGAGTCAGTCAGTGAGAGAGAGTCAGTGAGAGAGTCCAGTCAGTGAGAGAGTCCAGTCAGTGAGAGTGAGAGAGTCAGTCAGTCAGTGAGAGTGAGAGAGTCAGCCAGTGAGAGTGAGAGAGTCAGTCAGCCAGTGAGAGTGAGAGAGTCAGTCAGCCAGTGAGAGTGAGAGAGTCAGTCAGCCAGTGAGAGAGTCAGTCAGCCAGTGAGAGAGTCAGTCAGCCAGTGAGAGAGTCAGTCAGCCAGTGAGAGAGTCAGTCAGCCAGTGAGAGAGTCAGTCAGCCAGTGAGAGTGAGTCAGCGAGAGTGAGTCAGCGAGAGTGAGTCAGCGAGAGTGAGTCAGCGAGAGTGAGTCAGCCTTTTAGCGAGAGTGAGTCAGTCTTTTAGCGAGAGTGAGTCAGTCTTTTAGCGAGAGTGAGTCAGTCTCTTAGCGAGAGTGAGTCAGTCTCTTAGCGAGAGTGAGTCAGTCTCTTAGCGAGAGTAAGTCAGTCTCTTAGCGAGAGTGAGTCAGTCTTTTAGCGAGAGTGAGTCAATTAGTGAGAGTCAGTCAATTAGCGAGAGTCAATCAGTGAGAGAGAGTCAATCAGTGAGAGAGAGTGGGAGAGTGTGAGAGTATGTCATAGAGAGTGAGTGAGTCAGTCATTGAGAGTGAGTTAGTAAGTCAGTCAGTCATTGAGAGTGAGTAAGTCAGTCAGTCAGTGAGAGTGAGTAAGTCAGTCAGTCAGTGAGAGTGAGAGAGTCAGCCAGTGAGAGAGAGAGAGTCAGTCAGCCAGTGAGAGAGTCAGTCAGCCAGTGAGAGTGAGAGAGTCAGTCAGCCAGTGAGAGTCAGTCAGCCAGTGAGAGAGTCAGTCAGCCAGTGAGAGAGTCAGTCAGCCAGTGAGAGAGTCAGTCAGCCAGTGAGAGAGTCAGTCAGCCAGTGAGAGTGAGTCAGCGAGAGTGAGTCAGCGAGAGTGAGTCAGCGAGAGTGAGTCAGCCTTTTAGCGAGAGTGAGTCAGTCTTTTAGCGAGAGTGAGTCTGTCTTTTAGCGAGAGTGAGTCAGTCTCTTAGCGAGAGTGAGTCAGTCTCTTAGCGAGAGTGAGTCAGTCTCTTAGCGAGAGTGAGTCAGTCTCTTAGCGAGAGTGAGTCAGTCTTTTAGCGAGAGTGAGTCAATTAGTGAGAGTCAGTCAATTAGCGAGAGTCAATCAGTGAGAGAGAGTCAATCAGTGAGAGAGAGAGTGGGAGAGTGTGAGAGTATGTCATAGAGAGTGAGTGAGTCAGTCATTGAGAGTGAGTTAGTAAGTCAGTCAGTCATTGAGAGTGAGTAAGTCAGTCAGTCATTGAGAGTGAGTACGTCAGTCAGTCATTGAGAGTGAGTAAGTCAGTCAGTCATTGAGAGTGAGTAAGTCAGTCAGTCATTGGGAGTGAGTAAGACAGTCAATCATTGAGAGTGAGTAAGTCAGTCAGTCATTGAGAGTGAGTCAGTCAGTCAGTCATTGAGAGTGAGTCAGTCAGTCCTTGAGAGTGAGTCAGTCATTCCTTGAGAGTGAGCGAGTCAGTCATTGAGAGTGAGCGAGTGAGTCAGTGAGAGAGTGAGTCAGTCAGAGAGAGCGAGTCAGTCAGAGAGAGCGAGTCAGTCAGCGAGAGTGAGTCAGTCTCTTAGCGAGAGTGAGTCAGTCTCTTAGCGAGAGTGAGTCAGTCTTTTAGCGAGAGCGAGTCAGTCTTTTAGCGAGAGTGAGTCAATTAGTGAGAGTCAGTCAATTAGCGAGAGTCAATCAGTGAGAGAGAGTCAATCAGTGAGAGAGAGAGTGGGAGAGTGTGAGAGTATGTCATAGAGAGTGAGTGAGTCAGTCATTGAGAGTGAGTTAGTAAGTCAGTCAGTCATTGAGAGTGAGTAAGTCAGTCAGTCATTGAGAGTGAGTACGTCAGTCAGTCATTGAGAGTGAGTAAGTCAGTCAGTCATTGAGAGTGAGTAAGTCAGTCAGTCATTGGGAGTGAGTAAGACAGTCAATCATTGAGAGTGAGTAAGTCAGTCAGTCATTGAGAGTGAGTCAGTCAGTCAGTCATTGAGAGTGAGTCAGTCAGTCCTTGAGAGTGAGTCAGTCATTCCTTGAGAGTGAGCGAGTCAGTCATTGAGAGTGAGCGAGTGAGTCAGTGAGAGAGTGAGTCAGTCAGAGAGAGCGAGTCAGTCAGAGAGAGCGAGTCAGTCAGCGAGAGTGAGTCAGTCTCTTAGCGAGAGTGAGTCAGTCTCTTAGCGAGAGTGAGTCAGTCTCTTAGCGAGAGCGAGTCAGTCTTTTAGCGAGAGTGAGTCAATTAGTGAGAGTCAGTCAATTAGCGAGAGTCAATCAGTGAGAGAGAGTCAATCAGTGAGAGAGAGTGGGAGAGTGTGAGAGTATGTCAGAGAGTGAGTGAGTCAGTCATTGAGAGTGAGTTAGTAAGTCAGTCAGTCATTGAGAGTGAGTAAGTCAGTCAGTCATTGAGAGTGAGTACGTCAGTCAGTCATTGAGAGTGAGTAAGTCAGTCAGTCATTAAGAGTGAGTAAGTCTGTCAGTCATTGGGAGTGAGTAAGACAGTCAATCATTGAGAGTGAGTAAGTCAGTCAGTCATTGAGAGTGAATCAGTCAGTCAGTCATTGAGAGTGAGTCAGTCAGTCCTTGAGAGTGAGTCAGTCATTCCTTGAGAGTGAGCGAGTCAGTCATTGAGAGTGAGCGAGTGAGTCAGTGAGAGAGTGAGTCAGTCAGAGAGAGCGAGTCAGTCAGAGAGAGCGAGTCAGTCAGAGAGAGCGAGTCAGTCAGAGAGAGCGAGTCAGTCAGAGAGAGCGAGTCAGCCAGAGAGAGCGAGTCAGCCAGAGAGAGCGAGTCAGTCAGAGAGAGCGAGTCAGCCAGAGAGAGCGAGTCAGCCAGAGAGAGCGAGTCAGCCAGAGAGAGCGAGTCAGTCAGAGAGAGAGAGTCAGTCAGAGAGAGCGAGTCAGTCAAAGAGAGCGAGTCAGTCAGAGAGAGCGAGTCAGGCAGAGAGAGCGAGTCAGTCAGGCAGAGAGAGCGAGTCAGTGAGAGTGCGTCAGTGAGAGTGCGTCAGTGAGAGTGCATGGGAGAGTCAGTGAGTCAGTGAGAGAGAGTCAGTGAGTCAGTGAGAGAGAGTGAGTAAGTCAGTCAGTCATTGAGAGTGAGTCAGTCAGTCAGTCATTGAGAGTGAGTCAGTCAGTCCTTGAGAGTGAGTCAGTCAGTCCTTGAGAGTGAGCAAGTCAGTCATTGAGAGTGAGCGAGTGAGTCAGTGAGAGAGTGAGCCAGTCAGAGAGAGCGAGTCAGTCAGAGAGAGTGAGTCAGTCAGAGAGAGCGAGTCAGCGAGTCAGCCAGAGAGAGCGAGTCAGCCAGAGAGAGCGAGTCAGTCAGAGAGAGAGAGTCAGTCAGAGAGAGCGAGTCAGTCAGAGAGAGCGAGTCAGTCAGAGAGAGCGAGTCAGGCAGAGAGAGCGAGTCAGTCAGGCAGAGAGAGCGAGTCAGTGAGAGTGCGTCAGTGAGAGTGCGTCAGTGAGAGTGCGTGGTAGAGTCAGTGAGTCAGTGAGAGAGAGTCAGTGAGTCAGTGGGAGAGTCAGTCAGTCAGTCAGTGAGAGAGAATGGGAGAGCGAGTCAGTCAGAGAGAGACAGAGTGAGTCAGTCAGAGAGAGTGAGTCAGTCAGAGAGAGTGAGTCAGTGAGAGAGAGTGAGTCAGTGAGAGAGAGTGAGTCAGTGAGAGTGAGTCAGTGAGAGTGAGTCAGTGAGAGTGAGTCAGTGAGCGTGAGTCAGTGATAGAGAGAGTGGGAGCATCAGTCCGTCAGTGAGAGAGAGTGGGAGAGCGAGTCAGTCAGAGAGAGTGAGTCAGTCAGAGAGAGTGAGTCAGTCAGAGAGAGTGAGTCAGTCAGAGAGTGAGTCAGTCAGAGAGAGTGAGTCAGTCAGAGTGAGTCAGTGAGAGTGAGTGAGTGAGAGTGAGTCAGTGAGAGTGTGCCAGTGAGCGTGAGTCAGTGAGAGAGAGAGTGGGAGCATCAGTCAGTCAGTGAGAGAGAGTGGGAGAGTCAGTCAGTCTGTGTGAGAGAGTCAGTCAGTGCGTTGTTGCAGCATAACAATGCAGTTTTTAGGTGACATGCAGAACCCTGTTGAACGGTCAGGTCAGTTAGTTCTCTGCTTTGTTTCTCCCGTCATATTGTGTGTGAGCTATGTACGTACGCTCCTTTGCTTTATGGTGCTGACATCCCAACATGTATACTCAAACAGCACAGAGAAAAAACACTTATACTAGGTAATGCCTTGTGATGGTGGACCAATAAATAGTGGAATGTCTCTTCAATCAGTGGATGTAGCTTACATTTTTTTGCCATGAATGTCAAAAGCATGTAAGTAAGTGACTTTGCGAAGCTGAGGCACACTAAACACACAACAGACCAAATAAAAATTACGGAAAAAGACGACCTGACCAAGGTTCAGCACAACCATAACAAAAGTACAGTAAGTATAAGCATGGTGCAGCACACTTCCCGTGCCTGTCATCACAGGGCACAAAAACGATCAGCAAATATCTTCAGATGATGGAAGGCGCACTCATACAAATGTAAGATAGAGTCTTTATTTAGTCCAAATTATTAGGTTCTTTATTACAGCCAATATGCCAAACAGGTTGTACAGCCAACGCGTTTCGTTCCTAGGAGGAACTTCGTCAGGGCAATTCAAGGAGTGTAAAATAGAAATGTCTCATCAGGGTAAACCGACCGAAGTAGTTTGCGTCATCAATCACACGAAACCCAGTTCTTTATAGAGGACTGAGTCGTCCCAGATTATACAGCAATCAACATATAACAGCTATTCACCAAAGAAAATTCCAAATATTGTGGGTGACACAGAGCTATAAACTCAAATTAGGCACACCCCTATAGAACCTTTTTTGTATCCTCTCTTCACCATTTCTTTCCTATTCTCTCTCTCTCCTATCATCCTTTGCCTAATTTCCCAGCAAGTCAATGTAGAGGGGATTAGCTAAACATGTACACCAATGTAGCTGTATTTACTGAAACATAAGTTAAGTTTGGCTAAACCTCGCAACAGAAATGATAATGTACTTGTTTATAAAAATCAATAATTATACTTTGAAATAAAAAAAAGGAAAGTGGAGGCGGACTTGGACATTATATAGAGAGGGTTCGGAGAGGGTGTGCAAGGTAGGGAGCAAATGTTGAGAGCGGACAAAGAGCCGACAGAGGATGCAGAGGATAGAAAGGTGCAGAGGGTCAGACACTTATTACTCAAAAATTCTTCTTAATAACTCAAATATCCAGCCAGTGCTTTATTTCATAAACAAGCATTGGCAAAGCCAATAGGTCTCGCCAATGAGAGATATTGCTTTGGCAATTATTTTAAGCCATGCTGCTGTACAGCAGCATGGCTTAAAATATGTATTTTTTTAAAAAGAGTTGTGATGTGGCCAACACTAATGTACTTTTAATAGAATTTAAAAAAAGAATTGGTAGAGTGTGTAAGGGACGAGGCAACATGGAGGGAGGGAGCGCACTCAAGAAGGATGCTGGTGGGGAAGAGGACATGCGAGAGAATTGAGAAGCACGTGGCGGGCAGCAGGAGCTCTGGAAGCACATGGACAATGGAGGGTGGGCAGGAGCAGCTGAGAGGCAAACGGACAACAGAGTGTGGGCAGAAGGGTAAGGAGCAGCAAATGACAATTGAGTTTGGGTAGAAAGTGATGGAGTGGCAAGCTGAAAATGGGCCAGAGAGGCTGGGGTAGCAACCTAACCATAGATATAGAGAAGCAAGCTAAAATCAGAGGGTGGACAGGAGTTTCTGGAGAAGTAAGATAAAAACTGAAGGTGGGTAGAAAGGGCTATGGCAGCAAGCTGACAATGGAGGATGGGCGAGAGGGGTTCAGGCAGTAAGCGGACAACAAAGGGTGGGTGGGAGGGGTTAGGGCAGTAAGTGGACAACAAAGACGGGGAGGAGGGGCTGGTGCAGCACTGACAATGAAAGGTGGACAGGAGGGTTGGGGACGCACGCTTACAATCTAAATGGAGAACCGCCGGGACAACGGAGGCTGGGCTAGCAGTTCTAGAGTGCTTCTCCCGGACCACATGCCCATCCCCCATTGTCAGCTTGATTCTCCATCCCCTCCCATCCACCCTCCGCTATCAGCTTGCAGACACAGTCCCTTTCGCCCACTCTCCATTGTCTGCCTGCTGTCTTTGCCCCTCCCACCCAGAGCGTGGACAGAAGGGGCTAGAGAAGCAACGAGGAGACGGGCCGTACGCTGACAACTCAAGGTGGGGAATCAGCTCTGGTTAGCAAACGGACAATGGAGGGAGTGAATGGGGAAGTACATGGACAAAGAGGTGGTGGGGAGCAAGAACAGCAAGGGAAGGTGGGTGAGGACGAACCAACAACAGCAACTGAGAGAGGGTGAAAAAGAGTAATACGGCAGGGAGAGACGTACAAAAGAGAGACAGCTGGAAAGCCCGGGTACTCTCAGGGTGCTTCAACAATGCAAAAAAAAGTAGCGTCTGAAAACTGAGTAACACGCCCATGCTCCAGGGTAGGAACAAACAAAAAGTTTAAAGAAAGCCTACAGGCGCCGACTAATAAGAAAATAAATAAGAGGGATAATGAAGGCAACCAGGGTAGGCAATGGGTGGGCTCTAAGCCTACTGCAAGCTAACAAATTGTCTCGCAACAGACAGAGCATGTGCTAGAGTACCATGGCTCTCAGTACAGAAAAAGGTCTGCTGCCTTGTTTAGGTGGTGAAACAGTTTCATGATTAGGGTGCAGATGCCCCTCACCCCATCTGAACATCATTTCTACTGCACCTGCTGCATTATTGATGGTTTGCTTTGTTGTGTGGAAAGTGCACATGGTGGTTGAAGAAGCACATGGAGTATGTGGAATAGAGGGAGGATCTCGAGTGGAGGGTGGAAAGAATGAATAGTAAATGCACAGTGTGACAGCAAAATGGAGAGCAGATGTGGACCATGGAGTGCTGATGTTCATGGTGAGAGAAAGGATATACACTCTGCACCGTAGATGTGGTGAAGTGGTGTTGAGAATGGATATAAAGTGGTCCACGGAAAGTTATGGTATAGGGTTGAGATTGATGGGTGCAGAGGACATGTGGGAAGTTGAAGTACAGGTTGGAAAGTGGACTGAATCTTGGGTGGTTTAGAGAATATATCAGGGGAATGCATCTGCATAAGTGTAACAAATATACAGGGTGGAAAGCAGATGTGGATAGAGGATACTGAGATCCTGCACAGTTTGGAGAGAGCAAACGATGGATAAAGAAAAATGTGCAGGCTTAAGAGCAGATGAACAGGGTGTAGACTACAAGTACAGGATGGGGTACAAAAGTGGAGTCTAGAGAACTGGTACTTATAGTACGGCCCACGGGCCGACAGCGGCCCGGCATGCCTTTACTTGCGGCCCGCGGACCTTGCCTTGCAGTTTCCATGGTCGCAGTAAACTCATGAGATGACTGCGGAAGCATACCTAGTGAATACGTAATAAATAGGTATTCACTAAGTATGCTCCTGCGGCCATCTTCTGTGTTTACTGCCCGCCTCTGTGCGGTCAGGGCACCTTCAGAAAGCGTCCCAAAAAGCCCATTAAAAGTCAGCTGCAAGAGCTTTCCCAACTGACTTTTAAGGGCGTTTTGGGAAGCTTCCTGTTTGGACAGAGACAGAGAGGCTGATAGAAACAGAAACAGACAGAGATAGAGACAGGGACCGATAGAGACTGGGACAGACAGAGACAGGGACAGCTAGAGCCAGATAGAGACTGGGACACACAGAGACAGATAGAGGCAGAGACAGATAGAGACAGAGAGAGCCAGATAGAGGCAGAGGCATAGACAGACACAGATCGATAGAGGCAGGGACAGATAGATATAGACAGAGGCAGACAGAGACAGATAGACAGGGACAGAGAGACAGATAGAGGCAGAGACAGACTGAGACACAGAGATAGAGACAGGGACAGATAGAGGCAGGGACAGATAGAGGCAGAGACAGATAGAGGCAGAGACAGATAGAGGCAGAGACAGATAGAGGCAGAGACAGACAGACGGAGGGAGACAGACAGAGGGAGACGGACAGAGGGAGATGGAAAAAGACAGAGGGAGGAGGGAGACAGAGGGAGGAGGGAGACAGAGGGAGGAGGGAGGAGGGAGGAGGGAGTCGGAGGGAGACAGACGCAGGGAGACGGACGCAGGGAGACAGAGGGAGGAGGGAGACAGACAGAGGGAGGAAGGAGACAGACAGAGGGTGAGAGAAAGAGAGGGAGAGAGAGGCAGAGGGAGGGAGGGAAAGAGAGAGAGAGTGGGAGGGAGACATAGAGGGAGGAAGGGAGAGAGGGAGGAAGAGAGAGAGAGGGAGACGGAGGGAGGGAGACAGATGTGTGTATGCCAGGGTCTGGTGGCTCAGTGGACGAATGTATCCGCTGCAGGGGCCTGTGTTCAACCTCATAGTCCCAGTTTTGTTTTTGCTCTAGTACCGCCCCCCTCCCCCACTGACCCCACCCCCACTGGTGCGGCCCTCAGTAACAAAACACACTGTACATTTGACCTGAGAGAAAGTTTGTGAGTACCCATGGTCTAGAGAATACACCTGGGTGGCAAATGATGTACATGGTAAACAGTTGGAAGTACATTGGAATTTCACTGGAAAGTGATGTGCATGTTAACAGTGTGGGAACAGTGGTGTTGATCATGGAG
The DNA here is from genome assembly GCF_964261635.1 of Lissotriton helveticus. NCBI lineage: Eukaryota > Metazoa > Chordata > Amphibia > Caudata > Salamandridae > Lissotriton > Lissotriton helveticus. Next base: position 636,373,683 of record NC_136057.1, on the reverse strand, counting down.
ATAAAATATAAGAGTATGTGGAAAGTGCAGCGATTGCATGGAGACTGCATGTAAAGTGCATGTGGGGGTGAAAAGCAGCTGTGTAGGACAGAGGGTGAATTTACACAGTAGTGAATTAATGTTCAGAGTGTAGAGTGTGTAAGTGGAGAGTGGAGAACATATATGGAGCGTCAAGACTGCATGTGGTGAGTGAACAGCCCATAAGAAGGCCCAAATAAACAGCAGTAGAATAAATGTGATAGCGTGGTAGTGAGTGTGTAGAGTGTAGGGTGCAGATGGAAGAACATGCATAGAAGTCGGAAAAGCAAGTGGAGGGTACATGAGAAGAGTCACGATCAAATGCAGAGAGGTTATGTGAAGATGTACAGGATGCACAGAGGTAATGTCAATAGTGGAGAAATGCATGGATTAGGGTAGAAAACATATACATTACCACTACCGTAAGGGGAGAGGATGCGGTGTTCTCGCTGCAGACTTTAGAACTGACTAACCAGGTTCGAGTCCCAGCATCGCTCAATATCCTGTAATCCTTAGTAAATCACTTAATTGCATTGTGTCTAAAAAATAAACCTATCTTGTGTAATATAAATGATGCTGCTGGCGCTCCAATGCCTTCGGGTCAAACTTGCACTGTTCAGTAAAAAAAACGTTGAAGGTAAAGAACAGGGTAGATTGTGGATAGAAAGTTACTATATGTATTCGGATATGGCTCAGAGCGAGAAGTATCTGTGCCCTCTTGTTTAAACTCTCACCTTGGGGGGATGGAATGGATGCCTCGTTCGTCTCGGTTTCTCCCAACTAATCTCACTACACGCAATGCCTTCCTGCCGGTTCAACCTTTCTTAATTTAATCGCAACAAAAACAGATACAGCTGGAGATCTATTTATTTCCCTTGGATAACTCGATAACTCGACAACGCTCTGCTCGAAGCCTCTGCATTTCCCTCGGTTCAAAAACATGACCTGGAACAAAGACCAAAGGGCGCGTAACCTGCATGCTGGACTGACCACAACAATCCCCTTGCTGATTGACCTAAACGACCCAGAGGCGGGGAGAGGTCACAAGGTTGGTTGAAGGGGGGCCGGTGCCCATTATTCAACAATGCGGCTGCCAGAGGCCACCCGGTGGCCATCAGGAGGGAGGCCCCTTAGACACGGAAAGCCGCCCCTGTCCCCCTGCTCGTGGGCTCCTCCCCCTTCGGGGGGGGGGGAGTCGTTGGTAGGGCGGGTGGGCCAGACACGCACGTCCGGGGCGGCAGGCGTGGCGAGGGGTATTTAACCCCCCTCGCCATTTTACTAGCCTCTTTGCCGCTCCGGACGTCGCGCGCCCATGTTGGACACTCTTCGAGTATTGCGGTGAGTGAGGCCCATTTGGGTCGGTACCCCCCCTCCGCCTACTCCCTCCCATGGAGGTAGAGCAGGGCTAGGCGTCCTGCTTAGAAAGCGGGCCGCTGTGTAAGTGGGGGGTGCCAGGACAACTGTATGCCCATGCTGGGGCCGTCAGCGGTCGCACCAGCGGGGGCAGTGGCGGGCCGGGGCCTTCCAAGCATGGTCACCGGGTCCGTGTGTTGTCCTTTCCCAAAGGAGTGTAGAGGGAGACGGGGGTGCACAGGGATGGGTCTGTATGCTTGTCCTCGATCCCTGTACACGAGACATCCGCCTTCGGTAGCTGCCCCTCCGGGAGTCTGTTGGCTTGCTCGGACACTCGATTCCCTCGCAGTCAACACCGTGTACCACTGCTGTCGCACGGTGGTGGTGTCTAGCCTGGCCCTGGTTGGGGACTAACGGTCGAGTGACTTCCGGGCGAAGAGTAGAGCATGGATAGGGAGCCCCACTAGGTAACCGCGCTAGGGCATTTCCGGGGGCCCTGTCTTAATGTACCACCCCGTCAGACAGGCGATATAAGCATGCACAAGGTTGGAGGTGCGGTATAATGTTACGAGCCCCGCAACATACCTATCGCGCCAAACCCATCCGCCCCCCCCACCCACCCCCCGGTTAGTGGGGTGCTGTGCGGAAGCCATTTTGAGTTGGCTCCAAGTCGAGGGGTCAGTTAGTGCCGGCCATTTTGGGCGTGGAACGTAGTACGGTCGCAAACGTGCATCGGCGATGCCACCTTGAACGCAGGACTTTAAGTTCTGCATATCTGAACGCTATGAAGGGTAACCAAGGTAATTGGGTTAGCGTGTACGGATAGGCAGGGCTAAATTGACCAACATGCGGAGCCGCAGATTTGAAGGGGGGGGTGACGGGTACGAGTCGCTGCATTGCTTGTCCACGTACCCAGCCCCCCCCCAGCTCCCCCGCAAACAAAATACAGGGAGGTAATATGTAGAAAGCTGCAGCTCGCTAGGCCTCCCGGAGCGCATGATTTTGCTTTTAAAAGACATATCCCCTGTACAAGAAGCGTCGCCAACGCATTGATTTTAAAATAGGGAGCGGCGATAGCACAAGCGATAAACGTATGGGTTCGATCCCAACCACGCAACTATGAAGGAATGTGGAGGTGGTTGTTTAGAAAACGAGGTGCATGTTAGGTGGGTACAGAACAGACCTGCATCAAGTGGGGTGCACGACAAGCGGGGTATTAAGACGACTTAGTAGAAAAGTGTGCATACTTTAGGAACGTTTCCCGCATAGCGCCCGCCTACCAGCATCCAACGAAAGTCAGGGCGATCGCTCGCAGACATGGCACACGCGCGGAGCACTGCTCCATTCACCCCGCCGTCCCGCACGCCCGACAATTAACTCGGCGTGCGCCATTATGTAGGCCGGGTCCCTGCAGAAAGGGAGAGGAGGGGAGATGTGGGTACCCCCTGGTACCCTCGCAAAGTAATTGGTGTTCAAGTAAGGCATCAACACACACAAGTCCGGGTCGATGTACAAACCAAGGAAGTTTAAAATGCATTACTGAACTCCGTACTACATAGGGATAGGCTGCCAGGAAAGTGTGAGGCTAGGCAACGCCGCCATTCTGCCTTCCCATCCCGGGACCATCGTGCTAAGTGATGAGGGGATGTACCGGGTCGCAGGGACATGTGGGGGGGGGGCAGCCAATGTACTATGCTATGTGAATAAACTGTAGCGGTGAGTCAGACCACTCACATATATTATCTTCTATTTCAGGTCGAAAGGATAACCAGCAAAGTTGAGGAACAGCTTCAAGGAGCAGGGTGCAGGTAATTAAGGGGGACACGGGGGTCTTTTAGCAAAGAAGCCAGCCATGGTCAGTATGGGTTATGTCGCAATGCGGGGCATGCCTGGGTGCAGCACCTGGCCCTAGGGTGCCCCAAGGCACAACTAGTTACCTGCACGTTCGCTCTTGTTGTTCTTCATTTTCAGCCCGTCTCCGTTATCGAATCGCTTCCGGCACATCCTAGGGCTCCCACACCTGCCCGGACAGGCCCACAGAGGTATGTTGAGAGGAGTCAGTGATAGGCCATAAGTGAAGGGGGGGGACAGGTGCCGGCCACCAGCCAAGGGAAGCCACGTCAAGGGGACAGCTCAGTGGGAGAGCCCGGCAGTGGTCAAAGAGCTTACAGTCGCATTTTTCTTTCAGGTTCAGTGAGCCTGAAGTGCGCTATGGACAACCAGGGTTCGTCCCCGCTTTTCACACAGATGTCCCAAGTGGAGGATTCCCTTCCTGGAACTTCCCAAGACACAGAATTGAAAGCACTCATGGAGCTGATAAAGAGTAAAGGGGTGGCATGGGCCAGCGATCTACTAAAAGCCAACAACCCCGGTGATTCGGGGGTCGGCCCGTCGCTCCCAGCCACAGAGCAGGAGATCACAGGGGAGGCGGGGCTCACACGGTCCCAGAGCATACGAAAGCCCACAAACAAAGTATTCCCGGCGGACCCGTTACCAGCTAAAAAACGCAACACGGAGGTGGCCAGAAACGTTATCGTTCATGCATCCCCAGCACCAACAGTGGCAAGGCCACCTCCACCACTCGCCGTGAACGCCTCCAACACGAACTTTGCCACCCGTGAGCAGTTGGGTAAGCTCACAAACACTTTAGCTGACTTCATGGCAGAAGTTAGAGCTGGAATAGCAGCAGCGAGTCAGCTAGCGGGTGCAGCGGGAACAAATTTGGGGCCGGCGACTCCATCACTAGCGCCGCAGGCCAGCATAGACGCATTAGTCACACAAGTTTGGGGTGGGCAACAGGTTGCTGGGGCGTCAAGCGCAAGCCCCATTGCGAATGTTACACCGGCAGGGCAGAAAGAGCTCATGGAAGCAAACATAGGGCAAATTATAGCGCCAGTAGAGACTGTGTTATTGCAAATTGCTCCGATTCCATCCGCACCCGGAACAAACTGCGCAGCCCACAGCGTCAATCAACGCTAGCTCCACCACCTCCCCAGTCACGCCCACTGTATCCACACCCACAATGACCATTGCCCCCATGCTGTCAGGCAAGTGTTCCCTAGCGTGGCAGGTACCACAAGCTGCTAAGGAGGGGATCTGGAGGAGAGAATTTATAGATATCTTCTCTCTCCTCATGCATGGGGCAGAGGGGGTGGACACCAGGAAAATGGGGGGCAAGGAGGAGGACAAAAAAGTGCGATACCAGGCCTGGCCTGAGAAGTCGATCAAAACGTGGAGACAGGCATTTTCCATTCTGGCTGCAGTTATCACAGAGCGCTTCCCAGAACAAGCTCAGGGTCTATGGCAATATGCTAGTGTCATTACTGACGAGGCAGAATCAAACGGGGACATGGGATGGTACAAATATGACTGCGAGTTCAGAAAAAAGATGGCTGTATGTCCGGAGCTGGAATGGGACCAAATGGAGGTAAGACTCTGGATGCAGCATATGGGTAAAGGCAGAGTAGAGGCTTCAGAAAAGAGCAGTACCAGCTAAAAGAAATCTGAGGCAGGGAAGAGCCATTACCACGACAAGAAATGGTAGCGGGTGCAGCGGGAACAAATTTGGGGCCGGCGACTCCATCACTAGCGCCGCAGGCCAGCATAGACGCATTAGTCACACAAGTTTGGGGTGGGCAACAGGTTGCTGGGGCGTCAAGCGCAAGCCCCATTGCGAATGTTACACCGGCAGGGCAGAAAGAGCTCATGGAAGCAAACATAGGGCAAATTATAGCGCCAGTAGAGACTGTGTTATTGCACAGAGATACTGCGAGCTAATCGCATGTTTACCAGTAATTTCAGAATCGAGACTGCATTTTTTAATAGCGTTTTTACCAGGATATGAAAATTTTGCGCATTGAGTGATAATTTGTATTTGGGGGTTCTTCATCTGCGAAATAACTGGGGAATTATATCAGGCACTCTAACACCCTTGACACGCTTCATTTAATCTTTTCCTACCACTGTTTGGGACGATCTGCTCAGGCGTCTGGCGGCGGTGGGCGCCATCTTGGGGGTAGCGGGGTCAGCGCTCTAGTCGCGCAGGACTCCCGCCCTCCCAGCATACTTAAGGTAGGCTCCCGGTGGCCGCTTTGCCTTAGAAGCTCTCCCTGGTGATTGCAACTGGGGCTGCGAGCTAATCGCGTGTTTACCAGTAATTTCAGAATCGAGACTGCATTTTTAATAGCGTTTTTACCAGGATATGAAAATTTTGCACATTGAGTGATAATTTGTATTGGGGGGTTCTTCATCTGAGAAATAACTGGGGAATTATATCAGGCACTCTAACACCCTTGACACGCTTCATTTAATCTTTTCCTACCACTGTTTGGGACGATCTGCTCAGGCGTCTGGCGGCGGTGGGCGCCATCTTGGGGGTAGCGGGGTCAGCGCTCTAGTCGCGCAGGACTCCCGCCCTCCCAGCATACTTAAGGTAGGCTCCCGGTGGCCGCTTTGCCTTAGAAGCTCTCCCCGGTGATTGCAACTGGGGCTGCGAGCTAATCGCATGTTTACCAGTAATTTCAGAATCGAGACTGCATTTTTTAATAGCGTTTTTACCAGGATATGAAAATTTTGCGCATTGAGTGATAATTTGTATTTGGGGGTTCTTCATCTGCGAAATAACTGGGGAATTATATCAGGCACTCTAACACCCTTGACACGCTTCATTTAATCTTTTCCTACCACTGTTTGGGACGATCTGCTCAGGCGTCTGGCGGCGGTGGGCGCCATCTTGGGGGTAGCGGGGTCAGCGCTCTAGTCGCGCAGGACTCCCGCCCTCCCAGCATACTTAAGGTAGGCTCCCGGTGGCCGCTTTGCCTTAGAAGCTCTCCCTGGTGATTGCAACTGGGGCTGCGAGCTAATCGCGTGTTTACCAGTAATTTCAGAATCGAGACTGCATTTTTAATAGCGTTTTTACCAGGATATGAAAATTATGCACATTGAGTGATAATTTGTATTGGGGGGTTCTTCATCTGAGAAATAACTGGGGAATTATATCAGGCACTCTAACACCCTTGACACGCTTCATTTAATCTTTTCCTACCACTGTTTGGGACGATCTGCTCAGGCGTCTGGCGGCGGTGGGCGCCATCTTGGGGGTAGCGGGGTCAGCGCTCTAGTCGCGCAGGACTCCCGCCCTCCCAGCATACTTAAGGTAGGCTCCCGGTGGCCGCTTTGCCTTAGAAGCTCTCCCCGGTGATTGCAACTGGGGCTGCGAGCTAATCGCATGTTTACCAGTAATTTCAGAATCGAGACTGCATTTTTTAATAGCGTTTTTACCAGGATATGAAAATTTTGCGCATTGAGTGATAATTTGTATTTGGGGGTTCTTCATCTGCGAAATAACTGGGGAATTATATCAGGCACTCTAACACCCTTGACACGCTTCATTTAATCTTTTCCTACCACTGTTTGGGACGATCTGCTCAGGCGTCTGGCGGCGGTGGGCGCCATCTTGGGGGTAGCGGGGTCAGCGCTCTAGTCGCGCAGGACTCCCGCCCTCCCAGCATACTTAAGGTAGGCTCCCGGTGGCCGCTTTGCCTTAGAAGCTCTCCCTGGTGATTGCAACTGGGGCTGCGAGCTAATCGCGTGTTTACCAGTAATTTCAGAATCGAGACTTTATTTTCAATAGCGTTTTTACCAGGATATGAAAATTTTGCACATTGAGTGATAATTTGTATTGGGGGGTTCTTCATCTGAGAAATAACTGGGGAATTATATCAGGCACTCTAACACCCTTGACACGCTTCATTTAATCTTTTCCTACCACTGTTTGGGACGATCTGCTCAGGCGTCTGGCGGCGGTGGGCGCCATCTTAGGGGTAGCGGGGTCAGCGCTCTAGTCGCGCAGGACTCCCGCCCTCCCAGCATACTTAAGGTAGGCTCCTGGTGGCCGCTTTGCCTTAGAAGCTCTCCCCGGTGATTGCAACTGGGGCTGCGAGCTAATCGCGTGTTTACCAGTAATTTCAGAATCGAGACTGCATTTTTTAATAGCGTTTTTACCAGGATATGAACATTTTGCACATTGAGTGATAATTTGTATTTGGGGGTTCTTCATCTGAGAAATAACTGGGGAATTATATCAGGCACTCTAACACCCTTGACACGCTTCATTTAATCTTTTCCTACCACTATTTGGGACGATCTGCTCAGGCGTCTGGCGGCGGTGGGCGCCATCTTGGGGATAGCGGGGTCAGCGCTCTAGTCGCGCAGGACTCACGCCCTCCTCACCCAGCTACATAATGTGCGTTATTACCAGACGGCACAGCGGGCTGGCGCAGCGGGCGCGCCGGGCGCGCGCCGAAGCCGCGCCTAAGCCAAGCCCGTCTGCGCCCGTCTGCGACCGTCCGAGCCTGGACCGAGCCCAGGGCCACCCCCCTTACATCTGTGCCGTCAACAAGGTTAGTCTATACTGCAAATGAACTTCACAACTTAAACAACACTTTACAGAAGGCGCATGTTCCCCCGATATGCTTATTAGCTGATCCTATTGGAGGGCCATTTCTATGTACTCTGTGTACAAATAATAATTCGGTAATTCCAACTCCAAAACCCCAGAAACTGATACATGCTGCACTAGTTAACGCCCGCTCGCTTCCTTGTCACAAAATTGACATACTAGATTTGCTCAATACTTATGCTATTGACCTCCTATTTCTTACTGAAACTTGGGGAGACAATGCATCAGGACCGGATTTCAAGGCTGCCATGCCAGAAGATTACTGTGTCCATAGGCAGGACCGCATCTCTGCCCATAAAGGCGGGGGGATTGCAATAATATACCGCAACAGCCTCCGCGTTAAAGGTATTGATTTAAAACACAGGAGCTGTGAGGCGCTTGCCTTTACGGTCACTCTTACTACCAACCAAACATTCACAGGCACTCTTTTGTATCGACCTCCAGGCTCTCGTTCGATTTTTCTCTCACAACTCCATCAACTGAGTGAGCTAGCCGCAGACCACAAATACTTTACTGTTCTGGGAGATTTTAATTTTCATCTCGAATCCCTGTCAGATAAAGATACCGACCAGCTTATTAATGACCTTCTTTCTGTAGATCTTGAACAACTGATTACAGCTCCAACACACGAAGCAGGACATACGCTTGATGGCATTTTTACTAACAACCCCTATATTATCAAGAATAAAATACTTCCCTTAACGTGGTCTGACCACTTTGCCATTCTATTTGATATCCAAACTAAAACTACAGCACCCAAAAATACATTTCAGAACCCTCATCTAACTACTAGAGACTGGAAAAATCTAGATTACAATCAACTTGCACAGACTCTTACTGATGCTTTCATGGGTATAGACAATGTAACTGACCCTAATATTGCAGCTACTACATACACTTCTATTCTGGAAGGGGCTTTTTCCACATTAGCTCCATCCAGAACATTCAAACATAACAGGAAGACCCCTTCAGCCCCATGGTTTACTGAAAATCTTAGACTTCAACGACAACATTGTCGTAATACTGAGCGCCATTGGCGCAAACACTACAACCTATCAGACAAAACAACATATAAAGCTGCACTTTATAACTACAAGCAGAGCATAGCAATAGAAAAAAACATCTATTACACCACTCAAATAGATCAAGCTAGATGCAGCATGAAGAAATTGTTTGAAGTTGTAAACCACCTTGCCGAACCACCCAACCCTCCTACCGAAACATCTCAAACTCTTTGCAATATATTGGCTGATTTCTTCTCTGAAAAGGTCACATCTATATTCAAAGATTTTAACCCAAATTTCAACATTACTGATTCTTCTAACACTCAGATAAATTTGAACCCGATAGCTTTAACGGAATTCACCAGGATAAACCCACAATACATTCATAAATTAATTCAGTCAATCAAATCTGGCTCTCCACTGGACCCCTGCCACCCTTCCATACTCAATACTATTCCAAACATCATTACCATACCACTGACACACATCTCCAATACTATATTTTCAACAGGTTCTTACCCTACTATTTGGAAAAATACCATAATCAGGCCACTCCTCAAAAAACCTTCCCTGGACCCCTCACTACCTTCCAGCTACCGTCCTATTGCTTCTCTGCCGTTCCCAGCTAAGATCTTTGAATCTGTCATGAACAAACAACTGTCTGACTATATTCAAACTAACGACCTGTTAGATGATACCCAGTTCGGCTTCCGACAAGGTCACGGAACAGAGACTGCCTTGATTAAGGCGGCAGATGAAATAAGGGCCACGAAGGACAAGGGTGGACAGGCTGTCCTGATTTTGTTAGATTTGTCGGCGGCTTTCGACACGGTCGATCACTCTATTTTGATCGGCCGTGTCGAGGCCATCGGTATTAAACACAGAGCCAGAGACCTTATCACATCCTTCCTGGCTGACCGCAAGCAGGCAGTTAAGTTAGGTACTTTCACTTCCCTACTTTCAGCCTTCCTTGTGGAGTCCCTCAGGGTTCCTCGCAAAGTCCGACCCTTTTTAATATCTATGTTTCGGACTTAGCGAGGGTAATAAAAGAGCATAACATCAACCTAACAACACACGACGACGATACCCAGTTGGTACTTTCCATACATAAAAATGGACTCAATGTTGCAGCAAACTTCAAGAACGGTATGAGGGCCATTAGTAGTTGGATGGCTTCCAACTGCTTAAAACTTAATTCATCTAAGACGGAGGTCATGCTCTTTGGAAGTATTCAACCTTTGTGGTCCCCCTTATGGTGACCAGAGGAATTGGGAACTCCACCTCAACCAGTCAGCAAAGTCAGAAATCTGGGAGTAATATTCGATGACAAACTCCTTTTCCATCATCACGTGAACGCTGTAGTATCAACATCTTTTAACATCTTAAGGAAAATAAAGAAACTTCTTCCATATCTTCCCATAGCTACAGGAAAAACACTTATATCCACACTGGTGTTTTCACGTACTGACTACTGCAATGCCCTCTTCCTCAACGCACAAAAAAAGGTTATTTCCAAATTACAATTGATACAAAATGCTTCCGCCAGAGTTTTACTGGGCATTCCTAAACATAGCTCTGTCTCTGGACATCTGGACCAATTGCATTGGCTTCCAGTCAGAAGTCGTACGAAGTTCAAGGCCCTTTGTATCGTCTACAAGGCAATAAACAACACGGGACCCAAATTCCTCAGAAGTTCCTTTAAACCTTTGGCAACCCTCAGAATGCTTCGTTCCAACACGGCTCATCTGCTTCAGATACCCAGAACAAGGAAAGTTAACTGGGGAGACAGATGTTTCACCATATCAGCGGCAAAGTTATGGAACTCCCTCCCTCTCAATATAAAAACTAGTCCATCTCTGATTGTCTTCAGAAAACAATTAAAGACTTGGTTGTTCTCTCAACGACATGATTAATCATAAATCATTTTAACCTCTGTCTTAGCGATCTAATTACCGGTATCAGCTTTTAGCCCTTAGCGCCGAGACACCCAAGGGTAATTGTAGCGCTTTAAAAATTGTAAAAATAAATAAATAAAATGGCCCAACGCCTGGCGCAAGCGTGGCATTACTTCCAAGATTACGGTACTAGAACTCTTCCCAATTGTCATCGCCCTACATCTATGGCCCGGGCCTCTGTCCAATCGTAAGGTCCTTTTCTGGTCGGACAACATGGCCGTTGTCCAAGCCATCAACGGTCAAACCGCCAGCTGCCCCCTGGTCCTTTGCTTACTGCGAGAGTTAGCTACGAGAAGTCTGCGCTGCAACATAGAGTTCAGGGCTAAGCACATTGCTGGGGTCAAGAACGTAGCGGCTGACGCCCTTTCTCGTTTCCAGTGGGATCGGTTCCGAGCAGCCTGTCCGCCCGCGGAGGCGGAGATGACCCCCTTTCCACCGGTACTCTGGGGCATCTTGGAGTGGAGCAGGAACTGAGAACACTGGGAGAGAGATCGTTAGCCCCAGGTACGAGAAAGCGGTATGCGAGTCACCTGGCATTCTTTCACAAAGTTGTCTTGGATATGGGTCTGGCAGGATTGACACTTGAAGACAGGGTACAGGTATTTGTCGTTTGGGCCAGGAAGCAAGGTCGTTCACATTCCTTGGTGACCGGACATTTGGCGGCGGTCAGCCATGATGCTAAGCTGAAGGGGGCACACGACCCCGCGAAATCCTTCGTAATCAGGGGGGCCCTGAAGGGCTGGGCGAGGGAGGAACCCAGAGTTCAGATGACAGATCCCCCATAGATTTCCCCTCCTTGCAGGCAATGTTAGATGCCCTATGGTTAGTGACCCACTTCCCCTTTGAGGCATCCATCTTTGCAGCAGCATTCGTCTTAGCGTTCTTTGGGGAATTCCGGAGCAGCAAGTTAGTGGCTCGCTCCAGGAACGACAGGTCAGGGGATGCCTCTTTGCCGCTCCGGACGTCGCGCGCCCACGTTGGACACTCTTCTCGGACACTCTTCGAGTATTGCGGTGAGTGAGGCCCGTTTGGGTCGGTACCCCCCCTCCGCCTACTCCCTCCCATGGAGGTAGAGCAGGGCTAGGATGCCTGCTTAGAAAGCGTGCCGCTGTGGAAGTGGGGGGTGCCAGGACAACTGTATGCCCATGCTGGGGCCGTCTGCGGTCGCACCGGCGGGGGCAGTGGCGGGCCGGGGCCTTCCAAGCATGGTCACCGGGTCCGTGTGTTGTCCTTTCCCAAAGGAGTGTAGAGGGAGACGGGGGTGCACGGGGATGGGACGGGTCTGTATGCTTGTCCTCGATCCCTGTACACGAGACATCCGCCTTCGGCGGCTGCCCCTCCGGGTGTCTGTTGGCTTGCCCGGACACTCGATTCCCTCGCTGTCAACACCATGTACCACCGCGGTCGCACAGTGGTGGTGTCTAGCCTGGCCCTGGTTGGGGACTAACGGTCGAGCGACGTCTGGGCGAAGAGTAGAGCATGGATAGGGAGCCCCACTAGGTAACAGCGCTAGGGCATTTCCGGGGGCCCTGTCTTAATGTACCACCGCTTCGGACAGGCGATATAAGCATGCGCAAGGTTGGAGGTGCGGTATAATGTTACGAGCCCCGCAACGTACCTATCGCGCCAAATCCATCCGCCCGCCCCTCCCACCCCCCGGTTAGTGGGGTGCTGTGCGGAAGCCATTTTGAGTTGGCGCCAAGTCGAGGGGTCAGTTAGTGCCGGCCATTTTGGGCGTGGAATGTAGTACGGACGCAAACGTGCATCGGCGATGCACCTTGAGCGCAGAACTTTAAGTTCTGGTATCTGAACGCTATGAAGGGTAACCAAGGTAATTGGGTCAGCCTGTACGGGCAGGCAGGGCTAAATTGACCAACATGCGGAGCCGCAGATTTGAAGGGGGGGGTAACGGGTTCGAGTCGCTGCATTGCTTGTCCACGTACCCAGCCCCCCCTCCCCTTACCCCCCCGCAAACAAAATACAGGGAGGTAATATGTAGAACGCTGCAGCCCGCTAGGCCTCCCGGAGCGCATGATTTTGCTTTTAAAAGACATATCCCCTGTACAAGAAGCGTCGCCAACGCATCAATTTTAAAATACGGAGCAGCGATAGCACAAGCGATAAACGTATGGGTTCGAGCCCAACCACGCAACAATGAAGGAATGTGGAGGTGGTTGTTTAGAAAACGAGGTGCATGTTAGGTGGGTACAGAACAGACCTGCATCAAGTGGGGTGCACGACAAGCGGGGTATTAAGACGACTTAGTAGAAAAGTGTGCATACTTTAGGAACGTTTCCCGCATAGCGCCCGCCTACCAGCATCCAACGAAAGTCAGGGCGATCGCTCGCAGACATGGCACGTGCGCGGAGCACTGCTCCATTCACCCCGCCGTCCCGCACGCCCGACAATTAACTCTGCTTGCGCTATTATGTAGGCCGGGTCCCTGCAAAAAGGGAGAGGGGGAGATGTGGGTACCCCCCCGGTACCCTCGCAAAGTAATTGGTGTCAAGTAAGGCATCAACACACACAAGTCCGGGTCGATGTATAAACCAAGGAAGTTTAAAATGCATTACTGAACTCCGTGCTACATAGGGATAGGCTGCCAGCAAAGTGTGTGGATAGGCAACGCCGCCATTCTGCCTTCCCGTCCCTGGTGTGGAAAACTAGTACGATTTTGGTAAACATTATCTGCGCCATCTTGCCTTTTTCGGATGCCACACTTTTTGTCGTACGCATCCGCCATCTTAGGTGCCTCGATCAGAACCACCCTCTGCACGCCGCTGGCCCCCAGCTTAGCCCTTCGCCCTCGCACAGCCCGCACGCTAACAACCCCCCGCTCTCACATGCCTTGGGTCATAAACCCCTCTCCAGCACAGCTCTGCCTCAAAGCCCCATCCTGTTCCCAGCGCGACCCCTCCCTTCGTTCCTTTCATAGTCCCAGATCCTTTGATGCAAAGACCCCCCTTTCCTGTGTCCACTTGTCTTCCTCGTTCCCAGGCTAACACCTAGCTCTGCCGATACCGCTTGTTGCCCCTCCCCGTACAGCAGAAAGCTTCCCTCGTCAAAGGACCCCCCCCGAGTTGATCAAAGCCACCACCCTATGAGATCCGATCGAACCCCCACATTCCGCGAATCGGCGGAATATCCTGCTGCGCGATAATCAGCACCTGTTGTGACCGGGGTGGGGACTTCAACTGTAAATGTGTGTGGGAACGGGCTTGGAGCGGGGATTCCGAGAAAGTCTTTCCGTACATCAAAGCATTTCCAAGAATGTGTTATATGTAATAAAGTTATAAACCTGTATATAAGAGGCCAGGCCTCAGAGATGCAGTTAGAGCACCTCATGACGATACCTGCTGTCTAACTGACGTGTTCTCCTCCGGAGAGAATAAACCTTGTTTCCTGCCTTCCCGTCTCCAGCGCCCGCCTCTTCATTGGTTAATATTCTGTGGGTTCAAGTGGCGACATCGCCGGGCAATACTTAAGGATCTTGTTCACCAGTTGTCCCTGACCGTTTTACAATTGGCGTCCCAAGCGTGGGGCCCATCAGCGACTCGTGGATCCAGTGGGAGAGGTCCTGACGACAGAGTGAACGACTGCAACGATCGGGAGCGCGCCTGTCCGATAGACCCTCGTCTGACAGCCGATCATCCGAACTTCACTGGTTCCGAACAGACCTCTCTCGAGTGATCTACGGTCCTGACTGGGAACCATCAGGAGTGCCGCGAAGAATACGAAGAAAAGAGGACGATCGGGCGCTGGATTCGGAAGACAAGAAACTGTCCATGCGGTCCGGGTAAGGTCGTGTGAACACGACGAATGGCGAAATGATTATTTGAATTGTTTAGAAAATACTAGTATTACTCATTGTTAATTTATTTGGAGATCCACTGTCTGCAAACGGAGAAACAACAGGCTCTCTCTTTGCAAGCAGCGGAGGATAGGTAATGCAACCGCCGCACCCATCTTCCTCCCCCACTGATTAATTACTTGAAACTGAACTATTGTTCGCAGACCGTTTTCTGGAGATTCTCTGTCTGCAAACAGGAAAGGGCCCACCCCTTCCCTTTTTTCAGATAGCGAAAGGGTAGGTAACGCAGACCTTTGCGGGCCTACTTATTCTCCCTACCGAATTATTTATTTTTACCGAACGTTAACTATTTGATATTGGTTCATGAGGTATTCACTGCCTGCAAACAACGTAGAATAGGAATATTCTGTCTAGTCTTTGCACACAGTGATAAGATAGGCAGTGCTGACTTTTTGTCCCCATTGTACTCCGTCATGTCTGTCTTCTCCCCACTGATTAATAGCCTGTTTAGCCCGGACCGCTTATTAGAGGTGAACCATCCGGCTCCTCTGGAGGGCACCCCTAATAAGGACATGTTCATGAAGCATGGATTGACCGCTATAGCCTATAGCAAACTATGGCATAAATATACGAAAAAGGATCGAGAAAGTCAGTGGCCACTGATAGGATCCTTTGATAATGACAAAATAAATGCGCTAGAAACAGCCCTTGGTAAAAACAAGACAACACCCACTATGCTCGATAGTTTCGGCATGTGGGGCAAAGAAACCGAACAACGTAGAAGGAAAATTGAGAGTAGGTTGGAAAAAGAGCTGCGAAAAGCAGCCCACCTAGCTGCTCAGAAATTAGAAGAAGAGATAAAGGAAAGGGAGAAAGCCAAACAGAAGTTAGAAAGGGAAACCTCAAGCCAGTGTCCGGTTAGAACGCCCTCCACGCTTTACCCTGATCTACCCTCGAAACAACGAGCCAACGATGATCTGCTGTTAGGTCCTCCGATCATCTACATGCCCCCTCCATATGCCCCCTCCCAACCCTTAGCACAACACTCACCACCCCCTGGTACAAACGAAGGTAGTGCCACAGCTTCGGCCCCCATGGCCTCTGTACCGGCCGAACCTCTTGCACCAAATACTCCACAAACGACAACGTTAGGTGACCCTGAGACCCGAAGGACCGGTTCCGCGAGAACGAACAGACTAAGCAAAGATGAGCTAACAGGGATCGACAAGATAGCAAGGACACTGGTAGAAAGGAAGGAAGGTGAAGAGTACATCACGGATATGTTTAAATCATATACAGGGAGTCACAGACGACACTTTACTGCACGACTGTGTTACCATGTCTTGAACGCATATGAGGACCGATATCGAGACCAAGGTCCCGAGAGCCTAACGACTCTGTACCGGAAGGTCGATATCGGGGATGAGGGCGAGAATGATGTGACGGACCTCCTCACGCGTACGCTTGAGGTTTTCCGCCACCTCACTGAACGAGAATCAGGAACTAAATCCCCGACATCCGTGGCGACCGGACCACAAACTGAGCAATCTAACACCATGATGCCGATACGAGAGGCTGCCCCTTACTGGGTTCCTCCCCGAGGAACAGGGACTCACGATGATGCAAACAACCAAGATGCAAAGGGAAGGGTAGTGTACAACTGGGTCTACCAACCATGGGACCGGCAAGAGATTCTGACATTACGGAAATCTCTGCCTGACCTGCGTAAAAACCCCACTGCCTTCTATACTGAATTAGGTACAGCCCTAGGTTCAACAATCATGACCTTGGCTGACATCGACTTGTTTTTCGGGTTATGTCTACCAGCTGATGTGTGGAAGCAAATCCGGAAAGTCGACCACCTTGAGCTGTTCGGACATACCTGGTCACAACTCGATACCTTCGATAAACAACGAGGACCTGGGCAAAAGCCTTTAAAACCCATTCTAGACCTTCCAGATAAAATTGTACTGAAATTAAAAACCCTGATTCCAGAAAAGAAAGTGGATTGGTCGATAGTAACGGCCTGTCGCCAGAAACCCCAGGAGGATGTATCGGAATACTTCTCCCGGTTTGAAACAGTGTTCTCCGATTACAGCGGCCAGGACATGACCACTGCAACCGGACACCATCTGTTTGTCCAGAATTATGTCAAGGGTCTGTTGTCGGAGGTCTCCCAGAAACTGCAAGCTAGCGAGAGTAGTTGGGCAGCCTCCAAACCTACGGCTATCCTCCAGATGGCCCAATATTATGAACATCAGAAAAATGAAAACGATAGGGCAACAGAGAAAAAGAAGAAGGACTTGAAAGAGAGGGTGATGATGGCCCAACTGCAAGGGGTGACTATAGGGCGAGACCAATACCGGGGAAACTACCAGACGAACGCCCCATGGGCTACATTTCCCCAGGACCGCACTTCGACTCCCCATCCCGGACGTACAGACCTTAGACAGGACCAGTGCGCCTTTTGCAAAGGAACTGGCCATTGGAAATCCCAGTGCCCAGTTCTTCTGGAAATAATCAGAAACAAAGACCCCAAAGACATAATAAATGGACCAAGAAATAAGGGACAACAGCGAGGGCTTCCAAACGACACGACTAACGACAGATCAGGCAGACCCAATACATTTGATCGACCCCGACAGAACCAATACCAGCAATCTGACTACGATGACGCCCACGACTTTGCATAGGACTGCCAGGGGCAAGGGAGGGATCCAGTCGAGCTCTATGTTGACCAGCAAGGCCCTTATGTCACTGCTAAGGTCCTGGGCACCAAGTCTCCATTTCTGGTAGACACTGGCGCAACAGGTAGTGCGTTATCTAAACGACTGATTCCGGGGGCACCCTTGTCTGGCTCACTTATAACATCTTAGAAACGGATGGATGCACAGCTGGTTGAATGTAATAAAAGTTCCTTTTGGATTGAAGGGTTTGTTGGTTAATTTTTGTAGGTGCTCCACAAGGTGGCGCCAGGGGTCCAATGGCGTCGGGTAAGTAAATGCTAGAATGTGAACCTAGAGGGTCTCTAGGGTCATCCCTTATTGGGCACACTTTGCCATTATCTTTCTACAAAGAAAAGATTTCCATTCTCTTGGTTTGTTGTTCATCAGCACAAATTTTTTTTTATTGATAGTTGACTTGTTTTATTTTTCCATGATCTTTTTACTTCTTAACACATTTAAAGTACAGGCAATGTCATTCAGTTTTATCGTATCCAATGCATTTCGGGCATTATGAGGTCATGCCCTTCATCAGGGAAATAGACAATGCCTTTCTCCATGTAAGTTTCAAGTCTGGTACAAGTATTAGTCCGGTTCGATGTTTGTTATTCTGTTCGCCGTAGCGGTTCAACGTAGCGACTGCTGCCATCGCTACGATAAAACTGAATGACATTGCCTGTACTTTAAATGTGTTAAGAAGTAAAAAGATCATGGAAAAATAAAACAAGTCAACTATCAATAAAAAAACATTTTGTGCTGATGAACAACAAACCAAGAGAATGGAAATCTTTTCTTTGTAGAAAGATAATGGCAAAGTGTGCCCAATAAGGGATGACCCTAGAGACCCTCTAGGTTCACATTCTAGCATTCACTTATAACATCGACAGGTTTCGATGGAACGCCCTCCACTAACCCTTTGTCTGCCCCGATCCTCTTCGATGTAGAAAATAACACCACTGACACCACGTTTTTGCTTTCCTCGAATAGCCCTGACGCCATTATGGGACTTGATTTATTGAAACACTTCCGAGCGACAATCAGATGTTCCCAGGACGGAGTTCGAGTTTTTCTTTACGACAACCCTGTTCTGCTTAGACATTGCCCTCCCCGACGCATGTTTTCCATCACCGATGCTGACACATCCCTGCTCGACACCCTGCCTCCGTATCTGTGGGCCAAAACGGATTCGGACGTAGGGCGCATGTTGATTGACCCAGTACGCATTACTGTCCAACCCGATGCAACACTCCCGAAACTTCCACAATATCGGATATCGCCCGAGGGCGAGAAGGCATTGGTAAAGATTATTCAGTCACTAATAGATGCAGGAGTGGTAGAGGAAGTGGTAAGCAACGTTTGCAATAGCCCAATCTTGCCCATCATCAAGAAACAAGGAGAGGGAGATGAGAAGGCATACCGTTTTATCATCGACCTTCGAGAGATCAACAAAGTGGTAGTACCCCAGTACCCTGTGGTCTCAGACATCACCACCATCCTGACTTTGATTCCTTCTACTGCCACCACCTTCACTGTCATTGACCTCAAAAACGCATTCTTTTCCATCCCCATCCACCCAGATAGCCGATACCTCTTCGGCTTCACCCTGAAAAATCGCTCGTATAGGTTCTGCCGAGCACCCCAGGGCTACACGGAAAGCCCTAGCATTTACAGCCAGGCCCTCAAGAGACAACTGGATCAAGTCCAGTTACCCGACGGAGTGGTGTTAGTGCAATATGTCGACGACATCCTTTTGGCAGCCGACACCGCTCCCTTAGCCGTCACAACCACCCTTCAACTCCTACACTTCCTTGCGGAAAACGGCCACAAGGTCTCCAAGAAGAAGTTACAATTCTGCCAACCCCAGGTCACTTACCTAGGCCACCTTTTGTCCAAAGAAGGAAGGAAACTCACCCCTGATCGAATCCAAACCATTCTCGAAACCCCTGTCCCTCAGACCCAGAAACAGGTTTGCTCCCTACTAGGCCTCACCTCCTTCTGCCGACAATGGTTACCAAACTTTAGCCTCGTAGTTAAACCGCTGCTTTCTCTGCTAGGTAAAGACGTCCCCTTCCCACTCCCTTGGACCGCTGAATGTCAAACCTCCTTCACGGAATTACGAGATGCCCTTTGCTCGGCCCCTGTCCTAGGTACCCCCGATTACAAAAAGCCCTTCTTCCTTTACACTCACGAAAGGGAGGGGTGTGCTTTATCTGTCCTGACCCAGACCATCGGCCCAAAGCAACGACCATGTGCTTACTTCTCTGCCACTCTTGACCCTGTAGCCAGAGCCTTGCCTGCCTGCCTTCGAGCTGTAGCTGCTGCTGCAATCTCTATCCGACAGAGTGAGGGGATCGTACTCTCGAACTCCCTCACGGTACTGGTACCCCATGCAGTTGACACCCTTCTGAACCAAACCAAGACACAACACCTAACTAGTGCACGACTGACTGGATACGAACTGACTTTGCTTGCACCCCACATCACCCTGAAAAGATGCACCACACTGAACCCGGCAACTCTGTTTCCCTTGCCAGAGAACGATCCCAATGTACACCCCGTGCATGACTGCGTGACCCTTACGGACGAACAGACTAGGAGTAGGGTTGACCTCAGAGACACGGCCTTCCCTGACCCTGACGGGGAGCTGTGGGTGGACGGTTCTTGCATCAAACTCCCCGACGGCACCACTTCCGCTGCCTATGCGGTCACCACGGCTCGAACTGTAGTCGAGACAGCCCGTATCACGCAACGATCGGCCCAGGCAGCGGAACTGATTGCCCTGACACGAGCCTGCTTTCTGGCAGCAGGAACCACAGCGAACATTTACACCGACAGCCAGTATGCCTTTGGGGTGGTTCACCATTTTGGGCTCCTTTGGAGGGAAAGGGGATTCCTGACCTCACACGGCACCCCCATTTTACACGGGGATCTAGTCTCCGCCTTGATCGAAGCTGTCCTCCTCCCCAAGAAGCTTGCCGTCATCAAATGCCAGGCACACAAAAAGGTGACAGACATCATTGGACAGGGAAATGCCCTAGCCGACATCACTGCCCGAACGACAGCTGAAAACAGGACGACAACGCGTATGTACGTGACCAGGTCGCAAGCAGAAAAATGGACTGACGCTAGGGACACTATGAGAGACATTCAAATGGCTAGCACACAGCACGAACTGACTGAATGGGCACGGGTGGGGTTGAAAGATGACGAAGGCTGCTAGCGGACAAGAGACACGAACAAATGGTTGCTACCTGACTCGTACCTGATTCCCATACTGACTATGGCACACTCCCCTGCCCACATAGGTTCAGCCCCCATGATCGAACTTGTCTCCAGAGTTTGGCACAATGATAAAATCACAGACTCCGCCAAACGTCTGGTCCAACAGTGCTTGATATGCCTGCAACATAACCCCGGGAAGGGAGCTGTAGTACCCCGGGGGGGATTTGGGGTCCCAGATCACCCGTTCGAAGTCCTGCAGATGGACTACATCCAACTAGACAGATGTCAAGGCCTGAAATATGTACTTGTCGTGGTGTGCGCCTTTAGCAAATGGGTGGAAGCATATCCAACTCGTGACAACACCGCTATGGCCACTGCAAAAGTACTGTTAAAGGAGTTTTTCCCCCGTTACGGCCTTTGTCGTATTTTATGGAGCGATAATGGCCCCCACTTCATAGCCGAAGTCATCCAACTCATCTTAAAGGGGTTGGGCATCAAACAGAAGTTCCACGCAGTCTTCCACCCCCAGTCTGCTGGACTTGTTGAACGACACAATGCCACACTGAAGCTTAAACTGGCCAAGATAGTGGCTACCACAGGTCTGAAGTGGCCAGACGCCCTCCCACTGGCATTGCTATCGATGCGTTCCACTCCCACTAAACATCATTTAACCCCTTATGAGGTTGTTTTTGGCCGACCCATGAGTATCTGGTCTGCACCGAAACCAACTTCCATTCATGACGTCCCGGACGTCCTAATGTCTGATTACCTGTATAAATTGACTGAAACTCTGTCTGTCATTCATCAGCAGGTGCAGCAGGCCATCCCCGATGCTTCCAGGGGTCCGGGTCACGCCATCCAACCTGGGGATTTCGTGCTGATCCGTAATTTTCAGCGGTCAAAGAGTTTGGAACCCCGGTGGACGGGCCCCTGGCAAGTGTTGATCACCACTCGGACAGCTCTTCGAGTGGAGGGGAAGAAGCACTGGCTGCACGCCCATCACTGCAAAAAGGTCTCCTCAGCCCTGGCCACGACAGACAACGTCAGTACCCAAGAAGAGCTCCTTAACAAAGACCGACCAGCATTGAGCTGCTATCCCGACACAGAGACACTTGAACTTTCAAAACATTCTGATCCCACTGTGCCATCTCGAGAAGGGTATTTCCTGCGTCGAAAGGAGGGAGCTTCGGCTAAGTAGGCCACTGACTAGGTTAAAAAGTCTCAGAACGGTGACCCCAAAACTACCAAGGGTTACCTGGAGAGAAGCTAAACTAAGTCTGTGGTTCTGCCCACTACCGAGCACCTTGAAGATGAAGATGATGGAAGCGCCAGATAAGAAGATGATGGAAGCGCCAAATAAAAAGATGATGGAGACAACAGGAAATACCCACTACAGAAACCCAAGAACAGACGGACTCCACAGCTCAAAGACAATTGCACTCTTCATCACCATCCTCCTCTGCTTTCTCCTCATGACCACACTCTGGATTGTGGAAGAAAATGCACCTGCTCACGAAACATTCTTGACCACCGCCCGGCCTACCACCATAAAGGAACATTATCTGATTTCGCTCTCTCCTCAACTCCGAGAGAGGCGAAAGGAGTTTTGGAATAACTCTGTCGTACAATTACTCCACCAGCACAATCTCGCCACCAATGCCACCAACTGCTGGATCTGTGGGTTGCTACCCCACGCTACTGGACACTCGATACCATTCATCCCTTCACCTTTCTCAGTTCATGGCTCCTGCCTTGCTTGGCTGATCCTCCTGCAAGAAAGCTATAAGGACAACACCACCTCCAGCAAAACCATAATGCATTTCTCTCACGGGGTCAGGCGAAACAGAACAAAGACACATTTCTGTCCGCAGACCTCCAACGACTCCACCCAAATGGACATCCCTGCTAAAGAGCGAGTCGAAATGCAGGTGTTCAACAATCCAATCAGGCACACCTTCTCCTATCTGCGGAAACGAACGGCCGCCACCCTGACCGTAGCCCTGTCAGTCATCAACGTCACAGGCCACCTGTGCATAGAAGGACTTGGGACACAACCGGTGGGTCACAGTGCTTGCCGTTTTACCAGAACTTTGGACTCTATGGATCCACCTTCCTTTGTATCGTCCCCGAACATGTATTTCGTCTGTGGCACAAAAGCTTACACCTGGCTCCCCAAAGGCTGGGGGGGCACTTGTTTCATCTCTTTCATCCTTCCTCCGACTTATGTGGCTCCAGCGAATCACCATAGACAAAAACGAGCCAAGGACATGGAGCAAGCCGACTCAACTGGGGCGCAGTTCCTCGATGCTATGAAGGGACTCGTTCCTCTCTGGGGCCCGATGGCAAACAGCCGCGCCATCCGACATCTGACCCAGGCAGTTGAGACAACAATGAACATCACGGCTGGCATCTTTGCTAACAACACCGCCGAACTCCAAGCAGTCCGCTTGGTGGCCCTTCAGAACCGCCTTGTCCTGGATGTGGTTCTTGCGGACCGCGGTGGAGCATGCCGCATTATTGGGTCCAGCTGCTGTACATACATACCGGACAACTCGCCCTCAGTGTACAAGGCCATCGAACATCTTCACAGACTCTCTTCGGAAGTCCACCAGGAGCAGGAAGAATGGTCGCTTGGAGGCTGGTTCTGGAACACCGTTAAGACCTGGGGCTGGAGACTGTTCACCATTATCCTGATTCCTGTAGTTGTAATATGTGGTCTATGCTTAGGAATCCAATGTCTGCCACCCCTGTGTTCATTATGCGCAAACTGTATTTGCCCTAAGACTCTGGACTTTGGAAACGAACGCATGGGAGCTTTATATGATGCCGAGGTTAAGAACTTGATGAAGATTGACATTGATTAGACAAGTTGGCTAGATATGTTAAAGGGAGGACTGTGGAAAACTAGTACGATTTTGGTAAACATTATCTGCGCCATCTTGCCTTTTTCGGATGCCACACTTTTTGTCGTACGCATCCGCCATCTTAGGTGCCTCGATCAGAACCACCCTCTGCACGCCGCTGGCCCCCAGCTTAGCCCTTCGCCCTCGCACAGCCCGCACGCTAACAACCCCCCGCTCTCACATGCCTTGGGTCATAAACCCCTCTCCAGCACAGCTCTGCCTCAAAGCCCCATCCTGTTCCCAGCACGACCCCTCCCTTCGTTCCTTTCATAGTCCCAGATCCTTTGATGCAAAGACCCCCCTTTCCTGTGTCCACTTGTCTTCCTCGTTCCCAGGCTAACACCTAGCTCTGCCGATACCGCTTGTTGCCCCTCCCCGTACAGCAGAAAGCTTCCCTCGTCAAAGGACCCCCCCCGAGTTGATCAAAGCCACCACCCTATGAGATCCGATCGAACCCCCACATTCCGCGAATCGGTGGAATATCCTGCTGCGCGATAATCAGCACCTGTTGTGACCGGGGTGGGGACTTCAACTGTAAATGTGTGTGGGAACGGGCTTGGAGCGGGGATTCCGAGAAAGTCTTTCCGTACATCAAAGCATTTCCAAGAATGTGTTATATGTAATAAAGTTATAAACCTGTATATAAGAGGCCAGGCCTCAGAGATGCAGTTAGAGCACCTCATGACGATACCTGCTGTCTAACTGACGTGTTCTCCTCCGGAGAGAATAAACCTTGTTTCCTGCCTTCCCGTCTCCAGCGCCCGCCTCTTCATTGGTTAATATTCTGTGGGTTCAAGTGGCGACATCGCCGGGCAATACTTAAGGATCTTGTTCACCAGTTGTCCCTGACCGTTTTACAATGGGACCATGGTGCTAAGTGATGAGGGGATGCACCGGGTCGCAGGGACATGTGAGGGGGGGCAGCCAATGTACTATGCTATGTGAATAAACTGTAGCGGTGAGTCAGACCACTCACATATATCTTCTATTTCAGGTCGAAAGGATAACCGGCAAAGTTGAGGAACAGCTCCAAGGAGCAGGGTGCAGGTAATTAAGGGGGACACGGGGGTCTTTTAGCAAAGAAGCCAGCCAGGGTCAGTATGGGTTATGTCGCAATGCGGGGCATGCCTGGGTGCAGCACCTGGCCCTAGGGTGCCCCAAGGCACAACTAGTTACCTGCACGTTCGCTCATGTTGTTCTTCCTTTTCAGCCCGTCTCCGTTATCGAATCGCTTCCGACACATCCTAGGGCTCCCACACCTGCCCGGACAGGCCCACAGAGGTATGTTGAGAGAGGTCAGTGATAGGCCATAAGTGAAGGGGGGACGGGACAGGTGCCGGCCACCAGCAAGGTGAGCCACGTTATGGGGACAGCTCAGTGGGAGAGCCCGGCAGTGGTCAAAGAGCTTACAGTTGCATTTTTCTTTCAGGTTCAGTGAGCCTGAAGTGCGCTATGGACAACCTGGGTTCCCCCCCCGCTTTTCACACAGATGTCCCAAGTGGAGGATTCCCTTCCTGGAACTTCCCAAGACGCAGAATTGAAAGCACTCATGGAGCTGATAAAGAGTAAAGGGGTGGCATGGGCCAGCGAACTACTAAAAGCCAACAACCCCGGTGAATCCGGGGTCGGCCCGTCGCTCCCAGCCACAGAGCAGGAGATCACAGGGGAGGCGGGGCTCACACGGTCCCAGAGGATACGAAAGCCCACAAACAAAGAATTCCCGGCGGACCCGTTACCAGCTAAAAAACGCAACACGGAGGTGGCCAGAAACTTTATCGTTCATGCATCCCCAGCACCAACAATGGCAAGGCCACCTCCACCACTCGCCGTGAACGCCCCCAACATGAACTTTGCCACCCGTGAGGACTTGGGTAAGCTCACGAACACTTTAGCTGACTTCATGGCACAAGTTAGAGCTGGAATAGCAGCAGCGAGTCAGCTAGCGGGTGCAACGGGAACAAATTAGGGGCCGGCGACTCCATCACTAGCGCTGCAGGCCAGCATAGACGCATTAGTCACACAAGTTTGGGGTGGGCAACAGGTTGCTGGGGTGTCAAGCGCAAACCCCATTGCGAATGTTACACCGGCAGGGCAGAAAGAGCTCATGTTGCAAAAATAGGGCAAATTATAGCGCCAGTAGAGACTGTGTTATTGCAAATTGCTCCGATTACATCCGCACCCGCACAAACTGCGCAGCCCACAGCGCCAATCAACGCTAGCTCCACCACCTCCCCAGGCACGCCCACTGTACCCACACCCACAATGGCTAGCTCCACCACCTCCCCAGTCACGCCCACTGTATCCACACCCACAATGACCATGGCCCCCATGCTGTCAGGCAAGTGTTCCCTAGTGTGGCAGGTACCACAAGCTGCTAAGGAGGGGATCTGGAGGAGAGAATTTATAGATATCTTCTCTCTCCTCATGCATGGGGCAGAGGGGGTGGACACCAGGAAAATGGGGGGCAAGGAGGAGGACAAAAAAGTGCGATACCAGGCCTGGCCTGAGAAGTCGATCAAAACGTGGAGACAGGCATTTTCCATTCTGGCTGCAGTTATCACAGAGCGCTTCCCAGAACAAGCTCAGAGTCTATGGCAACGGCCATGTTGTCCGACCAGAAAAGGACCTTACGATTGGACAGAGGCCCGGGCCACAGATGTAGGGCGATGACAATTGGGAAGAGTTCTAGTACCGTAATATTGGAAGTAATGCCACGCTTGCGCCAGGCGTTGGGCCATTCCTGCGCATACCAGTGTTCGCCCAGAATTGCACCAAAGCCCTCCCTACCTGATGCGTCTGTGAACATGCTGATCTCTGGACTGTCTACCCAGGGCGCTCTCCAAATCACTGTTCCATTGAAATCTGACAAGAACTCCACCCACATCATCAGGTCTTGCTTCAAGGCCGCGGACAGTTTCACGAAGTGGTGTCGTTTGGCTACCTTGGCTGTGGCCCTAGCTAATCTTCTCGCGAAAACTCATCCCACTGGGATAACTCTCGCTGCGAAGTTGAGTTTACCGAGGAGGCTCTGGATGACCCCAGAGGCGCCTTGTTCTTCCCCAGCAAGTCCATGATGTCCTTTTGCAAGTCCTGCACCTTCCCTGCAGGGAGTCTTGACACGCCCTTAACCGTGTCTAACTCGATGCCAAGGAATGTGAGCACTCGCTCCGGGCCTTCGGTCTTGCCAGGTGCCAAAGGCACCCCCAGGTGTCTTGACAGGTCCATGAAACATTTTAGACCATCGCTACATTCCTGTGTTCCTTCCCTCCCAATGAATAAAAAATCGTCCAGGTAGTGTGTCACTGCCTCGACGCCATGTTTCACTGAGACTGCTCACTGCAGGAAAGAGCTAAATGCCTCAAAGAATGCACATGACACAGCGCAGCCCATAGGCATGCATTTGTCAAAGTAGAATGCACCCTCCCACTTGAAGCCCAGGAGGTGCTGGCTTTCCGGGTGGACAGGTAACAGTCTGAATGCCGCCTCTATGTCAGCCTTTGCTAACCAAGCTCCTCTCCCTGCTCTCCTGATCATGTCTATTGCCATGTCTAATGAGCAGTACGATACTGAGCAGGAGCCTTCAGCCAACCAGGAGTTAACTGAATCGCCCTCTGGGTATGATAGGTGGTGTATCAATCTAAACGCTCCTGGCTCCTTTTTAGGAACCACTCCCAGGGGAGAGACCACAAAATCTGGGAGGGCGGGGTTCCTGAATGGGCCGGCTACCCTACCCAAGGCCATCTCTTTTCTGATTTTTTCACTCACGACATCTGGTTGAACCCTGGCCGACTTGAGGTTCCCAGAATCCCTGGTGACATTGGGCCCCTGGTAAGGTATTCTGAAGCCTTCTAGAAATCCCTCAGCTAGCAAGGCCCTGTCCTCCGCGTTGGGATAGCTATGTAGCAGTGGCAACAGGTTAGGTATGACGATAGGGGATGGGCCCTTGGTTGTGTTAACTGGTTTAGGTGGAGTAGACTGAAACTGTGGTGCTGGTGTGACTAGTGTGGCAGGCCATGCAGGGAGGTGAGGGCTAACGGAGCTCTCATTTGTCCTGTCTTGTGGGGCCGGCAGCTGGCTCCCGCTTGTCGCAGCCTGAGTCCGGGTGGTGGCCGTTGCACTTGGCGCAGGTGTGCGCAAATCTGCATGCCTTGCCCCAGGAGCAGTTCCCACTATTGTACAGTCGGCATGCTCCAGCGAAACCTCTTCTGTTCCCCTGTCTGTGTGGTCCCCCTCCACCACGGCCCCCTCGAAAGGACTGCTTGGGCTGCCATTTCTTGTCGTGGTACTGGCTCTTCCCTGCCTCAGATTTCTTTTCGCAGGTACTGCTCTTTTCTGAAGCCTCTCTGCTCGAAGCCTCTGCATTTCCCTCGGTTCAAAAACATGACCTGGAACAAAGACCAAAGGGCGCGTAACCTGCATGCTGGGCTGACCACAACAATCCCCTTGCTGATTGACCTAAACGACCTAGAGGCGGGGAGAGGTCACAAGGTTGGTTGAAGGGGAGCCGGTGCCCATTATTCAACAATCTTTATTGAAACGGAGATGGTAACAAAAAGACAGGCAAACAGTGGTGGCCAGTTTAATTAAAAGTAACACATTCTGCTGTTTTCAAAAGGTTTTGAACTTTCAACAGCACATTGTCATTTTATTTACCTTAGAAGGAGTAAGGGTGAACTCAGTTGTCCTAGAAATAAAAATATATGGAAAAACACGTCTCAGCCCTAAATCCTTCTCGCGTCCGTAAATTAACAATCTACCAGCATATGCAACGTTGTACAGAGGGGAGGGGAGTGAGGGGACTTTTGAGACTTTCCAGACCCCGCCCTAGAATCTGAGAAGCGGAGACAACTCACCCCTGAATGCAGTTTCATCATCTTCAGCCCCCGGGGTTTGAGTCGAAACTTCTGCATTTGCATGTGTGATTATTACATGAAGACATACACAGCAACAGGCAGTCTTCACAGTGCCACACATTACGGATCACGGAGAACACGCACTGCCTCTAAAACTAAGACAGCACGATTTTCTTAAATGAAATGAAATGACATTTCAACCTGCAGTCCAAATATTAAGGAGTTAGGCTATGGCCATCACACTGTACTACTGCATTTTAATTGCATTTGTTTAGTGCTTACTAGCCGTGACAAGGCGCAGTTTCTCTATAATTCGTGTAATGTTTAAATAAATCTGCTTTAGAACTTTCATTGAAGAGTAGCTCATAAATGCCCATTAACAAATGTGTTTGCATACTACGACCTTCCTTTCTCTCATGAAGGGTAAACAAAAATGTTCAAAGTTAAGAAGACGAAAATTACTCGAATTGTATGTAGCAATGATTAACAGCATGACAAATCAACAGGAAACAATTATTGAAGAAGGAAAACCAAAATGAGTTTGAATTGTAAACACCAGAATTTTGATTGAAGCA
Source organism: Lissotriton helveticus (assembly GCF_964261635.1). Classification (NCBI taxonomy): domain Eukaryota; kingdom Metazoa; phylum Chordata; class Amphibia; order Caudata; family Salamandridae; genus Lissotriton; species Lissotriton helveticus. The sequence goes on along the minus strand of NC_136057.1, from coordinate 636,344,806 downwards.
TACATTAAACTTGCTACAGTAATGTGAGCAAAATGCAGTGCGCAACTTGGGATGCCATATATCACTCTATACGTTAAATATAATGTTGACAAACTGGGTTTTCATTTAACAGTTCAGTCCATTCTAGTAACTGCAGTCTTTACTTCCTTTGACCGAATTTGACTAACGCTACTGTATAACAACTCTTTGAAAAAAGAAATTCTGGATCCATGTTGTGCAGTGCACATGGAGAGATTTGCCAATCGAAAAAACGAAGGAATTACCCAATGACAAAGTTGGGCACGTATGCCGATACCAGAGAGGCCAAAGATGGAATGAGCATGACAGTGCATTGCCTTGTTATAGACAAGGCCTTCCTGCAAAGAATACAATGTTTGGATGGGCATGGAAAGGGAGGTCTGCCATCTCCCAGAAGTGATTTTTGTAATTAGAGTCCAAATGATTGCATGGGCCTCAGGAGTAATCCACGTTCTTTTCCAATACTGAGTGAGCATGATGCCTGAATCTTCCCAGCACCAATTCAATATTCATTCGTCTATACAATTGTCCATTCAATCCGTCTGGAAATGTGTGAATACCTGTGTGCTGCCAGTCTTTGTGGTGTGTGTGATTTTATGTGGGTAGATATGTGTCTTGTTTGCATGTGTGAGTCTCCATATCTATCAATACCTTTGTATCTATTGGTTTGTACGCAGCGGTGGCAGTACGTTTGTGGCTGGTGTAAATCAGATTAGTGGTATATGCATCAGAATTTTTATAGTGTCTGGTTTTATTTGCATGGGTGTGGGTAACTGTTAAGCTGACGGCATTCCACATCCATTAATGAGTGTGTCAATTTACACGTGAATGTTCTGTGTATCGGGTGTGAGCAGTGAGCACCATACAAAATCAAACCTGTTGGCCTAGCTAATGTTGTCCTAATTAGAACTTTCAGTGAGAGCGGTACCTCAATATTCATGCGCTCTTGAGAGGGAGATGCAGGCCTTCCTTTTGTAGCGGTGATGGATCAAGCCCTGATCTTTGGACTGGGTAAGAGTGGTCTGCTTAATTCAGACACTCTGTTCATCACCACCCCCTTTTCTGAATCGTTCCTTTTGTAGGCATCCTTTGTTTATATCAGCTAGAAGAGGCAGCTGCATGCCTTACATGTAGTAAGAGGGAAGGTTAGGGCCCAGCAAGTGGGTGCACTTGGCAATTTGACACAGGAGTAAAAACTGTGCACAATGACGTGGCAGGTCTGAGACACATCTGACAGGCTACTGGTGTGGGTGGCATAACCAGTGCTGAAGGTCCACTAGTAGCACTTGATTTACAGGCCCTGGACACACAGAGTGCACTGTTCTAGGGACTTAGTAGCAAATCAAATATGCCAATCACGGAAAACCAATCATAACCCAATTTTTCAGTAGGAGCTCTTGCACTTTAGCATTGAATAGCAGTGAAAAAGTGTGTAGATACTAAACCAGCAAAGACGAAGTCCAGCATACCATCAAAACAGCAGGTCAGAGAGAAAAAAGACAGGGGAAACACGCCAAAAGATGCCAGGTCTAACAATGCACCAGCTGGTGGGTGATGTTGTAAGGCAGTTTCTGCTTCAACTAGTCCACAACAAGTGAACATTACTTAATAATGTAAGGAAAATAAGAATTTCAAGTAATACACACAACTAAATAATATAGATTTACTACCTTTTATCACTGTTAAGTATGCCTGCACTCATACATTTTATTTTTGCCCTGATATACCTAAATCTATTAAAAACAGTAAAAATATCACACAAATTACCTCTGACGCCTTTTTCTGAAGCACATTGTTTGCTTATTTGAACGTTAAAGGCATGTCATGTACTAGCTAAATAGTTGTCACTGTTCAGTAATCAGCCAAAAGACCCAGCATTACTGATGCAAATGCAACCAAAATAGTGAACAGAAAATATAATTGTGTTAATCCCTCTGAAGTAATCAGATAGTCATTTTTAGATCATCCTGAAGTAATCAGGAACCATCTTGGCCTGAGAAGTAATCCTAAACTAATTTTCAAATCATCCTCAACCATCAGGAAGATTCTTATCTTGTGAATTAATCAAATGGTCATTTTCAAGTCATCCTGAAATAATCAGGCTCAGGTTTCTAAACTTTGCTGATGACTTCAAGGGCTTGATGATGTCTGATGATGTGAAAATGACCTCTAATGCAGGTGGATGATCATGCAATGACTCTGGGATGGCTTCTAAAGTAATCCTCTTTGACCTGGGCATTCTGGCTGTGGCAAGGTATAGCCTTTTCTCCTGGCACCTTCGGACTGCTTTTGCCCCACGTCATTGTAAACAGCAGGCCTCTTCCCCACCCCCTGAGAACTGTGCGCTGTGGCGCCCCTGTGCGCCGTTATGAGTTGCCAGGGGTGCCGCTCAAGATGTGGTAACCACAGCTGTAGGGTGTGCCATTAATCTGTGTAGGCAGTACAATATTGTGTCTTTTAAGAGTTATTGCTGCCCGCCCTGTTCTGAGGAGCCTCATGGGGCCCTCTTCACAAGTTACAAATAGATAAGACTACACTGCTTGCTCATTAACTCTTTTATTTATTTCGAGAAGTCGAGTTTGAAAGTTATAAATGTGCAGTGGCCCCCACAGTCTCGTCAGGAAACGGGACAGCATCTGACTTCATGAACACGTAGTATGCTCCTCGCAGAACAAGATAAAGAATTCAAATATAGCTACAACTTGTAAATGTAAAATAAAGCCCATGTATAATTAAAATTATATCCTGGCTGCTGTTCCAGCACTTTCTGTGAACTTAAAGAAACACGGCGCCTGATTTTAAAAATCAGAAATTCCAGTGGGCAAACTCGAGGCTGTGGAAATAGGCTGCATTGCAGCCAGAATTAATTTCCTGGCCCCAGTCTGACCCTCCATATATTTCTCCATGTATAAAGCTTTTTCTGGAATTGGTACTGTCCCTATTTCTTACATTTCTGAGGGCTAGCCACCTGCAGCAAACATCAGTTTTTACGTCCAGTTTCAGGATCTAATATTCTGAAATAACGTTGCTAACTCACTTCTTGGAAATAATTTTATGAAATCTTTAACAGGTTCCAAAGATCAAAAAATAGCTCAGAGGTTGAGCATGGCTGTGGCAAAGAACTGTGTTTACATCTACGCGTCAAGCATTTCTAGTCTGTGTAAGGTAGCTCAGTGTAAGATAGCTATAAAATATGCTTTGCTGCAGAGATCATTCTGCGAACTGCAGGTCGCAAGTTACAGTCCAGTGAACTAGGCACTTTCTAAAAATGTGTGTACAGTCTGCAAGGCACGAGTTTTTAGCCAATCCTTCAATAAAGATAAGGTTGACAAATGGATTTATTAAGTGGCAAAACAAGTTTGTAACCCCTGCATACAATTTAAGGGACATTGGTATCATTCACCGTCTATTTCCTCAAAACTTTTCTGAATACAAAAACAAATGCAAGTTTTAGAATCAATTCACAGCTGGCTCGAAAATGAAAAGACAGTTTGCACCAAAAGCAATATTTCTCAGAGACATCTCCGAAGTATGTATCCAGAAAGAAGCGCTGCTAGTGTCACATCAATTTCGACAGACGACAGACAGCAGCGTTGAAGCCGGAGTGGGCAGCAGACCTATATTCAAAGTCATTCATGTCCTGTGCCCCACACTGACCTGGGATGTAACTGGGTCTACCACCTCCGCCTTGTGCAACTGACTCTACCTTATCCATACCAGCATGCTACAAAACTGCCTCTTGCCCGTCCATTCTTCGTGCCATGAGAATGGCTCTACCCCAGCCCCACTGAGCTGGCTGGATCTTACACAGCCCGTCTTCTGCCATTTATCTCGTTCTACACCCAACCTTTCTGTCCTGCCCTGCCTCAGCCCCTGTGACCTGGAGTGTGCCTACTAGCTCTGCCAATGCTCACTGACCTGGCGCCACTGACAGTATATTACTTGCTGTTCACTAGCCATCCCAGTCTGCCACCCAACTGACTGCGCCATCCCTACTGTACTAACTTTACTAGGCGACTGACTCTGCCTGTGCACAGTGACATGGCATGTGACTGTCACTGCATCACCCGGCCTACTGGCAACCGGTAAATAAATGGTGGGGAGCCACGGCCAACTGCCAATTTAGTCAAGGGAGCCACAGGTCAAAAAAGTTTGGGAACCACTGCCCTGAGACCATTACAGCAGGAGACCCTGCTTCCCTGTTTCACTGTGAGTGCCTTCTGTCACCTGCCCAACTACCCATCCTCTCTACTGGAGTACTACATTGGGGCAATGTAAAGAAAAACTGGAAATTGGATAATACAACCAGGGAGAGGTGACATATGGAAGGCACAACAATCAATTAAAAAACAAAGAATTGCATTTATTTCTGAATGTACATATTCATAATAAAAACATTTTAATTCAAAAACATAAAAACCGAATAATTATATGAACAATTAATCAAATACAAACAATCTATTTATAACACAATTGCACAAAAATTCCTAAAACAGTGGCGGACAATTATAGTCATCGACGCGCGTTTCGGCGTATTAAAGAAAACGCCTTCTTCAGGAGCCACCTTAAAATCTGAAAAACATATGTAAAATGAATTAAAAACATATAGGGGAGTATCTCGTACTCCTATCATTATCATATTAGGACATATACATATAGCTGTGCTTGCATATCAATATCTCCCTACTTATGCAGCTAGCCATGGTAGCTACAAAAGGTACAAACTAATTAATTTATATTTGAGCAGTGGTATGGGGTTTCCTGAGAAGATCAGAATAGGGAAGTTCCACATGGGATTTTTCTTAAAATTAGGGCAAGTGACTCATGTTACACACAATAAAGGAATGAAAAAACATAAGCGTGCATATTTAGTTAAATTCATGCATAAACTAAGGGAACAAGAGGATGAGTGTTCTCTTAGTATTCCTTATTTAAATAGGTCAGGACGAGATGGAATTTATTTTGAACCTAAAGCAGTTAAATCTTATTGCTCGCAGTGAGAGATTGAGGAAACATGTGCATGCATACTTAGTTAAGTTCATACCTGACCCGATGTGGTTTATTTTATCAGTTGCCCGTGTGGCTTGGGCTACGTTGGCGAGACATGTAGGTCGATCCAAACACGACTCACAGAACATAGATCAGCCATCAAAACCCAGAAACTGAATGCGCCTTTAGTGAAGCACTTTCTTGACCTACAACATAAACCAGAAGATACACACTGGCGCATCCTGGAAAGAATTAAGACACCAGACAGTAAAGGAGGATATGTTATCCGAAAAAAACGCGAGGTTTTTTGGATTTTTGTTCTGGACACATATAAAAGGGGATTAAATAATGAAATTCCCTGGGAGAATGCCATCTGTCTCTAATAGAATATAGGTTCATTCTCTGTGTCCTAGTTCCGCATACAGTTAGAATATTCTTTAATAGTTAATATGTGCCATCTATTTCGTATGTCCGAATAAGGCATCTTCCTGATAGGGTATTCTATAGTTTTAACCTTCATGTGTCACAATCCCTGACATAGTTAGAATCCCTAGTTAGCATAGGTTTTTCACTCATGATGTAAAGTACATCTGCGGTTCACATGCGATAAGTTGCATATGAGGAGAACCCTTCCTTTACTTATTACCAATGGGATATAGTTATTCACAGGTAAATATCTTTGAAATTGCTCATTCCTTTGTCAGGGGCTGTCAATTATGTTATTCGCCCCCCGCTTGCTGATGTATATACTTATCACGGTTTTTCATTCAAATATTGGGACTGACATCGATTCTTTAACTGGTTAGCTCATCATGTGACACTCGCCGTTCTCTGGCCATCGTAGGCACATGTCACGGCTTCCCAGTTAGTAACATTGCCTTAGGACTAATGTTTGGACTCTATATTCCGAGAGTATATCCCCGTGTGGGCATGACACACGTTGTAGAGTCTAATATTCGGATCTTTATATACGAATTGTAAGTTTATCCCTCGAATCTTGAATCTGGGGACTTTCCCTTTAAGTAGAAACTACGACGATCTGACGCGTCAGCACAGGCATTTCCGTGGCGCACACTTAAGAAGGGGCGTGTACAGCCGGCCTGGTTAATCATCTTTTCCAACGGCTGCGGGACGCCAACATATACCTTGAACGTGGCGCCCGCGGGTTGATGTTACCGTTCGTCGTCAAATATATTCGGTAAGCGAGCAGCTCCCCTCTGTAACTTTGACTTTAGAATATATTTGGTACTATATCATCCTGCTATGTGGTAGTAAACTGCAGGTTTGTTTTATCTATTTTTACCCACAGTATTGATGACATTGTCAAGGGACGCTAGCTAATATCCAGTACGCGGTTCCCTCGTTTCGACATCTCCTACTATTTCTTTAGCGATACCTGGTAAGTTTTGTCACTTCCAGTCCGTGACATTGTATTTGAAATTCGATGCATCTTTGTATCCGTTGATAATTACCGCACGGTTTTCGCCTTTAGTACCGAAGACTGACGGAGGCTTCTTCGAGTACTCAGGCTTATTTTTCTACACTGCACTAGACTCGGTAAGATAACAATATCGGCAGTGCATTTGTAATTACACCACCCTGTTATCTGTTAGTAACTGCGGGTTTATTTCATTCTTAACCGCAGTATCGAAGAGTTAGTGAAGGGACGCCAGTGAATATCCTGAATGTGGCTCCTTTGTTTTTGTATTTTCAAAATATTTCGGTAAGTTTCGATGCCTTCACTTGCGAAATTACTGTGATAGATTAAACCAATCCTGTATCCGCTGACAAGTATCTGCTGACAATTATTGTCCTATTTTCATTCTTAGTGTCGAGGATTGACGAAGGCTTCATTGCGTACCCAGGCATATCTTAGCTTTCCGCTCCAGACTCGGTAAGATTTTAACACCTGCAGCTCGCAATAGTTTTGCAAACTTGCAGCATTCGTATATAGAAACATAATTAGTGTCCCTTTTCTTCTTTCCAGCAATAACGCTGGTTGGCTGTTCACTAGTATAACGAATGTATGCAGACATAGACTAGCACCTTGTTTAAAAGACTAAGAGCGGGTTTTTTCTATGTCCCCTCATTGTTTGGAATCACGGATGCCTCTACAATCTTGGTAAGAAAAATATGTGATATCTTAGACACTAGGTAGACTTGAAGCTTCAGTCAAACTGTAGCTAATTCCAAATGTAGATGGGAGCTCTTACAATACAGGGGCATCTTTTCAAATAATGTTTAGGTGTTGCTTAAATTCCAACATCAGTTCGATAATACCACCGGATATGAATAAAAATACCTTGCCTGACCGCATTATACCCAAGACTAATCCAGAGGCACAGGATTTGATACTGGCCTATATTAACAATAGTTGTATTTGTACCACTCTAGATAACAAGTTCATTGGAGTGAGATGTGATTCCACCCAGGCGATAGGAAAACAAAGATACAAGATTTCCATCCGGCCTTGATGTTTTAATAAGGAATACTAAGAGAACCCTCACCGTGTGTTCTCTCGGGTCAGGTATGAACTTAACTAAGTATGCATGCACATGTTTCCTCAATCTCTCATTGCGAGCAATAAGATTTAACTGCTTTAGGTTCAAAATAAATTCCATCTCGTCCTGACCTATTTAAATAAGGAATACTAAGAGAACACTCATCCTGTGTTCCCTTAGTTTATGCATGAATTTAACTAAATATGCACGCTTATGTTTTTTCATTCCTTTATTGTGTGTAACATGAGTCACTTGCCCTAATTTTAAGAAAAATCCCATGTGGAACTTCCCTATTCTGATCTTCTCAGGAAACCCCATACCACTGCTCAAATATAAATTAATTAGTTTGTACCTTTTGTAGCTACCATGGCTAGCTGCATAAGTAGGGAGATATTGATATGCAAGCACAGCTATATGTATATGTACTAATATGATAATGATAGGAGTACGAGATACTCCCCTATATGTTTTTAATTCATTTTACATATGTTTTTCAGATTTTAAGGTGGCTCCTGAAGAAGGCGTTTTCTTTAATACGCCGAAACGCGCGTCGATGACTATAATTGTCCGCCACTGTTTTAGGAATTTTTGTGCAATTGTGTTATAAATAGATTGTTTGTATTTGATTAATTGTTCATATAATTATTCGGTTTTTGTTTTTGAATTAAAATGTTTTTATTATGAATATGTACATTCAGAAATAAATGCAATTCTTTGTTTTTTAATTGATTGTTGTGCCTTCCATATGTCACCTCTCCCTGGTTGTATTATCCAATTTCCAGTTTTTCTTTACATTGTCTATTTTCCCTGTATAACAAATTCAGTTACATAACAGGGGGTCCTTGTTACCTACGTACTACATTGGGGGCCAGCTCCTGAAATTTGCTTCATTGTATATTCCAAACAAATGGGGATCAGATGCTGAATCTTCCATTGCCCCCACTTGACATTTGATGAAATACACTTGCTTTGAACTCTGTTCAGTGTGGCACTACGGCCCAATTAGTGCTCATCCCTCACTTCCCCTGACCGCCAGGGGTCCACAGCATGCTGAGGCATAGACAGTGCAGTGGCGGATTACACACTAGTGCCTGTTTATACTTACCCCACCACTCTCCTGCAGTTGTGGATTCACTCCTTCATTGCGATATCGGATTTGCCCATCGCTCCCTACATAATGTTGAGTGCCACTTCTGGGGGCACCTTTGGAGGGATCCTTCATTAATTCAAAGTCTCTTTCACTGCATCATGGAGGACCTACATTGATGCCCCCTGTCTTTGAAGCCTCCACTGCACATGCCCAGCAGTGGGTCCGCAATATAATCACGCTATCCAGACTTCACATGATAGACACTATCTCAAGACACCTCCCATTGAGTCACCATCTCTCACCACCCTACAACAGTTATGGTTCGATGTAATCCTAAACAAAAGCAGCTTGCCTGTGGCAGGCCAAAGCAATTTGACACACTGTAACTTGCTCCCATGGTAGAGGAGGGCACTGCGGGGGGCTCAGAACTCGTATACATATCCGGGACAGACGTCATATTTGCAGATTTGAGAGGCTTTCGGGTCATTGATGGCAGATTCAATGTCATTGCTTGCTGCCTCAACATAATGAAGGAATGCCTTGATAGACACATGCAAGGCTTAACGCAGCCGAGGAGAGGGTTTCAAGCATAGATGATGGGGCGACACAAACTGCAAAGCGTGTTGCAGGAATTCTGCAGTCACAGAACTATGCTTGGGATTATGAGACCTTAGTAGGCAGGGACTGAGTACCCATGAGCCCGGGACAGACTAGCTATAGTGTCTCACTTGCCCTCCCACTCACCCACAGAGGAGCAAACGATTAAACACCCCACAACCCAACACTCCTGAACCTCTCAGGAATCACGGTTACAGGACACACCCTTTCACTCTCACACTCATATTAGTCCACAATGAGTTCTGACAGAGATACGAGGAGAGTTTAAAATGTTTATGCGCTCTAGTATGCAGTATACCTGCCACAAGAAGTGGGAAAATGCTTAACACAAATATGGTTAGCATAGCAAGTAGTCCATAAATCAAAAACAAGCTGTCTTTATATACAACAGTGCAGCCTAACCTTCCTCTTTTTCAACAGAAGCAAAACGTTTACATCTCAGAAGATCTCTAGGTATTAGCAGCAGACCTTGTGCCTTAGTATACACAGATGAACGTTCTACATATAAAATGCTGTCATGATCCTTTCCCTGGAAAGGTCTCTCTCCAAGTGTGTGCTACCTATCTGTGCATACCTAGAAGACAAAAGTACAGGTTCCCAAACAACAGCTGCATTCGCATTTTTTATCTAGGTGATAGGGCCTGACCAGAATATAATAACAAGGGGCATTGTTGTTCAACCTTGTCTACATGTTCAGACTAAATCCCAGGAAAGAACAGAACGCAAAAACAACAGCACGTTCTGTGTGAAAGTACAGTGTAGCACAATGCAAAAATATGGCTCTGAAGTAATGTGCGCAAAGCAGAGGGTAGTCTGCAATGTGCTCATGCTAACTTAGGGAAAACGACAATGGGCCTGCACGGAGCATGTGACAAACACTTGGAGAAACTAGAGAAACTGCTCAAGTCTGCAGCTATAAAGAATGAGGACCTTGAGGCCAGGGGACATAACAATAACCTGTGCATCCTAGGAGCTGCAGAATCCACTAATACTGGATGTTTGGATCTCTTTGTGGCAAAACTACTGACTGATGTAATGGGCAGACAACACTTCACATCTACCTTTGTGGTAAAATGAGCACTTCGTTCCTTGGGGCCACATCCCAGCCTGAAACTCTCTCCAAGGCCGATCACCGCCAGACTGCTCAAATTTCATGACCGGCATGTGGCCTTTCAATTGGCATGAGAAAATGGCCTGTTGCATTGGCAGGGTGTTGAAATTTCAATATTCCATGACTTTACCATGGTTGTGCAGGACGTTCGTCACAAATTTAACGGCGTTAGAATTTCCCTTCCTAAACTGGGCCTTAGACATGGCATGCTTTCTCCTGCGTGACTCAGGGTGGACATGGATTGAAGACCCCATTTATTCGACAGACAGTCAGCCGCATAAACAGTACTCGAGGGACCATGAACTCACAAGATGCTCCACTCCAGAGCGATCACCTCTGGATATCCACTCTTATGCCACTGAGGACCTGTTTACCTTAGGGTGAAATTTGTATTTACACTGCCACATCAGCATACCCTCTGCAGGGTCCATGACTGTGAGACGCTTCCTTGCCCCGCATGGCATTCATAATGTATTCTGCTTACACTGCATGCTGCCGATTACGGGCTAATTTTGCAACCTGTTAACTTAGAACCAACGCAACCGAAAGCCACCGCGGTGGCATTGCCACCCCCTGTAGTATGCACAGCAATGTTTATTGTTTTTCTTTATTGCAGTTATGGGAATGTTTCTTTGGGGATTCACTGGGCCATTTATTGCCTATTGTGGGTGGGGGGCGGTGGTGGGGGACTTAGGATGATGCCTATGTATATTGTTGATGTTCTCCCACATATACTTGTTTTTACCTGTGTCGTATAGATGCATGGTCCTGTTGCCTTTTGTGCATGTACTGATGACATCCTTACACACTCCTGAACCACACTTTATAAGATGTGGGTTGCTGTCATGGAACATACGAGGTCTCAATAACCCCCGCAAGGGTAAACACGTCCTGCTATTTCGCACACGACATAACATTCAAATCGCCCTCCTGCAGGAGACCCCCCTATCACCCGGTCAGCCCCATAACTACGCCTCTCACTGGGGGTCCCACTGTTATTTCTCATGCTGCAGCGTATATTGGAGTGGGGTTTGCACCTTGATTCACAAACATGTACCATTCCGCCCCAAGACTGCAAATATTGACGAACATGGACATTAAGCCTTATTGACTAGAAGGCCACTTAGTGCTGCTGGTCAATGTCTATTTTCCAAACACAGACTTTCTTGAGTTTTTCCAGATGCTACAATAACAGTTAGCAAAACTTGACTTTGATCACCTTATTTTGGGTCGAGATCTTAATATTCTCATTGACCTGTCCCGCAATACAACGGCCACCTCCTCGACTGGCAAACCATGCTCACTCAACATCACATGATCTATGTGACACTTTTGCGCAACGGGCGCATGACCCCCTGGCTTACACACACTACTTTGCCCCTCACAACACTTGGACCAGCAGCATTGACTATTGTCTCATTCCAAATCCCTGGGACCTTGGCCGGAGTCAGTCCACCACTTGGCATGCCCCACCCTCTCCAACCATGTACCAGTGCACACCACTTTTCCTCTCCCGTTTGGGGGTGGTTGGGAGCAACCATGGCGGGTCCCCACCATAGCACTGCAGGATGCACTTTTTTGCTCGGATTTACAAACAAAGCGGTATTGTAGTATTTCTGCCTCAACAAGGGCTCAGTGGACATGCAAGCCACTTTATGGAAGGCGTTTAAAGTGTACATTAGGGGTATATCTCTCTCTAAACATTTTGGGATACTACAGGAGTTGTGCAGGGAGTTGACACAAATTGAGAAGGATCTGACAAAGCTGGACTCGGTTGGTCATCAACATCCACGACCTATGTATTCCCTTAAACGTACTGCACTCCGTACAGAATACTGTGACCTAGCAGAATGCAAGGTACTATTCCTCAGCAAATTTGGCATGGCAAACAACCAGGTTGCACCTTGGCCCAGCTTCTTTGCCCCACCAGGGCCACCTCTTATATCACTGAATTGTGCACTAACATAGGATCCAAGGTATCCTCCAATGAGGAAGTCCTCAACACCCTTCTCTGATACTACACACACCTATATGCCACTAGACTTCGCAATCATGTCTCGGCCACACCGTGTATTTAGATGAGATAGCCATGGTATGGCCAATGACTGCATAGCAACAGTTCCTCAACGAGCTCATCACCTGAGATGAAATCATGCAGGCTATAGACTCCATGGACGGATCCAAGGCCCCAAGCCTGGATGGTTTCACCGAGGAGTTCTATAAACTGTTTAAGCATATCCTTTCACCGCCACTACTGGCCATGTTAATGTAATCTATTGACGTTGGGATGTTCCTCCCATTGCGTCAGAAAGCAGTTATAACCCTGCTCCTTAAACCAAACAAGGACCCGCTGTATTGCGGATCCTATAGGCCCTTTTCACTTTTGAATTTTAATAATAAAATACTTGCAAAGGTGCTCGCCTTTTCCTACTAATGGAGCATACAATATCCCCCACTCTATCTGGGTTTGTCCCATACCGCTTCACTTCACTGAATCTCTGCACAGTCTTCTCTGTCCTCAACAGGATTTCCACTGAAGTACCAGCCGCAAAATCCCTGCTCGATAAATAGCCCTTTTTGACTCTCTGGAGTGGCCATTCCTCCATGCCACCTTATGCAAACTGGGCATCCCTCACAAATTTTCCTCCTGAATGAGTCTCCTAAACTCTAAATCTGTGGCCCACATCAGGGCCAATTCCTACTTAACTCAGTTATTTTCTGTTGCCTGAGGCACACAACAGGGCTGCCCCTAATCCCCCTTAATCTTTATTATAGCAATGGATCCTCTGATCCGGCACTTAGAATGGGACCACATGCCCCATGCCCTACAATTCGGCCTAGGCCCACTACTTCTACTTCTCTATGCAGAGCATGTTCTGCTGTTCCTTCAAAACCCAGATAAAAATCTGATTCCCATCGTTCGGGAGGAGGTGCGATTCATGGGCCATTCAGGGCTAATGATCGACTGGTCAAAATCTGAACTATTTCCTCTGACAGACTCCATTACCCCATTTCAATGCGAATTTCTGCGCAAACCTGGGGAGATGGCCCGATTAAATACCTGGGCATCCACATACACAGAGACAAGGAGCAGGTGTTACATCTAAACTATGGCTCTGCCATCAACAATTTGACCAAGCAGGTGGATTGTTGGACATGTTTACCTGTCTCAATGGTGGGACATATTGCGATTATGAAAATGGTGGTGCTCTGCCACTTTTTAAAATGTATTTCAAAACATCCCGATTCCCCTGACCAATTCATTTTTCACCACATTACAGGGCTTACTGTTGAGACTAGTCTGGATGGGAGGCACACCTGCATTAATTGGGACACGTTGGTCCTCCCATACGAGAGAGGGGGTTTTGGGGTGCCTCACTTTCGCCTGTATTATTTGGCGGCACAATGCCAATATGTGCATCCTTGGTCAACAAAGATGACAGGCTTTAATACACCAAACCGGAAATTGATCAGTCCACACCAGTACCATTCACTTTCATCCTACCACAGGGTCACCCCTTGATCTCCAATAATGTGCAGACATCTACCACTACAAGCTGGACCTGGCGCAAACTCCAACATCAATTAAGGGCCTCAATACTATACTCCCCTTTCTTGGTACTAGCTGATAACCCATGGCTCCCAATCACCTGCAGAGCCTTTATTAAATGTACTGTGGCACTCGCACATTTGGTGCTCTTTTTCCCTGACGGATAGGTTATCTTGCCTCTGCCACCCTCATGGACCATTTTGTGATGCACCGCCTATATATCGCACTACATACGAGGCTCCCGTCTTATCCTTTGGGGCCCGATGATTACTCACAATTCACATCTTTTGATAGACGACGATAGTGGCACTAATTTAGTGACCAGGCTGTATTATACATGTCTGGATTTATTGCACACCCTTGATCAGAAACTTCGAAGCGGTTGGGAACACAATTTAGGTTGCCAGTTGGCGAATAGGTTATGGACAGCCTGCTGTATATAAAAGTGCTCCATCTCCCCTAATCACTGCCATCAACTTATAGTTTTCAAGTTTTTATGTCATTCATATATCGCTTCAATAGAACAACACAGTTTTGATCACTCCAGATCCCCTGAATGTCCGAAATGCCATTAAATAGGAGCTGAATTTCTTTATATGACCTGGACTTGTAGATACATTGCACGCTTCTAGGCAGATATCTTTTCCAGTCTAGCCCAAATGGTAGAGTTGGACCTCACCCCGGCCCCACTCTATACATTACTGGGATATGTGCAGGACCTCCCGAAAGTCATCCATCGATACAAGGCTTTGGCCCTCTTGCTTGCCAGACATGAGATTTCCCTGAGCAGAAACTCCCCACCACTGTTGAAGACTGACTGGCTAATCTGGTCTACTGTGGCACGCCCAGCGAGCACTTCGCCTCTCTCAAGCCCCCATCCTACAGACCAAAAGACATGACAACCCCTCCAGAATTATGTACTATCAGTCTGATGCACCCCAACAATCCTAGACCTCAAATGACTCAACACCATGGCAAACTTAACCTACTACCCTTCTCGCTAGCCCACCCAGTCTACCCCACCTGCAGACCCACCTTAATTCCCCACTACCTGATCTACACTCTATCTACCCCCCGACATATGCCCTCACTCCAGACTCGTTCCAACTCAGGTTCCATGACTCCTGAATATCACAAGTTCTGTGAATCTGAATACAGTGGGAAACTCACCGTGCTACAACTGGGACAACATAGTTCGATAGTTCGACGGGCATGAGGAGACCAAATCTCGCTTCCAAATCTAATGTGTTTTATATAGACTTACCTGACAATTTTGATCTTGAAAAAATCAACATCGGGAATGGCTCCATTGACTTCTGGAGCAAGAACGGGACTAGGACCAAACCTTCAACTTGGACTGTTCGCGTCTTCTTATGCTTGCCAATGTAAAGTTTCACCTCGCAGTTTCAGAAGGACTTTGGATTAATCGAAGCTCTGTCCCTGCAGGCATTAGAGACATGACTCAACCCTAAGCACCACAGGCACACCTGATGGGGGTCTGTAACAAATATCTGTGTAGGACAGCCCATACAGGGCTTAAAACCTAAAGTTTTTGTAAGAGACATTTCCTTATATAACCTGAATTTTAGATAGCAAGAATGAAATACATGCCTCAGACAGTCATGAGGGAGCTCTAGATCCAGTGTGACAGTTGGAGAATGCTCAAAAGATGAGGGAGGAATGTGCAGCTAGAACTATTCATTAGAAGTTGATGTAAATTATAATTTGACGACTTTATTAAAGGATTAACTGCTTCCTGACTGGATAAAAAAGCCCATGAAATAAGATTTCCTTGGTCAGTACATTGTTCGCGAAAGTGACTTTAGAAGACAGTCTAAAAGCCTTAGCATTAGCTCAACAAAATGTAGCAGTACCTAGGGCAGAGACTGTTGCCTTATAGGAAAGGTAGAATGTCTTTGATGTGAGCTCAGACTGATGTACTCGGGGACAACCTTGGGCTTCTGGTGGGGTTATCCCTTTGACTAGTAACCATCAAAAGCTGTTCTTTACTGTTCCAGAGTGTTTCCTAGGTTATCCTTCAAAGATTCAAATCTTTTTAGCACATGTCTTGGTGCATTCAATTATCAACCAAGTGCATTTCCGAATGCTCATTTGAGGGTTGTTTCTGAAAATTCTTATATGGGTGGGGATGCAGCCTCTTGGCAGAGCAGCTAGTTCATAGGATGATGACATATTATACAACTAGGATAATTTTCAAAAAGTGTTTAATCATTGAGTAACAACCTTACCTGCAGAGCAGAAATGTTTCATCGGCAACAAGGTAAGGATTTAATTTCCTACCTGACTAACTTTAAAAGTCTAGTCTCCAAGACCTCTTGGCCGGTAGACAAGCAATCAGCTTGGTTCTACTAAGGATTACAGGATGAGTTGAAGGATGTTCTGGCACAGGTCGACCCTCAACTCACTTCAAATAGAGATCTTATCAAACTCATTTTGCTTTTAGACCATTGGTTAAAGAAAAAAAAAGTTGAGCACAAAAAATTGGAAAGCCCATTCCCACGTTATGAAAAGAACAAGACTATTGACCCCAGTTCTGGTTAACCAGCTCAACCAATAGAAATTAGGTTTGCTACAACCCCGTTGTACAAGGAAGAGAAAAAGCAAAAAAAGAAAAGCAGGTAATGTCTGTACTGCGGCAAGAAAAGGTACTTCGTAAAAGCCTGTACTACCAAACCCGAAAGCAATTTGTCCCAAACCCATCCATAAAGATGGTGGCTGTGCTTGAACCTTCTGCAGAAAACTATTTTGCTTTGGATTTACAGAAGGGGACACCCTGAGGGAATTAAACATCCTCCCACTCTGTTTAGATTCCCATAAGATAGTAACACTACTTATCCTAAGTATGACACTGTTTGTGGAACAGGCACTCATTGTGACTGGAAAATCTGTAGATACCAAACCAGCTCAAAGACTGAGAATTCACCCAGAAAAGGAGAAGTTACCTGAAACAGGTTTAGCTGTAGATAAGCAAGTACTCTCTTCATGGCCTATCAAATGTCACACTTGTTGCCTTAGCCAAATTATGAAACAAGAAAAACATTCAGAATTGATCCAATTTAACTTCATCAAAGGGCCTCATCATGGGTTATCTTAGAAATAGCATGGCTAGTCTGACGAAATCCTGTGATATATTGGGTTCTAGGTCCATCCTGTTTCAGTCTTCCTATTGTAAACTAGAATGCCTTTAAAAATTAACAGACCAAGCCAGTCTCAGAAGCATGTGCAGGGGGGGCAAGATGGCGGCCGTGTAGAACGGCTGTGTGCGATGGAGGTGGTGGAGATGAAAAATCTATCCTGGCCGTAACGCAAATGCCGAATACGTTGGGAGCCGGGTAATGAACTTGGCAATCGGCAGCCTCGAAAGCGTGTTTTTGGGAGCTTGCATACAAGAGCTTAAGATTTTACTTGCTATAGAACTGTTGAACTGCTGAAATCAGCGAGCGGCGGCAGCGGCGAGCGACGAGATCAGCAATCGGCTAATGTTCCTGCCGACTACCTGCCACGGGACCATCGGGCGTCTGATCCGGGAACTAACGCTGGCTGTGAGAACGGTGAGAGGAGGGATATATGCGGAGCGGAGGTGCTCGGAGCTGCTAAGCTTAAGGAACCGGCAAAGCAGGCAAGCGTCCCTGGTACCAGCAAAAGGGGAGACCTGTCTGAAAGGATACAGCGCAGCGGCATGAAAACCGAGAAGCCTCCGAGGGAGACAGAGGTCTCCATCGTCCAGTGGTTACCGAGACCGGGGGGAGAGAAAGTTCCGAAGCCGGGGAGGAGGAGCCATGGCACCGAAATTGAATACTGTCTCAAAAGCTGCAGCTAATAGAAGGGCAGCCGCTGAAGCTGCTGCTGAGACGCAGGAGGAAGATGTACAGCCATCAAAGCAGGCGACCCCGGTAAGGAGGCATCACCAGGGGGGCAAAGTAAAGCAGGCTACTACCCCCATAATTGACTTACTAGCCAAAATGGGTAAAGAGAAAGATCTCAAGACTGGCTCTGCAGATGTGGAAAAGGGGCAGGATAAGGCAGTTGTTGAAACCATAACAGATGTAACTAAAGAGGGAGGGGGGGGAGGGGCCATACCCCCCTCTCTGCATGAAGGAAGCTTGGAACTTCTTAATAGTGCGGCGGAGACCAGTGGGTCAGATCAAGCAGGTGTAAAAAAGAACTCACTATCGGTCCAGGGAAAGGCGGATGAGGATACAGAGATCGTAACTCTGTGTTCAAAGGAAGCAGTCGGTGCAAAATCAACAGCAAGTCAGGAGGACAATACAGATACAGATAATCTGGTGAACGAAAAACTAACCGATAAGGATAAGGATAAGGAAAAGCCTCCAAGTGAATGTTTCTTTTCGGTCTCAGAAGGTGGCGAGTGGTCAGAGGATGATAGTTCAATACTGGAGGGAAGTAATCTGGATTCGGGAAGTGAGTCTGAACACGGTATTGACCCCTATGTATCCACAGCCAGACCTCCTGTGGGGATCAGAACTCAGGAGCTCAGTTGGGATCATTCGTCAGATTCTCCTTTACTTGGGAGCCCTCATGGGGAAGCCGCCCAGATGTCCCTCTTAGAAGTGATACACAAAGAGATCCTCGCTCATAGGGAAGAGACCCGACAGGACAGCCGCAAGGCACAGGGAGCTGTAAGAAAGATGCAAGGCGCTGTAAGGAAATTGTCAAAAGTATGCGTCAACCTAGGTGATAGAATCTCAAACATAGAAGAAAGAGTGGTCTCAACGGAGGCGGAGTCAGCTGCTGCCATTACTAAGGTGGATGCTCAAAGCGCCCAGATTACAGACATACAATGGAAGCTAGAGGATTTGGAGAATCGGCAAAGGAGGAATAACCTTCGAGTCCTTGGAATACAGGAGGGGGCCGAAGGGTCTGATATGAGAGCATTCCTCATAAGGCTTTTCGAGCAAGCTTTTGTTGATTTACCAGGCTGGAACTTGGCGGAGGAGATACAGCGGGCGCATCGCACTCCGTTTAAACCAAAAAAACATTCAAAAGAAGCGGATAAGCCAAGAGCGATACTGATATTTTTCGGCAACTTCCTATTGAGACAAGCAATTTCAGAAAAAGCGAGACCCGATGCAATAAAAACTGTTGGGGAGATATCGTTTTTCGTTAGGCCGGACTTCTGCCATATAACAGTTGAGAGGCGTTGGAGACTGAGACAGCTGATTTTACCCTTCCAAGCAAAAAAGATGCAGGCCTTCCTGATTAATCCGGCGCAATTGAAAATAATTAATGCTGGAAGAACTTTGTATTTCACGTCGGAGGTGAAAGCTAAAGAGTATCTGGATTCTTAAGGGCCCTAAGCAGGAACAAACAGCGTTAAGCCTTAAGGTCTGATGGATAGATAAGTCTTAAAAAAATTATTTTTTTAAAACGACGTCTATTAGGGCTCTCTATTTGGCTGCATCGGCTTTTGTATTAGCATCATCAGAAGTATGATATGCGGTATCTTAAGGTATCCGGCATCTGAAGGTATCAAGCATTGGCATGTTAATGTCCAGGGCATAGAGTATTTTGAATGATTGTGAGAAATTGTCATCTCCACCACTTTCAATCGACTCTCCATCACATGCACAGACTAGGTCTGAGCGCCTCATTTGAGTGGGTGTGTGGGGGGTGGGTGGTGGGTGGGGTTGGGGGTGGGGGGAGGAGCGGGGGGTGGGTGGGAGAATGGTGGGAAGGCAGGGGGAGGGTGGGGAGGGGGAAAAAAACTAAATTTGAGATGTTTCGGTATGTAAAGGTTATTGGCCTCAGTCAAAGGTTAACAACAATGTCAGACGACAAATTAAGATCTTGTCTTATATACTATATGGGAAAGATCGCATCAGACTATGTCACACATTAAAATCTGTTCTATTAATGTTGCTGGGTTGAACGATGGGAGAAAGCGTCAGAGAGTTGGTCAATTTGTAAGATTTAACAATTTCGACTGTTTGTGTGTACAAGAGACGCATTTGCCCTGGGCTAACAAAAATCTATTAAATATAAGGGGCTATGAGATATTGGCCTGTTCATCACAAACTTCAATGGTCAGGGGGGTGGCCATCCTAGCCAAACAAAATCTAGGTGGGGCAAAGAGAGCGAAGGCAGATAGCTCAGGGAGATGGGCAATAGCGGAATTGACTCTTGGTTATACACTCTGTACAGTATATGGTTCAAATTTTGATGATCCAGAAGTCTTCGATATGCTAGAGGAAGAGCTGGTGGATTGGCCAACTCCGATCATAATGTGTGGGGATATGAATGTATCGGTTGATTGGAACAGGATAGGGAGTTACGCAGGATCTAAGCCAAAAGTGTTCAGAGCGCTCACCTCACTTATGAGATCGCATGGGATAGAGGATGTATGGAATGCGAAATATCCTAATGATCCGGGCTTTACCTATTATTCTTTCCCACATAGGAGATATTCTAAATTGGATTATTTCTTCCTATCCTCAGATAAGTTATGTAAAGTCAAAATAACGAAAATGCCTAAAAATGTCTCTGACCATAACCCACTGATTTTAACCTGTGTGGTTGATAATGTGAAACGGCAGCAAACGAACTGGTCATTCGAAAGAAAGCTTCTTGCTGATGACAGATTCGTGAGACATATAAAACAATGGACAAAGGAATTCTATGACATGAATAGATATAGTGCATCCCGTAATATAGTCTGGGACACGTTCAAGGCATCTTTGAGGGGGGAGACAATAAATTGTTCAGCCAGATTAAGGAAAGAAGATAGGCAGAAAATTGAAACTCTGCTCGGGGAATTGGGCAAAGTGGAAACGCAACATACTTCAGAGATTGTGCAGGGGTATGATGGTAAGGCAAGTTTAAACAGCATGAATACTATCAAAGCGGATCTCCAGGGGATGGTGACACAGAAGGAGACTAGGGAATACCAGGCCTCAAGGACTAATCGATATGAGACAGGGGAGCAGGCAGGAAGGGTGTTAGCACTCCGGATCAGGCAGGAGAGGTCTAAAAATTTGATATCTAGCTTAAAGGAGAATGGGATAGAACATACCAAACCGGAAGAGATCCTGAAAGTATTCCAGACATTTTACCAAAAATTATATGATGAAGAAGATAGGGGGGCAATACAGAGCCCAATTCTAGAAGATGACGGCCCCAAAGTGGATGAAAGGAGCAGGGAAATATTGGAACAAGATCTGATTCTGATGGAGGTAAAGATAGCATTGCAGGAACTAGCTCCGGGTAAAGCCGCGGGACCCGATGGGATTCCCCTCGAAGTTTATAAATGTCTCGAGGAGGAAATTGCTCCAATTCTGCTGGACCTATTTAATGGTATATTATGCTCAGGGTCAATCCCGGAAACTTGGAAGGAGACTAATATCGTCATATTTCACAAAAAGGGCAAACCTAAGAATAATCCCGGCTCATATCGCCCGATATCCCTTATCAACTCAGACACAAAGCTGTACTCTAAGATCTGGGCTAAGAGGTTGGGAGGGATCATCGGTCGGCTGGTCTCCCCTTGGCAGCATGGGTTTGTCCCAGGTCGTGGTACCATAGACCATATTAGACGTGCTATAGCCCTGTTCGATGCCCATGCTGTCAGGGGGGAGGACATGGCCATGATTCTTCTAGATGCTGAGAAAGCATTCGACCGGGTGACCTGGGAATGCTTATGGGGAATCCTGGCCGAAAGAGGGTTTGGAAGTAAGAGTCTGAGGGCAATTAAGGCTATGTATAGCGATCCGACAGCGAGGGTTATGGTTATGGGTCAAAAATCGGATAAAATAATAATCAGAAGAGGAACCCGGCAAGGATGCCCTTGCTCCCCGATTTTATTCTCGTTATACATAGATCCTTTGATCCAGAAAATTATGAAGTCGGATCAGATTGTCCCGGTGATACTTAATGGCCATACCACCAAACTCCTGGCATATGCTGACGATTTGGCAATTACAACAACCGCCCCGCAACAAGCAATGGTTGAGATATGTCGGCTGGCTAAGGATTTTGGGGTACGATCAGGGTACCGCCTCAATGAGGAAAAAACTCAGATCATCTGCACTAGCAATATAATTAAAGTAGACCGAAGATATTTAGACTCAGCAGTTTATCTGGGGATACGGGTGAATGCCAATGTTAATAAGATCATACCAGATAATTATCTTCCATTGATTGAGTCGATCGAAAAAGAGCTCAAGAGGATAGACGTGCTACATCTCTCACTGATTGGTAGGGTAAATGTCCTGAAAATGACTATGTTCCCGAAGCTGCTCTACCTGTTCCATGCCATACCGCTGCTTTTGGAAGAGGGGACAATCAGGAAGATCAAAAGGACATTAATTCGATTTATTTGGCAGTATGGGAAAGTTAGAAGGTCGATAGCACAAATGTCTCTACCATTAGAGAGAGGTGGACTAGCAATGCCCAATATTAGATCATATTATATCATTGGTCATGTTTGCTAGTACAGATGAATTTATTGTTTCAATATGATTCAGAAGCAGCAGAATCTCCGATGGGTGCCCAAACTCTCCCCACTATCTTTAGCTTCTAGTAGGTAGAAAGGCAGGGGGACTATTGATGTGCGAGATTGAGAGAAGATACTATAAAAGAGCCAGATATAAGATTTTGATGGGGGCGTGGGGAACTTGGATGATTATAAGGAAGATTTTAAAAATCCCAAAAATTCACGCTAATATCGACATATGGAAGTCGAACACCTGCGCCCATCTAGGCCAAAATATAAATAGCCATTTATGGAGGGAGATGGGAGTTAAGTGTCTGGGCGATGTTATATTAGGAGATGAGATTGTTGACTTTAATATACTTCAACAAAAATTCGGACTCCCCTCTAACCAATGGCTGTTATATACACAAATGGCCCAAACAATTAGATCATTTAGGCCTAGGCTATCTCCCATGTCAAGTTACTCAGTAATGGAATACTTGAAAAAAGGAGGTAGCAAAATAAAAATCTGTTACAACAATCTTCTGCAGGAGCTAGATGATGATATGGGAAAGACAGAATCAACATTAACTCAAAAACTAGACGACCCAGATGTGGATTTAGATCGAGCGTTAGAATTAAATATGGTATTTCACGCCATCAAAACTGTTTGCCTGGGGAGTAAGGGATAGTGACAGATGCCCCAGGTGTAATTTGGGCCCAGCAGATTTACTCCATATGTTTTATAATTGCCCGAATCTAATACCAATCATTAAGGAGATACACATTTTTTTGGAGGGGCTGCTAGAACAAAACATCGTTCTATCCCCTACGGTGATCTTAGTGGGCATGGATGGAAAACTGAAAGCAAAAGATAAGGCGGAGGCCCTAGTATTTATATCTGCAGCCATACTACGTCTTTTAATCTCTGCAGGCTGGAAAGATACCTCCGCACCCACTTTCCAACAATGGCTTTCAAGGTTTTTAGGAATGCATAATATCGAAGAATGCCTATATGATTTTAAGGGGAGGAAAAAACGGGAATTGGGCAAGAATATATGGGCACCAGTCAGAAAATAGACATTGAAAGGGGGGAATTGCAAATGGACGGTGTGGTCAGAATGGTCGGACTCTAATGTATATCTCTGCCTTTTAAATGCACGCTATAACCTAACTTGCTCACTCTTTTTTAGCTAAGTCGTCGTATTTTACTGTTGTTTTTACTGCCTTTGTATAATTCATGATGTCTCTGTATATTCTGACTATTTATGGATTATGTAATGAATTGATATATGAAATGAAATTTTTGTACGGCAAATACCTGAAACATCTCAACAAAAAAAATAAAAAAAGAAGCATGTGCAGTTGGTGGCTACAGTAGCTCAAAACAAGGTGACATTTCCATAACTGTATAGAATGTTCTCAGAGGTATTTTGTGAAACACAGGCAGAAGAACGTCCCCTGCATTGGACTTATGTCTGCTGTATAGACCTTATCCTTGGAGCAGTAATACCTTGTGGACGCATCTTAGCACTTTCAGAGAAAGAAAAGGAGTATCTAAGACAGTACCTAGATAAGTACCTTGCCAAACGTTTTATTCAACCTTCGCGCTCTTCTGCAGCCTCCCCATTGTTCTTTGTACCCAAAGCCAGTGGGGAATTATTATGTCCAGACATTGATTATTGAGCTCTGAACAAAAGAATAATTAAAAATGTATACCCTTTGCCACTTATCCCTGTTCTGCTGGACACCTTGTAACAAGATACTATATATACTAAATCCGCATTAAAGGGGGCTTATCACCTGGTCAGAATGTGTGAAGATTATAAGTGGAAAACAGCATTCAGAACTCAATATGGTATATATGAAAATACTGGCATGAGATTCGGGTTATGCAATGTCCCAGTGGCCTTTCACTTTTCACCCAGTCATTCACTCTCCCTTAGTGAAGCCAGCCAGGTCCCCTCAGAAGACATGCCACCTTCCATATTGATTAATGGGGAGTGTCTAATATTTTAGACTATAAATGGTGAGATAACAACTTAGGGTACCTGATTTCCTGCAAGGGTTACGACCCCAAAGAGATACGTGGAACTGAATACCTCAGTGAAGTCCCTTGTTTAATTTCATTTTCAGAATCCATCAAAGACCAGCCCTGTTTGACATCTATTCAAAAGGGGGGTGGTGATGGACAGAGTATCTGAATTAAGCAGAACACTCCTACCCAGTCAAAAGATCAGGGCTTGATCCATCACCGTTTTTTAGCTCACTGCACCATCCCAGCTCAGAACCTGGCTACATGCAAATTAGTCTGTCCCTGGCCCAGTGCATCATGGGAACAGGGCAGACCAAACTACCAAGCCAATTCTTTACTGGAAAGGAAACAAGCTTCCGGGGACCGGTTTCTGGCATTACAGCCGTCTTCGGCCCGGCTTGCTTGAATCCTGATGGTGCAGTGAGCAAGGGACTCACATCTGAGCATACCCTTCCACACTTGTCCATCACCACCCCCTTTTTGTAAACTGTTTGACATCTGGCAGGAGGGGCAGGGAAGAATGTCAGAGGTCGGAACATTCTGAACCCCACTTCCAAGGCCATTTGACCCAAAACTACAGTGCTTTGAGCTAATTGTCCTCAAAGGGCAAGTAAACCTGGTGCTAAAGCACATTTAGTGGCAATTCAATCTCAGACCACAGTGATTGAGGACACTCATATGCAAGGAGCCAGTAGAAGCTGTGACTGAGCAGACTCAGCATCTCAAAGGTGGTGGTGAGTTTTGGGCTGTATGGGTAAAAAGACACCTGGAGGAGCACCACAGTAAGAAAATGAAGCATGGCTATATGTTCCATGATTCCTATGTGGCGGCCATGTTGAGTGAGACCCTGATATAACAGGCAGCCCTGTCAAAAACTGTTGCTTTTTATTCAAATTAATGGTCCAAGGCAGTTAAAAACAGAAGGATGGTGCTCCTATTTAAAGTATTAGGCAACAACTCTTTAACCCATGTGGTAGTTATAGAAAGAGTGTGCCTGCTCCAAAAGTATTTCTTCTTGTTGACATTGGTGAAACCTTAAACTGTGCAATTGATACTTGAGCAGCGAAGACCAATCTGCTTGGATGTAAACACTCTCTAAAGAGACATGCAGGAAAATGGTTTTAGAGTGGTCCCACACACCTCCAAACCAGGAATCGTTGTTTGTATTCTGGTAAAAGGGGGCATTTTGCTCGTAAATGCACCTCTAAGCCCAAAATTCCAAACACTAAAAAATCCATTTCATACAGTCTTCCCTGTTTATTTCTGAATCGTTGCTGCGCCTCCCAGGGGGGCTTGGCCCCAATAAGTCTACTACAACAAATCCAGGTTCCTGGCCCGCTCCAAGGTATGGTGGGACACATACTCGGCCTCTGCCAGCACCAACTTCGTCTCCAACTCTGTTTCAGACATGTTATAGTTAGGAATTACATGTAAAAAGCCTTATAAATTCACCGAAAAAGCCATAGGTTTTAGGGGTGTTATAGTTAGTTGTACATTTCACTCGTACAAAACCATTGAAATTCCCACGTTATAGTTAGTTGTACTATAACTCACGCGCCCGCAATCCACACTTAGAAGAATTTCCAAGTGAAACCAGTCAATGTTCGCCTATGGAAGTGCTGGGCTAAAAGATACAGCACTAGGTTCTCTCCTGATAACAGGTGAGTAAATTGGAATTCGTAGTTCGGCTGATTTTATCAACACTTAGAAACTTTTCTGCTGAAAACCACACAATGGATTCCTATGGAAGGAAATACAAGTTACTGTAAATATGCTCAGAATTACTTTTCAGGGTCAGTGCTGGGCTAAACGATGCCGCACTGCGTTCTCTCCTGATAACTGGTGAGTAAATCGAAATTCGTAGTTAAGTGCCCTTGAATCCTGAGGACCCCTGGGGGCCAACTAGCCCACCAGATACCTCTAGTATGCGCCAGGGGGCTGCGTTGCAGAGAGGTGTTCTGAGGCCCACCCCTTTTTACAACACTCTGCAATGCAGCTATATGCTAGTGTGTGAAAGGTTTCATAAATGGATACGTACTGCATAATTGTCTAAAGAATGCATTTGTCATATATGATGAATGTATAACTGCAGAACTATAAGGAAATGTTGCACCATGACACTGTAAGCTCTTTAGCTACAGCGTGCTCAGCTACTTCCGAAGGCCAAAGATGCAACATATGAACATAAATATGTTGGAAGTCTGTCCTTCCCTCTCCACTGCTGCTTAAACTGCACGCATGTGGTGGGTGGCACAGGCACCCTTGCACCATGGTGTAAGAATATCTGTCTCGTGTGGAGTTTCTTTTTGTGCAAGAAGACACAGCTTCCTGCACAAAAACAATCAGTAAAGGCATTTTTCTCCTACAATGTATACTGCTCATTGTAGCGTATATTTGAATGAAAAAAATGAGGAGAAATGAAAATCCATAAGACCTCGCTTTTCGAATGACCAAAGCTGCACAAATCCCCCCCCCACAAACTCCCCAGGCACCTGGAAACCCTCACAGGTGAGTAGTGCGCTCTATACATCCCTGATTGATTGATTGATTGATATTCCACCACAGTGTGTGCTTGAGAGTTATCAACGGCCCTGCCATTTGTTTGGCTGTCTGTAACTCTTAAGGGTAGTGAAATGAGCAGTGGTACCTTCTTTAATATACACAGAATCTCTGAGATTGGTTTGGTTTGGCTTCGCCTCTGAGAGCTACTTTCCAGGCGCTGGTGAACCACCAGTAGCTCCCAAGCTACTAGTTGGAGACCCCTTGTATGGATAGTGAGTGGGGAATTGTAGTCCTGAAGCACAAATGTGAAGGTCATTACACCACTACATGCATAATGCATAGCACTTTAAAGCACTCCATTCCCATAAGCCTGCCTCACTACATGAGTACATGCTTACTGAGTGAATGATTACATTAATATAAGTAAAGACACTGAGTGAATTCTTAATTGGTTCACTTTTACTTTACTGAATGAATTACTACATGGTACAAAAAGAGTAATTTTCAAATTGCAACAGCAGTCACACTATTTTAGCTGGAGTATATAGATACTGACTGGGGAATTGTAGGCCTGAAGCACAAATGGGAAGGTGGTTACACAACTACATGCATAATGCATAGGAGTTTGAAGCACTGCATACCCTAAAGCCTGCTTACTGCAATAGTATATATACTTATGTAACTGCAAACACATCAACCAACCAAATCAATCTCTCTCGATTTTCTGAATGGACACTGATTCATAGTGTTATTCAACACAAATAACAGTATCCCTTGCAGTGTATAAAGAAAGATTAAAAATATTAGATAAATAAATGTATTAAAACACGTAGTAATGGAATTAAATAAATTAATACTCGGATATAAATTCGAATACTCAAAGTTTAATAGAGAGTATCCCTTGCACAGGATGTAGGAAAAATAGGGGTTTAGGGTAATGACGAATATTAAAAATAGTTTTACAAAAAAAGGGAAGTTAATAGAAAAATAGGTAAAAAAAAGGGGAATGAATGTTAATACTCGTATTAAGAAAAAAGTAACCTATAGATATGCTTTAATAAGAAAAACAAGTTTAAATAAAGCATTTTAGAAATTAAACGAAAGTTAAAAAGTATGGAAAGAGGCACGTTTACATAAACACGTGATACACTAAAACAGTGCAAATGAGAACACCTGTCAACTAAAAAACGTGACTTAAAAGTGGGAGGAGCAATAAATTGATCCCATAGACTTTTAAGTAACCAAAAAGTATATAAACCACACCCGTGGGATAATTAGTTTTGTTTCAGAGAATCAATATGAGCGAAGAAACTACGAGCAAGGTAATGATACGGGACTGCAGAAGCATCTAGACAATATCTTTAATTTCCTCAGAGGGAACATATTGTTAATGTATATTTAAAAATACATAAAACATTATGTGCCCTCAAGAGGAGTTGGATGAATTTCGACGGAGGAAGGAAAGAATATCGAAGAGAGGTAAATTATCTTAATGGGTATATGTTTTATATATTTAAGAAAGAAATGAAAAATATTTAAATGATTATAGAATGTGGTATGATTACGTTTAAATAGATTATAATAACGAGTTCAGTAAAAAAATTACAAAAAATATAGGTTATTTAAGGAATTACTACGTGCAAACTAATGATTAGGAGCGATGTCATAATCTTCAATTTATCTTTCATTTCCACAGAGGGATCATATTGTTAATGTATATTTTAATTTATATTTAACTTTATGATCCTTCAACTGGAGTTTGATGACTTACAACCGAGAATTTCATACATTAATAAGTAATATTTTTTTAGTATGCAAGTATTTCTTAATGATTGAAAAATGTACTATGAATAAACTTTCGACGAAACAACGAAATACTTTGAAATAAAAAAGAATACTCTTTATCTTCTAGAGTGAAAATGGACTAAAAGTATTTATATTGAGTAGTGCTTTTACCAATTTTCACTCGTGAAGAACAGGAGGATTTATCTTCGCAAGCAGTTTTTTGGAGAAAAAAAAATATATAATTGTGGCTTCAAATGTTAATAATTCTTTCCATTTTTAAAAATGATTGTTATATGTAATAATGACATGAAATGTACATGAAAAATGAAAGATGAAGTAGTGAGGGAGTGTTTGTCGTAGCACTTCTAGTCTACTTTAACTAACAGTAAAAAAAAAGCCCAAACATTTATAAAAAGATGATGGGGCAACACTTATATAATGTAAACATAAGGAATGAGTGCTTATGATAAAATAAAATAAATGTGGTCCTATGCGTGATACCAATGAATGTAAAATAATTTTTGCCTTTCACCCATATGATGAATATAAAAGAGTCAATAAAATTATTTTGAAAACCTGAGCATTTTTCTTTCAAGGATGGTTTGAAGAATTATACATTTTATAAAAGAACATAGTACTCCACGCTAAAGGAGAAAAGTCAGCACAATTATGATAAAATAGAAAATAGAATAATATTTTTAAATACCTTTACCGTCAACAAACTCATAAGCACAGTACACAGTTTAAGTTAAAAACACCCTACCAAAACTAGTTTTTGAAACGCATAGTAAAATAAAGTGCATCACAAAATGGGCTACATACATGGTGAGTGTATCGTAACGTCACATAGAAAAAACAAGTCAATCAACATTAGGATCAGGAAGGTAGACTTAACCACACAACAGCCAATCAAATGTTTTTCAAAATCTGCGCAAGGAAAGGAATTGGTTGCTAATACGTCTTCTTACAATGCTTCACAACCAATCAAAAAGAGGTGTTGAAAGTTTCTGATTTTAACATACCAGCAAATCAGATAACCTTGCAAGTACACACGGCGAGAGGCAATTATTAAAGATGACTTGCTTTCGCGAGACCCCGAAAGACTTCTTCCAGAATAAGTACGCACTTCACTGCCAATTTATCCAGGCTCTCAAGCCTAAACACGTCACAAATCATCTCTCGTCACTTTCTCTTCTTTTTAGTGTATTGTGCGAGGCAGACTGCGTGACCCTATGCCTAGAGCCCTCGAAGGCCCTGAAGACTGCCACGCCCCAGGGCCAGCTCCTGCAGTGTCCAGGGGTGCCTACCCCCTGGACACTGCAGTTTGCTATGAGAGGGCGTGAGTCTCGCGCCTTCCGCCCTCCCATAGCAAACTTAGTTTGCATTTTGAAAGACACAACAGTGAAATCTGTTCTCACTTTCAAAATCCAAACAGATTGCTTTTCCACATGCAAGATAGCATCTCCCTATGCGGAAAAGCAATGCCGGCTCCCGAAGAACGCGGGAAGCCAGCGGGACCGTGAGGGCATTGTTGCTCCCCCCACGGTCCCCAACATTTTTTATAAGACCCGGGGGATAGGGTCCCCGGGAATATTAGAAATTACTGATAGGGACTATTTTTTTACTGTAAAATTAAAAGTCACACGCCCAGCTCAGTGCGGCCCCCTGGTGTGCACGCGCTGGATGCACAACTCATAAACTGTAGGGTGCGCGACTCCAGCGCCTTTGGTGCACAGCTTCTATGCGTTTGGGAGCCGGCATTGCTTTTCTACATGGAGACCACTCGCCATGTGGAAAAGCAATCTGATTTACATTTTGAAAGTGAGAAAAGATTACCTTGCTATGGGAGGGTGGGATAGACACCCCAGGACACTGCAAGAACCAGCTCTTCCACAATACATAAAGCCCGGGCAGTGGTGGTCCCCGGGGCTTTCAACACCTTGCAGCGCCCCCCCACAACCATTTTTTTTTAGCCCCGGCAGTGCGGTCCCCTGGTGTGCACGCGCTGCATGCACGACTCATAATCTGTTGTGCAGGACCAGCGCTAGGTATGGGCAGCGTGGGCAGCTGCCCACAGCCTTGTGCTGAGCCCACCAGCATGGGGCCCCAAACCAATCGTGTGCCCTGCTATTTCCCTGTCTCATTGCAATTAGGGTCCAGTGGAGGCCCCCCTCCCTGGGCCTCTCAGGGATGGTGTCTGGAGGCATAGGGGAGGGAGACGCTTCCCCTTGTCCCAATTGCAAGGAGACCCATTCAGAGATACTACGGGAGGCCAACTGTACAGGATTTTAGCGCCCACACAGTGTTAACTCTCAGCCCACAAGCAATTCTTACACCTATCGGGCTGGAGGTGTGAGAATTGCTTGTGGGCTGATAGTTAAAACTATAGGGGCGCTAAAATCCTGTACAATGGGCATCCTGCGGTGTCTTTGCAAGGGGTCACTTCAATAAATTAGAGGGGCCTCGCGCATTCCCTTTTGGCCCAGGGCCTCACAAATCATAGAACCGTTCCTCCTGTACGGGGTGTGACTCCAGCACCTTTGGTGCAAAACTTCTACACGTTTGGGAGCCGGTATTGCTTTTCCACATGGAGACCTACTAACATGCAGCTCGCCATGTGGAAAAGCAATCTCATTTACATTTTGAAAGAAAAAAGATTTCCTTGCTATGGGAGAGTGGGATAGACACCCCAGGACACTGCAGGAGCCAGCCCTCCCACAATACATAATGCCCCGGAGAGTGGTGCTCCCTGGTGCTTTGGAGACCTTACAGCCCTCGAGGAAGGGGGCGCGCAGTCCCCCTCACACAATACATAAAGCCCTGAGGAGTGGTGGTCCCTGGGGCTTTGGAGACCTTAAAGCCCCCCCAACCATTTTTTTGTAGCCCCAGGAGTAACAGGACCCTCGAGTGCTCCAGGAAGGGGGCCACGCAGTCCCCCACCCACAATACATAAAGCCTCGGGGGTGATGGTCATCGCGGCTTTGGGGACCTTGAACCCCGCCACCCACCATGTTTTTCTTTTTAGCCCCGGGGATTGACGATCCCTAGGGCTGGAGAGCCCCTCTGGGCCTGCCATAAAATTTTATAATTTTGCTCCCGTTATTTAGCCCCCCCGAGGTCTAATTATAAGGGCTCCCCATAAAATTTTATAATTTTGCCGCTGGTATTTACCCCCCACAGGGGCAATTGATAAAAAAACTCTGTTTTATTTTATTAATTTTACAGCAGAGTCCCGCACCCTACACGCACCTGCCGATTTTTCTTTTTTTTAAATGTGGGCCCTGGGGGTCCTTCTGGAACCGCTAAGCAGGTCTAGAGGGTAAAATTATTTCTACCCTGCCCCCCTTCTCCGTTTTGCACACACATTCCACTGACTTCCTCAGCCTCGCTTCTACCGAGGCACAAAATGGCTGCCAACAGTTCCTGGTTTTGACTGTTTACAACCGCTTGACAGCCAATTAGCAATGAAGGCGTGATCGGGACGGTGCGCTTATGCTACGATGCCAATCCTCACACAATCTGCGGATCCACCGCGCCCATAGATATATAAATGACTTTAACTACTCAACAGATTGATACCATATAAGCAAAAAGCACAAGTCGGAACTGAGGACTACCTCTCTGCCAAATTTGGTGTAATTCCGTTCAGCCGTTCGGGCTGTAGCCGTGGCTAAAGGTCCTATGGGAAATTGAATGGGGAAGACACGTTTTGGTACGCCCCTTTTTCAGAACTGAGCTGGCCAAACGTTTGGAAAATTTCGAGAAGATTAATCAATCAGCGCCAAAGTTATTGGCAATAGAATTTTGCAGATTTCCTATGGGTAATAGGTCCTAATTATAACTACCTACTGGCGACCACCAGTAGGATGTGTGTGTGTGTGTGTATGTGTATATGTATATGTATATATCCAAATGCTCTGCCCTTCAGCGACGCACTCCGCAACAGGTGATTCAATTATTTATTGCTTTTCAAAGGTCGCACTTTCATCCTTATTTTTCACCTTACGCCAACGCGTTTCAAAGCTGTCTGCTTCTTCCTCTGGGCGTGATGACTGTATATGTATATATATATATATGCACTGATGTGATGCTCCGACGACCAAGTTGCAGTGGGCGGGGGAGTTGTAAGGTCAGGCCAGCAGGTACATCCAGGTGCGAAGGGAACAGGAGGCAGACACCGCCCACTTGGGAGAGTATAGACGCTGAGTGACTGCCTACGCGAAACTCGGAGTATCGAGTTCAGAGATGCTCCCTTGTGCCTACCAGATGACTACAACCAATCGAAGTAAGCCAAGCTGGTTTTAAGTGGACATTGGTCAGCATTCGTAATTTTAGGCATTTGAAAAAGTCTTCCGACGAAACGCGTAATGCCCTGAAACCTGAATAAAACCGAGTTGGTCCTGTGTACCTGTGTGGCTCTTTCTTCCTGTGAGAGAGGAGGTTTTGGATTTGATGTTTAAGTGCGTGGCCACAGCGCACTTGGAGCCCCCTCCCCACAAGTTGTTAAGCGGTAAACAGTGGCAAGTGCTCGTTTTGGATTATTCTCATGAACTGGGGAACCGCTGAACCACCGCTCGCTGCAACCGGTACTTACCAACAAACTGGTCCGTGACTTCACGAGGGGACACCATGCACTGATGTGATGCTCCGACGACCAAGCTGCAGTGGGCGGGGGGGTTGTAAGGTCAGGCCAGCAGGTTTTGCCACAAGTAACATCCAGGTGCGAAGGGAACAGGAGGCAGACACCGCCCACTTGGGAGAGTACAGACGCTGAGTGACTGCCTACGCGAAACTCGGAGTACCGAGTTCAGAGATGCTCCCTTGTGCCTACCAGATGAGTACAACCAATCGCACTAAGCCAAGCTGGTTTTAAGTGGACATCGGTCAGCATTCGTAATTTCAGGCATTTGAAAAAGTCTTCCGACGAAACGCGTCATGCCCTGAAAGCTGAATAAAACCGAGTTGGTCCTGTGTGGCTCTTTCTTCCTGTGAGAAAGGAGGTTTTGAGATATATATATATATATATATATATATATATATATATATATATATATATATATATATCCTGTACACCGTTGTCTCCAAAACTCGCGCGTTCGTGCAACACAGCAAGCAGACTCCGGACACGGACCTCGAGGTGTATAAAAAGTTTTATTTGGCAGAAAGAGTCACCGACGTTTCGGCTCAGCGGAGCCTTGATCACATGACAGCGTTTACTTAGTTAGGTACACCTTTTAAAGTGAAAGCAAGTGGTTAACTGAAATCACCTGTGCAAGCTCCGTAATAAACATAGAAAACATACTTTGCATCGCGTTCAGCATTATGTTGCATCGACATGTTTCTTAATAAATGTAAAATACATTTATAACCATATCATATTTACAAGGTTAACACTAGATTAAATAAATAGACTGACTAGGAAAAAAGGGAGAGTATTATTGTAAAATACACCTCTCAATTGATCAAACCCGTTTTAAAAGCCCTATTTACAAATAAATATATATATATATATAAAAAACCCTTAATCATTGTATATACATATTTGCAAACATAATTTTCACTTTTGCCACCTACTTCAGGAACCTCGGTAAAATAGTTCAATCCCTATAAAGTGCTATGTGCCTTCTTTTTAAAGTGCAAATTGTGCTTCAAAAAGTGCATCAATATGTGCAAAATTAGCATAGTGCAAATACGCATACTACAGAATACCAAGTTCCTGATCCAGTTCACTTATATACAGTATATGTTTACAAATAATACAATTACTCAAGAGGGGAGAAGAAATTACTTTTTTCTCCTACAATATTCCTTGCATACTATCTTATTAGGGCTTCTAATACTTTGCGGGTAAGTTTTCATTTACAAAAGTCAAACAATTCTATGTTAAAAACATCCTGTGTAAATGCAACTAGTTTCTATGTTTTAAAAATAATTTTTTTCCAAGTGCTAGAAAGAGTTAAAATAAACAAGGCAGGCACACAAAGGGCCTGAAACCCAAAACCCAAACTAATCAAAAAGTATAAATAAACAAACAACCAAATGGAAGAGAACCTATACGTTTCATTATAATTCAATGGTTCTTAACCTGGCTGCAAAAAACGTGCACAGTGAGAAATAATAATAATAAATGGACAAGCATTGTGTTCACATAGCAGCAATAATTCTTTCATTGATGGTTCATAAGGGCTGTGACTGCTCGCAGCCCCCACGGGATCCGTCCCGGTCATCTCCCAGCCGGGTGAGTGCCCTGGACATTATCCACATGGGGGAGAGCACACAGTCCTAATATCTTGAGTCTACTCGAGCAAGCATGTGTGGAGGTCTTCAGTCACATTCAACCCATGAGGCACCTTGGTATTGAGCAGGAGGATGTATTTTGTCTCAAGTTTTCTGAGCCTGGTCTCCCTGTCTCCGCCTCTTTTTGTGTTGATGACAGAGTCAATAACCCAGTATTTTAGACCACTATTATTACTTTGGTGGTGGTCCTTGAAATGGCGCGCAACAGGATACGTGCTGTCCATATTCGTAATCGCTCGCAAATGTTGCAAAATGCGTTTATGGACAGCATTCCTGGTGCTGCCCACATACTGCAGGCCACAAGGACAGCGCAAAACATATATAGCGTATTCTGTCTTGCACGTTAGTACTTGGGTTATTATATGTTCCTTTCCTGTGAATCCATCCCTATAGGTTTTGGTGTTTTCACCATGAGTACACGCTTTACAGATTTTGCAGTTATAGAACCCCTTATTCCTTTGCCACCACTCG
Source organism: Lissotriton helveticus (assembly GCF_964261635.1). Classification (NCBI taxonomy): domain Eukaryota; kingdom Metazoa; phylum Chordata; class Amphibia; order Caudata; family Salamandridae; genus Lissotriton; species Lissotriton helveticus. The sequence continues at coordinate 636,309,390 of NC_136057.1, read as the reverse complement.
GTTCTTGTGAAGGGATATATATATATATGTATGTATGTATGTATGTATGTATGTATGTATGTATGTATGTATGTATGTATGTGTATATATATATATATATATATATATATATATATATATATATATATATATATATATATATATATATATATATATATCCAAGTATGTTGGCCCCGGGGAGGGCTCTCGAGCGGTGCGTTTCAGATGCAGCAGAGCCAAGCTGCTTCAAACATAACTTCGTTCTCTGCGCATACGCAGAGTCTTTTTCCAGCGCACTCCCAGCTTTGTAATTCTTCAAATAAGCGATAATCCAATTGCGATTTTCAAAAAGAATTTAATTTGTTAGCAGCATTCCCAGCAACACTGCTCTACACGTTTCACGGCACACGCTGCTTGTTCACGAGGCTGAATTACCACAATTGTTCATAAGTGCAGTTTAAATAAAATAGTGAACAGTGAAAAAGGAACTCGTAAAACCGGAAGTGACACAGTGTGACCATTTCCATCATTTCCCGCTAAGCATTATGGTCTTGGTAGTTCATTATTTCTATACATCGAGTTTTTTACATGATATTTTCCTCCAGTGGAACTATGTCATTCAGTATGGAACTCTGGGGTCTGTGGGCTGTGTGGGTATGGGTAGTGTTGACCAATTGATTACTAAATTATTTTTAGGTCAAAACAGTTCACCCTCTAGTGGGTATTCATACATATCAGTCCCATTGTTATTTAAACAAGTCTACCTTCTAGTGGGTTTTAGTAGTTGATATTTATGCTTTTCGATCAAAACGGTTTGCCCTCTACCGGGTATTCACACATATCAGTCCCATTGTTGTTTTACCGAATCTACCCTCTAGTGGGTTTTGAATAGTTGATATTTATACTACCACTGGATATAATGGTTACCCACCCAGAATGCAATTATTAGTGAAGTACAATGTGCCTTAGCGGTATATTGTAGTGTGGGTAAAATTGTGTTATGGTGAAAAAAGGGGGGGTGAAATAAAAGTGAAGGAAATTGATTGAAAATATTGTGCTAATATCGGGAAGTTCAGCATTACGGAGATAGGACTCGATGGAATTTACAATATTTACAATGAGGCAACGTGGGGATTACAGATGGTAATGTAACTCCTTATCCTGGTTCAGGCCATGCGGGGTGAGAGTTCTGAAATTTAAGATATGTTTCGACTCTTTCTGCCTCAAAGTCCTTTCACGATCACCCCCGCGGGGGTGAGGTGACACAGTCTCTATAGCATAAAATTTTAGTTCTTTCCAGTTACTGACATGTTCCTTCTCCACATGTCTTGCCACAGCATTACTACGGTCACAATTTATTGTTGCCCTCACATGTTCCAGAATGCGTTTTCTTAGTTTGTTTTTGGTGCTCCCTATGTATTTGAGTGTACACGGACACTCTATGGCATAGATCGCAAACTGACTCTTACAATTTATCAATTGTTGGATTTTCCAAGTTTTTTTATTGGCCATCACCATTTCTTTTTTCTGGAGAGAAATATATATATATATTTAAATATAATATATATATATTTAAACGCAGAAACCTGACCGCCAAAGGTAGCGGTTACACCAGGCGTAGACCTCCACTCCGGTACCAGGTGTTTAGTCGAGTAACAAACACCAATGAAGCCACATCACGAATTCCAGTGCCAGCAATCCATATTTATTTTCGTTAAAGTGCAAGAGCGAGTGCCCTCCCTCCGCACCCTGCCATGTGGCTGCCGCCATGAGCACGTGCTTCCTCGATACAGGCCGATTGCGAACTCAGCGCCACACCACTGCAGACTTATGTCTGTATCGACTAGTGGTTTCCATCGACACTGCGGACACCAGGGTTCACAACTTGAATTCAACTTTGGATCTAAATTTGTCTTCAGTATCTGTGCTGAGAAGTGCCTACAATATATTCTGCGGTCAGTAGAGTTGACAACTTGATACCAGTTGAATTCAGCTTTGCATCAACACTACGGACAGCATTGAATCCAGCCTTAAATTGTACTGTGTCCTCAGATTCTGTGACAAAATAGCATGCTTCAATCTTTGTGTCGACTACTGTCTTAAATCTACACTGCGTACAACAGGGTTCACAACTTGCATTCAGCTTTCCATCCACGGATGCCACAAAAAACATTCCTCAATGACTGTAGTGAGTTCTGTTTTCAAATGTACACTGCGATCAAAAGAGTTTACTGCTTGATATCAGTGCCGCATAAGCACTACAGACAGCATTAAATTCAGCCTTGATTTATTTAAAGCAGAGAAAAAAATAGTGTGTTGCACTGCTAGTATGTGCAAGCACCTTCAATAGCTGCATCATGTGAACTATGATATTAAACAATGTACAAGTTTGCGCCAAAATGTACCTCCACCATCAGCAATACCAAGTACCTCTGGGGTATCACCCTCAACATCGGCACCAGACATACGTACCCAATTTGTGAAAGTTACAATGCACTGCGTGAAGAGGAATCGTGTAATTTGTTATGAGAAGCAATCAGTACACCTAGTTTTCACAGCAATTGATAACCATCGATGATAGTTTTTTTCCCCCCTCAAAGTTAATATACTCCAGTATGCAACAGAGAATGATTTCAGTGAAGCCCGTTCAGACCACGCATCATTGCAGGGTGAGCACACGATAAACACCAGATGTACCACTAACTCAGTACACCGTAAGTAATAGCCATGTGCCCTTGTTAAAGCAAAATTCAATAGTCAAAACAAATTTTTACCAGTGCGGTCTGCCTGGACCACGTATCATCGCAGGCTCCACACAAACCGCCCCTACCTCAGTGCACCACAACTCATGAACTCTTTACGATAGAATCTTCTATGTATTATTTGACATACAATGCTCCTACCTTTGTACAGCAGAAGTCATAAACCGTTTATGATTAATTATCTGTATATGATATCATGATTACTATTCTACTTCTTACGAACAACAACTTAATAAAAAGGAGTCGAGCACACATGCCCGTACCCACTTTAACTATCCGTCTGTGTATTTATTGTGTTTGTAAAATGCTGGTCCTCCACCCTACCACATTATATTGTGCTATAAATAGCGTATGCAACCATCTTACCTGTGTCAGTTAAGTGTGGGCTATTCCTCCTTTTTTTTATAGCATATTTATATAGCGCCAAAATTAACCAAAAATTAATACATTTTCAGGCACATGTAAATTACGTCATTACTCTAAAATAACAGGATGTGGACGCAACTCCGAGGCTCGAACACTGATTTCCAGCACCAAGTTAACAGTATACCTGAATAACCACATATATATATATATATATGGTATACACCCGTTACAACGGATCTTTTACTCCGCAGACCCATTACAACGCGACCATTACTCCGCATACCATTACAACGCATTGCGCTGGGGGGCGCTCTAGGATAGGTAATAAGTATAATTTACTATCCAACACCTTCCCTAGGGTCCACGGGGACTGGAGTTAGAATAGTAAATTATACTTACCACTATCCAGCGCCCCAAGGCGCTATGCGTTGTAACGGTATGCGGTGTAAAAGTCGCGTTGTAATGGTCTGCGGAGTAAAAGTATGCGTTATAACGTCATACATCCTATATATATATATATATTAGCTGCCCTTCATGTGCCAAACGGCAACTTAAACCTTACCTTTCACAGCCCTGAATTACTACAGCTACAACACTCCACTGAATGTACAACAAAGATTCATAATCGCAGAAATGCTTCATGTCCACCGTCTTATATGTATGCAACTAAGAACGAATATAGAGTCAGTAATACCCCGTACCTTCCATGTTGGCCAAGTTGTGGGAATTTACAGATATAATGACACATTTGGGTGACATCAGCACTACAAAACAGACACCTGAATCACTTGATTTCTCATATAGCTCACAACGGGACCATGCCGATAGCTCCGGAATCATGGTTCAGAGCCTCGCGCAGCACTGGCATACGTCAGTCCAGCCCACTCCACTTACGCTTCCAGGAAAACACAACAACAAAACATTGCCCAGATTTATTTGTAGTGATTTCTTAGTTCCAGGTCGAGTTGTCAGAACGGCACACACACACTCCCTTCATGGCTGGTATACATCCACACCACACCCATCATAACACATGTGACCCTACCAATAAAAAAGACGGGACGCGCGTGCTCTACGCCATTTTAGAGTTGCTCCCATCCCAAGCACGGTGATGGCTGTCCTAGTGATTCAAACGCCTCATGTAGAACCGAACCACCAAGTAGGAGGGCCCACCACTACGTGTGTAGCCTCTTTGGTCACTGAGTTAGTGGTATCAGAAGCACTGAGCGGGTGAAGGACTTGCGATGATGATGGGAGCACGAGTATGTACATAAGCTTGATGTATATCTCAAAAATACATGCTTTGTTTTTTCGGCGGCAAAATGCGCGGATCCTACGCGCATCCCGTGACTTTTTTTAAAAAAAAGAAAAATTATTTTCCTACTTTTTTTGCCCTACGGGTTCTTTCCTTATGTGACCCCCTGAGCAGGCCTAGGGGGTCTGGGTGTGTCTACCCTGCCCCTGTCAACGTTTTGCACACATATTTCACAGACTTCTCCACCCTCGCTTCTAAGGCGGCACAAAATGGCTGCCAACAGTTCCTGGTTTTGAATGTTTACAACCGCTTCACAGCCAATTAGAATTGAGCGTGTGATCGGGACTGTGCGCTTATGCTACGATGCCAATCCTCGCACAATCTGCGGATCCACCGCGCCCATAGATATATAAATGACTTTAACCGTAATTTTCTCAGAAACTACCGAACATATTGATACCATATAAGCAAAAGGCACAAGTTGGACCTGAGGACTACCTCTCTTCCAAATTTGGTGTAATTCTGTTCAGCCGTTCGGGCTGTAGCCGGGTCTAAAGGTCACATGGGAAATTGCATGGGGAAAACACGTTTTGGGACCCCCTTTTTTCTCGGCCCCTGCTTGACCAATCACCCCCAAACTTTCAGGGAGGGAGCGGAACTGAGCTGGCCAAAAGTTTGGAAAATTTCAAGAAGATTCATCAATCAACGCCAAAGTTATTGGCAATAGAATGTTGCAGTTTTCCTATGGATAATAGGTCCTAACTATAACTACCTACTGGCGACCACCCAGTGACCCTCATGGACCAACCTACATTGCAGCTCCCCTCAAAAAGTCATTGTTGTTACCCCAAGAGGTGGCACAACACTCTCCAAGCCACCCCAGGGTGGTGAGCAGTCTGATGCACCAAAATCCACCGCCAAAGTCTCCCACCGATTGGCCACTTCCAGGGCCTGGCTCTGCTATAAAACATCCACCAACTTAGCTCATTCTGGTTCTACCTGTACTTTCAATGGGGCAAACAACGGGAGCCCTTGTGCTCTTCTGTGCCAGCAGGGCTCTTGCCTGCCAACAAGCATGGCTCCCTCACCCACCTCAGGCCTTGGGTGGCCCCTCGCGTCCAGCCAGGCCCACACCTCTGCCATTGTGAAAAAATGGGAGACCCTGGCTGACAAGAAGAGGGCGTACTGAATGTTCATGAGGCGGAGGTGTTGACTGAGCCCGAGAAAAGATTCCTGCTGCACCTTGTTTTTCTTTTGGAGGTAAGAAGAAAAGAAAAAGAAAAAAAGGAAAAGGAAAGACCAATATGCATTACAACTTACAGTGTAGCATCGAATCAAGTGAGAAAAATCATAAACAAACACAGGCGCACACTGAACATTGGGGTTTTAAAACTAACAAAACCCATGTTCTCACATAAACAAGTGCATAGTCTCTGTGACATGCTAGTCCACACACGACCACACAAACCAATGACACAAGAGAGAATCAGGGGTTCCTTACCCCGATAAAGGGACATCACCCGTGTGGCAGTTGCAGTGTCTGCCATCTCATTCAGGCAACTAAACTGATCACATTTAACAACAATACCACTTGGGCATTAAGACATTAAACTAATTGCAACTTCCAATGAGTGTTCTATATGATAATGTGCCCTTGCAACCTACATTACATAGGGATGACCACCTGAAACTCAAGACCAGAAACTGCGAGCACCGCAGTAATCTCAGATGCAGGCACGCAACAACCAATATGTCAGTCCATTATATGGAACATAAACACACTGTAAGGGATTACCATTAGCTCTTCCTAGAACAAATAAATCAGGAATCACAAGTTTTCTTTCTCCCTCTGTCTTTCTCTGTTCTGCACCTTTTGCACTTTATCTACCTTTTCTCCTTAGTCCACTTATTTCCTTAGCCTCCCTGGTGGTCCAGTGGACCTCTGTTCTCCTTTGTCTCGCTTCGCTCTCCTCTTAGTTTTTCACTTGTTTTTAGGTCTCGCCTATGCAGCGCGCATTCGCTGCATAGGAAAAGACCTTTAGTGATCGCTTCAGCTTTGCTGCCAAAAACGTGCACGCATTGCATTGCTTTGAATGCAACGCACGCACATTTGGCGAATCCCTTGCGGGAGCGAGCTTTCAAACCATGTGTTATTTACAAACATATGGTTCCTGCTCACTCCCGCACAGGAAACAGGCGCAGGCCCCGTCCTCTCTCCCCTCCCCCTGCTGCCTTCTCCGCTCGTCATCTTTTTTTCCCCCCCTTCAGCGTGAGGTGCGCGCTTGTGTAACAATGTGCTCGTGCTCCTCCGTGTTGCACCATCCCGCGGCCCATGTCAGAGAGGCATAGCACATGCTATGGCGCACCTTTCCCACTGTTCTCTGCAGATGCCCACGGTGGATAACGACGAGGCAACCCAACAGCTCACAGAATCCTCCATGGTCTGCTGGCCAGCTCGGCTCTACCTTTCCGCCATTCAAACCAAAGTTCCCTGAGTGCGCGCCACTAGCTTTTTACTTCGGAAATTATTTTTTTCCAAATGCAGAACAGTAACCCAGGCCTCTCTTTGCCACAGATCTAGAAAACTCGCCTGGAATGCATTTCCAGCCACAAGGATATTAGGTTGCACTTATTTCCCTGGATAAAACATTTGCTTTACATTTTGTTTTTCCATTTGCTTCCTATATTAATGGAATGGAAACCCAAACAAGAAAGAGAAAACAAGGAATTCTGGAGATTGAATGTTCACTTAAATACTTGAAAGGAGGCAAAATGATAATTAGTGACGCAGGCTTATTGGAAATTGATCCACTGATGTAGGAAGTCTGCTCCCTAGGTTAATGACTGATACAAAGAAACGTCATGGTTCTTTTTTTTTTTATTAAAAACACGTGCTTTTCTATCTGTGTGACCCCGGGAGGCATGCCACTCACCCGGAGCTCACACACGTTACGACAAGAATGCTCCACTTCTGATCAGCAACCTTGCACGATTTATACCAGGCAGTCGCTAACCCGTGCAACCAGCCGGCTGAGATGAAGCACAGGCGGGCACTGACAGCGCCACCTCTCATGCACGTGCCTTTCACCTGCCTCCTGCTCTAAATTTGGTGCACTACTCCAAAAAGTGAGTAGTAAATTGGAACCTCTTGATATCTATTTGAGGGAAACTTTAAATAAAATAGGTGGAACACTGGGGGCTATAAAAGAGGTTTTATTTAAGTGTTATAGTGGGTGTAAGTTACCATCTAAGCCTAACGACATACAGTGCGCCCAAAGAGCACACACTTATTTAGATCCTAGTATTAACCCAAACCCACATATCCCATGTGTACAACCTCTTAAAGGAAGTGGAATGGAACAGAGCAGCCTCAAACCAAATTCCCGTAAAGGAAGTATAGACTACCAGATAGAAGGGCCTACGGTGAAGGAAGATTGGAGAGAAAAGGATGGGTTGGAGTTCAAAAAACAAGTGGCATTTATAGATTTACCCCCGGCGGCAACCCCATATATCCTAGTACTTGCTAATGTTCCTAGGCTACGAAAGGGTATGGTTGAGCCATGTGAAAGTTTGAGAAACAAAGCGCTATCCTGGCTTGGGTCTAGGACTGATCTAACGGATAGACTCTTTAATGAGTTTAAGATGGCAAGAAGGGTAGGTTGGATAGGAAGGGGGAGTAAGGACGTGGCCGGCGACTGCGTGATATTAAATTTCAAGACCCCGCACTTAGTTCAGTCAATCTTGAGTAGGGTGGGAAGCAGACCAATCCTAACAGATCAAATTAATGTTGTCCCACTAGGATATTTTTATAAACCTAGCCACCTTGATGGTGGAGTTCACAGTAGGGCTGTATCGATGATAAATCACAGTATTGGATATGGCATACCTATTCATAATCGTTTCAACGCTCTACCCAATTTGGAAGAAGTACATTGACAGAAGGGATCGGACAATTATGAAATTAAAACAATGTATTTGAATAATATATTTGAGAATTCTATGGTTGTCCCAGTCCCAAACATGACTACATGATACTGTTGCATGTGATGATATACGAGATATAGACTCAGTAGAAAGGTCCTGGAGGGGAAATACCGCTAATATTAATGATGTAAGTCTCACCCCTCATGGAGGACAACTTTTTGAGGTCAAGTACAGAGGAAACTCTGGAGTTCAATGTTTGTGACAAAGGAAATGGGAAATGTAATTTTATGTTCTGGAATAGTGCTGACCTAAAATCAAAGGTGAGAAATGGTCTGTGGGAGGAGTTTATTCGGAAGTTCGATCTCATAAACCTGCAGGAAACCTGGGTGGTCGATCCAATTAATATTGCTGGCTATAAAACCCTGCATACACCTGTGATAACCTCTCTACATGGCAGGGCTAAAGGGGGGCTCTGCACCTATGTTTCTAATTTTGCAAATTAAAAAAAAATTGACATGTTGTTTGAGGATTGTTTTTATCAGATTATTAGATTAAGGGTAAATTAAAGCTGCACAGTAATATTGGTGAATTACTATAATAATGTCCCAGCTAACCTACTTGAAGGGAATGCTCCTACTTGCAATATTTACAGGAGGTAGGGAGTAAAGATTTAATTATAGTCTGGGGGGCGACTTTAATACCTCTCTTTGTCATTATGCTGATGCAGGGAACTGTGGAATTACATATGATAAGGAGACTACCTTTTCCCATTTTCCGCACTCAAGGTATGGCGATAGTTTAAATGAAATAATATTCCAATTTGATTTGAGTATTGCCAATACCTTAAGAACCCCACCTGTTCCTTTTTGCCCTACTTGTAATGGTCGCGGATCCTTTTCTATAATAGTTTTTATTCAAAACATATGACCAGATGGTGTACGTCAGATAATGGGTTTAGGTAAACACCATCTGGAAAATTGCTGAGTAATAGAAAATGAGGCTTCTGCATAAGGGTTCAGAAACAATGGTTTGATTAGTAGAACCTATGGGTACTCTTGTAAGGCGTGCGAAGTTGTTTAGAGGGGTTGGTGCGATTTATTCAGCAGTAAGTTAAAGACAATTTGGAACCAGAACTTAAGGTAAAACTACAATCATTCTTTTAAAGTTATTTCAGTTGAGTGGGCAGCGCTCCAAAAGAACTGGCTTCTGGTGCATGGCATGACATAACAACTATCCCCTATATTGGATTATTTTCAATATCAATTTTCTTCACTGTTCTTATAATTTTTTTATCTTTTATACATGCACTCCCCAAAAAGGTGATGTTATCCAAAGATCGCAATATACAAGTATAATATGTGTAACATGGCCAGGAGCCATGGCAGACTAACTTTCACTTCGTATATCCTTACAGATCTTCTAGATATAACACCAAATCTGTGCTGTATGTATAATTGTTTTACTTTTCCAGCATGCAGTTGCTTTTCAACTAGACTGCTGACAGGAGTGGAATAAGGGAGTAGTAATCTTTGGTCCTGATAGACAGCCGTGGGGTAGGGCTTGAAACATGTAGACCTCAGAAACTCTGAAACATAATTCCATTGGGATTCATTATTTTCCCCATTTTTTACCATACCGGCTAGAGATCAGAATAAAACCATTTTTCCTACTAGACAGGTATTTTTAATCTTCCACACAAACCCCTCACTCCTTTTTTCTTTACATTCTCTTCATCCATTAGAAACAACACTAAAAAGTGCTCCCATGTAACTTGTGGGTCACAGCACGTCCAGTTCCGTAGCAGAACAGGAAGAACCCAATGATGAAGTATGCCACCAAGGGGGAAACCCTGGTGGGTGCGGGTTATCTAAAGACAACATTCTGTTTTCTAAAAACCTGAAGTGGTGAGGGGGTGGGGGTCAGGGGCTTGGTGGGGTAGGGGTAATGGGGGGGGGGGTTATTGAATCTAAATACAATGTTTTGCTAGGAGGAAATGTACTATGACTGGAAGGTTGGGGAGCCAAGAGGTGAACGGTGATGGTTTAAACACTCTAATCGCCACTTGCCTACCCCATTCTAGTAACTAATGTTCAAGGGGCGAAAGGCGCACTGCAAGTTGGGGGGGTTGGTGGTTTTTAACCCAACTAGCAGGGTAACAGGGAGGGGGGAGTTACACAGTTGGGGGATTTACTACTGCTCCCATGGTGATGGGACTGTTTTCAGTTTTTTGCCATTATGCTTAGTTGCAGATCAACTGAAGTGTCTACTGCGAGGGGAGGAAAGCATTGGAGTGGTGGCTTCTCATGATGTCCAACAGGTGACAGTGCGTAACTTAAACCGAGGGCTATCAGGAGAGATATGGCCTCCTAAGCAGACTCCACTAACATGAATAAACCTCACCAATAAGGGAGTACCACCCTTAGAATCATTTCCTGGAACAAAAATGGGTTAGGTAATCAAATTAAGTGGAAAGCAGTTCTACAATACCTTCATAAACACGCCCCTGACATTTTATTGCTTCAGGAAACATACCTGAAGGGCAACAGGTACAAAGTGCTAGATAGGTATGGATACACACTCATTGCACAAGCAGGATTCACGGTGGGATCAAGGGGAATGGGGATACTAGTTAGGGCCTCCTTCCTGCTGGCATGATCCCAGGAGGAGGTATGTGGCATTGTCAGGGACATGGGAGGGACTGGTCCTACACATATACTCGATATATGTGCCCCCAACTCTACATACGGACACACTGCCAGCACTGGGCACCCTAATGGTGGATCTGCCCTTTGGAATCCTCTTATTGGGGGAGATATGAATGCGACCATGGAACCAGAGAGGGACAGGAGTCAAAAGAGAATAGGGCTTGAGGACGGAGCTATTGAAGTCCTTCGTGGAGGCCATGGGGCTGATAGATCTATGGCACCTGCATAACCCCCAGAAACAGCAACAGACATACTATTCGGCTTTACACTGCAGCTACTCCCGACTGGACCATATATTGACGCATGAGGAGAGCGTCAGGCTGTTTCAAAACGCAATACATAAAGCACAAGGTATACAGGTCCACTCATCAGTGGAAGTGCTGCTTCAGGGTCCAATGAGGGCCAATGCAATTCCGTCCAGAATAGATTCTTGGGTCTTTCAAGATAGAGAGTTTGTACACCAGATTAGAGAGAGGACGGAACAGTACTTTCAGGAGGTCGGTTCGCTAGGCATGTATCCTGTGAGAAGCATTTAAAACTGTGATACAAGGTCATGTGAAGGCACTATTAGGGGGCACAGGAAGAAACAATGACAATATAAAACCCTGGAGGGAGAAGAGGCCAGAAGGGAGGAATCAGATCCCCCGATCAAACACCACATTGGTCTGAAGCAGCAGGAAATGAGAGAGCTGGCAGAAAAAGCAGTCAGGACTCTGGCTTTAGAGTCGCAGTGGTGCATGTATGATTTGGGTGATTAAGCCAACAAAATGATAGCTTGGCTGGAGAAGAGGGAAAGGGACCACAGCTGGGTGATGGAAATTAAAGACTGAGGGAAGGGTGCACACAACGGGGAGGAGATGGCAAAAGTATTTGCTGAATATTATGAGGAGCTCTATTCCTCTAGACCTACTAGAACGGAGGACGACTGCCGAGAATTACTCAAGGATGCTACACTTCCTACCTTAACAATCAAAGGTAGAGATTATTTGGAGTAGGACTTTACAATAGATAACCAGGGCTATAAGGGACCTACAAGCGGGGAAAGCTGTGGGTCCTAACGGCCTGCAGTGGATCTCTATAAGGGCACGGCTGATGTAGTGGCACAGCACATGCTAAACATGTTTAGAGAGAAGAGAAAAATGGGTTGCCCGACGGAAAATCAACAACTAGCCACCATAGTAGAGGTACCTAAAGTGGGTAAACCCTCTGAATAGTGCAGTTCCTATGTCCTATCTCCTTGTTAAACACAGAGGCCAAAGTATTTGCTAAATTCTTTGCAAATAGGCTCAGAGGAGCTGTTGCATCTTATGTGCACCCGCACAAGTCTGGATTTATGCCCCATAGGAGTACTCAACTAAATCTGTGGCGCCTCAATGGAGTAGTGCACTTGACCAAATCTAGAGGGGAGGAGGAAGCAGTACTATTATCATTGGATGCACGCATGGCGCTGGATATTATCAAATGGCAGTATTTGTTTGCTGTATTGGATAGGTTTGGATTTAACCCATGCTATGGTGCCTGGGTGAACTTACATTATACAAATCCCCTAGCCAGAGTGCAAGTGAATGGCTCAGTCTCCCGTCCCATTGCCCTTCACAAAGGAAGAAGACAAGGGTGTCCACTATCTCCTATGCTGTTCGCGCTAGCTTTGGAGCGCCTAGCTGTCTGGATTAGTAGAGATCCATTAGTGACAGGTATAGTGGGTGATTGCAACTGGGAGGAACGCATAACCTAATATGCGGACAATGTCTTGTTATATGCCACTAGGCCATGCTTCACAATAAACAGGCTGCTGCAGATATTCCAACTGTTTGGCAGCTACTCAGGGTACCAAATAAATTGGGATAAATCCCTCCTTTTTAATCTTACTAGTAAGGCCTAACCTCTACCGACTAGGGAGATCCCACTACAAAACAGAAATATGTTTAAATACTTAGGTATCACTATTGCACGAACAGAGTCAGAATTCTTAGAGGATAACTTGATGCCTCAGCTGGAATGCCTGAAAAGAGATGTGGCACACTGGAGGAGCTTGCCGATTTCCTTGATGGGGAGAGAGGTGCTCTTCAAAATGATGATGCTACAGCGCATGTTGTATGTCCTACAGAATACCTGATGGGTTGTTTCGGGATGTGAAGAGTGAACTGCAGATGCTCCTGTGGGACAGGGGGGGGGGGTTCTAGAATAGCACTAAACAAACTCCAGAGTAGTGTCTATGAAGGCGGCCTGGCAGCACCGGACATTAAAAAATATTATTGGGCCTCCTAGATGGTAGCGAACAACTAATGGGCGTTTGCAGACAGAGATGAACCAGCACACAGGGTAGTCCATCTAGTGATGGGGGAGAGGGGTTACCCTGCAGCACTATACCGGAAAGGCGTGGATAAGCAGATGCCTCCATATACCCAAGCGGCGGTTCAAGCGTGGTGAGGAGACAGTAATTCCTTGGATGGGGGAATAGACAGACAGAGCAGACCCCATTGTGGGATAGTGACATGCTGCAGAAGGTGGGGAACCTGAAGGGGTGTGGCAATTTGGATTACTAAGCATAGACCACTTGGGGGATGTGTGGAGAGGTTTGGCAATAATTTCATTTGAAGACCTACAGAAGGAATATCGGCTGGCTGACTCAGAATGCTACCAATACATGCAGCTAGGCCATGCACTCCGCAGGAATATCCATGAAGGGGAACAGCTACCGGAATATGCCCCTTAGAGGATATATTATTAATAGACCCAATGTGCGACAAGGCCATATCCCTAATATATAGGAAAATAATGAATAATGCATCTGACCCTCTGGGGGCCCTACGGGAGCCCTGGGAGCAGATATTGGACTGTTGGAGGACGATGATTGTTGCGGAGGCGATCCAAAGCCCAAGGGAGTTGGTGATACAGGCCAGATTTTGACTAGTACAGCTCCATCCTCCATAGGTCCTACTCCTCTGCACAAGTTGGGACTTAGTTCTTCAAACCAATGTACCAGGGGTTGCCAGGAAGTAGGTACCTTCTTTCATATCATTTGGGGATGCCCTGACATACCAAAATACTGGAAGAGGGTGACACAAACCATGTCTGAAGTGATAGGTCAGGCAATACCACTGGAAGCTAAGTGGCATATACTATGTGTGAGAGGTGAAGAGACACGACAGAGATAACAGAGGTTGTGGCTAATGCTGCTGGCTTTGGTAGCTAAGAAAAATAATGCCAGGGCTGAGCCTCCCTCTGAGTGTTGGGCAATGGAAATCCCACTTAGATTGGTGTTGTGCCGCAGAAAGAGTGGTTTACGAGAGCAGAGGCTGCCCTCGGAAATGGGGAAAGTTGTGGGGTCACTGGGTTGAGTATAGGAGACTTTGAAAGTTCTAGGGGTTGGGGAAGGGGTGGGAGTGAACAGGTAGAATGCTCAGGTGAAAGGATTGTTGTAAATTGCATGTCAAGCTATTCAATACCCCATGTCGGATGTTGATCCAGCTAAATGAAAGCATTGAATTACAATGTATTGTGCTTACTACTACAAAGCCTGTTGTTGTGACACTATATTCCGCAACTGAAGAATGTTTAATAAAAAAAGATTTCCAAAAACCTGAAGTGGAAAAAAAAGTCCAAAAGAGATGGATGGGCTCTTACTGTTTATGGTAAAGTTCAGAAGGACGAGTCCTTTTGTCTATCTCCTCTACCCTGCCCCCCTTGATATACATATACCAACCAGTTCCACCAGACCACCACTGGCCCACCGGCCACACACTGGCACCAGCACTCCTAGCAATGTCCTGCATTCCCAGTGGACGGCTCCTCCACTACTCCAGGAAAGCCTCACTGTCCAGCTGTCCAAAATGAGAACAAGATAGGGGGCCCTCGGGAAACCCCACCACAACCCCCACCCTAAAGGCAGTCCCCCAGAGTCTGCACTTTGTCCTTGGCCCCACAGGTCGACCTGCACAGGCCCCGGACAGCCTCTCTGCACTGTGTTTTTCCCACAGTACCATTCCCTTATAGCAGCCCGCCAAGGGTGTGGATGGGACCCCTCCTCCCCTTACACACAGCCCCAGCAGGCTCCATCAAGCTCGACACTCTTGGGCTGCACTCTATCTTAATACCGTCACAGCACTACTACCGCCATGCTGGGATCGCACCCAGGGCATGCCTTAGCCGGGTTCACCATAGTCACCGCCTCAGAATGGGGTCCCCACCGCAGTCTGTGGAGCCGCAGTGACCCCACCCCTCCCTCCACTCCCCTCCACTTGTTCAGCACTCAGGGTGCAGGAACATGCGGAGAACAGGATAAACAGCCAGCAGGCCCGAAGGTGCCACAGCTCCTCCACTAAGTGACTACCACCATGTGTGCTTGAGTCATGCACCACAAAGGTCACTATTGAACCCTCGGGGAAAGGAAGGATACCACAATGATATTGCTTGTTTGTTAACACCCCTATCGAGTGGGCCACTCAGAGTATGCTGGGAGGAAGGCACTGGCCTTCTTGAAGATCTTATTGATTATGGCAAAAATGGCACCAAGAAAGCTCGCCATTTTGGTACACCTGTGCCTGATACAGTTCAAATACCTACATTATATATTGATATTATTATATACCACTACCCCTGCACAAAATAGATACACAATGGTACAATGTCCGACATGCAGTGCAGACCCTTTGAAAGTGTTACCATGTAATCGGGGCTTGTACTTAAAATATAATGGATTATATATAAAAAGGAGAAACTCACCCAGGTCAAAGTTGTTCAAAGCACTTCACAAACGCTGACCTGTAGTTGGAGAGTTTGAGATATACATGGGTCTCTCATTGTCTCTACTATTTGTTCTAACAGATCAGATTATATTCCTTAGTGTATTTTCGCTGTTTCAGGTGGTCGTGCAGGGTGAATAAAGTTGGCACTTTTAAGAGATTCAGAACTGAAACTATATATCAATCCACTGTAGTCAAATCTGTGATTTTGATTATTGGTGTAAATGACAAAAAACATTTTTTTAAGTGAACTGTTGTGAGATAGTCATATAACAAACTTGGGAATAACAGAAGTGGTGTCGTGCGGTTCACACTTTCTTAGTAAAACTGTGCCTTGTTGGATAACAAACATCAAAAACTGTGAGACGGAGTCCACGACCCACCACCAGGATATATTGGCCTTAGTCCTGGCTAGCTCACAGTGCACCATTTGTACCCCTAATCTGGGATGATAACAGGTGGCATGCGCAGCCTCTGAACATGACAACCCAAGGAATCTTTGAAAGAGATCTAAAGCCCGTTCGCTTGGAAACTCATGCATGTCCAAAGGTAGACACAAGAAACAGTTGGAAGGGCATTTCAACATTTAGAGGCAAAAAAGTAATGTGTAAAATAAATTTGTTACAGTAATCAATAGAAGTAAACAAAACAGAGTAATTAGCATCACAAGAATGATATAGAAAATGAGCAATGAAGCCATTGTGCTGTTACACAGATTATATGCTTGCATATAAGAACAATTATATTTGTATTCCTACCTAATGCTCCCTACACTAGTGTGCCTAGGTTAGGTGAATCAGCCAGAATCCCTGTAGGGTATTCTCACTCCCCAGTAACCAGTGGGTAGGTTTCATTTGGGAGCTCATTTTGGTGTAGTGCTAGGCACCATCCTTCCCAGGAAGTACACAGGATTCAGCTGGGCTGAAAATCCGGCATTGGCGTTCTCAACAAAGTCAGAGAAATGCTCCTCTAACTAAACAAAGGAGTGATGTTGTTTATATAATAAACTTCACCTATGTCGCCATGCCAAAATTCCAGTCAGGGCATCATTCTTGATTCTATCCTGACAAGCCTGTTGCTGGATAAGCAATAAACACTAACATTGATGTAGTGTTCCTTCTTAGAATGTATCTTTGTCACTTTGTCTAGAATGTGGAATTAATCTCTGGAAGAATGTAAGCAAGTTGACAGTTGCAGGTCTTGAATGCTGGATGGGGTCATTTATCCTCTAACTACTTTTACTAATAAAGTTATACTTCGCTTTACGCTATGCTGCCACAAGTCATCTCTTACATACCATCAGTGTTCTCATTAATATCGCTGATGCGCACAGCTTAGTTCACAGTTATATTTGTTTAAAAAAAAAGAGACAAGCACCAGATAAAATTGATGTTGATCAAAATTTCGCGTGCACACCTATAGCAACATCTTTAAACCTACTTAATGTTCTGCACCGCTAATGTGCACAGCTTTAGGAGTGAAAATTTGAGCAGAGTTGTGGTCAGCTGCAAAGGTGCACATCTACTGTTTTGTCAGAAATTCATTATATCTACATATGTTATATTGGTTTGTTTCACAATTGTTGCAAATACTAGTTTGCAATTTATATATGTGTTGATTTCATAGCATATACACACTAGTATAAATTGTGCTAATTTGCATTTACAAAAAGAAAGTTTTGTTGTTGCAGAAGTTGCTTTATTCCTTAAACATGCAGAATGTTCCTGCTCCTACTTTCTTTTTATCGTCTCCTGGTGAACCTAATCTACCTTGGTTGAAATGGAAAAAGGTGTTCACACACTACGCTTGTGTTTGTGGGACATCACTTAGTACAGAAAGGAAAACTTCCTTGTTAATGCATTGTTTGGGTGCAGAAGGTCAATAAGTTTATGAACATCTTCCTGACCTTCCAGATAACGAAACTCCTAGTCTTAATGAGTTTGAAATTGCTATTCAAGTCAAAGTCAAAAGATCTTTATTCGGATTGTAAAACATCCATAAAAGTACATGACAGACACAGTAAAAGTAATAACACAGTCATTAAAAATAGAATAAAAACCAATTACAGCCTACAATGGTACAAATTCATGGCAATGGATGGCTTTAACCTGTGCAAAGAAGCAACCGCTAGTGCAAATGTACAATGTGCAAAAAACGCATAGTGCAAATTTCTCAGTCAATGAGCAAAGAAGCGCGGGACCGGACAACTGCTTTGAGGAAGCAGCTCACTCTAAATGTTGCTTCATCGGTCTTTAACATCAGTAAGTCTTTAAAAGCTAATTTAAAATCCATCAAAGCATTTTTTCTACAGTACGGTATTAAATAGTGCCTAGTATGCATTCTGTAAAAACCACAAAAGAAGGTAAAGTGGAGCAGACTTTGTTTACCACCAAGGTTACAGGGACAGCTTAGATTTTCCACATGTTTATTGAAGCCTAGCGGGAAGCAAAGTAGGTTTATAATGCTTCCGTCCCTGAACCTACCTAACTTTTTATGGAGATAACCCTGGGGCAAGGCATGTGGCTTGTCACATGGCTCCATAAGGGAAATATACCTTATTGAAGATGTTTTTGCAAAATCGCACTTTTCCCTCTCTTTACGATAAAAATCGTACAAAGCCCTTTTTATTGAATTCTTGTGCGTACAATCAATCAATTGGGGGGAGGTAAAAAGGTGCCCCTGCCCACGCTTAATAAGCTTTGTTCCACTCGCCTTAAGCCATGGTATAAGATTGGCCCTCTCGCATTTTAAACAATCTGAAATAATGTCACGGGACAAAGAGGCAGCAGAGTTCCTCCAAATTTTTATCCAAAAAAGGGCAGGTCTGGATCTTATAAAATCCTCTATGTAATGGAGGTTTAATTCCCTGTGACACACATAGGTCGGGCTGTAATGACCCCCCCAAAACCTTCCGACAGAATCTATTTTCTTCAGTCTGTAGTTGAGTGCAATTCGAGTAGCCTCACACCTCAGCACCATAGGTTCCTGTGGGTAAACATTGTGTTCTATAAATTTGTAACAATGATGTGATCACATCTGCCTGGATGGGTTGGCGGAGGGAGATTATAGAGTTTATAGCTCTGCCCAATTTATATCTTCCCTGGGCAACATGAGGCTGCCAGGATCCGGTGTTGGAGAACAACAGGCCAAGCTAGGGAAAAGTGCAAGTGCTTTTTAAAATGTTATCCCCTGATTGAATCTGGGTTATTTTATAACTTTTTGGGCCACATGTAATTATAAATGATTTCTTGAAATTAGTACATAGGCCCAAGTCTGCCATATATGTGACAAAGCCAGAAATTAAAATACGTAATGCATTGGGTGTGCGGCCCATAAGGACCGCATCATCCGCATAAAGAAGTGCGGGGACGGGTTTACCATTTACTTGTGGAACATCATTAGTTAAATTGCTCAAATAATTACTCAATTCATGTATGTACAAGATAAAAAGCAGGGGGGCCAAGACACAACCCTGTCTGACCCCCCTGCCAATTAAAATATCATTAGAAACTTCGCCGTCATTGTTAATGCGAACGCGGGCTTTCAAATTGCTATGAAGATGGGCCAAAAAATAAACTAAGGATTCATCTAAACCATAATTCAAAAGGACTGACCATAGACGGGAGCGATTTACAAAATCAAAAGCAGAACTTAAATCCATAAACCCAAAATATAAAGGGGATTTTTTAGCAATTGTGTATTTAGCCATGAGCAGGTTTAAATTTAGGCATTGTTCCACCGTACCCACTTTACTTCTGAAACCTAGCTGGCACGCATGTAAAATGGCATTTTCCTCCGCCCAGGTTCTGATTCTGTTAAAAAGGACCCTGCCTAGGACCTTTAGTGTGTTATCAATTAAAGAGATTGGGCGGTAGCAACCAGGGTCAAGTCTGACGCCTTTTTTAAAAATTGGCACAATGGTGCTGCTAGACCATGTTGCCGGGACAGGGGTGTAGGATAGATTGTTAAAAACATTGCATAGCAGGGGTGCCCAAAAGTCTGGTTCAGATTTGATTTGGTCGATGGATAAACCATCGGGTCCCGGTGCTTTGTTCCCATCGCTTTCTCTAATAGCATCCTCCACCTCCAACAACGTAATGATCAAGGGCCTAGCTGGAAAAACGGTTTCTGTGTGGTTGCCGGAAGCATCATAGATCTTAGAAAAATGGGCAACCCACACATCCCCTGTTATGTTACAATTTATAGGGGTGATGTTAGAGCCCAATGATCTTAGGTTTTTAACCTCCCTCCAAAAACCAGCTACGTCTTTTAAAGCTGCTGTACGAACAAGAGAGTCCCAGTGATCTGTTATTAGCTCTTCAGATCTGATTCTTAAGGTATATTTGTATCTAGATCTCAGAGTCCTTACCAGGGACACATCGCGCGGTTCAGCTGTAAGAGCGGCCCTAAGTTCCTGGTTGGCTTTGGAGCATGAGGTGGCGAACCACCTTGGATTAACGTTTTTGTGAGCTCGTATAGGTTTGGAAATTTCCTTTTTTATGGCCATACATAATTCACAAAATGATTTAACAATATCAAGCCCAGAACTGTCAGTTGATAGGCAAACCCGGGCTTGTGTGGGTTGTTTTTTAATAACTCGAGTGGTTGTCTATCCCCTTCCAGACTACCCTTAGCCTATCTGTCGATGCCATTAGGTTTTTTGCCCCAATTTCTCCTGTCTTCCCATGTTTTTTAATTGATTTGAAACAAACTAGAATTGGACAGTGGTCGCTATATACAGTTCTGACAACCTCTGATTTTAATAACAGATCCTCGAGCAGGGAAGAAATGAATATATAGTCTATGGTGGTTGAGCTCCCACGTCCAATGTAGATGGGAACAGGTATGTTATCCACACCAATAACTGTATTCTCCATTACATCGACTCGATCACGTGTGGCTAGCAGATCGAGTAATTTGTCTCCTCTTTTGCAGGGTGGAGTTCTGGGGTGGATATGTGCATTGAAATCACCTCCTATGCAAATGCCATCAAACCTACAATGTTTTTGTCCATCCACAACTTCATCGATAAAATTAAACAATCTTAAAAAGTTGATGTTGGGGTGAGTCGTGAAATCGTTATTATAAAAGTTTATAAGGCATAACTTTATCCTGCCAGTATATGTCAAAGCCATGACATTTTTGTTGTTTGTCTGCAATGGTTCAATTTTAGCTGCAGCAGTGATTTTAACCCAAATGGATAAACCCCCGCTGGGACGACCCATAGGAGGGGAAGGTACAATCAGGTTATGGCAACTGTATCCTTCAATAAGTAGAGAACTCGTGCACCAGGTTTCCTGCAACATTAGGACATCGAAATTGGTTACCCATTCAGACCAGGCCTTAATTTTCATTTTCGCGTTTAGACCTGCAATATTCCAGCTCAAGATAGACAGATCATCTGACAGTATGGGGGGGATGTAACCCTGGACATCTGTTATAGGAACCGATGATGCCCGGGGCCTTCTGGATGAATTGAGCAATGTTGCAATAGGACAGATTAACGGATTTCCTACTGAGTCATGTGTGTTAGTGAAATCACTGACTGCAGTGTCAGATGTAATAGCTGATGGTCAGTCCAGACTGCCCATTTCAGCTAGTGCAGTATATCTATTGTAAAGTGGGAAAGGCGGTGGGGCTGGGCGGAAGGGTCTTTGTGGGGGCCTATAGAAGTAACTCAAAGGCAATGGAGTGACGACAGTAGAAGGACCCGGGTAAATATTGTTGTTAAGTATAAATTTAGCAGTACCAGGGTGCCTAAAATTGATAACAATACAGTCCCCGTTAAAAATTTTACATAAGGGGCCAACCCAGCCCACCCGGCGGGCAGATAAAATTTCATTCGAGATGTCATGCCCTACCCCTTTATGTTTGGTCAGCCAGTCGATACACTTGTTATTCAGCTGAACCCAGGACTCACCTTGTCCATCCCTAAGCGGTGGAGCGCCTGCCAGTACTAAAACGTATGGGCAGGCGTCAGGGGGCAAATGAAGGGCGGGTTCCTGATATTTTATAGGTCTGCTAACAACCGATTGACCCTTTCCGCAGTTGTTGCTGCTCGGGGCCACAGGTTTCACAGTAGTTATGGTAGCGCCATCCTTCTGTTTATTGCTAACTATAGTAGTGGTGTGTGAAGGGCCAGCTACTACGGAAGGAGTGGGCTTAGCTTTTGTGGCAGGCTGAATTTGCACTACAGTGTCACATATGGGTGTAGTGTCAGGTGTTGGTGTGCTGCTAGTAGTTTTAGGCCCACCTTTAGATGTTAAATTCCTGCTGATATTAGGCCCTCCACACGTAATAGCCTTACTAACAGACTCTAGATCTTTCAAAAGGCGATCACCCCTCATTTGATCAAGACTAATCACCCATTTCCTTTTAACATCTTCCTTTTTTACGAGATTTTCTAATTTATCAAGTCTTTTAAAAACAGTATTAAATTGTTTGATCAATTGACTTTCCAGTTGTTTAAAAATAGTATCAACAATTGTATCAATCAGATTCCTGTTAGGCTTAGATTGAATGATACTTTCAGTTAAAAACTCAGTCTGTGTACATACTGAATTATGGTCTTCTATTAAGACAGTTGGGGGAGCGGCCACTTCTACAAGTTGGAAGTTTTCCGTATTGACTGTGTCGCCCCCAGATTGTTGGTGCTTCTCTCTGGTCCACACACTCTGGGGGGTTGGTTGGTTCTTGTTACGGGAAGGTTGCTTCCTCTTATTAACTGTAGATTTCAAGGGGCCCCTTTTCCTTTTTCCATCGACAGTCTTATTGCTTGGAGGCGGGGAGGCAATGACAGTCTGTACGACTGAGTCAGGCTGGGAGTCAATAAAAATAACTGGGCTACTGTCCCCAGGCAGTGCTTCCAACGGAGCAGCCTGGGCAGTAGGCTTCAAAACAGTAATCACCGGTGAAAGCGGTAAAGTATTAATGGGGCTTACTTGTGAAGACTGCAAGTCGCTGGTGGTGCAGCCCAATGACATCCTCCTTTCAGTATTAGCAATTTCATTTGTGACCATATTGAGGGCGTTCTCCAGTAAGCTTTCAAAGGAGGGAGGCAAGGCAGGGGGATCTACAGGAACAAGCATAGTAGGACTGGTATTACGTTTCCCCATAATAACTTTTCCCGAGCTCACCTCGTGTAGCAAGTCTTAGGGGGGTGGCCCGCCCGACCACTAATGTGGAAGCCTCCTCTCTTTCAGCGCCTCCGGTCGCGCAGAAACCGGAAGTGTGCCGCTCGGCCTGCTGGGAGCTGTAGTTCACCTGCCCGGCGGCCGTGCAGGTGGATGGCAACGGCGGCGGGAGGAACAATCAGCGTATGTGCCCCAGCAGCGGCGTGTGCAAGGTGAGTCTGTCCGCCTCTCACCAGCACCCTGGTGTCAGGTGCTATGGTCCCCCGCTCCTCAGTGGAAGCCTCCTCTCTTTCAGAGCCTCCGGTCGCGCAGAACCCGGAAGTGTGCCGCTCGGCCTGCTGGGAGCTGTAGTTCACCTCCCCGGCGGCCGTGCAGGTGGATGGCAATGGCGGCGGGAGGAACAATCAGCGTATGGACCCCAGCAGCGGCGTGTGCAAGGTGAGTCTGTCCGCCTCTCACCAGCACCCTGGTGTCAGGTGCTATGGTCCCCCAAATTGCTATTAAAAAATTGGATTTACACTATTTACCGAAGGTGAGCACAGATCATGAAAGGTATCACTTTGGTGGACGCATGCAAAAAAGAGACAAAACTGTTGAACAATATATTACGGAGCTTCGTAAGTTAGCCTCAACATGCAATTTTGGTGCATCATTAGTAGAACGTGTTCGGGACCAGATGGTGTTGGGTTGTAGCATCGACAAAACAAAAGATAGCTTGTGGCAGAAGGATAATCCCTCTCTACACAAAGTTGTTACAATTGAAAAAACTCATGAACATTCAAAAGTATGTTTGGAAACTATACAAAAGAGTTCAGTCATACATGTGGACAAAGTGAAGAACAAATAAGAAGGGGTAAAGGGCAGAATCTTGAATAAGTCTGAGTTTCAACCTAGTACTTAAAAAAGTTTCCAACCTAGTACTTCAAAGAGTTTCCAGGGCAAATGCTTCAGATGTGGAAATTCAGGCCACATGGCAAATTTCAAAGACTGCCCTGGATGGATGGCTTCTTGCAGCACGTGTGGTCGTAAAGGACATTTTACCAGATGTTGTAGGTCTGGTGGAGTGTTTGTAAAGTACAAAGGAACCCAATTTGAATCGGTCAGGGACCTTGAGAGCTAACTTATTTCGAGAGACAGTGGTCCCTGAGTAAGCAAAGAGTAGAGAGGAAATCAATATAGCTCCAATCGGTACTATATTTTGGCTGTTATCCAGCCAGGATACGGGCAATTTAATATGCAAATAAATGAAATAAGCAAAACATGAGAATTGATTACAGTGGGACACAAGCCTAGGAAAGGGAAAACAAGAGGCTCAGGCAGCATGTACTTGTCTGTATCGGGTAATCACAATAAAACAAACAACAGTTGCAGAAAGGTCACCTTTACACATAATATAACATACAAATCACTGTGTATAAGGTTGACAACTTGTTGACGGCGTTTCGATCCTTAACCTAGAGATATAGGATCATCATCAGGACTTTCAAGATTTAGTGCCTGAAAACAATTGCCTGTAATTACTAAATCAAGAGGAGGGAAAATATAGAATTTGGAAATAGAAGAGGGAGAAAAATAAAGTAAGGCAGTGAATAAAGGCTATAATCAGTTGCGTTGCATAATTAAAAAGGACGAGCTGGTTCTTATATTTCAGGACGTTTAAGCCTATGGAGGCGTCAGTTCGATTTTACGCGAGGATTTGATGCCATTGATCCAGGTAGATATATCTTGCCACAAGTAAATTAGGGTGTGCTATTAGCAAGTGAACAAAAATAAACAGTAATGTGGGTGCGAAGCAGAGGCTATCAAAAGTGAGTGTTGAATGGTATATTGACTAGAAAACTGGACGTGATAAAAGGCAGACTAATTGCCTTGTTTAACTGGTAAGTGAAGGTTGGGACAATCTGATGGAGAATGGTTCAATGCCTCATGTTTGGCCGGAGGATACAAAGCAGTGCTGAAGGGTAGGGAATGTTCCAGAGTGATACAATGATCACAGGAAGCAAAAGTGGGACCTGATGGTAAAAGGAGGATGTTTAGGGGGAAGTCAACAGTGACGGAGGCGCAGCCGCATAGTGAGGCAAACAGGAGTGCTTACCTATTTGGGTGTCTCAATTGCATGGAAGTAGATGAGCGTCAGCTAGGCGATAAAGGACTGCGTGCATCGAGGGTGAACTTGCCACGGGGAATCCTGTGGAGTTGTTGAAGTCCGTATTAAGGGTAAATACGCGATCCACAGACAAGAGCAGTTTGTAGTTCTGAAAACCGGGGCAAAAGACAGTCTCTAAGATTACAAGGAGTGGAGATAGCGGTACTGTGATGGTGTCAGCGCACAACAATAGGGCTTACCAGTCAATAATTAGATTGCGGCATAATTGCACCTGCTTCTCCGGGACGGACGTAGGGAAGCTGGGCTGGGTCAAAACTAAGTAGTGTGTCACACGGTCATGTGACCGGGGTTACGAGCTAACGTTGCGGCCATATTGGAGTGGGGTAGAGAGGAGTATGCCTGTGTTGCACTACGCATCAGGAAGCAAGTGTGTTTTAGAAATGGAAAACTGATAGAAAATAGAGTATAAATTGTAAAAGCGCCATGTAATAATATAATGTCAGCATTACGGAAGGACATCGATATGCCAGGTTACAAAATGACATTTCCAAATGAAAACACTGCAATTATACCTATATGAATTGAAAAGCGGCACAATATGACACCCGGGCAGGCTCATCCATAGGTGGAGAGTCTCGAGTGGACGCATCAATTGTGTCGATCAGAGGATTAGAAATATTAGCAAGCATTGTCCAACAGAAATTGAGCAACTGTGAGTTAAAACATTGTGACATAAGAAAAATGAAGTAAGAAGCAGAACGAGGCATGATTTATATATACAGGACACGCTCCCACATGAGTGGGGAGAATGTCAGACTAGCATAGACGCTTCAATTGTCTTAGTGAGGGCTTGTAGGAACCTGAATCAGTAGCAGCCCATTATATTAATGTTGTCCAATCCTCAAGGCGGTTCAAGCCTGTATGGATACTGCCGGTGTGCAGGATCCATTTGAGTTCTTCTTTGTTTAGCAGTTGTGAGAGATTAGCTCCGCGTGGTGGCAGTTTGACAACGCTTATTACTGTCCAGCGTATATCATCCTCGGTATGGATCATGGCTTGGAAATGTTCAACCAGAGGGGCATTTGGTGTGTTGCAGCATAGCCTGCTCCTGTGTTGACAAATCCTGACCTGAACTTTTTGTGTCGTCTGGCCGATGTAGTTCTTGTTGCAAGGGCATAGGATGGCATAAATCACGTTGCAGGTGTTGCAATTATAACATTCTTTCATTGCACATTTGATATTTCCGAACACAATTTCTTTACACTCAGGGTTGAATTTACAGACTGTACAATTTCCATATTTGGCATGCCCTGTCAACGAAGGTAGACCCCAATGATCATGAAGTGTACCTGTACATGTGGTGCTGTGGAACGCGGCTCTAACAAGATGATCCTTAATGTTTTTGCTTTTCTTGATAGCAAAAAGAGGTTGTTTCAAGTTTAGGACACCAGTGTTGATGACATTCCAATGCTTGAGTGATTTGTATGTTATATTATGTGTAAAGGTGAACTTTCTGCAAATGTTGCTTGTTTTATTGTGATTACCCGATACAGACAACTACATGCTGCCTGAGCCTCTTTTTTGTTTTCCCTTGTTATGTGAGTTCATGGATACAGGCTTGTGTCCCACTGTAATCAATTAACATGTTTTGCTTATTTCATTTATTTGCATATTAAATTGCCCTTATCCAGCTGGATAATGGCCAAAATATAGTACAGATTGGGGCTATATTGATTTCCTCTCTACTCTTTGCTTACTCAGGGACCACTGTCTCTCAAAATAAGTAGGTCTGGTAGAGATCAAAAGAAAGTCAGAGAAGTAAATATATTTGAGGAGGTTATGGAAGAAGTCATCATCTGTCAGGTGAAAGGGTCTGGAAGTGAAGGTCCAATAGATGTTGTATTAATCAATGATGCACCTGTGAAGATGTTAATTCCTTCTGGGGCAAAGGTGACCTTGATTCCAAAGAAGTTCTTTGATTAATATCTTTTGAAGAAGGTCACCTTGTTGAAACCAGATATAACACCAAGAGGTTATGGGGATGAAATTATTGATCTAGGATGGTTCTGGGGGACAATAGATTATAAAGGCAGAATTATCCTCGGCAAGATTTATGTTTCTATAAAGGGTGATTCCTTAATAAGTTGGTTTCACCAACAAGATCTACATGTCTTTTTGAATCTTAATGAGAGCCCTTCAGTGTGTCTGAAGAATTTACCTTCTGTTAGTCAAGTCGGAAAAGAGTGCAAAACCTGGGTCAGTCGGTTTCCCGAGGTATTTGAAAACAAGCTCGGGTGTCTCAAAAAGTATGAGCATAAAATTAAAATAAAACCTGGTTCTTTTACAAATGTTCACAAAGTTCGGGGAGTTCCACTTATGGTGAAGGATAGTATAAAAATTGAGCTTGATAAACTCAAAGCAGATGGTATTATAGTGGACGTTGAAGCAACTGAGTGGCTTTCTCCCATTGTTATGGCTTGTAAGGGAGGCCAGGCTTTGCGTGGATCTGAGGGAGCTTAACAAGGCAGTGGTGGTGGATCATTATCCACTGCCTAACATCAGTGAGATGATGTGCTCCCTTTGTGGCGGGAAGCATTTTTCATCTCGACTTGACCTCAGCTTATCATCAGGTCAAACTGCATTCATCTTCTCAAGATTTAACAGCCTTTGTTACGCCCTTTGGTACCTTTACATTTTTTAGAATGCCGTTTGGCCTGATCTCTGTGGCTTCAGTGTTCCAAAAAGTTATGGAACACATTCTCAAGGGTAATGAAGGGGTCAAAATTTACCAATATGGCGTTCTGATGTTTGATGTGGACTCCAGAGAACATGATCAGAGGTTAAGTTTGGTTTTGAAGAAGATGGGTGATGCTGGTATGACTCTGCGTGCAGATAAGTGTACATTTGATGTGGCTGAGATTGCATATTTGGGTCATCAGGTGTCTGCCAATGGTACTTAGCCCAAATCTGCGCTGGTAGAGACCATTTGCAAACTCAGGACTTCCATGAACAAAGAACTGGTGAAATTCCTGGGTATGGTGGAATTCTACCACAAGTTTGTCCTTAATTTCGCCAGTGTGACTAGTCACTTAAGGAACCTTTTAAAAAAGGGACGTGAGTTCGTATGGTCTAATGTTTGTGAAGGTGAATTTCAACGCTTGAAGATGTATCTCAGTAAAGCCCAAGATCTCAGCAGTTTTAATCCAAAGAAAAAATCCTACTTAATGACGGACACCAGCTCTAAAGCTTTGGGTGTGGTCTTATTTCAGAAATCTGAAGAATTTGAGAAGGTTGTCTTGTTTTTGTCCAGACATTAAGAGGGGCGGAATGCAACTATTCCGTTGTGGAAAGGGAGGTGCTCGCCATATACTGGGCCATCCTCAAATTGTGGAAATTTCTTTGGGGAAGTTTGTTTGAAGTATTGACGGATCATAAACCTTTGAAGTAACTCTTTACAAAAAAGGAATTGATTTTGTCTCACATCGTATTCAAAGGTGGGTTGTTGCCATACAGGAATTTAATTTTGTTGTCTCCTATTTGCCTGGCGCTAGTAATATTTTGGCAGATTGCCTGTCTAGGTTAGGTAATGCTGATGAAGGTTCAGTAGAGTATGATTGCTTTAGTGGTGAAAATTTTGAAGACGGTGTGGATGTTTGTCTCATCAGTGATTGGATTGTCAATGAAGATGAATGGAGAGAAACTTTAGCGAAATATGAAGTTTTTAAAAAAGTGATGACCATGGTCTTGGAAGGTTGGTGTGAAAAGAAGGAGTGTGATCAAGAAATTAAGGGTTTTTGGCAGGTCAAAGATGAGCTCACAGTTGTGGATGGTATTCTTTTAAGGGGGAACAGATTGATTCCCTCTCATGTTTTATGGGATAGGTTGTTGAAATGTGCACATGCAAGTCACATGGGAATTGTTAAGACGAAGGACAGATTGAGAGAAGCCTA
This sequence comes from Lissotriton helveticus, assembly GCF_964261635.1. Classification (NCBI taxonomy): domain Eukaryota; kingdom Metazoa; phylum Chordata; class Amphibia; order Caudata; family Salamandridae; genus Lissotriton; species Lissotriton helveticus. Next base: position 636,280,464 of record NC_136057.1, on the reverse strand, counting down.
CTGGGGGACAGGTATGGATGTCTGGAGTGACAAGGTTTTGAAATGTAGAATACAACCCATGGTACTAAGAGTGGATGGGGACGGTCTTTGGTTTGACGTAGCCATTGATATTTTGGGTCCGGTCTTGTGAGCAGTATGTTCTGGTCTGTATGGATGTGTACTCAAGCTGGCCGGAAATTAAGATTGTAAGCTCTATAGACTCTTCTGTAGTCATAGGGTTTTTGGACTGTCTTTTTGAAAGGGAAGGCTTTCCCCTGTCTTTACTTTCGGACAATGGGGTGCAATTTACCTCAGCTGTTGTGGATGAATTCTTATCCACCAGAGGCATCAAACACAAGAAAGCCGCTCTCTATCATCCAGAAAGTAATGGGGTTGTCAAGAGATTTGTTAAGGTATTGAAGGAGACTCTACAGCAGGCTGTGGCAACTGATTCTGATTGGGAGGCTGCCATGAGAAAGAAGGTGAGAGAGTACAGGTTTACTCCGCACTCCTCCACAGGTGTGTCTCCTTTTCGTTTGTTTAAGAAGAGGGTGGCCAATACAGAGTGTTGCCCCTCTTGGGTCTCCTCTAAAAGATTGTTCGTCAATACAGATGCTGACCGCGTGGAGGGTTTGAGATTCAGAGAGAAAATGATTAAGGCGAAGAGAAAACAGTGGTATGATAAGAGAAGGGCGGTCAAGAACACTGTTGTTGCCGTGGGTGATTGGGTGAAGATAAAGTCCCCTCACTTAGGCAAATCTGGTTCAAAATTCAGTGTACCCTTCAAGGTAATAAAGGTTTTTAATAAAGCCATTTGTACAAGTGACCACAGAGTATGGTACTTAAAGCACAAGTTACTTACCTTCGGTAACGATATATCTGTAAGAAACATTAGTTAGTGTTAGATTCCTTACCTTAGAATATCCCCGGGCGTCTGACTGGATCCAGAAAGTTTTTGTCAGCAGTACCCCTGCGCCTCGCTAGGCGTCGTCTGCGGCTCCGCGTCCGTCGTCCGCGTCGTGACGCCGGGATGACGTCGGAGTACTTAGACGCCGCCCTCGCGCGCTGACGTCAGTTCTGTACATAGCTTTCTGTGCCAGTAACGCAGAGCCATGATAAAAACCGACACTGGTGCCATGAAACTAGGGCCCTGAAAGGGATGTCCTTAACCCTAGATATCGGTTTGCAGAACGGGGAGGACGGGTGGGGCAGTAAGGAAGCTAACACTAACTAATGTTTCTTACAGATATATTGATACAGAAGGTAAGTAACTTGTGTATCTGAAAGAAACACGTTAGTGTTAGATTCCTTACCTTAGAATAGATACCCCAGCAATACCAACACCGGTGGTGGGTCTAAGAACCAAGATCACACCAGAAAGTCCTGGAGAACAGAACGGCCGAAAAAGCCATCTCTCCGGACTTGGCTATCCAGGCAGTAGTGCCTAGCAAACTTGTGCAATGAGGCCCACTTAGCTGCCTGACAGATGTCCTGCAAGGGGACTCATGGACCCAGGGCAGTAGTAGCCGCCGTGGCCCGAGTGGAATGGGCGCGCAGCCCAACAGGAGGCTCCTTTTTCGCCAAGGAGTAGCAAACCTTGATGCACAAGACAACCCACCTAGAGATGGTCCGCTTGTGCACCGCCCGTCCCTTCTTAGCGCCCAAGTAACCAATAAAGAGCTGGTCGTTTACCCGGAACTGGCATGTGTGATCAAGATAGAAGGAGAGCGCATGTTTTGGGTCCTGACGGTGGAGCCTCTCTTCCTCCTTCGAAGGATGCGGAGGCGGAAAGAAGGTGGGCAAGGTGATGGACTGCCCGATGTGAAAGGCTGTGACTACCTTGGGCAGGAAAGAAGGACGAGTCCTCAGAACAACTTTGTCCGGATGGACAGAGAGGAAAGGAGGTTTTGAAGATAGAGCCTGGAGCTCACTCACTCTCCTGGCAGAGGTGATGGCAACCAGGAATGCAGTTTTAAGAGTCAGTAGACTAAGAGGACAGTTATGAAGTGGCTCAAAGGAAGCTCACATCAAAAAAGTCAGAACAAGGTTCAAGTCCCACTGAGGCATAACGAAGGGAACAGGAGGGAACATGTGTGTGATGCCTTTCAAGAATCTATTTACAACAGGGGACTTGAAAAGAGAAAGCTGATCAGGAAGTCTTAAGAAGTCTGAAACGGCCGAGAGGTAGCCCCTGATAGTGCCCAGAGCAGAGCCCTGCTGGGCAAGAGACAGAAGGAAGAGGAGAACCTCTGAAAGGTGGGATGAGAGTGGGTCCACAGCCTTTGCTGTGCACCATGCCACAAATTTGTTCCACCTGCAGGTGTATACCATTTTTGTGGAGGGACGCCTGGCTGCCAGAATCACATCACAGACTTCAGGTGGCAAGTCAAATGGCCTTAACTGTTGCAGTTCAATCTCCATGCATGTAGGTGGAGACTGGACAGGTTTGGTTGGAGGACCGTCCCCTGCTGCTGCGACAGAAGGTCCTTCTGAAGAGGCAGACGTATCTTCGTGCCAAGTCCGGATCCACAAGGATAACTAGAGCCCATTCTCGCCTGATCTTCTTCAGCACTCTGGGCAGAAGTGGTATTGGCGGAAAGGCATACAACAGACCGCAGCTCCACTCGCAACGAAAAGCGTCTCCGAGCGAGTGCCGCCTTGGAAATTCCAACGTGTAGAACTGATGACATTGCGCGTTCTCTTCGGTGGCGAATAGATCTAACCAAGGCTCTCCCCACTGCTGAAAGAGACCTTGCGCCACGTCCGAGTTCAGACGCCATTCGTGATCCATCATGCACCTGCGGCTGAGTTCGTCCGCCCTGGCCTTCAGGGAACCTGCCAGGTGTTGAACCACCAGGGTGACGCCCTGGTGTTCCAGCCATGTCCAGAGGCGTAGAGCCTCCTGACAGAGGGTCCACAACCCCACCCCGCCCTGTTTGTTGCAGTACCACTAGGCAGTGGTGTTGTCTGTGAACACCTGCACTACACTTCCCCGGACAGAGGGAAGGAATGTCTTCAGTGCAAGACAGATCGCCCGCAGCTCCAGAAGGTTAATATGGAGCCGGGACTCTGCGAAGACCAGAGGCCTCTGATCTCCCTCTCTCCCATGTGCCCTCCCATCCCAGGAGGGATGCATCTGTCACCACTACATGCTCCGGTTGGGGAAGGGAGAGAGATCTGCCGCTGACCCAATCGCGGTTCGTGAGCCACCACTTCAACTGGCTCGCAGTGCCCTCCGAGATCAGGACGTGGTCGGTCAGGTTGCCCTGATGCTGTGCCCACTGAAACTTCAGGCCCGGATCCTACGGGGTCCTGCGGCGTCGGGAACGAAGCCGACGACGGCGTTGGGCCGAAGCACCCGGCGGCGCCGGGGCAGAAGCCGCCGGCCCGCTAGGACTCCCAGACGGACCCGCGGGGCCCGACTCGACAGGGTCCGACGGCAGGAAGTGAGTCCTCATGGCCACAAGGAAGTTACATATCTCCGCCGGCGTCGCGTGAAGCCCAGGGACCGGCGGGTGTGGAGCTGGACGCGGCGCTTGCGGCTCCGGGTGGAGCCCCGTGGGCGGTGATGCCCGAACCCCCGGCCGTGTCACGTGAGCGTCGGGGGGAGTCAGAAGAGCGATGATGCCTCTTTGACTTCTTTTTCGAGTACCTCGACTTACCTGAGGACTTGGAGCCCGACAAGTGGTGTTGACTCGTCGAGCAGTGATAACCGCGGCTCCCGACCGGTCCCTCGACTTTCTCCTTGACTGGGACCTCGAGCGGCGCGGAGCCGACTGCCGGAGCTGGAGTCGCTTAAGGGACCGCTCCCGTCTAGCCTTCGAGGTCAAGGCCCGGCAGTCAGGGCACGATTTGTCATCGTGGTTGGCCCTGACACAATAATGGCCAAAACGGTGGGGGTCGGTCACCGACATCAAGCGGTGACAGTCCTTGCAAGGCTTAAAACAAGGCATCCCTACCGGCACCGCGAGTCGAAGGTCGACTCGAGAAGAGATCAAAAGTGATCCAAAAAGTTAGTCAAAAATTGACTGGAGTACTGCTCTTCACGGATCTGCGATTGCTGGCGCGGAAAAAAGAAGAACTGACGTCAGCGGGTGAGGATGGCGTCTAAATACTCGGACGACCTCATCCCGGTGATCACGACGACGGATGCGGAGCCGCAAACGATGCCTAGCGACGCGCAGGGGTACCGCTGACGAAAACTTTCCGGATCCAGTCTGACGCCTGGGGATATTCTAAGGTAAGATATCTAACACTAGCGTGTTTTTTTCAGATTAGGGTGGCCAAATATCAACCTTCTGTGGTGTCAGAAGATAAGGATGTGATTCCGCAAAGGATGTTTGTCAGACCTCCCAGGCAGAGATATCAAGACTATGTCTAACTACTTTTCTCCTTTGTTTTGCTTCTGTAAGCTTTCTCTATTTTATTTTGATGTTATTGAGGGGGAGGTGGTGTAGCGTTCCTTCTTTAAATGTATCCCTGTTGCTATGTCACTTTGTCTAGAATGTGGAATTAATCTCTGGAAGAATGTAAGCAACTTGTCAGTTGACAGTTTCAGGTCTTGAATGCAGGATGGGGTCGTTTATCCTCAAACTACTTTTACTAATAAAGTTATACTTCGCTTTACGCTATGCTGCTACGAGTCATCTTTTGCAATTTTGTAGTCAACTTTAGTTTTAGTGCAGAATGTTGAAGGCTCTGATTAAATGCCTACGAAGATATGTAAATGTAAGCAAAAGTCATTTCAGAGAATATTATTGAAATAGGCACGCAAGCAGATGTGTGTCAAATGTTAATGTTTAAGAAAGAGGTCATCTTTAAAACAGGAACACATAAAATAGTGGTGTATTCTCCTGGGACTAATGTGACCACATAACACCCACTCCTTCTATGTAAGGTGACTAAAACGATTCCTGAAACTTATGCTACTATATAGATTCAATATAAAACTTAAAATCATAAAACCACTGTGCTTCTTTAATAATAAAAAAAAGCATCAAGAAAGCCTAACGGTTTTAAAAACGTAATAAAAAAGGATAAGTAGAAAGACCTCATTCTAAAAGCAATTTAGCGAAGTAGACAACACATTGCTGTTCGCTGCTCCTCTCACCAGCTCCAGGGAGCAAAAATGTTCAAATCCAATCCCTTCAGCAGCCGCTGAAGGAGTGACGGCTAATAGTGCATTTGTAGAGGACGAGCCAGAATCCAAGTCATCAGGAGCTGAAGCATCCCAGGAAGGTTCAAGACACGCATTTTGGAGCATCGGTAATTGTGCAGGGGATCTTTCCAAGTGAATCCTTAGGGGACCCACCAGCAGTGCAATGTCCATAGATTGAACTGGTTGTATCCCCATGCATACATCCAGGGCCCACTCAAAAGTGCACAGCAGACAGGGGAATATGGGCTGCATGCAGTGTAGCCAGACAGGCCGAAAGGATAAGAATCAGTAGTCTTTTAGTTCTCGAAGCAAGGGTACACTAGAGGACTGCATCATTCTCTCACAACACATTAGTACATGTGGTAGTGCCATCCCTATCTGGCCATGTGGCGGAACATCCATTGCACAGAACATAGAACAAAAGCAATGTCCCAACAGTTAGGAATAGGACAAGCAGTAAGCCTCCAAAAATTCTTCCCAGCACAAAGTGTATGAAAGATGGAATAACTTCTGACGATCATCTGAAAGGTACAAACCAACCCGGCTTCAAGTGCTTTAAAAAAGTGCACTATCACTGCATTATTGGAAATGTTAAAAATTAGGTACCCGAGCTCCCCAAAATGGTGAGGGAAATTAGTGTGAAATAGCGACTGTATCTCAGAGGAAGACCAACTTGGAGACCAAACATCTCTCGTGCAGAAGTTAAGGCCAATTCCTTCTGAAAAAATAAAGCTTTCAATGTGCTTAAAGCCTCAAAGTTCACATTAATATTTTTTATCAAAGGCCAAATTGTCACATCTCTAACTGTGCAGGCAGGTGGAAATAGCACATGTGTAGAACAGGTCAAAAGCGCAGAAACCGTCATCAGATATGGTATTCCCGGCATAATCCTGAAGCAACCTTGACTATTCAACATCAAATAAATCCCATTAGAGACCAATCTTAATGCTGGACGAATCACAGCAGCTGTGAAATCCTTGAGATAACATGACAAGTTTGCATGGAAGCATTGCATTCACCATGGAGTGAAACCTCTCTGCAAACTAGAGAATAGCCTTAAGTATTCTCGCAGTCTGTACTGCTAAGAAAAACCTTATACCTCTGCAACAGTAAATGGTAATTTTTCTAACTTTTCTATGTTTAACATAGTGTATGTTGCGTCTTTCTTAGTCATAGTGGTCTGTTCTTTTTGTTAAGTTGTATGCTAAAACTAGTGGCCTTTAGGTGTTTCCATGGAACACGACCAATGCGTAGCATCTGTAGAGTCCAACTTAGTAGCATAATAGACCTCAGCTGTGATTGCCCATGTTGCAAAAAGGACATGTCACTCTGAGTGATGTCACAATGTTACTCAGAGACTATATGCTAGTGGATAATTTAGTTAATTGTCAATTACTGCTAGAGCCTTTTCTAAATCTGTTCTGTCAGTTTCACCAAGTCTTTCAGCAGCTTCCTGTTGTGAAACTTTCCACACTTCATTGTATATTACGTACATAAATAATTTTTTTAAGTGGCTTTCGAGGACCTAACCAAAAATCCTGCAGGGCCATGCCATCAGAAAGAAGAGGCAAGTGTTGTGTCACCTCGGACAACGTTGAATGTTTTAGTCACTCTAGGTACAACGGTTTAACGCTGTATGTTGTGACCACTCCTGCATGTTGTGTCTGCAAGTAACGTGGGTCTGACCTATTTATCCTGCACCCCTTCATTTTGTCAAGAAAACGTACCTGACATACGTTAGTATCTAACGGCCACACTAACCATCCCCCTGGATTGGAACGTGAAGAATTGTATGTGCCATTTCTAAGCATGTTGTCTAGTGTGTCCTCCGTGTAATTTGTGAATTGCTGACAATTTACAAAGTGTGCAAAAGTGGGGCTTTTTGGTGTATTTAGATCCTTTATCTTGGCCAAGCTGAGACAGGACGTCTGCTGCATAGTTTTAATCAGGAAAGTCAGTTGGTGCAGTATAAGGCATGCATTAAATAAAAAATTATTCCTCTTAACCTGCCAATTTCTAGTTCCACATACTGATTTTAAATCGATATTCTCTCTCCAAAAGTCATACCCTGTGTCAGAAACTGGGAAATGAAAGATGCAGAGTAAACCAATGTTGTGTCACTTAGCATATTTTTCTTTCTCGCTGAAGGTGTAAGTTTGTAATAGGACTCTGGTTCTGCTGGATTGTGACCAGAAAATATGGAAATTTCTATGCTAATGGCTTTGAGCTACCCTGTGGTGGTGTTTCATCATACATGTACCATCATACATTTCTTCACTATTAAAATCTGGGTAATGCTCTTAATCAGCAAGCATTTAATGCACTGTGCTAATGTCCCAATAATCAGAGATTGTACCTGGAGTGGTGACATTAAGCATATAAGAAATATGTATAGGACTTGTAAAGTTTCTGTCAGCTCAATTACATCATTGAGTACCTTATCCCAAACAATTCCATCAGGAACCGTAACAGCCAAAATGTTCACCAGGGAAAGGTCTCTTCTCATTTTGTGTGATGAAGAATCGGGGTTCAAAACCTCATTTAACAGTTCAACAGCAGAGCATTCTGAGAGATAGTGTCCATTCAGAAACAGGAAAACGACAGTCAAAAAACGAATCCAAATGAAGAGAAAAGTACTGAGATTGTAAACCAAATGTAAATCCATGGAGGAAAAAGGTATGTCTTTTTTGAGCCAAATAAAAAGTTCACGTGGTCCCCTCTGTGGAGATGGGTCTGACGAATCCAAAGTCATCAAAGGCGACAAAATAGCCAGAGGCTGTTTGTACAAACATGGGAGTCTCATGAAGCTGTCTAGTACTGGTAGCTGACTTCAATGGTAGCACATTGTAAACACCATCATTGTCTGCTTGCAGAGGTAAAATCTGGGTAGTCATATTTGACGATGTGACTGGAAGAAGTGACACTTCACTGTTAGCAGTTAGCTATCCCTAGGGGAGAAGATCCTTCATCGTTGGTCAAATCTTTCAACTGGACTTCCTGAAGGTAGTGAGAGGAGACATGCAACTACCTAGGAACCCTTGAGTCCTACTATGTAGAATTGGCCACAGGATGAGGTTTGATAGGATCAATAGACACAAATCACCTGTGTTTGCTAACTTCATGGGGCACTAACATTACAGTTCTGGTACCTTCAACAGCCAGGACAGGCAAAGGCAGTAAGATGGCATGAACTCCTTGTTGAACTCCTTCTTGTTGATTATTTTCTCCCGTACTAGATTCCCCGATTTTGGAATCTGGCGAGAAGTTTCTGATGCTTTCTTCACTTCCCAGTGGCAGAACATTTCGGTTGGACATTGCTTTGAGCATCTCTGAAGTTGTTCAGGTCCTGTAAAACAGCCAAATATTCACTGATATCAAAAGGCGTTTCCGCCGCCACTGTACTGGGACTGTCAAAGTCTGGAATGCACATTTTATCCCCAAACAGGACTTCATAGGAGGTCAACCACCCAAGGTTCTTCAAGGCAGATTGTTTAAGGCTCTCTGTACCCCATATTGGTGGTGAACCCAACTGCGACATGAACCTAATACTCTAGCTGTTTAAGACTGCTTTAAGTCAAGTTTTTTCCTCTCCACTACCGCATTTCCCTCTGCATGATAGGGGGAGGAATACTGCATAGACACATCCAATTTTCCCATGGTGTCCCTGTAAGCCCTAGAGGTGAATGCTGGACCCTGGTTCAAATGGAATGTGACTACTGCATATTTGCCGATAAAACCTTTCAAACAGTTTGAGCATCAGCCGATTGTTGTGGCCATACCCATAGGAATCGAGAGCATGAATCCATTGCTAACATGATGTATTTGTAAGACCCATCTGAGTGTAAGGGTCTGCAATGATCCAGTTAATACAAGCCAAAGGCTTGTTTGAGATCTAGAGGGGTATCTATGGAAGACAAGCTGTGGTGGAAACTTTAATCTGCTGGCAAATGCCACATTTAAGGACATAGGGCCCGATTTAGATCTTGGTGGATGGAAAACTCATCACAAAAGTGACAGATATCCCGCCTGCCATATTACATATGCCGTAGGATATAATGCACTTATAATGTAGCGGATACGATATCGGTCACTTTTGTGATGGAGTATCCCATTCACCAAGATCAAAATCAGGGCCTACGTTTTTAGCCCGTTTTTAAAGACCTGGCCACCAATAGCGGTGCTGCAATAGTGAAATTGTAGCCTTCACCCCTGTGTGATGCTAGACCCTCATGTGCTTCTAGGATCAGTCCTAACCTGCGATCTCAATTCAGTATTACTCTATACCCCACTCAGGAATTATGAACAAATGGAATGTTTTGCACATATAACTGGCAGGAGTATTTTAATGGGAAACCTTTCGGTAGATGGATGCCATTTGCGCTCAGCATTGACAGCCATCATGAGGACTCCATCTGTTCTCATGCTGGAACGAGTAATTGCAGCAGTTTGGACTGCTGCTTTTGCAGCTTCTTCATCTATCAAATTTTCTGCAACATATACTCCTACACATTGATGGCTCAATGTGTACTGCATGAGCCTATGGCAACCTTGCTTTTAGTTTAGCCACTTGCCCCCAAAGCATCTTATGCTTTATTGAGTACCCTTTGGACTCTCTGAATCCATTCTGGCACCAGTAGTGTAAATACTCATTGTAAAACAGGACACAATAATACCAATTACAAACTATAAATGTAGGGAACTCAGGATCTGTATTTTCAAGTGCCAGCATTAGAGCTTTCAGTTCAACCCGCTGTGCAGTGCAATCACTAAGTGACTGTGTGTATGTTCTGTGAGATTGTAATTCTCCACACTTTATTTTATCCTTTACTGCAGAGCAAGCAGAAGGCAGAGGATATAAGTGTTCATATTGAAGGTATGCTTGTGTTTGTAGCGTAGAGTCAAATATGTCATCGACAGCTGCTACTGTGAGTGAGTTGGCCCATTTTATCCATCGTAGATGTAAAGCTTTTGCGCTTGGAATGCTGGGTTTTGTGACAGCCTCTAAGGTTGGAATGGGAGTCAATACCATTATTTGTTTTCCCTGAGCCAAGAATATTTCTTTCACTAGAGCTTTCTGTACCTCCGTCAGGACCTTTTCTGTAGGTGCAAAAGGCATTTCTGCTGTTGTATATAAATTGGATGTATATGCAATTGGTACAGTGCCTACTTCATTGAACGTGCCATATGTGTATCCTGATGTACTCGCAATTATACGGATCACCAAGTTTGTGGTGTTGACACGTGTGTGCAAGTGTTTTGAAGCTAACCGGTCATCTTGTACTGAATGTAAAACCTGTGTGTGTTCAGATGACGAGTGTGTGCTTGAAAAGTCTGGACAAATCAAGTCAAACGGTTTTACCCGTTGTGAATGATCTGATATGTATGTTTTGCCAAAACTTAGAAAATTCAATATTTATTGTAGTCTTTCAATGTGTTTGGAGGTTGTAAACGTGCACTCTTCTCTAAGAAATGTGTCACAAGGCTTATGCCTTCAGTTGAAAGTTTGCATCCCATGAACAAGACACTTAGATTGGTGCTTTGATTTTTTTAAATTAAATTTGTAGCCCATGTGAGCAAATCCTAAAATTATATGGTCTACTCTGGTCAGTTGTAGACAATGCTTGGTCATCAAAATCTTGAAGAACTTATGTTACACGGCCTGAAAACAGCCAGGGGCTACTCTTATACCTTTGAGGCAATCAGCAGAACTTTCATTTAAGAACCTAAAGTGCTAAATGAGGTCAGGTACCTGTTTTCAGGTGCTATGTTTTGGCAGAAAACCCCATTTGAACTGTCTAATGAGGTTTTGTATTTTTTAGCACTATATCTCGTTCATTAGTACTGCACTATGTGTGTTGTGTACAGCAAATGTCTGTATAGTAGTTCAAGTGTTCGCAATCTAACACTAAACAATATGAATGGTCATTACTAGAAACAAGGGATTATTCATTGGTGAGGTACAACTTTCTATTACACCTTTGTATTCAAGTTGTAGGAGTATCTGTTTAACTTATTTTATAGCCTCATCTTTAATGGGCTATTGTCTTTGTGGCTGTAGGCTGGACCTTACAGGTACGATGTGATAAGGGGATCCTTCATCCCCACCCACGTGGTTGTGGTATAATGCTGGAGCTTGTGCTGATGCCCACTCCTTGGCGTATGTATGTTAAACAGTTTCTGAATCAAGCTAGAAAAGGCTGGTAAGATTACTGTTTCTCCTTGTGGGCCCTCCCTACAAACTCTAGTGGGCAAACTTTGTCAGCCAAGAAAATGTCATAGCCGAATGACAAGTTCTCCCAAAAGAGAACAATGATAGTACATTGTATATTGACCTCCATCTGGAGTTGCAATTCATATAATTGATTTGGGACACTCAGTGTCACATTGGATGTTTCCACCTGGGCATAGTCACTCGTTGCTACTGCTGCCAGACACTCCATAAGATTTTGCCGAATTACAGTGATTTCTGCCGCACTGTCCAGCATCCCCTTTGGTATTGCTTTGTTCGCCCTGAGTTGGCAGGGTATGCCCAGACGTGGGTCCCTTGCTCACTCTGCCACTGGATTCAAGATAGCCTGGCTAATGAGGGTTATGAACCCGAAACCTGTCCCAGGATGCTTGTTTCCGGTCCAGGGAAGACATGGCTTGGCAGTTCGGGCTGGACTGTTCCCATGAGGCACAGGGTCAGACTGATTTGCATATGGCCATGTCTGAACTGGAGTGGTGGCGTGAGCTAAAGAATGATGATGGATTAAACCCAGATCAGTTGACTGGTGGTGAGTGTTTGATTTGCTCATACGCTCCGTCCATCATCCCCTTTGGTATCGCTTTGTTCGCCCTTAGTTGGCAGGGTATGCCCAGACGTGGGTCCCTTGCTCACTCTGCCACTGGATTCAAGATAGCCTGGCTGATGAGGGTTATGAACCTGAAACCAGTCCCAGGATGCTTGTTTCCGGTCCAGGGAAGACATGGCTTGGCAGTTCGGGCTGACTGTTCCCATGAGGCACAGGGTCAGACTGATTTGCATATGGCCACGTCTGAACTGGGGTGGTGGAGTGAGATAAAGAATGATGATGGATTAAACCCAGATCAGTTGACTGGGGGTGAGTGTTTGATTTGCTCATACGCTCCGTCCATCATCCCCTTTGGTACCGCACTGTCCAGCATGGTCAGAGCCCACTCCCCATTCAAAAGAGAAGTCCTCACTATCTGTTTCATGCTTGGCTTTGAATTGAGGGTTTGACTGTGCAGGTTTGTCTTCCTTTTTTATTATGTAGTCAGAAGAGCATTGCGAGTCCTTCCGCAGTTTCCTGTACTCCCCTGATCTGCGCTCTGATAGTCGTCCTCTCTCTGAGCGTTTTTCGGATGACTCCTAGAAGGAACAAGGAGGACGTGCATCAGTATTCTTATACCTATCAGGCTGCTCAATTGAATCATGGGTACACAAATTATAGTGCTTTTCAGTGGACTCCTGTTGAGGAGATCCACCCCATGCTTTAGTCTTTTCTTTATTTTTCCTATTATGCCACTTATTTGTTGAAGACTCAGGTGCCTGCTTCGTGTTATCCTTAATTTGTAGTTTATTAGGTCTGGCACCGAAATTACCTCTATCTATAGACCTATAGGTTTCCGCATTAGCTTTAAGATATTGTACTCCTGATCTACCGTAGTAACCTGTGAGTCGCTGGCGTATAGCCAATGCTGCTACTTCCCCTTCTATATTACTTAGTAGGACTGAGGTTTCCACAGCAAAATTGCCCATTAGTTTCATCCCCAAATCCAGGGCAGAGGCTGTCCCATATTAATTTTGAATCTGTTTGAGCACCTCAAGCAAAACACCTAATGGCAGTGTACCATGTGTTCTGGTATAAGCTGCAGCAAACACTGTGCCCCAAGTGGTGCAGTCTTCCACTGGGGGATCCATCCCCACTGGCAGGTAGAATTTGAGAATTCTATGTTTTTCCTTAGGTCCCGTATGAGGAAACACTGCTTCAAGCTGACTTGTTTTTTGTGCAATCCATTACGTAATCTCATCCAGTCTGTTCAAAATGTAATTAATGGTTACTGGCCTAATTCCAGGCGTAACCAACAGTAGATGTGCCACTTGAGCAGCCCGTTTTGGGATAGTCGTTATGGTTCGCATAATGAATAGTACAAGATGTCCAAAGAGTAACTAATTCTTTGTATAGTTCTCCTAGCTCTACGTCTGTAATGTTCGGTCTATCTAGATATGATGTGCAACCGGCTAAGCCTTGCCATGTCGCCCCCTCATTGCTGAGGTTATCTAGTCTGACATTTTACAATGTATGCGATAGGGTGTCTAAGAACCAATTTATGTGTTCATGATAAGTGAGCTGGATTTCTAATTACTCATATGCTCTGTATTGATTTAGTTCTGCTACTTAAGTTTATGTGTGAAAATCCCCTGAGTTGGATGCTGCAGGCCAAGCTTTCCGCTCAAATCTACACCGTTCTGCCAGTTTTTTACACTGTTGTATTTCCCTGCTCTCTTAACCCTTGTTATCCCCGAATTTTGCCTCCTTTTGTCCCCTTGATTTTGCATTTTTATCCAACTTTTGCCTCCTTTTTCCCCTTAACAATGCTGTGCTTTTATCAGACTTTTGCCTCCTTTAAACTGCTATTTCATCCATCTTTTGCCTCTTATTAACTGTGCTTTTTTATCCGACTTTTGCCTCCCTTTAACTGTGCTTTTTTATCTGACTTTTGCCCACTTAACTGTGCTTTTTACCCAACTTTTGCCTCCTAACTGTGCTTTTTTATCTGACTTTTGCCCTCTTAACTGAGCTTTTCACTAGACTTTTGCATCCTCGTAACTGTGCTTCATCTTACATTTGCTCACTTTATTGTGCTTTTTATCAGACTTTTGCCTCCTTTCTCTCAACTGTTTCCTGTAAACCGCATTTTCCCCACGCTCTTCCTGCTCGTTGTTTGGCGCCTTCAGTGCCGCCCTCCCTCCCACTTCCCACTTTCTCTTTACCCCGTCTAGTGCACCTCCGAGGAACCTACTTAATGGAGGGTGCAGCGGGCTGCCACCAGTGAGCCACCACCAGTGAGCCGCCACCGGCATGCCGAAGGCGCATGAAAGGCAAGCTTGTCGGCACCCATCCATGATAGGGTCGCACCCAGCACCAGGGCCCTGCATCTCCACCCACCCAGAAGCTACACTAGCACCAAGATAACAGCGCTGGACCCCGGACCCTGCAGCAACATCTGCAGCTGTGCATCTCCGTGTACAACGGCAGGACCCTTCTCCTGCCAACAATGCCACTTCTCCTGCAACGTCAGATCGCTCATCCATGGGCCCCCGCCGACCACCACTGTGCCAGGACAACTCCAATGCCTCCGATCAACTCCCAATTGCTCGTCAAACATACCACTGAGACTTGGAACACCCTCACTCCGACGTCATCTTCTTCGCCAAGACCTGGCTCGACCCCGCATCAGCATCTGACATCGCCACCATCCCACTGAACGAATGCAAGATCATACATCATGACAGAATCAATAAACACGGAGATGGAATAGCTATCATCCACAAAGAATTCCTCCTACGCACGGCCGCCACAGATGATACCCCCCCCATCATGGAACACATAAACTTCCCACTCAACACAGACTCCAAGACCACTATCAGATGACCTCTCACATATGGACCACCAGGGCCATGCCCGCCTTTTGCAAGGCCATCTCCGACTTAATATCCCCTCTAGCCATCAACTCCAAGAACTTAATCTTCCTCAGAAACCTCAACATCAACATCCACATAGACGATGCCAACACAGCCAACCTACTCAAGAGTATGAACAGCCTCGGCCCCACTCAACTCATCACCAACCCCACAGTCATTGTTGGACACATGCTGGACCCCATCTTCACAGCCAGCAACAAACTTAGGTACAGCACTGTTTCTGAAACCACTCGATCATCCACTTATCCATCACAGCCACACCTGACACCCCCACCAACCAGACTAGCACCTCCCACAGGAACTGGAACAAGGTAACCAAAAACCTATGGACCTATGTCCATAGGTAGAGCTGAGCACCATCCTACTCGATTCAGCTGGGCTGGAAATTTGGCATGGGCAACCTCGACAGTGTCAGCGAAAAGCTCCTCTAACTAAAAAAAGGAGTGATGTTTTCATAATAAACTTCACCCATGTTGCCTTGCAGAAGTTCCAGTCGGGCTGTCTTTATTGATTTTATCCTGACAAAGCTGCCGCTGAGCGAACAATAACAAACATCAATATTTTGAGCAGTGAACTTTTGCTTTCGTACTGAATGTTCAAGGCTCTGATTATATGCCTATTAAGAAATGTAAGCAAAACTCAATTCTCAGAATATTTACCATAAAGGCATGCAAATAGATGTGTGTCAAATGTCAAAGTTCAAGAAAGATGTCAACTTTAAAACGTTACAAAATACTGAAGAGGTGACACAGGGAGCTCAAAGACAGGATAGGTCCAGTACCCGTGCTCCCAAGGTAAAAGTAGTAATCACTAGGGGGTAACTGTTCCTAAATAGGAGAAGAAGAAGACTTATTTGGTAGCTTAAAGAGGCTCGTGAGTGAAAAGCACACACAGTAAAGGTTGGATTTTGATGAAGGTGGGGGAATTCCTCTTTTTGGAAAGTGTGTCTTCACACACCCATGCTGGTGTCATGCTTCATCATCGGGCATTTGCTCCTCGTGGGGGTGGCGCTGCTGTCCCCCACGGGCCCTGCGAGAGGGCTCTTTGTCGGAGATCTTTTTAGGAGTGACGCCGCAGTTGACTGCGGGTGTGTGGGTGGGAAAACTAAGTGAGTGAATTAAAATTACCCCTCGGTACCCAGAAACAGAGCTTTATTCCAAGGTCCGAGTGGTAAGATCAAAAACGGTGACAAGGAAGGCCTCTTTAAAAATATTGCAGAGGAGTGAGCATTTTTCCTGCTGTTGTCTTGACAGTGAGTGTAAGTG
Organism: Lissotriton helveticus; assembly: GCF_964261635.1. Taxonomy (NCBI): domain Eukaryota; kingdom Metazoa; phylum Chordata; class Amphibia; order Caudata; family Salamandridae; genus Lissotriton; species Lissotriton helveticus. The sequence continues at coordinate 636,264,353 of NC_136057.1, read as the reverse complement.
CTAGTGATGGTGAGTATATTAGGTCGACATGTTTCGCACTTCGGATGGGTCCCTAGTGGATCCTGTTGTGCTTCAGCAGGACCATGATAGAGGTGTGATAGAATAAAAATAGGAATCAGAGACGACACTCTATAGTCCTATGGTACCTAAATTCTGGTTATAAGGCGTCAATGTGCCTACATGAATGTCCAGTGTGCGTTCCTGGATCCAACCCCTCAAATATTAAACGTTGGCCTCATCGGCATGTCAGTGCGGTGATGAAGAGGTGAACAATGCCTCTCCTCAATTGCAGCCTATTACCTGCCCCTCCGCTGCTCGATTGCTGCATCGATTTGGATCCAGGAACGGCCACTGGACATTCATGTTCTATCTACATAGTACATTAGGGCTGGCGTCTTAGGAGCGTAGAGCCTTTCCTGAAACAGAGTCAGGTGGGGGAGGAAAACTGGGAGTTCTATAGATTGATTAAAGTGGAAGGGTGGGACCACTTTAGGGAGGAATTTAGGGTTAGTGCGAAGAACAACCCTATCCCTGCAACCCTGAAAGAAAGGTTCCTTCAATGTTAAACCCTACTGCTTACTAACACGTTTGAGTGAGGTGATCGCAACAAGAAACTCCACCTTCCAGGAGAGGAACCGAAGGGGGCAGGAATAGAGGGGCTCAAAGGGAGGGCCCATAAGTCTTGTGAGAATGATATTAAGATTCCACTTAGAAGCTGTGGGGACCTGTGGAAGAATAACCCTTATGAGACCCTCCATAAAAGCTTTGATCACAGGAATCCTGAAGAGGCATATCTATAGGTGTGGGAGGTAGCAGACAATGTCCTAGATGCTAGATGCTATGGGGTCAATGTGTTCCAATAGGCAGTAGTGGGCAAACCATTTCCATTTGACAGCATAGCAGGCGTGAGTAATAGGCCTGCATGCTTCCTTAACCCCTTCGACGCTCATGACGAGCCCAGCTCGTCATGGAGTTTCCATTGACTTCAATGGAAATTACATTCAAAGCCATAAAACACCTTAGCATCCAAGTGGTTAAGAATGTTCCTGCATTCAGGATGAGGGGCGATATAACCATAATCTAAGACCTCAGGAGCCTGACCGCAAGGTTGAGTGTCCTGGGATCGGAGGGCCGGATTTCTCCATGGTTCCGCATGAGAAGGTAAGGATTGTTGGGTGTAGTGTAGTTCCTATATCCCTGATAGGCTCTGCACATTGGAATAATATACACCATAGATTTGACATAGGACTGAGGTCAATATGTCTCTATCGAGTACATTAAACTTAATTACTTGTGTGTGCCAGCTAACTCAGAGGTCACTAAAAACTTTCTCGAATGAACAAGAAGGGATTAGTTTGACAACCGCATAAACATGACAACTTTGTTTCCCTTAGAGTCGGAACAATATCTTCAGAGTTGTGGAAACAATAGATTACAGTTTCACTCAGTCAATCGTGCATGCTTTGTTTCTACAGAGTTGCACAGAAATAGAGAGACGGGCGTTTCAATAAAAGGGTTTATTGAACAGTCTTATTTCTCATGCAAGAGATATGAACTGCTATATTCGTAAGACAGAATGCGGAGTATAATACGTACAGCGTTAGTAGTATGTATAAAATAATACTGCAATAGCATGGTCTGTAGCCATGACATATATAAAAATACATACATAAATAACACAGGCTAAAATACTCAACTGGTGCTTCTAAAATAATCCTACCCCAGTGTACGTAACCTAAGTCTAGCACGAGGGTAGAAGTAGGTGCTGTTTTGCTATAGTTTAGTTTAGTTTGGGTGTGCCAAGAATTGCCAAACATTTCTCTAGGTTCTAATCAGCTCCATACCTTAGAATGAGGGAGGTTGTTAACTCTTTCTCGGGACTCGATCTCTAACACCCTGCAAGGGGAATCAGAAACACTGGAGCTGGATTCTCGGTAAGAAGGATGACAGCGTCTGGTCAGTGCGTCAGTTGGGGACTTGACTTCCTTCGGGACTTGCTGTAGCGAGCCGCGTCGTGCAAGTAGGTAGCCGAACCGCACTGTGCCTTGCCATAGCAAGTGAATGTATATTTATACCTTGAAGGTGTTTAGGAATGCCAGCATTGACGTACAAGTCAGTGATATGAACGTCATGAATGAACCCCTAAGGAACAGATGTTCATTCATAATAAATAAGTTCTTGGAGAAATCGATATCCAGCGTAGGGGATGTCCTAAAGGCTTAAGAGTCTGGTTTTCCAAGAACCCGTTGTGACGAAGAGGATCGGATGTAGTTGAACATGCCTGTATTTAGTTAGCATGAGCAATGCCTAAATAAGGGCTGGATTTCTATGCCTAAATAAGGGTAATGTGAATTGTACCTATGTAGGGGCATGAATCAGGAAATCTATATACAGTATCTAAATTGACACATAACACCCACTCCACTTTCATATGAACGACATTAATGAATACTAAACATGTTAAACATATCTGAAATATATCTACACACGAAGTGCTAAAAGCATGTTTCAAATACATTGTAAATAATGCATTAAAACGAATTGTAACCATGAAAATGCATTGGTGCTGGACATATTAAAGCAAGTATTCATTCTAAGCAAATGTTGACATTTGAATGCGAACCGAATGAATCATGAAAATATACATTTACGAAATGGCTCGTAAATACAGAAGAAAAAAGGGCCGAAACCATTCCATGTCAGATTACATAAAACTGTTTGTTCTGTGGACAAGGTCATATATTGTCTCCGGAAGTACTCAAAGAATTCTATTCTCTATGAATAGTTTTACTACAAGCAGATTACTTGTGCCAAAAATGAAAAATACAAATTTAGAAGAAAAAAATTAATCATAGGAAAAAAGTTTCAAAGTTAGTACCTTGTTTTGAAAAACGAAGATCAAATTCAGAGTTTCTCAGTACACTGTGTGCCAAAATCAAGTCAGTGTTAGGGCTTGGAGAAAACATTAAATCTTCCATTTCTGTAGAAAAAAAGTCATCTACCGTTGTAGGTGAAAGTTGGAATACCTCGTATTGAAGATTAACCGCACATAGATGGGAACTATTGCCTTCAGCATTGGTCGCTTCAGCAATGTTCAAATCGGATGTTACCTGCGCTCCTGTTGATTCCTCTCATACCTCAGAAGTTGCAATTTGCGTCTGTGAGATCTCAATGAATGCCGTCATCAGAATTGGTAGCCGCTGGGGACAACACAGAGCATGGGCTGTTACAGGGTCCAGCAGAGTATCAACATCCGCTGGCATGACTGATGGGAGTGTTACGAGGTTTATCAAAGAGGAAACAGACACTTGTAACACTAGGCCATTGGTCATATAAATTTAGAGTAACCTCAAAAACCCTATGCAAATGTGGTTATTGCGGTATATATGGTTCGTCCGCCCCGCATATGGGTTGTTGGCCGTTATCATTGGTTACTCCAAGTTAGTGATGTTGCCAGCCTCAACCGGAGGCACCTCTGGCTGATAGTGCAGTGTCCAGAGAAGAAGAAAAAGTGGTGTGTCAAAAATAGAATTTCGAAAAAAGGAAAAAAGGTTTAAAAGCTGAAAAATCACCCTGAATAGTTTTATTTAATGGTGTGATTTCCAGGTTATTAAAAAGATCTGTTACTACTAGGTTGATCGAGTAACTAGATCATAGTAGTTGAAAAACACTTATTGCACAAACGTCGACATGTTTCTGCTCTGTCGGCCCACAGGGGTCTATAGAGCATTCGTCAGGACTCACAGTTAAACAGACAAACAATGTTCGGATTACTCACACCTTTTGTGTTGTTTTACGTTAATAACCTGTATACTTTGCAGGGTATTGACTCCTCCGGTTTCTTGTAAACGGAGAGTACTCGCTTGCGTCGGGGGGCCCTCAGGACTCAGAGCCGCGTGTGCTTGCAATCACGTCTAGTGCTGACTCTGCCCCCGGAAGTTCGTGAATCCGGCTGGGCAGGCGTTTTAAAGAGGCAGGCACTCTAGGCTCACGTGTTTGCGGGCGTATCTGGATAATATGTTTTTTTAAACAAAACTTTATTACTTGCATCAAGGAGAAATGGAATTTTGGCGAGTATTGTTTATTTTCTGAACTAGGCAGTCTCTTGTATTCTATAGATGGTACGTCATTTAGAAAATTGGTGCCACGGAATGGAATCATTAAGGCCGTTTTCGTAAGTTCTAAGACGTTCCACCCACCTCTGTTCTTTCTCAAATAATGTTCTTTCACATCTTTGGGATTTATCGGTTAGCATTTCGATTACTGACCAGTGGATGTCATCGCAGGAATGACCTGCTTGCACAAAATGGGTACAAAGTTTGGTGGTATTCTTTTTTAATCTTATATTACTGCGATGTTCGCCAATCCTTGTTTTTATTTTTCGACATGTCATCCCGATGTAACGCTTGCCGCAAGGGCAGGTCACTGTATAGATGACATGAGTCGAATTACAATTAGTGTGTTGGCGTTGCTGCCAGAGGAGGGTGTCAGAAAGCTGTAATGTTTTTGTAGCAGTTGTAGTTTTACATGCTACGCATGACCCACACGGATAGTGTCCAGTTACAGGTGACATAGTTATATCCCTGGGCAGAATTGCTTTCAATTTCTTTGGCGGCGGTCGAGTATGTACCAAGACATCCTTGATTTTTTTTGATCTCCTATTGGCGAACCTTGGTCTGGGCCAATCAAAATGTCCGGTGTGAAGGATATGCCAGTTCTTGTTTACTAATTTCTTTACTGCGTAAGACGCCTGGCTGAATGTTGTCACACAGGTAGTTAGATCAGGTATTATTTCTTTCTGAAATGTTTGCAGGAGGCATTCTCTCGGTTGATTGGTAGCTCTTTTTTTGCAGAGTTTGATTGTTTTCTCTGTATAGTCTCTCTGTCTCAGTCTGTCACATAATTCATTGGCTTGCAATCTATAATCTGAGTTGTTACTGCAGTTCCTCTTTAAACGCAGAAACTGGCTGTAGGGAAGATTGTCCCTCAATGGTTTGGGGTGAAAACTTCTATAGGACAAAATGCTGTTTTTGGCCGTGGGTTTCCTGAACGTTTTCGTGTGTAACTCATTATCCTTTACGAATATGGTTATATCAAGGAAATCAAGGTTGCAGCTGGTGGCTGTATGTGTGAATTTTAGCCATGGGTCAAGGTTATTGAGCCAGTTCATAAAAGACTGTAGGTCCAATTTTTTGTCCCAAATCAAGATGATATCATCAATGTATCTCTTCCAGTATAAAATACTGGAAGAGAAGGTGTTGTTCACATTGATTATGTTGAGTTCTTCAAAGTGACTGACATAGAGCCCCGCTACCGAGGGAGCGAAGGCGCTCCCCATGGATGTTCCATGGATTTGAAGGTACATATCATCTCCAAAGGCAAAGAAGTTCTCCTTCAGTGCTAACTTGCAGCACTCTAGGATAAAATGTCTTGGTGTTTTAAATTCCCAATCTTTCGAAAATAAAACGTCTTCCAAAACTTGCATAGTATCGTTTTGAGGCAGACTAGTGAAAAGGGCTTCAACATCCAGGCCCACAAGTAGCATTGTTTGAGGATTGAAAGGTTTTTTGTCTATTTGTACCAAGAGATCTCGTGTGTCCTTTAAATATGCCGGTGTTTGTTGGACAAGAGGCTTTAGGAATTCATCGGCAAATTTGGAGAGTGGTTCTAATATTGAACCGATGCCCGAAACTATCGGACGACCTGGTGGTGGGCTTCTGTTTTTATGAGTTTTTGGCAGAGAATAAAAGTAGGGAGTAATAGGTTCCTTTGCCATCAGAAAATCTGCCTCCTTCGGTGTAATCCAGCCTTTGGTCTCTGCTTCATTAACCATAATCGAAATGGTATTCCTGAGTCTTTCAGTGGGGTCTGAGTCAATCTTTAGATAAAATCTTGTATCAGATAGCAGAGCTAAGCACTGTGAGTCATATCCTTCTTTGCTTAAGATAACAGTTCCACCCCCCTTGTCCGCTGGCTTGATCACTATTTTATCATTGGTTTTTAATGCTTCCAGGGCCAAGCGTTCGTTTTTGCTTAGGTTTTGGTAGGGTTTTTTATGTTGCAATTTGTCTACTCCATTTAGAAGTGCCTGCTCGAACGTCTGTAATTCTGGGTGTACGGTTGAGGCTGGTGGATTAAAGGTGGATTTGTTCCTCAAAGTAGTATCACCCTGTTCTGTCATCCCAATGTTGGTATTCTGATTGGAGAAGAAGGCCTTCAATTTCAATGTCCTACAGAATTCGGCTAATTCACTCTTCAATTTGAAAGTGTCAAGCCTGGGGGTAGGAACAAATCCCAGTCCCTTGTTAAGGATTTCGATCTGTTCTTGTGGTAATTCGATACCTGAGAGATTGACTACGAGGGATTGGTTTTGCTGGTGGAGGGGTGCGATGCTGCCATGCTGCGTGTCTGAACATTCCTCTGCTGGTCTTGCCATCTGAGGGATTTTTTCTTTCCTCTTGGCTGGTTTTGGCCTCTCGATAAAAAATGAGGTTCTTTTTGGGTGGTGTGCATATCATGCACCATTTGCTGATCTCCCAAGTTTGGCATTTGTTGCATGCCAGGATTATATGGATCCATCCAACCTCCATATGGTGGAACGAAAGGCTGGTAATATGGCATGTTGTACCCGTGAAAAAATGGTCTCTGCCATCTATTTCCTCTCCTCGGGCGGTTTTGTCTGTAATTACTCCTGCCTCTCTTGGGGAAATATCCATCCGTACTGTTGAAGGAATTGTTTGAGGAATTATTAGATTCGTTGTCAGATCCTGTATCCTGAGGGGAATATTCCTCCACAGTATATGGATGCATCTTTTCTTGGTTGAATTTCTTTAGATCTTTTCCAAGTTTGTTTAATTTGCTTTGTGTGAGAAATTCCCGGGTTTCCTCCAATTCCTTGTTGATTTCATCCAGCCTTTGTTTATACACTGCGGGATTGATGCCTTTCTTCAGCTCCTTTTCGCAATCCTCGATCTCTTTTAGGAGCCTATCTGATAGTCTTTTTGCAGTTTTGACAATTAGTACTAGATAGTCGAGAGTACACTTCCACGATATTGAGGACCAATCCCGTCGGAAGGCTAGGTCACTCAAGAAGATACGTGGGGCATTATTAATCCAAAGGCCTCTTGGGGCTGCTTTCACTCTCAAATATTCTGTCATGATGATTCCATGTATAGATGTTCTCATCTGTTCTCTTTTTTTCTCCGTCAATTTGTCCCAATCATCTGCCTGTGCTAATGCTTCCGTGAGTTCAGTGTTCTGTAGGAGTGATTGTCCTGCCAGAATTTCATCTATGTCATTCGCGTCAAAGCTCAAACCAAGATTACCCTCCATTTAGAGTTTCTGGGTAATATATATATACACCAAATGCGTATATAATATTAAGTCCCGCTGCTGCACGCAGCTTAAATACCAATCAATCAATGGGGAGGGACTAGGGATTTGAAGGTCTGTTTCATTCCCCAGGGTAAGTACGAGGTTTATCAAAGAGGAAACAGACACTTGTAACACTAGGCCATTGGTCATATAAATTTAGAGTAACCTCAAAAACCCTATGCAAATGTGGTTATTGCGGTATATATGGTTCGTCCGCCCCGCATATGGGTTGTTGGCCGTTATCATTGGTTACTCCAAGTTAGTGATGTTGCCAGCCTCAACCGGAGGCACCTCTGGCTGATAGTGCAGTGTCCAGAGAAGAAGAAAAAGTGGTGTGTCAAAAATAGAATTTCGAAAAAAGGAAAAAAGGTTTAAAAGCTGAAAAATCACCCTGAATAGTTTTATTTAATGGTGTGATTTCCAGGTTATTAAAAAGATCTGTTACTACTAGGTTGATCGAGTAACTAGATCATAGTAGTTGAAAAACACTTATTGCACAAACGTCGACATGTTTCTGCTCTGTCGGCCCACAGGGGTCTATAGAGCATTCGTCAGGACTCACAGTTAAACAGACAAACAATGTTCGGATTACTCACACCTTTTGTGTTGTTTTACGTTAATAACCTGTATACTTTGCAGGGTATTGACTCCTCCGGTTTCTTGTAAACGGAGAGTACTCGCTTGCGTCGGGGGGCCCTCAGGACTCAGAGCCGCGTGTGCTTGCAATCACGTCTAGTGCTGACTCTGCCCCCGGAAGTTCGTGAATCCGGCTGGGCAGGCGTTTTAAAGAGGCAGGCACTCTAGGCTCACGTGTTTGCGGGCGTATCTGGATAATATGTTTTTTTAAACAAAACTTTATTACTTGCATCAAGGAGAAATGGAATTTTGGCGAGTATTGTTTATTTTCTGAACTAGGCAGTCTCTTGTATTCTATAGATGGTACGTCATTTAGAAAATTGGTGCCACGGAATGGAATCATTAAGGCCGTTTTCGTAAGTTCTAAGACGTTCCACCCACCTCTGTTCTTTCTCAAATAATGTTCTTTCACATCTTTGGGATTTATCGGTTAGCATTTCGATTACTGACCAGTGGATGTCATCGCAGGAATGACCTGCTTGCACAAAATGGGTACAAAGTTTGGTGGTATTCTTTTTTAATCTTATATTACTGCGATGTTCGCCAATCCTTGTTTTTATTTTTCGACATGTCATCCCGATGTAACGCTTGCCGCAAGGGCAGGTCACTGTATAGATGACATGAGTCGAATTACAATTAGTGTGTTGGCGTTGCTGCCAGAGGAGGGTGTCAGAAAGCTGTAATGTTTTTGTAGCAGTTGTAGTTTTACATGCTACGCATGACCCACACGGATAGTGTCCAGTTACAGGTGACATAGTTATATCCCTGGGCAGAATTGCTTTCAATTTCTTTGGCGGCGGTCGAGTATGTACCAAGACATCCTTGATGAGGCAAGCGTTACATCGGGATGACATGTCGAAAAATAAAAACAAGGATTGGCGAACATCGCAGTAATATAAGATTAAAAAAGAATACCACCAAACTTTGTACCCATTTTGTGCAAGCAGGTCATTCCTGCGATGACATCCACTGGTCAGTAATCGAAATGCTAACCGATAAATCCCAAAGATGTGAAAGAACATTATTTGAGAAAGAACAGAGGTGGGTGGAACGTCTTAGAACTTACGAAAACGGCCTTAATGATTCCATTCCGTGGCACCAATTTTCTAAATGACGTACCATCTATAGAATACAAGAGACTGCCTAGTTCAGAAAATAAACAATACTCGCCAAAATTCCATTTCTCCTTGATGCAAGTAATAAAGTTTTGTTTAAAAAAACATATTATCCAGATACGCCCGCAAACACGTGAGCCTAGAGTGCCTGCCTCTTTAAAACGCCTGCCCAGCCGGATTCACGAACTTCCGGGGGCAGAGTCAGCACTAGACATGATTGCAAGCACACGCGGCTCTGAGTCCTGAGGGCCCCCCGACGCAAGCGAGTACTCTCCGTTTACAAGAAACCGGAGGAGTCAATACCCTGCAAAGTATACAGGTTATTAACGTAAAACAACACAAAAGGTGTGAGTAATCCGAACATTGTTTGTCTGTTTAACTGTGAGTCCTGACGAATGCTCTATAGACCCCTGTGGGCCGACAGAGCAGAAACATGTCGACGTTTGTGCAATAAGTGTTTTTCAACTACTATGATCTAGTTACTCGATCAACCTAGTAGTAACAGATCTTTTTAATAACCTGGAAATCACACCATTAAATAAAACTATTCAGGGTGATTTTTCAGCTTTTAAACCTTTTTTCCTTTTTTCGAAATTCTATTTTTGACACACCACTTTTTCTTCTTCTCTGGACACTGCACTATCAGCCAGAGGTGCCTCCGGTTGAGGCTGGCAACATCACTAACTTGGAGTAACCAATGATAACGGCCAACAACCCATATGCGGGGCGGACGAACCATATATACCGCAATAACCACATTTGCATAGGGTTTTTGAGGTTACTCTAAATTTATATGACCAATGGCCTAGTGTTACAAGTGTCTGTTTCCTCTTTGATAAACCTCGTACTTACCCTGGGGAATGAAACAGACCTTCAAATCCCTAGTCCCTCCCCATTGATTGATTGATGGGAGTGTTAGACAGATGTTGTAATCTCCCTATTTCTCAGGATCGAGACAACAATGAGAAAACCACTGAAACCACAAGGTATAGGTATTGCTGTTATGTTCTTGTTTAATGAACACAATTACACACAGTAAAGAGGAAACTAAAGAAGATGCGATGAACAGTCTCGCAAAATAAGTGTAAATCATACAATACCCATCAGTCGTCTGCCCTGTTCCCAGGAGGGCCAAGGACCAACCGTCCTCTGCATGAACACTGGTTCCGGTATTCGTCCAACAGAGGACACCGTGCTAAGTAAAGGCCGAAAATGCCGTTCGTGTACGACTGATGGGTTGGGGTTGAGTTACAGCGTCCTGGCGCTGTTTAAGACACTCGTCTCGGGAACGCCCAGCCGGGCACTCTACCGAGGGGTATGGATTTGCACTCAATGCCCAAAACAGAGACGCGGCAATCACCTCCTTTGGTGTGCGTCTCTGTTCCACAATCCGTCCAGGGAGCGTAGAAACGAACGCTCAACCCAGACTCCACTGCGTTTGTCAACGGAATGAGCAGCCGCTCGCTTCCTGTAATGAGTTCCCAACTCCAGAACAGCGGGACCGCGTCTTCGGCGGATGCAGGGTTCGGTGTCCCCGGAATCAAACGAACAGCGGGACACAACCAAACGGACGGCAATTATCCAAAATATCCGACAGTGTTCCCGGCGTCCAATGCGTCTTAAGTACGCATTTTTGTGTGCGCGCTGATCGCGCTAGGCATGCTGGATCTTGTGGTTCCTTGTCCACCCATGACGCGGTGATCGGCGTCTATTTCGACTGTTGCCGCCCGAGGTGTCACACCGCGTCCCGGGGATTCTGACAGATGTCCAGTACGCATTCGTCACCGCAAAGCGGCCAGCGTAGAACAGGTAAGATACAATCTTGCCAGATTGGTCTGAATGACAGAAACCATGTGGTATTTAATTCTTGTAGACAAGGTAAACCTAAAATGTAGACGATGCACTCACGACACTTCATCTCCTGCAGAGCTCTCTCTACGGTGAATTGGTTGTCGCTTGTGATTTGGCCTGCCATATCGCAGCAGTAAGAGCAAAAATAGTATCCCTGCAACGAGTCCCAAAAGGAGGGGCAGTCCGCCAAACGCAGAGTGCACGAAGTTTGGAATGATTTGAGGACTGCTTAAAAAAGGTGCTAACTTTCCAGAAAACACTGTCTTAAATACATGTACAATACCACTCGTATCAGACATGTTTATGATATGACCTAACATTTCTAAAAAATGTAAAGGGCAGTTTGTATTCAAAAGGGCATGTATCTCGGCAGAAGTCCTTGCGATTTGTAGATCATAGGTCTCTTTGGCTGAGGTCAGTGGCACAGTTTTTTGCAAACGAGTGGCTTTCATTCTGCGTAGAGTGTCAATTCGTATAGAAGAGATGTTCAGTGAAGGCCATAGAGGCGACTCCCTAGCTGTCTTGGTTTGTGGAAACAATACTTGCATACAGCAAGCGACCCTGGATGAGACATTCACTAGATATGGGATACCTGGCAACATGCCACAGCAGCTGTGATCATTCAACATGAGGTAACTTCCAATTGAAAGTTGTCCAAAAATTGGATCAATCACTGCAGCTGGTGAACCTTGCAGGTGACAGGATAAGTTGTTAGAGGAACTATCACAGGCCCCGTGTACATTAATACCCTGACAAAGGAGAGAATCGCTTAGTGCATTTTCAGTTATACCACTAAGAAACACTTCACGTTCCCCACTCCAACATCTGTGTGTTTATGGTAAATTCCAGGATGTCTTGATGTATTTTTTGCCTAACCTTTCATGTTTGCCTGCTGGTATGTGTTTTAGGCAATATTGAAAATGGAAAATTGTAACTGGCAGAGTGATTGTTCCATTTATTATCCATTCAGTAGCTGTTTTTTCTGCCACTGTGAATGGTAATCTTTCCAGTTTTTCAATGCTCAGCACCGTATAGTCTGCTCCCCTTTGTGCCAATTTGATCTGTTTATCAGTGAGATTGAATTCTGAAAACAGTGATGTAGTATTGATTAAAAGCCAAGGCACATAGTCTGAACGCAAGTTTTGGAGCGTCCACCCTAATAACATGATAGAACGTAGCTGAGACTGACCATGTTGCAACATGACCAAGTCTTGTTCCATGATGTCTATGGCAGAAGACACAATGCTGTCCAATGAATATATCCTGGATGACAGAGTTGTTAACCCATTGTCTACTACAGAGAGATTTCTCTAAATTAATAAGATCAATTTCTCGTATTCGTTCTGCAGTCTCAGCTTGCGTAATCTTCAATATTTCGTTACATGCAGCATATATACCTGCATTTATGAAACGTTTTTGACGCGGTTTTCTTGGTCCTAACAAGAATTCTCTAAGGTCTGCGCCATCTTTAAGTAAAGATAAGTGTTGTTTTACATCCTGTAGTGTAGCTTTCTGTAGCCAATCAAGGCATAGCTTCCCTACACTGTATGTTGTTATTACCCCTGGATGCTGTCTTTGAACATATCTCGGGTCTGGCCTATTGACTTTGAAACCTTGAGTTTTGTTCAGGAATCGATCTTGACAGTTGTTTGTGCCTATGGGCCAGAGCAACCATTTGTTCCAATCTGGATCTGATCTGTTGTGATGCAAAATATTATGTACGTCGACCTCCCCCCCTTGTAGAGCTATTACTCGGTGGTATTGGTATAGTCAGCGAGTTCATGTCCTTGATCTTGGCTAACCCAAGGCAAGACGTTTGTTGGACAGTGTCATTCAAAAACATATTTTACTCAGGGATGATACATGCTCTAAACAAAGCTTCTACCCCCTGCACTTGCCAATCTTTTGAAACCCAGACAGTTTTTGTCTCAATGTTGTCTTTCAAAAAGTCGAAACCAAGTCTAGACAGTTGGGCATTAAAGGTTGCAGAATAAATCTGTTTTGTATTGGTTAACATACTTTTCATTCCTGTTTTGTTCACATTTCTAAAATAAAACGTTTCAGAATTGGATACATTGAACCCTGAAAAATATGGAAACTTCATTGCAAAAGTTTTTTGAGCTACCCTTTGGAGGTGTAGGACAATGTTCTCATTGGTTATACATATACACATTTCTAGGCATTGCATATTTGTGCAAGAAATGATGACCATAATGGTTATAACAACACATTTGTTCATAGTCTGATGAACCCTCTACATATTCATGATTTGTGAATACTGCAGACATTTCTAGATCAGACATCATATTATTAACAGTCTCGAAGTCCCAATCATCAGAAAAGGTACTAGAGTTAATAAAGTCACTTAATGAAATCTTAAATATGTGTGGAATCTTCAACAGCTCAGACAGGCCAAAAATGTCATATTCTGTTCTGTCCCAAACTATACCATCTTGTAAAGGAACATCTGTGATGTTCACTGATGACAAGTCTCTTTGTTCACGATGGGATATTTTATGTGGCTTCAGAAGTAAGTTCACTTGTTTACTTGTCCATTGTTACATATCTACTATTTATCAGCATACCCAGAGTTATTACCAGAGCTAACTAAAGTGGATGAAAAAATATTTCCAACACAATCCAAAGTTCATTCTATGGTTGAAACCAGATACATTTTTTCCAGGTGATGAATAAAGTCATTTATTTGTTCTTTGAAAGTTCTTTTTGCTGGCGTTGTTTCAAGTTTGCTGGGATCCTCAGAAAACGTATCAAAGTTAATGAAATAGCCAGAGGCAGTTCTGTCAATGGTTGGAATTGCATCCGGATTTGTTGAAATTGCTGGAACCACTTGATCACTTGTTACGTTTGCGTAGACAGGTATTTCAGGACGAACTGTTATTTGAGTCTCAAGAGGAACGAGTTCCATAGCTTTGTTGCTTACTCCTTTTCCTACTGCAGATTCCTCAATGGTGATGAGTCTGTCAGGTTGAACCTCTTGGATTGTAGCTAGAGGAGTGTGTCTGCTACATTGGCAGAGTCCACTTGGCCTACTCCTTAGTATCGGCCACATAGTGTGGTTTGATCAGGTCGATAGACATGAATCGGTTCTCCTTTTTACCAGCAAGGGGCGGCAGTATCACTGTTCTTGTTCCATGCATTGCTAGGACAGGTACTGGTTGTGTGTAAGAAGGTCCAAATTCCTCCTTGTCCGCGATCTTTTCTCTGACTAGGTCACCAGGCTTTGGGATCCAGACAGGCCTTGCTGGGACGGTTGGTTTTTCCCCAGTGGTGGTTGGCTTCAGGAACACGTTGCTATGTTTCGTTCTTCGTTCATTTAAGTCCTGTAAAACAGCCAAATGATCTCTGATATAAAATTTCTTATTTTCCACCACTGTTGTATGACAATCAAGGTCCGGAACCAACATTCTTGTCCCAAATATGACCTCATATGGTGTGACACCCCCTGAGAGAACTTCTTGGCAAGTTGTTAAGTGCACGTTTAACCCCAATTAGATGTGTGACCACCCATCACCCAAACCTAATACCCTAGCTGCTATAGACTGTTTTTTGTCCCGGCTGTTTCTTTCCACAACAGAATTTCCCTCAGGATGGAATGGAGAAGAGTACCGCAATGCAACGCCCAAACTGGCCATGGCTTCTTTGTAAGCTCGAGAGCTAAACGCAGGACACTGGTCAGAATATAGCGTGGCTATTGTGTATGTGCCGATAAAGACTCGCACATCTTTTATAACAGTTCAAGCGTCAGCTGAGCGTAGAGGCACATCCAAAGGAACCATGAACACGAATCCACTGCGACCATGATATACTTATAGTTACCATCCCTTTCTAAGGGACCGCAGTGGTCCAGGTAAACACACGCTAGTGGTTTATCTTTTATTAACAGAAGCGTCTGCGCAGGACTTTTCACAGTAGAGACTTTCATCTTTTGTCATATTTCACAGTCCAAAACATAGTTCCGGGTTTTAATAACGATACTGTGGTGGAAACACCTGCATGAGCAGAGGCGAGCCCTTCATGTTCAGCTAGGATTAGTCCTAATAATGACCCTAGCCCCCACTCCAGGGATTCGAGTAAACGGAACATTGTTTGTATCAGTTATATATGAGTATTTGAGTGGAAACCCTTTAGGTAATGCTGCACCACTGCCTTTGCTTGTAGCATTGACAGCTAGTATTATTTCACTGTCTATTTTCGTTTTTGAACGAGAGATTACAGCTACGGAAGCCAATTACACAGCCCCCTTTGCGGCTTCATCAGCCAATGAATTCCCTTCAACGTGAACGCTATCACGTTGATGACTCAGCGTGTGTATCACGTGAGTGTTTTGTAGTCCGTTTCGCAACTGAACTACTTGTTCCCAAAGTGTTTGATCTTGATTGTGCAACCTTTTGCATCTTTGAAACCATTTTGAAGCCAATTCTGCAAATATTGATTGTAAGATTGAACACAGTAAAAGGAATTGCACACTATGAGTTTGGGGAATTCGCGATCCGTATTTTCAAGTATCATGATGAATGCTTGTAGTTCAGCTCGCTGAGCTGTAAAATCTCCTAGAGATTGCGTTTTTGTGACCATAGGCCTACATTTGCCATCGCACATGCGACCTTTAACGGTTGCGAATGCCGGATTATAAGCTTGTATCCTCCTGTAGCGGGTTGTGCAGATCCGTCAGTATAAATTATACATTTATACTCTTCTAGAGGTAGAATTTCAGTAGGCAGAGGACATTCTTGTTCGTTTTGCAGGAATGCTAGCATTTTCAAATAAGTATCAAAAACATATTCAACATCAGTTGCAGCAAGAGAATTAACCCATTGTATCCATCTCGGATGTACAACTTTAACATTTGGAATGCTCGCTGTTGTCACTGCCTCTAGGGCAGGTTCAGGAGTTACGGCCATTATGCATTTCCCCTGTGCTAGGGCTCTTTCTTTGGCTACAGCGGTTTGAACTGCTGTCAGAATTTTTTCTGTGGAAGTGAATTTAATTTCTGCTTGTGTGTACAAATGTGATTTGTATGCAATTGGTACTTTTTCACCTTCGATTAAAAGTTAAGTAGGTGAATTCGCATTGACCGGGAATGATTCTGATCACTAAGTTTCGTATGTTTATAAATGTTTTGTTGCCAACATGTCTGTTTGTAGTGAACGCAAAGTTTCTGTGTGTTTTTGTGTCCAATTTATTTTCTTAAAATCAGGTTTGATTAATTCATAGAGAGGATTAACCCTTTCTGTGTAGTTTAGAATGTAAGTTCTTTCAAAATTCAGGAAACCTAGAATCGACTACGTTTTTCAGCGTTTTTGGAGGTTGGAGCAGTGCACATTTTCTAAAAAGTTGGCTGCCAGGCTTTTGCCTTCACTTGATAATTCATATCCTAGAAAAAGGACGTTGAGATGGGCAATTCTAGATTTTTTTAAGTTGAATTTGTACCCTTCAGAGGCGAAGCCCAGTATAATGGTGTTCACCCTGTTCAAGTGCCTATTCAGGTCACCGTCTGTCAGATAGATGTCATCGACATATGACAATGCCTCCTAATCATAAGTTTGTAGTAACTCTGTTAACCTTGCTAAGAATAACCCTGGACTATTCTTGAATCCTTGAGGTAGACGACAGAATTGACGCTGTGTCCCGATTAATTGAGAAAGCGGTCAAATACCTACTTTCAGGTGCAATGTTTCGACAAAAGAAGCCATTTGAAATTTCTAATGTGGTTTTATATTTTTTACGCACAATGTTATTCATTAATGCTGTACTGTGTGCATTTTGCACTGCAAATGTTTTGCAACAAGAGTTTAGATGTCTGTAATCCAAAACTAGACGATATGTATTGTCTGGTTTGGAGACAGGAAACAAAGGATTGTTCATTGATGGGGTGCATGTTTCAATCACCCTTTGATATTCAAGTTGATCTAAGATCTCCCTGACCTGTTTTTTAGCTTCTTGCTTAACTGGGTACTGCCTTTGTGCAGTTGGTTGATTTTTTAACTGGATTTTGTGGTGAGGTGAATCCTCATCCCATCCTACATGATTTGTATATAATGCTGGGTCTTGGGCAACTGCCCATTTCCTGGCATAAGTATATTTTAAATGTATTGGAATAGGATTAGAGAAGGCTGGCATAATGAGGTATTCTCCATGTGAATAATACTAACTTCTTGATACAGGTGCACAGCCTTAAGATTGCTCAATGAGATCTTCGTAAACTTTTATCAGTTTTTTGGGTGCTCTGCGGGTGGCGTCTTCCGTCTTCGACGTCTGTTCATAACCGTGACAAGTGCTTCTAATGAACCATTACTTGCATTCTCCTGGGCACTCCTTCTGGTTCCTGAAAAACTAGGACTCCACAGATAATATATAGTTGCTCAAACATTCTAACAAAACCGGAATGGTATGACAACACAAAATTAATAGTAAGATACATCGATGAGATCATAATAATATGGAGGAGCTCAACGGAAAGGTTAGAAGAAGCTTTAAAACAATTGAATTCAATTGATGAATGCATCCAATTAACATGGGATATTTCAAAAAAGAAAGTAACATTTCTGGTTGTGGAAGTCACTTTCACAGAAAAGGGATTGGAAACTGATATTTTTCAGAAAACCACAGATAAGAACAATACACTCCACTATACTAGCTTTCATCAGATGTCACTGAAACAACATCTCCCGATCTCTCAGATGATAAGAGTTAAAAGAATTACATTGGATCCCATTAAATCATTACAGAGAATAGAAGAAATGGGCGCAAGGTTCAACATCAGAGGTTATCCACAAAGCGTGTTTGACGCAGCTAAACAACGGGTACATATGATGAAGAGAACTGACCTATTTCAAGAACACAACAAACCTGAAAATACCAGAGTGGTAGTTGTATCAAAATTTACGACTAAGTGTCAACTTCAAAAAGATCATAAAAAAGCATTGGTCCATTCTCAACTTGGAACCGAATTTCAAATCAATATTTGCGCTACCACCATTGTTTGCCCATACTAGGGGTAAGAATTTAGGAGAGATTCTCAAACAAAAGGCAATCATGATGACACCACCTAAGGGAACAAGACCGTGTCTGAACTGCAGTAACTGCAACAACATATTAAGAGGTCACACAATAACACATCCTATGAAGGGATATAACATAAAACTCTGAGTTTCTGCCACTTGTGACACGTTCAATGTAATTTATCTATTGAAGTGCCCATGTGGGAAGGTATATGTGGGGAAGGCGGAGAGAAAAATAAAGACACGCATTAACGATCCCAAATCCAACATTCGAACATGAAATCTGCAGTAGCGTCTCACTTCGTAGAGAAGCATCACAACATATCACAGTTAAAAATGTTGGTACTGGAAACGATTGGAAAAAAAGAAGGGAGAGACAACAATAAGTATTTGTTACAACGTGAAAATGTTTGGATACATAAAATGAACTCCAGCAAGCCAAATGGTCTAAATGACCGCATAGGGTTTGCCTGTTTTCTGTGATTGAATTTACAATAGTCACACATCATTTCTTTGAGCTATTTGTAACCTTGGTCCATATGTTGGTATTTTTTATTTATTTTTTAGTATTTATCATGTTCATCATGTTTAAGAGGTTATCATGTCTTATTATTGCTTCAAATGTTAACTAAACTGGAGGGAACACATATAAGCTTTAACACATTTAAATAGGCACACTTCAAGATTTTTTTCGGATTTTATAATATTTTTTCGTTCGTTTTTTAACATACCGTATTTTCAATACACTATTTTTCTACATCGGGCATTCCATTTTAGGTGTTGTGGTTACATGGTTTACTTTGCGCATTTATTAATATTGGAGCTCTATGGTTTATAGCAGCGGCTGTTTTCTTATTCGGGCCGCGGAGAAGTCTGTTTTTTAAATCACGAGCAAGTTGAGCACGTGACTGTACGCGGGTATCCAATCACATAACTTAATGGCAGAAACACGAAAGCGCTAACAGCATTTTGTGAAGGCGGGGAGAGTTTGAACGTACATGTCGGAACGCTTGTATCTAGTAAGTCCATTCGCATTGTTTTTGGGCCGAACTGTGACAGTGAAAGCGTTTCTGTTCTCATTTTCATGATGATATTGTTTTGTTACTTTTTTTAGAAGCACGATACCGAATGAGGGAAAGGCATGTAAGTCCTGACATCGTGTTATAACACATTGCGAGTCGTTTGTTAACAGATAGCACTGCACACGGGCACAGAGCACAGTAGACCGGCACTTTTTAAACATGCACATTATCACTCACCACAAATCACGTTTATCACGATGAATAAGGGTTGACAGTTTGGCAATAACATTGTTAGAATCTAGTTGATGCATTGATATACCGCAACTGATGATGGACAAATAGTTATGTTGTCATTTCTTGAATTATAGTGATGCTCCCTGAGGAAGGGCTTTCAGTCCGAAATGCATAGGAGATGAACAAAGCAACAATGCCATACTAAGAGAAACAATGAAAAATGAAATGATATGAGTAAATTTAATTAATGAAACTTGAAAAAATTAGATAAATATTAAAGTAAACGTTTTTTGAGCAAATATATATTATCTGTGGAGTCCTAGTTTTTCAAGAACCAGGAGTGCCCAGGGGGATGCAACTAATGGTTCATTAGAAACACTTGTCACGGTCTTCTCCATGTGGGCACTCCCATACAAATTCTGGTGGCCAGTCCTGTTCTGCTAGAAGTATATCATAACCCTTTGAAAGTCGCTCCCAAAAGAGTGCTTTAACTTTTCTTGGTATGTCTCCCTCCAACCGGAGTGTTATTTCATATAACCTATGGGGAGAGCTAACCCTAGTATCAGCAGTTTCAACTTCAATGTCTTAATTCAAGTTCACTGTCTCCAGAAGTCCCTTCAGGTTCTGGTGAGCTATTGTTACTTCTGCTGCGCTGTCCAACATTGTCTGAGCCCATTCTCCGTTCTTGAGTTGTGTTCTCAGAATCCTCAGCATGTCTGATCTTTAGACCTGCTACCTTCTTTTTGGTGAATTGAGGTTTTGTTTTGTTTTTCTGAACGTGTTGATTGTCTTTGGACTTCACGCGTTCTTCCTTGTTCTCTGACCCTCCTCTTCTTTTGGATGTCTGTGGCGATATCTGAAAGGTACGAGAGGAACGTGTATCAGTATCTCAAATTATCCCTATTCCTGAGGTTGTTCAGAGGGCTCCTTTTGAGGAGACCTACCTCGGGAATGAGAACGCTTCTCTTTGGAAGGTTGTTTGCTATTTTCCCACTTCTTTTTAGAAGATGTAGGAGTGTTTTTAGTAAAGACCATTTCAGGACTTTTAGACAGTTGTGGTTTAACTGGTTTCCCTCTCAAACTGTCTCTGCCTAATTCTTCATAGGATTTTTCAATTATTCTGGCTAGTTCTTGTGGTTGTTCTGTTACATCAAATTCCCTTAATTTCTGGCTGATCGCCACAGATACTGCTTCTTCTTTAATATTAGATAATATTGTTGATGAGACCTGGCTAAAAATTTTCAGTAATTTCATACCTAAATTTAGAGCAGGCTCTGACCCGTATTCGTTTTGAATCTGTTTCAGGACGTCAGGTATTACTGCCATGGACGGAACACCATGTGTTTTACTGTAGATAGCAGCAAAGACTGTGCCCCAAGTGGTACAGTCTTCTGGATGTGGTGTGATCCCCATTGGTAAACAGATTGTTAGAATTCTATGTTTCTCATAAGGGCTGGTATTAGGAAATACAGCTTCGATTTGAGTAATTTTTTGAGCTATCCAGAATGGAATTTGTTCACGTTTTGCAGGCAATTTACCCATGACTGCGTGTAAAGTCTGTGGAGTGATTTTTTGTCTTTTGCCCTGGTGAGAGGTTTGTTGTGGAATAACTAATGTTGGTTGGACTGTTAAAGCCTGCATGACATATTGGACAATTGTCTGTAGATTTTGATTAACTCTTTGAGTTGAACAAGTAATCCTGCGCCTGCCATGTCTTCGATTTCAGGATAAGGTGTGTAACCTGCAAAAACCGGCCATGTTGCTCCTGGTCTACCTAGTGGACTGAGCCTGGTAATGTGATTTAAATGTTTTAGGGCGCCTTTAAACCAGAGATTTTGCTCCTGGTATGTGAGTGGAATTTCAACATCCTCGAAAGGAATATATTCCTCTGATGGATCATCTTCTTTGTAGAAGTGAAACAAATGTGTTATTGGATTTGATTCAGGAAATACTATCCGTGAGTAGAATACCTCTGTCTGGTGAGATTCATGTGCCTCTATTACAAAAACTGCTCTACCACCTCTTGGTGTTAGGCCATGTTTCATACGTTTTAGAGTGATGGCTCTCCTTAAATAAATAGGAATGATTATAGCATTCTCATCGGTTTCAATAAAACCTGTAAAGTTAAAAACTGCTTCTGCTTGGTCAGTCGCAGCTCCACCGGTTTCGGTGTTATTGCAGTTAGTAGACATTGTTTAATGAAAATTGCAGAGCAAGTTTCAAGGGAACAAAGATAAGGTGCACAATATTTTGGAACACTGTATCCTTCAATGTTGAACAAACCAAAAAGCTAATACATAGGAGTTTCGTCCTACTCAGCTATGGCGGATATCACTTACCCACTCCAGACAACTATTGGAATATTACGAGTAAAGGGGTCTCTGAGAAAAGCACGACTGAGTTACTTCAGTATGTATCGTTAAATGTGTGCCTTACCAAACCGTTGGGCGCCATGTAGTGTAGTTCCTATATACCTGATAGGCTCTGCGCATTTGAATAATATACACTATAGATTTGACATAGGACTGAGGTCAGTATGTCTCTATCGAGTACATTAAACTTAATTTCTTGTGTGTGCCAGCTAATTCAGAGGTCACTAGAAACTTTCTCCAATGAACAAGAAGGGATTAGTTTCGGACAACTGCATAAACATGACAACTTTGTTTCCCTTAGAGTCTGAACAATATCTTCAGAGTCGTGGAAACAATAGATTACAGTTTCACTCAATGGTGCATGCTTCGTTTTTACAGAGTTGCACAGAAATAGAGAGAAGGGCGTTTTAATAAAAGGGTTTATTGAACGGTCTTATTTCTCATGCAAGAGATATGAACTGCTACAATCGTACGACAGAATGCGAAGTATAATACGTACAGCGTTAGCAGTAATATAAAATAATACTGCAATAGCATGGTCTGTAGCTATGACATATAAAGATACATACATAAATAACACAGGCTAAAATACTCAACTGGTGCTTCTAAAATAATCCTACCCCAGTGTACCAAACCTAAGTCTAGTACGAGGGAAGAAGTAGGTGCTGTTTTGCTATAGTTTAGTTTGGTTGTGCCAAGAATTGCCAAAAGTTTCTCTAGGTTCTAATCAGCTCCATACCTTAGAATGAGAGAGGTTGCCATCTCTTTCTCAGGACTCGATCTCTAACACCCTGCAAGGGGAATCAGAAACACTGGAGCTGGATTCTCGGCAAGGAGGATGACAGCGTCTGGTCAGTGCATCAGTTGGGGACTTGACTTTCTTCGGGACTTGCTGTGGCGAGCAGCGTCGTGCAAGTAGGTAGCCGAAACGCACCATGCGCCTTGCCATAGCAAGTGAAGATATATTTATACCTTGAAGGTGTTTAGAAATGCCAGTATTGACGTACAAGTCTGACATATGAACGTCATGAATGAACCCCTAAGGAATAAATGAGTTCTTGGAGAAATCAATATCCAGGCGAGGGGAAGTCCTAAAGGCTTAAGAGTCTGGTTTTCCAAGAACTCGTTGTGACGAAGAGGATCAGATGTAGTTGATCGTGCCTGTATTTGATTAGCATGAGCAATGGCTGAATATGGGCTTTATTTCTATGCCTAAATAAGGGCAATGTGAATTGTGTATCTAAATCGACACAAAACATGGGGAGCGGCTCGTGCAGAACCACTGAGAGCGCTAGGAGAGTATTGAAACATGGCTGGCTGGCCCAGGTGGGAGACACAAGGAGGAAAGCGAGAGATGCCTGCCGAAGCCTCCATACTACGAATAGAAAGAATGGGAGAGGCAGAAAAGCACGGGCAAATATCCCTAACCAGTTCATCCATAGTGCATTGCCCATGGACTGTTGGAACCTGGAGATGTAGTTTAGGAATTTTGTCATTTCTGCCGTGGTGAAGAGGACCATGCTGGGAAAACCCCACAGTCGGACGTATGTGAGGAGGACTCGTGGGTGGAGCTCCCAATCATGGACTTGTTGCCGCATCCTGTGGAAGAGGTCTGCAAAGTTGGTGTCCACCCCGGTAGGTACTCTGTCAGCAGACAGATCTTGCCGTGGAGACCCCACCACCAAACTGTCTGGGCTAACTGAGAGAATTGTGGAAAGCGAGTGCTGCCCTGTTACTAAAGATAGTACATGACTGTCATGTTGTCCGTCTGGATGAGGACTACCTTGACCGCAATGTGGCGCCGAAGGCTTTGAGCACTAGGTGAACGGCTGACTGCTCCAGGTAAGTGATATGGAGAACCTAGTGGTAGGGTTCCCACTGGCCTTGGACAGTCTGGATTTGTAAATGCGCCTTGCACCCAGTGAGAGAGGTGTGAGTTGCAATGGTAATCTATGGAACAGGGTCAAGAAAAGGCTGCCCCTGCAACACATTTTTGGTGTTCTACCACTGCAGAAATGGTTACCTCTGGCGATGTAGGATGCCATTATATTAAAGAGGTGAATGACTGTCTTTACTATGACCTGTTGATTTGGATGAAAAAGAAAGAGAAATTCATAGAAGGAATGCACTCTTGCAGGACTGGGACGGTCCTTGTCCACTTGAGTATAAGACAGCCCCTAGATAAAATAGGATCTGCAGGGGGTTGAGGTGAGAGTTGGCGGCTTTGATGGTAAACCCCACATCGTGTAATCAGCCAATCATCCTGGTAAGGAATATATAGATGTCCTGCCACTGCAGATGCACAGCTACTACTGCTAGACATTTTGCAAACACTCTGGCTGCAGTAGTAAAACCAAGAGGCAGCACCTTGATCCGATAGTGTTTGCCACTTACCACAAATAGTAGGTAGCAACAGTGCACAGGATGAATTGGGATGTGGAAGTAGGCGTTCCTGAGATTGAGGGCAGCCATGAAGTCGCCTTGCTGTAGTAGTGGAATGACAGCGTTCTGATAGAATGTATTTAAGGGGACTGAGGTGCAGGATAAGCCAGAGAGACCAAGAAAGTAGAGGGAGTACACACTAGTACCTTGTAGGTGGCACTGGCTATATGGTGGCACTGGCTCTATGGTGGCCATGACGTGGAGCGCATCTACCTCTTCCTGAAGCAGGCACTGATGCTGCGGGGAAAATACAGGTTTGGTGGGTGGAATGGAAGTGAGTTTCTAACAATAACCATGTTGAATGATATCAAATACTCATCAGTTTAAGGTGATCTGTTACCAAGGGGGAGAGAAACTCTAGAAGTCGACCCCAGACAAGTGTCGTGTGATTGAGGGTAAGGAGGCGCAAGTCACTGTCTTGCGAGGGCAGTTCCCTAGGGGGGACCACCTTTACTTCTTTATTTGGAGCTGGTGCCCCAGTAGGCGCCACACACGTAACCCCAAGTGGAGAGCTGTTGAGGCTGCTGGTGCTGGAAGGAGGTAGAGGTTTCAGGGGAAGTTGCTTTGGACTTATCTCTTTAGGCTAACCGCCGAAAGGAGTGGAGATTTGAAGAGCGTCCATGGCCTTGGCAGTCTCTGTGTCTTTTTTGTTTTACTTTTTCCAGCATCTCATCAACCTGCAGGCCAAAGAGGGGCTCACCATCAAGGGGCACATTGAGGAGATGCTGCTGGACAGCGGGCTTAAAGTTAGAGAAATATTCTTAGGTGTGCCGGCAGATATGCACATTGGTATTAATGCAGTGAGCTGCAGTGTCAACAGCATCGAGGGCACACCCGATAGTTGTTAGAAATTAGCTTGCCCTCTGAGACTAGCTCATGTCCCCTCTTATGGTACTCATCTTGGTCTTTTGGTGCTGACCATGGCTAAATTGCAGTGGCAGCCCTGAAGCCTCTTTGGAGGTTCGAAACGGTTGTATGGCCCTTGGAGGGGGCGAGAAGTGTTTAGGGGCTAAAGGTGGAGGGACCATACTCACAACCTGCTGAGCGGGTGGCACAACTTAGATCTCCAGATTGGAGCTAGTACTTGGGTTGAGCAAATAGGCCTCTTCTTTGGCAGCCAACAGCTTTGGTTAATGTTCAGCCTCGAGGTCCTGGGTACCAAAGAGGTCAGGGGTGTTGTTTCTAGGCGAAGAGCCCAGCAGTGTCCCAGCGGAAGCAGCAGCAGGCATTGTAGGAGGTCTATTTGTGTTCATGTGAGAGGCAAAGGTTGCAGACCTGATGGAGATATAAGCCCAGGGGGTACTTGGCGCGACACCGAAGACAATAACGAAATGAAGTCCATTCCATGACAGGCGAGGCATGGTGGACACTGGGAAACCGGTGGAGGCAAGACTTCTCCCCGAACTGGACGAAGCACCATGCGTCAAGGTAGCGCAAGAAAGAGAGTCGCAATAGCAAACAATATTGATGGAAGGGAGAGGAACTGAGGAAATCTGAAGGGAACAGCCTCGATACGGAGCTCAGTAACACACCCCAATAATAAACAGTGGAAAGGCAACTTTCTAACAATGGAGCCAATGACCATGGACTTTATAATCAAGAGGTGAAGTCACACTACCTCGTGACTCGAGAAGACTTCTTCGATGAAAAACAACTTGTACACACCTAGGCTCAACACTAGATGGCAGGGGTATGCACAGCACGCCTAACTACAGACACACACGCCTCAAACTAAAGGGTTTTTCTGAGACCTGAAAGCAGCCGCCTTTCAAAAATTGAGATATTCTATGTGGTCATATGATGTTGCTATGTGCAATTTGGTTTAACTATCTATTTTTATAGTAAAAATAGTAATACAATATATATTTTTATCAAATTAGCAAGTTCTTACACCAATATAAAATACAGTTCTTGCCAAGAAAGCCCAATTCGAAACACATAAAACAAGATACCCGACTCAACAACTTTCACAAAACATATAGGCACCTACGTTTTTCAATACAAATTAGTTATTGTCTTTCTGCTGCTTACGTGCCTCCAGCTGATCCTGTGGGACCCACCTGTGGAGTAGTGTAAGTCTGAGGTGCACTTACATGGGCTGGAAGAATACCCACAACACATCTGGTGTCTTCAAGGTCCTCCCAGGGCTTGCAGCACTACTTGCGTTTTTGGGTATAGACACCCATTGCAATGTAACATATGTCAATGTCTTTCCATAGTTGTGCAAACGCTGCATCACCCACGTCCTTTGGCTGTGGATTACCATTCTTGAACTGTTGAGCTGGAATGAATTTGAACTCTGTATTCTGTTTCCTGCACTACAAGACATCGGTCAATCTACAGATATAAATTGCTGAGCATGTATCAATGGAAGGCAGAGGATGAAATATTAGGCCTTCATTATATAACATTCATGTCTACAGAGTCAAAAACGTACGTATATAAAGCATCTATGGCGTGAATTGAATAAAAAGGAAAGGTTCTGAAAGATATAGGTGCAGTTTATGTACTCACTTCATTTATATGTTTCACTCTATAAAGGAGAGGAGTAAAGTCAAGTGAATTCCAAGATTTTTCGGACTTGCCTCCAGGCAGAGTGCATGCACTGTCGCTTGGTGACAAAAATTCTAAAAAGGGGCTTTTAGACCACTACTTACCACTCATTGGCACACTTTTAACACTTCTTTGCTGCCTTCTGATTCAGCACCACGTCTAAGGCATCACTTCTGTTTCTTTGTGTGGGGCATGGACCAAGGACAGATTGACTTTTCTTAATCAGTGTCCAATCTTGCTGGTCCTGTGATTTAAGTACAGGGTCTTCTTTATTTTGCGTTTTATATAGCGCAAGTCTGCCCTCTATCGGTCAATTTGATTATTTCAAACCAAAACATTGAAAAGCCAAAGAGAAGAGGGCATTGGGCATATTACACACATTATACCACAAACTCCCTGATTGCAAATACTACAAAAAAAAGTCTTATTCTTTGGACAAAGGGCTAAAAAATACAGCTGCATGGAACCTGTGTCCTCTAACCATAACCGCGACTGGCAAATAAAGTTACCTTGGTGTCTGCCTCACTGACACAGGCAAACCCCTTCTACGGGAGAGGGCCCTCAAGCAAATAGTAACCTGTGCCAAACTGCTATACATCATACGCTATGGGCATCTCAAATTCCCGGGAACGCTCACAGACACACTAAAGCATTGTCATATAGCTGCTTATAGAAAGATATTTCGTCTCCTTAAAACAACAAGATGAATGTTGATACGATTGGAGTTTGGGTTGGTGAATATGGCTTTTATTATTTATTTTTGAATTTTTTTTTACCAAGAATTCCAAAACATGTTACATTGCACATATTTCAAAATACACATTATTATACAGACATAAAGGAAATCAAGTAATATATAGCAGTTTAAACAGGTAACCTATTTAATCAAATATATATACGTCCTTTATTCAATTTCAATGGCGGAGAGCTCTCCCCTAGGCTGCCCTAGTCTTCCAGAGCTCAATGGGCCTCCATATCCTTCCACCCAATGTTCTTACCCTTTTACCCTTCCTATCATATATAGCTTTCTCCATATTGTATGTAGATAGTAGCCTTGCTATCCACATCTGAAATGTGGGAGGCATCCTATCAAGCCACGTTTTTGCTATGCCAATCCTATATACTGCCATTGCCATATAAATAGAAATTCAGTGGGCAGGCCATCCATTCCTACACTCACCCCAAGAATTATAAGTTCATCTGTCATTTTAATCTTAATCCCCAGGGATCCCTCCAGAAATTCCTCAATTGCCAATTTCACTGTATGCAATTGTGGGCATTACGCAAACATATGTACAATGTCCGCATTGCTTGCATTGCAACGCGGGCAAGTTATTCCGGTGGTCCCCCCCATTGTGCGATTCTGGCAGGAGTATGGTATAATGAATATACAGTTTTATTATACTGTGCTTGTAATGTCACTGAACACAGAACTGTCCGGCCTAGATCTAAGGAAGCCTGTAAGCCCTCAAGGGGCGAACCCACTTTTTCCAGCCATTTACTAGCATATTTGCCCCTGTCATCGCCTTTTAATGCATAAAGTTCTGCGTATAGCTGTCTTATTGTACACTGACTACTACGTTCTATATAATCCATTATCCTGCTCTGGCTGAATCCTAAGCAGCCTCCTTGTTTATTATGAAAGTAACTCCTTACTTGTAGGTATTTTAAAAAATTACTTCCCGGTATCTCAAATTTACTTTGAATCTCTTGAAATTGTAAGATCCCACCATCCGAGTCCATTATATCTCCTATTTTCTAAATCCCCTTATTGTCCCATTCTTTCATGACTGTGTCCCTAAAGATCTCCCCTGTGAGTGAGTGATTTGTATACAATCTCATATATCTATTGTGTCTGCCTATTCCCAGTTTTTTTGCAATAGCCTTCCATATTTTATATACTGCTCTTAAGGTCTTAAACCTGGTATGTTTAAAGTAAGTATAATCCACCGTATTTAGTAGTGCATTCTCCGCCTCCCTACCCACCAAAGCCTTATAAACATTCACAAAACTGGGTCTGCCACCTCTTTGACTAGCACTTCCCCCTCCAATCAGCCCTTGTGGGTATTGTAATGCCGCCGCCCAATAATAAAATCTAAAATCCGGTGCCCCCCCATCCCACTTATCCCTAGTAAGTGTCATATAGCGGTAGGCTCTCCTTGTTTTTCCCTGCGCCCATATCAGTCTATTTAATATTGCTTCTAGTCTATTAAACCATATACAGTAAAAAAAAAAGCGGTATATCTCTGAAAAGATACAAAAATGTTGGGAATGTAACCATTTTAATCACATTGATGTGACCCATCAGGGTCAGGTGTAAATTATTGATCCTTTCAGTGTTACTTTTTACTTTCCCTAACAAGGGTTCCCTATTTATCCCTACCAACCTCTCTAGATCCGCTATGACCCTAATTCACAGATGTACCGCTTCCTGAACCACCCTGGTGTCCTGATAAATTGTAAACCTATTCTGCACTATCTGAGTCTTCCCCTTATTTATTAGATATCCTGATATCAGACCAAAGTTCCTTGCCTCTTCCTCTATTTCACCTATCGCTCTTCCAGGCTCCGGAGTTATAATGGCCACATCGTCCGCATAAGCGAAAAGTTTGTATTCCTTATCATGCAACCTGACAGGGGAGATATTACAATTACTAGTAAGTCTTTTTAACAAGGGATCCAGATATAGGGCAAACAACAAAGGTGACGCTGTTTTATATGGACTGCCTTTGTGTAGGTTTTATTGATTCTTATTCTTGCTGTCGGCTGTTTGTATAGGGCCTGGATTGCTTTTATGTACCCCTTGCCTACCCCTGACCACTCTAGGGCCTTCCACAGACAGTCCAAGGAGACCCTGTCGAACACCTTCTCCGCGTCCAAGAAAATAGCCACGACAGGGTCTCCTGCAACCTCCGCGGCATCTAAGATGGTAATCATTTGCCTTGTATGTTGAGTGGTACCTTTGCCCGGAATAAATCCGTGCTGTGATGAAATAACTAGCCCCTCAATGACCTTACTTAACCTTTGTGCCAGCGATTTCATATATATTTTTGTATCCGCGTTCAGCAGTGTTATTGGCCTGTACGACCCTGGCTCTAGTGGGGGTTTATCCTTTTTTAATAGCACTATTATATCCGCCCCGGCCCAGGAATGTGGTAGTGCCCTACCTACCTGTGCATGCCTGAAAGTAGCCCACATCTCCTCCCCTATTGCATCTCAAAACGTCTTATAAAATTCTGCGGGTATTTGGACCGGCCCTGTTGCTTTCCCTGATGGGAGATTAAATACCGCTTCTCTTACTTCCTGAAGTGTTAATGGGCAATCTAGCTTTCCTTTATCCTCTAGGTTTAGCCCTGCATGCGGTATGTGGGATAAATATTCCATAATTCCTGCCTCTGTATTAGTTAGGTTTTGTTCATACAGATTTTCATAAAATCTCCTAAAAACTTCCTGCACCTCTTCCACCTTATTTCACCTTATTTACTATATCCCCTGTGCCGTTTTTAATCTCTTTTATTTCTCCTGCTGCTAAGGTTTGCCTAGTCCGAATTGCCAACAGATGTCCCACCCTTTCATTATATTCATAGCATTTTTCTTTTTTTGCTAAAAAATTTCCTGCTGCCTTCCGTGCCAGGCTTTCGCCCGCCTCTGCTTTATTTATCTCTATTTCCAGCAAAATCTGCTCTATGGGATCATGCCTACTTATGGCCAGAACTAAGCCTTCTTCAAGTATCTCCAACTTTCTCACCCTTTCCTCCATCCTTAGCTTTTCCTTTTTGCTCCTTATTAGTGTATAACTCAGGGTCTCCCCCCTAACTCTGGCCTTGAAAGCATCCCACACCATATCCAATATGGCTTTTAAATGCAAAAAGGAATTAACCAAATACTATCAACAAATGTCCAGAGCAGATGCTGAAACCACGAAAGGCGCCCTGCGGGGGATTTTTCAGGACACGAAGAGCGCATGGGCAAGGTACTTGAACAGCGCTTCCACCACATTAAACTTGGATACAGAAATCCTCAACAACCCAGCTGTGACACTTCTCCACATGACAAACAGGGAAAGCACCTGGAGATAGAACAAGATCTGAACGAAATTAGACTCACCCATGATGCTACGTGACTAAGGGCCAGATGTATCAAAGGGTTTTGCCCATTCTGTGTCTATGGGGAAATATGTTGATACCAATGGCCCATAGACTCTTGACACTGCCCGTATGGGAATACAGAGCTCACTGTAAGACAAAAAACCCATGGCAAAGGCAATGCAGGCTCTGTTCATACACTATGCCTAGCGCTGCTTACTAAAAGGTGAATCTTCTTAAGGCTAATATTCTTGCAGCATGGCATACAAACATGCAAACAGGCAGTATTCTATGTTTTTCGTCTGATGTTCCCATGGAGCTAGCAAGAATTGGCAAGTTCTTTGCAAAAGCAGGAAGGCTACTCTACTGAGGAACCAGGGTTCACAATTGGGCACACCTTAGCATGCTGCATTAACAGTAAACCTGCACCCATCTCAATTATGAACACATGGATTTGAGGACCAGCAGATCTGCTCTACCCCGCAGCAGCTTCCACTAGGGTCTTTTATTTATGTTTGCAGTCTTCCTATTAGCTGCTTTGAAACATTGGCTATTGGCCTAGCTGCACTGCAAGTCGCACTTTGCACTGTACTTGCACCTACTTGAAATACATGGTATTCCTGAATCTGACTGTGAACACTGGTACTACATCACCTGCAGTGAAAGACAAGCTAGGGGTTGGACCACACTTCAGGCTGTATCCTTGAGTGTAATGCCCTTGCTTTTACCTAGAAGACCCAGCCCTATGCTGAATGGGACTATAATCTTGCCACCCCAGTTATGAGATAAAAGTGCAAGACCTACACCAACTAACTTGGGATATTGGCCTCAGGGTCACCTACCGTGTATGTTGCAGTTTTTGTGGAATGCATTTGCACTTGCCAGAACCATGTGTCACTTTTTAGGTCTTGCATAGGCAGCAAGTAATCAGTATTAGTAGTGAAACTCCACCCATTGCGTTTCTCTTTGTTTTCTCGCTTGCCATTGGTGAAATCTGGCATTGCTCTTCTTATCTCGCTCATTGTTGGTTAGTGGTCCCATATGTCACTTCCATTTTCTTCCGTTTCTGGTGGAAGCAGCATTGACCAACTACAGTTAACTTACACTGCAGGGAGGTATCTTTTAAAGTAGGGACTACGGTGTTGTTTTTTTGCCATGGCTCCTGGTTCGAGCACAGGGCCGGACTGGCTACCAGGTGTTTTGGTACTGATTTCGTTGATGGGGTCATGTGTGTGCTTAAAACGATGTTTTGCTTTTATTTATTCAGAAGGACACGCAGGTCCCCATCAACGAAATCAGCCCCCACCGCAGTGAAATTAGCTCCCAGCTTGGCAGCACACCAAAGCGCCCGGTAGCCAGTCCGGCCCTGTTCGCACATACGTTTAATATGCATGGCCACTTTCCTCGGTGTTGTCACTGATGGAGCGAGATTCAGAAATGGTTTTCATTTCGACTCGTGAAGTCACACTTCCATAATAAAATAATAAAATTAACAATACGTATTGTGTATGTATTAATTTAATCTAGTTTAAGTTGCATCTACACCTGACAAACGCGGGATACTAACATCTGTGCTCATAAACGTGCATTATGTTGCATTTCCTTGTTGTGAAAATAATAAATTAATCGTGTCTATTGTCATGTCAAAAAAATTAACTGCAGCTGTTTAGAATAAATGGCATGTGCTTATTTTGCTTCCCTGTCTATGTGGTGTCACTCTATTCTCTATAGGTGCATTAAAGAACATTGCTGGATAATAAGAAGAATGGTAGATATAAAATGCTGCTTTATTTGTTTGCTTCTGCTAGTTAATTCAAACTAATGGGTTGGTTATTAGCAATAAAGGGTGGCAACAGAACAAATTATTTTTCTCGCATTAATTATTTTCTTGTGTTTGTTTATACATTAGTTAATAAAGAGGCTTTGGGCCTAGTGAAAATTTTCCGTGCTTGCAAAAATCTGCTTGGAGCCAGAATAAGTCTGTGATGACTTCAGTTTTTTCCGTCTGAAAAGTTTGTTACGATGAGATGACATTCTCTTTGCCGAACAAGGCCAAGGCCAGGAACCGGCGAAAGGCTTCATCCGAGGAAGCTGTAAACTTTAAATTGTTGCCAATGTATCGAACTGGAGGAAACTGCGTTTTTCGAAACCCGGAGACAATGGTCTCTAAGAATGATGACGGAACTGTAATTCTGAAATCTGGTGACATGTCGCTTGTCACTTTTGAGCCAATGGGACTTCATTTCAGCAGAGAAAAATATACAATTTTAGATTAGCTTAGCGTAGAAAGGTATAAAAACTCTTGCCCCGTGGAAGAGTTATGCTTCTCCTTGCAGACCTTTTGATGGGGGCGTTATGCTGTTGGACTTCTCTTGGAGCACGTAAGAGCCCTCAAAAACTTTACTTTTAATTTTCCTTATAGTTAGCATTAGTTAGGGACTTAGGTTTTGAAAAATGCCAAGCTGATAACATTTCATTTGCAATAATAATTTTGATTCATAATAAAATTGTCATAACTATTTGCAATGATTCAAATAAAAATGCTTTAATAAAAACTCTAATACATTTTTCCAAATGAGTAGCTAATAAAAATCTTACTTTGGAAATCAAGCTGGTCTTGTTATTTTCATATGTATAGGTTATTCATAGTTAGATCTTATCGCCACAGTGGCTTAATTAGCTTGTAGGTTTGTATAGTACCATGGTTGTATATAAATGTATATTATTTGTGAATAGGTTAATTAGGTCACATGATCCAGTTGGTTATAATATGTCATGTTAGATTTATGGGCCTTATGAGAGTTTATTGATTGATGGTGTATATAGTAGAGTTGGGTAGCGTTGCTTATGACATATTTCCAAAAGCCCGCTGGATCAATTTTTCTGGTAGCAGATTTGGATGGTAACTATGGTAACCGATATGTTACATGGTAGTTGCATAGGATCGATGATTAACATATGTTGAGTTTGTTCAATTTTGTTATGTGTAGTCGAAAGGGTTTTTCCGACGTGGAAAATCCTAGTTGTACCGGTACAGAGTAGTGTGGCCAGCGTGTAAAGTCACAAGTCACACAGTGCATTTGATCTGTTTCAGAGTTGTGATATCGTCGTGTATCACAAGTGTTGTCGTCGCGCAGCACGTGTTAGGGATATAGGTGTGTAAGATAGAATGCATGAATAGTGAGGATTTTCTAAGAAATCGAAACTTTGAGTATAAGGATATTGTGTCCATTGTAAACCTCTCTGTGGGGAAAGTAATAGAATTAATTCCACTTGAATGAAGGGTAGGATAATGTCGCTTATTTTACTGACGATTCATGTTATCAGAGGGGGGTTAGAGTCCCGCCAAGATTTCATGTGTGTGTGGTTAGGGATACTTTCCGTTTGAAAGTGCGTAAATGATCTTGTAATTCTGTTCGAGTCAAACTTTGAATTGCTACTTTATGTGCATTCAGAGGGAAGCGAGTTCGTTATTACGTGTGTGAAGGGTAGAGTAAAGGTTTACTTTATCGGCAAATGCATATTCTGTGAGAATAGCGTCGTCTATTCCACGCAAAGAATTTCTCGTGTGTCTGTAAAACTATCATCTTATTTAGAGAAACAGACAAATGGTTTGTTCTTTTTGTTGTGGATTAATCGAATTTCATTAAGAAAAGCGTCTTTAAAATGGCGCTGTGAAAAGTTTTTGTGAAGGAGGGGTGAGCGCTGAGAGTGAGACGCGAGAAACCGCAGTGGTTGTGTACGTCACAGGGTCCGCGCAAGGATTGGGTACTATACGTCACAGGCTGTACTGTGATTGGCTCACGTGACTTTGTTGAGCTGAACGCTGATTGGCTTTGGTGGAAAGCTCTGTTTTTACTGGTCGAGCAAGGTGGTGACGTAGTTCGAACCTGATTGGCTCGTTGGTGTGTTTCGCACACGGATTGGCTGGTGTTACGGAACAACCAGGAAAACATTACGATCATTTCTGAATAAGCGGATTTGATTTTAAAATGACTTATTACTTTAAACATGTTGAGAAAAAGACTTCGATACTTCAAAAATTTAAGAATTTATTTTCACCGGACAAAAAAATTGAAACGCGAGGTGGTAAATTACTTCATAAGTACAAGACACCTGCAGCGTATATGGAAGGTGAATATGGTTACCATACTGTCCTGTGGTTTGATGTTTGGAAAAATTACACAAAGGACGACGGCGTATTGGCTTGGTCGGATGATGGTTCATTTAATGTTAAGGTTTTGAGAAATCTGAGAGAGAAAATGTCAGCTCTAGTACCACGGCCTAGACCGACACAATTTGAAGCTTTAGTTGAATGGGAAGATGAGATGTTTCAACTTCAGAGAGAAGCAAATGGGATTAAGAGACCTCCAAAAACACCGAGTTACAGACGAGAAACGCATGAAGATAGAATGCGTATGTGGAGACAGGGAGATATGTGTGATGGTCTCTATTTAATTAGGGAAATGGTTCTAGGGTCTCCAGGTGAAAAAAGAACTGAAAAGAAAAATAATATGGTTATAGATAATGAAACAGAGGATCCAGTTTTAGAAGAAATTTATACAACGAATAATAAAAATGCCCCTTTGAGACAGCCTCGTTCTTGGTCCACTCCAAAGGTTTCTACTGGAACCACTCCTAGTGCACCCCCAGTAAATGAATCTCCAAAATTGTACCCAAATAATTGTGAATCTTTTGGAACTCCAGAACAGTTTGAGACAAGAACTAATTCTAGTGCCTATAATGAAAGCAGAAGTTTTCCAATGGAAAGGGAAGCCCCTAGAAATCTGATGAGAACTGACAGGATTGAGGAAGTTGCAAATACTTCAGAATACCTGCGATCGAAAGAAAAATTAATTCAGCAAATAACCAAGAGTATGGAAGCAGTGACAGTTCCAGTAACGATTGGTCCTGTTCAGCCTGTTTTCGATCAAAAGGAAATTAAACAGCCAGGTTTAACAATTCCATTAAATGCAGAAATTTAAAAAGTAGCTGAAAAATGTTATTCAGATTTATCTGAAATTAATCGTGAAAAATCAAGGATGCCTGATTTGACTTTTAATCAAGGTTCTTTTAACCAGACACCAATGGGTGCAGAGTCAGATGCTGAGTCACCTGAGAAAAGAGAATCAAATTCAAAACTTGATGTTGCTAAATTAAAAGCAGATTTAGAGGAATTAATAATTGGTACAATTGGTCCTGACAGTTTAAAATTTTACAGAGATGATGAACTCCTGTTCATCAGCAAAAGCATGCATTGGAAAATAAAGAATAAATATGATCAGCTGGAAGAACTGGCAGAAGAATTAGAAATTGATTTGAACAAACAGAAAAACCTAGGAAAACATTACAGATTACATTTTACAGAAAAGGATATTGAAAATTTCAATACAGGAGGAAGAATTATGCACATAAAAGAGTTGATTGTTTATATCAAGAAATTAGGTGACTTGAGTAAATGGAGAGTGAAATGGACTAAAAAGAAGGAAGACGAAAGGTTGGATAGGTTGGATAATCTGTCTAAACAATTTCCAATGAGAGAAGTCGCAGGTGGAGGGTATGTACATGTTCCCTGGTCAAGACAGGACATTTTACTTTTCACTAATGATTTTCCTCGGCTGAGGGAAAAACCTGTGGAATGGTACCGACAAGTAGACAGGTTTATTAAAGTTTCAAAAGTTCTGTGGATTGATCTGGATGGCTTTTTTGACATAGTTGTCCCATCAGATCTATGGACAGAATGCAAAATTGCTATAAGATGGCCAAAAGCTGAACCAGATCGAGTTAAGGAGACAGGTGCTCCAGCACCAGAGGTCATGGAATTCTATGAAAAAGTGATTTACTGGTTAAAACAAAAAATCGCCCCGAAAGAAGTAGATTGGGATAAAATTGACAGAACTAACCAGGAGTCGAAAGAATCAGTTCATTCATTCTATGAAAGATTATTATTGGTTTTCAAACAATACAGTGGTTATGAAAAATTAGATGAGAAAGATATGAGTCATTTTATTTACAGGTTCGTATATGGTCTTAGACCAGAAATTGGGGAAATGATCAGGAATAATATTGTTGGATGGCAATCAAATTCGGTTGATGATATTTTGAGGAAAGCAAAATACTGTAGTGATGAGTTAGAAGCCAAACAGAAGAAACTGAAGGAAAAAGCAATGTGGGCACAGGTAAAAGTAGCTGAACAACAGATAGCAAGCCTTGAAAATAAAAATGGGAATTTTGTGCCACATGGAAATTTTGTACAGAATCAGAATCAAGGTCAAGGAAAGTTTAAAGGTAATTTTAATAATCCAAATAAGCCAAAATTTAATCCAGAAATTGAAAAATTAAAACAAACTATGCCTTGCTTTAACTGCGGGGAGATTGGACATTGGAGAAACGAGTGTAAAAACCCACCCAGAAAGTTTAAAAATGCATCATTTAACCCACAGATGCAGAATGATGTTGATCTGCAGCAACAGTTGCAACTGCAGCGTCAAATGAGTGAACTGAGTCTTCAGCGACAGCTACAACAGCAGTTGACCCAGCAGCAGAGTCAGATTCCATTGCCCCCTTTTCCAAATTGCGGGGGAAGTCAAAAATTCAATCCAGAAATTGGTTTCAGTGGATGTGATCAGGTAATAAGAAATCAAAGACCAAATTTGCAAAGTGCATCAGGACAATTTTTGTTAACAGGAAACAAAGAAAGTGAGTCTGAAGACTGCTTCTGACAGTGCCCGAGAGAGGGGGAAGAGTGTGTAATTGGAGCCACTCTTGAGGTTGACCAGTCTGGTCCATTTGTAAATGGAAAGGTGAATGATGTAGAGATCACTTTCCTTGTGGACACTGGTGCGACTCGTTCTACTGTTAGATCAGTGGAAATTGAAAACCTACCTCTCTCTGGGGATACCATCCAAGTAGTCGGAGTCAGTAATCAACAGATGAAGACTGATCTTACTGATCCTGTGAATGTGGAAATAGGCAATTTTAAAGACAAACACAGATTTGTAGTTTGTAATAGCAGTCCAGTGAATTTACTAGGTAGAGATATATTGTGCAAAATGAATTGCAGAATATATTGTTCACCTGGTGGAATAGAGTTACAAACCATGGAGGAAGATGGGTTGTACAGACTAACTATGCTAATGATTGAGGCAGAAGAAGAAAAATGGTTTCCTACTTTTGATAAAGAAAATTTACCAGAGGAATTGAAAGAGACAGTAAAATCTGAAATTTGGGATTTGACTGGAAATGAGATGGGCCTGATGAAACATGTCGATCCAGTCAAAATCACAGTGAAGCAGGGAATAGACTTTCCAAACATTCCTCAATATAAAATGAAGGCAGAAACGATTGAGGGTGTTATTCTTGTAATTGAAAAATTCATCAAACAAGGTGTTTTGAAAGAAATTGAGAGTAGTCCTTGTAACTCACCGATTATGGGGATCAAAAAGCCAAATGGAACGTACAGAATAGTTCAGGATTTGAGAAAAGTTAATCAGATTGTGGTTCCTTGTTGCCCAGTTGTTCCAAACCCTGCTGTCATTCTTTACCAGATTCCGCATGATGCAGAATGGTATACTGTCATTGATCTTTGCAATGCGTTCTTTACTGTTCCATTGCATCCAGAAAGCCAGGAAATCTTCGCTTTTAGATTCCAGAGTAGGACCCTCGCATGGTGCAGAATCCCTCAAGTTTATACAGAAAGTCCTTCTATCTTTAATGAACTGTTAAAGAGATCTTTGGAAGATTTGAGTTTGCCAGGAAGATCGACATTAGTGCAGTATATTGACGATCTGTTGATTGCAGCAAAGACGAGAGATAATTGTGTGACAGACACGATTACAATTTTGAATCATTTGGCAGATGAGGGACACAAAGTTGCAGTTTTGTAAACAAGAAGTAAAATACCTTGGTCATAGAATTGCAAAAGGAATAAGACAAGTGACAATCGAGAGAATAAAAATGATTCAGGGAATGCAACCTCCAAAAACACAAAGACAGGTGAGAATGTTCCTGGGAATGGTTGGTTACTGTCGGCAATGGATTAGTGGATTTTCGGTAATTGCGAAGCCACTACAGAGATAGACAAAATCAGATGTAAAAGATCCAATTGTTCTTACTGATATTGAGTTGGAAGCTTTTGAGAAACTAAAAAGAAGCTTATGTGAAGCTCCAGCTCTGGGCATGCCAGATTATGAAAAAGGTTTTGAACTATATTGCAGTGAAAGAGAAGGATGTGCTTTGTCTGTGTTAATTCAGAGACATGGTAACATGAGAAAGCCTATTGCTTACTTCTCAGCAGTTCTTGATCCGGTTGCGAAGGCATTGCCAGGTTGTTTAAAAGCAGTTGCAGCAACAAGTGTTAGCCTGGAACAAAGTGAGGGAATAATAATGGGATTTCCTGTAAAAGTCTATGTTCCTCACTCAGTTGAAATTCTCCTTACAAGGAGTAAAACGCAGCACATGACAAGCAGCAGACTAACCAAATATGAAAAAATTATTTTGGGATCTGATAATGTGTCAATTGCAAGGTGTGTAAATTTAAATCCTTCTACACTGTTACCTGACACTGAAAATATTGATGAAAATGATGTAGAGCATGAATGCTTGGATGTTATGGAATACTGTACCAAGCCAAGGCAGGACATTAAAGATGTACCATTGCCTGAATCAGATCTTGTCCTCTTTGTGGATGGCTCCTGTCTAAGATCAGAAGGAGGTGTTTTAAAAGCAGCATACTCAGTCTGCACAGTTGCAGATGTTGAAGAAGCATCATGTCTAGAAGGAATTCGTTCAGCACAGGTGGCTGAATTAATTGCTTTGATTCGTGCTTGTGAAATAGCAAAAGATTTGAGAGTTACTATAATAACAGATAGTCAGTATGGGTTCGGAGTTGTGCATGATTATGGACAGCTCTGGTCTCAGAGAGGCTACATGACATCAGCAGGTTCGCCAATCAAAAATGCAGTATTTATTAAGAGATTGATTGATGGCATTCAATTGCCAAAGGAGATTGCTGTAGTGAAATGTGCAGCACATCAAAAAGGTGAAGATTTTATCACCAAAGGTAATAATTATGCAGACGAAATGGCGAAATTCTGTGCAAAGAATGAATTTGGACTTAATAGGGGGAAAAACAAAGATTTTGGTTCAATTTCAGTAATGCTAACATCTGTTGTTGAGACATGGGAAGAGATTAGCGACTTACAAAATGAAGCTGACGATGATGAGAAAAACACATGGTTGAGAGCAGAATGTAGACCACGAGATGAGGATGGTGTTTGGACCTACAAAGATGGCAGAGTAGTCTTACCAAATTGCATGATTGCTGATATGGCCAGATTGTATCATGGTCCTGGTCATATTGGAAGAGACTCTATGATCAGGCTCTTCAAAGAGACATGGTTTAATACCAAGTTTAGGACAATTGCAGAGTCTCTTTGTCAGAGGTGTTTGACTTGCCAACAAATGAACCCAAACAGGAAATCAGTTGTGGGAACGGGAGTCATTGGTCGGGAGGGTGGTCCTTTTACCAGATTACAAATGGATTTCATTGAAATGCCAATACACAACTATTTGAAATATGTTTTGGTGATTGTGTGCTTGTTTTCAAGATGGGTGGAAGCATTTCCAACACGTCATTGTGATTCGATTACAGTGGCAAAATTGCTTCTTAGAGAGATAATACCGAGGTACGGTTTCCCAGTCACTCTTGAGAGTGATGGAGGGGGACATTTTGATAACAAACTGATGAAATTGATCTGTGAAGCATTACACATTGAGCAGAAGATACATTGTGCATACAGACCAGAGGCATCTGGAGTAGTAGAGCAGATTAATGGAACAATAAAAAATAGAATTGGGAAAATGTGTCTTGATACAGGTGTAAAGTGGACAGATGCTCTTCCACTTGTTCTGATGACTTTGAGAAGTACACCAGATAAAAAGACAGGTCTGAGTCCTCACGAGATCCTTATGGGGAGAGTGATGAGGCAAGCTTATGTACCTGTAGGAAAACTGTTAAGTATTAATGACAGTGCGATTTTGGAGTATTGCAAGCGTCTATCTGACGTAGTGACTTCCGTATCTAATCAGGTGGGAACTGAAGCACAATCAAAAGACAAAGTGCAGACACATGATCTGAGACCTGGAGATTGGGTCAGAACGAAAGTTCACCGAAGAAGGAACTGTTTGATCCCAAGGTGGCATAAACCGAGACAGGTGATCCTTGTTACAACGAATGCAGTAAAGTGTAGAGGATTGAAAAGGTGGATACATCCAAGTCACACTATTCCAATACCTACACCTGAAAACTCTGATGAAGAGAGTGATACGACAGATGAGTCAGACTCTGAAGAAGAAGTAGAAAGAAATCCAGATATTGAAGATCGACAGAGTGGTCGACATCTGGAGAAACCATCTGTGAATGGAGATTTGATTGGAAAAGAATTGAAGATTATTGAAATAGATTCTGAAGAAGAAAATAATCTGTTAGATAAAGAATCAACAGAAGTAACAGAAAAGGAAACAGTTGAAGAGAGAGAACCTGATAAAGAATCGAGAAAAGAAAAGGAAACAACAGAAGAGTCTGATCAAGTTCAGAAGAAAGACCAGGAGGGTATCGAAAGGCAGATAACGAGCTCTGAAAGCAGGAACAAAAATTCCGGATCTGGGAAGTTAAAGGTGATTGAAGAATTGGACGAAGACGAATTACCGAGTACCAGTGATGGGAGAAGGAGTGCTGTTCCTAACAGAGTAAGGCTGCCGATTAGAGAAGATCCTGGGAAAACGATTGAAATTTCTGACAGTGACTCTGGAGAAAGTGATGAAGAATGTAAAAATTGAGGAGTGAAGAAAAGATCATGGAAATCAGAATCTAATGAGTCTGAACCAAAAAGAAAAATCCTGAGAAAAGGAGAGACCTGGCCATCTGAAAACGGAGGGTTGAGAGTCAGGTTAGTGAAAAGATCAAAAGAGCAGGTGAACGAGATAAGTAGTCAAGGGGATCCAGAAAAGAAAGTTGAAAAAGGGAAGAAAATAGAAGTAATTTCTAGAAAGACAAAGAGAGTTTTGAGACCGAATCAGAAATATAAGTCTCCTGAATGGGCTTATATATTAATACCACCTGTAATTGAAATAAACAGCAGTAGTCAGGAAGAAGAAGTGGAAGAAATTAGTGACAATGATTGAAGTACTAACCTGTTAGAATTTAGGATTAAGTTTAGGTTTCTGTTTTTGGCGTAAGGCTGAAGAAATTGTGTTAGGTGACACAAGGTCGAAGAAATTGTATTTAGTTGGAGAATAACTTGTGACGCAAGGTCGAAGAAAAATTGTTAGAGGGTAAAAAAAAAAAAAAAAATTTAAAAGGGGGGTGTGAGGTTTTAGAAATTTTTGAAAATTGTGTTTTCTCTTTTGTAAATAAGTTTTGAGAAAAAAAAAAAGATGCCTTATGTAATGTCGCGTAGTACTTCAAAATGTTCCATTTTTAAGAA
Source organism: Lissotriton helveticus (assembly GCF_964261635.1). NCBI lineage: Eukaryota > Metazoa > Chordata > Amphibia > Caudata > Salamandridae > Lissotriton > Lissotriton helveticus. Next base: position 636,222,161 of record NC_136057.1, on the reverse strand, counting down.
ATGCTGTAAGATGACTCTGGTGTGTGTGCTCATATTAATTCTGCTCTGGTTAGTTTTAGCTGTCATCTTTCCTTTCGGGATCGATAAGGAGAGGTACAAGGTCAATATGACAAGCAAAGCTTCAGTTAGTCAAAACAAACATAGTGCAACACACAAAGCTAACAAGGTTATTGATCACAGACCAGATGTTCATCAGGACAGGTCTGTTCGTGATTTTTCTAGCAATACTTTTTCAAGGCTTTTGGGAGAGTATGTTAAAGTCATGGGTGTCAAAGATTGTTATATCTGTGTGAAGTTGCCTGCTTCTGTTTCTGAGGGAGTGACATACAATATGCTTCCTCTCACTTATGGCATAACATGCAGTGTGATAGCTAGCTTATTTTACCAAACTGGTCAGTTGGAGTATTATTATTCCAACTATGATGAGATCTTTGCTAATCTGAAAATAGAGAATGCTTTAAATAAGCATAAACAAGCTAAACAGATGAGGGATTTCTTTTTAGTAACTAATGAGCTCACTTATGAGTACGCATACAGAAATAACTTAACTTGCAAATTGAGAGCTGAGGAAAAGACTTTCCTGAACCTTGTTGAGGAGAGAAGGGCGATTTATAAAAGAAATGAGATGGTCAAACAGACCAAATCTAAGTTTTGGCAGAAGGAGGATGCTAAGCTTAATGGTAAATCTTTTGATAATGTTGCAATTCACATAGACAAACCAATTAGTGGAAAGCTTTGCATTAGGAGAGACAATACACTGTTTGATAATTATTTTGTAGGAGCTAGCAACTGTGAGGACACTTATCAAATAATGGGGGGTTGGGGATTCAAAGGTGGCAGAGATCCAATGTTTCCTGGGATTTATTTTGTCTGTGGAGATAAGGCTTATTATAATCTCCCAGATCATTGGTATGGGACATGTTTTGTTGGTCTTGTGTTCCCCAAGATTTTTCATGTTGACAGAAATGCAGAAGGGTCTTTTGAAATCAGTGGCCATACAAACAGATATAGAAGAGAAAGTTTCTCAGAAATTTTGGGAGACATCTTTGAGGCAGTGATACCCTTAGTAGGTATAACCCTGAATGCAGGAAGAATCAGAAAATTGTCCACAATTGTTGACAGACTGTCCTCTGACACAGCAGGTGGTTTTCAGTTAGTGGATGTGGAGGTTATTGCGGTTAGATCAATGGTGATGCACAATCGCCTTGCTTTAGACATACTCCTGGCAAAAGAGGGAGGAGTCTGTGGCATTTTACATGTACAGCATTGCTGTACCTACATTCCAGATGAAAGTAGGAATATTGAAATGTACATTAGAAACATCACAGATATGCATTCAGAAATAGTCCCCTTAGAAGAAGATGATTTTTCAGAACGGCTTTCAAAAAGATTCCAAGCAATCAAAACCTGGTTTCAAGAGATTGGTGGATCAGTTCTTGGCAAGATTCTAACACCTTTGTTTGTAATAATTTTTGTGATAGTTTTGACAAAGATCAGTTGTATGTTACACAAGAGAAAGAAGCACACGAGGGAAAAGAGAAGAATTTATAAAATCAAAAAGGAGCAAGAGAAGGAGATAGAACTTGAGGAGTTGCGCAGAGCTCAATATGAGAGTTGTAAAGATTTTGCTGAAACTAGTCTTTGGAAAATACTAACAGAATGAAATCGAACCATTTTCTTTTAAGATAAAAATGTTACCAAATTTTTGGGTGTGGTGTGGTGATTGGTTAATCACCAGATGAGGGAGTTGATGGAGCGAGATTCAGAAATGTTTTTCATTTCGACTCGTGAAGTCACACTTCCATAATAAAATAATAAAATTAACAATATGTATTGTCTATGTATTAATTTAATCTAGTTTAAGTTGCATCTACACCTGACAAACGCGGGATACTAACATCTGTGCTCATAAACGTGCATTATGTTGCATTTCCTTGTTGTGAAAATAATAAATCAATCGTGTCTATTGTCATGTCAAAAAAATTAACTGCAGCTGTTTAGAATAAATGGCATGTGCTTATTTTGCTTCCCTGTCTATGTGGTGTCACTCTATTCTCTATAGGTGCATTAAAGAACATTGCTGGATAATAAGAAGAATGGTAGATATAAAATGCTGCTTTATTTGTTTGCTTCTGCTAGTTAATTCAAACTAATGGGTTGGTTATTAGCAATAAAGGGTGGCAACAGAACAAATTATTTTTCTCGCATTAATTATTTTCTTGTGTTTGTTTATACATTAGTTAATAAAGAGGCTTTGGGCCTAGTGAAAATTTTCCGTGCTTGCAAAAATCTGCTTGGAGCCAGAATAAGTCTGTGATGACTTCAGTTTTTTCCGTCTGAAAAGTTTGTTACGATGAGATGACATTCTCTTTGCCGAACAAGGCCAAGGCCAAGAACCGGCGAAAGGCTTCATCCGAGGAAGCTGTAAACTTTAAATTGTTGCCAATGTATCGAACTGGAGGAAACTGCGTTTTTCGAAAACCGGAGACAATGGTCTCTTAGAATGATGACGGAACTGTAATTCTGAAATCTGGTGACATGTCGCTTGTCACTTTTGAGCCAATGGGACTTCATTTCAGCAGAGAAAAATATACAATTTTAGATTAGCTTAGCGTAGAAAGGTATAAAAACTCTTGCCCCGTGGAAGAGTTATGCTTCTCCTTGCAGACCTTTTGATGGGGGCGTTATGCTGTTGGACTTCTCTTGGAGCACGTAAGAACCCTCAAAAACTTTACTTTTAATTTTCCTTATAGTTAGCATTAGTAAGGGACTTAGGTTTTGAAAAATGCCAAGCTGATAACATTTCATTTGCAATAATAATTTTGATTCATAATAAAATTGTCATAACTATTTGCAATGATTCAAATAAAAATGCTTTAATAAAAACTCTAATACATTTTTCCAAATGAGTAGCTAATAAAAATCTTACTTTGGAAATCAAGCTGGTCTTGTTATTTTCATATGTATAGGTTATTCATAGTTAGATCTTATCGCCACAGTGGCTTAATTAGCTTGTAGGTTTGTATAGTACGATGAATTCATTTACCATGGTTGTATATAAATGTATATAATTTGTGAATAGGTTAATTAGGTCACATGATCCAGTTGGTTATAATATGTCATGTTAGATTTATGGGCCTTATGAGAGTTTATTGATTGATGGTGTATATAGTAGAGTTGGGTAGCGTTGCTTATGACATATTTCCAAAAGCCCGCTGGATCATCACCACCCACCCCTCCCTGTTTTAAAAAGTTGCATTATGGCCGTTGCTGCTTCCACCCTCCGACACGAACGCTGCTATTTCCATAAGCAGAAGGTGAATGGGCACGTACTTTGTGCCTAGCCTCTCATCTTACAATGTGGCATTTATATAAGTGGAGCTTTATATTGTTTTTTTAGCTGTTTTATTTAGCGCAAATTTGACTTATATGAGTGCGCTTTACATGGGCACCCGTTGAATTACAGACACATATTAATTTTACAGGCACAGAGTGATTATGGCATTTGCCCAGGATCACAGCATGCTTGAGCGTATCCGCCGTTAGGCTGGATGTGAACGCTGGTAAGGGAAGAGGAAGGAGCCATACAAGTCCCGGGGGAGTGAGTGAGTTAAGCAGTCATCCACATAGGGGAAGCACACACTGAGGAGGTCATCCGTGCTTATTGTCGCCCCCTCCAGCTCTACACCACATCCATATCACCTCCTCTGTTGTGCAGCGAGGTCACTGTGTGTCGAGCAGAGGCAGCCTCAGGTTATTGTTATTGTCAGCATTCTGGTTTTGATCTACTTGTTTTTCTTACAGTAAACATTGCTGCATTAACAGTGATTGATTTTGAGTGCACATTATCCCAGAGTGCTATTTTAGAGGGGCAACACCGGCTTTTGGAGATTAACTGGGGAGTCTGTACATATTAATGAACCTGGGAGATATACTAACGTTTTGGCAACTTAGTTATGTGTGTCTGAAAACGTCTTTTCTGTTAGACCCCCGCGGTTGTTATATATTGATTTTTTTAAAAGCGCTTCCCGGGCATCATTTTTCCCGTTCTAGGGGCAACTAAACGGCATTTAATGTGAAAAACAAATGTTGACTTCTTTCTTGGAGGAGGGGTGCTTGCTGCAGGTCAGCCGTGTGCAGTATGAGGCGTTTCTATAGGCATGCAAAAATAAAAGAAGAAAACAATTTCTAATGCGAAACATGCTAAATGTTTACACTGGATTCGTCATCATATGTAATGTTAGGGAAGAGGGTGTAAATTGCAGTTCCATTTTATCATAAGTAAACGCGATACCACAGAAATATGTGTGAACTGCCTAATGCTAATAGCAAGCTTGGCCTGCGCACTTTAATCAAAGCTTTGAGTAACCGACTTTGTGTGTTACCCCGAAGTTAGAAGCTGAGGGATGGGGCAAGGTGCACTAACTGTTAGTTTTCTCTGGGTGCCGGGCTAACTCATCCTTTCATCATTCTGAGGTCAGTAAATTGTAACCACCGAGTCTGATGACCACATCTTAAATTAATTTTCAAAAATACGGGGATTGATTCTGTTAAGAAACCTAGAGGCTGGAATCCCTTAAACAATAGCTATAACTAAATGCCTCTATGACCATTGATTCAAGGGTTTCTTTCAATAGGAGGGAGAGTTACTTGCCTCCTTTTCTGCTCAGCTAATGAACTGTACTCTTTATAACCATTCTATTTTGTGGGTCAACAAGCAAATCAAAAATGCAATCAATTGAAAAATAGTCAATATTCAATTTTAAACGATTCAATGAAAGCGGGGTTTTTTACTTCATACTTATTTCATTTTTCTTTTGTATTAAAAAATGTTTCAATTAAAGTAAATGTTATTACTTTACATATTCATACATAAAATGAGACGGTGCAATGGTTATATACAGTGCAAAATTAAAAAAACATTTATACATTGTCAATAGTTGAAAAATCAATGGGTCCTACTATAAAATGTTCATATATTGGGATATTATCTACTTGTCATCGATACTAAATTAATACATAGTCCAAAGCAAAGTGATATAGGTCAGAGAAAGCTTTTGAATAACTTGTCAATGTTTATACCACTGTTTGTTGGTTAAACTGTTAGGTTCTTGGCGTTTGTTTTTTGATTTGAAAAAAGCAGTACTCTTGGCCTTGTGAAGTGGGGGGGTAAGTGAAGGGTGTGCCGACGCGTTTCGACCTTTGTGACTGAACCTGGAGAGTTCAAAGAAGGTCTTCCTTATGGCTATGATATTTTTGTTTGTAGGACACTGTTGTTGTTTTAGGGTCTGTAGTCAGTTGGATTCTGAGTTGGCTCTTAATCCGGAAGCAGGTATTGCTGCTATACCTGTTTTTCCTACTGGTGTCTGAAATCTATTTTCCAGAAAGGGCTCTGAAGTGGCTCTCGTTTGTGATGCTGTTGTCGCTGCTCTATGTGTTTCCTTGCTTTGTCAGGTATCTCTACTCGCTCCGTCGCTTCTGGAATTCATGCTCTGGCGTTTTCTTTCCCCATTTTGGCGCAATTTGATCCAGTGTTCCGCTTTCTCTCTTCGATTTCTGGGTTAGTCCAACGGAACACGGAAATCAAAGAGAGAAAGCGGAACACTGGATCAGATGGCAGTTGTTCTTTTGTGTTCCTTTTTGACATAACAAAAAAATCTTTAAAATGCAAGTTTAATGCTCTTGACCAGACATCCGCTTGATAATACTCATTAAATAAAAAATGGCTTTTAAGGCCCACTTGAGTGTTCAAGTGTGAGTGGATAACAAATCTGGTTTAAAATGCAACTGTTTATGCAGAGCACATTTTTGTGATAGGGAAGAAAACAAGTTACTTACCTGTAACTTCAGTTATCCAGTATTGGTATCTTTCATAGATTCACATGCCTGAATCATCCCCCGTCGCCGAGGTCGGAGTCCCACGATATATAAAAAAGCAGTACCAAAAGTAAATTACAGTAGTAGGCCCTATGAGAAGGCCTGAGGCCTAGATTGTAGTAGCCTATCTACCTCATTATGCTAAAAAGACCAAAGTCTTTGCTCCAACCAATCGGCCTACAGCACCCTCTAGAACCCTCTCTGCAGAGCCAGTTCTCCTTAGATTTTCGTTAGCACAAGTGGGAATGAGTATCCCAAAAGTTACAGGTAAGTAACTTGTTTTCTTATCCAGTATTGGGGTATCTTTCATAGATTCACATGCCTGAATAGCAAGCAGTAAGCCAGGCAAAAGTCGGTTGCGGATGGTGGGAGACTTATCTTGGTGCACCTCCATAAACTTATATTGAATAACCAACAATTGCAAAGTAATTGATCTACTAATAAAACATGACTAAATTTAAAAAAGTAGTCGTATAGTATTTCACAGGCAAGGAATATTAGCATAACAAACAAGCAATCTGGAATACATGCACTTCTTTTATATCAACAAAATACAGAATAGTGTATACTCATTATAAAATGAACCAAACATTGTTACCTGAGTATGTTCTTATGGAAACAGGTGACATAAAACCGCTTGAACAACTTCCGCATCCTCTTGGTTTGCTGATTGCAGGCAGTAATGTCTTGTAAATGTGTGGACATTTTTCCATGTCGCAGCACGGCAAATGTTCTCTAGCGTCACTCCTGCAAACAATGCTGTGGACGCTGCTACAGCCCTTCTAGAGTGAGACCTTACAGTCCTTGGTAGTGGTTGGTTAGCCTTAGCATGGCAGAAATGGATCCCAGAGGTTATCCATCTGGAAATTGTGGCTTCAGTGACCGCTTTTCCCAGTGTAGTTTGGCCATAAGCCACGAATAGCTGATCTAAATTCCTGAAGTTCTTTGCTCTTTGAAGATAGAACTTTAAACATCGTTTAATGTCCAAAGAATGTAGTGTTCTTTCCGCCGGGGTTGTAGGATTTCGAAAGAAAACCCGCAATTTCACTGGTTCATTCAGATGAAACTGAGAAGGCACTTTGGGTATGAAAGTTGGATTCGTTCGGAGAGTGACATACTCTTGAGAAAAATGTAAGAAAGGTTCTTTGATAGTGAAAGCCTGAATTTCTCCTATTCTCCTGGCAGAAGTGACGGCTAAAATAGGGCAACCTTCCATGTCAGGAATTTGAGGTCGGCTTTGTAGATTGGTTTGAACGGGTGCTTCATCAGCTGCGAGAGGACTGTGTTGAGTTCCCATTCTGGTGGTGAAGGTTTAACTGGAGGATAAGTCCGGAAAAGACCCCTCATGAATTGTTTTATTAGCGATGAAGAGCATAGTGATGGAGGGTCAGTCACCTTCCTGAACCTGGATAAAGCCGCTAAATGGACCTTTATGGACGAGAAAGAAAGACCAGATCAAGCCAAATGCAAAAGATAAGGTAGAATTTTTTCAGTTTGAGCCTCAATAGGGTGTAAAGCGTTTGAATTACACCAGGAGCAGAAACGCTTCCATTTGAGACGATAAGTCTTCAACGTGCTCTGGGCTCGTGCTTTCTTCAAGATGTATCAGCAGTCTTGAAGAATTTGGAGTTGTTAAAATTCTACAAAGTTAGGAACCATGCGTGCAATTTCAGCGATTGAGGGTCTGGGTGAAGTATCTGACCCTCGTTGCATGACAGAGGTGTTGGAGTTGGCAGAAGTTTGATCGGAGGCTCCTGTGATAGTAACATGATCTCCTGAAACCAAAATTGACGAGGCCATCTGGGAGCAATTAGAAGGAGACGGCAGCTCTTCATCTTGCGCAACACTCGTAGAATCAGTAAGATCTGAGGAAAGGCGTAAGCATAGATCCCTGACCATCGCATGGACAGGGAATTCCCTCTTGATCCTTGTTGAGGGTATCTGCTGGCGTAATACCGGCATTTCTTGTTCTGCCGGGTTGCAAATAGATCCAACATTGGTTTGCCCCAAGTCTGAAACACCCTGTTCAGTTGATTGTTGTACAACTCCCACTCGTGGCAATCCAAGGAGGACCTGCTTAGTTTGTCTGCTACGGTATTGTGGAGGCCCCTGATGTGTTCTGCCTTGAGAATTATGTTGTGAAGTGTCAGCCATTCCCATAACTCTTGGGCCTCTTTGTACAGTGTAGCTGACCTTGTCCCTCCTTGCTTGTTTACATAAAACATGCTGGTGGCATTGTCCGTCCGGACCAGGACTGAGGACCCTGCTATTCTGGGAAGGAACGCTTGTAGAGATAGAAAAATGGCTCTCAACTCTAGACTGTTGATGTATCATTGTCTGTGTTTTTGAGACCATTTGCCTTGCACCTGTAAGTCTTGGAGATGACCTCCCCAGCCCTCCATGGACGCATCCGTCGTCAGAATGAAATCTGGAAGAGTTTGTAAGAATGTGAGTCCTTGTTTCAGATTGTGTAGTTGTGTCCACCATTGAAGAGCCTCTACCATGCGTGGGGTGACTGTGATGGTGTCCTCGAAAGAGCCCGTCGCTTGCTGCCATTGAAGATGTAGCTCTTCCTGTAGAGGCCGCATTTTGAGACGTGCCAATGGAATGAGATTGATGGCTGAAGAGCACATTCCCAGAAGTGACGCTAAGAGGCGAACTGAAAGTGACCTTCTTCTTGATAGTTTTATGGTCAATGCTTGTAGACTGAGTTGCCGCTCTTGAGACAAGAATGCCTTGCACTGTATCGTGTCTAGACAAGCTCCTAGGAATAGCAGAATCCTTCTCGGAGTCAATTGAGACTTGCTTTCGTTAACCGTGAGGCCTAAAGATGCAAAGAGAGTGCGGCAGAGTGCAATGTCATTCTTTACTTTGAACTTTGACGGACCTTTGACTAGCCAGTCGTCCAAGTACGGGAAAACCTGGACCCCTGATGAGCGTAGTGCTGCCGCTACCGGAGCCAGGCACTTTGTAAAAATCCTTGGAGCCGACTTGAGGCCAAATGGAAGTACTTTGAACTGATAATGGGCGCCAGCCACAGTGAAACGGAGATACTTTAGATGTTTTGGGTGAATTGGGATGTGGAAGTATGCATCTTCCATGTCCAAAGAAGCCATAAAATCTCCCTCGTTGAGGCAACTTAAAATGTCCGAAAGAGTGACCATTCGGAAACCCTGCTTCTGATGGATTGGAACTTTCTCTATAGCGTTCTTGAGGAGCATTGCATGAGCTTCCTTGACCAATAAGTGAAGACGAGGGGGAGGGGGGGCCACTGGGCAGAGTTGTTGGAGGTTTGGTGATAAACTCAAGGGTGTGTCCATGCTGTACTAGGTCCAACACCCATTGATCGGTAGTGATGTGCTGCCACTGTTGTTGGAAGGCAGATATCTTCGCGCCCACAGGGAGGGAAGGAATTGAGGTTGGCGCCCAACTGACCTCACTGTTTTCTGTAAGCGTCTCGCACTTGATTGTTTGTGCGCTTTCTTCCTCCTTGGCAAGGATTAATAGTTGTGATGATATTGAGGCTGGTGTAACCGCCTCTGGAAGAGTAGCCATGTCCTCTTGCGCCTCTGAAAAATCCTCTTATACTGCAGTGAACCTAGGGATCTTGCAGTATCAGTGTCCGTTTTGATTGCTTGGAGAGCTTCGTCGATATGCTTCCCAAACAGGGACTCTCCGTCATATGCCATGTCCAGTATTTTTAGTTGAACCTCGGGCCGAAAGGTAGTGGCCTTTAGCCAGCCCTGACGTCTCAAAACAGCAGCTCCTGCCAGCTGTCTAAAATTCGTGTTCGCAATGTCTAATGCGCAGTCAATAGTTTCCGCAGCTGCGCGCTCTCCTTCCATTAGGATTTTGCCAGCCTCTTGTCTTTTGTCCTCCGGAATCAGATCTATGAGCCCAGCCATGTCGGACCACATTTGACGATCATAGCGCCCTAGAATCGCCAAAGAATTTGCCACTCTCATGGATGCACAGCCATAGTGGAATTTTTTTTACCAATAAGGCCCCTCTTTATCTGTTGGTGTAGTAATGGGGGTGGCTGGGTTCTTCGACCTGTGTTGCGCGGCCTGTGAAATGACCGAATCCGGCCGCGGATGACCAATGAGGCATGAAAAACAACTGAGTGGGGCACGATATTTTTTGTCAATTTGTGGTAACACGGCAGGCATAGAAGCGAGATTTTTCATCACCTTAACACCCTCTTGCCAGATGTAATCTATTATAGGAATGGCTCTAGACACCTTCCTAGTTTCCTCTTTAAAATCATGAAGAAAACAGCCTGTTTGCTCCACCGTCACTGGAAGCTGAAATCTATTTACAGCGCGCTGCATAAGATTATGGAATCCACCTATATCTTCAGATGGCAAGTCTGAAGGTTGTGGAGTTGGTGGGGACGGCATAGGAATAATGTAGTCATCCCACGGATCCGATGGAGGTATGTTAGGTAACTCTCCTTCCTCTACTTCTTCATCCAAAGAAGTTTTTTGTGTAGGCAAACCAGGTTGCGGAGTTTCCATGACTGGAGTAGGCTGAGGAACTTGAGGTGGAGGAACCGGGACAGCAGGTTGAGCTGGTTGCGACGGAAAACGTTGTTTATAATCCTCGAGCATAGCCTGTAAATCCTGTATAAGGCTTGGCGGTAAGTGACTGACCTCTGAAACCTGAGATCGCCTTTGGTATTCCGTATGATGAGGCACTACAATGTCCTCCTGGTAATAATGTCCTGAATATGTATCATCTTTGTCATCATCCTGGCACTTAATATTGAGTTCAGATGGATGGCGAGTCACTCCGTAAGCTCCCTCATTATCGTCATCCTCAAAATCCTCCTCCTCATCAGTGTAAGATCCTAGCAGATGAGAAGGCATGAGCGGTGAGATATAAGATCATTGTTGCCTCTGGTATGATACCAGCTGGAAGGTTTTTGAAGAGAGTGGGGTAGAGCAAGTCTGTTTTGTAATGAAAGGCTTTTTTGAAGTAGAATCTATTGGTCTTGATGGCACTGGTGATTTTGCTAGCTCTAATGACACAGTCGTCGACGATAGGATGATCGTCGACGAGGTCGACGACGAAGGAATCGTCGTCGACGGAATCGACGTCGACGGGACCGCCGTGGATGGACTCGACGTCAACGGGGCCGTCGTCGATGGACTTGACGTCGACGGAGCTGCCGTCGACAGGACGATCGTCGACCGGCTCAACGTCGATGGGCCCGGCGTCGACGGGCTTATCGTCGATGGATGCTTCTTCGTCGACGAGACGGTCGTCGACGGTAGCGTAGATGACTTAGTCGACGGGGGCTTCTTCGTCGATGAATGCTTCTTCTTCGTCGAGGCTGTCGTCGACGAGGGTTCTTTTAGCCACAATACATATTTTTGTAGACAGAATAGGAGAAGTGATGGCTGTGGTGGAGATCATAGCCATAGATGAAGAAGTCGAAGTAGAGATGGTAGTCACAGGTGAGGAGACAGAAGAGCTCTTACTCACGGTTTCCTTGGACGAATCGTTGGTGGCTGAGGCTCCAGAGATAGTATATGGAGATCTCTGTGAAGAGTCTGAAGTGGAGTGGGAGGTTTTAGTATGTTTTCTCCCCTGACTTGAATTATCCTCTTAAGATCTCGCTCTCTTACTTGAGGTAGAGGCTCTGTCTCCATCATCCGTAGAAGAGGATTTTAGCCACAAAAGGACTCGGACCTCCCTATCCCTTAAGGTTTTAGAAGGGAAGTTGCAGCAGATCTTACAATTTGTAGCCTCATGTTTTGGGTAGAGGCAATAAATGCAATCCTTATGTTGGTCATCAACATGGACCCTTTTCTTCTCGCATGTTCTACAAGGTCTAAATAAGGCCTTCTTGTCAGACATCCTGAAGCTCTGAAGAAAAAACGGAGTCAAGACTCAGGGAGACTCCTTTCCACACGACGTGCGGTGAAAATCTAAGGAGAACTGGCTCTGCCGAGAGGGTTCTAGAGGGTGCTGTAAGTTGATTGGTTGGAGCAAAGACTTTGGTCTTTTTAGCATAATGAGGAAGCCTATGCTACTACAATCTAAGCCTCAGGCCTTCTCATAAGGCCTACTACTGTAATTTGTACTGCTTTTTTATATACCGTGGGACTCCCACCTCGGCGACGGGGGATGATTCAGGCATGTGCATCTATGAAAGATACCCCAATACTGGATAATTCCGACACTGCTGACTGTAGTGAAAGCCAGGCTAGAGGGCTGACTACATTGCACATTGCACTTTCTAGTGATTGTTTTTATTGCAAAGATCTTACCAACTAAATTATACGTTGCACATTCTAGCTCTTGTTTTTATTGGCAAGATCCTTCTATGTGATTTTAACTTGCAGATTTTAAATGCCTTTTCTTTTACTGACCATTTCTTGTATGCATTATGATGCACTGTGAAGAGTTAAACTAATCATACGATAAACTTACTTAACTTACTTGAAAAGTTAAATAGTAGAGCTATTTAGCATTGTCAATATTTTCTCTCTGGCTAAAAGTTAAAAAAAAAAAATTTAAAAAGGAAAACAGCTCTTTAAAGCAACCCAGTGTTGACTGCGCCTTTTATGGGAAACTCTGAAATGCAGATGAATTTTGTTCTCTCCTCTTTCACCTTTTTTGATTGGGTGGACACGCCCCCACTTCAGCACTTCTCTCCCTTCAAGAGCGGAACGTTAACAATTTAAACTTAGTATGTATCTTAGCGCCTGCTTTCACATGCCACTGCCATCTGCTGTAGTCCTTCTGCACCCAACCACATTTTCAGGCTCCCCTCCTTTTTAAACCTATTAACTTTTAAATGGTTTTGCGGTTAAACGTCCTCTAAAGCATCATTATTGTGGAAGCACAAAATATATCCAACACCATTACACTCAGCTGTGTATTCATTGTAAAAAAACATATATAGAAAAAATTAACACTTCCACATCAATACTTAACCAAAAATGTAATATTTTCTCCCTTAATTGATGTGACAACAATTTCAAACACATTAAACTCTAATTTTCACATATACACCATACATTAAATAGTATATATATTATTAATGCTTTATTTTTACTAATATTCTTGCAAGTAACAACTCTCATTCAAATCATTCACTACTATTTTTATCGTAGCCATGTTTGCAAGTTGTTCCTGATCAATAATATACTGTGCAATATAAAAGTAGTGATGGATCTATAGACATTGCCTTCAACTTGGTGCTTCCGAGATTGCTAGTTTAAAAAAAATAATAATAATTTATACAAGTTTACAATGCTTGACGTATATGTGAAAACTGATTTCAAACGTGTTTTTAAAATTATAATTATTAAAAAATAAAAACATTTAGTTTGATAAATAAAGAGGTAAACATGTATGCTTTTCCACTGCAGTAGACAGCTCAATATAAGGTTGTTGGATATACTTTGCGCTCTCACAATTATGGTGGTGCAGTAAACGTTTAACTTCTAAAACATTTAAGTCTTTAGGGTGAAAACGAAGGGGAGTCTGTAATTTGGGCTGGTTTACTGCACTGAACCCCGTCCCCTTGGTTTTGAGGGGCTGTTTTCTATTTTGTACCCTTTGTTTCCCACAACTCATCAGAGCCTGTAAACTTCTGGCGGTAAACTCTGCTCTGTGCGAAGTAGGGGGGGGGGATAGAACAAGAAGGAAACCTGGATGGCTTCAACTCCAACAAACAGAGAATTAATGGAGGTCTGTGAGGGTGGGGCCACTTGTTATTCTGGTAAATGGGTGTGATACCAAAGATATTGCTGCACAGAGTTTAATTCACATCAAGAGTGGACTGCAGACCCTGCGGTGTGCAACCAGATACCCGCCCTCTGCAGAGCTCCACTGCTCTGCTCCACAACACCTGGGAATGAACAGATGTTCTACTCGTCTAACCTCTGAAATGCTGAGGACAGGGTGCAGCGTGTGGTATGCATAGCTAGGGTGTGCTCAACATAGCTGACAGTGTGCAAAGGATGACTTAAGGATGGCAATGTGGAAGTGAGGGTGCACAGACGTGGCAGATGATGTAAAGTGTGTGACCAAAGATGTGCAGCGCATGGCTGGGAACAAGAGAACACAGCTCATGTTATGCTAAGTGTAGCTAAGAGTTTGCAAACTGTGCATAGGGAACAACAACATGTGGGCGTGTGGAGACAGTAGGTGTTTTTGGTGCGGTTAGCGGTCAGAAGTGCAGGGGTGACGATGTGGTTAACGTGGCTCCACATATGCAGTGTGCCTGGCTCTGGGGGCATGGCTGTGTGCACAAAACAAGCAGAGCATGTTTGAGGAAATGAATATCGTGGTTGTGGTGCACTGGGTAAGGGCCAAAAGCTTTGGCTAGCTGATAAACTGTTCCGCTGCATCATTATGTTGTAGGCTCCTCGTTGTTGTTGATAGTTTCTAAAAATACCAATGTAAGGAATATCTTGGTCTACAAGCAGAAGTACCTTAATTTTTAAGAATAGAGGGAAATTGACACTGGGAAAATGTGACAATCCTGTCCATGATTATTAATACAGAAATTTTTTTAACGCATTTTTAACTTTTATACTTATGCTTACAGAAACAATGCAGATATGGTAAGGCATTCTGGCGACCTCATCTCGACAGCATTAAGGCACCACTTCAGTGCAAAAAACAGTGGTGAAAGAGGGTAAGAGTCAGGCAAGCCCCAGTATAATAGAAACAATAGAGACCAGCAGTTCATGAGTAGGTGGTCCAGCAGGCGAGCATTATTCTGCAAGCAGATTATAGTCTTGTGTTAATAAAAACATACAACGTCTGGCAAACGTATCAATCTACTGGAGTCGGAGTCCGGTACTAGAATAGGACACCTCACTGAAAGATACTCGGTATCTTTAAGTGCAATGTGCACCAGAGGTGGTAGGGTGGGAAACTAGAGTGTCCCAAACAGACAGGAGGAATGTTGGTTCGGGGGCATGGATGGGGTTTCTAGAGGGGATCACAGTGCTAATGGCAGTCATCTGTCACAATCAAACAGGTTTCCCCCATACGGGGGCAATCCTTTAAGCCGGTATACCATGCGTGCGCCTGCTCTGGCGATCAGAGCCTACCTCCTACCTCCCTACGGAGATTTGCTCCCTCGCATTCTGCCCACTTGAGTACCTCAGCTCTCCACTTCTGGATGTTCGGGCGTCTGGGGGTTTCCAAGCCATCGCTAGCTGGATGACGCGCCAGGTTTCTAAACTCGGTCATAATTAACAGTCAACTAATAGGGGAGTGAAGTATATGACGCACCGTGGCTCTCTCCACATATTGTGCGACAGATTTCCAACAGTTAAAGAGAGAGGGGCATGCCCATACCATGTGGTAGAAATGTGCGCCAATATACTGCATCCGGAGCACTTCGCATGTGCCTCTGGGATATGCACATTAATCTTCCTTGGGGTTATCTAGGCTCTGTGGAGGTAAAAGAACTGAATGAGCTTGAACCTGGCGTTTCTGGAGACCCGTAGTGAGGCCTACAGTATGATACCACCGTCTTTTCCGGATATAGGAGTGGCAACACCCTTCGTCCAGCAGGCTAGGAGGTCATGTAGGTGTGTTTTAGCTATCGCCTTAATCCTGCACGGTGTCCAGTAAACGAGTTTGGGAAAGCATCAGGAGCAAAGATCAACAGCGCCAAGTCAGAAACCCTACTCTTCGGACACTGGACCCACACCCGAGACCCACTGCATTTCCCATCAAGCAGAATTTCCTTAAGATCCTTGGAGTCTGGTTCGGAGGAGAAGGTGCAGCGCAGAAGACATGGGAGGAGACTGGTGAAGACGAGGCAGAAGCTGGGACTCCGGAGCCTCCGGAAGTTCATGATCGAAGGGAAGTCTTTGGTCCTGCGGAACGAGACACTGTCAGTACTCCAGTGCGTCGCTCAAGTGTGGCCTGTGCAGGCGCGAACAGCCAAGGCCACCACGAGAATTATCTTCTACTTCATCTGGAGCTCAAAGATGGACAGAGTGAAGAGGGCGGTGATGTTCAAGACCTACGACTAGGGAGGAAAAGGAGTGCCAGACTTCGCCACTATCCTGAGAGGAATCCTTGTGTGCCACTGTGTGAGGAGCACCCTGAGGACCGAAGATGAGAGCCATGTCGGCTTTCTGATGGCACTCTTTTTCCTGTTGCTAACTTGGAGGCCCCCGGGGTGGGCGCAGTGGATGAGCGCTGTCCCGTACAACTGGGAGTCTCTGTGGTTCTACATGGAGTGGAGAAGTTTGTGAAGGAGTTCGGCTGGAGGCTGCCGCACTTGCCACATGGACCCCAAAGCTTGTCCAACGCCAGATACGAGCAAAGGACATCAGCGAACTGATCGGTGGCCTCCCATCTACCACAGGGGACCACATGTGGAGAAAAGTTGCATCCAAGCACCTGACGAACCAGCACAAAGACACAGCCTGGATGGCCATCCAAGGAGGACTTTCCATGAGATCCTTTATGCATGCAAGAGGACTCAACCGATACAAGTCCTGACCGAGAGGGTGCACCATGAGCGAGTCGACATACCATCTCTTGAGGGAGTGCACATGCGCACAGGACCTGCTGAAGGCCCTAGGCACTTCGCTTAGGGCCTGGATACCTACTACATGCATCACAGCGGACTCTTTCATGTATGGTTTGTTCCCAGGGACACATGCACTAGGTGACCTCCAGGGCTGATGGAGGCTCCTGTGCTGTTTTAAAGATGTTCTTCTGTTTTCTATAAAGCACCTGGTAGTAGGGAAGGAGGAGACATCGACCCTTCTGTGCCATAAGATGATCCACAGCCTCCTGCATGACTACGCTGCACTGGAATGATCAGATGAAGACGACTACGACAACTGAGGACCCAAAGGGGTACCCTTGCATGGGGGGGGGACCCTGGAGGTGCCACTAACCTGTTTTGTCCTTTTTTTCTTTAACCCAGGAACCAGTTGGGGACAGGGGAGAGGAGAAAGCAGATTAAGACAGGTGGAGTAAATGTAGTTATTTACTGTATGTATTTGACTAACATGACCTTTTCACTTCAGAGGTAAAAGGTCAATGGGATTGATTGTGCACTTGCTGCCAAGGTTGTTACCAACGACTGACGAATAAATAGGTTTTGTGGAAGGTAAAAATTGATGTATGTGAACCAGAAATAACGCCCTGACAAGTGGGGGAAAAAAATGTGTTGTTGGTTCGCCAGTGCCAAGTCTCCAGTGGGCTTGCAACGTGGCCCTGACTGAGCCATATGATGGGAAGTGGCGAGAAGAAATTCCGAATGTGTCTACCAGAGCCTGTAGAACTTTCAGAATATTGTTCTCATGCAGGTCTACCAACGTGTGGACTCCTGCCTCCCTTCATCCATCCATCCATGCAATTCTTGCCAGCCGCCACAGGAATGAATATCCCCCAAAGCCATGATCGGTTAGTCACAAGCATACAGGAATTGGCTAGGAATTCGGCATCGAGCCTGACCTCCCATGTATCACTCGCTCGTAAGTAAATATTTCATCACCTCTGTCGTCCCCCAGAAGGGCACAAGAGGAGTCGGAGCAATGTACCCTGGCTCTGTGTCTCTGCCGATTCTGTATCCAAGGTAGCCCCAGGTGATTCCTGACAGCTTGCCGCCCAGACCACTTCAGAAGTCAGTTAAGAAAGTTTTAAGTCTGGAATCACTGGACTGCTCTCCACAGCTGGGAGGCAGAATTTTGCCAGGGAGACCCCAAGACTCCTGTTATGCCAGAGTAAGGTCAACAATAGTCCATTAATTTACAGAAAGAGGGTTCAGGGAAGTCTAATGGCTATGTGACGAGAAAATACAATAATCAGGAGAGGACCACCATTTTTGCTAGGGCAGCCCGCCCGCCATGGACAATGGTAATTTGTGGCAAAAGATAAGGACTGCCTGAGAGGGGCGAGTGCTGCCCTAATGTTGCACTCAATCAGTTGAGTTTCAGTACCGTAGATTTGCACCCCCAAGTAGCGAAAGGTATGTGTGGCTCCCAACGCAACCCCTCTCCAAAGGCCAGTGGATCCTCCTCCAGATCCAGTAGATGCACCAGATAGGCACTAGATTTGTTCTAGTCAACTCTGGCCAGGACACCTTGGTAATTCATCAAGCGCTGCATATGGTTCCTGTAGCGCTCGCCCCACAGATCCAACAGCATATCGTCTGTATAGAACTATATGTATAGTGGAGTACTTCCCAGGCATATTCCCTTGAAAGAGTCTCCCAACAGAGCATATCTGCCAGTAGTTCCACCGCAATGGCAAAAAGCATTTGCAATGCAATAGGTTTTCACATTTGCGAGACTTTGAGGTATTGGCATTGTCAATGACAATGCCTTTTATTTATCTGTTTTGATAATTAACACACAGATGAAAGGCACTGTCATTGACAATTATAAAGCAAAAAAAAGGGGACCCCCTATAAAAGAAGGGAGAAGAGGGGAAAAGCAATAGAACAATATAAAGAAACTCCCTAGTGACCTATATTTCTTATACAGGTCAGAGATTAAATTCAGCATGGGCTAACCAGCTATATCATAACAATGTGCTTCAGAAAAAAGGACATATAATTTAACATTTTGTCATTATTTGACTTCATTTTTATATTTTACGAAAATATATATTTTTCTTAACTTTTTTCTCCTTTTATTTTAGTGTAAAAATATTATTTTCAACATGTACGTACAGATAAATACAATTCTAGTATACAATTTGAATGCAATACAATCTACCATAATTGACCCCTGGGTGAAAGATCATACAAGCAATTCATACATGCCACAACACAAACATCCAATCTCATACAAATTTATACAACATTCACAATCACAATTATCTGGAAAGTGGGAGACAAAAAATTGGTCCGACCAATATTGTTCAGATTCTGCTGAATGTAGCCATTCTAATTGGTCGTAGAGACAGTGCAATCTTTTGTCTCCCACTTTCCAGGCAATTGTATGAATTCCGTGTATGATCTTTCACTCAGGGGTCAGTTATGGTAGATTGTATTGCATTCACATTGTATACTAGAATTGTATTTATCTGTATGGACATGTTGAAAATAATATTTTTACACAAAAAAAGAAAAAAAAGGTTACGAAAAATGTATTTTTTGTAAAATATAAAAATGAAGTCAAATAAACAATGACAAAATGTTAAATTATATAAGTCCTTTTTTTCTGAAGCACATTGTTCTTAAGATATAGCTGGTTAGCCCATGCTGAATGTAATATCTGATCTGTGAAAGAAATATAGGTCACAAGGGAGTTTCTTTATATTATTCTACTGCCATGGACTATGCCAATAGCTGAAACTTTTGTAAATACAAGACCTATTTCATATAAAAGAAGCAGCAGTCATTGTCCCAGGCTGCTTGGAAAGTGAAAGCATGCAAGGCGCGCTAAATGGTGCAGGAAAGCATGTCGTGCCTGCAGTAGGAGAAACTCATTAAAGAAAATAGTGCTTACAGACTAAATAAGACATACCATCTAACAACAGAGGTAAAAGGGCCAGTCCTCATGGAAGGTTACACATGAAGACAAGGCGGTACTAAGGAAGGACTAAAAAGCCTTTTAACGAATCAGAAGCCAGTTTTCCAAAGGACAATGATACGAGCCAATAAAGAACTACGGGCGGAGAGTTACTGAGCGTCAACTCCATACTAAAATACAGCATGCCTCGCAGAGTAGTGCATGCGCTGCCCAGGCTCGACCTAAAATGTACCGGGGAAAAGGAAGATCACTGCTAGGTGCACCATGCTATTTTGCAGGGTCAGAGATAATCTGTCCATTTTTAACTCACGCAGTAGGAAAGATGTACAAGAGTTTAATCAAGTTAAGAAATCCACAGCCCAGCCCCAAATCGATTATACAGAACATCCCAATGGAGAGAGCCAAAGGCTTTTTCTAGGTCAACCGTCAGAACAGTTGCCCTGGTATAGTAGTCTAGCCTGGAGTGTAGTAGGTAGAGCAGTCGAAGGATATTAGGGACCACACTAAGTGTTGAAATTAACTCAGTATGATCTGATGTATTAAAGTCCGGAGGGGAGGTGTAAGTCGGGTAACCAGAATTTTACAAAAAAGTTTATCAACATTGAGGATCGATAGCGGTCTGTACAAGGAGGCCTAGCTGGCTGCTCTGCCCTGTCTAAGCAGAGGTATAAGTAGGGCTTCATATATATGGGGTTTGGGGGGAGAAAGGGGTGGGGGGCATTTGCAGTCCCTTGCAGCATTTAAAATTTTGGTCAGGAGAGGAACTAATATGTCAGCAAAGGTAGAACAGAATTCTATCAGTAGCCTGTCTGTGCCTGGTACTAGTGATTTAATAGCCTCCTTGACAGCTGGCCAGTCCCTTGGTCGAGTGTTGAGTTTTTACGGGGTTACACCCAAGTAAAAACTACCCGGCCTGGGTCAGTAGTACGGTACGTTTATAAGTGGTCGGAGTAGTTGAAAGCATTCAAATATACATCAAACATGTGAACATAAACACAAATAGATAGATCACCATGAGGTCAATTCAAAAAAAGGAGAGGAAGTTTAATTCTCCGCATTAAATGCGATTGTAAATCAAAGCATTAAATGGGTAATTGTGCCTTTTTCTTCAAAAATAAGTGTTCCTGGGTGTAGGAAGTGACAGCGAAGAAATAGGGAAGTGGTAGTGAGGGACAGGGGAAAGGTGTTTGTGACATAGATAAAATACACACTATATACAAATAAGCCTTTCCAGCCTGTCAAGGTCAATTAGTTCCATAGTACATTGCTCATCTGTACATTTTTAATTAATACATTCTGATCCATGAGCATGAGAAGGTGTGGTAAAGAGGGTTATTGATGGCCTCACAGCGGGGTCTTCATAAGGACAATGGAACTCTGGTCTGTAGGATGAATTGACAAAGTTAAATCCTTAGCGGGCTCACAGACAGCTCCAGTAACGATCAGAAAAGGACAATTCGGGACATGAGGATTCAATCTCCCATGGTCAGCGGAATAATCCGTTACAAAAGTCTGACTCTGGGAACGCTCTCCTTTTTTCAGTCGGGAGACTCCTCGGAATGCTCAGAGCATTCTGAGGAGTCTCACGACTGAAAAAACAAGAGCGTTCCCAGAGTCAGGCTTTTGTATCGGATTATTGCGCTGACCATGGGAGATTGAATCCTCATGTCCCGAATTGTCCTTTTCTGATCGTTACTGGAGAGGTCTGGAAGCCCGCTCAGGAGTTAACTGTCAGTTCATCCTACAGACCAGTGTTCCATTGTCCTGATGAAGACCCCGCTGTGAGGCCATCAATAACCCCCCTGTTCATTGGGGGTCGAAACGTAGACCATCTTTACCACACCTTCTCATGCGCATGGATCAGAATATATTAATTAAAAATGTACCGATGAGCAATGCACTATGGAACTAATTGACCTTGACAGGCTGGAAAGGCTTATTTGTATATAGTGTGTATTTTATCTATGTCACAAACACCTTTACCCTGTCCCTCACTACCACTTCGCTATTTCTTCGCTGTGTCACTTCCTACACCCAGGAACACTATTTTTGAAGAAAAAGGCACAGTTACCCATTTAATGCTTTGATTTACAATCGCATTTAATGCGGCCTGAAAGAGAATTAAACTTCTTCTCTTTTTTTGAATTGACCTCATGGTGAACTATCTATTTGTGTTTATGTTCACATGTTTGATGTATATTTGAATGCTTTCAACTACTCCGACCACTTATAAACGTACAGTCCCTTGGTCGAGGCAGAAATGACATAATTATGTAGGTCTCACCAACTAGCTTCCGACCTAGCAGCATATATAATCATGAAAAATTGTGTTAATGATCGTCTGCGTGTACACTTCTGCCCTGTCCGGTCTTCCAAGGATATTATAAGTGTGCATCGCCTCTGGGGGTCAGCTAACCATGTAAGTAGGCATCCCACTTTGTTGTGTTCGTTATGCGCCCTGTTGATATACTGTCAACAGTCTTATTATAAGTGTTCTAGTGTCACCAGCAGTTGTTCCTTTTCCACCCCGGCCTGTCTGCGTACCTCCAGGTCTTGAGGTTCTTTTTTATGCAAGGTATCTAGTGCATGTTCTCCCTGTGCTACCTCACGGAGTTGCTCTGCCTAGGCCCCAGAGGCAAAAATTAAATGGCTGCGGACTATTATCTTCAGTGCCTCTCATTCTATCAGACAGGAGGAGGAGGTACCCTCATTCCCTGCAATATAGTTGAGGATCGCTAGTGGTCGCTATCGACTCCCCGAAAAGCCTGGCCCTCAGAGCAGCGGTGTTTAGTCTCCAGACCGGGATCGGAGTCTTAGAGTTGTCCCAACTTATCGGCAACAAAAAGGGGTTGTGGTCCCAGTTTGCCATGGTCAAATACCCTGAGGGAACCACTATGCCATGAGTGAGTCGGTTGCAGAGTAGTGTATTGAGACAGACATACAGATCATGTAGACCAGATTGAAACGAATAGTACCTGAGGAGCGGATTCCACTGTCGCCACATGTCCACCAGTTACCACTCTTGCATCCAACCCCGGTGAAATCTGGCTGTGCATTTGTTGAAGCAGCAGGTAAAGGAGCAGGGCCTGCTCATGCGTGTTCACTACGCAGTTAAAGTCACTCCCTATTACTAGTAGATAATATAGAAATGTTATAAGGTGAGAGGCAAGTGGAGTGAAGGACTGTTGGTACGTATTTGGGGTGTATATATTGATTAGGGTAAAATCCTCACCCTCCATTTTCTCCCAAATGATATGAATCTGCTGGCAAGGGCAATGTTCTCTGTATGGGGGATAAAGGGTCCCCCAGGTAAAATCCAGATACGGATACCTTGGCCTCCGGAAAAGGCAGAGTAAGACGTGTGGTATTTATGACCAGGCCATTTCTTTTGTAATGCAAACCCATCAGCTTGGATCAGGAGCATTTCCTTGCGCTGTTTTATATAGGATTGTATCCTGTAGAGTTTGGTTGGAGAATTAAGACCTCTCATGTTCCAGGTCAGGAGTTTAACTATGGATGCAGCAGTAGATAATGGCCTCCAATAAACACCCAGATAATGAAATCTCTATGCTCACCTCGCCATTCCCCCACTCTCAGTTTCCATAATGTTCTCCAGCAGAGTTTAAAACCATACAAACCTTTAAATCAAACCCCAACTGACCCCACCCTGACAAGTACGACATTGCGTATTTTTCAAACTGTATGTCAATGTTCTGTTGGAATCCGCTATTGCCACCGGGTGCCAGCCAAGTAAGGCCATTGAACCAGAGCGGGTCAGTGGAAGTACATGCAGCGTGTTTCTCCCCGCAGAAATATCATCTGTAGTTCCTGGTGTGACTTTGGCTGATCGTACTTCGATCCGAGTCTATGTTGCATACTGAGCTGGGCAAGTCATCCTGTCATGGCTAGAGTTCATCTAAGGACACTTCGCAGTGTGGGTGATCGTGGCTGATGCAACAATAGGGTCTTCGCGGGTGTCACAGACTTGATGCTGTGTGGGGTGATGGCCCCCTCCCGATCACAGGTGGTACTTCCTATGTTTAGGGCGAAGTCATAAGGTAAAAGGGGCCTCCCACATAGTCGTTGTCGAGCATGGCAAAGAAGAAGGACTTAGCAAATATAATAAGATGATGGGAGGAGCACTGAAACTTTTCAGACACTCCCCCCCAATCACTATTAGATCTCGGTTAAATCCATCATCGTTCTTTTGCTCACTTCCCCATCCCAGTTCAGACCCAGCCATATGCAAATCAGTCTTGCCCCTGCTCCTCATGAGAACAGTTCAGCCCAAACTGCCAAGTCAGGTCCTCCCTTGACTGGAAACAAGCCTCCTGGGACTGGCTTCCATCTAGGATCACCAGCATTTTAGCCAGGAATAATAATGCACAGTTGATTCCAAGTTCTCAGAATCTCTTCTTTGCTAAGAAGAATGACATCCTCTGCTTTTTGACGGTTGTTGTAAAGACCGGTAAGAGACTCAGCATTCTCTACATGGTAGGGGGTGATCGTGCATGTCACAGGAGGATGTCTCAGTCTCTATAACATGGGTACTCACAAACTTTCTCTCGGGGGCCAAATTTACAGTTTGGTTTGTGTCCGAGGGCCGCACCGGTGGGGGCGGGGTCAGAGGGGGAGGGGGCAGGGCTAGATCAACAAAAACCTCACCATGAGGTTGATCACAGGTCCCTGCAGCAGACGCCTTCGTCCACTGAGCCACCAGACCTGGCATACACACATCTCTCTCTCTATCGCTCTTTTTGTCTCCCTCTTTATCTCTCTCCCCCTCTCGCTTTCTTTCTCTCTCTTCCTCCCTTCTCTCTCTCTCCTTTTCTCCCTCTCTCCCTCCCTCTCTCCCTGTCTCCCTCTGTCTCACTCACTCTGACATCTCACTCACTCTCACTCTCTCTCACTCACTCTCTATCACTCCCTCCCTCTCTGTCCCTCCCTCTCTCTTCCTCTCCCTCTCTCTCCCTTTCCCTCCCTCTCCCTCCGTCTCCCTTCCTTTCCCTCCCTCTCCCTCTTCGTCTCCCTCCCTTTCCCTCCCTCTCACTCCGTCTCCCTCCCTTTCACTCCCTTTCCCTCCCTCTCACTCCCTCTCACTCCCTCAATCCCGCTCTGTCTCCCTCCCTTTCACTCACTCTCCGTCCCCCTCCCTTTCCTTCCCTCTCACTCCCTATCCATCTCCCTCCCTTCCTTCCCTTTTACTCCCTCTCCGTCTCCCTCCATTTCACTCACTCTCAGTCTCTCTCCCTTTCCCTCCCTCTCACTCCCTATCCGTCTCCCTCCCTTTCCCTCCCTCTCACTCCCTCACTCCTTTTCCCTCTCACTCCCTTTCCCTTTCTCTCTCTCTCACTCCCTCTCCATCTCTGTCTCCCTCCCTCTCACTCCCTCTCCGTCTGCCTCTCTTTCCCTCTCTGTCACTCCCTTTCCGTCTCACTCCCTTTCCCTCATTCCCTCTCACTCCCTTTCCCTCCCTCTCACTCCCTCTCAGTCTCCCTCTCTTTCCCTCCCTCTCTCTCCGTCTCCCTCCCTTTCCCTCCCTCTCACTCCCTTTCCCTCCCTCTCACTCCCTCTCCATCTCCCTCCCTTTCCCTCCCTCTCACTCCCTCTCCGCCTCCCTCTTTCCCTCCTTCTCACTCCCTCTCCGTCTCACTCCCTTTACGTCCCTCTCACTCCCTTTCCCTCCCTCTCACTCCCTTTCCCTCCCTCTAACTCCCTCTCCTTCCCTCCCTCTCCGTCTCACTCCCTTTCCCTCCCTCTCCGTCTCACTCCCTTTCCCTCCCTCTCACACCCTCTCCGTCTCCCTCCCTTTCCTTCCCGCTCACTCCCTCTCCGCCTCCCTCTCACTCTCCCTCCCTCTCACTCCCTCTCTGTCTCCCTTCCTTTCCCTCCCTCTCACTCCCTCTCCATCTCCCTTTCCCTCCCTCTCACTCCCTCTCTGCCCTCATCCCTTTCCCTTCCTCTCACGCCCTCTGTCACCTTCTGTCATTTCACCCTGCCTGTGTGTGCCCGGGCTGAGACAGCTTCCGGGCACACACACACACACAGCCGTCCCGAGCACTTCACAGGTCTTTAAAAGACCATTTGCATGTTAATGAGGCGGTGTTGTATTTCACCTCTTCTTAGGCCTCTGCAGCTTTACTCTGGCTATCGCTAGGATCACCCGGCCCCCACAGAACAGTAGAGTCTCTCACGTTTCTGCAGGCACTCTTTAGAAAAAAATGTAAAACAGGGGTACGATGTCTCAAGGTCCGCGGGCCGCCACTGAAGGCTTGCCGGGACGCTGGAGGCCCGCGGGCCGTACTATGAGTACCCATAATCTATAACATAGTAACTGTGCCACTATTGGCCGAGGGGAATCCCCAGGCAGCAGGGTGAGCACCGGCACTCTTTGCGCCCGCTGCACGGTGTAATGTTTAGTCAATCCCTAAGGGGCCACCACCTCCTGCAACCAATCCTCCAGACAGTGGCCACTGACAAACCCTTAATCTGTTCTGGCAGCCCGACCACTCGGATATTGTTTTATTCGGTCTTCCCCTTCTGATCCTCAATTTGGGCCTCAAGTCACTGGTGTTTGCTTTGGTAACAGGACCCAGATGCTGACGTCCGTTTCCACATGGCGAACTCTACCAGTGATTTTAGTTGGTTAGCTAGCAGTAGTACCAGGTCCACCACTAGAGCATCAATTCTGGTCTCAAGGGTGTCCCTATGGCTGCCAATACTGCATCCAATTTATCAGCAGGGGTGAGGCTGAAGCTGAATGGGTGCTCCCCTCATCATTGTGGCACTGTGCGCACCCCATACTGCCCCAAAAAAGATCCAGGAAAACTGTGACCAGAAAAAGTAGGAAGAAGAGAATCCACCCCCTGTACCAATTAAGGATCGAGCAGCTGGAGACTGGGGTAGCAGGTACTAC
This sequence comes from Lissotriton helveticus, assembly GCF_964261635.1. Taxonomy (NCBI): domain Eukaryota; kingdom Metazoa; phylum Chordata; class Amphibia; order Caudata; family Salamandridae; genus Lissotriton; species Lissotriton helveticus. The sequence goes on along the minus strand of NC_136057.1, from coordinate 636,195,890 downwards.
ACAGGAAAAAATGCCCAAGGAGCGGGCTGAGTGTAGCACACTCAAGGGCTACCAATCCGCAACAGGCCTCTGCAGCCAGGAAATTTGTGGGGGTAAGTACTCCAGAAAAACCCTCCCCCCGAAAACGGCACATGGACCTCCAAGCCAGAACACTGACATCCGGGCGCCAAACTCAGGACTAATGCAGAGGTTAAGGGTCCTAGAGTGCCTGGGTTACATCAACCTAGGGATACTCTAGGAGACGGGAAGATCCATAGCAGCAGTCCACTGCAGCAGGGCAAACTCTGTCAAGCAGCGCTTGTGCTCGTGAGGCAGTTGGGCCGTCTGCCCCCACTAATCAGTCTTCTGGTCCTCCCCTCCAGCGCGTTGAAATCCAACCACCTGTACCTCAAGGTAGTTCCAGGCAGGTAGATCCAGCCCCGTATGGCATGGAGCTGGGTTCAATGCAGAAGTGGCAGGTAAATGTGATGGGCCATCCGCTGGTGTGAAATTCCTCCAACATACGCTGGTGAGACGCTGTATCGCACCGCGCAGCCGCCATCTTTGCCTTTCCAGTCTCCTCAGCAATTGGGGCCTTGGTCAAAAGTGGCCAAGAAGAAGGTCCGGAGCCGTTACCTCTATGTTCCCAGATGTCAGCTCTAGCTCGTCAGGCAAATGTGTGTGGCCCAGGTCAGCAAGCTGCAGCAGGATTATGCCGACAGGTGAGAGAAGAGTCTCGGTGTGCTCAGCTCGCCGTGGGGTTTAGACTCACTTACCATTCCTATGAAACTTATGGATGAAAAAACGTCCAAGGATCTCTCTGAAGAAAAAAGTTAACACTATGATGGGGGGAGTTTTGAGCTATGTAAGCATCCCTAGAGCGCCAAACTGGCAGCAATAAAGAGGGAATGTTTTCTTATAAACTGATAAGGATTGAAAAAACATAACCAATGCATACTGTTACTATATGCTTTCTGGTGGGCCTACATCCCCACCACACAAATACATCTGATTTAATCTTGGGGTACAGTTGAGGAAGAGCTGAGTCTTTTTTGATTTGTAGACCAACTGGTGGACATGAGACAGAGGTTTATTTTCTGTGGCTTTAGGCTTATTTTGGGATCTTTCATGTAGTTATCTGCCGTAACCACTTGTAATAACCTTTGGTTTATTTTTAATAAAAAATATTTGACTATGAATAGACAAAAACAGATCCAGTTTTACTTGTGAAGAGCATCTGCTAAGAAATGACAGGTACCAACTTTCAAAATGAATATTTCACTCTTAAGATGGCTATCGAGTGTCTAACTTTAGCCCTTTAAAGCATTCACACAAGCCACATAATTTTTGTTTTTCAAACGTACAACACATCTTCACAACACGTTTTAATAATTATCTCATTGTACAGATCAGGCATTTATTTGTATGCACGACATTCCTGGTGTAAAGGGACTTTTAAGTCACGTAAAAAGAAATGCTATTTTGAGATTTGGATCCGATCTCTCTGTAGTTTAGTTTTCGCAACCCAAAAAAGTTGTCCTTTAGCAATCAAAAGCATAAAAAAACGTTTCCGGCGACGATCCAGATATAATTTGTGTAAGTTTTAAAATCATTGTCCCAAACCATGAAAAATGAGAATCTAATCAATGCTTGCCATTTAATAAAATGTGTGGTGCTTATTCAATGGGAAAGACCATCTCTAACAATCTTGTGTGAATTTTAGTCAGATGCCCCAGCAATGTACCCATCCTTCATCAGAATTATTCAGTCAATGCTGGCTGCCACTTTGGCAATGCCGCTTCTTTAAAACACTTTTATGCAAATACGTGCCTCAGCAGAATCAAAATTTTGGATTTTTTGTTGAACAAAGAAGTGACAGTTTTGCTCGACCTCTGCTCCAAGCCAATATTTCAGGAGGATCTTATCGCAACTTCTTCTGCAGTAATCATTTTAGTGCAGTGTCAGTTCCTCATGAATCGTCGGAGTCCTCTTCTTGCTGATTTCTTTTCTGTCAAGGAAAGGTTAACTGTTAAAGGAGTTGCTAAACACAATGCACATAAACTTCATCATCCTGCACACAAGCATGCAAAAATCGGTAACGTCTATTCCCAATCTTACGTCACGGGTTATCAATTGTTAAAGAAAGTAACAAATGTTACCTCCCTGGAGTTAGTATTTTATGTATCCCGATAGGATGAGCGTCAGGTCTTACGGGTGCATATTAAGGCTTTTCGTTTACATGGCTGATGTAAATAAATAGTAATAGCGAGGGGCAGAACTTTAGCAACTTGGCTGTTGACTGCTCCTGGGTGGCTCTTCTGTGAGAATTAGAGTGCTGCTGCTTCTTTTTGTGGCCATGTACTTTTTTCCTCTTCATAATGTTGGTGAGGCAGCGGAACAAAAGGGGGACTTTGATCTTATCTAGCCACAGAACGAGATCTAGAGCGCCAACTACTTCTGCGCTCGTCTTTAGCCCTAGCCATATTAGATTTGGTCGCTCACTCCGTTACTGCCTTTGGATTTATCTTCAGGCATTTGTCTATCATATCTTCAAGAGGGTATGTACCCCGACTTTTAAGGGGGTGACTTGATCATCTGCACTGCATCAAATTTCTTTCCTCACGAGGTAAAGGGAGAAATTGTGGACCTGGAAAAACGGACTCGCAATCTGGACCCAGAAAAAAAATGCAACAGATGTGGAGGTGGCTGCTTTACAGCTCCAGTGACGTCACAACTCCACTTCCAGTGCAGAGATGGAGCCAGAGCCCTCTCCCGGCACCCGAGAGCTATGACAAAAGTGTATAGATCCAGGCTGCACCTGGGATCTTCAAAGGTGAGAAATCTGCAGATAGAAGTAGTCATCAGGAACCACAAGGATAACAAAAGAGGCAGACTAGAAATCGTCAGTCGTGGAAAAGGACCAATGAGCTCAGAAATCTCTTCAGATTCACCCTACTGTCCTGCTCCACTTCAAAGCTCTCTATAGTGCCCTTTGCAGCTTCCTCCGTCCTACATCTTTTACTTTGACCTAGAGTTTTAAAAAAATATATGTTTACGTTTAATTCATATTTACCCATCAAACGGACTTTTCGTTCTTGCAAGACTGAAAGAAAAAGCCCCTCACCTTCTATAACAATCTTTCAGGTGGATACTCTATCTACCTGCAAATCTGGCACCTGCTGAATAATCTGGAAGCTTCAAAGCTGTGTGATGCCGGTAGGGGACTCTGGCTCAATACTTGGCACCAGAAGCAATGTCTGGTGACGTCAAACCCGTAAACCGCCCACCCTGATGCAACAACACCAGTTGACATCTATTTTTTTCGCCTTTGAGGTGAAAAAATGGAGCAATATCGATCAGCTACAGTATAATGCATAACCCTAATTAGAACCTTATTAACACTGTCCCTGTACATCCATTAATCAGACCGGGAGGTGGGTGGGATCGGTGAAGAAACTGTGGGTAGGCTGAAGCTCCAGAAAGATTGTTACCTAAAGTAACTTTTTCTTTTGATGGATACTTCCACCGGCAGATTCCTCAACTCCTGAACAGATTCCCAAGCAATACCTTCTGGGTGGTGAGGGGGAGGGGGCTGATGAATAGTCAGTTAAGGAAATCTTACAGAACAGATCTGGCAAAGTGTCCATCTCTATGCACATCGGAGTCCAAACTGTAGTGTTTCTCAAAGGTGTGCAAGGGTGCCCACATTGCCACCTTACAGATATCTGCGATGGGAACACCTCTTGCAAGGCCCCTGGTAGAATGGGCCCTGTTTCACTCAGGTGGTACCTTTTTGGCAAGAGCATAGCACATTTTGATCCACACAATCCAGAGGGACAATGTCTGCTTTTGAACTGTTTTGCCCTTTCTATTTCCACAATAACAAAAAAAGAGCTGCTTGTCCTTACTGCAGTCAATATAAAAAATAAACAGCCACCTAGGATCCAGATGATGCAGCTACTCCTCCTTCATGGGATGAGGTGCAGGACAGAACAATGAAAGGGTGATGGAATGACCCAGGTGGAAAAGAGTAACCACCTTGGGAAAAAGGATGCAAATGGTTTGTAGCTCACTGACCCATCTTGGCGAATGCCAACCAAAAATACTGTCTTAATAGTCAATGAGATTCAGGTTCCACTACTACAAATTATTGAACCCCTTAAGGAACCTCATCACAATAGAGGATTTGAACAGGGAAGATAGAGGAATGGCGACAATGCCTCTAAATAAACCTTTTTTTATGAAGAAAGAAATGCCGACCCTGCAGTTTTTGATGGCTATTTTAATTCAAGCAACAAACCAAATCTTTGTTATGATTTGTATGGTCTGATTTATTTAAACCATTTACTTTTTATATAAATCTCATTAATTTAAGGCATTAATTGCATGAGAAAAACACTACGTGCATACAATAAAACATATACAAAAAACATTTAGCTCAAAAACATTTGACAAAGAATATTTGACAAAAGAACATGTGACAAAGTAACATACAATCATTTAGTGTACATAAATATGTGAATACAATAATACGAGAAGCGTCAATCGTTATATGATATTTAGTAAAAACTTAATTATAAGAATAAAGCTGTTCGCAGTAAGGACCAAGAGACAAAATAAATTGTAACAAATACAAATTTTTCAATTGTCTGATTAATAAACAGATCACTTAAATCCTTTCTGCTATTGCCGACGCGTTTCGAACTTGCTCTGTCATTTGACAAGTTCTCATCAGGGCTTTCTCGTTTTAGTCCTATGAAAATTATGTACAAAGAAAATGAGTGAGATATTATGTTCCTCATTTTCATCCCCTATGTAAATTGCCCTCTACCACAACTTATTCGAAAATATGTACCTTTATTTTCAAGTTGGCAGCAGGTTTCCAAATGTTCAAGAGATCTTATTCAGTCAATGTTGGGCGTTTTCTAAAAAATTACAACAATCCCAATTACAAAATTGTAATGGCTCGAAACAGCCCATGCCTAGGATGCCTGGGAGCACTCTTGGAAATTACCTTAGAGCCGGTGGTCTGCACCTTTATTTGGAATGTGTTCAAATCAGCCGTGCGCTGGACAAAAATCTACTCCCAACCGCCAGCCGGCGGTGGCCACGTCTTTTTGCTCCTACAAAAAGGTTTAGAGTGACTCGACTATTCAAATAGGTGTACAAGAAGGCGGTCAAAACGGGGAGCAATGCCAAGTGCCTACCTTATTCTTGGCGCTCGGATTATTTTCTTTCAGTTCCCCTGTTAATCGGACCTTTAGCCGGTTTCAGTTCGATTTTCTTATTCTGAAGTGACAAGCACAATCAATGAGGGCCCGCTACTCTATAATGCGAGGCGTTACTTAGTGTTACCTGTCTTGGCGCTTACCTAAGTATTGTAGATCTTGAGGTATAACTCGCTCCCAAGTGCACTCCACACCAATTCGAAGAGTCACTCGGCAGACTGGGTCGCCATCTTAAAAAGGGACACGTGATCGATTGGTCGTGTCACATGACTACCCAGGCTTTGTGGGAATTGTAGTCTCGCTTTGCATTCTAGTATTTTCATAAACGAATGCCTGCTTGAAAGATTGCACGTGAGCACTGTGTATTATATCAAGCGGTTTATAGTCGTGAAATTTCAGACATCGAGTTCAGTCCAGTTTGTAAACTGTTGAAGCGCAATATTAGGTACGCTTCTTTCCTCAATAAGACATCATCCACATCTTTAGCATGTTGGGCTTGAGTCACTGTGTAAAGGACCGTCCACGTGAAGTCTGTTTCAGTGTGTCCACTGTCAACAAAATGTTGCACCATTGGAGCGGTTAACACTTTTGTTTTTATTCGTGACCTGTGCTGTGTTATGCGAGTGTTGACCTGCTGGTTGGTCTTTCCTATATACAATTTTCCGCATCCGCAGATAATTGCGTACACGACATTTCGTGTTTTGCAGTTTGAGAACCCTTGGTTCTTCCACCTAACATTTTTGTGTATGAATTCACTACCCTCGATTGTTGTGTCACAAGAGACACAGTTGCCACATCTGTGGTGTCCCTCAATCGGCTTGAATCCCCACATTGACAATAAGTCATGTTTAGGTTTTTCAATAGTGACATCAGCACGCACCAATTGCTGTCCAATACTGCGGTTTTTTTTATATGCAAAAATCGGTCTAGGAAAGGGGCATTCTAGTCCCTCCAACAGATGCCAATTTTTAAGTATGGTCTGTCTGATTTTATGGGTATGAGGACCAAATGTTGTGACACAAACCAATTTTTCCATTTCAGACTTCACTTTACTTTGTAATAGGCATTCCCTCGGGGTGTAGCGTGCTCTTTTGAAAGCATGTTTTAACAGCTTCCTAGGGTAATATGTGGATTTTTTCCTAAAGCCCTTCATCTGTAATGTGACATCATACCTGAAAGATACCACCGATTTCCTGAATAAAATAGAGGGTCTAGAATTCAATCCACTTGAGGAAATAATGGTCACTATGGACGTCACGTCCCTCTATACGCAAATCCCGCAAGGCTGAACTAACCTTGAAAAAGAACTATTTCTGCTTTAATGGCGAGTTCTTTTTCCAAATTAAGGGGACAGCCATGGGATGTCCCTATGCGCCGGAGAGGGCCATATTGTTTATGGCACAGTATGAAGAGAAATTTGTGGCAAATAATAACCCCTACAAGAAATGTATAAAACAATGGCTAAGATACATTGATGACGTGTGGCTCCTGTGGCAGGGGAGCCAGACCGAATTGATGGAATTTCATCAATGGTTAAACAACAAACATGGTGACATTAAATTCTCTATGGAACAAAGTAACACGAAAATGACATTCTTAGATGTGGAAGTTAGCTGCATTGACGGTCTTCTGAAGTCATCTCTTTTCAGAAAAAAGACGGACAAAAATACTATTCTCCATCACAGTAGTGCGCATCCACGCAATTTAAAAACAAATCTACCTTACGGGCAGTTACTTCGCATCAGGAGGAACTGCTCCGAGGTAGCAGACTATGACTTACACGGAGAAATGTTTTGTGAGGAAATGAAAAGCAGAGGTTACCCTAGGAAGCTGTTAAAACATGCTTTCAAAAGAGCACGCTACACCCCGAGGGAATGCCTATTACAAAGTAAAGTGAAGCCTGAAATGGAAAAATTGGTTTGTGTCACAACATTTGGTCCTCATACCCATAAATTCAGACAGACCATACTTAAAAATTGGCATCTGTTGGAGGGACTAGAATGCCCCTTTCCTAGACCGATTTTTGCATATAAAAAAAACCGCAGTATTGGACAGCAATTGGTGCGTGCTGATGTCACTATTGAAAAACCTAAACATGACTTATTGTCAATGTGGGGATTCAAGCCGATTGAGGGACACCACAGATGTGGCAACTTTGTCTCTTGTGACACAACAATCGAGGGTAGTGAATTCATACACAAAAATGTTAGGTGGAAGAACCAAGGGTTCTCAAACTGCAAAACACGAAATGTCGTGTACGCAATTATCTGCGGATGCGGAAAATTGTATATAGGAAAGACCAACCAGCAGGTCAACACTCGCATAACACAGCACAGGTCACGAATAAAAACAAAAGTGTTAACCGCTCCAATGGTGCAACATTTTGTTGACAGTGGACACACTGAAACAGACTTCACGTGGACGGTCCTTTACACAGTGACTCAAGCCTAACATGCTAAAGATGTGGATGATGTCTTATTGAGGAAAGAAGCGTACCTAATATTGCGCTTCAACAGTTTACAAACTGGACTGAACTCGATGTCTGAAATTTCACGACTATAAACCACTTGATATAATACACAGTGCTCACGTGCAATCTTTCAAGCAGGCATTCGTTTATGAAAATACTAGAATGCAAAGCGAGACTACAATTCCCACAAAGCCTGGGTAGTCATGTGACACGACCAATCGATCACGTGTCCCTTTTTAAGATGGCGACCCAGTCTGCCGAGTGACTCTTCGAATTGGTGTGGAGTGCACTTGGGAGCGAGTTATACCTCAAGATCTACAATACTTAGGTAAGCGCCAAGACAGGTAACACTAAGTAACGCCTCGCATTATAGAGTAGCGGGCCCTCATTGATTGTGCTTGTCACTTCAGAATAAGAAAATCGAACTGAAACCGACTAAAGGTCCGATTAACAGGGGAACTGAAAGAAAATAATCCGAGCGCCAAGAATAAGGTAGGCACTTGGCATTGCTCCCCGTTTTGACCGCCTTCTTGTACACCTATTTGAATAGTCGAGTCACTCTAAACCTTTTTGTAGGAGCAAAAAGACGTGGCCACCGCCGGCTGGCGGTTGGGAGTAGATTTTTGTCCAGCGCACGGCTGATTTGAACACATTCCAAATAAAGGTGCAGACCACCGGCTCTAAGGTAATTTCCAAGAGTGCTCCCAGGCATCCTAGGCATGGGCTGTTTCGACCATTACAATTTTGTAATTGGGATTGTTGTAATTTTTTAGAAAACGCCCAACATTGACTGAATAAGATCTCTTGAACATTTGGAAACCCGCTGCCAACTTGAAAATAAAGGTACATATTTTCGAATAAGTTGTGGTAGAGGGCAATTTACATAGGGGATGAAAATGAGGAACATAATATCTCACTCATTTTCTTTGTACATAATTTTCATAGGACTAAAACGAGAAAGCCCTGATGAGAACTTGTCAAATGACAGAGCAAGTTCGAAACGCGTCGGCAATAGCAGAAAGGATTTAAGTGATCTGTTTATTAATCAGACAATTGAAAAATTTGTATTTGTTACAATTTATTTTGTCTCTTGGTCCTTACTGCGAACAGCTTTATTCTTATAATTAAGTTTTTGCTAAATATCATATAACGATTGACGCTTCTCGTATTATTGTATTCACATATTTATGTACACTAAATGATTGTATGTTACTTTGTCACATGTTCTTTTGTCAAATATTCTTTGTCAAATGTTTTTGAGCTAAATGTTTTTTTGTATATGTTTTATTGTATGCACGTAGTGTTTTTCTCATGCAATTAATGCCTTAAATTAATGAGATTTATATAAAAAGTAAATGGTTTAAATAAATCAGACCATACAAATCATAACAAAGATTTGGTTTGTTGCTTGAATTAAAATAGCCATCAAAAACTGCAGGGTCGGCATTTCTTTCTTCATAAATTATTCTATGGTCCAGCTTACCCTGTGTCCCGGGACCTAACTCCTCAGTTTTCGTAAATTCTAAATAAACCTTGACAGTGCCCACCGCACACCATCTCCGAGCAAGAGAACAAGTGAATTGGAAGACGTCTGACAACAGGGCCTGCAAGGGATCAACATTGTTGTCTGCATGCCACAAGACAAAGCTGTTCAATCTCCTAGAATATACAGATTTTGTGGTAGGGCGGCGAGCAGACAAGATGATGTCTACCACCTCCAGAGGCAGCAGCAAGGAGCTTAGGTTTCCCCACTCAAGCTAAAGGCATATAAGTGGAGGCTCTGAAGTTTAGGGTGCACAGTATCCCTCTCGACTGGGAGAGCAGATCTGCCCATAAAGGAAGTTGAAGGTGTGATATAGGGAGAGGTTCAAAAGGTCTGCGTACCACATCCTTCTCAGCCAACCTGGGACGAAAACAATGACTTATGCCCAGTCTTGGAAAGTCTTACTCAGAACCCGTAGAATCAAGGGTATGTGTGTAAATGTTTAGTGAAGCACAAAGTACCACCTAAAATGCCCCCAAGGCTTCCCTAAACAGATACTAGAGGTCTGGCAATTAACATTTTCCGATGGGATGAACAAGTCCAGCTGCAAAGTGCCCCATAGGGCAAAAATATGCAGGGATACTTCTGTAATAAGATGCCACTCGTGATTGGCAAGATAGAGTCGGCTCAGGTTGTTGGGTCTGACATGCAGCAACCCAAGACAGCCCCAACGGCTCCTGATGGAGGAGTTGGGACCCTACTTTCTCTTGCTTGTTCACATACTGTTATGGACTCAAAGTCAAGTAATATCTGCCTATGTAATTAGCGTGCTGATGCACAGGAGCAGGTAAAGGCATACACCAGGAAAGAACATACACACAAGGTAAAGCACAAGAACAGGATGGAGAAGGCAAAGGAACAGTAATGAGAGAAAACGGGGAACTGAATCAAGAATGGAAAAACACAATAGTTTACCACTAGAAACAATGCTACTGATGTTGAGGTGGTTGGTTGCTTTACAGCTCCAGTGACGTCACCACAAGTCCACCACCAGCTCAGAGATGGAGCTAGAGCCAGAACTTCTCACAGTCAATGTTTCTGTACAGATTACTCTTACAAATAGTCACCGTGCAAACCCCAGAGAATAGAGGCAGCTGTGATCCTGTATCTGAACCCTAGGGCACAAACAAGTATTGTACTTACATACACATGACAATCCCTAATGTGTCTGGTAGGAGACATAGTGGCAATTCCTAAACAAAATTGACATGTTACACTGTCACAGTTAAGGACTAACTATAACATACGACAAAGTATGGTGAAGGAATTGCCTCCCGGATTCCAGGAGCCAACCCTGCCCAAAAAGAATAAAGTTATACACAGGTGAGGCAAAATAGCACACTTACCAGACACACAAGGCCAAGAGGAGTACACAGAGCAAGTACTTGAAAGGAAATCTAAGAGCTGTAGCAAATAGCCAGGAGCAGGGCATTCAAGAAAAAACTAAGGAAAGAAACCAGGCAAGTCAATCACAAGGATTCTAGGAATTGTCGAAAGCAAGAAATTGGAACGTTAAGGGAAATAGAGACTGCAAGAGACATACAGAGAAAGGAAACATAAGCGAGGGGCAAATTTTAGGAGACTGGGGACAAAATACAAGAGCTATGGAACAATCCCAGGGGCTGCTTATGACTGTAGACAAAAGCCAGAAAAGGGAGTAAGGAAAAAGCAAAGCAACGCTGGGAGAACTTTCCAGCAAGCACAACAGGAACAGGAACATAGGCTGTGGCAAAAGCAATTCAGAAATTGGTTGGGGAAACAGACAAAAAGAGTTCTGAAACATGGAGGTTGAAACTTCAATGCAAGAAGGAGGAGCTTCAGGCACTGGCATTTTATAAGCTGTTCCAGACTGAAGCACACCCAGGGCAGAGTCACGACTGGGCTGTACAACACTAGTTACATGTGAGGGCAATTCCCACTTAAGTCCTGGAAGAAATAATCCAGTGCTGAGGAACAACAGGACTACTCTAACTGGAAGTATTGCAGGGTCTCTATGAATACTAGTCTGTGTATTATGGGAAAAGTAGTCCATAGAAGCAAACATGTTTTCAATGAGTCCACAGGTGAAATGGGAAGCAGGCAGAAGTAATACAGGGACCCTGGATCACATTGCACAGGCCACCAAGTTGGCAATATCCAGTCCCCATTTAATAATCATAGCCACCCTAAAGACCTCCAAAAATGGGTCTTAAGGAAATCCAGAACATGAGGGACAACTAGCTGGATCATTCCCCGCAAGCCATGTTAATAACTGGCCAAGAGGCACCTGGCATTTAGAGATTTTAATGTCATACTTACAGTAGAAAAGATTTTCTGGCCCCAAGCCTCTAGGAGCATTGACTCTGTCTGTAGGGGTGGTTGGGAGGTTCCTCGACACCTTCCCTTAAGTACAAGCTGCCTGGATCACCAAGCTTTCTGGAGAAGTGTGTGCAGACAAGAAGAGGGGTTCCCCAGGACAAGGACAATAATGTCTTACCAGTGTCCTATTCACTGCCGGGAAAGGAGTGAGTTGCTCTCATGTAGCAAGTACTGGATCTAGCAGAGCATTACTGAAGGGGACAACGGTTCAGAACACATGGAATAAGCTGAAGCCCTGGTCCAGCTTCGCAGCGGGTTCCGAAGGTGTACGTGGTTTAGTGACTGCTCCAAATTGGTGCTAAAAACGTTTTTCATAAGATACACTTCTGAGCAGTATCTCTACTCCTTCAACACTCTCTGGGCCACTCTTCTAGATCTGTGACCCTCCGTGAGGAGCACTAGCTCAGAGTCTGTAGGAGCCAGAGGTGCTAAGCTCGGTTCTGTTAAGGTCTAAGAAGGTGGGGCGGCATCAGCGCCGGACTTGGAGGTGGAGCCATTTGCAGTGCGACGGGCGACGTCACATATTTTTGGATTGGCATAAAGAGGTGAGCTCTGGGGAGGCCGAATGGCGCTGACCCGAACCTCATGAACATGGACATGCAAAACAATCCCATAGGGCCCAGAGACATGCCGGAAGTGATCACCCTCTTGGGGAAGATGGCGGATATGGTGTTAAGGAATGTCGCCGGGTCTGAGCCCAAAGCTAGGAAGTCGGGGGACAGCTGCACGGGTGCTGAACGTCACTCAGGCTGGTCCAAGAGTGCCCGCCAGTGGCACCAATTTAGAAGGCTCCAGAGGCCCCAACGTCGGCTCAGAAGAAGATCCTTTGGGAGTAGTTGGGGAGAGGGGCATCTGAGTGACTTACCACTTTAGAAGTGCTTTTTGTGGTTCTTATGTTTCCATCACATGCTCTAGGAGTGCAAAGTAGAGGACAATGAGCAGGATCTGGAATGAGGCAGACTTCATTTGTCATCACAAACCCACACCCTACAACATTGTACTTCCCTCTCCTTAATTGCACAAGTGTATACTGAGCCGAAACTCACATGACTTGGAGTAATGTTCTGATCCCATGCACCACAGGCAAATAGATTGAAGGTGGGTGATGGACTTGCATCTCTTGTAATTCCTTTAGGGCTTAAAGCCTGAACACTTTGAGGGAGACATCCTAGTACTATACTTTATTTTCTATTTCTGTATATAATGTAGAGAGCTGAAGTGGCGAAAACTGTCAGAGAGCGAGCTCTGGATCTGCGTCGAAAGCACGGAAAAAGGGAGCGCTATATGGCTTCAGTGACATCCCAGGGCATCACTTGCAAGGCTGACACAAAACCAGCGTCCCTACCAAAGAGCTTTGAAACTTCTGGAGTCAGTCAGAGGCCTGGGATAATTCAACAGGTGGGGAATCTGCAGGTAGAAGTATCCATGAGAACATTAAAAAAAACAAGAATCATGACAGCAATGAACACACTTTGTTAAGAGCCTCTCTTACCAGTTTCAGGAAGTCAAGCAGCTTGTGAGCATCTTCTCCAGTGGAAAGATCAACAAAGTCCTTGGGTAGTCGGTAACTCAGGTATGGACTTGGCTGTACTGTGACTTCACTGGTTGTGCAACGCAATGCAGGACAATCCTTTAGTGAAACAAACATATTTCTATTGCAAAACCGATTCTATGCTACACCTTTGAAGATGCTTTACAATCAAATCATTGAACATAACCTAACCTGGAATTCAAAACATGGATTTGCCTCTACTAGTTGAAAAACAAAATGTGAGAGAACTCTGTGGAAAAAGTTTACTTAAAACTCTGAGACTGCCATACATAGATTTGTTTATTTAGTAAACTACAGCAGTAGGTATACTGCTACCGCAGGGCAATAATTCTCTGTGGGTCCATATCATTAAGTCCATTTCTATTCAGGGGCAGCACTAAGAAACACTAAAAAAGATTACATTAAATGAATAGGTAGAACAAGTCAATTCAATAAAACTTTTTTCGATTTGAGAACAAACCATAAAAGCTTATATAAAACAAAATATATATGAAATATCACTCACAGATACAATTCAGTACATTAGATCAGGCATTGGGAGGTTGTTACATGAATGCTACAGCCCTGTTAGATCAAACATTGCGTGGCCAATGACCCAAAAACCCTTCCGATCTTCTTTAGTCACCCCTGGTTTTCCTTAATTTAACAGCGACTCAATAAATTAGCCACACAAAATAGGGTATATACATCAGAAAAAAGCTTTAAAAACCTCAAGGCTACTCGCGCCTGTCTAAAACCAGCTCGATTTAATAAATCCTTTAAAAACTTTTTCCTAGGAAATGCATAGTACGGGCAGAGAAGAACTAGGTGAAGGATATCCTGTGGAGACCTATTGTCGCAGCCACAGTGCCCTCTCGCTTCGATATTTTTAACAAAACCTGCCGGTACCGCTAGTAAGTGATGGAAAAAATCTAATCTAAAACGGGTAATTAAAAATCTATATTGTGGGTTCTTCATTAAAGTTAAAAAAGGTTCATTTCCCAGGGTTGTCTTTAGTAGTGTATGGGTTCTCACTGTAGGTTTAGCAAGTTCAATAGCCTCTCGATGTGCCATGGTGAACCTTAGATGTAGGGCTTTAATCTCAACCCTGTCCTTTGATCTTATTGATTCTGGTGTATTGAACAGGTCTGCCCAGGCTTAACTTGATGAGACTCCTTTACATATTTTATCCAGGGAATTCTCATTGAATGGTCCAAGGATAAACTCTCCTGGAGTACCATCCTTGTGAAACCTGCCTCTATGTGTGTCCAGCATTTGAGCCAACATAAGAGGGGCTTGACTACTATCTGGTCAGATATATATTTTACCCCCAATTCTTCATAGACAGAAAATACCGGGATTCTTTGAGGGACCTTCAATAAACCCCTTGAGTAATTATTTTCTTCTCTTTGTAAGTCATTAGTCGTAATAAAACCCCAGACCTCAATTATAACACCTTGACACAACAGACTGAATTATAGGTCTTAAGAATCCTATCCAGAGTCCAACATCCTAACCGGTGTGCAAAGTTTGTTATAGAGCCTGTAGACTTTTTCAGGGCCAAACACTTCTCCTTTAATAAATGTTTAAAATTCAAATGACCATCTAAGAGCATTCCCAGGTATGCGAATGCTGGAACTTTACCCAGAACGTGTGAACCTATGACATATTGGTATGAGTTTTTGGCATTTTTCCCCGTCTCCGCACGTATGATTTTGTTAGGTTAGGGGACATATCCAAATTTTCCATAAACTCTACAAAACCATCAATTAAAAGCTGTAGACCATGTGGGGTGCGAGCAAGGAGCACCGCATCATCTGTGTAAAGCAGGACAGGGACCGCTTCTTCCCCTATTCTGGGAAAGTCTGCCTTGATTTCACGTAGTGTGGCATCTAGGCCATTAATATATAAGGTGAACAGAAATGGCGCTAGTATACAGCCTTGTCTTACCCCACTCAAGCAATTAAAATACTCCGTCACCTTCCCCTCCTGCGTATATCGTACTGCTGTTGTGGTATTACTATGGAGCATTTGCAGGATATTTATTAATCCCAGGTCTACTCCAAGTTCACCCAATATTGCCCACAGCTTACTACGATTCACGCGATCGAACGCCGCTGTGAGGTCCATAAAGGCTAAATATAGTGCCCCCTCCTTAACTAGTGTATATTTGGCAATAATGAAATATAGGTTAAGGCATTGATCTACAGTAGATTTGCCCGGGCAAAACCCATATTGTACGTCTGTAATAATTTGTTAATCCTCCGCCCATTCCATCAGCCTGTTTAAAATAGCGCGACCCAACACCTTCGCTGAAACGTCGATCAAAGAGATGGGTCTATAACAATGCGGACTATCCCTATACCCTTTTTAAAATATGGGAACAATCATTGCGGATGACCAGGAAGCTGGCATAGCTGAGCTTATAGCAGCATTTAGAACCCTGGTTAATAAGGGCACCCAGACGTCCGAGTTAGGAAGAAAAAGATCTGGGGGGATCCCATCTGGCCCTGGTGCTTTATTCCTTGTTAGCCCTCAATTCCTGCATTTACTTCGTCCACCGAGAAGGTAACAGGGTTAAGTCTTGGTACTACTTGTACTAACTGCGGTTCACTCTGACTGAAGTGGAAGTTCTACAGTCCTTAAAATTGCTGCTTCCATGTTTCTGGAAAATTACTGGAAAATTTTGGAAGAGCATGACTGCTTTCTCTGGGAGGCCAGGTTAAAATGTAGCAATTTCAAGGTCTTGCACCTCTGGAACGGGACATCGGAACAACTGTGTTGGGCGCAAATGTCAGGAAACCCCTAGTGCTGGAGGTTTGGCTCATCAGGCCATGACATTGTACATGTTCTGTGGAACTGTACGGTGCTTTCGCACTACTGGGGCTCTTTTTTGGGAGGCCATGACTACACACCTGGCGATGGCTCCACACCTGACGGTCAGTCTAGTTTTGCTTCACGGCATGTCCATATTCCCGGACTTAAGTCATGGCGAACAGTGGCTGGCTACAGCTCTGGCAGTGGCAAAGGTGAAAATCTGCGCCACTGGAAATCAGCTACGCTGTCATCTCATGATACATGCCTCACTGACAGGCATATAAATAAATGAAGGGCGTGAGGAGCACTCCGTATTTTATCAAGTTTTTCAATTTTTTTCAATTTTTACCAACGGTGCTGCGATTGATCAGGGTAGTCAGTCCTGTGGTGTCTGAATAGGTTATGATGGGTTGTTGGACCCACCCAATCGTGCACTGTTCACGTGGTGCTCCGCACCTTAATTACTCATAAAACTTTTGCTATTGTGGTATTATTATTCTTTAATTTCTGTTTGTAATTTTGATTATTGTATCTTTTATGTCAATAAATGTGCTCATATGTTATTTACAATCTTCATAACACAAGCATATGATTCATTTCCTTAATCACATTGACATTAATGCTTTTTACAAATTCAACATTTTACAATACTTTGGCATTGCTTAAATTTATCCACTTCATGTACATTAATTTACAAGTGAGCCCAATGCATTTCGGCACCTCTACAGTGCCTTCGTCAGGGGCAGCTCTTATATGCCAAAGGTTCTCTCCGTAATTAAGTGGATACATTTTAATTTTAAATTAGTTTTAATGGCGACCGCAGACAACGGGGGAAACCGAACGACATCAACGTGAGCAGGAAATTAATTACGGAGAGAACCTTTGGCATATCAGATCATTATTAATGGTGAAGACAAGAGAGAACTGAACACGCTCATCAGCGTTCCATTTTGAATAATAGAGTGAGGCGAACACATTCGTATATCTACCACTACTGATATAAGAGCCGCCCCTGACGAAGGCACTGTAGAGGTGCCGAAATGCATTGGGCTCACTTGTAAATTTATGTACATGAAGTGGATAAATTTAAGCAATGCCAAAGTATTGTAAAATGTTGAATTTGTAAAAAGCATTAATGTCAATGTGATTAAGGAAATGAATCATATGCTTGTGTTATGAAGATTGTAAATAACATATGAGCACATTTATTGACATAAAAGATACAATAATCAAAATTACAAACAGAAATTAAAGAATAATAATACCACAATAGCAAAAGTTTTATGAGTAATTAAGGTGGGGAGCACCACGTGAACAGTGCACGATTGGGTGGGTCCAACAACCCATCATAACCTATTCACTGACAGGCATGACATGGCTACTTATGAGTGACTTATTTATAAGCTTCATGATCAACTACAGAAGTCTGAGAAGGTCTGGGGTCCTTCCCTATGTGGATAACTATGGGCGTTGTCAATACTCGGCCTTGTTCCGTCCTTTGCACCCGTCCCTTGGCTGCTCTGCGGTGGGTGGCGGCTTCATGGGAAGCAGCCCGGGGGTCTGGCACTAGGACTTATCTGTCCCCTTCCCTTGTGCCAAACTCTGGTCCTACCCCTCGCCCTTCCTCTTGGTTCGCCCTGGGGACCTTCTGGTCCACATCGCCTCTGTTAGGAGGGGGTTGGTAATGCGTTGTGTGTTATTTTTCGTGTTTTCATTGTCTTTTCAGATACTTTCATTCACGCAATGTATTGGATTTGCCTGATCTGCGATTTCTGCATCACTGGTACATAACGCTGTATCTCAAAATGTTATGCCCATTTTTATAAAGAATTAAGATACCGTTTTTGTTGTTGTTTTTTTTTTACACAAGAACATGGATAATCTGCGCAGAGCAGTCGCAAACTTCTGTCCGTATTGGGGCCTTGCATTGTTGTCTGTCACTTTTTCCACAGAAACCATGCTGTTCCTATTTTCAAGGTAAGTAGTAAGGCAAATGGAAGAATAATAATGACAAATAAAAAGTACAGTAGGAAGCAGGTTTACCACAAAAGGAAAAAGTCTCTTACCAATCTGATAAGCAAGCTCCTAAACAGGCTACCACTTTTCTTCTGAGACAAACGCATCTATCCAGTGGTGGCGATTTGGCACAAAATTACAGGCTTTCCATATCAGGCGTCGTAAGAACCAAAACAAAATCTGCATTCGGTAACCATTCAGAAAATCTCCATAAAGCAATTTAGTCAAATTAAAAAGTAATTTTTGATTAAAATAAAACCAAAACAATAATTGATCTTTCATTTCAAGAAGCAACAGTTACCCATTCTCCTTCTGAAAACGCAGAACAGTTTCTAGCTCCAGTCTCGTGTTTACACCTTAAGAGAGGCCAGTAAAGCAGGGACATAACTTTGTGTAGGTTGACAGAGTTTTGCAAACTTGAGAGTTACTTCAGGGAGTCCCCATTTTGAGCGTGTAAGAGGAGGCAGAGTCGTTGATCCCTCTGCATCCTCAACAAGGACAATAAATGCATCCACACCTTCTTTAATTACAGTTACTTTCAGGTGGGAATTAAACACCTCCACGTACGCACTCTCTCAGGACACCAGCATATATTAAGTGGGCATCGATTTCACCACTAATTACCAAATCTAGACTCTTCGGAACCCAGTGCAAACCTGTTCTAACTGAGCTGCTCCACTTGAGTTGTTTTCTTGCATACTTAGTTATCAGAGTTAAAACCAGAGGTGAGCTTCACGGATCCTTTTAAGAATATGGTAGAGTCCTTGTCTTAGGCGGCATTACCCCTCTCACAAAGTACCAACTGTCTCTTTTTTGCTTTTAAGTTCTGTACTACACATGATTGTGATCTGGTTGTCTTCTTGATGTATACAGACTTTCAGGACTGTTCTGTCTTTTGAGAAAAACACAAAGATCTTAGATCTAGTGGCAATAGTAAGTCATACATATTTATTTTATTTATTTATTTATTTATTTATTTGCGGGTTTGTATCGCGCTAGGATCACGTCCCGGAGGAGTATCTCCGCGCCTTTGGCAGTCTTATTGCAAATAAACAGTGCTGGCAGTGTGACATATTAGTTTTGAAATAAAAAGGTTTTTAACTGTCTCCTGAAGGGGAGGTGCTCCTTACAGAGTCTCAAGGAGAGTGGGAGGGTATTCCACAACGTTGGACCCGCAATGGAAAGTGCTCTATCGCCTTTTTTGTTCTGGGTACCTGCAGCAGAACCTGTTCACTAGATCTCAGGGATCGCGGGGGTACATAGAAAGATAATTTATTGGACAAGTATATGGGCCCTTTCCTCTGGAGACACTTGTGTATAATACAACAGGCCTTGAACTTCACCCTCTGTTTGATGGAAAGCCAATGCAGAGTGGTCAAGAGGGGTTTAGAGGGGGTTCGGGAGGGCTGAACAAGGCGAGCCGCGGTGTTTTGGACTACCTGTAATCTAGAGATTACTCCTTCATTAGCTGAAAGAAGCAACCCATTGCAGTAGTCTAAGCGACTCAACACTAAGGCCTGTACTAGGGTTTTTCTGGTTGAATCAGGAAGCAGAGGGAATACTTTCCGCAACATCCCAATAATGTGGAAGCAAGACCCCACCACTTGATTGGCATGTTGCTTGAGGGAAAGTTCCTGGTCCAGGCGAACACCGAGGTTCTTAACCACCAGCTTGGGCTCAGGGACTGGGCCAAGATCCTGCGGCCACCAGTCGGGGGACCACAGGAGTTTGGCTTTACCGAACAGCATCACCTCCGTCTTTGCAACATTCCATTGTAGGAGGTTCGATGCCATCCAGTGGGCCACTGCCTTAATCCCCTGGGAAAAGGAATTCCTGACCTCAACCGTGAGGGATTTAAAAGGAAAGAGGAGTTGGGTATCATCCGCATATGACACAGGGATAAACCCATGGGATCTCATGATGTTCGCTAGGGGGGCCACATAGATGTTAAAAAAGGGTAGGGCTCAAACAAGAGCCCTGTGGCACCCCCTTCGAGATTTCCAGCTCCTCTGACCGGTAGGCACCCAAGGTGACTGTTTGAGTGCGATCTGTCAAGAAGCTCCTCAACCAAGCCAGAGCCTTGTCTTCCAGTCCGATGTTAATAAGCCTGGTGGTCAAGATCTCATATGACACAGTGTCAAATGCCGCAGACAGATCCAACAGAACCAGGATAACAGAGTAGCCTTTATCCTGGAACATGTGTAGATCGTCTGCGACTGACAGCAAAGTGGTCTCGGTGCTGTGGCTTGGCCTAAAACCCGATTGGGAAGGGTCCAGTCCATTTGTCTCTTCGATGTATTTTGACAAATGTCTATTGACAAATTTCTCTATGATTTTGCCCATGAAGGGGAGAAGAGAGATAGGTCTTAAGTTGGTAAAATCAGTCCAGGGAATAGCGGTGTTCTTCCTCAATGGTCTCACTAGCGCCCTTTTCCAGTCTCTCGGGACTTCTCCAGTAATGAGAGATAGATTGATTAGCTGTTGAATTCCTGGGCCAAGAACTTCTGCCAACATAGGCATAATACGGGCTGGGATGGTATCCTGAGGGCTACCACTCTTAATCTGAATGATTAATGCAATGACCTCTTCTAAAGAAATAGGGGGAAAGCTTTTAAGGCAGTCGGGGTTTAGTTTCTGTTGTGTGTTGTTATAGGAGAGGTTTGTTTCAGCTACCTCGCTTGTCTTCGAGGCTACTATTTTTTCATAGATTGTATCAATCTTCTTCGTGAAGAATAGTGCGATCTCCTCACATAGATCTTGGGATGCAATCTGTATGGTCTCACATGCTGCAGGTCTGGTAAATGTTTGTAGAATCTTATACAGCACTTTAGCGTCTTTCCCAGCCTCTGTTAGTTGTGTTGCAATGTGGTTTTTCCGAGCTGCCCTAATGGCTTTATAGTATGCCCTAAGTGAGGTTTTATGATGTTCCTTGTCATCCAGCCTACGGGACTGTCTCCATACTTTTTCCAGCTTCCTGGATTTTTGTTTCAACAGTCTCAGGTCTTCGGAGAACCATATTTCTTGTCTATCTGCCTGACGGGGTTTGTATGTTTTTAGCGGGATAGTGGAATTTATTGCTTCACTGACTGTTTTCTCAAACCGCTGGAGCTCAGTGGTCATATTTCCTGAGTAGTCATTAATCAGGGGGGCTTTATACACCTCTCTGAAAGTATCCACTGTTAATTTATGCCAGGGTCTTCTTTTAGCAGCCAGGATGGTCTGTATACGTGGCTTATCCATGGCATCGGTGTAGAATTTTAGTATGAAATGGTCAGTCCATTCTACCTGAGTAGCTGCAGAACATGTAGTTAGGGGTGAGTTAGAAAACACTAGATCCAGAGTATGGCCTGCCTCATGTGTAGGTCCATGGCTAATCTTTTTGAGACCAAGGGAGTCAAGATCCATTAAGAGGGTTCTAACCTCCGTGCATTTCTCTAATTCCCCGTGCATATTAAAATCCCCTACTAGTAGGAAATTCTGATTTTCCTCTACAAATGGTGCTAGGGCCTCTATAAGGGCAATGGAGAAGTTTCCACTCGGGCCTGGAGGGCGATATACCAAGGCGCCCTTTCTCTGTTCCCTGGATGTGGAACTAAATTTAAAAATTAGTAGTTCCATCTGTGGGGTGCTAATTTCCTCCAGAGTAGTGATATTTAGTTCCTCTCTATGCACAATTGCCACCCCCCCTCCTATTTTACTAGGCCGATCCATTCTAATTATTTTATATCCCAGCGGGATGCCCAGTGTGATTGCTGGGACTGAGTGAGGCTTGAGCCAAGTTTCTGTTAGGAAACAAAGGTCAGGTTTCTCTGTATCTATCAGGTCCCATACCTGTGTGGCATGCTTTACTAGCGATCGTATATTACAGAGCAGGTTTTTGCTCCCCGAAGGGGGAATGTCATTCCTGATAATTCCAGGGACAGTATTATGCACTGTAATTGGCCTAACAGCTAGATCTCGTTGTTGGCCAGTTTCCTCTACATCAAGGCAAAACTGTGTCCGGCATGCCATGCACGTAAAAGGTCCTTCTAAGTGGGTTTCTATCTTTACATCACAAGCAGCCGGTAAGTAATTATGTAGGTCAAATAGTACCTGTGATGTATATATAAGCCGCTTAGTGCAGGGGGCCCCCAGGATGACAGGGAAGATCGCCATACCCTCCTGCCCCTAGCCCCGTCCTGTCGCGGACGGGCGCAGACGGGCAGGTCTTTGGCTTGTCTTCGGCGCTGGCTACGGCGCCCCACTGCGCGCTACCGCTGCGCACTAGGGCCGACGAGGGCTATATAGCCCTGTCAAGTGGAGAGCTGGAGCGCTAACCGCTCGCCTCCCTGGGCGTGTCTTGCTCCTGCCTGCCCCGCCCGCCGCTCAACGGTATAGGCTACCGAGTCGGACCGGGGCGGGCAGGCTTGAATAATGAGCAAGACAGCTGAGGATACCTTCGGAGCCCCTCTGAGCCCTGTCAGGCGCTGATACCTCAGTAAGTTACACACAATAAATGTTTAAAATTCGTACATCAATTTTAAAACGTTCTATCCGGGTAGGTGCAGGGTTTTTAAAATTCGACAATCAATTTTAAAAAGCGACAAGTGCAGGGTAAACACAGGGACAGTTCAATTATTAATTCAATATCAGTCACTCAGCAACAGCGTAACCGCTTCAGCAATAAGGTATGCGCCAAGCGGGGTCGGGAGATGCTGCCACCGTCGTCCCTTACCGCAAGGTTACACTGCCTCTTCGTTGCCTATATAGCCCTGTCAAGTGGAGAGCTGGAGCGCTAACCGCCCGCTTCCCTGGGCGTGTCTTGCTCCTGCCTGCCCCACCCTCCGCTCAACGGTATAGGCTACCGAGTCGGACCGGGGCGGGCAGGCTTGAATAATGAGCAAGACAGCTGAGGATACCTTCGGAGCCCCTCTGAGCCCTGTCAGGCGCTGATACCTCAGTAAGTTACACACAATAAATGTTTAAAATTCGTACATCAATTTTAAAACGTTCTATCCGGGTAGTAGCAGGGTTTTTAAAATTCGACAATCAATTTTAAAAAGCGACGAGTGCAGGGTAAACACAGGGACAGTTCAATTATTAATTCAATATCAGTCACTCAGCAACAGCGTAACCGCTTCAGCAATAAGGTATGCGCCAAGCGGGGTCGGGAGATGCTGCCACCGTCGTCCCTTACCGCCAACTACTTCTCTCTGTTTGGCATATGTCCAGTGTGTTGTTATATATCTGATCAGGGTGAAAGTCTCCACAGCAGGTGAAGATAGCAGGTGCCTTTTGAGGCTTTGACATTCAACAAATCAGATATTTTAATCCTAGCAGAGGTTGGGGAAAGTCCCTTTCGGGATCTCCACCTCAAACCCTGGCCTGTTTACTACAGGTTTCTCAAGTGTAGCTAAAATTCTGAAATTTGAGTGGGCAGATCAAATATTTTCAAAACGTTACAACTCGAACAGGTAACATGTGATGTTCCGAGGCATGGTATTTGCATTCCTAACGTTGCTGGCAAAGCAATGCTGGTCTCACCCAAACTAGTCTGATGACCTATGCCCTCCATGACCAGGCACCCCAAAAAAGAGGCCTGAATTTGATTTCATGTCTATCCTCCTGTGGTCATGCTGTCATTTTGAAATTCAGGTAAGTGTCCCGCCATTCATAGTACTAAAAGCAACTCTTTTGGAAGCCGACTAGAGATTATTTGCTCCCTAGCTCCAAGCTGCAGACAACTGTGAGGTCATTCAAATGCCAGGCCCAGATTCTCTGCTAAGGTACCTCATAGAAAGGAAAATGCAGGGTGCGGGCCTGTAGCTGAGAAAAGAAATGTAATCCACTTACATGTAATCACAAGCAAATCATATAATGAGTTTTTCTAAATACTGTTCGAGTGGGTGGTGCAAGCGTGTGCTGAAGCCCGCATGCTCATTGAGCTGCGCGCCAGTCCTGAACTTAAATATACTAACTAACCGGGCTAGTCAATCATTCTCCACTTTTCAAAGGAAACACATGCACTGTAAAACTAGGATGTGATGACTCAATTGAATGCTTCGAGTCAGAATATTGTCAAACCAGTGAAATGAAAAGCCTCTGGGAACAATTCAAAAAAGGTGCAAGAGGTACAAGATATACGGATATCAACAAGCTACCTCCCCTTTATTCAGAAATCCTCACACTCTTCTCCATATTAGCAAATGTGTTGCATGGAAGTTAGTAGTCCATTAAAGAGATTTTGACTCTGAATGGTGAACACTGACGAAAACCGCTAGCATTCCTTCAGGGTTCCTCTATCCATAACCTGGTGACCTGAAATGAGATAGCTTCATCTGCTTTCCCAAGGCATGACATGCAGGTCCAAATTTTCCTATTGCACTGAGACAAAAGCTCAAGGCTTAGCCCCACCCTTCTTGAACCGCTTAGAGATTCATCAGCTATGCTCCCAAAGACACAATCACAATAAAAGTGCATTTCGACAAGGATAGTGTGGCCATCAACTGAAAAGTTGACAGATTCATCCAGGCAACACTTGTCCCTCATGGATTGTGTCACAGCATCAAAAGGGGCAGGTTGGATATTTTACATATGCTTTGAAGCTCCCATCTCGTTAACCAAAATGTCATTAAACGTTGAGAGGGAACAGGTTAAGTATGAACCAATTCATATGTTTCTTTTTTTTCTTCAAATTTCTTTATTAGTTTATTCTTCCAGCTCTGTAGACCATGTTCACATACAATTACACATCACAGTTACAACCGCCGATTCAGCGAACATTCCAACATTAAACTCCGGAATTTAGACCTACACTCTTACTTGGAAGTTTTCCAATCTGATATGAATAGTTTCATTTTTTGTTTTGTTTCATGGTGACCCAACAGTAAAGTGTTCCCGTTGCCCCCCAGCCCGCCAAAGAAGTGCACCGAACTGTCAGTCTCCATAAGTGTCTGCCAGTAAGGACCTTTCCCAGGAGGGGTCCGTGTCCAACCAGGCTAGAGCATGCTGTAGTTACGATGCAAAGTAATAAAGTTCCAGATCTGGAATTTCTAAACCTTCTTTGCCCCACCTACACTTTATGACCTCTAGGCTAACCCGACAGCGTTTACTGTTCGAGAGCAGTAGGATAAGCAGGACATCTAATTCTTTAAATACCCGATGCTGGAGTTCAAAAAAGGATCCCTGCATTGTGAAGAGACATCTCAGCAGAACCACCATCTTTATCAAGGCGATCTTCCCCATCAATGAGAGTTTGAGTGTGTTCCAGAAGTCAATACTGCCCTGGAGACCCTTTAATATCCTCCGCATATTATGCTGGTAAAAAATGTTCTCATCCCTTCTTATCCATAGCCCAAGATAGCGCAGTGTATCTTTTACCCAGGGAAGTCCCATCTCAGGGAGCTGGACTCCGTCCCACTCGTCCGCTGACCCAATCGCATATAGTTGTGATTTCACTTTGTTAATGTAAAGGCCGCAGGCTCCGGCAAACTGAGTCAGTGCAGCAAACAATAACAGCAATGACTGGGTCGGCCTGCGCAGGTACACCAAAGCATCGTCGGCGTATAGTGATACGATATGCTCTGTACCACCCACTCGAATGTCCCACCCCTGGTGTACCCTACGGAGATGATATGACAATGGCTCCATTGCCAGGGCAAACAGCAAGGGGGAGAGCAGGCATCCCTGTTGTGTTCCTCTTTCTATGGACAATGTGTCCTACACGTACCGTCCCGTGCGGACCCTCGCCACTGGCCGAGTATAGAGCAGTTTTACGAAACCTTCGCCCACCCCTATTTTTAGAAACACCTGCCATAAATATTCCCATCGGATCGAGTCGAACGCTTGTTCGATATCTAGGAACACTAAGGCCCTCTGTTGGGCACTACCCTCCAATGATTGCATAACTTGTGCGAGGGGGCGAATATTCCGTAGTGCATTCCTGCCTGGCATGAAACCTGACTGGTCATCATGCACAAATTGGAGATATGGGAGAAGCCTGCTTGCTAGCACTTGGCTAATCATTTTAAGATCCACGTTTAACATGGAAACTGGCCGATATAAACTGGGGAGCAGGGGATCTTTCCCTGGTTTGGGAACCATTACTATCAATGCTTCACGCATGGAAGCTGGTAGTGTGCTGCTTTCGCCAGCTTCCACCGTGATTTCCAGGAGTTTAAGAATCAAGACCCCCCCCCATCTTCTTTGTAGAGCTCAGCCGCTAGGCCGTCCATCCAGGGGACTTAGCGGTCTTCAAATGGGCGATCGCTGCCCGTAACTCTTCCCCTCTAAAGGGAGCCCCCAAGGACTCCTGACTCTCAGGGTCTATGCAGGGCAGTTCCACCTCAGCTAGATAGGCTTCCACAATCTGA
Organism: Lissotriton helveticus; assembly: GCF_964261635.1. NCBI lineage: Eukaryota > Metazoa > Chordata > Amphibia > Caudata > Salamandridae > Lissotriton > Lissotriton helveticus. The sequence continues at coordinate 636,169,597 of NC_136057.1, read as the reverse complement.
GACGTGGTGGGGGATTGGGAATCGGAGTATATTCTTTGCAGATGGGTTACGAATCCCCTATTGATATTGTGTTGCGTATAAACCATGTGGCCCTGTTTATTTTTAGTTGTCAGAATCGGGTGAGGCTGAGTCTCCACCCTAATTAGGCGCGCTAATAAGCGTACGGCCTTGTCCCCCTTCGGTATACCATCGGCGTCTGCTCGCAGTTCTATTAAAAGTTGCCCAGTGGGTCCCAAATGTCCCCTATCTTCCATTGCACTTCCGCCCATTTAGCCGACCCATCCTCGTCCGTGTGAAGCTCTTCCTCTAAAGCTGCCAAGCGCTCCTTCTGGTGGTGGGGATCCCATTCCAGCCCTTCCTTAACCCCCACCTCTGGGGACATACAGACCCCCGTATCACAACCTTCATCGCGTCCCATTTGAACACCCTAGTGCTGGCCGTGCCCCAGTTCACATCGAAATAGTCATCTAGCCCTTTTGTTACGGCATCTTTATAGGTTGCGTCTGCAAAGGCTTCGGTGTTTAGTCTCCATAGCGGTACCTTGGATCTCGGCCGGCCCAAAGAATACCTTATTAACAGGGGGAGTGGTCGGACTGATAGCGGGCCAGATATTGCGTCTCCCCTATCTGATGAGCAGACGTCATTGGAATAAAAAAATAATCTAGTCAACTATAGGTATTGGCAGCAGGTGTGTGGCACGAGTACACTTGACGGCAAGGGTTGCGATGTCGTCATATATCCAGTAAGCAATAGGTTTGGAGCATATGGCCTATAGCCCCTCTCACTTTAGGTTTGGCATCCATTTTGGGGGGGTGTCTATCTAACTCCCCATCAAGGGCACAATTAAAATCTCCTGCAACAATCAATTCTGTATCTGGGTCCAGATCTAGCTGACCCAAGACTCAACTCAGAAACTCTCCATCATCACTATTCGGGGCATAAATATTTACCAAACATAAGCATCGTCCATCCGATGTCCCCTCCACCATCACATATCTCCCATCCGGATCTTGTCTAATGGTTAAAGCCTTAAAAGGAACTCCTGGCGCCACCCAAGTAAGTGCTCCTCTAGCAAACCCTGAATAGGAGGTTGCAAAAAACTGGCCTCTCCATCTGCGTTGGACATATTTAAGACAGTCTCCCCCATAGGTGTGTCTCCTGGAGCAAGGCTATACTTATCCCATACTGCCTAAGATACGTCGCCACCCGAATCCGTTTGACCACATTATTGAAACCCCTGACATTCCACGCTATGAATTTATACTTTTGTGTGTCACCTGGCATGAGTCTGTAGCTGTTGCAGTGTGACCCCTCGAGTTGAAGGCTCTCCTGACCTCTAACGACTCGGCATAGACCAGACTCGGCATTAAACTGGTAAACACAACATTGCAAACCCCCAGTCCCAACTCCCCCCTCCCACAGGCAGTAGGACTTAATTCTCACAACCCAACCCTGGTCTGAGGACTCAGGACCCCGCCCCATAACTCCTCCCTCCCCCTAAATCTCCCCCCCCCCCAACTTAAATTAACAGCTATGCACTGAAGAGCATTCAGAAGCAAGGTAACCCTCCTGGTCTCAGATATACAGCCAAACTGTCTGGCGCCGCGTGGCCCCGCCTGACTGGTGGTCTAGCCAGGCCGCCTCAGCGCACTGCAGCTGGAGTGTCTAAAGTGTAGGTTGGTGGAATAGTGCCTACCTCTTTCAAAACCATTCCAACCCCCCCTCCCCCCCTTTAATGTCTCTGGGGCTCAAGGCCCTCTTGTATGAGGCCCGTATCAGAGTCAAGTGTCCTCCGTGTTAAGTCTCGTATTTACAATTTCAGAGACTCCGAACCCCAAGGCCTTAATGCAATGTCCGCCCCTCAAGTGTCTCAGGAGCCTCAATTGACTGGGCTGGTGGTGCCCCCCAGCTCAGAATGCGTTTCCTGTACCAAGCATAATGGAGAGAATTGGTTCTGCGTCGGGATTGTCTCCATCTCCGTTAGCAGGGTGCCATCCGGTCCCACCATGATACGCCCTGCGTCTGACAAGTCTTGCACCCTGGGTCTCTACTCATCATTGTGGCGTCACTGGTTCCGTTGCCTACCACTTCTCCTCCTCTGTTCTTGCTAGCCCTAGTTTTGGTCCCGTCCTGCCAGGCCTAGCGAGTCCATCCATTCTGTTACCTCCAATGGGGTACCAAAGAAATGAACCTGGAAACAGACTATATTTGATATTGAGGTTTCGTAATCGACGTTTGATACCCAAGAAGTCATTTCGTAAATCCTGTACTTTTTTGGTATAGTCCAGGTAAATGTGGATATCATGGTTCTCAAACCTGGGTGGACCATTCGTGCGAATAAACTGCAGGATCGTGTCCCGGTGCTTAAAGTTGAACAATAGAGCGATCAGAGCTCTGGGTGGGAATCCCAGTTTCGGCGGGGGGCCGAGAGAGCGGTGGGCTCTTTCTACTGAATGAATGAATTTATTGTTTGATTACTCAAAACCATTACATTAAAACCAAGGTACAAAATTTACAAAAGTTAAAAAGTAAAAAACAGGGAAGTCGTCTTCTTTAAGGCAAGTCTGTGCGATTAAAATCTGAAAACTTGTAGGCTAAAAGGAGTTATGTCCATAGTCTTGCGGCTCAGTATGCCTCGGCTAAGTCTCTGGTCGTTTTAGCTCGAGGTGGCCATCAGCTTAGTGCGAGTCTGTAGAACGAATTTGCCAAATGTGGCCATCTGTTTTACTGAGTTCAATGTGTATAATTGATGAACAGCCTCCTTTGCAGTACACGTCCCCAGTTGTAAGATGATAGGCCTGAGATAAAGGCTGTGAGCTGTGCACAGGGCCGGGCAGCAAAATAGGAGGTGGGCCAGAGACTCCCGTTTGTATTTACAGAGCCTGCATTCCTTGGTCGCTGAACCTGTCCGTTCAGTGGTGTATAATTTTTTAAGGGGCAGGGGATGTAATCTGTAGGCTAAAATCTTATGTAGGGCTGGGCGGCCCACTGCCTGCGTGAGATGGAGTTTAGAATTGTGCACTGTATGCGGCAGACTTTGGGACTCGTGGAGGCCTCTTTTTGCCAGTGACTCCAAATCCAATGCACGAGAGCAGATGCAGACTTGTTTTTGATTGCATTTTTGATGGCAGAATAATTAACTGGCTCAGAGTCCCAGTTCTCCGTAGCTAAATTAAGGAGATCCTTTGCCGCAGTGAGGGTCGCTGACCAAGGGTTCCCAGATTCCAGGAAGATGTTTTTTAAGACTGCCTTCAATGTCTTCTCGTGTGCCGCTGTTGTAAGGTAGTAGTATTTGCTCAAGGCAGCCATCTCTTCCAGCTTTTGTTGGTTCAGAGAAAATTCTAGTTGTACAAGCGTGTTTCTAGTGCACGCGGGTAGGTGGAATAGTCTCTTATATGCGCTACAGTGGATTTTTTCCAGGTCCTTGTTTAGTTTCCAGGGAACGCTTGTTGGGCGTAATTAAGGGCTGGCATTAGTTTTGCATTTAGTACTCTTTGGATAGCCATTGTGGTGGGGCTATGTAAGGTTGCTTGTAATTTGCAAAGGGCGTAGGTGATTGTTTACCCTTTGCATTGAATTTTCCTTAGATGAGCACCAGGTAGCCCCGATTCATGGTACCAGACGCCCAGATAGTTGTATTGCTGCGTACATCCCAGAATCAAGTGACCAAGCCTCCATTTAGCTAGTTTATTTTTCGGATAGTGCCCGAAGATTACAATTTTTGATTTGGATGGGTTGGCCACCAGCCTGTTTTTATCGTTGTATATTGCAAGGGCCGTCAGTGCCTTTTGTAGGCCTATTTTGGTATGATCCAGAAGAACCAAGTCATCGGCGTATTGCATAAACTGGATTTTAGTGCCCCCGATCCTTGGTGTAGCTAAAGCCGCTCCAGTCAAGGCTTGGTCCATATCTGCTGTGTATAAATTAAACAGCAGCGGTGCTAAAACGCACCCTTGCTTTAAACCTTGGTCCGTTTCAATCTTCTCTGATGCGGAGTCGCTCGAAAGTTTGATTCTGACCCACGTTCTATCATACAGCGACTGGATTGCTTTCAGCAGGGCAGGGTTGATGTTCCAAAGTGCCAGCTTCTTCCAAAGAATTTCGCGGTCTACCCCATCGAACGCTGCAGAGTAGTCGATGAAGCAAGCGAATAGGGGAAGACTTTTGCGCAACCGTGCTTGGTGGGCTAAATAAGAAAGTGCTGTTATATTATCCACGGTTGAAGACCCAGGTCTAAATCCTGTTTGGAAGCGGGGCAAAAGTCCTTCTGTGTTTGCCCAATTTGCTAGATCCGCCAAGATGGTATTCGCAGAGGCCTTGCCCTCGATGTCCAGAAGGGCAATCATGCGATAATTGGACTGGTCTGATTTAGGCCCTTTCTTGTGTATTGGGTGCAGAAGCGACCCTCTCCAGGAGTCTGGAACGTCCCCCAGGAGCCAGCATTCAGTATATAGGTGGAACAGATTTTCAGACCAAAATTCTATATTCGCCTTGAACAAGGAGCCGGGGAGGCCGTTGGGACCCGGTGCACCGTTTTGTCTGATTTTCTTTTAGGCTTTTGGCTACTAAGAATTTTCCGGGAGCGGCCTTCATGTGAGCGGTGAAAGCTAGCTCTTCCCTTGCTGCGGCTGCTTCATTTAAGTGAGGTCTGATTGGATCCTCTTTGTATGAGGCTTTCACGTGAGTGACCCAGGTATGTGCATCGAGGGAGTTCTCTCTGTGGTTTTTTCCTCTAGTTAGGTTGTTTAAGTAGCTCCAAAACTCTTGCGATTTACAGGGTCTCAGCAAATCAAAGATTTTCAGCCATTGTCCCTCAGAATATTCGCGTTTCGCGGCCCACACTTTCTTTGAATGGCTTTTTGCTGCTTCTTGTAGTAATTTTTTATCCAATGCTGTGCCATTTTTCCGGTATGCTTTTCGTTTTGCGCTCAGATGTTTGGCGCTTTCTTTGATTGCCGGAATAAATCCAAGTATAGATGGTGGATGCCAGCGGTTTTTGCTTGCTGTGTCTCCTCGAAGTAGAGATGCTAAGTTCCCGGCGGTTCTATCCCATTCTTCTATTGCGCTCATCTTATGGGAGCTCGGTGGCCAGCCTGCCCAAGTGTTTGTCCATTTATTGAACTTGATGATTGATACCGGCCCCATTTAATTCTTCTAGGTAGCTTTAGCAATTCGTCACCATTTGGGGCCCCGATGCATTGTATCCTGTGATGAATTTCTGCTGTCAGATTCAGTGTGAGTGTTAAGGCAGCGTGATCGCTTTCGTTTCGCTGATGCACTGTATAATCTGACATCAAAAGTTGTAGTTTGTCACTTAGAATGATATAGTCAATCGTTGTTTGATTGTTGTATGTTGGGGCGACAAAAGCCCCGGGTTTATTCTTTAAGTGGACCGCGTGAGCTGTTGCCGATTATAAGATTTTATTAAGACGTTTAATGCATTGCTGGCCCCAGGGTGATCGCTTTGTGTAGCCATGACCCCTATGTTGTGTATATGGAGGTCACCAAGAATAATGCAGTCCAGTAGAGGATATTGTAGTAGCAGGGCTTCTAGCTGGTTTGTTAGCATGAGCAAGTTGTCCTTAGCTGTAGACCCATGCGGATTGTGGTAGATATTCATTACCAGAATTGAAAGTGGCCCGTTGATCGAATAAAGGCCTTTCAAAATGCCCGCCAAGAACATATTTGATAAGTTTTTTATTTCCATAAATTCAAGGTTCAGCGAGTGCTTGATGTAAATGGATATTCCACCTGAAGGTCTTCCAAATATATTGGTCTTTTTGGCTGGTTTATCGTATTCTGCATATCCTCTTATTGAAATCGGCTCTTTCTACTGCAAACATCTTGGAGAGCCTGAGGTTTGAGAATGTTGAGCCGATCCATCCTTCCATAAATAGGTCTGCTGTCAGTCCCTCCGACTTCTCCGGAAATCCGAAAAAAGGAGGTTGTTTCTCCCTCTGCGTCGTGCGCTCTATCCTCAAGACGGGCTGTGTGCTCCTGGAGAGGCAATACTGTCGCTCGCAGTTGCTGGACCTCAGTCGGCAATGTGTTCAGGTCACCTTCAGGGGTGGTAACCCGGTCCTCCACCTTTCTGAGATACAGGTGCAGATGGTTGATGTCCATGGCCATCCCATCCATTTTAGATTCAAGCATCACTCGGGATTCTCATATGGCTTCCAGAATGTCGGATTTGTCGCGGGCCGCTGAACCCTGGTGTTGTAAGTGCTCTGGATCTGTTCTGAGGCGGTCAGCGGAGGTTGGGCCTGGCACCGTGTACTGCATAATTGTACTGGATTGGGCGCCTCTAAGGGTTCTATCTCTCCCCATGTCCAGCGCAAATGTTCCAAGGCGCTCCCTGGTGATCTCCCATGCGTGGATCAATGGTGCAAGGACCGGCCCAGAGGAGAATCTGGATTTGAGGATATCACCAGGGGCCCTGCGCTGCCCCCGGTCCGGAGCAACAGGCCTCACTAGGGAAATTGCCTCTCAGTCCCCCTCATTCGGTGTCTAGGGCAGCTAATTGTCACCACTGGTTTACTTTTTTGCTCTGTGCCAGTTGTTCACGCCTCCGTCCGCCTCCCCTGGCTCGCGGTCGGGCACGATCTCCGCCGATCCGCGAAGCGAGTGCCCCAGCCGCCGGTCACCAGTCGTGGGTCGCGCGGCCCCACCATCACAGGCAATACCGTATCAAAGTGGGGGTAGCCTTTCCCCTTGAACAGGAGCCTCAATCCGGTATTCCAGCTGCGCGGACCTCGTGGCAGCCCCCGCGACGCGCCCGGGTGCTTTCGGCTGGGGGGCAGGGCAGGCCACTCGCGTCAGTCACACAGCACTGGGCTCGCGTGTGTCAGGTTGGCTGGGCCTACCACGGCAGTCTCTCCTCCCCGGCACCTCCTCCAGACGTCTCCAGGCGACACAGTAAGGGCAGAGGGTCCAGCTGAGTCCCAAACTCAAGCCTTCAGCACGCGAATAAACGGGGGCAGCACCCTGCGATCCCTACCTCTCGGCACAGGCCAGGGCCGCCATCTTGAAGAGCAGTCTCCCGATGGGTCTCCCGAGGCTCGAGGTCGATTTCTCCGGTCGTTTCTCAGCATGACCAGGACCCTCGGGGTAGGGGGGGGACTCCCCTGCCGATCGGTGTGTCCGAGGTCGCTATTCTGCCAGGATTCTTGTAGGATTCCGACCGTTGGGGCAGGAGCAGCGCTGGTATGCCTTGTTGTGAGGCCACCAACCCAATTCATATGGTTATACCACAAGTTAAGGCAAGAGGTTTACAAGTCCACAGGGCAAAACTACATAATGTGAAAACAGTCCTGCCCAGTGCATCAGGTTTCTTCAAATCACTGCCCAGGAGAGGAAAATAATGAGGGCAAGTTTTGAGCTGGGATGCCTAGCTGACCTTTCAGAACCTGAGGTTCAAGGCAAAGGATGGTGCTTCCTAGTCACCCCTTTATTTATTGTTAAAATAATGCAAGACTTCTCTGTAATGGACAAAAATTGTTTAGTGCGAGGAAAAAGTATAGATAATACAAGAAACCGAGGCCCAGTTTGTACAACTTGAAGAGGAAAATTTAATTATAGTGAAAACATAAAAATATGGACAACGGCTGAACTATTAAGGAAAGAACACTGACAGATCACAAAAAATGACGCACGGACATACATTTATAATGTTCAACACTGTGTATATGAGGTGGAAATACAAATGGCAAGTTACCTGCTGGGATAAGCAAAAAAACAGAGGGAGAGAGTTGAGTAGCAAAAAAAAAAAAAAAAAGAAAAAGAACAGGGAGATGGTTGATACAAACCATGAAATTGTGATGGCAATGATTGACTACTACCACTCCCTACATAGCTTCTAAAATAAGCTATAGGGAAGCAGAGATAGTTTAGTTTGTAAGGGCCGTATTGACCCTACACAAGGATTAAATAGACAGAGACGTACGTCCTAGAGGCAGAAATGACAGTGGAAAGATGCAGCAGGCTGTATCCCAACTGAAGGGAAAAAAGGTGCCAGGCCCAAATTAATCCCCTTAGAATTCAACAAACAATTTCCCTGTAAAATAGCAGAACAAATGATAGATATTTTTGAGAAAGTCAGGAAGATGGTATGCTGGCTGCCAGATCTATGACTGTTACGCAAAAAAGGGAAACCATCAGAAGTAGGCTCATCTAATAGGCTTATATCAGTACTAAAAGTGGAAGTCACAACTCTTTTAAGGGCATCAGCAAATGGGCTCCGTGGGATACTTGAGAGAGTAGTTCACCCAGGCCAGTCTGGCTTCATGCCACATAGAACAACATGACTCAATCTCTGCAGACTGCATAATTGCCTTGAACGCACCAAAGTCGTCAAGGAACCAAATGCACTATTGTCACTGGATGACACTGAGTGGCCTTTCATGTCTAAAACCTGAGAAAAATGGGGATGGGACCACAAGTTCTCTCCTGGGTAAAGATTCTATACACATCCCCGATGACAAGAGTAAGGTTAACAGAGCTTTGTCTCCCCCTTTTGAGCTAGAGAGGGTAGCAAGTCAAGGGTGCCTTCAGTCTCCGCTAGTGTTTACACTGGTGATTGAGCATCTTGCATGCTGGGACCGAAACAATTAACTGATCTGAGGGTTACAATGGGAAGATGGATGGAAACATAGAATATCTCTATATGCTGATGATATATTACTATATATAGCGAAACCAAACACTTATAAAGATACTGCAAGTGTTTAAAAAGTGTATTATAAATATTCTGTACTAAGATGAAATGGGAAAATTAGTCCTATATCCAGTAACACAAATGAGATCCCACACCTGGTCTAAATTTTGGGACCCTCTTAAACAGAGACAGCTTTACGTACTAGATATTCCAACTGCCAGGCACAAAGATAGATACCTAAATATCAACTTGGAGACTACCCTGAAACTGTTTCAAAGTGATGTGACACATAGGAAAACGCTACTATTGTCACTTTCAGTCTGGGCTGCACTATTCAGAATGATCGCCCTACCTAAGACTTCTGTATGTACTGACAAACTACCTGATGTTTGTACAGGAAAAATTCTTTAAGAGGATAGATGCTTCACTGTGCTCGCACTTTATCATGTAACGGCAGGCCAACTAGAATTTCACGAAACAAGCTTATCAGAAGCACTCTTTAACCTTCCCATACCAAACAACTGGTGATCGTTAAAGAATGGGGGAGTTCTACTCACAAGAGCATATTCTACGGTACGACAGACCTAGGAAGTGGCCCGACGATACAAAAGTGGCATATACTAAGACACAAGACCCACAGAAATGCCAAGCCCCACATAACACAACTTTAGAAAAAAGCTGCAAAAACTGTAGGATGGTAGAGAGTGATCAATCGGAAGAGATTTGCAGAAAACCTCGGAAGGAGGCTATCAGGGCGGTTTCCGACTGGTAACATTCAAGATACTTCATAGAGCATATTATATGCAGACTCTACTGCACAGTCTTGGGAAGGGCATAAAAAAGGAATTGCTTAAGGGGACATGGAGAAAAACATGCACACTTATTGTGCACACAATATGGGAATTACCTCAGATTAAGAGATTCTGGAGGTTGGGACAGTGCCTATCCATAAGGACTGATGGGGAGAGAATGTGGCTTATGGCCAAAGCTACCGACTTTGGAAATGGGGAACCAGGTTTAAGTCTCTGTGCTGGCTCAACATCTTGTGATGCTGGCTCAACATCTTGTGATTCTGTCCAAATCTTAATCATCCCATGCCTAAAAAAAATACAAATGAATGTGTCCTTATGTAATGTAGCTGGTGCAAAAGTAGAGCGCTCCTTCAGGTCAAGTTTGCGCTATATACAACTGAAACAAGCATTGGCATAGCCAATAGGTCTCGCCTTTGGGGCCTTATAAGTGTATAGGCAGAGCTATTGATTTTGCCAATGTGTTTAGGCTATTCTGTAGAGAAGTGTGGCTGCTGTGCAGCATGCTAAAAAGTTTTAATAAAAAAGTGGCACTTGGGAGGAGCCAAGATGGCAATCGAGATGGCTGCATAACCGCTCGGCTCCGTGAGCCCTCTTACCCCACACATATATCCTGGCACTTATCCGGTGCAATTATTGCATATCTAAGTAGGCGAAGGACACCGTTCACTTACCGTCTGCTCCTGGTGCTTCTCCGTGCGGTGGACCCGAAGAAATGCCCCGATTGTTTGGCGGCCTTTACTGTGCCGAGACCGGGATCTCGAGTGGGAGGAGTATTCGGCCGCGACTGCAACGACAGCAGCCGATGGCTGCGGAGGGGAGTCGGTCGGAGGGAATCTGAGTTCTGCCGGCCAACGACGACAGTGCCGACCTCCTCCAAAATAGCAGATTGCTCTGCGGGAAGTGCGATACCTCAGGGCCGGAGGGAAACCACGATATTCGACCCCCCCTCAGTGTGATGCCAGGGCATTAGCAGCTTCTCCCGGAACTGACGGGTGCCTCCCGGGGAACGGCAGAGAATTTGTTTAGCCCTTTGGTGACCCTCCGTTGAGATGCCTGCTTTAATTTTTGGGGTCCGCCTGTGAATCCTGTTGCATCCTGGTGTGGGGCCCGGTCCTGAGGTGAGATAGAGAAGGAGGAGGCCGTAACGGCTAAGATGGCGGATGGCACCCTTGTCCGCCCCCTCCACCCGGACAGAGAAACCGCTGTACAAGAGAGTACCGGGGGCTGGCACCACAAGAAAGGGCCCACGCCCAGAGATGTCCTGGCTGCATTAACAACCCTGCAAATGACCCTGATCCGGGAGGCCCGGGAACTGGGAAGACGGATGGCCGCCATTGTTGTTCCGCCGTTCCACGTAGGCTTGGTTCCTTCCTGTATGGGCGCCGATTTGCCTGCCTCTGTGTTACTGACGGATGCCTCCGCTACGTTTGAATCTGTGGAGTCACAGATAGCCTTGGTTCACGAGACTGCTGTGGATACACCTGTTGCACAGGTGATTGACTCATTGGGACCCTTGTCTGCTTGGCGAGTGACGGTACGGCGTCGATCCGTGTTTTGGGCGGCCCCGGCGGTGTTTCAGCGCTTGCCGCATCGAGTGATTCCTTTTCCATGGCTGGCGAAACTGTGTTCGGACTGGAGGTTGTTATCGGTGTTGGTATTGATACAGGCAGATTTCCGCCATGCGTCTTTGGCGGGGTACAGGTGGCTGACGCCCGATGGAGCGACGACACTTCCCGATTCCCCTGGAACATTTTAACCCCTCCTGCTATTTTGTATGCCGCTTGATAGCGAACTGTACATTGGTACTATGGATAGAAGAGGCCAGGGGTGAGATTATTTGGGACATGGTGGGACTTATTATTGTTTGATGGTGATTTAAGGGACACTCAGCGGGGATATCATTGATTGTGCTATACATGATTACCTTTTTCTTTTCTTTTTTTTCGTAGTCCTTCTACCATTGCTGTCTGACGATTATTGCATGCAATGTGGGAGGGGGCCGGGTGGCCGGGTCGATGGATCTCCTCCACCATTTTTTCTCCTTTTTTCTCTCTTCTTCTCTATATTTCGGGTTTCTTAATTAGGGCGACAGGCACGCTGCTGGGGGGGGGGTAGGCCGTAACCTTCTGCAGGGGTGCAGGGTGGGGGGTAGGGGGATGGGATTGTTAATTTGTCCTTTCTTTGTCTTTATGGCCCTTTGTCTTTCTCTTTTCTATGTCGTCGTCTTTAAGGTTTCCTACAATGTGTTGCGCTTTGGGGATGGGGCACAGTTCGCACCGCACTGTCTGTGTTTTTATACCTATCCTGACCCCAAGGCCCTATCCCCCATTACTTCGAATATATTTACACTGCTGGCGAGTTTTCTGCTTTCGTTTGCTATCGTAGGAGCATATATGACTGTACGGCATTGATTTTATTTTATTTTTCTTTATTGCAAAATGGACCTTCTTGGATCCTTGTTCTCATAGTCTAAGTTTACACATGTGTTCTATCCTGGACACTCTTCAGACCTTGATTTCCGTGCCACTGTCTTTTTCTATAATGTATTGCTCTATTTCTGACTTGTTTAGCGGCCGACCTGAATGGTTGTAGGCCCACGTCTGTATTTCCTTGCTGAAACAATAAAGGTCCCATAAAAAAAAAAAAAGTGGCACTTGAGTGATGCTGTGCTGGGCATGATGCTGTGTTGGCCCCGAGTGATGCCGTGGTGGCGCTGACTGATGACGTGGTGGCGCTGACTGATGCTGCGGTGGCGCTAACTGATGCTGTGGTGGTGCTGACTGATGCTGTGGTGGCGCTGACTGATGCTGTGGTAGCGCTGACTGATGCTGTGGTGGCGCTGACTGATGCTGTGGTGGCGCTGACTGATGCTGTGGTGGCGCTGACTGATGCTGTGGTGGCGCTGAGTGATGCTGTGGTGGTGCTGAGAAATGCTGTGGTGGTGCTGAGAGATGCTGTGGTGGTGCTGAGTAATGCAGAGGTGGTGCTGAGTAATGCTGTGGTGGTGCTGAGTGATGCTGTGGTGCTGCCGAGTGATGCTGTGGCGGCGCCGAGTGATGCAGTGGTAAAGCGGAGTGATGCTGTGGTGTTGCTGAGTGATGCTGTGGTGGCGCTGAGTGATGCTGTGGTGGCGCTGAGTGATGCTGTGGTGGCGCTGAGTGATGCTGCTGTTGCGCTGAGTGATGCTGTGGTGGTGCAGAGTGATGCTGTGGTGGTGCAGAGTGATGCTGTGGTGGTGCAGAGTGATGCTGTGGTGGTGCAGAGTGATGCTGTGGTGGTGCAGAGTGATGCTGTTGTGGTGCAGAGTGATGCTGTTGTGGTGCAGAGTGATGCTGCTGTGACACCGTTACAGTGGGTAGAAGAGGGGTAGAAGAGTGTTAGAAGAGGGGTTGAAGAGTAGAAGAGGGGTAGAGGGGGTCGAATAGGGGTAGAAGAGAGGTAGAGGGTTATTAGGGTAGTAGGGTAGTGGGGTAGTAGAGTAGAGGGGTAGTAGAGGGGTAGGGGTTGATGGGTAAAAGAGGGGTAGAAGAGAGGTAGTAGAGGGGTAGTGGAGGGGTAGTGGAGGGGTGGTAGAGGGGTGGTAGAGGGGTGGTAGAGGGGTGGTAGAGGGGTGGTAGAGGAGTTGAGGGATAGTAGAGGGGTAGAAGTGGGCAAGAGGGGTAGAAGCGGGGTAGAGGGGTAGTAGGGGGGTAGAAGTGGGGTAGAGGGGTAGAAGAGGGGTAGAGGGGTAGTAGAGGGGTCTTTGAGGGGTAGGAGAGGGGTAGAAGAGGGGGTAGAACAGTGGTAGAGGGGTAGAAGAGTAGAGGGGTAGAAGAGGGGTGGTAGAGGGGTGGAAGGGTAGAGGGGTAGAAGAGGGGTAGAGGGATACAAGGGGGATAGAGGGGTAAAGAGGGATAGAGGGGTAGTACAGAGGTAGAGGGGTAGTAGAGGGGTGGTAGATGGGTAGAAAAGGGGTGGAAGAGGGGTAGAGGGGTTGTAGAGGGGTGAAGGGGGTAGAGGGGTGGTATAAGTGGGGTAGAGGGGTAGAAGAGGGGCAGAGAGGTAGAAGAGAGGTAGAGGGGTAGTAGAGAGGTAGAGGGGAGGTAGAGGGGTAATAGAGAGGTAGAGGGGTAGTAGAGGTGTAGAGGGGGAGAAGAAGGGTAGAAGTGGAGTAGAGGGGTAGAAGAGAGGTAGAGGGGTAGAAGAGAGGTAGAGGGGTAGAAGAGTAGAAGAGGGGTAGAAGAGGGATAGAGGGGTAGAAGAGGGGTAGAGTGGTGGTAGAGGGGTAGTAGAGGGGTAGAAGAGGGGTAGTGGAGGTGTAGATGGGTAGAGGGGTAGAGATGTAGAAGAGGGGTAGAGGAATAGAAGAGGGGGAGAAGAGGGGTAGATGGGTAGAAGAGGAGTAGTAGAGGGGTAGATGGGTAGTAGTGGGGTTGAGGCGTAGAAGAGGGGTAGAGGGGTAGAAGAGGGGTAGATGGGTAGAAGAGGGGTAGTAGAGGAGTAGAAGAAGGGTAGAAGGGGGTAGATGAGGGGTAGAAGATGGATAGATGGGTAGAAGAGGGGTAGTAGATGGATAGAAGAGGGGTAGTAGGGGTAGAAGAGGGGTAGAAGGGGGTAGAAGAGGGGTAGAGGGGTAGAACAGTAGAGGGGTGTAGGGGTAGCAGAGGGGTAGAGGGGTACAAGAGGGGGAGAGGGGGGTAGAGGGGTAGACGGGTAGAAGAGGGGTAGAGTGGTAGAAGAAGAGTAGAGGGGTAGTAGAGAGGTAGAGGGGTAGTAGAGGAGTAGAGTGGTAGAGGGGTAGTAGGGTAGAGGGGTGGTAGAGGAGTAGAAGAGGGGTAGAGGGGTAGAAGACGGGTAGAGTGGTAGTAGAGGGGTAGAAGAGAGATAGAAGAGGGGGTAGAGGGGTAAAAGAGGGGTAGAGGGGTAGAGGGGTAAAAGAGGGGTAGAAGAGGGGTAGAGGGGTAAAAGAGGGGTAGAGGGGTATTAGAGGAGTTGAGGTGTAGTAGAGGGGTAGAGGGGCAGAAAGAGGTTGGAAGAGGGGTACAGGGATAGAAGAGGGGTAGAAAAGGGGTAGTAGAGGGGTAAAAGAGGGGTAGTAGAGGGGTGGTAGAGGGGTTGAGGGGTAGTAGAGGGATAGAAGAGAGGTAGAGGGGAAGAAGGGTAGAAGAGGGATAGAGGGGTAGACGGGTAGACGGGGTAGAAGAGTAGTCGAGGGGTAGAAGAGGGTTCGAGGGGTGTATATGGGGTAGAAGAGGGGTAGAGGGGTGGTAGAGGGGTACAAGAGGGTTAGAACGGTGGTAGAAGGGTAGAAGAGGGGTAGAGGAGTAGAATGAAAAAAACATTCCTCCGATCAGTGGACAATGTGTGCAAGAGATGCTGTGAAGTAAATAAATGTAGGACTGCGGACTATACAATACATTCAGCGTGCATGAAACGTGACTTCTGAATTCATCGGCATGCATGGCTTAACTAATAAGACTGAAAAAAAAGAATTACGACTTACTAGGATCACAACAATAATCTATTGCAATATTTTCTGTCTCACTGAAAGCTTTTTGAGCACATAAAAAACAAGGAAGCTATTTATTTATTTATTTATTAATGTCATTTGTAGAGCGCGTACAAATACCCTTGGGCGTCTCGGCGCTAAAATGCAGTAGTGTCTCACCATGATCAGAAAAGTACAGAGATGTGATTTATTGATTGAATAACCATGTTTTTAGTTTTTTTCTGAACTGAAAAAGTGTGGGGCTTGTTTTTATATGGTTAGGTAAGGTGTTCCAAAGTCTAGGGGCAGCAATTGAGAAGCGGCGATCACCCCAAGAGACAGTTCGGCTTCGTTGAACCACTAATTGGTTAAGAGACATGGATCTGAGAATTCTGGTAGGGTTGTAGGGTATCAGTTGGTTTTTGAGAAATCGAGGTCCTTGATCCTGTAGAGACTTATATACCATACACATAGATTTGAATTTGACCCTATTGTGTATGGACAGCCAATGATAGCTTCTAAGCGTATCCGAAATGGGTGCAAACTTGGGTTTTTTTGACAGAACGCGAGCGGCGGCGTTCTGCACGGTCTGTAGTTTTTTGGTAACTCTGCTCTGAGCATTGAGCAGCAGACCGTTGCAGTAGTCTAGTGATGTGAGCACTAAAGAGGTAACTAGAGTTTTTGCTGCTGAGTCTGGTAAATAAGGTGTAATTTTCCTTACCATTCTTAGCTTGTAATGGGCGTTAGCTGCCACCTTGTTTGCATGGGCCATAAAGTTCAGCTGATCGTCGAAGGTAACACCCAGGTTTCTAACTTTGACCGTGGGGGTGGGAGGAGTGCCCAAGGCCGGTGGCCACCAGGTTTCCGACCAGGCTGGGGAGAGATTACCAAAGATGACCACCTCCGTCTTATCGGAGTTAAGTTTTAGGCAATTCCTTGCCATCCACTCACCGATAGCAATCATCCCGCTTTGGAAACTCTCTGCCACCCGTTGTCCATCACCCTTGATTGCCAGCACCAGCTGAGTGTCGTCAGCGTATGAGGTTAGGCCCATCCCGTGTGCTTTGATGACACTAGCAAGGTCCGACACATATATATTAAATAGTGTTGGACTTAGGGATGAGCCTTGGGGTACCCCACACGGTAGCGACCGATCAGCCGACTGGAAGGGGCCCACTGTGACTGCCTGAGTTCTGTTGGCCAGAAAGGAAGCAAGTAAGTCCTTAGCCGTGAGCGTGATGCCCATCCTCTCGACACGGTCGACCAAGATCTTGTGGTCAACCGTGTCGAAAGCAGCTGACAGGTCCAGGAGAACTAACAGAGCAGTTCCTCCCTGGTCGCGGATGACTCTTATGTCATCAGCTGTTTTGATGAGAGCGGTTTCGGTACCGTGATATTTGCGGAAACCGAACTGCGTGTCATCAAGCAGATTGTTATTTTCTATATAAGCTGATAGCTGCTGGTTCATAGCCTTTTCTATGACCTTGGCTAAGAACGGAAGACTTGCTATAGGGCGATAGTTTTTTAATTCACCTTTATCTAACCCAGGCTTTTTGAGCAAAGGCTTAATTAATGTGTTTTTAAGCGAGTCGGGGTAAGATCCAGAAGTCAGAATTGTATTACAAACCAAGGTTATAATAGGGATGATGGTCTCTGGTACGGTAGCTAATACGGAGGTTGGACATGGGTCCAGGGCAGAACCAGCTTTAATCGTGGTTACTATGCCCTTAATTTGATCAGTGGTAAGAGGACTGAAACAGGTCAAGGAGGTATTAGGACTGGCCGTGGGAGTGGTGGCACTGCAGCTGGCCTGATCTAAGTTGAAGGCTTGATAGATTTCATTAACCTTAGCAAAAAAGAACTCCGATAAAGCATCACATAGCGCTTGCGATGGAGGAGGGTTAAGGTCCGGGGCATTTCCCGTCAGGGTTTTGGCAATGTGATATAGCTGTTTGCTAGAATTTTTAGCCGTTTCTATATGCCGTGTGAAGAAATCTTTTTTTGCTGCTATTATCATAGCTTTATACGTGGCCAGGGCTTTCTTATATTTTACCTTGTTTTCACTTTCATAACTTCTACGCCAGTGTCTTTCCAAATTCCTGGTTAGCTGTTTTTGGGTTTTGAGTTCTGCCGTGTACCACGGAGCGTTAGGCATATTTCTATTTTTGGATATTGATTTGGTGGGTGCCAACTGAGTCGTGGCCTCACCCAACCGGCTTCAGGAATGTGAAAGAAAGCTCTCGTATCTTGAAAGGTGATGACCCATGACGAGAGAGGAAAGCCATATTGCGCCTCTGGCCGTGAGCCTTGACAGAAACCCACATGGCGGCTGCGTGCGTGCACGCACACGTGAACGCAAGCTTGAGGCCTGCAAAAGCATCACTGGAGGGGTAGAGGGGGAGTAGAGGGGTAGAAGGGGGTACCCGTCTACCCCTCTTCTACCTCTCTACTATCCCTCTACCCCTCTAGCATGCGCTGACTCAGCGAGACCTAAAAAGCAACAACAACAAAAAAGGACTGAGATAACAGAATAATGAAGCTAACAATCTTAGGAATCTGCTGGATGTTTCTCTAAAACATGAGAAAATTGTATAGGAAGTGGGGTTGGTGGTAACAAGCTTGAACACCGGCTGACCTTGGCTCATGGTGTGAGAATAGGAATTGGTGCATGAAGACGACAGAAAAGGTACTCTATGAAGTCAGAGGATGCCCAGATAAATGTAGTCTAGTTTGGAGCAGCTACAGGAAAATTGAATGAGGGCGGAATGTACTACAGAATGGAATAAAGCATCCATAATTGGAAAGGCCAAGCACCAGAACTATCCTTGATAGAGAAACAGGAACGGATAAGAAACGTGAAGCCAAATCGAGTTTCATGAATGTGAATGTATTAAAACGGACTCTATAACCTGCAATATGCATCAATGATTAATATCCATGCCTCTGTTTCATTGTTTAGTTGGAAGTGCATAAACAAAAGATGTTAAAAACATTGTTAGTAAGTGCTTTATCAAAGGAGAGCTAGATTGAAATGTTCTCGCAGAGGCCAAAGAATTGCCTTCATTTCTAGCAACTCATACGCTGTCTTTTTATCACCAAAGAGAAATATGGCTATTCCCCTTGAAGAATGGACTTACAGGATGAGAAAAGACACAAGTGGAGACACCCTCAGCTCACAAGAATTCAGAGGGTTACAAAAAGATTCTTCTAAATCAAGCAGAATACTTTGGTCCTCTATTATCTGCAAATACGAGCTGGCCCCCTACAACACTCCAAAAGGATAGTCTGCACTCCCCCAAGAGAACCATCTGCAGATGACTCGACTGTAATTGATACTCAGTCAGCCTATCGCTCAAAACCTGATTATCAGAAACCTCTACTCGGGTGTTATACAAAGGAAGAATTGGACTAGAAGAAATTGTGCTCTCCTTCTGAAACCAGCTCTGGTAATGAATATGCTACTTACCAGTATGCATCTGTTCTTGGCATGTAGGGCTGCTAACATTCATATCTTAGCATTAGATCGCCGCCTAGTGTTGGGTCCGGATGATCGCACATTGTTGTCCTGGAAGAGTCTTCGAAGTATCCTGAGATAGGTGGCTCCTCCCCTGGACTACAGTGCGCATGGGCATCGGCTCCATCCCCAGATTGTTTTTCGCCATTGTGGCAGAAGATGGAGTGAAAAGTGTAAAGGATGTCCATGCTAATGACTGAATACAATAGTATATCTGCAGCTGCAACAGGCACCGGGGAGGAGGGTGGGCGATATGAATGTTAGCAGCCCTACATGCCAAGAACAGATGCATACTGGTAAGTAGCATATTCAGTTCGAGGCATGTGGGCTGCTAAATTCATATCTTAGCATAGAATACATAGCAGTCCCTCCATCAGCGGCGGTTGCCCGTGCCAGCTGCAGAAACCTGAAAGAGTGTCTTGAGAACAGCCTGTCCTACAGCAGCTTGCTGCTTGGAATGCACATCAACACAGTAGTGTTTTGCAAAGGTATGTGGTGTAACCCACGTGGCTGCTCTGCAAATGTCCTCTAAAGGAATGTTTCCTAGGAAAGCCATGGATGCCCCCAATTTGCGTGTGGAGTGCGCTCTTGGGGGTATCGTTAGAGTGCGCTTGGCCTTTTGATAACATATTTGGATGCACTTAACAATCCACCTGGCTATTCCTGCTTTGGAAATAGGGTTGCCTTTGTGTTGTGGTGCGAAGGCAACAAAAAGTTGTTTTGTCTTTCTAAAGGGTTGTGTCCTGTCTATGTAGTACATCAACGCCCTCCGTACATCTAAGGTATGGAGCATTCTTTCCGCTACCGTTTGTGGGTTTTGAAAGAATGCCGGCAAGTCAATAGTTTGGTTGAGATGAAACTGTGACACCACCTTTGGAAGGAATTTGGGGTTAGTGCGTAGCACTACCCTATTTGGATGAATCTGAATGAAAGGCTCTTGGATTGTGAGCGCTTGTAGCTCACTAACCCGCCTCAGTGACGTAATAGCTATTAGGAAAGCTACTTTCCACGTTAGGAACTGGAGTTCACACGAGTGCAGTGGCTCAAAAGGTGGTCCCATCAGTCTGGTGAGGACCACATTGAGGTTCCACACCGGAGCTGGTGGTGTTCTTGGGGGAATGACTCGTTTCAGACCTTCAAGGAAAGCTTTAATGGCAGGCACTCTGAAGACAGAGAGATGCTGCCTGTTCTGAAGATAAGCCGCTATGGCGGATAGATGTATCCGAATGGAAGTGTACGCTAGATTGCACTTGTAAAGATGCAACAGATAGCAAATGATGTTAGGGATAGATGCATCTAGCGGGTTGATGTCATTGGCTGTACAGTAAATGACAAAACGCTTCCATTTCGCAGCATAGCATGCTCTGGTAGTTGGCTTCCTTGCCTCCTTGATGATGTCCATGCATTCCGGAGGTAGGTTAAGGTATCCAAACTCTAGGACTTCAGGAGCCAGATCGCCAGGTTGAGCTGTTGCGGATCTGGATGCTGAATTTCTCCATGGTTCTGCGTCAAAAGTCTGGGCGTGAGGCGCAGTCTTTGATGCGGCACCACCGAGAGTTCGAGGAACGTGGTGTACCATGCTTGGCGCGCCCACGTTGGAGCAACTAGGATGAGAGTCATCGCGTGCTGCTTTAGCTTTCTTGCCACCAGCGGTATCAGAGGGGCTGGCGGAAAAGCGTACGCAAATTTGCCTGACCAGTTCATCCATATCGCATTCCCCTGCGACTGTGGGTGAGGGAACCTGGTGGCAAAGTGTTGGCATTTTGCGTTTTCTTTTGTGGCAAACAGGCCTATCTCCGGATGACCCCACTGCTGGAAGTACGGGTGGAGGACAGATGGGTGTATCTCCCACTCGTGCATTTGATGGCTGTATCTGCTGAGCAGATCCGCCATCTGATTGTCCTTTCCCGGGAGGTGTTCTGCCATGAGGAAAATGTTCCTCTGAATGGCCCACTTCCACATGCTCTGAGCCAGATGAGACAGCTGTGGCGAGTGGGTGCCCCCCTGCTTTTGAATGTAGTACATCGCGGTCATGTTGTCCGTCCGGACTAACACTACCTTGTTGCACAGATGTACAATGAAGGACTTGATCGCCATGAAGATTGCTATCAGTTCCAGATAATTGATGTGCATCCTCTGTTGTTGCGTCGTCCATAGTCCCTGCACTGTGTAAGTGAGCAGATGAGCGCCCCATCCCTGGAGAGATGCGTCCGTTGTCAGGATAATCTGTGGCACTGGCTCTTGGAACAGTCGGCCCTTGCAAAGGTTGTGTGGAGTCCACCAATGCAGAGAGTCGTATGCCCGACTGGTAACCAACACTAGGTCTGTCAAATGTCCCTGAGCCTGTGTCCACTGATTTGCTAAGCACTCCTGGAGCGGGCGCATATGTAACCGTGCGTGAGGGACTATGAAGATGCAGGAGGCCATCATGCCTATCAACTGCATGAACACTCTCGCTGGAAGCGAGTGTTGTGGTCTGAACTTCTGGATTAGAGACTGCATGCTGTCTATCCTGACTTGGTTTGGTTGAGCCATGGCCGTCAGGGTATTGATCGTCGCACCTAGAAACTGCCGGACATGTGCCGGCTGAAGATGCGACTTTGAGTAGTTCAACGAGAAACCTAGATTGTGAAGGAGGTGAATGGTAGTCGACATGTCCGCGGCACACTGTTGTTCCGACTTGGCTTGAACGAGCCAGTCGTCCAGGTAGGGGTAGACATGGATGTTCTGCCTCCTGAGGTGCGCTGCTACTGTCGCCAGACACTTGGTAAACACCCTTGGGGCTGTGGTGACTCCGAAGGGTAGGACCTTGAACTGGTAATGCCTGCCTTGAATAGTGAACCTGAGGTATTTCCTGTGGGACGGGTGTAGTGGAATGTGGAAATAAGCATCCTTGAGATCTAAGGTTGCTAAGAAGTCCCCTTGGTTTAACAAGGGAAGAATCTGTTGCAGTGTAAGCATATGGAAATGTTCTGATAGTGTGTACAGGTTGAGGGGACGTAGATCTAGAATGGGTCTGAGAGATCCGTCCTTCTTTGGAATAAGGAAGTACAGGGAATATACCCCTGTGCCTTCCTCTTCCACCGGCACGAGCTCGATTGCGCCTTTGTGCAGCATCGCCACTACTTCCTGCTGCAATAAGTGCAAGTGCTCTGCGGACATAGGCCTTTGCCTTGGCGGAATGTTGGGTGGAGCGGATTTCAACTCTAGGCAATAACCATACTGGACTAGTTGTCGCACCCACCTGTCTGTGGTGATGTTTCTCCAGACGGGCAGGAACTGCTGCAGTCTCCCCCCGACAGGTGTTAAGTGGTCGGGGGGCAGTGACAGAGAGTCACTGTTTGCTTGGGGTAGAGGAGCGGGAGCTGTTGTTTCCTCTGCCGCGACCTCTGTTGCTGTTATTTCTGTAACCTCCCTTGTTCTGTTTAGTGAACGAGGATTGTGCTCCACCTCTTGAGAATTGCGATTGTTGACCCATTTGTCCTCTGGTGACTCCACGTGCACCTGAGCGACGAAAATTATTGCCACGAAACTGTTGCGATTGTAGGGCCCCCATGGATTTAGCAGTTTCTGTGTCCTTTTTTATCTTTTCGAGGGTGGTGTCAACATCTGGACCAAACAGTCTATCAGGATTGACTGGCTGATTAAGTATGGTTGTCTGAATATCAGGTTTAAACCCTGATATGCGGAGCCAAGCTTGTCGTCTTAGCATGACGCTAGTGTTGATCGCTCTAGCTGCTGTGTCTGCGGCGTCAAGTGCACACTTGATGGCTGCGTTGGAGATTAGTTTCCCTTCCTCTATAAGCAGTTTGGTGCCCTCTTGAAACTTTGGAGGCAGGTGTTGTACAATCTGCTCTAGGGTGTCGTAATGCGCCCTATCGTAACGTGCTAAGAGTGCCTGTGTATTTGCAATACGCCAAAAGTTGGCAGCTTGTGCCGCCACTCTTTTGCCCCCTGCCTCTAGCACCTTGGACTCCTTGTCTGGGGGAGGAGCTTCACCCGTCGTCTGGGAGTTGGCCCGTTTTCTGGCATTTGCGACCACAAGAGAGTCTAGTGGCAACTGTCCCCGAATGTATGCAGGGTCTGCAGGTGCTGGTCTGTACTTTTTCTCGATACGTGGATTGACCACTCTCGCTCTGGTAGGTTCTTTAAAGATGTCAGCTGCATGCTTGAGGACTCCCTTGAGCATAGGCAGCGTTTTCACAGTTCTTTCAGAGACTGAAAAAGTATCAAAGAGAAAGTCCTCTTCCACTGGGTCAGCATGCATGTCTACATCATGATTAGCAGCTGCCCTCTCAATGAGTGCATGAAAACCTGCAGAATCCTCTGTTGGGGATGCACGTGCACTGAAAGCCTGTGGGTCTTGCCCCACACTTTGGGTGCCTTGGTCACCAATGTCATCATATGCATCTGGATGTGCATCTGGTTCATTGATGGGGAAGGTGTATTGGTCATCTTCATCATATCCCTCACCCTCAGAGTGTTCTGGTGAGGGAGTAGGGCTTCTTCTTGGAGGAGGCTGGATAGGTTCTATGAGGCTAGAAGCGTCCTGAGGAACCCTCTTCTTCTTTAGTGGGATGACATAGGAGTCCAGAGGCTCCGAAGTGATCCTCCTTTTGTATAGTGTTAATTTGCCTGTGTTGGCGTCGATGAAGTGCTCAGAATCGTCCTCTGATTCGAGTTCTTGACCTGAAGGTACCCCTGCCGTAGAAGAATCCGACGTCTTTGGCGTCGATTTCGTAGAAAAGGCCTTCGGAGCCTCTTTCGGCGGCAGAAGGAAGAGAAGCTTACTCTTAGGCTTTGCCGGAGTGTCCTTCGGCGTCTGAGGCGACGGCAACGGAGCCGACGTAGCAGCGGCCTTGTCCCTGATTCTCTGTAGCGAAGCGGCGATGGGGGACACTTCAGTTACAGTGGCTTTTGGCGCTGACGAGGATGTCTTGACCTTCCCCTCGGATCCGACGTCATGGTGGCCTTTTTGAGTCTTGGACGCCGATGCGGTTGCCGCCGACCCAGAGTCCTTGGATCGATGCGCAGATGTGCCAGCCGTCGATCCGTGTGCGTGTGTCGCCTCCGACTCCACTACGCGACCGACGAACGGAGTCCCAGACGGAACCGGAGCCGTGCCGCTGGCCTTGGCGTGCTTAGACGGTGTCGCAGCGGTTGATCCGTGCCGACCACCCTTCTTAGAGGATCCCTCCTCTGGCGCCGATTTTGACCCTGTGGAATCGACCGACTTCTTCGACTTCTGTGGACCGGAGGTCGACGGAGCCGATGCGGCGGGTGCAGTAGTTTTCTGTGGGCCGGCCGCCATTTTGGGGATGCTCGAGTCCATAAGTTTCGGTTTCGTTTTCGGGTCGGCCATTTTAGGTGTAGTCGATACCGTAGGTTTCGGTTTCGGTTTCGATCCGGCCTGCCCAGCAAGTATGTCCGTGGCCGGGCCTGAAGGCGGGGCCGTGGCTTGCGGTACGGGTCTTGGGTAAGGCCAACTGGCGATCCCGTGACCCGATCGTGATCTTCGAAACCTTCGGGGCATAGCTCGTCCCCTGAGCTATCTGCCGCGGCCCCATAAATCTCTTCGACGTCCCCTACCTCGTCGACATATTCAAGGCCTTGATCCACGACTCCGTCGTCGTCTACCGGATCCGCCTCGACCTCCGTTTCGGGTGGGGATATTTGGAGATGATGACCCTGTTCATCTTCTTCTTGGTCGCCGAAGATGTTTTCTGGATCCGGGGCCGCTTGTCTGGCCTCCAGGCGCACCGCGCGCCGAAGCTTGAGAGTCTTTTTCGACCTGAATTGTGCGCAAGCCTTGCACTTGCCGTCGTCATGGTCCGGTGAAAGGCATTTGTTACAGACCGGGTGAAGGTCTATATGTGGGTACTTGGACCCACAGAGCGGACAGTACTTAAACGGACTCCGCTCCATGCTGGAAAGTCGTGGTCGTTTCGCGATGAGAAGGTCTCGATGTCCGAAGAGTGATAAAACTCCGCTGAATCCGACTCCAAGAGTCGGAAGAACTCGAGACCGTGCGCAAACAATACCGACGCTATAAATACAAGGCCTTTTGGCCTTAAAAAGTTAGTTTTACTCGGTTCCGACAGAGAGAAGTCGAGACCGCATCCGAACCCAATGGCGGAAAAAAACAATCTGAGGATGGAGCCGATGCCCATGCGCACTGTAGTCCAGGGGAGGAGCCACCTATCTCAGGATACTTCGAAGACTCTTCCAGGACAACAATGTGCGATCATCCGGACCCAACACTAGGCGGCGATCTAATGCTAAGATATGAATTTAGCAGCCCACATGCCTCGAACCACCTCTTAGGAACACTGGACAACTGCTCTGTTTTGCTGTTCTGGCATTGTTTCTACCAATCACCCGTTTTGCTGATGGGACCTAGGGATTATTAACAATCTGAAAACATCCAGGATTCTCCAGACAAATGCCCTTCTTCTGTTCTTTCTTCAGGTACAGTGGCCACTGACTGCTGCTAACACACACCTAGTGTGGTTTCATTTTTGCTCTCCTGATAGGAATTTGGACATGGAGTCCTACCTCAATAGCTCTACATGTTTATGAAGTAAACACTTAATGTATTTATATTGGTAGTAAAAGGCATTCAGCTCCTATGGTAAAGGGGTTTCTTACCTGTTCACTACCTTCCATCTCCCCATGGACACTGCTCAGTGTGTTTCCAGATGTCAGTTCTTCCCAAGTAAATAGGAGTGAATCCGTTATTTCACCAAAGGGGTTAAAATCAATTAGCCAAATCTTTCCCTGCAACCATAAACAAAACAAAAAAAAATGTCAATGTAAGACTTCTGGTCTTATATTTCTTTTGGTTAAGACAAACGTTCACCCTGCTACTATAGTGCAATTACAACAAGTCTATTGTGTCAAAGATTTTCATCACCCCAGCTCTGTCCAATGTCCTCTGGTGGCAAGGAACGAGATGAGAAGATTAAAGAAGTATTGGTAAAGTCAATAGGTCTCGGCAATCCGATAGCTATTGGTGTTGTCAATGTCAATGCTTTTAGCCATGTTGAATAGCAGCACGGCTGCTGTTCAACATGCCTGAAAGGTATGTAAAACAAGCATTTACAATGCAATGGTCTCGGCATTATTAAAGGTAGCGCTATTGGCATTGCTCATGAAATTTTTTTTTTCTTTCTTTTTTTTAAAATCATAAATAAATGGCATTGTCATTTACATTGCCAATAGCTTAATCATTAAATAAATGGCATTGTCATTTACAATGCCAATAGCTTAATCGCTTGCAAATGCATGACCTATTGCATTTACACACACACAAAGCCACCCACCCACACATACAGAGCCACCCACACAGAGCCACCCACACAGAGTCATTCACATAGAGCCACCTACACAGAGCCACCCTCACACAGACAGAGCCACTCACACATAGAGCCACCTACAAAAAAAGCTATCCACACAGAGCCACACGCACACACACACAGAGCCACACACACACAGAGCCACGTACACACACACACAGACTGAGCCACACACACACACAGAGCCACGTACACACACACACAGACTGAGCCACACACACACACACAGAGCCACGCACACACACACACACAGACAGAGCCACGCACACACACAAACACAGACAGAGCCACGCAAACACACACACAGAG
Organism: Lissotriton helveticus; assembly: GCF_964261635.1. Lineage (NCBI taxonomy): Eukaryota > Metazoa > Chordata > Amphibia > Caudata > Salamandridae > Lissotriton > Lissotriton helveticus. The sequence continues at coordinate 636,143,487 of NC_136057.1, read as the reverse complement.
CCAAGCACACACACACACACACACACACACACACACACACACACAGAGCCACGCACACACACAGACAGACAGAGCCACGCACACACACAGACAGAGCCACGCACACACGCAGACAGAGCCACGCACACACGCAGACAGAGCCATGCACACACACAGACCTCACTCTGACCTGACCTCAGACTCTGACCTGACCTCAGACTCTGACCTGACCTCAGACTCTGACCTGACCTCAGACCCTGACCTCAGACCCTGACCTCAGACCCTGACCTCAGACCCTAACCTCAGACCTTAACCTCAAACCCTGACCTCAGACCCTGACCTCAGACCCTGACCTCAGACCCTGACCTCAGACCCTGACCTCAGACCCTGACCTCAGACCTCAGACCCTGACCTCAGACCCTGACCTCAGACCCTGACCTCAGACCCTAAACTCAGACCCTAAACTCAGACCCTAACCTCAGACTCTGACCTCAGACTCTGACCTCAGACTCTGACCTCAGACTCTGCACTCTGACCTCAGACTCTGCACTCTGACCTCAGACTCTGCACTCTGACCTCAGACTCTGCACTCTGACCTCAGACTCTGCACTCTGACCTCAGACTCTGCACTCTGACCTCAGACTCTGCACTCTGACCTCAGACTCTGCACTCTGACCTCAGACTCTGCACTCTGACCTCAGACTCTGCACTCTGACCTCAGACTCTGCACTCTGACCTCAGACTCTGCACTCTGACCTCAGACTCTGCACTCTGACCTCTGACCTCAGACTCTGCACTCTGACCTCAGACTCTGCACTCTGACCTCAGACTCTGCACTCTGACCTCAGACTCTGCACTCTGACCTCAGACTCTGCACTCTGACCTCAGACAGAGCCATGCACACACACAGACAGAGCCACGCACACACACTGACAGGGCCACGAATAACTGAGCCAGTCTAGCTTTTCCCATTCAATTCAGTCAGTTGAAGGACTCCTTTAGCCGTGCATGCTGCAAGTAACCGAATGCAAAGCCTGGTTATCGCTGACAAGGGTCTAGCAAACTTGGGAACTCAGTTGGGTCCCCGACTGACATAGAAAGCAGCGGGGGACCCTTCAAGCATCTACGACGAGTAGCCGTACGTGAGATGTCCTACTGTCCTGACGGAATCCAGCTGCCCGTCCTCCCAAAGCTGGGGCCCGGTTAGGAACGCTGGCTAGCCTCAGTCATCCTTCCCGCCCCACTTCCATCGTTATGCGACGGACAAACATCCGCACTGCCATATTCCAGCCTTAAATGGAAGGATCCCTCGCTGGCGACGTGGATTTGACCTCAGACTCTGCACTCTGACCTCAGACTCTGCACTCTGACCTCAGACTCTGCACCCTGACCTCAGACTCTGCACCCTGACCTCAGACTCTGCACCCTGACCTCAGACTCTGCACCCTGACCTCAGACTCAGACCTGACCTGACCTGACCTCAGACTCTGACCTCAGACTCTGACCTCAGACTCTGCACTCTGACCTCAGACTCTGACCTCAGACTCTGCACTCTGACCTCAGACTCTGCACTCTGACCCCAGACTCTGCACTCTGACCCCAGACTCTGCACTCTGACCCCAGACTCTGCACTCTGACCCCAGACTCTGCACTCTGACCCCAGACTCTGCACTCTGACCCTAGACTCTGCACTCTGACCTCAGACTCTGCACTCTGACCTCAGACTCTGCACTCTGACCTCAGACTCTGACCTCAGACTCTGCACTCTGACCTCAGACTCTGCACTCTGACCTCAGACTCTGACCTCAGACTCTGCACTCTGACCTCAGACTCTGCACTCTGACCTCAGACTCTGCACTCTGACCTCAGACTCTGCACTCTGACCTCAGACTCTGCACTCTGACCTCAGACTCTGCACTCTGACCTCAGACAGAGCCATGCACACACACAGACAGAGCCACGCACACACACAGACAGGGCCATGAATAACTGAGCCAGTCTAGCTTTTCCCATTCAATTCAGTCAGTTGAAGGACTCCTTTAGCCGTGCATGCTGCAAGTAACCGAATGCAAAGCCTGGTTATCGCTGACAAGGGTCTAGCAAACTTGGGAACTCAGTTGGGTCCCCGACTGACATAGAAAGCAGCGGGGGACCCTTCAAGCATCTACGACAAGTAGCCGTACGTGAGATGTCCTACTGTCCTGACGGAATCCAGCTGCCCGTCCTCCCAAAGCTGGGGCCCGGTTAGGAACGCTGGCTAGCCTCAGTCATCCTTCCCGCCCCACTTCCATCGTTATGCGACGGACAAACATCCGCACTGCCATATTCCAGCCTTAAATGGAAGGATCCCTCGCTGGTGACGTGGATTTGACCTCAGACTCTGCACTCTGACCCCAGACTCTGCACTCGGACCTCAGACTCTGCACTCTGACCTCAGACTCTGCACTCTGACCTCAGACTCTGCACTCTGACCTCAGACTCTGGACTCTGACCTCAGACTCTGGACTCTGACCTCAGACTCTGGACTCTGACCTCAGACTCTGGACTCTGACCTCAGACTCTGGACTCTGACCTCAGACTCTGGACTCTGACCTCAGACTCTGGACTCTGACCTCAGACTCTGGACTCTGACCTCAGACTCTGGACTCTGACCTCAGACTCTGACCTGACCTCAGACTCTGACCTGACCTCAGACTCTGACCTGACCTCAGACTCTGCACTCTGACCTCAGACTCTGCACTCTGACCTCAGACTCTGCACTCTGACTCTGACCTCAGACTCTGACCTCAGACTCTGACCTCAGACTCTGACCTCAGACTCTGAATTCTGACCTCAGACTCTGACCTCAGACTCTGACCTCAGACTCTGAATTCTGACCTCAGACTCTGACCTCAGACTCTGAATTCTGACCTCAGACTCTGACCTCAGACTCGGAATTCTGACCTCAGACTCGGAATTCTGACCTCAGACTCTGCACTCTGACCTCAGACTCTGCACTCTGACCTCAGACTCTGCACTCTGACCTCAGACTCTGCACTCTGACCTCAGACTCTGCACTCTGACCTCAGACTCTGCACTCTGACCTCAGACTCTGCACTCTGACCTCAGACTCTGCACTCTGACCTCAGACTCTGCACTCTGACCTCAGACTCTGCACTCAGACCTCAGACTCTGCACTCAGACCTCAGACTCTGCACTCAGACCTCAGACTCTGCACTCAGACCTCAGACTCTGCACTCAGACCTCAGACTCTGCACTCTGACCTCAGACTCTGCACTCTGACCTCAGACTCTGACCTCAGACTCTGACCTCAGACTCTGACCTCAGACTCTGACCTCAAGGGGCTCGCGGGCACCGCCTAAGCACTGTAGCTAAACACAGACGACACACCCCCCACCCGGCCCCAGCTGGGTCTGCACCCCCCCACCAGTGGTGCCATCCTGAGCCTCTCGCTCCTTTCGCCTATGCCCTCCCCCATTCCATTTCCCAACTGCAACCAAGGCGCATGGGGAGGGGGGCAGGGGGGTCCGCGGGTGCATTGAAGTGTCTGCTGCGGGCATAGGCGAAAGGAGCGAGAGGCGCAGGATTGAAGTGGCTGATTTTTTAAAGTAAGCTCCCGGCTGGGGAATAAAGACTGTTTTACAGCATGCAGTCCATCACACGCTGAAATGGCGGCGCTGCAGGCAAGTCAATGTCTTAAGAAGTCTGACAGAAGTGAGAATGTTTTTGGTGTGGACGACATAAACTTTGTAAGATTTGTCAAAGCTGTGGCATACAGAACTAAAAACGGTCGGAGACATGGTGTTTTTTGTTGTTGTTGTTTTTAAATACATGTACAGAGAAAAAACATACGATTTATGTTCCCGTTGCTTCAGATTGACAATAGTTAAACGTGCGGACCCTTCTGGTGAATTGTTTCCCTTGCCAACCCGGGTGCTGCTGCAGCTGAAATGTCAGGAGGGATTTCTGGCGTTTGTGAGGGGCAACTATGAAATGGAGTTTGTCGGTGGTGTTCCGTTTGATCGTGCACCAGGTCGGCGCTCGTTGGCCTCAGGCGCACCTCCTAATTTTTTTTCTACATTAATACGCCGACACGCGACGGACTAATTATAGGCCTTCAAACGCTCCATCCGGCAACAGACACCGGGAGGGGGGTGGGAGGGGTGAGAGATTTTTGAGGCAGTCAAGTGTTGGAGGTGTACGAGAAGAGAGTGAACGTGCGTGCCCGTGTGGCTGTGTGCTAGGGCTTCACAGCACACGGATGCAGAACTGCTCTAGACATGGAGTAATGGCGGATGGTGTTTGCCGTAGGCAAAGAATGGAAGACATTGTGCTGACATAAGCCCATTGGCACATAATCTACCGTGTATTTGCCATTTCACCTGCAATTATTTGTAATTATTTTCCCAGACTGCAAACTGAGGTAAGAGGCCAGCAAACTAATAACGAGGAAAACGAGAGCAGCCTACCTCAACCTTACCAGCAGCAAAATGGCGGCCTCAAGCTTCCGAAATTTTTCGGATTCGGGGGCGTGTTTTGCTGTCCTGAGTGACGGACGACGTCACGAGCTAAAGAACAGCAAAACTTACGTCCCCGAATCCAAAAGAGACGGGGCTTGTTTGGAGTGACTCCCTTCTCTTCCAATGGCTGGCCTCCGTTTAGGAAGCCAGACAATGGAAGCGAACGGAGCAGAGAGGCGGGTTTAAACTGCCCTACTCCAAAACATAGGATCTCCGGACCGGAAGCTGCGCTTTGCGCAGCTTATAGGTCCTTCGAACTAAAAAGCGCTACGACGCAGCCAGCGCTGTCTGCTTCATAGCACTTTTTTGACACGCCGAAGGGGCGGGCCAAACAGAACAATGGGGGGAGGGGGACACAACGGGGAGGCGAGTCAAGCAACACAACAAGGTAGGGGGTGGAGGGCGGTTAGGGAGAGGGTAAGTGAAGCACACAGCAGAGGAGGGGTGGGGGGGATCTTAGAGCCGGTACACCAACCGAGCCCTGGAAATATTTGCTATATAAATCATACAACTAATATCACGTAAAATATGACAAGACTCTTCAAAATTCAAAAACATTTCTTTGTTTACCACGTGGAACGTACAATTTACATGCCTAGATAGGTGCAATACTTACAAGAAGTAACAAGCATTGGCATAGCCAATAGGTCTCGCCTTTGGGACCATGTAAGTAAAAAAAAAAAACTGAAGTGTAAGACGTCACGTTTACATTTACTGCATCCTAAATACGAAGTTAATGTAAACGTGAAGTCTTATACTTCATTTTTTACTTACAAGGTCCCAAAGGCGAGACCTATTGGTTATGCCAGGAGTCTGAAAATGCAGGGTCACAATTTCCTCTGATGTAACTTCCTGTGATACATATGCTAATTAGAACAGCACTTCTTTTTATTAGGACTTATGCCCAAAACACCCCCTGCCGTATGTTATATAGTTTCACACAACATTACCCTGTGCCACAACATCCCACACACCTCCTTATGATACAACCACACATCAAACTAAACCAAAACAGACACTATAATGGCACACATCAAATTCCACCGACGTTCACAACTTTACACGAAACCAGTTCACAACATCTATCACCACTCCAAACTTTATCACACTGTACCACACCACTCATTGAACAACATCTTGATTGGTGATACTTCTTTCAACATTATACTGATACTGTAATTTGGAATAACAAATCACATTCTCAACACAAGTTGCAACACTACACTACACTACATCACATCATATCCACATACACACAACATACTAAACCTCATAATACCACGTACCACCGCACCAGATCAATCAACAGCACAACAGAGTACACCACCCAAGACCAGGTCTTTCCACCACAATAAAAAATTCTGCTTTTCTGTTCCCAATGTACCCATGATAGACTTGCTAAAGATATGTAAGGAATTAAGATCCGATATCACTTCCACTGAGGTCATGGGTTGTGGTGCCACTTCCTGGGATGCCGCACGTGAGGTCACACGCTGTGATGTCATACACTGTGATGTCACTCGACATGATGCCACTTGCAAACTGCCATACTTGGTTAGTCCTCTTAGTCCCCTCATCTGTTTTTTAGGACTTATGACCTGTAGGCAAGCCATGAAGAAAGGATACAGGTGCAGCTATCAATAGGGGGCAGCAACATGGACAAACCCAGTATTTACTCAGAGACATAAAACAAGTACATGGACCTGTGCATTCTTATAGGTAGCGTGTCAGAAAGTAGCCCCTCACTCAGCAGATCTAACACACAATGCTAGGTGGCTTCGTTTTCCTATTCAGTTCCAAATGCATATTTTCTCTAATTCCACATTAGAAAATGAACCGCCCTACATTTTTGTTCGAGTTTATGTCCTGTTTCAAGGCGCTCCATTTCAGAGCCTTTATGCAGGGCAATGGCTTCTAAAAAGGTGTCAATGTTATGAGAACACAAAGAGTTGATGAAGATCTGTACGTACTCCTCCCACGGGGCTCGTGCGTGTACGGAGCCCCGCCCCTCCAGTATGACACAAACAAGTCATCTGCTATAATGATGTTATAGCAGAAAAATTCGATTTTCTCTTCGCAAACAAATGGCCTTAATGCACGCCCTGTTCACCATGCACGCACAATATGCTTCCCTCTCGAGGTGCCCCACCCCAAACCCTGGGTCTCGACTGTCACTGGACAGTGCCCGGGGGTACAGACAGCACACCTTCGACTCTAGGGGAGACACCAATGAGCAATGTTTTAAAATTTTTATTTATTGCTTATATTTTGCGCCCATTGTGATGCTTCCATAGACCCCTGCGCACGTCACACGGCTCCTCCGGGACTATTTACATTAATACCTTTATCAAGTTCATCTGTTACGCCCTTTGGCCGGCTAGTCATGATGCGCATGTGTTGGACGCCCTTGCGGGAGCCACAGGTCGAACCTACAGCGGGAGGGCCCCTCACCCGCGGCTCGTGAATGTGGCAGCACTATCCCCGGCCCCACCTCAGCCCCCGGGGCAGCGGCGACAGAAAACGCAGGGACTGGCTCCCGAGAGGAGTAGGGTAGTCCTCCAGGGGAAATGGCGGGGTGTTCCCAGTACAGGCCGGTGACCCTAAAGGTCCAGTAGATCTCTGGTGCTGGTAGTGTCAGGCCAGAGGAAGTAACCGATTCAGCCCCAGCCCTATCAGCCTCATAAAGGGCCCCTAGAATGTCAGGCATTTTACTGCCAATTAGGCCTTGACCTTAGTATCAGTTACCATTTATGAACTCCACACAACAAACTCCAATGCATCTTGCCGCTTTAACATCAAATTCTTATTCCTATAAACTCACAGGTACTTTTTATCGACTTCAGAAGGATGATGGCTGAGCCAGTCTAACTGTGAGTCAGTGTGCGTGTTGCACGCCGTTGTGTGCAGCAGTTGCTCAACCAGCCGGACTATCTGACTTGCTTGATAGCCGATATTGATTTCCCCTTCCCTGTGAAGATGTCTGGGCAGTATGTCAGCCTCGCTGCCGGCTGTCCGTGGTAGCTGTGCCGCGCAGGCTTAGATGGGCAGGCGGCCTTAATGGAGCGCGATAAGTGCCCGGCATGCGAGCCCACCGTGGCCTCCTTCCGGCACTCAACTCTTTCCGAGAACTAATGCCACAGGTCTTAAAATATTTGTAGGTGTGAACTATGACTCAAGCAAGGAAGAATTTCTTAGGATTTGTCTGACAGACTTGGAAAATGGGAGAGGGCAGTGTGTCATCCAAGATTAAACATCGGGGCCCCTATGATTAGTGAAAGTGGTAGCAGGGGGAGGGGACTTGGGCGATTTCCTTACGGGAGTGTGCGACCATATGGCGCCACCATATGGCGCCGCGCGCTCCCGAGAGGAAATCGCCAAGATGTGCATGCATTGCATTGCAAGCAATGCAACGCGTGAACTTCTTTGCTGAAAAAAGCTCTGCAGATGGCATTAGGTCTCCTCCTATGCAGGGCATGTGCGCTGCGTAGGACAAGACCTAAAAATGTAGCAGACATGAAACAATGCAGTGACTTAATTTAGATAATCTGATACAATAGGGTCCCTGAAAGTTCAAATGTTGCGCACATTAATACTACCATTGCTAGAAGTCATTGTACTTTATATGGAGCTCGGGAATAAAATAAGAGGTATTTCTTTCCTAAGCGTTCCACTGAATTACTATAAACACTAAGGGCCAACAGCTCACCAACACACAGGTAGAAAATAAGGCAGCACTGCCTCGTGACCACCAGCCTAGGCTTCCTGCCTGCTATTTGCAGTCTTCAGCCCAGTCCTTAGCTAAAGCAAGTCTCATCACTGAGCTGTGTCAGGCTGAGTTCCCCTTCTTCCACAGCACTTGTTGCTGGCAGTTTGTATGCGACATCCACACCTCGGTACCCCCTACTCACCCACCTAAAGTCAGACAGGGGGGTAGAGCCTATAAGTATAAGCTGTAACATTTATAAGGCACATTACAGCAATGCACTGAGAAGTACTTATTAAAAGTGATAGTTCTGTCCAACAGTCCTACAGAACTCACATATTTGAAAGCAATTTATGCTCGATAATGAAGAAAAAAGTTTTGGTGAAATTAAATATTTGCCCAAGAGCACACAACTTAAGTGGAGAATTCATCCAGGTTTCTAAGTTTCACTTTGTACAACTCTGCCAGTACATATGTATCTATTTGTCTTTCATTATGTTAAGGCTTTGTTTTTACCTGTTAGTTAATTTTCTGTAGTTTTTAAATAAAGCGCAAACTTGACAAAAGGCAGAGCGCTTTACATAAGCACTAATTAAATTACACAAGCATTGCTTATAGTTATGAGGCGATTCAGCGATGTACCCAGAATCACAGGATGTTGGTCTGACGCCGAGAGGGTTGGTAGACATGGGCACAAAGAACAAGTTACTTCCTTTGGTAACACCTTATCTGGTAGAGACTATCTAGAAGCAGATTACTTACCTTACAATTATTCCCAGATGTTAGATTGGATCTGAAATGTTTTCATGAGTAGTACCTCTGTGTGCCAGTAGGTGGCGTAGTTCGGCTCTGTGTGGGGTCTTTGGCATCATATGAACCAGAAATTATGTTTGCGGTGCCTAATAAGTCACCAGGCAGGCAATGTACAAGTCCCTTACCTTCGGTAACGATGAACAAGTTACTTATCTTCGGTAACGATATATCTTTAAGAAACATTAGTTACTTATAGATTCCTTACCTTAGAATTATCCCCAGGCATCAGACTGGATCCGGAAAGTTTTTTTTGTCAGCAGTACCCCTGCGTGTCGGAAGGTGGCGTCGGTCGACTCCGCATCCGTGTGGGTCGCATGGATGGTGTCGCATAAGTTACTTAGACGCCGCCCTCGTGCGCGGACGTCCGTTCTGTACACAACTTTCCGCGCCAGGAACGCAGAGCCATGCAAGACACTGACCACTGGTGCACAAAACTAGGGTCCAGCAAGAATGACCTTAACCCTAGAAATCAGTCCGCAGAAAGGGTAGGATGGGTGGGCCGGTAAGGAATCTATAACTAACTAATGTTTCTTACAGATATATCGTTAATAAAGGTAAGTAACCTGTTCATCTGAAAGAAACACGTTAGGTATAGATTCCTTACCTTAGGAATAGATACCCCAGCAATACCAACCCCTGAGGTGGGTCTGCAAACCAATATCATACCAAAAAGTCCTGGAGAACAGAACGGCCTAAGAAGCCGTCTCTCCGGACTTGGCTGTCCAGGCAGTAGTGTTTGGTGAAAGTATGCAGTGATGCTCATGTAGCTGCCTAACAGATGTCATTCAGGGGAACTCTCTGACCCAAAGCCGTGGTGGTAGCCGTCGCCCTGGTGGAATGTGCGCGCAGCCCCACTGGAGGCTCCTTTTTAGCGAGAGAATAGCAGGCTTTAAAACACAAAACGACCCATCTAGATATAGTCTGCTTGTGTACGGCTCAACCTTTTTTGGCGCCCACGTAGCAAACAAAGAGCTGGTCATTCACCCGGAACTGTTTGGTGCGATCCAGATAAAAGAAAAGTGCACGTTTTGGGTCCAGGCGGTGGAGCCTCTCTTCCTCTTTCGAAGGATGCGGAGGCGGAAAGAAGGTGGGCAAAGTGATGGTCTGCCCGATGTGGAAGGCAGTGACAACCTTGGGCAGGAAACATGGACGAGTCATTGAAACTACCTTGTCCGGATGTACAGACAGCAAAGGAGGCTTAGATGAAAGAGCCTGGAGCGCACTCACTCGTCGTGCCAAGGTGATGGCCACCAGGAATGCAGTTTTAAGCGTTAGAAGCCTCAAAGGACAATTGTGAAGCGGCTCAAAGGGAGCGCACATAAAATAGGTTAAGACTAGGTTCAAGTCCTACTGAGGCATAACGAAAGGAATAGGAGGAAAGAGGTGAGTTATGCCTTTCAAGAAACGATTTACCACCGGGGACTTGAAAAGAGAAGGCTGATCCGGAAGCCGAAGGCCGGCAGAGATGGCCAAGAGATAGCTCTTGATAGTGCCCAGAGCAGAGCCCTGCTGGGTCAGAGAAAGGAGGAACACGAGGACCTCAGAAAGAGGGGCAGAAAGGGGAGCTTTTGCTGTGCACCATGCCACAAACTTATTCCATCGGCAGGCGTATACCGTCTTAGTGGAGGGAGGTCTGGCTGCCAAGATTACATCACAGACTTCAGGAGCTAAGTCAAATAACGTCAACTGCCGCCGCTCAATCTCCACGCAAGGAGGTGGACGCTGGACAGGTTTGGGTAGAGGACCATCCCCTACTGCTGCAACAGGAGATCCTCCTGAAGGGGCAGTCGGATCGGTGGATCGATGGCCATGTTAAACAGCTCGGGATACCAGACTCTTCTTGCCCAGTCTGGAGACACAAGAATGACTTGGGCCCAGTCGCGCTTGATCTTTTTCAGCACTATGGGCAGAAGTGGTATAGGCGGAAAGGCATATATTAGACCGCAACTCCACTCGAGAAGAAATGCGTCGCCTAGCGAGTGCCGCCTTGAACATTCCAACGTGCAGAATTGCTGACATTGCGCGTTCTCTTGAGTGGCGAATAGATCTAACCAAGGCTCTCCCCACTGCTGAAAGAAACCTTGCACCACCTCCTAGTGAAGAGGCCATTCGTGATCCATCATGCACCGGCGGCTGAGTTTGTCCGCCCCGGCGTTCAGGGAACCTGCCAGGTGCTGAACCACCAGGGGCATGGCCTGATGTTCCAGCCACGTCCAGAGGCAAAGAACCTCTTGACATAGGGTCCACGACTCCACCCCTCCCGGTTTGTTGCAGTACCACATGGTGGTGGTGTTGTCGGTGAAGACCTGCACCACTCTTCCTTTGACAGAAGGAAGAAATGCTTTCTGTGCAAGACGAATCGCCCAGAGCTCCAACAGGTTGATGTGGAGCTCTGACTCCGCTGGAGGCCATAGGCCTCTGATTCCTGCCTCGCCCATGTTGCCGCCCCATCCCAGAAGTGATGCATATGTCACCACTGTGAAATTTGGTTGGGAAGCAATCCTGGTTTGTTAGCCATCACTGCAATTGCTGTGCAGTGCCCTCCGAGATCTGGACATCGGAAAGATTCCCCTGATGCTGCGCCCACTTGAACTTCAGGTCCCACTGCAGAGCCCGCATATGCCACCTGGCATGACCCACCAGCAGCCTCAAGGTCAATCTTACAGAAACCTGGGATAGAGGCTGAAACAGCGGAATCATAGCCCGAACATCCCGGACTCGCTGCAGGAGAGGATAAGCCCTAAACTGTGCTGTATCCAGAACTGCTCCGATGAAAAGGAGCCTTGAGAGGGAATCAGGTGCAACTTCGGCTCATTGATAGTGAACCCCAGCGAATGCAGGAGGTCCGCCAAAGTCTGGTTGTGGGAGACAACAGCCTGGGGCGAACCTGCCTTCAACAGCCAGTCATCGAGACAGGGGAAGACTGGAACCCCTGATCTGCGCAAATGAGCTGCAACCACCGCAATCGCTTTCGTGAACACCGAAGGGACGCTGGTAAGGCCGAAGGGGAGCATGGTGAACAGAAAATGCTTGTTACCTACCGTGAACCATAGGGAACACCTGTGGGCTGGCAGGATGGGAATGTGGAAGTAAGCGTCGTGCAAGTCCAACGCTACCATCCAGTCTCCATGGTCAAGGGCAGATAGGATCTGAGCAAATGTCAACATTTTGAACTTCTCCTTCCGGAGGAAGCGGTTGACGACCCTGAGATCCAAGATAGGACACAGACCTATGTCCGTTTTGGGCACCAGGAAGTAGTGGGAGTAACAACCAAGACCTACTTCTGAACCAGGGACTCGCTAGATAGCTCCCTTGGCCAAGAGAGCCGTAACTTTCTGACGGAGAAGGGCCATGTGATCCTCTGACATGCAATGGAGTGTTGGTGGCATGGAGGGAGGGATAGTCTTGAATGGGAGGGAGTAGCCCCCTCCGACTATCTGAAAAACCCACCTGTCCGACGTGATGTTGTGCCAGTGGGAGAGGTGATGGCGGATCCTGCCGCCAACTGGCAACTAGTGGCCCTGAAAGGTCGGACTAGGAACGCTTAGAGGCTGCTGCAGATGGGGCACTAGTAGACTGGCCCACCCGTTGGCCCCCAGACCAACTGCATTGGGTCCCAAGTCCCCGGCCGCGCAAAGGCTGGGTAGCTTGCCCCGGCCTGTTGCCCTGGGTGCAAACTTGGTGGGGCACCCATTCCGTAGCCACGAAAGGGGCAAAAGGCAGACTGCACAGGACGAGAGGTGGCAGCAAGGCCCGAGGATCGAGCCGTAGCTCTAAAATCCTTAAGGCGCTCGGGCACACTGTCCGCCTTGTCGACGGCTATCAAAGGGCATGTCCAAAAGAGTCAATTGGACATCCCCAGAAAAGCCAAAGGATCTCAGCCAGTCATAGCGCCTCAGGGCTACCGACGTAGAAATCGTTCTACCCAGCGAGTCGGTGGTGTCCAGCCCACATCGGATGCCAAACTTTGCTGCGTCCCTCCCCTCCGCGACCGCACAGGAGTGTGTGTCCCGGCCTCCTCCAGGCACTGTGGCAGCACCTGCACAACCTTGTCCCACACAGAGTGGGTGTAACGGTCCAAGAGACGTTCAGTGTTCACCGACCGCAGTCCTAAGCTATTGGAAGAAAACATAATCTTCCCAAGAAGGTCCTGCTTCTTGGATTCCCTATCTGGGGGAGCAGTAGGGAACGCACCTTTGGACGTTGAAGCTTGGACCACCAAGCTCTTGGGGGAAGGGTGTTGGGAGAGGAAAATTGAGTCGCCGGGGGGTGGAGTCGGGCAATCATCCTATCCACAGGAGCCCCTGAGCTGGGCCTGGACCTAGTGCCCAAAAGGATGTCTGTGAGGGCCTCATTGAAAGGCAGCAGGGGCTCTGAAGAGCATATTGCCGGCGGAAGCGCCTCAGCCAGGAGATTAGTCCTGACTGCCACGGTAGGAAGCTCAAGGCCCAAGGCCTCAGCCACCCTATGCAACACCACAGCGTAGGAGGCTCCCTCCTCCGTGGCCACGGTAGAGGGAGAATGCATGCCAAGGTCTGGGGAGGTATCCAGACCACAGGCCTTACAAAACCCCTCTCTCCAGTCCGTCTCCTCAAGCAGGTTTGCCAAAGGGCTAACAGGCCCCTCCCAGTCCTCCTCACCCTCCTCTGGCTGTCAATCAGGGCAATAGGGAACGCCGGGGTAGAACAGTGGTACAAAAGTACCGGTCGACGTCGGTCCAGCTCCGTGTCCAAGCCGAGGGAGAGGCCGTGGTCGACGCCAGTCGGTGACACATCCGGCGTCGGAGGTGGCGGAGGCGTTGTCAGAGGTATCGCTGCCGTAGGAGGGGTCGTAAGGTCGACCTCCATCAATCCGGATGCAGGCCTGGATCCCTGGGGGCCCTGTGGCGTAGAGGCCGGAGCTGTCAGCATTGTAGGCCCCCAGCCGAGTCCGCGGCCCCCGGAGGCGTGCAGGCCGAGTCGGGCTGCCCAAAGATGGATAGGAGAGCTTTGTAAAATGAAAGAACCTGGGCAGGGGACACTCCGGCTCCCGGGAAAGGAGGTAAGTTCAGAGCCCTCCCAGCCGGCTCCATGGGCGGAGCCGAAGGACGACTACCTTCCACGTCCCGTGTCGGGTCGGCTGACAGACGGGGAGAAGGCGAAAAGCGATGGTGCTTCTTCGCCTTCTTCTTGTGCTTTGACTTACCCGAAGACTTCGATGAGGAGTGATGGTGGTGACTCCGCGACTGGTCCCGCAACGTCCCTCTCGACCAGGACTTTGAGCGGCTCGGAGCTGACTGTCAGGCTTCCAGTAGCTTTCGGGCCACTCCGACAAAGATTTAGGGTTCATGGTCCGACATTCGGAGCACGACTTCGGGTCGTAGTCGTGTTCCAGCCACCCGAGGTGTGGGTCAGTGACTGATATCAACTTGTGACAGGAGTTACAGGGTTTGAAGCCAGTCCGATGATGGGACATCCCTACGTGCACAAGGAGTCGAACGATACAAAAGTGATGTTGACAAAAGTCGAAAAAGTGCTATTCAAAAAGTGACTAAGGGTACAGCTCTCTCCAGATCTGATCTGGCTGGCGCGGAAAAAGAAAGAACTGACGTCAGCACACAGGGGTGGCGTCTAAGTAGATCCAGCGACGTCATTCCGGCGATCACTGTGCCAAAGGCGGACGTGGAGTCGACCGACGCCACCTACCGACACGCAGGGATACTGCTGAAGATTCTCCAGATCCAATCTGACGCCTGGGAGTAATTCTAAGGCAAGGAATATATTTGTAATAGTCTCTTTCAGATGATGTCAGTTACTTTTACGCAACTTTCCTTGCCAGAAGCGTGGAGGCATGAAGTACACTGACCACTGGTGTGGAAAACTAGGTCCCTAGAAGAGGAAAGCCCTGTCCCTAGTAATCCGTTCGTAGAGCGGGGAAGATGGGTGGGTCGGTAAAGAATCTGCGGCTAGATTGAGTCTCTACCAGATAAGGCGTGACCAAAGGTAAGTAACTTGTTCTTCTGATAGAGACTTCTAGCCCCAAATTCCTTACCTCAGAGTAGATGCCTAAACAATCCCAACCCGAATGTGGGTCTGCAGACCAATTTCACACAAAGAAACTGCCTAGACAGAAGTGTTTGGTAAACGTGTGCAGGGAAGCCTATGTTGCAGCCTGGCAGATGTCCAGGACCAGAACTATGTGAGCTAAAACAGTGGCTGCAGCTTTAACTCTGGTAGAATGAGCAGGTAAATCTTCAGGTGATTGCTTCTTAGCCAGTGCGTAGCAGATTTTGATGCAGAGTAAGAGCCATTGCGAGATGGTCCTCTTCTGCATCGCACATCCTTTCTTTGCTTCGACATACACCACAAAGAGTTTGTCGTCCAGCTAAAACTCTTTCATGTGGTCAAGGTAGAACAACAATGCTCTATTTGGGTCCATAAGGTGAAGTCAGTTCTCTTCCTTTTCAGGGATGAGGCGGGGCGTAAAAAGTATGCAGAGCAATGGTTTGGCCTACGTGACCACTTTCGAAAAAAGGTAGCTCTCGTACGAAACACCACTTTGTCTGAGTAGATGTTAATATAAGGAGGCTTGGATGATAAGGCCTGAAGCTCTCTGACCCTCCAGGCTGATGTAATTTCCACAAGAAAGGCTATCTTGATCGTAAGGAGCCTGAGTGGACAATTGTGCAGAGACTCAAAGGCAGCGTACATATGGAAAGTGAAAAGGATTACAAAAGGAGTCGGGGGGGAAACATATGTTGCAAGAATTTCAAAAACCTATGTACAATAAGGGATCAGAAAGGGGAAGGTTGATAAGGCAACCGAAGAAAAGCTGAGATAGCAGAATGGTATCTCTTCACAGTGCCCAGAGCAGAGCCCTACTAGGCAAGTAAAAGAACAAACAGGAGAATCTAAGAAAGGGGAGCAGAAAAAGGATCAACACGTCTTTCTGCACGCCATGCCTCAAATTTTGCTTAACGGCTTTTGTGAACCGACTTGGTAGAGAGATGCCTGACTGCCAAGATAACTTTAAAGACATTGGGCAATAAGTCGAAAGCTGTCAACTGTTGCTGGTCAATCAAGCATGGACAGGTTTGGGTGGAGAATCAGGGCAGCCTGATTGGAGAACCGATGGCCATGCACAACAGCTCGGGGTGCCAGTCTCTCTGTGCGCAATATGGAGCCACAAGGATGACTTGGGACCGGTCATTCCGATTCTTCTTGAGAATTCTGAGCAAGAGTGGTATGGGTTAAAAGGCGTACAGGAGGCCTAACTCCACTCGAGACAAAAAGCACCTCCAAGTGAGAGCTGCCTTGAAAACTCCAGCGTGCAGAACTGCTGACATTGCACATTCTCGTCGGTGGCAAATAGATCTAACCCAGGCTCTTCCTACTGCTGAAAGAGACCTTGCACCACCTCCAGGTGGAGACATCATTCATGATCCGCTAGGCATCTTCAGCAGAGTGAGTCTACTCTGGCATTCAGAGACCCCACCAGATGTTCAACCACCAGGGATATGCCCTGCTGTTCCAGCCATGTCCAGAGACACAGGGTCTCCCGTCAAAGGGTCCATGACTGGACCCCCACCCTGCTTGTTGCAGTACCACGTGGCGTTGGTGTTTTCTGGGAAAACTTGCACTAACCTTCCCCATATGGAGGTTAGAAAGGCTTTTACTGACAAGCAGATTGCTCGGAGTTTCAACAGGTTGATGTGGAGTCCGAATTCTGCCAGAGACTAGAGTCCTCTGACCTCCATCTCTCCCAGTTGGCTGCCCCATCCCAGGAGCTACACATCTATCACTACTGACAGATCTGGTTGGGGATGGGAGAGGGGTCTACCATTGATCCAATCGTGCTTCATAAGCCACCACTGCTCCTTTGCAGTTACCTCCATGATCTGGACCATGTCAGAGAAATTCTCCTGATGCTGCGCCTACTGGAACTTCTGCTCCCACTGCAGAGCCTGCATATGCCAACAGGGATGCGTCACAAGCAGGATGCAGGAGGCCATGAGGCTCAGCAACCTCATAGTCAGTCTCACCAAAATCCAGGATAGATGCTGAAACATCGGTACCATAGCCTGAATCTCCTGGACTTGCAGTTTGGGAAGATAGGCCCAAAACTGCAGTGTGTCCAGAACAGCTCTGATGAAAAGGAGCATCTGAGAGGGAGTCAGATGTGACTTTGGCACGTTGATAGTGAATCCCAGCGAATGCAAAAGTCTGCCATAGTCTGGAGGAAGGAGACAACAGCCTGGGGTAAGCCTTCCATCAACAGCTAGTCATCGAATTAGGAGGAAGACTGGCACCCCAGATGAGCTGTGAACACCCAAGGGGTACTGGTGAGGCCAAAAGGGAGCACAGAGAACTGAAAAGGCTTGTATCCCACCCTAAAAAGAAATAACACATGTGGGCCGGCAGGATGGGAATGTGTAAGTATGCGTCCTGCAAGTCCAACCATCATCTCCAAGGTCAAGGGCAGACCGGGCCTGAGCATCATGAATTTCTCCTTCTTAAGGGAGAAATTGAGAGAGCGCAGGTTGAGGACAGGACGAAGGCCTCCGTCCTTCTTGGGCACCAGAAGGTAGCGGGAATAGCAACCACAGAACCACAGAACCAACCTAATCACATTTCTTATCAATTTCTGGCTTCCGTAAAGTGACTGTATGCTCCTCATGCATCTCTGGACCTTCAGGCAAACTTTCCAAGAAAAGAAGTGAAAGCAATCATTGCCAACCAGTCTCTGACATGGAGGGCACAAAATCTGAAAAAGAAAACTGAGCTCCAAAGACTTAGCCAGAAATTCAATGAAGTTCAACGTAGGACTTGCCCAAGAAAGAGTATTTAAACAAATGGTTTACAAAGCAAAACACTGACTTTAGTTGAAAGTCCTACTGATTGACCTCTTTTTAACAAGGCTGAAGGTCTGTGACAGTCAAAGGCGTTCATATGAGAGCTAAATCCAGGGAAGTGATGGATCCCGGCCCATCAATTTCATTATTTTTATAATACAGAAGGAGACTGAGAAGTTTCAATCACAAATGTTCTTCTCGAAGTACCAAATCAGTATCATCTTGCACAATGTACATTTTTTGTTGTTGATATTTTTTCCTTTATCATCCTTTAAAAAAAAAAAAAAATTGTATTAAGTTTGACAGCATAACACAGCTTTATCGTGCCTACAACCCCGGGGGCCGGCAGCCAATAATATCAAAAAATCATAATTAAATTCACAGCTTGAATGCCGACATCCGGGAGGTCTGGCAGCAGATGTGCGTCAGTTCCTAATTCAGTGAGAAAGCATCCATATCTGCAAGATCAATAAAAATGACCAGTAATAACTTTGTGCTGAATCTTGTAATCGCTAGTCATCAGTAAACATATAAACTTTAACATAACTCCCCTCCACCCTGTCTGCCATCATCTACCTGCTTCTGTCTCCATTCCGTATACCGGCGCACGCTAACTAGTTGGGTTCCAGATCCAATAAATACGGTGCTGTTCTCTATCCCGCCACTAGAGGGGATATCCAAATCTGCCTACTGCAGTCTATTCCAAAAACACCAGTCTCCCCGTCCTCCCCAGAGCGAGCCCTTCATGTAACACTGCCCGAACAATGATCCGCGCCCCCCACCGCCAGCAACGTCACGTATGGTTCCCATATGTCTACCGGCCTTGACCTGCTAGGCATTAGCTCCCAATATCGAGTCAGTTGGTCTTTGCAATAAGTGACTGTATGTAGCCAACCAGCAATGGCAGGAGGTCGTGACCTCTTCCAGTGTACTGCCACTTGCCGCCTGGCCAACAACAGTAGCATTGACACCAATTTGCGACTCCCTTTCGGGACCTCCAGGACAAACCCCAACATCGCCACCAAGGGCGTGGGTGGTAGCCGCACTGTGGTAATGTCTCTGATGTGTCTGATTACATCCGTCCAAAAGTGCGTCATCTGTCTACAGGACCATGCTAAGTGTAGGAACGTCGCGTCCTGATATCCACACCTTCAGCACTTGGTATCCGTGTATAATCCCATGCATTGCAGCTGCACCAGCGTGCGGTACACTCTATGTAAAAAATTGAAATGTATCAATCGGAGTCTATAGTTTGGCGATAAGTGCTCTAATTGGTAGCAACAGTACTGCCATTGTTTATCTGTGATTATCGTGTCAGTATCTCGCTCCCAATCTGTTTTTGAGGTGCATGTTATTATGGGAGATGTCGTTTGTGTGATACTATATATGCGCGTGATCAATTTCTTTGGAGAGGGATTAGATTAAATGTTCTCTAATGCAGGGAGAACTTGTGGCTCCTGAGGGTATTCAGTGTATCTTGCCTTGCAAGCTGCTCGGAGCTGATAATATAGGAGTGTATCTGAGACCGAGAGTGTTTGTTCTTTACACATGTGCTGTAGTGTCAGGAACGTAGATTCCGGGTACAAATCGCCGCCAATCAACAAGTCATGAGCCTTGGCCCGTAAAGTAGTCGCCCTCTCCGTCAATGGCGTCAATATTGGATTACCGCCTATGGGTATAGATGGAGCATATAGTTCTCGTACCCCACCTCGTTTCGCTATACCTTGCCATGCCCAGCGCAGTGCCTCCGCTGTATCAATTTCTTGATGGGGCCGCTTGTAGCGTCAGTATACCGCCGCGTTTAATGGGATCGGGGCAACCCTGTCCAGTTCTAGCGCCACATGTGGTTAGTACGGCGTCGGGTGGTGCCAGAAATGCAAATATTGTGCTTGCGCACTGTACGCATAAAGTTCAAAGTCGGGGGCGCATACTCCCCCCTGAGCAAAGGGCGGTGTCAGGATATTCCAGGATACCCGAGGTTGCTTGCCTGCACAAACAAGTTCAAGTACGGCTGATCTGAGACGTCTAAAAAAATGCATGTTTAGCGGCATTGGAATATTTACAAATAGATATAATAGTTTGGGCAACAGTACCATTTTAGCGATTGCTACACGTCCCAGTAGTGATAGCGGTAGATTTTTCCACCTTTGCACTTTAGTCTCAATCCAATCAATAGCTCTGCCGTAATTCGCCGTCCACAGATCCTGCGTAGATCTGCTAATCATAATACCTAGATAACGTGTTGCAGACTCCGCCCACTGTATGGGATATTCCGTTTCACATGGGACTGTGTCGTCCCTGAGAGCGAATATTGTAGATTTCGCCCAGTTAATTTGAATCCCTGTAAGGCCGCCGTATCTAATTACTTCTCTCATTAGGATATTAAAGTTATCTTTAGGGCTAGTCATGTAGATCGTCATGTCGTCTGCGTATAGCGAAATCAACAGCCCTCTGGACGTGAAGCCTATGCCTCCATGCGTGTGGTGCTGACGAAGTCGAGCCGCCAGGGGCTCAGTTGCAATGGCGAATAGCAGCGGTGACAGGGGACAACCTTGCCTCATGCCGCGTGTAATAGCAAAGGAGACTGATATCTGGCCATTGACCCGCACTCTCGCCATCGGATTAGTGTATAGTAGTTGAATTTGTTGTATAAAGGCCGGGCTAAGTCCCATGCGGGCTAACAATAAAAAGAGGAATTTCCATTCTAATGAATCAAAGGCCTTGGTGGCGTCCAACAATGCCGCCACCGCCTGTACATGGGGGGCCAAGTAGTGCAGGAGGCCAAACAGTGTACGTAAATTGTGAGCCGCCAACCTCCCTGGTATAAATCCAGATTGGTCCGGGAGCGCTATTTGTGGCAGCATCGGCTGTAATCTATTTGCCAGAAGTTTTGCGTATATTTTAGCATCGAGGTTTATTAATGATAGTGGTCTATAGGAATCCAGAGATGTAGGGTCTTTATCAGGTTTGAGTATAGTTATAATCATTGCTTCTCTTAAAGTAGGGGGGAGCGTGCCTGTGTCCATTGCCTCCAGGTACACATGTAGTAACCAGGGGTCAAGTAGGTCAGCATATTCCTTATAGAAAGCGGCCGTTAAGCCATCCGCTCCAGGGGCCTTATCAGACGGCATGCCACTAATGACCCGACGTATACCCTCGACCGTGATGGGCAGCTCCATGTACTCGTGGGCCCCATTGTTAAACCACACAAGCGCTATTGTATTCAAATAGTCCGGCATCAGCATCAGATGGGTCTGTTTTAGATGTGTACAGGCACTGGTAATAACTGGACATAGTGGCCAACATATCCTGCGGTGTCCTGGCCGTGCCCCCTTCAACTGTCGTCAATTCTGTAATGTACTCAGCCCCTCGCGGGGTGCGCAACAGGCCCGCTAGCGTCTTCCCCGCCCTGTCTCCCTCTCCATAGCATCTGGCTTGTGTATATTTGCAGAGATAGGCTGCTTCTCTTTCCGCCTCCTCTTGAAAACTAGTCAATTTTGACCTGAGTAGAGACGCAGCGGAAGGGGAGTGATTTGACTAAAGGTCCCTCTCGAGCACACCTATTTCTCCCTCCAACCTAGTTAATGTACTCCATATGTTTCTGAGTACGCCCGTTTTCAATGCCATACAATGACCTCTAATAACCACCTTAAAGGCTTCCCAGAGCACCCAAGGCGAGTCCACCGATCCCTCATTTATTGCAAAATATTCTTCCACTTTATCTCTAACACCTTCTCTGAACACCTGGTCCAACAGTGCCCTCGACAGGAACCTCCAAGCATAGGGCTGCATGTACAGCTCAGGGATCTGCAATGTGAGTATCGTAGGTGCATGATCAGAAAGGGGTGTAGTGCCCTCCATGAGTCAATCAATTGCAAATCTAAGATGATGTCTGTCAATGCCTGTGCTGCTCTAGGATGATGGTCCCTAGATATCCCCTGTCTGTCCAGTGTGGTACGACATTAAAATCTCCGCCCCAAAGGATAGCCATTTTCCCCAACGCCTGCACTCTCTGACAGACCTGTTGGAAGAAGTCCGGGCTGTCTGTATTCGGACCATAGGTATTTACTAACAGCACAGGGGACCTGTACAACGTGCCCTGTAAAAGTAAAAAACGGCCCTCTCGGTCCACTACAGTGTGATGTGTTTTCCACTGTAGGCTTCTACGGATCAAGATAGCCAAGGGTGTTTGTGGCCGCTGTCGGCAGGTGTGTTTCTTGGAGCAGACATATATCAACTGCATGTCTCTGGAGATAGGTCTGAACTAGTCTAACTTTCCTGAGATCATTTAGGCCCCGTACATTCCAGGATATGCATTTAAGCGATGTCTTGTGAACATTTTGTGCTCCAGGTCCCATTATGACAATGAATTTCCACACTTCTACTGCCCCAACTAGTGGGAGTGTAAACACTGGTCACACCGTTAGCGTTACACATTCCCATTCGAGTTTTACATTGCAATGCAGTATGTGGAAGTTCTAACAAACAAAATTTAACACCTCTTCGCCCCCCACCCACACCAACCCCCCAATCAGGTTGTGCATTCTCCCACCCCATCCACAAAAACCATAACTTATTGGTCCACAGTGGCCACCTCGTGGGAGTCATCCCATAGGGTACACGTTAGTCCACCGGCTATACTCCCCTGCACTTTTGGCAGGGTGGCCGAGCATACGTCATGTAGCCTTGATCCCCACCACCACAAGGGCCGCCCACACAGTGTACCTGACAATATAGTTCCTCCTGTTACTCCACAGGGAAAGCGCATACAAGTGTCCGGACAGGAGTGCTGTTGTCCCAAGGACCGCTCCCTCCATACAACCCATATAACTATGAATACACTTATCTGTATGCCCAACGAACAGGCCATTTATCTTCAGTCATGGTCGCTGAGGGTCCGATCAGGCTGTGATTCCGTCTGTGGTGCCTGCTGTCTCTGTTCTTTTGCCAGCTGCTTGGCGTATACGAGGGCAGCCTTAGCGTCAGTAAAGAACGTGGGTTTCCCATGCCCCTGAACTCTCAATTTGGCCGGATAGATCAACGCGTATCTGGTGCCAATTTGCTGGAATATTTTCTTCGCAGGAATGAACTCCCTGCGGGCAGCCTGCACCTGGAGCATGAAGTCCGGGTAGAGCACTATATTGTTGCCTTTATACTGAATGGCGCCCTTCTCCCTAGCGAGTCGAAGGATCGTGTCCCTATCCCTGTAGTTCAGGACTCTTGCCAGAATCGGTTTGGCTGGGGCTCCTGGTCTCGGCCGCGGTCTCAGTGCACGGTGCGCACGTTCGATGAGGAACATTGAGGACAGGTCTGGGCCGAATAGGTCGCGCATCAGTTCCTCGATATACTTTTCCATATTCTGGATATCCGTAGTTTCCGCGACCCCAGTAATGCAAACGTTATTCCTCCTCAATCTCGTTTCCGAGTCCTCATTCTTTTGTTTTATTAATTGGAGTACCCCATCCATGTCTCGCAGCTTCTTTTCTAGTTCCGTCTGGCCTCCTCTGTCTCATTTCCATCACGCTCATTCGCCGCTCCTGTTTTTCCACTCGTTGCGTGATTCTGTCCATTCTTTCTGCCAGCGAGTCCATTTTGGAATCTATTCCTTGGAGACTGGTTTTTAAATCCTTAAACATGGCACGGATATCATCTTCAGGTGGCTGAAATGTCATGCTGTCCCCAGCCTGTTCCTGCTGACCGCCGTCAGCGCCCGCGGGCTTGCCTGGTTTTTTTTCAAAGGTGATTTTGGGCTGACGCGTTTCTGGTTTCCCCATAACTAATCCCTGCACCTACCAAACTATGCATGCTGGTAATGTAATTGATGCGCTAAATATCGTGTGTTCTCCTCTAAACCTAAAAGTTCTTTCTTACCTTAACCGGGGGAGCCGTCCATACAATTGCTATCAGGTAGTAGGGAGTATCTCGCCGGTCGTCTGCGTAGTTACTCGCAAGGGCACAACTCACACCTTCGCTCCCACAGCAGCAGGGATTCTGGCACACGGCGCCCCAACTGCAGCAAAAGGTCCAGTGTCCAGGTCCATGCAGCCCGGCCAGCGCTCAGTCACAGCCTCAAGTGGAGCCACGGCCCCACAAACAGCCACCACCACAAGCCCACAGTCCCTTTACTCGCGGTTATATGATGTTCCAGGCGTTCGCACAGCCTATCTTCGTGCCTCTGGCTGGCTTCCCGAACCTCCTGGCGGACTCTGGAGGGCCTCAATGGCGTATCATCCAGGCGCCACACGCACATGCCCGCCCACACCACCGACCCAATGCAGTCTCTAAATGTGCATCCAATTTAACTTTCGAGACACCCCAGCTTCTTCCACTCAGTGTTTTTCAGGTGGGCAACAGTAGGAGTGGGTATACACAGCAGGGTTATACCACTGCCTAGAAAATTCAGCCCTCACAGTCCTCTTTCATCACAGTGGGAACCCCAACCCAGATTTCCGATGCCGGCCCAGCCGCCCCTCACAAAATGGCGGCAACTTGAATATTGTTACCTTCTGTCCTGCTGCCTGGTTCAGGTCTAGCGGCCTCCGCCCTACACATCCCCAGGCTCTGGGCGCAATCGCCTGAATGTTGTCCCCCTGGCGTCTGCTGCCGAGCCCACTCAGCCGCTATTCCACTCCTCACCATAATGACGGTGCTGGCCTCCGGGCTCCGCTGCACCGCATCAGCACATCCATATCGGCCGCCTCACCAGGGAGCCACGTACCCAAGGGAGCGTCCTCAGTCTCTGGCTTCCGATGAATCACGTGTCCGGGGGAGGGGGGTTACAGAGCGCCGCGGTCGTCACCCCTCTCCATCGGTGGCATTGCTCCCAGCCGCTTCCAGCTCCACCATATATCCGAGGCGGTTAGCTCCACCTTGGCGATGTCTCACCACCAAGGCCGACTCCTCGAGGATAGTCAGCACAGCCGGCCAGATTGCTACCTTTTCCCCACTCCGCCGTCACAAACACCTGCGGGAAAGTGCGAGCGCCCCAGAGCGCGATCTCCGATCTGCCCTTGCCAACCAGGGTCGCGATCTCGTGCCAATTGCCGTCTCCGATGTCTCGCCGCCGGAGGCCCTCTCTACGCTAGGTCCCCGGCTCCACGCATATTAATGAGGCGGCAGGCCTCACCCTTGCGACGCCGCTTTGCTCGGTTTCCGGGGCAAACCGCACACTGAAAGACCGGTATAACCTTCAGGCCACAGACCTCAGCTCACTTGTGGCATTGGATCACCGCTAGACATGTCCTGAACGGATTATTGACGGATATTATAGCCTCGGCCGGCGGAGCCACTTCCACAAGCAGCCATTCCGCAGCTCAGCGATGCTACGCCCCCTTGCACAGTGTACATTTAATTTTTTTATGTGGAACTATGCAGAATCTGATGCTAACCCTTCAGTACATGTAAAATGGTAATTACTGTAAGTCATTTTGCCGACTATCTGCAAGGCTTTGTGCCTATAGCTCCATCAAATGAGTAAGATTGACACAAATTAAAATTCCCTGATCAAGTCATCGCCCATCTGTTTATAATGCTTTTAAGATTTTGGATACATGCCAAAGTTTTAGAACTATGTAAGCAAATAAGAGGCATTCAATTATTTTTTATACAAAATAAGTCACATTAAGCAATCTTAGTTCATTTATAAATACATACATAAACTGTTCATAGCAGTACTGAAAAAAATAAGATTCTGATGACTTACCCAACTGTCTCTGTAGACATCAAAGACAACTAAAGGAAAACAGACAGGCTTAGTTTCAGATACTCTTATTTTGGGTATAAAAACACACACAACATATATTGAACTTTTCCTTTCATTATATGAACAATACATCACAAGAAGAGAACAAAATATACTGGAATCATCAAATCACAATACTTGGAGATGAATATTTAAAACTGAAGAGTGCCTTTTGAGGCGTATTTCACGTATATGTAAATAAGCTAGTTAATAAAACTGTGCAATTGGTTAGTGCGATTTATACACACAAACCAAAACATTGGCTTTGATTTCAGTGTGGTTAGCCCGATAAAAAACACAGATAAACTGAAACATTAGCTTTGGTACATCAATGGATCGAGATGAAATCAAAGTGGCAAATCAAATGGGAAGAATGCAGAATTCAGGAGTCCAAGTTTGAGCTTAATCACTGTATTCTTCACACTTGCTATCGCAAAAAAATGAGACAGAATCACCAAACAGCATTTGTAAAGCGCAACACGGTCACCCCAGCGTCTACATCGAAGAAGCAGGTCTTGAGTTTCTTTCTGAAGACCATCAGCGAGGGGGTTGTAGGAAACTGGAGGCGAAGGTCGTTCGAGGTCTTGGCAGTGAATTAGGATAAGGAGCGGCCACCGCTGCGATTGCGACTAATGCAGTAGGGTGCGCGAGTGTGAGTGAAGAGGCGTGCATGTTTCTAGAGGGTTGGTGGAAGTTCAGTTGAAGGTTGATGTCAGCTGATCCCAGCTAGTCAATAGCTTTGTATATATGCATGAGGATTTCGAACTGCCATCTCTTCTGGATGAGGCAATGGTGGAGGTCTCTTAGGTGGGGAGTGATGTAGGTTTGTTTGGAGAGGTCCACGATGAGTCTGGCTGTAGCGTTCTGTATGGTCTGGAGTCTTCTGAGAAGCTGGGTGGAGATACTGGCGTAGAGAGTGTTGCGTGGGTCGAGGCGGATGGTGACGACAGCCTTAGTAACTGTCTTTCTGGTGTTGGCTGGAATCCAGCTGAAGATTCTGCGGAGCATTCGAAGTGTATGGAAGCAGGAGGAGGAGAAGACTGCGTTGACTTATCGTTTCATGGTCAGGTGGCTGTAGAGGAAAATCCTGCTGATGTTGCGTGCATGGTCGGTCGGTGTGGGTCCGAGCTCTGCAGGCCACCAGCTGTGGTCCCACACGGAGGTGTTCTTCCCGAAGAACAGTACTTCGGTTTTGTCTGCATTGAGTTGGAGGCAGTTGTCTCTCATCCATTTGGCTACGTTGGTCATGGCGTCACAGAATTTGGATTTGGCATTGGAGGGGTCCTCGGGGAGCGAAAGGATCAGTTGAGTGTCGTATGCATATGAGGTTATGTTGAGTCCGTGGTATCTGACAATGTTTACGAGGGGGGTCATGCAGATGTTGAACACAGTGGGGCTGAGGGTTGATTCTTGTAGCAAGCTGCCTATAATGTCTTTTGATGCAAAGGTGAAGGGAGGCAGTCAGATGCTCTCTGTGCGTCCTGTAAGGAAGGAGACGATCCACTTAAGGGCGTCTTGCTGTATGCTTATTTTGTAGAGTCTGTTGATGAGGGTGTTGTGGGAGATGGTGTTGAACGCAGCACAGAGGTAGGATGAGGATAAAGGCTGCAGTTTCTGCTTGGTCGAGGAGTTTTCTGCCTTCATCTGTGGTGCGTTTAAAGCGCGGTCTCAATGCTGTGGTTGGCACGGAATCCAGATGGTGAGGCGTACAGTAGGTGCTTTTGTTCCAGCAATTCGGTGAGCTGCTGGTCGGTTGCTGTTTTGAGTACTTTGGATGGATAGGGGAGAAGGGAGATCAGAAAATTTTAGAGATCGCTGGGGTCAGCAAAGGCTTTCTTTAAGAGGGGTCTGTTATTTGCATGTTTCCATCTGTCTGGAAGGTTGCTATAGAGATGGGGGGTGTTAAAGACGTTGGTGAGTCGCGTGCTGATTGGTTCATCGCGAGGTTGTAGAGGTGGTGGGGGCAGGGGTCGGTGGGCACCCCTGAGTGGATGGAAGACATGATATCTGAGATGGCCACGGCGGTGAGAGGAGTCTAGGAGGTAATGGTTTGGCTGATGTTTGCTGACTGGTTGAGTTCATTGGGGATGAGGGTGGTGGGTCGGAGGTTAAAATTGTTGTACATGTTGGTGATCTTGCTTTGGAACTAGTCAGAGGGTGCCGCAGAGCTTAAGGGATGTGTGGATGGTGTTCTCTATGGCTGTAGGTTGGAGAATTCTTTGACTGTTTTGAAGAGTTCTTTAGTGCGTTTGGTCGCGAAGTCGATGCAGGTGGTGATGGCTTTGCTTCTTTGATGTGTCGGTGATAGTTGCTAAGGGCAGTTTTGTGAGCTGCTCTTTAGGCAGGGTTCTTGGTGGCGCACAATCGTTTTTCCAGTTAGTGGCAGTTGCGCTTGGTGGTCCCAAGTTCTGGGGTGTGCCAGCTGACATGTTTGAAGGTCTCATTGAATTTTGTAGCTTTCAGTGGGGAGAGACGGTCATCGCTGTCTGTGATCCAGGCGGTGAAGTTCTGAATGACCTGGTTGAGGTCTATTGAGGCCTGTTGAGGCCTTGGGTTGGGATGTGGTGAACCGCCTGTCACCACTGAGGTTCGGTGACCTTGCTCCAACTGCAGTGGGAGGAGATCTGATACCTGGCGAAGATGTGCTGGTCAGTCCAGGTAGGTTCTGTGGTGTAGCTGAATTGGAATCTGTCGCTGGCGGTGAACATGGGGTTCAGTGTGTATCCGGCCTTGTACGTGGTTTCCATGACCAGTTGGGTTAGGCCAATGTTATTCAGGTTCACCAGGTGGGCGATGGAGTTGGTGTTGTTGGGGTCATCTGTGAGGGAGAACTCCGTATGCGGGCTGCGCTTAGAGCAGACAATGACGCGGCGCTGGAGAGAGCCAGGGCATGGGAAGGGCTGATCTTGGACCTCTCACTTATGGGCCTGGAGGAGGAGGACACCCCGACACATAGCCCTGCCCCGGCGGACCGCTTACCCGGTGAGGTGGCGACCTAGGCTCCCTACCTTATACCCCTACTTCCTGAGTGAGGACAATGAGTTGTTTGTTGGATGCTTCTGATGACCCACTTCGGGACTGCTTTGGTCGGGATGATTATGATCTCGCACTGGTGACGAACTGGCACGCCTGGGGGGGTGGGGGGTGGAGGAGGGGGGGGAAGGGGGGATAGTTCTGAAGGGGGGGTAGGGGTGGAGGGGGGCAAGCTGGGTGTTGAGGGTGGGGAGTTCTTGTTGGGATGTAAAGAAGAGACCTTCCTGCCTTTCAATGGACAAAAGCGTTTAGGCGAGGGAGCGAGAGGACTGAAAAGCAGCACTGTCTTTCCCCAGGAAGCTGATTTCAACTGTACCATGTTATTACACCCTACACACGTATATCTCTGCGGTTGCGCTGCTCGACCTCCGGGGTGTGAGCTAAAGAGCTGTGTGTCACGTATATATAGAAAATTTATAAGGGGATTGTTTACCGGGGGACATAACACGTAACATGTGAATGTACGAATAACTATGCTGCAATAAAAATAGATTTACAAAAAATCGATGTGGAAGTTGAGGTCGCCAAGTAGGAAGTAGTGGTGAAAGTCGATTGCTAGGGGGACAATGAGGTTGGGGATGGCGTTGCAAATTGTTGCTCAGGGTCATAGGTGTCTATAGGTGAGGGTGCTTCTTATTGTGGTCTATGTGTCGGTTTGTATGAGGAAGTTGAAGTGTTCCAAGAGAGGTGTGGGGTCACCGTCGGTGATGGTGCATCTGATGGTTTCCTTCAAGAAATCAGTGATGCCTTCGCTTTCTTTGTTGGTGCAGTCTTGGAGTATCATCATGTAGCCTTCGGGAGTGCATTGCTTTTCTTAGCGTAATGTTGGACGGAATATTCCAACCACAAAAAACTTGCATACAGTCCTTAGACGACTGCACTGTGCAGTTAGTTGAACTGAAAGCCTTGTTACTTGCACTGGAGCATACCAATCCTTAATTCCCCACAATTATAGTGTGTGATTCTTATTATTGTGTCCAGTCTTTTAACAACACCTTGCATTATTTGGGCTAAAATGGATTTAAAGATTCTAAAGACGATATAATAAAGTATAAATTGTTTTGGGTGAAGGTGGCAGCCCCTAACGACAGGTTGCCACAAGCTCAGTTATTCATACATTGAGTCATCTACATGTGGGACCACACATTGTAGGGAATTTTCTGGCAAATGAAGAGGCCAAATCTGCAGTTGTGACTGCAACAGTTGATGCAATTACTTGTTCTCATTCGAGGGTAGACAACAATATACTAACTGCCGTTCATGCTACACACAATAGCACTCCTTTGCCTAGGGGCTTTCCAGCTAAATATACATATCATTTAAGTGAACAAAAAATTCCCCTTGTAGTAATTCCAGGGGGTGGTGATTGTTTGATTCCCAACCAAGACCATAGGCTAGCCTTAGTAATAGCTGGGCATGAAGGTATTGTTTCTGCACAAGCAAGTGTGGCGGCCACAATTTCGTTACTACAGCAATGTCATTGGTGCCATGGCTTATATAAGCAGCCCAAGCAATAGGTCCTTTGTTGTGACATTTATCACCAAATTAAAAACTTCCACTGTGGCTCGTTCACTGTAGACACACCTATTGATTTCCAACTAACCTTTGGCTGCATTTGTTTGGGACCATTATGGCCCTTTTAATTCAGACGGAGCTTTTACATTTTTCCTACTTGCAGTTGGTTCTTACTCAAGGTTCCTTTGGGTGTGGCCATAACGTTTGGCTGACGCTCACACGGTTACTAAAGATTTGCAATACAACATATGCATGCACTACATTCCACTCAGAAGAGGGCACTGCTTTCGCCACTAAGGCTTACAGGGATTCTATGGCTTCCTTGGGTATAGAGATACATTACTCTTCTGCATATAGACCTGAGGGCAATTCCGTTGTAGCGAGGATGAACTGCAACTTTCTCAATCATTTACAACCAGAGTATTAAGTACAGGGCGTAATTGGATCCACCACCTATATGGGGTACAAAGAGCACTTAATAATCTCCCTAAAAGATCTCTGGTTGGTCAGACACCATACAAGGTCCTTTTTGGCATCAAAATGTACGTTCCAGACCTTGACGGTCCAGACAACATGTGTTTTGACGTCATGATCGTAATGCGAAAGGATCGCTGTAAAGAATTAATTTGGCCCATCATACCATGCACCAGTGCAAGTCCTTGGCATACAAGGCACAAAAACTGTAATACTGCTACCATTTGTTGGTTCTAAAGACAATCCTTTGGTATTGATACCTTTACAAATTCTGATCATACGACTTAAGTGAGTACTGAACTTACTGCTGTGTCTTCTGCAGCTGATGTTGTTTATACAGATCCACCTCTCATGGAATCCACCAGTTCTTTAACTGAAACGGAACACGTGGCTCCAGTTTTTCAATGAACTGCTTCTAGTTATTATGTGGGAACAGATGATTTTTTCATCCAAGTCTTTTCATAATTCCTCCATTCTAGACACTCCGCCTACACGGGCCTGTGTTTTGTTTGCATGTCTGAAACGCACTTATCTGGTCGCTCCTTGGATATATATTTGGATAACAATTTCCTTGGTTTTTCTGTTTGTTTGGATTGGATTTGTGACTGTTTTCTTCTTGCTGATAAATGGCTATTACCTTCCAGAACGCTCTGCACAGAACTGGTCATCGAGTTTTAACGCCTCACTCATCTTCACATAAGCTAAAAAGAGATGTGTCTCTTGTGAACATTTCAGCTGTTCCAGTAACTGACAGAATTGTTTAGGATAAAGTACTTTATTATATCTTAAACCCTACAGAAATACTACAGATTCCTAATGTTTTTAGGGTTTCTAGGAGTGATATTATTGTACTTGGGTTACATTCTAATGATTGGGATATTGAGACTGTAAACTCCATGCTCTCAGAGCTGGAATACTACACTGTTTTTGAATCTGAGGACATGTATCTAAATTCTGCTAATTATGGTGAAATGTTTTGTCACCATCATTATGGGCATCTTTATTTAAATCGGGCTAGTGTTCAACGCACACTTTTTAATTATAAACAATGGGAAAATTGTCCTGCTCCCCCACAAGGGAGCTCCAACACATATAGGGATACATTCATTTATTTTACTGGGCATGATACATTAGACTCAAAATATTTTTATAATTAAATTGTCTCCCCGCCAGCAAAGAAATATATGCTTACCCAAACAAAGCTAATATATAAAGACTTGTTTGCCACACAATTAGCCAAGAAAGCTATGATTATTGGAAGGATGCCATTTACATGAAATCAATTTGGGGTACCAAATCTTTCAAAGTTCAGAGTACAGACATCTTGTTCTGAGCCTGCTTGATTCCAACACAGATGAGTTTTCGGAATAATGCAGTTCAACATTTGTCTCTAGGACTGACAAAACTTTAATATTTTAGAAGAACAAGAGCAACGCATATGTCCAAGCAAACTGGGAATTAAGTATAAACGTATAACAATTATTCACATGGAACTTATTTCTGAAAAGAATTTATTGTAACAGAGTAATTCTGTGTAGATTTAATCAAAGAAGGAGGAATTAACAATAAAACAGAACACATCTGTCATAAATGAATTAAAGAACAACTTGTATAGCCCATTTATTGATGCCATAGATCTCAGTTCAGCCGACCTGAGTTATTTATTTCGGTTATAATACAAAAGATATTGGCGGGTATTGTTTGAGTAAGTGGTGTTAAGAAATACGTGAAAAAGAGTTCAAAGTAAAGTAACCATAACCAAACAAGTAGAAAAAAGGTGACAATAGTGTGACTGTGTATTTAAAAAACAAACAGGTTATTGGTATATACAAGGATGCCTGAATGATCACTTTACAATAGAAAAGGAGAGACCAGACTGTTATCTGGTGCTTCCGCCTTGAGACTGTCCTTTAATTGGTGTCAACAACATTTCAACCCTGCTTGTAATGTGAGGTTCTCATCAGAACTGTTAAGACCTGAGGACTATACAAATGCCTGCATTAGAAGGATACACCTCTGGGGATAGTAGTATTTATAGGTTAATAAAGGAGTGACCGCTTCAGGGCTGTGCAGGCTGGGGAATATGTTGCTTATCCAAGATTTACAACTTATTTTGTTATGAAGGTAACACTGTGCTTCTTTGTGTATCCTGATAGGGTATTGTTCATTCAAGGGGACCAGACATTGATAAGTGTTCTTGCTATCAAAGAAGATCCTGGTATTATGGTCTTCCTTCAAGGAGGGCCTAGGAAATGCCTGAAAAGAATGATGAAGGGCTGAGAATTGCCATTTGGTCAACAGTTTTGTGTAATTAGGACGCAAGCCATACATTTATTAGTGAAAATGCCCACTACTGGACTCACCGTAAGTAATAGAGTCTGTATGTACTCCAAATTGAGTTGTTGATGTACCGCCTATCGCACCTTTTAATTGTGTGCTGGTCCATAATGATATGCCAGGGCGAACTCCCGGTCGGAGAATCACCGATTGTCAGCACTGGTCTATCCTTTGTTTGTGCCTTGTATTATAACAGGCGTCTAACCTATGAATTAGTAATGGATGTGCACAGAGGGGAACGTCACTTCTGACAGCGTCCAACACTTGACCTGCTAGGATGCAGTGTCAGGAAGGGTTCCCATCACACATGCACTAGCAAAGCAAT
Source organism: Lissotriton helveticus (assembly GCF_964261635.1). NCBI lineage: Eukaryota > Metazoa > Chordata > Amphibia > Caudata > Salamandridae > Lissotriton > Lissotriton helveticus. The sequence continues at coordinate 636,110,217 of NC_136057.1, read as the reverse complement.
GCACGGTGAAGCAAGGGATACTAATGAAAGGATTGATGCCGCTGGTTCTAATAAATCGGCATGGTTGTAATATGTGATACTTGAGAAAGAAATCATTTTTATTTAAGGACGCATTTCTTCTTTTAAGAGGAATGTGATCGGCTTAGTACTGTATCTATATTCTAATCATATTAGCTTCAATAATGATACAAGGAAAAAGGAAATTAAAACATGTATACGTTTTTAACACATCAATGGACACTTGACATAAATAATAATGTATAAGAGGACACTTGAGATAGTGAGTTCTTAGTAACAAATATGTACACATTGTGTCTCTAGATTCCAATTAACATTACATTCAATTATAATGAGGGTTCCGGTTTTATGGTGTTAATATTTTTGTAATTTCCCTCTATATATCCATATTTATTTTTTGCAAATGTTACCTGATTTTATCCATATTTATTTTAGGTTTTGTGAAAAAATGAAGCTGAAATGTGTAAATGCCTGCACGCCTGAGTGGTTTCAATGATATATACACACTCCGATGGTAAACTATGCACTTGTAAGAAAATATGTACATTTAAGTAACAAGGTTGTGCAAATCTATTGCTGTTTAAGGCTCTTTACTAAAATACCTATATTTTTGTAATCCTCTTGCCTGTCAATTCGCACAGCTATTGGCCTGGCAGTCATGCCTGACAGCATATAGAATCACTCAAAAACAACCCAATTTCTGCTTTTTTTCCACATTTAAAAATAAATACAGACAGTAAAATAAATGGTTTTCTGTCTGTATTTATCTGTAAAAATCAGTAAAAACAGAAAACGGAAGCCCTAATTATAATAGAGGGAGAATTGAAAAATAAAATCATGTACATGATTTATCGCATCAATGGACACTGTCCATACACAATAACATATAAGAAGACACTTGAGATAGCGGGTTCATACACATGTGCATTATGTACAACTACTACATATTATTTGTCCCATGATTTGAAGTGTTATAATAGCACGCACTGAAGTACAAGTCTTTTCTTTGAGAAAGGAGGGTCTGTATTGTAAAATTGGAGTTATAGTTTAGTTGGTTAAGGTAACAAACTTACACATTCCTCCATCGTGTGCAGTCCTTGTCTGATAGAGTTAGATCTAGCAATCTATTTACATTCAAGCCTCTGTAGAGTCTATGAAACATCTCCTCCTCTTGGAGATGGAATAGCCTTCTCAATGATCTGACACCTAAGATCATCGGCTGTATGTTCTTTCTCGGTGTTATGCTGTTTCAATTTGACAGCGCATGCAGCTTCGATGCTGTCCAATACTAGCCTTGACCGGTTGTGATGTTTGTCCGATATATATCAAATTGCACGGACACCAGATACAGTAGATAACATTTGTGGAGGCGCAGTTAGTGTGTTGCTGCAAAGTCATTTTTTCATCCCCATAAATAAATTCTTTTGTGTTGGCAGTGTATTGGCAAGCAATGCAATCCCCACACTTGTAATGGCCTTTTACAGGGGTCTGGAGGTATAATTCCCACATTTCTGGTACAGTGTTTGTGAATTTTAGAACACAACTATTGGAATGCACTAGATAGTGTCTGATGTTTTTAAATGTTCTGTAAGAAAAATGGGGAATTTCTTTGAAGATACTCATTGTATGGAGAACTGGCCAGTGTCCTTTAAGGATCTTGACAATTTTGGTTGTGTCTTGACAAAAGGTAGTCACACAAACAACGTTTTCACAACACGCCTTTTGTCTTATTTTGAGTATTACTTCTCTAGGGATATACCAAGCTTTTTTCATGGAGGTCTTAACTAGTTGCTTTGGATACCCCCTTTCCCTCAGTTTACAGTTGAGAATGGATCCCTCTTTGAAGAAGTCCTTATTTAGAGTACAATTTATTCATAACCTCAAAAATAGACCATTGGGAAGTCCATCTTTCCAGGCCCGTGGGTGAAAGCTACTATATTGCAATAGTGTGTTGCGTTCTGTCAGTTTTCTGTAGAGGGTCTGACAACGCTGGTGAGGGTACAACTCTAGCACAGGTGACCCCACACCTATTCATTTTTTAGGACAGGTTCAAAGGGGCAGTGGCAACAAACTGAACAAACGGAGAACATGGAGCCAGTATGCTTGGGACCGTCAGACACACAGACAGTACTACACTTGTGGCCCAGAGGGACAGTAGAACACAGGAGAATTCATGGTTATGTTGTCGTTGGGACAAGTAGGGTCAACCCCCTGCAGCACAAATATTTTGGCTGCCAGATTACAGTACCACAATATGGATCAGGAAGAGGCATTGTCTGCCATTACAGTAATATCTGTGTCCATATGTTAAAGCTGTTCAAACTTGCATTTATGGTGCATTAAAACAAAGCATTAGTATTAGGGTGAAAGCTCTAAGGAAATGTAAGAACAGACTGCGCTACTGACAGTGGTTCCAGTATACAAAATGCATACTTTTGTTTGCAAAGTTTAACAATATCATGGTACGCATAATGCTTCCAGCATGCTCTCTGATTAATTATATATATATATATATATATATATATATATATATATATATATATATATATATATATATATAAAAATATATATACGTAAAAGCTTGACAGCATCATTGATGATTCTTTGCTTTCAACATAAAATGTTCACAAAAAGACACAACTAAGAAAGAAACATTTTGCTAAACTACTGTGAAATGTTAGGTACCATTTCTGGGAAACATCATTTAGTGAAATGTGTTTATGCATGCTAGCATTTCCCAAAAATATTCATAATAGAAATTCAACGAAATTATAGGAGACATGACAATAAACAAGCATTGGCAAATTCGTTAGGTATGACATTGGTGGTCAGCCTTTTGCTTTTATCAATGGATGTCTTGTTTTTGTAAAACTTTATTGTTGTGGGAGCTGCCGGGTCCTCATCATTATAAAACATTTTGGAAAAAGCCAACATATTTTTGGTCTCAAAAACCATACATTGCCACAGTAGTTCCTGGCACTGAATAACATTAATTTGCAAGCCAATATGCTCCTTGTGAAAAAGCAGAATGCGGTCACTCACAGTGAAGCCAGCCAGAAGATAGAGAGAGAGAGACAGAATTTTAATTTTAAAAAAATGTCTTTTTTAATGCCAGACCCGAGTAGGGGCCCAAGAAAGTCACAAAAGGGCACCAATGGTATATGTCCTTGCATTAGTGCAGATTTATGGCTTTCATGAATTCACAAGAATTTACAGAAGTAGGCCAGGAAATGGTAGCCCTAGAAAATATTTGTGAACTGTATTTAAGCACGAATAAATATGCATATGTAGATCTGCTCAAGCGAAAATCTGCTGAGTGGCAACAAGTTCACATTCCCACCAACTACTTTTTTCCCCCAAACCCTGGAAGATATTTTACTTCTGCCCTTGTCAGGAGTAAATTTCCACCCTTTTCTGTATAGGAAAAGTAGAGGCGAGCTGATGAAATCCCATAAAACATGCTAGTAAGTAGGTTTACATAGACTCAAAAAAGCATTCCAACCATAACTATTCCAACCGTAACCATTGCTTACCGCTACCTCCAGCTCCAGTACGTAGTTCTTTGGAAAGGTGGTAAAATAAGAGAATTGCTAGTATTCAAACCATACTACGGTATTAGCTCGGGCATAATCAGAGAGGCAGAGCTCGTAAATAATGAGATTGCTGCCCGAATTTGTTTACACACTACATAGCACCAAAGGGACACGTGGATTTTGTTACAGGACAAGTAGATTTTTGAAGCAACCTGTCCCATGGACAAGTAGATACTTTATTAAATTCTACACCCCTTCATTCACTTCACATGTGAAGCTTCAGGAGCAACTTTGGCCTATTTTCTAAAAGGAATACCAGCCTCTTCAATTCTCCCCCTCATCACTGTTCTTTCAAATGGAACCTAATTAATGTTAAGCGGCCAAGACTGTTTCAGCATTAAGGCCGGGAACCTGTATATTTTAATCGGTCTCCCAGATAGTGTCCTGCTGCAATAATGTGTTTTTTCCACCTACACATACGGTCTCTGATAGTTCATTGAAGCCTTCAATTCCAACTCTGAAAGCAGACTTTAACAAGCTAAGCTGACTCAAAGCCTTATTGTTTCAAAAAGATTTAGCATTAACATCTGCCCGAGAAACGTTTGAACTGGTGGTTGCAAGAATGTCCAGTGAAATACAGTGCTTGTTGAATACAAAACCTTCCACTACACTTCGGAAAGCTTGTGCACTGAATCTTTAGTGTTTCCAATACATTCTGGTATAGCCCACGTTTTTGAAATAATCAGGACAGACTTAGTTAGTACCTTTCACAAAATCTTTGGAGTAATACTGGCATGTATTCATTCATTATTTCCACTGTGTTCCAGGGCATACCGTTGCTATTATTCCTCATTTGCAGCATTTTGGTTCTAATTTTGTTACTCCGCAATGGATGTTTAGTTTCGGAGCCCATTGGTACTGGAATTACCACTGGTCTCGCTGTGCCGCCAGCGAAGAATACAAGTCTTTGGAGTCCCCTTGCTCCAGGAAGTGAACACTGACTGGTCATTGTTATTCTGACTGCCTGGTTCACCTGCGCATAGCCAGTGTTTCATTGTCTGTGGTGGTCCTTCGAATGGGCACTGGATAATGATCCATTTCCAGAGTTGTCCCATGAACTTGCGGCTGCTTCAAGATGCATGGTACGAGCCACTCTCTTTGGGGAAGATAGGTGATTCAGCATCAGGATTACTGAATGTTGGCTCTAATAACACCGATGAAGGTCACCAGGCTACTTCCTCAGCAACGGCTGATAACAAGGATCATGTCTGTTCTTTGGATCCTTTAAATAGGCAAATCTCAGAATTATCGTCTGAGGAGACTGAATCCGTTCTGGATTCACTAAGCATTGATCTTGTGGAAGAAATCTTTGGTGCCTCCGGCTCACCTTAATTTGGCCAAGTTTCAAAATGTTCATGCTATATTCTTTATTACGATTATATTTTTTTTTTGGGTGTATGACATATTTATTAGCATTGCATTGAATTTGCTTAGCTTGTTTTTTTAATTATTTTGTTAGTTGTTAAGTTACTTTCCCGACCAAAGAAGAGGTGTGGTGATTTCCCTTTTGGGCCCACTTTGGTTCTCTGTTAGTTGGGTGTATTAGCTGTTTTAGGCTGCCTCTGCTGTGCACAGCCACACATGATACATTTGTTTTTGTGACATGATATTTTAGAAATGCGCTGCAGATAGTATTTGTTATTCAGTGACTTTTCTTGGCTTTCAGTGTGAAAATTTCGTCAACAATCGAACAACATGGTGTACCGTTTTCTTGTGCCGGTCAGCAACATCTAACCAGTGGCGGCTGGCATCTTGGGGAGGAGGAGGAGGAGGAGGAGAGGAGGAGGGAAAATATAATTACGAATAAAAACAGCCACTTACCTTACATGTCCTCCAGGTTCCGGAACTAGGACCTCTCCTTCCTTGCTGCAGACCGAGCACCAGCAAACTGCCTTGACCAATCCTGGCGCTGCTCACATGCTATTAACCAGCATGAGAGCAGTGTCCTGATTGGAGGGAGCAGCCTCTCTCGGCACGTCCCAGAGCAGTGGAGAACTGCACTTGCTTTAAACAAACAAGCAATAAGACAGCTGGTTTGAGAAGTTTAAAGTGCGCATGTCTGGCTGGCCATCGCACGATGGCCGGCCAAAGAAGCATGCGCACTTTAAACCGTGCACAGGCAACCCACCACTGCTGCCACTAAGCAGACCCCCCCCCCCCCCCCCTCACCCCCCCGCCCTGACACTAGGTTCAGGATGGTATGATGAAAAATAAAGTAATAAATTACCATTTTATTTTTAATCTTTGGGACTTTAGGGGCCATTTAAGTTGGCTGGTGCTCCTCCGCTCTAATGGAGGAGCCGCCCCTGCTCCTAAGGTTTATAGACATAACATGGTAGCAAGAGCTGCAGTTAACAAGTAGTCCGCATTATATAAACAGTGCATCACCCCGTCAGGAGCAGAGAAGAGAATTCAAGCAGAGAGACCAGTCCTGGAACGGAGGCAGTAGCCTTGAGTAAACTTAGTTTACACTAATGATGCAGACCACCTAACTATGCAAACCTGGTATGGGTCCATTGCTGATCCCTTATATATCCCTGTGCTCACATAGTGAGAGTAAGCCTAAATAGATATATTAGTTGCTATGGTTGGGTTGTTCATTTTATGCAGTGTACTAGTAATGTTGATTAAGTTGCTCGGTTATATTTGTTTACTTATCACAGCACATGCTTCAAAATAAACGACGATAGTTTCAATAAATATACTTCAAGTCTTTCTCTTGTTTACTATGGGCATGCTTGTGTGAGAAACGAAAGGTGACAATAGGTTTCCAAGGATCCCATGGTGTCTAGAGGTCCATGTTCTAGGTTTGCAAAAATTCTGTGTTACTCTGGAAAGGTTAGGAGTTCAGGTGAGGTACTGTAAGCTAGTCGGAAGGGCCTAGAGGTACTGATGGGGTAGAGACACTCAGTCTCCACATTCTAACATCCTGTTCTCTCAAGGCAGAATTCTGCTTTTATGCAGAATCCCTGCAACAATGAGTTATCAATGTGGTGCTAGTAATCATTTAAGGAATTAGCTAAGATGTATCAACTGTAGAAATGGGGTCAATTCACTAAGATTTATCAGTCTAGAGAGAAGATGCATTTGAAACTGATAAATGCTATTAGTGAGTCTAACAAGATATCTAAAATTCCGATCTTAGTGATGAGCGTATGCTGTTGTGTGTGGATTTAATTTCACTTGACATTGAGCCCAAAAGAAAACCAGTAATGTAAGTGGATGCAAGTGTAGTAAGAAGACTGTACCGTCACATTATTGTGGGTGATGTTGAGGTGAACATAATGGCAGATTTGGGTTCTCACTTTACCGGAATAGGAGTAAATGACTGGGCAAAATTTCATATTACTACATTGAAACCTGTGGCATATAGGGGGAAACTTAAAGAATTATAGGTAAATTTGACACAATTGTGTTATTCAAAGGCAACAGCTCCCGGGCTACAGTGTTTGTTGCCAAAGAGGGTTGTGTTTATTAAGATGGCTGTAACAAAGATACATAGAAATAATTTTAGATACCAACACTTCTGATGAAGTTCTTTGAAATAAAGAATTTTGAATGTGTGGGTATTGCAGCAGACAATAGGAAGAAAGTGTGAAGCATGGTAATCTGGAACATCTCCTGAAACCTTAAATAAATTGAAGGGTTTCATACACAAAATTCAACTCAAGTCTGATGTTAAGCTAGTAGTGCACGAAGTCAGAAGGGTGCCATCATTTGCCAGACCGACGTTGGACACAGATTTGGCTAAACTTTATGCCCAAGACATCTTATATGAGGCCCAGAATGGTTTTCTCCTATATTTCTGGCTCATTAGGTTAACAGGTTGTTGATAATGTGTGTAGATCTCAGAGACCTGGATGCTAGAATGCAAGTAGACAGGTATCCCCTGCCCAACATCACAGAGATGCCAATACTATTTAAGCGGGCGATGGTCTTCACAACATTGAACATGGTTTCCCTATACCATCAGGTTGTCCCACATTCGTAGTCACACCAGGTTATCTTTTTTGTTACTCTAGAAGGAGCATTTCAATGTAACCAAATGCCTTTTGGATTGGCTTCTATGTGTACTGCAAGCCAGCATTTGATGGAAATGTCATTTAAGAATATTAAGCGAGTCATGTGCTCTCAAGATGATCTGCTAACATATGTGGAGGAAAATACAAGCCACGACCGGAAGCTTCCACAAGTTTTGTCAATACTTAAAGAAAGAAGTGTTACCTTAAGAACAGAAGATGTAAATTTGGCATAGACTTTGTTGATCATTTAAGTCACAAGCTGTCAGTCCATGGTGTAGAATAAGGGAAATTTACTTTGGCCCAAAGGAAAGGATCAATTGCAATCATTTATTGGTCTCATGTAATTGCATGCCCAGTTCATTCCCAAGTGTGCAAAGAGAACTCATTCGATGTGTAAGCTATTGAAGAAAGGCAAAATATCCATTTGACATGATGACTGTATGCTTGAATTCAACTAAATTAAAAAGTATGGCAGAGCTGTGTCACTTAAATTTTTTTATTCCCATGATCCAGGCATTGTGGTGATTAAAGCAAGCCAGTATAGTCTTGGAGCAGTCTTATTGCGGAGGGGAGGTGGCAAAGATGAAGAGGTGGCTTTTGTGATTCCTTGTTTGCGAGCTGCAGCACCATCATATTCTGTTAATAAACAAGAGGCTCTGCTTTTTGGGAGGGGGAGCATTTATTTTTATCATTACATGTGGGGGTCTGAATTTACAATTCGTGTTGACCAGAAGCCACTGGTCAATGTGCTTGCAACTAAGGAACGTGTAGCTATGCCTATGATAGCTTGTAATAATGTACGAGTTACTTACCTTCGGTAACGATGTATCTGGTAGAGACTATTCTAGCCGCAGATTCCTTAACATAGAATTATCCCCAGGCGTGAGACTGGATCCGGACAACTTTTTGCCACAGCATTCCTGCGCGCCGGGAGGACTGCACCACGTGACTCCGCCCTGACGTCTGCGTTCGTGACGTCAGCGAGGATACATAAGTCCCACCACGGCGCGCCTACGTCAGTTTCGGCGCGCCTACGTCAGTTTTCTTCGGAGAACTTTTACGTGCCACAACGCAGAGCCATCACAAACAAAAACTGTGAGAATACTAGAACAGTGAGCGACAAAAATCAGCTAACAAGAAGGTGTGGAACAGCACCATCTGGAATAGTGGCAGGCACTATGGCACCAAAAGTCATGGAAGGAAAGAACAGAGCACAGCTACTGCAAGCAAGCCTGCAAACAAATACGACAGCCTCCCTGGGGGCAGGTAGCATGTGAAAAATTGCACAGCAGATGAAGAAGTCTGCAACCACAGCCCAGAACAGAGAAGGGCATCAGGGCCAGAAGAGAAACGACAGTTCACTCCCAGACAACACCAGCAGGGCGAGACATCTCCTAAAAGAGACAATGGTTGAGACGCGGTCAAGGGACCTCAACCCTAAGGACTGCAAAGGAACCAGAAGTGCAAGCAACGAAAGAAAGAACAACACAAGCAGGCCCCACACTGGAGACCAGGGTACTGGGGTGCAGAAGCACCCATGAAATCATCAACCAATCCCCAGAAGGGAAGAAATGGAGCAAGCAACAAGACTAGCATCCCCCTAAGGAGGGAGTAAGAAAAGGCACTCGCAGAGGGCAACCACCTGGAGGCAGGCGAGTGCAGAAGACCAAAGAAGGGTCCTCGCAGAACGGGGAGGCAGGGAGGGTCGTGAAGGAATCTGCGGCTAGAATCGTCTCTACCAGATACATCTTTACCGAAGGTAAGTAACTCGTACATCTGATAGAGACTACTAGCCGCAGAATCCTTAGCGTAGAATACATATCCTAGCTATACCCAAGGGGAAGGAGGGTCTGCAAGAGGACCTCTCCAGCTCGGGCGAACACAAGACCCCAACAGGGGAAAAAGCACAGGGACAGGAAAAAACAGCCCAGTCCTCCCCAACAGGGGACGAGTTACAGGGACAGGGGAAAGAGTGCAGTCCCACCCCAAGCAGAAGAGAACCTCAGCATTGTGTAAGAACACCGGCCCCACAGGGGAGGGTGCAAAACGACAAAAGAGGTAGCCCACCTTGCAGGAGAAAGTGAGGGCAAGAAAAAAGCAAGCCAGTACACCCCAAGGCCAGCCCATGTACCAGGGACCTCCACCAGAACCCCTAGAGGTAAAGGCAACACAGAGGAGTACCGAGGAGCAGAGCAACGCAGAGACACCAAGGAGAAAGGGTAGAAACAAAGATAAGAGCCCTCCACTGGAACACACCCAGGGGAGAGGGCAGCCGAATCCACCACAGCTGGAAGTCAACAGGCCAGACAGAACAGCGCCTCAGCACTAAGGCAGGCAGGAGAAGAAAAACATAGTCTCACAAGGCTCCTGCAAAACAAGAAGCAGGGGCACCAGGCACCACACCAAGGCCCCTGGCCATGGAAAAAAGAGCAGGCGGCGCAGCTGGACGCTAACAAGCACCAAGAAACTGAACGCCCAGACCACATCGGCCTTCAACAAAGGCGAGGCCAGAAAAATCCCGAACAACCCCATAAGGGGGGCCGTTCCAGACAGAACTGATCCTCGAAGAAGAGCGACCAGGCGGAAGATAAGAGGAGAAACAAGTGGGAAGCACTAAGCTGTCAACACAGGAAAATAACCCTTCTGGAACACCAGACAGAGGACCAGGCCGAACGGCAGACAAAGGGCAAAAACACCACAGTCCACACCTACCCAGTGTAAGACAGGGGATATACAATAGCTACAAGTACACCACATAGGGTAGAACACGTCCCAAGAAAGTATGGGAACCACTCTTAGAGAAGAAAATCCCGCATCAGAGAACAAACTATAAACCTGCGGCAGAAACCACAGAAGGTTTACTAAGGAGCCAAAAAGCACACTCTTGCAAAAAAGGGGCTGAACCAGCAGCCAACTGAAGAAGTGGGCTAATCACAGGACCCAGAGGGCACAGCAAACCTCACCAAAAGTGTAACGGTCACTCCAACACCAGATTCCAGGAGCAAGTGGGATAACGTCTCCCACCAAGACCAGGAGGATCAACAAACCAACCGACTGAGGAGATGGAGGAGGAGGAGGAGGACCCCAAGAAGACGCTGAATGGCGGAGTCTGCATGAGTATTGAACAGAAGGGCCCCATCAAAGGGCAGATCAACCAGACGCTCTCTAATATTTTCAGTAAAGACCGCATCATACAGCCAAGCATGGCGACGGAGAGCCACAGAGGTGGCCATAGCACGGCCAATAGCATCGGCAACATCCAAGCCTGCACGAAGAAAAAATGCGGCCAACTCCCTACCAGACTGGAAGTAGCCCTGGTCAACACACACAAAGTATTAAGCGCCCGCAAGGCAGCGCTGGAAGAAGCAAAGACATGACGCCTCCATGAATCCAACCACCGGGCCTCCCGAGATGGAGAAAACAACACTACAAGTAAGCACGGAAAGGCATTCCGCAGAAGAGAGAATTGAGTAGAGGGGTGGAATGAAAGACAGACAGGGTCATGTGGAGCAGGGCGTTGGCGATGCAGAAGCACCTGAGGCACCAGATCGCCCGTGGCAGGGCACCCCCAAGCCCCTATAAGAAAATTATGGAGTGACGTTTCAAAAGGAAGGAACAACTCCTGTCCACCAAAGCCCTGGTGGAGAACCTCCAAGAGGATATCTGTAGGATAAGGAGTGACAGGTTCACCCATCCTCCGAATACCAGCAGCTGCGGAAATAGCCCGAACAAAGGCAACACTGGCTTCAGTAGGGTGTCGCGGAGGAGAAAGTACTTCCTCCGTGGGCGATGGCTGTAGACTGAGCCGTCATCCCCCATGTCTAGGGGGGAGCGGTCAGGCTCTGAATAGAGGAGGGTCCACAGATGAATAGGGAAGCGGAGGGGTTTCAGGGGAAGGAGGAGAGGCCGGTGGAAAAGCCAGCCGTGGATCCACGGAAAGAAGGGTTCGAGGATTTAGGCTGTGGGGACGGCGAGGGGCCCTCCCAGGAAGATGCCGGTGAATAGGCAACAATACGGCGCCCAGTCTCGGGGCAGGAACACACCAACAGATGACAGACCTCTGGAGAAGAATGGACTTCAGGAAACGAATCAAGAACCTGACGCCGGGTTGACTACTGCCACCACCTGCTCCCCGGGAGAATGGGGCGGGGTCGACGCCGGAACAGCGAAGGAGCACGCTGAAAAGGCGTCGGCTCGGCCTCAGACGGGGCAGCCGCCCGCGTCGAGGACTCGGGAGAGTGCCCCTGGTCTCGGCCTCCACCCGCGACTCTACCTGAGCCAGGGAGGGAGGCTCCCGGTGCCGAAACGGCGCGGGCTCGACCTCTGGTGAGGCAGCCGACTGCTCAGAGGACCGAGGGGGACTCGGGGGCAAGCCCGAAATCCCGGCAACCTCCTGCGATGTCACAGGGAGACCCGTAGGGATTTGCGGCGAGGTAGGGACACCAGGTGCCGAAGAGGAGAGCCTTGAAGGACCACCCCTCGACGACACCACCCTCCTTCTACCTGAAGCCAAAACCTTCGGCGCCAGGGCTGAAGCCGCCGGCGACTTCGCGGAAGGCCATGCACAAGGCAAGGGCTAAGAAGATGTCTTAGGAGTGGGTAGAAGGGCCAAAGAAGCCTGCAGAGCCGCAGCGTAGGCTGTCATTTGGATCCTGGTTGCCTCCGCACCTGGGAAAGGGCAGATAGAGGGCAACGGGCGGGGGAGCATGTCCCGTGGGTGAGCCGGCGCCCACCACGCAAGGAGGACAGGGCCTCGGAGACAAACTGAAGGACCTACCATCCGGTGAGCCACGCCCCTGGGGTCATGATGAAAGACAATGTCGCAGACAAAACTGGCAGTTCCTCGCCTCTGAGATAGGGGACGGACGCGGAGATGAGCTGGACAAGCGCGCCAACAGCAACTTCATTCGGCGCTCCCACCGCGATTTAGGTTTAAAGTACTGGCAGGCATCGCAGCTCTCCGAGTCGTGGTGCTCACCTATGCACCACATGCAAATCAGGTGAAGGTCCGGCGCCAACGCACAAGTTACTACCTGTGTAACAATATATCTGTAAGAGACATTAGTTAGTGATAGATTCCTTACCTTAGAATATTCCCAGGTGTCAGTCTGGATCCGGAAAGTTTTCTGCTTAGCAGTACCCCTGCGCGCCAGTAGGTGGTGCTGTGCGGTCCGCGCCCGTCACTGGCGTCGTACGCGCTGGGATGACGTCACAGAGGCTACTTAGGCGCCACCCATGCGCGCGGACGTCAGTTCTGTATACAACTCTCCGCGCCGAAACGCAGAGCCATGCAAGAAACTGACCTCTGGTGCATAAAACTAGGGCCCTAAAAGGGGATGACCTTAACCCTAGTAATCAGTTCGCAGAACGGGGAGGATGGGTGGGGCGGTAAGGAATCTATCACTAACTATTGTCTCTTACAGATATATCGTCACACAAGTAGTAACTTGTGCATCTAAAAGAGACATGTTAGTGATAGATTCCTTACTATAGAATAGATACCCCAGCAATACCAACCCCGATGGTGGGTCTGCGAACAAGATTACACCAAAAAGTCACAGAGCACAGAAGGGCCAAAGAAGCCGTCTCTCCGGACCCGACTGTCAAGGCAGTAGTGCTTGGTAAATTTGTGCAGCGAGGCCCACGTAGCTGCCTGATAAATGTCCTGCAAGGGAACGCCACGTCCCAAGGCAGTAGTGGCTGCAGTTGCCCTGGTCGAATGGGCACGCAGCCCCACAGGAGGCTTCTTCCTGGCCAAGGAGTAACATGATTTGATGCACAGACCAACTCACCTGGAGATAGTCTGTTTGTACACAGCCCGACCATACTTGGCTCCCGCGTAGCCGACAAAAAGCTGATCATCCACCCGAAACTGCTGTGTATGCTGCAGTTAGAAAGCGAGCACACGTTTTGGGTCCAGACGGTGGAGCCTCACCTCTTCTCTTGAAGGATGCGGAGGCGGAAAGAAGGTGGGCAAAGTGATGGTCTGCCCGACGTGGAAGGGCGTGATAACCTTTGGCAGAAAAGAAGGACGGGTCCTCAAAACGACCTTGTACGGATGAACGGAAAGGAAAGGAGGTTTGGAAGAAAGGGCCTGGAGCTCACTCACTCCTCTGACGGAGGTGATAGCAACCAGGAAAGCTGTCTTAAGAGTAAGAAGACGTAAAGGACAGTTATGAAGAGGCTCAAAGGGAGAGCACATCAGAAAAGTCAAGAAAAGATTTAAGTCCCATTGAGGCATTATGAAGGGCACGGGAGGAAAAGTGTGCATAATGCCCTTGAGAAAGCGGTTAACCACCGGGGACTTAAAAAAGAAGGCTGACCAGGAAGCCTTAGGAAGGCAGAAATGGCAGAAAAATAGCCTTTGATAGTGCCCAGAGCAGAGCCCTGCTGGGCCAAAGAGAGGAGGAACTGAAAAACCTCAGAAAGAGGGGCAGAAAAAGGATCCACAGCCTTTGCTGTGCACCATGCCACAAATTTGTTCCATCGACAGGCATATACAGTCTTAGTGGAGGGACGCCTGACTGCCAGAAAGACATTACAGACCTCCGGAGGAAGGTCGAAAACCGTCAACTGTCGCCGCTCAATCTCCACGCATGGAGGTGGAGGCTGGACAGGTTTGGGTGGAGTACGGTCCCTTGCTGATACGAAAGAAGATTCTCCCGAAGAGGCAGACGGATCGGGGGATCGATGCTCATTCTGAGTAGCTCGGGATACCATACTCTTCGAGCCCAGTCCGGAGCCACAATAATAACTTGGGCCTGGTCACTCCGAATCTTCTTCAGCACTCTAGGCAGAAGTGGTAGAGGCGGAAAGGCGTACAACAGACCGCAGCTCCACTCGAGACGAAAAGCGTCTCCGAGCGAGTGCCACCTTGGAAATTCCAACGCGCAGAACTGATGACATTTCGCATTCTCTTCGGTGGCGAATAGATCTAACCAAGGGTCTGCTCATCGCAGAAAAAGACCTTGCACCACATCCGAGTTCAGACGCCACTCGTGATCCACCATGCACCGGCGCTGAGTTCGTCTGCCCTGGCGTTCAGAGAACCTGCCAGGTGTTGAACCACCAAGGTAATGCTTTGATGTTCCAGCCATGTCCAGAGGCACAGAGCCTCCTGACATAGGGTCCACGACCCCACCCGGCCCGGTGTGTTGCAATACCACATGGCGGTGGTGTTGTCCATGAACACCTGCACCACACTTCCCCGGACAGAGGGAAGGAATGCCTTCAGTGCAAGCCGGATCGCCAGCAGCTCCAGAAGGTTGATATAGAGCCGGGACTCCGCCGGAGACCAGAGGCCTCTGATCTCCGCCTCGCCCATGTGGCCTTTCCATTCCAGGAGGGACGCATAAGTCACTACTGTGTGCTCCGGTTGGGGAAGGGGGAGGGATCTGCCACTGACCCAATCACGTCTGTGAGCCACCACTGCAACTGTCGTGCAGCGCCCTCCGAGATCTGGATGGGATCGGACAGGTCGCCCTGATGCTGTGCCCTCTGGAACTTCAGGTCCCACTGCAGAGCCCGCATATGCCATCTGGCATGCGGCGCCAGCAGGATGCAGGAGGCCATCAGGCCTAGAAGCCGGAGGGTCATCCGGACTGAAACCCGGGATAGAGGCTGAAAGAGCGGAATCATAGCCTGAGTATCCCGGACTCGCTGTTCGGGGGGATAAACCCGAAACAGCGTCGAATCCAGAACCGCTCCGATGAAAGGGAGCTTCTGAGAGGGACTCGGGTGCGACTTTGGCACATTGGTGGAGAACCCCAGCAAATGCAGGAGGTCGGCTGTAGTCTGGAGGTGGGAGAAGACTGCCTGGGGCGAGCCCGCCTTCAACAGCCAGTCGTCGAGGTAGGGAAAGATTGACACCACTGACCTGTGCAGATGAGCTGCGACCACAGCCATCACTTTCGTGAACAGCCGAGTGGCGCTGGTAAGTCCGAAGGGGAGCACAGAAAACTGAAAATGCTCCCTGCCTACCGCCAACCGCAGGTAACCCCGGTGGGCCGGCAGGACGGGAATGTGAAAATAAGCGCCCTGCAAGTCCAACCCTACCATCCAGTCTCAAGGGTCCAGGGCAGACAGGACCTGATCTAGAGTCAGCATCTTGAACTTCTCCTTCGGAGGAAGCGACTGACATCCCAGAGGTCCAAGATGGGGCGCAGGCCCCTCTTGTCCTTCTTGGGGACCAGAAAGTAGTGGGAATAACAACCACTCCCTACTCCCTGATCGGGAACATACTCAATGGCCCCCTTGGCCAGGAGGACCATGACTTTCTGACAGAGAAGAGCCAAATGATCCCCCTGCATGCGGTGATACCGAGGTGGCATGGCTGGAGGGGAGGACAGAAAGGGAAGCGAGTAACCTTGGCAGATTATCTGTAGTACCGACTGGTCCGAAGTGATTTCGCGCCAGTGGAGGAGGTGATGACAGACCCTGCCTCCTACCGGCGTGGGGTGCCCCATCAAGCCCGGATTAGGAAGGCTTGTAGGTGGAAGCAGCGGGTGTGGAGGTGGACTGCCCCGCCCGCTGGTTACCAGACCCGCCCCAGCGGAAGCCTTTACCCTGGCCAAGAAAGGAACGAAACCCAGGCGTGGCAGGGCTCTTTGTGGTAAGACCCAAAGACTTAGCCGTGGCCCGTGAGTCTTTAAAGAGCTCCAGGGCACTGTCCGCCTTGTCGCCAAAAGGCAAGAGCCATCAAAGGGCATGTCCATGAGCGAGCTCTGGACATCAAGTGAGAACACGGTAGACCGCAACCAGGCATGGTGCCACAACGCCACAGTCGTGGAAATCACCCTGCCCAATGAATCAGCCGTGTCCAGACCACACATGATGGCAAACTTTGCCGCATCCTTGCCCTCAGAGGGAACTGCAGCCAATGTCAATGAGCAGTCCAAGCTCTAACATGAGACAGGTGGGTCCGCCAAATAATACACAGGTGATATCCTTACCTTGCTCACTTCTCTTGCCCACCTTCAAACAGTCCCTTAACAAATCTCCCCCACCTCCCAAGCGACTGACGGACGACCATCTCTCCAGTTTGCAGCAGGAAGTGCAAGCCCTTTTGGCCAACGGGGGAGCCAGTGCCATAAGTAGGACGTGGTCGTTATTCCTGCTACTTTCTGGTGCCCAAGGAGAACATAGGCCTTTGTCCTATTCTAGGCCTGTGCCTTCGCAACACCTTACTCTGGAAAAACAAATTCAAGCTGCTCACCCTGGCCCAGGGTTTGTCTGCTCTCGCCCCTGGAGACTGAAAGGTGGCACTAGACCTGGAGCATGCCTTTTTCACATACCTGTCCTGGCAGCTCACTGGCGCAACCTGTGGTTTGTAGTGGAACCGGACCATTTTCAGTTCTCTGTGATCCCCTTTGGTCTCACCAGTGCCCCTCTGGTGTACACGAAAGTGATGGCGGTGGTGACGGCACACCTGCAGAGGTCGAGGTGCCAGTCTTTCCCTACCTCGAAGACTGGCTGTTAAAGGCAAACACACCCCAGTTAGTTGTCAGCCACCTCCAGACTACTGTGAACCTCCTGTCATCTTTGGAGTTTTACTATCAACATGCCGAAGTCATATTTGGCTCCCTCCAAGACAGTCCCCTTCATTGAAGCGATTCTAGACATGATTCGATTTTGTGCCTTTCCCACAAGAAAGAAAGTCCAGGACATTCAGGCTATGACCTTCGTCCCTGCATTTCAGTGAGGTAGACTCGGAGTCTGCTAGGATGAATGGCCTTGTGCAGCCCACTGATCGAGCACGCCAGGTGGCATATGACAGCACTGCAGAGAAATCTGCAGTCTCAGAGGGCCCAAAATCATGGGGACCTCTCCAACCACATCCATATTTTGGAGGAGACTACAAAAGATCTGCAGTGGTGATTGCTGGACTGCTATTTGGTCTGTGGCAGACCCTTTCCCTACTCAACCCTTGAACTGACAGCGATGACCTATGCGTCACATCTGGGCTGGGGCGGCCAACTGGGAGAGGTCAGAGGCCTCTGGTCTTGGGAGGAGTCCCTGCTCCATATCAAACATCTGGAGATGAGGACTATCCACTTGGCATTGAGCCCTTCCTTCATCCTTCACAGAAAGGCTTGTACAGGTGTTAAAGGACAATGCTACTGCAACACACAGGGCATGCTGGAGTCACACACCCAGTGCATGGAGGCCCAGAGTCTCTTGAAATGGCAGGACTACCTCACCTGGCAGGCTCTTTGAATGCCAGGGGGGACAAACTTAGCTGTTGATGCACTGGGGATCACGAGTGGTAACTGCATCCGGAGAGGGCATAAGGTCTCTCTTGGGAATGGGGAGAACCATGACTTGGTCTCTCCGCCACCGCTGATAACATGCAATGTCAGCATTCCTGCGAGTTGGAACTTTCCAAGACATCTTTTGGTCGGAGACGCATTCTGCCTTGAATGGAGCTCGGGACTCCTGCATGCCTTTCCACCGATACCACTCCTGTCCGAGTTCTCAAGAAGATCAGGAGAAACTGGGCCCAAGTAATCTTATTGGCTTCGGACGGTCGACAATCCGCTATTTGTGGGGTTCACTGGAGCAAAAAAAGGCAAGGCTGTGCAAAAGTGAAGCATCTCCCGCTAGATTGCACTCTGCATTAAGATCTGCTACACACTGGCTATACAGCAAGGACCAGGAAGGACTGCACGCTGATTCTACCTAGGACAAAGCTTCTACCACTACATTACACATTTGCCAAACGACTATGTGGGCGTCCCTTTATACACTCATGAAGCACTATTGTCCAAACAATCACGTCCACCGAGAAGGTTATTTTGTAGGATCATTTCTATAAGACTTCATGGTTTGAGTTCATCCACAGAATCACCTCCAGTTAGGTACTGCTTTGGTATTTAGTCAAAAGGTGAAGAATCTGCAGCTAGAAGTCTCCATCAAAACAAGTTACTGAACTTCGGTAATGATCTTTTTTTGGTAGAGATTATCTAGCCATAGATTCCTCACTGACCTTCCCCTTTCTCCCCATTCTGTGATTGGACTCTGCCCGTTAATCAGGGGCGGTGGGTGACATTTCAAAGTGGTGGGGCGCAAAGTGATTTGCATACAGCACCGTAGCGAGCGAGCGCAGCGAGCGAGCCTGAACCCCAAAAGGGGGGTTTGGGGGGATAACCCCCCCTAAGAAAATTTTGAAAAAAAAGAAGAAAAATCGTGCATTTTCAAGCACATTTGAGAAAGCAATTGTGAAAGTGCAGTTATTACATTAATAGATGGCATAACATAGGTAGTTGCTTATTCAGTATAACCACAGAGCTTCATACATTCCGTCCTATTACGCCTAGGTGCTGAATTTAGACTATAAGACTTTCATGAAAATCTCAGCTCTAAGAGTAGAAGAAGTTGCACAGCAGTTGGGAAACAGCCTTCACAAAGCATTAGAAAAATGAGAGGCAATTACTTGAAAGCAAACTGAAAGCAATGCATCAAGTAGTAACTTAAAGCAATGCATCCAGCAAAACAGTGCATGCAGTCAACCATACAAAAGTAAACTAAACCAGTTTTATGCCCTGTGCGTCTGAAGGGGAGACAGGCAAAAGGGGTCATAATGGGACATCTGGCACAGCCACTTTGTAATCGAGGTCACCCACCCAGCTCAAGACTGAGTTACAGGCTGATCTTAAATCTTTAAACAACCACAAGGGTCTCCAGCTAGTTGGTTCTTGGGCCAAAAGAGTCCTCAGCTCACTGGGAGTCTTTACATCGCCCCTGAGATGACATGACAATGTCCCTTAATCCGGAGCAACTGTGGGGACTGGTCTGGGTCTGGATATGACTTGGTACGAGCAGGATACAAAAAGTAACGGGTAGGTGGTAACCCACTTCAACCTAAGCGCACTGGTGTTGATACCACTAACAGGGCAGCTCTGGCTTTCTCAGGGTGGGTGTCAGCTGTGTGATGAAACCAGCATGTAAAGCAGTTACCTCAAACAAACTAAAACCAATGCACTCACCAAGACAAGGAGTTACATGAAATCAAATAGAAAACCACCATCAAGCCAGGTAGTCACCTAAAGGCAAATTGAAGTGACTGCACACTATGGGAAGTGCACTTCACCAGCCAGCCTATTACACTAAAGGAAAATAAAAGCAATGCTCCCAGTAAACAAGACAACATAAATTGAAAATGTTTCCCCGCAGGACCAACAGTCACAAAAAGTAAAGAAACAGAATGAAGTCAGGGGCACTCCAGGAATCCAGGTAGTCACACAAAATCATAACTGATTGAGCAAACTGTGTACTGAAAACTATTGCAAATAAGAAAATTATATCAGACCAAACTAGTCACAGGAAAACAAACGCATGCACCCAATGAGCTACCTTACCAGATGTACGTAAATAAATGGAACAAGCACTTATAACTCAAGGAACCCACGAGGGAACAAGGTCAGCAGCAACATTTACAAACAGACTTCGAAGTCAGCCCCAATCAAAAGCAAATGCAACTAAAACCTTCTCGAAAGTAATCAACAAGAACTCAAATTAAATTTGGAAATTCCTTTTTTGAAATGAAAGTAATCAGCCAACTGCAATAAATAAGGTAAATGCTGGTTTAGTAAACAATCATGATAAACGAAAGAGACATAACATAAAAATAGCAGTTAATCCAGGAATATCAGAGACATACACATGCATGTAACCACCTAAATAGAGCAACAGGCACCCAGAATGCCCAGAACCAGTAAGTAGCCCACGCTGAAGGAGAAGACCTTACTCCAAGTTAATGAGATCATGACTTCTAACACTGTTTATTGGCTAAGATGCACAACTCTGCTGACATCAGTATTCATTAATACAAGGCTGGCACGTTAACCATATTGTGAAGTGTAAGGCCTCATTTTTCTGTGAACGCAAGTGAACACTGTGCCTTACCACAAAAGTTGAAAAACCTCACTTTCTCATACACATCTTGCATTTGTAGTGTATGGATGTAGAGAATGGTGTTTTACCTTTATATGATTGGACACTGCTATTATATATCTCATCGCTACCAATAGGATGGCCACAAGGCTCTGTTCGCTAGCTGGCATGCACGTGTTGGTTGCTGTGATCTATATGTAAACAAGGAGGAGTAATTTGGATGACGACTGCAGAGTACTCCATGTGTGTTGAACTGAGTATGTTGCAGCAGAGGGTGGACGATGCATGTGGGAGAAATGGCGAGCCATGGGGGAGCGAAGTGTTGCTGAAAGCTCATTGGTGTTGGTTAGGAGATGAGCAGTGTGTTTGTGTCCTCTGCAGGGCCTGGGATGTGCTCGTATTGTGGTGCAGAGAGCAGTAGAAGGAGAAAAGTTGAGGATGGCTGGTAAAGGTTTGAATAGATGTACTGAGGCTGTGGAAGAGGCTGTTTTCCCCAAACCTTTTCTGCCAGTGAGGTGTCTGACCCGAGAGCTCCATCCGGACAGTCGGGCATTTGTAAAGTTATTGTCAGAAATGTCAGGCGCTTCTTACAATATTTGGCAGGTGCTTCAGTGCCTCTGGACCGTCAAATGCACCCCCCCCCTCCGCTCCCCCAATAGACTCCGAGTACAGGTTTGGGGTCTTGTAAACAACTGTGCTGTGCCAAAGAAAAAAATAAGTTCCCATGCCAATTAATACACCTATTTAAACCAAATCCACTTGTGTGAATAAGAGTGGCTAAGAGAATGGCATTAGCTCACACTGGAAGTTGTACACCTCTCGGGGATTCCAGCGCAGATGCGTTTCCACGTGGGGAGTGCTGGAGGGGAGCTCTGGATGAGCCGCTTAGTGCTAGGAAACTCTCTGGTGTTACTGCAGGCTCTAGAAAATTCCACTATTATATTTTGCCTAGAGCTTAAAAAATGCGATAATGGTCTACATCAAAGAGCCGCCGTGATGCCAATAGTCATGACTGGCACAACACAGATGCCAACGAATCTCCCTACAAGGCAAATGGCATGCTCAGCTGCCCCACAGCACCCACGCCAGTGCCCCATAGCTTGATGCTGCGGCCCCCACCCACCCCCAACGGGACAATCCATGCCACTGGAGTCAAGCTATCCTGGCTGATGAGGGCTGAAAGCCTGAAACCGGTCCTCGGAAGCTTGTTTCCAATCCAGGGAAGACCTGGCTTGGCAGTTCGGGCTGGACTGTTCCCAATGGGCACAGGGTCAAGACTGATTTGCATATGGCTGGGTCCAAACTGGAATGGCATGGTGAGCAGAAAAACAATGGGTCTTATTTATGAAGGCCTTGCGCCGCCGGTGCGTCACTTTTTCCCATGTTAAAAATGACGCACCGGCGGCGCAAGGCCTTCATAAATCTGCCCCAATGGATTTAGGCCCAGATCTCTGTACTGGGGTGAATGTTTGACATTGTCCTGCATTCTGTCCATCAATTGTTCTTTTTGCAGATGTGCACCCTGGACATCCCATGACCTAAGCATTCACAGTTCACTCCTCGATTCAAAACATATCCTCAAGATTTCAGGTTAGGCACAATATACCTTAATGGTCAGATTGGTTACACCCCTAGTTCATGCCCCAAACTTCAAGATAATAACCTGCTCCTTCTCAGAAGGACACTGCTAGATTCTGCAATGAACTACTTGAGGCAATTGTTAAAGACTGACTTTAATTTAAAAACAGTCAGTCTTGAGTCCAGGAAAAGGATGGGAGGCACTCAAAATGGTAGTCATTTATAAATGTTAGGTATTACATCATAGGGTACGTAAATCAATTAGAACACACCTTTTGACACAGAAGGAATATGAAATTAAAACTGAGCTTTAAAAAAAACACTTCAGGCGATGCAATACTATAGGTCACAACTGGCGCCGCAATTAAAGAATTCATGAAGGAAGCAGACAGGGGAGTTACATTCACGGCCAAATATGCAGTGGCAAAAGATATGGAGAGGGGAGAGATCCAGTAAAATACTGCCCATGGTGATGACGAGGCCATGGGCTTCCTATGAAGTAATCATGCTGAATAGCGATTACTCCCAGCATCCTTTACAGATGACGAAATACACACTCCGGTGAAAGGGAATGAAATCAGGCAGGCACAGTCTCTGACAGCAAGGGATTTTATTAAGAACACATGGCTATTCCGGGCCCGCAACTTTTACTCCTAAATGAGAAACCTGTTTCGAAGGGACCTCTCCCACACCAGCGGCGTCACTAGCGTTGGTGTCACCCAGTGCCCTAACCCCTGGTGTCACCCCCTCACGATGTGCCCCATGGACCTCGTCCGAATCCACCAGAGTCTCGGAATACCACTTAAAAAAACAAGCAAATGGGAATACAGACTCTCTCTTGTTTGTTTTCCTTGATTTCTAAAGACAGATTAATGTGAATGATGGAAGATATGATCGAAGCCTGTACTATGATCGGAAGGGAGGAATGGGGGAATATGTTGTATTTGTATGTTTTATTTCAATAACTGCCTGCAAAATGTTGTCGACGTGATATATGAATGTTAATAAAGTTATTTTTTTAAATATGAGGCCCAGAGTGTTCAGGTGGTCGGTATGTCAGGATTCATTTTAGAGGCTGAAGGATGGTATCTATCTGCTCACACATTGTACATTTCTACCCCAGCGTATGTGCTTCACTCTCTGGGTGACTCTCCGATGGCCTGAGTGATGTCCTTGCACAACACAACCAAAGTCAAGAACATCTTACATAAACCACAAAGAGAAAGCATGACTACTGTATGCCCTTTTGAGCACTATCCCGCGTTCCAGTTCGGAAAACCTTTCCCCCTGGCAACAGACCACCAGGTTCTGCTTGCAGTCTACGGCAATCTCAATATGAAAGGGCAATCTCTGAGAGATGGGGCGTATTGTTGGTGGACTGGGGAACTAGTTTAAAAATACTCATATACCTGGGAAAGAGTACAGTATTGCAGAGTACATGCCATACATCCATTGCCAAAAACAGTAACTTGTCTCATAACAGCTGGTGGACAGGTGTGTTTCCTAAAGCTAGACCTCATGATGACTGACAATGTCAGAAAAACATGCCTTACCATACTGAGCACATTTAAACCCCCACACCTTGAACCACTGTAGACGTCCGAGCCAGCTGAGATAGTATGGAAATGCTTTGCACACAGGCAGTATATACTGGCCATTATGGAGGACTATCACTGACAGCGAGAGCTCTGCTCTCTAAATTGAATGAAGCATTTGTTATATTGGGGAACTCAGACACCTTAAAGCTGGCAATGATCTCACATTCACAACAGCAACTTTGCTCAAGTTCTCAAGTAATTGAAAGATAGATAATGTGACTGTGAGCGCAGACGCATGGTATAGTAAAGCGATCCAAAACTGCAATTTAGAGAGTGAGAGAAAGAGCAGTCTAAACGTCCATTCATCTATTTCAAATGGCAAAAGAGTTATATAATTTAAAACCAGGCTATAAAGCATGGTATTCCAGGGCTGAATATTTATTCCATGAACTGGCATACGTTTCCAGTGACTGTACCGCTTCTTCACTTATAGAACGATTCATCTTCCGCTGAAGAGCTCCCGCAGAAAAGAAAATGTCAACAGTTTTCAGAGTTTGATTTCCAGATTTAACTCTAGTCCAGGGCCAGATTTCACCCTGAGGTGCATTCCAGTGGCGTCACTAGGTGGTGCGATTTATGCATAATTAGTTTGACGCATAATCTATAATCTGAATATTATACAACCCAGTTTTTACATTTCTAGCTCAAACGGTTCAGAACATGTGAAAAATGCAACAAGTGTTGCTGCGCGCTGAAAGACACTTTATACAACGGGACTGGTCACCTTTCTGTTGCTTATTACCATATCTGGGTGTTAAACTGGTATTGAGGTGCGACCAATTCCCAGTGTTAATTTGCTCAAACCGGCTGCACAATTTGGCCGTCTCCTGGCGCATAATTCCTGTCATAAGCAGTATTTATTAAGTTATGCTACACCATCACTGAGGGAGCACAGTGTCCTGTTATCTCAGTGCCGGGTCCCCGACAGCCCACTCTCACACCTCAGCACCCCGGCATGCCGCCTCCTCAGATTCCAGGCATGAGTGAGTCGGTTGTTTCCCATCACACTGGTGTCCTCCCCCCGTGACCCTAGATTCCAGGAGTCCCGGCAGTGCCTGGCAGAGACGCTGATGCGGCAAGTAGTGGGAGCAGAGGCCGTGTCACGTCACGTGACCCACTGTAGATTCAGACAGTGAGCTGCTGCAGGTGGGGAGAAGGGGGGTGAAGGGGGGGCGGGGGGGGCAGGGGGAAGAGCGTAGTATCGGATGAGGTACGTGTCTGGTTGTGGCTGCCTGTGTACCCCCCAGCCACTAAACCGGCCCCCTGTCGGAAAACCAGCCCCCGCTCCCCACCCCATCCAGCCTACCGAGACTTACATGTACTTCTCAGCAGTCATTGCAAGCCCCTCGGAACTCGGTGTGCTCATTAGCGTGTCGGGCTGGCTGGCAAGTCTTCCAGCAGCAATCTCTGTCAGACGCTCCGGCCGAATCCAATAGCGCTTCAGTGTGGGAATTTTCCGGCCACCCCCACGCGCGGCATCCAATGATGGATGCTGCATGGTGGAACAGCCAATCCTGGCCCTGCATGGAGCGCCAGGATTGGCTAGGGGGAATATATGATTTTTCAACGATTTCAAGTTCCACGCATGGCATAACCACGCGAATTTTACATCGCAAGTGGCTTTACCACGCTGGAATTTACAACGAAGGATTGTACCACGTCTTACCTGCACGTCTTTCTCCAGCAGCCCTTACTTCCATCTACCATGGAAACAAGCGTCAAAACACGTCTTCCAAAATAAATAAAGGACTTCTTTTTTGACGTACACTGCACGTCTTTGGGGGAGGCTCTTTCCTTTTACTTCATTAATACCACAGAGCGTTTTTTTTTAAATCTAACTCGCTCCTTAATTGTTGTTATTTTTTGGGGGGAGACCCCCCCAGCCCCCTAGCCCCCCTCCCAACCCTCCCCCAGCACGACTGGACGGAATACCACGTCTCCCCCCAACCCACGCTGAACGTACTTTCGTGGTATAGACGGTCGTGGAAGGCACCCACGTTGAAAAAACGTTTGCGTGGTAAGTGTACCGTGGTAAACGTTATGCGTGGGGATGCCTTCGTAGTAAATGATGTTTCCCGGCTAGGGGGGCCCATTTGCTGCTCGCCCTGTCGCCCTTAGTAAACCCGGGCTGTGGCAGGCGAACTACCACCCCTGGGTCCCGCTGGGGAACTTACAGTGCGCATGCTTGGGAAAGTTGAAAACTTTCTCAAGCATGCGTACTGTAAGTTCCCCAGCAGGACTGCGCACTACGGTCTGCTGCAGCCTGAGTGTGTGGACTGTCACTCAAGCTGCAGCAGGCCATCCCCCCAATTCCCGGCGGCTGATTGGTTGCTGGGTGCAATGTATTTTATTCAGATAGATGCGGCCGGCGGCCGCGATGCGGGTCCGTGTGCCTGGGGGGGCTACGCCCGTACGCCCCAATGGACGCACCGCTGCTGCCGTTAATAAGATCCTGAATCTAGGAATCTACACACTGGTTACACTAATTTGCTTTTGGGCCCCATGTCTGGGGCACAGACAGTCTTGAAAGCAACTGACATCTGCATGCAGGAGTGGCGCCAATATTGGTTCTGCACTTCATTTACGGAGCAGAACGGCTTCAGTGTGGAGCAGCACAGCACCACCTACCGGCACAGAGGTACTATTGAAAGGTTTCCAAATTCAGTGTGACACACGGGGAATATTTAAAAAGTGAGAAATCTGCAGCTAGATAGAGGCTCTTCCAGAAAGAGCATTACCGAAGGTAAGTAACTTGTTTGTTTCGTCTTGTGGTCCCAAGTGGCCTTTGGGTTCATCGACGTACAGGCGTGACTCGACCCCAGGTACCACAGGCACACCTGATGAGGATGTGTCACAGACATTTGCGACAATCCATACACGTTTAAAACCGGTTGCGTTTGGGTATGATATCCATTGCACACAGAGAACAATGTAGTAACAAAATAGGAGTCAAATGTCTCTGAGAGTAGAAAGAGCTGTGGATCCACGTCCAGTTGCAGGGAAAGAAAGGCACGTGGGAGTAGCACATGTAAAGGCTCTGCATGTCATTTCTGGAGAAGAATGGCTTCAGTGCAGAGCTGCACATCATCACCTACTCCGCACTGTGGTACTGCTGAAAAGTTTCCGGGTTCAGTCTGATGCCTGGCAAATATTCAAAAGGTGAGGAATCTGCGGCTATAAGTCTCTATCAGAATTTCCATTGCCTTATTTGTTGGATTTCGACATTTGGCTGGAGGACCTTCCTGTTTCTGAAGATACTGGGAATAGGGTGATCTAAAGTAATTATTTGTATACAACTGCATAAACTAACCAAAGGGGAATATGTGTGTAGTTTTAGTAGAGGAGAGCATGGAATTGATACATAATATAATGAGGAGAGTAAAATATTTTGAGAGATTGGGAATATGAGCGGAAACAGAACAGATTAAGGCTGAAGAGGAATTTAAGTTTTCGTATTTCCATTTTCTGCTATGGCAGAAGTCCCAAACCTTTAAGTGAGCAATGAGCAACATTTCAGTATCTGAAGAAATGGAGAGAAACATCAGAACCACAGAAAACACTTATTGGCCCAGAAGTGTTGGTAAAATGCCTAAACGTCAATTAAAACTGAAAAGAACTTAATACACAGACATACAATACTAGCCTATGGCATCCTAACTCCTGCCAACACCAGATTCCATATAATTACTCAAGCATGGAAAATGACTGCTTTCCATGCACACATACTCTTCTCAGATTCTATACTCTTATCGTTTGCAATGGAGACAGCTATATCTGCAGTTAACATTTTAGTTAACCTTTTAGTGCTACTTACTAATGGCCTGTGATACACCTTCACCATGAATTCGCCCTCACTTACGAACATCACCTAACATACTGAAATAAATACAGAGGAGAGTCTAAATTACAACTTGAAAAGTGCAACCGGCTTCTGGGACACCCGAAGTGGTATCTTGCCTAGTGCACGAAATTAGTAAAAATGTAAAAAAAAAATAGCACTGCACTCGCTTTAAGATGGTTACTTCCATCCCAACAGTAACCTTTCAGTGTGCTTCCTTTCTTCCCATTAGGATGAAGCTGTTTGGAAAGATCAGTCACCAGCCGTTTTTGTCTCACCAGCACCTAGCATATTAAACATAGCCATCTTCTAAAATATTGCAGCCTTCTAAATAACTGTTTTACTGTCAGTCAAGTGCTTAGAGTCAATTTGCTCTGAGGTTCAGCAGCCTTAAAATTCCTCTAACATAAAAAGGTAGATGAATACTGATGGCAGATGAAGACTGCCAGATAAATGTTAATCTCCCTTTCTCCATGCTAGCTGCAAAATTGTAGATCATCTTTGGTGCGCGCTCGATCTTAGATTTCACACCATGATTTATTCCCCATGTCAACATGTAATCAAAAAAACACAAACGTACGCAGAGGGAAACAGAGTATAAATATTTCAAGTTGCAAAGCAGTGCATCACATATAATGCATGTTAATGTAACATGCATAGCTAAGTGCGGTAAAACATGAAAACATAGAAATGCACAAATGATGTGATAGTTGTAATTAGGCCTGGGCAGAGTTCTTCTATGCGGAACTCGCAAAGCAAGCGGTAGTGGTTTTTCTCGCTCGCGTTTGCCAACTTAACGTTCGCAAGCCGCGCAAGAGGAAAACTCTCCTACGTACTGCAGTGTGGGCAAAACTCTGCGAACTCCACCGGCAGAGATGAGTTCGTCGCCCACCCATAGTTGTAATGGTGATGGTAGTATGGCGGTGTTGATAGTAATGGTGGTGCTGGTTATGGTAGTGGAGTCCTAAGAAAGATATTTTCAAAAGCCTGCTGCCATAAAAACTACAAAAAGATTGCTTTCTACAAACAATGAGAAACAGAAGTGGATGTATGACGACAGAGCGGATTTTTCAGATATGAAAAGTTCCTCATGGATTTCAATGCAACCACTCTAAAGATGGCAGAATGATACGCTACATGGCAAATATCATGAGGTGACGGCATCCGGAACACAGAACCGTTTACAGGATAAGACGCACACACGTCTCATACTACAGTTCCAGGGGGGACCCTCAATTGCAGAGCTATCGGCTCCCATAACTCATGTCCCGAGTGGAAGACGCACACCTCTCTGCTAGGAAACAGGGCCCTCTGTATACTGAGTTACCTGCTCACTTTCAAGTCACGTCTTGCTTACAGTCAGTCTGATTAACCCAATCAGACTCTTTCATCTCAACGTCTTTGAGGAGTACTATGAAAGAGAATTTTCATACCAACGTATGAAACCGCGTATTCAACGTTCTACGTTTAACAGTTTAATGATGTCCCTTACACGGTATTTCTACGTCGCCTTTTAGAGTCCTGGGCCCTGACGGGTCGGAAGTATCACCGGCGGAGCGACTTCCCTAGTGACATCTATATCCATTATAGCCCTGAGGAGTCGCGGGAGGATAATCCCAGATGTGACGAAACACGTGTCGCTGGATTTCTCTCAAGAATATTAAAACACCATATTTCTCACAAACCATTTAATGAATTTTTGTCTATTCACAGGCTTTGTTTCTAATGTACAAGTGTAAAGTAAAGTAAAGTCCACATTTGTAAAGCGCACAATCACCCGTAAGGGTCTCTAGGCGCTGGGGGGCCGTCGGGAAGATTAAGCGAGCTATTGCCCTCCACACTGACACATTTTTATTATATAATTTTGTTGTGTGCAAGGTTATCTTGTTGCAATTTTCTGGTGTACTGGCCTCGGCTGACACACAATTGGGGGGTTATAGGGCTTATCCCCTCACCCCTTTGCACTACATTCCTACCAAGAATTTCCAGACATAATTGCGTCAATATTTAGCAGTGCGCCCTTTCTCTCCCTTTTCCCTGACTAAAAACGCTTTAAAATATCACATCATGAGGTGGAAGTACTACACCTGGTGGAGCCAAAGCCAATGTTACATGTATTTTAAAGATTTAGTAACACTACAAGTTGCAGATCTAAAAAATAAACATTGTTATGTGGGATTTATGCAAAGTCTCTATAAAAGCATGATTAATAAAATATATAAGGATGTGAGTAACCTACTATTAGTCATTCTTTATCCATATTTGTGTGAATAGAAGTCAAGTAATACTTACAATCCTCATCCAGGAATTTATACTGTACATTTTTCTTGAAGAAATCCTGTATACTCCTGCAGATCTCTTCCTTCTGTTTACAAACATGATCATAGTACTGTGTGTAATCCCTCTGTGATATACCTGCCAGGAAGAAAACCACGTCATGAGGCTTAACTGAACAAATCACAACATACTAAATTCAACACATATTCTAAATCAAACGGCAAGGACAGTATTCAACGGCCCGACAGCTGACAAAGCATATGTAAGTAAATCACCACAACCTGAAGGTGCAGTTTTTGTTCTCTTTTGCCTTTGTGGAACATTGAGGAATCTTAGTGCTAGACTTCTTACAGTCTGATTTGCCCAGCAATGATAATCTGGCATTGCTGAACAGTGTCGCCTTACTAAAGCTATGTGATGTGCGATAAAAGCAGGAGCTATAGATCTATATTAACAATTTTCTTGACACAACTAGCACAGTTATTCTACTGAAAGTCTGAATTTAATAAAATAAAAAACAATTCAAGGCTTATGGTACGTAAAAATGTTACTGTAGCACAAGCAGTTAATTGGGCAATTACAATGTTTCAACAATCCAATAAAACTAGTTTGCCCTAGGAGATGTATTTTACAAGGCATTCTGGGATTTGTAATGAACAGTTTCCAAAAATCAATTATTACTTATTAAAACAATTTTCAGCGGCAAACCTGTGACTTTTCAGGAGTCAGGCTCAAACAGGAGTAAATGAGGCCCATGAGCAGTGTAATACATTCTGACTTGGAAGCAGTCCTTCATGATTCTATCAGTCTTTCCATGCAGTTAGCGCTGTGCATTTACTCCCACAAATGCTCTTTTATTACGTGTTTTTCTAACACATCGATTAAAAAAATAAACAATACACCATGTATTTATGGCACAGTCCAAGGTAATTTTCATAGAAATTACCAGTCCAATTTAAGACATTTTTCACCATGCCTTCTGAACTACACATGACTTGAATATTTTCCAGTTATACCAAGCATTGGCAAGTCCAATAGTTTGGCTTATGAATGAAAGTGCAGTTTAATTCACCCATTTGTTTAGCCACTCATAAGTTATCACACGAGCATTCCTGTCACTCATCTTTGCACTCATGCATCCATTCATCCATCAATTGACCCATTCATGCATTCACAGCGACAGAGCCTCAATAAAAACGCACACAAACACAACAACATATACAAGATAAATTAAAATATTACGAGCAGATTAAGGAAAAAATGGTACTATCTAAATACTGCAGACATTTGCTTGCAATAGCAAAACTAAACATAGCAGCAAGTGTACGTCTTGCAGAGGTATTGCACATAGTCTATAGTTGGTTTAAAGTTCAAGCATGGCTGCCATGTTTAGAACGAACGTGCTGGCCATCTTGAAATGGTAAAACAATGATACACTACAGCAATTCTTAATGATCTCCTATTAGGGATGTGGCGCACTGTAGCAGCATGCAATAAAGCTGTTAGCGCTGCCTGGAGCTCTGTAGTATCCTCTTAAGAACAAATCGAATAAAATAGGAGAAACAAAGAAATGAAAGGGGAAGTACATAAATGGGTTAAAGTACGAGTTACTTACCTTCGGTAACGATGTATCTGGCAGAGACGATTCGGCCGCAGATTCCTTAACATAGAATTATTCCCAGGCATGAGACTGGATTCGGAAAATTTTCTTTGCCCCACCATCTCTGCGCGCCGGGGGGCGGTATCGCGTGACTCCGCCCTGACGTCGTCCACGGGCGTGACGTCAGCGAGGTCACATAGGCCCCATCCCGGGGCGCTGACAAGTTTTCTTAAGATAACTTTTCCGCACCATAACGCAGAGCCATCACAAACAAAACTGTTAGAATATGGGAACAGTGTGCGAAAA
This sequence comes from Lissotriton helveticus, assembly GCF_964261635.1. NCBI lineage: Eukaryota > Metazoa > Chordata > Amphibia > Caudata > Salamandridae > Lissotriton > Lissotriton helveticus. Next base: position 636,078,496 of record NC_136057.1, on the reverse strand, counting down.
AACAGAGAAACAGAAAGGAAAGAAGCAAATGGTGAGGAACAGCACCATTCGAGGACGTGACAGGCACTGTAGCACCTAAAGTCATAGAAAGGAAGAGCAGAGCATAGGTACTGCAAGGCAACCGTGCAAGGAAATACGACATTCCCCCTGGAGATAGAAACAACATGTGAAAAAATGTTGCAGCAGACGAAAGAAGCCTGCAACCACAGTCCATTAACAGTGAAGGACAAGAAGTCCAAAACAGAAGAGTAACAACAAATTACCCTAAGACAACACCATCAAGGAAAGTCGCATCCCCTGAAAAGAGCTAAAGCCGAGGTCCAGCCATGAGACCCCAACTCAAAGGACTGTACATGAGTCAGAAAATTCAATCAGTGAAAAAGGGAGGAAAGTATGATTAGGCCCCACACTGGAAAAACCAGGGTGTGGGGACGCAGAAGTACACATGAACCTACCAATCAATACCAGAAAGGAAGGAGTGGACGCAAACGAACAGGACAAAACATCCCGCTAGGGAGGAAGTGAAAGATGGCACTCGCAGAAGATAAATCACCCAGAGGCAGGCGAGTGCAGAAGACCAAGCTCAGGGCCTCGCAGAACGGGGAGGAAGGGCGGGTCATGAAGGAATATGCGACTAGAATAATCTCTACCAGATACAGTGTTACCGAAGGTAAGTAACTCGTACATCTGATAGAGAATACTAGCCGCAGATTCCTTAACGTAGAATAGATACCCTAACCATACCCAGAAGGGAGGAGGAGGGCCTGCGAGAGAACCCCCCATTAGGAAGAACACAGAGCCCCAGCAGGGGATGTAGAAAGGGGACAGGAATGGCGGCCCAGCCCCCTCCAAGCAGAAGGAAGCAAGGACAAGGCGAAGGAGGCTCGGACACCCCAAGCTCAGCCAAGATACCAGGGACATCTGCCAGAGAGCCGAAGGGACAGAAAACGGCAGAGGAGTACCGAGGAAGAAGAATCACCCCAAGACTCCAAGGAGAAGAGGTAGAAATGGAAGCAAAGCCCTCCACCGGAAGAGACACACCCACAGTGAAGGGGACATCTGAACTGGCCACAGCCTTGAGACAACGGACATGGCAGGCAGGAGAAGAAAGACGCAGTTGCGCAAGGCTCCAGCAGAACAAGAGGTAGGAGCACTAGGACCCACGCCAGGAACCCCAGCCGTGGACCAGAAAGCGCAGGCGGGCGCAGACGGCAGTTGGCAAGCACCATGAAGCCGAGCACCCAGACCAAGTCGAGCTCAAGACGAAAGCAAGGACAGGGAAATCCAGAATGACCCCAAGGAGACCGTTCTGGGCAGAAACCGACCTCGAAAGAAGCGGAACCAGCTAGAAAAGAAGAAGTGAAAGACAGTGGACGAACCAAGCCTTCAACCAGAACACAGGAAAATACCCTCTCTGGAACACCAGACAGAGGACCAGGCCGAAACGCCGGACAAAAAAGAGGGTGGAAACACCATAACACAACTCCGCAGACGGCATGCCAAAGCTGGTCTAGCGATGCAGTGGATACTGAGAATGACAGAACTTGGAGCGGCACAAGCTACGCCCAGATAAGATCAAAGAAACCGCACCAGCAGAATACAGCGACGCCAGGAGAGGCGAGGAACCCGCAAAAGGGAGTCCACACCCACCCAGCGTAGGACAGAGCTATACAATAGCTACAAGTACCCCACTTAGGATATGACACGTCCCAAAGAAAACATGGGAACCACTCTTAGGGAAAAAATCCTGCATCAGAGAACAAGAACATAAGACCTGCAGTAGGAACCACAGACGGCTTAGCAACCAACCAAAAAATACACACTTGCCAAAAGGGAAGAACCAGCAGCCAACAGACTAGAGGGGCCAATCAAGGGACCCCGAGGGCACGTCAAACCACACACAATATATAAACGGCCCACTCAAAAACAGCAGATTCCAAGAGCATGTGGGATAACGCCTTCCATCAAGCCCGGAAGATCAACAATAACAAGCCAGCCTACGGAGGGGGAGGTGGACGGAGTCCCGCAAGGAGGCGCTGAATGGCGGAGTCCGCATGAGTATTAAACAAAAGGACCCCATCAAAGGGCAGGTCAACCAGACACTCACTAATATTTTCAGAAAAAACAGCATTCCACAGCCAAGCATGGCGACGGAGAGCCACAGAAGTGGCCATAGCATGGCCGAAAGCAATGGCAACATCCAAGGCCGCACAGAGAATAAACGCGGCCAACTCCCGACCATCCAACACATGGTGCCGTAGATCAGCGTGGGCACCCTCATGGGAGACATGAAAAAGAAGAGACTCCGCCGAATCCCACAGGCTGGAGGTAGCTCTAGCCAACACACAGAGTGTTGAGCGCCCCCAAGGACGCACTGGATGAAGCGAAGATGTTACGCCTCCAGGAATCCAACCACCGGGCCTCCCGAGACAGAGGAAACAACACCACAGGCAAGGACGGAAAGGCAGTCCGCAGAAGAGAGCCTTGAGTAGAAGGGTGGAAGGAAAGGCAGACAGGGTCGAGCGGCGCAGGACGGTGACGATGCAGGAGCGACTGAGGCACGAGATCACCCGTGGCAGGGCGCCCCAAGCCCCCAGAAGAGAATTGTGGAGCGATGCTTTAAAAGGAAGTACCAGCTCCCGTCCACCAGAGCCCTGGTGGAGAACCTCTAAGAGATTATCTCTAGGGAAAGAGGCGACAGGCTCGCCCATCTGCAAAATGCCAGCGGCTGTGGAAATAGCCAGAACGAAGGAGACACTGGTCTCCATAGGGCGCTGTGGGGGAGAAAGCAACTCCTCCGTGGGCAACGGCTGCAAACTGAGCAATCCATTCTCAATCCCAGCTATAGGGGGGAGCGGCCAGCCACGGAATGGTGGGGGGTCCACGGACGAGTGGGGAACCTGAGCGGCCCCCGGGTGGAGAAGCCGGAGGAGGGCCAGAGGGCTTAGGCCGCGGGGACGGCGAGAAGCCCTCCCTGGAAGATGCCGGTGAAAAGAGAACAATGCAGCGCCCTGTCTCCGGAGAGGAAGAAACCAGCAGATGACAAACCTACGGAGAGGAGGGAACATCCTCAGAAGACGAATCACGGATCCAACGCTGGCACAGCGCTGTGGAATCCGCCACAGGTGCCGGCTCGATGCCAACCAGCGGCGGAGAGGGCATCGGCGGCAACGAGTCGACCTCCTCCACCTCCTGCACCACCACCGGCTCCGACCCAGCCGCAGGAGAATGGGGCTGGGTCAGAGCCGGTGCGGCTAAGAAAAAGCCCCGAAAAGGCGCCAGCTCAACCTCACTTGGGGCAGGATAGGACTGAGAGGGACTCGGGAAAGCACCCCAGCCCCCCTCCTCCACCCGCAGCACCGCCAGGGCTGGGGAGGAAAGCCTCCGGTGCCAAAACGACGCCGGCTCGGCCTCTGGAGAGGTAGCTGCCTGCTCTGAGGGATGAGGGGGACTTGGGATCCCGGCGACCTCCTGCGATGCCAAAGGGAGCCCCGTAGTGATGTGCGGCGAGGCAGGGATGCCACGGGTCGAAGAGCGGAGCCCCGAAGGACTACCCCTCGACAACACCACCCCACGACAACCTGAAGCCGAAACTTTCGGCGCCGGGGCTGAAGCCGCCGGCGACTCCGCTGAAGACCCCGGGCGAGGCAAGGGATCCGCGGACGTCTCAGGAGGTGGACGTGGGGCCAAAGAAGCCTGCAGAGCCGCAGCGTAGGCTGTCATTTGGGCCCTAGTCACCCAGATGCCGGGAAATGGCGGATAGGGTGGTGACTGGCAGGGGCGCACGTCCCGAGGGGAACCCGCGCCCTCCGCAGAACAATTCTGACCTACTGTGTTGGTCATAAGCCTTCCCACAAGGCAACAGCAGGTATAATGTAATAAAATCACAAAATCACAGTTGTCAAAACGATATAAAATGACTACTAATAGGTGCTAATAGGATTACCATAGCGCAAATCTTCTATCTCCATGGTTTGTTCGGATTGGTCACAACATCAAAACCCTTGCGAGATTCTGTGTAACAAAATACCTCCCTACAGGCTTTGGCAAAGTGTAATAACAATCAACTCTTGAAAGGCTATTGCCTCTAACAAATGAAAGCAACTTGTCTCTCTTTGGAGCTAGCGGTGCTCCTGTGGGGGCATTGCGACCTTGTGCCTACTTCCCCTTTCTAGTTGGACCTGCGGCTTGCCTGCATTTGCCGCCCGCCTCCGCACCTCCCGAGAACTGTGAGGTTGCTGCGAGGAGCGGGGGACCATCTTTGGAGCTAGCAGCTCACCTGAGGGGGCTCCGTGAACTTTTGCCTGCTTCCCCTTCTCACCGCTGGACCCACGGCTCTGTCTGCGCTCGCCTCCCGCCTCCCGCCGCCGAGCCCTGTGAGGCTGCTGCAGTGTTGTGGGAGAGCTTGGGCTGGTGGGGACTACGGGTCCCAGAGAGCATCGCGGCCGGAAGCCGCACACCGCGTAGGAGCGCCAGGAGGCGCATAAATTACACCCTCATTACCGGTGGAGCGGGGGACTGTCTTTGGAGCTAGCGGTGCTCCTGTGGGGGCATTGTGACCTTGTGCCTACTTCCCCTTTCTAGTTGGACCTGCGGCTTGCCTGCATTTGCCACCCGCCGCCGCACCTCCCGAGAACTGTAAGGTTGCTGTGAGGAGCGGGGGACCATCTTTGGAGCTAGCAGCTCACCTGAGGGGGCTCCGTGAACTTTTGCCTGCTTCCCCTTCTCACCGCTGGACCCGCGGCTCCGTCTGTGCTCACCTCCCGCCTCCCGCCGCCGAGCCCTGTGAGGCTGCTGCAGTGTTGTGGGAGAGCTTGGGCTGGTGGGGACTACGGGTCCCAGAGAGCATCGCGGCCGGAAACCGCACACCGCATAGGAGCGCCGGGAGGCGCATAAATTACACCCTCATTACCGGTGGAGCGGGGGACTGTCTTTGGAGCTAGCGGTGCTCCTGTGGGGGCATTGTGACCTTGTGCCTACTTCCCCTTACTAGTTGGACCTGCGGCTTGCCTGCATTTGCCGCCCGCCGCCGCACCTCCCGAGAACTGTGAGGTTGCTGCGAAGAGCGGGGGACCATCTTTGGAGCTAGCAGCTCACCTGAGGGGGCTCCGTTACCTTTTGCCTGCTTCCCCTTCTCACCGCTGGACCCGCGGCTCTGTCTGCGCTCGCCTCCCACCTCCCGCCGCCGCCCTGTGAGGCTGCTGCAGTGTTGTGGGAGAGCTTGGGCTGGTGGGGACTACGGGTCCCAGAGAGCATCGCGGCCGGAAGCCGCACACCGCGTAGGAGAGCCAAGAGGCGCATAAATTACACCCTCATTACCCGTGTCGCAGGAGCGCGCGGGAGTGCGCCGGGAGAAGCCCGGGACAAGGGCAGGACCGTCTGGCTGGACGAGGCAGGGCTGGGCCACGGACTTTGGTTCTGGAACTCTTGAAGTAGTTCGTATTGTACATAGTAATTGAGCCCACCACTCATTCATTTTTTACATTGGGACTGTAATTGTTTTTATACTTGCTTTCCTGTTTGTCTGCCCCCAGGATTGCGTTTCTTTTAACAGTTCTAGGGAATATTGTATTATCCCTTATCAAGGCTTTTCGGATTATTATTTAATGTTTTTTTAGCCTGTTGTAAGTATTTTGAGAGAGCCAATCATGTCTAAAGGTAATAATGGGAACACCCGTCCTGCTTTAGCTACCCTTGACAATTACCTTGTAAAAGTGGTAGACAAAATCAACAAAGAACGCTGACTATCATTGGGACGGGGGAGCCCTTCTGTTCCATTACCTAGATCACCCAAGTCACCCACTTCTTGGTCTACCTCTTTACTGGATCTTAGTTGTAACCTGGAATTTCCTGTACTTCCAACCACGGCTACTCCTACAGAACTAGAGCCCAACCTGGTCACGCCTGAGGCTCCTCATGATCTATTAGTATCATGCTCACCGGCTCCAAGAGCCCAGAGAGTATTAAGATCAGGGAGGAGTTTTGGTAGGACAACCCTACCAAAACGGGGGGGAACCATAACATAAAAAGATCTGACCCATTATCCAACTGTGCTGTTAGTGAGCCAGCAACAGTAATCAATAGTTCTCAAGTTAACCTAGATCCCGAGCAGTTAGCGCTCCTAATTAGTATTATAGATGCTAAGTTTGATAAAATTAATAAACCTTTCATGGACAAACTTGACACTATTTCAGGGGAAGTAAAGAGGTTGGGTGGCCTTTTGAGTTCACATACAGGGTCAAAGGTTAGCCTAGAAGCAGTTAAAAGGGCCCATGGATCTATAACGGAGACACCAAAGATACCCAATGGGGGATCATGCCCAGTTACTGTAGCTGTATCCAATCCTGTGCCCACGGTGTGTTTAAAAACTCCTACTGATATAGTTCCAGTGGATAAGCCAGGGCTAATTAAAGAGAAGACTAAGCGATATGGTTATTCGCAGCCCGACTTACCCCCAGACTGTGCACCATATGTGGCAGTCTTAACCAATGTTCCACCAGTTAGGGAGACGGGGCCCCATAGTAATCCGGAAACACATGAATCTTTGAAGAATAAAACTGTGGCCTGGCTTAACCGAGAGTGCGGTTTCCCAGCAGTTTTGTCTGATCAGATTGTATCCACTACAAGAACCAACTGGAAAGGGAATTCACATAAAAACATTAGTGGTGACTGTGTAATTGTAAATTTCAAAAAACCCACACCTTGCCACCACTTCTTTGATCAGATCCACCTCTCGCCCACCGAATGACCAGGGAATTTCACGCAGACCCTTGGGGTTTTTCTATAGACATTTAATTGTTCAGCCTACTAATGGTTTTGGGAGGGGTAGAGGTAGTGCCCCTAGTGTGTCTAGCGGTTTTGAGGTGGTAACATCTAACCGCTACTAATCTCCGAGTGGCTTAGACTCCAATGATTGACTGGATCCTGACCAGGCCCTCTCCCTGCCTGAAGTAGAAACGGTACTTTGTGGAGTAGAGACAGAAGGAAATACTACAGGGCCCCCTGCCAATGTAAGTGTGCACTATGATTGCCGCATGATAAATAGCTCTGTGGGTGAATCTGAAGGGTGTAGTGGGGGTTTACCTGTAGTAGATAGGCAAAGTGCAACCCTCCCCAATACTAATGATACACCGGATAATCATTGTTTAATCCCCGATGAAATTATTCAATTATCCACTGGGCCCCCGAGTTGTTTTATTGCCAGTTGGAACGTTGCGGGTCTAGCGTCCAAAGACGATTGTCTGGGGTGGTCAGAGTTTGTCGACCTTTTTGATATTATTTGTTTCCAGGAAACTTGGTGTAAAAACTTTACTGGTTACAACGGTTTTGTTTCTTACCAGTTACCCGCTACGGCATCTACTTCTGGTAGAGCTAAGGGAGGGCTTTTGGTTTTGATCTCTGTTAAAATTCCCCACAATCGTTAAAAAACATGTATTAGTGGGGGCCCAGTCTCAGATTTTATGGCTCTCTCAGGAGGATGGAAGAAATATCCTTTTAATTAACTTTTATAATAACATTTTTGACAGCTCCAGGTACCTGGTGGGTAATGCTTTAGAGAGTGCCCTGGTTGACATTATAGCGGGTTCGAATGTTGTTTTTGAATTTATTTTGGCGGGGGATTTTAATACTGCTGTTTGTCCCCTCTCCAACCAAAGTACGTGCGGGGTCACCAATCGTTTTGGGGACGCGGATCCCCATTTCCCTCATAACAAGTATGGGGAATCCCTGAATAATTTATTAGCGGCACATGATATGGAAATATTGGCTAATGAGAAGAACAATTTAGGTGAGAGTATTCCCACTTTTTTAGGTAGGGGGGCAAATACCGTTATTGATTTTATATGTATGTCATCTAACCTTATCCCCTGGAGTTTGGCCCCTAGGGTCGTGGATATCATGCTTAGCGACCATAATTGTGTTATTATTGAGACCACTCTCTGGAAAGAAAAACCTGTACCTGATTTGGGCTTTATTGTTAACATCGAACCTCATAGACCTAATGGTACAAGGCTAAGATGGAAAGGGGATAAAGCTGAAACGACATCTGATTCAATTATAAATAGCTGCTTATCAGAAATTAGTGCGATCCTTGAGCATGATGACGTCACTGTCGATCTAACTCGACATTTTATTAGAATTAATTCCATTATTGACAAAAAGTTTACTAAATCAGCTGAGCGTAAGACCGACCAACGAAGGGGATGGTTTGACCATGCACGCACAATTGCGCTAAAAGAGCTTAAAGAGGCACTGGCAGCCAGACCTAGAGTTAGGAGTCAGGTGTCCCAGCTTAGATTAAATTATAGGACTATAGTAAAGCGAAGGAAGACGGAGTTACAGCATGAGGCCTGGGATAAATTGACAAAGGCTGCAGAGACGAAAAACTGTACATTATTTTGGGGCACTGTTAATTGTCCGTTTCTTAAAGATGAGAAGGTACCAGAATTAACATCTAAGGTCAATATGGAAACATGGATTTCTCATTTTTCCACTATTTTTGATTCGGACAAAGCCTTGGGTAACCGACAGGACTGTTGGCCCATTGTCCCTTTGGACATTACCATCACTGAGGTTTTAGATAGCATTGGCGCTAGTAAAGGGGGAAAGGCTCAGGGTCCTGATGGGGTGCCCATTGATGTTTATAAGATAGTCCCTGAGGTATGGGGACCAATGTTGGCAAATGTTTTTAATGCAGCTGTTTGTCATGGGATACCCCCAACATGGGAGGAATCAATCATTATACCCATATTCAAGAAAGGGGATCTGGGGGGATGTGAAGAACTACCGTCCCATTTCCCTTTTAGACTCCTCTGTGAAAATAATGAGTCGGGTACTTTTGGTTAGGCTAGAAGAATGGGCAGAAACCAACGGTATCCTGGCAAATTGCCAGTATGGGTTCAGAAAAGGGCGATCGGGCAATGTTTAAATCTCGAATTGCTGATCGGGAAATACACCCAGGCCAAGAAGGGCTATATTTATCTCTGCTTTGCAGATTTGAGTAGTGCCTTTGACATGGTGGACCATGCAATTATTTGGGCCAAATTGATTGAAATGGGGGCCCCTGAGGGCATTGTCTTTTTTTTAGCCCGACTCTATGTCAAACTACATACTAGCGTACGATTTGGTTCTAGAGGGGAGTGTACCACCAAATTTAAGATCGGGCGGGGTATAAGGCAGGGGTGTGTCCTTGCTCCCTTGCTCTTTACCCTTTTCATCAATGAAGTGGACACTGTTCTACAGACAGTAGTGGCAGACACCCCTAGAGTTAACGATATCAACGTCCCGGTATTACTCTATGCGCACGATGCCGTGCTATTGTCCAGGACCCCGATAGGCCTTCAACGCTTGATGGATGGGTTTTCACAGTTTATCAAAAGTAGAAAACTAGTGATTAATAAAACTAAAACCTATACCATGGAGTGTGGGCCGGGGCAGAGTAAGCGCCACTCTTATTATATAGATGGACATAGGGTCCAACAAGTTGACAATTTCTGCTATCTTGGCATCACATTCGCCAAGAATTGCAGCTGGGCCAGTGAGCATAAGAATGTTAGGGCTAAGATGGTGAGGAGTGTCAATGGGGTGTTTACTTTTGCCACCAAATTAGGGGACAAACGGATAAGAGACACGCTCAAGATCTTTCAGTCAAGATGTCTCTCCATTGCCCTCTACGGGGCAGGGGTTTGGGGTTTTGCCCCGGCTGGGAGCCTACAGGTGGAGGAGAATATCTTTTTAAAAAGACTTTTGTGTCTGCCCAAATCTGCCTCTAATGACCTAGTCCATAGAGAACTCGAACTCGGAATTCAATATTTAAACGATCTGATTCTCCTGAGACCACTACTGTTGTGGCGTTCAATTTGGCTGAAAGAAGAGACATCCTTAAATAGTGCCATCATTAACGATTGTCTCATAGTTGATAACCATTTAAAGATCCCATGGATTAAATATATTATCAACAGATTTCAGGCCTTAATATAAATATTGACAGATATGGGGCCTCAGACATATCTAAGTCCGAAATAAAGAACATCTTTTTGAATTGTAAATCAGAGAGGCGGACTTGTAATGAAGGTAGCTTATCCACCTGTGTGTTTTACAGTAGTATGAACGAAACAGTGGGCTATCAACCATATTTGACCCAAGAGACCCGAGTTTCTCACCAGTTTGTTCTAACAAGATTAAGGATGGAGATTGTGCATAATCTGGTTGCTTTCCCTTCCCTGAACAAGCACCCTGCTGGTCCCTGCCCGTGTGACAATATCTCAGCACAAAGCACTATGCACTTTCTTTTGCTGTGTCAATTGTATGGGAACTTCCGCAAAGCTTTTTTAAAACCTATTTTTGTCCAGTTTGGTGTCAGGACAGTACATGATTCTTTGATATTGCTTTTTAACTTGCATCATCCTGATGTTTGTTTTTTTACTGCTACTTTCCTACTTAAAGCGATTAATGTCAAGAAAAGTATGAGTTTTTAAATATTTATTCTGTCCTCGCCTGTATATTATGTTTCTTTTTAAACATTGGCTGTCTAATTGTAAATTTAATTGTATTGTAATTGCAATTGGAATTTCATTTACTATATGTGTGCTTTTATGCTAAAATAGATGAGATTGCTGTTAACTTAGAAGCGCAGAAAAAATTACTTGGGAATGACACTACTCAGGCTCTCACAAATTTGGAAGTGAGGACAAAAAACCCCACTACGACCATCTATAGTTTCCCTCAGATTACTCTTGATAATCTTAACGCATTGCTGAATAGGACTAAATCCTCTTCCCCTCTGGATCCATGTCCTCTCAGAGTGCTGAAGGAGTGTAGGACTACGCTTCTACCTCCTCTATTGGAAGTAATGAATAGTGTCCTGTCACACGGGATTTTTCCGTCAGACTGGAAGAAAGCCATTGTTAGGCCGTTACTTAAAAAACCTACACTTGACCCAACCATCTTGAAAAACTTTAGGCCCATATCCTTACTTCCTGCACCCGCCAAAATGCTTGAGTCCCATCTGAATCTGCATTTGTCTGCCTTCCTGGACTCCTCTGGGTTTTTAGATCATACCCAGCACGGGTTCAGGAAACTCCATAGTACGGAGTCCACACTTACTATGGTTACCAATAACATCAGAATGAAGGTAGATCAGGGACAGACAACACTGCTGGTCTTACTCGATCTGACCGCAGCGTTTGACACCCTATCTCCCTCGATACTAACATCTCGTCTGAGGGAGATGGGAGTGGAGGGGTCAGCCCTGGACCTCCTGTCCTCTTTTTTAGATCATAGAGAACAGAGGATCAAATTAGGAGAATACCTCTCTCCCCCTACATCGCTGCAATGTGGGGTACCACAAGGGTCGGCCCTGAGTCCGACCCTATTTAACATTTATGTTGCCCCCCTAGCGAGATTGGTAAAAGCCCAGGGAATGGAAGTAGTGTCATATGCAGATGACACTCAGATCATGGTGTCACTAACCCAGCCGGTCAGCACCTCCGCCTTCAACTTCAGGAGCTGTATGCAGTCAGTCTCTGACTGGATGGTAGCCAACTCCTTGAGGCTGAATGGCGACAAAACCGAGGTGCTGATTTTTGGAAAGGATCAGGATGTGTGGTCAAGTGACTGGTGGCCGCAATCCCTAGGAACCTGCCCTGTTCCCTCCCACTCAGCTAGGAACCTGGGGGTCATGTTCGACACTTCTCTGGGAATGACCCTTCAGGTTAACAGAACGATGGCTACTTGCTGGGGAATTCTTAAAATTCTCCGTCGAATAGCGCACTATCTTTCCCCGCAAGCTAGGAAACAGACAGTGGTTGCATTGATTGGTTCAAGGCTGGACTACTGCAACTCACTGTATGCAGGGATTAACAAGGGACTAATACAGCGACTTCAAACCGTACAAAATGCGGCTGCAAAATTCGTCCTGGATACCCCCCATTCTTCCTCTGCGACTATAGCCAGAAAGAGCCTACACTGGCTTCCGATAGAGCACCGCATCTCTTTCAAAATCATTTGCTTAGTACATAGTGCTCTGAAATCTGGAACATCTGTTGGATTGGGTTCACTTCTCTCCGGCTATGTTCCCAGCAGATGTCTGCGCTCACTACAACAAAACCTTCTGGTTATTCCACGGTCTAAGAAGACCAGATGGGGAGGTAGAGCCTTTTCAACAGTTGCCTCCGTCTATGGAATGCACTCCCTCTTGAATTAAAATCGATATCCTCGCTGCCCCTTTTTAAAAAGGCCCTGAAAACATGGTGTTTTAAGAAAGCGTACCAGTGAATAGCACCTGAGACATGTAACTATTTTGAGCTAGGCGCCTTGATGCCCTTTGGGCTTAGTTCGCGCGTTATACATTTTCTTTCATTTCATTTCATGCACATTGTTTTTTGCTCCGAATAAAGCCTTATGAAATGAAATGAAATGAAATAAAAGCAACTTGCTTTGTCGTACCTTTTCATTATTAAGAGAACACACCTAAGGAATCCGACCTAACGTTTTGCAGTGAACCAATAAGTCCTGTAGCCTTTTCCATTGGCTTGACAATATATCCAACACAAGTGTACTGAAGTGCACACAAACTGACAACCTTCCTGCATACAGTTATTAAAAATTACAAATATGTATAAAATTGCAGTTAGCAAAACTACTCTCAATAGGGCTTAACAAAAATAGTCATAGTGAAAATCTACTCCCAGGCTTTGTCAGAATGATTGAGCAACACCAAATTCCTTTCCTACAATGGTAATCTGTGGAACTACATGTAACAGACAGTGTTTAATTTGAGCTGGTGGTTGCCAGTGGGGGCCACCTACACTTGTTTTTGGGGACCGGTGCTTATTTTTCCATATGAGATATTTACCGAGATTAAGAGAGAGGGAATCACACAGATTGGAAAGACGGAGAGAGAGAATGGCGGAAGCAACGTCCCAAAGGGAGAAAGTAGGAACCTGCAAGAGTGATGGGAAGGGAGTGTTTGGTAGTGGAATAAAGAGGCATGAGATGGATTTAAGAATAAAAGCCTGTGTGAGAAGTGTGGCCCACTGGTTAGAAGCGGCAGACCCTGAAGCAGAGGTCGGCCCGGGACCAGGGTTCAATTCCCGACGCGGCAGGGTCTTGGGTCAATGTCCGCGGACTCGATAATTCTCGCCTAGGTGCCTACGCCAACCTTGGGTCCCACTCTGCAACTCTGGGCAATAGCTTGCTTAATCTCCACAACGGACCCATCAGCGCCGGGGATGCCTGGCTTCACCTTGGGGGTGCCCAGGAGGGACCATCTCACAGGGAAAGCCAGATGGGTTCCCCAGCGGTATACAGCGCCAGGGCTCCCCGAGATGGGGTAACAGTGCGCTTTACAAGTATACTTACTTACACTTACTTACTATTCAGCGTACAGACATTTCTTAGCACTGGCCGGGGGCTTCTGAGCAGAGCTTTGGGCACCTGCACTTTTCCTTTTTCAAATTACCCACTATTAACAAAATATCAGTCTACAGCCTGCAACATAGTGGGATAACAATTCACTGTTAGAGGCCTTTTGGCTTTAACAATTGCTTTTTTTTTTTTAAAAGCCAGGCCTACTGTCTTTTTCATAAGGTTTCATACTAAGCAGACAAGACCCATGGCTTCTGACATATCATTTCACTGCACGCCAATCAGGCCTTTAGCTGTTATCACTGGCTTGCTACTATAATCAACTCATGCCTACTGCACTCAGCCCAAACTTTACCACAAAGCAAACATCACACATACCGCCATAACATGACAAAGGTATACAAAATGTCAGCTGACAAAGCAAACTACTATCTCTCCTGGGATAGCCTAATAAGCATGATTGTAATGCTTATCTTCCAACTTCATGGTTTGATAGGGCAGGACACCAACATCAAAAGCCTTGCATACTATGGTAATCTGTAAGAATACTTATAAAATACACAACTGCCTAACAACCATCCTTAAGTCTATTGCCTTTAACATGTACTTTGACAAAACGTAGGCCGGGCCTACTGGCTTTGTCATAATATTTAATAAAAGCCTGATCAAACCTATGGCATCTAGCCTGACTTTTTCCAATGAACAGATAAAGCATGTAATATTAACCATAGGCTTTACACTTTAACCAACACAGGACTATTCAAGTACATATAGCCTCGCAACCATCATGCACACAGTTCTAAAATTACAAATATGTAAAAAGATACAATTTGCAAAACAATATACAAACCCTCTCAATAGGCCCTAACAAAAATCATCACTGTGAAAAACTCCAGGCGTTGTCAGAGTTGTGCCCCACTCCAAAACCCTCACCTACTATGGTAATCTGTGAGATTACATGTAACAAAATTCCTGCCTTTAGCCTGTAAAACGATGTGATGATAACCAACAGTTAAAGGCTTACTGTCTTTAGTGCATACTTTTCACAATAAATGAGGTAGACAAACTGCCTTTATCATAATGGTTCACCATAAGTAGATCAGGCCTATGGCATCAGGTACCAATCAGACCTACACCTTGACTTACGCCTACTATTTTGAGTATATAGTTTTCCACATGACAACCATCAGGCACACAGTCATAAAAGTAGAAAGGTGTACAAAATTACAGTTGACTAAACAAAATTATCTCTCTCTCTTGAGAGGTATTGACCGGGATTCTCACATAGCAAATCTTCTACATTCACGGTTTGTTTTGTGGATAACCAACACCTTTCCTACTATGCTAATCTGTGAGATTCCATCTAACAAAATATCTATCTTTAGGCATTAATACAGATATATAACCATTCGCTTTTAAATACTTTAAAACCACATGCTTTAAAACCACGGACCTGCAGCCCCCCAGCGCGCCTTGAGACCCTTATGGGTGAATAGTCACGCTTTACAAGCCTGTGATTAATTGATTGCTTATTAATTTTAGGGTATAGTTTTCACAATAAGTAAATCAGGCTTTTACGGTCAAATTTCACCAGAACCAAAAAAAAACGATTGGGCCTATAGCCATGATAACTGCCTTGCCACCATAAATAACTAAGTCCTGCTTTATAGAGTAAATGCTTTACCACAGGCCAAAATACAAAACTCAGTCCAATCAAATCCTGTATTTAGGGGAAACAACATGTGGGTGAAGCCTAAGCTTCTTTCCCCATTAGTACTCTGAAACTTCTTTCTTGTTGATCACATAAGGTCAGAAGACAGCTGTGCTGTCAAATTAGAACGAAAAATGTATGAATATTAGTGTAGCCCTGGACACCACAAGTTTAAAGTTAGTGATGGAAAGGGAGGCTGTTGGAACTCTAAAACAGCAACACTTTCTTCGTGACGCCCCCTCCTCCTATGTGTGCTGCTGCCAGGGAAAAACAAACATTGTAAATGATTTACTAATCTAAGACACTTTTACAGCATTATAGTGATATGCGTGCCCTTGAAAGTTTAAACCCTATACCATTGTAAGCTTGACACTTTACTCTTCTTAATGAAACTTCTCAAGTTAGCGATGCCGCTGCTGGCTCAGGCAGCTGAATAAACAAACAACTATCACAGCGTCTTTGTGTGGAAGCATACAAATTCAGAACCAATCACATCATGTACTCCTGTCCACCAACATGTGGCGGGATTGTGGTCTGCTCTATCTACTTGGACTCATGTCGCACATGCCAGACATACTTATTGGCTCCTGAATGATTTAATGCCTCATCAGGACCCTTGAAGTCGCATGTAAGTCTGAATATTATTGCAGTCTAAATTTGGACGTTGGTTCAGTACTAAATATAATTTGAAGAAAAAACATATGAAATATCGATCTGCAACGACCATTACTGCTTATCCTACGTTAAGGAGATTCTTATGTTTTCCAGTGGTTCAGATCTCTTGGTAAGAGACCCTTTAAGAACCCGTCTGGCTTTCTTATTCTAGACTGTATTGGGCAAATATACGGGGTCTTAACTGGGGTCCTTGAACACCACCGGTGGTATATCTCATTTTGCTTCTTCACGATTCACTCATTCAATTCTGAACCACTAAGAAGGAATTGTGGGTGCACTTTTCTTATAAACTTGAACCATTCCTCCGACTCTCTCTTTCCACCTGTGTTCACTCTATTGTATCTTCGGGTGCTTCATTTGACACCTGAACTTGTGCATATATGTTTTTTAAGCTGTTCATTTGCTTAAAGGAAAACAATGTTATGAAAGTGATGCGACTTTGACTCTTCCAGTGGCACGGATTGAGTAGATATTTACACGTCTTCTTGGTTTATGTAATAGGACACAGCACTGTGGGTTGATAGTCTGTTAAAAAACTGTATTTATTGTGTAAATAACATGTTTGTGTACTAATACCAGTCTCTAGTTAAAAGCTTATATATGTGTTCATTGATCTGTGACGTACAAATGTTCTTCAGATGTGCAGCCCTGATGAAGCCACTGTAAGGTGAAAAACATTGGCTGCATTATTTTTGGAAACCTACAATAACCAAGACCCACAAGCATCTGTTCAATGTTGAATGTTGTCTACCATAATTATTTCCGCTGCCTCTCTACTTCTGGTATAGAAATGTGTCCTGGGCATCTGTAAGCACAGGAAACAACTCAAGTTGTCTCCAACAGCTCCACCAGTGGTGGCTGGGCATGGGGCAATGAGCAAGTGTGAGGGGGGAGGGGTGGAAGAAGTAAGCCCACCACTATGAAAACATCTGAAATCTGCGCAAGTGACCTATTTCTCCTCAGTGGGCTACCCATCTCACACAATTCTTCCAAGAAGTGGGGAATGATGATCTCCACCTATGCGATCTTCACCCGGCGCGCACACAAGGGGGGACACCCTGCCTGGAGACCTGCCTGATCCGCTATTAACGGCCCCCTTCACCCCAAATTGTATGGCTGGAAGTGCTCCCGGGGGGCCGCGTATTCCCTCCATCCCACCCTGTAATCATACCTGCCCGCAATTCATACCTTGTCTAGCTTAGCAACTTCTGCTCGACAAGCACACTTGCCGAAGTCCACAAACTCTTTTCTCAATTGATCCAACCTACTGCCGTCAACTTCCATTTATGCCCTACTCTTTCCTCGGTTTTTCACTTCATTCCCAGTTTACGACATTGCGGCAGTATGCTGGCAGTGTTCCCCAGCTCAGTAACATCTCCTTCATGATAACTATCGCAATTAGCACAATGCATATGTGCCAGCCTACAACTTTGCTATATGAAGGTGTGCTCATGGTCTATAAGTAGTGTCACATCAGAAAAAATAACTGGTTGCAATTGGTGTATGATCTGTAAAACCAACAAACACATTTTCAAAAAAAAAATAATGTTTCCTTAAAGCCAAAAGTTCTTTACGTTTGTTCCGATCAGGTTTCTGCAAAGGTTTCAGTACGAAAACTATACTTACCAAAGCGATCAATGACATCAGACGAATTCGAGATCAAAATGGTGTACCCAACCTAATTTTATTACATCTACCATAGGCGTTTGACACCATTTCCACCTCTATATTGGTTAAAGATCTCCAGAATTGCTGTATAGGAGGAACAGTGCTTACGTGGTTTACCTCTTTTTTTTGCACAATCACTCCCTGACTATCTGAATTTAAGGCGCTGCATAAACACACCCTCTCTGGAGAACCCGAAGGTTTCATGCCCTGTCAATTTATACATGACACCTTTGGAATTTATAGAATCCTTTGGGATTTGGCTTCACACAGAGTTGTGCTCTCATCGGAACAGATTTTAGCTCTCCGTCCCCCTATTCTAAAAGGATGCCAAAAATATTCAGCTGGTAACATAGCTAACAAAATATGCTCCTGTTGCAATTTCTCCCTCCCAAATCATCAGCCTTACCCCTCTACAACTAAAAGATATACCTCGCCAACTCTTCATACAGCTCCCCAAACTGAGAACTTTCTGTTTCTCAGTCTCAACTGTCGCTCACTTCCCAAACACAAGTTAGACATTTTTAACCTACTCTGTGATGAACAGCCTGATGCTCTATTCCTTACTGAGACTTGGCTTCATGAGAGCGCTGGACCCAACATAGCTGCAGCTCTACCACCTAATTATGCCATTGCTCGCAAAGATAGAGCACTTAAAACAGGAGGACGTATAGCCATTATTTTTAAAAACCGTCTGCAATGCAGATTCGATCCATTGGAACTCTCTAATTGCGAAGCCGCCCTTTTTAAATTAGCACTTAACCCACACTTTACGCTCTCTGGCTTGCTTGTTTACCGCCCACCTGGAAACCCGACACCATGGGCTACTTCTTTTCCCAGCTATATCACCCCGTTACACATGAGCTTCAAAAACCTTTCTCTCATAGGTGACCTAAATCTACACTTAGATGACCTATCCAATTCAACATGTAGCACTTTCATTGCTGACTTAGCTGCTCTAAACATCAACTTACTAAACTCTGGCCCTACGCATAAAGCAGGTCATCTGTTGGATCCAATTTTTTCTAGTCTTTCCGAAATTAAATGTAATCCTGCAATTCCCATTTGCTGGTCTGACCACTTTCTTTCTAAATTTAGTTTCACCCCACCAACTTCCTCTACCCCTTCCTTTCCCTCTCTGAAGACCCCGAAAAAGAATTGGAAAAAACTTGATTTAATTGCTTAAGTACATAACTTGCTCTCTAATGCCATAGATTTCTGTCTTCCTCTCTCTCATAAAAAACTGAATAACCATCGTCCTCCAGCACCATGGTTTAATGATTCCCTAAAAAAGGAAAAATCCAAATGTAAAGCATTAGAACGTAAATGGCGGACAAACTATGCACCTGAATTGAAACTCATTTACATCAAAGCAAGAAATAATTAACATAACTTATGCAACACGGCTAAGGCCACTTTCATTTCTAAAACCATTTCAGAAGCCGCCAATCGCTCTAAAACTCTCTTCGGATTGGTGAGAGAATTGGCCGGTTCTAACACAATCGCAAATCCTTTGCCTTTAAATGAACGTCAGTGTGACAATCTTGCTCAATTTTTCACACAAAAGATTGATAAAATTCATTTGGAAATTGCTAATTCTAACTTATGCAGACCTCCTCAGGCCCAATCTGCAACCCTGACCTGGGTTCCACCCCTACCTGACATCACTATTACTTCACACTGTGAAGCCACCTCGGAGTCCTCCACCCCCACAGCATATTTAGATTCTTGGTCACTTCTAAATATTGACTGACTTAAAACTATCTTATATAAAGTCAAATCTGGCTCGCCTAAGGATCCTCTCCCAATCTCCACTATGAAACAGCTAGATACCCCTCATCTGCAGGTGATTCTAAATGCCTTGAATTCTTCACTGCTTGAATCCACAGTTCCTGCACACTGGATACACGCAATGGTGACCCCCCCCCATTCTAAAAAAAACAACGGCAGACCCTGAAATTCTCGCCAATTACAGACCATCTCTCTCCTGCTAGCCTTTTCCAAAATCCTCGAAAGACATATCCATTCCCTTCTCTCACAGTTTACCGAAACAAATAATATTCTCCACCCCTCTCAATCGGGTTTTCGTGCCGGCTTTTCTACTGAGACAGCACTATTAGGAGTCGCCAAAAGGCTGCGTCATTATCTCGACGCTGGACAGACAGTCGCACTTATTCTGTTAGACCTTAGTGCGGCATTTGATACTATTTCCTATATCCTGTTAATCCACACACTAAAATCCTTTGGCATATGCGGCTCAGCTCTGGACTGGATTACCTTCTTTCTGGACAACCGCACATTTCAAATCTTCTCGGACACAGCTTGCTCTAAATTTTACACATCACCTCATGGGGTGCCCCAGGGTTCGATCCTCAGCCCACTGCTTTCCAACTTGTACGTCAGACCTTTGGCAGACATTGCGGATCAAGCCGGTCTAACTCTCTTCTCCTATGCTGACGAATCCCAAATTATTTTCTCCCTCTCCAATTCCGACCCCCTCGCTCCCTCTTGTCTTAAACAAGGCCTTAGTAGAATTTCTAATTGGATGACTCAAAATCACCTCAAGCTGAATGGCGAGAAAACGTAGGTTCTCATTCTGGGCAAGAAGAAAGACCTTTGGAGACCCTCTCACTGGCCGGTTGAGATGGGTAATCTTCCCAAGCGATTGATCCATGTTCGGAACCTGGGAGTCATTATTGACGACTCATTGTCCATGCACCAGTAAACAGTCAAGGTTACAGCGTTATGCTTCACCATCTTTAAATGGCTTAGGAAAATCTTATGGATGCTTCCTGTCACCAACCAATAAAACGTGGTCCATGCCCTTATTACATCTCGGCTCGATTACGGCAACATTCTTTACCTTGGCTCAAACAAGGCCGTGACCCGCAGACTTTAGCTTGTCCAGAACTCTGCAGCTAGACTCCTCTGCAGAATTCCCAGGGCTTACCCTATTTCTGGACACTTACGTGACCTACATTGGCTCAGGGTTGAGAGCCGTATCCAGTTCAAAGCCGTGAGCTATATGTTCAAAATCAAGGCAGGTACTGCACCTCAGTACCTTCAATCACTTGTCCGCTCCCATGTTCCCTCCCGTCACCTATGGTCTGAAACCATGGGCAATTTTGCTGTGCCCAGGGTCAGACTCTCCAGAATGGGGGGGGGGGGGGGGGGGGAGATCTTTTTCCTACCTCGGTCCATCCCTCTGGAATACTCTGCCCCCTATCATCCGCAAAGAAACTGACTAGACTCACTTTCGCAGAGCTCTTAAGACCTGGCTAATTGATCAATAATTCCATCCGACTGCCTTGCGATTTCTGCTCCCTGTCCATCATGGTGCCGGGGAACCCTTTTTGGGTAGCTGTAGCGCCTTACAAATCCAATAAATAAATACATAAATATAAATAAATAAAATGCATATGACACCCAGTTTAACAGCAGACTTCATGATAATCCCACTGATGTGGCGTTGCTGTCAACCTGAATAGTAGTCTACAGACAGTAGGCCTCCTGAATGGAGTCCAACTCCTTGACTCTCAATGGAGGTAAGACCGAATGCACGAGTCCATGTCGGGAGGATCCACCCTAAAACCTGCTGATGTAATAAGCTTGGCGTGTGGACAGTCATAGACCAAATTGGAGGCGGTTGCCTCGGCACCATGCGCTCGTGCCAGTGTTGGGCGGTTATCCTTTGCATGTGACTCAATATATCTGGACTGATATGTTTCTACATTGTAATGTTTTAAATGCATGAACGCACAATCGACGTGCCCAATCGCTGAACTGATATTAATGAAATGTCTCATGCACTGTAACATCTCTAAAAATGCCAATAAACAGATTTGACAAAATAAAAATGGAGGTAAGACCGAAGTTTCAATTTTTGGCACAACTACTTGGTCAGGAGATTTCTTATCACAAAAACTGGGCACATTACCAGTGCTGATGGCCCCCACTTGCAATTTGACAGTGATATTGGACAAAGTTCTAAACTTTGATGTTCATGTGAATACCATCTGTGCTACCAGATTCAGATTACTCTATGCCCATAGAAAGATCCAGCCTTTTACCCGATGTAGGTAAGGAAAAATATTGAAATATTGCTCAAGCACTTGCCCTCTCAATAATGGACTATTGCAAGTAGAAGCTCCTAAGTATGTAATTCCTTGCCTACATCGTCTGCAGAATGCGGCTGCTCGGTTGATTTTAGGCTTAAACCGAAATACTCCCATTTCCAAACATTTGGAAAGACTGCACTGGCTTCTTGTAGACAACAGATGCATATTTAAACAACTTGATTTGTATCCCAAAACTATCTTTGTGAATGGTCTACACATGTATATGAAGTCCATTTCCTCTCTGTACACTCCAGCAAGACAATTAAGATCCAACTGCAACGGTGTAATTGTCACCTTTAGGTTTAGGAAAGCTAGACAGAGAGACAGATGTCTATCGGTTATCATGGACAGAATTTGGAATGCTCTTCTTCCATCTTTTCAGCTGCAGCCGAATTTGCTGAAGATTAGGAAACAATTAAAGATCCACCTATTCTCCCATTAGTGAAGACATTCAGTGTCTTTTGTCAAATCAAACCGTTGCCCGATTTGTGAATATCGGAGGCTTTATGATTATTGATCCCTGGAGCACTGAGACACTTCTGAGGAAGCAGCTGTTTTGCGCTGAATAAATACTAAAGCAGATCAAAATTGTAGCAAATACTTAAAGATGTTTTACTCAACGTCTAGTGCAGTGCAAATAATCCACCCACTCACTATTATACGTACTATTACAACTGCAATCCTGCGGACAAT
Source organism: Lissotriton helveticus (assembly GCF_964261635.1). Taxonomy (NCBI): domain Eukaryota; kingdom Metazoa; phylum Chordata; class Amphibia; order Caudata; family Salamandridae; genus Lissotriton; species Lissotriton helveticus. The sequence goes on along the minus strand of NC_136057.1, from coordinate 636,056,269 downwards.
GTTTCCCAAGTAAGAATGCGACATGTCCAATATATATCTTTTACATTTTTACTCCTAATCTGATTAACTCAACTTCTTTTTGCATTATACAGTGCTTTGATCTCTCAAAATGCTATCAAGTATTAAAATATTACCACTGATTGTAGTTTTGCCAGCAACAATTTCTTGACTCCTAATGAGTGACATCTCGGAATTTCGAAGGTCCCTACACCATCTGATGCTTTACCAATCTAACAATATCTGAAATGCAACATGTATTTACACAACATAGACACTTAGTATGTGGAAACCTCCCGCCAACCTCTTCCCAACGTCCCATTTAGGATTTTAGATAGCAAATGCCAATGGGTCAATTGTCTTATTACCCATTCCTCTCAAAGTTGTGGATAACATTCTCTAGGGTTTGTTTCATTATTTAATAGCAAAGTTCCAATGTTGTACACCACTTGTATTAGGCATTTTAAATGTGGATCCTTCTATCTAAATAAAAGAGAATAGAAAACCCCAAGTATTGATTGATCGTAGATTTGCCATGGGAGCATTCCATTGAGTACTACATTTTATCACCATGACCATTCAATCTGAGCGGCACCTATGCTACAATCTGTTAAAAATGTAGCACTGTCAAAGAGCATATAAAAGACACATTTTGATTCTGATGTAAGCTGGAATCAACAAACAAGTTACTTACCTTCGGTAATGCTCTTTCTGGTAGAGAGTCTAGCTAGACACAGATTTCTCACCCTGTGAATATTCCCCAGGTGGCAGACTGGATCCAGATACTTTTCATTAGCTCTTCGGTGGGCCGGCAGGTGGTGCTGTTCAGCTCCACAATGAAGCCATTCTATTCTGGAAGTGACATACGGGACCCTTATAGGGGTCAACCCTGCCGGCTGGTCAGTTACTTTCGTGCCTCTAGACACAGAGCCCCAAGAGAGAAGTGGTCGTAATCAGTGTGTAGATTCCTAGAATTGGGATCCTAAAAATCGATAAAGTACAATCACAGAACAGGGTGCATGGGATGATTGGTGAGGAATCTGGGCTAGATGGAGTCTCGAACACAAAGAGTGTTACCCAAGGAAAGTACTTTGTTCTTATAATAATGACTACTGGTCGCAGATTGCTCACCTTTTGAATAGATAACAAAGTAGTAGCTATTCAATGCAGGTCTGTGATTGGCCGAAAGCCAAAGATCTCTATAGGACTGAGCAGACAAAATTCCCTTCTCATTGGACCTGACTATACAGACATAGTGCTTTGTGAACATATGGAGGGATGCCCACATAGCTGGGTGGCATATGTCTAGGACAGGGACTCCGTGTGCAAGTTCAGTGGTAGCAGCTTTTGCCCTGGTAGAAGGAGCATGCAGGCCTTCCAGAAGCTGCTTTTTACTTAGTGCATAGCAAATCTTAATGCAGAGCATAATCCAGCAGATGGCTCTCTTCTACACAGCTTTGCCTTTTTTCACACCAGCGTTCCCGCAAAGAACTGATTGTCCACCTGGTGGTCTTTGGTATGATCAATGTAGAAGATCACTGCTCTCGTGGGGTCCATAAGATGGAGTGTCTCCTCCTCCTCCTTAGAAGGTTGAGGTACAGCATAGAATGCCAGCATGGTGATGGTTTGACCAACTAGGAAAAATGTTAACTTTAGACAGAAAAGATGCCTGAGTCTGCAGAACCAGTTAGTCTGGGAAAAGGCTTAACACAAAAAGCCTGAAGGTCACTGAGACGACATGCCAGGGTGATGGCGATGAGAAAAACAAAACACACGAAAGCTGATGGGAGGATACTTGCAATAAGTATACCCACTGGCAATCTCGCAGGGTGAGCATTCCAGCCCATCATTCTTTTGCCTACCATGTCACCTCAGTTTGTACCCAAACATTCTTTACACACTGGATTTTTTTTTTTTTTTAAGGAAATGTCTCTATGAGACGCGAAAGAAGCTCCGGATCTGTGTCTGCTGACATGGAAGGAGGGGAACTAACAGCAGCTGGCAGGGGTGGGGTCTAAAGGCGCCCTGCACATTGTTTCCAGAGCGCAACTGCCTCAGTGCAGAGATACTAATGAAAAGATTCAGTTTGAAGCCTGCGGAATATTCAAAAGGTGAGAAATCTGCAGCTAGAAGTCGCTATGAAAACAAAACAGGTTCTTGGATTGTGCATGCCTGAATTTACAGCAAATTCTTTGGATAAAATTTAGCCAGTGGGGAAAAAAAATCTGAATTTGTTACCTAAACCCAGGGCCACTGGAATTATGTGATTATGCGGCCGCAGGAATTTTTGCATAGTTATAGATTTGCTGCGGTTGCCACATAACCCATCATCTACTGCATAATTTGCGGATTTTATGCAAAAAAAAATGTTTCTAGCTTTAACAGTTAAAAAGTTACTAAAACGCAGTGGCGCCTGTTGCCACGCAGTGGAAGGACTTTGGCAAAGGTAGCCTGGTCATCTATCTATTGCTTATTGCTATATTTGGGTATTAAACTGGTACTAGTGAGGTGAACCCAATGCCCAGACAGTGTCAACAATTTTTAAAAGTACAAAATATTGAGGTAATACTACTAGAAAATGTGCTGTGTTATGCCGCATAACTTGCCTTTTCTTGCCACATAATTAGTTTACTAAACCATGCTGCCATGTTAACTACTGCTGCATGTGATGCTTGTAAGTCACCACTACAGCAGGCCTGACAGCCCTAAGGCTGGGTGCTTAGAACTACATGTGAGGACATACACCTGCATGAGACGATATGCCCCACTGCTGGTCAGTTATAGTACTGCCAGTGCAGGTGGACAGGGGAGCCATTTTAAAACATGTGCTGGATACTGGTAAACAAAATGTCCCCACCTACATGAAGGTTTCACTGAAAATAGGGATGTTCGGTATCAAACATTGCATTTTGCTGAACACACACGGATGCCAGTATTGGATTTACCAATACATGCACTCAGAGGGCATCTTAGAGGTAGCCCCTAAAAAGCCTAATAGCCTCTGGTGTCCTTGCTGACTGGTTTCTGCCAGCCTGACACTGTTCTGACCTCCTACGGTGAGAACCTTTGCTCTAAGGAGACCTAGAAAGCTTGTCTGGGCAGAGGGTGTGACACCCTTCTCCCACATGATGACCTGCTGATTAGCCTCCTTGCTCCGCCAAACTTTAAACAGCTGCCACCTTCTGAATGCGAATCTGGCTCCACTCAAAGGAGAAGAAGACAACCCTCCCGTCCAGAGACCCCTTTCCACCTGGGCAGGCAGGATAATTAGCTAGTCAGACAGGAGTGCCATCTCCTGGGTACTACCACCCCTAAGCTGGGCTACTTTCAGGTGTACACGCATTTTCAGAAGTAAGCCTCTTTGTGATGGCATACTCAGGAAATCTGGGACAGTGTTATGCCCACTTGCCACAGCATACACTACAAAACCACATAAACCACACCTATACACCCTTCTATCCCAGCTACCACAAATTTCCACCATCCCCTACAAACAGTACACAACTCTATCCTATACCACTAACCAATCCAATCATCCCTAACACAACCAAAATCCATACCATACATAACTACAACCCATCCAGACAAACACTCCCCACTCTAATTTCTCCTAACAGACCCCCTTTTATCATTAACAAACCCATACTTAGCCTTCCTTCATTCATCCAACCAACACCCTCCTCTTCTTTCTACCACAATGACACAACAACACAACATTCTGGAGCCACAAGAAGGGCTTGGGCCCTGTCGCGCTCGATCTTCAGCACTTTGGGCAGAAGTGGTACAGGCGGAAAGGCGTACAACAGACTGCAACTCCACTCGCGACGAAAAGCGTCTCTGAGCGAGTGCCGCCTTGGAAATTCCAAAGCGCAGAACTGATGACATTGCGCGTTCTCTTCGGTGGCGAATAGATCTAAACAAGGCAATCCCCACTGCAGAAAGAGACCTTGCACCACGTCAGAGTTCAGACGCCATTTGTGATCCACCATGCACCGGCGGCTGAGTTTGTCCGCCCTGGCGGTCAGAGAACCTGGCAGGTGTTGAACCACCAAGGTAATGTCTTGATGTTGCAGCTGTAGGAGAGTAGGGTCTGCTTTCCTATGGTCACCCCACTTTTTGCTTCACTGGTTTTCGACTTTAATGTGGCTGTCGGCCTGCTAATCAGACCCACAGCCCTGCTGTTCTCTCTCTAAATTCACACCATATACTTTAGGTACATAACCAATTGAGAATTGGGTCACTCTTGTGAGTCCCTGTACAGTGTACCATAGGTACCCAGGGTATAGGTGCACCCAGGGCCTACCAGGGGCTGCAGCATATCTTATGCTACCCCTGGCTGGCCATCCAAACTGACACAACTGGCTGATCACTCAGCTGGGGCAAGGTCGTGTAATCACCCCTTGCTTAGGTATAGTATTCCTATACCTACCATTATATATAGACACATATGCACCTATAAGTCAATCCGTTGGCATGCCTTAACAATCCTGAAGGCAGAGTGCTTGGTTTTATGTGAGATGAGGCTCTAGCATGAGCTGAGCCTGTCTGCAGCTTTCGGAACCATGTCCTTATAGCTGTTCTATGATATAGCCATACCATATACTCTTAAGTGCATTATAATCCTCGCTGTTGAATGCTAACTTTGGTTTGGCTTTATCAAAACATGTCGTGTAAGGTGTCATACGCTTTGGAATACTACCCCCTCGCCAGTTCTGGCGACGGGGGTAGCATTCCACCCTTCTAGAGGGAGAAGACATGTTGTTCCTACTAATCCCGGTTAAAGTTAACCAGAGCCTCAGCATCACAAAATGGATGCTGCTGCCACAGACACAAGTCTGACCTCCTGCTGCTGGAAGTCCTTCCAGCGAGGGAGGCTTGGACAATAGGTTTCCTGTCTTGGGAGGTGCTAGCACCACCCCAGACAGGCCATAGTGTATTGGGGCAGAGAGGGCTGAATGAAATGAGACACTGCCTGGGGCACAAAAGGTGTCCCATGCATAGTCCAGTTCAAACCGGTGCTGGGGCACTGCAGCCCCAGCTCTGGCGCGAAACTGGACAAAGGGAAAGGGGTGTAACCACCCCCTTCCCTGGTCCCACCCATAGGAGGGACCTAGCTTGTAATCCAGCCCCTAAATTTGGTATATAGGTAGGAGCTGAGTCCCAAGACTTTAGATTTATCCTGACTGAAACTTGAAACGAAACTCTGGACCTTCGACGTTCTACCTGAAAATAGAAGACTGAAGAATCTCCCTTGAGGTCAAGGAGTGACCACCCAGTGTAAGCAGGCACCATCAAGCGATCAACGGTTTGCTTTGTCGACGCTCCCGCCGGAGCCCGAGTACAGAGCCTGACAAGACCCGGACTTCCAGACTTCCAACAGCCCGATCCACAGTCCCAGCAGAGCTGAGACCCGTGGAGGCGACGAGGGATGTGCGACCGGCCATCTTGGAAAGCCAGCAAATTGCTTTCCGTGCAACTTCTGAGGCACCCTCGAAGTTGTGCATTGAGGATTGAGAAGCCCCAGCCCCGAGCCTCATCTGCACCGAAGATCAGCCCTCCACGCTCCACGAGTTCTGCGTGGGGCCCTTCTGCATTTTTTTGCTCGGCGCGTCTGTCCGGTCACTTGCCCGTTGGCTAGTGGCCTCTGTGACGACGAACCTTTGAATTTACACCACTGGTCTGGTTGCTCCAGACTGGCCCTTGCTTCCCTGAAAAGGAGAAGCCCATCAGACCTTGCTGGTCTGATCCGTAAGCCATCTTCGATTCCTGCGTGGGTTGCCTTTGCCAAGGCTTGTTGACTCCAATCCGGAAGCCGACACCGCCGACAGCGAGAGCCTTCATGGGACAGTCCGTATCCAGCTCCTGGTCGTCGTCGACACCTCCTGGTCCACGTGGCTGCAGAGACAAGCTTCACGACATCACCCGATTGCTTCGCGACATCGCCTGGTTCCTTCCTTGGTCACTGGCTAGTGGCCCAGAATCTGGCCCCTCTGCTTTCAGGTTCTATTCATCCTCCATCCGCCCTTGGATCCAACCGGACACTTCCCTCCTGGTCGCCTGCAGCATCTTTCTTCACGGCTCCATAGGATTCAGCGACGAAACCCGACACACTTTGACACCTATGCACCCACTTCCTGTGGGTGAGGTAACGCGAGTACTCTGGTGCTCCTGTGGGTATTAGCTATCCTAGTTTTCAGTAGCTTTCTCCTAGTCCATCCGGAAGTGACCTAAAAGAACTAGTTTCCAATTATTTCGTTCCCATTCTAACACTGCACACGCATCCCGTGGGCATCCTGCTCCCTATCCTTTGGTAGGACAGCGTAGCCCCAGCGATTCTCCAGGCCCTAGGCCTATCCTTTGTTCGTGACGTGGTTCTTATACCACTATTTTAGTATATGGTTCGAAGTGCCCCTAGGGCATTATTGTATTTTGTGCAACTTATTGTATAATAATTAAGTATCTTGTTATGTGCTTGTGCATCTGACCTCATAAAGAGTTCAGAGGATTAATTTAGTAATAAATACATATATATTTTATATATATATAACCTGTGTGGTGTCCTTTCATTTGGTATTAAAGGGGTTACATATGGTAAAACAGCTGGATTCACATGCCCTATTGAGTTTAGCCTAAGACTGCTTTGTCCATGCTACCACTAGGATAGCTGGTCTTTAAGGTTGACTTTACAACCATCACCATAAGGGTTGTTTGTACTGGTGCAAGGTGCTCACTAGAATAGTGAACATCATATACCAGGCCAACTTCTCACATTGGTGTGCAGCGGTTGGGATTTGAGCTTGCTGTTGATTTACCAATTGTAATCGTTGAGATATCATTTGAAAGATCACATTAGGTACCATAGGTACATATAACAAGACTTATACTACTTAAGTTCTACTGAACTTAGTTGTTGTAGACCAAAGGGCCTAGCACACCCTGACTACAACTCCTAGAGAGGTTTAGTAGGAAACACTTAGTGTTGGTAGGTGCACACACCACACCTCACTAGATAATGTCAGCCACAGGTGAACCTAGTGTATCTCTACCTGTGGGAGGTGACCCTCCAAGGGCACCCTCCAAATTTGACATACTCAACTTCAGAGAGCTGAGACACTTGTGTACCACAAGGAAGTTGAAACAGGGTTCTAACCCTACCCTTCAGCACCTGGTAGAACTCTTAGAAGAATCTGAGGTTCTCAAGGCCTCTAGCACAGGTCCTACAGGTAATGCAGATGAGGTCCTACCCTCTACAGATGATGCCCCTGACCCTACTGTCATAGATGATGATGAGATAGTGGAGGAGGAAGATTATGAGGAAGAGGTAGGCAGCCAGGTTGAAGTTAGGAGACTTAGCCAGGCTAGCCTAAGTCTACATGGGGCTGGAGAGGGGCAAACCCCATACAGACCTATCAGTAGACTTAACCAGAGGTATAGGAGGGAAAGATCCCACTCAGGGGAATCTCTCCACTCCAATGCCTCAAGGGGTTCTCAGAAGGGAATGACTTCCCTTCAGAGGAGAGAGCACCAGGCTAGGATGAGGGAAGTCCAAATTAGGATAGAGAGGGAAGAACTTGCCCTTGCCCAAGCAAAACTTGCTCTGGCAAGGGAGCAAAAGTTAAGTGGACTAGAGGCCACTGGTCGCAGCAATATCCCTAAGGATAAAGACAGGTCCTATGACAATAGACACCTGAGTAAGATTGTGCCCCCCTACAAAGTTGGGGATGATATCCACAAATGGATAACTGCTTTGGAGAGGACCTGCAAAGTACAGCAGGTACCCCCAAGTCAGTGGGCAGCAATCTTGTGGCTCTCATTTTCAGAAAAAGGAAGAGACAAGCTCCTCACAGTTAGTGATGATGATGCTAACAATTACACTGTCCTAAAGAGTGCTCTCATTGATGGGTTTGGCCTAACCACTGAACAGTACAGGTTGATGTTCAGAGATACCCAGAAGACACAGACTCAGGACTGGACTGATTTTGTTGACTGTGCCACTAAGGCTCTGGGAGGCTGGTTGCTGGGAAGTAAAGTTAAGGACTATAAAGGATTGTATACTTTGATCATGAGAGAGCAAATACTGAACAATTGTCAGAACCAGTTGTTGCACCAACACCTGATTGACTCAGATCTGACCTCTCCCCAAGAATTGGGAAAGAAGGCAGACAAGTGGGTCAGAACCAGGGTTAAGCAGAAAAACCAGGTCCAAGGTGGTGATCAGAAAAAGGCAGACCAAAAAGGTGGGGATCAGAAACCAAAAGACCAGAAGACTTCATCAGGCCCCCAAACTTCCAATGAGGGGGGGTCCCAAACTTCCAAGAAGAAGAAGAAAGAAGGTACAAAGAAACCTTGGTGTAATTATTGTAAAACTGCTTCTCACTGGTTAGGGAGTGCACCAAGAAAGGTACAGCCCCTACCACTGTAGCCCCTAAGGCATCTGCACCCCCTAGTACAGTTAACAGTGGTAGTTCCCAACCCAAGGCTATAGTGGGGTTAACCATGGGTACTGAGGTGGATTCTGGCTTAGTCAGGATACCAACCCAGGCTGTTCTTGTCTGTAATGTGGACATGGCTATGTCCTCCACTGTGAGTCCCAGTACTCTGGGCAAGTACAGGCAAACACATTTGATTAATGGCAAAGTGGCTCGGGTCTACAGGGACACATGTGCCAGTGTCACCATGGTGACACCTAACTTTGTGGACCCTGGACAGATTGTACTGGGTGATAATTACCTGGTGACCAATGCAAGCAATGTCACTACTACCCACAGTGTGGCAGTTGTTAACTTCTCCTGGGGCGGGGTAACTGGCCTCAAAAGAGTTGTGGTAAGTGCAGACCTCCCAGTTGAATGTCTGTTGGGCAATGATCTTGAATCCTCAGTATGGTCAGAAGTGGAGTATAGGACTCATGCAGAGATGTTAGGCATATCAGCTCATGTCCTTGCTGTGACCAGGTCACAGGCCAAAAAGTGCCAAACTGAACAGGACTTGTATCCTGAAACTATGGACCAAGTGCCATCCAAGAGAAAGAGCAGTAGGGTTAAGGCAGTGCCTCCCCCCTACCTACAAGTGAACATCCGCCTTCTCAGGAAGCTGATTTTGAGACCCCTGAAGGAACTGTCCCAGAAGAGCTTGAACCTGACCAGGTTGAGTTTCTTGGGACAGGGGGACCTTCAAGGGCAGACTTGAGGCAGACACAGTTAGACTGCCCCTCTATTGAAACCCTCAGACAGCAAGCTGCTTCTGAGGCTGCAGGGAATGCTACAGGTACCCATAAAGTTTACTGGGATGAAGGACTCCTTTATTCAGAGGCTAGAGACCCCAAGACTGGTGCTTCCAGGAGGTTGGTCATACCTCAGGCCTTTAGGGGTTTCCTTCTTACCTTAGCCCATGATATTCCCTTAGCAGGACATCTAGGCCAGAACAAGACTTGGGACAGGCTTGTCCCTCACTTTCACTGGCCCCATATGTCGGAAGATACCAAGGAGTTTTGTCGCTCCTGTGGCAAATCAGGTGGCACAACAAAGGCCCCCCTTATACCACTCCCTGTGGTGGGGGTACCCTTTGAAAGAGTAGAGATTGACATTGTTGGACCAATGGATCCCCAAACAGCCTCTGGGCACAGATTTATACTGGTGGTAGTGGATCATGCCACCAGGTATCCAGAAGCTATTCCCCTAAGGACCACAACAGCACCTGTTGTGGCAAGAGCCCTCCTGGGAGTTTTCTCAAAAGTGGGCTTTCCAAAGGAGGTTGTCTCAGATAGAGGTGCGAACTTCATGTCTGGGTACTTGACTGTAATGTGGAAGGAGTGTGGTGTGAATTACAAATTCACTACACCCTACCATCCACAGTGCAATGGGCTTGTTGAAAGATTTAACAAGACCCTAAAGGGTATGATCAAGGGTTTACCTGAAAAGCTTAGGCGAAGATGGGACATCCTTCTACCCTGCCTTCTGTTTGCTTACAGAGAGGTCCCCCTAAAGGGGGTTGGCTACAGTACTTTTGAGCTTTTGTTTGGGCATCCTGTAAGGGGACCCCTATGTCTGGTGAAGGAAGGATGGGAGTTACCTCTCAAAAAGCCTAAACAAGACATAGTGGACTATGCACTTGGTCTCCGTTCCAGGATGGCTGAGTATATGAAGAAGGCTTCTAAAAACCTTGAGGCTAGCCAAGAACTTCAAAAAGCTTGCCATGACCAAAAGGCTGTGCTGACTGAGTACCAGCCAGGACAGAATTGTGGGTGCTGGAGCCAGTGGCCCCAGCAGCACTCCAAGACAAATGGTCTGGACCCCACACAATTGTTGAGAAAAAGGGAGAGGTCACCTACTTGGTGAACCTTGGAACTCCCAGGAGCCCCCACAGGGTGCTCCATGTCAACAGACTCAAAGCATATGTTGACAGGGCAGACATGGGCGTGCTCATGGCTACAGATGAGGGACAGGAGGAAGAGAGTGACCCTCTCCCAGACCTGTTGACGCAGAACCCTGATGATGGTTCAGTTGATGGTGTGGCCTTAGCTGGCAGCCTCACTGGCCAGCAGCAACAGGACTGCAGACAAGTTCTACAGTCCTTCAGACATATGTTTTCCTTGACACCTAGTCAGACTAATTGGTGCACCCATGAGGTGGACACTGGTGACAGTCTGCCTGTGAAGAGTAAGATCTACAGGGAACCTGACCATGTCAGGGACTGTATAAAGACTGAGGTACAGAAAATGTTGTAGCTGGGAGTAATTGAGTAATCAGAGAGCCCAGTAGTCCTTGTACCAAAACCTCACACCCAAGATGGTAAGAGAGAGATGAGGTTCTGTGTGGACTATAGAGGTCTCAATGCTGTCACTAGGACAGATGGTCACCCAATTCCAAGAGCAGATGAGCTCATTGATAGATTGGCTTCTGCCAAGTTTCTGAGCACATTTGATTTGACAGCAGGCTATTGGCAAATCAGGTTAGCTGAGGATGCCAAGGCCAAAACTGCTTTCTCAACCCCAGGAGGTCATTACCAATTTATGGTGATGCCCTTTGGCTTGAAGAATGCACCTGGCACTTTCCAACGGTTGGTGAACCAAGTCCTCACTGGGTTGGATGACTTTTCTGCAGCTTATCTTGATGATATTGCTGTCTTCAGCTCCACCTGGGAGGATCACCTGATCCACCTGAAGAAGGTTTTAGAGGCCCTGCAGAAGGCAGGCCTAACTATCAAGGATACAAAGTGCCAGATAGGGCAGAGTAAGGTTGTGTACCTGGGCCACCTTGTAGGTGGGGGTCAGGTTCAACCACTGGAGAGTAAGATACAGACCATCAAGGACTGGGCTCTTCCAACCACCCAGACACAGGTCAGAGCTTTCTTGGGCCTGTCTGGTTACTACAGAAAGTTTGCTAAGAATTATGGGTCTATTGTGACACCACTTAATGACTTGACTTCAAAGAAGATGCCAAAAAAGGTTCAGTGGACAGTAAGCTGTCAAAAGGCATTTGATGACCTGAAGAAGGAGTCCTGACTACTCCAAAGAGTTCATTGTCCAAACAGATGCTTCTGAGTTGGGGGTGGGAGCTGTGCTTTCACAACTGAATGTAGATGGTCAAGACCAGCCCATTGCTTTTATTAGCAGAAAGCTGACCCTTAGAGAGAAACGTTGGTCAGCCATTGAGAGGGAGGCCTTTGCTGTGGTTTGGGCCCTGAAGAAGTTGAGGCCATACTTGTTTGGCACTCACTTCAAAATTCAGAAATGTCGTGTAAGGTGTCATTCGCTTTGGAATACTACCCCCTTGCCAGTTCTGGCGACGGGGGTAGCATTCCACCCTTCTAGAGGGAGAAGACATTTTGTTCCTACTAATCCCGGTTAAAGTTAACCAGAGCCTCAGCATCACAAAATGGATGCTGCTGCCACAGACACAAGTCTGACCTCCTGCTGCTTGGAGTCCTTCCAGCGAGGGAGCCTTGGACAATAGGTTTCTTGTCTTGGGAGGTGCTAGCACCACCCCAGACAGGCCATAGTGTATTGGGGCAGGGAGGGCTGAATGAAATGAGACACTGCCTGGGGCACACAAGGTGTCCCATGCATAGTCCAGTTCAAACCGGTGCTGGGGCACTCCAGCCCCAGCTCTGGCACGAAACTGGACAAAGGGAAAGGGGTGTAACCACCCCATTCCCTGGTCCCACCCATAGGAGGGACCTAGCAGGTAATCCAGCCCCTAAATTTGGTATATAGGTAGGAGCTGAGTCCCAAGACTTTAGATTTATCCTGACTGAAACTTGAAACGAAACTCTGGACCTTCGACGTTCTACCTGAAGATAGAAGACTGAAGAATCTCCCTTGTGGTCAAGGAGTGACCACCCTGTGTAAGCAGGCACCATCAAGCGATCAACGGTTTGCTTTGTCGACACTCCCGCTGGAGCCCGAGCACAGAGCCTGACAAGACCCGGACTTCCAGACTTTCAACAGCTCGATCTACAGTCACAGCAGAGCTGAGACCTGTGGAGGCGACGAGAGATGTGGGAACGGCCATCTGGGAAAGCCAGCGAATTGCTTTCCGTGCAACTTCTGAGGCACCCTCGAAGTTGTGCATTGGGGATTGAGAAGCCCCAGCCCCGAGCATCATCTGCACCGAAGATCAGCCCTCCACACTCCACGAGTTCTGCGTGGGGCCCTTCTGCATTTTTTTGCTCGACGCGTCTGTCCGGTCACTTGCACGTTGGCTAGTGGCCTCTGTGACGACGAACCTTTGAATTTACACCACTGGTCTGGTTGCTCCAGACTGGCCCCTTCTTCTCTGAAAAGGAGAAGCCCATCAGACCTTGCTGGTCTGATCTGTAAGCCACCTTCGATTCCTGCATGGGTTGCCTTTGCCAAGGCTTGTTGACTCCAATCCGGAAGCCGACACTGCCGACAGTGAGAGCCTTCGTGGGACAGTCCGTATCCAGCTCCTGGTCGTCGTCGACACCTCTTGGTCCACGTAGCTGCAGAGACAAGCTTCACGACATCACCCGATTGCTTCGCGACATCACCTGGTTCCTTCCTGGTCACTGGCTAGTGGCCCAGACTCTGGTCCCTCTGCTTTCAGGTACTCTTCATCCTCCATCCGCCCTTGGATCCAACCGGACACTTCCCTCCTGGTCGCCTGCAGCATCTTTCTTCACGGCTCCATAGGATTCAGCGACGATACCCGACACACTTTGACACCTATGCACCCGCTTCCTGTGGGTGAGGTAACGCGAGTACTCCGGTGCTCCTGTGGGTATTAACTATCCTAATGTCCTAGTTTTCAGTAGCTTTCTCCTGGTCCATCCGGAAGTGACCTAAAAGAACTAGTTTCCAATTCTTTCGTTCCCATTCTAACTCTATGGTAACTCGCGTGTGTGTAAAGACACTGCACACGCATCCCGTGGGACTCCTGCTCCCTATCCTTTGGTAGTACAGCGTAGCCCCAGAGATTCTCCGGGCCCTAGGCCTATCCTTTGTTCGTGACGTGGTTCTTATACCACTATTTTAGTATATGGTTTGAAGTGCCCCTAGGGCATTACTGTATTTTGTGCAACTTATTGTATGATAATTAAGTATCTTGTTATGTGATTGTGCCTCTGACCTCATAAAGAGTTCAGAGGATTAATTTAGTAATAAATACATATATATTTTATATATATAACCTGTGTGGTGTCCTTTCAATTGGTATTAAAGGGGTTACATATGGTAAAACATCTGGCTTCACATAACCTGCTAGAGTTTAGCGTAAGACTGCTTTGTCCATGCTACCACTAGGATAGCTGGTCTATAAGGTTGACTTTACAACCATCACCATAAGGGTTGTTTGGACTGATGCAAGGTGCTCACTAGAATAGTGAACATCATATACCAGGCCAACTTCTCACAGCAGCCATGTCCAGAGGCGCAGAGCCTCCTGACATAGGGTGCAGGACCTCACCCCGCCCTGTTTGTTGCAATACCACATGGCGGTGGTGTTGTCCGTAAACACCTGCACTACACTTCCCCGGACAGAGGGAAGGAATGCCTTCTGTGCAAGCCGGATCGCCCGCAGCTCCAGAAGGTTGATATGGAGCCGGGGCTCCCCTGGACCCAGAGGCCTCTGATCTCCGCCTCTTCCATGTGGCCTCCCCATCCCAGGAGGGATGCATCCATCACCACTGTGTGCTCCAGTTGGGGAAGGGGGAGGGATCTGCCACTGAACCAATCGCGGTCCGTGAACCACCACTGCAACTGTCGTGCAGCGCCCTCCAAGATCTGGACGTGATCGGACAGGTTGCCCTGATGCTGTGCCCACTGGAACTTCAGGTCCCACTGCAGAGCCCGCATATACCACCTGGCATGCGTCACCAGCAGGAGGCAGGAGGCCATCAGGCCCAGAAGCCAGAGGGTCACCTTGACTGAAACCCGGGATAGAGGCTGAAAGAGCGAAATCAGCCATGGCAGTGCTCTTCGTAGAAAGAACCAAGGACTTGGCCATGGCCCGCGAGTCTTTAAAGTGCTCCAGATCACTGTCAGCCTTGTCGCCAAAGAAACGGGAGCCATCAAAGGGCATGTCCATGAGCGAGCACTGGACATCGGGGGAGAACCCGGTAGACCGCAACCAGGCATGGTGCCGCAACGCCACAGTTGTGGAAATCGCCCTGCCCAAGGAATCAGCTGTGTCCAGACCACACCTGATGGCGAACTTCGCCGAATCCTTGCCCTCTGCAATCGCTTGGGAAAGGACAGCCTGGACCTCCTCAGAACACTGAGGCAGGACTTCTGCTACTGAATCCCACACAGCGTGTGAGTAACGGCCCAATAAGCAAGCAGTATTAACCAACCGCAACCCCAAGCTGGCCGAGGAGGACAACCTCTTGCCATATTGGTCCAGCTTCTTAGAGTCCTTATCCGGCAGAGCCGTGGGAAAGGCACTCTGCAACGTCGAGGCCTGAATGACCAGACTCTCAGGCATGGGGTGAGTGGTTAAGAAGGCAGGATCACCAGGCGCCGGGCGATGACGCCTAGCGATGTTCTTATCCACCGGTGCCCCCATGGCAGGCCGCAACGAAGTGCCCAAGAGGACTTCGGTAAGGGCCTCCCTGAAAAGGAGCAGTGGTTCCGGTCTGGAGCACCTCCGTAAAGAGGTTGGTTTTAAGGGTCCCCATAGGGCGGTCAAGATGGAGAGCCTCCGCAGCTCGACGCAGCACCATAGCGTTGGAAGCGCCCTCCTCCATAGTAGGCGAAGTGGAAAGCAAACCCCGGGTCAGAAGACACATCAGGTTTGCCCGCATCTTGAAGGTCATCCATCCAATACTGCTCGAGGTCACACTGCCAGGCAAGGGGGTCCTCGGAGCTGTCCCATTCCTCATCCAGCTCCGGAGTAGAAGGAGCCGGCCGCGGCGGCAGGGCCAGAGCCGGAGAGGGGGCCAGCGGCGCCAGGAACGGCGCCGGCCGGGGCCGAACCGGAGCCGCATCCCAATGTGGATTCCAGGTCAGAACAAAATGGTCCGAGAACTGGGACAGGGGCGGGATAAACGGCATCCAGTGCAGCGCCTGTGGTGGAGCCAGGGGCGGCGCTGGGGCCGGAACCAGCAGCGCTGCACCTTGTGGCGCCGGAACCTAGGTCGCTGGATACAGTGGCTCCGGTGCCAGAAGCGGTGCCGCCGGGCCAACTGGACACAGGACCGCGGGTCCACAGGCGATGCGGCAGGAGCCTGAGGCCTAAACAGGCGGTCCATGGCAGCAAGAAACTCTTGCATTTGTTTGGGAGTCGCCGACGGAACCGGGTATAGCAGGTAGGCCGCAGGACTCCCAGGCTCCAGAGGAGCTGCAGGAGCGGAGCCCCTGTCCCCCTCGTCCGCCTCCAAGGAGCGATGGGGGAAGTCAGAGAGCGAACACGCTTCTTATGGCGTCGCTTACCGGAATCTGAAGGTGAAGACTTAGAGCCTGAGAAGCGACGGCTCCGGCCCCTAGACCCGGAGCGGCGGTGAGAGAAGTGACGAACCTCCAGCAACCTCCGGCGCCGCTCCCGTAAGGCCTTCGGGCCATTGCACGGCAGTCCCGGGAGTCATGGTCGGTCTACAGGCAGTAGAAGCAGACATCATGGGAGTCCGCCACCGGAATATTACGGCGGCACGACCCACAGGACTTTAAGCCAGGCATCCCTACGTGCACCCGAAGACAGGAGAAGGAGACAAAAAGTCTTTAAAAAGGTGGTCAAAAAATTACCAAGGTACGTGCTCGGTAAACAACGTTTACAACGAAACTTTTACCACGCACTACCATTACAACACAGGCATTACAACGCAAACCATTACAACGCATTGCGCTGGGGGGCGCTCTAGGATAGGGAATAAGTTTAATTTTCTATCCAACACCTTCCCTAGTGTCCACGGGGACTGGAGTTGGAATAGAAAATTATACTTACCACTATCCAGCACCTCTAAGCGCTATGCGTTGTAAAGGTTTGCGATGTAAAAACCGCGTTGTAAAGGCATGCGTGGTAAAAGTATGAGTTGTAACGTCATACATCCACGTGCTCAATCCGGAACTGCGCTTTCGGCGTAGAAAAAGGAAGAACTGACGTCAGCGCGCTCGGGTGGAGCCTAAGTAGACTCCGTGACGTCATCCCAGAGCTTATGACGCCAGTGACGGACACAGAGCCGCGCGGCATCACCTACCGACGCGCAGGGGTACTGCTAAGCAGACAACTTTCCGGTCCAGTCTGACGCCTGGGGAATATTCTAAGGTAAGGAATCTATCACTAACATGTCTCTTTCAGACCAAAGTCTCACTGTCAGCAAAACACATTCTCTAAACTGTCTCACTGTCAGCAAAACACATTCTCTAAACTGTCTACTAATAAATGCTTGATCGCTCTCTAAAAACAAACATCACATCTATGACCTTCTCACTGATGCAAAACCAGACGTACTATTCAGAACTGAATCATGGTTGGGCGATGATATGGCTCTAGTCCTGCATGAAGCCATTTCTCTAGACTAACAAACGATCACCCAAAATCGTATAGGCAAAAAAGGAGGTGGTTTAAAGTTGAGGACATCTCCATAAAAAATTGTGAGGCGCTTCTAACAAGTTGCAATCCTACACCATCTTGCTCCTGTAACTTCCTGCTCCTTTACAGACCTCCATCTAGCAAGGTGACATTCCAAGATGCATTTCTAGACACAGTTTCAAACCTGATAACAATACACTCCAACCTATGCGTTCTGGGTGACCTCAACATTTGTTTGACAAACCCAATATCATCCATCCAGAAACAATAATTACTGGCCTAAACGCACTGAGCCTGCATCAGACTGTCCACAAACACACACATCGCTGGACATATCCTAGACGTCATTTTTGCTAATACCGAACTAATTACCTTTCAAACTACAACTCCAGTAACATAGTCAGACCACCATTTGCTTGCTTTCAACCGTAAAACAACGCTAAGCGACTCACCTAAAACCACCTTACGTGCATACACCTATCGACGTGGAACAAATTCAATTTGGAAACTTAGAAACACAACTAACATCCAGTACAGATCTGGAAACAATACATTCTTTTAAAAAACTATATGAGCGGCTACAGGAAGCTTTTGATATCCTGATACCACTCAAAACCACACAACAGAACAAAAGAAAACAAGCACCTTTGAGAAATACAGAGATAAAAGACATAAAACTACAAATTAGAAAGCTGCAACGCTCCCGACTCAAAACAAAAACCAAACAAGACAAACTTCACCTACAGAAAATTAACAGATTATACAAGTCAGCTATCAAAAAAGCTAAGAAAAAGTACTATTCAGACACAATTCAAAATGCTAATTGTGCAAATAAAGAATTCTATAAAATACTCAATGAATTTTGTAAACCAAATTGCCTAGAAGGAACTCATCCTGTTACTCAAGATTTCACTGACAAACTGGCAAATCATTACATGGACAAAGCAGACACATTGGACTCGTACAGAGACAAAGCACAAGCACTAACCCTCTTACAAAACAACAATCCAAGAATACTTTAACTCAGCCTCTCCGTTCCTTCCAAAACACTTCGCATGATGAATTTATGGACCTGGTCAAAGCAAGCAGGCCTGTCGGCGGCCCTTCTGAACCATGTCCACCACAAACCTACAAGAGTATTCTTCTAAGAACCTCTGCTGCCACTCCAGTAAGACAAATCATCAACGATTCCTCAACTACCGGAAAATTTCCGGAAGAACTCAAAAAGTCATACATATGCTCTTTACTGAAGTAAACAAACTAGACTGGCTGAACCCTGACAACTACAGACCCATTACTAATGGACCTTTCTTGGGCAAACTGATAGAAAGAGCAGCGTTCACCCAGAGGTCACAATTCATTGAAGAGAATGCCATACTTTCAGACTTCCAAACAGGATGCCATCCGGGAAGAGGCACAGATTCTGCCCTCCTTGCCATCTGGGATGACCTGAAGAACACAGTTGACCGCAACGGGTTTGCTGCGCTACTCCTCTTGAACCTGTCGGCTGCCTTTGACACGGCTGACCATGACACTCTAATACAAAGATTCTTCGAAGCCTGCATAGAGGGGACTGCTTTAGAGTGAATCACGTCCTACCTTTGAAACAGAATTAATGTCATCCATGCCCCACCTTTCTCGTCCAAACGGTACTCCACAAAAGCTGTGGTCCTTCAAGGCTCTATAAACTCGCCCATACTTTTTATACCGGTACTGATCAATCAATTTCAACTCACAAACTATAACTATGCAGATGACACACAAATCCTCCTTCAACTGGAATGCCCCAAAGACATGGGAAACTTGCCAATTTTCAGTTGTCTCAGAGCCGTGGATCAATGGATGACTTGGAGTCATCTAAAATTGAATGCTTCCAAAACAGAAATACTCACATGTGGCGAATGGAAACATTATGACCCGCTTGCCGCCTGGCCTGATTAACTGGGATCACCACCTAAAGTATCGAAGGAAGTAAGAAACCTCATAATGACAATGGACTCCAAGCTATTGATGAATGCCCAAGTGCACAAAACTAGCAAGATCAAGCTTTGTTACTATAAAACCTCTGCGACGAATCTTCCCCCATTTGGGATTCCCACATAAGGTCCAAGCTAACATCTCCATTGTTCTGTCGAAACCTCGATTATGCCAATAGCCTCTACCAAGGATTACCTTTAATGTCTATGAAAAGACTACAACAGATTCAGAACTCGGCTGCCAGACTACTCTTGCATATCAAACCGCGAGACCACATCTCCCCTGCCTTGGAAGCCCTGCCTTGGTTACCGGTTGCCAGAAGATCCACGTTCAAGCTGCTTTGTGTCACCCACAAAGCCATACATGGAATGGGACCACTCTTCATCAGGAATAAAATCACCAAACACATTCATCATAGGAACCTTCACTCTAGAGTGGCACCTTGCCTCAAAATCCCAAGATACAAGAAAAAAACATGGGCGGCACATCCTTCGCTGTTTAAGCAGCCAAAATATGGAACTCTTTACTCCACAACATAAGATCCACCGACAACCACCTTATCTTCAGAAAACTACTCAAGAATTGGCCCTTTCCCACATAAGCACCATACACAAACAAAAATATACAGCATATCCCTCTGTATATAAGTATTTATTTGAACTATAGATATGTACCTATCTATGTGTACTGCTTTGTATTAACATGTAGAATAATTATGCTTAACTAAATAAATACATTTTTAAGTACAACACTTAAAAAACAGAGTTTATCGAATGCATCTTTAATCTACTTATACTTACTTCCTTTATGCATCTCTATACCTTCCATGTACTTGGATCTAAATATTTATTACATTCCTCCACACAAAAAATATAAATATATTATATGCACTACCATATTTCTCACCCCATACCTCTATCAATATCTTCAATCTACATACTTCCTTCCTTTATACATCTATAAACTTTCAATGTACTTATGGATCTATATATTTATCACTTTCTTCTAATTCAGTATATCCAATGCACTGCCCGATTTTCACCCTATACCTCTCTCAATATATCTTCCACCTCAACTCTCGGACTCATCTCAAACTTCTTTCTGCTACTCTTTCCAATGCACTAGTCTTTTCCACTTCCTCCACTCTCTCATTCATCCCAAACCCCATACCACTACAATGTCCCCAAAATAGCCATTTCTAGACTCTGCCCTACTCTACCCCTCCTTGCAATACCTGACAACTCTTTTACTATACAGATTCCCAAAACAAGCCTTGCCAAAAAAGCGTTTCAACACTCCATTGGGGGTAATAAGCGATATATATATATATATATATATATATGTATATATATATATAGATATATAGATATAGATATCTATATATATATATACACACCTTTGTCCCTCTTCTATCCTTCTGCTACCCTTCTCAATCCAAATAACTGACTAAAATCCACCAATCAAATTACTTTCATATTTCACTATACTAATTCACCACTAATCCTTATGGGTTCCGGAATAGTGTGCTATTCGCCAAGAAAGTGCTTCAACACCCCATCAGGGTCAACAAGTGCTATATAAATGCAAACCTTTTTCCCTCTTCTATCCCACTGCTATCCTTCTGAATCCACATAACTGACTAACCTATCCACCACCAATTACTTTTTCACTATACTAACTCAACACTAATACTTTATGGGTTCCGGAGTAGCATGATACTCGCGGAGAAAGAGCTTCAACGCCTCATCAGGGTTAGTATGCGCTATATCAACGCAATTACAATTACAATACAATATAGGGGGTGTAGTGACCCCAAAGGTCAGTAGCCCATTGGCTACTACCCTACACTCCCCTCACAACCCTAAATTCAGTATTTAGGGGGGTCCTTGGCACCAGAGAAGCAGGTCCTGACAGCCTATGAAGAAGAAAGACACGATGAGCCACAAAAGCAGTTGACTGAAGAGAGCATCTGACTTGGCGACAGCCCTGCTGTCCGGTCTGCTGTTCTCTGTTGAACCAGCACCAAAGACGACTCATCCTGATAATGTGGGTCTCCAAAACCGGGAGGCTCGTAAGCCTTCAATAAAGATCAAGACCACCTGAGGAACAGCATACCTGTTCCCTGCATCCTGCAGAAAGAGAAGACTCTGTCCTCTGGTACGACCAAAACCCGACCCAAAACCCGACACCCGAAGTCACCACTGTACCTGTCTCCTCCGACCTGAGCTAAAGTTGGCCCCTGAAGCCAACAAGGATTCCCACCCCTCCAGAACTTGAGTCTTACCCTTCGTGGACTCCTGGATGCCGTCTGTAGACTCTGCATGCAGGTCCCCTAAACCGCGACTGCTCCCAGTAAGGAAAAGCAAAAGATGCCTATAGACCCTCTGCATCCGTCACCCCCAGGATGTGGAAAAGAGGACCCCAGTTGTCTCTGCCTCCGAGCATCGCAAGCCTTGACCCCTCTTGTTAGTTTACTCGACAGACCTTCCAGCCACAGACTGCATCCACTTTTCGCAGTGACCAATCTCCACATAAATGCACTGGGCACCAGACGTTGATTTGCACCCTGCACCCAGCCACCCTCAGGCTGCTGGTGGTGTACTGCTGGTGCTGCCTGGGACCTTGCCCACATATCACCTTAACTACAGCAGATTGGTCCCGTAAGTCGCTGTAGTGTACCTTTTTGCAGAACTTTTACTTCTTTCCATAGGATAACATTGCACTGTGTCCATTTTTTTAACTGAAAAGAATTTCTACTTAAAAACATACTTACCTGAACAATTTTTCTCTGATGGCAAAACATATATAAAGATAACTGCTATTTTTATAGATTGGTGTGGATCTCCTTCTTGAGTCGTATTGTCATTTATTAATTATTGTGTGTATTTGCTGATGTCTTGCACTCCTCTGTTTTAAAGCTAAGGCTGCCCGACCACACTAACCCCTAACAGAGCGCTTTGGCATAGCATAGCAAGCCCGGTCCACTCATAAGGGGAACCCCTGAGCTTTTTATATGGTATACCAACTTATGGCGCCCAGAACCACTAAAAGCACCTATCAGGACCACTAATGGAGGCTACCGCCCAACCACGCAAGGAACACGTCACGGGGGAGAAAGCAATTCCTCCATGGGTGACGGCTGTAAACTAAGCCGTCCGTCCACAAGTCCAGCTGGATGAATAAACGGCCAGCCCCTGAATAGAGGGGGATCCGTGGACGAGTGGGGGGCCTGAGGGGCCTCCGGGGAAGGCAGAGAAGCCGGCGGAGCCACAAACAGCGAGCTGCGGAAGAGAGGGTCCGATGGTTGAGGCTGCGGGGACGGCGAAGAGCCCTCGCTGGAAGACACCGGTGAAAAAGCAACGACGCGGCGTCCCATCTCCGGAGTTGAAGGGACCATGAGTTGACAAACCTCCAGAGAGGAAGGAACCTCCGGAGAAGAGTCAAGGACCCGACGCCGGCACGGCACCATGGGGTCCGCCACAGGCACCGGTGCGACGTCGATCAGTGCCGGAGTGGCCATCGGGGGCGCAGAGTCAACCACCATCACCACATGCTCTCTAGGAGAATCGGGCAGGGTCAGAGCCGGGTCGGCTAAGGAACGGCGCCGAAAAGGCGCCGAAAAGGCGCCGGCTCGACCTGACAATGCTGCAGCTTCCTGCGTAGAGGACCGAGGGGGACTCGGGAAGGCGCCCCAGGCCCTGGCTTCCACCCGCGGCACCGCCCGGCCGGGGAGGAAAGCCTTCGGTGCCGGAAAGGCATTGGCCCAGCCTCTGGCAAGGCAGCCGCCTGCCCAGAGAACCGAGGGGGACACATGGACGAGCCGAGAGTCCCAGCGACCTCCTGCGACGCCACAGGGAGCCCCGATAGGCTTTGTGGCGAGGCAGGGGTGCCGTGGGTCGCAGAGGGGGACCCCGCAGGCCGCACCTTGACAACACTACACTCCACAACTTGAAGCCGAATTCGGTGCCGAGTTTGAAGCCGCCGGCGACTCCGCGGAAGGCCCCGCGCAAGGTAAGGGATTCGCGGATGTCTCAGGGAGAGAAGGGGGGGCAAAGAAGCCTGCAGAGCCGCAGGAATGGCTTTCATTTGGGCCCTAGTCGCCCCTACGCCAGGAAACGGCGGGTAGGGTGGCGACGGGCGAGAGCGTACTTCCAGAGGGGAACCCGCACCCTCTGCCAAACGAGGACAATGCCTCGGAGACAAGCTGCAGAACCTACCAGCGGGCAAGCGATGCCCTTGGGGCTGTGGAGAGGGGCGATGCCGCAGTCGGAATAGGGGGCTCCTGTCTTCCGAAGTGGGGGGCGGACGTTGGGACGAGACCAACCTGGACAAGCAGGCCAACAGCAATTCCATCCGGCGCTCCTGCCGGGACTTCGGTTTGAGGTGCTGACAATCGTTGCAGTCCATAGAGTCATGGTGCTCGCCCAAACACCACATACAGATAAGGTGATGGTTCATCGCCGACATCTGACGTGCACAAGAAGTACACGACTTGAACCCGAAGGCAATCGCACACTGTTCCTCAATGCAAAAGCGTGAAAGAAGGCCTGAAAACAGATCAGGACACGATCTGGATCCGCTTTGCACGCGGAAAAGAGAAAAACTGATGTCAGTGTGCCGGGGTGGGGCTTATGTGACATTGCTGACGTCGCACCGGCAGACGAAGTCAGGGCGGAGTCATATGGTACCACCCCCCGGCGCGCAGAGATGCTGTGGCAAAGAAAATGTTCCTAATCCAGTCTCACGCCTGGGGATAATTCTACGTTAAGGAATCTGCGGCCAGTAGTCTCTATCAGATCAGTATATACATCTGAGATCAAAACCTTCTATGGCTTTGCAGAGTATTTATTTTTATACATTTTAAATATGTAAAACTAAAATGAATAGCTGAAACATTAACATTCGATAGGGTTTTGAAATTATTCCAATACTGTGCTTACCAGCGAGTGTTTTTAGAACGAACATTCAGAACTGCCAGCCAAATTATGTAGAAAAGCAAAGCTATACAAAGTCCTTTAAATGTGAACTACTATTTCGCAAATGCAATAAATAAAAGCATTTTTCAAGTTTGTCAAGCCCCTTACCTATTAGCTTATTTTCCTTAACAAAACATCTGAATTCTGCGCCTGGAATCAGCTCACACCATTTTCTGAGGACAAGCTGCGAAAAAAAGCAACACAGGAACAAATCAATTTTCTAAGAACTACTAATTTGTTGTTTACTGCAAGACGTTCTTAAAATCGGCTATATACCACATAACAGAATTTCTTAACGCAAGAAATGCGAGTGCAAAAAACATAACTAAATGAAAGAGAAATGTAGATGATTAATGCGCATTAAAATAGATTTATACATGTCTGGTTCAGTGTGATTATACTGTTAGCTACAAATCCTGCTATTGCACTACTTTCTTATGTTAACAAGGTTACAATAGAGATGGTAATTGGCATTTAGTGTGGCATAAGAAAGCTGAATTATCCACAGCTCACAACACTTTCGAAAAGCACAAGGTCAGTGGCCTTAAAAACACTTTTTTCTTTTTCAGGACTGCTGCAGCAACTTGTTCTTTTCCTAACCCACTCACCTGCAAGTACCATATATCGCAATTCTATCAAATTGCTATCCCCGCATTTCCCTTTTCTGTGATACTGTTTGTGCTCCTGTCACTTAAGTAAGCCTGATATTTTTTATTGAGCAATTTCATCCAAACCGGACGACTATCCCATAATCAGAGCCTTGCTCACAGAATAAAATTATCCAAATGCTGACTGCGGCTCTACAGTGTTTAATTTAGATACAAATGAAAATCAACACCGTCAACCATGTGGACACTGAAAACGGGAGTAAGACTAAAGGGAACAAAGAGTGGTTGTCGTCAAGCAAAAAAACACAAAACAAGATGGCTGCTTAAAGGCATGAATTCATAAATACTGAGCTTGAAACTCTTGTGGGAAGTGGCCCCACAAAGACTGGAGCCAACGCAGGCTAAAACGAATTCAAGATTAAGAATAATGACTATGTGCACTAGGAAATGTGCTTGGTGGTAGATAACTAACTCCCTACTAATTAAGATGCAGGTGTTCACTTTGTGACTACAATAACACCTCAGATTGGAATATCCAGTGCTACTGGCCCACACCACAGATCTCCACATGAATTCAGGCAGGCAGCTGGTAAATACTCATAGGTGTAAGGGTTGATAGGACAGAAGTTCAGTGATGGAAGTCAAACTCGATGCAAGCTCATCCCTGTGGCAAACAATGCATTTAAAGGGAACCAGAGCAGCTCTTGGAAGTGGTCATTTGGAGGAGATAAATGCATGTAGCGGGTTCACCAACTTAGGAAAGTCTTCAGGACAAAAATAAAAGAAATATCCAACATACTAACTTTCAAAAGAGTCTTTAAGATCGCTTGTTCAAACAGACCATTTCCTGTCAACAAAACAATATTGGGACTACCACACGTGAAGTATCTGAGCCACCAACAACTGGGACAGTCTTGGACATTAGGCGCCACAAGATAACAATGATGAAACCGTAATGTCTCAGGAACTTGATGACAAATGTTTGGCAACCAGGAATTATCTGATCTACCATTCTTGATTGGGCTCTAGAGTAAGTTAAGGTTTGATGTATCCTATTGACCAGGTTGGGAGGAGACAGTGATACTGGTTGTGGCTACTTAACAAGAAGGGAGATACTTAATTTGACAATGCAAACCCCATTAGCCCAAGGTACCCTCCCTTTTAACTTCCTCCTTTTTTGTACAGGAGTCATGGTGGGTGGTCATGGAACTAAGATGGTACCTGCTGGAGCACCCTTGCCCATCAAGGAGCTGATGTTCCATTGTAGCTGACGCTGTGACAAGGAGCTCTGCTGAGGAAAAATACCTGACCCTCTCAATCTCAGATAATCCTTTCATTAAAATGCATGGTGCTGGTAGACCAGTCCCAAGGCCAGGGCATCTCTCTGCTGCTCAACACGCTCCAGACTTTAATCATCCTTGATACAGAACAGCGTCTCCCTATTAATAACATATCATTTAACCCATGGTGTGCATCCAGGTGTAGCATTGCAGAACTATTCTGGTGACCATGATGTAGGCCACATTGGCAGTATCCAAACTAGTAAGAAGAAAATGACAAAACCCTTGCCACTTTTGGCATTTTGTTAACTTAAAACATGTTTTTGCAGATAAGTGGTAACCACTTTTACCTTCTTCAACAGAGTAGTTGTTGCAAAAGACAAGACAATAGAGCTTTAATAGAGCAGAATTTAAGGTTCCTGGAGAAGAAAAAAATGTCTGATTCAATTAAATCAATATTTTAGACGCTATAAGCGGGAACAGGTTAAAGTAGGAGTTTGCAACAAAGCCTGTAACATCAGACTCTCACATGTTGGATGTGCGCTAAAAATGGCCTGATCAAAAAGGTCAAGGAAATATAAGGGCTACCGTCTTACAAACCACAAGCTGATAAAGGTTTTTGCTACACTAAGAGAACCGCCGTTATCACAAGAATGTTAAAGGGCAGAAGAGGCTCTGTGTGTTGCAATACTGTCAACGGCAAGGAATGTAGTAAAAAATAAAGAATCACCAGTGCAAGCATAAATACACAGATGTCCACCTGCAATGAGGTATATACCCTTTTAGCATACTGTAAACCACTAGTTTGTTGGTGTTCGACTCCATGCAAATCAGTAAATTACGCACTTCAGTTATCAGAGTGATCCTCAACGAAGTGATAAATAGATGGATGGGAAACCACTGTCTTAGACTCAATTCCGGGAAAAATGAAGTGGTAATCTTTGGGAATTTGCAACCTTTGGTGGCCGGTGGATATGGGGGAACCGCCAAAACCAGTCCAGAAGGCAAAAAACTTGGGGTTGCTGATCGATAATAAACTCACCTTATCTCAGCAGACCAATGCCACCGAATCTACCACTTATTTTCTGATTAAATTAAATAAGGTTCTACCTTATACTCCGAACAACTCCAAAAGGGCGATGGTGACTACACTCGTGCAATCAAAGCTAGACTACTGCAATGGGATTACCTTAATATGCAGAAAAAATACCTAAAAAAGCTCCAGATGATACAAAACGCATCTGCAAGGCTTCTACTAAATGTCCTTAAATATGAGTCGGTAACTAAGGAAATTCGGAGACTTTACTGACTCCCGGTGGCGCAGCGCATTAAGTTCAAATCGCTATGTCTTGCTTACAAGGCCCTAAACTACTCCGGAACAATATTTCTCAAGAAGCTTTTCTCCTGGTATCACCCAGCTAGACAACTGCGCTCTTCTGAAGCCAGACTCTTGATGGTTCCCAGGATCCGAACCCTATGGTGGGGAGGTCGTAGTATCTCGTACAGCACAGCAAAATTATGGAATAAGCTACCATTTGCTATAAGAAATGCCGTCTCTCACCACTTTACAGAAAGGACCTAAAGACATGGCTTTTTCAGGACTAGCTGGTTCCTCTAGGGCTCACCACTGTCTAAGCGCCAAGACTCCTCCGGGTATTCGTGCGCTCAATACATTTTATTAACATTAACATAGTGCAAAGGTGACGAAGATTCAGTAAAGTAGAAATATCTGGGATTTTTTTAAAGGGCCTAGTAACTTTCTGAGCCACCACCGTGTAAAGCTAACCAGGGTTATTCCAACTGTAACATCAGGAACACAGCCTTCAACACAAGCGGTGGAATCATGGCATGGAACTTGTTCCATGCCATGAGTCACAACATATTATCTCTTTTTCTCTATAATTAACAACATTATCAAAAATAGCTGAATGCAACAAAACCAAACAAAAAAAACTAGACTTTATGACATGAAAATAGCAGTAAGCAACTGTGCAATAATAATGCAACCAAAAATTATATTTCAATCAGAAACTGGTGCCATAAAGACAGTATAAAAACAAAAAAATGCAGCTCTAGGTAGATCATCTTAACGCTACGCTTGATAACTCAGATGAGCAAAACATTGACTGGGGTATGGAGCCAGAAGACATTTTAGAGCATCATTACCCTGACGTACCTTTCCCTCTTTGTTTTGTATGGACTCAGCAAGTGAGTAGCTTCTAACATCAGTAACCTTGACAATCTTACTGACATTCCACCAATGTCCCCTTTCGACACAGATAGCACTTCCACCGACCCTTTCCATCGTAACTGGCCTCTCATTTCTTTACAAAAACTGTTTTTTAACCACACAAAGTCACCCACCTGAAATATAAGACGTTTAACACCGTAGCTAGCATCATACCTTGCCTTTTGTTTCCCTTGGTTCACACTCACTCTTTGGCACAAGGTACCCCAATCATCAATATTAATAACCTTATGCTTGACAGACCTAAGCAGCCAAGAGGAATACAACATGGAGGCAGAGATACATCCACATAAAAGGCTGAATGGAGACTGTTGAGTGGGGTGTCGTACATCCGCATTGTATTTTTTGTTCTTGGCCCATTTAATGCAATTCCCCCCAACTCTGTTCATCTTCTCTACCAGTCCATTTGTCTGAGGATGATAGAGTGAACTTTTCAAATACTGAACTTTTCAAATACTGAACTCCTGAAGATATCAAAAACGTCTCCATCTTATTATTAACTAATTCAACTCCACTGTCAAAGGTGTTCCAGAAACCCTTCCCTAGAAAGGACCTCCTTGAGAAATGATACAGCATTCTTTGCCGAAGGCATAGAAAACAAGCATTTACAATGCAATAGGTCTCGCAGCATTAAAGTTTGAGCTATTGGCATTGTATATTACAATGTGTTGCATTAATTTGTTATCAAACTCTGAATTGTTTTATAAAGCTGATTTGCAAACTGTCAAATGTTGCTGAATAGTAAGCAACGTGAATAATATTGTTTGCTAGTCATCCTTGGGTACCAGAGTATTTCACCTTGCGCTCAGATGTGGAGAAGGAACAGATCCCACGGAAATGGAACCGGGAGAGCGAGCGAGCTCCGCCGGGAGGCTCACATCGAGAGGCGCGGGGAGTGGGGCAGCTGCAGAGTAGTGAGTGCAGAGTAGTGAGTGCAGAGTAGTGAGTGCAGAGTAGTGAGTGCAGAGTAGTGAGTGGCTGGCCCTGTTTCTAGCTCAGCGGCACCGGCACCTGTAGTCAAAAGATAATACCTCTGCCTCAAGTGAAGTACTCTGGTACCCAAGGATGACTAGCAAACAATATTATTCACGTTGCTTACTATTCAGCAACATTTGACAGTTTGCAAATCAGCTTTATAAAACAATTCAGAGTTTGATAACAAATTAATGCAACACATTGCAGTACAGACAACCCCAACCACTATGTTACGTTTTAAATCCTGACTGTGTTTTTCCAGACTAAGCACTCTTAACATAGACACCTTCCAGTAAGGACGACATGCGACTCCTACACCTTTTAACCTTCTCTTCTCTACATTTCCTATAGATCGATTTATACACTTGTATGGTATATGGTCTCTGTATAAAGTGTGTGTGTAGGGGAGATATATACCACTTTGACACCCTACATTGATATGAGTAATGCTATCAGAGATGTCTAACTTGCGCCCGTGGTTTGGCCATTCCATGGTTATAATATAAGCATTTGCAATGCAACAGGTCTCGCATTTCGTTACTTTGAGCTATTGGCATTGTAAATCACAATTCCTTTTAGTTATGTTTTGTTTTTTAAAACATAAATAAAAGCATTGTCATTTACAATGCCAATAGCTTATCATGAAAATCCCTGTAGCTAATGCTTGGAAGCTCAATAAGCAAAAATAGAATTTAAATAATACTGAAATAATATAAATGTCGCTGGTCGTGTATGTATCACATTGCACTTTATTATTTGACAGCTTATTGACATTTTTGAGTGTATTATAGCTGTCTTTTTTATTAACCATACTTTACTACTTTTTCAATAAAAAAAGCAAAAATAGTATAACCGCATGACTGTGTCTATTCGTGACTTAAAAAGATGTACAACTCTTTTCTGAAGTGCAACAGCACTCAATTTGGGTAAATAGCCATGAAATATCAAAATAATAATAATGAGTAATTTGGTTACATAGGATGCTTGTGATACTGCTTATCAATGACAAATGTGATTACAGTCAACGTCTGATTGACGGTTATTTCTCTATGCAGTATGTAGTGCACTGAAGCCCAGGCAGGTAAAGTTTTTTTCCTTCCTCCTTTTAATTGAAGTTGGATGTCAACATTTGATGAACTCTGTGTACCAGGATGTAGTGGGCAGGCCATCTGGGAGGGCCCACTTACAGCAAATTGACTTACTTACTCCTGCCTCATCTCAATCTACGCATTTATTATGTTTCTTGTGCAGATCACTAACTTCACTTGTATAGTTATGGCGAGGCTGCCACTGTCACTATATGATTGGCTTTTTCTATCAGTAGGCAGTGTACAGCGCCCTGAAATCCGGGCGGGTGGAGTTTGAGCTACATAAAACAATACATAAATAACTGAAGCTCTGACAATTGCAGTATCCCAGTCTTGCCTAATGGCTTTCTGAATGTGGACTAAACTTGTCCAAGGCTCCTAAAAGCTCCAAAGAGAGCCATTTAAAACATCCGAAATTGGCGATGACTGAAACATTATTTTTAACAAGCAGTAAATAAATGGATAATTTTTCTAAAGTGTTGACGGAAGCTTTTTTTACAATGTCATTACAAGCTACATTTCATTAAAGCGATTTCCACTGCTTGATTTCTCTGCTAGATTTGTTTTCTGGGGGCTTGACGGCCTCAGGTGGTAGATGGCTTGCTAAGTAACTTTTCCCTTCTGATTACAGGAGATGTGTGAATAAAGTAGAACCGTATTGATTCACACCAATCTATTCATCGACTGTGTAAGAGCCACTTTCAATTCCCAGCAGCGCCAGAAAGCTTAACTACGCGGGAAGAAATATGACCGGGGAAGTTGAGAAAATAAATTAAAGCGGTGTCAACTGTTCCTGTTTCTTCTCTCATTATTAATGGTTGCAATGGGATTCATTTATCAAGGAGAAGAAAAATTAATTGACACGGGCCTTAATATTATTATGCTGATCTGCGAGATCAGGCGAGATGCGATCTGCGCGCGCATTCCAAAACGAAACCTAGCGTAGGGGCGGGACTTCCGTCTTGTGCGCGAAGCCCGCGCCCACGGAGTTCCTGGTCAAGAGCAGTGCGTGATGCGGGGCTCCCATGCCGGAGAGCCCCGCGGAGGCGACAGAACACACTGGATTGGCGGTAAGTGGGCCTTGGGGGGCGCTCGTGTGTGTGAGTGTGTGTGCGCGTGTGTGCGTGTATGTTCGCTCCTGTGTGTGTGTCTCTGTGTGCGACGGCGTGGGGAGGGGGGAGTGTATCTGTCTGTGTGTCTGTCTCCGCTCGTGTGTGTGTGTGGGCGCATGCGTGCAGGGGGAGGTGTGCCTGGGTATGTTTGTGCTTCCCAGGAGACAGCCAGGCCGAGCGCGGCGCGTGCCAGTCGGCGCGTGCCACTTTCAAATCGCCTCCAAGGCGATGCGCGCGGCCAAGACTGTCTCCTGGGAAGCACACATGCCGACAAAAGGGGCTCGGCGGAGACGCGCTTCGCGCGGCTAGCCGAGACCTAAAAAGGAACTTCAGTCCATTTGCAGTAAAAATCCATTAAAACAAAAGCATACTGCAAATGACGAGTCAAAAGTTCACTGGTCCAATCATATCTATTCCCAATTTAGCCCAGGGTCTGTCAGGATATTGAATAGGTTGCAAAGGTGGCAAAATCACTTTAAGACCTCTGAGACCTTTCTCTGAATTACTGCACACTACACATTCCTTGACTTCAAAGTAGAGATATCCTTGTCCATTGAAAGCCAGCGATATTAAGCTTTGGCTCTCCTTTTTAGGTCTCGTGACCTATCAATGCGCATGCGCATTGAGAGAAGCGAGACTATAGGGCTTTAAACAAAGTTTAACTAACTGTGGCGATTTGGTGCTGTGCCCGTGGCTTTTAGGTCAATGCGCAAGCGCATTGACCTAAAATGCGCGTGCACATCACCAAATCGCCGTCTGTTCCCTCAGCCGCACTCCTCCCACACCTTTGAAGTGAAGCTTAGCTTCACTTCAAAGGCCCCGGCTGCTTCACACCCTCATGCCGCTCTCCCCGCTCCGCCCCCTCCCCTGCCTGCCGTGTGCATTTCTCCTCCCCCCCTCCCCACAGCAATGCCCTCCGTCTTGTTTCCTTTCTTGTTTTTTACTCTCATCCATTCTCTCTCACTGTGTTCCATTCCTCTAATACTAGGCGCTTCTCGAGTTCAGGTTCTCCCCTTTTCTTCCACTCCTCCGCAGCGCCTTGGTTTCCTCAGTGACTTTACGTCCTTCTAAGCGCTTCTCAAGCTCAGCCTCTCTCCTTCCCTTCACAGCGCTTTGGCTTCCTCAGTGACTTAATGTCCTTCTAGGCGCTTCTCGAGCTCAACCTCTCTCCTTTCGCTCCAGCACCCCACCACAGTTCCTTGGTTTCCTTAGTAACTTTACGTCTTCTAGGCGCTTCTCGAGCTCAGCCTCTCTCCTTCCCTTCACAGCGCCTTGGCTTCCTCAGTGACTTAATGTCCTTCTAGGCGCTTCTCGAGCTCGGCCTCTCTCCTTCCCTCCAACCCTCCTCAGCGCCTTGGCTTCCTCAGTAACTTTGGGTGCTTCTAGGCGCTTCTCGAGCTCAGCTCCTTTTCTAAAGCTTCGAATAAATTTACTTTTCACAACATTCGGAAAGGTCTAGGGAAAGCTTTGGAAGTTCACATCATCCTTCCCCACTGTGCCCTTCTCCAGCAGTCTTAGTCCATCCTAACCACAAACCCGACCCTTTCTCCTAGCCTCTGTGTGATCTTGGGCGCATCACTCGAGCAACGATAATGGATGCAAGAAGTTCAGCTTGTTATAGCTATTTTGCCTAATTTATGATGTATGGTGTTTGACAAGTTTTAAGTTTACTTCTTTTAAGCTGCTCACAAATAAACACGTTTTCACTGCTGATTTCACACGCAACGCCACTCACACACGCAACTCATCCACGCAACCCCACTCATCGACGCAACCCCACTCATCGACGCAACGCCACTCACACACGCAACGCCACTCACCCACGCAACGCCACTCACCCACGCAACGCCACTCACACACGCAACGCCACTCACACACGCAACGCCACTCACACACGCAATGCCACTCACACACGCAACGCCACTCACACACGCAACGCCACCCACACACGCAACACCACCCACACACGCAACGCCACTCACACACGCAACACCACTCACACACGCAACGCCACTCACACACGCAACGCCACTCACACACGCAACGCATCCACGCAACCCCACTCATCCACGCAACCCCACTCATCGAAGCAACGCCACTCACACACGCAACGCCACTCACCCACGCAACACCACACACACGCAACGCCACTCACACACGCAACGCCACTCACCCACGCAACGCCACTCACCCACTCACCCACGCAACGCCACTCACCCACGCAACGCCACTCCCCACGCAACGCCACTCACCCACGCAACGCCACTCACACACGCAACGCCACTCACACACGCAACTCATCCACGCAACGCCACTCACACACGCAACGCCACTCACACACGCAACTCATCCACGCAACGCCACTCATCGACGCAACGCCACTCATCGACGCAACGCCACTCCCACACGCAATGCCACTCACACACGCAACGCCACTCACACACGCAACGCCACTCACACACGCAACGCCACTCACACACGCACCGCCACTCACACACGCAACTCATCCACGCAACCCCACTCATCCACGCAACGCCACTCATCGACGCAACGCCACTCATCGACGCAACGCCACTCATCGACGCAACGCCACTCACACACGCAACGCCACTCACACACGCAACGCCACTCATACACGCAACGCCACTCACACACGCAACGCCACCCACACACGCCACTCACACACGCAACGCCACTCACACAGGCAACTCATCCACGCAACGCCACTCATCCACGCAACGCCACTCATCCACGCAACGCCACTCACACACGCAACGCCACTCACACACGCAACGCCACTCATACACGCAACGCCACTCACACACGCAACGCCACCCACACACGCCACTCACACACGCAACGCCACTCACACAGGCAACTCATCCACGCAACGCCACTCATCCACGCAACGCCACTCATCCACGCAACGCCACTCATCCACGCAACGCCACTCATCCACGCAACGCCACTCATCCACGCAACGCCACTCATCCACGCAACGCCACTCATCCACGCAACGCCACTCATCCACGCAACGCCACTCATCCACGCAACGCCACTCATCCATTTGCAAAACCAAAAGGTCAAACTCTTCTATTGCGAGACCTATTGCATTTTCAATGCTTGTTATCATTGCAGCCCCCAAATTCCCCTCATGAGACATTTTGACCAACTTTTGATGCAAAGACACTAAGAGAACACACTTGTCCCCTCTCAAGCTCACATCACCTTAGATGGACAAGTACTCAGCAATTTTGCAGTAAGGAATCACAGGGTGTACACACATCTCCTTTTGCCAGCCATTAATAATAAAGTCCTGGACGTTTTTAACACCTCATCACCCTCACTAGCTTCTTCCACTATTTTTCTAAACATGCTTTAAACTCAGGCATGTCCACTGCAGCAACAAAACAACTCTCAATGTCTTCCTCCAGATCAATCATTTCTTGATCAAACACACAGGCCACCTGAACAACATATCTGCAATTATATTATCCTTTCCAGGAATGTGTTTTACTAAGAAGTCGTTCTGTAAAAGTTTTGTAGTAAGACACTGTGCAAGGAGTGTTATACTTGACTCTCTCACCACTCTAAATATTCACCAGAGGCTTATAGTCTGTCTGGAGGCAAAATCTCCTATCCCACAAATATGACCTACAATAGCAGGCTAGCACCTCTTTCTGAATTACAAAGTAATTGAGCTCTAGTTCACAAAGAACCTTTGATGCATACCTTATGGTGACAGATTCACCCCTCTTATCTTGAGTTAGACCCGCCCGAGGCCATAGTTGCTCGCATCTGCAGTGATAGTGAATGAAAGCTCCGAATCATAGGAATGTAATGCTCTTGCCTCTGTCATTTCATTTTTGACCAGGTTGAAAGTCTCTTTACAATCATCATACGACTCAAACTGTACTTTTTTTTTTTTTACATATTTGTAAGATTTTTCATTTTTTGGATGCGTACTCTGGAATAAATCTGGCACAGAACTCACACTGCCCAATAAATAGGCACAATTTATCTATGTTCTTGGGAGGAAGACAATCAACAACCACTTTTACCAGACTAGGTCTCCGGGACATACCTTCACCTGAAATAACCTGGCCAAAAAAAAACAATTTTCTCCTTAAAACTCACACTTTTCCTTCTTAACCACAATTCCTTTATCAGATAAAATCTGGAGAACCTTCTGCAAAATGGAGTCATGATCTTCCAACCTCTTTGCAAAAATCAATAAATTGTCCTGAAAAACAGCAACCCCCTTGATGTGACCTAAAAGCTGATGCATGATGCGCTGGAAGACTGCCGATGCCAGACCAAATGGCATGCAACAGAATTGGAAAGTTCCAGTAGGCGAACTGAAAGCTGTGTAGTGCCTTGATGATTCTTTCAATTCAACCTGATGTTAAGCCAAGGCCAGGTCAATTTCTGAAAACCAGTCAGCTTCACCCAGCATTCCCAACAGGTCACTAATCTTCTGCAGCAGATATGAATCAACCCATATCTCTCTATTGAGACTCCTCAAATCTACACATACACAAATATCACTATTGTGTTTTCTAACCACGAATAATGGCGATAACCACAAATTTGACTCTATAGAATCTATGACCCAAGAATTTTGCAACTTGCTTAACTCTTTGTCCAAATCCTCTCTTAAACTGAATGGAATCAATCTAATCTTTTTTTAACAAGTACTGCATCCTGTTTAATCCTAATATTGTTCTTGAAGCCTACAATACTTCCCAATGTATTAGTCAAGACATCAGGGTATTATTGTTAAATAGAGTCTGACAAAGACACATCCCTTACCACTTAAACAGGCTCTGTTGTGCCTGAACTGAGAATCAAACTGAACATCCCCTGATGAAATCATCTTAAAATATTTAAGCCCTTCTTAGCCACATACACTTTGCCAAATATTTTCCGGCCTCTACACTCCAATGTGTCTTCAAGAAATCCCTCTAACTCTATCTTTCTGTCAGCTAAAACAAATGTTGACTCTAGTAAAAAAATTATTCTCAAGTGTCTCAACATCTTTCCGATTTTGCCGACACCCACGAATCACACTAACAGTTTTGTTTGCTGCAGATCGGACACTTAACTCCTTAATAGAGATTTGAGCTAATTCTAAACCTTTTGCCTTTTTAATCACTTCCTCTAATGTGGGATTTCCCATAGTCAGTAACTTTTGCTGTATGAGCTGAGTAGTTGCCTATAAACTGATCCCTTATCAGATGATCTGTGAATTCAGCAAAATGACACTTTGAACACAATTTTCTTAAAAAGCTGAGATAAGCATCTACATTTTCTGATGGGAATTGTGTCCTCTTAAAAACTGATGTCGTAACACAATTAAGTTAGGTTGGATTGTGAATATATCCTTCAATTTCTTTCTTACTACGGATATTCATCTAGATCTTCACCTTCCACTGGAGGCCAATCAGAAAGATGCTTGAACACTTTTCTCCCTTCAAAACCGAACAAATGTAGGATAAGATATTTATTTTTCTCGAAAATAGGATGCCTCTATGGCCCCCAGATACATTTGGAAAGCATCGTACCGCGGAATTTCAAGGTATCATTGCACTACAAGGTGATTCTAAAAATGGTGGTGGTAGATTAACTGACTGCATGCCAATCGCAGATAAAAAAGATTAACAAAAAATCTTTTGAAAAAAAAAAATGAAACTCTAATTAGTACTTTGTGAGATCATAAACCTATATATCTGTCTTGAAATGTCACACACTACTGTGCACTCTAGCACTACCCGTCATAGCACACATATCCGGCCAACTGTGTTCTCCAAAGACTTACTTAACAGATTAAAGCAGTCACCAGCACAGAATGACTTAACCAGCTGTTCATACTAACATGGTCCTAATTTTGCAAATAGTCAACAACAGAACAGAAAATAGGCATCTAGTGCGTATCAAACTGCACAGAAATAATACAGGTACAAAAATGTCACCACACACTCTGTACATCAGCAAAACAAATCTTGCTGAAAGTGCTTCACATAACCCAAATGTCGGCTATGCAGATCAGCAAAGAAATAACTCGCCTGATGTGCTTGCAAGCTAAACAAACAAGAGTCAGTTGCCACACAACTTAGGTTGTGCATGTCATCGAGGAGCTTGCCTTCCAAAATGACGGCTGAATCAAGGCGCTGATATTTCCAAAAAGGAGACAGAACCAAATAACATCAGTTGACACAAACAATAAGTTGCGCTCATCAACGAGATGTTCATCTCCCAAAACAATGAATCCACGAAACTGCATGCTGTACTGATGACTATGTGACAACCAATAGCATCGAAGTGTCTTCATTGGAGGACTACGAAAAGCTATTTGGCATTTTGTCCAGCTCTGAGCCCTAGTGCTGTAAGGACTTGGAGAAAGACCTGTGGCAGACAGTTTTTATGATCTGGTCAAAGTGGGCAATTTCACAGGCCTTCCAGGGGCTTATGTGAAAGTGAACCTTGTCACTATTTCACTTCTGGGTATTTCTGTTTCTCAACGTTTAAGACAATTTTTTTAGTTTTATGGGGCTTGCATTAGTAGAAAATGAATAATAAAAATAATTCAAAGTTTTTCGAACCAGGAGTCCCAAAATGTTTCTTGGTTGGGGCCCCCAAAATCGCTAAGATGACGTGGATATGTGCTATCCTATTTTTTGGCTGCTGTTGGAAAAGGAGGCCTGCACAAATAACATGACTACATTTGTCCTTCATTGGGAACCACACACCCAATTGTAGCCCCGGACTCTCAGAGGGTAGCATTGCAAAGCAGTCTGAGGCTTACTCAAGGGAGGAGGTGTGGGCTAGTAATCGCCATTTGCAGGTGCGCAAAAATAACACTCAATAATTGATTGTCCAGTCTGTACTTTGCTTTATAAAAGTAAGAGTACATTTATTAAACACACACACTACTCAATTACTATGCACCAATTTACAAATATACATAAGCTGTTGAAATTACTTTGTGACATTGCATATCATCTCCACCCCTCCCGCGGGGGGTGGGGTCTAGTACCACCACTCCCATGTATAAACATCACCTTGCCCCCAATGCAATTAGTCGAACATAAGCTGGGGTGTGGGCCCTGCACACTGGCACCATCCCAGTGGCGACCCCCCCTTATCTCAACAAGTATTAATAAAAAATGGGTACACCGGCCTTTGTGACACAGGACCGTGACTGAGCATCTCGTACTGACCACAAAGTATGTACCTCTATATCCTAAGGGCTAGCAGTCTTGGGTCTTCACCCAAGTGCAGCAGCAGCAAGCATACATGTTTAAGCACACTTTAGAATGACAGTACTCAGCACATGTGTGGATCATTCGAATGCATTGCAATTACAGCCCCTAAAGGCATCACAGATGAAATCACAGGATTACACATACACAGCCAGACACCCTAGCAGAATGTCTACCAACATAACCCCACTTTACTTATGACATCACCTTACACCAGTACTTCACATTACACATGTAACCTTCAGTCCCTCTAAAAGAAATAACATTAGGAAAAACATTTCTGGTGCAATTACACCTCTTCACCTCCAGGGGATGCCCTTCTCCAGACATCCCCCACTCAGCCCTTCACTCCTGGATGCACTTCTCCATACACCCTCAGCTGTAGAACAAAAGTTCCAGCCCTGAAGGAGTCAAATGCAGACTGAGCCCTTTAGGGGTTATTCCTTTTAAGTGCCCATGTGACTTAGGGAGGGACTCCTCTTCCTGCTGGGAGGGGGACGGGTGGGGGGGGGGGGGGGAGGGGGCGACTGCGCTTCTCCAGCAGTTCCCCCAGCATCTTTGCACATGTATTAATTTGACCCCGCTTCTCTGGGGCCACCACTAGCCGTGAAAACACTGGGTTGCCCTTGCAGGCCGGTCCTAGTCTGCAAGGCATTATGGATTTTGCCGCATAATTGATGAGCGGCTCTCCCGTTACTCCGGGGAGAGCCGCGATGTGGGTCTCCGGCTGCTTCTTGGGCCTCGGTGAGGTGCCCGGTCCCACTCGGACCGCCAGGTGGCTGTATGCGGCTCGGGGAGGCCACCCCCGGCCGCTCCTTCGATTTTCCGGGCCCCTCGCACCTCTGGTGGTTATCCACCCCAGGTCCCCGCATGCCCGTTCAGTGGAGGGCCGCGCAGGGAGCCCACCCCGGCTGCCCCCGCTGGCTCCCCGCCCGGCCAACACTCTTCTGTGCTGCCGCGGGAGCCGGCTCCTGTCTTCTGGTCTGCCCGCTCGGGCGGGCAGACGCTTGGAATCCCGCGGTTCCTCCTGGACCCCAAGGGAGTGCGGCTGCACTCCCCCACCTTCTCTCGCACATCGGGCCCGGGGATGGGCCCCCAGGGCTTTGCTTTGGGGCCCAGGGATGGGTACCAGGCCCCTCCTCCTCCTCTTCCTCATTGGGATCGTGCCGGCGCTCCCCGTTCTTGGACATTTCGGTCGGCATCAGGGTGGGCTCCTGGCACCCCCCTTGGGGGAATCTTCACGGGGAGCGCGACAGCGCTCCCCGGCTTGGCTTCGGGCCCAGGGATGGGGTCCAGGGACCCCTTCAGACCTCTTTGCGGGAGGGCGCGACGGCGCTCCCCCATCTCCATCTTCCGTGGGGTCCAGGGTGGGCTCCTGGCCCCCCTGCAGGGTACTTTCACGGGGAGCGCGACGGCGCTCCCCGGTTTCCCTTCTTCTATGAGTTATATATCAATGGGGTAACCCGATAGACCACTGGATTCTGGTAAATAGTGGTACACAAAAGGCTAGTCACAG
Source organism: Lissotriton helveticus (assembly GCF_964261635.1). Taxonomy (NCBI): domain Eukaryota; kingdom Metazoa; phylum Chordata; class Amphibia; order Caudata; family Salamandridae; genus Lissotriton; species Lissotriton helveticus. The sequence goes on along the minus strand of NC_136057.1, from coordinate 636,016,248 downwards.
TGGAGATAATTTACAGAATATCAGTGAACACATATGGCTACATTTTACTTGGAATTATGACAACACCAAATAACAAATGCGATGAATGACCATGATTTAATCAATTAATCAAGGATAGTCAAAAGATCAATTCAAATGACAAAACATATATCAACATCTACATTTTGGTTAGAGCAGGTGCAAAATGAGGTGGCAAGTGCAAAAAAGGGTTCAGTGTAGGTGATGTGCAAGGGGAAGGTAGTGCATATAGAAACATCCACAATTGGTTTGCGAACCTATCCTGCCAGCATTCTGGCAAATACAATAAATGCAACAACACAAACAATGGAAACAGTTATAGAATCACTGTCCACTGTGACTCCCTTCTTCTAGGGGCAACCCCCGGGGACCTGACGCACCCCAGGGTCATCTCGGAGACCGGCAGCAGAGCCCCACGCGCTTCGTCGGTCTTCTTAGGGGTCAAAGGTCGCCTACCTTCCGGGGGCCATCTCTCAGCCCCTGGGGGTCTGATCTGCCCCATTTGCCTGTCTTCTTGCTCCTGGTGGCGCCCCCAGACACTGGGCGCACTCTCCTTCGCTCTCCCTGACTCCAAGAGGGTTCATTCTGCAGGGAGCGGTATTCACTGGCTCCCTGAGCCATCCTTTAGCCTGGCTCTCCTCCTGGGCCTCTCTTCTCCCTGCACAGAGGCCCCTGCTTCTGCGCACTGGTCCTGGGCTCTTCTTCTGGTGCTGTTAGGGCCCTGGGGGCAGTCAGGGGGTCTCTCCTTCCAACTGCCCATTGCCATGCTCAGCAGACCATACCCCAGAGAGCGCTTCTCTTCCTGTGCAAGCACTTTTTAAAAGTTGAGTAGGGGGCTTGCAGGAAGTCTCTGTTTGTCCTATCAAACAGCGACACATCACTTCCCTGCCCCTGTTCCCTCCTTCTTGTCCAGCCTCTGTGTTTGTTCAAAATGGCGTCGTCCAGGGTCTCTGGCCACATGGTTTCTGAAAAAGCCCTTCCCCCCTCGCTGTCTTCCCTCCTTGGTGCAGCCTGGTGCCTGGCACCCAGTGATGGCTGCTGATAGATGAGCCTGTAGCCCCACCCATCTTCTCTTCAAGGAGAGGAGCTCTTAGCTTGAGGAATAAAGGTAATCAATCCATCCAGCTGAGGTCAGCCCTCAGCCAGGGTCTGGTTATGGCTGGCTCAGAGAAATAGGACAGTCCTGTATGGCCCAAAAGCAATACAAATATGACTTTGGACTCTACAGAATACTCATTTTCACATCCATTACAGTGGACTTTAGTGCGCGTCTGGAATCTGTAGGCCTTTTGAAAGTTACTTTAGCCCATGGGCTCCACATCCCCATAAGAGATTAATGAAGTTAAAAACAGTAAAACACACTGACTTTCCCTGGCATGTTTCTTCCCAGTGTATAAAGCCTATTCCATGTCACCACCCCATCATTCTGCATAGGTCCTGCCACACCAGTCTATCTGCACCTGCTCCTTGGCTTAGCACGCTAGGAATCTCCCCTGCACAGCCCCTACACGTGTGCACACGCATGTACATGTCTGCATGTAACCAGCCCGGTGTCCCTTACTCCAGCTGCTGTGCAGTGGCCTGGTCAAGCCAGGGGGGACACCAGCAAAATCCTTATGCAGTCTCTTACATTCTGAGTTCACTGTGGGTGAGTCCCAACTTATGAGGCTCCCCCAAAATAAAAGCTCAACAATTAGGTGCTCAAAAAGCAAAAAATCTGGGCGGCCCATAGTGTCAGAACCACCTTCTAACAGCTGTCATCTCAACATTTCATGAAGAATCATCCCTCTACTGTTTCTACTTTCGATCACGAGAGCACGACTCAGTCCAGCAATCATGACCTTAGTGATGGCCTCCCATTCCATAAGGTTTTAATATGTAGGGGCTAGACAAAATGACAAGCTTTGGAGACAACTTCTGACTCCAAATAAGAGATTTGGCAGCCTTGTATATCAGAGAAGGACATATTCTGGCTGCACACAGTGAAACATGAAAAGGCTTAGGGCCCAGCGCATCACTGGACAGGTCTCAAATTTTGGCTGCAAACTGCACACTGACTTTTTGCGATGCTACAGTAGTACTTATAATTTGCACTGGGAAATTAATATTTTCAAGTGGCTACAGAATCTCCTGCTTCATTAGGTTAATGAGGCAGGATACAATACTGCAACTCACTACAAATGGCTCTGAACACAATGATGGAGGCTTGGAAGGAGAGCAGGCCTTCATTTCCACGTTTGTGCTCCTGGCTGGTAAACTTTTTTCATAAAGTTTGCCTGTGGGGGATGACATGGACATGGGCGGGCATTCAGAGGTTCTCGGCACCACTGTCTGCTAACCCCCTGAGGCTGGCAGTGATGATCCTCAAAGGGGAAGGTGTCCCATGGATTAGCTTCCTCTTTGAGAATTAGATACCACCACAAGTCGGGTGTTGGCATCTGTATTGCTTCCAACTCCAATTGCGTTTGAAAAGCCCTGAAAGATTCCATGGCGACTTTCAAATAGGAAGGGGGCACCCCTTTTATGCTCCCTGTTTGCAAATCATAATGGGAGGGACACCCTGTTTCGCAAGTTGGAAGTATTTGTTTGACAGAAAAAAGGGGATTTGTAAACATTCTTTTGCAGTCAGAAAGCCTGTGATGTTGTGAGTTGCGGCTATGTGACCACAAGAAGGCTTTGTGCATTTTAGGAAGTGGCATGGTACCAATAAATGGGAAAAGCATCATCCAAAGACAAAAAAACACAAAGGAATGGAAGGAACTCAAGATCCTAGCATCCACGGCATTGACCCATCACAAGCCCCTGGTAGTGCACTGATGGACCCAGACTCTGTCCCCTCTGCTTTCAGCTTCTTCACATCTTCGATTCACCCTTGGATCCACCCGGACACTCTTCCTCTGGCCGCCTGCAGCACTTCTTTGCGGATCTCCATTGAAAGCATCGACGAACCCCGACACCAAAAGGCACCTATGCACCCGGCTTCCCTGGGTGATGTAATACGAGTACTCTGTGCTCCCGTGGGTCTCGACTCTCGAAGTGTCCTAGTCTAAAGGGGTTTTGTCGAAGTCCATCCGAAAGTGCCCTTAAACAGTAACTTTGTAACTTCTTCGTTCACCATTATAAGTCAATGGTAACTGGCGACTGTGTTTAGACACTGCACTCGTCTCCCATGGGCCTCCTACTTCCTAACCTTTGGTTGTTTCGTGTAGCCCCAGCGATTCCCTAAGCCTACTCACTGTTTCTGTCGTGGTTCTTATACCACTTACTTAGTATATGGTTTGTGAGGCCCCTAGGGCATAACTGTATTTGTGCAACTTATCATATGCTAATTGAGTAACTTGTGATGTACTTCGATCTCTGACATCATAAAGAGTGCAGAGGGGTTGCATTAGAAATAAATACACATATTTGATATATACCTTGTGTGGTGTCCTTTCATTTGGTACTCAAGGGATTATAGTTGGTAAAACAGCTTGCTTCACATGCTCTCTGAAGTCTTAGCCTATGACTGCTGGTCCATGCTACCACTAGGATAGCTTGTCTATAATGTTGAATTTACAACCACCATCAATAAGGGTCGTTTAGACTGGTGCATGGTGCCCACTAGAATAGTGGACATCATATGTCAGGCTAACTTCTCCACATTGGTGTGCAGCGGATGGGATAAGAGCTTGCTGTTGTTTTACCATATAATCTTGAGATATCATTTGAAAGATCACATTAAGGGACCTGTAGGTACATATAAATCAAGTTCTTATAATACTTTAAGTTCTACTGAACTTAGCAGTTGTAGGTGGAAGGGCCTAGCACACCCTGACCACAGCTCCTAGAGAGGTTCTAGTAGATAACATTTAGTGCAGGTAGGTGCACACACCACACCTCACTAGAAAATGTCCTTGGAAGAAGGCCCTAGTGGACCTCTTCAAGAAGAAACCAGAGGGTACCTTCTAAGTATGACTCATTCGCTTTTCATGAGTTGAGAAGCCTGTGTGCAGTCAGAAAGTTGAGACAAGGACAGAGTCCAACCTTTAACCACCTGATAGATATCTTAGTGGCTCATGATGTAGAGAATGCATCAGACCCAGGTAACCAAGGTAGTAGAGAGGGAGGCCAACTTTCAGCAGAGGAAAATACCACTGGAGATAATCCATTGGTCTCTGATGAGGATGATGACCAGGATGTAGCTGATGAAGCTCCCCTGGGCAACCTAAGACTATCTGGAGGTGGAGAGGGCCAAAAGAGGCCCCCTTCCACTCACCCCAGTAGGCCTAACACAGGAAACAGAAGGCACAGATCCCACTCCAGTGGTTCTGAGCATTTTGATACCTCAGTAGGGTCGAGTGCTTCTGCTGTGAGGAGGATGACTTCCCCTCAGAGGAGAGAGCACAAAGCTAGAATGAAAGAAGTCAAGCTTAGGATCAAGAGGCAAGAAGTTGCCCTTGCAAAAGAGACCCTGGCTCTGGAAAGAGAGAAAAAGTTGAGTGGGCTAGAGCCCACTGGTGGCAGCACAGTACCTAGAGATATGTTTTTATGGTCATAAGACCTTTCCCTAAGTAAGATCGTCCCTCCCTACAAGTGTGGGGATGAAATCCACAAGTGGATAACTGTTTGGAGAGGGCCTGCAGAGTACAGCAGGTACCATAGAGTCAGTGGTCAGCAATCTTATGGCTCTCCTTTTCAGATAAAGGAAAAGACACGCTCCTGACAGTTAATGAACAGGATGCTGACAACTACTATATCCTGAAGAGTGCTCTGATAGACGGGTTTGGCTTAACCACTGAGCAGTATAGGTTGCTGTTCAGAGACACCCAAAAGACACAGACTCAGGACTGGACTGACTTTGTAGATTGTGCTACTAAGGCTCTGGAAGGCTGATTACTGGGCATAAAGGTCAATGACTATACAGGATTGTATAATTTTATTATGAGAGAACAGATTCTTAATAATTGTCAGAACCAGTTAATGCATCAACACCTGATTTACTCTGATTTGACCTCTCCCCAAGAATTGGGAAAGAAGGCAGCCAAATGGGTCAGAACCAGGGTGAAGCAGAAGGCACAGAACCACGGTGGTGATCAGAAGAAGCAAGACCAAAAGGGTGGGGAGAAAGCAAAAGACCAGAAGTCTTCACCAGGTCCCCAAAAAGCTTCTAATGAGGGGGGTTCTAATAAATTCCAAAAAGAAACAAGGTCCAAAAAAACTTTTGTAAGGTTAATACTCACTGGTCCAGTGATGGCACCAAAAAGGAGGCAGCTCCAACCACCATTGCCCCTAAGGCAACTGTTCCCCCTAGCGCGGCTAATAGTGGTAGTTCTCAACCAAAGGTTTGGGGTGGATTCTGGCCTAGTCAGAATACCAACTCAAGCTGTTTTTGTCTGTGATGTGGACTATGTCCTCTACTGTGAGCCCCTGTAACTTGGGCAAGTACAGACAGACTCCTTTAATTAATAACAAAGTGGTTCAGGCCTACAGGGACACATGTGCTAGTGTCACAATGGTGACACCCAACTTTGTTGACCCTGGACAGATAATACTAGGTGACAATTACCTAGTGACCAATGCAAGCAGTGTCACTACCATCCATATTATGCCAATTGTTAATTTTTCCTGGCCTCAAAAGAGTTGTTGTTAGTTCAGATCTCCCTGTTAAATGTTTGCTTGGCAATGACCTAGAATCTTCAGTCTGGTCTGAAGTGGAGTATAGGACTCATGCAGAGATGTTAGGTATATCAGCACATGTCCTTGCTTTGACCAGGTCACAGGTCAAAAAGTGCAACGCTGAACAGGCCCAGGATCCTGAAATAATGGACCAGTTGCCTACCAGGAGGAGAAGCAGTAGGGTTAAGGCAGTGCCTTCCCCCTTGCCTCAGAATGAGGATCAGCCTTCCAAGGAAGCTGATTGTGAGACCCAAGAAGGAACTGTCCTTGAAGAGCTTGAGCCTGATCAGGTTGAGTTTCTTGGGACAGGGGGACCTTCAAGGGCAGATCTGAGGCAGGCGCAGTTGGACTGCCCTTCTCTTGAACCCCTCAGACAGCAAGCTGCTGCTGAGGCTGCTGGGAATGCTAATGGAACCCATAGAGTGTATTGGGATGAAGGGCTCCTGTATTCAGAGGTTAGAGACCCCATGCCTGGTGCTTCCAGGAGGTTAGTCATACCTTTGGCATTCAGGGGCTTCCTTCTTACATTAGCCCATGATATTCCCCTTGCAGGACATCTTGGCCAGAACAAGACTTGGGACAGGCTTGTCCCTAACTTTCACTGGCCCCACATGTCAGAAGACACCAAGGAGTTGTGTCGCTCCTGTGTCACATGCCAAGCCAGTGGCAAATCAGGGAGCACCACAAAGGCCCCCCCTAATAACACTACCTGTGGTGGGGGTTCCCTTTGAAAGAGTAGGGATTGACATTGTTGGACCAATGGATCCCCAAACAGCCTCTGGGCACAGGTTTGTTCTGGTGGTAGTGGATCATGCCACCAGATACCCAGAAGCTATTCCCCTAAGGACCAAAACAGCACCTGTTGTGGCAAGAGCCCTCCTGGGAGTTTTTTCAAGAGTGGGTTTTCCGAAGGAGGTTGTCTCAGACAGAGGTGCACACTTTATGTCTGGATATTTGACTGCTATGTGGAAGGAGTGTGGAGTGAACTACAAGTTCACCACACCCTATCATCCACAGTGCAATGGTCTGGTGGAGAGATTCAACAAGACCTTAAAGGGCATGATTAAGGGTTTACCTGAAAAGCTTAGGCGAAGATGGGACATCCTACTGCCCTGCCTTTTGTTTGCTTACAGAGAGGTCTCACAGAAGGGGGTTGGCTACAGGCCTTTTGAACTTCTGTTTGGGCACCCTGTAAGAGGACCCTTTTGTCTGGTGAAGGAAGGATGGGAGTTACCTCTCAAAGCTCCAAAGCAAGACATTGTGGATTATGTACTTGGTCTCCGCTCCAGGATGGCTGAGTATATGAAAAAGGCACCCAAAAACCTTGAGGCTAGCCAGGAACTCAAAAAGCCTGGCATGACCAAAAGGCTGTGCTGACTGTTTACCAGCCAGGGCAGAAAGTGTGGGTGTTGGAGCTAGTGGCCCCAGCAGCACTCCAAGACAAATGGTCTGGACCCCACACTATTGTTGAACAGAAGGGAGAGGTAACCTATTTGGTTGATCTTGGAACTCACAGGAGCCCCCACAGGGTGCTTCATGTCAACAGATTGAAACCATATGTTCACAGGGTGGACATGGGCTTGCTCATGGCTACAGATGAGGGACAGGAGGAGGAGAGTGACCCTCTCCCAGACCTGCTTTCTCAGAACCCTGATGATGGTTCAGTTGATGGTGTAGCCTTGGCAGGCAGCCTCACTGACCAACAACAGCAGGACTGCAGACAAGTTATTCAGTCCTACAGACATATGATTTCTCTGACTCCAAGTCAGACTACCTGGTGCACTCATGAAGTGGACACTGGGGACAGTCTGCCTCTTAAAAGTAAAATTTACAGGCAACCTGATCATGTCAGGGACTGTATCAGGACAGAGGTCCAAACGATGTTGGAGTTGGAAGTCATTGAGCCCGCAGAGCCCTTGGGCAGTCCTGTAGTCCTAGTGCCTAAACCACACACCCAAGATGGTAAGAGAGAGATGAGGTTTTGCCTGGATTACAGAGGCCTCAATGCTATCACTAGGACAGATGCCCACCCAATACCAAGAGCAGAGGAGCTCATTGACAGATTGGCTTCTGCCAAATTTTTGAGTATATTTCACTTGACAGCTGGCTACTGGCAGATCAGACTAGCTGATGATGCAAAAGCCAAAACAGCATGTTCAACCCCAGGAGGTCATTATCAATTTGTGGTAATGCCCTTTGGTCTGAAGAATGCACTTGCCACATTCCAAAGGTTGGCGAACCAAGTCCTCTCAGGTCTGGATGACTACTGTGCAGCTTATCTTGATGATATTGCTGTCTTTAGCTTCACTTGGGAAGATCACCTGATCCACCTGAAGAATGTTTTGGAGGCCCTGCAAAAGGCAGGCCTAACTATCAAGGCTACCAAGTGCCAGATAGGGCAGAGCAAGGTTGTATACCTAGGCCACCTGGTAGGTGGAGGTCATGTTCAACCATTGGAGAGCAAGATCCAGACCATAAAGGACTGGACTGCTCCCACCACCCTGACACAGGTCAGAGCTTTCTTGGGCCTGACTGGGTACTGGATATTGACTAGAAGAACGAAGCGGCGAACGCTGGAAGACAACTCGTGTCCCTGAGATTACATCAGGGTAAATCTGTACTTAGATTAAATACGCATCCTTGCAGACGGCAGCCCATTTCAGAGGCCCTAGCAAGCGCAGCGTTATTGAAATTTTAAAGGCACTGTAATTTAAAAATGGAGACCGCACCCTCGCAGGCGGAAGCCTAATTAAGGGGCACCTAGCGAGCGCGGCGATCAGAATGGCATTTTAATAGCACTGCACATATTGTATTTTAATTCACAAGTAACCGAGCACTTGTCTGTATTTGTATTGATTTACCTGTGCTGCCTGGCGTGTTCCCCATCCACTACTGGAAGTCCAGCGAGAGTGGAGGGAACGAGCGCCACAGCCGGAAGTGTCCCCCAAGCACTTCCGGTTTCTCAGAGGTCAGCCCTCTAGTTCTCCGCCTCACCCCCTGCATAAAAGACCGGGAAACAGTCGGTGCCAGTAGATATTGACTAGAAGAACGAAGCGCCGAACGCTGGAAGACAACTCGTGTCCCTGAGATTACATCAGGGTAAATCTGTACTTAGATTAAATACGCATCCTCGCAGACGGCAGCCCATTTCAGAGGCCCTAGCGAGCGCAGCGTTATTGAAATTTTAAAGGCACTGTAATTTAAAAATGGAGACCGCACCCTCGCAGGCGGCAGCCTAATTAAGAGGCACCTAGCGAGCGCGGCGATCAGAATGGCATTTTTAATAGCACTGCACATATTGTATTTTAATTCACAAGTAACCGAGCACTTGTCTGTATTTGTATTGATTTACCTGTGCTGCCTGGCGTGTTCCCCATCCACTACTGGAAGTCCAGCGAGAGTGGAGGGAACGAGCGCCACAGCCGGAAGTATCCCCCAAGCACTTCCGGTTTCACAGAGGTCAGCCCTCTAGTTCACGCCTCACCCCTGCATAAAAGCCAATGCCTCCCGTCCAGCGCAGCGGACGAGCGCAGCGGGCGCGCCGGACTCGCGCCGGAGTCAAGCCAGAGTCCTGCCCGTCTGCGCCCGTCCGCGCCTGGACCGAGCTGGCAGCTGGGCCCCCTGCGCATACCCATCACACTCAAGGTTCACCTAGGATCCAATACTCCTCCGAGAATTTACGATTACTAAACACCACCTTATTCTATCCTCACGTTCCACCCCTCTATAAATACACCGACTCCATAGGAGGTCCATTCAAATGCTCCCTATGCACAGATTCGACAATCAACAGCAAACAGGCAAAAGCTGTGCAAGCAGCACCCATCAATGTACGGTCCCTTCCTAGACACAAAATTGAAATCTTAGAGTTCATCACCTGCCATTCTCTGGACATACTTTTTGTCACTGAAACATGGGGGGACGAAGCCTCGGGCCGGATTTTAAAGCAGCACTCCCAGAAGACTATTGCATCTGTAGGCAGGATCGCAAATCTATCAAAAAGGGAGGTGGAATAGCTATTATTTACCGCAAACACTTCCAGGTAAAAACGACCATGACTCACCTAAACCAATGTGAAGCTTTCTCCTTTACCATCACCCTTGCTAGCAACCAAACCTTAACAGGTACACTGCTCTACAGACCCGCAGGCCCCCGTACAAACTTCCTGGCAAATATCAATCAGCTTTGTGAATTAGCTGCTGGAACCGGAAATTACACATTACTAGGGGACTTCAATTTTCATCTAGAAATCCCAACAGATACTGACACCTCCCGGCTTATCAGCGACCTAGCAGCAGTGGAACTGCAACAACTTGTCTCAGCACCGACTCATACCGCAGGACATACATTGGATGGCATCTTTACCAACAACCCAGATATCACAATAAACAACATCCTTCCCCTTACCTGGACTGATCATTCAGCAATTTTATTCCACATTAAATCCAAACCCCTTCACCTAAAACATATACACCCCATCCCACAACAGATCATTAGAAATTGGAGGAACATAGATCTCAAAGCACTTTCAGACTTACTCAGCAAATCCCTTAACTGTACAGAAACTAACCCAGAAATCGCAGCCAACATGTACACCTCTTTATTAGACAAAGTATTCTTAACCATAGCACCAACTAAAACTTCCAAACGCAATAGAAGTACACCATCAGCTCCTTGGTTCACTGAACAACTCAGGTTACAAAGACAATATTGTCGAAACTTAGAGCGACACTGGCGGAAACAATACAACAGTGAGGACAAAGCAGCTTACAAATCGGCCCTTCACAAGTACAAACAACTTATTTTTAGGGCAAAAAGCAATTATTTTACCACACAAATTGAGCAAGCAAAATGCTCTATGAAAAAACTGTTTCAGGTAGTGGATCATTTATCCACGCCACTGATCCCACCTCTTCAAACTTCCCAGGCTCTCTGCAACTCATTAGCAGATTTTTTCAGGGACAAAGTCATGTCAATCTTCACAGACTTTTCCCCTCAGCACATTCAAACTACCAAGATACCTAATTTACCTAACAAATCGGATCCCCCAAGCTTTTCGGAGTTTCGCAAGGTACACCCCGATCAGATTCTGCAGCTGATTTCATCCATTAAATCAGGTTCACCCCAAGATCCATGTCCCCCCTCCATTCTCAATACAATTCCAGAGAGCATTACCCCTACAATAGCTAATATATGCAACACAATGTTTTCAAGCGGCATATATCCATCTATATGGAAAAACACAAGTATCAAACCCTTGCTAAAGAAACCAACATTAGACCCTTCGATATCTGCCAGTTACAGACCCATTGCATCCCTCCCATTCCCAGCAAAAAATTTTGAGTCTCTCATGAACACCCAACTGTCAGAATACATCCTCACACATACTCTGTTGGATGACTCTCGAATTGGTTTTAGACAGGGGCGCGGCACTGAGACCGCCCTTATAAAAGCAGCAGATGAGATCAGAAGAACTATGGATGATGGAGGATCAGCAATCCTGATACTCCTGGATCTATCTGCTGCTTTCGACACGGTTGACCACACCACCTTGATCAACCGTGTCGAAACAATTGGCATTAAGCACAGGGCTATGGACCTCCTTACATCCTTCCTCGCCAATCGTAACCAGGCAGTAAAACTAGGCCCTTTCACTTTGCCTATATTCTCTCTTCCATGCGGAGTACCACAGGGATCCTCGCTAAGTCCGACCCTATTTAATATCTATGTGTCGGATTTGGCGAGGGTAATCAAGGCCTACAATATTAATCTCACTACTTACGCCGATGATACCCAGTTGGTCTTATCCATCCACAAAGACGGTACTAAAATAGCAGCCAACTTTAAAGCAGGAATGAGAGCAATTAGCATCTGGATGGCGGCCAATTGCCTAAAATTGAATTCATCAAAAACTGAGGTGATGCTGTTTGGCAGGGTACAACCACTATGGTCGCCTCAATGGTGGCCAGAAGAAATGGGCGCACCACCGCAACCAGTTAACAAAGTGAGAAACTTAGGGGTCATCTTTGATGACAAACTACTTTTTGAACACCATGCCAGCTCGGTAGTCTCCTCATCATTCCACACTTTGAGGAAAATCAAAAAACTACTTCCCTTCCTACCGACATCAGCAGGAAAGACTCTTATATCTGCCCTTGTGTTCTCTCGTACAGATTACTGTAACGCGCTTCTCCTTAATGCCCAGGAGAAAGTAATCAACAAGCTCCAAATGGTGCAGAACGCTGCAGCCAGAGTTCTACTGGGAATTCCCAAACACACTCACATCACCCAACATCTTCGCCAACTACACTGGCTTCCCATTAGGAGCAGAACCAAATTTAAGTCACTCTGCATTGCCTATAAGGCAATCCATAAAACTGGCCCCCAATTTCTTAAACAAGCATTTAGACCATATGCTTCCTCCAGAGCACTACGCTCCGACTCAGCCCACCTCCTCAATGTCTCTCGAACAAGGAGAGTCAATTGGGGTGACAGATGTTTTACTACTGCCACTGCAAAACTATGGAACTCTCTCCCCCTCCACATTAAAACCAGTCCATCCCTCATGCTATTTAGGAAACAAGTTAAAACATGGTTGTTCACACAGTAATTACCCTTTGTTCAGCTAGTCAAATTCAATAGCGCCGAGACACCCCAGGGTAATTGTTGCGCTCTAAAAATTGCAAAAACATAAACATAAACATACTACAGGAATTTTGTCAAAAGTTATGGGTCCATTGTGACACCTCTCAATGACATAACTTCAAAGAAAATGCCAAAGAAAGTTCAGTGGAGAGTAACCTGTCAAAAGGCATTTGATGACCTGAAGCAGGCCATGTGCACTGCACCTATTCTGCAAAGTCCAGACTACTCCAAGGAATTCATTGTTCAAACTGATGCTTCTGAATTGGGTGTGGGTGCTGTTCTTTCACAACTGAATAAAGATGGGCAAGACCAGCCATTAGCTTTCATTAGCAGAAGGCTGACCTCTCGAGAGAAACGTTGGTCAGCTATTGAGAGGGAGGCCTTTGCTGTGGTTTGGGCCCTGAAGAAGCTGAGGCCATACTTGTTTGGTACTCACTTCAGGATTCAGACAGACCATACTCCCCTCTTGTGGCTAAATCAGATGAAGGGTGAAAATCCCAAACTGCTTAGGTGGTCCATTTTCCTACAGGGGATGGACTTTACAGTGGAACATAGACCAGGGACTGACTATGCCAATGCAGATGGACTCTCCAGATATTTCCACTTAGAACATGAAGACTCAACTGGTCAAGGTTAGTTTAATGTCCCTATGTTGGGGGTGGGGGGGTTGTGTAGGAGAGTAGGGTTGCTTCCTATGGTCACCCCCACATTTTGCTGTGATTTTCTGGTTTTTCGACTTTAGTGTGGCTGTGGGCCTGCTAATCAGACCCATAGCCCAGCTGTTCGCTCTCTAAATTGATACCATGTACTTTAGGTACATACTTGATTGGGTATTGGGTCACCTTTGTGAGCCCCTGTATAGTGTACCATAGGTACCCAGGGCATAGGTGCATCTAAGGCCTACCAGGGGCTGCAGCAAGTATGATGCCACCCCTGGCTGGCCACCCAAACGGACACCACAGGCTGATCACTCAGCTTGGGTAAGGTGGTGTAATCACCCCTTACTAATGTATATTGTATACATATATATATATATATATATATATATATATGTTATGTTATATGTTATAAGCTGTTTTGTAACGCGCTCAATTACTACCGGAGTATCCTGGCGCGGTATACCGCTGGGGAACCCGTCCTGGCTTTCCCCGTGGGATGGTCCCTACTGGGAGTCCCCAAGGTGAAGCCAGGCATCCCCGGCGTTGATGGGGCCATTGTGGAGAATAGGCAAGCTCATGCCCAGAGTTGCCGAGTGGGACCCCTGGTTAGAGCAGGCACCGAGGCGAGAATTATCGAGTCCGCTAACCCTGGTCCACGACCCTGCCGCGTCGGGAATTGAACCCTGGTCCCAGGCCGACTCCTGCTTCTGGGTCTGCCGCCTCTAACCAGTGAGCCACACCACTACACACATATGCACCTATAAGTCACTCCTATGGAAGGCCTCAACAATCCTGGAGGCAGAGTGCTTGGTTTTATGTGAGAGGGTGCCCTAGCATGAGCTGGGCCCCACAGCAGCTTTCGGAACCATCTCCTTATAGCTGTTCTATGATATTAGCCATACCATATGCTATTAAGTGCATTATAATCATCGCGGTTAATGCTAACTTTGGTTTGGCTTTATCAAACCATGTCGTGTACGGTGTCAAACACTTTGGAATACTAGCCCCCCCGCCCCCGGGCAATCCTGGCGGCGGGGGTAGCATTCCACCCTTGTAGAGGGAAAAGACATGTATATTACTGCTTTACCCGGTTAAAGTTAAACAGAGCCCAGCATCACAAAATGGATGCTGCTGCCACAGACACAAGTCTGACCTCCTGCTGCTGGATGAAACTCTGGCAGGGGAGGCCTGGACAATAGGTTTCCTGTCAGGGGTTGCCAGCACCTCCCCAGACAGGCAGATGTGTATTGTGACAGGGAGGGCTGCATCAGCAGATGCTTTTTGAGACACTGCCTGGGGCACACAAGGTGCTCCATGCATAGCCCGGTTCAAACCAGTTGCTGGGGCACTCCAGCCCCGCTCTGGCGCGAAACTGGACAAAGGGAAAGGGGTGTAACCACCCCCTTCTCAGGTCCACCCATAGGAGGGACCTAGCAGGTAATCCAGCCCCTTTTCTTAGTATAAGTATAGGAGGTGTGTGTCCCGGACTTTAGATTATCCTGGAACGAAACTTTGATACAGAACTCTTGAACCTTCGACGTTCTATTCCGACTAGAAGATTGAAGACATCTCCCTTGTGGTCAAGGAGTGACCACCCTGTGCAAACAAGCACCACCAGTAACTTGCCGGTCTGCTTTGTCGACGCTCCCGCCGGAACCCGAAGACTCAGCGACACAGGAACTGGACTTCCAGACTTCTCTGACTCCGACCCACATCCACAGCAAAGCTGAGACCTGTGACGGACACGAGAGACGTGGGACCGGACACCCTGGACATCCTGCATTTTGCTAACTGCATTGACTCCTGAGGTAACTCGAAGTTATGCATTGGGGTACGAGAAGCCCCAGACCCGAGCACCATTTGCACCGAAGCTCAGCCCTCCACACTCCACGAGTGCCGCGTGGGGCCCGCTCTTGCATTTCAGCTCAACGCGTCTTCCCGGTTGCTAGCCCGTTGGCTAGTACGCCTCCTGAAAACAAACCTTTGGAACCAAACTGCGTTCCTGGTTGCTGCAGGCTTTCTCCAGCTTCCCTGCAAAGGAGACGCCCCTCAGACCTTGCTGGTCTGACCCAAAGCCCATCTTCACTTCCTGCGCGGATTGCGTTTCTCAAGACTTGTTGGGTCCAGTCCGGATACCGACACCGCAGTCAACTAGATCCTTCGTGGGACAGGTCGAATCCAGCTCCTGGTCCTCAGACACCTCCTGGTCCTTGTGGCTGCAGAGACAAGCTTCACCTCTTCACCTGAGATCATCACGACATCGCCTGGTTCCTTCCTGGTCACTGGCTAGTGACCCAGACTCAGTCCCCTCTGCTTTCAGGTTCTTCACATCTTTGATCCACCCTTGGATCCGCCCTTGGATCCACCCGGACACTCTTCCTCTGCCGCCTGCAGCACTTCTTTGCAGATCTCCATTGAAAGCATCGACGAAACCAGACACCAAAAGGCACCTATGCACCCGGCTTCCCTGGGTGAGGTAACACGAGGACTCCGGTGCTCCCATGGGTCTTGACTTTCAAAGTGTCCTAGTCTAAAGGGGTTTTGTCGTAGTCCATCCGGAAGTGCCCTTAAAAAGTAACTTTGTATCTTTTTCGTTCTCCATTATAAGTCAATAGTAACTCGCGACTGTGCTTAGACACTGCACGCATCTCCCGTGGGTTTCCTACTTCCTAACCTTTGGTTTTTTAGTGTAGCCCCAGCGATTTCCTAGGCCCTAGGCCTACTCACTGTTTCTGTTGTGGTTCCTATACCACTTACTTAGTATATGGTTTGTGAGGCCCCTAGGGCATAACTGTATTTTTGCAACTTATCGTATGCTAATTGAGTAACTTGTGATGTACTTCGATCTCTGACCTCATAGAGAGTGCAGAGGGGTTGTGTTAGAAATAAATACATATATTTTGATATATACCTTGTGTGGTGTCCGTTCATTTGGTACTCAAGGGATTATAATTGGTAAAACAGCTTGCTTCACATGCTCTCTGAAGTCTTAGCCTATGACTGCTGGTCCATGCTACCACTAGGATAGCTTGTCTATATTGTTGACTTTACAACCACCATCAATAAGAGTTGTTTAGACTCGTGCAAGGTGCCCACTAGAATAGTGGACATCATATGCCAGGCTAACTTCTCACACAGAACAGAAAATCACTGTTCCAGCACAGTGGTAATAGCTTTGGCTCTGGTGGAATAAGCCTGAAGGCTTTCCAGGGGCTACTTCTTGGCCAGTGTGCAGCAGATCTTAATGCAGATCATGATCTAGTGGGTGATGGTCGTTTTCTGTACACTCTTGCCTTTGTTTGCTCCAGTGAACCCCACAAAGAGCTCATAATCCACCTGGTGTTCTCTGTTATGATTGCTATAAAAGCTCAGTACTTTTGTATCCAAACAATAGTAGTCCCCCTTGTTAGAGTGATTAGGCGGAGCATAAAATGCTGGTAAGGTAATGGTTTCACCGTCGTGCACTTACATCAGAACATATGTATTTTTGTAAGGAAGTATGCTTGTGCATGCAGAACTATTTTGTCTGTAAAGAAGGTGGTGTATGGGGGGTTGACTCAGAGAGACTAAAGCTCATTTACCCATTGTGCCAATGTTATGGTGATGAGGAACACTGTCTTGAGGTTGAGAAGTCGCAGAGGATAGCTGTGAAGTGGCCCAAAGTGAGCGCCTTGGTGGCCGGTATACTGCTTTTGATTTGCTTGCTCAAAAATGGCTGCACAATCTGTGTCACACGACAACCTGCCCCGGCTGCTCCAGCTTTGTAACAGGATGCTTGATTACTATGGAACGCTGCCTCTTGCTACATTGAGTGCAGCATATGGATTTTCGTTCCGGTTCTCCTACTTTACATGCGTGCAGCCTGTCTTCCATTGCCTGGATTGTGGTTTTGAATGGGCTCTGGATTTTTGTCTCTGCAATACGGTGTCTCCTAACCCCGGATTATGATCTACTAATGAGTCCCTTAGTTGCTCATGAGTTAGACTGTTCTGGTATCGGAATAATGACCTGCGCAGCGGCACATGGAGTCCTAGGCAAATAAAACATATGGACTGCCGCCCATGACTTTCTGGCACGCAGTTATCTCGAAGAACACCCAAGTTGTCCTCTGATGGTGCTAGAGGCTCTGGCTGTCGAAAGAACATGTTTGTTCCTTCCCATTGTAGGATTGGATGGCTGAAATGTTTTCAGATAAGAACAATGACTGTAGCGCCGTACCCCATCTCGTCCTGCGCTATTTGGATCACTGCCATTTTGTGTGTTTACTTGTTGTTGTTGTTTAGCCTCGCCTATCAGCCCCGCACCCGCCTCCCGGCTGCTCCTCCTTCGCCCCTCCCCCCTCCACTATCCATATATGACAGATGCTTTTACGCGCAGCGGTCACGCGCAGCGGTCGCGCCCCATTCGCGCAGAAGGTGCGCCAAAGGTAAGCCCGTCTACGCCCGTCCGCGCCAAGCCCGCGCCCAGCGCCAGACCCCCTGGCCCCCGTACCACCCACCCCACCCGCATTACATACGACGCCTCCACCCTCTTAGCCCTAAATCCCGGCCGTCTCCCCAACTGCGCCCAAGCCGCTCCTGGACACACCCATGGACCCTTCACATGCAACTCCTGCAAGTATGACTCCACATCCACGAACACCAAACAGAGATCTGACACCAATCACCTAAAATGTATCCTACT
The DNA here is from genome assembly GCF_964261635.1 of Lissotriton helveticus. Classification (NCBI taxonomy): domain Eukaryota; kingdom Metazoa; phylum Chordata; class Amphibia; order Caudata; family Salamandridae; genus Lissotriton; species Lissotriton helveticus. Next base: position 635,998,585 of record NC_136057.1, on the reverse strand, counting down.
CAACACCCGCTCGGTCCACAGACACGCCATTGACCTTTGGAATCTACTAGACACCATCTCTCCGGACGTCGCCTTCCTAACAGAAACATGGATGAACGCCTCCTCAGCCCCAGACATCACCATTGCCATCCCGGAAGGCTACAAGATCATCCGTAAGGACCGCACCAAGCAACCAGGAGGAGGCATCGCCATCGTCCATAAGAATTCCATCCGCATCTCAACTAGCTCAGACGTCAACCTCGCTAGCGCCGAACACCTTCACTTCCAGATCCACACCGACCCCAAGACCACACTTAGAGGCACCCTCCTCTACAGGCCACCTGGACCCCGTGTACAATTCAGTGAAGACATCACTGACTTTATCACCCCACACGCCCTCCCCACCGAGGACTACATTCTACTGGGAGACCTCAATTTTCACCTGGAAAAGAGCAACGACAGCAACGCCACCACCCTTCTGGACAATCTCGCCAACCTTGGACTCAAACAACTTGTTAACACCCCCACTCACTACGCAGGTCACACACTCGACCCCATCTTCACCTCCAGCAAACATATCTCCTTCAGTCACACCACAGTTCTCCATTGGACGGACCACAGCTGCGTTCACTTTGTCTACAAAAAGACCACAACCCACAACCATCCTCAACCTACTCTGCGAAGAAACTGGAACAAAATCACCATCGACCAGATCTCCTCATTGCTTCTTCATAACCCCCCTGCCCACTCTTCGAACCCCAACCAAGCAGCCATTAACCTCACTCAATGGCTAACCAACAGCGCCGACAACCTAGCACCTTTGAAAAAACGTCAAATCAAACTAGGCAGCAAAAACGCTCCCTGGTTCAACGATGATCTTAAGAAATCCAAGAAACTCTGTCGCTCCCTTGAGAAGGCCTGGAAAAAAGACCCAAACACCAGCACCAAGGACGCCTTCAAAAACGCCACCTGCACACACCACCAACTGATCCGGACTGCCAAGAAAGCTGCACTTAAAGACCGACTAGACAACAACGCCCACAACAGCAAGGAATTATTCAACATAGTCAAAGAATTTACCAACCCCTCAGCCAACTCCAACGACATCACTCCCTCTCAAACCCTTTGCGATTCCCTAGCCTCGTTCTTCCACACCAAAATCGCAGACATCCACAACAGCTTCGACAACCAACCCGGAGACCAACCCTCCCAACCTTCTGCCGTACCCTCACCCCCCTTGAACATCCTTAATGACTGGAACCCTATCTCCACTGAGGACACTATCCGCCTGATGAATTCCATTCACTCAGGATCCCCCACAGACCCATGCCCTCACCATATCTTCAACAAAGCAGACGCCATCATAGCACCACACCTCCGAGACGTCATCAACTGCTCCCTCAACTCCGCCACCTTCCCGGAAAGCTGGAAACACGCCGAACTCAGCGCCCTTCTGAAAAAACCCAAAGCTGACCCCACCGAACTCAAAAACTACCGCCCCATCTCGCTATTACCATTCCCGGCCAAAGTCATCGAGAAAGCTGTCAACAACCAGCTCGCCGCCTTCCTCGAAACCAACAAATCCCTCGACTCCTCACAGTCCGGCTTCCGAGCAAAACACAGCACTGAGACCGCACTCATCGCAGCAACAGACGACATTCGAACTCTACTGGACAATGGAGACACAGTCGCCCTCATCCTCCTTGACCTCTCCGCAGCCTTCGACACAGTCTGTCATAGCACCCTCCTACAACGCCTCAGAAACATCGGAATCCAAGGAAAAGCACTGCAATGGATCACCTCGTTCCTCACCGGAAGAACCCAGAGAGTCCGCCTTCCACCATTCAAGTCAGAGGCCACTGAAGTCCTCTGCGGCGCGCCACAAGGATCTTCACTCAGCCCCACCCTCTTCAACGTATACATGAGCCCCCTCGCGACCATCGCACGCCAACACAACCTCAACATCATCTCCTACGCTGATGACACTCAACTGATCCTCTCACTCACCAAAGACCCGAACACCGCCAAAACCAACTTACATGAAGGAATGAAAGAAGTAGCCGAGAGGATGAAGCACAGCCGTCTGAAACTGAACTCAGACAAAACAGAAGTCCTTATCTTAGGTACCTCCCCCTCCGCCTGGGATGACTCTTGGTGGCCAGAGGCCCTTGGAAAAGCACCCATCCCGACGGACCACGCACGGAACCTGGGCGTCATCCTGGACTCCTCACTCTCGATGAACAGACAAGTCGACGCCGTTTCATCATCTTGCTTCAACATTCTTCGCATGCTCAAAAAAACATTTCGCTGGATCCCCACCGAAACTAGAAAAACGGTCACCCACGCACTGGTCACGAGCCGCCTGGACTACGGTAACACCCTATACGCCGGTACCACCGCAAAACTTCAGAAAAAACTCCAAGGCATCCACAACACATCAGCCAGACTCATACTAGACATCCCGCGTAAAGACCACATTTCTAGTCACCTGAAAAACCTCCACTGGCTCCCCGTCAATAAGAGGATAACATTCCGCCTCCTAACCCACGCACACAAAGCACTTTACGAACTTGGACCGGAATGCCTCAAAACACGACTTTCCTTCTACACCCCCTCCCGCCAGCTACGCTCCTCCAACCAAGCCCTTGCTGCTGTACCACGCATCAACAAAACCACCATGGCAGGAAGATCCTTCTCCTACCTGGCAGCTAAAACCTGGAACTCACTTCCCATTCACCTTCACCTCACTCAGAACCACCTACCATTCAGAAAGCAACTTAAAACTTCGATATTCGACAAGTAATTCCCCACTCTTCCTCAAGCGCCTTGAGACCCTCTGGGTATGTAGCGCGCTATATAAATTATTTGACTTGACTTGACTCGTGGAAGCACTTGCAACGTACTGTGCCTATACGCTGTTGGATTGAAGTGGCAGGGTTTCGGCTTCAAACGCGTACTGGGCTTGTGAATTTTCATTAATTTCTTTTACTCTCTTCTCTTTCCGTGCTTTGGACACTATACAGCCCGTTTGGTTTTGAGTAAAAGATTTTTTTTTGTTACCAATTTGGAATTTTACTCCCAATTGTCCAGTTTGGCAAATTTTGACCTTGGTTCTGTCTCACTCGAACGTGAACTCTGCGTTCCAAATTGCCCCCGTTTCTGTGCGTGTTCTGATCAAGGGAGGATGTAGTCAAGGCAGGGCCCTGCTTGCGTTCATTGCTATGTTAGTATAGGCTTATTAGATGTTTAAACGCCATTTTACCTTTTTGCTGCTTTTGCACGCTACACTATATGTAACTGTTGTTGTAAGTTAGGCTGCGTGATTTCTTCACATGAGAATAGCTTGTTTTCAACAACCATAGACTTATATATCGACCTTAGTCTGCACGGTAAGAGCTGAAGCCTCCAAGGTTATCATAACAATATTAGCTGTTATTCGGGCTGATCGGCCCACGCTTCAACACAACATGCACGCAGCTGCAGCTAACTGAAATTCTGGCGCCTTTAATATTGCACTGCATGCATGATTTTGGCACTTGGAGAAAATCAGTTTCCTGATGTGATTCGCCTCTGCTGATCTTGGAGGTATGGAGTTCCCCATTCAAGCCTAAGAAACCTTCTAATATTATATTAAACAGAGTTCCTAGTTAGGGAGGTGGTATATAAGGCAATATAGGACCTGTTTCCACTATCATTATAATATGATTTCTCCCTTTGTTTTTTTTTGGCATTGTAACAATGCTGATCGTATTATTTCTAATCATATGCAAAAACACTGCATTTTAGAGCATGTCGTTAAAATAAACATTTTAAACTTTATCGTGTCTCTTTTTACCCATGTTGTGGACTGGTATGAGAATAACAAACAAAAGAGTGTTCTTGATTCCCACCATTCCTGAGTGTATCCTAAGTTGCATGTTCTGGGTTGTCTAATCATTGGTTCCTTTGCTATAGGACGAAGCGCTACTGATGCTAGTCGGTTAGGGGTTCTAGATACTAAGGTGAGTTTTTTGGTCCACCACAATTCACTGAGGTCCTGGTCTCTGTGCACAGTTCTGTGTATGAGCAGAATCCCAGAAACAGGCCTGAATATCCCGGTCTATCCTTTCTGGAAGGAGACTATATATTTTGCAAACCTTTCAAGAACTTCGGCCTTCAGCAGCCAGTCGTCGAGATAGGGGAAGACCAGCACATCTGATCTTTGCAAATGAGCTGCAACCACAGCCATCACCTTGGTGAACACCCAAGGGAAGTTGTTGAGGCCAGGGGGAAGCACAGCAAACTGAAAGTGCTCATGGCCCAACGTGAACAGCAGGTAACACCCGTGGGCAGGCAAGATGGAAATGTGGAAATATGTGTCCTACAAGTCTAATACTACGATCTAGATTCCTGGGTACAGTGCAGAAGACTTTAGCGAGTGTGAGAATTTTGAACTTCTCCTTCTAGAGGATAAAATTGAGAGGGTACAAGTCTAGGAAAGGACGAAGGCCTCCATCATTCTTAGGCACTAGAAAGCAGTGGGAATAGCAACCACAACCTACTTCTGGCACCCTTTTATTGGTCCCCTTAACAAAGACTGCTGTCACTTCCTGATGGGATGGGTATGCCCAGACGTGAGTCCCTTGCTCACTGTGCCACTGGATTCAAGATAGCCTGGCTGATGAAGGGTAATACCCAGAAACCATGATGCTTGTTTCATGTCCAGGGAGGACCTGGCTTGGCAGTTCAGTCTGGACTGTTCCCATGAGGCACAGGGTCAAGATTGATTTGCATATGTCTGGGTCTAAACTAGGGTGGCATGGTGAGCAAAAGAACGATGGATTTAACCCAGATCTCTTATCTAGAGGTGAATGTATGATTTATTCAGCATTCCGTCCATCATTTGTTTGTGTAGCACTTTCTGATGGGAGCAGAGAAACAGCAGTGACATGGGTGGAGGGGTAGTATTTAAGAGGAGGGAGTAGCCCCTCCGGACAATCCCCAGAGCCAATTGATCCAATGTTGTAGACCGCCAGTGGTGCAGGTAATGGCGGATCCTGCAGACCACTGGATGATCGCAAAGGGGCAGACTATAAGGGCTTGAAGGCTGCGGTTGCTGGGAGGTGGTGGACCTCTGGCTATCTGACCCAAGAGGTCTGTGTGTACCTCATTTTCGGCCATGCAGAGACTGGGAAGCTTGCGCACAACAGTGACTGGGCGGGTAGAGCAGGAAGCCCTTTCTGTGGCTATGAAAGGAGAGAAAGGAGGACTAAGGTGTGGCAAGTGGCCATTGAAAGGCGCAAGGACCTGGCTGTAGCCCAGCTGTACATAAAGCCCTCTAGTACTAAATCCACCTCGTCTCTGAAGAGATGTGAGCCATCAAAGGGCATGTTAATAAGCGATTTTTGGACATCCCAAGAAAAGCCAGTTGTCCGCAGTCAGGCATGGCACCGTAAGGCCACAGTCGATGAAACCGCTCTGCCCAACGAGTCAGTGGGATCCAGTCCACAATGGATGGTAAAATTTGCTCCATCCCTCCAGTCGAGCCTCCTCCGGAAAAGTGGGCAGCACCTGCGCAATGGTATCCCACAGAGCCGCAGTGTCAAGCTGGTGGATTTTTTTCCCTAAGGTGATCAGCCTCTTGGATTTCCTATCCAGGGGTGCACTAGAGAAAGCAACATGAGATGAAGAGGCATGGACCGCCAAGCTCCCTGGGGTAGGTAGGGTGTTTGTTGTATTTGGAATTTGGGGTCCCCTGGGGCGGTGCTGTGACGACAGGCAATCATCCTGTTCACAAGAACCCCTGGGCAGGGCTTGGACCAGGTCCCAAACAGGACGTCGGTAAGGGCTTCATTAAAGGGAAGAAGCAGTTCTGAGAGGGGACACTCCCGGCAGAAGCATCTCCGTCAAGACGTTAGTGTTTGCTGTCACAGATGACAGATAAAGGTCCAAGACATCAGCCACCCTCCTCATCACCACTGTGAGGACACTCCCTCCTACGTAGCTATGGTAGGGGGAGAAAGCATGCCATTATCTGGAGAAGTGCTCAGTCTGCTAGCTTCTGCCAACTCCTCACACCAGTCAACATTTGGATCAACGGACTGGTATTCTTAAGGATCTAGTAACCCCTCCCAATCCTCCCTGGGTCCTAGCCCATAAGAATAGGGCTCAGGTTCTGGCCTGGAAGGCATGGCTCCAGTCGATGCCAGAGTCAGTGTCAGGCAACGCCCATCCAGCTCGGGGATCAGAATGGGGACATTGCCTGAAGCACTGGGACCGAAATAAGGAAGGATGAGATGGCACAACCGGCACCAGTCCAGATCCATCCATGGATCCAAGGAGCCCAACTGGCGCTGGGCCCAGAGCCGATGCCATAGATCTAGTAGGAGCTGCTCCCGAACCCACGGGTCTAAAGGCGCCCGGCGGGAGAATGGGCTGCTCAAATATGAGGCGCATGGACTAAATAAAACTCATGAAATTGAGCGAGGGTTGCACCAGCTTCCGGAAACATGAGGAAGCGCGGAGCCAACCCAGGCGCTGACTCAACTGTGGCACCAGGCCTTGAATGTCAACGCTCACTCGTCTTGTAGGCTGATGAACAAGGTGAAGTCGAAGACTTCTTTGACCTATTGCTCTTCTTCGTACAATGGGACTTACCCAAGTGGCCCAACAACTTTGAGTGGGATGAAGATTTGGTACTCCGGGACCGCTCCAGGGACCTTCCTCTCGGCCTGGATCAAGATCGTCGCGGCATCGCACATCAGGCCTCCAGGAGTTTGAAGGATTGCTTCCTCAAGGTCTCCAGGTTCATTTGCTTGCTACAGTCCTTACAAGGTTTAAAACTTGATGTATTAGAAGGCAACATTTCCCTTGCACACTGTAAATTTGGTGATAAAAGAGGTAGCTTCTGATCAGCGTCTGGTGGCGTGGAAAGAAAGGAACTGAACATAAACAATGACATATATATATATATTCACTGAAAAAACCATAGGTTATAGACCATATATAGTTAGGAATTAGCATTTACAAAACCTTGAAAATTCACTGAAAAAACCATAGGTTATACACCATATATAGTTAGGAATTAGCATTTAAAAAACCTTATTTTACTCACACAAAACCATTGAAATTCCATATATAGTTAGTTGTACTAACTATATATCGCGCACCCGCAATCCACTGCTGATCATGTCACATATTACATCATTCATGACATGGTCAGTGACATCACTGATGACATCTCAAATGACATCACTGATGACATCACTGATGACATCATCCAGTGATTATGTGTTTCTGTAAAGTTTAAATATGTTTTACTTATTGAAGAATGAGTGGATGTATAAGTGTCTGAATGAAGGTTTTAGTAGGTGCGTGATTGACTGTATGAGTGAGTGATTAAATGCGTCTTACTGAATGCACGGGTTAGTGACTAAACTGTCTGAAAGTGTGCATCAGTATGTCTGTTGTTGTGCAAGCTGCTGCATGTGTTGATCAGTAGCTATATGATTAACTATATGGGTCATTAATTGGTTGCCCAAGTAATTGTATGGGAGACTGAGAGTGTTTATGGGTGGCTGGGAGGTGTATGACTCTCTGCATAGATGTGTGAGCAGTTGATTCACTAGGTGTATGGGTTCAAAAGTGCATGTGGAAACATCTGTATGGGCGGTTGACTGTGTGCATGAGTGCATTGGTGAGTGAATGGATATCTCAGTGCTACATGTCAAAGTAAGTACATATGTAAAACACAGTACATGTGAGAGTTGACATATATAAATAACTGTGCATAAGAGCCAGTGAATGTGTGAGTGGCTGTATGGATCATTGTGAACTTGTATCCAGGATTGTATAAGTGAGTAAATATGTGTTAGTATATGTTTCAATAAGTAAGGTGTGTATAACTGTATAGTTGAGGAAATGGAGGTGTGATTGATTCTTTGCATGACTGACTAGGTGTGTGAGTAACTCCATGGATGAGTGACAGTCTGTGAGTGTCTGTTTTCACTGAGTGTATATAAGGTTATATTAGAGTCTGAAGAGGTTCATCGTATTATCACATGAATGATGTCATCAGTGATGTGATCAGTAATGTCAAATGAGATGTCATCAGTGATGTCATCAGTGATGTCTTTTGAGATGTCATCAGTGATGTTATTTGAGATGTCATCAGTGATGTCATCAGTGATGTCATCAGTGATGTCATTTGAGATGTCATCAGTGATGTCATCAGTGATGTCATTTGAGATGTCATCAGTGATGTCATCAGTGATGTCACTGACCATGTCATGAATGATGTAATATGTGACATGATCAGCAGTGGATTGCGGGTGCGCGATATATAGTTAGTACAACTAACTATATATGGAATTTCAATGGTTTTGTGTGAGTAAAATAAGGTTTTTTAAATGCTAATTCCTAACTATATATGGTGTATAACCTATGGTTTTTTCAGTGAATTTTCAAGGTTTTGTAAATGCTCATTCCTAACTATATATGGTCTATAACCTATGGTTTTTTCAGTGAATTTCATTGGTTTTTTAAAAGCTAATATCTATAGCTGTAAAATGTATTCTTCTTTAAATCCAAAAATATATTTTATATGTTTATTAATAATTTTTTTTAAATATTTTTTTTGTTTCGCTCCCGGTCCGCGAACCGGGAAGCTTCCCGTTAGCTCAATTTAAAGCCGTGACCCGGTCCGCGAACAGGTAAGAAATCAACATAGTGACGGTATCGCGTTGCCGCGTAATGCGTCTTATGACGTACTGCGTTAGCGCACCCGGAAGTGCCCCGGGGCGCGGACCGAGGCGCGAAACGCAGCTCCCCGGAAGCGATCCGCGGCGCGTCGCGAAAACGCGACGTATCGCGGTGCCGCGTAATGCGTCTTGTGACGTACCGCGTTAGCGCACCCGGAAGTGCCCCGGGGCGCGGACCGAGGCGCGAAGCGCAGCGACCCGGAAGCTATCCGGGGCGCGGACCGGAGCGCGTAACGTAAGCATAACAGGTCATGTGACTTGTTAATAACACTTTTCATTGGTTCATTTCACTTTTGGTTTCATAATGATGTAAGGCTAGGTCAGGTGACCTAAAAATAACACTTTTCATTGGTTGAGAAGTATTGTTTTTCCCAAATGATGAAAACCCCTCCTTCTTTCCTCACTCTGACTTTCATCATTGTGAGAGGAAGACCTTTACTACTATATGAGAAATGGCTTCATTGGTAGCTTCAGCTGGTGCACCCCCACCACCACCTCCACCTCCTCATGGGAAGAGAGGACCACCTCCCCAGGTCATTACCAACACTGAGGAGGAAGATGAAGAAATGGATGAGGAGGGAGAAGAACCACAGTTCTTAGAAGAGGTGCCCCGGGTTTCCAGAAAGAAAGCCAGTTTCATCTGGCAGTTTTATTCGATCCCTCGTGGCCAAAAAAAAGTCAATGCGAGGTATGTCACCTGCCGCATATGCAAAGAACAATTATCAAGAGGGACGGACAAGAAATATAGTTATGGAAATCACACAATGCACAGGCACATGACAAGGAAGCATCCACTAAATTACAGCCGGGCGGAAATAAGGGATATGCAGGACAATCCAAGACCAACTCCTGTGGCCAGACCAAGATTACCAATTTCATTAACACCAGAAGAGGCACGGGAAACTGTGCCAAATATACAAGAAAATTTTGGCCACATGATACACTCTTGTATGCACTGTCGTGCGTTGTTAGCGTGTGGCAACATGAGCATCAATGCACTCAACCTGGCGTATGAACACCATGATTGCCCTAACCGCCCCCAGTAATTTTTTTTTTGCTCCTGTTGAGCCCTTTTCAACGCCTGTTTTTTGTTGTTTCCCCCCCCCCCAAAAAAAACAAAAAAAATATAAAATCGTTCAAAAAATACAAAAAAAACAAAAAATGTTCAAAAAATTAAAAAAAAATATAAAACAACAAAAATATTAAAAAAAAAGTTCTTTTCAGAACTACCTTCCCTTTCAAAAACAATTGCTAGAATGTTTAGCACTCTGGCAAGCTCTATTTCTTTTGGTTCGCTCCCGGGTTAGCTTCCCGGTACGCGGACCGGGAGCTAACCCCAAACATTTTTTTTTTTAAAAAAGAGTAAGTATAAGGAAAGTAAACAGAGAGTGATGTTAAAAGAAAGACAGCTATAGGGAGTAAAGAAGAGATACTGTTTAATAGATATATTTACCGAAGAAAAGACGGAAGAGGGTATAATTGTGAAAAACAAAATAGATAACGAAGTGAAAGAAAAAAAAGAGAGTATAACATTAACAAAGAAGAGTTTCTTGGAGAATGTGAGTGAATGTTCAAAATAAGATTAAAACATGAGGAATAACAGAGAGAAAAAATAGAAAACAGAAAACAAAAAATAACAGAAAAAGATTAATTGAAACAGCAAAGAAATGTAAGTAACATAGAGCCATATCATCAACATAGGCAATAAAAGTTTTGCAGCTTTTATTGGCAGAAATGTGTCGCTAAAGCTGCTTTTGCGGCAGAAAACTGCCGCTAAAACCACTTTTGCACCAGTTTTCTGCCAATAAAAAGAGCAATAATTTTATTGGCTGTATTCATAATATGCCCCTTAGTGTGCTTCAACTACACAGAGAAAGCATTATGAACAAGTAGTGATAGAGTGATCAGTCAAAGACACTAAGAGTAATAGAGACGGAGTGAGTGAACAAGAGTGAGGAACTATGAGAAGAGAGGGACTGAGAAAAAGAGTGGAAGGAGTTGAGTAAGTAGGTAATAGAGAAAGGAATGAGGGAAGTAGCAAAGGCAGGAAACTGAGGGTTAAAGAAATGAAGCAGTGGAACTAATAGTAGGTGAATGTGATAGAAATGTAACGAAAAGAGTACAAAGCATTTACCTTATAATTGTCGTTAAATTACTCACTTTTTGTTTTTATACTTTCAATCTGTGAAAGAGAGAACAAACATTTCAAAAATATTAAAACATGTATTTAAAAATTACAAAAGACAAGGGAAAAGATTGAAGGACAAACAGTTTTTCAACAACTTTGACACTTACAGAAGCTTCTGCTTCTCCAGGCCCCCTACACAGTCCTAAAGATATACATTTTAAACTAAAAGTATCTTGATGCAGATGAAGTGAGGCCTATCTTAAAACATGGTGCATCTTTTGCATTGCTGTTGTCTCAGAAAAGTGTCGCAAGACACTAAAATTTTAAATAATTGCTTCAGGATGCCAATAAGATGTGTCCTATCCAGAGGTTTGTTTGAGGTGAGGCCTACTCAGGGTTGAAGATGAAATTTCGAGTTGTTGAAGAGAATAGAGGACATAATACATGTGAAGGTCTACCAATGAAGTGAGTCATGTCCACTGCACTCTTGAACAAAGTCCAAACCTCCTATGTTTCCCTGGACAGACCTAAACTTGATCTGCACAATGTGATTCGTAATGATAGGAAACACAGGTGATGTAATTGAAATACGTGCAATTTATTTTGCTCATTTCACAATCACATCACTTGTGTTTCCTTTGCTTAGGTATCTCATTGTGCAGATGTAGTCTAGCATATGAAAGAATACGCAGAAGTGCAGCACTGCATGCAACAACTTTGACACTTACAGAAGCCTCACCTTCTCCATGCCTCCTACACAGTTCTACATATACATCATAAATGCAAACAGTACAGAATTAATTATACATGTTAAATGGTTTATTTTTGCTGTTCTCAGAATGTATCAAAATTCACTAAAAACAGTGACTTGAAGGTATTCATCATATAACAGCGGGGAAAAAAAACACAATCAAAATGATTGGGTTTAAAAAACCCATACAACATAAGAAATCAGAATTCAGAACTCCTTAAAGTTAACTTACTTTCCATGACGTCAAAGGATGTCCTATGAACAGCTTACACTCTTTTGTGCTGTTATTACTTTCAGCCCGCCACTTTCTGAAAGAAAATCTCCATCGTTTTTAAAAACATGTTACATGCAATAAATGACTTCTTGCTCTCTACCACAAGTTTCCACAAGGCCAAATCTTGTCAGACCCATTTATAACTCTTGGATTTCTTGTAAGCCAATCCCGTCATTTGGCATTTCCGCAACTTTCAGAATTAAAATGTTGAAGATCATTTTCACAATCCTGGAATAGTATTATCTTCCCCTTCTTGCTCAGTCATGTTCTACATTTCCTATGACACTGATACTGCTTACTATGAAGCAGACTTACACTAACTCTATGACTACTACAATTATTTAATTCTCTACATCACTTTCAATCACAAAGCAATGTAAAACAGTAGACAGCGTTGCAGACTTACATTCCCTCTACTCTATGTTTTGATTGGCTGCTTCAATTAGCTTATAAAAAGAAATAGTTTTTCTGAACTCATTCAAAGTGCACTTATTTCTCCATGACGTCCAGTCTTATGGTTAGAACTTATGTCTCTGAACTACACTTATCCTCAAGGCCAAATTGTGTAGGAGCCATTAGAACTTCTTGAAATTCCACAGAGCACATCCCAAGATTATTTCCCTAAAATTTTGGTTTTAAAAACACCAGGTAAGAGTTTTTAAGGTCATACGGCAATTTTTTTTTGAAAATTAAAACAGAATCGTTGCAGAATGACCAGCCATTTCTAGACTTTAAATAAGCTGTGTAATGTCCTGATGTTATTGAAGGGCCGTCATGATATATAATTGCTGCAGTTACAAAAGTCCTTCCTGATATTGACAACTGCGAAGCTACAAAATCTTTAATTAAAGTTGTCAATTTTGTTCCACAAGGCCTACATCGTTGGAACATTAAAATGACATACTGGCCATATGTTCGTATAAATAATGTGGACATCATTTCAGATTTACATTGGCTACACTCCATGTTGTGATCAGCTGCTTTTACTAGCTTATTAAAGGAGACTGATTTACTGTCTGGCAAAGTTAAATATATAAATCTTTCTGAGTCTACACTAGTAGTACTTGATACCATACAGTTCTCGCAGTCATGCTGCCATTGATAAGAAAGCCCAAACAGCTGATCTACATCTACACCTTCAGCATGCAATACATCAAGCATATACATTAAAAACTCCTGACAATCTTGCTGAATATTTTGAGAGAATTGTGTTTTTGGCCTGAACATCTGTCTAACAGATTTCAAATTTCAGACACACTTTCTATGTTTCTTCTATCAGTGCTACATTTCTCTAACACAGAATTTAACAAACTGCAAAATCTTTGATCAGAATTGACCACAATCTCTTCTTTTACATTTTCTAGAGAAAACAAAACATTAACCACTACATTAGCATAGCAGTTGACACCAGAACTGTTTTCAAATTGAAAACCAACAACATCTTCAACAGAATCCTTTTTGTTTCTGCTTGTAATTTTAGGTTCATCGACTTTTCGTCTTTTTGCTACAACCTCCCCAGTATTGGTCACATTTCTTTGTTTCCGGCCTACCACACGTTTCTCAAACAAAGGATACTGAGGCAAATGTGACGCATACTCTCTTCTTAACCTATTGTATTCCTTAACACAATCTAGATCCGCACAAATGTTTGTGACATCACACTCAATCAAGTACAATCCCGATAAAGTTCTAACTCGTGACAATGCCACATATGCCATACCCTCCTTGAACACAGAACTGCCAATATTCACCAATGCACAGTCTACACTTAAACCTTGCGATTTATGGATTGTCACCGCATATGCCAAGCAAACAGGAAACTGCTTACGGCGAACATATAAGTCTTTTACAAGCAAAAATCTAGCAGAGCAACGACCAATTAGCTGTACTTCCTCAATGCCATCAAATTTAATTTTTAAAAATTCAATTCCATCTCTATTTCTGTATTTTACAAAATCAACAACATTACCCATTGATCCATTTACCAGACCTCTTTCAACATGTAAATTCCTTCTTAAAATTATACGGCAGTTCAAGCACACATTCAGAGTCTTTTCAAAACCTGCAGTTTTAGATATACTCTTCTCTAATGAATCCAATTTTGTTTTCAGATTCTCAGACAAAATAATTGTTGATCCCATATGCTCTACTCTGTCAATAGCTTCCAGTTTCACAATCTCTTGCTTTTCTAAATGCAACATTTTGTTGTTGAATTTGGCACATTCTGCAAGAGTTGGCATCAAACATATTCCAGATTTCTTATCAGTAATTTTCTGAAAAATATTCTCAGGCACAACATCTTGTTCTGGATATAAATTTGACAGTAATCGTGCATGTAAAGCTTCTTTCCCATGCTCGGTCACTTTTCCAATTCTAACATCTTGTAGAATAGTCTTGTAAACTTCATCCTTCGCCTGACGCATATTTTCATGCAGTTCAGCATAATTGAAGTTTAACCATATATTGACGTTGCCAATGCTGCCTAGGCACTTCCTGGTATCTTCATGCGTGAGCATTTTGAACACAGGTTGCCCTTTCACTGGTGTCAGCTGCAGAAGATCTCCGAAAACAATGATGTGTTTGCCACCAAATAACACATCATACTCTGTTTTGAGAACTTCTTGCATTCTCAAATGCACAAAGGCAAGCATGACATTGGAAACCATGCTTACTTCGTCAATGATAAGAAGTTTCATTTTCCTCAAGATTCTTGAAACTTCAAAACAAGCATCTCCAGATAGCTTGTGATATTGTAATTTGTTGTCATGCTCCACTGGCAGCATCAGTAAACGATGTAAAGTAATCCCTTTAATGTTATGTGCTGCCAGTCCAGTTGGAGCGGTGACAACACAAGACAGCGATGACTCTGTCCTTTCCTGCAAATAGGATGAAATTGCTTTAATGAGGAAACTTTTTCCAGTTCCCGCTTCTCCACTCACGTACAGTCGGACAGGCTTCAACGACGTACATGAGCACTCTTTCTTGTCATGACTTAATCCATGATCAATTTGCATGGTAACTTCGTCATATATTTTCCTCTGCTCAACGTTGAGTTGTCTTTCCAACTCTTCTAAGTTAACCGCATCCTCCTGAGCATGTGCCATGGCTCTTTCCACTTCATTCATGGCAGTGGCAGCTTCATTTTCGATAACAGGTCCTCCTAGTGGATCCTGACTCAATGAAGCAGAACTCTGACTGTCCTGAGAACTGTCTCTGGCAATCTCGGCTGCAATCGTTGCTTCCTGCTCAATTTCCGCATTCAACATTTCTACATATTTGGGAAAAGCAGGACATTCTATGGTCTCCTTGGCGGCATTGAAAGAGTCTTCGTAACAGAGGAAATCTCCAAGCAGTTCCTCTTCTGCACGCCAAGGCTTGAAAAGTTGCAAAAGTGCTAAATAGAAAAACTCCTTTTTTTCAGGAGATTCGCCACTCAATTTTCGATGGTTTACCAAGTGGCATTTTCTTTGCTTGACCAGACATCCCTCACTTCCTATTACAGCATACACTCCTTTCTCAGTATCTTCTTTGATGTTCCTCTTGAATATGTAATTTTGAAGAACCTCATACAGACAAACATTGTCGAGGTGACTGCTTCTATTTGGATAATATGTATCCAACATGTTGGTCTTCAAAATGTCGGTACTGTTTGGCTCCTTTTCCGCCAAATACTCAATTTCCCGCACAGGTTTCAGAACTCGATTACGCGTTGCAGCAAGACCAAGACTCGCCCAAACGATACTCCTGGACTTGGCATAGAGACTTGCTGAAGACAACCGGTCAGAGCATTCGTAAGCTCCAATTTCTCGATGCGACAACATCTTCAGACTGAAACTGTACAACTTCTTGCTGAGGCTCTTTTCATGGGAAATGTCCTCCCACATATCCTTCAATTCTGTCTTCTCTTTTTTGGTGATGTAAGACGTCACATACAGAGCCACAGCCATACAGTTATCAGCCACAAACTGTATATCCATGTTAGCATTCCACATGGACAAAATCACCGGGTTGTAGTCGTTGATGTACTTGGACTCTTCGTTCCTCTTCAAATTGTATGTGTTTTTAGGTGATTTCTTCATGACATTATGTCGCAGCGAAGACATCAAACTGTTTACTCTTCCTTTAGAAATCACCGGTCGTGGAAAGCCGAAACGACATTTGGTGTAGAACTTGTCCTTGTTTCGGAATTTACGACGGCAGTACTTTCCACATCGATGGCTTTGGAAACGCAGAACTTTTTCTCTTAGGCTTTTCTTCTCCTTTGCGTTTGGAACAGCACACGTAGAATACTGTTGGATGAAACTCATCACTGAGTCTTCTGGATCCGTTCCAAATTTAGGTGCATCCTTGATCCACAGCAACATATGTATATGAGGAGCACCTCTTGCTTGGTACTCCTTTCTCCAGAAGAAATCCAACACCTCTCCAAGAGGTGGATTCTTCTTATTCATGATGAAAGACATCATAGCTTCAAATCTATGATTGAAGTACCTACATACATTGACTGGATCCAAAGAGCACAGTTCTCCGGGTGTCTTGAATTCGATGTTATCTACGTTAGCATTTGCCTCTCGTAGAAATTCAAGTAAGTCTTCCCAGCCATACTCGGCACAGCTCAGAGTGAGGAACCATGTGGGAGTACCTAAGTTCCTCAGCATACATTTTAAATCACCATGACGACGGTACCAGTACTCATTAGTACCACGCTGACACGCCATGAGATTAATCAGGTGAGAATCCAAAATACTGTCTTGGACATTGACTTTATCCATAAAGTCACTTGCCGAGATGTTTTGCATGTGTATACCACTTTTCAAGATAAGGTTCACTGCATATGACAGTCCAGACAGATCGCTTTCAAACAGGAGATGAAACAAATAGGGAATGCATTGTCGAAACCTAGCATCTCCTGCATACAATCGCAAAGTCCGGTATTCAGAAGCAGGAATTTGATGAGGTCGCTCATCATATCTTCCTCCCTGACCTGTTGGAAAAAGCTGTGGGAAACACCGAGCTTCCAAACTTTCCTCCCAAACACTAATGGGACTCCCTTTGGCTTGTTTCATTTGAAACAACTCAATAGCATTCCCCATGACTTCCTTGGAATGCAAAGGATGAACACTATAATGTTCATATATTTCTTCACTAGTAGAGGGTTCTACTTTCTCAATTTGACCAGCACACAAATCGCTATCCTCTTCCTCACTTACTTCCTCTTCTGCAACATATACATTCTTATAGTATTTATTATTTTTTTTCAAATACAATGTTGCCTTTTTAACTTTCCTAACATCTACTAAATCTTGCCATATTTTCTTATTCTTTGTCGGAACCCCATTAACTAAGATAACCAGAGGTTCCTCTTCCACTTTTTCTACTCCAATTGTGTTAATGTTTTTCTTCAAATCTAGAGGCAAATAAACAACTCTTCCCTTTAATCCTCTCTGTAAATCTGATGGAGGCAATTTCCCTGTCTTTGGCTCCATTCTTACAATAGCCTGAAAGGGATGGATACTTTGAATCAAAATAGATTCATAAGTATTTAAATCCTTCAATTCAGAAGGAATCTCAACCAATTCCAGATTATTATGAACTGCTCTAGCAGGCATCTGGTTTTGATTTAATTTGTAACAACAATAAGTACACACACGTTAATCAAATCCCAAATCAAAACAATTTTCTACCATCAAGTATGTTGCAAAATCCTTCCATTCACTATTATTTTCCCTTTCACTTTTTGCATATAAATCCACTAACTTAGTCTGATTCTTATAATAAGTGTGTCGACAACACACACAAGTGAAATTAGGCCTCTCACTTGATTTCACCTGAAACGTCGCAATTTCCCTCTGGAAAATATCTGTGCTGGAAACCTGTACACTATCTTCCACATTACCCTCTTCTTCTGGGTCAATTTCAACATTCTCCTCTTTACTTCCAAAGTAACAAAACTCAATTTCTTCACATATGTTCTTCACATCTATTTCAGAACCATGCAAAAGAGCAGCGCATAATTGTTTAAGCATAATTGCTGGACTCTTAGCATAATACAACATTCTAACTAATTTCCTCACTTTATTATGATGCACTGCTAGCATCCTGAAATGATGAAAAACACTCTGGCATACTCTCCTGGAAAGACAAGCCAGTGAATGACCATGCAAACCTGTCACTTCTCTCACTCTGCAAGGATCTAATTCTTGCAACAACCTTATTTTCTGCTTCAAACTTTTCTTATTAAATGACCGTACAAAATCACAAAGCAAATTGATGGAATCCTGTCGCACACTGCAAATACTACTACACTTCCAGGTGTACACAGGACCCTTAGCACGTCTTCCTAAAACCTCATTACCTAACACCTCTTCTGTCTCTGTTGTCACAAGTTTTTCTTTTTCAACTGGACAACCATCTTTCACTTCATAAGCACGACCACTGGTGTCAACTGCATGCACCAAATCATTATCCTGGAAATAACTCTCCTCATTAAAAAATGCCTCACAGCTTGAACTATGCATCCATTCTCCAGAAAAAACTTCACAAAAATTACTACGATTAACTATTCTCTTCCATCTACTATTTCTTTTGAAATCATAAATTGCCTTGTTTAGCTTCCTAATTCTATTGATTATCAAAATAAATAACTTACGTTTAATTTCAAATGCCTGATCAATAACTTTCTCAACTTTCTGTTGACCTTTCTTAATATTTTTTAACAAATTGCCAATTATCCTGTTGCGGAACATTCGTTTACGAATGTCCCTAAACTGTTGTTTCCTTCTACTATCATGCACAGAGTTATCTCTTGCTCTAGCAGTAACATTTTTGATTGGCCTTTCCTTTCCATTTGAATTGGTTCTCTTTTTATGGACTGAAACATTTTCTGTAGTAATATTTTTTACTACACATATTTCTTATGAAATATTTTGTGCTCTTACCCGGTGCTTTCTTCGTGACTTGACAAATCTTTTTGTTAGAGGACTGCTGCTTATTTTGTTTCACCTGCTGTCTTTGACGTTTTGCAGCCTTTCTCTGTCTTTCTATTGTTGGCATGGTGAAATCTTGAAATGATCTGCAGTTGAATCTGTGGTAAAATATAATAAAAAATGTTATTAACCATTATTACCAAACAGTAAATCAATAACAGTGATCAAAAACTTAACACACTACTTGACATTTTAAATAGAAGATTTTTTAGTCCTTGGCAAAATTACAATACAGAAATAGCAGAAAAGAAATGACATTTATATTTATGTTACCTATGCTATTTTATATGTGAATCTGATCTAATTTTATGAGCATATTTTAATATTTTATTGAAGACACTACACATAACCTGTTTTTGAAGGTGTCTTTATTTTTAAATTAAACGGTTTACATTTTTACTTTTTATTAATTATACATTTTAAAAATAAATGTTTATATTTCCATAGGCTCAAGCAGGTCAGCTTCCCACCCTATGTCATATAATTCGGACAAATCTGCATCCTCATCACGCTCTTCTTCATCCTCAGGATTTAAATCATCCAATGGATCAACATCCACTGATGTTTCAATTACAAGTTCAATGATGAGGTCAAAATCAACTGATTGCAGATTGTCACTCATGTTGATGTTGTCTTTATCTTTAAAGAAAGATAACAACAATGAGATGTTGCAGAGTAAGAGACAAATCTCAGAGATTATAATAGTAAAATTGTTTAACAAGAGTAATATTTTGCAGCTATTATTTAGCCATGTCCAGCAATGCTGATCAGGTGAAGACTATGTCTAATTTTTCAGTGAACAGGACTCATCTCTTCTTAACCTTGGATAAGCCTCACCGACTCTGTGTGTCCTGCACATACTTAAATGTAAAGGGGCAGATTTATGTTAAATGGCACATCCCCAGGCATGCACCAGTTAACGTGCACCGCTGCTCTGCCACCCATGGTGTGCCGTATTTACAATCAGATAGGAGAAAGCTGCGTCAAAACCCTGCGCCTGCTTTAAGCAGGCATAGGTCTTGACGCAACATTGTGGAGATGGGGCACCCCTGAGCCTTGCTTGAGCTGCATCGCACTTGCGATACAACTCCAGCAATCACTACCTTTACAGCACAGATACATCACGCATCTGTGCCATTTTTGCCCCATGATGCCCCGCATTGTAAATGCAGCACACCATGGGTGGCGGAACAGCGGCGCAGGATGACTGACACATCCCTGGTGATGCACCAGTCATCATAAATCTATCCCTAATCTTCTTATCTTGTTACAGATGAACCGCCATATGTACCATCAAACTATTTTGCATTTCCTAAATAGCGAATTTTAAGGAATAAATAGCAATTCTTTACCATTCCTAATTTGCAATGAGCAAATTGCTAATTGCAAGTTACCCATTCATTTCCATGGGCTAGGAGCCTCATAGGAATGAAGGTTTAATTTGCGATTAGCAATTTGCTCATCACAAATTAGGAATTTTTCCAAGGGTGCAGGGGTGTCTCAAGAACACCCTGCTGCACCCCTGAAAAAGAAATTTGGGGGCATATGGCACACATACATGCCCTAAGGGCATGTGTTGGCGTCATATGGGACCTTTTGTTTTTTTGAAAAAAAGCTTTTTGAAAAGAATTCACAAATTACCACCAATTTACCACAATAGTTTCCAAATCCTTAATGTCATTTTTTACATATTTTTTGTTTGATACATTGCATTTAAGTAATCGCAAAATTTGCAAATCCTTCAGTGCAATCGCAAAATAAGGAATAGCAAATTTTGCTACTCCTTATTTTGCATCAAACTTGTTTGATACATACCATTTGTCTAATTAACATTCGCAAAGGCCGAAATTCGCAGAATTTTGATCTTTGCGAATGCTAATTAGCTTGATACATATGGCCCCAAGTGAGGCCTGTCTTGCAACATGGTGCATGTTTTGCATCACTGCTGGATCGGTTTCATGTGGTACGTTTTTTTTACACCATGACATATCTGCCTAAATGCATCAATTTGTAATTTTGTCGCCTCATAGCAAATCTTTTGCACCGCCGCTGCATCATAAAAGTGACGCACAGTGGCGCAAAAGAGGCATACACCTATCATAAATCTGTCCCTAGCATTTTAAATGATTAATCCAGGATGACGATAAGGTGTGGCCTACCCAAAGGTTTGTTTAAGGTGAGGCCTACTCAGGATTGCAGATTAAAGTTACGCTTGATGAAGAATACAGAGGAGATAATACATGTAAAGGCCTACCAATGAAGTAAGTGATTTGCACTTTATTTCGCCAGTCATCATAAATGTATCCCTAAGCTTCTTATCTTGTTACAGATGAACCACCATATGTACCATCAAACTATTTTGCATTTCCTAAATAGCGAATTTTAAGGAATAAATAGCAATTCTTTACCATTCCTAATTTGCAATGAGCAATTTGCTAATTGCAAATTACCCATTCATTTCCATGGGCTAGGAGGCTCATAGGAATGAAGGTGCAATTTGCGATTAGCAATTAGCTCATCACAAAATAGGAATTTTTCCAAGGGTGCAGGGGTGTCTCAAGAACACCCTGCTGCACCCCCTGAAAAAGAAATTTGGGGGCATATGGCGCACATACATGCCCTAAGGGCATGTATGGGCGTCATATGGCACCTTTTGTTTTTTGGAAAAAAAGCTTTTTGAAAAGAATTCACAAATTACCACCAACTAGAAGTTGGTGGTAGTTTCCAAATCCTTAATGTCATTTTTTTACATATTTTTTGTTTGATACATTGCATTTAAGTAATCGCAAAATTTGCAAATCCTTCAGTGCAATCGCAAAATAAGGAATAGCAAATTTTGCTATTCCTTATTTTGCATCAAACTTGTTTGATACATACCATTTGTCTAATTAGCATTCGCAAAGGCCGAAATTCGCAGAATTTTGATCTTTGCGAATGCTAATTAGCTTGATACATATGGCCCCAAGTGAGGCCTGTCTTGCAACATGGTGCATCTTTTGCATCACTGCTGCATCGGTTTCATGTGGTACGTTTTTTTTACACCATGACATATCTGCCTAAAAGCATCAATTTGTAATTTTGTCGCCTCATAGCAAATCTTTTGCACCGCCGCTGCATCATAAAAGTGACGCACAGTGGCGCAAAAGAAGCATACACCTATCATAAATCTGTCCCTAGCATTTTAAATGATTAATCCAGGATGACGATAAGGTGTGGCCTATCCAGAGGTTTGTTTAAGGTGAGGCCTACTCAGGATTGCAGATTAAAGTTACGCTTGATGAAGAATACAGAAGAGATAATACATGTAAAGGCCTACCAATGAAGTAAGTGATTTGCACTTTATTTTGCCAGTCATCATAAATGTATCCCTAAGCTTCTTATCTTGTTACAGATGAACCACCATATGTACCATCAAACTATTTTGCATTTCCTAAATAGCGAATTTTAAGGAATAAATAGCAATTCTTTACCATTCCTAATTTGCAATGAGCAATTTGCTAATTGCAAATTACCCATTCATTTCCATGGGCTAGGAGGCTCATAGGAATGAAGGTGCAATTTGCGATTAGCAATTAGCTCATCACAAAATAGGAATTTTTCCAAGGGTGCAGGGGTGTCTCAAGAACACCCTGCTGCACCCCCTGAAAAAGAAATTTGGGGGCATATGGCGCACATACATGCCCTAAGGGCATGTATGGGCGTCATATGGCACCTTTTGTTTTTTGGAAAAAAAGCTTTTTGAAAAGAATTCACAAATTACCACCAACTAGAAGTTGGTGGTAGTTTCCAAATCCTTAATGTCATTTTTTTACATATTTTTTGTTTGATACATTGCATTTAAGTAATCGCAAAATTTGCAAATCCTTCAGTGCAATCGCAAAATAAGGAATAGCACATTTTGCTATTCCTTATTTTGCATCAAACTTGTTTGATACATACCATTTGTCTAATTAGCATTCGCAAAGGCCGAAATTCGCAGAATTTTGATCTTTGCGAATGCTAATTAGCTTGATACATATGGCCCCAAGTGAGGCCTGTCTTGCAACATGATGCATCTTTTGCATCACTGCTGCATCGGTTTCATGTGGTACGTTTTTTTTACACCATGACATATCTGCCTAAAAGCATCAATTTGTAATTTTGTCGCCTCATAGCAAATCTTTTGCACCGCCGCTGCATCATAAAAGTGACGCACAGTGGCGCAAAAGAGGCATACACCTATCATAAATCTGTCCCTAGCATTTTAAATGATTAATCCAGGATGACGATAAGGTGTGGCCTATCCAGAGGTTTGTTTAAGGTGAGGCCTACTCAGGATTGCAGATTAAAGTTACGCTTGATGAAGAATACAGAAGAGATAATACATGTAAAGGCCTACCAATGAAGTAAGTGATTTGCACTTTATTTTGCCAGTCATCATAAATGTATCCCTAAGCTTCTTATCTTGTTACAGATGAACCACCATATGTACCATCAAACTATTTTGCATTTCCTAAATAGCGAATTTTAAGGAATAAATAGCAATTCTTTACCATTCCTAATTTGCAATGAGCAAATTGTTAATTGCAAATTACCCATTCATTTCCATGGGCTAGGAGGCTCATAGGAATGAAGGTTGCAATTTGCGATTAGCAATTACCTCATCACAAAATAGGAATTTTTTCAAGGGTGCAGGGGTATCTCAAGAACACCCTGCTGCACCCCTGAAAAAGAAATTTGGGGGCATATGGCGCACATACATGCCCTGAGGGCATGTATGGGCGTCATATGGCACCTTTTGTTTTTTGGAAAAAAATGCTTTTTGAAAAGAATTCGCAAATTACCACCAACTAGAAGTTGGTGGTAGTTTCCAAATCCTTAATGTCATTTTTTACATATTTTTTGTTTGATACATTGCATTTAAGGAATCGCATAATTTGCAAATCCTTCAGTGCAATCGCAAAATAAGGAATAGCAAATTTTGAATTAAGGACATTTTAAGTCATTTCCACATGTGCAGTGTTTTCAAATTATGATTTGAAAATCGTTTTTGGGGAAAAGTAATGGTTTGCAAATTTATGACAAGGACATAATGGTGTATGCTTCTCTATAAGGCATTTCAGTGTCTCTGATGTCATTTTTCCCATATTACATTATAAGACCTTTCCCCATGGAGCACATTCCTTGTAAATATGCTCCCACCTGTGCATGGTGAATTTAGATTTTGACTGTTTGAGTCACATAGCCATGTTAAAAGTGACCCAAAAAAATTCAAACGCTTTAAAAAAACACATTCATGTGTCTTAAGGACATTTTAAGTCATTTCCCCATGGACAGTGTTTTGTAAGTGGCGCAAAAGAGGCATACACCTATCATAAATCTGTCCCTAGCATTTTAAATGATTAATTCAGGATGACGATAAGATGTGGCCTATCCAGAGGTTTGTTTAAGGTGAGGCCTACTCAGGATTGCAGATTAAAGTTACGCTTGATGAAGAATACAGAGGACATAATACATGTAAAGCTCTACCAATGAAGTAAGTGATGTCCACTTCATTGCGCCAGTCATCATAAATGTATCCCTAAGCTTCTTATCTTGTTAGACATCAACCGCCATATGTATCATATAACTATTTTGCATTTCCAAAATAGCGAATTTTAAGGAATAAATAGCGATTCTTTACCATTCCAAATTTGCGATGAGCAAATTGCTAATTGCAAATTACCCATTCATTTCCATGCGCCAGGATGCCCATATGAAAGAAGGTGCAATTTGCAATTAGCAATTAGCTCATCGCAAATTAGGAATTTTTCCAAAGGTGTAGGGGTGTCTCAATAACACCCTGCTGCACCCCTGAAAAAGAAATTTGGGGGCATATGGCGCACATAAATTTTAACAACATTCCTTTACCTCAAAAACGATTTTCAATTCATAATTTGAAAACACTGCCCACAGGGAAATTACTTAAAATGTCCTTAAGACACATGAAAGTGTTTTTTTATTGCCTTTCCAGCATGGTTGGGTCACTTTTAACATGGCTATGTAACACAAACATTTAAAATCTAAATTTGCCATGCACAGGTGGGAGCATATTTACAAGCAATTTGAGCCACAGAGAAAGGTCTTACATTAAAATGGGAAAAATAACATCAGGGACAGTCAATTGCCTTATAAAGAAGCATACACCATTATGTCCTTGTCATAAATTTAAAAACAATTCCTTTTCCCCAAAAACGATTTTCCAAATCATAATTTCAAAACACTGCACATGGGAAAATTACTTAAAATGTCCTTAAGACACATAAAAGCGTTTTTTAATTGCCTTTGCAGCATGTTTGTATCACTTTTAACATGGCTATGTAACACAAACATTAAAAATCTAAATTTTCCTTGCACAGGTGGGAGCATATTTACAAGCAATTTGCGTTACATAATTCATAATTTTCTCCTTAAAGCACACTATTCTCTATCTAAATTAAAGAAATATTTTCTCACCTTAGCAAATACTTTGAGTTTGAAAACAGTCTCAGAAACACACCAATTTGTCTTCAGCAGAGCAAAAGGTATGCACTCCAGAGTCTGCAGCTATCAAAAGCACAGAAATGCTGTAATTCTTCACACATATCTCTCATGTCACCCAATCAAAACTCTTCCCTCACTTTTTTTCAAATGAAAACCCTTCCCCCCTCTGCCTTTTCTGCCTTTTCTGCATGGCAACCACCTCTTGGAAGACTTCTGGTGTTTGCAAGTTCACACAACAATGTTGCAATTGAACTCTGAACTCTCAGTGCACCTGCATATCCAGTGCATTCTTTCATTTAATGATTTTTTATTGACCATTCAAAATACATCTTTCAAATAACTCATCCGTGCACCCTAACTTTCTGTTTTCAGCAATCAAAATCCACCAATCACTGTTACTGCTTCATGAACACAGAAACTCCACAGTTTTTTTCATTTTAAACTCTCATTTTTTCAACTGCCATTTCATTGCAACACTTCATCTGACTGCAGGAGAACCTTCTCTCACCATGTTTTCTGTCTGGATTGTTGGACATAGTTATATTCACTGGGCTCAAAGGTACACTGAAAACAGGAATTTACCTAACCTCAATTTACAAGATGTGGAAATTAAGTGGTTTGGCCACAGAGGATTAAAATGTCACCAATTGATACCATTGGTGAAAACCTTTATGCATTTGCCCAAACCTGACCTGTTAATTGTGCACTGTGGAGGTAATGACTTGGGCACTTTGACTGGTGTAGGTCTGGAAATGCTTTTAAAGGACACCTTTGAGCAATTAATGGCACTTTTTCCTCAGACTGCCTTGGTATATTCAAATATATGCCAAAGACAGAAATGGAGGTGGTCAAACCAATTTTGTCCACAAATTGAGAAGTCGAGGAAGCATGTAAACAAATCTGTTTCAGCTTACATGAGAGACCATGGAAGGGGCTCCCTGTACAACAATAACTTGCGTTACTACATGCAAGATATCTACAGAGGAGATGGAGTTCACTTCTCAGATGAGGGCAACAGAATTTTCACTCTGAATTTAAGAATGTGCATTGGTACCTACTTATAAGTACCTAAATGTACCATAAACCCAAAAGCTCTTCTCAGAGCTACCCTACATTTGATCACTCACAATTATTATTTTACTCTAACATTTTTCACTAATTTTCAACAAAGTACGCTCCCTGGGGCGCTACCCGGTACGCGAACCGGGAGCTAACCTCGCGAAATTTAAAAAAAAAAAAAATTTTTCGCACATATGGGCCTTCTCAGCCACCCTCACAAAACCTAGGGGGTCAAGATAAGTCTACCGTGCCCCCTTCTACCCATTCTGAACATTATTTGCCCTCCATCTTGTATCTTAATTCGACCGAAACACAAAATGGTGGACTCCCGTTACGCTTAAGGTTCGCGAACCGGGGCGCTCAACGGTTCGCGTACCGGGTCGCTCCCTGGGAAGCGCACCATCAAAAAAGGTGGGAAAGTAGTTCACAGAAAAGCCACTGGAGACAATTTCACCAAATATAGACTAGCTCATACTACATACCAATCCCTACCATTTTCACAAATTTGATTGGAATTCCATTTAGCCATTTAGCCTGTAGACCTCTCTAAATACCGTGAGGTAAATTACTTCACAAAACACATCTGAAGTGTTGGAATTGACAACCAATTAAAATGTTACTTTCATTTTCTACTTTTTTTACCTGACATTTGATTGGTTATATACCTGAAGATATATAAAGGAAGAGAAGAAAACACAGCCATTTTGACTACTACTTCTTGGTGTACATTTCAATAGGAATTTCACTAATTCCTTCAACTTCTTTCTAAAGGTAAGTTTTTATTTTTAAAACTGAAGTATATTGTGCACTATAAGTTAATATGGTAAACTTTTTCTGATAGTTATATACTATCCCTCTGTAGTAGTTATAGATTTAGATAGACTTCTCTGTTATAGTTATGGATGGAGTTAGGCTTCTCTTGTATAATTATGAATTTACTTACGTTAAATCACATACACTTTTTTATATTCCTACTTCCACTCTGATACTATACACTGCCCAAAATTAATCCCAACAGTGCCCTATCTCTACTAATATATATTTTTTTAATCTAAATTTCAGGCAAAATGGAAGGCGAACAGAAAGTCGAATTTCAAATTGTCCTGCAAGAGAGCAGCCAAGAAATCAATGATGAAAATGATATTGAATTTTTCGATGAAACTTTAGACAAAGAACTACTGCAATAGGTACAAGCAGTAGATAACCTCCTTGAAAATGAGGACATTTTACACCCTCAGAGACTACAATGTATATTCAATGATAATTATGAACTTTCTGACAATGAAATGTTAGAAAGTTTAATAAATTATGAAACACAATCACAATAAAAAAATGCTTAAAAAATAAAGAAAATAAAAAATAATCAACAAAACCAACAATCAATTAACATACAGCATTTGAAAAGTCTATCATTCATTTTTCATTGCAGTACGCTGCCCAGAACGCTTCCCGGTTCGCGGACCGGGCGCTCCCCACGCAAAAAAAACAAAAAAATGTTTTTGTTTTTTTTGCCCCGCGGGGCCCTTTTAAAACCTCCACATTAAACCTAGGGGGTCAGGGAGGATCTAGTATGCCCCCTTATGGTTATTTCCCCCTTTGTTTTGGCCTCCTCTTGTCTCTCAATCCTACCGAGAGACAAGATGGCGGCCGCTCCGGACTGTTTAGAATGTTGACAGACACCGGAGAGCCAATCAGCTTAGCTACGCGAAGTTCCGGTACGCTTAAGGTCCGCGGACCGGAGCGCTGCCCAGAGCGCGCTTACAGATATATATCTTTTTTTAAACGTTAATTTCTCAAAATCCACTGGAGCACATATATTGAGACCTAGAAAAGGCACATCGGGCTACCAGTCCCTACAATTTTGCCAAGTTTCATGCAAATCCATTCAGCCGTTCGGGCTAAAAGTGAGGCCAACCGCCCTATGGAAAACTCAATGTTAAAAACACGTTTTGGGACCCCCCTTTTTTCTCGACCCCCCCTGGACGAACCCCCCCCAAATTTCCAGGGGCTGCTCAGAAACAAAATGTTCCATTTTCCAGAAAATTTCAGCCAATTCCGTCCACAAACGCCAAAGTTATTAGACATAGAATTTTCAAAAATCCCATAGGGAAAAAATCCTAACTATATATACCTACTGGCGACCGCCAGTAGGTAATATATATATATATATATATATATATATATATATATATATATATATATACACATGCAGCTCCAAGAACAAACCCTACATTTGGAGCCTGCACTCTGTTTGCTTTTGAGGTAAAGTTATTTCAAATGATTCATAAAAAAAGGCACAAGGTTGCTTTCCATATGTTCTGGCCAGCTGAGCTTTCTGAAGACATAATTTTTCTTTTTTTTAAATTTGTTTATTAGATTTTAACAGTTTAGATACAGAGAAGCATAGGTTAATACATTAAATTTATGTTGAAATAGACTGACATTAATGTGGCTGTAGATTATACATTAGTAGTGATTTTCAACCATAATAGCCTCTTTATATTTGCATTGTCCTGGAAGTATATGCATATTATAGCTCACCGCATAGTCTAGGTGTTTTGGATATGGCATTAGAGTCGAAAGGAGCCTTGGTTTTCTGACCCCAGAGTTGGGTTGTATATCTGCTAGCCAATGTCAATACTAAATTGCTGGCTTGTATCCCCGATTAATAACCGGGGTGCTAAACTGGGGTATTGATACGGGATCAGCTGGGACGGGTCTGGGGGGGGTGTGCAGACTGAGGGGGAAGGGGGGAGGGAGCAGGTGTTTTGTCCAAGTTCACCTGGTGATCTAGCTTGCTACTGCCGAGCCTTGCGGGGGGAGGGGAGGATGACTATCTCCCAAACGCTAATCTGGAGTTGAACTCATAATCAGGTGGTGCTATGGGGTGTCCCTGGTGTGTGCGTTTACCAAGTCAGTGTGTCTTTCAAGGGGTTCTATCGGTGTAACAGGTGTTGCCTGGGCTTGGTGTACCTCGTCCGGGTCATCCTGTGTAGTTTGTTGTCTAAATTGGTACAGTAGTTGCGCCCATTCCATGGAAATTTGAAGTTCGCGTGTTCCTTACACTTCCTCCTCCCGTATCGCTTCCTCTTCAGCCACCCCCCATTTCTTGACTGCTCCTACCCAGTCCTCCACTGGGGGTCCTTCTGGGGCTCGCCAATGATTGGCTAATCCTCTTTTTGCTGGGATGAGGGAGAGTGATATGAATCGGACAAGACACACAATTTTATAACACCAAATCCAGTGATTTTAAGGTGACATCTGCACATAGGTTTCTAACCTAACCAGGAAACTTAAGCTTTGAAAACCTGAACTATGCCTGCTAGGGATGATGGATAGACCTAGGTCTGAGAAATCCCATGATAAATTCAAAGACGGGACAATGGTTATGCTATAAGAATGATAGCTATGAACTGCCTTCAGACGTTGCACAAAACGTCTACAAATTGGTATCAGCAGAAGACTAGGTGTGCAGTGCATGCAGTACAAAGCAAAGATGTCTCAGTAGCACATGCCATGAAATGGCACTTCTGACAGTTTACACTGGTCTCCAAAACTGATGAGAGATCACCTTACGAGGCTAACATCACTTGGTACAAACACTGAAGTGCAGAACTGGTGCTGCCCCATCTCACCTCCCTACACCCACAGATGGTGTATGGAGGTGAGATAGGGGGGCAGCACCAGTTCTGCACAGCAACATGTATGTTGAGTCGCCAGGTAGTTGGATTACCATGACCCATAACCACTATACGCTACATTCTGGATGTACACCTTGGCTTGTACGCCACAGCACTTTGTCACTGAATAATAATAGAGATGTAAGAAGATAAATGGCTGTGAGCGGAGTCTTAAAACCAATAACCTGTATAAAACAAGCATTTGCAAGGCAATAGGTCTCGCATTTGCGAGAGTTTAAGCTATTGGTATTGTAAATAGCAATGCCTTTTATTTGTCTGTTTTGCTAATTAACACATAAATAAAAGGCATTGTCAATTACAATGCTAATAGCTCAAACTCTTGAAAATGCTACACCTTTTCAAAGAATCGTCCGCCATTGTCCCGGGCTGCTCAGAAAGTTAAAGTGTGCATTGCGCGCTGAATGTTGCAGGAAAGCATGTTGTGCCTGAAGTAGGAGAACCTCATTAAAGAAAATAGTGCTTACAGACTAAAAAAGATGTACTGTGTATCAACCGAAGTAAAAGGGAGAGTCCTCAGGGGAGGTTACAAATGAAGATAAGGCAGTAGTAAGGAGGGACTGACAAGCCCATTAACGAATCGGAAGAGAGCATTTACGAAGAGCAATGACACAAGCCAATGACAAATATGGGCAGAGAGTGGGCTTGGCTTTAATTCCATACTCCAATACAGCATGCCACAGAGCAACACATGCGCTGTCCAGACTCGACCTAAAAAACTGCGTCTTGAGAAAGGTCAACTGGCCGAAACTCGCGGACCGCAACCATGCCATTTAAAATGAATGATTTTACATAAATGTAACTCACAGTAAGCCTCGGAGAGAGCGACGGCTATTTTACCCAGCAAACAAAAGGTTGTTTTTTGTTGGCAGTGCTAGGAAAGCCAGCCCCATAACTGAGCACTAGTCCCAAAAACCCACAAGCGAGGAATGAATATAAGTGAGTGAGTGTCATAGATATAGTATGTGTGTCTGTGTGAGAGGGAGAGAGAGAGAGAGAGAGAGAGAGAGAGAGAGAGAAAGGCAGAGAGGGAGGGAGAGAGAGAGTGCATGTGTTTCTCTACGCAAATATTTGATGCTGCAAACACAATGTTTAAGTAAATATTTACCTGAAACGCTATGGTGGGATCCGGGGAATCATCAGTGCAATGAATGAACCTAAAAGGAAACAACTCACAGTGTCAACATGCAATAGTGTTGTCATTTGCACCACCTCAAAACTGTAATAGAAGCCACATTGACAAGTATATTGATCTTTTTTCACGAAGGTGAATTACGAAGCCAGCGAAAACCTCAAACAAGTGTATCAGCAAAATGAGCAAACAAAAACATGACACTTTAGGGAAGACTATCTATGACAGAATGGGTTCTTAAAAGTGTAAATACTATTTGACGTAAAAACTAATCAAAAAGGATATGTATGTTGGTGCAGTTTTGGGCACCTGCATTTTAACACGGGCTGTGGAGCCGGATACGATCTATGTGATTTCAGACTTTTAATTGCTATTTACTTTAAAGAACAGTGATAACAATGAGTGTGGCTTGTATGGGAGGACCGGGTTAATTTGAATGCAGATCTTGATTGCCGACCTTGTAAAGCTTTTCCTTACACGGAGTCTTTCTTCTCTGTTCTGGGTAGTATCTAATATGTCCTCTGCAGTTGGATCACACTGTTTTTGAGAATCTTCTTCTTGTTTTCTGTGGCTACGGACCTTTCATTGTACCGGATTTTCTGATATTACGTTAAAACCAATAAAGAAATGTGTAAAAAAATAAAGCTCTGGCACTAATGTGTCTTAGTTTGTGTAATCCTAGGCCCGGCCGCATTCACCATGATATGTTGGTTTTATTGTATATAACTTTTTTAAAGCTGCACATAAATAAATGACTTCGGGCCATATGTATCATCAAACTATTTTGCATTTCCTAAATAGCGAATTTTAAGGAATCGCTATTTAGGAAATGCAAAACGGTATGTATGTACAAAATCGCTTTTCAATAGCGATTCCTTAGCATTCCTAATTTGCGATTAGCAAATTGCTAATCACAAATTACCCATTCATTTCAATGGGCCAGGAGGAGGCCCATAGGAATGAAAGTGCAATTTGCGATTAGCAATTTGCTAATCGCAAATTAGGAATTTTTTCAAGGGTGCAGGAGTGTCTCAAGAACACCCTGCTGCACCCCTGAAAAAGACATTTTGGGGCATATGGCGCACATACATGCCCTAAGGGCATGTATGGGCGTCATATGACACCTGCGTTTTTTTGTAGAAAAGCTTTTTGATAAGAATTCGCAACTTACCACCAACTAGAAGTTGGTGGTAATTTGCGAATCCTTAATGGCAATTTTTGAATATTTTTTGTTTGATACATTGCATTTAAGGAATCGCAAAATTTGCGATTCCTTAAGTGCAATCGCAAAATAAGGAATAGCAAATTTTGCAATTCCTTATTTTGCATCAAACATGTTTTATACATACCATTTATCTAATTAGCATTCGCAAAGGCCGAAATTCGCAGAATTTCGGCCTTTGCGAATGCTAATTAGCTTGATACATATGGCCCTTACTGACTGTAATCTTTATTCTTCCTAAGAAGGAAATATATATATATAATTTGAGTACAATACAAGCATAAACCTCTCATCAATTATATTTACTATGTAAGAATTTAGTATGATATATAGGGACAAAAACGCTCTAATTAAAATGGCCTCTCTTCCAAAAAGTCTGCCTCAGCCCCCCATGAATCTTACTCTTACAGTATTTCAAAGGTAGAGATCATGCTTGCTAGAGATGGCAGTTTAAAAGCTTAGTCCACTCATTTCCATTCTTCCTTATAAAGTAGTCTCTTCTTGAGAATCGCCGAGCCATTTAAATCAATCACTGTGACTTTTTGAAAATTTTTATTTATTGAATTTCTAGAGCGTACTATCACCTGACAGGCATCCTGGAGCTAGTAACTCAGCATAGCATACATCAGTTGGGCCATAATGTAGCCAAACTCCTAAATCTTAGGAAATAACAATTTTTTAGGCTTCTTCTAAACGGAAGATCACTGATTTGTCTAAGCTCTAGAGGTAAGGTATTCCAGAGCTTTGCAGCTGCGACCCCAAAGGATCTACCACCTGCTCTGACTTTTTTGAATCTGGGGATTTTTATCAATTTTGCCCCTGACGTGCGCAGAGTTCGAGTAGGAACATACCACTCGAACTTACTTTGAAGGGAGGTAGGACCCATTCCATACAGGGCCTTGAATACTAAGCAGACAGATTTGAACTTAATTCTCTGTTTCAGAGGGAGCCAATGCAGCTCAGCCAGGGCCAGTGAAGCGAAAGACCTTCAAGGCCAACCTAACACTAGTTTAGCTGCAGTTGTCTGTATCCTCTGCAACCTATCAAGAAGGAATTCTGGGGACTCAAGAAGCAGGGCATCGCAGTAATCAACTCTGCGAAGTATGGTACTACGTGCTATCAACGAGCACGCCAAAGGAGGAAGCAGAGGAAAAATCTTCCATGAGGAACGAATGATGGCCAGACAGCAGCCCACAACTTTCGTCACCTGCGCCTCCAAAGTACAAGCATTGGCAATGCCAAAAAGTCTGGTCTCGAGAAGCTGGTACTGTGATCTTTTATTAAAAAAATTATTGCAAGCATGTGCCACAAAATTAAAACGGAAAAAGAATGTGCAGCCTGACTATGGCAGCAAATGCTTACAATAAAAAGTTTAACTCAAAAAATACATAAACACACAAACGTTTAATATGACAGTACAGGTGCTTCCCGGTAGGCAGGTGAACTTATAACATGTAGTGCACCCCCCTTTTTAGTTTTAATCCACATCACACTGTATTATTGTTATTGGCATAAAGAAAGTAAGACAAAATGGAAAGGAAAAGTACTGGCCAATCAGCCAATGCTGTCATGTGCAAGAGAACCAATAGCTGAAGTTTGGTGTATGCGGTGGGCAGAAGCAAAATGTGAACTACAGCTGAACAGACCAATGGATAAAGAGGGCTAACCCAAAGCCCCTGTGTGCATGTATATAGGCATGTTTTTTATTATTTATTTTTATCATAATAGGCTGAAGAAGCAAATAAAGATGTCTCTAGGCCAGACTAAACACGTACCTCCATCGGAGAACAAAAATATCCTCAGGAAAATCAAAAGGATAAGACAGGCCCGGCAGCAAAAACAATGTGGGTGCTGTTCTCATTTTTTTTTTTTTAATCGTTTTAAAAGGTACGTCTATATCAAGTATAACAGCACTTCAATTTTTTCCATTTATTCACATCTAGCTACTAATAAGTGACTTTGGCCGCATACTATGAGAAACATATCGGGCTATTATTAAAATTATTTTAAAGAGGAAAATCTATAAAAGCACTTCTCATTAAAATCTCAAGCAATCTCCATGGAGGTCACATAGGTTACATTGTTTCGATCTCAATAGTTTCAGCAGGTTACATCCTCAACCATTCATTTTTATTCACTCAGAATTATTCTCATAATATGTGAGCATTCTTAATATTCTGCCTACTTAAACAAAATAATTGGCAAATAATCAATGTCCTCATTAAAGAAAAAAGGCACGGAGTTAGCAGAACAGACATTCTGATTGGAAAATGACTAACAGGGAATGATTTACAGCGCCAGGCACAGCATTAACAAATTAAATGTAGCCATTTCCATTTCTAAATGCTTCGATCCGTGTGTACTTTAAGTAATTGCAATATGTTTTAACTGAGTACCAAATATTGGCAGTGATTTCCACTCTTTCTTAGCTTGGCTTATTAATATTAGTTTCCTTTATCAGTCAATGCAGTTATAAACTTCACTGGCGGTCAGTATTCCAGTCTTCAAACTTTCCTGGCAATATTACTTCTGCTTAATCACTTGTCTATTAGAAACAAATGCAGCAGTGGAAATGAAAAAACAATCTGCAAGATGGCCGCTGACTGATTGCAGCGAGTAGCTGCAGCTCACTCTCCCTCCTCCCAAGGTGAAACTATTTGACAGGAGTACCGGAATGACAGAGGTCTCCTACCTGGTTAACACCTGGGTACGGGAGTGTGCTCCATCCCGCTGGTTTGCTCGGATCGGGGCAGCTTTGGTAGGCCGATTCCGCTGGCTTTATCCACGAAGGCATTGGCGGTCAGAGAACAGTAGTGGAATGGCTCCTAAAGGACTCAAGCAACAGAAGGATGCCGAGCTCCAAAAGGGACTGAGTGTGGCGGCTAGCAAAGAGGCGCCAGCAGCCCCAAATTCGAGCATTTCAACGCAGCCACGGAGAGGGTTCATGAAAAAATCGGAGGCCCCGCGAGGTAATGGTGGACTCGCCTCGCATAGCGCTGGGAAGGACGTGAGCGGTGATACCGGGAAAACAGTATTGGTAAAAGGCGGCTTGAGCATGAGTAAATCCAAAGATCCCAAGGACTCGGCAATCCATTCAGCACTACGGCAATCTACACTGAAAGAATCCTTCCCCACAAAGTTACTGGAGAACACGGCAGCTGAGGACGAGGCAGGACTGCCAGAGGACGCCGGATGCATAGTCGCTAGGCAACAGACAGACGTAGACCAGCAGAGAAATCCCGGTGAAAGGCAAGACTTCGCGGTACTCTCAGAGGGGACTGCAGAGGATGATCAGAGGTCTCAGGACTTACAAGGTATTGAGGAACCCAAATCCACTGTAGGTTCGATTCAGAGCAGCGCGGATAAGAGTGCTAATAAGGGCAATGGTGGCAATGGCGGCAATAGCATTCAGCACGACCAGGGCTCGCGGGGCGCTGTCGGAGGGGCTACAGGGGGCCCAGAAGAACTACCATGTAGTAATCAAGAAATGGATGGAGGAAGAAAACCCTATGGGGGCATGGTGGTAACTGGAAATGAAGGGACCGCAGGTCAGGTATATTGCCCAGCTTTAGACAGGGGGATCCCGGGTACCCCGGACGGGGAGTGCTTTTTTCATTAAATGATGAATCAGATTCCTTTTTATCGAGTGAGGGAAGTGTGGCTACCAGCTCAGACTCCGATTCTGTAGTAAGTTCGTCAGTCCAAAAAGCACCAGTGACGTACAAGGGATCTCACCAGAAAACAAAGAACAAAGTCTAAAACAAAAACCCCTTGCAGTCCTTCAGAAGATGCACCAAACAGGAAGCTATGCTGGGATTATTCGGCAACCTCACATTTGTATCAGGAGGGCAATGGAGAGGATTCCCAGTTGGGGCATGATAAATTAGGCAGTCCGCCTCAAGCTACGTCGTTGGATTTGCTATATACGACTCTGGAGCAGATGCAGACCGAGGCAAGGTCGGAGAGTCGCAGAGCTAAAACGGCGGCAAAGAAAATCCAAAGCTCAATGAGAAAAATGAACAAACTTTATGAGGAGATGGGAGATAGGGTTGCTCATGTGGAGGAGCGAACGGGGAAGTTGGAAGATGATGTCAGCAGATGGCAAACGTTCAAGGAGGCACAGGAAAAGATCACGGAGGACGTATAATGGAAATTAGAGGATTTCGAAAACCGCCAAAGGCGAAACAACATAAGACTTTTGGGGGTGGCGGAGGGGGCTGAAGAACAGGAAGTCAGGTCGTTTGTAATTAATTTGTTGAAGGGAGCGTTTCCTGAAATGGCATCCTGGGCGTGGGAGAGCGAAATCCAAGGAGCACGCCGCTTTCCACTCATTAAAAAAAAGACAAATGGGACTGCACAAGTTGTCAAGCCTCAGGCAATACTTGTTTATGTTGGGAATTTCCTTGCTAGACAGGATATTATGGATAAAGCAAAGCCAGAGGCTAGACGCACGTTCGAGGGGGTCACCTTCTTTGCCCGCCCAGATTTTTGCCATGCCACGGTAGAGAGGAGGTGGAGGCTTAGGCAACTGATTGCACCGCTTCAGAGCTTAGGGCATGAGACATATCTGCTGTACCCAGCAAGGCTGAAGATTATTGTTAAGGGGCATGTAAGAATTTTTTAATCAGAGATTAAGGCTCAGCAGTATCTGACAGAATTGAGAGAGCAGAAAGGAGGCCAAGTGGTTGGTCACATAGTGAGGAGGTACATATGGGAGGAGGGCGAGGTGCAGCTGCTGCATTTTTAGGCTGTCACACATAGGTCATGAGTGACCTATTTGCCTGTGGGGGGGGGATGGTGTAGTTTTAATGGGGGGCAGGGGAGGGGGGCCTTGGGTGTGGGGGGGACTGGGGGTTTTCACAGTATGGCACGGCACTAGCTTGGTTCACGATAGGTGGTATAGAAACAGTTACCTAGGTATATGAGATGCATTAAAAAAGGAAGGAAGCAGTCTTCGTTGAAATCCAAAAAGAGGCTTAATAATGTATTGGTCGTTTGGATGGGAAAAGTGTATGATGTGTTCTAATGAGTATTAGAATTGCCTCTCTCTACCTGTGTGGCTTGAATAGTTATATGAAAAGACAGCGAGTGGCGGCGGACCTTAGGTTAATGCGACTGGATTTCCTTTGTCTCCAGGAGACGCACCTAGAAGGTGCAAGGGCGTATTTAATGGAGCAGCTAGGTTTTTCCTTATTAGCATACTCAAGACAGGGGAATAGAACTAGAGGGGTGGCTATTTTGGCCCAAAAAAAAACAGAACGTTAAGGTTATTAATAAAAAAAGGGGATCAATGGGGGAGATGGGTGTTATTGAAATGTGAATTACATAACCATGTACTCACTCTGGGTACAATATATGGATCCACTGAAGATGATCCAGATGTATTTGAATTTCTAGATATAGAGTTGGCTTCTTGGCCTGAACCAATTATTCTTTGTGGGAATTTTAATATAAATGGGGTGGGGGGATTGGGCACTGAGCACGGACAGACATATGGAGGACGGAAGAAAAAAGTATCCCCGGCAATTTGTAATTTGGTACACCATAATGCCCTTGCTGATGTGTGGGTACGATTGAACCCTACAGATAACAGAATCACTTTATATTCGGTCCCACGCAAAGTTTCCTGGCAATATTACTTCTGCTTAATCACTTGTCTATTAGAAACAAATGCAGCAGTGGAAATGAAAAAACAATCGGCAAGATGGCCGCTAACTGATTGCAGCGAGTAGCTGCAGCTCACTCTCCCTCCTCCCAAGGCGAAACTATTTGACAGGAGTACTGGATTGACAGAGGTCGCCTACCTGGTTAACGCCTGGGTACGACTTGATTATTTTTTTGTATCTAACTCTTTGCTGTCTAAAAGTAAGATAGAGAAGTGTCCCCGTTTGATTTCTGACCATAATCCGCTTGTTTTAACACTGGAGTTGGCAGGATTGAATAGCAGGACATCTATATGGACATTTGAAAGGAAATTACTTCTGGATGAGGGCTATGTTACATATATGAATAATTGGATAAGTACCTTTTGGCAAATTAACAGAGGGAGCACTGCTACAAGATTCACCTGGGATGCCTTTAAAGCTGGGATTCGAGGTGAAAAATTAAGCTACAGTATGAATAAACAGAGGCAGGAAAGAGATAGAGTTAGTGCACCTGTTAAACTAGTGTCAGAGGCAGAGGAGGAATTGTGTCTGGCAGCTCAGGCTGGATCCCCATTGGACGAAGTACTTTTAAAAATAGCAAGTATTGAAGCAGAGATAAATGAGGGTTTTGCAATTAAGGAGGCTGAAGTGTATTTGATAAATAAGGAGCAGTGTCACGAGTTGAGTGAGCGGGTTGGGCATACCCTGGCGGTCCGAACAAGACAGAAAGCTGCTTCAGGGCAAATTAAGGAAATCCTAGATGGTCAGGGGGGCATAATGGCTGATGTTGATGAAGTAAGGGAGGTCATTAGGCAGTTTTATACTAAGATGTATAGTGCGGACCAACCAGTAGGGTCTATAGATATTCCACGGTATCTGGGGGACATTAATATACCCTTACTCGTTGAGGATGATAGGGAAGCGCTTGACGCTCCATTTACTCTTCAAGAAATCCTGGCAGCTCTTAGTAGTCTCTCTCCAGGTAAGGCTGTGGGGCCAGACCAAATTCCCTTGGAATTTTATAAAACTTTTCAAACGGCAATACAGGTGGACTTGTTTGATACAATGTTGCAGTCCCAGGTAGGGAAATCAGTGCCAGGGTCATTTGCAGGTGCCGATATTGTTGTGATTCCTAAAAAAGGTAAAACGCCCTTGGAACCTGGCTCATACAGACCTATTACTTTAATTAATGCAGATACCAAGATTTATTCAAAGGCCTTGGCTTCTAGGTTAAGCAAGAGAATAGATCAGCTAGTTAGTTCCACGCAACACAGCTTTATCCCTGGAAGGGGAACTGCTCAACATGTTCGCAAAGTTATAACTCTATTTGATGCCACGGAAGACTCAGGAGACCCTATGTTTTTGGATGCAGGAAAAGCATTCAACCGGGGCTCCTGGGATTTCTTGTGGGTAGCTTTAATGCGGTATGGAATTGGTGAAGGGTTTATCATGGGTGTTCAGGCGCTCTATCAGGCCCCTACAGCACGGCTTAGAATAAACAGAGGGTATTCTTCGGCAGTGTCTATCAGTCGAGGTACTCGTCAAGGGTGCCCGTGCTCCCCGCTGTTATTTGCGGTATATATAGACCCTTTAATTCGTAAATTAGAATTAAATGAGAGGATCTTGCCGATCAGGATTCAGGGCCAAGTATTCAAGACTTTGGCATATGCGGACGATGTGGCAATTGTGACTACCTCTCCGGTTAACGCTAACCAGGAAAAAGAAGGGGAGGTGGCTCTTTTTGGTCGGATTTCGGGTTATGCGCTAAACGGTCCCAAAACACAAATTATCAAGAACATTCAGGTGGTCTGTGAGGATACTCGAGTAGTCCAATCTGCAGTGTATCTAGGGATCAATATCTCGGCAGATTTAGACAAGATTGTAGAACAAAATATTGCACCCATAATGGCTAAAACGAAGGCTGATCTTGACCGAATACATGACCTACATCTTACTCTGGTTGGACGCACCAATGTGGTGAAGAGGATTATTCTTCCCAAGTTCCTTTACCTATTTAAGACAATTCCATTGTTTTTTTAAGTTAAATGGTTTGTTGCGATTGAACATCTTATTAATAGATTTATTTCGGCACAAGGGAAGACTAGGAGGGCCCTTCGTTTTTTGACCTTCTCTAGAGATAAAGGAGGATGGGCAGTCCCTGATTTTAAGTTGTATTATTGGGCTACGGCCATACAGTACATGTGTGGTCTGATGGGGGGAGACCCCTCAGATCCATAGATAAAGGTAGGGTCAACTGATATATATGCAATACTTATGGGGGAGAATGCAGAGAACTGTTTCGTGAAATTTTCTAATCCAAGTTATTTTAAAAGAACTAGGTTTAAGACACGTAGCTTATAAAATTTGGGCATCACTCTGTAAAAAGTTGGGGATTGGCAGGTTTAACGCTTACACTCGAATCGACGGAAATAACATTCTTCCTAGAGAGATCTTTGCGGATTCAGTTATGGCAGGTTGGGGGCGGGGAGGGGTCAGGAAACTGGGGGATTTGGTAGGGATAAATTGTGTTTTACAGTTTGCTGATATGCAGGGGAAGTATGGTATGTCTAGTAATAACCTTTTAAAGTTTCTGCAAGTTCGGAGCTATCTTGTAAATAAACAGGGGGGTGCTGCTGGGTTTTGTAAAAACAGGATCCTTGATGCAATTGTGGGGGGGGGGGCAGATTGCTCAATTAGGAGACTTTATGCTGAGCTGACGGCGCTTAAGACAGATGATTTGGAAAAATATGGCAAGAAGTGGGCAGATAAGCTTCAGGTGGGCCAGGAATGTTTCCAGGGTTCTCTTCTAATGGGACGTACCTTATTATGTTCAACATCCTTACAGGCTCAACATTACAAAACAATATATTTGCTGTACCATACACCTGCCAGGATCGCGCAGTGGGGTGGGACTATAGGAATCTGCTGACAAGGTGCGACAGTGCAGAGGCGGATATTATACACCTGTTTGCGACAGGCCATCAGCTTGCCCAGCTGTATAAAGAAATTGAATCCTTTTTGGATCAAACTCTAGGAATAAAAATGATACTTACGCCAGTATGGATTATCCTCGGGGTAGGGGAGGATGAGGAACAGTGTCAATACTTTTTGTTTATGGCCATGGCAGTTTTAAGACTCTGTGTGGCAACTGCTTGGTTGGATAAGGAACCCGCTAAATTCCATCTATGGTTGGCTAAATTACTGGCAGTATATAATTTAGAAAAAGGGATATACAACAGGAAAGGGGAAAAAGGTAAAATTCTTGGGAAACGTATATGGGAACCTGTTATGAGGTGGAAGGAGAATGCCTGGGGGGTTGGGGGGGCGGGGGGAATTGATATGGTCTGGTTTCTTTTTTTGTTTTTTACTTTCTCCTACTCCCTTCCCCTTCTTTGATTCTTCTATTTATTGCCTGTATTTAGAGATTGTTTATTTTTATGTCTGGTCTTGTTCTCTGTTTTCTTTCTCTTTTTTTTTGATTATGCATCTCAGAAAAACTGATAAAATGATAAAGTGACTGTGCCATATGTAAAACATGTTTTGCTTGACTGGAAATGGACAAATAAAAATATTTAAAAGCGAAAAGAAAAAAAAAGAAAGAAAAAAGGGAAATGAAAAAACAATCAATGAGACATGCGCCC
Organism: Lissotriton helveticus; assembly: GCF_964261635.1. Taxonomy (NCBI): domain Eukaryota; kingdom Metazoa; phylum Chordata; class Amphibia; order Caudata; family Salamandridae; genus Lissotriton; species Lissotriton helveticus. Next base: position 635,956,831 of record NC_136057.1, on the reverse strand, counting down.
GAGTCTGGATTTTAAGGATCTGCCAGAAAATATATTTATGAACCCAAAAGTGTGCTGAACAAAGTATCTGATGGGCCAGCAGCATACCAGCAATGCAACTCACGTGGGAATACCATCTCCTCCATTATTCCCTATAAGGCAAGTTTCAGTGGCATACCAATGTGGAGGTGTAGGACTTCAGATACCATGTTATGCTATGTTTTGGGACTTGTAGAGCTCATGGCAGCCGTAGGTGGGGCTTCACAGTGCTAAGAAACGGATATTGCAAGACACTCACCAAGCAGAAGCAGACAAGGTTAGAAAAGCCAGCTCATGGGAAAATTCCTGAAGATTTCTTCTGTGAAGCGTTGGTGTAGGTATAGAAGTAAACTTTTCCATATTTGAGCCAAAACCATAACGTGGCTATCCTGCCTGTTCCCAATCGTTCGAGGGAACAGTGCCAGCCTCAGATTAGAGGATCTTATGGTCCTAGCAGGGTAGCACAGTTGAATGAGATGTCTAGGACAGCTAGTGGACAGCTTGTAGCTGGGTAGACACAGATTGATAACTAGGGATACAGCAGAGTTAAATGGTTTGGAGTCTCTTTTACGAAGTTTGAGTGATGTCAATATACACGACATTGCCATAGTACAAGGTTTGGGAAGCACCAGGCTTATAGCCCACAGTACTGACACAGTTTGTCCACAAAAGGAATTAAAAACAACTAGAGGCCTATAACCCGAGAATAAGAACCAGAACCTAGACACCTTTTTCCGAACTTCATCTTGGACAAGAGATCCGGCTCTTAATTTTTCTACGGGAACATCCTTCCGGAACTTTTGACCCATTGAGGCACTTGTTGAACTGTTCTATCTTCAATAATGAGCGGTAGGCCGCGACGGACAAACACTGATTGGAAAAAGTAAGTTGTCTATTCCCGTTTTTTGCTGGCTATTGTAGAGAATAGACTGGCTCTTCATGTTTTGTCAATCGAAGGGGAGAAGGTGGTCATCATGATCTTCATCATCATTCTCATCTTGATCCTGATTATCTTACTTCGTGATCTGGAAGTCCTTGAGGTCGCTGACCTCCTACATGATATATGTTTTCTTCTTCGTGTTTTTCCGTGCTTTAACTTTTACTATGTTTTTGAGTCTTTCATTTTTGTTTATCTGTAAAGGGAGAAGATATGTTGTATATTTGTACTTCATTCAATATGGCTACTTGGTGTCAGTAGTCCTTTCTTAGTGTTTCTATCTTCCCAATCTCCCATATCACCTAAGCGTGTTCTATCTGGTATGTGAGGATTCCAGCCTTGGCAGTTGATTGTCTGGTCAGCTGTGAGGTTTACTGCTCTGCTGGATTATCTTGAACTATCTTAATAAATCTATCTAAATAACTTGAAGACGTGTCCTGCTGCTTACCTAAACTATTTACAACAAACCACACAGATGTGATAATACTGTTGTTTATTCAAGTAGCTCAGTAGAAAGATCCAACCCCTGGCATGGTCCTCTCACAGTTAAGTTCTGTTGGAGCATGGAATCTCCAGCCCATGAGAACTCTCATAGCAAAGCCTAGTTGCCAGGTGACAGAATCAAGTGATAACAAACATATGATACATAACAACATAGCACATTCCTAATAAAACAAGTATGACTAACGAAAATATGAGCCTAAATTATTAATGCCTAATTTAGACATGAATCAAACTTCTGTTCTCGTATGTGGAATCATAGTCTTTGAGCAAAACAGGTTTTCTCCTTACACGCATATTCTTTTCATCCATCACTTCTGTACTAGGATTGTCACTAGAAATCCCTGTTCCATTCATTTCCTTCAACCAAATCCCACACTTTAGAGCATTGCACACAGTGATTTTCAATGTATTTCACTTCCTACCATCATCCAACCACATATTGTTGCCCTTGACTTTTTTTATTTCTTTGAAATTAAATGAAAATAAGATTTCTAAAGCGCAACTTTTACCTGGAGATATCTAGGCGCTGAGCCAGACAGAGAGGCAGAGTTTGCTATTGAGGAAAAATGGAGAAAGGCTATTTAGTGAATAGTCAGGTTTTTAGGTTGTTTCTGAATGTTAAAAAGTTTGCTTTGTTCTTGAGCTCTGTGGGGCACGAATTCCACAGCCTCGCTGTGCAGGATACAAACCTAGCCCCCCAATTAACTTGTTTTAATTTAGGGACTTTGAGGTTTCCACTAGAAGATGAACGAAGAGATCGAGCTGGTATGTAACGTTGGAAGCGCTGTCTCAAATATGCTGGGTCAAGGCCTTGTAACGCTTTAAAGGCTATACAAAGTCCCTTAAATTGGAAGCATTTTCCGATGGGCAGCCAGTGTAACTGGGTCAGGGCTTGGGATGCAGATTTACGTTCAAGGATACCCAGCAGTAATCACGCCGCTTCATTCTGCCTGCGTCTGCAAGTTGCGCAGAAAACGTTTTTGAATGTTCATGAAAAGTGCATTGCAGTAATCCAATTTAGCAGAAATAAGAGCTGTAACTACAGTTTTTTTGCAAGGTCATGGGACGTAGGGCAGGACTTTATGGAGTACTTTCAAGATATAAAATCAGGAAAGCCTAGTATTGATGCAGCAAGGTATCGAGGAAAAGAGACTTGCTCGGAAGCTATCCACTCGTTTAACTCACTAACAAGTTATTAATAAGGTTTTGTGAAACTAATAAGCAATTACATGAACATGTGGGTTAGTGAAGCTTGCGTAAGCATGTACTAACGCAAATAACAATGAAGTAAGACTAATGCCGCTTTAAACAGGAAAACTGTTTTCCGCATGCGTCAACTACATCTACGAAGAATGACGAGGTAACACTTGGAGGGAAATTCTTGCGCATGAACAGAAGCTATTCAAATGGACTCTTAAAGACTAGCATGCATTGCACCTGCTTAGCTGAAATAAAAGCAAGTTATTCTACTAATGCTAATGCGAAAAGTATTAATAAATAAAATGGGATAGAGTAGGGGAGGGAGGAATACAGTGCAAACATTTTATTTGAGAAATGAACATTTGTCTTCTGACTTTATCTTTAATGCGTATTTGGGCTTTTCTCGCATAACTGAACTGAATGGAGTGAAGTAATGTCTGCGCATGTGCTTTGGAAGGGAACCATGAAATGATGACAGTACGTTTGAATGGGAGCCAAGAACAAGAGAAACATCATGGGAACAGAAGGGTGCAGAGGTCAACTGTGAAGAGTTCTATTCATGAATAAAGTTAAATGTTGCGCCATCAATACCATTAGTATATGGGAATAAAATGTATGAATAAAAAGTAAGGGGATGGATTTGCCAACAATAACTGAATTGATTTTTGTGACATGTAAGCATGGTGTGATTAAGATACCCCTTGCCTGACCAATCAAATCTTGTATTTTCCCGATATTGAAACTTTAGTGGGTGGAACATGGAGAAACGAAAGGTATAATTAAGATAGTTTTAGTTTGTTAGTGTGGTTGCGGATGGTGAAGCTGATGCTAGGTGATGATGCTGGGAGTTGCAGAAGTTGCTAATGGAGAACTGGAGAGACTGAAGAAGCGCAGAGTAGGGGTGGAGGGAGCCGATTGCAGAATCTGAAGCAGAAATTTCTATCCTGATCAAATTGGGTTAGATCTGAAGATTGCGGAAGAATCTCGAGGAGGAAGAGAGTATCAGTGAGGGGTGCTGCGCAACTGTCGGTATCTTAGAGAGGTCCACAGTCCTGTGCTGATTCTTGTCCCGAAGCCTTTGTCTCCTGACCGATCGCAGGGGACCCTTACCAGCCCCTTGGCCAGGCGGTTGGTCTTCCACACCATCCTTGGTAACTATAAATCGCTTGCTGATGTTCTTTATCTTGTCTTTCTACTCTCTCTTGATTATTGTGTGAATCCGAGGCAAATGCATTGTGTTTATTATTAAATTCTTCTCTCCAATGAATGTTGGTGACTGTGCTGTATTTGAGATTGTTCACATGCAACTGAAATTTTAGATAAAGATTTAAAAACTTTCCAGAGTCTGTGGTTATTTTACTTCGAAGTTCATTAAAAAGTCAAATTTTAAGTTAATTGTCACCATCAACTAGTTCAACTAATAGTCCATCGACCAGAATAAAGAACATTTTGAACTGTGAAGGGTTAGTTAGAGATGAACAAAGATATTTAATAACCTAATCCAAACAGTTGGTGAAAATTATAAACTTGACCCCAGCTGTTTTCGCACAGTGAGTTTATGGGCCCAAGTGAGTATATGGTTGTGGAGTATCTGTTGTTGGTGAACCGCTGGTCAGTATGATTTATCTGTCCTTCCAAGGATAGCTTAGTGTTGATGATAACTCCCAAATATTTTACTTTACTACTTGGAGAAGGCAGGATTTCAAGTTCCCGAGGGCACCAGTTAGGAGACCAGAAGGAAGGGTTGTTGCCAAACAGTAAAACCTGAGTTTTTGAGGAGTTCAACTTCAGGCAGTTATTACGCATCCAGTTGCCTACGTGGAGCATGCAATCGTCAATTTGAACTGACGTGGCCTCAGGGTTACCTGCTACCGACACAACGATCTGGATGCTATCAGCGTAGAAGACCAGTGCAAAACCATGAGCTTTGATCAATGCTGCCAGCAGAGTGACCTATAGCTTAAATAGAGTGGGACTCAGGGATAAACCCTGGGGCACCCCGCAAGGCAGTGAAAAGGCTGCCTGAAGTCTCCTAAAGACACTGTTTGAATTTGATCGGCTAGGAAGGATGTTAAGAACATGAGCACTTTGTCTTTGATACCAACTGATGCAAGTCGGTCAATTAGGAGAGTATGGTTAACTGTATTGAACATAGCCGAAAGATCTAATAAGATCAGGGCCGCGTTTCCCGCACGATCTGTTGTCTGTCTGACTTCCTCAGTGGCCGTGATCAGTGCCAGCTCAGTGCTGTGGCGACTACGGAATCAAAACTGAATTGGATTGAGACTCTTATTTTCTATAAAAATCATCAGTTCCTAATTGATGGCCCTTTTCACCATTCAGGCCAAGAACGGTAGTCGGGAGATCGGTCTGTAATTATTAGGGTTGCCAACATCAAGGTTAGGTTCTTTAAGCAGTGGGAGGATCAAACCTGTCTTCCAATCTTTTGGAAATTAACCTGCACTAAACAGATTATTGAAGATGGTTGTAAGGTGTGCAGCTATTACTTCGGGTGACAGCTAAACTATTCTGGGGGCATGGGTCCCAAAATGAACCAGATTTAACTTGTTTTAAAATCTTTATTGTCTGGTCTACTGTCAGAGCCGGTAAGTGATAAGGTATTTCTACCAGGAGCTGGGAATAGAACCTGCCTGACATTTGCTATGGTCTGCTAATTGATTTGCGCCTACAAAAGAAATCATACACCTATTTGACTTTATCTTGAAAGAACAATGCTAACTTGTTGCACAACTGCTGACTAATGGTGGTTTTCTTTTTCAGGGAATTTTGATAGTTTCTTAACTGTTGCAACCTGTTCCTTGGAAGAGTTTTTTGCTGCTTCTATTTTAGTGGCCGGAGTGGACATTTGTAAGAAAGATAAGAGCTTCCTGAATCATAAACTTTTGCGAAGAGGTTTTTATAAGGGAAGGCTACCCAGAGTGGATCGTATATGGCAATGGTCCACAGTTTATTCGAAAGGAGTTCCAGAAGTTCTTAAGAGGAAGGGGTAAATTATCATAAAACAGCGATGTGCCACCCATTTAATATGCTGCCATCCCTTCACCCTTCGAGAGACGACGAGGCACCTTATCAAGGACAGCCACGGGCTGCACGTAAGACCCGGACTGCTGGAGAGAGCTTGGTCTCTAGTTCCTGCTGGTCCCACAGTTCCCTCTTCACCTCCCCCGGTGGCCATAACGCTGAGACACCCCTCCGAGGAGATAGATGGGGCACACCCCACTCTCTGAGGAGCACTTTGCTATGAACATATCTTCTATGGAAAAGGCAGCTTCTGCACAATGTGCGGCTTTATCACGAGTACAGAAGGCAGGGCTACAAACGAGGCATCTCCATTGTCCAAATGCAGAGGCGACACATGGACCGAAGAGAAGAACAAAACATTAACCGACATTTCAACATAACTGCGCGGAATATTAACTGCAATGGGATAATACATACATAAATAAATACAGTGGAAAATGTATTCGAACCCCCTCCCACACTACCACTTTGTTTATCATCAGTTCAAATTAATAACAGATAATAAATCCGATATGACGAGTTTCTATTCTAAATCCGCTATGTGGAGTTTCTACTGAAGGTCTCATTTTTAGAATGGTTTAATGATAAATTCGATGACTTACGGCTGAGTGAAGTCATGAGTGATGAAATCAGAGCTCTTGAACAGCAGGAAGATATCACTCAAGGTGGTGCATTTGAGGGAACTGTTCATTGCAATCCAGTAGGCATCCTAAACGAGAGGGTAAATGTCAATTGTAACACAGCAGTAATTAGTAGTTATTGGCCCAGGAGAAACAGCAATCAATTCAATTCAGCTCACTAAAGAGGCCGCCTTCTGCCTGACAGATAATAATCACTCCAGCCAGTGGGGCTCCCCACCTGCTAAAAGAGCTCTCAACAGTCTGGCAGTCAGGAAGATCCTGAAAGGTATCCGACTGTGGGCAGAGTTAAAGAAGTGGTCATTTAAACAGCTCAAACTGATTTCCTGAAAAGTATAGGTCTACATCCCTAAGGTCACAAGCTGGGGGATGAGTGACACGTGGGCATAACTCATAAAAGACAAAGCCTACAGCAATGACAACATTTCTTCATAATATATTTGTTCGTGAAGAAATGCATCCACATGCTTCAGACTCAAACACACAGTCAAGGTGAAGCAATAAACCCATTGCCATTGTAAGGATTTCCATTATTATAAATCAACCTGCTGCATGTGATCAGAAAAGCTTTAATCTGCTTTCAAATTAAGCTCAAACATGGTAAACATCAACAAAACCTCTCCAGCAAGAAACAAGTTCTGTATCTGAAACAGCAGCTCTGCAGTTTCAAAGTCGTCCAGGTGCACATGGTGTGTACTGTTCTTGAAGCAAAACTGCACGTTGACCAAAGTCCAATAAAAGGACTACAGCATAGAAACATATCTGTAAGTCGCATTTCAAAGTTTTATCAACTGTTACTAGTCATAGCAGTGAGTTATAAGATTTTGAAACTGAAATAAACAATTGAGTTTCTCTATGAGAGCCATATACAGCATATACAATTATAGATGGGCAACACTGAATTACGGGAGATGTTTTTTACTGAGGGGTTCTGAGTGACGTCAAATAAACAACGGGAGCGAAGCTCGAGTTGTCTATGATGTCACTCAGAACCCTGAAGTGAAAAACATCCCTGTAATTTACATTTCACCCATCTATAATGGTATGTTATGTATGGCTCCAAAATCATCTTCCGCTACTTTCAACTGCTATGCAGGAGCAGAGGAGTAATAACACAGCCTCTCCACCTCGTCCCACATTATAAAAAAACCTTACCTGCAATCCCTAACCAACCACAACCACCTTGCCCACTGTCCTTCCCCCTCCTGTAGCTGTGCTTTCTGCTTCCATTCAAAGCAAACAAGCAGAGCTGCGCTCACAGGCCCTCAGACTGACCCTTTAGAACATCACAACAGTGGGTAACCAGTTTGATTATCAACTGTTGTCATGTCATAGCAGTGGGTTATGAGACACAGAAACTGAAATAAACGTTAGAGTCTCTCTATGAGAGCCGTACATAACAAACGTTTTCCTGAAATTAAATCACAGACTCGTCCATTAACAAAGATGCTCTTTTGCATTACAATGATCAGTTGAAGACAATACTGCCCGTATTTCTGTCTAGGTGCCTTTGATTTTCCTTGGCATTGGGAGAACCACGATAAAACTACTACTTGGAATATGCTTTCTTCACCTCATTGACTCATCAAAAATTCAACTATATACACACAACGCAAAGTGATGCAGTAAAGCTTATATGTCCATTTTTCCTACGCTCATCTACGTTGCAGCCCTATTTGATTCACGGTATTCTCACTTGATTTTATATAGCTAAGTTGTTAAAGCTATTTACCGCCTTACCAGACTTTCTTGTTTGCAGAGATATGCCAGTGACATATCGTACAATGTTAGAAATAGAAATAAATATTCCCTTGAGAAATAAAAAGCACCAATGCGAGGTGCATGACGGTGGCAGACACGTGATCCCGCGCTCCAAGTCTGCTGCCGGAGAACCAGTAAATGCCGGGTCTGATTCCTCGTGTCCCAGGCTGGGTCCTGAAGGACACCGGATATCAAATACCAGCGGGGTGACTGACAAGGCCAGATGACACAAATGTCATCGGATAGGCCCTATGCCATGGTGAGAAAGACTGGGACAAGCAGCAAGATTGGGGCTGGCGAAATGTGTCAAAGAGATGTTGGTGGCTGCATCTGACACTGTTCAACCAGAGCAGTGAAATCCGAGACTAGGGCAGTGCCTGGACTGGTCAAAGCAGGTGGTTGGCCCACTCTCCCCAGGACAACAGCTTCCATTGTGGAATGCTACTGGCAAGACCTGTGCATGGACCAGTGGTTCTCAGCTGAGGTGAGGTGGTGGACAAAAATAAAGATTTTATTGTAGCTTTTATGAAGTACATCTGATTACTTTAGCTGGGCTATTCCGGTTATTACATGACAAAATCATCACAAGCCATCCTGAACTATGTGTAGCACAAAATATATATAGGAGATTACTATGGAGTCATCACAAAAACTACTCTAGGATGGTGTTGGGATTACTTAAAAATGCTGACCATTTTCTACTGCAGGATGGTCATCTGATTACTTCAGTAAAAATGTGTGATCAGCTTTTACTACTTCAGGATGAACCTGTGATGAGTTCAGTGTGATATATTACTACAGGATTGTAACAGGAGGACTATGGATGAGGTTTTATTACTCTAGGACAGTGTTTCCCAAACTGTGGTCCGCGGACCCCCAGGGGTCCCTGACACATTCCCAGGGGGTCCGCAGGCAGCAGTTTTAAAAGCACTGCAAAGTATCTTGTTTAATTAGCAGTTTTCAAAGAACAATAAAAGTGTCGAGATAATGCCAGTGATTAATGTCCCTGCTGGAGAGAGGTGAGAGTTTTGTCAGGTGGCAGCTTTGACTTATCCAATGTAGCACAGAGGGTTAATATGCTTACTGCAAGGAAGTGTACAAGAATTTTAAGAAACAGTATTTTATGTACATAGGTCAGTGGGTTACTGCTTTTGCCACAGGGATTGTTTTGTTACTCTGCAGTTCATAAGTGACAGTTGTAATCTAGCAAATAGACCTATAAACTGTCATCAAAGAGCTGCTTGCAAACTGTAAGGTACAAGTTAATAACTTATGTTTTTCCTAGTCTTTCATTATCCTGATGCTGCTAAAAGGGTTTATTTGGGTGAAACTACATTTTTATTGTTAAAGGCAATGCTAACCACTGTGTTATTTTCTGAATCCTGGGTGTGTGCTTCTGCAGAACAAGCACTCTTTAAAAATGCCTACCAGTATGAATGACATGTGAATTCTACACCTTGTAGTCCCCTTTGCCTTATGTAACATTTTCTATACACTGATTTACATGTATGATTCACTGTCTCTATATGTGTGTGATGTTAAGTGCTCTGACATCCTACAATGGTATGAGAGATGCTATAAAAAATGAAATACACATGACAGAGCGGGGCTATGGAGAGATGAGAAGCACTGTTGGAGGGTGATAGTGGGGGAATCATTGAAGAACCCCCAGAAAGATTGTCGTATTCTGGTGCATAGTCAGGTCTTCTTTTACAATTCTTGAAAAGCTACTACAATTCAATATATAATGATATGTGTTGTAGACTGCACAATTGTTTCCTTAATTGCTTGGGGGGAGAGCCACCCAAAGTCTCCTTTGTAGTGGTCAGGCTCACTCACTGCACTCAGTGTGCACTGTATGGGGACTGGTCTGAAATCATTTGCCAATGGCTGCTTTGGGTTTCCAGTTTGGCCCTGGCAGGAGCAGGTGCCTCGCACTGCGAAATAAAGCCAACCATTGAAAAGTTAGTAACGGAGACGCAGCACCAACCTTCCCATCAACTTTTTTTGTTTTCTTGCAAATTCTTTCAATATAAAATACAACAGAAGTGGCGAAGAGTGTCGTCAGCCTCCTTGGCTTAACAACACACTCTGCCACTTCAGAAATGCAGGGCTGCACCATATTTACAGGAATATGGTGCAGCCCTGCGTTTCCCCTGCGCTGGCCCTACACTTAACAGGGGAAGGTTGTTTATGTACAGGAAGGTCCCTCTTCCTGCATATAAACAATCTTGAAGTGTCATTTTGTCACTTCTAGGTGTGCTGTTTAATGCAGCACACATGAAAGTTATAAAATGGCATTTTTTTTAAAGATTGTTGAGGTGCAGGAGGGGTCACCTTCCTGAAGATAAACAATCCAAGGTGTTTTGCAAAAACGAGTAGAAATTAAGCATTTCTCCTTGTTTCCCCAAGTTAAGACCCAGTTGTCCCTGGTCTCAATTTTGGTGCTGCCTCCCATTTACGCTGCCCTTGTAAATAGGGGGCAGCGTCAAAATCAATGGGTGTTGCAGGGGAAACGCCCACCGCAACACCCACTGCCCACCCCTTTAACACTAAGCATTGGGTGAACGGGGGTCTTATTTACAAGGCAGCGTTAAGCCACGTAAAGTGGCTTACCGCTGCCTTGTAAATAAGGCGAAGCCCCTATCGCCACAGGAACGTCGCAAAAAGTGATTTTCCATGGTGATAGGGGCTTGTAAATATTCCCCTAAAATCATTAGTAATTCGAGTATTTGTTTTGTGTGCACACGTGTGTTCATTTTTTTTTAATTACTGTTTTAATGTTTGAAATTTAAATCCTACAAATTGCTTGGGGGTCCCCGGCTTCCAGTGGTGACTCAATGGGGGTCCTCAGGAGTCAAAAGTTTGGGAACCACTGCTCAAGGATGTTCTCAGGAAGACTGCAGGATGAGGCAGTATTACACCGGGAGGATTCCATGAGGACTTTCAGGATGAGGCTTTATTACTCCAGGATGACATGCTTACTTTAGGATGGGACAGTAATTCTCCAGGAAGATAGGAAAATGCTACTTACCAGTATGCATCTGTTCTTGGCATGTAGAGCTGCAGAGTTGCACACTGTGCATAGATCGCCACCTAGTGTTGGGCCCTTATGTTTGCATTTGTTTTTGTTCTGAAAAGTTCTTTGGAAGTCACGAGATAGATGACTCCTCCTTTGGACCACATTGCGCATGGGCATCGGCTCCATCCTCAGATTGTTTTTCGCCATTAGAGAAATGATGGAGCTTTGCAAGAAAAGGAAGGCTGTCCATGTAAGCTGTATCTAATTAAGATAATACTGGAACAGATAAAGGTAGCCGGGGAGGTGGGTGGGCGTGTGTAACTCTGCAGCTCTACATGCCAAGAACAAATGCATACGGGTAAGTAGCATTTTCCGTTCGAGGCATACGAGCTGCAGATTACACACTGTGCATAGATTGTATAGCAGTACCCACTCTTAGCGGCGACCAGCCCTATCTGTTGCAGTAGTTTGAAATAGTGTTTTGACAACAGCCTGGCCTACATTAGCTTGTTGTTTAGTCTGCACATCTACACAATAGTGTTTTGTGAATGTGTGCGGTGTAGACCATGTAGCTGCTTTGCAGATGTCATCGAAGGGAATGTTCCCTAAAAATGCCATTGAAGCCCCTATTTTCCTTGTAGAGCGGGCTTTAGGAGGAAGAGATACCGTACATTTAGCTTTGTGATAGCAAATCTGTATGCATTTGACAATCCATCTAGCTAACCCAGATTTTGATATAGAGTTGCCCTTGTGTGGTGGTGAGAAAGACACAAAAAGTTGTTTGTTCTTACGAAAGGGTTGTGTTCTCTCAATGTAGTATAACAATGCTCTTTTGACATCTAGGGTATGAAGAGCTCTTTCTGCTACTGTCTGTGGCGGTGAGAAGAAAACGGGCAGTTCCAAAAGATTGATTGAGGTGGAAGGGAGAAATGACTTTGGGAAGGAATTTAGGATTAGTACGGAGAACGACCATATTGTGATGCATTTGCAGGAAAGGTTCTTCAATGGTTAGTGCTTGTAGTTCACTAACTCTCCATAGAGAGGTAATAGCTACTAGGAACGCAACCTTCCATGTTTAAAATTGTAGTTCACATTCATGATAAGGTTCGAAGGGAGGTCCCATTAGCCGTGTGAGAACAATGTTCAAAATCCACACTGGTGAATGTGGTACTCTGGGAGGAATTATTCTCTTGAGGCCTTCCATGAAAGCTTTAATAGCAGGCAATCTGAACAGAGATAGATGCTGTCTGTTTTGTAGAAAAGCTGCTATGGAGTGGTTTACCACTAACATTACTGGGCAAATCTAATATTATAAAAATATCAATCTTGCCGAAATTCACTTTCATCTTCAGTTCCATTCCGTTGGAGTTCAAAAGAGAAACTATAAAAAAGATTCAGGGAGAACTATTGAGTTTTATTTGGTCCTCAAAAAGACCAAGAATCGCCTGGTGTAAAATAAGGAGGAGGAAAGAACAGGGAGGCCTGGCTAGCCCAGACCTCCTGGAATATTGCAGAGCCTTCCAATTCAAATTTAGAAGGACGCTGTTGGGCTCTTATGAAGATTACCCAATATTTGTACAGAAATTGACAAACAATACTAGCCACTTCTTATATAAATTTGGCCACCCAAAATTTAAAAAATAAATAAAATTGAAGACTTTGAAGTCAGCCGCTAGATTGTGGTATTGAATAAGATCCACACTGAATATCCCTCTTTATAGTGACAAGACCCCGATCTGGGACTCCCCGAGTACACCAGACTGCCTTAAAGACAGCTTAGCGACACCCCTAAAACTAGCAGGAATACTGAGTGGGGGCAACTCTTGTTTCAGAACAAACTTCTTGATTGGGAGATGTTATCAGAAAGTACGTCCTCCACATTATCAAAATTTAAATATTACCAGCTTTTAAGCTAGACAAAGTCACTCAAAGAAACCAGAAAAGGAAACATTTCCCTAGAAGTAAAGATGCTAGATACGAAGCCTCTCATTAAAGAAGTATCCTATTGGTATTGGGCCCTAATCTCATCAGGGGATGAAGACTTCCGGATTCCAGAGAGAATATGGGGGAAATACCTGCCGACGCTGGATACAAATAATATATGGCAAGTTTCTATGAGCAAATGCTGGTCGATTGTAACTTCTGCTGCTCTTAAAAGAAATCACCTACTTACTACCCATAGAGCTTACTGGACACCGAAAAGATTATCTAAACTGAATGGGTCCACAGCGAAGAACTGCCCGAAATGTGGATTACAGAAGGCCGACGACCTGCATATGTTCCGGCAGTGCCCCAGTCTCGATGGTTTCTGGAAGGATGTGGGTAAGACCTTAGAAGAGGTAATGGGAAGACAACTAACTGTAAGTACGGATTTAGTTATTTTTGGGGTGATGGGCGTAAATGCATTAAGAACATTAACTAAAGCCCAGGAAAACCTAATGTTCTTGTTGATCCTTTGGCAAGGAGGGAGGTCTGTGTAAAATGGATAAGTCCAATTCCGCCATTACACAGGGAATGGCTAGCTTCAGTTTTAAAGGTTTATAACATGGATAGAAAAAAGAAACCGTTTTCTAAGAAGTATAAATTCTGGGAAATTTGGGAAGAGTTTAACAAGGCTTAATATACTTATATATAAGGGTCCTGACAATGTTTTAGTCTATATTTGACCTAGCCTAGCCAGTAAATCCAATAAGTCCAATGATTACGTGCAAGCAACAACATCAGATGAAGGCCTGAAAGAGTAGCCATAATGGCTAGCTCACCCCCGCTGGAAAAAGAAACCTTCCTCTTAAAGTACATGGAAGTAAAGGGTTCCTTTTCTCTGAAACGCTCGAAAGATGTGGCCCTGGACCCACAAACAAGGAAAGGTCGGATTAAGAAAAAGGACCCTGAGAATCTCCTTACTTTAACCTGTTGCGTAATGAGGACAACAAAAAGAAAGAAAAAAAAAAGCTGCTATGGCAGCAAAGCAAGATGCAGTCTAATAGACTTGTAGGCTAAGTTACATCTTTGGAGGTGTAGTAAGTATCCTATGATGTGTTGAATAGACATGTCTAGGATATTAATATTGTTGTTGTGACAATATATTACAAAGCGTTTCCACTTAGCTGCATAGCATGCTCTAGTGGTTGGACGTCAAGCTTCTTTTATGACGTTCAAGCCGTCAGGAGGAAGGTTAGGATATCCGAATTCTAGGATTTCAGGAGCCAGATCGCAAGGTTGAGATGAGCTGGGTCCGGGTGTCTGATCTCTCAACGGTTTTGAGTTAAATGGCGTGGAGTTAGGTATAGTTTTTGGTGCGGTACTACAGATAGTTGTAGCAGTGGGGTGTAGCACGGCTGTCTGGCCCACGTTGGAGCAACTAGGATAAGGGTTAGAGAAGGCTGCTGTAGTTTGCGTACTACTAGTAGCATAAGTGGTAGAGGCGGAAAAGCGTAAGCAAATCTGCCTGACCAGTTCATCCATATCGTATTGCCTTTGGACAGTGGGTGTGGATATATGGCGGCGAAGCTTGGGCATTTGGCGTTTTGGTGGGTGGCAAAGAGGTCTATCTGAGGTTTTCCCCACATCTGAAAGAATGGTTGAAGAACTTGCGGATGAAGTTCCCACTCGTGGATCTGTTGTGTCTGACGACTTAACAGATATGCTATGGTGTTTTGTACTCCTGGAACATGCTGGGCTAAGAGGAATATGTTTTGAGGTATAGCCCACCGCCATATGTTCTGTGCTAGCTGAGAGAGTTGCAGGGAGTGTGTTCCGCCCTGTTTCTGTATGTAATACATGGCTGTCATGTTGTCCATGCGGACTAACACAGCCTTGTTTGGTATTTGCTTTTGAAAAGCTTTTAATGCTAGGAATATGGCTAGTAACTCCAGATGATTGATATGGAGTAACTTTTCTTGTGGTGTCCACCTGCCTTCCATGGTGTATTGCAGTAAGTGGGCTCCCCAGCCGGAGAGCGATGCGTCCGCTGTCAAGACTATCTGAGGAACTGGCTCTAGGAACGGTCGCCCTTTGTAAAGGTTTTGGTGTTCCACCACTGCAGAGAGCGAGGAGTCCGACCGTCCACCAATACTAGATCTGTCAATTGACATTGATCCTGGATCCATTGGCGAGCTAAGCACTCTTGGAGAGGACGCATTTGTAGTCTTGCATGGGGCACTATGAAAATGCAAGAGGCCATCATCCCTATGAGCTGCATGAACACTCGTGCTGGAAGGGAGTGTTGTGGCTGAAACTTTGTGGGAAGAGTTTGCATGCTGGCTATCCTTACCGGAGCTAGCGCTGTCGATGTCTTTATTGTGGCACTGAGGTATTGTTGTACTTTGGACGGTTGTAGATGGGACTTGGTGTGGTTTATTATGAACCCCAAGTTGTGAAGCAGTTGGATAGTGGCATGAGTGTGTTCTACACACTGGTTGTAGGAGCTGGCTTTTATGAGCCAGTCTTCCAGGTATGGGAAGAAGAGGACGTGTTGTCTTCTTAAATATGCTGCCACTACTGCTAGGCACTTGGTGAATACTCTTGGTGCTGTTGTGACTCCGAATGGGAGTACTTTGAATTGATAGTGCAGCCAGTCTATTACAAATCTGAGATACTTCCTGTGAGCCTTGTGAATGGGGATGTGGAAGTATGCGTCCTTGAGATCTAGAGTAGCAAGGAAGTCGTTTTGTAACAGAAGAGGAAGGACTTGTTGGAGTGTGACCATGTGTAAATGGTCTGACTGTATGTATATGTTTAGAGGTCTGAGGTCTAAAATAGGTCTTGGAGAGCCGTCCTTCTTTGGGATAAGAAAGTATAGGGAGTAAACTCCCTTGTTTTGTGGGTGCAGAGGAACTGGTTCTATTGCACTTTTTTTCCACTAGTGATATTACTTCTTGCTTCAGCATAATAGATGCTCTTGTGACATTGGACGCTGTTTGGGTGGTATGTTTGGGGGGGTAGATGTTAGTTCTAGACAGTAACCTGATTGGATAATTTGTCGCACCCATCTGTCTGATGTGATGTAGGTCCAGACAGGAAGGAATTGTTGTAGTCTTCCCCCCCACAGGAGTGGAATGGTGAGGGGGAAGTGGAGGAAAGTCAGTGGGTAGGGGTGGAGGCAGAGCGGGAGTTGTTAGTTTTGCCTCTGTCTTTGTTATTGTTACCCGTGTAACCCCTCTTTGCTAGCCCTTAGTGAAGGTGGATTGGCTAGGGGTCTTATAGGAAGTGGCGGGGCTATCGGAGGAGTAGCCTCTTGTGTTGCCTCTGCATGATGAGCGAAGAAAGGAACGTCTGGGAGCTTGCAGCTGCAACGCTCCCGAAGATTTAGCTGTGTTGGTATCTTTTTTCATCTTCTCTAAAGATACATCGACATTAGGGCCAAATAGGTGTTTCTCATCAAATGACTGGTTGAGGATGGAATTTTGGACTTCAGGTTTGAAACCTGAAATACGTAAACAGGCATGCCTACGCAAAAGGACACTGGTGTTAATTGCCCTTGAGGCAGTATCTGCGGCCTCTAGGGCACAACAGATGGAAGTACTGGTGATAGTTTTACCTTACTGTATGAGTTCATTGGCCCTATTTTTATATTTATCTGGTAGATGCAGCATTATGGATTCCAGTTCATCATAATGTGCCCTATCATATCTTGCTAGTAGCGCTTGAGTAGAGTATTGGCAATCCGCCATATGTTCGCTGCCTGTGACGCCGTTCATTTGCCGGAGGCGTCAAGGAGTTTAGATCCCTTATCTGGGGGGAGACCTCACCTGATGTTTGTAAGTTGGCACAGGCAGCTTTGATTTCCGCACTAAGGGCACGGGAGGAAGTTGCCTTGAAAGGGGTGGGGGGATAGAATTTGGAAGGGTAACTATGGGTACACTTACTGTAGAGGGGGGTTAGTCTTCTTTGTAGTTAGGGTACTGGATGGTTTGGGGGGAAGCGGGGTCCCCACGTTCATCATAGTTACACCTTGGATACTACCCAAAGTTCTTAGCTGATCCTCCATACCCCCGGTCACTGTTTCTATTGCTTGTAGCCTGGTGTCAATACAATCAAGCCTAGCCAACAGGGGGTCTAGGAGTTTCTTCAGAACATTGGTAATAAAATGAACAGACTGTTCCCTCCCGCCACAAGACCCTTCACAGAAAATAAATGGGCCAGACTGCACTGGCATCTGCAATTGGGTTTGCTGTAATGAACTCGCAGTTTCTTTGACAGTCATGGGAGGAGGAGATTCCATTATGTCGGACATATTATCAGTGATGTTGGGGGCATGATCCAATTTGGCCCTTTTTACACCCTTAGACTGTCTAGCTCTTTTTCTTTTCGACACAGCACCTTCCCGAAGACCCCATGAGTGAGTTGAGTTGAGATCACTCCCCTCATCCAGAGTCACGACTAAGTCAGATGTTGGAAGAGGAGTCGCCTCAGATGTAGTCTGAGGGGAGTCTCGATGTGAGTTTGAGGAAGTCCTCAGCTGTTGTAGGACAGATTCAATTGTTTGATCAATGCTATCCAAAAGAGAAAGATGGGAGGCATTCAGTGTTTCTGGGGATCTAGCATTCGTGGTTAAACCCAGAGAAGATCACCTAGTACTTTCAATCCCATCCGCGAGCTGTCTTTCTAGGGCTATCAATTCATTATTTACCACAGTGTTAGCTCTAATAAGAAAGCTGTCCAGAGTACCTGCAACCATGGTTGACGATGCCGTGGCTTTGCTCCTCGTCTCCCTTGTTGACATGTTGGTTTAGTCTTGGTATAGTTGGGTCTCAGCCAAGCTAGAACAATGGGGCACAGAATGTGGTGAGTCTTGAACAGCTAGCCACGGGCTCAGAGGGGTGGCCCGGTCCGGTCTCCCCCGGGCTCGAACGGGCTACAACGGGCCCGCCCTTGGCCCGGGCTTCGGCCGGCGCCGACCCGCGTGCGTCCCACGTTGCGCGAACAGGGCGTGCTTAAATACTGGCCGGTGAAGGCGGGGCTAGCACGGGAAGAGGCACCAGCTGTTGGTCTTTAAGGGAATGCTGGTCCTCGCAGTCCCGGAGTCCCGCAGTGGCTGCCCTCTACTCCAGGTCCTCAGGGAAACAGTGTCCGATTCCAACAATCAGCTACTCCCAGGTCCGGCAAACGGCAAAGAAGGCAGAGAAGGCAGGTATCAGCGCGCACACACTGCTACGAGCGGCTCCCGCGAAGCGGGGGCCGCAAGCAGTGAAATACTGTCAAGTAAAGGCGGGGCTAGCACGGGAAGAGGCACCAGCTGTTGGTCTTTAAGGGAATGCTGGTCCTCGCAGTCCCGGCGTCTCGCAGTGGCTGCCCTCTACTCCAGGTCCTCAGGGAAACAGTGTCCGATTCCAACAAACAGCTACTCCCAGGTCCGGCAAACGGCAAAGAAGGCAGAGAAGGCAGGTATCAGCACACACACTGCTACGAGCGGCATCCCACTTATCCTCACTTGAAGAACTTCAAAGGTTATTTATTTCTTTGAATGAACAACATCTATTACTAAGCAGTTACGTCTGTTTTTTCCTTGTTCCAAGGATTCAAGTAATCACAATTCGCAATAACCGCAGATTATGTGTGCTCTCCCTGGCCGTCAAAATAACCCATGTACCATGTATTTTAGCTTCATGTAACAGTATTTATGTTAAAATCCCATATGTTTCTATCCATATTAAATAAATAAACAACATGTAGATGTTTTACATTTGGCTTAATAGAGTATTCACATTAATCTATGTGTTATAGTCTTTCAAGAGAAAAGGTGTTATAATCTGCATATCCCAGAGATGTGTTGCTTTCAAAGAGTCTTCAAATTATAAGTTAGAATGCCAATGAAATGTCATACAAGGCAGTTGGAGGGCTAGATTAAGGTTGGCATTTTTTAAATTATCTTCGATTGATTAAATATTACCAATTTTACCTGTCTTGACAGATTCTTCATTGTACCTTACTCTTGGGGGAAAAGGGGGATAAGTGGACTAAAAATTATTTTTAAGATGTCCAGGGAAAGAGCATTGTCCTATGAGATTAGCAGGTAGACTACCTTATTGCTAATAGTTGCAGCAACGATTAACGTTGTTACAGAATCAATATGAGCACACCAGAAAGTATTTCACCACAACGGATTTGGGGTATGTGTTCTAATTCGAGGGACGTTACTCTCAAAGTTTTCAAGTAAGAATTCAGAAAGTATAAAATATCTTCTAATTTATTAGAAATAGGCACACATCAAGATAAAGATACTAAGCCAGGAGCAAGCCAACTTCCCTGCTAATCCTACTCCTACACCAAGAGCCAGGTGTCTTACCAGCAGCATTTAAGATGGTATCATGGCTGCTAAGTTGAAAGGGAGCAACAAGGATCACACAGGAGAACAAATCACCATATTTTAGAAACACTAAGAAAAAAAACCATTACAATGCATACCCTTTTACAGAACATAAGACAAGCACCAAAAAGCATGTCCACCTTTTCCACTGGGAAAGAAAACAAGGGACAGGGTTAATGACGGACCACTGCAACCAATACGGATAAGGTTGTTCCTACATTGACCACCACAGAATGTACATTTTATTAACGTGCTCAAGTTATTCATGTCAAAAACTCCAACGCAGTCAGGCAACCTGTTGTCCTCCAAAACAGTGCATAGATAACTACATACTTCACAAGGCAGGGACAACCTACTTCTTAACCAGGAGTATTATTTCTAGCCCCATGCTTATCTTGCAGAAAATGGTGTGAACCACTCATTAAGACCCTCAAGCCACACTCAATAAAGACCACAAGGTGCTGTGTGCATATGAACATAACCATCAACCCATACTCAACCATCAAAATAGGATAGCTCTTGGTTCATGAATGACAATTTAGAACTCAACTCAATAAATTACTCCACGGCTCAAACCCTACACCCTCCGGGTTTCTTAAATTCATAATTAAACATAGGTGCTTCACACAGTTGCTCAACCTAAACTCATGCAGTTTATTTTGTAGGCAAAACTCAAATGAAAATTCCATAAAAATATCCTTTGCTTAGACCCACTCAAAGGATATTTTGCACACACAACATAGTAGCCAATATAGCCAAATACATTTGCTTAACCGCCCCCTACTTTAAACCTTCTGATCAAGCAAAAGAACCGCAAGCTCCGCGACACGTGCTAAACACTTTTCAGAGGTTTACCTTGCACACATCATAACTTCTAAAGCCAGGCTCAACTTCTCACAGAGTATTTTGTGCACAGTAAAACAGGGTGATTGCTATAAGAGGTGTGGAATTTTATCGACCTGGTTGCGTATCTGAACAGGTATATTGTTATATCCGTTATCCAATATGTTTCCAGGTCTGTTTGGAAGGAAAACAGGATGCCTGGCCAGAAATGTCATCTTAGTATGGGTTAAAATGTTATTTTTCAGTTCCAGAGCACAAATGACACAAATGGTTGGAAGGATAGGTTTTTCATCAGCAAGGAAATAAGAGATGTGATATATAATAGCAGCAAAGAGCCCTATTGAGTCTCATTGTACTTCAGCATTCTACATGCCACAGTTCCCAAGCAGAAATAAGGACTTTGTATTCATCTATGTTAGTTCAGCATACATGTGTCAAACTTCTAGAAGAACTTAACACATTTTTCTATGATTTGTACTTTAAATCATATATGTACTTTACATCCACAAAATAGATTAAATTACAGACACGACACAAGCATTAATCGTGAAATATGAAGTGCCTACCCTTGGAGAACTCCAATTAAGTTTAGGAAAAACACTGCCTCCGAGAGAGTTGATTGCTTCTTGGACCTTCAGGGCAAAATCAGGAAATTCTGGCGCCTGTGCAGGTAGATAACAAAAACATATAAACGGGTATAATATATACACTACGTTCTTGAAGTACAACTTTCTGGACCAGTCATTTTTAAATTCAAATGTAAGGTAAATTAGCGAAAACGACGATAACTTGTGCTGATGAGAGTGAAAGACTGAGAAAGAAAGGCAGATAAAGAGAGAGTTATCTCTCTTGGCATTAAGGCAATAAATGGGTGCTTTAAACTTCGTTATTAAAGATTTACCTTTTCAGAGATGATTCAGAAAAGGGGGTGGTGATGAACAGAGTGCCTGAATTAAGCAGACCACTCTTACCCAGTCCAAAGATCAGAGCTTAATCCATCACCGTTTTTTAGCTCACTGCACCATCCCAGCTCAGAACTTGGCTATATGCAAATTAGTCTGTTCCTGTCCCAGTGCATGATGGGAACAGGGCAAACCAAACTACCAAGCCAATTCTTGTACTGGGAAGGAAACAAGCTTCCGGGGACCGGTTTCTGCCATTTCAGGCGTCTTCGGCCCGGCTTGCTTGAATCCTGATGGTGCAATGAGCAAGGGACTCACATCTGAGTATACCCTTCCACGCTTATGGTGGACAAAATGATTCAGAAAAGGGGGTGGTGATGAACAGAGTGCCTGAATTAAGCAGACCACTCTTACCCAGTCCAAAGATCAGAGCTTAATCCATCACCGTTTTTTAGCTCAATGCACCATCCCAGCTCAGAACTTGGGGGCAGTGAGCTAAATAACGGTGATGGATCAAGCCCTGATCTTTGGACTGGGTAAGAGTGGTCTGCTTAATTCAGACACTCTGTTCATCACCACCCCCTTTTCTGAATCGTTTTTGGCCACTATAGGTGTGGCAGGGTATACTCAGACATGAGTCCCTTGCTCACTGCTCCATCAGGATTCAAGCAAGCCGGGCCGACGAGGCTGAAATGCCAGAAACCGGTCCCCGGTAGCTTGTCTCCTTTCTGGTGAAGAATTGGCTTGGTAGTTTGGTCTGCCCTGTTCCCATGATGCACTGGGCCAGGGACAGACTAATTTGCATATAGCCAGGTTCTGAGCTGGGATGGGGCAGTGAGCTAAATAACGGTGATGGATCAAGCCCTGATCTTTGGACTGGGTAAGAGTGGTCTGCTTAATTCAGACACTCTGTTCATCACCACCCCCTTTTCTGAATCGTTTTTGGCCACTATAGGTGTGGCAGGGTATACTCAGACATGAGTCCCTTGCTCACTGCTCCATCAGGATTCAAGCAAGCCGGGCCGACGAGGCTGAAATGCCAGAAACCGGTCCCCGGTAGCTTGTCTCCTTTCTGGTGAAGAATTGGCTTGGTAGTTTGGTCTGCCCTGTTCCCATGATGCACTGGGCCAGGGACAGACTAATTTGCATATAGCCAGGTTCTGAGCTGGGATGGGGCAGTGAGCTAAATAACGGTGATGGATCAAGCCCTGATCTTTGGACTGGGTAAGAGTGGTCTGCTTAATTCAGACACTCTGTTCATCACCACCCCCTTTTCTGAATCGTTACCTTTTCAGGCCGGCGGCACGATTATGCTGCCAACAATTGCCTCCTACATCCTGTCTTTTTAGTCCATTACACCCCGCCGCTGGCCCTCCGCAGTCCCCTCTCTAACGACACTAGTATGCTACTGCACAATCCACCAAATCCTATATCACCCAACCCGTATCGTCCTTCCACTGCCCGCACTACGCGCCTACATGTTCCCTTCCCTAGTTTGCACCCCAACCATTCTCTATACTACTGGTACATGAACCATACAGACCCGTTCCACGTGCCACTGCTATTCTCTTTTAGACTTACATAAATGATGGTACATTCTATGGCTTATGTATCTGACGAGATGATCTGT
The DNA here is from genome assembly GCF_964261635.1 of Lissotriton helveticus. Classification (NCBI taxonomy): domain Eukaryota; kingdom Metazoa; phylum Chordata; class Amphibia; order Caudata; family Salamandridae; genus Lissotriton; species Lissotriton helveticus. Next base: position 635,934,026 of record NC_136057.1, on the reverse strand, counting down.
ACTGTTCAATGACAAAATGCAAATAAAAATAAGTTTAAAAAAAAAAAAAAGATTTACCTTTTCAGGACCCTATCATGGTCTAAAGAAAAATGCTTCATTGTGAAAGTTAAGAGTGACATTGGCAGCCTTTCTCCATGGCAGACTTCAGGAAGAAAAAGTAAAGTTGAATCCCTAACCCACATTGATTAAAGGAATGTGGTTAAATTATGTAACCAGCGCGGGTGTTTGCAAGTATTTCCGTAGGACTGTGTGTCTGGGGCAATGAGTGTCGCACGGGTGAAAAAGGGGCAACTTTAATTCAAGTGCTGTTGAGAGTGTTTGGTGAGAGCTCATAACAGGATGTGCATGGGGTAATCGAGACCCCAGGCGAGTATTGCATTTTTTATATATATTTTTGTGTTTATATGTAGATTGGAATAACAGGTCGGTGGGCAGGTTGTCTTCTGACGTGCGATTATAATAGGAGAAAGTCTGAGGACTTGTAGATCTTCATGAGACACCTTAACTTTCTATTTTATCTTTTACACGTATTAAGCTTTTCAAGTGTGTCGACCCTGTGTCACTAGAGCAAAGAAGAAGCTCAACAAAACAAGCATTTGCAATGCAATAGGTCTCGCCTTTTGGACCTTAAACGTTTTTAGCTATGAACCAAATTGCCCTGGGTAAAGTGATTCTGATGTTTTACTGACCTCTGCTGGTCATTTTCCATCAAGACAGTTAAATGGGGGCAGTTGCTAGAAAAACAGAAGTCCCTAAGCAAAAGCAAAAGCAGACAAGTCCTGGGCTCCTGGGCTCCAAAGCCCACACAAAGTACTTACAACAGATCTTCAAGACGGCGCAAGCACGGTCAAGGCTCGACCTTAAAATAAACTTTTAGATAGCTACCTGATGAAAAGCCAATAACATAATGACTGAATGAGGAACACTCATAAAAGCCGTAAACAAAAACAGAAAATGTAAGTAGTAATTTAAACCTGTTTTGGACATTTTAATAAATCAACCATCTTAATTGGCCAACATTTATTATGAAAGTGTGAATTACTTTATTAACTTATGTAAGCTATTAATGCAATTGTAGTTTAATGCAAGTTACTGGTCTGGAGAATAGTACCATTTTAATTTTTATTAGGCTTGCATTGGCTGAAAGGCCAGAGGATGCTAACTCATCTAGAAGACCTATTAGTCTGTTTAGACGGTGAACAATTGATTCGCTGTGATTTCTTCTCCATATCGAGTGTACTCTTCAGCCACAACTAATTAAAGAACTAAACTGCAGTTCCCTTAATGGCATGTTGGTTTCTGTCCTGCTCACTCGGAATAAAAAAAGTCAAGATAGTTTGTAGACCTTTCGACTAACCTCAAGAAACTAGAGGGCTGGTGTACATAAAAATGTGTCAGTGTGTGGGCAAGGATATTGCATTACAATTAGATCAATAAAGCACCCTTTCAAATTCCTTTCTAAAAAGTATTCTTTGTTTTGTATTCCAGTCTTCTGTTGTATAGGTTTTATGCAACTATGACTTTAATACATTCTGCAGTGGGTTTTCATTTTTGAAAGTATTGTATTTTGGGAAATGGGTGGGAGATGGGTAGTCACCTGAAATCCACAAGGTGAATTTGATCTCCCAGTTGTTATGAAAAATCGAGATCTGCATTGGAGAGCATCGTAGCAGCATTTGTTGCCAACGTGTCTCTACAGGGATAGCCAGCAATGTATTGAAAATGACTCACTACCCCACTACATGTCAACACAATATTACCAGTAAAGGAATACAAATAGGTCTATGTATCATAGAGCCATAAAGTTGGATTAAAGGATGAAATACCATGATGTTTTAAAACAGATAGGCTTAAGTGTCAGTGCTATCACCCCAACATATTTTCTCATGGATACGGGCTACAATGCCTTTGGCATATTTCCAAAGTACATGACCATATGGTGTTATTGGACGTACCCCAAATTACATTTCGTTATAAGATTATGGCTTAACGAATAACCTTATCCATGGTATATACAGGAGGTTAAAAACATTCTCTAGTCAAAAACTAGAACACTCCTAATTTAATTTGTCCAAAATAATACAGTTTTATATTTATCCATGCTCACCGTACCTATGGTGAAGCATACAACCAAGTGCTTGAATCCTGCATATAAGTAAACAGCATTCCACAATTCAGACACACGTACAAAAAAAGAAGCATTTCCTTCAATGTTGCACTGTGCATTACTATTCAACATTAATAATATAACACTGATAACTTTTTTGATGAAATGTAGACAGTTTCTCTCCCGCTTCTTTGAATATGATTAAGTGGCATGTCGGGGTAAAATGCAATAAGGGCCAGATGTACATAGATGTAGGTTGGCGATAACTAATACTGAATTTTTGCAATTTGCTAAGGAAATCGCAAATAGCTACGTACAACAGTGTGTTTTTCACAGTTTGCGATTCCCAATAGGTCGCAAAATGACATACCTCATTAATATTCATGAGATAGGTATCTGTTTGCTACCCATTGGGACAGGCTAAAATCACAGGGATGGTAGCCTGCTGGGGTCAGCAGCCCACCATGTCTGTGAATGTTTTTAAATAAGGCAACAGTTGTTTTTTTTAAAAATGAAGTCCATTGACAAAAAAATAAAAATAAATTTTTTTATGGATTTTTTAAGAATAGGCAGTTATCCTTCGGACAACTGCCTGCTCTTAAAAAATATTTTTGCAACCATTCACAAAGGAGGAGGGGTCTCTACAGGACCCATTCCCATTTGCAAAAGGGTTACTACTAATATTTTGCGACCGCATTTCAGTAAAAAAAAATTCACGTATACCACTGCGAGTCGCTGTAAGAAACTGAGTGTTTGTTGCAATAAACCCACTTTTTGCCTGATTTTGATGCAACTTGGACTGAGGTGCTCTGGGATCCTGCTAACCAGGTTCCAGTACCAGTGTTGTTTCCCAAAAACTGGATACTCCGCAATTTCTTTAGGAGTTTTGGGTGGCGCCGGTATTGTGTTGCCGTAGTCGAGCTTGCTGCTGAACAGAGCCTGGTTAACCGTTCTCCTGAACTCGGTGAGGATACGCATGAAAATTTTACGAAGCAGACAGAGCGCGTGGAAGCAAGAGGATGAGAAGGCGTTGATTTGGCGGTACATTGAGAGCGAGGATGATGCCGAGGTTGTGTGCACGGTCGGTCAGGGCCGAACGCTGCAAGCCACCAGGAGTCTTCCTAGGCGGAGGGAGTGGTGCCCAGGATGAGGACTTCAGTTTTGTCAGAGTTGAGTTTGAGGCAGCAGGCCTTCATCCAGGCGGCGACAGCCTTCATCCCATTGTGAAAGTTGATCTTAGCAGCTATATGTTAGTCTGTCATTTTCTGAAGTGTTTGGCGACATACAGTGGGCTTCGTGATCCATAAACTTCCTTAGGATGCATAAGGGTACACTCCTCACACAATGGAGCTGTGGCCCAAAAAACAGAGAAACACCTTGTGGGGATTGGTCACAAACATCCACTTGTGACAGTCCCTAAAAGTGTAAACCTGTAGTTCTCTTCCAGGGGATCCTCATCAATAGTCATAAGCATTAGAATATTCCCGCCCATGCGCGGGACCCCGGAAACACTATATTATATGTGCCCCACATATATATATACTCATATATATATATATACATATATATATAAAAACATGCAATAGCAGCCAAATCACATCAGAGCTGAAATATGCTGTGAAGAATTTCCACCATACATGAATAATATGCATTAGAAACATGAGAAACAACACCAAAGATTGTTTAGAAACTGTTTTAATGCTTAGGCAGCAGTAGAAATTCTTACAACTCACTGAAAGCATAGAAAGCTCCCGGGCTGCATTGCAAACACACAGTCTAAAAAGACTGAAAAGCTAACCTGTAGCTGTATACAAAAAACTGACACCGTGCCTTTAAGGCACCCATGACCCCCGGTATCCCATCATGCCTCAGGGGTGACAGTTAGGTCAGTTGTTCTTTCCGGCTCCTTCAGGAAGGATCCTGGTAACACAGCTCCACTAATTTCTGTTTTCTGACAGAAAATTACTTCATTTTTAACAACTTTTTCTACTTACTTTGCCATTTTACATCTAGTCAAGTAAGAAACTGGCTCAGTTTAGTGAGCATTTTCAGCTGAGAATGCCTTCACTTTTTGACAAATGTCCTTCTTGTGGCAACAAGAAAGCAAAATCAGACAACCACGACGTTTGTATCCTGTGTCTGCCTGAAGAACATGATCCAGGCACCTGTCCTCACTGCGAGCACCTGTCAGGAAGGACTCTCAAAGACAGGGAGAGAATTCGCATCTATGGCCTGGCTCACAGGTCATCCAGAGGAAGGTCTCCGGTGAAGAAGGGCTCCAAGAAGGCTAGAACATCTTCAAAAGAGAAGTCTTCACACCCTTCAGCGTCAGGCTTGGCGCTGAGGAAAGAGCCACTGGTGGGTCATTTATCTTCAAAACTACCGTCGACGGCGGGCTCGCCGCCGAAAAGACGACCAGGCACATCGACGACGTCGAAGGATCCAGCTCCGTCGTCGAAACCCCCTCCGCCGTCGTCAACCGGGCGATGATCGGCGTCGAGAAATGTGACTCCGCCGCCGTCAACCGGGCGACGTCGAGATCCAAGGCCCCTCCGCCGTCGTCAACCCGGCGACGATCAGCGTCGAGGGAGGTCACTCCTCTGCCGTCGTCATCCAGGCGACGACCGGCGTCGAGAAGTGAGACCCCTCCGCCGTCGTCTAAGAAACGACGTTCGATGTCGAGGACCAATACCCCTCCGCCGTCGACAGCAAAACGTCGATCGGCGTCGAGGACGCAGTCTTCGTTGACGTTTCGTCGACGCTCGGCGTCGAGGGTGATCAATTCCCCTCCGCCGTCGTCGCACAGACATTCGACGTCGAGAGAGAGAGAGCTCCGTCGACGACTGGTCATCGCCGCTCAACGTCGAGGGAGAGGGCTCCGTCGACGACTGGTCATTGCCACTCGACGTCGAGAGACCGTAGATCCTCGCATCTATCGCCGTCGAGGCATTCGAAGTCGAGATTGATGGACCCGCCGACTCCCCGGAGGCATTCGGCGTTGAGAGAAAAACATACAACGCCAGAACGCTCGACGTCGAGACATTCAGAAAGGGCTCGATCGTGGTCAAGAAACTCTGTGATCATGGTTACCGAGTCAGCTTCTTGTCATTCCACTTCACAGTCTTCTGGCTCCTCAACAACATCTTCAAGGTCCAGAAGTCCTGTCCTCAGATCTCCTGTGCGTCAGCCAGATCCTTCGGCTGCGGAGGTCAGACTGTCACCCAGATGGTACTAGTCATTGGACCATTGGGGAGACTCAGGGGCTACCAAACGTATGCGCGAGTATGTCAGTCCGCAACACAGATCTCCTCTCCAGAGACTGGTGGATGAAGTGGACAGGCGTAGTCCTCCCAGGCGCCAAGCAGACAAATCACTTGTGAGAAGACCAACCAGACCTCGCTCTCCCAGAAGGGAAGATCCGGTTAGATCTCGATCTCCCAGAAGAGAAGATCCGGTCAGATCTCGTTCACCCAGAAGAGAAGATCCGGTCAGATCTCGCTCTCCTAGAAGGGAAGAACATCCAAGAAGATCACGTGAGAGGAGGCACGGTGCTCACCGTAGATGTCGAAGAACTCCGTCTACTTCATCTACCTCTTCTACCAGGTCTTCCAAAAGGGATTACTCTCCCACGCTGACGGATAGTCCTACTTCTAGATCCTCTCCAGTGGATGACATCGGCACTTACCTAGATGTCCTGCAAAGAGGAGCTCAGAAGCTGAGCATTGAAATGTCTGTCCCCCAGGTTACTAAGACAGTAATTTTTTGAAACTTTGCACAAAAAATCTGTCTCTCGTCCACTGCTGCCTTTAGTCCCGGGGATTATGGATCCTGTCAAGGACGTTTTCCTAACTCCAGCAGCCATCAGAGCGGTGCCAGCCCGCATACAGAAGAAATACAAACCAGCTTCTTCTGACCCAGTTTTTGTAAAATCTGACCCTCCAGCAGACTCTGTGATAGTGGCAGCGGCAAGGAAGACGCATGCAGTTGCTGCTTCCTCTTCAGTCCCACCAGATAAGGACAGCAAATCAAGGGACTCGTGGGGTCGCAAAGTTTGCAATTCAGCTGCCTCCACGCTGAAGGTCTCCAGTGCGGCCGCACTGCTGGGTAGATACGATAGAGCCTTATGGGACTTCATGGAAAGGTTCAAGTCCAAGCTGCCAAAGGAGGACCAGAAGGACTTCCAAGAAACAATGACAGAAGGATGTCTGGTGGCGAACCAGTTGATAAGCACAGCAGCGGACGGTGCAGTGCTTGCGGCACATTCCTACTCACATGGGGTTTATGCCAGGAGATCAGCTTGGTTGCGCCTCACAGGACTGAAGCCGGATGCTCAGCATCACATCCTTAATCTTCCTTTTTCGGGTTCCTCTCTCTTCGGAGAACATGCTGACGAAGAGATGACTCGTATGAAGACAGAGCTGGATACAGTAAAAGCGGTGGGTTTGGAGAAGAAAAAGGAATTCAAACGCCGCTTTAAGACCAACAAGGGGAGAGGGGCTCAACAGAGGGTTCAAACCCAAAATAAGAACCAGGGAAAATCCCACATTTGAGGCAAATCCAACAGGGGTAGAGGAGGTCACCAGCAGTCCTCTACCACCACGAGAGGAGGAAAGGCTTGAGCAGTGGCTTCCTCTGGCGCCGTTGCCCACTCCAGTGGGAGGAAGTGCTTCACAACACCTGGCAGAGTGGGTCAGCATCACAAAGGATCGGTGGGTGCTGAATATACTGCGCAATGGATACATGCTACGTTTCCGTGCGCTTCTGAAGAACATTCCTCCAAAGAACTCTTGCCCTCACCAGCTAAGCTTGCTTCGAAGAGAGGTGAAAGTTCTGCTACAAAAAAGAGCTTTAGAGGAAGTTCCTCCCTCTCAAAGGGGAAAGGGAGAAAAAAAGATCAGGAGGACAAGTTCAGACCCATACTCGATCTGCGTCTCCTAAACAAAGTCATCGTCAGAGAAAAGTTACGCATGTTAGCTCTTCACCAAATATGCCCACATCTTCAAGCCGGAGATTGGATGTGTTCGGTGTATCTGCAAGATGCATACTTTCACATTCCGATTGCACTGAGGCATCGCAAGTACTTGAGGTTTGTCGTAGGAAGCAAAAACTACCAGTACAGGGTGCTACCATTCGGTCTCAAGTCCGCACCACGAGTCTTCACCAAATGTATGGCATTGGTGGCGGCTTTTCTTCACAAGAAGTGGGTCTTCATCTACCCATACCTGGACGACTGGCTCCTAAAGGGCCCGTCTCCGGTTCAGGTAACACACGATCTGCAACTTTGCCGACACCAGTTGCACAGGCTCGGTCTCCTGGAGAAGTCAGTCCAGCGGCCGACCCAGTCCATCCACTACCTAGGCTCCGTTCTGGACACAAAATTGGGAAAAGTGTTTCCTTCGGAGGAGAGACTTTTTTCCATGAGGCAGAAGTGTGGGATTCTATTAGAGTCTCGGCTTACAACAGTCCGGCAGGTAGCCTCCCTGCTGGGTTCCATTGCGTCCTGCATTTTTCTCATCCCGAACGCCAGGCTGAGAATGCGGCCTCTACAACAGGCTCTCGAAGACCAGTGGGACCAGGCGACAGGGCGTTGCGAAGATCGTATCACTCTTTCCCAAGCAGCGAAAGATGCCATCAAATGGTGGACTCGGATGAGGAATGTGCTGGTGGGAGTGCCTATTCACCACACTCTACCAACCCAGTCTATAGTGACAGATGCCTCTCTGCAAGGCTGGGGAGCGCACATGGGTCCCCTTCAGATTCAAGGACAGTGGTCTGCGCAGGAGCGGACGTACCACATCAACATGCTGGAACTCAGAGCGGTGTTTCTAGCTCTCAAAGCTTTTCTTCCAGCGATCGAGTCCAACTCAGTCTTAGTTCAGACGGACAATACAACCACCATGTTCTATCTGAACAAACAAGGAGGCACGCGGTCACGCCCTCTCTCCCGGGAGGCTCAAACCATCTGGCACTGGCTTCTCTCTCAAAACCTCTCAGTGGTGGCGGTGCACCTTCCAGGCGAGTTAAACATCAAAGCAGACGCACTCAGCAGGCACTTCGAAGATCAGCCAGACTGGGTGCTAAACGACAAAGTGGTAGAAGAGCTTTTTCGTTGTTGGGGGCGTCCAGCCATAGACTTGTTTGCCGACGAAGAAAACGCAAAATGCCACGCCTTCGCGTCCAGATTCCACCGGCCAGAGACGCAGGGGAATGCTCTCCTGATGAATTGGTCGGGAACATTTGCTTATGCGTTTCCTCCCCTACCTCTGATTCCGAAGGTAGTTTCCAAGCTCCTCACGTCGAACATGGAGATGATCTTGATAGCTCCGGATTGGCCACGGCAGTGGTGGTACCCGGACCTGCTACATCTGTCTGTGTGTCCACACAGACGACTTCCTTGCAAACCGGACCTGTTGAGCAAGATGAACGGGAGGATACTACATCCCAACCTCTCATCACTGAACCTGACAGCATGGCACCTGAGGTCCTGCAATATGGGCATCTGAATCGGCCTCCCGAATGTATGCACATTTTAAAGGAGGCTAAGAGACCTTCCACGGAAGCGTCTTATGCGTTCAAGTGGAAAAGGTTCTACATATGGTGTAGGGATCAGCACCTAGATCCGACTAAAGGGCAGGAGGAGGTAATCCTGCCATACCTCCTTTCCTTGGCAACTTCTGGTTTGAAATATGCTTCCATTAGAGAGCATTTGTCAGCCATAGTAGCGTACAGGAAATCACCTAATCAGATTTCTTTCTTTCAGGTTCCAGTGGTTAAGGACTTCCTCCAGGGGTTGAAAAAAGTGTATCCCCCTGTGCGAAATCCTTCTCCTCCTTGGGAATTGAACCTGGTTCTATCCAGGTTAATGTCACCTCCTTTCGAGCCCATCCACAAGGCCTCTTTGCAACATCTCTCTTGGAAAGCGGCTTTTTTGGTGGCAATTACCTCAGCGCGCAGAGTAAGCGAGATACAAGCGCTCTGTGCGTAGGAACCATATACTGTTTTCCACCACAATAGAGTAGTCCTGAGGGCTCATCCATCTTTCTTGCCTAAGGTGGTTTCTGATTTTCATATAAACCAGTCCATTTCCGTCCCTTTGTTTTTTCCAAATCCTACGACCCCAGCCGAGCGGTCACTGCACTCCTTGGATCTTAAGAGAGTGCTCAAGTTCTATTTGGAAAAGACTAAAGGGATCAGGAAAACGGATCAGCTGTTTGTGAACTATGGTTCAATGAGAACGGGTTTCCCAGCGGCCAAGAGGTCCATCTCCAGATGGATTGTCTCTTGCATTAAATTGGCCTATCAGCTTGCAGGGAAGCCTTTATTGGTATCACCCAAAGCGCATTCTACCAGAGGGAAAGCTGCCACAGTGGCTTTCTTGCATGACATTCCAATGTCAGAAATATGCAAGGCTGCAACCTGGAAATCAGTTCATACCTTTACGAGACATTACTGTCTCGAATCTGATTCCAGGGCCGATACTCAAGTAGGGCAAGCCTCCTTGAGAAATCTGTTTGGGTAGCCTATAGCCTGCTCAGGCTTGTTGATGAGATTACTGTCTTGTCATTCCTTTGCCCGCAGGGAAGAGGAGAGGCTCGCTATTCTATTCTAATGCTTATGACTATTGATGAGGATCCCCTGGAAGAGAAGGATTAGTTACTTACCTGTAATCCTAGTTCTCTTCCAGGGGTATCCTCATCAAAGTCATAAGCAACCCTCCCGCCTCCTCGGGCAAAGGATATTCTTTAATAAGGAGATATTGTTAACCTATTTTGTTACTTGGTTTGTTTCAGTCTCCGAAAAGAACAACTGACCTGTCACCCCTGAGGCATGATGGGATACCGGGGGTCATGGGTGCCTTAAAGGCACGGTGTCAGTTTTTTGTATACAGCTACAGGTTAGCTTTTCAGTCTTTTTAGACTGTGTGTTTACAATGCAGCCTGGGAGCTTTCTATGCTTTCAGTGAGTTATATGAATTTCTACTGCTGCCTAAGCATTAAAACAGTTTCTAAACAATCTTTGGTGTTGTTTCTCATGTTTCTAATGCATTATTATTCATGTATGGTGGAAATTCTTCACAGCATATTTCAGCTCTGATGTGATTTGGCTGCTATTGTATATATATATATATATATATATATATATATATATATATATATATATATATATATATATATATATATATATATATATACATATATATATACATATATATATATATATATATATATCAAAGCACAATCCTGGAGAATGAAATTACCAAGGAAAGCAGCACTCGCAGGGGTTGTTCCAACCAGTTTATTACGGCGGAACAAACAGCAACGACGCGTTTCGCCGTAGGGCTTTGTCAAGTTGTGAGAGAAGCGAGGACATGCAAACAATTTAAACTTGTCAGGATGTAATGGAAAGTAAAGACGGACTGCATATTTTCAGATAAACAGCGGCCATCTTACAGTGTATATACATTCAATGGAAAGTGCTTAACTTATACAAAATAACCATCTTGTCATATCATGTCATATATTAACATGTAAATTGCTATATTAGCATTTTATATAGCCCTGTATGGGCACAAAAAACGATCCTAGTAACATCCTGTGTAACAATGAAGGCTGATGTCAGAGCATACCCCATGGAAATTCGATCTAGTTAAACCATGCTTAACAACTGTAAAATCACAATAATGACATGTCAGACAGCATGAACATTACCATAAAGGTACAAAAATATGGCCCGCTGATGGGCTGATCCATGGGTGCAAAGCCTACATGCTCCCCTAGTCCAATGTCATCTCAACAAAAGACATATCAATAGCCAAAATCCTCTATAATGGTTCAAAATTTAAAGAAAACAGTCACAATTAAAGATTAAATGAATCCAAATTAGTCATCTTATCACTGGTAGACACAACCACAAGCCTGTAGTAAAATCAAAACATGCCGGTCACCTTTATAATACATGCAGAGTCTTAGAAATAAATACAATTCTTATCCCAAGTGTACTGATAGCTCCTCATGCATATTTAAACCCCTCGGAATCTTGGTCTGTAAATCAATTATATACCTAGATTCCAGGCGTCGAAGCTTAAGTAAGCGGTCCCCTCCTCTAATGCTAGCTGGTACACTATCGAGACAGATGTACGACAACAGATCCCTGTTGCTATTGTGCATCTTCTCGAAATGCCTTGCCACAGGGTAAGCCTCATCTTTTTTGGCAATAGCACGCATGTGCTCCAATATTCTCAGTTTTACAGCATTCGTGGTACTGCCAATGTATTTTAAACCACACGGGCAAGTGAGGCAATAAATAGCAAAAGGGGTGGAGCAAGTCAGAAATTTCAAGATCTTTTTCGGTGTGGCCAACCCAGGTATCTTAAAAGTAAGCGTCCGCTTACTAAACTTACAGGCCTTACACCGACCACAGGGATAGAAGCCGCTGAGAACCGGCATTTTAGGGGTAATTACAGGAGGAGAGTAATGGCTGGATACTAAATGATCCTTCAGGGATTTGGCTTTCCTGTAAGTGACCAAGGATTGGTCGGCAGGTCAGCTTTGATGACATTATCCGATAAAAGAATATTCCAATTCTTTTTCAAGATTTTCTTGATCTGACCAGCATTACGCGAGAAAGTTGTAATCAAACGAAATGCCCCGGTCTTCAAAGATTTACTGTTTTTGGGCTGTAACAAATCTTTCCGCTTAATCTTTTTTACTCTCTCCAAAGCCCTTGTCAGAACCCCATTTTTATATCCTCTTCTTTTAAATCTCAAAAGACTAGCGGCCGCCGCCTTTTCAAAATCAACATCATGGGAATTGTTTCGCCGCAGTCTTAAGAGTTCCCCATAGGGGATACTCTCAATTAGTTGGCGTGGATGACTACTGGTGGCATACAGAGTGGAATTACCAGCAGTCTTTTTTCTAAACAATTTCGTCTGCAGAGAGCCTTCCTGGTCCACATACACTGTGAGGTCAAGGTAATTGACAGTGGTTTTACTTATCTCACCTGAGAATTTCAAATTTTTGTCATTATGATTCAATACCTCAACAAACTCATTGGCAGTTTCCAACGTGCAATTCAAAATAATAAACAAATCATCTATATAACGATGCCATTGTATGATCATGTTGGTCCATTTCTCATTTTGGCCCCAAGGTGCCAGTTCTTCCCAATGGCCTACAAACAAATTGGCAAAGCTAGGAGCCGAGCAAGCTCCCATAGCTACTCCAGACGTTTGTTTATATAACTGATTGCTGAAAAGAAAGATGTTGTTATTCAAACCAAAATTCATAAACTCCATCAGCATCTTATTATGCTCGTAGAAACACACAGGACGTTTCTCCAGGAAATGGGCCATAGCTCTAAGACCATCGCCATGAACTATACATGTGTATAAACTGGCGATGTCAAGAACCAGCATGCAATATGTGTCTTTCCAAATGACTGAACCAATGATAGACAAAAAGTGTTTGGTATCTTGCAGATAGGAAGGCAAAGACATAACCAAAGGTAAAAGGAAGGAGTCAACATAAATCGAAAGATTCTCAGTAAGACTTCCATTAGAGGCCACAATTGGCCTACCTGGAGGATTTTGTAAGTCTTTGTGAACCTTGGGAAGGTAGTAAAATGTTGGAATTACAGGACTGAGACAACGTAAGTACAGATATTCATCGGTATTCAGCATATTGACTTTGTACCACCTGGATATCATGTCATGGTAATCCACCACGCTCTGATTATATACTTTGTTGTCCACAGGTTTGTAGGTGTTGACATCTCCTAATAGACGAAGAGCCTCAGTTTCATATTGGGCAGTAGTGAGGAGGACGATGTTACCTCCCTTATCGGAGGGTTTGTAGACCAGATCAGAGTTTTTACACAAAGTTTGTAAAGCATTCTGCTGTTGTTTAGTGAAATTATCACTAGAGAACGCGTATGACTTTGTTTTTCTTAGTCTTGTAAGATCTCTTAAAACCGCATCTGAAAATGTATCTATAGCATCTGTGCTCATAATAGGTAAAAAAGTAGAGGTCGGTTTGAACATACTGCCTCCACTTTTCTGTTGTATGTCCAGATGCGTAAGTGTTTGGGTATTACTGATGTTTCCATCTTCCCCTCTATTTATTTCCTGATGTAAACCTTCAATGGCACGTAAGCCTCCCAAATCACGGCATCTCAAACCCTCCCCTTCATTATCCACGGAAGGCATGGAGTTGGCACTCTGAGATTTGAGTTTGAAGAATTTATGCAGCTTTAATTTTCTAGTGAATTTAAAAACGTCTATTCTAGTTTGTGCAAAGTCAAAGTTCTTTCGTGGGCAGAAAGATAAGCCCAATTTGAGAATGGAATTTTCTTCTTCAGTCAACGCTTTGTTTGTTAAATTGATGACGGACAGATTATCCTGGTCAGTGTGAGCGAGGTGATCACTTAAGTCTTCTTCCGATAGAAGTTCTTCTTGCTCCGTGTGACTGGTGGTGAACCTAATGGATTTCTTCCCACCGCCGCCGCGCCTCGTCTTCCTCTTGCTCCCGCGTTGTCCGGGGGTTTGCCCCTGCCTCCTTCTAATTGTTGGTTGCGCATGACTTGGAACTCTCTGTGAAAAGAAGGAGTTTCCACACTTCCATCATCGCTTACCACATCATCTGCGTTGACATCTGATTCAGAGGTCACAGCTTCTGCAGAGGCGGGTGCACTTTTCTTTTGCTTTAGTTGTTTCCTTGTGCGATCATATTTTTTAGCAAAAGTTAACACCCTTCCCATCTGATAATCATTTTCGTCCCTCTCAAATTTTTCTTCTTTGCGCTGTTTAATTTTTTGTTCGTATTTTTTAAGGCGTTTTTTAATTTGATCACGTTTTTCTACAAGAGTAGCCTGATCTTCCTCCTTTGCTAATTCATCTTCCAATTCTTTGATTTTTGTCAAGGCCTTCTCTCTATCGCTCCAGGCAAAGCGTACTAATATTCTAAGACTCTCTTTGCAGGATGCAGCTGTGTGTTCCGCCCAAGCATCCAGCAACTCCGGGTCCGGATTTTCGTACGCGGGGATAGTATATATTCTTAATCCCCTTGGGACGCGGTCAACGTCTATGTAATTTTGTAGTGACGTGGCCTCCCACCACTTTCTAATTTCACGCTCGTAAAGACGTTCTAGAGTGTTAAGTTTGGTATTCATGGAGATACCGCCTCCGTTAGCCTGACTAGTACCAGCTTTTTGGGTTCCATTGGTTTTCTTTTTATTCTTGAACATCCCTTGTTCGGCCTCTTTTCTCTCCGCCTCACAAAACATAGTTCTTGGTAGCGCAGCCGCAACTACCAAAAAATTGAGCTTGCTGTATTTCCCCCTTCGCTCTGAGTCAATGTCAAATGCGCTTGAAAGATTGTTCAAAAAATTGCGCTCACCGCGCCTTACCAGCAAGTTTATGAATGCCTGAAAATGATATACACACGGCAACTCTTCCTGTTGAAGGCAATGCGGGAAATCCTTAGACAGACTCGGTGCATCCGGAAACTATTAACATCAGCTCCCAAACACCAGCCGGTTGCACTCATGGGCGGGTGCACGCCATAACGGGGGTGTACCCGTTTCAAAATATCAAAGCACAATCCTGGAGAATGAAATTACCAAGGAAAGCAGCACTCGCAGGGGTTGTTCCAACCAGTTTATTACGGCGGAACAAACAGCAACGACGCGTTTCGCCGTAGGGCTTTGTCAAGTTGTGAGAGAAGCGAGGACATGCAAACAATTTAAACTTGTCAGGATGTAATGGAAAGTAAAGACGGACTGCATATTTTCAGATAAACAGCGGCCATCTTACAGTGTATATACATTCAATGGAAAGTGCTTAACTTATACAAAATAACCATCTTGTCATATCATGTCATATATTAACATGTAAATTGCTATATTAGCATTTTATATAGCCCTGTATGGGCACAAAAAACGATCCTAGTAACACCGAGTCTGTCTAAGGATTTCCCGCATTGCCTTCAACAGGAAGAGTTGCCGTGTGTATATCATTTTCAGGCATTCATAAACTTGCTGGTAAGGCGCGGTGAGCGCAATTTTTTGAACAATCTTTCAAGCGCATTTGACATTGACTCAGAGCGAAGGGGGAAATACAGCAAGCTCAATTTTTTGGTAGTTGCGGCTGCGCTACCAAGAACTATGTTTTGTGAGGCGGAGAGAAAAGAGGCCGAACAAGGGATGTTCAAGAATAAAAAGAAAACCAATGGAACCCAAAAAGCTGGTACTAGTCAGGCTAACGGAGGCGGTATCTCCATGAATACCAAACTTAACACTCTAGAACGTCTTTACGAGCGTGAAATTAGAAAGTGGTGGGAGGCCACGTCACTACAAAATTACATAGACGTTGACCGCGTCCCAAGGGGATTAAGAATATATACTATCCCCGCGTACGAAAATCCGGACCCGGAGTTGCTGGATGCTTGGGCGGAACACACAGCTGCATCCTGCAAAGAGAGTCTTAGAATATTAGTACGCTTTGTCTGGAGCGATAGAGAGAAGGCCTTGACAAAAATCAAAGAATTGGAAGATGAATTAGCAAAGGAGGAAGATCAGGCTACTCTTGTAGAAAAACGTGATCAAATTAAAAAACGCCTTAAAAAATACGAACAAAAAATTAAACAGCGCAAAGAAGAAAAATTTGAGAGGGACGAAAATGATTATCAGATGGGAAGGGTGTTAACTTTTGCTAAAAAATATGATCGCACAAGGAAACAACTAAAGCAAAAGAAAAGTGCACCCGCCTCTGCAGAAGCTGTGACCTCTGAATCAGATGTCAACGCAAATGATGTGGTAAGCGATGATGGAAGTGTGGAAACTCCTTCTTTTCACAGAGAGTTCCAAGTCATGCGCAACCAACAATTAGAAGGAGGCAGGGGCAAACCCCCGGACAACGCGGGAGCAAGAGGAAGACGAGGCGCGGCGGCGGTGGGAAGAAATCCATTAGGTTCACCACCAGTCACACGGAGCAAGAAGAACTTCTATCAGAAGAAGACTTAAGTGATCACCTCGCTCACACTGACCAGGATAATCTGTCCGTCATCAATTTAACAAACAAAGCGTTGACTGAAGAAGAAAATTCCATTCTCAAATTGGGCTTATCTTTCTGCCCACGAAAGAACTTTGACTTTGCACAAACTAGAATAGACGTTTTTAAATTCACTAGAAAATTAAAGCTGCATAAATTCTTCAAACTCAAATCTCAGAGTGCCAACTCCATGCCTTCCGTGGATAATGAAGGGGAGGGTTTGAGATGCCGTGATTTGGGAGGCTTACGTGCCATTGAAGGTTTACATCAGGAAATAAATAGAGGGGAAGATGGAAACATCAGTAATACCCAAACACTTACGCATCTGGACATACAACAGAAAAGTGGAGGCAGTATGTTCAAACCGACCTCTACTTTTTTACCTATTATGAGCACAGATGCTATAGATACATTTTCAGATGCGGTTTTAAGAGATCTTACAAGACTAAGAAAAACAAAGTCATACGCGTTCTCTAGTGATAATTTCACTAAACAACAGCAGAATGCTTTACAAACTTTGTGTAAAAACTCTGATCTGGTCTACAAACCCTCCGATAAGGGAGGTAACATCGTCCTCCTCACTACTGCCCAATATGAAACTGAGGCTCTTCGTCTATTAGGAGATGTCAACACCTACAAACCTGTGGACAACAAAGTATATAATCAGAGCGTGGTGGATTACCATGACATGATATCCAGGTGGTACAAAGTCAATATGCTGAATACCGATGAATATCTGTACTTACGTTGTCTCAGTCCTGTAATTCCAACATTTTACTACCTTCCCAAGGTTCACAAAGACTTACAAAATCCTCCAGGTAGGCCAATTGTGGCCTCTAATGGAAGTCTTACTGAGAATCTTTCGATTTATGTTGACTCCTTCCTTTTACCTTTGGTTATGTCTTTGCCTTCCTATCTGCAAGATACCAAACACTTTTTGTCTATCATTGGTTCAGTCATTTGGAAAGACACATATTGCATGCTGGTTCTTGACATCGCCAGTTTATACACATGTATAGTTCATGGCGATGGTCTTAGAGCTATGGCCCATTTCCTGGAGAAACGTCCTGTGTGTTTCTACGAGCATAATAAGATGCTGATGGAGTTTATGAATTTTGGTTTGAATAACAACATCTTTCTTTTCAGCAATCAGTTATATAAACAAACGTCTGGAGTAGCTATGGGAGCTTGCTCGGCTCCTAGCTTTGCCAATTTGTTTGTAGGCCATTGGGAAGAACTGGCACCTTGGGGCCAAAATGAGAAATGGACCAACATGATCATACAATGGCATCGTTATATAGATGATTTGTTTATTATTTTGAATTGCACGTTGGAAACTGCCAATGAGTTTGTTGAGGTATTGAATCATAATGACAAAAATTTGAAATTCTCAGGTGAGATAAGTAAAACCACTGTCAATTACCTTGACCTCACAGTGTATGTGGACCAGGAAGGCTCTCTGCAGACGAAATTGTTTAGAAAAAAGACTGCTGGTAATTCCACTCTGTATGCCACCAGTAGTCATCCACGCCAACTAATTGAGAGTATCCCCTATGGGGAACTCTTAAGACTGCGGCGAAACAATTCCCATGATGTTGATTTTGAAAAGGCGGCGGCCGCTAGTCTTTTGAGATTTAAAAGAAGAGGATATAAAAATGGGGTTCTGACAAGGGCTTTGGAGAGAGTAAAAAAGATTAAGCGGAAAGATTTGTTACAGCCCAAAAACAGTAAATCTTTGAAGACCGGGGCATTTCGTTTGATTACAACTTTCTCGCGTAATGCTGGTCAGATCAAGAAAATCTTGAAAAAGAATTGGAATATTCTTTTATCGGATAATGTCATCAAAGCTGACCTGCCGACCAATCCTTTGGTCACTTACAGGAAAGCCAAATCCCTGAAGGATCATTTAGTATCCAGCCATTACTCTCCTCCTGTAATTACCCCTAAAATGCCGGTTCTCAGCGGCTTCTATCCCTGTGGTCGGTGTAAGGCCTGTAAGTTTAGTAAGCGGACGCTTACTTTTAAGATACCTGGGTTGGCCACACCGAAAAAGATCTTGAAATTTCTGACTTGCTCCACCCCTTTTGCTATTTATTGCCTCACTTGCCCGTGTGGTTTAAAATACATTGGCAGTACCACGAATGCTGTAAAACTGAGAATATTGGAGCACATGCGTGCTATTGCCAAAAAAGATGAGGCTTACCCTGTGGCAAGGCATTTCGAGAAGATGCACAATAGCAACAGGGATCTGTTGTCGTACATCTGTCTCGATAGTGTACCAGCTAGCATTAGAGGAGGGGACCGCTTACTTAAGCTTCGACGCCTGGAATCTAGGTATATAATTGATTTACAGACCAAGATTCCGAGGGGTTTAAATATGCATGAGGAGCTATCAGTACACTTGGGATAAGAATTGTATTTATTTCTAAGACTCTGCATGTATTATAAAGGTGACCGGCATGTTTTGATTTTACTACAGGCTTGTGGTTGTGTCTACCAGTGATAAGATGACTAATTTGGATTCATTTAATCTTTAATTGTGACTGTTTTCTTTAAATTTTGAACCATTATAGAGGATTTTGGCTATTGATATGTCTTTTGTTGAGATGACATTGGACTAGGGGAGCATGTAGGCTTTGCACCCATGGATCAGCCCATCAGCGGGCCATATTTTTGTACCTTTATGGTAATGTTCATGCTGTCTGACATGTCATTATTGTGATTTTACAGTTGTTAAGCATGGTTTAACTAGATCGAATTTCCATGGGGTATGCTCTGACATCAGCCTTCATTGTTACACAGGATGTTACTAGGATCGTTTTTTGTGCCCATACAGGGCTATATAAAATGCTAATATAGCAATTTACATGTTAATATATGACATGATATGACAAGATGGTTATTTTGTATAAGTTAAGCACTTTCCATTGAATGTATATACACTGTAAGATGGCCGCTGTTTATCTGAAAATATGCAGTCCGTCTTTACTTTCCATTACATCCTGACAAGTTTAAATTGTTTGCATGTCCTCGCTTCTCTCACAACTTGACAAAGCCCTACGGCGAAACGCGTCGTTGCTGTTTGTTCCGCCGTAATAAACTGGTTGGAACAACCCCTGCGAGTGCTGCTTTCCTTGGTAATTTCATTCTCCAGGATTGTGCTTTGATATTTTGAAACGGGTACACCCCCGTTATGGCGTGCACCCGCCCATGAGTGCAACCGGCTGGTGTTTGGGAGCTGATATATATATATATATATATATATATATATATATATATATATTTATATTGTGCTCCAAATTCTTCCCCACTAGCCAAAGAATTATCCACACTCACGGGGCTTATATCAAAAGGTTGTTTTATTTTCTCAACAACAGACAGACGCGTTTGCGTTTCGGCATACAGCCTTTCTCGATGTCAGTGGCCACTAGACATCGGCATGTATTTAAAACATTATCCCCGCAATAAAGGAAGGGCTATAGCTTACTGGCATTCACCAGCGCCATCTTGGAGTGATATATGTTATCATGAATACGATCGCTTTTATGTATGTTATCCATTCCCACATACAATATATTCACTCCATATCCCAAGTAAATTCAGATATGCGAGATGTGTACATTTCATCATCATGACACATTTGCTATTCTCGTTTTTATATATTGAGTTACTCGGTTTTTTAACAAAATTGAGCCGTGTATCGGCTAATATCCTTCCTTAGATGTAATTCAGGTCTGTATTCAAACAAGTCAACCATTAGCATATCATTTTTTCTATATAAACATTCTTATACTTTTTTTCTTATTACATTTTTTCTTTCATTTTTTTCTCATTTTTTCATATCAAATTCATATTTGTGTTTATAGAGCCCACCAAGGAGCAACTCTTCATTCGACAAAAGGATTATGATTTCAAATTAATCTATACTCCAAAATGATAACATTGTTTCATCCTGGTTCACCTTAAAAACAATGTTATTTATATACATATATACAAATACATATGTATACACGCGACAGTATAGTATGAGAGTTATCGCGGTCCCCGCATCTATGGCAGTGTCATCAATTCATTATTCATTATTCATGTACCAGTATGAACCATGAGATCTTCCCCACTATTCATACCCCAAGGGGTTTTGGTATGGAGGTCAATAATGTACCTCGATTCCAATCTCCGAAGTTTCTTTAAACGGCCCCCCCCTCTGATATTATCAGGAACCAAATCAAGTCCAAAACAAAGCAACAAATTCCGATCACTTTTGTGCTTTTCCGCAAAATGTCTTGCGACCGGATATGCTTGGTCCACCTTGTCTATTGCCCTCATGTGCTCTAATATCCATATTTTAAATGGGTGCACTGTACTACCTATGTAGCGCAACCCGCAGGGGCAGACAAGACAGTACACCACATAGGGTGTGCTGCAAGTAATAAACTTGCTGATTTTCTTGACCATGCCGGTGTCTTGGATGGTGTATGTAAGCGCTCTTTTGCTGTTACAACACGCTTTACATTTATGGCAGGGGAAAAAACCTTTCATGTCTTTGAGGGTACTGGTCTTAGGTGGTATCTTTTCTAGATGACATCGTACCAGTTGATCTCGGATGGACCTGGCCTTTTTGAATGTGACCAAAGAGAAATTGGGAACATCCTCCCCTATGACATTATCCGTTTTAAGGATGTGCCATTTCTTTTTCAGCATGTGTTTTAAATGATTTGCCTCTGCTGAATATGGGGTAATCAGTCGGAATTTGCCTCCTTCTCTTTTCTTGTTCTCGTTTTGACCCAATAAATTATCCCTTGTCATTGTTCTTACTTTGCACAGTGTTTTGTTCAGGGTGACAGGATTGTAACCCCTTACTATGAATCTGGCTACGCTCTCAGATGCTGCCTTTTCAAAGTCACAGTCGCGTGTGCAATTTCTCCTGAGTCTAAGTAGCTCCCCATAGGGGATGCTTTGCACTAGTTTGCGGGGGTGGCTGCTTGTTGCATACAGTATCGAGTTACCAGCCGTGGCTTTTCGATATAAAGAAGTCTCGATCTTACCCCCAACAACTTGCACTCTCAGGTCCAAGTAGTCCACCGCCACTGGACTAATTGTCCCCGAGAAGTGCAAGTTGTAGTCATTGTCGTTTAAATTAGCGATGTAGTGACGTGCAGTCTCTTCTGTCCCTTGCCAGATGATAAATAAATCATCGATATATCGATGCCATTTTATCACCGAGCCACCTGATATATCGTCCCTGTAGGTTCTGGGCACCTGCTCCTCCCACCTGCCAATGAACAAGTTCGCAAAGCTGGGAGCGAAGCAGGTGCCCATCGCCGTACCAGACACCTGTTTGTAATACTCTTCTTCAAAAAGGAAAATGTTGTTAGTTAAACAAAATTGTAAAAACTCAATCAACATGCAGTTGAGTTGTGCATATCTTAACTGCCTTTTCTTTAAATAGACAGTAACCGCCTCTATTCCCTTTGAATGTTCAATACAGGTGTAAAGACTCGTTATATCAAGTACAACAAGTAGGTAGTCAGATTGCCATTGTACATTTTGGATTTTATTCACAAAATCCTTAGTGTCTTTCACATAGGAAGATAGCTCAGTCACCAATGTTGCTAAAAAATAGTCAAGGAATTTTGAAATATGTTCAGTCAATCCCTGGACCGAAGAGACAATTGCTCTCCCAGGGGGATGCAATTTGTCTTTATGTATTTTGGGAATGTGGTAAAAGGTGGGGCAAGTAGGGTTGGAGTTGCGCAGATATAAATGTTCTTCATTCCCAAGCATTCCTTTATTAAACCACTTATTTATGAGTTCATCATATGCCTGGATACTTTGTTGGTATACTTTGAAAGTGGTTTTTTTATAACAACTACTATCCGATAATTGCCTGATAGCCTCCAGGTGATATTGTTCCCTTGTTTGCATCACCACATTCCCTCCCTTGTACGAGGGTTTTATTATAATGGACTTGTCATTGGCCAGTGTGTTCAATGCGGTTTTCTCATCCTGTGAAAGATTCCTTCCTTTAATGTGTGTCCTCTATTTTTAGCGGAACTGTAGGAGATCCTTCATCATTGCCTCTGAAAAAGTATCTAGGGCATCAAATGGCATCTGTGGGTTGAAAGTAGAGCATGGCTTAAATGGACTTTCTTCTCGATCTTGCTCTATCCCCACATTGATCGCACGTTGTACCACATCATGGCTCATTGCATCATCCATCATTTCCTCATTCCTTAAATCCTCCAGTACTTCCAAGCCTGGGAGATCATTGCCAACAAGGTCGTCAGTAGCTGTTAGTCTCGCTGTTGGCTTTTTGTTATCCTTCAAATGAGTTCTGATTTTGAAGTACTTGTGTAGTTTCAACTTTCTTACAAAACAAAAGAGATCAATCCTAGTCTGGGTATATTCAAGACGGGAATCAGGGCAGAATGTCAATCCTAGACTTAGCACTTTATATGAGTATATATATGTGGGGCACATATAATATAGTGTTTCCGGGGTCCCGCGCATGGGCGGGAATATTCTAATGCTTATGACTTTGATGAGGATACCCCTGGAAGAGAACTAGGATTACAGGTAAGTAACTAATCCTTTTAGAAGGAGATATGCTTCTTTGCACACTGGGAAAGAATATAGAGGGAAAAAACTTGTCAACTGATGAGCAAAATTTAGGATCTCTTTTGAAAGGTGGAAAAACAAAGAAACAGACGTCAGTGTGCTTGGGTAGAGCCTAAATTCATGCTCCAACTGTCACTTCTGGGGGGGAAACAGTCCAATTGGAGCTGAACAACAACGCCTACCGACATGTGGGGACAATTCTGAAAAATCGTCCAGGTTCAGCCTGGGGATATTTTAAAGGTGAGTAAGCCGAGGTTAGAAGTATCAATCAAAAAGTTTCATTTCAGATGTATATAAAGCTTATAGGTTCAAGAAAAAAAACTTTCCCCCAAATGTTGAAGATTTACGTGGTTCAGTCACAAGAATAATACACAGCTTAACATGCCACTATATACATTAAAAAAGAAATTAAGGGTGCGATGAGTCAAATAAATTTCAGACACTAGTTGTACATAAAATGCCTAGATGTTTCTAAAAAGAGTATCATCCGGTTTTGTGGGTTACATGGCTATGAATTGATTTGCCTATCATTTATTTGATAGAGTTGCACAATAAAGAAGTCACAAGGGCTGCATCCATTTTAGTCAGTTAGCAGATCATGCAGAGTAAAAGTCCCTCACATTTACCGATTTCTTCTCACTTAACTTAGCATGGAGTACCGTTAGCACACATACATGGTCCTACCACAAAATGAATTTATGCTGAAAGTTTTATGGCTGTTCATATATCTTGCAGCATGTATTTAACTTTACGGTTACTTGCTATTTTCCAGGTCTCAAAAGAAGGCTGAATAACGGTCTATGTACCAGTTTAGCTTTAGTTCGTGTGGGATGTGGGCTTAGATTTGAATCCCAAATGTGCTTTTTTGGACTCAACGAATCCCCATTTACCTATTTTTGGCACTTTGATTAGTCAGGCCCTATGAAAGGACTATAGGAATAATAGTGGTCCGTAATGTCTAGTTTTTGTTGTTGATTTTATGGCAGTGCATGCTAACAAATTGCTCACCTTCAGGTAATCTTAATTGGATACATCCAGATGGGCACTATAACTGTAGCTACTTCACAAACAACCATGAGTTTACATGAACAAAAAGAACTCCATGGAGAGCTCCTATATACTGGACCCTGTTTGGATGAACAAGGGGCTTTTTCCTGCTCGAGAGGAGCAAAACACAATGATGAAGCATGCTATACAAGTGGGTGAGGGTGTTTCTGTCCTGAAAACAGAATTCTTTAAAACCTTGGAAGAAATATACTAAATTACAGGTTAATATTGTGGAAAGTCATGCCTTTCATTTTTGGGTACCGTATATAGCCCAATTTCCAACAAATGGCTGTGCCCTATGCGTCTGGTTGCCTAGTGCTGAAAGCATGGCAAAAGGAATTGTCTTGGGTAGCTACAGACAGACAGACAGACAGACCATCCTCAGTGCTATTTGGGAGAATGTGTGTGGTCATGAGCAGGTCTGAAGCTACACAATGCTAGGTTTTGGGTCATAATCATAGTGGGAGTTAAGCATTGTGGTTTTTTTTGTTTGTTTTTTCTTTAACAAGGGGAGGCTAGGTGACAGTTATATATTGTGATTCATTACACCATTCAATAAAACGTTAAATTACAGGAAGATCAATAGAAATTGTTACATTTTCAAAAGTACTGTAGAGAACACTTGCAGTCCTAAGAAAAAATGATCACAATATCATATTTTGGTTAAAGGTGAACAGGAGTAATTTTCTTGATAGAATGCCAAGGGGGCAAAGTAACCTTACCGTTAGTGTAGTAGTATTTTCATCATCTGACCACTGAATAAAGAAATGGAATGGAAAGAAAATGTTTGTAAATTGTGGACACAACTTATTTTGCAACTCTGAAATACTGTATTGAAATTTGCAAGGTTAGTGTGTACAGAGCATTCAATAAACGTTTGTTTCACCCACGTGCCTTCCCATCAGATATTTCACCCAGAATACCAAAAACTCTCCAATCTTTCAATAAGCAATACAAACAAGTTACTTACCCTCAGTAATAGCTTATCTGGAAGAGACTATCTTGCAGCAAGTTCCTTACCTTCGAAAACTCCCCAGGCATCAGACTGGATCCGGAAACGTTTGTTGAGCAGTACTCTTGCACAAAGTTAGATGGCATGATTCAGATCCACGTGTCGTTGTCCGTGCCGAAAGCGGCTCAAGCGTTACCAATATAAGCACCACCTCAGAGCGATGGCTTAAGTTTCTTCGCAAAACTGTCCGCACCAGAAGCACAGAGCCACGAGGAGCACTGACCACTGGGGTGCAAAGCCAGTGGTCAGTGCAAAGCGGTGAGGATCAGTAAGGAATCTGCAGCTATATAGTGTTTCTACCAAATAAGGCGGTACAAGGGCAAGTAACTTGTTCATCTGATGGAGACTTCTAGCTGCTGATTCCTTACCTTAGAATACATACCCAAGGAATACCTCACCAGAGGTAGGCTGCAATACAAATTAGACTAAAGAGTCCTGTAGGACCAAACTGGAAATGGCCGTCACGCAGGATCCGACTGTGTAGGCAGTAGTGCTTTGCAAATGTGTGCAAGGAATTTCACGATGCTGCCTCAGAGATATCCACACATGAATTCCGCAGGCTAAGGCAGTGGTCACAGCTTTGCCTCTGGTAGAGTGAGTGCGCAAACCCTCAGGGGACTTGCTTTTTTGCTAATGCAAAGCAGATTTAGATGAAGAGAACGATCCATCGCAAGATGGTCTGCTCCTGCACTGCCTTCCCTTTCTTGGCTCCGACATATCCCACGAAGAGCTGATCGTCCACCCGGAACTCATGACTACAGTCCAGGTAAACCAACAACGTTCTATTTGGGTCCAGGCGGTGGAGTGTCTCCTCTCCTTTAGAGGGGGGAGGTGGAGCATAAAAGGCAGGCAGAGTGATGGACTGGCCTACATGGAAAGGAGTTACTACGTTTGGTATGATGGATGCTCTAGTTGAAGGACTAGTTTGTCTGGGTAGAAGTTAAGTTATGAAGGATTTGCAGATCGTGCCTGTAACTAACTGATCCTTAGGCAGATGTTCCCGCCACTAGGAAGGCTGTTTTGATGATGAGAAGTCAGAGTGGATAGTTGTGGAGTGACTCAAAGGGAGCGCACGTGTTGGACTGGTTGCTGGCAACCAAACCAAGCCAAGCCATATCAATCAGGCGCAACACACACCTAGGTGATACAATAGGACTTTAATAAAACACAAGCGCTCACTGAATGGGACTGCCTGTATGGGCTATGTATGGAGACTTACCCTTATCACTATACAGGGGTTTTTCAAATGACCAGCAAAAACTTCAAACCTTACTGTGACAGAGACTCTACCAGCAGCGCTCTGATTGGACGAATGAGGTCCAATATGAAGACAGCAAACAGTATATGAAAGCCCCGCGAAAATTCATCCGGACAAACACGAAGCTGGCAATGAAGAAGGCGTTCGCTGAAACGCATCTCCTAGGTGTTTTTATAGTGATTTTGTACCAGCTACCCAGTGGTGGCATTAAACTTACCTGAAGTAGTCCCGGGCAAGTGTCAACCCCGTTTCTGTGCTGAGGCGGGATTGGTTTTGGATAAATAAATAAATAAATATACATCTCAAAAGGGCACGCCTCTCTCCATCAAGATAGCGCAAAACCTCACACAAGGTTTCAAAGTCAAATAATTTATTGTGGCAACGCATTTCGACCGAAGAAGGTCTTTGTCATTGTGGAAGACAAAATGGAAAAAGAAGCAAAAAGGGGGTGGGTCGCACACTACTCACACACCGGCGGTGTCGCCCCTAAGGACTCTGGTTAATGTAGTTATGTGTTCCGCGATGCATCATCTTTCGATCTTCTGCTGTCTTCGCTGTCTTCGCCATCCCTGGACACGTGTTTCGGGGTATCACCCCTCATCAGCAGGGATAGGCCATTTTCTGGGGTTGCCGATGGCTGCCAAATATCTGCCAGGTATAGTACCACTCAGGCGCGTAGGTGCGGGGTCCCAGGCTCGTCAGCCGGCTGCTCAAGGGAGCTTAATGTTACAAAAAGGGGGTGGGGTCGCACACTACTCACACACCGGCGGTGTCGCCCCTAAGGACTCTGGTTAATGTAGTTATGTGTTCCGCGATGCATCATCTTTTGATCTTCTGCTGTCTTCGCTGTCTTCGCCATCCCTTGACACGTGTTTCGGGGTATCACCCCTCATCAGCAGGGATAGGCCATGTTCTGGGGTTGCCGATGGCTGCCAAATATCTGCCAGGTATAGTACCACTCAGGCGCGTAGGTGCCGGGTCCCAGGCTAGTCAGCCGGCTGCTCAAGGGAGCTTAATCTTACAAAAAGGAGGTGGGGTCGCACACTACTCACACACCGGCGGCGTCGCCCCTACGGACTCTGGTTAATGTAGTTATGTGTTCCGCGATGCATCATCTTTCGATCTTCTGCTGTCTTCGCTGTCTTCGCCATCCCTGGACACGTTTTTCGGGGTATCACCCCTCATCAGCAGGGATAGGCCATGTTCTGGGGTTGCCGATGGCTGCCAAATATCTGCCAGGTATAGTACCACTCAGGCGCGTAGGTGCGGGGTCCCAGGCTCGTCAGCCGGCTGCTCAAGGGAGCTTAATGTTACAAAAAGGGGGTGGGGTCGCACACTACTCACACACCGGCGGTGTCGCCCCTAAGGACTCTGGTTAATGTAGTTATGTGTTCCGCGATGCATCATCTTTCGATCTTCTGCTGTCTTCGCTGTCTTCGCCATCCCTGGACACGTGTTTCGGGGTATCACCCCTCATCAGCAGGGATAGGCCATGTTCTGGGGTTGCCGATGGCTGCCAAATATCTGCCAGGTATAGTACCACTCAGGCGCGTAGGTGCGGGGTCCCAGGCTCGTCAGCCGGCTGCTCAAGGGAGCTTAATGTTACCTGGCAGATATTGGCAGCCATCAGCAACCCCAGTACACGGCCTATCCCTGCTGACGAGGGGTGATCCCCCGAAACACGTGTCCAGGGATGGCGAAGACAGCGAAGATAGCAGAAGATCGAAAGATGATGCATTGCGAACACTTTACTACATTGACCAGAGTCCTTAGGGGCGACACCGCCGGTGTGTGAGTAGTGTGCGACCCCACCCCCATTTGTAACTTTAAAGCTCCCGTGAGCAGTGGGCTGACGAGCCTGGGATCCCGCACCTACGCGCCTGAGTGGTACTATACCTGGCAGATATTGGCAGGCATCTGCAACCCCAGTACACGGCCTATCCCTGTTGACGCGGGGTAATACCCCGAAACACGTGTCCAGGGATGGCGAAGACAGCGAAGATAGCAGAAGATCGAAAGATGATGCATCGCGAACACTTTACTACATTGACCACAGTCCTTAGGGGCGACACCGCCGGTGTGTGAGTAGTGTGCGACCCCACCCCCATTTGTAACTTTAAAGCTCCCGTGAGCAGTGGGCTGACAAGCCTGGGATCCCGCACCTACGCGCCTGAGTGGTACTATACCTGGCAGATATTGGCAGCCATCGGCAACCCCAGTACACGGCCTATCCCTGCTGACGAGGGGTGATACCCCGAAACACGTGTCCAGGGATGGCGAAGACAGCGAAGATAGCAGAAGATCGAAAGATGATGCATCGCGAACACTTTACTACATTGACCAGAGTCCTTAGGGGCGACACGCCGGTGTGTGAGTAGTGTGCGACCCCACCCCCATTTGTAACTTTAAAGCTCCCATGAGCAGTGGGCTGACGAGCCTGGGATCCCGCACCTACGCGCCTGAGTGGTACTATACCTGGCAGATATTGACAGCCATCGGCAACCCCAGTACACGGCCTATCCCTGCTGACGAGGGGTGATACCCCGAAACACGTGTCCAGGGATGGCAAAGAAAGCGAAGATAGCAGAAGATCGAAAGATGATGCATCGCGAACACTTTACTACATTGACCAGAGTCCTTAGGGGCGACACCGCCGGTGTGTGAGTAGTGTGCGACCCCACCCCCATTTGTAACTTTAAAGCTCCCGTGAGCAGTGGGCTGACGAGCCTGGGATCCCGCACCTACGCGCCTGATTGGTACTATACCTGGCAGATATTGGCAGCCATCGGCAACCCCAGTACACGGCCTATCCCTGCTGACGAGGGGTGATACCCCGAAACATGTGTCCAGGGATGGCGAAGACAGCGAAGATAGCAGAAGATCGAAAGATGATGCATCGCGAACACTTTACTACATTGACCAGAGTCCTTAGGGGCGACACTGCGGGTGTGTGAGTAGTGTGCGACCCCACCCCCATTTGTAACTTTAAAGCTCCAGTGAGCAGTGGGCTGACGAGCCTGGGATCCCGCACCTACGCGCCTGAGTGGTACTATACCTGGCAGATATTGGCAGCCATCGGCAACCCCAGTACACGGCCTATCCCTGCTGACGAGGGGTGATACCCCGAAACACGTGTCCAGGGATGGCGAAGACAGCGAAGATAGCAGAAGATCGAAAGATGATGCATCGCAAACACTTTACTACATTGACCAGAGTCCATAGGGGCGACACCGCCGGTGTGTGAGTAGTGTGCGACCCCACCCCCATTTGTAACTTTAAAGCTCCCGTGAGCAGTGGGCTGACGAGCCTGGGATCCCGCACCTACGCGCCTGATTGGTACTATACCTGGCAGATATTGGCAGCCATCGGCAACCCCAGTACACGGCCTATCCCTGCTGACGAGGGGTGATACCCCGAAACACGTGTCCAGGGATGGCGAAGACAGCGAAGATAGCAGAAGATCGAAAGATGATGCATCGCGAACACTTTACTACATTGACCAGAGTCCTTAGGGGCGACACCGCCGGTGTGTGAGTAGTGTGCGACCCCACCCCCATTTGGAAAAAGAAGCATTGTCACATGGGAGGACAATGAGGCAATCCAAAACGAAATGAAGGGTGAGAAGGCACTTACTGTCATTAACCCCTCCTACCACAACCTGACCACCACTGAACAATCTGAGATCTTCTTGTCTTTTTTACCATTGACAGGATTGAGAAAACAGCCCGAGGTGACAACAGGGAAAGGAGGTTGGGGCAAAAGGAGTCGGAATACATTATTCTACTCGGCAGCAAGCACCCAGGAGGCCTCAATGAGAGTGAGGGCTAATGTGGTACTTTACTGAAGTTTTTCTCATTCTCTCCCTTTCAAACATGTCCTTTGACCTATTCTAGCCCATGTCCAGCTTTTCCAATATCAGGGCAACTACTACAATTGTGTCCTTTGTTGATTACCCGTTCTTACTTATTTTGCACGTTTGGCTGCTCTGTCAGAGCATGTGATCACTTTTTCATTTATTTGTCGCCTATGTTAGTTAGGATTGTACTCCATGAAAATAGGTGCTACTTAATTGCATCACTCAAATGATCATGACAACACTGGCCACTTGGCCATTATTGTCAACAAATGTGGCTGGATTGTCAGATTGGGATCTGGCCACATGACAGTCTGTATTGTTTTAGCAATACACAATGTTTTCTGTCTAACTAGTCACTTGGCTTCCTGTTCTGCTTTCTGTGTCAGCCACATCTTTACAACTCTTGCTCGATGCCACATGGGATGCAATATGTTTGTTAACGGCGTGCACATAACGCGTGACATGTTCACTGTGGATTTATTAGTGATAATGGGTTTCCTGCTTTCACAACAGAGTCCATGCCATTGTTGGGCCGATTTTCAATTCTTGCTTATGATATTTATCTCACAATTTGATGCAATATCCTACACATGTAGATGTTACCATGTATTCAGTCTGTTTTTTCTTAATTTTCTAACACAGGTGACATGGTGCTTTGTATGTATTTTTTTACTTTCTATAAACTTTTGTGTTTGGCTTTTAAGCAGGTTCGGCACTATTGCCAAGATGGCTGTGACAAGAGGGAGTTTGTAAACCCCAGCGAGTGCAGAAGATTCGCCATAGTCTGGCGATGGTGGATTACAGTCTGTGGTGAGCCCGACTTCAACAGCTAATTGTCGAGGTAGGGGGAAGACTGCAAACCCTGACCTCTGGAGGTGCGCTGCAACCACCACCATTACCATGGTGAACAACTAAGGAACGCTGGTAAGGCCGAAGGGGAGCAAGGCAGACTAAATTGCTCCTGGTCCACGTGAGCCGCAGGTAACAGCTGTGGGCAGGCTGGACGGAGATGTGAAACTATGCATCCTGCGAGTGCAATGCTACCATCCAGTCTTCCAGGTCCGGGGCAGACATGATCCTGAATTTCTCCTTTTTCAGGAAACAGGCGAGAAGGTGCAGGTTTCAAATAGGATGGAAGCCTCTGTCCTACCTGGGCACCAGAAAGTCGCAGGAATAGCAACCACAACCAACATATGATGCTGGCACCCTCTTTGTAGCTCCCTTGGCGAAGAGTGCCAATAGTTACTGAGGGAGCAAGGAGAGGTGGTCCTCTGTCAGCCTGTCGCAAGTGGGGGGCATGGGGAGGCGTGGTCACAAATGGGAGGGAGTAGCCCCTTCGGACAAGCTGTAAATCCCAATGGTCGGATGTTATTGACCTTCAAGGGTGCAGCTGAATGCATACACAGCCCCTCACTGAATGCCCATGATGGTTGAAGGGCAAACTAAAGGGATTTGGAGGCTGCAGCTGCCGGGGAGGTGGTGGACTGGCCAGACTACAGGCTGCCTGCCCCACAGGGTCTGTGGGAACTGCATACTCAGCTACAAAAAGAGTGTGGAACTTTGTAGCTGTGGTGACTGGGAGTGTAGAGACGTGGTTGAAGGCCCATTTCCTGGCACTTAAATGGGAGGAAGGCAGACTGTGGTTAGCGAGGGGCCATGGAAAGGCCCAATGTCCTGTCCCTAGCCCTGCTGTCTTTAAAGAACTCCAGTGCTAAGTTTGTCTTCTCTCAGAACAGATGGGAGCCATCAAAGGGCTTAAACATTAGCGAGACCTGGACATTGTCTGAAAAGCCAGTGGTTCACAACCAGGCATGGAGCATAAGGGCCACCGAAGATGAAAACTATCTGTCCATCGAGTCTGTTCTGTCCAGCCCACATCTTATGGTGAACTTGGTTGCATGCCTCACATCAGCTATTGCTTGAGAGCGTATAGCTCAGGCCTCCTCCTAGACCATAGGCAGCACGGGTGCAACTGAGTCCATATCATATGGGGGTTTTGGCCCAAGAGGCACGTGGTGATCACTGACTGCAGCACCACGCTGGCAGAAGAGAACATTCTCTTCACAAAGGTATCCAGACTTTTGGACTCCTTATCCGGTAGAGTGGTAGGGAATGCGCAGGGTTTGATTTTATAGGTGGAAGCTTGGACCAGGGTGGGGTGCTGGAAGAGAAAGCTGGGGTCCCCTGGTGCAGGGCGATGGTGGCGGGCAACTGTCTTATGTAGAGGGGCCCCCTGTGCAGGGCTTGGATCAGGTCCCAAGTAGGAAGTCTGCAAGGGATTGATTAAATGGAAGTAATGGTTCAGTGGGGGCAACTGCTGGCTTAAGCCCCTCTGTCGGGATGTTTGTCTTGACTGCCAGTGAGGGTTGGACCTCAGGTGCCCTCTGCACCACCACTGTGAATGAGGCACCCTCTTCCGTAGACCACACCAGTGTATGGGAAGATGTCCAGTCCACTGGAATCTCCCAAATTGTACGAGTTGTCCTTGGATCTTCTAATAGTTCATATCCATAAGGGTCTGCAGACCCCTCCCAATCATCACCCAATCTAGGCCTGTCAAAGGAATAAGACATTGGCTCAGATATGGGTAGTCTGCCCCCAGTTGGCCCTTAAGCAGATGCTGGACAACGCCCGTACAGCTTCATATCAAGAGTAGGGAATGATGATGAGGCGGAGCCACTGCTTGCCATCAGTGGAACGGAGGGGCATCAACACTGTAGCGGCGCCGGGGAACATAGAGGTCACTCCAGATCAGTCAATGGATCCTTAGGGCCCAAATGGGGCGGAGGGCGAACCCGATTGTGATAGACCAATTAGGGTTCCCTCCCACACCCATGGTGCCCAAGGTCGCTTGGGAGGAGTTGGACTGGCCAAAGATAAGGTGAATGACCTTGAAAAATTGTTTGAATTGGTCGGAGGCACAGAGATAGCAGAGGCGAAGACTCCAAAACAGGGCTAGACCTCGAGTGCCGACAACCCCGCAACTTTTCCGAAGACTTGAGCTGCGAACTAAAAGACCTCTTCGACAACAACTTCCTTTTGTGATACCTACTTGAATTTCCCAACGACTTAGAGTGGGACAACAATCGTCGGGTAAGATTTCGCGAACAACCTCAGGATATTCCTCACAACAGAGTGCAACGGAGTTGGTCAATGTTAGGGCAGTGAGGAGCTAGAGGGACCACTCCCCAACACCTTAGGATGCATGGCACGGTAATCCTCGCATGTCTTAGCATCCTGACCTTAGGCCAGTCACCAATGACAAACCAAGTAGAGGTTCATCCCTGACTTCTGACAGTGACAGGCGCCATATGTTTAAAATATCCCTTTCTGGTGGACCTCCTTCACACCAGAAGACAAAGTCCTGAATAATCTTCAACAAAAGGTCAAACAAGCATTGGCATAGCCAATAGGTCTCGCTTTTGGGACCTTATAAGTGTTTAGCCATGCAACAGTTGATGTTGTTGCACCAAGGATATTGTGCTGCATAACGGCGAGCTGTGAATCTGATAAGTGTTAGGACAGAGTGGGGGGCAGGTGGGTAAGCACGGCGAGCTTTGAACCTGATGATAAGTGTTAGTGGAGAGCGGGTGGCAAGCACGGTGAGGTTTTGAACCTGATGATAAGTGTTAGGACAGAGCGGGGGCATAGGGGTAAGCACGGCGAGCTTTGAACCTGATGGTAAGTGTTAGGAAAGAGCGTGGGGCAGAGGGAGCAAGCATGGCGAGCTTTGAACCAGATGATAAGTGTTATGACAGAGCGGAGGCAGAAGGGGTAAGCACGGCGAGATTTGAACCTGATGATCAGTGTTAGGACAGAGGGGAGTAAGCACGGCGAGCTTTGAATCGGATGATCAGTTTTAGGACAGAGCGGGTGGCAGGAGGGTAAGCACGGCGAGCTTTAAACCTGATGATAAGTGTTAGGACAGAGCGGGGAGCAGGAGGATAATCACAGCGAGCTTTGAACCTGATGATAAGTGTTAGGACAGTGCGGGGCAGGGGGAGAAGCACAGCAAGCTTTGAACCTGATGATAAGTGTTAGGACAGAGCGGGGGGCAGGGGGATAATCACAGCGAGCTTTGAACCGGATGATAAGTGTTAGGACAGTGCGGGGACAGGGGGATAAGCACGGCGGGCAGGGAGGTAAGCACGGCAAGCTTTGAACCCGATGACAAGTGTTAGGACAGAGCGAGGGCAGAAGGGGTAAGCACGGCGAGCTTTGAACCTGATGATAAGTGTTAGGACAGAGCGGGGCAGAGGGGGTAAGCATGGCGAGCTTTGAACCGGATGATAAGTGTTATGACAGAGCGGGGGGAAGAGGGGGTAAGCACGGCAAGCTTTGAACCGGATGATCAGTGTTAGGACAGTGCGGGGCAGGGGGAGAAGCACAGCAAGCTTTGAACCTGATGATAAGTGTTAGGACAGAGCGGGGGGCAGGGGGATAATCACAGCGAGCTTTGAACCGGATGATAAGTGTTAGGACAGTGCGGGGACAGGGGGATAAGCACGGCGGGCAGGGAGGTAAGCACGGCAAGCTTTGAACCCGATGACAAGTGTTAGGACAGAGCGAGGGCAGAAGGGGTAAGCACGGCGAGCTTTGAACCTGATGATAAGTGTTAGGACAGAGCGGGGCAGAGGGGGTAAGCATGGCGAGCTTTGAACCGGATGATAAGTGTTATGACAGAGCGGGGGGAAGAGGGGGGAAGCATGGCAAGCTTTGAACCGGATGATCAGTGTTGAGACAGAGCGGGGGCAGTGGGGTAAGCACGGCGAGCTTTAAACCGGATGATCAGTTTTAGGACAGAGCGGGTGGTCGGGGGTAAGCACGGCGAGCTTTGAACCCGGTGATAAGTGTTAGGACAGAGCGGGGGGGCAGGGGAGGTAAACACGGCGAGCTTTGAACCGGATGATAAGTGCTAGGACAGAGCGGGGGCAGAGGGGTAAGCATAATTGCTTTGAACCTGATGATCAGTGTTAGGACAAAGTGGGTGGCAGGGGGGGTAAGCACGGCGAGCTTTGAACCTGATGATAAGTGTTAGGACAGAGCAGGGGGGCAGTGGGGGTAAGCACTATGTATTAGGGTAAAGTGGCCTCTTCTATACATGCCTAAAGCTGCTAGTTTAGAAGCTTGCAATGGGTCCAGCCTCCCTTCCCCTCCCCTCTGAAAAAGGGGGGAAAAGGAAGGGAGAAGAACTGCAGAGCGAACCTGCTGTCAGACTCTAACCTTGAAGCCTAGAGGTGGGGGCCAGAGAAGCGAGCAGCCCAGAGAAGAAAGAGAGACAGGGACACTTGTTTTCAAGAAATGAAATGCACTGTTCATGCCCTATTAATAAACTTCCATGGCATGAATAGTGGTGAGGCTTGCAAACACGAGCAATTTCGCTCCTCCCTGTCCAAAGGGAGGGGTCGAAAGGAAGGTTCGCGCTGGGTTGTTTTCAACTTTGGAGATAAGGAGAATGGAATGCAGAGGGAGGACTGAACAGCCAGGGCCTGTGACCCATGACGAGAGAGGAAAGCTATGTGGTGCCTCTGCTCGTAAGCGCGTGCCCGCGCACATGCACGCAAGACCTAGGCCACAGAAGCATTTTCTGAAGCCCTTACTAAAAGTCTCGCCAGAGCACAGCGCATGCGCTGCTCTAGGCTCAACGTAAAAAGGGTCACTCAAAAAGTGACTGATGGTAGCTCACTCTGCATGTGCAATGACTGGCACGGAAAGGAAAGAATGGACGTCAGCATGCTAGGGTACCACCAATATAGGCACCATGGACGTCACTTCTGATGCGGATGACGCCACACGAAGGCAAACAACGCCACTTAGTTACGTGCAGGGGTACTGCTCACCAAAAGGTTCTAGATCCAGTCAGTCGCCTGAGAAATATATATATTTTTTTTTTTAAACCTGTTTTTATTATTTCGTAACACAGTTATAATAGTACAGGTCTATCATATGGTTGACAATGCAGATTAACTACACAAATTTGTGGTAGTTTAC
Organism: Lissotriton helveticus; assembly: GCF_964261635.1. Taxonomy (NCBI): domain Eukaryota; kingdom Metazoa; phylum Chordata; class Amphibia; order Caudata; family Salamandridae; genus Lissotriton; species Lissotriton helveticus. The sequence goes on along the minus strand of NC_136057.1, from coordinate 635,898,093 downwards.
ATGTGGAGTGTGGGGTTTGTTTCCCCTTGACAGTTCCGTGTAGCAATTAGTTTTTTTAATAAAATGAAAAAAACAGTAAACTGCATAAATCAGTAGAACCAAGGCAGCAATGGTGGGGATAATTCCTCTCTTAAGGGGTGACGTGGAATAATCTAGCATGGGATTTTCATCACTCAGTGGTGTGGATTGTGTCGGGCGTGAGAGAAATGTGCCACGCTAATCTCTAGTGTGCACCGCACGTGTGGGTGGAGGGTCGGGAGCGGTTCTATCAGAGTCTTGGGTTGATGTGTTACTTGCACTGCTGTGTGTCGGCGGTGAGTTGAACCTCGTTATTGCCCAGGTGCTCAAGTGTGTGTATTCTCTCAAAGATGCAACCCCATTCATCCAGGTCTAATTCCGCATTCTCGTCCGCGCACACTGCTTGGATGCAACATTCTTCAGCTGCTCCCCAATGCCTTACATCCGCCTTCCATCTGCTGAGACTGGGGGGTTATCTGCACGTCCAATGTATTGCGATGCGGCGCTTGGCCAGGATTATGCCCAGGAGGGTGAACCTATGTTGTATGCTCACCCCTTTTTACGGCGTCGGGAGCACCCCCCGGAGGCATTGTTTGATCGACTCCTCGATGTGTACGCCCATGGCCTTCTGGAGTGCCTGTATAACTTGCTGCCAGTATGATCGCAGTCTAGCACATGTCCGTGTCATGTGTATAAAAGTGTCAGGATCACTCCCGCAGCGTGGGCATGCGGCAGAGCGATTGTCATTAAATCGTGCCAGTCTTTATGGAGTTAGGGAAGTATGATGCACATAGTAGAACAGGGTAAGCTTGAACCGAGCATTGTTGGCCACTCTACGTACCTGCGCAAATGCCCTACTCCACTCACCGTCGGGGAGTGGGGAAGGTAGGTCTGCTTCCCATCTGTCTTTAATTGGGGAGACCGCAACTGTGCAGGCTTCTTTTAGGGCTTTGTATACCCGCAAGATCTAGAGGTACCTGGGTCTAATAGTAGTACAAGCATATGGGACTCTTCTGACTCATCCGGGCAGGAGGGCCAAATCTCACGAACTGTACGTGTTTTTTTTGCGTACTGTAAAATATGTTTTGGCGGTACATGAAACCACTCACCCCCTCCTCAAGGGTTAGGGAGGTCCTGTTCGCAAACAGGTCTCTCGCCATCATACATCCCCCTCAGCCCATTTGGTTATGTCCATAACCGACTGAATTAAGTGGAATCCCTGCAATCACTGAAATGGAGGCGCAGTGGCACATGGGGCCCTGCAGATAACCCATGTAACCACCTGTTCCCTAGCTTCTATTACTAGTCAGCCTATGTGTGGGCAGTCTCTCTGTGCTCTCGAGCCCATCATGAGCCATCTTGGTAGGTCAGCACCACTGCTTAGGTCAGACAGCAGTGCCTTTCTCAAGATGCATCAGTCTGCGCACCACTGTGCAGCATATGGTAGAAGCCTCACATAGTAGTAGAGTCTGAAATCTGGGAGTCCCAATCCTCCCATCTCAGTGTCTAGCTTCAGCACTTCTAGTTTTACCCTATTTCGTCCCCTGGCCCACACTAACAAAACCAGGAGGGAATTCAGGGTAGCAAAAGTGGATGTGGGGATCCTGCAAATTGAGTTTTGCATGGCGTATAAACATCGGGAGATCATGACCATCCAGGCCATGGCCAACCGGTCAATGACGGAAAGGGGGACTGTGTTCCAGAACCGATTCCTTCAGCCCTGTGATCACCACCTCCATGTTCAGGGCGTATTGGGCTTCTGGTGTGTGTGCCACTTGTATGCCCATATAGCGAAAACTGTCCCTCTTCCAATTGAGATCCACATCAGGCTAGTCTGCATTGTTTTACCCTGATAGTGCGACCAATGTGAATATGAGGAATGTTTGGTGGTTATGTGTAGGCCTGGCACCGTTCCGAAGGCGGTTAACACCTCCAGGAGTGCTGGTATTGCCTCCTCCAGCTGCTGGACATATAGGAGTGCATCACCAGCATATAGGTAGACATGCGTGCGTCCGTCCACTGTGATACCCCATCTGTTCATGTCACACCTCAGGCTGATCACCAATGGCTCCACTGCAGGGCAAAGAGGATAATGGGCAGCCCTGTCTAGTGGCCCTTGCAATCGGTATGGTCCTCGATGCTAGGCCGCCATCTGAGGAATAATTTAAGGTAAAGAATCTGCAGCTAGAAGTCTTCATCAGATACAAGCTACCCCCTATGTATGAATACATCAATCATACTGATGAAGTGGCTTAACCTACTACAATTTGCTTCTACATTCCTTAAAAACTGATGTAAATTCCATTTCTCCAAGGGGCTGCTAAGAGAATCTGAATTTTAACATAGCAACAGAAACAAGTATTAAGCATAACCTCTTCCTATAATTTCTATTCTAAGTAGCAGAACTCAAAATAAGAATGTTGTTCTATTAAAATCTACGATGCTCACTCACATAATCCTCTGCAATGCTCCAAAGACTCTACAGCTTAATATCAATGGAGCATGCAGCTCATCTATAATGTAAACTTAAACAAGCATTTATTAGATACCAGACCACTATAAGCAAATAAATTCCATCAGTGACCTTAATGCAAATCTTACGCCATCAAACAAGATATGGACTAATGGAATGGTAACAATATAATGCTAATATTTTTCCAAACTATTTCAAAGACGAAATAATTGTGTCAACACAAAGTTTATTATATTGAAATCACTGATAGGTTACTGATTAGGGCAAAGTGGGCGAATAACACTAGCCCAGATGTCTAAGTAAATCTTGATTACCCTTACACACGACTGGAGAACTGGAATTTCGTTGTCAGGAGGGTAGTTTTATGCATGTTTATAGGCCTCAAATAACCAACTAGGAAACATAATTAATCAACTGAAGTGAAAAGAAAAGTAAAGGGTAGTGCACATTTATATCTTTTACTCCGGCAACAGACACAAACACATTACTGCTCAGTAAGCAATAAGTAGCTCAGATCTCTACCAGTCTCTTCTGTTTAATTTTCACCCATCAGGCCAAGCTACAAGATGAAACCACTCAGTAAGTCCATCAACAACTGATCTTACCCTGGCAGACAAACCTCTTCCACAAGCTGTTCATAACCCTTTGGATAACCATCACACACAACGTTGGACATTGTTCAAGAATCAAATACAAACAAAAACAATCTTGATTCAGTTTTAGCCTCTCTCATAGCCACAAAGGTTACATCATCCGTCTAAAAACACTTTACAGCTAAAATTCTTCCGTCATATATTCTTCAAATGGGAACACAATGAGAAAAAAAATCACCAATTTAATGAATGGTGCATGAGAGAAAGAGAAGAGATTTCAGTAGTCAGATCTAAAACATGGTAAGAAACCTGCTGACATTCCATGGTAAACTGCAGATTGCCTAACCTGTACTGATACCAAAAGTCAAATATTACCCAATTTGACATAATAAAAGGACCTCACCACTAAATCCATTCTGACTGATAATTCTAACCACCTCGCCCTCAGATCTGATTCCACATTTGGTCTCAGTGCTCCCTGAGTTTCCCCAGGGCGCCTGCGACACCGCAGCAGATCAAAGCCTTTAGGGGGCCATGTTGCAGATGTTTGCCACTTTTCAGGTTCCCACTGGCACCAATTACTAAATTGCAACCGGTTAGCTTTGATTCAGATTCGAATCCTGAGGTCTCACGTCAGTGGGCACACCCTCACAGGCTCCGTTATTTTTTTTGGTCTCAGATTCTGAACAAAGCTTCACACTACTCAAAGATGATGATGGGAATGATTAAGCCCCCACATTATAATGATGACAATTTGACATGGAGTTACAAGAGGCCAGTGGGCTTGGTACGTCCCCCATTACAGAGTGAAACTAGCCACTTGAATCTCCAATGGAAGAAAGCATCATTTGCAATGGTGATTAAACAAGCAGCTAAGGGATTAAACGTGCAACTGCCCTCCATTGATGGCGGCGGCCCTTCTGTAGTATCCATAAGAAAACGTCCCTACAGAAATCTTACAGGCAGGGCCAGCCACATCTGAGCCCTTGCTCCCAATCAATGAAGCGCTCACTGACACATTAAAGGGCACATGGTCAAAACCATGTTCTTGCCCACCTGTGAATAGGCATGTGGTCAGACTCACAGGTTAGCACCTGAGGACCATGATTTTCTCACTAAACATCCTACTCTGGAAGGATGAAGGCTTCGGCCCACTTTAGATCGTCACCTTCTAAATGCCTTCCTGTGGAAGGACAAATTCAAAATGCTCATGCTGGCCTAGGGTTGCCAGCTCTTCTCAAGTAACAGCCACAATCTTTTTCAGGGAGAATAACAAACAGTCACAAAATTAACTTGTGCTTTACCCTCTGGTAGTTTGCAACAAAAGAAGTCAGGGTTAACTTAGAGACAGTGTGTAAAGTATTTATGCAGCACACAAACAGTAATAAAGCGAAAACACAACACAAGAAAATCCCCACACCAATTTAGGAAAATAGAGTGAGGTTTAATAAATAAAAATACACCAAAACAAGAAAAATCCAATCAGAAGAACTGGAAATATGCAGTTTTAAACATTTTGATAAAAGTAGCTCCAAAAAGGTGCAAAGTGCTAAGTGAGTCTGGTTGCGCAAGACCAGAACAAAGTCACAAGTTCAGACTGACCAAGCTGAGGATGTCCTGGTGCGCAGTCTGCACCACATTCGCTTTGCGAGGCTTCACTTCGCCCAGCGTCTTTTCCAATGAAGCTGTGCAGTGAGGCTTTCAGGTGGTTCCGATGAGCTACATGGCAAGGTTTTTCAGAACTGTGCATCGCTAGGCATCAGTTCCGATGAAGCTGGTAGTTGTGTGGCGAACCCTTGCGGGGTTTTGCGTCGCTCAGAGTAAGTTCTGATGAAACTTCCAGCAGTGCAGCACAGCTTTACTGGGCTTCCTGTCGTATTGAGCTGGCTTTGGTGGAACCTTTAGGTAGGCCAAGAGGAGCTCTCTCTGATGCCAGCCAAGGGCCCAGGACCTGGGGAAGCAACACGTAGGGATCAAGAGCTCACTCCAGCACAGACCAGCAGGGCTCAGGCAGGTCCAGTTGCAGGTCTATGCAGGTCCAGTGCAGCAGGTCAGCTGGGCAGTTTCAAGGAGGGCTCTGGAGCTTGTTGTGCCACTGTAGTTCAGAACAGGACAGTCAGCTGACCCTTAGAGTTACTAGGTAGCCTTGGGTAAAGAGAGCAGGTCCAGTCTTCCTTCTCAGACAGCAGGGCAGGCATCAGGCAGCAGAGCACGTCCTCTAGTAGGAGGGCAGTCCTTCTGTAGTATCCACAGGTCCAGGTGTGTTCTGAGGAGTGGGTATGAGGGTCTATTATACCTGGTGCCCCCTTTGAAGTGGGAGAAGCTTCTGGAGTTTTACCCCACAGAAGTGTCTGGAATTTCCTGCCTCCCTGCCTTGGTCCCAGTCAGTCTGGGTGCACAAAAGGCTGGTGTGAAGTTCTTTGTCTGGGAGCTAAGGCGGGGTCTTTGACGTGGAAGTAGGGCTGTTTACAGCTCTGCCACGCCCCACCCCCCACACACAAATTACTGAGGATGACCCATCCTGACAACACCCAGTCCCCCCCTTTGTGATACTGGCTGGGAGGAATACACAAAAAGCCATCTGCCAACTACACCTAGTCAAGTGACTAAGGATACAGGCACCAAAGAGTTAGAACAAGAAAATGCCCACTTACTTTAAGTGATACCAAAGGGGATGATGGACGGAGCGTTTGAGCAAATCAAACATTCACCCTCAGTCAACTGATCTGGGTTTAATCCATCACCATTCTTTAGCTCACTCCACCACCCCAGTTCAGACATGGTCATATGCAAATCAGTCTGACCCTGTGCCTCATGGGAACAGTCCAGCCCGAACTGCCAAGCCATGTCTTCCCTGGACCGGAAACAAGCATCCTGGGACCGGTTTCGGATTCATAATCCTCATCAGCCAGGCTATCTTGAATCCAGTGGTAGAGTGAGCAAGGGACCCACGTCTGGGCATACCCTGCTAACTCAGGGCGAACAAAGCGATACCATGTCTGAACTGTGGTGGCTTGGTGAGCAAAACAACGATGGATTAAACCCAGATCTGTGACTGGGGGTGAATGTTTTGCCATTGTGCAGCATTCTATCCATCAGCTTGTGTGTTTTGCTGTTCACTCTATGTGGGAAGGGTATGCCCAGACGTGGTCCCGTGCTCACTAAGCCATTGGAGTCAAGCTATCCTGGCTGAAGACGGCTGATAGCCAGAAACCGGTCCTAGGATGCTTGATTCTGGTCCAGGGAAGACATGGCTTGGCAGTTCGGGCTGGACTGTTCCTATGAGGCACAGGGTCAAGACTGATTTGCATACGGCCATGTCTGAACGGGGGTGGCTTGGTGAGAAAAATAACTATGGATTAAACCCAGATCTGTGACTGAGGGTGAATGTTTTGCCATTGTGCAACATACCGTCCATCAGCTTGTGTGTTTTGCTGTTCACCCTATGTGGGAAGGGTATGCCCAGACGTGGGTCCCGTGCTCACTAAGCCACTGGAGTCAAGCTATCCTGGCTGAAGACGGCTGATAGCCAGAAACCGGTCCTAGGATGCTTGATTCCGGTCCAGGGAAGACATGGCTTGGCAGTTCGGGCTGGACTGTTCCCATGAGGCACAGGGTCAAGACTGATTTGCATATGGCCATGTCTGAACTGGGGTGGCTAGGTGAGAAAAATAACTATGGATTAAACCCAGAACTGTGACTGAGGGTGAATGTTTTGCCATTGTGCAACATTCCGTCCATCAGCTTGTGTGTTTCACTTTCTTTAAGTGCCATTTTCAGAATTGTGACTTAAAATTGGACTTTATGTTCAAGAGGGTTTTGAATTACAATTCTATAGAGATCAAACTCAACATTCCTACCTGGTCCCAATCAAACGTTATCACTTTTTAAATGAAATACCGTGACCCAATACGATTCTATGGGAGAGGTTGGCCTTGAAGTAATTTTTCACTACCAGGGCATGTAAAACCTACAAATATATATGCTCAACTTTTTTAAAACACTATGGGCTGATTAGGGCCTAACCTATTGGTGACATATGTGTTAAAAAGGAATATTTAGGCCTGGCAAAAGGTTTATTTAGCCAGGTCAAATTGGCAGTTGAAAACTGCACACAGGCTGCAATGGCAGGTCTGAGACATGTGGGCTACTTAAGTGGATAGCGCAATAAGTAACAAAGGCCTACTAGAAGTATTAAATTTACAGGCCCTAGGTACACGTAGTACCACTTCACAGGGGACTTATAAGTTAATTAAATGAGCCAATAAGGTGTAAGACAATGTTACCAAGTTTAAAGCAGAGAGGACTTTAGCACTAGTTAGCATTGGTAAAGTGCACAGAGTCCTAAAAGCCAACAGAAACCGCTTCAGAAAACTGGAGGGTTAAGGTAAAAAGTTCTGGAATGACCCTGCATAGAGGGCCAAATCCAATAAAGGTGATGGTGGTGGTGCACACCCACCTTTGGAGGTCAGGGATCTCATTTTACCCCTATATTGACTACTGGCTTTTGAAGGGGGGCTCGCCACAGTCAGTCATACACCCCTCCAGCCGACAGCGAACATTCTGATATCATTGGGGTTCACAATCAACAAGTCAAAGTTGCACCAGACACCTTCACTGATGCTTCCTTTCATTGGAGCTGTCCTGAACACAATACAGATCATGGTCTTTCCTCTATTGCAACATGTCCTGGAGATTTGGGCTATGATCCCCATGTTTCAGCCTCGATCCAGGATCTCGGCTAGAGCAGCTCCAAGGCTTCTAGGCCTTTTAGCCTCATGTTTCTCCTTGTCAACTATGTCATGTGCCATATGCGGGCCATGAAATGGAATATGACGTTTCAATGTGCCCAGCACTCAGGAAACCTCTCAGATGCCATTCAGATTTTGGAGGAAACTGCAGAAGAGATGCAGTGATGGTTGCTTGACCACAATTAGACCAGCAGCAGGCACCTTTTACTTCCCTACCAAGAGCAGACAGTGTTAACGGATGCATCACTTGAGTTCAGGTGATCATCTGTCATATTTACAAATCAGAGGACCCTGGTGTCCAGCAGAAACATGGCTCCATATCAATCTGCTTGAGTTGCAGCCATTTGACTGGCTCTGGCGGCCTTTCTGCCGTCCATCAAAGGGAGGCTGGTGCAGGTTCTTGAGGACGCCACCATGTAGTACTGCAACAAGCAGGGCTGAGGGAGGCACTAGGTCCTGTGCCAAGAGACTTAGAGACTCTGAAATTGGCTGGAGGGCGTGGGTCATGTTGTGGTGCAGGTCATCTTCCGGCACTGGGAACAACCAGGTTCAGATCTTTTCGCACTGCCAAGAATGCACAGTGTCAAAGTATTTTGCACATTGGAGTTTGAGATGTATTCCAGCACTCCCGTACGCTTTCCTGTCCCAGCCTCTGTTGCCCAGAGTTCTGTCAAACACTAGGAATAACTAGGCCCAAGTGATCCAATGGTTGTTTTCTGGGCCAGGAGAGTATGGTACCTGAAACTTCAGGGCAGGCTGAAACTTTGGGAAGATGTTCAGGTGGAGCAGCAGCAGGGCAGGGTCATTGATCCGAACCTGCTATATCAACAACTTCATGTGTGGAGATTGAGTAGCTGCAGTTGACTGTGTCAGATTTGACACCCAAAGTGGTGGATGTCATCCTTGCTGCTAGGTGCCCTTCCATGAAGCATACTTACAACAAGGCGCTGGAACAGCTTTGTGGTCTGGTGTGGTATGGAGTCTGCACATCAGGCCTTTGCAAACCAAACTCTAGGATGTTGTATTGTTTGTTTAGTATTTGCCCCAGCAATGCCTTGCATTAAGCACCACTAAAGGGTATTTGTCTGCCCTTTTAGCCTTTTCGCATTTATCAGATCAACTGTCCTTGTTTAAATCACCTGCTGTGATGCCATTTATTAAAGGTTTGACACACATATCCCTTCGCAAACCATTTGTGATGCCACAGGAGGATCCTAACTTAGTCTTGATGTTTCCCATGTGTACATCCTTCTGGCAGATGCACAGCTGCTCATTGCGTCTTCTGACCTTAAGTACTGTGTTCCTCACTGTGATCATCTTGTAACGTCTCTTGGGGTTAATCTAGTGAATGAAAGAGGGAGTTTATGGATGGCAGGACAAGGAAGTGGTGACAATGAGGAGTTTTTTTGTTATTTCTTATGATGATGATTGATGAAGAATGACATAAGATTATGGCAAAGACGTATGGATTGTGTTATCTTGATAATTCACTGTAAACTCTGAATAGTTCTGTGGTCAAATGTAGTGCTTCATTAATGCATGTGTGAATATGAGATTTTTGTCTTGAGTGAAGGCAGTCATGTATTCTGCAGAATGGTAGGTCAGCAGCTAATTTGCATTTTGTCCACCATCACTCAAGAACTTTACCGTTGACTTTTAAAGTAAGGAAGTCTTCATCAAACCACTTGTTTTCTTTGAAGATTGATTGTTCGACTTTGAGATATTTCATGGTGGCTTGCTGGTTTAACACACAGATGCTGGATTCCACATGCTCACTGGAGATACCTATCAACATTGTAGCACCAGGACAAACTAAGTTAAAAGAAACTTTTAACTCACCGCTGTACAGGTTTCAAGATATGAAGTAAAAACGAATGTAAGGACTCCATGGTTTTGGTCAGTAAATAAAGAAAAGAAAGAATGGAGCAGAGCTACAGAGGATTGTTGTTTTCGGGTTGGAAAGAATTATGTTGTAGTCGATTGTGTTGAAGGCTGGCAGTAAGGTCATGAGAATAAGGAGAGAATACTTATTACCTGTCAGCATTCATATGTCAAAGTACTTAAGAGTCACTGACTCACTGCTCTGCAATAATCAGAAGCTCAAAATTGAAAGCAAGGGGTCTAAAAGAGTTGTTGGAGTATGGCAGGTGAGGTGGGTTGGGGCTACATGTATAGTTCTTAAGGTCAGTGGGATAAAGAATATTTTTTTGAGGGATGACATCAAAATATTGGGACGATGAAGGCATTGTTTCAGGTGTGGGTAAGGAATTGATATGGTGTTGTAGTTTACTGGAGAAGAGGGATACTTGTGCTTTAAAATGTGCAGGTGGCATGCATGGAAGCAGACCTGCTTAAACTTACAGTTAAACTAGGCATTTGCTGTTATTGAGTGGAAAAGGTGAAAGGGTGCTGGAGGATTTCAGCAAAGATGATAGGAGGGAATAATGATATTATGAACCATTGTCTATCAAGAGGTAAGAGAATTACTTGAAAAGGGTGACGGACTCTGAATTAATATTATTGCTCCAGATGAAGATGAGATTTCATTCCACATCATCATTTTCATGGTGTCTGATAACAGGCAAAAGGCCTAGTGACCTCTAGAATACCAGGAGTCCTCAATTTCCCTCTCATAGATACAGTAAATCCTTCGAGCAGTAAACGTGGGGAACAGTTTGAAAACAGTTGGTCTAAGATGCCATCTGCACGTGCTACTATGATCATATCGGTGACTTCCTTAACAATACTTTTGTTGCCACCTGACCTGATCAGAAACTTTTAAAAGATGAAAAATACTCACCTTTCCATTCCCAAAAGCAATCTGTATCGTACCAAAACACATATCATACCCATGACATAAATGTAAAACACATTTTCTCTCAAACACACTAACATTAGGAATGTGCTTTACTTGTATACTCCACACACAGCTCGATGACATCTCAAAGCCCACAAATAATAGTGCACTACTCTACTCTCAATACTTTATTTGTAACCCAAGCGGGTTTAACAGGAGGCCAATCAATGCAGCTTTGAAAGATGTGTACGCCCCATTGTCAAAAGGAGACACTCATTCTTCACACTTCATTGAAATTTGCTACGTTTGCTTTGAAGACAGCTAGACGAGTGTATCATGCAGCCATACAAAATAACCTTAAATACTTTACTGACCTGTACTTCATCTTCTTCATTACTGTTATTGTCCACTTGGGAACACTGTGGAGATTCCGGCCTAAACAGAAAACAAATTGTATAATCAGAAAATTAAAAAATAGTATCCTAATTCCTGTTCTGTATGAATCTTAGGGATGACGATTTCAGAGAGAGCATAAATGCAAAACCCCTTCAAAAACACTATCTAAGGCATGAAGAACACATATGCAAGCAAGCATCACACAGAATGTTATAACCGTCATTCCATGCACTGAAAACTGTAACCACAAAGGGTTTTCAAACATAACTCAAGGGAACAGTGGCACATTTTCGGACAAGGCAAATCCTATAACTATCTGTGTCCTTCACTTCATTTGAAAATCTCTTTTTTTATGAACCGTCCATTCCAAAGAAACACAATTTTATCCGACTTGAACAACACTTTAATTTACTTACATACCAACACACATGTAACTCATAATATTGTCAGCTTTAAATCATGCCTGTACAGATAAGACATAATACTAAAAGAACAAGTAACTTACCTTGGGTAACATTATTTATGGACGATACTCTACCTGTCTGCAGATTCCTCACCTTGTGAATACCCCCAGCCGCCAGACTGATTACATAGATTTCTGTTGGCAATTTCACTTGCTCCAACTAGACTATCCCATCCCAGAATTGATGCAAGAGTTACATATAATCACCACGCCTGTAGACGTCAGTTTCTGTCTGAACCTTTTCTGCACCACTGGATGCAGAGTCATAGGTAGATCAGATTGACTGAATGCAGATATCTAGCTTGGAACCTTTTTAGCATGGAGAAAAGACTCCATGCCAAAGAACGGGGAAGTGGGATGGTCATTCAGGAATATCTACCGGACAGAGTGTTACCGAAGGTAAGTCACTTGTTCTCTGGTGGCTACTTCTAAACGCTGACTCCTCGCCTTGGAAATAGATACCAGAACAGTGACTGCCAAGATGGTGGGTTTGTGGAATGGCTCAGACCAAGAAATCCAGCAGGACCGACAAGGCGAAGAATGACCTAGCTGTCAAGCAGTAGTGCTTCTTGAATGAATGAACTGATGCCAATGATGCAGCATGACAGCTATTCAAAACTGACACTCCTTGTGCCAATGCAGTGGTAGCAGCCTTAGTCCTGCTGGAATAGGCTTGTAAACCTTCCGAGGGCTCCCTCATAGCCAGTGCATAACAGATTTTGATACAGCCGCCTTAAAATGGTTCTTTTCTCCACTGCCTTACCCTTCTTTGCTCCTGTGAACCCCACAGTGAGTTGACCGTCCACCAATGGTCCTTCAGGCGATGGATGTAAAAGTTCAAAACTCTTTGGGATCCAAAACAAATGGAGCCTTTCTTCGTCTTTGTAGGGATGAGGTGGAGCCAAGAATGAGTGAAAGGTGATGGATTACACAATATGAAAGAGCAACATATCTTTGGGCACGAATGCCAGCCTAGTTTGTAGCACCAGTTTGTCCGCAAAAATGTGGTGCATGGTTGCTGGACAACACTAGCAACTCACTCATGCAATGAGCTGATGTTATTATGAGGAAAAGTGTTTTCAAAGTTAGGAGACGCAGAGGACACCTATGAACTGGCACAGCAAATATATAAGAACCAGATTAAGGTCCCACTGTGGGATCACAAAAGGTGTGGGTGGAAATGTGGGTTAATCCTTTCAAAAAACACATCAGAACAGATGATTAGAACAACAAAAGGTTGATCTGGTAAACAAAAAAGGCTGGCAAATGATTTAAAAGTGGCTCTAGCAAGTCCTTGGCGGGGTAAAGACAATTAAAAAAGCAACACATCAGATAATTTTGTATACAACGGTCTTCTTTCATGAGAAGTACACCAAAACACAAACTTCTCCAAGCATCCAGTATATGCGTTTTGGTGGATGGACACCTGCCCATCAAGATGGCATCCACTACCTCAGGAGGGAAGTTAAATGTAATCAGCTGTTGATGCTCAATTTTCCACATAGAGGTATAGATTGCACAGGACAGGATGGAGAACCCTGCCCTGCAGTTGTGAAAGCAGATCCTCCCAAAGCAGCAAGATGATCGGGGAATTGAGGCTCATTCTCCGAAGTTCCAGGTCCAACCCTTTCCTAGCCCAATTCAAAGCCAACAGGATGATAATGGCCTGAATGTTCCTTATCTTCTTCAGAACTCTTGGACAGAAGAGGTAGAAGTGAGACGGCATACAGGAGTCCCAAGCACCACTATAAGCAGAAGGCGTTCTCCAAGGGAGTCACCTTGGGAGCTCCAGTGCACAAAACTTTCATACTGCACATTTTCAGTGGGGGTGTGAAGTCGACCCAGGGTTCTCCACATTGCTGGAAGATACTCTGCATCACCTCTGAATGTAATTGCCATTTATGATTGCTAGGCAATGCCGGCTGAGTTAATCCGCACTGGCATTCAAAGATCCCGCCAGATGGTTGGTTAGCAGAAAGATGCACATTTGTTACAATACCATATGGCGATGGTGTTGTCTGTAAGCATCCGGACCCATGCATAAGAGGATGGTCTCCAGTGCCAAAACAATCGTCCGCAACTCCAGCACATTGATGTGGAGACCGGAGACCTCTGATGTCCATCTCCCCCAAATGGCAACAATGCATCCATGATGACAGTCAACTCTGGGTGGGGTAAGGAGAGAGGTCTGCTGCCAATCCAATTGAGGGCCAGCAGCCAAGACTGAGGCGGATCTTTCGATGTGTCCTCCAAAATCTGGATAAAGTCCGACTTCAGATCTCACTGCATAGCTCGTAAATGTCATCTGGAGTGTTCTGCATTCAGGGGGCGAGGCGGTCCACAAGCCTAGGAGTTGCTCTCACTGATATCCAATAGAGAGTTTGAGACATAAGGATCATACCCCTAATGTCCTGGACTCCTTGTGTTGTGAGGGTAATAGGGCCTGTGTACAAACACTCCCATTTATACATGTTCACGTTTAAAGTTGATACCTTCGAGACTACATAACACGCTGAGCGAGGGGGTAGGTGTTCCAGGTTCTATGCTTCAGGCAACTATCAAAGTAATCCCAAAAATGGGCAAAGACTTTAGCGACTGTGCTTCGTAGCTCCAGATCTCCTTCCTCAGTGTTGACATTTTTACTAGTATTTTAGCACAATGACTCGCTCCCTATTTCCAAGGCTTAGTAGACTCTGATCAAGCCGGCTTTATTTTAGAACATGGGTGTAGCGACAACACAAAAAGATTGTGCCATCTCCTGGATAAGACACAAAGGACACGGGTCTCAACACTTTTGCTGATGGTCGATGCTGAGAAAGTGGCCATACTTGAGCCGGGTGCTGAAACGGTTGGGACTAGGGCCTCGACTACGAGGCTAGATTCAATCATGTTACACGGCCCCCAAAGCAAACATCCGGGTTATGGGGATAAGATCCTCCACGTTCCCAATAGAGCGGGGGACCAGACAGGGGGGTCTTGTCCACCCCTGGACTTTGCGCTCTACATGGATCCATTTGCAGAGCGAATAAGGACCAACCGATGGATCTCCAGTATAAAGATGGGGGAATTGAGTACAAAATAATGCAGACGAAATGCTCTGGACTCTCACCAACCCTTCGGTGTCTCTGGAGGCCATCACAACTGAGATGGCTGCATTTCAAAACGCGTCTGAATATAAAATCAATCCTCAGAAGTCTCTAAATCCTCTGTGTGATAATTTCAAAGGCAGAACGTGCCCGTCTCAGTGGTCAATTCCCATACTGCTGGGCAGAGGGTGGTATTCCGTATCTTGGGCTTATATACCTCACACTTGCAGCCACAGCCACACACAACTATGGGGCCCTCTTAACATTGGAAAGCAACAACCTCACCAAGTGGAAGGCCCATAAACTCTCGTGGTTGGGACGCCTGGCAGCAGTTAAAATGACACTCCTCCATAAGCTCCTATACACACACTGCCTATTCAGCCTCCCCGCGGGTCTTAGACAGGTTATAATCATACATCTGGGATTTTGTCTAGGAGGGACGACGATCGAGGATGGCGAGGGCGTCCTCATATCTCCCTCTGTCTGCGGGGGGCCTGGGTGTCCCGAAGCTGCGCTACTATTACCAGGCGGCACAGCTCTGATACATGGTAGAATGGTCCCGTCCACTCACCAAAAAGCACTGGTGTTTCATTGACCAAGCTATTGCGGGAATACACATTTGGAAGATACTGTGGCGGCTGCCAATATCATATAGGCAAAAAGGAGTGTATGTTTCCCCAGTGGTGCGGACCACGGTGGGTGTACTGGATAGGGTACAACTGCGACACGGTCTCTCTACCCCAATCTCACCACAGACTGCCTTGATAGGAAATCCAGTCTTAACACGTGCAGCAACAGGAACGGCGTTCAGGGTAAGGCAGGAAGCCAATTGCAAGAGGGTGGGAGATCTGTTTGAAGGCGATGGGCTGGCGGACTTCTGTACACTGCAAATCAACTTCGGCTTGCCGGAACGGCGCACTGGCAGTACCGTATGGTGGCCCATTGGGTTACACAACCCAGGATCTGCCTTCATGCCCGTAGAGTATTTATTGATGGCATTCGAGAAGTGGATGCTTACGCAGATAAGTGGTAAAAAGCTTCTCTCAGATTGCTATTGCTATTCAGTCTTGATAATGCCGGCCTGCCCTCCTGCTTCACCTGCTCGTGCTCAGTGGGAGAGAAAGAGTGCGAACGTCCATTCATGGATAAGGAGTGGACTGACATACTACACCGGTCAGGTACTTCAGCACTTAACATGACTAGCAAGGGAAATGCTCCTAAAGGTTGCCCATTACTGGTACCATACTCCGGCCAGGGTGGCTGCTTGGAATCACACCAGGGAAGGGCAATGTTGGCATCGCTGTGGGCAACAGGGTACACTTACACCTATATTATAGCAGTGTCCGAAACTGGACACCTATTGGTCCAAAGTCTTGGAAGCTGATAACACCATATCAGACAGATATACCCAAATTTCCCAGCTATTTACTCTTGGGCCTGCCCAATCCCCTCACATATGCACTGCAGTTATATAAGGGTAAAGCGATTATCCAACTGTTGGGGGCGGCAAAACAAATCCTATTGGCCAGGTGAGGCACGGAAACCGTCCAGTCACATTTAGATTGGCTGCATAGGGTCTGGGACATAGTGGGCACGGCGAAGCTAAACGCTACAGCTACACAGCACCTACCACGTTTTGAGAAAACGTGGCAACCCTGCATACAATACTTGTCGGAGGAGTTCCAGTGTGGAAAAGTAAATTTTGCTATGTTCTGTGTCCCTACGCGTCCTCCATCATATGTTATCTGTGCATGATTAATATGCATATGTTATTCCCCATGTTCGATTAAAGACGCAATTATAGTTGTGTCCACCTTTAGTATGTCAGTTTCCAGTTCTCGTGAATACTACGAATATCAGGCCTATGTAAAGCTACGTTGCCACGTTTCTCAGTGTGCACGTTATTTCATTGTAAAGTCCCCGTTTCTAGGCCTCAAAAGGGCCTGGACACCAGATTCAGCTCCTGTCCCCTGAAGCCTCGCTGAGGAGCGATACAGCCCCCACCTGTATCCTCGACCCTTCACTTACTTCCTGCCTCGCAGTGCCCGGTTCAGCCTGGCTCTGCTTCTGAGTCTGCCAAGAGTATGTTATGATTCGAGTTATCAGTACAGCCCTCCTTCTCTGCATTCCTAAAGCTACTGAATCGCATCAATAGTTTCCGTCATTGTCTAGCCTCTACGTCTCCATGTAAGAGAAATACTGTATTTAATGGTCATTTAATATTCTTCATCACGCACTACATGTAGAATAATGCATGCTCCAGTCTTAGAGTCTGTTCGCCTTTACCCCGATAACATTTGGATTCTATCAACATGTTCTCTAAACATCAGATACTAGATACTGCTTAGGTACATGTCGCCCTGACTCTCCAGACTTCAGTCTCTGCTCCTAGCACAGAGTTCATAGCCCCCAGCTTCTCCTAGTAACACGTCATTGCCAGTTTGCGCGCACCATCAGGTTAGAGGTCCCGGCTCCTTAGGTAGCCCCCTCCATGGTTTCCACCCCATTCATGACATATTCTGTTACGTTTGCATCACATGTCTATGTATACGCCCTGTTACACCTCTTTTCACCCTTATCTTTCGCGACTGCTACGCGTCACGCCTATTGCTCTTCCCACTGCTACGCCTATTGCGATGTAATGCTATGTGTTTGCGTTATGTATATACGCTCATGTACTGTTATTAAAAAGTTATCCTTCCTAGCCTTCTTGTCCAGATCCTGGCAGCGCTGCCAGGGCTTGCCATCCTATTCCTGTGCAGGTTGTCCTGTCCCTGTCTTTATGCTGTATTAAACCTGCAAAAACTCCTACTACCTCGAATCTTGACTCTTATTTATTGAGCTATCTGTTATTCATTTATGCATTCAAAAAGAGAGGTATTATTTATTTATTTACCACATAATGGCGCCCGAATAGGGACTTGCCCTTTCCCCACGCGTCGGTGAAGCCACGCCGACCCCCTGACCCTCTGCAGTCGTGACGGAACTCTTCTGCGCACCGGCAGATATTTCTGCTTCAAGTATCCCTCAGGCCCACGGAGGAGACGGAGGAGGCGGTCCAGCATCCAGACGAGACGGTGGAGGAACGCGGCGAGTCCCGACCAGAGCCCAAGCCGAGAGTCCAAGGTCCGAGGTATCCGGAGGCCCACCCGTAACAGAAGTCCGAAGTTCGTCCGTCCGGCATCCAAGCAGTCCCGTCCAGTCTGAGGCCTTCCGTTCTTACTGCCCGGTGAGTACCATTACTGGGGTAGTATCTAGACAGGGTCAATTTAATTGACTCTGGTCCGTGGGTTGGTGGTACACAAGCCCACAAACGAAGTGTCCACTCCGGTGGATACGGGTCCTGACGTGTCTCTGTATGAGACCGGTAAGTTTCGTACTGTTTCAGCAGTGCATCTAGTTTCTGTTCTAGTCAGTTCTGTTCTCGAGAAAATTCATGTATTCTGTTTTCCGTATTCCAGGTAGTATTCTGTTCGAACTGTTATTCTGAATGTTCTTCATGTATCTTGATGTCGTGGTATGAGTGTGAAGTAGTTATCGTGTTTATTGTGTATCGTATTGTGTCCAGATTATAGTTCAGTCATGCCGCTCTTTTCAAAACTGCGTCAGTTGAGAACTAGAAAAGGTCTGCTAGAAGCAGCAGTTCCAGTCCCGCCTAGGGACAGTCCAGGTCATTTTATGTATCAGAAGCATGGCATAAGCGCCATATTGTATCTAGATTTATGGGTCGAGTATACCAAACAGTTAGAGGAAAAGTATAGATGGCCTGTGTCAGGCACATGGGATGCCGAGTGCATCATGAGAGTAGAAGAAGCATTATGGAAAAAGAAAGCCAGACAGTCACAGAAAGATGCCATCGAGTTATGGCGCAAAGAATCTCATAAAAGAACCGAAAAAGAAATCAGAAAGTCAGAATTAAGTAGAGAATCCTTGGAACGAGCCCAAGAAAGGGAATTAATCGAGATTGGTGAACGAGTTAAAACCGAACAGTCAGACAGACAGAGGCATGCTCTTATTAAGGGTATGTATCCTCTTCTTGCCGAGGGCCTGCCAAAAGCGACCCCGGAGGCATCCAGTAACTTTCCGCCACCATTAGTTCCGACCAAGCTACGTCACAAACAGACCGCAGCTGATATTTTCATTTCGTCCTATTTGGACGACACAGTCCCAGAATATGCAAATCCTGTTCGCGCTCCGCCAGTCCCTGTAAATCAGGCACTCCCCGTTTCTCCAGACACCGGGGTACCCCTTGCAGTACCTGTTACGGTCCCCCCGGTCCAGCCCGCCATACCAGTTCAGCCCGCATTTCAATTTCCTGCCACACTAGTACGAAGAGGATCAGTCGACGATTCTAGTTTAGGGGCCGCAGGAGGAGGTCCTCCTCAGACCCCGCCGCCACACAAGCGTTTAACGTTAGTCGAATTACATGCACAAGCGTCACAGCGTACGCCCAGATATCAGTCTGTAGCAGAAATAAGAAAAGCCCTTAATGAATGCGGCTATGATCCAGTCCCAGGCGAGGATAATATGGTTTTATATTCATTACGTGTAAGAAAGGTGGCCGAGTATCTAGTCACCCTACCGAATATGAAAGAAGATCTAGACAGAATATATCGTTTCATCCGTACAGGGGATGATCCAGAAAGCATTGGCGAAGTCATGTCTCAAAGGAAAGCCGAGATCCAGCTCATGATACTAAAGTTTTTGATTAATTGTTTAATAAGAGAACAAGATTACCCGTCCAAAGATCAAGCCGAAATGAGAACCCTGACAAAGTGGAGTGATAATATAGCCGAGGGTAAGCACAGGACCATCAGTGCTATGGAAAGTATGTACAAGAAAATCCGTAAAGAAATAATAAAGTTACACGAACAGCGTAAAGCAGCACAAGTAAGCGAGAAAGAAAGTAACTCTGATACTGAAGAGGTAGACGACGAGGATCCCGCCAGAATAGCGTATGTAGGAAAATCTAGATTTCCAGATCGCCATTTACGCCTAGAACACAAGTCAACTTTCCATCATCCATCACCAGAACAAGGTTCTCTAGAACAAGTGTTTCAAGCTACCGATCACATTCTGAAATCACGAATCGGTTATAGTGAGTTAAGTACTATGCATGAACAAGAACTAGCCCGATCAGCAGTCCGATGGACTACTGATTCTACCACTTTTCCAGACGAAATAGTGGCACAAATGTTTCTGAAAATGCCCCCAGCCGAGCAACGACTGGCGGGTATGTATATGATTCAGCACCTCATTACAATGTATGAGGGTCAGCACTCTGATCCAGGCCCGTTACATGATATCCTGAACGAGTTACTCCAGTATAGATGGAAAGGTTTAGGTACCGATTTAATTAGTGTCATTCTAGAACAGCGTCACAAATATAGAACGTTTTTGAACCCGCATTTTGTTCATGTCTCACCCCCAGAAAGTAAACCATTTTACATAGAGAGACAGAATCCGTTACGAGAAGTCCACCCAGTTAGAGGAACGGGTGGCGAACTAGAACGAGTGTTTGTTTACACCCCGATCACAAAGATGGAACTCTTAGAGATGAAAAAATTAATCCCCTGTCATGATAAAGATCCAGCAGGGTTCCATCGAGAATTAAAAGACATGCTCCGTATGGGAGAATACACGTATCCAGATATAATTAAAATGTTAAAGGTTCTGCTGCCCGCAGGGGTGTATGAAAAGCTCAAGGAAAAAGAATGGGAGGTGGGAGAGAAAAAGATCGATTGGGCAGTCCTAGAAGCTGAAGATAAGGCACGAGTACCAGGTACCGGTCTTGGAGCGAAATGTAAAGAATTACCTGAATTATTGATTCAAGTTTTACCCAGATTGTTAACAACGAAAAAGGAAGACTGGGATGCAATCTCAGCCTGTAAACAGAAACAAGACGAAGACATTAGTGATTTTTATTCTAGATTTGAGAAATGTGTTAGCATCAACAGTGGCCTCAAGACAAGTAGTGAGTCATACCCTCACCTTTTTGTTACTAAATTAGTCGAGAATTCAAGTCAACAAATTAAGAATCGAGTTTTGAAAGTCGAAAGTACCTGGCAAGCTAATACCCCGTCCCAGATGTTACAGATGCTCCAATACCACCAGAATAGAATTAGAGAAGAGCAAGAACACGAGAGAAAACGTATGAAAGACACGAAAATGAAAGTACTAGTTGCACAATCTGTTCCTCAAGACAGTCAGAAGAGGGGTCCGAATCAAGCCAGTCATCCTGCAGCTCCCGTTAAAGGGAACTGCAATTATTGTAAACAGCCAGGTCATTTTATAAACGAGTGTGCAGTTCTGAAACACAACATAGCTACTGGTAAGACTAAAGAAAGACCACGTCCGCCTAGACAAGAACAAGTTTCACAGACTCCTCAGCCACAGAATGCACCACAGACAGTTACAGCACCGCAGCCCATCGCTGCAACACAGCACGTTACACAGCAGATGTACCAGTATGCACAGTCTGAGTATCCAGAGTATCAGCCATATTCATGAAACAGCCTAGAGAGGGAGGTAGGCTTGCCTCTCATTGAGATACCTGTAGATCAAGAAGGTCCCTATGTTCACAGTCAAGTATTAGGGAAAGACAGAAAGTTTTTGATTGATACAGGGGCAAGTAGGACCACAATTAGCCACGCCGAAGTTCCAGGGGCTCCGCTCTCAGGCTCAAGAAATGTTTCCCTTGGATTTTCAGGAAAACCCATTGTAAATGAAATATCAAAGCCAGTTACTCTAGAAGTAGGTCCATTGTCCCGTACTACTGACCTGTTACTTACTAAGTCATGTCCAGAGAATCTATTAGGTATTAAAACACTGAAAGAGTTAGGTGCAGTTATATGCTGTTCCCCAGAGGGAATACGATTGTTCCTGCGTGACTTTAAGGGTCACTATGTATTACGAGATTTTGATCCCAGATTGTCCAATGTTCCGCAGCATCTATGGGCGCAAGGTCCAACTGATGTTGGTTATATGCAAATCACACCCCATCGTGTGACTCTCAAGCCAGGTGTAGTGTTACCACGAATCAGACAGTACAGATTGCCACCTGAGGCTGTAGCAGCCTTATCCAAAATTATTGACGAGCTCATGGCTCAAGGAGTGGTTGTAGAAACTGACTCCAATGTATGCAATTCTCCGATCATTCCTGTTATGAAACGTACTGATCCAAATGCACCCCCAGTATATCGATTAGTGATTGACCTACGAGAGCTTAATAAATGTATTATTCCCCAGTACCCAGTTGTCCCAGATATCTCTTCCCTATTGACAGCCATTGATTCAGAAGCCTCATTTTTTACAGTCATAGACCTCAAGAATGCATTTTTTAGTGTCCCCATTCATCTAGACAGCCAGTTCCTTTTCGGATTTTGTTTAAATGGAAGGAGCTATATGTTCACACGAGCTCCTCAAGGTTTCACAGAAAGTCCTAGTATTTACAGTCAAGCACTTAAGAGACAACTGGACAACATTCACATGCCAACTGACACTGCCCTGCTCCAGTATGTCGATGATCTACTGGTCACAGCCCGTTCTGAACGTGCTTGCGAGCGAGCATCCCTCACAGTTCTGTATTTCCTAGCCGAGATGGGGCACAAGGTGTCCCCTTCGAAGCTTCAATTCTGTGTCCAGCAAGTGGTCTACTTAGGACACTTACTGTCCAAGAGGGGTAGGCAGTTGACACCTGACCGTATCCAGTTAATAGCGAGTCTTCCTCAGCCCAAGACCCAGAAGGAGGTACGTGCTTTTATCGGCCTCACTTCTTACTGCCGACAATGGATTCCTCAGTATGCATTTCTAGCCAAGCCACTGATACAGTTAACGACACAGGAGGCAGCCGTATCGACTGTCCTCCCTTGGACATCTGAACATACACTCAGTTTCAATGAGTTAAAGAAAGCCCTATGTCAAGCTCCAGTTCTAGCTACACCAAACTACAGTAAGCCTTTTACACTTTTCGTCACGGAACGCGAAGGTACCGCATTATCTGTTCTCACACAAGATCAAGCAGGACAATACAAGCCTTGTGCTTATTTTTCGAGCACATTAGATCCTGTAGCCCAGGCTCTCCCTGCGTGCCTCAAGTCAGTTGCAGCCACAGCACTAGCTATCAGACAAAGTGATTCCATAGTATTAGGACACTCCCTGACAGTACAAGTTCCACACTCCGTGGAAGTTCTTTTAAACCGAACACAGACTCAGCACTTGACAATTGCACGTTTAACAGGTTATGAATTGACACTGTTCCAGCCACACATAGAAATCAGACGCTGCAACATCCTGAACCCTGCTACACTGTTACCATCAGTTACTTTAAGTCCGGACACACACGACTGTGTGGAAGTAGTTAATATTACGACAAAGCCAAGACAAGATCTGACAGATATTCCATTACCAGATCCCGACCTGACACTTTATGTGGATGGTTCATGTATGAGAACAAGTACAGGAGAACTAGTCGCCGCGTATGCAGTGACTACCGACACCGAAGTTATTAAGACACACCGTATTGACACCCTGTCCGCTCAAGCAGCAGAGCTAGTTGCTCTGACACAAGCCTGCATACACGCTAAGAACCGGAAAGTTAATGTTTACACAGATTCACGCTACGCATTTGGAGTCGTACACGACTTTGGAGTGCTCTGGCAGGAGAGAGGTTTCATGACTTCTCATGGAACCAAGATTCAGCATGGTCTCCTTATTCAAGCTCTGTTAGATGCAATACATTTACCGACATCCATTGCTATCATGAAATGCAAAGCACACACGAAAGTTACTGACATTATTTCCCAGGGTAACGATCTAGCAGATCGCACAGCCAAGCTTACAGCACAGACTCCAGACATTCCAGTTAACATGACACACACTCCAGATCCGACTACATGTATGACAGTTAAGGACCCTACTCAAGATGTCATAGATATCCAGTTACATGCTACTCCCGAAGAAATCAAGAAATGGTCCGAACAAGGAGGGGTCCAGACAGATCAAGGATGGTTAACGAAAGGAAAAGCCACTTGGTTTCTCCCCGACTCTATGGTTCAAGTCATTATCAATACCGCACATAGTCCAGCACATTTAGGAGAAAAAGCTATGTTAGACAGTATCCAGAACATTTGGTTCAACAAGCATTTACGAGCTGCAGCCAAGCAGAAAGTCCGTACCTGTATGATATGTTGTCAGTTTAATCCAGGTAAAAGTGTCCCGGTGGAACAAGGTGGATTTCAAACTCCTGACCACCCTTTTGAAGTCCTCCAGATGGATTATATTCAGATGGAGCGATGTCGAGGTTTCAAGTATGTCCTTGTAGTTGTATGCGCTTTGTCCAGGTGGACAGAAGCATATCCAGTCCCAGATTACACAGCCGCGACCACTGCCAAGCAGTTGGTTCGTGAGTTCTTCCCCCGTTATGGACTCCCTAGGGTCGTATATTCTGATAACGGCCAGCCATTCTCCTCAGAGTTAATGAAGCATGTTTCCCTTTTGTTAGGGTACCAGTGGAAGTTCCATTGTGTACGCCATCCTGAAGCAGCAGGTCTCGTAGAGAGACATAACCAGACCCTGAAAATTCGCATCACCAAAGTATGTAAAGAGAAAGGTGTGGACTGGCTAGTAGCTCTGCCAGTCGCTTTGTTCTATATGCGCATGGTCGCACATTCCAGATCAGGTCTGTCCCCGTATGAGGTCGTTTTCGGCCGCCCCCCTAACGTGTGGGGTACACCCAGACCCCGAAGTATTACCGATGTTTCAAGTAATATGCTGACAGATTACCTAGCTTCCTTGATGTCTGCCCTCAACTCTTGTCGTTCACAGGTTGCCGCCGCATTTCCAGACAATACCGAGGTGGCACCGCATGAAATCGTTCCAGGATCCATGGTCCTGGTGCGAAATTTTGACCGCTCAAGTCCGCTGGAGCCTCGCTGGAAGGAGCCCCGACAGGTCCTCCTCGCCACCCGTACAGCCGTGAAGTTGGAGGGACGCAAAGGCTGGGTGCATCTTTCACATATAAAGAAGTTTTATGGACTGAAACCGGTCTCAAAGAACATTTCCCAGGATTCAAAGGATTACCAAAGTACTATTCTTAAGGACTGTCCCGCAAAGAACAATGATACTGCACCCTCCCCGTTAGAGAAAACTCCGCAGCAGGAGTATAAGTTGAAACTCCAGTCTAGTAAAATAAGTCAGCCAGTTTGATTGTCTAAGTCCTCCCCTAGGTGAAACGGTTAGACTGTTTCTGACATGTATAAAATAGACCCCCATAGTGAGAGAGTTAGTCAAAACTCAATCCGATGTATCGTTTTTCTATGTTTCATATTATTTCTCAGCATTATGATTTCCTGCACCAGTTATGCATTTTATCTGTATTTTCCAGTCTCTCATGTAAATAAGTCTTCTAATGTTACAGTAGAACACACGTTTAGTGATCTGCCTCCTCATGAACTCTCTTACCGCCTCGCTATGCGAAATAATTCTTTCATCCGCATGTTACATTATTCACACCAGACCAGCAATGCCACTAATTGTTGGGTGTGTGGTCGACTCCCCCCTTTCCAGACACCGAAGGGAGTTCTGCCACTCTTTCCTTATCCTTTTTCACATAATGGTTCGTGTGGAGCATGGTCCACGTTAACGTCATCCTCAACAGATATGTCTTTTCTTAACAGTACGTGTTTTCCAGACAAGCAAGGTCTCCCCCACAGAACCGGGTTAGATCTAGAAAATGAAGTGTATAATTTAGGTAATTATTCTTCGAATTTCATGGTCCTGAATGTTCAGTCTGATACTACCCCAGACTTACCTGCTATTTCAGTATTACCAGTCAAAGGCGAATTATGTGTCCGAAATAATGGTTCTACACACGTAGGACATAGTGATTGTACTACTATTGTCAAGTATAGTGACAGTAGGAAATCTATTTTCAAAGCTTCACGTCATTCTTATTTTATTTGTGGTCAGACCGCATATGTTCGTCTGCCCCTCGATTGGGAGGGAACCTGTTACATTGCCTTCCTACTGCCACCGGTTTTTCTAGCCCCACCCGACTACCATAGGAATTCCCACCTAGTACATACTAGACACAAGAGAAACCTCCCGATTGTCGATTATACTGAAACTGCTCTAGAACAATATATAGATATCAATAAAGGTGTCTTCCCTTATTTAGGTACAGTTGTGAATAGTAAACTGATACGTAGGTTAACCAGAACCCTTGAAGCAGTAGTAATTGAGACTACTTCTGCTCTAAGTAATTTAACCGAAGAACAATCCTTTATGAGAATTGTCGTGCTCCAGAATCGTCTCGTCCTTGACGTCATATTGGCCGATAGGGGCGGGGCCTGTAGAGTCATCGGATCTAGTTGCTGCATTTTCATTCCAAATAACGCGCCGTCTGTTTATTCAGCTATAACCAGACTTCATAAAATTGCCCATCTGTTACACCAAAATCCAGGCACCTGGACATGGTCCGGTTGGTTCTGGAATATAATTTCCGCCTGGGGATGGAAAGTCTTGTCCTTTCTAGGTATTGCAGTAGCGATCATATTTAGCTGCTGCCTCTGTATACAATGTGGCCCTGCGATTTGCGGCATTTGTGCTACCTCTTGTATTCCTAGTCCCAAGCCCCGTTCTAAAACCCGTTCCCAGAAAATTCGAGACGAGCAAATGATACTGTACGAAATAATAGATGGTATCATGAATATTGATGTTTCCTGAAGGAAACGTAGTGACAAGGAGGGAATGTGGAAAAGTAAATTTTGCTATGTTCTGTGTCCCTACGCGTCCTCCATCATATGTTATCTGTGCATGATTAATATGCATATGTTATTCCCCATGTTCGATTAAAGACGCAATTATAGTTGTGTCCACCTTTAGTATGTCAGTTTCCAGTTCTCGTGAATACTACGAATATCAGGCCTATGTAAAGCTACGTTGCCACGTTTCTCAGTGTGCACGTTATTTCATTGTAAAGTCCCCGTTTCTAGGCCTCAAAAGGGCCTGGACACCAGATTCAGCTCCTGTCCCCTGAAGCCTCGCTGAGGAGCGATACAGCCCCCACCTGTATCCTCGACCCTTCACTTACTTCCTGCCTCGCAGTGCCCGGTTCAGCCTGGCTCTGCTTCTGAGTCTGCCAAGAGTATGTTATGATTCGAGTTATCAGTACAGCCCTCCTTCTCTGCATTCCTAAAGCTACTGAATCGCATCAATAGTTTCCGTCATTGTCTAGCCTCTACGTCTCCATGTAAGAGAAATACTGTATTTAATGGTCATTTAATATTCTTCATCACGCACTACATGTAGAATAATGCATGCTCCAGTCTTAGAGTCTGTTCGCCTTTACCCCGATAACATTTGGATTCTATCAACATGTTCTCTAAACATCAGATACTAGATACTGCTTAGGTACATGTCGCCCTGACTCTCCAGACTTCAGTCTCTGCTCCTAGCACAGAGTTCATAGCCCCCAGCTTCTCCTAGTAACACGTCATTGCCAGTTTGCGCGCACCATCAGGTTAGAGGTCCCAGCTCCTTAGGTAGCCCCCTCCATGGTTTCCACCCCATTCATGACATATTCTGTTACGTTTGCATCACATGTCTATGTATACGCCCTGTTACACCTCTTTTCACCCTTATCTTTCGCGACTGCTACGCGTCACGCCTATTGCTCTTCCCACTGCTACGCCTATTGCGATGTAATGCTATGTGTTTGCGTTATGTATATATGCTCATGTACTGTTATTAAAAAGTTATCCTTCCTAGCCTTCTTGTCCAGATCCTGGCAGCGCTGCCAGGGCTTGCCATCCTATTCCTGTGCAGGTTGTCCTGTCCCTGTCTTTATGCTGTATTAAACCTGCAAAAACTCCTACTACCTCGAATCTTGACTCTTATTTATTGAGCTATCTGTTATTCATTTATGCATTCAAAAAGAGAGGTATTATTTATTTATTTACCACACCAGGAGCTGTCCTTCCCAATATTTGCAGATTCTGCGCCTAACACAGGCTCCAGCCGCGGCCCATTAGCCATAGGACGTCATCCAGGCTAGACCAGTCACACGCCTGTCCCCGATTCTTTTTACTGTCATGTTTCTGTGTTTCGTTCCTTCTGTGCTTAAATGATACACACAGATGTAGGCGGATTGTTGTGTATCATGTGCTTATAAAATCAATAAAATAGATTTCAAACCTAAAGTTGACACCTTTATAGACGATGCAATGTTGCTACAGTATCCTCAAATATATGAAGTAAAATTAAGGGAGAAGCAGCAACATTGGCAGTACGCCAACATCTCCCGAAAGTCGCTTTGGCAGACCAAGAGCGTGAACTAACTATTTATTGCTGAAACCTTCACATCTAGAGGTTGAGATGATTTGGGGGCCAGACCTCATAAACCTCAATTGAAGGGCAATTCTGAAAAAGAAACCCAGATACAGACACCAGAGCCTTCTAAAAAAACACTAGATAATAATTTTAAAAAAAATGGTTACATTACGAGGTGGATCTCCTCCGCAGGAATTCTCTGAAAAGCACTGCAACTTGCTGTGAACCTATCAAACAGCCTGATAGATATCAGTATACTGGCACATGTCCTTCTCGTTGCTTTCAGGAATCATAAGAAAAATGCTCGGGGAGGGGACGACGACCGGAGAGCAGGTCGGAGGAGTACATGAAACCGAAAAAGGACTCACAAAACTCTTCTGACTATCATAAAAAATGAAGAAAAACTTCCACAATAAAAATCTCAATTCAATGAGCAGAAAGAGGCTGGTACTGCACTTAAATATGCCACACATATTGAGGACTATGCTCCTAAACAAGGAGTAGGTTCAGTTTCGGCTAGACGTCGCAGCAGAGGTCACCATGGTTCACCACAATCTTCAAGAGTGTCTGGTGGTGAGGGCAGATCGTGAGTTTGTTCAGGTGGAAACACTGGATCAGAGAGTTAGTTCTTCAGGCAGCTTGTATAATTTGCAACACCAAATTGAGGGTTATATACTATGTACCATTAAATGTCTCTTCTGGAAGAGCCTAACATTTTGGTTATGATATTCTTTTGGCTGAAAAAGATTGGCCTCCTGAGTTTATACGAAAAGTTCCACCAGGGGAAATTGTGATATTACCACCCTTCTCAGTCCTTGTTCCTGAAGCGGTTAAACATGCGTATGCCAAGGAGGAGGCCCATGCACAAGCCTCAGCATTATGTCACAACCATGTGGACTGGGATGTTGATTTACCTTATCATATAATGCCCATATGGTGCAGACCACAAGTGCAACCACAATACCCCATTAAACATGAAGCTAAATACCCAGTTTGAGAAATTTTAAGGCAACTTGAATATCAAGGCATAATTGAGGCTTGCATCTCCCCAATAAGCAATCTCTTGTTTCCGGTAGGAAAACCAGACCATTCATACTGCTTAGTCTTAGACTACAGACAGTTAAACAGTCACACTTGCACATTTGGATTACAAAATGCACACAGCGCAGCACTAATGAACAATACTGTGCACAAAAAATCCAAAACATTAGACATTTCAAATGGCTTTTTCTGCCAAAACAAAGTGCTTTAATGCAGTTGTTTGACAGCATTTGCCGATCTCGGGTCACAAAAACAATTTTGTTGATTGCCTCAAGGGTATAAGAACATCCCAGGTTTGCTTCTGCCTATGTAACAGGACTGTTACAGAATTCTAACCAAGAAGCATTGTCCTTCGTCGATGACATATGCCTTATGGATGATGACTTAGAAACATACCTGGCCAGAGTATATCGCTTTTTTTTGGGATATCAAATGAAGGAAAACATGTAGTGCCACATTTCTATAGTAATGTGCACTCTTACAACCACTTAACACAATCAAAAATCTACAATCAATTTTTACTAAATGTTTGTAGAACATACATTCCAGATTAGCACAATGAGTTAAACCATTTTATGAATTAATACGTCAGAGATACATGGCTATGAAGAACCACGCCTCCGGATCGCCCCCAGCAATGGAGTAAAGGAGTTTGGCGTTCTTGAGTGAACGCGCAGAGAAAGCTCGGCGAACCAAGGGAAAAATACGGAAAAAGCACGGAAAGTACAAAGCTCCCGCTGGCCGCTTCTTTATTGGTCTCCTTTCATGAATGCAGCTTGGCATATATCCGGCACATGGATTTCGCCGTAGATGTCTTTTTGGTTACATGCCGGCATCAGTCAACACGAGGCGCTGGTGACGGAATTAGCGGCGCCAGGGACTAACCCTCAGGGGGAAGACGCCAGGGCTCCAGAGCACCAGGAGCACAGTGGAGATTCCGTGGAGGCTGCTGGCTGAGGAGGTCGAAGATGTACAAGATACAGAGCTGGGAGCAGGTGGGAGGAATTTACTCCTGTGTGTACATCTGCTGAAAATAGCCTTAAGTATACGGGGAATTGTTGAAACCTGGGAGCAGTTTGGCGCAGGTAGGGGGGCACCTCAGCATATTTGAGGATCAGGACTGGAAAAAACAGAAAGCGGAAAAAAATGGGAAAGCATTTGAAACACTCAAGCGCGGTAGCCAGGGTCGATTCAGCGGCAGGGCTGAAAGCCAAAACCTCTTTAGCTCAGGCAAAAGCAACTGCACGGGTAGCTAGAGCGGAACACAGCAATAATCCTTGCGGCTCAGATGTTAGCTTCGAAAGTTCATAAAAGGAGTTGCCCCCCTCTCTGTCTCCGGTATAGGTAGAAGGAGAGATATTTGCTGCACAAAATTTTACGGAGGTCCTATCGTTATTGGTTAAGGAACAATAAGACGCTCCAATAACTGAGAGGCACACAAATGAATTAAAGGGTGCCAAGGACTTTCCTCTTTTTTTTTAAAAAAAAGCATCTTTACCAGCTCCTCCTAAAATTATTACAAAAGTACCAGATGTGCCAGGAAATTCACTAAAGGGCTCTACATCGTCACAACGTGCCCAGATGCCTGGACAGGCCTCATCTCCTCCCCAAAAAAATGGTCTGGCAGTACAAGACACGGATGATTCGACAGTACTGCCAGCTCTGGTGTCAGAGAAGGCGCAGAGTCAGACCAAGTCAGGGATGTCTTTGTTCGAAGCTAATAGAATGCATCAATAGAAGCGCAAAATCTGGGTCTGGGTATCTGAAGCCGGATGGGATAGCACCGCAAACCAGTTGCAGCACTGCGGCAGAAGGCCTTTTACGCAACAGATGGACATGAGAGATATGCTGAACCTTATTTTGGAGGAGATTAGGGCGATGAAAAAATCACAAGAGCTTGAAATTGCCTCCCTCCATCAGCGGCTAGGCAAAATTGAAGAGGCAGTGGCATGTTTCCCAATCAACTAGCAGGAAGCCGAAACAAGAATCACGCTTGTAGAAAATCAGATGAGCGACATGCTGGGGAAGGTGAATGAAGCAGCAAAAAATTTAATTTATCTGGAGAACAAACTAGAGGAACTTGAGAATCATTCCCGAAGGTCGAATCTTCGAATAGTGGGGGTCCCTGAAGGAATTGCGGAATCTCAAACTCTCCTATGAACCGATACGTTCATTAAACAAAAGGTTCTTCCAGAATTTTGACGGAGATTTAACTATTACAAGGGCACACCGAGTTCCCGCTCATCCTTTCCCAAACTCAAAGATACCACGAACAATTTTGTTGAATTTTGCTCACTTCCGTGTTAAGGAGCGAGTCCTGGAAAAATCGATACAGCATAGACAGTTTTCTATAAATGAAACTTCTAAATGTCAAATATTTTCTGACATGTCAGCTCTGGCAGGGCGTAGGCGAAAGGAGTTTGTAAAGTTGTTATATTTGTTTAAAGCTCAGGGTGCCCAAGCCTCGATAGCGCAACAATCCAAGCTCCATGTTTTGGTGAAGGGGAAGTTCCATCTTTTTTCAAATATAGAAGATGCCCAGAGCTTATTGAAAGTAATCTCTTCTGGAAGTTGAAAATGATTTTGTATGAAAGAAAGTTTAAGCTTCTTCCTTGCTGGGGGTAGTGGGGTCACCAAGGGTGTTGTTCCATGACACCCACTAGGTCAGTAGGGAGGGCTGAAATGTGGCTAGTGGGGTTCAGTGTGGGGGGGTGGGGGGGAGGTCTGTTTTTCCAGGGAGGGTGGTGGGGTCTGTTGAAGAAGATATTAGCAGTAAAAAGAGCAGTAGCAAAAGGAACAAAGAGTGGAGAAACAGGAGTTTGTACTCCAGTAAACAACAAGCATATTTAAGAAATAGAAATCGCTAGTAAATGCAGTATTTTGTCAGTCAATGCTAATGGTATGCTTAACAAACAAAAATATGGCGGGCTTATTAGGTGGCTTGCCTCTTTTAATCCCCAGGTCTTGTTTTTTCAAGAGACACATTTAAAGTCTAATTCACCTAAGCTTTATTTACCGAGGGTATTTTCTGATGCTTTTTTCGCGTCAGCAGGGTTAGCTATGAGAGGGGTTGCTATTTATTTTTCTAGAAATTTGCCGTGGGAATTTGAAAAAGTTCTTAGGGATCCACAGGGGAGATGGTTATGGGTAGTGACTAAATTAAACAGGAGAATTGTACATTTTGTAAACTACTATGGCCCTGTTACGGATGATGCTTTGGGGCTCGTCAAGATCAATGAGCTGTTAAGGGGTGTCAATGGTCAGATTATTATGTGGGGGGATTTTAATTATATATAGGATCTAAAGAAGGATACCTCAAATAAAAATAAAAAACAATTGAAACCAAATACTAAAAGAATCTTTGAGGTTATCAGGCATGATTACCAACTAATAGATCCTTGGCGGAAAGCCAACTCTGACAAAAACAGCTACACATGTCATTCTCGTCGATACCAGACAGCATCCCAAATCGATTTTTTTCTAACATCTAGATCCCTATATATCCTAAAGGCAGATACTGGGATCAACCCCTTCTCCGATCATTCATATATTAGGCTTGAACTAGAGATTTGCAAAGCGAGAAGGAAGCGATCCAGGTGGCAGATGGATCGTCTCCTTCTCCAAGATAAAAAACGGGTTGAGGGTTTTAGAGTATGGATCTCTGAATACTTTAAGATCATAGAGGAGACAGAGGAACCCTTTGCGGTTTGGGCGGGGTGGTTTAAGGCAGCGGCAATAGGACAGATTATTTCTTTTTCGGCTGCTCAGTCGAGAGTTGGACGGGCTAAATTAGCTGAACTAAAGATGGCAGTGGAAAGGGCACTGGTTCAGAGAATTTTGTCATGTCCACATCAGTTGGAAAATGCTAGAAAGGCCCTGAGAGAAGTCTTTGTATTAGAAGAGATTGGTAGCCCCCGATCCTATCAACAAAGGGGCTACGAAGATAGTCAGATGGTTGGTAAACTGTTAGCAAGCTCTACAAAAACTAGAAAGGAAGCGGCTTTAGGCTCGAAGGTGATAGACCCCAAGACCAGAGTGGAAGTAACAAATAGGGATAAGATTGCACAGATTTTTTGGGAGCATTTCCAGCAGCTCAACACCACAGAATATCTGGTGGGGGAAATACTATACAGGAATACTTCAGTAATGTAAATCTCCCTAGACTATCTGATTCTCTGATAGACCAGTTAAAATTAGATCTAGAAAGTTCAGAGAGTTTGGCTGTCTTAAAATCTACAGCTGGAGCCAAAGCGTGTGGGGAGGATGGATTTCCTATAGAATTTTTTAAGGCTTTCTCAAAAGAATTGATTCCACCTCTGTAAAAAACGTTTTAATTATATTAAAAACGGCGGGCAGGTTCCCTCGCCTTTCAAAGAGGCAATTGTCGTCTGCTTCATAAAAAAGGACAAGAACCCAAAAGATGTTAATTCCTATAGGCCCATTAGTCTCCTCAATGCAAGATCTTAATGAAGGTTTGGGAGCAGCGGTTTTCATTTGATGCACAGGAAATTATACACAAACATCAGGCTGGCTTCATAGCAGAAAGATCTATGGCAGCACATACAGAATTTTTAATACAGGTGTTGGACTATTGCAATATCAATTTAATCCCAGCCTGTATCATGATGGTCGATGCGGAAAAAGCTTTCGGCCTGGTGAACTGGAACACTTTATTTTTTGCCCTCTGTAGATTTGGTTTCCCTTCTCAGGTTATTTCAATGCTTCGAAATATTTATCAGGGGGCCCAGACGGTAATAAATGCAAAACGGGCTGGTACAGTAAAAATAAATCGGGGAACAAGACAAGGATGTCCGCTCTACCCTTTGCTCTTTACCTTTTTTATAGAACCATTAGCCATTAGAATGCAAGACAATGCAGCAATAATTCGCCAATTTTGGGTGTGGCCAAATTAAAGCTATTCGCAGACGATATTATTTTAGATCTGAAGAAGAATAGCCAGAATTTGGATTTGGCGATGAGGGAATTCAGCAAATTTGAGTTAACTGGGGGTTCTAAAATAAACCAAAATAAAATAGAAGTTCTCATTTTGAATACGGATGTAAACTTTCTCCCAGCAGCCAACTTCAAGTTGCAAGCCGCAAAGTCTGACCCTATAAGATATGTGGGGATCTAGGTTACTCATATATAGATATATACATTAAATTATGTAAGAATGCAAGGTAAAATCAAGAAATTGTTAGAGCAGTGGCTTTTACTCCATCTGACTATGGTGGGACAAGTATCTCCTATTATAATGTCCATACTTCCGTTACTCGTTTTTTTCTTTTCACTAACATACCTATTAAAATTAATATGAACTATTTTAAAGAGCTGGAAACTATGTTCAGAAAGTTTGTTTGGGGGAAAAAGGTAGCAAGGGCCAAGCTTCCATCACTATAATTGTATGTATTTGGGTATTTGTTAGGCACGTGTATCAACCGTAGGTCTCGCAACTCCAGCGGAATACTCAGATAGCCTGTGAATGGTCACTCGTTAAAGCTGGAAGAGCCAGATTTTCAGTAGTTTGTGAAATCTCTTGTGGTTTTATTCTGCACAAAAATGTAGAGGAAGGGCATTCCAGGTTTCAGGGCCAATTTTGGAGTAAGCTCTGCCTCCGTTTCTGACTGTGCGCACTTTAGGTATGGCTAGGAGGAGTTTGCTGGACAAGCGAAGGAGTCTGGCTGGTTTGTATCTAACCAGTTTATTGGCTAAACATTTGGGCCCATTGCTGTTTAAGGACTTATGGGCCAGGCAGCATTTGGGGTGCCGCTTATTGTGTGTTGCTGCTCGTGAGCCTTATTCCCGTTGGGTGCGAAAGGAGGACGTCGTGGGATTCCTGTAAACTTGCCAGCGCTTGCTGCCTTGTGCGTGTGGTGAAAGGGGAGAGTTATCTGACAGCTTTAGACGCCGAGGGACTGCGAGGTCCAGCAGGCTTTCTGCTACACAGCTGCTGCCTCTTCCCTCGGCGACCCCGCCCCCCGCCCGGACACTTGAAAGACACATCGCAGCCCCAGCTTCGCGGGTGCTGCTCATTGTGTGTTGCTGCTCGTGAGCCTTATTCCCGTTGGGTGCGAAAGGAGGACGTCGTGGGATTCCTGTAAACTTGCCAGCGCTTGCTGCCTTGTGCGTGTGGTGAAAGGGGAGAGTTATCTGACAGCTTTAGACGCCGAGGGACTGCGATGTCCAGCAGGCTCTCTGCTACACAGCTGCTGCCTCTTCCCTCGGTGACCCCGCCCCCCCCCCCGCCTGCAGTGATTTAATCCCGCTTCCAATCCCGCGACGAGGGACGTGCGCGGGACATGAGGCCCTCAGAGACCGAGTGAGGCCGGGCAGGGCCAACTTTCTTTCACCTGCCAAATGTTTTGCTACCTGGTTCTCCTATGGCTCAGAGCCCGGCCCACCCATCTGCTGACAAGGTAGGGTGTACTTTCAATGGCCCTCTTGACAACTATTTCACAAAGGCCGGGACTGATCCTGATAGGGAGAAAACCCTGGCGGAGCGTAGGGCAGAGCGTCGCCGCTCTGTCGAAAGTATGAAGAACAAGGCCTCTGCCGACTCCTCCCTGGAGTTCCCCCTTTTTACTATTGGATGTACTCCCACCAATGATGACCCTCTACTTCTAGAAAGTTGTCCACTCCTACTGAGAGATTGCACTCCAACTCCCTTGGGCCATTCAGGCCAGTCTGCAAACTTCACCCTTCCCCCGAGCCCGACACTCCCAGATGCCGATTTAACCATCCGGACCTCGGCTCAGGCTAAACATGCTCAAACCAAATTGAGGAAACATGTGCAGGTAAACATCCATCGTCCACCACCTGCAAAGGGAAGACGGAAGGGGGGGGACCCGTCAAAGCCAAAGATCAGTCATTCGGACTTTGGAAAATCTTCTAAATTAATTACCAGAACTGACCTGGCCCCCGTGGTAACCTATGCTAATATCCCTAACCTGGTTTCCCGCAACCATCTGTACAAGCTGGACAACCAATGACCATCAATGCCCCAATTGACATTCTTGCTGATCCCTCTCCAATGGCTGTTTCAAATGTCGCCTCCCTGGATAACATGGAACATCTAATAAGGTCTTTCATCTTACCTATTATAGAGAGGCTGAGGAGGGTGGAGAAAAAGCTCGAAGCGATCGAAGCTGCGGCTACCAAGGGACTGCCGAGTAGTGTCCCCGTACCATCAACCGAGGTGACTTCCTGCACCTCTGGCACCTCTAAAGGCACTCCTCAAATTAGTAGAATTACGAACTTCAAGCAACAGAAGGCTCCCCCTACCAAACAGATCAATAATCCAGTTCCCATGCCATCCAATCCAACCCAGGCTGGTCCGGTAAAACCCTCTGCCGGGATTCTACAGCAGAATACAAGGGCCTCCATCAGACCTACCAGACCACCTCAGAGAACCCATCGAACAGAATTGCCTCCTGAAGCTGCCCCATATGTGGCTGTCCTGATGGGAGTACCCACCCTGCCAGTCAACAAGAGGGAGGGGTATTTCCAGCTTAAAAATAAAATCATGCACTGGCTTGCCCAGTATAGACCACTTACGCATAATATCAATGGGGAGATTGTGCATGTAAGACGACTCTCATGGTTGGGTAGTAGGGTCAAGGACAACGATGGTGATCTCGTTGTCATAAACTTTAGGGACCCTCGAGCAGTTAATTATATTCTAAATTGGCCTCAGGGTGGTGGCAGTAACTCCATTATCCCACGTCCCTTGACCTATTTTTATCCTAGATCCCCGTTGCTTCCGCCTACCTATATCGGTGGTCAGTTACCCACCCACATTGCCCCCCCACTGCCCTACAATTTCAGTTACCCTCCTCAAATTCCACATTTCCACCACGCTGCCGACCCCTTTGGGTGGAATACGGTACCAGCTTGGTCGAAGAGTAATCCTAACAGTAGAATGGATCACTTGAGACCTTTTACACCCTTGGAGACAGCAAACAGGTTCGATGTCTTTTCTGGGTTGGACAGTTGTGATTGAAGTTTACAGCATGATCAGTTCACGGGTGTCCAAACAAAACCAATGGCCGATGGTGTGTCCAGTGGGGGAGCCCGATTTAATGACCCATCTCCCGAGCTGACACCTACTACTGTGCCTCCGCCATCTGACCATGTTTTGGCTATAAGCGGGTGCACTTCATGTGTGTCTATTCTCTCCTGGAACGTAGCGGGGTTGCAGAGCAAACTAGACTCTCCTGATTGGGGGTCTTTTATTGACACCCAAGGCGTTTGCATGTTCCAGGAGACATGGGCACGGGAGGACAAATGGCGCTTGGGTTATGCGAACTTTACCAACCCAGCCAAATGGGTGGGGAGAGGACGGCCCTCGGGGGGCCTTTGTATCTGGGTGGCATCTCATTTGGGATGCAAGGCTAGGGCCCTCAAAACCAACTCACTGGATGTTCAGTGCGTATTATTGGAATGGCTGAACCATACAAAACTCGCACTGATTAATGTCTATTCCAGACCGGTGTGTTTAACAATGCCATCACCCACCTTTGAGGAGCTCTCTGTATTCTTCCCACACCTCCCAAAGGGTGCTAGGATTTTGGTAGGGGGAGATTTCAACTGTCAGTTCGAGCCGCTCACCCTGACAATGGAGGGAGCACTCAGGGAAGAGGACGGTCAGTGGGGAATACCGCAATTGGTGGGTCCCCCAGCAAAACCATGGACGCCCCTAGCGACACAAATCTTGGCATTCACTCTTAGCAACTCTTTGAGGGCCTGTAATGGCAGATCGGGGAGGGATATCCCTTCTAAACCGACCTTCAACAGGCCCGGCCAAGAGTCCCACTTGGACTACATCTTGGTCCAGACCCTGGATTGGAATAGGGTCTTGGCCTTCGATGTGGTCCAAAGAAGTGAGAGCGACCACAACGCACTGACTCTCTCGTTGGCCCTGCCATCTGGACCCACGGATGACCAGCTGGATCAGGCAACATCAGTGAATAACTTAACCTTAACTAACGACAGGCGCAGAGTTCGCTGGACCAAACTCCTAGATAATCCTGCCCACATCTCGGAGCTCTACGGGAGGTTACTCCCCACATTAGAATCTGTGGGGACAATTATAAACCATCCTCCCTCAGAAGAATTTTTTCTGAAGTTGGGCACTCTTCACATGGACCTGGTGGGCACCCTTGCGGAGCTCTTGAACCCAGTTGTGAGGAAAGGGCCCCGCAGGGCACATAGACAGTCATGGTACAACTCAGCTTGCAGGGAGGCAAAGGGTAAGCTGATCGCTGCATTGAAGCATCCCAGGGATACAGGGGTAATCAGGTCAAGGAGGGTGGAGTTAAAGCAAGCCATCCACAACGCGAAGGTGGCTTGGGACCACACAAATTGGGAAAACATGCTGATCTCCCTCCAGACAAGAGACACTCGCAAGTTTTGGCAGATTGTGAAAACAGGTTCAGCTGAGCCGATTCAAGCAGTTGAGGCCAACATTGCGGCCGCGGTCTGGGAGGACCATTTCCGTTGCCTTTATGAAGAGGCTGCCCCGGGTCTGCCCAAGCCGCAAGCCGGTGTACCACTGGAACACCCCTTGTCGCCGGGTGGGCTAACTGTCCAATCCTCAAACATGGAAGGCGTTGAGCCTTTGCAGTTCTCTTTAGGTGAGGTCATTATTGCAATATCTAAACTACCGTCAGGGAAAGCGCCCGGATTAGACAAAATCCCGGGTGATCTATTTAAACACCAACCCATGGTCTGGGCTCCATATCTGTTAATGGTTTTTAATGCAGTCCTTTAATGCAGTCCTTGCAGGAATGGTGGTTCCTACTACTTGGCTGGGAGCAGAGATTGTACCAATCTTCAAGAAGGGCTCTCCTCTGCTCCCAGCCAACTATAGGCCAATCAGCCTCATTGACGTCTCGCAAAAACATTTTGCAAGGCTGATTCTTGACCGCCTCCAGGATTGGATGACAGACCACTCAGTCTTGAGTACCTTCCAGGCGGGTTTTAGGAGTAGGGTGTCAACTACGGACCAACTTTTCCGGTTGGCCCTTCTTTTTTGGAAGACTGTGAGGGTGAAGGGGGGCACCTTATATACCGTCTTTGTCGATCTCCGACGGTACTGGCTAAACTTGGCCTCCCCCACGCTCGCCTAGATGTCATCATTCGTTTACACACTCAAGTAAGGTGCGGGAGGTTGGGCTGTCTCTCCAATAGATTCCCCGTTGGCAGGGGGGTAAGGCAGGGCAGTGTTCTTGCACCGACCCTGTTTTACCTCTTTGTCAATGGGGTAATCGACTCTTTAAATAATGTTATTAACACAGATGCACCCAGGCTTGGTGGCACTAGGGTGCCCGCGATTATGTTCGCGGATGACACCCTATTGCTCTCAAAATCCCCTATGGGGATCCAGCGTATTTTGGAGGGGTTTAAGGCATTCTGCCGAGAGCATGGTCTTGAAATAAACGCCATGAAAACCAAGTTTATGATTTTCAACCCCCCCAAAAAGACACGTCCCAATCCGTCTATAGGCCCCAACAAACTAGAAAGAGTCTATACTTTTGAGTATCTGGGCGTGACTATTAATGACAAACTGGAATGGGGCGATCGCCAGGTCAAGTCACAGCTCAGACTGGCGCAATTAACAGGGAGTATAATTAGGCTAGCAAATTCCAACAGATCATCCATTAGGCCGCTAGCCCCTCCCCTGGAGATCTATAGACTCCAGGCCAGAGGAGCGATCCTCTATGGTAGCGAACTCTGGGGGTATGCTTGTAAAAAAGATTTGGTTACCTTAGAAAATAAATTTCTCAGGCAATTATTAAAGCTACCGACAAGCACACCGCTCCTGCCACTAGGCTGGATTTGGGTCTAAAGCCCTTGGATCAAGTGGTGGGTGTGAAACCTTTAACCTTTTGGAGAAGACTATGGTCCACCCCTGAGCTAGCCAACTATAGGCAGGAATTGCAGGGAATCCTTGCTCTACCTGCTGTAGAGAATATTCCATGGTTCAAATATATTAAATCTGAATTTGACCGGCTGGGCCTTCCGTCCCTGTGGAGCGATCCTCTAGTCGCCTGCCAGGGTATGCCCCGGAAACATCTTGTGGCCACCTACTATGCATGCAATCTGGCATCTCATACACAGGGCATACCTCCAGACTCATTGGCTAATACATTCCTTGCGGTGAAAGATTCCTACAGGTTCGAGCCAGTCCTCGATGACATCTTCCCAAACCTGGCCCGGAAGCTATTCCTCCAATGGCGCTAGAGTACTCTTCCGTTAAGAGCATTCACAAGCAAATGGAAGCAGTCAACCCTGGAGAATTGCCCCGGCTGCAATTGTAGGCTGGAAGACGAACTTCATCTAGTCTTCTTTTGTCCTGCCTACACTGCTGCCAGAAGATCTTGGGTAATCCCCTTATGTAAGAACCTAGGGTTTCGTAAATGCTCTGAGGCCTTTAGAATCCTCAAAACTGACTTGTCCAAAGTAACTGTGTTTGCAATGGCCACATTTTTAGAGGCAGATTGGCATAAGAGACTGCTCCTAACTTCTAGGGCACCGTAACTTTAGCCCTTGTTTGTGTTACTCAAGCTCAAAATTATGGCACTATATGTATGATTTTAGCCCTATGACATACTGTTTTAATGTATTTAGCATCATTTTAGTATTCATGATAGACTGTTTACTGCATTTAGTACCATTTTAGATTGATTGAGGCAATAAGCAGTGATTTTTCTATTGCTTTCAAGAATATGTGATGGCTTCCTTTTTTGCATTTTCTCTTGGCTTGTTATTGAGTCAAAAGTATTGTTGCTTTTCTGTACCAATTTTATTGTATCTTTTATGGCAGATTGCCGAAATAAAGATTAATGAAATGAAATGAAATTAAAGTAATCTTCTTTTTTATGGGGAGCCAGTGGAGGGCCTTCAGACTGGGGGCAGAGAGGTGCGGGGGGGAGGTTAAGAACCAATCTGGCTGCCGTGTTTTGCAATACTTGGAGTTTGGACAAATGTTCCTCATTGATGCCGGCTAGTAGGGCATTTCCATAGTCTAGACGACTAATGATGAGACCCTAAACAAGGGGCTTCTGGGATGGTAAAGGAATCCACTTGAAGATTTTTCTAAGGGTTCTCATTAGGCCGAAACTAGTGCGGATCGTAGCGTTTATGTGATCAGCCATGGAAAGTTTGTCGTCTATTTTGATGCCCAGGTTGCCTGCTGTGGTTTTGGGTAGGGGGCAGGGGCACAGGGATGATGGCCACCAATCCTCTGTCCATATTTTCTAGGCACTGCCGAAGAGTAGAATTTCGGTTTTGCTAGCATTGAGTAGAAGGTGGTTGTTCGCCTTCCAGTCACTGATGGATGCCATGCAAAGATTAAATCTAATTTTGGTGTCATTGGGATCTGTCCAGAGTGTGATTAGTAGTTGCGTGTCATCAGGGTATGACACTGTATCAAACCCATAATCTCAGATAATCTTAGCCAGGGGTGACACGTACAGATTGAAGAGTGTAGGGCTCAATATGGAGCCCTAGGGAACTCCTTTGTCAATGTTCTGTTTTCTGGAAAAGAGAGAGCCTATTTGGACCTTGGAGGACCTATCAGTCAGGTAGCTCTCAATCCAGCTTAATGCCGGGCCCATCGACACCAGCCTCTGACAGACGTTCCAGCAGGGTGTTATGGGAGATGGTGTCAAAGGCCCTGGATAGATAAGGGGACGCGCCGTCACTGACTCCTGCACTTACTTGCTGGCCATAGCAAGGGACAAGCCTCACCTGCCAACCCGCCGTGAGAGAAACAGAATCTCAGGTCTCCAACGCCCCCCCCCCCCATCTTGCTCTTTTAACTTTGCAAGTTATAGCCAGACAGGTCCCTTTGGATCGTAAGGCTCTTGGAGGATGGTAAGGGGTAACAAGGGAACAAACTAATGCTGGACCAGTGTGCCACATGGCTTTATGGGCTATACACATCGCCTTGAATTCGATCCGAGCAAGCCTTGGCAGCCAGTGAAGTGTTTCCAATGCCGCTAACCCTGAGTGTCTATGGGAAAGACCGAGCAGTAGGCGGGCTGCAGAGTACAGAATAACCTGCAGTTTTTTTATAGTGCTCGCCGGGGTGCCTAAGTACAAGGAGTTCCCATAGTCAAGGCGGGACAAAATTATAGCCTGCACCATGATCCTCCGGGCATGAAAGAGAAGGAGCGGCAAGATTTTCCTCATCATCCTCATCAGCCCGAAGCATGTTGCCGAAAGTTTGGTGGCTTGATAATTAAACCCTAGGGTGTTATCCAGCCAAACTCCAAGGCTCTTAATCTGGTCTTTAGGTTCTGGCATGGTTCCCATGCAAGATGGCCAACCAATGCTTAATCCGGGAGAGGGGGACTTCCCCAGGAAAATTAGTTCCGTTTTCTCTCCATTCAATTTCAAATGGGAAAGTGCCATCCAGTTGGCTACTGCTTCCAAGCACTTACCCAAGGTGCTTGAGGAGCCTTCAGGATGGTTTAAGCCGACCACCAGCTGGGTGTTGTCAGCGTAGGTAACAATTTCAATGTCAAACTGATGCACAATATCGGCTAAGGGTTCCATATAGACATTGAATAAGGTTGGACTTAAAGAGGAGCCGTGTGGGACCCCGCAGTTAAGGGGCCATGGCTTAGATTGAGTGGTACCCTCAGAGACCTGAAACACACGGTCTTCTAAAAAGGATTGCAGCCAGGAGAGAGCCAGCCCCGATACTCCAAGCCGCCTGATGCGTGCTAGCAGAATGTTGTGATCCACTGTATCAAAGGCGGCACTTAGGTCTAGCAAAATAATTGCTGTGGTGCCGCCTTGAGCCATATCTCCCCGGGCTGATTCTGTCACTGCCAGAAGGGCCACTTCTGTTCCAAGTTTGGGATGGAAACCTGCTTGGGAATCTTGGAGCAGATTATGAGACTCCAGGTAATTGACCAAGGAGAGATTGATGTGCTTCTCTAACAACTTGCCAAACCATGGCAGGAGGGAGATTGGCCGATAGTTGGCCATAATTGCGGGGTCCAGATTGGGTTTTTTCAAAAGAGCTCTAACTTGTGCGCATTTCCATGCCAAGGGGCACAGTTCCTGTGGCGATAGAGGCGTTTAGTGTAGTCAAAATCGCTGGTCTAATTATGTCTACAACTGATAACAGATAGCGGGGAGGGGCAGGGTCCGTTGGTTAGCCAGATGACACTTTTTGCATTACAGTCTTTAAGGACTCATCATCAAGCGAAGGGAATTCCGTAAAGGGGCAATGGGTAATTGCAGTAATATCCTCGGCCTGCAAGGGATTAGATACACTATTTGAAGGTGCAAAAGAGAGCGAGATAAGCTCAATTTTTTGGTGGAAATACTCTGCCTGTAGATCGCAGCAGTTTTGGGCGTCTTTAGGATCAGGAAGATTTTGAGGAGTCTTAATGAGTGCTTTGCGATCTGAAAGATTTCCCTTGGTGAATTGGCTGCAGTCCTTATCTTCTAATAAACAAGGCTATTCATTGGATAAGGCACACCAGGGGCTGTCGCTCTGTGATCAGAGAAGATATTATTAGGGCGCACAGGCTTACACATCGAGGGTAGACAACCGACTGTATCGAATTGACACTTAAGCAAGCGGTTATGGTTGAAAATCTAGTCTTATTGGAGTTTAGAAGTTGTTTGCCAGAGTACTCGACTATACAACTCAGACCCTCACCCGCTCAACATTGGTCCGATTGACCGGCAAAATGGTCAATGGAGAAAGGTAAGGGCTGTTCGGGGCTTGAGCTTAATGATTGACTAGTGAGGCCAAGTTTTTTGTTTTTTT
Source organism: Lissotriton helveticus (assembly GCF_964261635.1). Taxonomy (NCBI): domain Eukaryota; kingdom Metazoa; phylum Chordata; class Amphibia; order Caudata; family Salamandridae; genus Lissotriton; species Lissotriton helveticus. The sequence goes on along the minus strand of NC_136057.1, from coordinate 635,854,355 downwards.
GGGGTTTTTTTTTAGAGGGCATAGTAACCTGTAAGCATCCCAGCGCTAAAACCAAGACAGCAGAATCGGTGTGGGGTGCCGGGATAGAAGAGGGGGGGGGGATCAGGGGAAAAGGTGAGTTTTCAGAAGTTTTCTGAAACGGAGATGATTGAGTTCACTCCTAAGTTTGCGGGGTAGGGAGTTCCACAGTTTGGCCGTGTTCACAGAGAAACGCCGGCCTCCTGTGCGTGCCTTTTTGACTCTATGGACAGTGATGAGGTGTTCGTGATCCGAACGCAGGCTCCTTGAGGCTTTGTAGGGCGTGATGAATTTTTTTAGGATGGGGGGACCCTTGTCCTGTAGCAGTTTGTGCGCCAAGCAGAGGGCTTTGAATTTAACTCTCTCTCTTATTGGGAGCCAGTGCAGGAGTTTCAGAGCTGGCTTGGCCAAGGTTCTGGTCGGGGTGTTCGTGAGAAGCCTGGCCGCCGCGTTTTGAATTCGCTGTAGTTTGTTGAGGGTGGCTTTGGGAGCTCCCAAGTAGATGGCATTACTGTAATCCAGCCTAGAAAGGATCAGGCCTTGGATAATCAGTTTCCGGGAGGTTAGAGGGAGCAGGGGCAGAATTTTTCTAACTGATCTGAGGAGACAGAAGCAAATCCCAGCAGTTTTTTTAGCTTGGGTTTTGAATGACAGGTCTTTCTCTATCCAGATCCCCAGGCTCTTGATCTCCTCTTTGGGAGCAGGGGGATCTCCCAGGAAAGTAGGCCAAAGGTTAGGGGGGGGCCCTTTCTGTCCAAGGACCATGATTTCTGTTTTGGGCCCGTTGAGTTTGAGGGCAGATTTGTTCATCCACATGAAGATTTCAGAGAGGCAAGTGTGAGTGTTGGATGGTTCCTGGTTGGGGTGGGATAGTGACACTACCAGTTGGGTGTCGTCGGCATAGCTAATGATTTTTACTCCAAACGGGGTGACCACTTCCTCCAGCGGGGACATGTAGATATTAAACAATGTGGGGCTAAGGGAGGAGCCCTGTGGTACTCCGCACTGGAGGGGGATCACTGTGGAGCGGGTGTCATTCTCCCAGACCTGGAAGGAGCGGTTGGTCAGGAATGACATAAGCCATGCTAGCGCGGTACCCTCCACCCTGATGTTCTTAAGTCGCTGGATGAGGACCTGGTGGTTGACAGTGTCAAAGGCCGCACTCAGGTCCAAGAGGATCACTGCCACTGAACCTCCAGCATCCAGTATGCATCTGGTGTCCTCCACCACGGCTAAGAGGGCGGTGTCTGTGCCCTGGCCAGGGCGGAAGCCCGTTTGTGATTTTTTGAGGATGTTGTTGGTTTCAAGGAAATGCGCGAGTTTTCTGTTCACAATCTTTTCCGTGATTTTACTTATACCGGGGAGGAGGGAAATAGGTCTGTAGTTGGTCATGTCTGCTGGGTCCAGAAGCGTTTTTTTAAGAAGTGCTTTGGCGGCCTTCCAGCTGGGAGGGACCGTTCCTTGGCACAGCGAGGAGTTGATAAGGTCGGTTAAAGAGGGGGCGATTATCGGTGCCACTTTTTTGAGGATACGAATAGGCACCGGGTCGCTGGGGGAGCTGCTCTTGATTGTAATAAGGGTGGTAAGGACCTCTTCTTCCGATGTCAGGCTAAAAGTGTCTAGGTAGATATCCGGGTTTCTCGGCTGCGGGCTGCAGGTTGGGGGGTGGTGCTTTTCATTTGCTGTGGGGTTTACTTGGGGTAGAGTGGCGAGGATATTGCGAATTTTTTCATCAAAGTATTTTGCCAACTTGTGGCATTTGTCCTCGGAGTTGTTTAGAGCTGGAGGGGGGTTAGGGACCTGGAGCAGTTCTTTCAGGATGATGAAAGTTTCTCTGGCGGAGCTGGAGGATTTTTTTATTCTTTCATCATAGAATTGGCTTTTGGCATTGCGCAAAGCAGTTTTATAGAGTCTCATGGAGGAACGGAAAGCTTCTTTCCTTGATGTGGTCCCGTCTTTCCTCCAGGCCCGTTCTATTTTTTTACATTCTTTCCGCAGCTCTCTCAGTTCAGGGGTATACCAGGGGGTGGGATTGACTCTTTTAGCTCGCTTCCAGGTGCTGGTTTTGGGGAGAATAGAGTCTAGAGAGTGGGTGAGCCAGGAGTTAAATTTGGCGTCTGCAGTTGATGGGTCTAGAGCTGGGGGGGGAGAGATTTCTTGAGTTTGATGACCCATTCTTCCGGCGAGAGTTTGGCCCAGCGTCTTTCAGTGACCCTGATTTTAGAGGGTTGTGGAAGGGGAGCTTTGTAGTGCCAGTCCATGGGAACCAAGAAGTGGTCGGTCCATGGCATAGGGAGGGGGGACGAAATTCTGAGGTCGTTGATGTTAGTGAAAATAGGGTCGAGGAGGTGACCTTTCTCGTGGGTGGCCTCTGTGTTAGCTAGTCTAAGATCGAAGGAAGTGAGATCGAGGAGGAGGTCGGAGGCTGTCAGGTCCTTGGGGTCTACGAAGTGAAGATTGAGGTCTCCTAAGATTAGGAGGTTGGAGACTGACACGGCCAAAGAGGCGACGGCTTCAGCGAGAGAGCTAGAGAATTTGGTAGAGGGTCCCGGTGGACGATATATTAGGAGTCCGGCGAGGGAGACTGTGGGCGAAATTTGCAGGGCGAAGTGGCAGCTTTCGCAGTCTTCAATAGTGCCGATGTTTGCCCTACAAGTGAAATGTTCCCTGTGTATTATAGCCAGTCCACCTCCCCTGCCGAGGGGTCTGTTCTGGGAGTGGATTTGGTAGCCTTGGGGGAGGGCATTGACAATGTCAAAGTTGGCGTTGGAGGTGAGCCATGTTTCTGTGAGAAACAGGATGTCAATAGAGAGCTCCTGAATGAGGAGATTTAGCTCCGTAGAGTGCTTTGGAAGGGACCTGCAGTTGAGTAGGCCGAGCTGTAGGTCGTGACGTTCTACCACGGTGTGGGCTGGATTGCAGAGAACGCAATTGATGAAGGGTTTCCCTGCTTCATGAATGTATTTGCAGTTTTTGTTTTTCATGGGGTTGAGGGCAAGAAGGTTTTCTTGGGTACAAGTCAGATGGTTCTGGGTAGAATTGGGCATGGTGGCTGGGCCTGGGGCCGGCTGGGCCCGGACGGGCCCAGACAGGCTTGCCTTGGGCGCGCCTTCGGCGCGTAAACGGCTGTGCGTCCGGTAGATGCACATTATGAAGGGGAGTGGGCGTGGCCTCTGAGAGTGGGCGTGGCCTCGCTACTCCGGAAATGGCAGCAATTTAAGATTTCCCCAGAGCGCCGTGTCAGCGTACAGTCGGCTGCGCGGGAAGGCTTTGGTTATGAAGGCAAGGGGGGACAAGTGCTCAGGTGAGGAAAATACAATTTTAAAAACAATTTATTCGATTTAAAATAGTGCGAGAATGCAGCAAAGTGTCTCCCGGCTTTCCGCCTCAGGAGCTGTCAGGCTAATGCGCAGGGAGGAGCAGGGCGACTTATATAGCGCGAAGGGGAGTGGGCGTGGCCTCTGAGAGTGGGCGTGGCCTCGCTACCCCGGAAATGGCGGCAATTTAAGATTTCCCCAGAGCGCCGCGTCAGCGTACAGTCGGCTGCGCGGGAAGGCTTTGGTTGTGAAGGCAATGGGGGACAAGTGCTCAGGTGAGGAAAATGCAATTTTAAAAACAATTTATTCGATTTAAAATAGTGCGAGAATGCAGCAAAGTGTCTTCCGGCTTTCCGCCTCAGGAGCTGTCAGGCTAATGTGCAGGGAGGAGCAGGGCGACTTATATAGCGCGATGGGGAGTGGGCGTGGCCTCTGAGAGTAGGCGTGGCCTCGCTACCCCGGAAATGGCGGCAATTTAAGATTTCCCCAGAGCGCCGCGTCAGCGTACAGTCAGCTGTGCGGGAAGGCTTTGTTTGTGAAGGCAAGGGGGGACAAGTGCTCAGGTGAGGAAAATACAATTTTAAAAGCAATTTATTCGATTTAAAATAGTGCAAGAATGCAGCAAAGTGTCTCCCGGCTTTCCGCCTCAGGAGCTGTCAGGCTAATGCGCAGGGAGGAGCAGGGCGACTTATATAGCGCGATGGGGAGTGGGCGTGGCCTCTGAGAGTGGGCGTGGCCTCGCTACCCAAGGTGACCATTTTGATCCATTCCAGGGCAAGGTAACAAAGCCAGAGCCAGCACGTAGCCCCCGATTTAGACAGTACCAGCACTCTAGAAATTCCACGGTTATTGGAAGGTTCTTCATTGTCAAGGTTAAGAAATGGTACAAGTGGTTCAAATGTGATTGAGATTCCTAAATCTCCTGACATTTTAGAGAGACCAGGTTCAATTCTATCTTGGAATGTTGCAGGATTGAAATCAAAACTATTGATCCCGGAATGGGCTACCTTTATTAAATTGCACAATATTTGCATATTTCAGGAAACATGGCTTTTCGACCCACAATTTTTTGCAGGGTATTTAAAACTTTAATATATGTAACAACAGGATAATTGTACTCTGTTTCTAGACTGGTGGTGACTATGATCCTCTACCATCTCAGTCCTAGTTGCATTTGCGTTCATTTATAGGGCTTACCTATGTACTTTGACAGGGTTTAGTGCCTTTTAACATCTTTTCGGGCCTACAGGCCCGAAAGCTAGAGAGAAGCCATCTTTGATTCTGCCTCGGCTGTCCGAGGCGCTTGCAGGGTAAAGGTAGTGTTTAGAGTTTAGCCTGTTATTTGCTAGTGAGGAACCGGTCAAGACTGGCCCTTATCGAAGGAATGTGTTTGTCTCCTCGGTTCCAGACGCAATACGCAGGTGGCCACTGTGGATGCGGAGGGAGCCGGGGGACTGGTACAGGAATTTGGTGGGAGTCGGCCTAATACCTAAATTTTCCATAGAGGAAGAGAGCTCTATATTATCAAAGAGCGAGCAGTGTGACAGAGAGAAAGAAACGTGTTGAGTAGACAGAAGAAGTTGGTCCGAAGGCTGGTGCAGAGAGACTGATACCATCAGCTAATTGAAACTGATAGAACGAAGAAGGAGAGTGATCAAGGGTCCTGTAGTGATATCATACAGGAGTGGCAGAGACCGAGTCCAGAAGAGGGTTCAAGTTCGGAACCATGGCAGCATAGACGAGGTGTAGCGGTGCAGACGTGTATTCGTGAGACATAGAGGGAGAGCAGAGTCCCGAGCATATTGAAGACAAAGCGAGAGAGAGAGAGGGGTCAGCTCAACTGCCGAGATGCAAAGACACACGTGAGGCGTTCTAAGTTAGTGTAGCACACACACATAATAATATATATTTTGCTCCCTTTTAGGTTATAGGTAGTGACTACGCTAAATCACGTTTCTTTTGCTCATTCTGTTATGCTTAATTTTAGAATAAAGACTTAATGATAAATATCTTTGGATGTTGTTTTTATGAATGGGATTAACCTTTCCTTTTAACCAGGTGCTGACATACAGAAGGATGGGATATTCCCTTCTGAAAAGGTAACTGATGATGGGGGGAGAGTGTGAACTTCATTTGGGAAATAACTTTTAAAGGTAAACCCCCATTAGTGTAGATACCATAGTTAGGATCAATCGTCGGGTGACGTTAAAGATACCGTCGGGTGACGTTAAAGAGATCGTCGGGAGACGTTAAAGAGATCGTCGGGTGACGTTAAAGAGATCGTCGGGAGACGTTAAAGATATCGTCGGGTGACGTTAAAGATATCGTCGGGAGACGTTAAAGAGTATAAAGTGAGGTAACTATAGGATGAGATATGGAATCCATTAGATGTTAGTGGTATGTTTAACTGTATGGGCTTGTAAATAGCCCTTTTTCACCTTCTCAGGTGAGTGTTCTAGATATCCTGCATATAGTGGCCTGAGAAGAGTGTGGTTACGTGACGACTGGGTTAGCTACGGTTGGTAGTCTGCTTGGTCTGAGAATCCGGTCGTTACATTTGGCGTCACAAACCGTTTTCGATTGTTGGGTGCGGGTATGCCTTCGTGCTTTCGTGTAGAGATACGTAGGTTCTCACCGTGAATGATTTTGTATATATTTGTTTGATTGTACAGTTTTTTGTTCAATATTGTTTTCACTTATATTTGTTTGTTTGATACGATTGTAAAATGTTTTCGAAAAAGTCGAAATCGTCCTTACAGTTGCCTTTGGAGATTCCTGGTTGGGAGGCAACTGCTTATGAAGCACTTGATCATGAATGGGCTAATTCTACTGGTTTGAGTGAGAATTGGAATTCGTGTTTGGAGGATGCTGAGCCAGCTCAAGTGGTTGCGTGCTTGCTGAAAGTTCCGGTTGCGAAAGGCGACGAGCTTCCCTTATTGGGGCGCCGAGGTTGGATATTATTGAATGCGCACAGGCTTGTACATGAGAAATGTTCTCGATTGCAATGTGAAAATAAATCTTTAGAAGAACAGTTTGTTCAGGTTCAAAATGATATTACACTTTTACGATGTCAGAATAAATTGCTTGCTGACAAACTAGAGACGTATCAGACTGTAGCAGAGAGGGCTGCTGTGCGCATTGCGAGATACAAGTGGAAGAGTCAACACCAGAAAAGTGCGTATGGTTGTTGCAAAAGCAGGGCTCAATTGGAACCCTGATGAATGGGATGGTGACATTTGGAATTCGTCTGATTCATTTTCTTCGGCTGAAGAGAATGTTACGCGAGCACCTTCTCGTAGTAGACGTGATTGTAAATCTAAAAGTCGTACTGATATTTCTGCTCAACCTATTCATCGACGTAAATTGCAGGGTGATCCTCAATATCCCCAGGGAATTCCGCTTGACAGCTTTAGGAATTTACTCAACAAGAAATAAATTACAGTTTGGACAGGTTCCGGCAAAAGTCGGGTGAATCCTTACTTACTTGGATGGTTCATATTTTTGATTTGGGTGCTTCAGGAATCATGTTAGACCAAGGTAATGCTGTGAAGTTTTGTACTTTGAGCTCTGATCCTACTGTTCAGGAACGTTTTCGAACTTATAATAACAATAATCAGGCTAGTCTGTTGCAGTTGGCAGTGGACGGTTGTAATCATAAATACCCTACTGAATCCGATTGGCCTCTTAATGAGAAACCGTGGTATACCTTGAGAGATTGTTCTCAGCAACTGAAAGAGGAGGTTATGAAGACCGCTATCTTTTTAGGTACAGCGGATAGGTTAATGGATGGTTTGCTTAATGCCTCTGTGAGGAACAGAATCATTCGTACTTCTCCTGCTGATTACAAACAGGTGATGATGACTTTGCTGATTAATCAGACTGGTAATGCTTTGTCTGAAGTGATTGAGGCTGTGCGTGAACTTGGTGAGTTGGGTGAATGGATTAAACCTGAACGACAGTCTAGACCGGAAGGTAGCACTAATGATTACAAATTTTGTAGACGTGACATGTTTCATGCTTTGATTAAAGATGGTGTGAAAGGCGATGATATTCATGATATGCCCAATAACGTGTTATGGGCTATGTTTCGTAAGCGTGGTTTGGACAGAAAGGAAGGGGCCAGAAAGGTCCGTAAACATGAATATGATCTTAATCCCTCGGACGGCAGTGAAGATGACGGTCTGCCATGTCGAGTGAGAGGCAGAGAGAGTGGGGGGGAGAGAGAGAGTGGGACAGGACACGAGATGAATCGTCTCATTCTAGAAGAGAGAGAGAGAGATAGAGAGGAGAAAAGAGAACATTCTGAACGCAGAGATAGAGGAGAGAGAGATCAATCCCCAGAGGTGAGGTTGAGAGACAAACGATCACGATCCCTTGAGCGAAGATCACAATATTTTTCAAATGACAAAAATCCTTTTCATGAAGAGAAAGGGTACGAACGAGAGGCGACATTACCTAAACAATATGAGAGTCTTTATCCTGATTTGACTTGGGCGACAGAACACAGTAAACGCGACTAGGAAATAGGTCAAGCTCCAGTACAAAATTGGGCTCACAAAGATTATAGGCCTTATGTAGATATTGAGATTTATTGGAGACATCGAAATGATTAGTGGATACTGGAGCGGAGGCCACACTAATTTCTGGAAATCCCAAAAAGTTTAAAGGACAGGGCTATACTATTACTGGTCTAGGTGGTAAATAAACCCCCGCAGTACAAACTAAACTTGAATTGAGAATAGGTAGGAACCCCCAAAAAGAGTATCATGTACTAGTGGTACCCCTTGATGAATACATAATTGGAATTGACATTTTAAAAGGTATGACATTATATCTAGATGACGGATATTACAAGTTTGGACATAAGTATTACATATCAACAAAATCTGTGAGAGTCGGACGTTTAAAAATGCCTCCGATTAAAATTCCTCAAGCCACAAAAGTGGTTTCAATGAAACAGTATCGTATTCCAGGTGGGCACGATGGGATCAGTGCTACCATTCAAGATTTAATGGATGCAGGAGTGGTAATCCCCATTAGTTCGGCCTGGAACAATCCCGTTTGGCCGGTACGTAAGAGTGATTATTCTTGGCGCATGACTGTTGATTATCAAGAATTAAACAAACATACACCTTCTTTGACTGTTGCAGTCCCTGATGTTATTACTTTTATTGAAAGAATTTAGAAACATTCAGGAACATGGTATGCAACCATTGATATTGCCAATGCTTTCTTTTCCATTCCAATTGCCCCCGAATGTCAAGAACAATTCAGTTTTACATGGAATGGCCGTCAAATGACGTTCAGAAGTCTTCCCCAGGGCTATGTACATAGTCCGACAATTTGTCATCCGATAGTGGCAGAGCATTTAGATGAAGTAACTGTGTATCCAAATATTCAGGTGTGTCATTACATAGATGATATACTAATTCAAGGTGAGACACAAGATCAGGTACGAACACAGTTAGAACAAATTGTTGCACATTTACAGAGCAAAGGCTGGGAGATTAATCCTGATAAATTACAGGGTCGAGCGCAACATGTGAAGTTCTTAGGTATTCATTGGCAAGAAGGGAATCGAGAAGTAATTCCACAAGTGAAACAGAAAATTGCAGAATTTGCAGTTCCTAAAAACAGAAAAGAAGCCCAAAGATTTATTGGTTTGTTTGGCTTTTGGTGTGAACACATCCCACATTTGAGTCAGATTTTGGCCCCTTTGTACAAGGTTACACGTAAAAAGAATGCATTTGAATGGAATAGAGCACAACAAGATGCGTTTGATTTGGCGAAAGAAGCGATTCAACATGCTTTGAATTTGTGGCCAGTGCATGATGGTGATGTGGATCTGAATGTATCTGTTCAAGATATGTATGCAAATTGGAGTTTGTGGCAAAATCAAGGTAAAACTAGAGTACCTCTAGGTTTTTGGACTAAAAAGGTACCTGAAGCTGATGAGCGTTATACACCTTTTGAAAAACAGTTGCTTGCATGCTATTGGGCTTTAGTGGACACTGAGCAGTTGACATTAAGACATGATGTGATTTTGAGACCTGAAATTCCTATTATGCAGTGGGTTTTGAGTTCGCCGAAAACTCATAGAATTGGTCATGCCCAGGAGGTGAGCATCATTAAGTGGAAGTGGTATATACAAGACCGGGCTCGTGTGGGCCCGAAAGGAGTTGCAATGTTGCATGAGCAAGTGGCGCAGGCGCCAATGGAAGAGAGAGAGAAAGAGTTCTCCGTACCTATAGTACAGGAATCTCCTGTTAAGTGGGGTATGCCGTTCGATGATCTGTCCGTGGAGGATAGAAAACATGTATGGTTTACGGATGGTTCAGCCAGGTACATAGGAGAAAAGAGACATTGGAAAGCAGTTTCGTATAATCCCACTACACAAAGGTTGTTGAGTACTACTGGCGACGGAAGAAGCAGCCAATTTGCAGAATTGTATGCTGTGTACCAAGTTTTGAAACAAGAATTGCCAGGGACCTGTCATATTTTTACTGATTCATGGTCGACTGCGAATGGATTGGTAGTCTGGTTGCCTACATGGCAGTCCCATAATTGGAAGGTCCATAGCAAGGAAATGTGGGGCAAAGAATTATGGCAGGAAATTTGTGAATTACTTCCTCAAAGCAATGTGACAGTTTTTCATGTTGATGCTCATATGCCTATTGATTCAACTGACAAGTTATTTAATAACATTGCAGATGAGAAATCTAAAATTTCTGAGGCAGTGGTGAACCAACAAAATTCTGATTTGGCGGGATTGGCGAAATGGGCCCACCAAAAAGTAGGACATTTTGGAGAGAAAATTACTAGCAGGTGGGCTACTGATAGAGGCATTCATATTCCCCTTGATTTGATTAAAACAGCAATACTCCATTGCCCTATATGTCAACATTCCCGACAAAGAGAGGCGCCTCGAATAGTAAAAGGTCAGTTACATCGAGGTAAATCCCCTGCACAAATTTGGCAGATTGATTATATTGGTCCTTTGCCTATGAGTAAAAATTGCCAGTATGTTTGTACAGTTGTTGATACATATAGCGGTTTCTTAATCGCTTTTCCTTGCAAGAGAGCTACTCAAATTAATACGATGAAAACACTAGATTTGATTACGTTATATTATGGTACTCCACTTCAGGTGCAATCTGACAATGCATCGCATTTTAAAGGAAGACTGGTACAAAATTATTGTGCAGAAAACAACATTGATTGGGTGTTTCAAATACCCTATCACCCGCAGGCTGCGGGCTTAGTCGAGCGAATGAATGGGTTATTAAAAGACCAATTGTGCAAATTGTCAGATGGCACCTTAAAGAATTGGAGAGATCATTTATCAGATGCTTTATTGATTTTGAATAATAGACCTTATCTGTATGCTAATTCTCCCCTAATGCGTTTATTTCCTCCTGTTGTAGATGTTCAACCCAATTCAATTAAGAGTACAGTGTCATATTGGGAAATAACTCCTGGAGCTTTGGCTCCACGCAGAGCTACCCCTGGATCTGCAGGCTTAGACCTGCATTCTTTAAAAACAATTGTTCTGAAAGTTAACAATATTGTTATAGTGGAAACAGGAATTGGTGTTCAAATACCAGCAGAATATTTTGGATTGATTGCCCCGAGATCTGGTTTAGCTTTAAAAAGGTATCCAGGTGCTTGGTGGTGTAATTGACAGTGATTACCAAGGAGAAATAAAAGTCATCCTGTTAAATAATGGCGATTCTGAAATAATGATTCAAGAAACCGATCGGATCGCTCAATTGGTTATTATGCCTGTTTTCAGTGGTGCGATTCAAAAGGGCACTGCTCCAACTCTCTTAACAATGCGTGGAACCGGTGGATTTGGTTCAACTGATAATCCCGGAGCCAGAGTGTGGGTACAGTCGCCAAATAATCCCCCTGAACAGGCCGAAATTATAGCAACAGGATCTGACAATACAGTTCTAGTGATGAGGCCAGGGCAGGAAAGCTGGGATGTAGTCCCGGCCGATAAATGTTATCTGCGAGAATGAGTAATGCCTGTTCTTTAAATTGCAGATCATTGCATGGATTGCTGCTGCCGGATGTGTCGTCGTTGGACTCCCTTTGGTCTGCTGCGCCGAGAGTCAAGAGAGCGCTCAGGACCGGACTAATCATGTGGATAGAGAACGTCGTTCCATTGCTTCGTGGGACATCACTACTAACTTTTGGACGCATTTGGCGCAATCTGTTATGAATTCTACTCACTTTTGCTTAGCATCTATGAGATCCGTTTATGATCTCCTCACAACGTGCCTTATAGCTGTACCAATTTCAACAGCTTCCATGTTATACTTTTTCAATATATCTGAAGTTCATCCTGAATTTCTTCATTCGGATTTTTCAGCATACGATTATTGTGTTTCATGCACTGTTCTAAATGAATCAGAACCCCCATTGACTTTTAAAATTTCAACGTACAATATCACGGAAAGTGATGTTTGTTTCTCTATGACTTGTGACCATAGATATATAGGCAAATGTGCTCAAACCCGGTTAGAACATTTTAGTTCATTTTCTACCCATGAGAGAATTGTATGTGTTACCAGGACTCCCGCTGCCTGCACTTCAGTCCAAAATAAGATGAGTTGCAAACGCCTTATAGTGACTGCGAGCCATTATCGTCATGTGTTATTACCGTCTGGATGGCTCTTTTCATGTGGCAATGTGTCCTGGTCCTATATTCCAGCAAATATTTCCGAAGTTTGTTAATGTTTTCTTCTAAAGAAGCTGCATCATCTGGCATAGTGCGTGATGCTCCGTTACTCTCAAAAAATTGTGATTCTTCCTTGCATTTGTTTTCTAAATCCGAATATATTAGTTTAGCTACTTCTAATATTGGTGTTCCTGCTCTATCTGTTTATAATGCTAAAACTATAGGCAAACTTGCTTGCTGGATGGTGAAATCCTTAAACAGTACTTCTGCTATTTTAACCGACTTATTAGATGCTCAAGACGAGCGCTGTGCTATTTTACAGAATAGAGCTGCAATAGATTATTTGTTACTGAAACATGACCATGGCTGTTCAGATTTTGAGGGCCTATGTTGTTTTAACTTATCAGATCATTTTAAATCCATTAGGTCCCACCTTAATAAATTACATGAGCTGACACAAGAAGTGAGGGAACATTTAGATGAGTGGTGGTTTGATTGGTTTTTTTAATTGGTTGCCAGATTTACATTCATTACACCAGGTGTTAGGTGAAATTTTCTTAGCAGTTAGTTTTTTGATTATTATTTGCTGTTGTATTCAGTGTATACCATCCTTTTTCCGTATGTTACGTCCACGAGTTATGGCTAGATCTTTTAGTCTTGTTTCCTATTATTCTTCTACTGATATACGTCCTGTTTGAGTTAATTTTTGACTTTCAATGGTAGCGCATATAGTCAGGAGTGGAATGTAACGACAGGGTAATTTTACTCTGTTTCGAGACTGGTGGTGACTATGATCCTCTACCATCTCAGTCCTAGTTGCATTTGCGTTCATTTATAGGGCTTACCTATGTACTTTGACAGGGTTTAGTGCCTTTTATCATCTTTTCGGGCCTACAGGCCCGAAAGCTAGAGAGAAGCCATCTTTGATTCTGCCTCGGCTGTCCGAGGCGCTTGCAGGGTAAAGGTAGTGTTTAGAGTTTAGCCTGTTATTCGCTAGTGAAGAACCGGTCAAGACTGGCCCTTATCGAAGGAATGTGTTTGTCTCCTCGGTTCCAGACGCAATACGCAGGTGGCCACTGTGGATGAGGAGGGAGCCGGGGGACTGGTACAGGAATTTGGTGGGAGTCGGCCTAATACCGAAATTTTCCATAGAGGAAGAGAGCTCTATATTATCAAAGAGCGAGCAGTGTTACAGAGAGAAAGAAACGTGTAGAGTAGACAGAAGAAGTTGGTCCGAAGGCTGGTGCAGAGAGACTGATACCTTCAGCTAATTGAAACCGATAGAACGAAGAAGGAGAGTGTTCAAGGGTCCTGTAGTGATATCATACAGGAGTGGCAGAGACCGAGTCCAGAAGAGGGTTCAAGTTCGGAACCATGGCAGCATAGACGAGGCGTAGCGGTGCAGACGTGTATTCGTGAGCCATAGAGGGAGAGCAGAGTCCCGAGCATATTGAAGACAAAGCGAGAGAGAGAGAGGGATCAGCTCAACTGCCGAGATGCAAAGACACACGTCTAAGGTGAGGCGTTCTAAGTTAGTGTAGCACACACACATAATAATATATATTTTGCTCCCTTTTAGGTTATAGGTAGTGACTAAGCTAAATCATGTTTCTTTTGCTCATTCTGTTATGCTTAATTTTAGAATAAAGACTTAATGATAAATATCTTTGGATGTTGTTTTCATGAATGGGATTAACCTTTCCTTTTAACCAGGTGCTGACATACAGAAGGATGGGATATTCCCTTCTGAAAAGGTAACTGATGATGGGGGGAGAGTGTGAACTTCATTTGGGAAATAACTTTTAAAGGTAAACCCCCATTAGTGTAGATACTATAGTTAGGATCAATCGTCGGGCGACGTTAAAGAGATCGTCGGGTGACGTTAAAGATATCGTCGGGAGACGTTAAAGAGATCGTCAGGTGACGTTAAAGATATCGTTGGGAGACGTTAAAGAGATCGTCGGGTGACGTTAAAGATATCGTCGGGAGACGTTAAAGAGATCGTCGGGTGACTTTAAAGATATCGTCGGGAGACGTTAAAGAGATCGTCGGGTGACGTTAAAGATATCGTCGGGAGACGTTAAAGAGTATAAAGTGAGGTAACTATAGGATGAGATATGGAATCCATTAGATGTTAGTGGTATGTTTAACTGTATAGGCTTGTAAATAGCCCTTTTTCACCTTCTCAGGTGAGTGTTCTAGATATCCTGTATATAGTGGGCTGAGAAGAGTGTGGTTACGTGACGACTGAGTTAGCTACGGTTGGTAGTCAGCTTGGTCTGAGAATCTGGTCGTTACAGTATACCTGCAGAGAAGGGCACAAAAGGGCGTCCCTCAGGGGGATTGACCATTTGGATTAAACAGGATCTAGAAATTAGTGTGAAGACACTCCCATCTAATCATAGGGACATTAAGATTGTCAGTCTCAAACAAAGGCAGTCTAAACCTGTGGATATTTCTAATGTATATGTAAGGAGCACAGGGGGCAAAAAATCTGAGATCATAGCTGCCCTAGAAGAACTCCTAGAAAGATATTCCAGGCAATCACATATAATCGTTGCTGGTGATTTTAATGTGACATTTGAGCCTTTGTCAAGTTGTGATTGGAACCTCTTAGAGGAAGAAGATACACAATGGGGTATCCCAAAATTGGAACTTGCGCCAATAGAAAGATGGACCGAGGTGGTAATCCAGATTAATTCAATCTGTTTAAACAAAGGTCTTAGGGCAGCTAATGGTAGGACTGCACAGAACAGGTTGGGGGTAAGTACCTACAGGAGTGGTTTGTGCCAAAGTAGAATAGATTATATCCTAGTGAGTCTAGGATTGTGGAATCATTTAGAGGATATGTTGGTTGTTTACCGTCTGGAGAGCGATCATATCCCCCTATGTATGTTTTCATCCTATCCTAGGTTGATCAAACCTGAAAGTGGGTATAACGAATCGTACACCTCAAATATAGTTCCTACAAACGATATGCTCCATCTAAAGTTGGCGCAAATGGCAGGTAACCAGGAGAAAATAGATCTTATTTCCAGTAAGCTAGCACATGCAACCCATGAGATAGGGATTATTTCTAGTAGTGGCCAAGATCTAGAGTCTTTTACTAGGGCTCATGAAACGTTTTTTCAGCAACTAAAAAGCCTTTTCGTTAGACCGCAAAAGATAAGCAAGGTACTGCCCAATAATTCGCCACGCTGGTATAACGTAGATTGCAGGCAAGCACGCTTTGCTTTGGGGCAGGTATAAAAGTAGGGCTTAGTAGTGCTGTCCGCTGTGCAAGGATCGTCTATAAGAATGTAATGTATAAATCAAAACGTGCTTGGGACGAACAGAGGTGGCAAGAGCTCAAGGAAGCTAGTGCCCTTAAAAACACAAAGTGTTTCTGGGGTATAATTAAGTGGGGATGTGGTGGGCAACAAGAAAAAAAAACTGGGTTGCTCAGGATGACTGGGTGGCTTATTTTAAAGCCCAATATGCAAAAAGCCAGGCATTTAGTATAAGGGATCAACCTACCTATATACCTTTTTTGGAAGAGGCATTTAATATCGGGGATGTAAATCTTGCACTGGAATCCGTGATTGCTGGTAGGGCGCCGGGTATAGACGGTGTCCCAGCAGACACTTTTTTGCATGACAAAAATTCTTGGGGTATGTATATACTGCTATTAGCAAATGCAGTGGCAAAAGGAGCGCCTATCCCGGATTCATGGAACGGCGCGGAAATAATACCAGTTTACAAAAAGGGGGATAAGTCACTCCTTGGCAATTACCGCCCGATCAGTCTGATAGACTCAATGCAAAAGATTTTAGTCAGAATGATACTAAATAAAATACAGGATTGGGAGCTAGAGCAGAACATTCTATCGCACCTCCAGGCGGGATTTAGGGCTTGCACTTTTTTGCAATGCTGCACTGGAAGATAGTGCAACTAGATAAGGGTAGTTTACACGCTGCTTTTATTGATTTAAGGGCAGCCTTCGACCTTCTTCCTCCCTCTACATTGTGGCTGGTCTTGCAAGACCTGGGTATGCCTTGTGCCCTTCTAACACTGATCATGAGACTCCACGAGCAAAATTATGCACAGATTAGGTGGGGTTCCCCTGGAAATGTTACTGGTCAGTTTCCAGTAGAGAGAGGGGTATGCCAGGGCTGGGTCTTAGCTCCCACCTTGTTTTCTTTGTATATTAATGATGTAGCCAAATTAATGATCACAGCCAATATTGACGCCCCAATTATAGCTGGTGCGAAAGCACCCATTTTAATGTTTGCAGATGATACCCTAATTATTTCAAAGACCCCAAGTGGATTGCAGAAAGCACTATCCATTTTTGAAGAATTCTGTACCACACAAGGCCTTGAAGTAAATGTGTTAAAATCTAAATTCATGACTTTTAACCAGCATAAACCTTTCAAGTGAAAACTTTTTATGAATAACTTACTGCTTGAACAAGTGAGGGCATTTAGCTCTCTGGGTGCAAATATTCAACACGATTTGCATTGGAACCAGCAGATAGAGATGGCAACGCTTAAACATCTGTTCACAACAAGAGGACAAAGTTCCTATACCAGGGTGCAAAAGTCACCCAAGTATCTGAGTGCAAATAGTCACCCATACATTAAAAACAGGGAAGAATGGGGAAAAGTAATCCTAGGTAAAAAATACCCTGATGGGAGAGGGAAAGACATACTACATCCTCTGCTGCCCTCACACACCCCGGAGGATGTCATGCTTCATCATCGGGCAATTTTGCTCCTCATAGGGCTCTTGTTGTGAACAGATGTTTAAGCGTTGCCATCTCTATCTGCTGGTTCCAATGCAAATCGTGTTGAATATTTGCACCCAGAGAGCTAAATGCCCTCACTTGTTCAAGCAGTAAGTTATTCATAAAAAGTTTTCACTTGAAAGGTTTATGCTGGTTAAAAGTCATGAATTTAGATTTTAACACATTTACTTCAAGGCCTTGTGTGGTACAGAATTCTTCAAAAATGGATAGTGCTTTCTGCAATCCACTTGGGGTCTTTGAAATAATTAGGGTATCATCTGCAAACATTAAGATGGGTGCTTTCGCACCAGCTAAAATTGGGGCGTCAATATTGGCTGTGATCATTAATTTGGCTACGTCATTAATATCCAAAGAAAACTTTGTATATTAAGGGTATGGAAGCAGCGACAAGATTGTCTAGGTAACCCTTGGCAGTTAAAAGTACTGCTTTAAAATGACTGACCCCACAAGGCCCACTATGCCTGGGTGTCACTAGTCAAGGTCAACATGTTTCGCGCCTCTATCGCCCGTAGGTCATTGGCGCTTCGTCGGGACCAAAAACAAAGTGAAGTGCACGTGAGTAAAATACATAAATGTTAAAACCTGTAGGGAATTGCAGCGCCGGCCCTACGAGGAGCAAAATTGCCCGATGATGAAGCATGACATCCTCCGGGGTGTGTGAGGGCTATTTGCACTCAGATACGTGGGTGACTTTTGCACCCTGGTATAGGAACTTTGTCCTCTTTTTGTGAACAGATTTGGTTTAGGAGCATGGACACTGGACCTTTATTGGCTCCTTGGTCCCCCCCTCTCTTTTGTTGAATTAAACGCTTAAACATCGCCAATTAGCTGGAGCTCTGCGCTTTGAGCACGCTAAATCATTTACCAAGCCAATTGCTCCAGTCCTCCGAGTCTATGACGCGAAGGTGCTTAGTTCTGCCCTCTATGGTGTTGAGATTTGGGGATTTGAGAATCTAGCAAAAATGTCTGTATCTGACAATAAGTTCCTACGCAAACTTATTAATTTACCCCAGAGTACTCCCATGTGTCCCCTCTTCTATGATCTCGGAATGAGACCAATTAATTTTATTGCTAATTTGCGTCCGGTATTATACTGGAGACGCCTGTGGACAACCACAGAATTAAGAACATATGCCACAGGCCTTATGGGCATCATCAAGTGTGACACCATTAATAAAATCAAATGGTTATCTGGCATTAGGGCCATTCTTGGAGAATTAGGAATGCAAGCACTCTGGGAGGATCCTCTAAACGCTAGTTTTCCATCTAAGAGGGTTCTCAAGGACAAATATTGGGAGATGGTTGCATTTAAGACTTTTAGGACAAGAGCCCCACTTTCGCTCACAGGGATTTTCCTAGATTTTAAAGACGTAATTGGCCTAGAAGCATATTGGGATGACATAACTAAGCCACTTGATAGAAAGCTCTATTTTCAGCTTAGAGTCGGAAGCTTGCCAATCAGAGCATTTACATCAAGGTTGTCCCAAGGTGGAATGGCCTCTTGTCCCTGTTGCCCAGCATCCACGGAATCAGTTACTCATATATTATTTGGGTGCTCAGCATGCTCTGCTCCGCGCAGGGAATGGCTGCGACCCATGTGTAAGCTACTAGGTACCAGGAGTGGTGTGTTAGCATTTAGAATTATTTGCACGAGTACCATTCCTTTTGTTTACATTTCAGTAGCAAATCGCATACCTGCAACCTGGACGACTGAGACCCCTGCAGCCTCGGCGGAGCAACGGTGGAGACAGGGACGGCTGGAGCTAAGCGGTGGTGCCACAGGAGGTGCCTGCGATTGCCGCCTGCAGTGAACTGCCCGGTCATCTGATTCCTGATACCCGCTGTCTGCCTGCGGGCTCCGTCTGCAGTGGACTGCCCGGTGCCTGCCTGCGGTGGCGGCGGCACATCCCGGACGTCTGATCCCCGCTGTCTGCCTGCGTTCACCGCCTGCACTGACTGTCCGGGGACCCCAGACGGGACTGCGGGAGGAAGACATGACATCGCCACACTAATGGATTGACAGGACATCTGAGTCCCGCTGAGCCTGCGAACACCGTCTGCAGTGGACTGCCCGGTGCATGCCTGCGGTCGCCGTTACATCCCAGGCATCTGAGTCCCGCTGCCTGCCCAGGGATCCCAGAAGGCGGCGGGAAGTCCCGAAGTCCCGACACCGCTGCACCAGGAGGACGGTGTGGCTGTCACGGCGGTCGCTGTGTGTGTTTACGGAGGGCTCGCCGCCCCCCCCCCCCACCGGAGAATGATGCGAGATCAAAATGGCTAAAGTTTAGTGGAGGGGAAATGCCTGGTCACACGATGTATTTTGCGGGAGAATGCTAAGCATGGTGAACTCTGAAGATGTCAATGCCATAATATTGGCCCGGGAACACATGCTGGATAGGTTTTAAAAGACTAATGAGATGCTACTGAATCTTAATAACCTTTCCAATGGAAGAATGCAGTAAATGAATGAGAGATTCTTGAATCATACTCGGACCCTGGTGGATATGATAAAGGAGCTCGATATGGTGTTTCGAAGAATCAGAACTCTTAATGGGAAAGTGGCAAAACAATACCCGGAAGCTTTTAGCAGTGCAAACGAGTGAAGAGATCCGGGAGTCTTGCAGGAGCTGCAGGGGGGACAGAAGACCGAAGCCTGCCCCCATCGACACCGGTGGATACCTGGCAAACTGCTGAGCCGCTTTTCAGGATAATACAGGCTGGGAGCCCCGATGTGAGAACAAGGACATACAGTACATACTTCTCATGGACTAAAGCAGTGTTTCTGTAAAACTCTACTGGAAATATTTACAGGCGCACAGAAACTTAAGGTATTTACTTCCCCCACCCGCCTGTTCTCTTTTTAAGAAAAATCTAACCCCTTTGTTCAAAATGGCTGGGACCATAAAACTGTAGCAATAAATCCCCCGTACCCCGTACCTCTGTTGTCCACGTGGCCCCTCTGCTTAACTCCCCCACACAGAGATAAGAATTCCTCTCAGCTAGCCTTGAGCTTTGCTTGCTTAAACAGAAAATGCTATCTCTTCCCTGTGCTAAAGTAACAGCAGTAGACAGAGGACTGCATCTCTATCTCCCCTGCCGGCACTGCAACAAACAGAGGACTACTGTCTCGATCTGAACTATGTGGCGGCCATTTTAGACTAGTCTGTTGGACTTTAGTATTTTAGACTAGTGTGAAAGAATGTCTGCCTATTATTGTAGTATTATACGTCTACCTATATTTTGAACATATGTATCGCGCAGATTGCTACCTCATATATGAAAGATTGTCTGCCTATTATTGCAGTATTACACTCCTAGCTTTATCTTATCTTGATCACTTGTAATGCACAGAATGTGAATACCTTTTCTGCATTTGACTTTTGTTTGCAATTGTATTTTGTTACTGACACATGTACCTCACATATTTTTGACTACTCACTACTGTCACTTTCGATTCAGGTATTTTACTACCTGCATAGGTATTTTATTTTTATTCCAATATATTATTTATATTATAGGCTATCACTAGCGACACTCACTAGTGTCTTCCTTGGCCCTGTAACTAGCGGCTGACAGCTTGTACTATCGTCCTATCTCCTACTCCTAACACCACAACCTCTCTAATATGGAGCTTAACGGCAAGCACACGTTTAGAATTAACTACCCCTCCATTCCGCTCTCCAAAAATGCCACTAAACGTTTTAAACACAACTTCTTGAGGGCGCACCCTGAAACACCCTTTGCCGACACTTACTTCTCACCGGGCAACGGAGCCCTGAACACTGACATTATCTTCCACACCTCACGCAGAGCCCAATGGAGAAAAACTTTCCTATCCCTACTCACAGTCTCCACCACCAGGAAAACAGCTCATGGCCTAACTCTCACCATCACACCTTCCCACCTCTTCCCTGGCAGGTCTACCATTACTATATACAATACCGGGATTGTCCTAATCCAATCCACGGACAAGAATCTGGAACTACTAGACAACCTGTTCCCCAAGTTCAAAGAGCACCTCTCCAAGCGGCGGACCCCCACTCAGAACTCCGCCAGCACTTCCACCCCTGATGTCGCAGCCATCACCTACTACACCTCTACCCCTAACACCCCAGTAAATGGCCCACCTGCTGCTAACGCCCACCACTCCCCTTGGACAGTCACAAATAACGCCACCGCACATACTAGCAGCCCCTCTAACATGACCCTTCTTATCCCCACCCATTCCCCCTCCATCCCTCCCCCCCCGGACAGAACATCCCCCGCCCACAACACACCACCATCTGAACAAGCCACCGCCCAAAGTTTATCCACCCCCCCTCCCATCCCCCCCATGACAGACACCTCCCCCTCCACATCTCCCTCCCTACTCCCACCCACGAGTCTCTCACACCTGACACAACAACTCCCACTCACAACACGCCTACATCTGCACACACCATCACTCGGAGTTTATCCACCCATCCCCCCCGCGGCAGACACCTCTCCCTTCCCTGCTCCCTCCCCACTCCCACTCACAACTCTATCCCCCTCCCAACAAAAGATACTGAACATACCTCCTCCCTTACCTTAGCATCCCCCGCTCTCCCACCTCCTATTCTCAGCCCTCACTACCCTCCGGTCTCCCCCACTGTCCTCAGCCTTCACTCACTCTTCTACTCACCGGCACCGTCTCCCACTGAAGTCACTACCTATGATTCCCACCCACCGCCTGTCTCACCTACATCACCCACACCCCTCGCCCACAAACACGGTCACACTGTGAATACCATCCCACTCAGTAGCACCGCGGAACCCCGCAACAACGCTAGTATACCCCCCCCCCTGATACCCTGCCTGCTCCCCAGCACACTACTCATCCACTCACCAACGGCTCTCTCCACCAACGCCCTCCCCAATGTCCCTCCTGACCTGACTTTATCCACCCTCCAACAAGTCAAAGAGGAAATCTTACAAATCAAAAAAGACATCCACACAATCAAAGACCTTCTCTCCTCACAGCCCAGTCTACCTCCCACCATCCCACTACCCTACAAACGACGCACCCTCCCTACATACCCTCGCCCCCGACGACACCATCAATGGACTACTATCCCCGTTCGCAATAATTCCCGCCGCCCCCGTCGTGTTCTCAACCCCTTGTCGGACCGCGACCTATGCTCTCTCCTGCGCTCTTATGGCCCAGGTCCGGTAAAAGACTTTTCCAAGTCACACATCCCCATACCCACAATTCTTACAAACCCTCTAAGGCTCCCAACACTCAACAACAGAGGCTCCGTCCCTAACAACCTCAGAAAAGTTCCCCTCACACTAGAAAGCTCGTCCACCCTTCTCTCTCCCAAACTCAAATGCATCCTATTAAACTGCAGATCGGCCCAGAGACATTCCTCCGACATCGCGGATCTCGTCTCAGAAAGGGATCTGGACTTAGCCATTCTAACAGAAACGTGGCTCACTGAAGCCTCTACCCCGATTATGGACATACTAGTCCCCCCCAACTATCACATCATTAGGCTGGACAGGTCTCCTGGCAAGATGGGCGGGGGAATTGCATGCATTTTTAGGAGCAATCTCTCCGTTACTCAAGTCACCTCCCCCCCCCTTTCCTCCTGTGAACTACTCTGCCTCGACATCACCAGTGAGGGCAAACAAGTCTGTGCCTTACATCTCATCTATCACCCGCCTGGTGACAATCTCATATTCACCCAACAATTCATGGACCTGATCACCTCCAATGCCGGTCGGCAGACCACTCAAGTCTACCTGGGTGACTTCAATCTCCACTGGAACGATCAGAAAGATACCGTGGTGAATAGTCTAAAAACTTTCCTCAATTCACTTGACCTCACCCAACTTTGCGATAAACCAACACACGACAAAGGCGCGATACTCGATCTCATCATTGCCAAAGAGAACGCTATTCAACTAGAGGCGATTCTACCCTGCGATTGGTCAGATCACCACATTATCACCTTCTTTATCAACGAAAAAGTTAAACCTAACCCTACTCAACCAATCAAAACCAAAACATGGAAAAGGGATTTGAAGAATCTCAACCCCTCTACCCTACCTCCCCACATCGGCAACCTCCTCCTTCCCCCTTCAGGGGCCTCAGATGTTCAATCACTGACTGACCACTACCTTGACTCTATGAATACAATAGTCAATGAAGTCGCCCCTCTGCAACTGAAGAGAGTCTCCACCAAAATGTCTAACCCCTGGTATGATGATAGTCTCAATGACGAAAGGCGTAATATGCGAATGGCAGAGCGCACCTGGAGATCGGATCCCTCAGCACTGCATCTCAGAAAGCTTAAGAACAAGAGAAATGCCTACTTTAGGAAAATAAAGCGCAATAAAGTCGGATTTCTTCAGCCGCCAGTTGGACCAAGCGAAGAACAGGCCAAGAAAGCTGTTCGAGCTTATCAAGACTCAAACAAAGGCACAACCCACTCAATCAAACAGCACAACAAATGACACCCCACACTGTGAAGCCTTCTCTGCTTTCTTTAAACTAAAGACTGACAACATAAGAAATGACCTCATCTTGGATGTAAGCAGATACCCCAACCACACCAGAATGGCAGACACTCAACCTAAAAACAAGGCCTCCTGGCAGCACTTCGATACCTACTCGGAAGAAGCAATTCACAAACTGCTCTACACCTTGAAGCCCTCTAATCACCTCTCAGACCCTCTACCTGCTAATGCTGTAAAAGACTTTATCCCCTTGCTCCTCCCTCTCTGGACCAAGATCATCAACAGCTCTCTGCAACAAGGCCACATTCCAGACTCCCTTAAGGTGGGGCAAGTCACGCCTATACTCAAGAAACCTACAGCTGATCCGGCTGACCTAAACAACTATCGGCCCATCACCAATATCCCCACCCTGGCCAAACTGCTGGAGAAATGTGTCCAACTCCAACTAACAAAACACATTGATCAATTTGACCTCCTCAACCCTCATCAATCAGGCTTCAGAGCGAAACATAGCACGGAAACAGCAATGACACACATAATTGATGATGCCCTCCAAATTCTGGACCGCAACGAGTCCTGCCTCCTCATCCTTCTTGACCTCTCCTCAGCATTTGACACGGTCAAGCATGAGAATTTGCTGGAGCTGCTAAGTACTAGAATGGGGCTATCGGGAACTGTTCTCAAGTGGTTTTCGTCCTTCCTTCACAACCGGTCTCAGAGGTTCAAGATCGACAATGTGCTATCTACACCTGTGCCTGCAGATCTAGGTGTCCCACAAGGATCCTCCCTCTCCCCCACACTGTTCAACCTCGTTATGGAACCGCTCGCCACCTTGCTTCAAGCATCCAATGTTCAATTTCATATGTACGCTGATGACACACAACTCTATCTAAAGTTACAATCCCCGGAAGATATCAAACATCTGAACTCCACGCTTATCAACACCCAATCCTGGCTGGCCGTTAATCACCTCAAACTAAATGCCCTGAAAACTGAGTTCCTACTCATCTCACCTCCGGCGAAAATCTCCACCACCCAGACCTGGCTCAACAACCTAACAGCACTCAATGTCCAACCTACCATCGTGGACTCGGCGAAATCCCTAGGCATCACACTCGACGCCAGGCTCAACATGCAGCAGCACGTCAGCAATGCCACAAAAGCAGCTAATTTCCAAATTAACACGCTGAGGAAAATTAAACCTTTCCTCCCGGCCAAAGACTTCCAAACGGCTGTACAGGCTTTAGTCATCCCTCGAATAGACTATGGAATTGCGGTCCTCAGCGGTCTCCCGCTATCCACAACAGCACCCTTAAGAGCCTCCCTGAACGCTGCCGCGAGACTCATTACTGGATCTAGAAAGCATTCGCACATATCCCCAGACTTAAAGTCTCTAAAATGGCTGCCTTTTGAAGCCAGAATACAGCTAAAAATTGCAGTGATGACACACGCGGCCGTACACCACAAGGCACCCAACTACCTCGCCCAAAAGCTGTCTATATCAGGAGGTTCGAGATCCAATAGGAGTACAAAAAATCTACTCCTGAAACCTCGTAGATTCCGGAAAGTGAAAACTTACAAGCGCTCCTTCTCAGGAATGGCACCCAGGATCTGGAATGCGCTCCCGCCTGAAACAAGGCTGATCTCCTCCACTGCACTCTTCAAGAAAGAGGTGAAAACAATCCTTCTGGCCAAGATCTCCTGATCGTCATAGAGGTTGGTTCAGAGACTCTGCATTGGTTCATGTCACTGCTCACCCTATCCCTTGGCACTATACGCTACTTGTTGGGGGCATTACTACGCTACTCTCTTACTACCGACCAAGACCGGATACACGTTGGTTTACTGATCCTCCTAAACACCTCTGTAGTGGGATCAATGACTTGTGCTGTCCTATATTACTTCCTTAATTGATTGTATTTGGATTGGTTTTATGTATGTTTTTATTATCCATGTTATTACCATGTTATTGACTATTATACTGTTCCCATTATCTCTACTGCCCCTACCCTGTCTTTGTGAAGCGCTCTGATATCTGTAAGGATCCTGTTCGCGCTATATAAAACTTTGAATAAATAAATAAATAAATAAATAAAGTTTCTTGGGTGGTCTTGGACTCTAAGGAGCAAAATGATCAGCGGTTGATTTGGACAGATACGGTCTTTTATCTTGTTTTCGTATTATATTTATCATGAAATTATCGCATCTGCATTTTTATCCTATGTAGTTTTTATTGAGTAACGCTATAGATTTCTTTTAAAGCAAGGGAACAAATTTTTATGACTAATACATGTACTGTGCTTTTATGACAATTGTCGAATAAAGCTTGCTTGAAATGAACTGATAGCGAAATGTCTTGCGTCGAGAGAGAGTCTGATGTTATCAACAATGTTGAGCAGGGCGGTTTTGGTGCTGTGGCACGCCCGAAAACCTGACTGAGATGGGTCCAGCAGGTTGTTGTGTTACAGGTATTTGTAGAGCTGGCCATTCATCATTGATTCCATAGCTTTTCCAAATAAGGGTATGAGGGAGATGGGGTGATAGTTGGCAAGTTGTTTTGGGTCAGCCGTGGATTTTTCAGAATTGGTCGGATTAACTACTGAACAGGGAGGGCTGGTCCTACCGCACATACAAACTTATTACGATGCAGATTTTTTAGACTTATTAGCTTGTTTATTGGTTTCTAATGGGTTAAAAGATAGTTTCTTTGTGGATAAAATGGTGCAGGAAGCCGGTTCTCAGACTTCGATATTTTTAAAAACCTCCAAACCTTGCGAAAAAGACAAGATATAAGACGTTGAAGGATTATTCTATCAGACTTCAATCCTTTTTTAAGGGGGCGGGCTCCTCTAGGATTCATTACTTAAAATTGAGGGAAGGCAAGAACCTTGACCTTCAAATTCAATCATGCCATTTGAGAAATTGGGAGGTTTGTGGGCTAGAAAAGTTAAGAATTTTTTCAATCCAGACTAGGGTAATTACGTGGCAGGAGGTGTTGTTGAGGAGTGGAGATCAGAGGAAGCCAGCTTTTTTGATTACTTACCATTTCTTTAAAAAAAAAACTGAATTTTTCTTGCGATATACCGAATAAACTTGTGACAGCCCTTATTGGGGCAAAGTCAAGAGGAGTAGTGAAGTGGTATCGTTTGTTACGTAATCAGGGCCAACTCCTATTGATAGAAAACCATCTGGAAAGGGTGACCCGTGAAACGCAATGCACCTTTTCTAATTACGAATGGGAAGCTGTATGTTGGCTAGGGAGTAAGGCTCTGAGAGCAGCCAATTTTAAAAGAATGGCCTTCTATCCTGATGGCTGGCCTACTTTACTCCAAAATCACTGAATACAACGTACCCAGAAGTTGAAAATAGATGCTTTTGATGCCAGGCGGCTTGGGAAGGGGGCTGGCTACATATTTTTTTTACATGTCCTAGATTGGGGCCTTTTTAGGGAGAGATCGTCTCAGCTCTAAACAGGGCATTCAAGAAGAGGATATTGCCAGAGGTTGAAGTGGCCCGGTTTGGAATTAGTAAAAACAGGACGAATTTGAGGAAAGCTGAAGAAACTTTTCTTTCTATTGCCTCCTTAGTAGCCCGCTCCTTAATTCTCCAGAATTGGAGGTCTAGGGAAGTTCCCACTTACGACAAATGGTTTAATAAAATTAAACGGACGCGGGCCTTTGAAGAAGCCTATGCGATCCGTGTGGGAGTCCAAGAAGTTTAATGGAAACTGAAGTTTTTAAGTAATTTGGATAACCAGACAGATGAGAGTCTAGGTTTTGTACTATTATATTTAAAGTTTGGTGGAATATGGAGTATCTTCTTAATAGTTTGGATGCATTTTTCCGTATCATTTTAGCACTTTAGCCTAGCATTTTTGCACTTGCACTTTAGCACTGTGGCACTTCATAATTTTTTCATTATTTAGCTGTACTTTTTTTCTGCAGCTTCCTAAATAGCTTGGTAGCTATATATGATAGCTTTGTTTAAAGCGGTTTTTCTGCTTTTCTCAGTCATTGGTTGTAGTTCGGAAAGTTGAATGCATTGATTTTATCTAATTTTTAACCCATTTTGACTACTGCCAATGCCTTTTCATATGTTATTGTAATGTTCTTGATGCTATGCTGAATAAAAAATAAATACAAGTGAATTTATACGTCGAGACTTTTCAAGTACAAATTGGACACAAGAACATACACAGATCTTGTGTTCAGTACAAACTGACACACTAGCTTCAAACTACTTACACACGTGTGTTAACGCCACAAACAACCCACAGAAAAGCTAAAAAAAGTACTATGTTTAGAACTTCTCTAATGAACGGGAGCCTCTGGGAAGGAATCAGGTGTGACTTAGGCATATTTATGGAAAACCCCAAACAAGCATAGAGGTTTTCCATCATCTGGAGATGACTGATAACTAACTGCAGCGAGCTAGGGGCGCTAGAGGGCGCACGAGCAGTATGGCCGCACTTGTGTGAGGCTCCTGCAGCCTGCGCTTTATATCCGGTATTTATCCTGATTTAACCACCACCAATACCGTTGAAAAGTTGCACGACTGCGGAAGACCCAAAGAAGTACACTCGGTGAAAGTTTGGAGAGAATTGGACCCCGAGAGCAGAAGTTAGCTGAGCCGGAGTGGTTGCCCGAGAACAGGGGCGGAGCTCGCCTGAACGTGTGACTGGGCACTGCATCTACGCGACACCGGGGAGCCCACGAGGTGTGCAGGCCTCAGAGGGACGGGCCGACGGACCGGAGCCTGGTGTGTGGTGACACAGCGAGGACAGGGGGCAACTGGCACCGGAGAGGCATGTGTGGACAGTGGGCGGCGACGGCGGAATGGCAGATCTGCCAAGCGAAGCACGGAGAATTGTGAGGGGAGATTGAAGGTGAGGCGCTAACAGTGCAAGAACGAAGACGGCACCGCAAGTAGGAGGGACTGCCAACGCCGGCTTGTGCAGCGGGGGATGCGACCTTCCCCCGCTAAGAAATCGAGGCTGGGTGCTGTGTGGTGCCCTGTGTGGAGACATTGAAAATGCAGGCGATCGTTCACCGGCCATAGAGTCAAGGCCGGGGAGCAGCTGAGTGACTGCCGGAGGAGTATTGCTACATCGGATTGTGAGAGGCAACCGGGGGCTCGCTAGAGTGCTCTGCTTTACTATCGGCCGGGACTGAGGGCAGAAGAGGCACTGCATGTGAACAGTGGGAACTGGGCAGACAACAGTAACTCTGATGGGCCTGAACTGTGGTGGATGATAGTTACTGGCTACTGGTGCTGACCTGATAAGCAGACTTGTGGCAGGATAGTACATTGGAAGCAGCATTGGGGAGATACACAGGAGCCTCGATACCGACGCTAAGACTGGGGAAGTACATTCCGCGGGAGCAGAGCACACCGAGGCGAGAAGAGGTACCTGTGGCACTGGCGAGCGCTGTGTAGCATGGTTAAAAGCGCTATAACATATCAGCGTAGGGCGATATTTCACCAGACTGAATCTGACTCGTGTGGCTGCAGATCTCGCCCATAGACGTCTCTGCCCCTGAGTAAAACTTGACTGGATACTCCTGTTAGTAGCTGCCGCTGCACCCTATCTATAACTAAATCAGGACTTCAGGAACTACACTACGCAGAAAGGTATGGACTTGTGAGGTGTGCATTGCTGGACGTGGGGGCCGGAGAGTCCGGCTGACGTCTGGCGCGCTGCGAAGACCTGAGTGGCGCCGAGACCTGCGGAGGATAGACCCGGACGTTCGGGGGATCACAGGAGGCCGGTACTGATCCCTCCTGACCGTGGCTTTAACGGCTCTTGACTGATATCTGAGTGGCGCTAGTTACGACGCGACTTATTGACACGTAGTGGGGCGTGGGGCGCATTCCCTGACAAGGATCCAGAGGGGGCGCGGCAGAAGAGTATTGCTATCAGGGTGACCTGAAGAATCGGAAGAGCTAGGGTGGAGAGGGCACTGAGCGCATATTTTCTCATGAACAAGGACTCTAGCTCGCCCCGAGGCAGTAGCTTTACGGCGACAATTCCAGCCACGTCGAATCCCTCTAAGCGAGCTATCATGGGCCGGCAGGACAATCGCAAGCCTAAACTATCATTTGACTCTGCTCCGCCGTCAAAAAGGAGTGTGCGCACTACATCGGAAACTGGGGGGCCTCAAAGCCCATCAACAGAGGGGGCGAGCTCCAGTGTATATGCAGCTGATACTTCAAGAAATGAAACAGGGGTTCGCAACAGTGGTGGACAAAGTGGACCGCATATCCTCCAGGATGGATGCTATTTCGCAGAAGATGGACATCCATGAAGAGCGCATTACTGAAGCGGCGAGAAGAATATCGGACACTGCTGACACTACAGCTTCTCACGCTACTAGGCTTTCGAGAATGGACAATGTCCTCAGAGTAATAGCCGCAAAGAACGAGGAGTTGGAGGCGCGAAGCAGACGCAATAACATCCGCGTGGTTGGCGTGCCGGAGTCTACCAACACGGGTCGAATGGAGGAATATGTGGAAAAGATCCTACAGGCTGCGATAGGGGCGGACGCCTTCTCCAAACAGTTTAAAGTCGAGCGGGCGCACCGCTCATTAGGTCCGACGCCTAAGCCCGGCGCTCCACCTCGACCGATAATTGCACGGCTCCTAAATTATCGAGATAGGGATACTGCACTAAGGGCTGCAAGAAACGCTCAGAACCTATCGTGCGACGGGGTCAGTTTTTCCATATACCCGGACTTTACACCTATTGTGCAAGAACAACGACGAAAGTTTCTGGATGTTAAAAAGAAACTACGTGCTTTACAAATTGACTATGCGCTGCTGTACCCAGCAAAGCTTTGAGTGACTCATCAGGCGAAACAATACTTTTTTTTGTACCCGCAACAGGTGGATGATTTCCTAAAAACACTGAGACGTAATCGAGGGGATCGGCATGGAGATGAAGGAGAGGAGAATGGAGAGGACCAAAACTTGCCAGATGAACAATGAGATTGGTTTTATTGTTGTTTTGGATGCTGTGCTGTGGAATTGTTACCGCAGTGGATTCTGCTTTACAAAGACTTTGGAGGGGTCTTGGTGGCGTACTGCTATTATGGAGGATCTAGAATACCGAGGACGGGTATTGGACAAAGGGTGGTAATGTATGCCAGGCACCATCTCCTTCCCTCATAATGCCCTAAGAGGGTTGTTTCAGGTCGAAGGGCGAGGCGAAGGGGGTGGCAATGTGTGTACCTCAGATGACCCCAATAGGGAGTACCCCACTTACAATGTTCTTTACAATGCAACTGTTGGGGTGTTTGCTAGAGGTGATGGGTGGGGGGGGGCGGAGATGCTGGCGAGTTGGGGATGCTTCAGTGAGAGGGGGGTGGGGTACAGTTTGAGGATGTCAATCATGGTTCATTTAGACAGGATTGGAGCTGGAGATGCTGGACCTGAAATAAGTATGATTGATCTTTGAGGAGTGGAATTGCAGGCGAGATATGTCCGAATCTGCTGGAGTGTGTGGGTGGAAGAGGAGAGGGGATGGGCTGACACAGCTAGGGTCCGTCAAAGGGGAGGTAAACATGTGCAGATAGACATAGCTTTAGTAAGGATGGAATGGCGTCTGGCAGGGGAGAGTGATGCTGTACTTGTTAGGGGTAAGGGGGAAGGGGGGAGGGGGGAAGTTGGACATGGTTGGGGGATGTCTGTGGGTGGGGGGAAGGGACGTGAGTTCTGGTTGCAGTGTTATATGGGTGCGAGAGTGGTTACATATTGAGTGGAGACTGTGTTATGGTACGACAGGGCGATGGTCTGCGAGAGTAGGTGAAGGTGTTGAAAATGTACTCACTCACGATGATGGCTGAAGATACACTGACTAAAATATCAGTATTATCCTGGAATGTGCGGGGCCTTAATGATGCCAGAAAAGGTAGAAATGTTATTGCATACTTAGACAGGCACAACGTGCAAATAGCCTTATTGCAGGAGACGCATATACGCCCACACACTGAATCCAAGTTTGCTAGTAAATGGGCGTCGATCAGGAAGTTCTCATCGTATTCATCATACGCCAGAGGCACTGCGGTGCTCATCAAGAAATCACTTAAAATGCATATGTTGGGGGAGATTTTGGATCCTGGGGGCGATATGTGATATTGTGGGGCAGATTGGGCACTGATACTGTTGTTATAGTGAATTGTTATGCTCCTAATGTTGACACTCCGGAATTCTTCACGTCACTTTGGGGACAAGTGCTGGGAGTGGAAGCTACACATATCATCTGGGGGGGAGATTTTAATGTTGCACTGTCGCCTGGGGCGGATAGGTCAGATGGAAGTGGACAGTATAACAGGCAAGCAAGAGATGTACTACAGGGCATAATAGAAGAAGCTGGATTAGTAGATAGTTGGCGGTTTACTCACCCCGGGCACAGGGAAGGTACACATTTTACAACGCACACAAACACATGGGCTCGGCTTGATTACTGCTTTGTGTCGCGGGGACTGAGCGCAGGTTTGGGTAGGGTGACGCATTTGCCAGAACCTATTCCGATCACTGCCCGGTGCTGATGCAAGTGGTTATGCCAGGACACGATAAAGTGAGGCCCCCGTGGAGACTATTCCCCTCGGTGTTACTTGACATGGTATTCAAGACTGAGTTAGGAGAAGAAATAGAGGCTTTTATCCCCAGAAATAAGGGTTCGGTAAACAGTGTAGAAACGGTATGGGAAGCTTTTAAGGTAACGATCCGTGGGTTTAGTATAACCAAGAGCTGCGGGGTGCTGAGAGACATCAAAAGGACAATTGAGTAGTTAGAAGGGGAATTGAGGGAGCTGGAAACTGAGATGACGAGGGGTGGAGATCCAGGGGTACACAAGAAATTTAGGGACAAGCTATCAGAGTATGAAGAAGAGGCACCAAGAGAAGTTAAATACAGGGGTAAATACTGGACGGCGAGAAAGTACTGCGAAGGGGAGCGACCGGGTAAAGTACTTGCAGCGATCACGAGGCAACCGCAATTCAGTACTAATATATTGGAGGTTGTCACGACAGAAGGTAGGCGGTGTCAGGATACGCAGGAGATGCAGGACGAATTTTTGACACACTATGGGCGGCTATACACCTCACAGCAAACGGAAGAAGTAGACTTCGGGAGTTTCTTAGATGACATTGCGCTCTGTTGGTTAAGTGATGTACACAGGTTGTTTCTTGGCGCTCCAATAGAATTGGGTGAGGTACGAGATGCAATTATGTCACTGGGTAATGGTAAAGCAGCGGGCCTAGATGGGCTTCCCGCTGAGTTCTATAAGTGCTACATTGACATTATGGCACCAATGCTAAAGGAAGTATTTGAGGAGTCTTTAGAAGTGGGGATATTGCCGGGATCAATGAGGGAGGTGGCTATAACTTCTCTGTTGAAGCCAGGTAAGGACCCGGTAGACACTGACTCCTACCGGCCGCTGTCTCTAATCAATTGTGATGCAAAAATACTTGCTAAGGTACTTGAAACGCGCTTATCACTGATCATGACTAAGATAGTGCTGCCGGACCAGGCTGGTTTCGTACCAGGACGGGCTACTACCCATAACCTTCGTACGCTGTTCTCGCTGATCCCGACTATAGCCCCGGAACTCCCAGTTGCTGCCATATTCCTCGACGCAACAAAAGCGTTTGACTCTGTAGAGTGGAAATACCTCTTGGCTAGATTACACAGGATGGGATTTCCCAAAATATTTATTGCATGGATTGAGCTGCTTTATACCAGACCGGTGGCTCGAGTGATTACCAATGGAGTATTATCGCCCCAGATGCCCATAACGAGAGGCACTAGGCAGGGCTGCCCTCTTTCCCCACTACTATTTGCTATAGCAATAGAGCCATTGGCGTGTAGAATCCGGCAATTACATAGGGACAGTGTGTTCCATTGTTTCCAACGACAGATAGGGGTGTCATTGTAGACAGATGACATTACACTATATGTAAAAGATCCACAGCACAACCTTAATCCTATTCTTCGTGAGTTTATTGTCTTTGGAGGGCTCTCGGGAGTACACATAAACTGGAAGAAATCGCAATTTTTTCCGCTCACGGATGCAGTGACTAAATTCCAGCTGGATTACCCACTTGAATGGTGTGACACTGATCTCCGATACCTGGATATTGTTATCTCCTTACATAAGGAGGAGACACTTCGACTTAATTATGGAGTAGCCATTACTAAACTGGCTGATAACGTCACAAGGTGGATGTCCTTGCCGCTTTCCATGGCGGGCAGGGCGTCGCTTATAAAGATGTGGTGGTGCTCCCGCGTTTTTTATATTTATTCCAAAATATTCCTTACTACCCGGGGCATATTTTTTCAAGCGATTGAGATCGGAGCTCCTTCGACTATTTTGGGGGGGGGTAAGCAACCGCGGTTGAGGTGGTCCATCCTGACGCAGCCTTATGATAAGGGAGGCTTTGATGTGCCGGATTTCGAGGTTTATTACATGAGTGCCCAGGCGCAATATGCGTATCACTGGATACATCCTACACCTTTTATGCCACAAATAGCGGTGGAACACTGGATTGTGCCTCCTCTCCCACTCAATGGGATGATACAGGGTGAGGTGGGGGTCATAGATACACCGGCCACCACGGTGACATGCACGGTAGACGCGTGGCGCAGAGTAGCGAGGTTTCTTAGTACTCCTCTATTGTATTCCCCCGTAATGCCACTCACATATCAACCCCGATTGTCGCTTTTGCAGGAGACGGGTTTTCAATTGATGTGCCGGCGTATTAAGATTGCCACGTGGTGGGACTTGTTCCACAACGGGCAATTTGCTACTAAAGAACAGTTATTATCAGGAGCGGTCTTTTATTACATCAGGCTGAGACAGGGGCTGAGGGAAGTATTACTACACTTTCCAGATGAACCGGAAGTAGTCTTACCGTTGCATGCTATGCTATTGTCGGATGGCCGCCATATTATTTCCAGATTGTACAATAATATCAGAGTACAGCGCGTAGGATTGGAAGGCCCGGCACGTAGGTTATGGAGCTTGGATTTAGGCAGTGAGATCACTGATGAACAATGGAAATATTGCTGCGCTATCACGGCCAACATATCTTCTAGCTGTAGGCTTAAAATCATTCATTATAAGTTTTTACAAAGATTCTATTACACGCCAGTTCGGAAATTGAGGTTTCGGTTGGCGGATACTGATAGATGTGACCGATGCCGTGTGGAAGGGGCGGGATTTATCCATCTGGCTTGGGAGTGTCCTGTGGCGGGCGAATACTGGTCCCAGGTGTATGATGCTTTACAGATCATGACGGAGGGAGCAGTCGGTTGGGACCCACTAGTTATGTTATTAGGATACACAATGAACGTGCTTAAGCCCTTTCGTAGATTCACAGACATTGCCCTCCTGCTTGCAAAGAGGAGAGTTGCTTGCCGTTGGGGTAGGGGTAGGGCCCCGAAGTTTAAGGAATGGCTTACTGATATCGTCTACTGCCAGGATCAACATAATATTTATGCTGACTTGTTGCCTGTTCGTAGCAGGCCAAAAGACACATGGGGTCCATTACAGGCTTATTTGCTGACACTTGCAACATCACAAGAAGAGTCAGAAGATGGCAGCCCAAGTGCTGGGGTATAGGCAGAACGCTCGTGTGGGTGTGGTGCATGGAGGTAATGGGGATATGTCACTAGACCTTTGCACTGTATACTGTTATGTAACTTAAGAGAACTATGAAACACTATACTGGAGAACGTTAATCAACCTCACCTGTTCTATATGTGTGGTGACCCCTGTGGATAATGTGTAAGGAATTATATGAAGTACATGGTACCACGCTAGGAGGGGGCCCAAGTGTATTTTATATTCGCTCAGATCTTATGCTCGTAAAGATGTACCAATGAGAATGGCAAGAACATGAATCTTGTATGAATGTAACCTATTGGACTGTATTTGTTCACTAAGAAAAACTGTTAAATAAAGGTTTAAAAAAAAAAACTAACTGCAGCGAGCTCACTGTCAGCAGTCAGTTATCGAGGTGCAGGGAGTCTGGTACTACCAACTGCAACAAACACCCCCATCACTTTCGTGAAAACCTTAGGGACAACTGAGAAGACGAAAGG
Organism: Lissotriton helveticus; assembly: GCF_964261635.1. Classification (NCBI taxonomy): domain Eukaryota; kingdom Metazoa; phylum Chordata; class Amphibia; order Caudata; family Salamandridae; genus Lissotriton; species Lissotriton helveticus. The sequence continues at coordinate 635,818,969 of NC_136057.1, read as the reverse complement.
GAAGACGGAAAACTGGAACTGCTTATGGCCCACCATAAACCACAGCTAACATTTGTGAGACTACAGGACAAGGAATATGAAAATAGGCATCTGGTAAGTCCAGAGCTACCATTTAGTCGCTGGGATCCAGGGCAGATCTGATAGAACCTGGGGCTAGCACGAGCATCTTGAATTTGTCTTTCTTGAGGAAGAATTTAAGGGGGTGCAGACCTAAAATTGGTCGGAAGCACACATCCTTTTTCGGCATCAGGAAATAACAAAAATACCATTTAGTCCCGGTTTCTGGTGCAGGACCCTCTCAAAGGCTCCCTGGCCAGAACAGCCTGAATTGCTTGCTGGAGGATGCGTAAATGGTGCACCCAAAAAATATCTATAGTACAATGTATATGTGGTGGATATACCAAGAATGGCAAGGCTTATCGTGGTCAGATTATCTAGGGCACCGACTGATCTGATGTGATGCTCTGCCACCCCTGGAGAAAATGTTGTATCCGGCCATCAACCAGGTGGCCATTTCCCAATTTGGGCTATAAGAGCAATTAAAAGACGTTGGGGGGGGGGGGGGGGTGGGGGGGGTGATTGGGCAGTGTGCCTTACCCGAGAACCTGGACACTCTTGGCTTGATCCCCAAACCTGGCCTCATTAAGCTGGTGAGGGTGTTTGCTGTTGTGGTTGTCCTTGATGGTGGCATTCTAGATAACCCCTGCCAAAACCATTCAGTTGCCCTGCTTTCCTTGAAGTGCTCCAGTGCAGACTCTTACCAAATGGCATATCGATCAGAGATGCATGGATGTCACTTGAAAAACGGTGGCTCTCATCCAGGTGTGACGTATAAGAACCACTCTGGTACCAGTCGCCCTGCTCAAGCAGTCATTTGTGTCCAATCATGATTGGATGACGAACTTCATCACATTCTGCCCATCTTTGATCATTTGTGCTAGGTTCGCTATGTATTTTTCTGGCACTGTCAGCAAGGTCTCGCCAAACATTCAGTCAACGTGCGCAAGTAACATCCCAAGAAACACCTGGCACTGAGAGATCTTAAGTCCGAGCTGGCGGAAGCGAACATACTTTTGCTGAATTAGTGTTCCATAATTGTGGGAACTTGAGGGTCTGTGATACAGCTATGGACAAGAAAAAAGATGTCACAAACCCCATCTGTCAACGCTTTGTAATCAGACAGATGATCAACTGTAATAGTACATTTGTTGTATATATGTTGAAATGCAAATGCAATAAATTCTATATAGGCAGTACAATCAGACCATTGAAGGAATGGATTAGTGAACATGGACGAGTCATTAGATACAGAGACACCAGATATCCCACAAAGGTACACATAAATGAATGCATCACAGAAGGTGTACATAAAACATTCACCTTCTGTGGAATAGACAGGGTAGAGAAAGACCCTAGAGGAGGCAACAAGGAACTATACCTTATGCAGGGAAGCCATGTGAATCATGAAAATGAGAGCGGTTGACTGTGGTTTAAATTTAGACCATGAACTACATTACTTTTTAGGTGACTGACTGACTAGTTATTGTTTCGACACACAGCAAGGGATATTCTGAATTTTGACTCATGACACAAGTACTGCTCACCTATGCAAACTCACGACTATAGGGGTTGCATTATCTAATGACACTGTGAATTTGAGACATACTTGTTCACTCCATATATCACTAATATCTGTAATATATGAATAAGTGTCTGACATATGCAGCTTCAATGCTTCATGTATTTATTCCTCCTCATTTATTTATTTATTTTTTATTTTTTAGTCCTCATCTCACCTTTCAAGCCTCTGCGGGTCTTACGAAGCCGCTGTTACAATCTGTGGTCCTCCCGGCTTACCTCACTCGCTTGAGTCACCCGACCGATCCCTTTTGTGAGGGAACTTGGTGTAATCATCGGACCAATTATATTAAGCTTAAATTGCGGCCCCCAACTCACAAAAGGATGCCAGATGTTTAATGGCTTATCTTCTACACCCTCATATTCCAGTCGAGCCATAGCAAGTGAAGCTTTGAGCCAGTCCTCCCTTTTTGGTGGCAGGGGTCTTTCCATTTCTTGCAGATTTCTCTTCGAGCTAATAGTACCAAATAGATTAATAACCCTCTGTTTATCTGTGAAGCCGTCTGACAGAATAGGCCATCGTCCCCAAAAAAGACCAATGACAAGATGACATCTATATTGGTTTTAAAAATATCTCGAAGAGAGTCACCCACCTCTTTCCAAAAAATGTCCAGTTCCGGACACTCTAAGAAGACATGTAGATCGTTGGCTAGGGGTAACAAACATCTTGGATATTTGGGAGGGGGCACTGGAGCAAACTTGGCTATCTTGACGGGAGATTAATAAAGTCTATTAATAAGAAAAAAATGATTCTTTTTCAAACAAGCGGGTTTGACATATTTGTATAAAATCTTTAATGAGGGCTTGTAAAGGGACTCTATTGAGGGCCTAAGGGGGGTTTGATTCCACACCACCTCTAAGGAAGGAATCTCGAGATCTTCAACTTCCATTAAATGGTTATACCACACTGAGATTTCCTTCTTTATTGGGAGGGTGGATTGACACAACTTTTCGATCTCCCCGCTCCCTTTTACTTCCCCTTTTTCTGCATCATACCATGACACTAACTGTAGATATTTAAATCTAGAGAACCCTGGACAAATCCTAGCTCTCAAGTACTCCCATGGGTGAATTTCCCTGGAGTCCACCAACTCGGCCCAGGTAGTTATATCCGCCCTCTTTATAGGCAACGCCAAACTATCTCTAAGGCAGCCCGGGGTTCCAGGTGCGTCCCAGACGGGGGCATAATCCGAATAGTAACCTATGCCCCAACTGTGTCTAACCCTATGCCACAACTCCACGGCTGCCCTCAGAACCTTCAAACGTACCCACTTAAAAAACTTTGGAGACCCAAACTTATATAAAAACGCCTCACCGCCTCCCCCTCCTTCAACTCTCACCATTTCTCCTAGCAACCTACCCCAGGCTGACTCCTCTGGTTTCACAAGTAGCATCAGAATGCTTTTAAACTGGAATGCTACCGCGTATAAACTAACATCAGGAAGGGTCGGCCCGTCTTTCTTTAATCTGCGTCTAAGTTTCTTCCAAGCCAATCGAACCCCCTTGTCCCCCCACACAAAGCTCCCGATCTTACTCTGCACCTTACTTAGGCTCTTTTTCAAAAAGGGTAAAGGTATAGTGGTGAATAGGTAGGAAAGCTTAGGGGGAATGACCATCTATACCAGGTTAGTTTTCCCATAAATGGTTAAAGGGAGGTTCCTCCATCTACTAAAGAGGCAATCTACTTCTTTGATGATTCTGTTGAGATTAATCTGAGGGATTTTTTCCAAGTCCTTAACAATGTAGATCCCCAGATATCTCAACTATGTACTGACCCTTCCTGCCCACTGATCAAGGTTCCAGCACATCACCTCTGACTTTGATTTGTTGACTGAATAACCAGACAAAGACCCGAATTCCGCCATAGGCTCCTCTACCCACAGAATTACCACCTCAGGATCAATCGTATATAATATTAAATCATCTGCATAGAGAGCTATTTTAGAGCTATATTGTTCAGACCTAAAGGGATAGATTAAATCATCTAATCTCATGGCTTGTGCCAATGGTTCTATATAAATATTAAATAAAAGGGGCGAGATCGGACAGCCCTGCCTGGTCCCTCTCTGAATATTGAAACTCGAGGTTAATAAACCGTTTAGAAGGATTCGGGCAGAGGCACCCTGGTAGCAATTCTGCAAGGTTTGGATAAAAATGGGACCAAATCCCATTACCTTTAAAACTTCCCAAGGTACACCCAGCAGACTCTATCAAAAGCCTTGGCCGCGTCAAAGTCAACTACGCCAAAGGGTCGGATCTTTGAATGGCCAGTTCGATGTTGCCTATTAATAGTTGTGTCTGCTCCTGAATGTACCTTCCTACAACAAACACCTTCTGATCCGTGTGTACCAACTGCCAATATGCCCATAAAGATCTTATAATCGGCATTCAGCAGGGAGATTGGACGGTATGAGTCCGCCTTTATGGGGTCCTTACCGGGTTTTAAAATCAGAACGATTGTTGCCTCTTTCCAAGGAGTAGTAGGAGCAGTAAACCGAGTTAAAAGTAGTACCCATTACAGGGATTAACTCCTTTGCGAGAAGTTTATACACTTAACTCGGAAGTGAATCCGATCCTGCAGCTTTTTTGTTCAAAGATTTTTTTATTTGCTTGGTTACCTCCTCCAAAGTAAAAGGAGCGTCTAGATCGTTCCTACTTTCTTCCGACAGGATGGGCAGATGCTTATTGCTCAAAAATGACTGGATGGAGCTCAGGGAGGGTGCCAGATCCTCTCTATAGAAATACGAAAAAAGAGAGAGGAGACAGGAATGCATATCCTCGATCCTGCTTGAGGTCTCCCCATTGTTGTTTATGATCAGTTTATGATCAGTTCTTTAATGTCATTCCTAGCACAATCAGTTCTAGCTTTCCAGGCCAATAAGGCTCCTGCTTTCGCCCCATATTCAAAGTTTTGCATATTTCTGGTGTTCCATTGCACTCTGCATTTTGAATCTAATTTCCCTCTATACTTTTGTCTTACCTCAGCTAAGTCCTTCAGGACTTGCGAAAGTCGCTCAGAATCCCCATTGCTTAGTCTGTTACTTTCTTTCTCCAACTTGCTTATTTTTCCCTCAATACTCTATAGTGCCTCCACTCTATTCTTTAAACAAATAATGCCATAAAACTTCCCCCTTAGGTAAGCTTTATATGCATCCCAAATAAAATCCATAGTCTTGGAGCCCATATTTACGGAAAAAAATTCCAGTGAGGAAGCCTGCACTGCCTCAATGACTTCAGGGTCAAGAAGCTTGGCCCTATTCAATGTCCATTTCGGTGGCTGCTGCGGCAACCCTTTGTTCTGGTATGAAAATTGCACGGATGCGTGATCAGAGAGGTGGCTTGGCAAGACAGAAATCCCCTCTAGGTCATCCAAAGACAACCTATCTGAAAATATATAATCAATCCTAGAGGAATGACTGTATTTTTTGCTGTAGAACGTAAAACCCTGTTGATCTCCTCTTTGGGCCCTCCAAAGATCAACCAGGTCCAAATCATGTGTCATATTCAATAAGGCTCGACGTATCTTTGAGGCTCCTACATAATGACTCAGATTGGATAGGTCTTTTGACGGATCCAGCAAAACATTGAAATCCCCCCCAATAATATAAGGTGGGGATTCCAGAGTAAATATTGACTGCAATTTGCTGTAAGGCTTTGCATAATTACGCGCAGCGCTTTGCTGTTAGGCGCTCTGTGTATTTTTAAACTCCCGTTTGTTTTACTTTGTAGGGTTTGCTAATTTGATTCCCCGTTTTAAACTTACCGTCACATTCCTGTCACCGCCGCATTTCTGCATTTAAAGTGTGCCCTGCACCGCTGGTTTGGCAGATTGACCACCGAGGCTTCCTCCACTTTGAGCGCCATCTTGGGGGGGACTCTGGGACGCTGACGCTTCTCGCGGTGCGCTCTAGCAGTCAGGTTTGACCGGTTAGAGCCCTATAAATTTTTAGCTAGATGGCGCGCAGCGTTTACGCGCAGCGTGGGCGCCGGATTACCGCCAAAGTCCAGCCCGTCTGCGCCCGTCCGCGCTGAGGACGGGCTGGACGTCCGGCCGGACGCTATTGCCGATTTGTCCTCCTTCGCTGTCAGGTATGCCAAACAAGACCTGCTAATGCTTAAGCCTTCTGGTCGTCCTTGTCATCATAGCCTTGCTCCCGAGGTTTTCCTGACCCATCCCCGCTGTGGCTGTTTTATGGAGAGCCTTGGGGCCCCCAGTCCTGCTCAGACCTCTGATCAGGTGGGATCGACCTGTAAAAGGGTAGGGCGTGTAGTAAGGGAGAGTGGCTTCCTCATGAATGCTCGCTCCTTAATTAAACATAATGTTGCTTTTAAGGACTTTGTCCTGGATAGGAAACCCTCTTGGGTTTTTGTTACAGAAACATGGGCGAAAGATTCCTCGGGTCCTGACCTGGTTGAAGCAGTCCCGGAGGGTTACTTCTTCGCCAGGCTGGATAGGACAGGTCGTACAGGTGGAGGTTTAGGTATCCTACATAGGGATAGTTTCCTATGTCATACTACTCCGCTCTCTGACCCAAAGGATGATGTACAAGTCCTGCACTTCTCCTTGAAAGGCTCTTTTGAGCTTCCATTTACTGGTGTCCTTATTTATCGCCCCCCTGGGTCCTGAATGGAGTTTGCACAGAATATGTTAAACATTCTTGAACCTTATTTCGGTTGTGAGCATTTTACCGTTCTGGGAGATTTGAACTATCATCTGGAGAATATGGAGTCTTGTGACACCTTCTCCTTGATCGATGCCATGTCCGCCTGTGGGTTGAATCAACTGGTTAGGGGTGCCACCCATTTGGCGGGACATACGCTTGACGGCATCTTTTCTAATGATGAAAGGCTGACAGTTAGTTCCCCTTTCCCTCTTTCATGGTCCGACCACTATGCGGTGCCATTTGAACTGTCATGTACTACTCGGGACAGTCTGGAAAGGATCCCTAGTAAGAGGGTAGCTAGGCGAAATCTTAAGAACATCTCTAACAACTTGCTTGCCCCTATGATCCCCAGTATTACTATCGGCCAGGAGGTAGATGTAGGTCTTTCGGTCTCGCAGTTTGAGAATGCTGTCACAGTGGCTCTTGATGAACTTGCTCCGGTCCGTGTACGTTACTCGGCCAGGAAAAAGCCGTCGGCACCCTGGTTCTCAGAGTCTTTAAGACTTCTTAGGCAGAGAGTCAGGAGGCAGGAGCGTCTTTGGTTGGCCAGTTGGGACCTGAGGGAAAAAGAAGCCCACAAAACCTTATTGAGGGGTTATAAGTTGGAGATAATAAGAGCTAAGCAACAATATTTTACTGCTTGTACCATCTCACTCTCCTCCCCTAAAGAGCTTTTTAAGATTGTGGATTCTCCGACTACGCTGCAGGTTCCTGATCCGGTTATTAGCTCTCAACTGTTGTGTAACAACATTGCCTCTTTCTTTCAGGCGAAGATTGCTGATCTGTATTCGGCATTAGAGCTTCAGAAGGCCGAAACTGTGGACTCCTCTGGTTCTGCTGAGCTTGCTCTATCTACGGTCGAGGCTGCTCCTTTGGGATGCTTGGCATCCTTTCCTCCTCTCGTATCCCAGGAACTAGAGGGCCTGCTTTCTAAGACTAGATCAGGGTCCCCCTTAGATCCCTGTCCTCTCACGCTTCTCAGGCAGTGTAAGGAGACCCTTTTACCTCCCCTTCTGGAGATCATGAATGGGGCAATGAGGCTTGGTACCTTCCCTCAGCAATGGAAAAGGGCTGTGGTGAAACCATTAATTAAAAAAGCAACACTTGACCCAGGGGTTTTAAAAAACTTCTGCCCCATCTCGCTGCTCCCTGCTGCCGCAAAGATGCTTGAAACACATCTTAATAAGCACCTTTCGGCTTTTCTGGAGAACTCTGGTTTGTTAGATTACTCGCAGCATGGATTTAGGAGGGAGCATAGCACCGAGTCGGCCCTCACCATCGTGCTGGATAATATTCGCACTCGAGCCGATAGGGGCCAGACTACCCTCCTTATCCTGCTAGACCTAACTGCTGCGTTCGATACCCTCTCTCCCTCGGTGTTAACATCTCGCCTGAGGGAGATTGGAGTGGAGGGGTCCGCTCTTGATTTGCTGACCTCTTTCCTAAACCAGAGAGAACAGAGAGTGATGCTGGGGGAGTTTCTATCTCCATCCCTGACTGTGCAATGTGGGGTCCCCCAAGGGTCGGCATTAAGTCCGACCCTTTTTAACATCTTTGTGACCCCACTTGCCAGGTTGATAACATCTTTTGGGATGGAGGTAGTCTCCTACGCCGACGACACCCAGATCCTGGTCTCCCTCTCCCAGCCCATTAACGAGGCTGCCTCCAATTTTAGATCTTGTTTGGAGGGCAGTCGCAAAATGGATGACTCATAATTCATTAAAATTGAACGGGGAGAAGACGGAGATTCTGGTGTTTGGAGGTAAAGAGGACATCTGGTCGGCTAACTGGTGGCCTGCCTGTTTGGGAGCTTGTCCGGTACCTACCGCTCTGGCTAAAAGCCTTGGAGTCCTGATTGAGCCCACCCTCAATATGCGACAGCAGGTGAATCGAACAGTCTCTACCTGCTGCCGCATCTTGAGGAGAATCAAGCACTACTTATCCCAGCAGGCCAGAAAGCAAGTCGTGGTAGCCCTTATTGGCTCCCGACTTGACTATTGTAATGCGCAGTATGCAGGTGTCAGCAGGGGGCTGCTGCAGCGCCTTCAACTGGTCCAAAATGCGGCAGCTAAGTTTGTGTTGGACCTTCCCAAACGTGCATCGGCCACTTCTGCTAGGAAGGCATTGCATTGGCTACCTGTTGAGGACAGGATTTCTTTTAAAATCCTGTGCCTTACCTTTGGCGCTTTGGCGAGAAATAGGTCAGTGGGGATTGGGGCTCTTTTGGCCCCCTATTGCCCCTCGAGGAATCTGCGCTCTGCGAACAAATCTTTGTTATCGGTACCACGTATTCGCAGAGCCTAATGGGGAGGCCGAGCTTTTTCCACAGTGGCACCTAAGATGTGGAATGCTCTTCCTGCTGAAATTAAAGCCCTTCCCACTCTTCAGTCCTTTAGGAAAGCTTTGAAGTCACGATTTTTTGCCAAAGCATACCCGTAGTTTTGCCTCTGCCTTTTAAGATTTATTTTATAGGCGCCTTGATGCCTTCGGGTTTTAGTTGCGCGGTTATAAATTTTCTTTCATTCATTCATTATATGTAAGTCGGATCATCTACGTTTGGGCCACTAAGTCTATGTTCTCAAATGCTAATTGAGCCACTAACCACCTCCCAGAAGAATCTGATGGTGTTCTTTTTATGGAACACAAGACCCCATGTTTGATCAGGATCGCCACGCCTCTACTTTGAGACGTCTGATGTGACACCCTAAAACATTTTATCCAAGGAACCTTGAAGAAAATTGAACTACTTTCTATGAAGCTTAGGTGCGTCTCTTGTAGTATACAAACTTGGGCGGCAGAAAGCTCCAGATACTTAAAGATTAACCTCTGCCTTCGAGGGCACCTCAACCCATTTACGTTCCAGGAAATAAAGATGGTCCTTCTATCCCTTAGGCCTTGATTTCCTGCCAATTTCCCTGCTCTACTGTAAAACTGTCTACCCTGAATGGCGAGATATTCCCATACCTGAGGTTGAGATGAGGTTGATTTTTTCTTTTTTTTCCCCACTGCTCCCCACCCACGTGCCCCCCTCCTACCCTCCCCAGACCCCCAGTGCCCCAGTGCCCCCTCTTCCCATGAGGAACCCTCCCTTCCAATAGGCAAAGCCTATTCTGCCCTCTCTCCCCCATGGGATAAAAAAAAACTTCTGAACTAACTAGATTCCTACTAGGAGCATACTTTTCGGTGCAAACAAAAACTTCCCTATGTTCCTACTTTCATCCCTCCCCCTCCCCCCGGCTCGTCCCTAATCTTTACAATAAGGGCATCCGCCTCCTCTCCAGTTTTAATCTGGTACATGCGATTGTTCCACATCACACGAAGCAGCACTGGGAACTTTAACTGTGCTTTGGCCCCAATAATGTTCAGCTCTTCCAACCTTTTCCCCAACTCCCACTGTTTGGTTACAGTCTTAATTTTGACTCTCTACACTTCTATTTATTTATTTATTCATAGGTTGACCGCTCACCTTAATGCCAATTAGGTATGCTTCGTCCTTTCCTTTCACATTCTCAAAATTGAGAACACAGACACAGAATAAGTTACGCTATGAGCACCCGCACTTGGTCTTATAGTGGATCACCTTGGAGCACTAACACGTCAGATACAGATATAGTATTCTGACGTTTGAATTTCCTCACTCTTCAACAGCAATGAATTGTCTGTGCACAAAGTAGTGATTGTCTTCAACTATGACCTATTGGTCCATTATATGGGTGAGTATTGATAACTTCTACAATGTGGGTTCCATCACGTCAATTATGTAATAGAAGTTATTAGTTTGAAGCATTACATTACGACTTGGTTTTGTAACTTGTTTTCCAGCTCTGAGGAAGTCGTGGGTTATTTCCGGGCGACGAAACACGTGTTGGCTGGACCAACGGAAGAAAGAAAATTAAAATACAAACAATTGTATACTGGCTTGTGCATTATATTGCTTTGCCTAAACTAATGAATGATACTGTATGTGTGCCCGGGCTTTTAGAAATAGTTGTGTGATCCCCTTGGGTCGCAAATGTTGATGGGTGGATGTCTCCTCTTCCCTTGAGCACCAACAGATAGATACACCAAGTAAACTTTATACCGGAATTAGTGAGCGCCACTACCACACAGGGGCATTTCATCATATATAGTTATTAACTTAATTTTTGGAGTTTCTCTAAGGGCTTGAGGTAGAGCTTGCCCCCTGTTCAAGAAGTCTCAGGAACAGCAAAGACTTCAAGCTCTTCTGCCCTCAGCACTGGGGACTGTGTGTTTTGTGCTGCGACAGAAGAAAAGCAACTCGGCGACGTCTACGACGACGCTGCCGACTCCGTGTCCTGAAGGCACCACAGAGGGCACCACGGCAATGCCGCACCGCGACCATGGTCTCACCGACGCTTGCTGACGCCGCCACCATGCTGCTGCTCGCACCGGGACCTATGGGCACCGCACTCTGCACCGCCTCGCTTCACGACGACGCCTTGGCCTCCCCGACACCACAGCTCCATGCCAAAATCGACAACTCTGCTTGCACCGTGGTTCGAGGGCACCGCTCGTAAAGTTACACGGCGCACCGCCTTCATCCCGCACTGCAGCCTTGGCCTACCGACGCCAGGACCATCGACTCCCATTCGTCAGCCGACGACAGCGCTTCAGCAACGATGACGACGCTGCTTGCACCATGACCTGCCAGCACCGTGACGAGCACCGCCTTTACCTCACACCGCGACCCTTATCTCACCGACAACGCCATCTGACACCGCCACCGAGCCGCTGCTCGCACCGCGACCTGAGGGCACCACACCACCCGACGCCTGCCAACGCCAGCGCTCCTGATCCCAACAGAAAGGAGCTCGACCTGCAACACAAGTGACTTCAAGGGCCTCATCACCCTGCATCTCTAACAGGTACTGTTTGCGGGTCTTCCCGACTCCGTAACTGGACCGCGACCAGCCTGAACTATTTGGATTTGTTTGCGCACGACGCCGTGATAGCCCCGGACGGACCTATCGACATCAAGGAACTGTTTTTAAAGCATATTTTGATAACTCTAGATTTTTAAGTACTGTATTGTGGATTCTTCTCGCTTTTTGGTCTTGTATATAAAAATATTGGCTATTTTTCTAAACTGGTGTGGTGTCCTTTTGTAGTGCTTACCCTGATTTACACACTGCCTCTAAGATAAGCCTGACTGCTCATGCCAAGCTACCAAGGAGGTGAGCAGGGGTTATTTTAGGAGTGTAACTCCCTTATCCTGACTAGGAAGAAGAGTCCCTACTTGGACAAAGGTGCAAGCCCTTGCCAACTAGAGACCCCCATTTCAAACAGGCCTCTAATATAACCTGGTCTTGAGTTTAGTTCTTTTTTTTTTAACTACCCAAGGGCTGCCAAACGTGACCTGCAGCAAGCTCTGCAGGTGGCAGGTGGCAGTTAACCAATTATGATGTCTCAACTAACACAACAGTGCAAGCATAGATGAATCTGAAGCTTGAAGCTTGCAAGCAGCCCCCGTCTCCGTTTGGGCTCCGAGACTGTCCGCCACAAAGTGGTGGTGTAGTATGCTCACCACACATTCCTCGCTGGACAGATGGTTTCCTAAGTGGGTGCCTCCTAAAGTACAGGATTTGTCTTGGCGTTTAGGAAGATTCGTACCCCGTTTGTGCTGCAGATATTGGAGTTCCATCGTATGTGGTCATCCTGTGCAGTAGCAGACTATACCTCCATGATAAAAAATGTTGAGGAGTTCAAGAGGAGGTACCTGTTTCTCCGCCACCTGAGTTGAGAAACAAACTTTGCAATCTACATTCCTGCTCCAGGGTCCATTTGAGATTAACTTCTTGTTAGAAGACACCTAACTTTCACCACTGTCACTGAAGAATGAACACCACCTCCAACACCTCCGTAAAGAATCACATCCTATAGATCCACGATGGTGGTGTAGCTAGGCATTCCTCACACAGATCCTCAAGGCTACCATATAATTCTCCAAATAGTCCATCTTGGAATCTGCCTGGGAACTCAACTTACTGATCTTTTGGTGTGTTCACAACTTTAACCACTTATTTTTTAATGTTATGCACATTCTTCTAAGTCTCATCAAGTCAAGTCAACCTCTGAATTCATCAAATGTCTCTTCATCTCTGACGTCGCTTCTGGGGACAACCTCAGTGAAAAAAGTCTAATTCATGTTTCCTACTCCAACGTTTAATTTCCCAGACGCATCATTATACAGATGGCAGCACTTGGCCAGATGTGGAAGGGACAACAAGCGCATCCACTAGATCACGACCCCCTCCCCTAACTCGGATTACTTCTCAAAAATACTCTGCCTTCATAACAGTAGCCCTTGACTTCTGGTCTTGTGTCGCTCCCCATCTGCCGCTCACAGCTTCACAACTCTGGGACTGCGCTCCCAGTCACGACTGCCCGGGTTCAAGCCGGCTGCTCACAGGTTTGCATTGTGTTAAGTTGGGTTGCTAATACTAGTTTGTGCCTTATTTCACTTTATTTAATTTAATGCTAAACAATTTCATTTGCCTAAAACTTAATTCGGGGGTTCTGTTTGCCTAGTACTGGTTTACTCTTGTTGTGTTGCCACATCTGTTCCTGCCATTTTTTCCCGCTCCCAATACTGTTCCAGCTTCCTGCCCTCCCTCCTCCATGATAGCTCCCCCACCTCCAGGACTACTTACAGGGGCAAGCATTTCTGCACCAAACCATGCGCTGTACCTCAATCCACTGCTACACCGCCAAGGACCTCCTGGTCTTGGACCCCAGATACCACGACAACAGCCGCTTCAGGTCTTCTCTACAATCTACCAAAGGGCCCGTCACCTGCCACCACTGCTGCTTCTCCTGCTATACAGGACCTCCTGCCCGCACTGAACCAAGCACCTCTTCTGCTCAGAAGACCACTAACAACCCGGAACCGTGCCATTGCATCTTGCTCATTGCCCGCACCCTCTGCAAATACGCCACAGAAATCAAGGGGCAGCATCACCACCCTCCCTCCCGACTTAGCCTTCATCCCCGAAATGTGGATCAACCCCTCCTCAAACCTCGACATCGCCACCGCCACTCCCGACGGCTACAAGATAATACACTCAGAATGCTCCAACAGTCACGGCGGGGGCATTGCAATCATCTTCAAGGAAACCATCCGATGCACTGTCATGAACGATAGACATGCAACACCTCAACTTCCGACTTAAAACTGCTTTTAAGACCAAGATAAGAGGCACCCTCGCCTACAGACACCCTGGACCCTGCCCTGCCTTCTGCAACGTAATTCCAACCTAATCCCCCCCCCTTGCCATCCATTCCCTCCACTATATCTTGCTCGGCGACCTCAATTTCCACATCGACACCACCAACTCAACCGCCCTCCTGTAGACCCTCAACTACATCGGACTCACCCAATTGGTCACCAAACTAAAGCCTGAATCAGAGTTTTCTTTGTAGAGTGAGGAAAAAAGGAATAGCCCTCTGTAGAAGTTGAAGCATGTGGAAAGAGGTTCCTACTGTTGTCCCCACTTGTTCTTTCATAGTGAGTGCTTGATCAAGGCCAACTCCTACATTTTTTACTACTAACTTAGGAGTGGGTATAGTGCCTAATTCTGAGGGTCACCAATTAGGTGTCCAGAGGTTTTGGGCCTTGCCAAAGAGCATAATCTCAGTTTTGTTAGCTTTTAGGTGCAGATAGTTATCCATCATCCAGGTCGCAATAGCTGTCATACCTGCAGAAAAGCGCAATTTGCCATTGGTCAGACCTTTACCAAAAGTGAAAATTGGCAGAGTATCATCTGCATAAGATAGTGGTTCAAAGCCATAGGTTCTAGCTATTTTCGCAATGGGGACTATGTATATATTAAAGAGCTTGGGGCTCAAACGGGAGCCCTGAGGTTCCCCCTTATCTAATTGGGACAGTTTGTGATTTATACCAGCCTATGTTAATGGTCTTGGTACGATTGGCTAAGCAGTCCTTGTCCCTCTTTAAAGATGTGCCCTGGATTTCTTTCTCTTGCAGTTGCAGAAGCATTCTTGGATGCAATACCATAATGAATGCTGCTGATAGGTCAAGCAGCATAAGCACTGATGGAATATTATCATCAAGAGAGCATCAGATACAGTCAGTGGCTGCGATTAGTGTTGACTCTGTACTTTGCATGGTCCTTAAACCCAATTGAGAGGGATCCAGCAGCTTGTTGGATTCAAGATACACTATAAGTTGTGAGTTTATGTGTCCTTCTAATAGGTTACCCAATAAGGGAAACAAAGAAATAGGTTGATAGGTAGATAGATCCATAGGTGACACATTTGCCTTTTTTTGTATAGGTATTACTTGAGTTGCTTTCCAGAATAATGGGAATTTCCCTAAGCTAATGGATATGTTGAATAATGAGCAAATAGTCGGGACAAGCTGAGCAGCAGACAAAGCCACATTAGTACTGAGCGGGCAGATGTCTAATGGAGATCCAGATTTAGCAGTTGCCAGCGCTTTCTGGGTTAACTCGGGCTTGAATATTTCAAAATTGTGAAGAGCAGGAGCACAATTAGAAGGCTGCCTTCTAAGATGAAGCTGTTTACTATCATGCTCCGCTGTTAATGGAAAGTTCTGATATATTAAATTAATTTTTTATTTTAAGTGGTTTGCTAAGGAATCTCATAACTCTTGTGATGGCGAAATCTCTTGGGAGCATGCCTGGGGGTTTAGGGAGGTGTTAAGAACTTTACATAGTTCTATTGAAGAGTTGCTCGCATTCTTAATCTGATCAGAAATATATGCCTTACGACATTTTATTTTATGATAATACCTTGAGTATAATTTATATTCATTTTTGTAAACCTCAGTTTTAGACTGATGCCACAATCTTTCAAGTTGTTTACACTGGGCTGACTCTTTTCGCAATTCTGGTGTGTACCAGGGTGCATGCATGCCATGATTGGTTTTAGGACAGGATTTAACTGGTGCTATTTTATCAAATGCTTTATTTTTTTATAAATCTGTTTATTAATTTTTCAACCAACATTAACACATCCCATAGTCAAATATTATCAAACAAGCACTATCATCTCGATTGAAATAGCAATAAAACTACATGGCATGCAATGACACAGTCAATGTACGAGGTCAGGATAAATAATAAACAGTCGACCAAGAACATTTGGGTAGTCCCAACAACCTCCCGATACTAATAATGCAGCCAATTGCAGCTTGTATATTCACGTGCTGTAGAACCATACAATATTAATGCAACTATTCTTCCCCCCCTTGGCCCACCCTCACATGCCCCCATCTCACCAGTGTGTTCCCACCACAGCGTTGTTTAATCCAGAAACCATTTGGAGCGACATGACTGTTCAGGGTATTATACATACAATTACCGTAGAAGATCAGGACTATGTCAGGGAAGGGGACCCACTCATTCAGGTTGTTCCTTATATCGTTGCTGTCGCCAGTGACGCTCCACTCCCTGGGTGCACACTCAGATCTGACCCAGGGTCTGCCTCAGTAGCCTTCAAGTCCGTAACTAAGGCTTCCCACGCCCGGGCGGCATCTAACGCTTTCTCATTGTGGGACCTCTGGGCCTGTTGCAGGCAAATTACACTTTCACTCCCCGCCCACTTAAGCATTGCAGCCTTCCATCTAGCATAACTAGGCCCCTCTGCAGCCTTCCAATTGATCGTGATTTCTCTTTTGGGCAACACCAGTCCCAGATCCTGGAATTTACTCGTTATTTTGTTCTTAGTGGTATGGGGGAACCAATGCAATAGAAAAGTACCCTTATCCAATGTAATCTGCCGTTCCGTGACCCTGCATAGTAGCTCCATCACATCTTCCCAGTATGTGCCCAATTGCGGGCAGTCCCACAACATATGTAGCAGGCCCGCACCAGCAAGCCTACAACGTGGGCACTGCGCTGTGTCTACATGAAAGTATTGGTTGATCCTCGCCGGGGTGAGGTAGGCCCTATGCAGTATGAAGAAATGAACCAATTGAAATCTGGCATTTCTGGTACTCTTCCATGCCCTCTTAACGATCTGTGACCAAGCCGGGTCCGGTATGTCTCTGCCAATGTCTGTCATCCAGTGATCACGCAGCTTCTGTAGAGGCTGCAATCCCTCCCCAATCATGGGTGTTAGACCTGGCATCCTTGGCGTGGTTTCCCCTGACTTTTTGATCTCTACCTCCTATGTTTTTGACTATGCTGGATTACGTTTTGCTGGTTTAGATGCTTTGGTCACTTTGCCACTGCTGATCAGTGCCAAGGTGCAAGTGCTACTAGTAGGGCCTGTACAGATGTAAGGGACATGCTGCAGTAGTGGATTACTGCCAAATTAGTTTTTCACTGTAGCCAGGCTACCCTGCCCATAGGACAGAATGAGGGGGTGTGAGGGCCCATGGGTGCCTGCCTATCTTCCCCCAGGAACAAGATAGAAAATCCAAACCTGGTTTCTCTGGATTCAGAAATCCATAATACATCTTTTAGCATAGGTGGTTTTTAAATGTTGTGTCTGAAAATAGCACTTTTAGAAAGTGGCTAATTTCTTGTCCAGTCTGCCTGTGAGTCTGCCTGGGTGTGCGAGTTAGAGGGAGTGTGACAGGGTCTGGGAAAGCTCCAGCAGTGGGATGATAGCTGGCTGCCCCTGAAGGTTACAGGGAGGAGTGGTGCTGGGCTGTGCCCTACCTTTGCGATACCGGCTCCCCTGTCGGCTGGATGACGGATGTCCCTGCCTCCCTGCTTCAAAGGAAGATTCCCCAGGACCGAGAGACTCCTGCCTCCAGAGCCTGGTCACGGGCGACCCGTGCTTAAATCACCAAACCTCAAAGGCATCAAAGACTATTTTCTGTATAAAGGAAAGACCCGTGTATATTAGATTCAGACTACTTCTGACTGAAGAGGAGAATCCCTGCTGAAGAGGACACCGTAAGAAGACCCCAGGAACAGGGCTGCCATTGCTATGTGTCTGGAAGCTGGCCTGCTGTCTTGTCTTGTCCTGCCTAAGAGGGACCGTTGGGACTGTGCTGTGTGCTTTGTCCCCCTCCTACCAAGAAGAACTCTCCAAGGGCTAGAAGAAGAGCTAGCCTCCTGGCCCCAGAGTCCAGGGACAAAGAAACTCTGCCGTGGTCATCGCCTTTCCCCCCCCTCCTGGCTGTGTGCGGGGGAATGCTGTGTTGGTGACTTGCATTTGCCGAGAGAGAGGGTGCTGCGGGAGCTCGTGGGCTCGTATCCTATCTCCCCAAGCTCGAACTTCAGACAGCATCGCCAGAGTTCAGGAGGCCGCCCTCCTGCCACTAAACAGGAGCGCTGTGGGCCCCTGACTCTGCCCGAGAAAACCCGGCGTCCCCCGGTGCCCCCACCATCGAGATCTGCAAGGCACCGGGAGCCGAGAAGAAGAGGGGAGGCTCGCCCCAAATCGCCGCGCTGGGATTGGACAGCGGGCTCTGACCTCACGGCTGGGATTCCCTAAAGCTGCGCTGTGGTTGGCTGGCGGCCCGCCGCGTCACCGGCAAGCCGCATAGGATTGGCTGGCGGCCCGCTGCGTCACCGGCAAGCCGCGCAGGGATTGGCTGGTGGCTCCTGCCTCACACCGAGAAGGAGCGTGGATTGCCCCAGCGAGCGAGGAGGAATACCGGCCCCCCGAGACCCGGGAGCCGAGCAGCCTGCAGCTTTCCCCCCCAGGTAACGCTCGAGTGTGGGACGAGTGCGAGCGCGTCCACCTGGGGGGAGAGGGAGGCCCGGTGTGTGAAACCACTCCACCCGGGGAGACCAAGAGTTGCAAGTCCCCAGCGGTCCAGCTATGAGCAGTCCACTCCGTTTCCGGTCCGCGCCACTCAGTCACGCACAGATCGCCTCCCGCCGATGCCGTCCGCTGCGCTCCACCCGTAATACAACAAGTCCTTCGAGGCGGGGATGGAGAACTCGCCCTCAGCGCGGGGCCCCCTTGCAAGGGTCCCACCAACGTCGCAGTAGGTCAGGCGCAAGGTGCCCACATCAATCATATCCCACCAGCAGCCCGTGTCTTCATTGGGCGGGGGCCCGCTCCATGACAACGCTTGTCGCGCCGCCGCCTCAACACTGGCTGCAGGGCAGTCCCACCGCCGCCCGTGCCTTAATGCGCCTCAGTGGTATCCCAGTCCCGGGCGTGTCTCCCAATGCCCAGTCAGGCCGCACTGCCATTCGCAGACCCCGGAGGGCCACCGCCAAGGGGGGGGGAACAAAAAGGATCCCAGCAGAGGAGAGGGTGGTTGGGGGGGGGAGGCGCTCACAATAGTCCGCGCTGCTCCCGTGCCCTCAGCCTACACAGCCATCGCCCGCTGTCCGGCCGCCACTCAAATCCCAGCCTCCAGCAGGAGGCAACACTCCGTGCCAGGCCAGCCCAGAGGCACCGCCTGCCAGCCGGAGACACACGAAGGAAGGGGCGGTCGCGGGTCGCCACCGGCCAGTATAGTATAATAGCGATTGCGGGACCCGGAGCGCTCTGGAGCAACGCGCCACCGCCGTAAATGAGAGGCCAGCCAAGGGCGTCCTGTCGGGGGGCCACAGTTGATAGGGGGTACGATTCTCAGGTCCCGATGCGGGTCGCAGCACTCTGCCTCTCAGGAGCCCTATCCCGGCTCCTTAATTTCCACTGCCCCCGCTGTCGTGTGCCAGTGTATCCAGTGCCCAGTCGGTCTGAGGTCGATGGATCCTCGTGTCTGCTCCGAAAGCCACGGCATTACTGCTGGGCTGCAATTGGCCGGTCGGGACCTCTCTTCCGACTGGGCTCATCACTGTGCGTCGCGGCTCCGGGCCCTCTCACAGGCCGAAGCCTCTGGGGGGGGGGCATTCTCTCCAATGATGGGCGTGCTCTAAACAGCGGAGTCGGCGGGATGGGCTCCGCTCATGCTCAGGCCACGAAAACTGTTGGTGGATATAGCGGATCAGTACTCAGGATAATTGTGGGCTGGGACGGACGGCAGAGCTCCCTCAAAGCACGGCCATCTTACGCCCGTGCCTAACCACGCCCCCATTTTATCAAATGCTTTATTTAGAGCAAAGTGATAATCTGTTAGGGCTAGGTCCACATCTGCCTCTGCAGACGTGGGCAGAGCGTTGAATTCTTTAGCAAAAAAAAATAAAAATCGGGAAAAAATCTTACAGCAGTTTCTACATTTTTTATTCACAACCTTCTTAGAATAATCAGTTTTACTAAGCTTAGAAAATTAAAAAATGACCAGATGTTCAACATCTACTTTACCCTCCTCGCAGAAGTCCTCAGATCCCACTGACTCAACATAGTCTCTAACGCTGACGACACTCAACTAATCCTCTCATTCACCGAGGACCCCCCCATGCCAAAACCAACCTCTGCAAAGCCATGACCAACGTAGCCAAAAGGATGAGAGACAGCTGCCTCAACTCCGACAAAACAGAAGTACTGATCTTCAGGAAGAACACCTCTGTATGCGCCCACAGCTGGTGTCCAGCAGAACTCAGACCTACATCCACACGATAGACCGTGCATACAACTTCGGCATAATCTTCGACAGACCCTGACAATGAAACAACAAGTCAACTCGGTCTTCTTCTCCTGCTTCCACACCCTCGACATGCTCCGCAGACACTTCAGATTGATCCCTATCAACACCAGAAAGACCATCACACAGGCGCTCGTCACCAGCCGTCTCGACTATAGTAATACTCTCTGCGCTGGAATCTCCACCCAGCTCCTCAAAAGACTGCAGTCCATGCAGAACACTGCAGCCAGACTCATCCTGGACCTCCCCCAAACAGACCTGGATCACCGCTCACCTCAGAAACCTCCACTGGGTCCTCATCCAGAAGAGATGCCAGTTCAAGATCCTCATGCACACATACAAAGCTCTAAATGATCAAGGACCATCCTACATCAACCACTGACTGAACTTCCACCTTCCAACTTCCACTTCCACAACAAGCAAGACACCCTCACTCTGTATCACTCGGCCTCGCATAAACTCCCCACATCTGTCACAACCGCAACGGAGGCTGCTCCTTTACCGACAAGACCTGGAACAATCTGCCCCTCTACCTCACCTTCACGAGCAGACGTCCGAGAGAAACTCAAGACCTGGCTCTTCAACAGAGACACAGCATCCTCAGCACCATATGCCTTTTGGGGTGACAGTGGTGCGCTACGGAAATGCTGACCGACTGATTGATTGGATGAAAGAGAGCAAAGGAACCAAAATGAACCTGAGCCCAGTTTGCTGCACTACCTTTGGTACACTTTCACTCAGCTGTTCCTACTGATATACCATGAGCAGTGACTTACAACCACCTAGGGCCATGGCTACATTGGAGGAATCACTAACGCCCCATTCTGACATTCTCAGTTTCCTTTGGGTAGAGATAGCTTAGTAAGAAACAGGCTCAACACCTGAGAGCCATCCTGCTTGGCATCAACATCTTAGAAACACACCTGCCAAGGAGTGTGGAATCATCAGGGGCTGATCGTGGGACACAAACAGCTGCCCGAGTCTGTGAAACTTTTCTCTGTGAAGCTTCTAAGTTATCAACCTCCAACATTCAGATTTTTCCCCTCCACAGTCCTCGGGCCCAGAGGCACAGGGAGAGCGCAGCGACACAGGTCTAGGAAAAGGTGGCCAATAGGGCTGTGCATGATCTGCCCATTTGTATTTTCTAACTTTTGTCTTATGACCAACCTCTATTTTCTGGGTAAGTGCATTGAAAAGTCGTTATTAATTTAAATCCAACATCACTACAGACTGTGGCCAAGCCAGGAAATCTGACCTGACAGACCAATACATTTAAACTGTAAGATCCTTTTACCCAAATGAAGCACAATTTAGGAGTGTATTAGTCTCCTTTCTCCTGTTCAGAGCCCGAAGTTGGATGTCAGATTGATCTAAGTTACATAAAGACTAATTTCTTAAAGTGAGTACGCCAACCTTTTCTCATGTTAAGGAACCAACGCTCAAAGCTTCATCTCAGCAGAGCGAATAATTAAAATGTAATGCAATTTAACACACTTAAAACCTTATGGATAGATGGGCCGATTACCAGGGGGTGAGGTTGGAGCCGCCAGTGGCTGTGGAGGCTCGTCCACTAGGATGCGTCTAAATGAACGTGGTGATGTGGGGGATGCAGGGTGGGGGGGGCGGGGGGGCAGGGGAAGTGTAGGTTATTGTGCCAAAGATTTGTTGCTATACATCAAGGCTGTGCGGACATTGTGCGACTTTGGGGGGCCGGGAGAGGGTGGGGGGAGTTGGGGAGGGTGGGGGGAGTTGGGGAAGGATGTGGGGGGGGGGGGTTGGTTGTATTGAGCTATGCATTCTTATTTCTTTCCTGGATGAAACCTACGAAAGTCAGTTGCTTCTGTGATAATGTATGGTATGATCCAGCAGAGGACTCTGGTGTGCAGAGCTCTGCGCTGTGTTTGCAATTGACAAATAAAAGTATGTTTTAAAAAAAAAAAAACCTTATGGATGGAAAACCAGAAGTCTGTAATCTAAAAAATAAAACGAAAATGTATCTGTGAAAAATTATATTGAACTTCTGGCCTCCTAATATTAGGTAGGTCTAACAGAAAGATGGAGAAAATACGGAACTGAAGAAGCAAAGCGCTAGGAATATAATTACGCTTCAATTAACTTCTTAATCTAAGTTTTACCCTGTCGTGATGATAATGTGCATTCTGTGTGTACACCTCCTTACATTGCATATTGCTGTCAGCTGCTTTATAGTTGAGAATTTGTACAAAACTGAAAAAAGAAAGTTATTTTAAAAACAATTAACTTCTCAATCTGACCTGCGGTCTGTGTTGTTTGTTAAAACTTGCCAAGAAAGTGACCACAAACAGGCTGTTTTTTGTAGCATGTGCAAGAGTCATGATCCCTAGCAGCAGCCACCTCTAGAGTGTGGACTTTGCAGTCGGACCCTTCAACAAGGTTGTTATAAGGTGTGCAAACCTGATGCTAGAACTTCCAGTGGAGGGATATTTTTCGATCATATATTAAAATAATTCTCGACTCGAATTCTAAGAATACTGTTGTCTTGACAAAATTTGGTTCTATAATGTGACACATCAAAGGTGCTTTAAGTTGTCCAATAGGAATAAGGGTCATTGATGTGAAATCCAGGTATGAGTGGTTGACACATGAACAGGTTAACTTCACAAGATCCTACGGTCACAAAAGTTGATTCAACTAGAGAGTGGATGTCTGGGTTTTACGTATGGCCAACATGCAGCTGATACTACAGCTGATACTACTGAAGAAAATGATCTGAGAGGCTACATTAAAAAGAGTAAATTATAAATGGTATCGGTTTATAGTCATTTGTTTCATGAATGCGAAGGGTCTTGCCTATCCGAATAAAACTATGGATGAGAACAGCAGCACTGGCTTTTCATTTTTAAAGATTCTGCAGCTTGCCTGTGGAGAGACTGGGACCAAGTCATAGCTGGGTAGGCTGGATGATGGGTACGGCATTTAACCAGTGTTTTATGTCCCATAATACAGCACAAAAGAGATCGTCACGTGAGGCTTAAAGACAATCCTGGGTTAAACAAACTGGATTTTTGGTTACATCGCCTCCACCCGCACGCATACTTAAGTGCCATAGGGCTTGCGGAAACGCCCTCAAACCGACCTACGATCAAGGCGCAAGGTGCGGCCCAGGGGCGGATTGGCAAGGCCGGCATTCGGGCATGGGCCGAAGGGCCGGTGCCTCAGTGCCCTCTGTGGGCCGTTTTTTTCTCCCCTGTCCCAGTCCACAGAGAGTGGACTAGGAAAGGGGAGAAAGAAAAAACGGCCTACAGAGTGCACGGAGACAGACAGAGAAAATGAAAGCAGCCTCGCTGTGCGGCCGGACTGCGATTCTATGGCAGGACCGGAGGCTTCTGATTATGCTTTCTCATTTCTTTACTGCACAAACAGCAGCCAATGAAAGTAAAACTACAAATGTGAAAAACAACATTTCCCATGAGGCTTTGAACCACGCCTCTCTTACAACAACCAATCACAATGGCAATAAACATATAAAGTATCGAGACACTAATCTGGCCTCCCCTTTCTTTGCTGCTCCGCAGCCCAGATAAGTGCTCTATACTTTATATGCTGTTACTTGCTGAGTCAGGCCTATGCCTCATGTATCGCCTTGGCGCGTTGTAATTCACTGTGTTTGCTTTGTTTACATGCATTGTCTTATGATTGCCTTATGCGCGGTGCTGCGATCGCGGACTGTTTGATGCTTCAACTTGCTGTTTTTCTTCCCCATCCGACCTTTTAGCTTCGGGACCGGAGCTTCCCCGCTCCGCGTCCCGACTCCTTCTGCGGCGAGTGTTGCGCCCGTAGGCCCCCGCTCTCTCCCTCTGTCTCGCTGCTTTCGGCGGCCGCTGGGTTCGCGGTCCGCGCTAGTGAGGGGTTTCGCCCCCCCCCCCCCCTCGGGGAGGGAGGCGCACGTCGGAGCCCGGACAGGCCCTGCGTGCGTCTCTGAGGTCTCGCGCGCGTCGGTGTGCGCGCGCAGGTCTCTGAAGGTGCCTGCTTGACGCTCTGCCCCCGGCTGAAGTGGGGATCTACGCAGCATTGGCCAGGAGCCGAGGGCGATTTCTCAAATCTATTAGCAGCGTTCTTACACCGCGTTGTGCACCGGAGCTTCCCAGCATTAACCCTTTGCCTCCCAGTGAGTGAGGAGGCAAGTCATAATTTTTGGAAACCCCTTTCTGGCCTGCAGAAAGGGTTACTCCCTCCATTAGTCCTAGATTTGGACTTTATACTTCATTCTTACCTGGTATTACCGGCTCCTGCGCCTGGCACTCCCCACTATCGACGCCCTCGCCTGGGCTGGTAACTGAGCTTCCCTCTGGGGACTGGAGTGGA
Organism: Lissotriton helveticus; assembly: GCF_964261635.1. Classification (NCBI taxonomy): domain Eukaryota; kingdom Metazoa; phylum Chordata; class Amphibia; order Caudata; family Salamandridae; genus Lissotriton; species Lissotriton helveticus. Next base: position 635,794,822 of record NC_136057.1, on the reverse strand, counting down.
ATTTTCTGATTCCTTGTAAATATGGCAGATACTGAGTACTGCGATGAGGAGGGTGCTGCGTGTGATTACCAGGGCCATGAGGAGTTCTATGAAGAGGAATCCATGGAAGATATTATTGATAAAAAATTGGACGCAAAATTGGACAAAGCCCTTTCCTCGGCCCTCCTTCCCTTGGCCAAGAAATTAGAACTTTTAGTCCCTGGTAAGCCTCTTCCCCTTCCCAACAAGGACTCTTCTCGCCCCCCCCCCTAAGAAGATGGCCTTTGACCCGGCCTGGCCCCATGCCCAATCTTATGAAAAGCTTTATAAATCCAAAGAATCGTCTTCTGCTGACAAAGCTTTGCCTTCCCGCCCCCCTCCCTCCCCCCCTAATGACACAACTACTGATTCTGACACCGATACGGACTCCTCAGCTGCCGCTCCCCGCAAACGCACTAAGAAGCGTAAGCATGCCTCTCCCGTCACTCCCTCTCCTTTCTCCTTCGACCCTTCTGACATTTTCCACCCTAGGTCCTCGGATTGGGTCCCCCCCCTGCTGTGGCAGAATACCTGGAGGCCCACCTCCGTAAAGGTTTTGATAAAGAGGTAAGATCCCGCCTTAAGTCCGAGTGCCCCCGTCCCGATTTACCTCACAAGGTGGCAGTTACAACCGGACATTGACACCTCCATGACCACATTTCTAAAGAAATATAAGAAAGACCCCAAAAAAGGGATTGATCGCGTGCTTAGAGCGTGCCAGGATAAGGTCCTTGACCTTTCTGGACCTTTGGCCAAAATCCTTGAGTTGGCCCTTCAGGCCCAAGAGACAGGAGATGCCATCCACCCGGAAGTCTTAGCGGGTTGGGCACAACGAGCCATTTGCATGCTGTGAAATGCAAACTGCGCTCTTGCCTCAGAAAGACGAAAATCAGTCCTGCTCCGGATCGATCCTCAATTGGTAGAGTTGGCTTCCTCAGAGCCGGTTCCTTTGGCGGAGGGACAGTTGTTTGGGTACAACTTTGTGAAGGACATTGCAAAATTTGTCAATACGTTTGCATCCCTGGATAAGTCTCAGGCCTCCTTGAAGAGGGTGTTGCATCAGGTCTCTAATAGGGCCGGACGTGGCAGAGGACGCTCGACCGGCCGCTATTCGAATTCCAGTCCTCAAAGAGGGTACGCCCCTAGGCGTGGCAGAGGGTACACGCAGGAACCGGACCAAGCCGGTTTTTACCCGTCAAGATCCCGCGGCTTCAGGGGGCCGCTATCATCGAGGGGTCAACAGAGGCTACAAAAACTTCGATAATCAGTCCTCTGGTAAGTCAATTGTTTCCTTGGGTCCCGCTAGGGGGAAGGTTGCGTCATTTTGTCATGAATTGGTCGAACCTCACGGCAGATGCTTGGGTCCTTCAGACCGTACAGGGCTACGAGATAGAGATGGTGGAATGCCCCTTGCAACCTTTTCCCCCGCATCCTCTCCTTTTTTCCCGTCTCGAACAGAGTTTTATAGACTCAGAGCTGGACGAACTTTTGGCAAAATAGGCCATTGCTGTAGGACCCTTCATTCCAGAAGGCTTCTGCAGCAACGTCTTTCTTGTGCAAAAGAAGGGAGGCGGGCAACGCCTTGTCTTGAATCTGAGAGATTTCAATCCCTTTGTTACTTATCGCCACTTCAAGATGGATGGTATCCATCTTTTACGAGACCTTCTGTTGGAGAACGACTGGATGGTCCGACTAGACCTAAAAGACGCCCATCTGCCCATCTCATCAAAGATTTTTCCAGTTCCCTTGGAAAGGGCGTTGGTTTCGCTACAAAGTGCTTCCCTTCGGCCTGTCTTCAGCCCCTTGGGTGTTCACAAAGCTTATCAAACCTGTGATCTCTCGCCTGCGAGAGATGGGAGTGCGTCTCATTGTTTATCTAGACGACATGCTCCTCCTGGCCCAGGACCTGTCCCATCTTCTCACTCACCTGGAGTGGACGACGTCCTTACTGCAGAATCTGGGATTCGTGATCAATACCAAGAAATCGGTGATGATACCGAATCAGCAGATGGAATTCCTGGGTTTCCTGATAGACTCTGTTTCCGCTCAACTACTCCTTCCCCTTCACAAGATCAGGTCCATCAAGAGAGAGATAAAATCCACCTTGACCAAGGAGATGATTTCCTTGCGTGTGCTAGCGCGGATTGTGGGCCTTCTGGCCTCGTCAATCCAAGCCATCTTTCCCGGCCCCTTACACAACAGAGCCCTGCAGAGACTAACAATCTTTTATCTTCAGAGGAATTTTCACTACGATCACTTAATCCCTCTTTCCCCCGAGGCTCGGGAGGAGCTACAGTGGTGGATGGACCACATGTCGGCCTGGAATGGCCGAGCAATCTTCGGCGCGGCCCCAGATGTGGTAGTCGAATCGGACGCCAGTCAAAGGGGCTGGGGCGCTCGCTGTGGCGAATTTACCTCAGGAGGACGGTGGTCAGCAGACGAACTCTCACTACACATCAACTGTCTAGAGTTGCTGGCAGGGTCATTTTGCCATCAGGTCTATCTCACCGCTGAAGAGCAATTGTTGTATACTCCTCCGGATGGACAATGTCTCAGCGGGGAAACTCAATCAGGTGGCAGATTGGAATTCCCGATTTCTCCGAGACTTCAGCGATTGGAGACTCCATCCATCGCTGTTCTCTCAGATCATGACTATGCGAGGTCCCTGCCAAATAGACCTGTTTGCCTCTCGCCTCAATGCCGATCTCCCCCTCTTTTACAGTTGGAGACCGGACCCGATGGCGATGGGGACGGACGCGTTCCTTCACCATTGGGGGCGACAGAGGAATTATGCGTTTCCACCATTTGCGCTGATTCCGAGAGTGGTGGCGCTGATACGCCGGCAGAGGGCGACACTAGTGTTGGTGACCCCTTTGTGGTCGACTCAGTCGTGGTTTCCCACGCTGTTGGAGTTGTCTGTGGATCTCCCCTTTCGGCTCCCGGTCTTCCCGACACTTCTGCAGGACCCAGTGGGAGCTTGCCATCCATTGGTCCTGCAGAACCAATTGACGTTGATGGTGTGGACGCTCTCCGGAGACATGAATGCCTTGCAGGCCTTTCACGAGAGGCTTCCAGCTTTATGCAACAAGCGTGGGCTCCTTCCACCCGGAAACGATACTCTGCATCCTGGAAGAAATGGGTGGGTTGGTGCCTTTCAAAGCAAGTGGATCCCGTGGGATCATCTGTGACAGATGTACTAAATTTTCTGTCGGAGCATGCAGCTTCAGGCCTGGCTTACAGGTCGGTTAATAATTTCAGGTCTGCAATTTCTGCTGGTCACGACCACATCGACGGTAAGCATGTGGGGATGCATCCCTTGGTTTGTAAGTTACTTAAAGGTGTGCGCGTGGTCAACCCTCCTCGGCCCAGGTATTCCACGATGTGGGATGTTACAAAGGTGCTTAATTTGTTGGAATCCTGGCCCGATAATGGTGATTTGTCTTTGAAACAGCTCTCTGCCAAGCTCACTATGCTGTTATGTCTCATTTCATGTCGCAGAGTTTCAGATGTTAGAGCTTTAGATCTGGCCGGTAGGATGTTTTCTCCTCAGGGTGTTTCCTTTGTTATTACACGGCGCACTAAGACCATATCACGCTCAATTGAGTATCCAGCCTTTCCACATAACAGCAAGCTCTTTGTGTTGCAGTGTCTCAAATGTTATGAAGAGCGTATTATTGCACATAGGAGTGATCCTTTAGGGCAGTTGTTGATCTCTGTTCAAAAACCCTTCAAGCCAGTCGCTGCGGCTACTTTAGCCAGATGGGTTAGATGGATCATGTCGGAGTCCGGCATTGATATTTCTGCTTATGGTGCTCATTCAGCTAGAGGTGCGATGGCTTCAAAAGCCTATTTACTGGGTTCCCGCTTAGAACATATCCTAAAAGCGGCTGATTGGTCTTCGGATTCGATGTTTAAAGTGTTTTATTATAAGCCTATTCCTCATGTTTCTGATGCTGTGATTGATGAGCTTTGATTGTTGAGCTTTGAACCAGCATAATCAGAAGCCTCCGGTCCTGCCATAGAATACAAAATTTTCTAGCTATCGCGACAAGAATTTTAGATTCTATTAAGGACACGGAGACGAGGATTATCCCACCCGTTGGGACAGTTTTCTTACTGTACAGTTGTTTGATATGATATGGTTTAACAACTTTGTTCCCACCCTCTGAGAAACGTAGTTTGTGGGCTTCTTTTCTCAAACTTCCTTTTCTGTTTCAGGAAACGACTCCAACAAGAGTTGATTGCCTCCTGTGGATTTGGCTGCTGTCCCTTCCTTTTGGAGGATGATTGCTTGGTTCTGGATTTTCTCCGTTGAGACTTGCTGATGGAACTGTTCTCTCCGTTGAGAGTTATGACTTTGTTCACTATAAGGAGACTGGTCGCGCAAAGAAAGAGGAGGCCAGATTAGTGTCTCGATACTTTATATGTTTATTGCCATTGTGATTGGTTGTTGTAAGAGAGGCGTGGTTCAAAGCCTCATGGGAAATGTTTTTTTTCACATTTGTAGTTTTACTTTCGTTGGCTGCTGTTTGTGCAGTAAAGAAATGAGAAAGCATAATCCTCGCCTCTGTGTCCTTAATAGAATCTAAAATTCTGTCGCGATAGCTAGAAAATTTTGTATTGTCAGCTGTGGCCTCTCCTTCACCCCTGCCCTGCCAAGCAATCAAGCTGAGGCTGAGCTGGGGAGGGGAGGGGTGATTGTTTGCAAGAATCGGCCTCCCTGGGGGCCAGGTGTTTCTCAGGCCTTTGAGCCATTTTCACCTCGGCCCCCCTGGGGCCCATGCAGCCCAGAACCGGTGTTAGTCTTAACACCTCGCCCACAGCCCTTCACATTCAGGGCATAGTGGGCGAGGAAGAATGGGTCTTGCTGTGGGGCCCGGTGATGTTTGGAATTTTTTTATTTCATTTATTTATTTATGCGATTTTATATAGCGCGGACTTTACCCGAAGCTGTCAGAGCGCTTCACACTAGGAACAGCAATAATACATGAGGAGAAAAATTACAAGTGGACAAATTACAAAAGTAAACGTTAAGTTACATGAATCAAAAGTGACAATAGTGAGCAACCAAAATACATGAGGTAGCAATCGGTACATTACAGGAGGAAAAAGTGATATGTGTGCAGATTACAAAAGCGTACAAAGTACAAGTAGAGGTATAATACTGCAATAAATGGCAGACACTCCAGCACAAGAACAAATGTTACGTAGGCAATGGTGGCACTTGTGCAAGTATCTAAAGCAAACAAAAGTGAGAGGTAGCATACAGTGTGATACCAGAGAAAAGTGACGTGTGCAAGTTACAAAAGGGTACCATACACAGGTACAAGGGTAATACTACAGTAAATGGTAAACACTCAAACTGCCAGAACACACTGGGAAGGCACTTCCCATGCACCAGCTTCACCTCAGCCTCCCCCCTGGCTACCTGGCTACCTTGGATGACCCAGAAAGCTGTGTTTTGTGCTCCCCTGCCAGGACATTTTCCCGAGGCCTGGAGGGCTGATTAATTTACTAATTGCAGGGGCCTTACCTCTGTTCATGTGCTCCTGAGCTGAAGGTCTGGGGAGGGCTAAGTAGGTTAGTAATAGCAGGGGCTTTGCTGCTTTTCAGGTGCTCCTGTGCTGAAGGGCTGGAATAATTTTGTGACAGAAAGGGGCCTTGCTATTTTTTTCAGTTGCTCAGCATGTAGGCCATTATCACCTTGGCCCTGTGTCCTGTGCAAGAACAGTATCCTCCCACTTTCATTCCTTGTCTGTGCAAATGGTGTTTCATGAAAGGGCACGCCCCTTGAATGTGGGCCACGCCCCTTAAATATGGGCCACGCCTCTTGAATGTGGGCCACTTTTTTCGGCAGTGCCGGGACGAATTGTGATCCCAATCCGACCCTGCGTGCGGGTATGTCGGGCCACGGGGCAGGACCCTCGGATCCCAACGCATGCTGGGTGAAGATTCCGACTCAGGTCAGGATTCCCTCACCTGCCCTTCGGCTACGGCCTGCAGACACATTCGCAAATGATCATCTAATTTTACCATGACCTGGAAGCTTAATAGCGTAAACTTCCAGGCAAAAAAAAAACGGCACCAAACGGCTGTTCGATGAGGCACGTTAGGTGACAAGTGGGTTCTCAACCTTGAAAAAGTAAGACTTTCATGGAGGGTTTTGAGGATTGTTAGAATGCAGGCTCTTCAAGAGGCAGTGAAACAGGATATTTTGGTATCCTTGTAAATCGCTCCCATTACAAAAGAGGACATGGGCGTGGTTTTATGTTTAAAGTGTTTCTGAAGTGTTGTTGTGCTTCCATATATAACTTATACTACATGTGGGGCTGAAAATGTTGCCTACCATTCCCGTTCTAACCACAGTAGAGCAATATATATATATATATTTTTTTTTCTTCTTTTTTTCATATTTTACAGTGTTTCCCATAGAGATATCTGACTAAACTCCATCTTATATATCTATTTGTGACTCAAGAGTGTGTCTACAGGAGAGACCCACCCCAAACAGACCACGAAGCACCTAGCTAAATAGTTCTAGGTATTTAATTTTGTCTGCTTTCTTCATTTTGATCACTGCATTGTTATAGGATATGCACAAGACAAGCCTTATTTATGTCACCAAAGGCTAGAATTAGTCTACTCAGCCTAATCATTCATTTGTTGTTAATTCATTGGTGTCATATAGTGCTACATATTTTAAACGTTTTTGGTAAAAGAGACCATCTCTCTGGGCTAATATTGTGCTAAATTAAGTCAACTGTAACTCCTTGTTCACCTATTTCATGAACAACAATTTTTGCTGCTTTTTGTATTTATCTCATAGGTTATCACTAATGATACCAGTTGAGATAGTAGGTCCTCTGTTTATATCTAAGCCCACCCAGCACTTACTAATTGCAGTGTTGGGGGCATAGACACGGCCCTGACGAATGCCTTACAGCCACGGCTGATTTGAGGCAGAAACATGTGGGCATAATTATTTGTACAGTGACGCATATAGGTCATTACACCCAAGTATGCCTCCTGTAATCTTTTAATCAACCAGGGATACCACCAAATTAAAGGATACTTTAGTGGATTATCCTATGCTTTTTTAAAGTCATAACTGGACCTAAATCATTGTCCTGTGAGAAGAAATATCTAAGCACTCCCCGAGAAAACTCCTATTGTGAGGTCAAGTCTGCTCTGGTGGTAACATCTTACCAGGGTGGGACGAGGTGGCAAATGATGAAGCATGTCACATTAAGTGAGTGAGCCATCCTCGTCCTACTCTTGGAATTGCCTTGAATTTAGGTAACAAACAAATAGCAAAACACAAAGAACTCATTGGGTCTCGGGTACTAACCTGCTGATTAAGCAAACAGCATTTCTCTGAGGGTATCACACAATTTTTTGTGTTTGTTTGATATAACCAATGTTCCCTTGTTTGCTTAGAAAGAGTTGCTGGATGTCACTTTGTCACAGAAGGCACCTAAAACTCAAGGACCGGACTCTGTGAAAACATGACACAGTGGTGTGTTCTTGGATCCTGCTGGTTATTTTGAATGCCATCTTGTAATTTCTTTTTTATTGAATGCACCTATTTGACCAATTCACAAAACAGGAGTCAGACGTTTTCTCCATAATGACTTCCCAGCTCAACTTGTGGGTGAAATTCTTTCAGCAAAGCTGGAGAGCTAGGAAAAAAAGCAGTGTGTTCCCAGCATTTTCTTGTTAGGTCTGGCTAACAGTGCAGCTGTCTACTAGATATATTTTTACCAATACTTTCACATATATGTAGAGTGGGTTTGGGCTTTGACCAACAGGCTTATCACCCTCTCACCTCATACTGTTGGTTGCTTCACTCCCCTCCTATGGATTACAAGTGTTAACAAGCATTTGCAATGCAATAGGTCTCGCAATATTTAAGTTTGAGCTATTGGCTTTGCTAATAATAATGCAACACCAATAGCTCAAACTTTAATAATGCGAGACTTATTGCATTGCAAATAAGTTCGTACTATGTAAAACTGCAAAAAGAAAAAAAACAAGGGATTTGTTGCCATTTAGCATTCAAGCAGCTAGCACATCAGAAACAAGCAACTCCTCACTGGTCTGTTTCTTGAGTAGTGTGGCGTGAGGCCTTGCACACGACAGGAAAGCGCTACACAAGCGCTGATAAAATAACATGACATAACATAAGTTGGCATGCTGTAGGTTACAGGTGCAGAAATGCAATATAAAAAGATCATCTTCCAAACTTATCACACTGCTATGTCATTAGTCGTATAACTCCTAGCAGTTAACAACAAGTAGGCAGTAGCGCTTGTATATGCTATGCCTGCCACGGGCCTTATGCAATCAAGGAGAATGGGTCGTCAGGCAATGAGTTTCTCTGGTTAAAGTGCACTGTGAGCAGGTCATGGACACAGTCTGTGTACGGATGGCAACAGCCTGACGAATCTAGGTGGCTGATCCACTGGCGACGGAAAAATTCATCCGCGGGGTTAAAGTTAAATGTTCTACATTTAGTGGGCGTGTGGCATAACACAAATGAGCCCGGCGTGATCGTGGGAAGTCTATACAGCATTTGCTGGTAACTTCCCCAACTTCTCTACAGCTAGTTGCTGTTGTGCCGAGTCAAACTTACTCGGCCATATACTGTTTTCTTAATTTTATTATGATGTTAAATTATTAATGTCATTAACAGCGACCCTGACATACAAATTCCCTGACATACACTTATAAATTAAACAGTCTTACCTCTTGTTTGGAAAAATGAAAAAAATATATGTTATTTGCCCCATAAAATCCCTGACGCTTCATACTAAAATGTTTACCTGCGTTTTGATTTGCTGCTACAGATGTTTGTGGTGTCTGTGGGTGTCAAAATATCTGCACGCTTAAAACCACATCAGACAGAACATCAAAATATGGCATATTCACAACTGGTGGAACAACCTGATTTATAACTGAACTAGCGAACAGACATCAACATATCTAACCCTTTAAATAATTAAATTTCGAATTTGAAAAAGGTCAGTTTTATTGGCCTACAAAGGGATGGGCCGTTCATACACAACAGGAGACCGGTAGGGGTGCAATGAAAGTTCACTGAACACAGCCGGTGCTCAACAGCTCGCGTCATTTAAATACATTACAAACTTTATTAGAATAGGAGCCTTTACCCGTTTCTTTAAAATAATCTGTGGGATGCTAATGTGAAACAAAAAGACTACCAGTGAAGTTTACAAATAGCTCCCTGTTGGGGGTATTAAAAAGATTCTGCAGGCAGCTTGTCCAGGCTGCATACACTTGTCACCCTCTTCAGTTAATGAGTTTCACATACTTCACGCATGTGGCCCGCAGTAATCATGGCCGGGCCTCTTTCTTCCCGCCCGAAGTATTAATGCCGTCACTGTGTGTTGTACATTTCTATTACAGAGCTCCGGCGATGTTGTGGTTTATTTTTTAAAGCAGTTGGGCGCTGTTTAGGATACCATATCCTAGTCTGTGTTGAATTTTAAAGGCCCCTTGAAGCCGCTATCTTGTTTGTAAACACAGAAGCGATACTGGGTTCTGTTTATGGAAGAGTGGCGTGTAAGTGGCTTCGATGTTGTCCACAACTAAACCCTTTCAGCTGGCTTCCCTCTTCTTTCGAAAACCAGAAGCCACATTTGTAATCTTGAAAGAGGTGGACATATTTTGGGAAATTTCGAAAGCGAGTCATTTTGCCTGGAAAACTACGTTGCCCTCTGAATAATTAACTATTCGTCTACACAGTGTTTAATCTGGGGGCTTGTTGTTTTGGTAAACTTATTCCTGCAACGAGCCTTAACAAGCTCTTGGCATTGCTGTGGGGACGGGGGGGGAGGAGAAATGCGAGACACGGCCTAGCGGCCGTGAATTGTGAAGCAGTGGGCGGGGGAGCGGATCCCTTTGAAGTGGGAGGCAGGCGGCTCGGGAGCAAATGGTAAAAAGCGCGTGCATGAGCACATGCACTCGACGAAATCCGCGATGGTTTCAAAGCTTATTTGGCCCACAATACTCTTGTCTATTTATTCCTTGCGGAATAGAATAGTCGAGACCTAAAAAGGATTGGGGACCATTTACATCTCAATAGAACACTGATTCAGCATGCATTAATTACTTTATCTTATAGATGCAATGTATAGAGAAAGCAAGTGTTTTAGGTTTTCTTTTTTTTCACTACAGTAGACTTTTCTGTAAACATTTTAGGCAGGAATCAAAAACAAGCCATGCATGTTTGAAGTGATAAGGAGGTAATTTTTTCTAGATTTTGTTAGCCTTCTGTCTGCATATGATGCATCTGGTAAATCTATTTTTGCTTTCTTACAAAGTGGCATGGAGTTTACCATGGAGCACCTAATTAAAAACTTTCATCAGGGAAATTGTGTACAGATTCACTTTGGACATGAGGTGCAAATATTCCCAGTGCTGCAAGAAGTTAGGCAGGGCTAAATTTTTGCCCCACTTATTTTTAATTTATTTCTAACCAATCTCTTGCTTCTTCCAAGTTCTGTAAAAGCAGGCATGTCCCATTAGCCTCTGCCAGTACTCCTATCTGTGAAAGATACCATACTGTTCTCGCTCCAGACTTTGTGGGGGATTGAGCAAATAAATAGCTCTCCATTATTGCTGTCAATAATAAAGTCATTGTTTTAGGGTATGAATAACAGCTGCAGATGAAACGGCTGCAGATGAAATCAAGTAAATCTAGAGATTTCTAAAAACACTTATTGCGATTCTCAAATAGCGATTTTTAGAGAATCGCAAAAAGGGATGTAATAAAAAATTTGCACATATTTTGCAATTTCTTGGCATTCTGTAATTGCGATTCGCAAATTGCGAATCGCAATTAAGGAATACCTTCCCATTCATGCCTATGGGCTAGGATTCCCATAGGAGTGAATGGGAAGACATTCTCAATTTGCGATTCGCAATTTGAGAATCGCAAATTGAGAATGCAATTCCAAGGGTGCCAGAGTGTCAAAAGGACACCCTGTTGCACCCCCGAAATAAGTATGTGTACACATGTGGCGCACATGCATGCCGTAGGGACATGTTTGTTTGCCACATGGCACTTTGAAAAATGCAAAAAAGTGAATTTTTTCAAAGAAATCGCAAATTACCACCAACTGAAGTTGGTGGTAATTTGCGATTTCTTAAGGCAAAATCGCCCTTTTTCTGTGCTTCATACATTGCATTTAGGGAATCGCAATTTGCTATTTCTTAAATGCAATCGCAAAATAGAAAATCGCAAATTTTGCGATTCTCTGATTTGCGATGCCCTTTTGGGATGGTACATCCCAAAAGGCCGTTTCCCGTTCGCATAGGAATGACTGGGAATTGCATGCGCAATTTGCGAGTACCAAATAGGTACTCGCAAATTGCGCATGCAATTTCAAGGATGCGAAAAGGCCAGACCGATGCGCCCCAAAATTGGCATGTGTGCTCATGTGGTGCACACACATGCCCTTAGGGCACGTGTGTGCGCCACATGGCAGTTTGAAAAATGCACTTTTGTGCATTTTTCAAAGGAATCGCAAATTACCATCCCCGTAATTTGCGATTCCTTAAAGCAAAGTCGCAATCTCAGATTACTTCTTGCATTGCATTTGAAGGATCGCAAATTGTGATTCCCTAAATGCATTCGCAATTTAGGTAATCGCAAAATTTGCGATTACCTAAATTGAGAAATTGCATTTAGGTTGATGCATCCCAAATGCAAAAATACTGGTCGCAAAGGGGCAGATTCGCTATCTTTGCCCTGAGAATCTGCCACTTTGCGACTGGTATTTACAATGATGCATGTGCCCAATTGTACCTTATCAACCTCTTTCCTATTACTTAAAGAGTTGCTGCATCTCAGATGGAACTACGTGTGTTTTTATCAATTCATTTTCCAGCACTTCATGCTGAGCATTTAGTAGGAGGTTGGGGGGAGAGCAAGAGACAAGAATATGGTTCAATAATGAAAATAATAGTTTACCTTCCAGAAACAACCAGAGTACCGTCATCCAATAAGTAATCAATCACATTCTGTGGTAATGGAAGGATAACACTGTACAAATGAAAAGTGTAGAATAAAGGCATGTTAGCAGGCACACGTACATTTTATTATTTTTACAGATACACTTTATGACATACATGCAAGGGAATATACTTGAAAATAACGTGCCATGTCTGTGCCTAAAATGAATGCTGCAGTTGTTAGAGCGCTTTTGATGATTAGGAAAAAAAATATTTTAGTTTGTTCAGGTTAACAACAGTAGGCCACAATTATGTTCACTAGACCTCAGGTTAGCATTAGTAGGCTTCAGCATGCTCACACTGAGATCCATTTTAAAGCTGCTGAAGATGACTTCACAATTCATTATTTTTTGAATGAGCTTTCCTACTTGCATGTTTTCTTTATGGTGTTTTAATTTGCAGAAAAAAGTGAAAAGTGTGCATATTGTGGTGGTGTTTAATTTGCTGACCTAAATTGTATTCATTTGTGTTCCACAATAAGGAAGCCACGTGCTGAGTATTCATGTGTTTGCAACATATTCAAATTCCATTGTTAGGATCTGCTCGAAGCAGTGCACTGTGTGTTTCACTTCTTGTACAAATGTTTCATCATTATTTCTAATTCTATGGCAGCACCGGAGGCTTCTGATTATGCTTTCTCATTTCTTTACTGCACAAACAGCAGCCAATGAAAGTAAAACTACAATAGTAAAAAACAACATTTCCCATGAGGCTATCAACCACGCCTCCAATAATACAGCCAATCACAGTAGTAGCAAGCATACAAAGTACAGAGACACTAATCTGGCCCCCTCTTTCTTTGCTGCTCCGCAGCCCAGATAAGTGCTCTTTTACTTTGTATGCTTGTATGCTTCTGTGCATGCCTCCTGCAGTATTGCTATCGCCTCTGGCGTGTTTGATATTGTGGATATATTCATATTGTGTATACTTTTGATTGTTACACCGTGTGTTCGGTGCCGTTGCTGTGCTATTGCATTTTGTTTTTCTCCAGCCCGCGCTGTACGCGGCGCCCCCTCCCTTCCCGGCTTTGGAGCGCGGCTTCTCCGGCCCGCTCCGTGTCCCCTTAGATTCTTTTGAGCGCGTGTTGCGCTCGTAGGTCCCCGTGTGTCTCACGTTGCTGCTTGCAGCTGCGGCTGCTTTCAATCGCAGTCCGCGATTTGGAGGGACTTGGCCCCCCTCGGGGAAAGAGACGCACGCCGGGGTCCTTTGGGCTTCCTGCGTGCGTCTTCAGGGGCTCGCGCGCGTAGTTGTGCGCGCGCAGCCCGCGACTGGTGCCTTTGAGACGCTCTGCCCCCGGCTGAAGTGGGGAATCACGCAGTTTGGCCAGGAGCCGATGGGCCGATTTTAGAATCTTAGAAGCAGCGTTTTCCTCCCGCTTTTGCATCGGAGGTCTTGAGCATTGTCCCCTATCTTCCTCGTGAGTGTGGAAGTAGGGACATTTTTGGAAACCCTTTCTAGTCTAGATAAGGGCTTTTTGCCTCCATTAGTCCTAGAACAGGACTTGATAAGCTGGTTTGAGACTGTATTTTACTTGGTATTTCCGGCTCCTGCGCGTGGCACTTCCCCTGATCGACGCCCTCTCCGGGGCTGGCAATTGTGCTTCCCTCTGGGGAAATAGAGTGGAATTGTATAATTCTCTGTGATTATGGCAGATATGGAGTACTGTGATGAGGCGGTTACTGCGTGTGGTGAGCAGGGCAATGATGGATATTACGATGAAGAATCCATGGAGGATATTATTGATAAAAAGCTAGATGCTAAACTTGATGAAGCCCTTTCCTCAGCCCTGCTTCCCTTAGCTAAGAAACTGGAGCTGTTAGTCCCTGGTAGACCTCTCCCTCTTTCTGGCACGGACCCGTCCCGCCTCCCTCCCCCTAAGAAGGTGGCCACTGACCCGGCCCGGCCCCATGCTCAATCGTATGACAAACTGTATAAATCTAATGAGTCTTCTGCTGGTGACAAGGCCTTACCGACCCGTCCTCTTCCCTCCCCCTCCCCGGATGATACCACTACAAACACGGATACTGATACAGATTCCTCGCATGCCGCTCCCCGTAAGCGCACTAAGAAGCGTAAGCATGCTTCTCCCCCTGTCACCCCTTCTCCCTTCTCTTTTGACCCATCCGATATCATACACCCTAGATCCTCAGATTGGATTCCCCCCCCTGCGGTGGCAGAATATTTGGAAGCTCACCTCCGCAAAGGTTTTGACAAAGAGGTGAGAGCACGACTGAAGTCTGAATGCCCCTGTCCCGATTTTGCCCACAAGGTGGCCGTCACTCCCGACATTGACACTTCCATGACTGCTTTCCTCAAGAAATATAAAAAAGACCCCAAGAAAGGGATTGATCGCGCGCTCAGAGCGTGCCAAGATAAGGTCCTTGACCTTTCAGGCCCGTTGGCTAAGATCCTGGAACTGGCCCTCCAGGCTCAAGAAACTGGGGACGCCATTCATCCTGAGGTCCTGGCGGGCTGGGCGCAACGTGCTATCTGCATGTTAGGAAACGCTAACTGCGCCTTGGCGTCCGAAAGACAGAAGTCAGTCCTGCTTCGGATTGATCCACAGTTGGTAGAATTGGCTTCTTCAGAACCGGGCCCTTTGGCGGAAGGACATTTGTTTGGGGACAAATCTGTGAAAGACATTGCAAAATTTGTTAGTACCTTCGCGTCCCTTGAGAAGTCTCAAGCCGCCTTGAAGAGGGTTTTGCACCAGGTCTCTAATAGGGCCGGACATGGCAGAGGACGCTCGACCGGCCGATATTCTAATACCAGTCCTCAGAGAGGGTACGCACCTAGGAGGGGCAGAGGCTACACGCAAGAACCGGACCAGACCGGTTTCTACCGGTCAAGATCTCGCGGTTTCAGAGGCCACTTTAATCGGGGTGTCAACAGAGGTTACAAGAATTTCGACAATCAGTCCTCTTGTAAGTCCTGTGTGTCCTTTGGCTCCGTTAGGAGGCAGGTTGAGTCACTTTGTGATTAATTGGGCGACTCTCACTTCAGATGTTTGGGTCCTTCAGACCGTACAGGGTTACCAGATAGAGATGCTAGAGAGTCCCCTTCAGGTCTTTCCCCCTCCGCCTCTCCTTTTTTCCCTTCTAGAACAGAGTTTTATAGACTCAGAACTGGAAGAATTGTTAACCAAAAGGGCTATTGCTGTAGGACCCTTCATTCCAGGAGGCTTTGGCAGCAACGTCTTCCTAGTACAGAAGAAGGGGGGCGGTCAACGCCTAGTATTAAATTTAAGAGACTTCAATCCCTATGTCGTTTACCGCCACTTCAAGATGGAGGGTATCCATCTATTACGAGATCTTCTGTTGGAAAACGACTTGATGGTCAGGTTGGATTTGAAAGATGCCTACCTGACAGTCCCCATCTTATTTATTTATTTATTTTTTTTTATTATTTATATAGCGCATCTGATACCTTGCAGGCTTCCTGGCGCTGGAGAATACTTTACTGAGGAAAGAGACCGAAAGTATGTAGAGGCGGGGAGGTCTAAGGGAACAGCCAGGTCTTGATACACTTCCTAAATGGAAGAAGTTGAGGGATCTGGCGTATGTCAATGGGCAGGCTGTTCCATATTTTAGCAGCTGCGACCCTGAAGGATCTACCCCCAGTTCTGGCTTTATTGTATCTGGGCACCCTTACCAGATACGCCGAGGATGATCGCAGATCTCTGGCGGGAATATACCACTGAAACAGGGCTTGCAAGGGCCTTGGCCCGAGTCCATGCAGAGCCCTGAATACAATGCAAAGGGACTTGAAAGCCACCCGCTGCTTTAGGGGTAGCCAGTGCAGTTCGGCCAGGGCCGCTGTGGCCGAAGACCTTCTCGACCAGCCAAGAGCCAGCTTGGCCGCGGCTGATTGAATTCGCTGCAGCCGGTCCAGTAACGTGACAGGGGACTCAAGGAGCAGGGCGTTGCAGTAGTCCAGGCGACTCAGAATCGTACACCTGACTACCAACGCCCGGGCTTGTGCAGGGAGAAGTGGCATAATTTTTCGCAAGGAGCGTAGCAGAGCCGTACAGATCCCCACTGTTTTTGCCACCTGGGTTTCCATATTCAGCTTGTTGTTGAGCATGACCCCAAGGTTGCGGACCGAGGAGACAGGTTTAGGTTTCTCCCTTGTTTCAGGCGGCCAGAAGTCATTCGGGAACTGGCAAGATAGAGTGGTGCCAGCACAGAACAGAACCTCTGTTTTGGAGGCGTTAAATTGAAGAGAGTTCCTATGGAGCCATCCAGCCGTTTCTCTAAGACACTCATGGAAGGAGGACAGAGAGATAGAGTCTTCTCCTTCCCAGGAGAGAATGAGCTGGGTGTCGTCTGCGTAATTAATTGTTTTTAACCCGAATGACTTAATTAATGTAATCAGTGGTTTAAGGTACACATTAAAAAGGATGGGACTAATGGAAGACCCCTGGGGGACTCCCTGTGGCACAGGTGAGAAGGCAGATTGGAAAGGAGGGAGGGAGACAGCCTGTCTCCTGTCCTGCAGGTAAGAGTGAAACCAAAGCAAAGCTGTGCCTTCCACGCCAGCTTCCCTGAGTCTCAGCAGCAGCATCCTATGGTTGACCGTATCAAATGCGGCCGACAGGTCCAGCAGTATTAGTGCTACTGGCTGGCCCCTGTCTGCACGCATGCGAAGATCCTCCATAGCTGTTAAAACTGCAGTTTCGGTGCCGTGGGCAGGGCGGAAGCCGAACTGGAGATCGTCTAAAAGGTTGTTCTGCTCAAGATGAATGGAAAGGCAGGAACTGACCCATCGTTCCACTACCTTCACAGGGAAAGGCAGTAGGGAGATGGGTCGATAGTTAGAAAGACAATCTGGGCTCAGGGAGGGTTTCTTCAAGAGCGGACTTACAAGCGCCTGTTTCCACGGGGTTGGGACATAGCCACGTTGCAGAGACTGGTTGCATATTTGGCGCAGGATGCCAAAAAGTTCTGTTCCAGAGCTTTTCCATATTTTTGGAGGCAGAGGGTCGAGCGGGGAACCCGAGGTGATTCCGAGCGCCAGGTTTTCAAACTCGGGTTCAGAGATCATAGAAAATTCTCGCAGTCTAGCCGGCGAGCTGGAGGATCGAGGCGGCAAGTCATGAGGGCTAGTACTAGCTCCCTGAGTGTAAGCATCTCCCAGTAAGGGGGGAGTCTTCAAGTTTTGGATAATGATATTGATTTTATTAATGAAAAAAGTTGCCAGATTATCACAAAGGGCTTGGGTGGGAGGCTGGGTCGACGTGGAACACTCTGGGTGAGTTAGATTTCTAAGTATCTGAAAAATACTTTTTGAACTGTTGGTGGCGTTGGTAATAGTAGAACAGTAGTAGTTAGCCTTTTCTTGGACAATGGCAGTTTTGTATGCCCGAAGGTTGTCTTTCCAGAGAGTTTTGTTGGAGTCGAGATAGCCTTGCCTCCACTTTCTCTCAGATTGTCTGCAGGCCAGCTTAAGGGCTCTCAATGAGTCGTTAAACCAAGGGGCGACTGCTCTTCTCCTTGGTTTGCATTTTTTCAGAGGGACGAGACGCTCTGAAGTATTGGTGATCTTGGTGCAGAAGGACATATAATTGTCCTCCACTGACCTGGTGGTGGAGAAGCTATCTTCCACCTCGAATACGGGGCCGGCCAGTCTCCGTTTATCAGTTTTTTTAGCTTAAGCTCTTGAGGCACAGCCGGGAGCAGGGACAGATAGCTTTTTAATTCTGCACTGTAAATACCTGTTTTGCTTGCTCTAAAATCGCCGTCTTTGCTGCACCCTCGCCACTTAGCAGATTACTTGCTTACGTGAGTAAAGGTTCTCAGCTGCCACAACCTGATTGGCCTGTCGCCAGGACACGCCCACCAGCGTAGCCACGCCCCCTTCTACACAAAACGCGCGCTGAACACAAGCGCAGCGTTCTACTAGCTTAAGCTCTTGAGGCACAGCCGGGAGCAGGGACAGATAGCTTTTTAATTCTGCACTGTAAATACCTGTTTTGCTTGCTCTAAAATCGCCGTCTTTGCTGCACCCTCGCCACTTAGCAGATTACTTGCTTACGTGAGTAAAGGTTCTCAGCTGCCACAACCTGATTGGCCTGTCGCCAGGACACGCCCACCAGCGTAGCCACGCCCCCTTCTACACAAAACGCGCGCTGAACACAAGCGCAGCGTTTTACTAGCTTAAGCTCTTGAGGCACAGCCGGGAGCAGGGACAGATAGCTTTTTAATTCTGCACTGTAAATACCTGTTTTGCTTGCTCTAAAATCGCCGTCTTTGCTGCACCCTCGCCACTTAGCAGATTACTTGCTTACGTGAGTAAAGGTTCTCAGCTGCCACAACCTGATTGGCCTGTCGCCAGGACACGCCCACCAGCGTAGCCACGCCCCCTTCTACACAAAACGCGCGCTGAACACAAGCGCAGCGTTTTACTAGCTTAAGCTCTTGAGGCACAGCCGGGAGCAGGGACAGATACCTTTTTAATTCTGCACTGTAAATACCTGTTTTGCTTGCTCTAAAATCGCCGTCTTTGCTGCACCCTCGCCACTTAGCAGATTACTTGCTTACGTGAGTAAAGGTTCTCAGCTGCCACAACCTGATTGGCCTGTCGCCAGGACACGCCCACCAGCGTAGCCACGCCCCCTTCTACACAAAACGCGCGCTGAACACAAGCGCAGCGTTTTACTAGCTTAAGCTCTTGAGGCACAGCCGGGAGCAGGGACAGATACCTTTTTAATTCTGCACTGTAAATACCTGTTTTGCTTGCTCTAAAATCGCCGTCTTTGCTGCACCCTCGCCACTTAGCAGATTACTTGCTTACGTGAGTAAAGGTTCTCAGCTGCCACAACCTGATTGGCCTGTCGCCAGGACACGCCCACCAGCGTAGCCACGCCCCCCCTCAATCCCCCCCCCTTTTCTTTCTCTGCTACATAGCATGTGTCCCCATCGGAAGCGCAGCGGACGAGCGCAGCGGGCGCGCCGATTGCGCGCCGAAGGCGCGCTTAAGGCAAGCTCGTCTGCGCTCGTCCGCGCCGAGGCCGGGCCTAGGGCACCCCCCGCCTCCCGCTGCTCACCAACACATGAGGTGCTCAGATACAGCAGGGAAACACTTATGCTACTGAATACACAGGCAGACAAATCTGTATGCCCTCGTCTTCCCCCTCACGTAGTACATCAGGACGACAAAGCCTGCTCTCACTGTCAAGCTCAGCTCCCTCACATTAATCCCCTCCCCCCCAAATCAACCCTGATGCCACATCCCAGCCCCGACAACACCACGACCCGTTCCTCATCAGCCCAAGTAGGAGCTGCACGCTGCTCCAAAGGGAAACTAATCAACGGACTTCTAAATGTCCGCTCTTTACCGAAACACGCAACTGAAATCCAGCTATTGACCGAGACTAACAAACTCGACATCCTGTTTCTAACCGAGACATGGATGACTGAAGGAACAGAATCAGAGCTAGGCATTGCATGCCCAGACGGATTCAAGATCATTCAGAAACCCAGACCCTCAGGTCGAGGAGGAGGACTGGGGATCATTTTCCGAGAACAACTTAACATCACTACCCTGGACATTGACACTATCTCCTGTGTAGAAATCCTCGGGATCTCCTTAAAATATGACTCTGAACACTGCCTCACGGCCCTTGTATGTTATAGACCTCCGGGCCATTTCAAAGCCTCACAACAGCAGGAACTAATCACGGTCATAAATAACATGTCAATCTCCCATAACAGGCTGATGATACTGGGAGACTTCAACATATGGGACAATGACCAACTACGTACAGCCCTGCACAATATTACTCAATCCTGCCACAATCTAGGGCTGAAACAGTGGATAAACACCCCCACTCATATACTAGGAAACACCCTAGATCTTATCTTTGCAGCAGAAGACCTATTAACCCTTGACACTATCTTCCCAGTAGCCTGGTCAGATCACTACCTCATTAGGTTCAACTCCCACATCCCGTCCCACACAGGATCCACAACCTCACAAGTTAAAACCTTCATGGGTCGGGACTGGAAGAACCTATTGAGGAGGAAAGAGGAGGGAAAGCTCGACCTATGCCAGGTCGGGGCATCGTTTAAACTAGAAAATGATATCACCACAAACTATCTCTCTTTTCTCCACGAAACCACAAAAACACTCGACGCTGTCATCCCGCTGAAATCAATCACCAAAAGAGGTAAACCCTCCGCCCCCTGGTATACGGAGAAACTAAGAGACCTAAAAAACACCTGCAAAAAGGCGGAGAAGCTCTGGAGAAAACACTACTCAGACCAAGAGAAAGTACGATGGAGACTTACTATCTCACAATACAAGAAGGAAATAACCACAGCCAAATCCAACTATTTTGCTGAGATAATCCTCAAAAGCTCCAACAAATCCCGGGACACTTTTAGACTCATCAAAGAGCTCTCCCACCCCGCCTGTGCCAATAGCCAAATCAAACCCTCACAAGAACTCTGCAACGACCTTGCCGTGTTTTTCCAAGATAAAATCAGCAAAATTGTAGAAGGAATGAACAGCAATCCTATCCCCCCACTGCAAGACAACAGCATCATAACAAATAGAGTTGGAGAGGTGGATCCCGATGCGCATCCCCTCCCTTATGCCACCCTGGAAAACTTTTTGATCCCCTCGGAACGGGAATTCATCACAACAGCCCTCCATACGTCCTCAGGCTCTCCTCTCGACCCTCTTCCCCACAGGATAGCCAAGAAATTCGAGGATGACGTTCTACCAGCCCTGCACCAACTATGCAATCAATCTCTGCATACAGGCTCCGTTCCTAAAGATTGGAAACTAGCAATCGTCACCCCGCTATTAAAAAAACCTAACCTGGACCCAAACTGCCAAAAGAACTACCGGCCCATATCCCTTTTACCATATCCTATAAAAATCATAGAAAGATGGGTCAGTAGAGCTCTAGCCCTCTTCCTAGAAACCAACAACATCCTGGAAGAGGAGCAGTTTGGCTTCAGACCAGTTCATGGAACAGAGTCAGCCCTGCTGACAGTCATGGATGACCTGCGAATGAGAGCGGACAGGGGAGAATCAGCTACTCTGATCCTGCTCGACCTGTCCGCAGCGTTCGACACGGTGAACCACGGCATCCTGATTGAACGACTACGGAACATCGGAGTTAGGGGGGTTGCGCTCGACTGGTTCCGCTCCTACCTGACGGACAGGTGGCAGGCAGTATCCATCCCTCCCTATCAATCCGAGTTCACGAAAGTCCCGCACGGAGTCCCACAGGGGTCTGCCATCAGCCCCATACTCTTCAACATTTACATGCAACCCCTAATGCGGATCATCAAAAGCCATGGCATCAGCGTGACAAACTACGCAGACGATACCCAGCTGATAATCTCGCTGGATGGAACCCGAGCAAGCTCAATGGAAACCTTCCACACCTGTTTGCTGGACATGTCTCTCTGGCTTAGCCAGAACTCACTAAAATTCAACAGTGAGAAAACTGAGATACTACACTGCGCAGTAGGAAAAATCCCCAAAAGTTTACCTCCAGATTTCTGGCCTCTATCGCTAGGGGAATCGCCCACCCCAATGAGCTCCGTAAAAAACCTTGGAGTAACTATCAATAATAAACTTAGCCTAGAGACCAACGTCAATAAGCAAGTTGGCTGCTGTTTCGCCTTATTAAGAGGACTCCGAAGACTGCTACCTCTCCTGCCCACACATACCAGAGCCGATATAGTCAGGAGCACTATACTCAGCTGCCTGGACTACTGCAATGCCCTCCTGCTGGAATCCCCTGCCTACCTCATCTCCAGACTCCAGAGTGTCCAGGCAGCTGCAGCCAAACTAGCACTCTCCCGTGAACGCAGATCTTCCACCACTCTCGCCCTGGCCGACCTACACTGGTTACCTATACACCAAAGGATCTGCTTCAAATCCCTCTGTATTGTCTTCAGGGCAGTTCATGGGCTAGGCCCCCGACCACTCCAGTACAAATTTAAGTGGTATGAGCCCAACCGGTCTCTCCGATCCTCATCCTTGAACTTCATCAACATCCCCAGGATCAAGAAAGCCACCTGTGGCGGACGAGCTTTCAGCATTGCCGCAGCCCACCTATGGAACAAACTTCCCCTGGACATCAGAAAAACTAATGATCTCCTGACATTCCGGAAAAAGGTTAAAACCTGGCTTTTCCCTAAAAAAACCCCATCAAAATAAATAAAACCCACCCGGTTAGCATCCGTTTCACGCTCCTGCCCCCACTAAGCTCAGCTATGTACTCTAGCGCCAGGATGCCCGTAGGGTTACAGAGCGCTTTACAAATGCTATAAATAAATAAATAAATAAATAAGGCTTTCCAATCTCTATACAGAGAGTCAGGTGCGGCACTAAGTGACGGTTTGTTGGCTCTGCTGCTGGCTATGTGAAATTTAATGAGCGCATGGTCGGTCCAGCACATAGGCAGGATGTCGCTCAGGAAAACTAACTGGGGGGAGGAAAAAATTAGGTCGAGCTGATTTCCAGCCGAGTGTGTGGGTTTACTGACCAGTTGAGAGAGTCCCATGCCTTCGCAGGAGAGTAAGAGATTGTTTAGAGCGGAGTCCAGACTGCCATTAGGCCAGAGATTAAAATCACCCAAAACAATCAACTTGTTGTGGGAAGTGGCCATATTGGTGATAGTCGTAAGGAGCGACTGCTGCTGTGTAGAATTAAAAGCTCCCGGCGGGCGGTAACATATTACAGCCGTGAAGGTTATTCCCGAGAGGCAATTAATTGAAAGACCAAGTAGTTCCGTACCAGCCACTGGGTCCATGTCAAGTGTTTTTATGGACCAGGAGGCTCTATAAATTATGCCAACTCCACCACCCCGACCCTTGGGTCTGGGGAGATGCAAGATTTTAAAGTCTTGTGGGCATGCCCAGTCCAGATCTATATTACAGTCGGAGTGGGTCCAGGTCTCGGTCATGAACAATACGTCGAGGTGGTGATTCTCAATGAGCTGAGAGATTTCATTGGCGTGTTTAGGCAGTGACCTGACATTCAACAGGCCGGCCATCAATAGACCTTTACAGGCGAAGTCATGTAGGGGGAAGGCGGTGTCCGCGAAGGAGAGTTGGCCTTCATGAGAAAAGTCTCTGAGGGAGAGTAGAGACTCACGTGTCAGATACGGAGGGCTGGTAATGGGTAAGGGGGCAGGAACAGCGGAGAGCACTGCGGTCGCTGCGGTCGCTGCCGAGGCGCGGACGAGCGCAGACGAGCTTGCCTTATGCGCGCCTTTGGCGCGCAATCGTCGCGCCCGCTGCGCTCGTCCGCTGCGCTTCCGACAGGGGCTCATATTTTATGGACGGTATCGTTGCGTAGGGGGGTGTGGCCAGGCGCGGTGGGCGTGTCTGGCGGCGACCTGGGATGGCGTCAGGACGCGATGTGCTCTACGAGCGAAGCGACCAGCTGTCTGCCGCTAAGCTGTAGCACAGGTAGGGCCAAAGGTATTTGCACAGTGCAACCGATGTTAAAAGCACAGAATATCACAACAAATTACAATTTTAAAAACAGGTTTAAAAACAGGCGACTACCGGCTTCCGCCTCAGTAGTATTTCAGTTTGTCAATGGGCGCTGGCGCTTTGGCGCGTAATTTATATCAATTGGGCGGGGGGGGCGTGGCCAGGCGCGGTGGGCGTGTCTGGCGGCGACCTGGGATGGCGTCAGGACGCGATGTGCTCTGCGAGCGAAGCGACCAGCTGTCTGCCGCTAAGCTGTAGCACAGGTAGGGCCAAAGGTATTTGCACAGTGCAACCGATGTTAAAAGCACAGAATATCACAACAAATTACAATTTTAAAAACAGGTTTAAAAACAGGCGACTACCGGCTTCCGCCTCAGTAGTATTTCAGTTTGTCAATCTGCGCTGGCGCTTTGGCGCGTAATTTATATCAATTGGGCGGGGGGGGGCGTGGCCAGGCGCGGTGGGCGTGTCTGGCGGCGACCTGGGATGGCGTCAGGACGCGATGTGCTCTACGAGCGAAGCGACCAGCTGTCTGCCGCTAAGCTGTAGCACAGGTAGGGCCAAAGGTATTTGCACAGTGCAACCGATGTTAAAAGCACAGAATATCACAACAAATTACAATTTTAAAAACAGGTTTAAAAACAGGCGACTACCGGCTTCCGCCTCAGTAGTATTTCAGTTTGTCAATGGGCGCTGGCGCTTTGGCGCGTAATTTATATCAATTGGGCGGGGGGGGCGTGGCCAGGCGCGGTGGGCGTGTCTGGCGGCGACCTGGGATGGCGTCAGGACGCGATGTGCTCTACGAGCGAAGCGACCAGCTGTCTGCCGCTAAGCTGTAGCACAGGTAGGGCCAAAGGTATTTGCACAGTGCAACCGATGTTAAAAGCACTGAATATCACAACAAATTACAATTTTAAAAACAGGTTTAAAAACAGGCGACTACCGGCTTCCGCCTCAGTAGTATTTCAGTTTCATCTGCCCCTCACATCAAAAGTTCTTGCAGTTCCCTTGGAAAGGGCAGTGGTATCGGTACATGGCGCTTCCCTTTGGTCTGTCCTCAGCTCCTTGGGTGTTCACCAAACTTCTCATACCTGTGATCTCTCGCCTCCGAGAGATGGGAGTGCGTCTCATTGTTTACCTAGACGACATGCTTATTCTAGCTCAAGATCGGACTCTTCTCCTCACTCACTTAGAGTGGACGACGTCCCTACTGCAGAATCTGGGGTTAGTCATCAATGCCAAAAAATCGGTGATGATGCCGAAACAGCAGATGGAATTCCTGGGTTTTCTGATAGACTCAGTATCGGCGCAACTCCTCCTTCCTTCACACAAGATCAGGTCCATCAAGAGAGAAATAAAGAACACCTAGGCCAAGGAAATGATCTTAAAAACAAGAATGTGTGGAGGGTCAAGGGGAATATTTTACGACCTGTCTGCTCGAACCCCTACTCTCAATACATAACACATTAAGAGCAGACCAGGTCATGAAATGGTGTGTAGCCATACCAGAGACCGCGAAACAGTTAGGTGTATGAGTGAACAGATGTTGCTATGTGACAGAGACTAGGACACTGGCTAGGACACGTCCCATCAGACCACCCTCGTGGTGGAATGTCATCATATGGGAAGTGGTGGTCACTCTTAGCCCGGCCATGTAGTGTCGGGAATCAAAGCCAAAACTCTAGCCATGATGCTCATCGAGTAGTGACGATGAGAATGAAAAATGATAGTGATAATCATAGACATAGGGTGCAGTGCTCAAGTGATCGTGATGGATAAAATTAACTACCAAGACTCAGAAAACTTTCTGGCTGAAGTCTGGGTGTCAAAAATTAAAAACACGCTGAGTAGTTGTGGACTGGAACTACTCAATGGCGCTGTGTAGAATGGTCGACATGTTTCAGCCTATAAAGGGAATTACCCCGGCTTTCTTCAGGACCTATAGTATGTAATGCTACTGCAGCTAACAGTGATTAGTAAACACAGAAATGACAAAGTGTACATATCTACCAGCAACTTGACACTCCAATGTTCGCTGGAGAAAAATACATGAATTCTTCCCAGCTTTGTGTGGGTGAAGACCTCACCTCACCCGGCAACCGCTCGGGAGAATGAGGCCCCGCTCTGTCCGTCGGTGCCCCTTCATTGTGTCTAAGAGGAAATGATCTCCTTGCGAGCTCTTGCAAGGATTGTGGGCCTTCTGGCTTCATCGATTCAGGCCATTTTCCCGGGCCCCCTACACTACAGGGCCCAGCAGAGACTGAAAATCTTTTATTTACAGAGGAAATTTCACTACGACCATCTCATTCCTCTATCCCCAGCAGCCCGAGAGGAGCTTCAATGGTGGCTGGAGCACATGTCAGCCTGGAATGGCCGAGCTATTTTCGGCGCAGCCCCAGATGTGATAGTCGAGTCGGACGCCAGTCAGTGGGGTTGGGGCGCTCGCTGTGGAGACTTTACCACAGGAGGACGATGGTCAGCAGAAGAACTCACATTACACATAAACTGTCTAGAGTTGTTGGCAGGGTCCTTTGCCATCAGGTCTGTCTCACCGCTGAAGAGCAATTGTTGTATACTTCTTCGAATGGACAATGTCTCAGCGGTGAGATACATCAATCGATTAGGGGGGGACGAAGTCTCGCATGCTGGTACACATTGCGAAGGAATTTTGGCACTTTTGCCTGGATCGCAAGATCTCTGTGGTGGCAGAATACCTTCCAGGGAAATTCAATCAAGTGGCGGATTGGAACTCCCGGTTTCTTCAGGACTTCAGCGATTGGAGGCTTCATCCATCGCTGTTTGCTCAGATCATGACTATGCGAGGCCCCTGTCAGATAGACCTGTTTGCCTCTCGCCTCAATGCCCATCTTCCCCTGTTTTACAGTTGAGGACCGGACCCGATGGCGATGGGAACGGACACGTTCCTACACCGTTGGGGCAACAGAGGAATTATGCCTTTCCTCTGTTTGCTCTGATCCCGAGAGTAGCGGCCTTTGAACGCCGGCAGAGGGCGACAATAGTGTTGGTGACTCCGTTCTGGTCGACTCAGTCGTGGTTTCCCACACTGTTGGAGTTATCTGTGGATCTCCCCTTCCGGCTACCAGTGTTCCCGATGCTTCTGCAGGACCAGTGGGGTCATGCCATCCCTTAGTCCTGCAGAACCAATTGACCTTGCTGGTGTGGACGCTCTCCGGAGAAATGAGTGTGTTGCAGGCCTTTCACAAGAGGCTGCCAGCTTTATGCAGCAAGCGTGGGCTCATTCCACCCGGAAACGATACTCTGCATCTTGGAGGAAGTGGGTGGGTTGGTGCCTTCCAAAACAGGTGGATGCCGTGGGATCAAATGTAACTAGTATTCTGAATTTTCTGTCTGAATGTGCAGCTTCAGGCCTGCCTTACAGGTCGGTTAATAATTTCAGCTCTGCTATTTCTGCTGGTCATGATCACATCGATGGTAAGCCCATGGGGATACATCCCCTGGTTTGTAAGTTACTTAAAGGGGTTCGTGTGGCCAACCCTCCTCGGCCCAGGTATTCCACGCTTTGGGATGTCACAAAAGTGCTCACTCTTCCGGAAACCTGGCCCGATAATGGCGATTTGTCGTTAAAACAGCTTTCTGCCAAGCTAACTATGTTACTGTGTCTCATTTCATGTCGCAGAGTTTCAGATGTTAGAGATTTAGATTTGGCTGGTAGGATGTTTTCTCCGCAGGGTGTCTCTTTTGTTATTACAAGACGGACAAAGACCATGTCACGCTCAGTGGATGTAACAACAGGATAATTTGCCCTATTTGGATTAGTGATGACTAATAGTCCACTGCCATCTCAGTATATTGCTATGAATCCTTTATTTCAGCCTATTTGTAGGGTTTGCCTATTGGCTTTGGCATGATTCTGTGCCTTCCTTGCCTCTTTTCGGGCCTAAAGGCCTAAACTAGAGAGCAGCCATCTTTGTCTTGCCTCTGCTGACTGAGGCGCTTGCAGAGCAAAGGTAATATTTATAGTTAAGCCTGTTGTGTGCTAGGGGAAAACCAGCGGAGACTGGATCTTATCGAAGGAATGTGTTTGTCTCTTGGGCCCAGACGTAACATGCAGATGGCCACTGCGTTTGCACGGAGAGTCTTGGAGCTGGCACAGGAATTCGGTGGGAGGTGGTTTCTGTTGGAAATTTCCATGGATAGAGAGCACTCTATATTATCGAAGTGCAGAGAGGCAGAGCTGTCAGATGGTTTTTGGAGCTGAAGAGAATGGTCAGAAAGCTTTTGGCGTTGGAGAGAATAGTCAGATGGTTTTGAGCGGTGAAGCTGTCAGTCAATGAAGAAGCAGTTGCCAGTCAGATGGAAGAGTTGGAGCTGCCAGTTGGAGCTTTTGGAGTAATTGAACCAGTGGAGTGAAGTTAGCACGTTGGTGATGGTGCAGAAGGAAAGAGTCCTGATTCCACCAGAGAGAGAGGAACAGACAGCAGATGTTGTTCCGTTGGTGGTGATGCCATGGTGATGGAAAGAGTCCTAATTCCACCAGAGAGGGACAGAGAGTTGGACCCTTCTTAATAGGGCGAGGTGTTCCTAAAATGTTTCTATTATATCTGTTCACAATTAATCACTTTTATTTCAGCTCACAATTAATCACTTTTCTTTCAGCTATCTATTGGTATGCCGTGATTATTCACTTTACTTTTCAGTACATTATATAAATGTATCATTGCGCTATATAGAGCATTAGTCATTTAGATCCTTGTTATTGTAATAAAGAGACCCCAGTCAAATTCTGTTTGTTTATTGTCTCTGAGAGAGGGTAAAGGGTTCCTTTTTAACCAAATGCTGATGTATAGAGGGCTGGGAGACATCCCCCACTTGCGGGTAACTGTTGAGACTAGGTATACTACTCAGGATCAAGGATGGTTGCAAGACAGAACATATAATTGACCCTTAGTTTCTGTGAAGGAAGGTCGGGCCCCTTTTTGCTGACAGAGAGATGGGTGATTCCTCTCTGGTGAAGGGAAATCGGCTCCTAAGCAGGAATGCCCAAATTGTTGATAGAGCTACCCCACATAGCATAGACAGACGTGAGACTATAAAGATACAAGAATCCAATAAGTTGCCGAACTCTAAACGAGAAATAGTTGCCGAACTCTAAACGAGAAATAGTTGCCGAACTCTAACCGAGAAGAAGTCGATAGACTATAAAATAAGCTGCCCTCCGACGCAAGAGGGGGTACGTTGGCCCAGGTCAGATTGCCGTGGGGCTATAATGTATAGATCATAGGATATAAGACATGGAATTCCTTAGATGTTACATATATCTCTAATTGTATAGGCTTGTAAATAGCTAATAATCACATTCTCAGGCAAATCTCCCATATATCTTGTAAATAGCAACCTGGGAAGAGTGTGTTTGCGTGACGACTGGGTTGGCCACCATTGGTGGGCATCCTGTACTAAAAATTCGGTCGTTACAGTGGAGTACCCCGCTTTTCCACATAATAGCAAGTTATGTGTGTTGCAGTGTCTGAAATGCTATGAAGAACGTACTATTGCACACAGGGCTGACCCTTTTGGTCAGTTGCTAATCTCTGTTCAGAAACCCTTCAAACCAGTCGCTGCGGCTACTTTAGCCAGATGGGTTCGATGGATTATGTCAGAGGCTGGCATTGATATCTCTATGTATGGTGCTCATTTAGCTAGAGGTGCGATGGCTTCTAAAGCCTATTTGTTGGGCTCCCGCTTAGAGGACATCCTCAAAGCGGCTGATTCGTCTTCTGACTCAATGTTTAAAGTTTTTTATTATAAACCTATTCCTCATGTTTCTGATGCTGTGATTGATGAGCTTTGAACCAGCATAATCAGAAGCCTCCGGTCCTGCCATAGAATACAACATTTTCTTGCTATCGCGACAAGAATTTTAGATTCTATTAAGGACACGGAGGCGAGGATCATCCCACCCGTTGGGACAGTTATGCAACTGTAAAGTTGTTTGAAGTTATGTTGTTTAACAACTTTGTACCCACCCAGTGAGATAGGTAGTTGTGGGCTCTTTTCTCAAACTTCTTTTTCTGTTTCAGGAAATGATTCCAACAAGAGTTGAATGTCTACTCCGGATGGAACTACGGTACCTTCTTGGCAGATGAGGATTCCTTTTTGGTTATGGTTTATTCTCCGTTGAGAATTCCTACAGGAACTGTTTATCTCTCCGTTGAGAGTTTAAGACTTGGTTTATTATGGCAAGACTTGTTCGAGCAAAGAAAGAGGAGGCCAGATTAGTGTCTCTATACTTTGTATGCTTGCTACTACTGTGATTGGCTGTATTATTGGAGGCTTGGTTCAAAGCCTCATGGGAAATGTTGTTTTTTACTATTGTAGTTTTACTTTCATTGGCTGCTGTTTGTGCAGTAAAGAAATGAGAAAGCATAATCCTCGCCTCCGTGTCCTTAATAGAATCTAAAATTCTTGTTGCGATAGCTAGAAAATTTTGTATTCCCTACGTATGATTATGCAAGTGTTCCTAAATGTTACTTTTGTATTAAGTTTTTATGGATGATGATTTGTTTCCTAGCCCTGTAATCTTTCCACAATGTAGTATGTTCCTTTCACTGTGCGAAAATCTATAAAATGTCTCCTTTTTGCGATGTGTGGCATACTTTTCTCACTTTTTGAACTGTGCAGATTCCAGGTTAGTCTATTTGATTTATATTTGCGACTTTTTCTTGTCTTATGAACAGAGCTGTCTCCAAGTCATTCTGCCTCTGATGTAAACTTAGACTTTCGTTGCTTTGAACTGAGCAGATTTATGCTTGTCCTTTGCAGAGTTGTATTTCTGTTCTGGCTATTTATTTGCTTTGGAGGGGACTTTTGGTTACGACCTTATGATGGACCTGGAAATTGGAAAGGGGACTCCAAAATGGCCACCAGTATAATCCCAAGCAGAAGGGAAGGCACTGCACTAGTTGCTGTGGCGGTAAACAACGGAAGGATGCCATATGACGTCAAAAAATGAATGGAGATGAGATAAGGAGGCAGCGGAAAAACAGGAGAAGAATGCCGAAAGAAGAGCAACATGGAAATGGCCAAGCAGACGTTGCAAGTGAAGGAGGAGAACACAACAGTAGCCCCAGTGACAATTCAGTAATACCGGCATATGGATCAAAGGAGAATCAACCCAGCAGACGCCACAGTAAAGGATGTCACCGCCAAGACCCCGAAAGGACTAACAACTGAACGGGTGCCTGTCAGAGGAAGGTGCAGAGGTCCCACCTGCCAGAACCCTGCAGGAGGGTCGTGGCTACAGACAAAGGCCATTTGCTAATTTTTTCCAAATATCTATGTAGTGGCACAAAGGTGGGTAAGAGTGTAGCACGTTCAGTGAAGCTTGGTGAGAGGCACACCCTGGCACTCAAAAGAAACAAGCATTCGCAATGCAATAGGTCTCGCATTCACGCGAGTTTGACCTATTGACACTGTAAATGACAATGCATATCATTTATGTTTTGGGTTTTAAAACATAAATAAAAGGCATTGTCATCTACAATCAGGGGTGGGGAATTCCTATCTCCCGACGCCCGAGACATCTAGATTTCTTAGGAGGGCAAGAGGTTTTAATTAGCATTTTGTCCAGAGGACAAGTAGACAGTTTAATGGTGCAGGGGCCTGCACTTTAATTTCCCAAGAGCAGAACAACAACAGAGATATAGCAGAGCTCAAAGTTGCAGCCAGCTCCATATGCTTGTGTGCCCCCCAGGCCGGCGCCTGTTCTTTTTATTTTCTTTGAGCAGGAGCCAAACATCGTGCTTCTGCAATGGCCTGTAAGAGGCTGCCTTATCTGCCTCTTGGCCTCTTGGCCCCTTGCTCTGACTTGAACTCTATGACCCCTGTGTTTTAATCTCTGCTCCACTCTTGGGCCTCATACGGCCCCAAGAGCAGTGCTTTCCCTTCTCATGCACCTCGTGCACCCCCTTCTTTGCACTTTGCCTTTCCTGTACACTTTATGTTTCACCCAGTGCCTAAACCTGCTAACACCGCCCTCTCTGACACCCCGGACCTGCTCCCCTTGGCCTCTCGTTTTCTTAGTCATTCATGGCTTACATTTAAGCTCATAAGTTTCTCAATGAGGCTTTCACGCAGGCCTAAGGCCACCCCCATTTCTGTCCTTGCAATAGGCCTCTCATCTCACTTTGTGCATACAATAGGGGCATTTTGAACACACTGCCATAGCAACTACAGCAGCTGTGGAGTTCTTGATGGGCCTCTTCAGTCTGCAGGTCCGCACACAAAGGCCTATAATGGATTTGAAAGGGGTGGGTGGATGAGTGATAGGGTGGATGAATAGATGCATGGATGAATGAGTGAAAGGGTGGATGGATAGATGCATGGATGAATAAGTGAAAGAGTGGATGATACATGAATACATTAATGAGTGAAAGTGTGGATGGATAGATGCATAGATGAATGAGTAAAGGCTGGATGGATAGATGCATAGATGAATGAGTAAAGGCTGGATGGATAGGTCCATGGATGAATGAGTGGAGTGAAAGGGTGGATGGATAGATGCATGGATGAATGAGTGAAAGGGTGGATGGATAGATGCATGGAAGAATAAGTGAGAGGGTGGATGTATAGATGCATGGATGAATAAGTGAAAGAGTGGATGATAGATGAATACATTAATGAGTGAAAGTGTGGATGGATAGGTGCATGTATGAATGAGTGAAAGGTTGGATGGATAGGTGCATGGATGAATGGGTGGAGTGAAAGGGTGGATGGATAGATGAATGAATGAGTGAAATGATGGATGTAAGGAAGGATGTGTGAAAGAATGGATGGGCAAGGGTGAAAGGATGGATGGCTGAGTGGATGGATGGGGTGAAAGTGGATGGATGGGGTGAAAGTGGATGGATGAGTGAAAGGATTGATGGCTGAATGAAAGGGGGATTAATGGTTGAGAGAGAGTAGCTAAATGGATGGATGGCTGGGTGAATCGGTGGGTGGGTAGGTCGCTAGCTGGGTGGAAGGGTGGATGGATGGGTGGATAGTTGAGTGTAAAGGTGGATGGAGGGATTAGTGAAAGGGTGGATGGAGGGATTAGTGAAAGGGTGGATGGATATATGAGCGAAATGGAAGATGGATGGGGTAAAAGGGTGGATGGATGAGCTAAAGCATAAATGGAGGAAGTGAAATGGTGGAAGGATATACGAGTGAAAAGGAGGATGTATGTATGAGCAAAAGGATGGTGGAGGGATGAGTGAAAGGGTGGATGAATATGAGCGGAAAGGAGGATATGTGGGGTGAAAGGATGGATGAGCAAAAGGATGGATGAGTGAAAGGAAGGCGGGATGGATGAGTTTGGTACATAGGTTTGGAGATGGAAGGATAGGAATGAACAGGGGCTTCGTGAACACCCCACTTTAGCAGCTACTGTAGAGGTGGAGCTCTTGATGGGCCTCTTCTGTCTGCATCTCGACAGACAAAGGCCCATAATTAATGTGAAAGGGTGGGTGTGAGTGAAAGGATGGATGAATGTGTGGGTGAAAGGATGAGTGAGTGTAAGTGTTGCTGGCTAAATGCATGGATGAATGAGTGACCGGGATGGTTGAGTGACGGGGATAGTGGATGGACAAAGGATGTTATAATGAAGGAAAAGATGGATGGATGGGTTACAGAGTGTATGGATTAGGGAGCGAAAGGATGGATGAGTGTAAAGGATAAATGGCTGAGGGGAAGGATGGATTGATGGATTGGTAGATGGGTGGATGGATGAGTGAAAGAATGGCTGGATAAGTGAAAGGATGGATGGATGGATAGATGGATGGAGGGAAAGGGTGGCTGTATGGATGAGCAAAAGGATGGACAGATGGCTGAAATGGTTAGGTTTGGAGATGGATGGGTAGGTTTGGATATTAATGAGCGGATGGACTGACAAATCCACAGATGGACGAACACATTGGTGAAAGGCTAATGGATGAAATAATGAATGGATGACCATGTAAAGATGAAATGCTAGATATCAGTGGGTTAAAGGATGAATGGATGGATGCTTAGATGGAAGACACGGAGCAATTCTGGAGAGGACTCTAGTGACTTTTTTCGCTTGCTTGGTGGCATAAGAGCTTTGGATCAAAGTGGGGGGTATTTAAATTTTCTGGTTACTCACTTGGCCTGCACTATGCACCTTTCTCTACCTGGGGATTATCAGGTAGGTGTGGTGCTGTTCGCCAGCACATTCTTACTAGACAGCCAGTATTTGGTCTCATAAAGGCCTCATTGCCATAGAAATTCCTGGTACTGAACAAAACTACTTTGTAAAATAGCAGAATGTTGTCACACACAATGAAGCCAGCCGATAGATAGGATGAGAAAGCATTTAAATAAAACCAAAAAGTCTTAGTTAACTCAGATTGCATTAGGGGCTCAAATGTTAAAGAAAGTCACAAAAGTGCACCCAGGATATATGTCCTTATATTAATGCAGATTTAGGTTTTTCATGAATTCACATGAATTTCCTTAAGTGGGCCAGGAACCGTTAATTCTAGAAAATATTTGTGAATTGCATTTTAGCATGAGCAAAGATGAATGTGCCCCAGTGGAAATCGGAGTGTTTACAAGTTCACTTTTCCTCGAACCACATTTTTCCCAGCCCTGGAAGAAACTTTACTTCGGTCATTGTCAGGGGTAGTACATTTCCAACCTTTCTCAGTATGGGAAAAGATTAGAGAAAAGCTAGTGAAAACCCCCAAAAGTCAAATCCTTTTATAGTATTAGCCTGACATTAACCAGAGAGGCTACTATCAAAGCTCTTCTATATTGAGATGGCTGCCATTATTTTACGGCGCACTATGTGGCACCAAAGGGACAAGTGGATTTTGTTACAGGACAAGTAGATTTATGAAGCTACTTGTCCCTTGGACAAGTACATATTTCATTAAATTCCACACCCCTGTACAATACTAAAAGTGCAGGTTTATAGTTATGAAAACCTGTAATTACCAATACTGTATGGTACTGTCTGACTAAAGCACTCCAACACCTTTCGCTCTGTGATTACACTGTCGCTGCCCAGGAGGAAGAGCGGGAGTGGGAGCTATTTCCTGCCCTTTCCGTGATATGAGTGTGCAGCTGTAGTAGCGCCCTGGCTTCACCTCCTGTTGCAGGGCGGGCTGTGCTTTATGGCAGGCATGGAGGGAGGGATGGTTTCTG
This sequence comes from Lissotriton helveticus, assembly GCF_964261635.1. Lineage (NCBI taxonomy): Eukaryota > Metazoa > Chordata > Amphibia > Caudata > Salamandridae > Lissotriton > Lissotriton helveticus. The sequence continues at coordinate 635,760,122 of NC_136057.1, read as the reverse complement.
CTGGAGCTCCGGCCTCGTACAGTGCCGCTGCTATTACAAGTGGGCAAGAGGCGCAGAGGTGATGGTATTGGTATTGGTGGTATTGGTATTGGTGGTGGTGGTATTGACGTTGGTGGTAGTAGTGCTGGTGGTGTTGGTATTGGTGGAGGTGGTATTGGCGGTGGTGGTGGTATTGGCGGTGGCAATATTGATGGTGGTGTTGGTATTGGTAATGAAACAGGCTTTTGAAAACAACCTGTCAGGTGGGTTTAGTACAGATGGCATATTACACAGATGTGCTGTTGTCAGCTTCAGCCCATTAGCACAGAATTATGTGGAATTGGAGGTGATATCGGTGGTGGTATTGGTGGTGGAGGTATTGGTGTTGGCACTGGTGGCGGTGATGATATTGATGGTGGGGTATTGGTCGTGGTGGTGGTGTTAATAAAACAGGCCTTTGAAAACAACCCATCAGGTGACTTTAGTACAGATGACATGTAACAAAGATGTGCTGTTGTCAGCTTAAGCCCAATAGCACAGAATTATGAGAATTGGTGATGGTATTGATGGTGGTATTGATGGTGGTGGTGGTATTGGTAGTTGTGGTATTGATAGTGGTTGTATTGGTGGTAGTATTGCTGGTAGTGGTGGTGGGGATATTGCTGGTGGTGGTATTGGTGGTGTTGGTGGTGGTATTAGTGGTGGTATCGGTGGCGGTATTGGTGGTGGTGGCATTGGTGGTGGTGGTGGTAGTGGAATTGGTGGACATATCGGTGGTGGTGGTGGTGGTATTGGCCGTGGTATTGGTGTTGTTAATAAAATAAGCTTCAGCCTATTAGCACAGAATTATGTGGAATTGGTGGTAGAGGTGGTATCGGTGGTGGAGGTATTGGTGGTGACATTGGTGGCGGTGGCGGTGATATTGATGGTGGGGGTATTGGTTGTGGTGGTGGTGTTAATAAAACAGGCCTTTGAAAACAACCCGTCAGGTGGCTTTAGTACAGATGACATGTAACACAGATGTGCTGTTGTCAGCTTCAGCCCATTAGCACAAGATTATGTGCTACCTGGAATTCACATGACTTAATTGATCATCATTTCTAAATCCATTTTACATGGGGGTTTGAAACAGACAAGATAATGCTGGGTTGAAGTGATTGAAAGCAGGCGCCTGTATTACCAGGACGGCTGTGCTGCTTAACAAAACACAAGCGGTTTCAGCTGAAGCAGCGCATGTCCGGCCAGCTGTAAGAGAAACTCAATAAAGTGAATAGTGCTTACAGACTAAATAACAGGTCCAGTCTAACAACTGAAGTAAAAGGGCCAGTCGCCATGGGAGGGTACAAATGAAGACAAGGCCGTACTAAGGAGAGAGTAACAGGCCTATAAACAAATGTGAAGGCAGCATTTACAAAAGACAATGATACAAGCAAATGAAAAATATGGGAGTGGGCGCTGTTTCTCCCCTATACTCTACCACAGCAGTCTTGCAGAGCGAGAAATGCATGCACGCTGCCGCTAGGCTCGACCTAAAAAGATGCGCACACTGGATTAGGTGAAGTGGCACAGTGATGGGAAAGTCTATTACTAGGCTGTTCTAGATATTCAATGGCTGTTCCTATTTAATTCAGGGATACAGACCTCCCTGGCGCCCAGGTCCTTAGAAAGAGGGGAAAACTAGGAGATGAGACCAGCATAGAAGGAGGAGGAAGGCCATCAGAAGTTCGGCTAGGGGATTTAGGGAACTATCGAATCACGTACTGCCTAAAATACAATAACTAACTGAAATATCAGTGAGAGTGTGGTGATTCCTTGGACCAATAACAGACCTCTTTGATGCATTATTGATTTGGATTTGAATCAGATTATTTTTGCCCTCTGTAAAGACGCATACGTTTGAATAAGCCTTTATAGTTTTGACATTGAATTTTGTCGCATGATGGTTGTCTTTATTGTCCTAAAGCCACCATCCTGTGGGACTCATATGGCCTCGATCCTTTGTCTCAACCATTCTAACTTCTTAGTTAAAGCTTTGACACAATAAGGCCATTACATTGTATTAGCTATCAAAAGAGAGACAGTGAAGTATTGAAAAGGAAAGGTTTTCACTAACCTGCTTACAAGTGGCAAGTAGAAACTATGTGAATGCAGCTTGAGAATATAAGGAAAATTTGAAGCATTCCCAGACTTCTTTGCTAGCTCGATCATCTATTTTCATAGCTTTCATCATGGCTCTAAACCCCCCAATGATTGTGCCCCTTGTAAGTTGGCCCCTGTTTTGCTCTGCATCTCTCAGATTGTGAGGCTCTAGGATAAAGTTCTTCCATTTCCAGCACTGAAAACATACTATTGTTAGTTACAACTAGGCATTGGTCAAACTTGTATTATGCACTTCACATTTGTGAGCACTCATTCCTGTACCTGCAGCTAGAAGTACCTAAATTTAGTCATGTGACCAGATTGTAGAACTATCCTACAACTGCTATAAATGAGTGTGCGGTCCAAGCCCTGGAAACTCATGTCCTTGGCAACTGCCAGGGAAATCCCTGCCCATTTTTCTGGTCACTATATTTTAATAAACATTTTGCAGCCTCAATCCCAAAGCAAAGTGTTGAGGTTTTCTTCAACAATCCTTATGATGACTGGGGCAGGGGGAATAACAGAGATACGTGGAAAATGACTTCCGGATATTTTAGAGGCAGCATTTCACCTCAGAGAAATCCAAAATGGTCAGTGTGGCAATACTATTTCATGGCATGTGGGCTCCTCTCTTCCGGGATCATTAGCAGAAAGGTACGAGACATGCTTTGTCACTGCCATGCTCTATATACATCAAACAGTGGATATCATAGCCTTCACCACAGCCTGATTATTGCAGGGGGGGACAGCAGCTTAAGTCTCTGATGGGTCCAAGGAAGGTTCAGATTAGAAATACAGAGGCACAATTGGCACTTCTGAGGTCGATAACGGAGGTTTTCAACAACCTCCCACGCTTGCAAGTGGTCCTCTCCATGTCCGAGGCCATAAGAATAGGTTTTTCTTAAATCTTGACGTCACAAGGCACGCCAGTTATTTCACGCCAATCATGTAAAATGTATTCGGAGGAGACAGGGTTTAGGGGAATGTCACCATAACAACCGTACATATCCTAGACCTTACAAACAGGTAGAAGAAGTAGACAATGCTGTGGGCAGCAACAGATCTTCCACAGCAAGGGGAGCTTTTTCACAAAAAGTAATGGATTACCCTTTCTTAGAATTGTGATACAGAGATGTACACTACAGAGATGTATGTCCTCTTTTACCTCTATTACAGCAAATGGTGCAGTGAATTAGAGATAATGGGAATATCAACTGTGTTTCTCCTTTTGTTTAGCATAGAAACATCCTAGTGCTGCTTGGAAGGTTGAACCTTTTCAGGAGAGTACCTGGATTTAAAGATAGCATTAGCAAGTCGAAAGCAATTGGAAAATATGAATTTAAACACAACTGCCCTGCCTTCTCTAGGGTCCCTTTGACGCAAATACAATTTAGGTCGAGCAATATTTCCATGTAATATTTAAGGAGTCTACCTGACATCCACAGGTAGACCCCTTCCAGGACTCTCGAATGAGATGACCTACAAAGTACAGCAATGGCATAACCTGTTGATTTCCTGCATGAGCCAGGTGGCGACTGTCAAGAAGACAATACTTGTTTAATTATATTGGCAAAAAGGAACTGGACCAAATTCACCAGATGTATGCTGACTTTGATGGTGGAAAGAGACACACTTCAAAATAGAAGTTTGGACAAGTACATTGGACGCCTTGACAATCATTAATCTTGCATGTCTGGGGTGATGTTAGGCTCAAGAGGGTGTTAGATAACTACCTGCCCCCACTTTCAAAGTGGATTAGAGAGTTTTTAAAACATTGAAAGAAGGAAAGTGCAAGAAAATTAGTAATTCGTTCTCTACAATCCAGATCAAACAATTTGTTTGCTTTGAAGAAGAAAGATTTTGGCCTTAGAAAAAGCTAAATGTTTTGCTACAAGTAGGGGAGCCACTTGGTTCATGTGTTGATTAAAGGGGGAATGGGGCTCTTACATCTCTCAAAAGGTTCTTGCAAGGAGTAAGGGAACCGCAATATCTGGTCTTCTGAATATACAAGCTCCTATGGCATTTTTGGACATGGCATTTTTCGCAACCATGAAAAACTTTCGAGGTAGCGGGGAAGAGGATGCTCGAAGAAGAGAGGGGTTGGTAAGCTTTCCCTCCAAAGAGTGGGCTCATTCTAGGCAGGCCAATGGTATTTGTGTGGATGGAGAAGAGGGGAAGAAGGTAGCATATGACATTGGGGTGGGGAGAAGGAAGGAGTGTCAACATAGTTTTATGGTTTTATGACTGTTATTCTTAAATGATAAAATCAAAAATACTATTTGAATGAAAGGAAATGGGTATACTAGGATTTTAAAACTACTGACTTTGTTTAAATTAATCATATATGTTACTAAGAAAGTGGAAGATTCCAGAACACTTCCTCCCAGAATCTGCCAGATAAACTAGGTTCTTTCTTTTAACACCAAAGGGTAACCACAGTGAAAGGCTTTACCGGGAAGAAAAAGGAAGAACATTTTCATTTCAACAATCTTTATTTCGGCAATTGCCATAAAAGATAGACATAGAACTTAAAAAATAACCACATTTAAACATCAGTATTACAGCGGTAGCGGGATAGCATACAAAAAACAGGAGAGTATCCCAATAAATAAAAACATGAGGACTACAACACTCAATGGATCAATACTGAGTAATAATTTGGCAATATATTGAGTAAAAACTAGACAATTTTATAAAAATTTTAAATTCTAGTTTAAAAGAGTCCAATGCAAAAAAGTTGCGCAGTCAGTAATACATGATCTGGTCAAGGATGGGGTGACCTGGAAGTTAAAAGCCTTCTCTTATGCCATACTGCTTCAAGGAATTTAGCCATTGCAAAAACAGTTGCTTTTGAGAGATCGGTCTTAAGGATTCTAAAGGCCTCAGAGCATTTAGTAAAGCCTAAATTCTTACATAGGGGGATTATCCAGTACCTCCTAGCCGTACGATATGCGGGACAAAAGAAGACTAGGTGCAGTTCGTCTTCAAGCCTGCAATTACAGCCTGGACAGTTTTTCAAGGTGTGGAAATTCCATTTGCTTGTAAATGCTCTAAGCGGAAGAGTGTCGTACCGCCATTGTAAGTATAACTTTCTGGCCAAATTCGGAAAAATGTCGTCAAGAACTGGTTCAAACCTGTAGTAGTCTTTCACCCCAACAAAGATGTTAGCCAGGGAATCTGGGCGTATACCCTGTATATGGGATTCAAGATTACAAGCATAAAAGGTTGCTACCAGATCTTTACGAGACAAACCCTGGCAAGCCATTTCAGGGTCCCTCCATAAACTGGGGAGACCCAGCCGGGTAAAACTCAGTTTTCAGATATTTAAACCACGGGATGTTCTCTATAGTAGGTAGAGCAAGGATTTCATTCAATTCCTGCCTATAATTGGCTAGCTCAGGGGTAGACCACAATCTTCTCCAGAAGGTTAAAGGCTTTACACCCACTACTTCATCCAATGGTTTTAAGCCCAGATCCAGTCTAAGAGGGAGAAGCGGGGTGCTAGCCGGTAGCTTTAGAAGTTGTCTGAGAAACTTGTTTTCGACCATGACCAACTCCTTCTTGCAAGTATGTCCTCAGAGTTCGCTGCCATAAAGGATCGCGCCTCTGGCCTGGAGTCTATAAATCTCCAAGGGGGGGGCTAGCGGTCTAATAGATGATTTGTTGGCATTTGCTAGCCTAATTATTCCCCCTGCAATTTGAGCCAATCTGAGCTGTGACTTGATTTGATGTTCACCCCATTCCAGTTTGTCATTCAAAGTCACACCCAGGTACTCAAACGTAAAGACTCTTTCAAGCCTATTCGGGCCTATATAGGGGTTAGGGCGTGTTTTTGGGGGGGGATTAAAAATCATGTACTTGGTCTACAAGGCATTTATTTCAAGACCGTGTTCTTGGCAAAATGCCTCAAAGCCCTCAAGGATGCGCTGAATCCCCATGGGGGATTTCGATAGCAGTAGGGTGTCGTCCGCAAACATAATTGCGGGCACCCGTCTGCCACCCAGCCTTGGTGCATCTGTATTGGGAACATTGTTTAGATAATCGATTACCCCGTTGACAAAGAGGCAGAACAGGGTCGGTGCAAGAACACATCCCTGCCTTACCCCTCTGCCAACGGGAAATCTTTGTGAGAGGGTACCCGACCTCCCGCACCTGACCTGAGCATAATTTTGGGTGTGCAGTCGAACAATAATGTTTAAAAGAGCAGGGGGGACACCAAGATCAGCGAGTACTGCCCACAGTTTACTCCGCGGAACCAGATCAAAGGCTGCGCGGAGATCGACAAAGACAGTATACAACGAACCCCCCTCCACCCACACCGTCTTCCAAAACAAAAGGGCCAAACGAAAAATTTTGGCCATCGTCGAAACCTTGGCCCTGAACCCAGCCTGGTATGTACTTAGAACGGAGTTGTCCGTCATCCATTCTTGCAGGCGGTCAAGAATCAGCCTTGCAAAAAAAAATTGTGCTACATCAATGAGGCTGATTGGCCTGTAGTTGGCTGGGAGCAGAGGAGGGCCCTTCTTGAAGATAGGTACAATCTCTGCTCCCAGCCAAGTACTAGGAACTGCCATTCCCCCAAGTATTGCGTTGAAGACCTCCAAGAGATACGGACCCCAGACCCTGGGTTGGTGCTTGAATAAGTCACCCGGGATTTTATCCAGCCCAGGGGGGCCAGTTTGGATATTATATTATGAACCTCCTTTAGGGTGAATTGTAACATCTCAGCACCCTCAATAATTCCAGAATGCATAGCGGGCCCACCAGAAGGTAAGTGGTGATCGGGCATCAGATCAGCACGATGGTTGGGGAAGCTAGCGCTAACCTCTTCATAGAGGCAGCGAAAGTGATCCTCCCACACTGAGGCCGCTATATTAGCCTCCACAGCCTGCGTTGGCTCGGCAGACCCTGTTCTCACTATCTGCCAGAATTTACGGGCATCTCTGGTCTGGATAGCAGCCAACATGTTATCCCAGTTGGAATGATCCAATTCCACCTTTGCATTGTGGATTATTTGCTTTAGTTCCTCCCTTCTTATCTTAATTAAGTCCGTATCCCTCGGAAGTCTCAGCGCAGCGAGTAGGTTGGCCTTTGCCTTCCTGCACGCTAAATTGTACCAAGAGGGTCTATGGACCCTGCGAGTCCCCTTCCGCACAAGTGGGTTTAACAGCTCCATGAGGATGTCCACCATTTCCATATGGAGAGAACCCAACTTAAGAAATATAGTTTCTGGCAGTGAAAGACTAATAAGAGTCCCGGCCCGTTCAAATATAGGGATTAGCTGCGCATACAGCTCAGAGATGTGGGCAGGATTGTCCAAAAGCTTTGCCCACCTCAATCTGCGCCTATCATTTGTGAGAATTAATTTGGGGTTTGGGGGTGCCTCTATCAGTGGGTCGCCCATAATCCCGCTTGGCGCAATCATAGAAAGAATTAGCGCGTTGTGGTCGCTATCGGATCTTTCAACTACCACAAAATCAGAGACCCTATTCCAGTTCGATGTCTGGACCAGAATATAATCCAAATGAGACCCTTGCACTGATTTATTAAAAGTAGGTTTTGCTGGGATGTCACTCTTAAATCGGCCATTACAAGCTCTCAGGGAATTGCTGAGAGTAAGTGCCGTAATTTGAGTTGCTAGGGGGGACCATGGCTTTGGTGGGGGTCCAACCAATTGTACAATTCCCCACTGGTCATCCTCTTCCATAAGTGCACCCTCCATAACCAGGGTAAGTGGCTCAAACTGGCAGTTGAAGTCTCCGCCCAGCACAATCTCGGCACCAAAATTGATTCTGGGGAGAAATGAGGAAAGCTCATCCCAGGTGGGTGAGGGCTTAGTTATACCCGTCGGTCTAGAATATACGTTTATAAGCGCGAGTTGGCTGTGGTTTGGCCATTCCAGCAACACGCACTGAATATCCAGGGAATTAGTGTGGAGGACCCTAGCCTTGCATCCCAAATGGGAAGCCACCCATATACCAAGCCCTCCCGAGGGCTGACCTTTTCCCTCCCATTTAGCTGGAATTGCAAAAGTTGCATACCCAGAGCGCCATGTCTCTTTCCGTGCCCATGTCTCTTGGAAGAGGCATATATCCTGCTCATTGATAAAAGACCCCCACTCAGGGGAGTCTAATTTGCCCTGTAATCCCGCCAGATTCCAAGAGAGGATGGAAAGTCGGGTTGTACGGGCTCCAGATGGAATAACAGGGGGAGTAGGTATAGAAGGCTCAGTGAAATCCGGTAAAACGGAAGGGTATCCAGTGGATTGGGATTGCACACCAGTTTCTCCCTTGCGAATGGCTTTTAGATGGATACCCGAATTCTGTTGGATCTGTAAACATCAATCACAGTTATCCAATCCTGAGAACACACCAAACCTGTTTACTGTCTCCAATGGTGTGAAAGGTCTCAGGTGGTCCATTCTACTGTTCATGTTCCTATTGGGCCTAGGAGGTACCATGTTCCACCCAAAGGGGTCTGGGACAGATAGAGGTTGGGGAACCTGTAACTGATATCCTGGGTTAAAAGGAAATAGGGGGATAGTATGGTTGGGAGCCAGGGGACCAGAGTAAGGGTGTGGGAGCACTAAGGATCTCGGGTAAAAATAAGTCAATGGGCGTGGGACAATAGAATTCGAGCCACTGCCTAAGGGCCAATTTAATATGTAATTGACCGCGCACGGGTCTCTAAAATTTATAACGACCACATCCCCGTCATTATCCTTGGTCCTATAGCCCAGCCAAGGCAACCGCCTTACATGCACAATTTCTCCATTGATGTTTGGTGTAATCGGTCTGAATTGGCTGAGCCAGTGCATAATTTTATTTTTCAATTGATGGAACCCTTCCCTCTTGTTGTCGGATAATCTAGGGACCCCTGTCAGCACAACCACATAAGGAAGGGCTTCCGGAGGTAATTCTACTGGGGGAGATTTGCGGTAGGTGACCTAAAATTTCTGGTAGAACCCCGTGTGGTCTCCCGTGTGTTTCCCACGATTACTGTTCCTATTCGCCTGTTGGATGCACTCGCTGAACTAAGAGTTGACTCTGTATGCTCCTTAACCTCTGGAACCCTCAGTTGTTTAGGATGTGTTAGGTCGATTGACTTGACCGATGGTTTGGGGGACAAGGGAATAGATGATATAGCCTGAGGTGGAAGCGGGGCAGTGGCAGTCACCAATCCATTAGACAATCCTGCATGCTTGCTGAGTACAGATTCGATATCCTCGAGCCTGCTCTCTACCTTCCTCAGCCTCTTTATGATAGGTAAGATGAAAGACCCTATTAGGTGTTCCAAATTATCCAGAGAGACCGCAGGAGGGGTACCCCTTGACGCCAGATCTACTGGGATATCAGGTTGTAACGTATTATTCGCTGGCTGATGAAGTGTTTCCATCGGTATGGGGAGTGTCAGGGTTGGTGAATTAGCCAATACAGCCATTGAGGCAGGAGTGGATGTAATGTTAGGCCTTAGAGATTTGCCGAAGTCAGAGTGTCTGATATTGGGCTTTTGTGGAATGCCCCCTTTCCGTCTTCTTTTAGCAGGTGGTGGACCATGTATCTTGACGGGGATTAATTTTTTAGATTTATTTATAACTCATTTGGTTCGTGCAACAGTCCGGGGAGTCTGATGTATATCTATTAGAATAGAACTGGAAGGGACAATGTCAGCTGGTGGCTGAGTCATGGGGCCTAAGGGTGTCGGGGTGGATTCACGTAACAAAAAGGGAAAGCTTTCCAAAGATAATGGATCATCATTGATACCATTGAGGCCTAAAATGGACAGTGCAACATGAGATGGTGAGTCTATGGAAATCCTATTCTTTAAACTTTCTACAGAGCGACGACGTTCTGCTTGTCGCACAGCCAATTGCTTCTCCCTACCTGGGTCAGTGGGAGCCCGTGCAAAATAGTTATCAAGTGTCCCAACAGTATTAATTGCCCCTATTTTTTCCCTTGTACCTTTATCTGGGCTTTGTGCCATTGCCAAGGGAGTAGGTGACAAATGAAGTCCACAGAAGTAATGAAGGGGAGTATGCCCTGCCCGGCCTCACTCGGTCTCTGAGGGCCTCAGAGGGCCCGCCCTTGTCCCGGGCACTCCCGCGCGCTCCCGCGCCGTGGGGAGTAATGCTTGTAGTTATAGGCAGGCAGTTAGGCTGTTGGTGGGGTGTGACTAGCAGGGAGAGCGGCCAGGTGGCAAGCGGCTCGGGTTAGCAGGACTCCTGGGATAAGGAGTCCGGGTCCCACGCTCGCAGTCCTGCGCGCGCACACACACCCACAGGAACAATCCCGGGCTCAAGGAGGGCTGTCTCGGCGCTGCGGGACCCGCGTAGCGGGTCCAGCGAGGAGTAGAGGTGAGCGCTAGGTACGCCAGCAACAGGAACCACAACCAAATCCAATTAGTGTCCCAAGTCCGTTTGCAAGCTGGGTCTTTTCAGGCTGTTGGAGGGGCGTGACTAGCAGGGAGAGCGGCCAGGTGGCAAGCGGCTCGGGTTAGCAGGACTCCTGGGATATGGAGTCCGGGTCCCACGCTCGCAGCCCTGCGCACGCACACACACCCACAGGAACAATCCCAGGCTCGAGGAGGGTTGTCTCGGCGCTGCGGGACCCGCGAAGCGGGTTCCGCGAGGAGTAGAGGTGAGCGCTAGGTACGCCAGCAACAGGAACCACAACCAAATCCAATTAGTGTCCCAAGTCCGTTTGCAAGCTGGGTCTTTTCAGGCTGTTGGAGGGGCGTGACTAGCAGGGAGAGCGGCCAGGTGGCAAGCGGCTCGGGTTAGCAGGACTCCTGGGATATGGAGTCCGGGTCCCACGCTCGCAGCCCTGCGCACGCACACACACCCACAGGAACAATCCCAGGCTCAAGGAGGGCTGTCTCGGCGCTGCGGGACCCGCGAAGCGGGTTCCGCGAGGAGTAGAGGTGAGCGCTAGGTACGCCAGCAACAGGAACCACAACCAAATCCAATTAGTGTCCCCATTCAGGTGCACAGTTACATTTACCATCCAAATAGACCAATGAATTCCAAGTCCGACCAACTCTTCCAGCATAAACCAACAAATTCACGGATTGATATAGTTCCTGCTTTGGTTTTGCAGCTAAATGACCTTGCTTACACCCCCATAATTCAATCCATCAAATATTAAAATATTTGCAGAGGCAATGACCAAAGACAGTATCTTAGGATGGGAACAATTAACCCCTTATTAATAAAAACTGACTTGACTCTATTCTCTGCATCACTGTTTTCTTCCACTCCCCAAAATAAAACCTGCTAGTCTTGGGCAAAGTTGTGTAAATAATACTTGTGAATTATCTGTACATTTAAGCATACCACTGGAGAGTGCCACTCCAATCTGCGTTCTACCCCAAATATGAATAATAATTCACTTGGATTGAAACCTGTGGACTTAGACCCTGAAAATGACTCCATCTTTATTCAAAGTATGAGCATCATTAGTATCTGAAATTAAGGTTTCTGGCATTAAAACATACACATGTATTCCGGAGTAATTTTTAACAAGTCATCAAGTGCCGAGTTAAGCAAATTGGTCTTGGTCCTGAAACTAACAATATTTTTTGGTCGTACCATCAGTTAAGATTTAAATAGATTAAAATCCCAGTGTTTTGTAGCAGATTCTTCTGTTTTTATCAGGGTCTTACTCTAGGCAGTGAGGGTAGGCTTAATGTCCCTTCTGCTTGATAAAAGGCCAATCTTAAATTATCTGAATAGTTTAACTACCAACAAGTCAACTATCCTCTCCAATGAAGATTGAAAAGACAAGTGTAGTGCTTAAAGAAAAAAAGCTATCTACTATCCATTTCTAGTTCTGATGCCTGCCAGTATTGTGTAGGGTGCCTCAGGGGTCAATCAGAGGAAATCTGGTTAGTGGAATAATGCATCCAGTCCAGAGATTCTTGTTTCATCTCAACGTCACTGCACAGAGAAGAAGTCACATTAATTATCCTACAATCGAAGACACAAAAAGCTCTTATCGGTAGTACAACAGAATACTGTGCCACCTGATACCTCCCAAGATGAAGCACAATTAACAGTAGATACCACAAACAAGACCAAATGGATAATGAAACAACCATTAAATGGAGATTAAAAGACAGGTCGCCATTTCATTACGTTAAAATATATGTGCCTATGTCACTATTAGCAGATCAACTGATACAATGGCATCTGCTGGGACGGAAACGTCCCTCACATGGTGACAGGTATAAAACCCTGCCTCAAGTACTCTGGCTGCTGGTATTTGGATCCTTGGTAACTATTTTTGGTCATCAACGAACACAGATCATGCGTGTGTACTATGACTTAGTCATGTCTTACGGACAGCAATCTGCTTAGACGGGAAGTAGGGCGTACAAAGCGCTAACCTCAAGTATTGGAAGGCTACTACCTTCCCCGGGAATTAAACAGTGCAGGTGTAGCGGTGGCAGCATAAAGTATTTTTAGTGATCAAAAGAGTGAACAGGCCATTTATCCTGCGTCACAGTAGTAGCGCTTCTTGGCCCACTTTGGTAAAGTTCTGCTGAAGAGTCCTTAACTCACACTTGGCCTGCATTGGACTGTGTGAAGTGATTGGATGTATGTTTGCCTGTGGGAAGGTAGTCCATCAGCAAATAGCATGCATGGTTGCATATACGCACTATGATACAAGTTATATTATGTTACTAAAGCTTATAGAGTGCACATCCACCAAACGGTAAATTGGCGCTAAGTTACTGTCTCAGCACAGCTCGGGTCACTTATGATAGGCCTGCTTAAAGAGCCAGGTCTTCAACATTTGTCTGAGGGAGTCCTAATTTCCAGAGGCAGAGAGTTCCAGACATGGGGAGCAGTGACTGAGAACCTGACTCTTCCAGTCCCATTCCACTTAAATTATGGAATCACTAATTCGGGTAGATGAGTGGATCTAAGATCCGATTTTGGGGGAGTAGTTATGGATCCAAGATTTAATGAAAGCTGGACTATTCATGAGCAAACCCTTGAAGATAGTGCAACATGCTTCGAACATGGATCTCTGTGCAACAAGGAGCCAATGAAGTTCTCGTCGCTTGATAAAAGTGGCAATGTTTGGGAAGTTGATAGATCAGCTGAGCAGCCTGGTTTTAAACCAACCTGAGGCTGTGCATGAGATATTTATGAGGCTCCGGTAGAGGGAATTGGCATAGATATTACTGTTATGACTAAAGCAATTATATCTTGGACCAAAGGCGACAGTAGTAACACATTTCTTTTCTTTATCTTCCTAATTCTGTGAAGATGGAAAAAGCAGGAAGATATCACTGAACCAATCTGCTGTTTTAAAGATAGCTTGTCGTAAATAATGAAGCCAAGACTTTTTACCAACTTCTTAGTAGAGAGGAGGGAGCCCATCTAATTGGGCCAGAAGGAGGGACTCCAGAGGTCAAATCTGTTTTTGGTGACTAATGTCTATTTTGTCAGATTTTGGTTTCAAGTGGTTGCTGTTCATCCAATCCCGTATGAACAGTGTGGTGCCTTGGAAATGCAAATTAGAATTAGGGATATTATCAATCGTAAAAAGGAGCTGCAGGTCATCAGCATAATTAAAAATATTGGCTTTCATGTTTTTGAGAGAGTAAACCAGAGGACAGATATAGAAATTAATGAAGGAAAAGAGAGGAGCCTTATGGCCCCCCACAATTTGACTTCAGGAGAATTAAAGGGGGAAAGTCTAACTGATTGAGATCTGTCCTTGAAAGCTGCACCCTGCAACCTTGCAGCCCTGACAGAGTCCGCCAAAAAAGTGTGGTCGACTGTATCAAAGGGTGCTGACAGATCGAGGAGTACTAGGGCTTGAGTGCTGCCTCTATCCACCTCCTTTCGCATGTCATCAACTACAGAGAAGTCAGTGCTTCAGTAGAGTGCACTGGGCGGAAGTACTCTTCGCAAGGAACAAGAAGTCTGAGGTCTCTTAAAAATTAGCAAAGGTGACGAGCTACATGCGCCTCAAGCAGTTTTGTCAAAAGGGGAGGAGGGAGATTGGCCAATAATTTTTCAGGTTGAGGGGATCCTCACCTGCTTTCTTTTTGTACGGGGACTACAATTCCCTTTCTGAAGGAAGTACATACTATGCCTTGATTGAGAGACTGATTAAGAAGAGATAATGCCAGGCCTGTAAAGTGGGTAAATACCATTTTTAAAACATTTGGAGGGCAGGTATCACTGGGCGACCCCGATTTAACATTTATCAGTATGCTCATTAGGTCCTCTTTACTGATCTCAAGGAAGGACGAAAGGTTGCTTGTATGTATATCGCCAAATAAACTATTGTGCAAGGGGCTGAAAGGAATACTATTTTTGATAGACTCAATTTTATTAATGAAAAAAGAATTTAGAGAATTGCAGAGGTTTAATAGGGCATGATATGTAAGGTGACTCTGTCCAGGTCTATAAGTTCAGAAACAATTTTGAAAGGCTCTTTAGATTTGTTGGGGGCATTCAAGATCTAACTAGTGAAAAAAACTAGCTTTAGCTTGCCTGGTCGACAGTTTATACTCTAAGTTGTACGAAGGCGTTTCTGAGATCAGGAGAGTAAGTATTGTGCAATTTTGGTTCAGAGCGCCAAAGTTCAAGGTAAGCTATTTTCAAATCATTTGAGAACCATTTCTTGGCATCATTGGGTCTTGTCTGTTTCATTCTGCGGAGGGAGGCATGAACATTGCTGGCCTCCACTAGTCATCCTGTAATTGCTTCCTCAAAGTCATCTATAGCTTCTTTAGGTGATTTCAAGAATTTTTTTCCATCTAGTTACAAAAGGACATCGGAAGGTACAGACCATCAAGAGAAAGCATGTGTGGTTGCATATGTGTGTTAGGATATATTGTTGCCTCTGATTAGGTATAGTGTAACAGGAAATAGCATTCATGGTTAAATGTTCACATAGAGCTACATGTGGCCTGCGAGTTGGTACCTCATGTAAGAGATAGGGTGCAATGTGGCATGAGCTTGGGATGTATGAATGACAACGCAAGGGTACAGTGCACACTTGTGTATGCATGCACAAGTAATTGTGTGGGTCCTTGCAATGAACACAACACATGGAAGACACTAGGTTCCATTTTGGAAGGCCCACAGCCTGCTGGAAGAGCAGGGAGAGGCAGAGGTTTTCCCAGGCAGATTTGTCGATTGCTACATTCCTGAGAGCTGGGTGGGACACCCATATTGGATGAAGGAAGAGATGGGCTCTTTTGTGAACATTAATAGGGCCTCTTTGATTCTGAATGGTGGTCGCTGGTCAAATGGGGCCAGTGCACATCTGAGTAAAGAGATGGGGCTGATAACAGAATCATAAAGAGTAACGTTCGGGCCCTTTGGTAACCTTTTGATGCACATATCACTGAGGTGGACACCTATGTATGAATCTCTAGTCACTCCCGTGGCCTGTGTTTGGGGCTATCAAGATTGGAGACTGTTCTGCTGTGATATACTGCTCTCTAGAGGAAGAGCACAAAAAGGAGGGGACACTTTAATGTGGGTAACCCCCATAACACAAACTTCAAATAAACACTAATTCAACAGTGTGTCTAGAACTGGTTTATAAAAAGGGGATCTTGAGACGCCAAAATTGTCAAACTGAAGTTGTATATCAGCATAGAGGATCTCAGCATAAGTTCTGCCTGTTGTGAGCAGACTAAGGGTCTGTGAGTCTCCCATGTTGGGTGAGGAGACATCACCCAGGATAACCAAGAATACTTGCATGGAACACCAGCTTGCTTGTACAGAAGTCTAGTGGACCCTGCAAGTAGAAGAAGAATGCTTGAAGGGAGAGGGGTCCATTTGGGGTCCCACCAAGAGGATCCCCAGAGCAGAGTGTGAGATTCTGGTCTCTTTAGTACCATTTACAGATCAGGTTGTCTGCCTGTATGCAACACCATTGTGCCAGAAGGGGGCTGCTCCTTAGAGAAAGCAACCCCACTGTGGTGCTGCACTGCCACAAATGTAGGACCATTGCCCTTGGCAGTGCCAAGACCTCGTATGCCAGGAGTGGATCATGGAAAAGACTAAGAGCTGTTGCCCTGTGTGCGCTGTGGAGCCCCATCCAGGTTAGGAGGAGACTGTAGTTCAGAAAGAGGGCCGTACTCTAGTACAGCATGCAGTCGTGATCGCATAGCAAGTTGTGATGTGCGGGTTGAAAGCACCATACTTGATACACAGAAGGTAGAAGTTTTACTTAAATAAAATCGATAAGACATGATACACATGCAAAGTATGTAATCGCTCCTCAATCCACAGACGAGTAAGAAGAAATCAAAAAATTGGGAGAAGCAAATCCTGGAAGCAATGTAAAACTGAAGAAACTTTAGGGAGAAATGAATGCGGTCTCAATATCAACTTGTCCAAAACAAAAATGTAAATCGCATAATTGGCTCTACTAACACAAAGGCCCCTAACTCACTCTTTTCTCACTGAACAGATTGTCAACCAAAAACAACAATTTTTCAGATAAGTGCTCCAAATTTACCAAAATAAGCGGTTTAGATGGGTCAGATTGAAAAACCACCATTAAATTCCAAGAAGGTACTGGAGAGTGGACAGTCAGATGCAGTAGAAATAAACAACTGGTTACCTATTGAAGCTCGAAGCATATTCAAAACTGCTTGCATAACCCACATAGCTCACTACACTGGAAATCCAAGTTACCTCGCCAACAAACTTTAAAAAGCTGACCAAAGGAGGCCTCTGCGAAGCTCAAAGACCCAGTTCCTCATCACAACCAAATTTAAGACAAAAAAAATAAATCACCACCTGTTCCTTCTCTGGGAATGCGCCCAGAATTTGGAACACTATAGCACAAGAACGTTATGACAATCATACCTATACTTCAGGAAAAACCTTGACCTATTCCTTCTCAACAAGAGCTTGATCCATTCCTCGTAAGAGAATCAACTTGCTCAGATGCACTTCTCCCCCACTCCATCGAAGAGCCCATAAATCCCTACGACAGAAACAACTGTGAATTCGCCCCTCCTACCTCTATTACATCCTACCATCACTACCCTGAACTACATCAACCACCTTCCCTCTCCTATTGTGTGTGTATATATATATTTGTTTTTTGGATGTTGAGGTATTTGTAGAAGGTAACATTCTAAGTACGAGACTTTACAGAAAGCCCAGTGCAGGAAACACTATTTTACACTCTAATAGCCAACATCCGGCTCATTTGATTCGGAGCATTCCTTTCGGGGAAATGTTCCGAATAAAAAGAATTTGCAGTACCGATGCCGAATGTGCGGCTGCACAGGAGGCATGCAGGTTACGTTTCCTGGCCAGGGGCTATTCCAATGAGAATCTCAGTAAAGCGATCAGGCGTTCCAATGTAGTCAGCAGACAGGAGGCTCTGATACCCAAAGTAAGAAACATCCACTCGGATGTCTCCTTGGTAGGGGAGGTTAAAACTAGTTCCCCACGAGTTATTCTGACATACAATCGCCAACATGGGGCCCTTCGGAGAATTTTGTATAAAAACTGGAATATGGTTCAAAGTGATCCAGTGATTGGTCACAAAGTAAACATCAAACCAGAACTAACATTCCTAAGATCCCCCTCCATGTCTAAGGCTTTGGTCAGCAATACCTTGGAGCCCAAAGCCTCCACCACTTGGTCAGCATTGAGTAAGGGTTTTAAGGCGTGTCCACAGTGCAAAGCCTGTCGATTTGGCAGCAATAGGACTCACTTTAAAAGCCCGTTTCATGAACATCCTATCGCTATTTCCAAGTGGCTTACCTGTAAGACTGACTATGCCATTTATGTGTTGGAGTGTCCGTGTGGACTGCAGTATGTGGGCAGTACTAAACTGCCCGCCCACAAACGGATACTCCAACATATACGGGCAATATCGGGACACGACCAGAATTATCCGGTTGCCAGGCACTTTCAAGATAAACATCTAGGCATACCTGATAAGCTCCAATTTTTCTTAATTGATTGTGTCGAAGTCTCAAGGAGAGGAGGTGACCGTGAGGCCAAACACCGTGTCCTTGAGACGAGATACATTTTGGAGCTTAATACGAAAAATCCTAATGGCCTGAATGATAGGGAACATCTTTACACTTGTCTCTAGGATTAATCAGTATGCCCATAAGACCTGTCCGGATTCATAGAATAATATTTGTTCCCCATGTGGTGACTCTGTTTGTATATAACAAGGAATATTTTTTAACTATAAAAATAAGAATCTTTTTAAAGAGCTTTTTTATGATTATATCTTGGAATCATCTGTTATAACCCTTGCACTTTATTGCTATTTTTGCACCATCTCTATTTGCACTTTTCATGTTTTAGCAGACATTGTGACAGGCCCACTTGGGCACTATTTAGATTTTGTGAAAATGTTATCTCATGATTTTGGATTAACGCTGTCATATTGAATATGAGCATATCATTTGATTTTTTGCACAAACTGGGTATCTGGAATACACATAAGCAATGGGCCGACGTTCTTGTACATAGATAAAATTATTTGTCATGTATATATATCGTTTTTACCAGTTTGTGTTTTGCAAATATGCTCTCTCATTTATAAACTGTACATTCGGTTTTATTAATTGTGAAACATTGTTGAGCAAATTCTAGGTGTTTCATTAGGGCATTCTTTATTGATTGCACGGACTCCGCGTTTCTTTGTATAGTATTTTTACCATTTTCATGATTCAATCTCATGCACTGTCACTTTAAATGCTCTGCTCACTGTCAAGCAGTTTGTCATGTGATCAAGCCTTCTCGAAGGCGAAACGCGTCATGGCGGCAGCGCTGGCTTTATCTGAATAAACCACCCTGCACAAGCACCTTTTGGGTCGACTCTTTATTGCTTTGTATTCGGCAGTTTCCTGTCTTTTGAGTGACAAGCTTCGTAAATATATATATATATATATATATATATATATATATATATATATATTGTAGTATGTGCATTCCTTGTAAATGCTGTCTATACATACTTTGTAAATCGCACGGATGCCTTCGTCTCATGGTCGTGCTAAATAGAACTTGAAATAAATATGGCATAAATCTAAGATATCGCAAACATTGCCTTTGAAGGGTCTAACTCCTGCCTAGTAACTTCTTAGGAAAGAGACAGACAAACCCAAAAGGGAAGCATCCCAAAGAAAGACTCTAGAACTTTCATAGGATCAGAAGACATAGATCCGAGGTTGTAAGAAAGATACCAGGATTGAAACATTTACAATACACACTCAACATTTCTGGTCTAAGTTGAATACACAATACAACCTCCGAAGAACAACCCAAAGACTCTTAACGGCTGCCACTCAAGGCTCCCCTATTAACCTGAGATCAAACAGTGGGAAAGTTCGAAGAGGTGGTAGGTCCAAGAAAAATATCCATGATTGATGCACAAACATTTCTATGGGGAGAAAGAACCACAGGCGTCTTGGCCAAAAAGGCACTGGCAACAGCAGCCAAGTTTGAGAACCCTGAATCTTCCTGAGAACAGTGGATATCAAAGGAAATGGGAAGACTGCATAAAACAACACTCTGATCCAAATAATTGAGAGTTCATTCAGCCCCATATCTAATGAATTAAAATTAGAGAGCAAATTTGTGGCAGAAGTCTCCTGTTGTCTGTTGCAAAGAAGCCCAACCAGCGGATAGAGGACAATTCCATCTAATAATGCTTCTTCTACCACTCTTAGCGGCTTAAAAATGGATAGGGGTGGGAAAGGGGGCAGGAGCTTCATGGGTTTGCATGGCTGCTGCAACAACAGCATCAATCATCTTATGTATTGCTACCATAGAGAGAATCTCATTAGAAGGCACAGCAGTGGTTTTCCCCATTTCGGAATCAAATTGTTCCACAGATCCAAGGCATAAGGGGACGGACAGATATCATCTTGCACCTGCTTGCATTTAAAACTACTATAAGTGTGGGTAATCTGGCTTAAGGAAGTGTTTAAACTCTCCTTCACACTTGTATGATCGCCTTTATGTGTGAGAGAGGCCCAGTGCATTCCTTATCTGAGAAAGTAACGGAGAACTTCACACCAGTAACCCTTATGGCTCCTAATGAAGTTCAAATGTGTAGCGCTTTTATGCTTTAAAGCTGGATGAAGAACAATAGCAGAAAACATAATACGTTAAGAGCAAGTTTGACTACATAAAAAAATACACCCAGCACTTCTTGTTTAGTTCTCTAAACGTAGTTCAAAGATGTAATACCAAGTTTCACACGTCGGTTTAAAAAATAGCGCCCTTTTTAGCCATGTCTGAGCTCAATTACACATTAATATGTGAGAAACCTACATGTAATTTATAACAAGTAAAATAAATCAAAAATGTTTTTTCACATTTCGGCATGACTTTGCTAACTGGTGTTTTTTAGGCTTCGCCTTGGCCGTAGCACCTGCAAAGCAGGTGCTCCGCACAGGGCGAAATCTTATGTCCTACATATGGGGCTTTGGTCCTGCCTCTGTCTTCCATTGGCTAGCTCCATAAATGGAGGCTAGCCATTGGAAGAGATTGGCTGTCAATCACGCTTTCCCCGTGAAAACGCGATTCGGGGCGTTTCTTGGTCTTTTTTTAAGTCCTGCCCCCCACACCCTCCCTCTCGCCGTCCCGTTGTCCCTGCCTTCTCGAAGTTCTCCCTCCCGCCCGCCCACTGTCCGTGCCTCCTCCCTCCCGCCCGCCCACTGTCCGTGTTCGATGCTGTCCAACCTTTGTTTATTCCCCGCCCTCCCTCCCGTTGTCCGTGCCTTCTCCCTCCCGCCCGCCCACTGTCCGTGCCTCCTCCCTCCCGCCAGCCCACTGTCCGTGTTCGATGCTGTCCAACCTTTGTTTATTCCCCGCCCTCCCTCCCGTTGTCCGTGCCTTCTCCCGCCCGCCCGCCCACTGTCCGTGCCTCCTCCCTCCCGCCCGCCCACTCTCCGTGTTCGATGCTGTCCAACCTTTGTTTATTCCCCGCCCTCCCTCCCGTTGTCCGTGCCTTCTCCCTCCCGCCCGCCCGCCCACTGTCCGTGCCTCCTCCCTCCCGCCCGCCCACTGTCCGTGTTCGATGCTGTCCAACCTTTGTTTATTGCCCGCCCTCCCTCCCGTTGTCCGTGCCTTCTCCCTCCCTCCCGCCCGCCCGCCCACTGTCCGTGCCTCCTCCCTCCCGCCGCGGTCTCACGGTGAGTACGTTCACTTCGGGCTTAAGAGAGAGATAGATAGATGGGGAGATAAAAGCAGGGACGGGTGAATGGATTGATGAGTAGTTATGAAGGAGAACGATTTGACATGGGTACATTGACAAACATAAAAAACTTCTTATGACTTTATACTTGGCCTGCAATGTGTGTGAATGGATTTCATTGCACTGTAAACACTAGAAGGACGTGTTTGTGTGTGTGCACATGCGAGGGACCTGTGCTTGGTCTGTGCCAAAGCCTTTCCCCCTCCAGGAGCTGTGCGCTACATTCCGTCTGAAACACCGCCAAAAGATTCATTTGCTCACGACTGTCGTGTGTGCTCCTGTCTGTTTCCCGATATGTGCACGTCGCTTTTCTCATACTCGTATTGTGTGCGCGCCTTTCTACTTTTTGCACGTCGGACCGCTTTTTTCATGCGTACACGTTCACATACCACTGCCTCCTACGTATATACATGCTCCTGATTACTGTATTTCTCTGTGCTCTCTTCACCACGCCCTATACTCCCAAATGTACACGTCATTAACTTCTACACTCCTGTATGTGCACGTCAATACTTCCTATGCTCTCATGTGTGCACCTCTTATATCCTTCTGTGTATACCTCACCTTTACGCGAACCGCTATATGAGCACACTTCCCACTATACATGCGCATATCAGTGTCTCCTGTATGTGGACATGTTACTTACTCCTGAGCGCACATGTACCATCTTTTATATTTCTGTATGTTCATACGCTACTGTCCTACATATGTACACGCTTTGTCGCGCAGAGCGTTGATATGACCCATAATACAAAAAGTAAATGTATCCCCTCTTCCTTGGTCTGGTATTAAAAACTAGTATAATTGGGGAGCGGTGGACCCATAACACCTACGCGCCTCGGTGCCACTGCACCTGCTGCACCATCCATAGCCACGCCCCTGACCATTTCCTGTTCATGTCACTGTTTCAGATGTTCCTATGCATGCACACGGCACTCCACTACTTCCTTTGCTACTATGTCTGTGCATGCTAGTGAATCGTATGTCATAAGTGTGCACCTGCCACAGGTATACGTTTCCTTCTTATAGATGCTCATTTATCTTTGTTTTGTGTGCATAGGTAACCATCTCCCAGAGGCATAAGTGGACACATGTCACTGTCTCCTCTGTGAGTGCTGACACTCTCTGACCTGTGTGTGCACACGTCATTGTCTCACAGATCCCCACGTGTCTGCATGCAGCCTCCCTTCACCTAGGTCTACTGAACGGGCACGTGCATATATGTGTAGGCCGCCTCTCCTTTATGTGTACTGTTCTCTGCCAGCTATATACATGCCGATTCATCAACATATTCTTTACATCTGCGTGTACCTGCATCTCCTGTGCGCATGGAAATGCCTCGTATTTCTTCTTTCACCACCCGTGCTACCAGATCACACGCCACTGGCTCCTAAATACTTACACGTCAGAGTCTAGTGTCTTTGCATAAGAGTAGGGCACAGTCTCTTTGCATGTACCGGTCAGCCACACTGCTGTATCCGTGCTGGTCACCTGATCCTAAATGTGTACATGCCACTGTCACGAATGTGCATATGTCAGTATGTCCTATTTTTCTGCTGCGCTCCCCACGTGCACAACTATACCTGCCCCCCAACCGTGAACGTGTCACCACAACACCTATAAGTTGCCATGTAACCGGTTTTTAAACGTGTGCATGACAGTCAACAAAGCCTACTGTCGCCTTTTATGATGAGGCATAGAGTTGTTGTTTTTGTGAACGTTTGTTTCCAAACTTGCAACATGGCCGGTAGAGGTAAGCAAGCATGCACACAATTAGGTTGTTTTTTAGGTTTCGCCTGGCGTTCTGTGGGTGTGTGTGTGTGGCATTTGCGAGAGATTAAGCTATTGACATTGTAAATGACAATAAATGCCATTTATTTATCTGTTTTCAAAACCAACACATAAATAAAAATGTTGTCATTTACAATGCCAATAGCTCTAACTTTTGCAAAGGCGAAACCGTTGCATTGTAAATGCTTGTTTGTAAACCAGGCACTGCAGTTTTAAAAGAAAAATATTATAAGGGGTTAACATTAGTAAACGTGCAAACAACATGTATGTCTCATGATGTCATCTGGCCTCGAAGCTACTGTCCTTTTCTCTGATTAGGGTTTCGTAACAAGCAAATCAATTTCCATCTATTGGGCAAATATTGTGGGAAGTAATTTCTAGTGAGGTCATTATTAATTGGTTTTAGAACTAATAAAAGCCTTCCTCTTTTTGGTCACGGGTCGTTGGTAAGTGTGCACTATGAAGACTAGGGTGATTTAACAGTGTAGTGTGTCTGTGTGGCTCCTAGTAAGAATATGTAAATAAAAGAAAAGAACCAAGAGGAGGAGGTACTTTAGTCTATCACACATGAACATCAATTAAAACGAATGCTAACAAAAAGTCTGATTACAGGGTAAAATGGCATAAAACGAACAAGGTGGGACACATGCTGCTGGATGTCCATTAACGGGGAGCAACGTCTTGAGCAGCGTCAGTCTCCCCAGTGATTTATAGAGCTCTCCAGGTTTCCAAATTCATGCATGAGTAGATTATAGCCCAGGATTTTTACTTTGCATTTTGTTATTTGTAGTTCCTTAACCCAATAATTAAATCAGGACTGCAAGTACCAATATTTAAAGAAAAATCCTGAACTAGATGAGCTACTTCTACGTGATTGAAAGCTCTGGGATTAAATTAGTTGAGTACAATGGAGTACAGAGGCAGAGAACAACCGAAGTGTAGAAGGGCAGCGAGAGCACGAACAGCAGCTCAGCCTCAGAAGTGTTAAGTTAAACTGGTCTTTGGGGCACCACCCCCATGCCGTCCCGAAACCGAGCCACTCCAATTCTCAGCAGAACAGGGGCGCGAATCCTGCATTGGGGAGGTTCTGGTACCTGCGAATGCTGAGCTTCCGGAAGAGTGGGTACCACACCGAGAACTGACAGTGTAGCACTTGCTCCTTCTTCATGCTTATAATGCTGTACTGGCACCGGAAGCAACCTGTTCAAGCACACCCGGTGCACCATGGACACTAGACCTCGCCTCCACACCGTTCTTGCAGGGCAGTATTTACGTCCCAGTTTTGGCATCATTGATGCTTGTTGTTGTTGCAGCGGCATGTCGTGCACAAAAAAAACGAATGAACGGGAAATCACGGAACGTCCACGAATGCAGAACACAGTGATCTGAACCACAAAGGAATAGTTGATGCCGAAACCTGTGCATTCCGAATCGGGCGGCCATCTTGGAATGGAGCGGTTTCTTCTTAGAGCTGCCGGCTTTAGAGCCGGGGGTCCAGGTTCGAGCCCGGCGTTGGCTCAACGTCCTGTAGTTCTGGGCACCTAATCTCCCCGTGCCTACCAAGAAATTAATGTGTCCTTGCGTAATGTAACTAGTGCTCGTGTGAAGCGCTTCATTAGCTTGTGGTCGAGTTCGTGCTATATAAATCTGCACAAAAAAAAAATACTAAGTTTTGATGAGCTTCCCTTGAGGTCTCTGTTGTAAGCATGCGCTCCCATTTCATTTTTAGTGAGTTTATTCGCAGTAGTGGAAATGCACAGTAGGTCTCCTCAGCCAATCAGCAGCTGCAGGCGCTCCAACTAAAGCAACTAAAGTGACAGTCGAACTTCTATATAATCGTGTTCCATAAGCCTCTGTGCTTATGTAGCGCCTTTTGCCTGTTTTCAACCTAAAGCACCACTGTGCATAGCTGCCAAGGTTTGAGTTTGCTATGTGTGACACTTTCATAATTTCAGTGTAATTAGGAGTGACATTTTAACAACTATGAGTGACACATTCTCATCAGCCAAATCAAGCAATGAAGATGAGGGGGACATATTAAGATCAGAAATTACACTCATTTGAGCAACAAGAAACTCTAAGAAGATCTTAAAACAGCTACAAAGCACCAGAAATGGAAGGGAACTAATGTAATACCCTTGTAACCTGATCAGACAGTGGCCACAGACACACAGCACCGGGAAAGCCTCAGGAGAGTGAGGCTGAGGCACACATAGGTTACCGCCAGCCAGGGTGCTATTATGTGTAAAATAGTATGTCCCCTTATGGGAAAATCTGAATGTAGGGAAGACGATGACACACCAAAAGAGAAACGGTTAATGTTCGATACAGGCAACAAAAGGGGTGTGCAGTTACATATTTTTTATTAACACACCATACATTTTGGGAGAAGGAGCACTTCTTTATCAGTTTCCCAGCTCAGGACGATGTCCCATTAATCCTAAACACAAAAGCCTGGAAGGAGTATTACAGTCAGAAAGAGTAATGGTAGTTATATGGAAAGTGTCATGACCATTCATGAATGACATTCCCCATTAGTAACCGCATTGAAGAAAAGTCATAAGCATGAAGAAAACTTTATATATGCACTGTAGCAGAATATAAACAGCGAGACTATCAAAGACAGAGAGAGAATAAAAGAGCTGCACTCGAGAGACAGCGAGTTCAGGTATCTGCAGGTCTGTGGACTGATGCTGGGCTACAGCTGTTGCCTGGGCGATAAAATATAACGTGCACTGTTTTAGTTTATTGCGCACATATTTAGCTAGAATTACTTTTCTAATTATATTGCTCATTGACACTAATGCAGGTTACGATTTTTAGTGCTACCGTGCTTCAGGATTGTGAATGCAAAAGCAGAAGGCCTATGTTGTGCTCTCTGTCATGCAAACTGAATACATTCTTTACCCTGCACTTACCTTGCTTGGATCTTTTTTATTTGGCTTACACTCACGCAAGAAGCTAATAAAATATAATACAGATCTTGTGTTAAATTAATCTAAACAGTCACTGTACTTGGGACCACCTATATTCAGGAAAACACAAACTTTTCCCTCGCAAAGCTGGAGGTTAGCACATCTCAGTATCCACATCACAATATCAACTGCTTATGAAAAAATTGTCTTACCATCATCTAGGTGAGGTATACGTCAATTGCATGATGACGATCCATCGGACAACTTCAGAGGTAGCAGATTGGTTGTCTGGCTCTCATAACATTCTTAACCAAATCTGCCCTTGAACTTTTTGGCGCTCCATAAATTGCAGGCATGCTCGGCCCGCCAGCCACCGCTGGGGCTGTGGCAATTAGAGTTTGCCCCCCAGCCCGCCTCTAGTGATAGTCACCCAGGCCTGGGCACTGTCCTGGCACTGTGCATAATGACGATCCCCTGAACAACTTCAGAGGTAGCAGATTGGTTGCCGGGCTCTTGTAACACTTCACCAAATCTGCCCTTGAACATTTTGGCGCTCCATAAATTGCAGGCAGGCGTGGGCCGTGGCAATTAGAGTATGCCCACCTCCAGTGATGGTCGTCCAGGCCTGGGCACTGTCCTGTTACTGACTCTTGCGAGTTTCGGCCGGGCGGGTCTGCCCAGTAACGGACTGTCTGTCCTGGCGGCTCCTGTGTCACCTACTCCTCTCCGTCGGGTGCAGATAAATATTGAATTCTCTCCTTAATAACAGCTAAGCACGTGGCAGACCGGGTCGGAAAGAGCCCGCGTCTGGCGCCATGATTATATGTAAAACTCCCACCCTACCTCCGGCCAAGATTATATGCCGCGCTGCGCCTGGAGTGCACACAAAATTGCCAGCTCCCTTCAGCTCGCAAACATACTCCTCACGCTTGGCGGCACTGCAGGATGTGACATCCCGTCCCCCCGCGATGACGTCAGGCTTCCTGACAGTATGAGCTGAGCCCCAGCAGTTGGACTCACAATATTGATACATTGTTGCAGCTGAGCTAAAGCTGCCAGCAGCCTTAGCTCAGCTGTGAGCCTCTACAGGCAGTGCACTGTCACAGACGCTCGGTTTTACTAAGCTCTTTTAGTGACAGCTGACACACAGCATAGGCGTGACAATGCATTTCAGTGCGGTAATGCGGAGTACCTCACTGAAATGCGTTAGTGTCACGACTGATGCGTGATACTTGGCAGGACTGACCACTTACAAGCAGTGTTAATACCCTAAGGATTTTATTTGCTCCGCAACTGGACTCGGTCAAAATGTAAATCACATAATATGTCAGAATGAAATATATAACACATAAGACTTCACAATAAAGACTGACAAGTATTATAAAGAAAACCCAGGTTCATTGAAAAATTAAAGTCAATACAGAAAGCAAATTAAGTGGCAAGAAGTCAGTCATGTAGCGCAGCGGGTCCATGTGTAAACTAGGCGGCAGCAGCGCCTCAATTAAGAGGTACGAGGTCGGTCTTTGATCACTACCTGGTCTCCCTCTCTTAGCTGGGGCTCTTGTGCCGGATGGGCTTTGCTGGCCTTGCGGTGTGTTGTCTCCCTCCTTGCCTGAACCGCTTCATTGTCTCGCTCCAAGGGTACCCACGTTGGGTCTGACAGGATACTGTCTCGCTGGGGCCGGTTGAACAGCAGGTGAGACAGCGCACACTTGGTGGTGCTGTGAGGCATCTGTCGATAGGCACCAAGGAATTGGTCCAGAGCTGTCTCGGCGTCTTCCCCTTGGTCCACGGGGATGCTCAGTGCTCGGTTGAGTGTCCGCATCAGACGGTCCACCTCCCCATTGGCTTGAGGCCAAAGCGGGATGATCTTCCAGTGATGAATCGCCTTGCTCTCAAGGTACTCCTGAAATTCTCAGCCCTGGAACATACTTCTTCGGGCAGCCCCATCATTGCAAAGGTCTTGTCTAGAACTCTCTTCACATGAGTGAACGCAATTGACGCCACCACCTCCACAATAGGGAATTTCGAAAATGAGTCAACCACATGTGACGTCCATTGGGGAAGCTTCCGAAATCCAGCCTGACTTTTGCCCAGGGGGTCTCGCTAGGTTCTTCGGTAATCACTGGTGCTGGATCTCCCCCTGTGATTGTGCTGGCATGGCACTGTCTCACCATCTCTTCCACCATGGATTTCATTGCGGGGAAACAGACCTTGTTTCGCAGCCTGGCCTTTGTCTTAGCCATCCCCTGGTGGCCAACATGTGCCAGTGTGAGAATCCGCTTCTGCAGCCTTTTTGGAACCACAATCAGGTGTCCTCTCAGAACAACCACTTTGGTCGCCCACACTGTCGAGCCATGCACGACAACGATTTGTTGTCGTGCATGGCTGATCTCCGTCCAGAGAGGGCGGGTTCCATCCGTGAAGTGTGCCTATCCATTGTTCTCCAGTGCAGCTTTCACCCGGGACAATGTCTCGTCTTTTTAGCTGGCACAGCCGATCTCCTCGAGCGTCATGGCCATGGGGCACGCCCCTTGCGACACCATTTTCACGAATGCTTTGGCTTTGCACGCATCCGTTGATGGATCTGGAGACGACATGGACTCTGGGTGGCGTGATAAGTAGTCGGCTGGGTTGTGGGCCCCGGGACGGTACACGACCTTGAAGTTATATGACTGCAGCTGCACCGCCCATCGCTCAATTCTCGGGACCGCCAGTCTGGATGAGCCTGTGAAGAGCAGGAGTAGAGGTTTGTGGTCGGTCACGACATAGAACTCTTGGCCGCACAGGTAGAGGTGAAAATGTTGGCACGCCCACTTTATGGCCAACGCCTACCTTTTAATTTGGACATATCTTGTCTCCTTGTCGGTGAGGGCCTTGCTTGCATAGGCTACTGGCCTCCAGACCTCAGGGCTGTGTTTCTGAATGAGAACCACTCCCAGACCCACTGTGCTGGCGTCAACGATTAGTTCAGTGCGTCGCCCTGGATGAGTAGGCAATCACCGTCTTGTCCAGCAGTCCTACCTTGATGTCATTGAATGCTTTGTTGGTGACCCCAGTCCACTCCCACTTGTGATCATTGCGTGTGAGAGCCCGGAGCGGCTCCAACATGGCAGCAAGGTTTGGAATGAAACGCCCACAATAGGTGGCGATGCCGAGAAAGTTTCTTACTTCTGTGGGGTTGTTCGGCGTGCTGGCTGCACGGATGGCTGCGGCCTTCTTGGGGTCCACTAGGAGTCCCTCCCGGGTGAAGGTATACCCAAAGAAATCAACAGTTTCTTGGTAAAACGAGCACTTGGACTTGTGAAGGGTTAAACCACAGTCTCCTAGTCTCTTCAGGGTGGCTCGGAGATGATTGTGATGATCCTCTAGCGTGTCAGAGAATACCAGTATGTCATAACTAAGGTTAATCACGCCCTGCGGCCCTGACAGTGCTTCTCTGATGGCGTTTTGGAAGACTTCGGCTGCCAACGACACCCCAAAGCTGAGCCTCTTGTACCTTCGGAGGCTAACGTGCATCGAGAAGGTGGTGATATACCTGCTCTCGGGCTCAAGTTCCAGCTGATGATAGCCGACATTCAAATCCAGCTTAGAGAACGATTTGGCTCCGTTTAGGTCTGCCACTATGACGTCCATGGTTGGAGTAATGTGGCGTTCTCTTTTGACAGCCGTGTTCGGTGCCTTAAGTCCACACACAGCCATATGGCTCCGGGCTGCTTGGGTTTGGGAGCCACGACCAGCGGGGACACCCATGGGGTTTGTAGGAGAGTAGGGTCTGCAATCCTATGATCACCCCAGATTTTTGCTTTTTGCTTCACTGGTTTACGACTTTCCCTGGCTGTGGGCCTGCTAATCAGACCCACAGCCTAGCTGTTCTCTCTATTCCAAATTGTACCCAGGTACTGAATTGGCACTGGGCCCTCTCTTGTGTCCCTGTAACCAGGGCAGAGGTGTACCCAGAAGTCTCCCAGGGGCTGCAGCATGTATTATGCCACCCCTGGGTTGACTAACTAACCCAGACACAACTGGCTGCTTGACAGCTGGGGCAAGGTGGTGTACACACCCTTTGCTTTAGATATAGTATTCCTATATCTAACCCTAAAATGGACACATATATTCCTATCAGTCACTCCTATGGCAGGCCTTAACAATCCTGAAGGCAGAGTGCTTGGAATAATGTGAAATGGTGCTCTGGCATGAGCTGAGCCCGTTTGCAGCTCGCGGAACCAAGTCCTAATAGCTGTTCCATGATAACGCTATACCATATACTCTTAAGTGCATTATGTACCTCGCGGTCATATGCTAACTTTGGTATAACATTATCAAAACATGTCGAGTAAGGTGTCATACGAATTGGAATACTAACCCCTCGCCAATTCTGGCGACGGGGTTAGCATTCCACCCTTCTAGAGGGACACGACATGTTGGTAACCTGTAACCCCGGTTAAAGTCAGACATAGCCTCAGCTCCACAAGATGGATGCTGCCACCGAAACACAAGTCTGCCCTCCTGCTGCTGGGAGTCCTTCCAGCAACGGATGCAAGGACAAAGGGTTTCCTGTCAGGGGCGCTGCCAGCACCATCCCAGACAGGATTTTGTGTATCCCAGGTAGGCAGGGCTTTAGAGGAAGGTGACTGCAAGTGGCACCCCGGTGCTCACTATGCATAGGCCGGCTCAAACCAGTTCTGGGGGCACACCAGCCCCTGAGCTGGGGAGAGACCGGACAAAGGAGAGGGGTGTAACCACCCCCCTCCTAGTCCCACCCATAGGGCTGGACTTAGTCGCGTGCCAGCCCCCTTTCTCAGGATAAAGGTAGGAGCAGGCCCCCTTCCAAACTAGATCATCTTTGAATCCTGAAACTACTTTCCACGAAAGGAACTCAAGACTCTTCTCAAGATTTCTCCCTTGTGACTAAGGAGTAGTCACCCTGCAGCAGCAGGCACCATCCAAGCATCGCGGTTTGCTGTAAGTCTCTCCTCCGGATCAAGGCTGCCCAGCTCGACGAGAACCGGCTTCCCTGGCACCTCTGACCTCTACCTGCATCATCAGCCCAGCTGAGATTCGTGGGTGTGACGAGACCTCGAGGGACCGGCCATCTTCAAGACTGCACGACGCTTGCCCAGCACGACCACCGAGAGACCCTCGAGTAAGTGCTTTGGGGTTCGAGAAGCCCCGACCCTGAGCAGCTCCAGCACCGAAGTTCAGCCCCCTTGCATTCACGAGATCTGCGTGGGGCCCTTCTGCTCTTTGCTGCTCACCGCGTTGTCCAGGTCACTTGCCCGTTGGCTAGTGACCCTCCCGACGACGAACCACGACGACAACACTGCTGGTCTGGTTGCTCCAGACTGCCCTTGCTCCCCTCCAACAGAGTAGCACCCCGGACCCTCCTGGTCCACTCCAGACGCCATTTTGAGTCCACCGCGTGGGCTTGCATTTGCCAAGAGTTGTTGCCCCAATCCTGGGTGCAGCGACGTCGACAGCAGATAGCTCCGTGGGACAGCTCGCCCCTCCATCCTGGTCGCCGACAACGCCTCCTGGTCCGAGAGACTGCAGAGCCCAGCGCCGCCCACTCACCTGGTCGAGGTGACTTCGTCCGGTGCCATCCTGGTGCCCACCTAATCACTGGCTAGTGATTCAGAACTTGGTCCCCTCTGCTTACAGGTATCCATCTTCATCGATCCAGGCTTGGATCACATCAAACATCTTCACTGGTCGCCTGCCAGCAACTTCTTCTTTCAGGCTCCATAGACTGCAACGAGGATTCCCGACGTCTTTTCAGACCTATGCAGCCGCAGCCCCTGGGCTAGGTAACATTAGCATTTCGGTGCCCCAGCATAGCTTAACTATCTAAGTGTCCAGATCCTTTTTCGTTTCAGCTCTATCTAGTCGGATTCGTCCGACAACACTAACTTTGCATTTACTAGCCTCCATAGACTTTGTTCCGCATCCCGCGTGAGAGTGCACACTCTGCACCCGATCTCCCTAGGCCTCCTGCTTGTAATCTAAAGGTTCAGTAGTCTAGTCCTAGCGATCCCAAAGCCTCTGAGAATAGTTACTTACCTGCTAGTAATTCGCATTCCACTTTTGTAGTATATGGTTTTTCGTGCCCCTCGGGCATTTGTGTAAATTGTGCGACTTTAAGTATTTCTTTAAGAGTTTTGTTGTGTGCTTAGCACCCTGTCCTCATAAAGAGTCCAGGGTTGTTGTGTTATAAATAAATATACTTTATTTTCATAACAACTTGTGTGGTGTCCTTTCACTTGGTGTTCAAGGGGTAAATGTGATGGTAAAACAGCTGGCTTAACACGCCCTCTAGAGTCTAGCCTTAGACTGCTCTTGTTCATGCTACTAGGATAGCTGGTCTATCAGGTTGACTTACAACCAATCATCAATAAGGGTTGTTTGGACTGATACATAGTGATCACTAGAATAGTGAGCACTGCATATCAGGCCAACTTCTCACATTGGTGAGCAGCGGTTGGGATTTGAGCTTGCTGTTGTTTTACCACACGTATCCTAAGAATATCATTTGAAAGATCACGTAAGTACCAAGGTACATATAACTTAGCTTAGAATACTCTGAGTTCTACTGAACCAGCTGTTGTAGTTCAACAGGGCTTAGCACACCCTGACTACAACTATTAGCAAGGGATCAGTAGGCAAACAAATAGTGTAGGTAAGTGCACCACTTACACCTCACTAGAAAAGCATGTCTACCCATGGAGAGTCTTCAGAGACTCCCCTAGTGGCTAGTAACCCTCCACAGGTCATCTCAAGATATGCAGCTCTCAGTTTCCAGGAGATGAGACAAGTGTGTACCTCCAGGAAACTGAAACAGGGGTCTAACCCCACCATTCCCTTTCTGATAGGTCTCTTAGAGACATATGATGCTAGAAAAGCTTCTCATACAGATGGGAATATGCCAGCCTTAGAGGGTACCCGTGGTGATCCAGACCTCCTTGACACTGAAAATGCAGTTGAGGAGGAGGAAGAAGAGAGCTCTGGGGATGAGGCAGACAACAGGCCTGAACTAGTCAGCAGACTTACTAGGGCCAACTTAGACCTACATAGGGAAGGATCTGGGGGACCCCCAGTACTGACCCTAATGGGGCCTAACCTTGGAGTTAGGAGAGATAGATCTCCTTCTAGGGACTCCAATATATCTCTGCACTCTAATGCCTCCTCTCAGAGGAGAAGGATGTCTCCCCAGTGGAGATTGACTTCCCCTCAGAGAAGAGAGCATGAAGCAAGGATGAAACAGGCTAATCTAAGGATTGAAAGGGAAGAACTTGCCCTGGCCAAAGAAAAGCTTGCCTTTGCTAGAGAGCAGCAGATGAGTGGGACAGTTCCCACTGGTGGCAGCAATCTCCCTAGAGATAAAGAAAGGAGTTTAGATACTAAAGACCTGAGTAAGATAGTGTCCCCCTTTAAACAAGGGGATGACATCCACAAGTGGATGGCTGCTTTGGAGAGGGCCTGCACTGTCCAGTGCATCCCCCAAAGTCAGTGGGCAGCTATACTGTGGCTATCCTTTGAAGGCAAAGGTAGAGATAAGCTCCTCACTACTAGAGTTGAGGATGCTAACAATTACCAAGTCCTGAAAAATACACTGGTTGATGGGTTTGGCTTAACCACCGAGCAGTACAGGTTGCTGTTCAGGGATACCCAGAAAATTCAGTCTCAGGATTGGTCTGACTTTGTGGATTGTGCCACTAAGGCTTTGGAAGGCTGGTTGCTGGGCAGTAAGGTTACTGATTATACAGGGTTGTACAATCTGATCATGAGAGAGCAGATTTTAAATAACTGTCAGAACCAGTTGTTGCATCAGCACCTTGTGGACTCAGATCTGACCTTTCCCCAAGAATTGGGAAAGAAGGCAGACAGATGGGTCAGAACAAGGGTCAAGCAGAACCAGACTCAGAACCAGGGTGGTCAGAAGAAAGCAGACCGAAAGGGTAGTAACAAGAGTGAACAAAATGACCAGAAGTCTTCAACAGGTCCCCAACAAACCAAAGAAGGTGGGGGTCAGGCTTCACAGCAGAAAAAGAAGACTCAAGAAGGCCAGTCAAAAAGGTGGTGCCAATACTGTAAAAGTAAGTCTCACTGGTTTAGTGAGTGCACCAAGAGAGGAGGGCAAACTCCTACCACTACAGCCCCTAAGGCAACTGCACCCCCTAGTACAGCCAGTAGTGGTAGTGCACCTCCCAAGGGAATAGTTGGGTTAACCTTGGGAACTGAGGGGTCTGACAACTTAGTTGGCACACTCACTCAGGCTGTCCTTGTCTGTACAGGGGATATGGATATATCCCCTGATGTCAGTCCCAATACTTTGGGCAAATACAGGCAGACACCTTTAATAAATGGCAAAATGGCTCAGGCCTATAGGGACACTTGTGCCAGTGTCACAATGGTGACACCTAACTTTGTGGACCCTGGACAGATCATGCCAGGTACAGATTTCCTGGTGACCAATGCCAGCAACGTCACTACCAGTCATAGTATGGCGATTGTTGCTTTCTCCTGGGGAGGGGTAAGTGGCCAAAAGAAAGTTGTGGTTAGTTCAGACCTCCCAGTGGATTGTTTGTTGGGCAATGATTTGGAGTCATCACTATGGTCAGAAGTGGAGCAGAGGACTCACATGGAGATGTTAGGCTTGCCAGCACATGTGCTTGCTGTGACTAGGTCACAGGCCAGAAGATGCCCCACTGAACAGGTGCTGGATCCTGGAACCATGGACCAGACACCTTCCAAGAAGAAGAGCAGTAGGGTTAAGGCATTGCCTTCCCCCTTGCCCCAGGTTGTGGATCAAGTCTCAGAGGAGGCTGACCTTAAGGAGCTGAGGGAAACTGAGCCTAAAGAGCTTGAACTTGATCAAGTTGAGTTTCTGGGCTCAGGGGGACCTTCCAGAGAAGACCTGGGGAAGGCACAGTTAGACTGCCCTTCCCTTGAACCCCTCAGACAGCAGGCTGCTGCTGAGGCTGCAGGGAACGCCACAGGTGCCCCCAAGGTATACTGGGAAGATGGACTCCTGTACTCTGAGTCAAGAGACCCCACGCCTGGTGCAACCAGGAGGCTGGTCATCCCCTTGTCTCAGAGGGGTTTCCTTCTCACCTTGGCCCATGAGATTCCCCTTGCAGGACACTTAGGCCAGACAAAGACTTGGGACAGACTTGTCTCACACTTTCACTGGCCTCACATGAGTGAAGATACCAAGGAGTTTTGTCGCTCCTGTGTCACTTGCCAAGCCAGTGGTAAGTCAGGTGGCACAATAAAGGCCCCCCTCATACCACTACCTGTGGTGGGGGTCCCCTTTGAAAGAGTGGGGATTGACATTGTTGGTCCAATGGAACCCCAGACAGCATCAGGGCACAAGTTTATACTGGCGGTGGTGGACCATGCCACCAGGTATCCTGAAGCTATTCCACTTAGGACCACTACAGCACCTGTAGTGGCAAGGGCCCTAGTTGGAGTGTTCTCCAGAGTGGGCTTCCCTAAGGAGGTTGTTTCTGACAGAGGTGCAAACTTCATGTCAGGATATCTGACTGCAATGTGGAAGGAATGTGGTGTCAACTACAAGTTCACCACACCCTATCATCCACAGTGCAATGGGCTTGTTGAAAGATTCAACAGGACCCTCAAAGGGATGATTCATGGACTACCTGAAAAGCTCAGGCGTAGATGGGATGTCCTGATACCCTGCCTCTTGTTTGCTTACAGAGAGGTCCCACAGAAGGGGGTTGGCTACAGCCCTTTTGAACTTCTGTATGGGCATCCTGTAAGAGGACCCCTGTGTTTGGTGAAGGAAGGATGGGAGAGACCTCTCAAAAAGCCTGCAACCAACATAGTGGACTATGTACTTGGTCTCCGCTCCAGGATGGCTGAGTACATGGAGAAGGCATCTAAAAACCTTGAGGCCAGCCAAGAACTCCAAAAAGCTTGGCATGACCAAAAGGCTGTACTGACTGTGTACAAGCCTGGACAGAAGGTGTGGGTGCTGGAGCCAGTGGCCCCAGCAGCACTCAAAGACAAATGGTCTGGGCCCCACACAATCATTGAGCAAAAGGGAGAGGTCACCTACCTGGTGGACCTTGGAACTCCCAGGAGCCCCCTCAGGGTGCTCCATGTGAACAGGCTCAAGGCATATGTCGACAGGAAGGACATGAGCTTGCTCATGGCCACAGATGAGGGACAGGAGGAGGAGAGTGACCCTCTCCCAGACCTGCTCACTCAGAATCCTGATGATGGGTCAGTAGATGGTGTTGTCTTTTGTGGCAGCCTCTCTGAACATCAACAGAAGGATTGTAAACTAGTTCTCCAATCCTTCAGACATATGTTCTCTCTGACACCCAGCCAAACTGATTGGTGTACCCATGAAGTTGACACTGGAGACAGTCTGCCTGTCAAGAGTAAAATCTACAGACAGCCTGATCATGTCAGAGACTGCATCAAGACAGAAGTGCAGAAAATGTTGGAGTTGGGAGTCATTGAACCCTCAGACAGCCCTTGGGCTAGTCCAGTAGTTCTAGTGCCAAAGCCTCACACCCAGGGTGGTAAGAAAGAGATGAGGTTTTGCGTAGACTACAGGGGTCTCAATGCAGTCACTAAGACTGATGCCCACCCAATACCAAGGGCAGATGAACTTATAGATAGATTGGCTTCTGCCAACTACTTAAGTACATTTGACCTGACAGCTGGGTATTGGCAAATCAGGTTAGCTGAGGAGGCCAAGCCCAAGACAGCATTTTCTACCCCTGGTGGGCATTATCAGTTTGTGGTAATGCCCTTTGGTCTGAAAAATGCACCTGCCACCTTCCAAAGGCTGGTGAATCAAGTTCTCACTGGGCTGGATGACTTCTGTGCAGCATATCTTGATGATATAGCTGTCTTTAGTTCCACCTGGGAGGATCACCTGGTCCACCTGAGGAAAGTGTTAGAGGCTCTGCAAAAGGCAGGCCTCACTATCAAGGCCACCAAGTGCCAGATAGGGCAGACACAGGTTGTATACCTGGGCCACCTTGTAGGTGGAGGCCAGGTTCAACCCTTGGAGAGCAAGATACAGGCCATCAAGGACTGGGCTCCTCCAACCACCCAGACTCAGGTTCGAGCTTTCTTGGGCCTGACTGGTTATTACAGGAAATTTGTCAGAAATTATGGATCTATTGTGACTCCACTTAATGACCTGACAAGCAAAAAGATGCCAAAGAAAGTTCAGTGGACAGCAAGCTGTCAGAAAGCATTCGATGACCTAAAGCAGGCCATGTGCACAGCACCTATCCTAAAGAGTCCAGACTTCTCCAAATCATTCATTGTCCAAACAGATGCTTCTGAGTTGGGTGTGGGAGCTGTTCTATCTCAGCTGAATTTTGATGGCAACGACCAGCCCATTGCTTTTATTAGCAGAAGGCTGACCCCCAGAGAGAAAAATTGGTCAGCTATTGAGAGGGAGGCCTTTGCTGCGGTTTGGGCCCTGAAGAAGCTGAGGCCATACTTGTTTGGCACTCACTTCAGAATTCAGACCGACCATAAGCCCCTCTTGTGGCTAAATCAGATGAAGGGTGAAAACCCCAAACTGCTTAGGTGGTCCATTTCCCTACAGGGTATGGATTTTACAGTGGAGCATAGACCTGGCACTGATCATGGCAATGCAGATGGGCTCTCCAGGTATTTCCACTTAGAGCAAGAAGACTCACCTGGTCACGGTTAGTTTATTGTCCCAAAGTTTTGGGGGGGGGGGTCATGTAGGAGAGTAGGGTCTGCAATCCTATGATCACCCAAATTTTTGCTTTTTGCTTCACTGGTTTACGACTTTCCCTGGCTGTGGGCCTGCTAATCAGACCCACACCCTAGCTGTTCTCTCTATTCCAAATTGTACCCAGGTACTGAATTGGCACTGGGCCCTCTCTTGTGTCCCTGTAACCAGGGCAGAGGTGTACCCAGAAGTCTCCCAGGGGCTGCAGCATGTATTATGCCACCCCTGGGTTGACTAACTAACCCAGACACAACTGGCTGCTTGACAGCTGGGGCAAGGTGGTGTACACACCCTTTGCTTTAGATATAGTATTCCTATATCTAACCCTAAAATGGACACATATATTCCTATCAGTCACTCCTATGGCAGGCCTTAACAATCCTGAAGGCAGAGTGTAGGAGAGTAGGGTCTGCAATCCTATGATCACCCAGATTTTTGCTTTTTGCTGCACTGGTTTACGACTTTCCCTGGCTGTGGGCCTGCTAATCAGACCCACAGCCTAGCTGTTCTCTCTATCCAAATTGTACTCAGGTACTGAATTGGCACTGGGCCCTCTCCAAGTCCCTGTACCCAGGGCTGAGGTGCACCCAGAAGTCTCCCAGGGGCTGAAGCATGTATTATGCCACCCCTGGGCTGACTAACTAAACTGACACAACTGGCTGCACGACAGCTGGGGCAAGGTGGTGTACTCACCCTTTGCGTTAGATATAGTATACCTGTATCTAAACCTAAAATGGACACACAGATCTCCTATCAGTCACTCCTATGGCAGGCCTTAACAATCCTGAAGGCAGAGTGCTTGGAATCGTGTGAGATGGTGCTCTGGCATGAGCTGAGCCTGTCTGCGGCTTTCGGGATCCATCCCTTAGCCGTTTCCATGATATCGCATACCATATACTCTTAAGTGCATTATAATCCTCGCGGTTATATGCCAACTCTGGTATTGCTTTATCAAAACATGTCGAGTAAGGTGTCATACTAATTGGAATACTAACCCCTCGCCAATTCTGGCGACGGGGTTAGCATTCCACCCTTCTAGAGGGACACGACATGTATGTAACCTGTAACCCCGGTTAAAGTCAGACAGAGCCTTAGCATCCACAAAATGGATGCTGCCACCGAGACACAAGTCTGCCTTCCTGCTGCTGGGAGTCCTCCCAGAGCAGGAGGCAAGGACAAAGGGTTTCCTGCCAGGGGCGGTGCCAGCACCGTCCCAGACAGGGTTTTGTGTATTCCAGGTAGGCAGGGCTACAGAGGAAGGTGACTGCAAGTGGCACCCCGGTGCTCACTGTGCATAGGCCGGCTGAAACCAGTTCCAGGGGCACTCCAGCCCCTGGCCTGGGGAAAGCCCGCCAAAGGAGAGGGGTGTAACCACCCCCCTCCTGGTCCCACCCATAGGGCAGGACTTAGTCGCGTGCCAGCCCCCTTTTCCCAGATAAAGGTAGGAGCAGGCCCCCTTCCAAATTAGATCATCTTTGGAATCAAGACACGACTTTCTGCGAAAGGACTTCAAGATTTCTTCTTCAAGATTCTCCCTTGTGACTAAGGAGTAGTCACCCTGCATCCGCAGGCACCATCCTAAGAACACTGCGGTCTGCTGTAAGTCCTTCCTCCGGAATCCGACTGTCCAGCTCGACAAGACCCGGCTTCCCTGGCACCTCCAACCTCTACTCACCTCTACAGCCAAGCTGAGAACCGTGAGTGCGACGAGACCTCAAGGGACCGACTATTGCCAAGACTGCACGACTTCTTCACAGCAAGCCCGCCGAGTAATCTCCTGGCGAGTGCTTTGGGGTCCGAGAAGCCCCAACCCTGAGCAGCTCCAGCACCGAAGAGCAGCCCCCCAGCATCTCCACGATCGGCGTGGGGCCCTTCTGCTTTTTGCTGCTCACCGCGTTGTTTGGCTACTAGCCCGCTGGCTTGTGGCCTTCTGAACGACGCCCGACGACATCACTGCTGCTGGTCTGGTTGCTCCAGACTGGCTCTTGCTCCCTTCCAGAAGAGGAGCACCCCGGACCCTCCTGGTCCACTCAAGACGCCATTTTGAGTCCACCGCGTGGGCTTGAATTAGCCAAGGCTTTGTTGCCCAATCCTGGGTACTTCGACGCCGACAGCTTCATCCATCGTGGGACAGCTCGCCTCTCCATCCTGGTCGCCAACAACGCCTCCTGGTCCGTGAGATCTGCAGAGCACAGCGTCGCCCACTCACCTAGTCGAGGTGACTACCATCCGGTGCCCTCCTGGTGCCCACTGACTACTGGCTAGTAGTCACGAACTTGGTCCCCTCTGCTTTCAGGTGTCATCCATCTTCCAGATCCAGGCTTGGATCACTTCGAACTCTCTTCACTGGTCGCCTGCCAGCATCTTTCTTCCAGGCTCCTGGTTCGTCAACGAGGATTCCCGACGTCTTTTGAGACATATGCAGCTGCAGCCCCTGGGCTAGGTAACTTCGGCATTTCGGTGCCCCAGCATAGCCTCACTATCCAAGGGTCAGGATCCACTTTCGTTTTCTCCCTACCAGGTCGGGTTCGCCCGTGAACACTAACTTTAACTTTACTAGCTAACATAGACTTTGTCCCGCATCCCGCGTGAGAGTGCACACTCTGCACCCGAGTCCCCTGGGCCTCCTAGAAGTAATCTAACGATTCTATAGTCAAGTCCTAGCGATTCCAAAGCCTATTAGTACTGTACTTACCTGCTAGTAATTTCGCATTCCACTTTTAGAGTATATGGTTTTTCGTGCCCCTCGGGCATTTGTATATACTGTGCTAACTTAAGTATTTTCGTAAGAGTTTTGTGTGCCTAGCACCCTGTCCTCATAAAGAGTACAGGGCTGTTGCGATTCTAATAAATACACTGTTTATTTTCATAACACTTGTGTAGTGTCCTTTCACTGGGTGTTCAAGGGGTAATGTGATGGTAAAACAGCTGGCTTAACACGCCCTCTAGAGTCTTAGCCTTAGACTGCTCGTATCCATGCTACTAGGATAGCTGGTCTATAAGGTTGACTTACAACCAATCATCAATAAGGGTTGTTTGGACTGATATATAGTGATCACTAGAATAGTGAGCACTGCACATCAGGCCAACTTCTCACATTGGTGGGCAGCGGTTGGGATTTGAGCTTGCTGTTGTTTTACCACACATATCCTAAGAATATCTTGTGAAAGATCACATAAGTACTAAAGGTACATATCACTTAGCTTAGAATACTCTGAGTTCTACTGAACCAGCTGTTGTAGCTCCTAGGGCCTAGCACACCCTAAACTACAACTCTAGCAAGGGATCAGTAGGCAAACATATAGTGTAGGTAAGTGCACCACTTACACCTCACTAGAAAAGCATGTCTAACCATGGAGAGTCCACTGAGACTCCCCTGGTGAGTGTTGACCCTCCACAGGTCACTTCAAGATATGCAGCTCTCAGTTTCCAGGAGATGAGACAAGTCTGTACCTCCAGGAAACTGAAACAGGGGTCTAACCCCACCATTCCCTTTCTGATAGGTCTCTTAGAGACATATGATGCCAGAAAGATTTCTCAGTTACATGAGAATATGCCAGCCTTAGAGGGAACCTCTGGGGATCCAGACCTCCCCAACACTGCTACAGCAGTTGAGGAGGAGGATCAAGAGGAACTCTCTGGGGATGAGGTAGACAAAGGTCTTGAGGTAGTCAGAAGGCTAACCAGGGCCAACTTAGACTTACTTGGGCTAGGATCTGGGGGACCCCCAGTACTAACCCGAAGTGGGCCTAACCTTGGAGTTAGGAGAGATAGATCTCTTTCTAGGGACTCCAATAGATCTCTGCACTCTAATGCCTCTTCCCAGAGGAGGAGGAACTCTCCACAGAGGAGAGTGACTTCCCCTCAGAGAATAGAGCATGAAGCTAGAATGAGACAGGCTGCTCTGAGGATTGAAAGGGAAGAACTTGCCCTGGCCAAAGAAAAGCTTGCCTTTGCTAGAGAGCAGCAGATGAGTGGGCTAGCTCCCACTGGTGGCAGCAATCTCCCAAGAGATAGAGAGAAGGGTTTAGATACTAAACACCTGACTAAGATAGTGCCCCCCTTTAAGCAAGGGGATGATATCCAGAAATGGATGGCTGCTTTGGAGAGGGCCTGCACTGTGCAGTGCATTCCCCGAAGTCAGTGGGCAGCTATACTGTGGCTCTCCTTTGATGGTAAAGGTAGAGATAAGCTCCTCACTACAAGAGTGGAGGATGCTAATGATTACCAGGTCCTGAAAAATGCACTGGTTGATGGGTTTGGTTTAACCACTGAGCAGTACAGGTTGCTGTTCAGAGACACCCAGAAAACTCAGTCTCAGGACTGGTCTGACTTTGTGGATTGTGCCACTAAGGCTTTGGAGGGCTGGTTGCTGGGTAGCAAGGTTACTGATTACATAGGATTGTACAATCTCATAATGAGAGAACAGATTTTAAATAATTGTCAGAACCAGTTGTTGCACCAGCACCTTGTTGATTCAGATCTGACCTCTCCCCAAGAATTGGGAAAGAAGACAGACAAATGGGTCAGGACAAGGATCAAGCAGAACCAGAACCAGAACCAGGGTGGTCAGAAGAAAGCAGACCAGAAGGGTAATGTTAAGAGTGAACAAAATGACCAGAAGTCTTCACCAGGTCCCCAACAAACCAAAGAGGGTGGGGGTCAGGCTTCCCAGAAGAAGAAGACTCAAGAAGGCCAGTCAAAGAGGTGGTGCCAGTACTGTAAAAGTAAGTCTCACTGGTTTAGTGAGTGCACCAAAAGAGGAGGACAAACTCCTGCCACTACAGCCCCTAAGGCAACTGCACCCCCTAGTACAGTCAGTAGTGGTAGTGTACCTCCCAAGGCATTAGTTGGGTTAACCTTGGGAACTGAGGGGTCTGACAACTTAGTTGGCACACTCACTCAGGCTGTCCTTGTCTGTACAGGGGATATGGATATGTCCCCTGATATAAGTCCCAATACTTTGGGCAAATACAGGCAGACACCTTTGATTAATGGCAAGATGGCTCAGGCCTATAGGGACACTTGTGCCAGTGTCACCATGGTGACACCTAACTTTGTGGACCCTGGACAGATCATGCCAGGTACAGATTTCCTGGTGACCAATGCCAGCAACGTCACTACCAGCCATAGTATGGCGATTGTGGCTTTCTCCTGGGGTGGAGTGAAGGGTCAAAAGAAAGTTGTAGTCAGTTCAGACCTCCCAGTTGATTGTTTGTTGGGCAATGATTTGGAGTCATCATTATGGTCAGAAGTGGAGCAGAGGACTCACATGGAGATGTTAGGCTTGCCAGCACATGTGCTTGCTGTGACTAGGTCACAGGCCAGAAGATGCCCCACTGAACAGGTGCTGGATCCTGAAAGTATGGACCAGAAACCTTCCAAGAAGAAGAGCAGTAGGGTTAAGGCTTTGCCTTCCCCCTTGCCCCAGGTTGAGGATCAAGTCTCTGAGGAGGCTGCTCTGAGAGAGCTGAGGGAAACTGAGCCTAAAGAGCTTGAACTTGATCAAGTTGAGTTTCTGGGCTCAGGGGGACCCTCCAGAGCAGACCTGGGGAAGGCACAGTTAGACTGCCCTTCCCTTGAACCCCTCAGACAGCAGGCTGCTGCTGAGGCTGCAGGGAATGCCACAGGTGCCCACAGGGTATACTGGGAAGATGGACTCCTGTACTCTGAGTCAAGAGACCCCAAGCCTGGTGCAACCAGGAGGCTGGTCATCCCCTTGTCTCTGAGAGGTTTCCTTCTCACCTTGGCCCATGAGATTCCCCTTGCAGGTCATTTAGGTCAGACAAAGACGTGGGACAGGCTTGTCTCACACTTTCACTGGCCCCACATGAATGAGAATACCAAGGAGTTTTGTCGCTCCTGTGTCACTTGCCAAGCCAGTGGTAAGTCAGGTGGCACAACA
Organism: Lissotriton helveticus; assembly: GCF_964261635.1. Taxonomy (NCBI): domain Eukaryota; kingdom Metazoa; phylum Chordata; class Amphibia; order Caudata; family Salamandridae; genus Lissotriton; species Lissotriton helveticus. The sequence continues at coordinate 635,716,424 of NC_136057.1, read as the reverse complement.
AAGGCCCCCCTCATACCACTACCTGTGGTGGGGGTTCCCTTTGAAAGAGTGGGGATTGACATTGTTGGTCCAATGGAACCCCAGACAGCATCAGGGCACAAGTTTATACTGGTGGTGGTGGATCATGCCACCAGGTATCCTGAAGCTATTCCACTTAGGACCACTACAGCACCTGTAGTGGCAAGGGCCCTAGTTGGAGTGTTCTCCAGAGTGGGCTTCCCTAAGGAGGTTGTTTCTGACAGAGGTACAAACTTCATGTCAGGATATCTGACTGCAATGTGGAAGGAGTGTGGTGTGAACTACAAGTTCACCACACCCTACCACCCACAATGCAATGGGCTTGTTGAGAGATTCAACAGGACCCTCAAAGGGATGATTCATGGGCTACCTGAAACTCTTAGGAGAAGATGGGATGTCCTGATCCCCTGCCTCTTGTTTGCTTACAGAGAGGTCCCACAGAAGGGGGTTGGCTACAGCCCTTTTGAGCTTCTGTATGGGCATCCTGTAAGAGGACCCCTGTGTTTGGTAAAGGAAGGATGGGAGAGACCTCTCAAAAAGCCTGCAACCAACATAGTGGACTATGTACTTGGTCTCCGCTCCAGGATGGCTGAGTATATGGAAAAGGCATCTAAAAACCTTGAGGCCAGCCAAGAACTTCAAAAAGCTTGGCATGACCAAAAGGCTGTTCTGACTGTGTACCAGCCAGGACAGAAGGTGTGGGTGCTGGAGCCAGTGGCCCCAGCAGCTCTGAAAGACAAATGGTCTGGGCCCCACACCATCATTGAGCAAAATGGAGAGGTTACCTACTTGGTGGACCTTGGAACTCCCAGGAGCCCTCGCAGAGTGCTCCATGTAAACAGGCTCAAGGCATATGTTGACAGGAAGGACATGAGCTTGCTCATGGCCACAGATGAGGGACAGGAGGAAGAGAGTGACCCTCTCCCAGACCTGCTCACTCAGAATCCTGATGATGGGTCAGTAGATGGTGTTGTCTTTTGTGGCAGCCTCACTGAGCATCAGCAACAGGATTGCAGGCAAGTTCTGCAATCCTTCAGACATATGTTCTCTCTAACACCCAGCCAAACTGATTGGTGTACCCATGATGTTGACACTGGGGACAGTCTGCCTGTCAAGAGTAAAATCTACAGACAGCCTGATCATGTTAGAGACTGCATCAAAACAGAAGTGCAGAAAATGTTGGAGCTGGGAGTCATTGAGCCCTCAGATAGCCCTTGGGCTAGCCCAGTAGTTCTAGTGCCAAAGCCTCACACCCAGGGTGGTAAGAAAGAGATGAGGTTTTGCGTAGACTACAGAGGCCTCAATGCAGTCACTAACACTGATGCCCACCCAATACCAAGTATTGAGTTACAATGGGGTATACCCTGAAAACTCTTTGACCTGGGTCAGTAAAAGTAGGTACAATAGTAATGGTCAAGGTCTATAGATTCAAAAAAACAATCAATGTAGTATATGCATATAATTATATAGGAAGCAAAAGATTGCTCAATCCAAAGTGTGCTTCACTTTTTATTCATTATTCAAGCACATTATTGCTTAAGTACCCAATTCAAGTCATTGAGTACCCGAATTGTATGGAGTAACTCTCAATTCAAACATCTAAGATACAGTATTCAATTACTTCATTGAATTACACAGTTGCCTTAAAGCATAATTCACATTTGATAATGTAAAATTTATCAGGAGAGAGCAGCACAGTAAATGTCAAATCAACGTATTTCAACGCGCTCAAAGTGATGGAAAAGGGAAGTTAGATGGGATAGGTGTGATGGGAAAGAAGTGAGGACTAGGTAAAGGTGGTTGTGACCTTAAAACAATCACAGTGCTATAAAATACATCCTTTACAGTCTAGATTAAGATCTGCAGTTCCAATACACTCTTAAGCATAGGGTCCGTTTTGTTCTGTTAATTATTCCTATGCGTAGAGAACATGTAAAGTCTGGTCTACGTTTCGACCCCCTGGTTGACGGGAAAGTTAAATCCTCAGGCTGGGGTCTTCTTCAGGACAAGGAGAAACAGGAGCGCCTATAGACAATAATTATAGAATGAATGTATCATATTGCGAATAAGCTCAAATCGTGCACACAAGTAGAGCTTTCCGGTTAAAAAATGCTTACTTATTGTGAGGCCCTTGGGTGGCCATTGTCATAGGACCGTCAAAGGTTCCTTCCTGGTTGTAGTTGTGCAATTATCTAGAAGGGAGTACGTATAACTATCAGGTATTGTAATTCGCGTGTATATAAACAGATTTATCAAGATAACCTAAAGGGGTACTTACTGGGAACAGGACATTTCCATTTCAAACATCATGTTGTTACAATGGTCGCATCAAGCCAACCGCTGTTGCAGTTTAAGAATCATACAACCCACGTGGTTCTGTGGGAAGAACAAAAGTCACAAGAGCCAAAAGTTAATGGCCATTGTATGCAGTATAGAATAACTTTAAAGAGTATTTTACATGGGACAAGGTCATGATTGTGTATATAAATAGCTAGGGATATTCAAAAGTAGCATGGGGTAAAATACTTCGAAAATTAGGGAATACCAGTCACCAAGAAAGTTGGTGAAAATATATTGGTGCCGGGGCTGTCTGTGCAACCGTTAATAAATTAAGTGCCTTCGCGTGGTCGCCTTACACAGAACGCCAAGGAGAGAGGCTCGAGCAGTGTCTCTCTGCGTCCCTCCGTGGCGCCGAGGGTTCTGTGCTGTTTAACAGACTCGCTCACCGTTGGTTTACTCCGTGAGAACTGTCTCCGTGAAGCTGCCTCCTCGCTGTCAAAGCCGTGAATGAATGGCAGCGAGGTGCAGCCGCTGGATACTTCGGAGGGGCTCGCCCGGGCCCGGCCAATCAGCATGGAGCGTTTCAAGACCTGCGCTGTGCTCGGATCTGTCTGAGGGGTTATCTATCAGGGCCGATCTCTCGACACTCGGATCTTTTTAAATCGGAACAATTTAGATGATGCGTCTGGACATAAATGTGTCGTGGAAGGAACCAGGCAATGAGACAGTGCCTGAGTTTGAAATTAACCCGCTAATGTCATTATTTAGTTGAATAGTTCAGGGATTATATACAGCATAAGGAAGGGTGTGTTTGAGATATTGTACCCCCTGCATTGGAACAATGCGATGGTTGTGCCGGACACAGTACATACATCAGGAACAATGTCCTGCAACAGTCTACCCAATAAGTTATCAGTCACAGATATAGACATAGTTACAGAGGGTACTTGTTCTCATTTAAAGCAGATGATATTTGCAGTTGTTGGTTACAGAGTACATAGGTGTAATTGGTCATGCATCACTGTATGTGCTCAACTGATCAGCGCCATTTGTGAAAAGGTGGCATCCAATTCATTAAGGCCATTTTGTACAGAATCCAGAGACTGCATCCATTTGCATTCACGTATATTCAAAACGGAGTTCAGATCACCACCCCTGGGACCCAGAGTGATACTTTCAATAATGACCCATTTCAGAGATTCGGGTGTGTGTGTCATTGCTAGAAAATGTTCAACCAGGGGTGCCCCTGCTGTTTGACACCTTATTCTACTGCAGTGTTGTAGCACCCGGTTCTTTATCTTTTGCTTAGTTTGCCCTATATATATCAGACCACACGGGCAGAAGATGGCATAAATCACTGCATGGCTGTTGCAGTTAGTCAACGTCTTAAGATTGATAGTGACATTGTTGTGGGTGATAGTCTTTGTTTCCATACACATGGAGCAGGCTTTGCATTTGGTACACTTGTAGTTACCCACGACAGGGGGTAAGTTCCACATAGTCTGTATACTAGGTGCAGGGGGTGTGTCTAGCATTGAGCGAACAACGTAGTCCCGGATGTTTTTAGCTCTTTTGAAAGCATGCATCGGAGGGTCCGGTGTTCCTATCACCTCTGAGATGATATGCCAATGTTTATTGATGATTTTGCGGATATCATTGCTCCTGCTACAGTACGTCGTGACACATATCATCCTATCTTCAGGTGATGTCCGGTCCTGGGGTGACAGTAGGGATTCTCTGTTGCTGAACCAAGCCCTCTTGCGGGCTCGTTTGACCAGCCTCTTAGGGTAGCCTCTATCAATCAGTCGAGAAATGAGGTCATCCGACTCAGCAAAATAATCATCCTTCCATGTGCAGTTCCTCCGGATTCGGAGGAACTGTCCGAATGGGAGATTGTCTCTTAGTGCCCTGGTGTGGTGGCTTGAATATCTCAGTAGGGTATTGCGCTCTGATTGCTTCCTGTATAATGTGGTATACAGTAGTCCTTCTCGTTCCTTAATGCTGATATCCAGGAAGTCAATTGAATTGTTGCTACTACTGCTAGTAAATTGAATGTCCTTTGACTGGGTGTTTAGCCAAAAGGTGAATTCTGCCAAATCTTCCTCCTGTCCACTCCAGATCATCAGGATGTCATCGATGTACCTGCGGTACTCAATGATTTTGTTGAAAAAAGGATTGTGGGGTGAAAGAATATGGTGTTGCTCAAAGTCACTCATATATATGATCGCCAGGTCCGGGGCGAATGCTGCCCCCATAGCCACTCCCTTGCATTGCATGAAGTATTTGTCCTGGAATATAAAGAAGTTCTTGGTCATCGCGATCTCCAGAATGTCAATCAAAAATTCTGTGGGTACCCCCTCTGGTTGTGGCCTGGTCGCCAATGCTCTACGTATTGTTGTTAATGCTGGTATTTGTGGAATGCTCGTGTAAAGTGACACGATGTCCATAGTTACGAGAAGTTGGGTGTTTTTATCAAAGGCTCGTTGGTCCACAATGTTGATTGCCTGCATTGTATCCCTTAAGTAAGTTGGGGTTGCCTCCGCCAGGGGTTTCAAAAAGAAGTCTATATATTTACAGAGTGGTTCCAGAATCGATCCACACCCTGAAATAATCGGTCTTCCTGGGGGTTTGGTGGGGTTCTTGTGAACCTTAGGTAACACACCCGAATCTCTGAAATGGGTCATTATTGAAAGTATCACTCTGGGTCCCAGGGGTGGTGATCTGAACTCCGTTTTGAATATACGTGAATGCAAATGGATGCAGTCTCTGGATTCTGTACAAAATGGCCTTAATGAATTGGATGCCACCTTTTCACAAATGGCGCTGATCAGTTGAGCACATACAGTGATGCATGACCAATTACACCTATGTACTCTGTAACCAACAACTGCAAATATCATCTGCTTTAAATGAGAACAAGTACCCTCTGTAACTATGTCTATATCTGTGACTGATAACTTATTGGGTAGACTGTTGCAGGACGTTGTTCCTGATGTATGTACTGTGTCCGGCACAACCATCACATTGTTCCAATGCAGGGGGTACAATATCTCAAACACACCCTTCCTTATGCTGTATATAATCCCTGAACTATTCAACTAAATAATGACATTAGCGGGTTAATTTCAAACTCAGGCACTGTCTCATTGCCTGGTTCCTTCCACGACACATTTATGTCCAGACGCATCATCTAAATTGTTCCGATTTAAAAAGATCCGAGTGTCGAGAGATCGGCCCTGATAGATAACCCCTCAGACAGATCCGAGCACAGCGCAGGTCTTGAAACGCTCCATGCTGATTGGCCGGGCCCGGGCGAGCCCCTCCGAAGTATCCAGCGGCTGCACCTCGCGGCCATTCATTCACGGCTTTGACAGCGAGGAAGCAGCTTCACGGAGACAGTTCTCACGGAGTAAACCAACGGTGAGCGAGTCTGTTAAACAGCACAGAACCCTCGGCGCCACGGAGGGACGCAGAGAGACACTGCTCGAGCCTCTCTCCTTGGCGTTCTGTGTAAGGCGACCACGCGAAGGCACTTAATTTATTAACGGTTGCACAGACAGCCCCGGCACCAATATATTTTCACCAACTTTCTTGGTGACTGGTATTCCCTTATTTTCGAAGTATTTTACCCCATGCTACTTTTGAATATCCCTAGCTATTTATATACACAATCATGACCTTGTCCCATGTAAAATACTCTTTAAAGTTATTCTATACTGCATACAATGGCCATTAACTTTTGGCTCTTGTGACTTTTGTTCTTCCCACAGAACCACGTGGGTTGTATGATTCTTAAACTGCAACAGCGGTTGGCTTGATGCGACCATTGTAACAACATGATGTTTGAAATGGAAATGTCCTGTTCCCAGTAAGTACCCCTTTAGGTTATCTTGATAAATCTGTTTATATACACGCGAATTACAATACCTGATAGTTATACGTACTCCCTTCTAGATAATTGCACAACTACAACCAGGAAGGAACCTTTGACGGTCCTATGACAATGGCCACCCAAGGGCCTCACAATAAGTAAGCATTTTTTAACCGGAAAGCTCTACTTGTGTGCACGATTTGAGCTTATTCGCAATATGATACATTCATTCTATAATTATTGTCTATAGGCGCTCCTGTTTCTCCTTGTCCTGAAGAAGACCCCAGCCTGAGGATTTAACTTTCCCGTCAACCAGGGGGTCGAAACGTAGACCAGACTTTACATGTTCTCTACGCATAGGAATAATTAACAGAACAAAACGGACCCTATGCTTAAGAGTGTATTGGAACTGCAGATCTTAATCTAGACTGTAAAGGATGTATTTTATAGCACTGTGATTGTTTTAAGGTCACAACCACCTTTACCTAGTCCTCACTTCTTTCCCATCACACCTATCCCATCTAACTTCCCTTTTCCATCACTTTGAGCGCGTTGAAATACGCTGATTTGACATTTACTGTGCTGCTCTCTCCTGATAAATTTTACATTATCAAATGTGAATTATGCTTTAAGGCAACTGTGTAATTCAATGAAGTAATTGAATACTGTATCTTAGATGTTTGAATTGAGAGTTACTCCATACAATTCGGGTACTCAATGACTTGAATTGGGTACTTAAGCAATAATGTGCTTGAATAATGAATAAAAAGTGAAGCACACTTTGGATTGAGCAATCTTTTGCTTCCTATATAATTATATGCATATACTACATTGATTGTTTTTTTGAATCTATAGACCTTGACCATTACTATTGTAACCACCCAATACCAAGAGCAGATGAACTTATAGATAAATTGGCTTCTGCCAAATTCTTAAGTACATTTGATTTGACAGCTGGGTATTGGCAAATCAGGTTAGCTGAGGAGGCCAAACCCAAGACAGCATTTTCTACCCCTGGTGGGCATTATCAATTTGTGGTAATGCCCTTTGGTTTGAAAAATGCACCTGCCACCTTCCAAAGGTTGGTGAATCAAGTCCTCACTGGGCTGGATGACTTCTGTGCAGCATATCTTGACGATATTGCTGTCTTTAGCTCCACCTGGGAGGATCACCTGGTCCACCTGAGGAAAGTGTTAGAGGCTCTGCAAAAGGCAGGCCTCACTATCAAGGCTACTAAGTGCCAGATAGGGCAGACACAGGTTGTATACCTGGGCCACCTTGTAGGTGGAGGCCAGGTTCAGCCATTGGAGAGTAAAATACAGGCCATCCAGGACTGGGCTCCTCCAATCACCCAGACTCAGGTTCGAGCTTTCTTGGGCCTGACTGGTTACTATAGGAAGTTTGTCAGAAATTATGGGTCCATAGTGACCCCTCTTAATGACCTGACAAGCAAAAAGATGCCAAAGAAAGTTCAGTGGACAGCAAGCTGTCAGAAAGCATTCAATGACCTAAAGCAGGCCATGTGCACAGCACCTATCCTTAAGAGTCCAGATTACTCCAAGCCATTTATTGTCCAAACAGATACTTCTGAGTTGGGTGTGGGAGCTGTTCTGTCTCAGCTGAATTTTGATGGTAATGATCAGCCTATTGCTTTCATTAGTAGGAGGCTGACCCCCAGAGAGAAAAATTGGTCAGCTATTGAGAGGGAGGCCTTTGCTGTGGTTTGGGCCCTGAAGAAGCTGAGGGCCTACTTGTTTGGCACTCACTTCACCATTCAGACCGACCATAAGCCCCTCTTGTGGCTAAATCAGATGAAGGGTGAAAACCACAAACTGCTTAGGTGGTCCATTTCCCTACAGGGGATGGATTTTACAGTGGAGCTGTAGTGTAGTTCCTATTTTCCCAATAGGCTCTGCGCATTGGAATAGTACCTACAGCAGTAAAGGCCTAGGCCAGACGTTAACTAGGTCTACTACTGTCGATACTAGACTTAATTTTTGGGTTTGCCAGCTAAGCTCAGAGTTCGCTAGAAACTTTCTCGAATGTTCAAGGAAGGATTAACTCCCCTGATTAGACAAGAAGGGATTTAGTTTCTGACAACCATAGAACATGACAACTTTGCTCTCCCCTAATCAAGAGTCAATCTCAAGAGTCGTGTGAGCACAAGGCAATTATTTTACTCAGTCAGTACGTGCATTCTTAGTCTCATCAGAATGTAGAGAAAAGGAAGAGACGGGCGTGTTCAATAAAAGATGTTATTTATTGATCAGTCTCTTTTCTCGTACAAGAGAAATGGATCGATATTATTGCAATACTTATAGTTAAGTAAAGTGCATACATTAGAAGCAATAGTATAAAATAATACTGTAAAAACATTGATATGGTTTCTGAGCCATATGATGTTTAAAATGATTAAAATATATTTACATACACATATACATTTGACTAAACGTACTCAACTGGTGTTTCTAAATACGCCTACCCCGTGTACCTGACCTAAGTCTAATGCGTGGGCGGGAATAGAAAGTTACAGTTTAAGTTAAGTTTGTTTTTGCCAAGTGAATAACTAAAGAATTCTCTAGGAGGGGTTATTCAGTTCTGTACCTGGAATTTAGGATGAATGAGGAATGGTATCTCTTTCTCTGCTCTCGATATTCCAGGCTGCCTGCGAGGGCTACCCGGAAGCGCCGGTGCTGGGTCTCTCGGCTTGAGATAGCAGCGCGTCTCTCAGCGCGTCAGGAAGGCGGGGCTGCTGTCTGCGGGGTCTGCTTCTGCTCTCGGCTTCGGCAAGTATGGCTGCTCCGTCTTGTCACCACGCGTGTGTTTTGCATAGGGCAAGATCGGCAATATTTATACCTTAAAGGTGCCGGGATTGACGTAAGGATGGACATAGGTACGTCAATAAAGATGTCATACGACTTGCTCGTTAGCACATTCTTTACTAAAGTTCTCTGTGAAATCAAAACAATGGCCGCACGGATTATCCAGGTTGTCATAGGTTTGATTTGTTATGAGAACGTCGTATGCCTTATCAGGGGCTGGAGGAATATCGCTTGTCTAATTAGATCTCAAGCGTTATGACCTAATCAGATAACACGTTCCTGTGCCGTAGTGTGACTGCGTCAGATAACGGTATCTGCATCATGGGGAATTTCTTGCCTCATGGGCTGACTGTTAGTTAACTAGCTAGGTAGTTTAACCAGAATAGGGTCAGGAATAGGGGGATCGATTCAGAACCTATAGAAATACACGACACCCACTCCACGCTAACTATGGTCATATCTACTAATCTATGCATAGTATAACATAGTACAACATACTATAGAGTATAGTGTATACCTTACCACCCCAAAATACATAAATGCATTTTGAAATTTTCAAATATACTGAAAAATTGCAGTCATATATATCGTATGCACTTAAGCTATGAATCAAATGCAAAAGTAAACACGCATTGTTATGCATTATTGCTTGTTGGTATATGAGAAATAAACATGAAATGGCTCTTAATATGGCTATACAGAAAAAAAGTCGAAACCATTTCATCACATAAAATATATTGTGAACATACCAGTGGGCAGCTAAAGTCTATATAAAGTCTATAAAGAATCTAAAAAAATAGAAATCTTAGTTCTCTAGGAATAGTTTCTTACTTTAAGCAGAAGATCAGTGTCCCGGGAAAAAATATATAGAAGAATATTTTAGGGGCTTGCTGAAAAAAGTTGCTGTCCGTGAACTGGATTGTAATTGTTCATGTGACTTTATTATTAAAGTTGAAGGCCGAATTCAGGGAACGCCGCGTGCGAGTTTACTCAAAAGTCTCTATTTCTGTTCCGGAGAGAACATCATATCATTCAGGCTTTCGAAAAAACTGTCAACAGCTTCATGGGAAAGTTCCACTAAGTCGGAAATAGGGGTAACCATGCATTCGTGCGCATGATTGTCTCCATTGACATTCTGATTTGCATTGCTGACAGAAGGTCGTACCTGTTCGATGCTGCTTTCATCTTGAACTTCACTACTCTTCAATCGCAGTGGTGAAGATTCCAGGAATGCCGTCATCAGAATTGGCAGCCTTTGAGGGCAGCACAGTGCGTGAACCTTGGTAGGAACCAGCAGTGTATCTGCATCCACTGGCGCATCCGATTGTAGCGTCAGACAGGTGTCTAACACGCATTCTTCTCCGCATAGCAGACACCTTAGTACAGGTAAAACACACCTTTGCCACATTGGTCGAAATGATAGAAACCAAGTCATGTTTAGGTCTCTAAGCCGGGAGAGTCCCAGGATTTTTGATATCCGGTCCCGGTATCCAATGGCTAGGATCGTATCTTCCATTGTCGTGAGATTTTGTTCTGTGACATGGGTTGCCATAACGAAAAATAAGGACCAGGAATAGGATTCCTGCAATTAGTCCTAGGATCAGGGGAAGTCCGCCAAAAATCGAATGGACGAAGTCTGGAAAAATACCCAGTATGGCTTTGAATGGTGTTAATGCCATCGAAAATACTGTCTTAAATACCTTTGAGACCCCTGTGGTATCAGAAATATTTAAGATTTCGCTCAGGATTTCCGCGAAATGTACGGGGGAATTGGTTGATAATAATGTATGTATCTCTGCAGTCGTCCTTGCGACTTGTAGATCATACGTTTCTTTAGATGACGTGAGCCTTGTAGGCGTCTGAAGAAGCACTGTTTTCATTCTGCTTAAAGTGTCTATTCGAATAGAAGTAATTTTCAGACCGGGCCATGCCCTTGCCTCCCTGTCTGGAAAGGAGCTGGGGAACAAAGAACGTCCACAGCACTTGACCTTCGCCGTCGTAGTGACGAGATAAGGAGTCCCGGGCATAAGACTACAGCATCTGCGGTCTACAATAAGAATGTAACTCCCATTATAGAGTCTTTGAAAGAATGGTTCTATTTCAGTTGCAGGTGCGCCTTGCTGGTGACATGAAAGGTTGTATGAATTCCCTTCACAGGCTCCGTGCAAACTAATACCGTTACACAGAAGCGTGCCGCTTAGTGACATAGCACAATTGTTGCCACTAAGAAACACTTTCGGTCCTTTGTTACTGACACATGCATGTGAATAGGGCAGGTTCCAAGTTGTTTTAAGGTACCCCTTTCCCAATTTCTCGTACATGCCAGCCTGTATATATTTTTGGCAGTATTGAAACCTGAAGGTTGAGATTGGAATATTTATGATTCCGTGGATTATCCATTCACTGACAGGTCGTTCTGACATTGTCATTGGTAATCTTTCTAGTTTTTCAATGCTCAAGATTGTATAATCAGCACCCTTCTGCGCCATACCGATTTGTCTATCAGTAAGGTTAAAGATTTGGAATAGTGACGTTGTGTTGATTAAACGCCAAGGCACATAGCCTGAACGCAGATTTTGTAACGTCCAACCAAGCTGTACAATAGAACGCAATTGTGACTGACCATGTTGTAATAATAGTAAGTCTTGCGATAATATATCGATTGCTGAAGACACAATGCTGTCCAATGAAAAAATTCTGGAGGACAGAGTCATTAACCCATTGTCCACTACAGAAAGTGATTTTTCCAAATTAATACGGTCAATTTCCCGTATTCTTTCTGCTGTCTCAATTTGAGTAACCTTCCAGGCCTCATTGTATGCTGCATATACAGAGGCTGCTATGAAACGCTTATGACGCTGTTTGCGTGGTCCCAGTATGAAATCACGCAAGTCAGCACCATCAGTAAGTAAAGTTAGGTGTTGCTTAATTTCAGGCAGTGTGGAAGTTTGTAGCCATTGAAGGCATAATTTGCCCACACTGTAGGTTGTTATTATCCCTGGGTGATGTCTTTGAGGATATCTAGGGTCTGGCCTGGTCATTTTGAAACCCTGTGTTTTATTCAGGAATCTATCTTGACAGTTATTTGTATCTGTGGGCCAGATCAACCATTGTTTCCAATCAGGATGTGTTCTGTTTTGGTTAAGTATATGGTTTATGTCTATTTCTTCATCTGTTTCAGAGCTATTGCTAAACATTGTTGGCTTCGGAATAGACAGGTTATTTAAATCTTTGATTTTGGCTAAGCCAAGACAGGTGGTTTGTTGAACAGTGTCATTTAAAAATATCATTTGTTCTGGGATCATGCAGGCTCTAAACAAAGCTTCTAAACCCTGTACTTGCCATTCTTTTGTACCCCAAACACTTTTCAAATCAACATTTTTGTCCCAATAATCAAATCCAAAAGTATTCATTTTTTCAAAGAAAGAATCTGAATATATCAATTTTGTGTTGGTTATCATGGTTTTCATCCCTGTCTTGTTTGACAATTTGTAATAAAATGTTTCAGCATTAGTTATGTTAAAACCTGAAAAATATGAATATTTGTCATATACGGTTCTAGAGCTCCCTTTTGGAGGTGTAGCACAATGTTCCCATTGATTATAATTTAAAACATTTCTAGGTTGTGCAGATTTATGCAAGAAATGGTTACCATAATGGTTATAGCAATACATACTATCATAATTTGTAGAACCTTGCAAATAATCATGTTTTGTAAATTTAGCAGACATTACTAAGTCAGACATCATATTGTTGATACTTTCAAAGTCCCAATCATCAGCAAATGAGTTTGGTTTTGCAAAATCACTCAAGGAGATCTTGATTTGGTGTGGATATTTCAGGATCTCGACCGGACCATAAATTTCATAGTCAGTGTTGTCCCAGGCTACCCCACCAGGTATCGGAATTGCTGTGAAGTTGGCTGAAGAAAGTTCTGAAGAAAGTTCTCTTTTCTCGATGTGTGAAGATGTCTGTGGTTTGAGGACCAAGTTGATGTTCTGACTTGCTGTGTCCATTTTAGCATATTTTCCCTCAATGAAGCGTCCCAAAGTAAATACCATGATGAGCCAAAGTATGAGGATAAATGCACCAAAACCCACCCAAAATTCAATCCATGGAGAAATCAGATATGTTTCTTTTAGTTGTTTCAAAAGTTCCTTTGCTTTGTCTTTAAAGGATTTTGATGATGGCTGTGTCTTTTGTTCACTGAAGCCTTCAGAGGAATCATCGAAGTTGATGAAGTAACCAGATGCAGTTCTATCAATTGTTCCAATTGGTTCAGGATTTTTGTTTCTTGCATTTTCACTTGGAACTTCATTGTAGATTGGTGTGTCTCTGCTAAATGTCTTTATTTGCGTTTTCAGAGGTCTTAGTTCTATTGCATTGTTGCATAGTCCTTGTTGTTCTTCTGTAGGCGTTTCGAATGTGATGAGCCTCTTTGTTAGGACCTCTGTACTGGTAGCAAACCTTGGTGTTCTGCTACTTATTGGGAGTCCACTTGGCCTACTGTTTGTTATCGGCCACATGTTGTGGTTTTACCAGGTCGATGGATACAACTCGGTTCTCCTTTTTTCCAGCAAGTGGCGGTAGTACAACTGGTCTTGTCCCGTTGACAGACAAGACAGGAACTGCTTTTCTGTAAGAAGGCCCAAATTCCTTCTTTACCGCGATCTTCTCCCTGACTAGATCCCCGACTTTTGGAATCCAGACAGGTCTTGCTGGGACAGGTGGTGAATCTTCAGTGGTCGTTGGCTGTTGTTTCAACTGTATGTTGCTCAGGTCTTTTCTTGTTTTGTTTAAGTCCTGCAAAATAGCCAAACGGTCTTTGACATCAAAGGTTTTTTCTATTACCACTGAAGTCTGACTATCAAGGTCAGAGATCAACATCCTAGTTCCGAATAATAATTCGTACGGACTGAATCCCTTCAGAGAATTTCTTGGCAAGTTATTTAGACTACGTTGGACACTTATTAGATGTTTGACCCACCCAGCTCCCGAACCTAATATCCTTTCTATTATAGATTGCTTTCTGTCTTGGTTTTTTCTTTACACCATCCCATACCCTCAGGAAGGAAGTGAGAAGATTCCCGCTGGGCTGTGCTCATTTGGCCATTCCTTCCCCCCCCCCAGGCTGGATTGCCTGAGAAAAAGAAAAATTGGTCGAACGTAGCATGCTCTTAGCGTATATGCCATTTAGACTCGCAAATCTTGTATAACAGTCCGGACGTCAGCCGAGTGCTGTGGATCTACATTATAAGTGGAACTAGCCTGTGTATGTTAATCGCAAGCCATTCTTTTTGCTGGTAATATTATCTGCCTTGACACGACGAGGTATTAAACTGCTTCTCTCCCCACTGCGATCTCTGTTGCAGTTTGGGCAGTTTTTTACAAACATGGTGTAGTGCAGGCTCATGCCTGGCCACCAGTACCGTGATTGTAATTCTTCCAGAGAATCTTTTAATTTAAGGTGTCTGTGACCCTCGCCCATGTGTGCGTCTGCGATTAACAAGTTTCTCCTGTCCATGTTTGGAATCACTCTATCCCCCACTCCAGGGATTCGAGCAAAAGGGACGGAGTTTGCATCGATTATGTATGTATAATTGAGTGGATAGTTGATCGGTAACGCTGAGCAGTCGCCTTTTGATGACGTTTTCACCGCCAGCAATGTTTCGCCGTCAATGTATTTTAATGTACGCTTTTTTCGATCTACGGGAGCCGATTTAGTGGCTGCCGCTGCGGCTGTCTCAGCCAATGAATTCCCCACAACGTGAACGCCATCACGTTGATGACTCAGTGAGTGAGTCACGTGAGTCTTTGGTAGTTCTTTCTTCAAAAGAGCTACTTGTTCCCAGAGAAGTCTCTGCTTTATTGGTGCACCTGTGTCATCTTTGTAACCGTTCTGAATCCATGTCTGCAAATCCTTGTTATATGCTTTGACGCAGAAATATGAATCTGACACTATAAGTGTCGGGAATTCGCGATCCGCATTATCTAGCGCCATTTTCAAAGCTAATATTTCAGTTTGTAGTTCTGAATTAGTTTCTACTGAGTGTGATTTTGTTAATAGAGGTCTTAGTTTACCTCCGTGCCACACTTCTTTTGTAATCTCACATGTGGGATTGTATGCATGTTCTCCCCAAACGGAGGGTTGAGCATGTCCGTCTGTATAGATTACACAGGCGTAATGTCTTAGAGGCAGAATGTCGATTGGCAGAGGATACGTTTTTTCATATTTTAGATTTTTTAATTCTTCTAGTTCTTAAAAGACTGTCAACCAGGCAATACTTGATAATTCATATCCTCCGTACTGAATTTTCAGATGGGCAATTCTGGACTTTTTGAAGTTGAATTTGTAACCCTCTGCAGCGAAACCAAGTATTATGGTGTTCACTCTTTTCAAGTGAGTTTCCAAGTCATCATCTGTTAAGTAAATGTCATCGACATAAGATAATGCTTCATCATCATATTGTTGTAGTAATTCTGTTACTCTCGCTGAGAATACCCCCGGGCTATTCTTGTACCCCTGGGCTAACCGACAGAATTGTTTTTGAGTGCCATTTACTGAGAATGCAGTTAAATATCTGCTCTCTGGTGCTATGTTTTGACAAAAGAATCCGTTGGAGATGTCCAAGGTTGTTTTGTATTTTTTGCGCACTATGTTATTCATTAGTGCAGCACTGTGTGAGTTTTGTACTGCAAAAGTTTTGCAACATGTGTTAAGGTGTCGGTAATCCAAAACTAGACGGTACGAATTGTCTGGTTTGGAGACCGGAAACAAAGGATTGTTCATTTGTGAGGTGCAAGTTTCAATCACCCCCTGGTATTCTAGCTGATCTAGTATTTCATTTACTTGTTTTTTAGCTTCTTGCTTAATTGGGTACTGCCTTTGTGCAGTTGGTTGTGATTTTAACTGGACTTTGTGAGGAGGAGAATCCTCATCCCATCCTACATGATTTTTATATAAAGCAGGTGCTAAGGCCACTGCCCACTTTCTAGCAAGTGTGTATTTTTTATGAATCGGGATTTGGTTCGAGAAGGCAGGCATAATTACTTCTTCGCCATGAGGGCACTCCCTGACAAACTCCGGTGGCCAGTCTTTTTCAGCTAGAAGGATGTCATAGCCTTTGGATAGGTTATCCCAAAATAGTCCCCTTATTTTCCTAGTCTTATCTCCCTCTATACGTAATGTTATCTCGTATATTTTGTGGGGCTTGCTAACTCTGGTATCTGCAGTTTCCACTTGAAGGTATTCATTCGTGTCCACTGTCTCCAGATGATTCATAAGGACTTTGCGAGCTATGCTCACCTCTGCTGCGCTGTCTAGCATTGTCTGAGCCCATTCTCCGTTTTTCAGTTGTGTCCTCAGTATTCTCGGCATTGTTAACTACCTTGATACTGGCTACCTTCTTTTTTGGAAATTGTGATTTCTTTTTCAGTTGAGCAGGTTCCTTGTCTTTGGACTTGGCGTGCTCTTCTGATCGTCCTCTTCTTTCCGATTTCTGCGAGGAATTCTGAAAAGATTGAGAGGGACGTGTATCAATGTCTTGATATCTATCAGGTTTTTTAATATTATCCCTATTTCTAAGGTTATATCTATTCCCAGAGGGTTCACTCTGAGGTGACCTTTGTCTCGGGTTTGGAGATTTCTCTCTTCGCCTAGGAGACCTTCCTCTGGACTGGAATTTCTTTTCTTTGGGATTGGATTGTTTGTTTCCATCCCAGTTCTTTTTTGGTGAATTATTATTATTAAAAAATATTTTTTCTGGACTTGTAGTCAGTTGCGGTTTTACTGGTATTCCACCTAGACTATCTCTGCCTAGTTCTTCATAGGATTTTTCTATGATTCTGGCAATTTCAGCTGGTTGGTCTGCTATATCTGTCTCTTTTAACCTCTGGCGGATCGCCACGTTTGCTGCTTCACCTTTTATGTTGGCTAGTAATATAGCCGAGACCTGCTTGAAGTCTTTCAGTAATTTCATACCGAGAGTTAAAGCAGGTTCTGGACCGTATTCATCCTGAATTTGTTTTAGCACATCTGGTATCACCGAAATGGATGGGACACCGTGCGTTTTTGTGTAGATGGAAGCAAAGACTGTACCCCAAGTGTCACAGTCCTCAATGTGTGGTGCGATTCCCATTGGGAGACATATAGTCAGAATCCTGTGTTTTTCTAGCGGGGTGGTGTCAGGAAACACCGCCTCTATTTGGGTGATTTTCTGTGCCAACCAGAATGGTATCTGTTCCCGTTTAGCTGGAACCTTACCTAGGCAGGATTGGATGTTCTGTGGTGTAATTTTATTTGTGTTCCCCTGGTGAGAGGTCAGCTGTGGTAGTTTAATCGCTGGCTGAATTGTAGAAGTCCGCATTACATACTGAACTAATTGTCTGTGAATTTTTAGTAGTTGTTTTAGCTGTATTAATAGCTCTGGTGCAGGCATCTCGTCGATGTCTGGATGTGGTGTGTATCCGGCTAGGACCGGCCACGTTGCTCCTGGTCTTCCTAAAGGACCGAGCCTTGTAATGTGATTATTATGTTTTAGGGCGCCATCAAATAAGAGCAAATGCTCTTGGAATTTGAGTGGTACTTCCACCTCCTCGAAAGGAGTGTACGTTTCTGGAGGAACCTCTGTTTTGTAATAGTGGAAGTACTTTGTTACAGCATTTGCTGCTGGAAAATGTATCCATGTATAGTATACCTCTGTCTGCCGATATTCGTGTGCCTCGATTACGAATATGACTGTGCCACCTCTAGGTGTCAGTCCATTTTCTATAAGTTTTAAGGTTATAGATCTCCTTTTGGCGACCGGAATGAGTATTATATCCGCGTCCGCATCTAGTGCAGCATTATCAGCTGCTGCTATTTCAGCCGCTAATCTAACTGCTTCTCTTTCTCCATCACTGTCTCCCATTTTACAGACAGGATGGTATTATGTTTATTTGCAGATCAGGTTTCTTTATGGAAACAGAGATTAGGTGCACAATATTTTGGAACTGTTTTATCCTTCAACGTTGACTATACCAAGAACCATACATAGGAGTTCCCTCCTGCGAGGTTTTGGAGGATTTTATAACCTTTCACCCACTCCAGACGTCTTTGGAGTATTTGGGAAAAGGGGTCTGAGTGAGAAAGCACGACTGAGTTACTCTAAATGTCTTACGTTAGTGTTATCGCCCTTTCCAAACGCGTTGGGCGCCATGTAGTGTAGTTCCTATTTTCCCAATAGGCTCTGCGCATTGGAATAGTACCTACAGCAGTAAAGGCCTAGGCCAGACGTTAACTAGGTCTACTACTGTCGATACTAGACTTAATTTTTGGGTTTGCCAGCTAAGCTCAGAGTTCGCTAGAAACTTTCTCGAATGTTCAAGGAAGGATTAACTCCCCTGATTAGACAAGAAGGGATTTAGTTTCTGACAACCATAGAACATGACAACTTTGCTCTCCCCTAATCAAGAGTCAATCTCAAGAGTCGTGTGAGCACAAGGCAATTATTTTACTCAGTCAGTACGTGCATTCTTAGTCTCATCAGAATGTAGAGAAAAGGAAGAGACGGGCGTGTTCAATAAAAGATGTTATTTATTGATCAGTCTCTTTTCTCGTACAAGAGAAATGGATCGATATTATTGCAATACTTATAGTTAAGTAAAGTGCATACATTAGAAGCAATAGTATAAAATAATACTGTAAAAACATTGATATGGTTTCTGAGCCATATGATGTTTAAAATGATTAAAATATATTTACATACACATATACATTTGACTAAACGTACTCAACTGGTGTTTCTAAATACGCCTACCACGTGTACCTGACCTAAGTCTAATGCGTGGGCGGGAATAGAAAGTTACAGTTTAAGTTAAGTTTGTTTTTGCCAAGTGAATAACTAAAGAATTCTCTAGGAGGGGTTATTCAGTTCTGTACCTGGAATTTAGGATGAATGAGGAATGGTATCTCTTTCTCTGCTCTCGATATTCCAGGCTGCCTGCGAGGGCTACCCGGAAGCGCCGGTGCTGGGTCTCTCGGCTTGAGATAGCAGCGCGTCTCTCAGCGCGTCAGGAAGGCGGGGCTGCTGTCTGCGGGGTCTGCTTCTGCTCTCGGCTTCGGCAAGTATGGCTGCTCCGTCTTGTCACCACGCGTGTGTTTTGCATAGGGCAAGATCGGCAATATTTATACCTTAAAGGTGCCGGGATTGACGTAAGGATGGACATAGGTACGTCAATAAAGATGTCATACGACTTGCTCGTTAGCACATTCTTTACTAAAGTTCTCTGTGAAATCAAAACAATGGCCGCACGGATTATCCAGGTTGTCATAGGTTTGATTTGTTATGAGAACGTCGTATGCCTTATCAGGGGCTGGAGGAATATCGCTTGTCTAATTAGATCTCAAGCGTTATGACCTAACCAGATAACACGTTCCTGTGCCGTAGTGTGACTGCGTCAGATAACGGTATCTGCATCATGGGGAATTTCTTGCCTCATGGGCTGACTGTTAGTTAACTAGCTAGGTAGTTTAACCAGAATAGGGTCAGGAATAGGGGGGTCGATTCAGAACCTATAGAAATACACGACAGAGCATAGACCTGGTACTGATCACAGCAATGCTGATGGGCTCTCCAGGTATTTCCACTTAGAGCAAGAAGACTCACCTGGTCAAGGTTAGTTTATTGTCCCAAAGTTTTGGGGGGGGTCATGTAGGAGAGTAGGGTCTGCAATCCTATGATCACCCAGATTTTTGCTTTTTGCTGCACTGGTTTACGACTTTCCCTGGCTGTGGGCCTGCTAATCAGACCCACAGCCTAGCTGTTCTCTCTATCCAAATTGTACTCAGGTACTGAATTGGCACTGGGCCCTCTCCAAGTCCCTGTACCCAGGGCTGAGGTGCACCCAGAAGTCTCCCAGGGGCTGAAGCATGTATTATGCCACCCCTGGGCTGACTAACTAAACTGACACAACTGGCTGCACGACAGCTGGGGCAAGGTGGTGTAGTCACCCTTTGCTTTAGATATAGTATACCTGTATCTAAACCTAAAATGGACACACAGATCTCCTATCAGTCACTCCTATGGCAGGCCTTAACAATCCTGAAGGCAGAGTGCTTGGAATCGTGTGAGATGGTGCTCTGGCATGAGCTGAGCCTGTCTGCGGCTTTCGGGATCCATCCCTTAGCCGTTTCCATGATATCGCATACCATATACTCTTAAGTGCATTATAATCCTCGCGGTTATATGCCAACTCTGGTATCGCTTTATCAAAACATGTCGAGTAAGGTGTCATACGAATTGGAATACTAACCCCTCGCCAATTCTGGCGACGGGGTTAGCATTCCACCCTTCTAGAGGGACACGACATGTATGTAACCTGTAACCCCGGTTAAAGTCAGACAGAGCCTTAGCATCCACAAAATGGATGCTGCCACCGAGACACAAGTCTGCCCTTCTGCTGCTGGGAGTCCTCCCAGAGCAGGAGGCAAGGACAAAGGGTTTCCTGCCAGGGGCGGTGCCAGCACCGTCCCAGACAGGGTTTTGTGTATTCCAGGTAGGCAGGGCTACAGAGGAAGGTGACTGCAAGTGGCACCCCGGTGCTCACTGTGCATAGGCCGGCTGAAACCAGTTCCAGGGGCACTCCAGCCCCTGGCCTGGGGAAAGCCCGCCAAAGGAGAGGGGTGTAACCACCCCCCTCCTGGTCCCACCCATAGGGCAGGACTTAGTCGCGTGCTAGCCCCCTTTTCCCAGATAAGGGTAGGAGCAGGCCCCCTTCCAAATTAGATCATCTTTGGAATCAAGACACGACTTTCTGCGAAAGGACTTCAAGATTTCTTCTTCAAGATTCTCCCTTGTGACTAAGGAGTAGTCACCCTGCATCCGCAGGCACCATCCTAAGAACACTGCGGTCTGCTGTAAGTCCTTCCTCCGGAATCCGACTGCCCAGCTCGACAAGACCCGGCTTCCCTGGCACCTCCGACCTCTACTCACCTCTACAGCCAAGCTGAGAACCGTGAGTGCGACGAGACCTCAAGGGACCGACTATTGCCAAGACTGCACGACTTCTTCACAGCAAGCCCGCCGAGTAATCTCCTGGCGAGTGCTTTGGGGTCCGAGAAGCCCCAACCCTGAGCAGCTCCAGCACCGAAGAGCAGCCCCCCAGCATCTCCACGATCGGCGTGGGGCCCTTCTGCTTTTTGCTGCTCACCGCGTTGTTTGGCTACTAGCCCGCTGGCTTGTGGCCTTCTGAACGACGCCCGACGACATCACTGCTGCTGGTCTGGTTGTTCCAGACTGGCTCTTGCTCCCTTCCAGAAGAGGAGCACCCCGGACCCTCCTGGTCCACTCAAGACGCCATTTTGAGTCCACCGCGTGGGCTTGAATTAGCCAAGGCTTTGTTGCCCAATCCTGGGTACTTCGACGCCGACAGCTTCATCCATCGTTGGACAGCTCGCCTCTCCATCCTGGTCGCCGACAACGCCTCCTGGTCCGTGAGATCTGCAGAGCACAGCGTCGCCCACTCACCTAGTCGAGGTGACTACCATCCGGTGCCCTCCTGGTGCCCACTGACTACTGGCTAGTAGTCACGAACTTGGTCCCCTCTGCTTTCAGGTGTCATCCATCTTCCAGATCCAGGCTTGGATCACTTCGAACTCTCTTCACTGGTCGCCTGCCAGCATCTTTCTTCCAGGCTCCTGGTTCGTCAACGAGGATTCCCGACGTCTTTTGAGACATATGCAGCTGCATCCCCTGGGCTAGGTAACTTCGGCATTTCGGCGCCCCAGCATAGCCTCACTATCCAAGGGTCAGGATCCACCTTCGTTTTCTCCCTACCAGGTCGGGTTCGCCCGTGAACACTAACTTTAACTTTACTAGCTAACATAGACTTTGTCCCGCATCCCGCGTGAGAGTGCACACTCTGCACCCGAGTCCCCTGGGCCTCCTAGAAGTAATCTAACGATTCTATAGTCAAGTCCTAGCGATTCCAAAGCCTATTAGTACTGTACTTACCTGCTAGTAATTTCGCATTCCACTTTTAGAGTATATGGTTTTTCGTGCCCCTCGGGCATTTGTATATACTGTGCTAACTTAAGTATTTTCGTAAGAGTTTTGTTGTGTGCCTAGCACCTTGTCCTCATAAAGAGTACAGGGCTGTTGTGATTCTAATAAATACACTGTTTATTTTCATAACACTTGTGTGGTGTCCTTTCACTGGGTGTTCAAGGGGTAATGTGATGGTAAAACAGCTGGCTTAACACGCCCTCTAGAGTCTTAGCCTTAGACTGCTCGTATCCATGCTACTAGGATAGCTGGTCTATAAGGTTGACTTACAACCAATCATCAATAAGGGTTGTTTGGACTGATATATAGTGATCACTAGAATAGTGAGCACTGCACATCAGGCCAACTTCTCACACAGAGTGCTTGGAATAATGTGAAATGGTGCTCTGGCATGAGCTGAGCCCGTTTGCAGCTCGCGAAACCAAGTCCTAATAGCTGTTCCATGATAACGCTATACCATATGCTCTTAAGTGCATTATGTACCTCGCGATCATATGCTAACTTTGGTATAGCATTATCAAAACATGTTGAGTAAGGTGTAATACAAATTGGAATACTAACCCCTCGCCAATTCTGGCGACGGGGTTAGCATTCCACCCTTCTAGAGGGACACGACATGTTGGTAACCTGTAACCCCGGTTAAAGTCAGACATAGCCTCAGCTCCACAAGATGGATGCTGCCACTGAGACACAAGTCTGTCCTCCTGCTGCTGGGAGTCCTTCCAGCAACGGAGGCAAGGACAAAGGGTTTCCTGTCAGGGGCGGTGCCAGCACCATCCCAGACAGGATTTTGTGTATCCCAGGTAGGCAGGGCTCTAGAGGAAGGTGACTGCAAGTGGCACCCCGGTGCTCACTATGCATAGGCTGGCTCAAACCAGTTCTGGGGGCACACCAGCCCCTGAGCTGGGGAGAGACCGGACAAAGGAGAGGGGTGTAACCACCCCCCTCCTAGTCCCACCCATAGGGCAGGACTTAGTCGCGTGCCAGCCCCCTTTCTCAGGATAAAGGTAGGAGCAGGCCCCCTTCCAAACTAGATCATCTTTGAATCCTGAAACTACTTTCCACGAAAGGAACTCAAGACTCTTCTCAAGATTTCTCCCTTGTGACTAAGGAGTAGTCACCCTGCAGCAGCAGGCACCATCCAAGCATCGCGGTTTGCTGTAAGTCTCTCCTCCGGATCAAGACTGCCCAGCTCGACGAGAACCGGCTTCCCTGGCACCTCTGACCTCTACCTGCATCATCAGCCCAGCTGAGATTCGTGGGTGTGACGAGACCTCGAGGGACCGGCCATCTTCAAGACTGCACGACGCTTGCCCAGCACGACCACCGAGAGACCCTCGAGTAAGTGCTTTGGGGTTCGAGAAGCCCCGACCCTGAGCAGCTCCAGCACCAAAGTTCAGCCCCCTTGCATCCACGAGATCTGCGTGGGGCCCTTCTGCTCTTTGCTGCTCACCGCGTTGTCCAGGTCACTTGCCCGTTGGCTAGTGACCCTCCCGACGACGAACCACGACGACAACACTGCTGGTCTGGTTGCTCCAGACTGGCCCTTGCTCCCCTCCAACAGAGGAGCACCCCGGACCCTCCTGGTCCACTCCAGACGCCATTTTGAGTCCACCGCGTGGGCTTGCATTTGCCAAGAGTTGTTGCCCCAATCCTGGGTCCAGCGACGTCGACAGCAGATACCTCCGTGGGACAGCTCGCCCCTCCATCCTGGTCGCCGACAACGCCTGGTCGAGGTGACTTCGTCCGGTGCCATCCTGGTGCCCACCTAATCACTGGCTAGTGATTCAGAACTTGGTCCCCTCTGCTTACAGGTATCCATCTTCATCGATCCAGGCTTGGATCACATCGAACATCTTCACTGGTCGCCTGCCAGCAACTTCTTCTTTCAGGCTCCATAGACTGCAACGAGGATTCCCGACGTCTTTTCAGACCTATGCAGCCGCAGCCCTTGGGCTAGGTAACCTAAGCATTTTGGTGCCCCAGCATAGCTTAACTATCTAAGTGTCCAGACCCTTTTTCGTTTCAGCTCTATCTAGTCGGATTCGTCCGACAACACTAACTTTGCATTTACTAGCCTCCATAGACTTTGTTCCGCATCCCGCGTGAGAGTGCACACTCTGCACCCGATCTCCCTAGGCCTCCTGCTTGTAATCTAAAGGTTCAGTAGTCTAGTCCTAGCGATCCCAAAGCCTCTGAGAATAGTTACTTACCTGCTAGTAATTCGCATTCCACTTTTGTAGTATATGGTTTTTCGTGCCCCTCGGGCATTTGTGTAAATTGTGCGACTTTAAGTATTTCTTTAAGAGTTTTGTTGTGTGCTTAGCACCCTGTCCTCATAAAGAGTCCAGGGTTGTTGTGTTATAAATAAATATACTTTATTTTCATAACAACTTGTGTGGTGTCCTTTCACTTGGTGTTCAAGGGGTAAATGTGATGGTAAAACAGCTGGCTTAACACGCCCTCTAGAGTCTAGCCTTAGACTGCTCTTGTCCATGCTACTAGGATAGCTGGTCTATCAGGTTGACTTACAACCAATCATCAATAAGGGTTGTTTGGACTGATACATAGTGATCACTAGAATAGTGAGCACTGCATATCAGGCCAACTTCTCACAGGGTTGGGCCAGAGACTTTCTCAATCACGTCAAGATCTTCGAGTTTTCTCAGCTCTTCTTCCACCTGTGGGTGAAGATTGAATGGCACCCTCCAGGGCCCGAGGGTGACTGGTCTCACAGAGGGGATAATGTGGAATTTGAATTTCTTGCCCTTTAGTTTCCCTAGTCCTGTGAATAGAGCCGGAAACGTCTTCAAGATGGCTTCGACGTGTGAGTCATGGATCTAGTTGGCAAAGAAAACGAGCCCCAGGTCTTCAGCTGTGTGGTAGCTGAGAAGTGTCCCTTTTATTCCTTCTGTGATGTGGAACCTGGGGTCTGTGGTGTACTTTCTGCTGGCGACTTTGGCCTGGATGACTCCTCGGAGAGGAAGTGGATCAGTCCCTCCATAAGTGTAAATCCGGGCCCTGGAGGGCGCAAGCTTGGGTCACGGTGACAGGTGGTCGTATTGCTCTGAGTCCATCACGTTGACAAAGGCACCGGTGTCGATGAGGGCCTGAACAGTCGTGCCTCCCACTGAGATGGATCACATTGGAGGTGGTCTTCGGCAACGGCCCTACCTACTGACATACGACACCACAAACACCTCGTCGTCCTTGTCTTCGAAAGCAGGATATCAATCTAGCTGCTGAGTCTCCGTTGCTGACGGCGGATCGTCATGAGAGACTTGACGAACGCGTTGCGACATGCCCTTGGGCTTCGGCGGGGTCTGTCTGAACTGTCCGCCATGGCATACTTTGGCATAGAGATTGAGTCTGCCACATCGGGAGCATATCTTCCCCTTCGCTCCACAGATGGCCGTCGCCGGGTGGTCTTCTCCACAGTATCCACACTGCCCTGCAGGTGGTGGTCTTGGTGCTTGACAAGCTGTGTTGGGGCGCCTTTGGATTGCCTCGACCCTCTCTTCTTTGATCAGCGGGTGCTTGGTCGCATGTGGGGTGGCAACTGGCGTGTGTAAGGCAGCCTCCATTTCCTCAGCTCGGATGTCCAACAGCTCTTGGGAGCAAGCCAGGACAAGGATCTCATCCAGCGAGATCCCGGGTTGACAAAGGATTAGCTTCCGCAGGAGTTTGGAGCGGCATCCCAGGATGATTTGGTCTCCTATCTCCTCCCGGTGATCCGTGAAGGTGCATGTGCTGGCCTGCCGGCACAGCCATGCGTAAAACATGTCAACAGACTCCGAGTCTGCGACGCCCTCCGGCACTTGAACTTTTCGAACTCGGGGTTCAGTTGGGGGTCAAAATGCCTGTTGAGCGCGGCGACCGCCCCATCGTAGTCGTCGGTGTTGCCCGTGTTGGGGAGCGTTTCGAAGAGGTCATAGATTTCTGAGCCTCCATAGTAGATGACGAGCGACCGTTTCACGGTGCCATCAGTCTCTCTTGTCCCTTTGAAGTAGTGGTTGAGCCGTCCAACCCACGCTTTCCATCGGGGCGCAGCCGTGGCGGGGTCTAAGACCTCATTGAAGGGTGGTAGAGGTGCAACAGCCGTGTGGTTGTGCCCTGGGGGTTGTGCATTGGCACCCCTCCCTGGATTGCTCCCCCTGGGTTGTTGGCTGGCAGCGCCAGTCGTCAGTTGGTTGCTTATCGTGATCGTGCGTCTGCGCTCCAGTGTGGGGATGTGGCTGAGGCACTGGAAGTTCGTGGGTGAGCGTGCGTGCTATTGCGTGGCCACGTGCACCGGACTGTTCTGTAGCCTTGATGGCGTACAGGAGGTGTCTTGCTCCTTGGTGCTGACTGGCAGGGGAGCAAAGTAAGCACCAGACCCATGTCCGTCTTGAGCAGCTTTGCTTAATATCCCAGAGATGTCATCAGTGATGTCATGAGTGATGTCACTGACCATGTCATGAGTGATGCAATATGTGACATTATCAGCAGTGCATTGTGGGCACGCGAGTTATAGTTAGCTGAACTAACTATAATGGGGGAATTTCTATGGTTTTATACGAGTGAAATGTCAAACTAACTATAATGCCCCTGAAACCTATGTTTTTTTCAGTGAATTTCTAAGGTTTTCTTAAATGCTAATTTCTAACTATAACGTGCCTGAAACCTATGGTTTTTCAGTGAATATATATATATATATATATATATATCCTGGAAGTCATCTCACCCACAGGAATTCAATCTCCACAGAGACGACGCGAACCCAAAGTCGTGCTGCAATATTTTTATTTTTCACCCAGCACCTCCGCCAACATATATATAGTCAAGTCAAGTCAGAAATTTGTATAGCGTGCTACTCACCCAGAGGGTCTCCAGGCGCTTGAGGGAAAGGGGATCGTTACTGATCGAATAGCCAGGTCTTGAGTTGCTTCCTGAAGGAGAGTTGGTTCTGGGTAAGACGGAGGTGAGAGGGGAGGGAGTTCCAGGTCTTGGCCGCTAGGTAAGAGAAGGATCTTCCTCCCATGGTGGTTTTTCGGATGCGTGGGATCACGGCGAGGGCTAGGTTAGACGATCGAAGTTGGCGGTTGGGGGTGTAAAAGGAAAGGCGATTGTTGAGGTAGCTGGGTCCTTGGTTGTGGAGGGCCTTGTGTGCGTGAGTGAGGAGACAGAACGTGATTCTCTTGCTAATAGGGAGCCAGTGCAGGTCTCTGAGGTGTTCTGATATATGGTTGTGTCGAGGTAAGTCTAGGATGAGTCGGGCAGAGGCGTTTTGAATGCGTTGAAGTCTTTTCTGCAATTTGGCTGTGGTTCCGGTGTAGAGGGTGTTTCCGTAGTCTAGTCGGCTGGTGACAAGTGCTTGGGTGACCATTTTCCTGGTTTCGGTGGGGATCCATCGGAAGATCTTTCGGAGCATGCGTAGGATGTTAAAACATGATGATGAGACGGCGTTGACTTGTTTGGTCATGGAGAGGGATGAGTCAAGGACGAATCCTAAGTTGCGAGCAGGGTCGGTTGGTTTGGGTGCGCCACCATGAGTCGTCCCAGGCAGAGGGGGAGGTTCCTAGGATGAGGACTTCCGTCTTGTCCGAGTTCAGTTTTAGGCGGCTGTTCTTCATCCATTCGGCTACGTCTATCATCCCTTCGTGTAAGTTGGTTTTGGCGGTGATTGGGTCTTTGGTGAGGGAGAGGATCAGTTGGGTGTCGTCAGCGTAGGAGATGATATTTAGGTTATGTTGGCGTGCGATGGATGCGAGGGGGCTCATGTAGACGTTGAAGAGGGTGGGGCTGAGCGAAGATCCTTGTGGTACGCCGCATATGACTTTGGTGGCTTCTGATCTGAAAGGGGGGAGACGGACTCTTTGTGTACTTCCGGCGAGGAATGAGATGATCCAGTCCAATGCCTTATCTTGTAATCCGGCGTTCCTGAGGCGTTGAACTAGGGTGCGGTGGCATACCGTGTCAAACGCTGCGGAAAGATCCAGGAGGATGAGGGCCACTGTTTCCCCGTTGTCGAGCAGTGTTCGGATGTCGTCTGTGGCTGCGATAAGGGCGGTCTCGGTGCTGTGGTTAGCTCGGAAGCCGGACTGTGAGGGGTCAAGGGAACCGTTAGACTCAAGGAAGGCGGCGAGCTGGTTGTTGACGGTCTTCTCAATTACTTTTGCGGGAAACGGGAGGAGAGAGATGGGGCGGTAGTTCTTAAGTTCGGTGGGGTCTGCAGAAGGTTTCTTTAGAAGGGCGCTGAGTTCGGCATGCTTCCAGCTTTCCGGAAAGGTAGCGGTTTCGAAGGAGCAGTTGATGATATCTCGGAGTTGGGGTGCGATGACGGAGTCGGCTTTATTGAAGATGTGGTGGGGGCATGGGACGGTTGGAGATCCGGAGTGGATGGAGTTCATCATGCGGATGGTGTCATCGGTGCTGATTGGGGCCCAGTCGTGGAGGGTGGTGGTGGGGGGCTTCAGTACAGAGGTAGGGGGTGAGGAGAGGTCACAGAAGCTGTTATGTATGTCTGTGATCTTGCTGTGGAAAAATGAGGCTAGTGAGTCGCATAGATCTTGAGATGGAGTGATGTCGTTGTTGGCGGCGCTGGGATTGTTGAGCTCATTGACGATGCTGAAGAGTTCTTTGCTGTTGTGGGCGTTGTTGTCTAGTCGGTCTTTAAATGCTGACTTCTTAGTGGTGCGGATCAGTTGGTGGTGCTTGCGGGTGGCGATCTTGAAGGCGGTCATGTTGTCTGCGGTTGGGTTTTTTCTCCAGGTTTTCTCGAGGGTTCGGCAGTTCTTTTTGGAGTTCTTGAGGTCGTCGTTGAACCAGGAGGCTTTTTTGCTTCCTGGTATGTTGGGACAGTTTTTCAGGGGTGCTAGTTCGTCAGCGCAATGGGTGATCCATTGTGCGAGATTAATGGCTGCTTGGTTTGGGTCCGTAGATCTGGCGGGAGGGTTTTGGTTCAGTGATGTGGTGAGCTGGTCAAGGGTAATTTTGTTCCAGCTTCTGCGGGGAACCTGTTGTGGTTGGTGGTGGGTCGTTGTCTTTCTGAAGCTGAAGTGAACGCAGCTATGGTCCGTCCAGTGGAGTCCTGTGGTGTGATTAAAGGAGATGTGTTTGCTGGAGGAGAAGATTGGGTCGAGAGTGTGTCCGGCGTAGTGGGTGGGGGTGTTCACCAGCTGTTTGAGTCCGAGATCGGCGAGGTTGTCGAGCAGGGTGGCGGTGTTGTTGTCGTAGTTATTCTCCAGGTGAAAGTTGAGGTCTCCTAGGAGAATGTAGTCCTCGGAAAGGAGGGCGTGTGGGCTGACAAGGTCAGCGATGTCTTCGCAGAATTGTGTACGGGGTCCTGGGGGTCTGTAAATCAGGGTGCCTCTGAGTGTTGTCTTGGGGTCGGTGTGTATCTGGAAGTGGAGGTGTTCGGTGGCTATGATGGTATCGTCGGAGCTGGTCGAGATGCGGATGGTGTTCTTGTAGACGATCGCGATGCCTTGTATCCATCCGGGATGGCTATGGCGATGTCGGGTGCTGATGAGGCGTTCATCCAGGTTTCCGTGAGAAAGGCGATGTCCGGAGTAGTGGTGTCGAGTAGGTTCCATAGTTCAATGGCGTGTCTGTGGACCGAGCGGGTGTTGAGCAGGATGCACTTCAGGTGGTTGTTGTTGGAGCTCTGTTTGGCGTATGTGGTTGTAGTGTGGGTCCTGATGCAGCAGAATTTGCAGGATTGGCAGGTGAAGGGTCCATGCGTACGGCCTGGGACAGCTCGGTGGCAGTCGGGGAGTCTTCCGTTGTTGAGGGCAGTGAGGGTTGTGGTGTCGTATGTCCTGCGGGGTGGATGGCAACTGCGGGGACCAGGGGTTCTGGCGCTGGGCGCGGTCCAGGCGCGGACGGGCGTAGACGGGCTTACCTTTGGCGCACCTTCGGCGCGCTTAGGGCGCGATCGCTGCGCGTGGATGCTGCGCGTAAGAGTCTCTGTCATAAGTGGATAGTGAAGGGGGGGCGGAGCGAGGGAGAAGCAGCTGGGAGGCGGGAGCGGGGTGGCGAGTGGGGAGGGGATCTGTCGGCGATGCTGTAGGGAATGGGGGTGGGGCCGCGGGGGAGCAGCGGCAGGGAGCGGGGTGGAGAGACGGGCTCGGAAAACAAAATGGCACCAAACAACAATAAGGAGATATACAACCAAGGTGGTTCCTTTACCCCAGCAACAGGCGCTTCTTTGATGGGTGCGTAGCCCTCGCGGTCGAACCACACCGCAACTCTATGTCCACAGCACCTCCACAGCGGAAGTAATAGGGCCGCACAACAGCAGGATTTAAAACACGAAGATGGTTTTATTATTCAAGTTTCATTTGTTTGCCAAACTCAGTGTAGACAAAAGCCCAAGCGTTCCGGTATAGCCCAGGCGTTCTCAGCGGCGGAACCCCTCCAGGGAAGCGGTCTCTCCCAACCAGGTGCCACACCAGAGGGGCGTTTGTCTAGTCAGTTTCTGATCCCAGCGCACCAGACGGAGTGCGGCACGCCAAGCCAGAAGGACCGATCTTGTGATGGAGGGCATGCCTTGTGGCACCGGGGAGCCGTAGAGGAAGCCCTGCAGTTGTGTGAAATCGAGGACAGTGAGTTCTACCCGGTAGGCGGGGTCAGACCAGCCACCCGCGAACCAGTCGTGGATCACAATGAGTTTGGTGGCCAGGTAATAGGCATAGAGGTTGGTGACTCCCATACCACCGTCAAAGGGGGGAACTCGGCAGTGGGACAGGGACAACCGTGAGCGTCCCCTCCCCCATAGAAATCGGATGAGCATGCTATGCAGTTCCCGGAACCAGCCGCTTGTGAAGGGGATCAAGGTGTTTTATAAAATATAGAGGAAGCGGGGAAGGATCATCATTTTAAAAAGGGCGCTTCGTCCCAGCGGGTTAAGGGGAAGGGACTGCAAATTTAGAAGATCGGTTTTCATCCGGGTGACTAGGGGAGCGATGTTGAGTGTCCACTCTAGTTCAGGCAGGAGGGTCACCCACACACCCAGATACTTGAATGACAGCCTACGGAGGGGGATCACCGCCTGCCAGTCAAAGCAGGCCCGCGAGGAGTGGAGGGGGACCAGTGTGGACTTTGTCGGGTTGAGGCGGAGACCAGAGACCCGCTCAAAGGCTGAAAGGGCTCTCAGGGACCTAGGGCCGGAGCGTTCCGGGTCGGCCAAATAGAGCAGCACGTCATCCGTATATAAGGCAATTTTGTCCACTTGGCTCTGATCCCATTGCCAGCCTCGGATCAAGGGGTCTTGTCGTATTAGCGCCGCCAGGGGCTCCATCGCCTGCGCGAATAGGAGGGTGGCGAGAGGGCAGCCCTGGCGGGTGCCCCTCCGGATCGGGAACGGTTCGAAGAGTCTGCCGTTAATGAGCACACAGGCTCTAGGGCCGTTGTATAGGACCTGGACCAGGCGGCGAAAGGGAAAGCCAAAACCCATCTTCTCCAGAGCGTCCAGGTATCCCCAGTCCACCGTGTTGAATGCCTTCTCGAAGTCAAGAAGGAGAAGAGCCAGGTAGGGGGAGAGCTGATGGCGATGGGCCAGGGCAAAATGGAGACGACGGGTACCCCTGGCCGGCATGAAGCCGCATTGATCAGGGTGAACCAGGTCTTTCAGGAGGGGCCGGAGTCTCTGGGCAATGGCGGTGGTGAAGATCTTCATTTCGGTGTTAATCAGGGAAATGGGCCTAAAGTCGGAGCAGTCTAAGGAGGGTGGATGTGTCTTTGGGATGACCACAATGGTCGCCACGTCCGATTCAGACGGGAAAGACCTGTCGTCCACCACATGGCGGAAGAGCTCCGTCAAATGGGGCACCAGATCTTCACGGAACGCAGAGTTGTACTCCTGGGGGAATCCATCCGGCCCAGGCATTTTGCCGGAGTGTAACAGGGTGATGGCCCCGTGGATTTCCTCCGGAGTGAGCGGGCCATCGAGGGTATCCGCCGTCTCCCTGGGAAGACACGGCAAGTATAGTCCGGATTCTGCCATCAAGTCCGTGAGGGAGGCGCCGGGGGGGCGTACGGTATAGAGGGTTTCATAATATTGTGCAAAGGATTGCGCAATGGCCTGAGAGGTCACCTGGCACGTCCCATGAGCCGTGCGGATCTCAGGGATAATGCGGTGCGCCATAGGGTAGGAGATCAGATTGTGGGGCAGTTTCCCGTTTTTGTCGCCCCATCCATTGATACGGGCAACCGAGGATCGGCAGAGCATTTGGGCCGATTCTAGGGAAAGCCGCCAAATCTCATCCCGGACCAGATCCAGCTGTCTAGAGGAGTCGGCAGCGTCAGCCTCCAGCTGAGCCCTTTGTAAGCGAACGGCTCTGGACTCCAGCTGTGCCAGCTGGGCAGACTGGGCCGCACGTTTTGCATGCACAACCCCCCTGGCGACTCCCCGAAGCACTGCCTTGCCCGCTTCCCAGGGCGTTCCCTGTGAAGGGACCGACCCTAATTTGGCGGAGAAGTAATGTCGGAGTTCCTGACCGAGGGAGTCCACCAATTGGGGGGTCCTGCAAATACCACGCGTTGAGGCGCCAGGTAGTCCTAGGGCCAGTGGACGGGGACCCAATGCGGATGGCGACGGGGGAGTGATCAGAGATTCCTAGGGGGAGAATCTCCGCCCCGGACACCAGCTGGCAGTCTGTGGCGGGATTCAGAATCAAGTCTATCCGCGATTGGGTGTGATGGGCGTCAGACGTATGGGTATACTGTTCCTTTCGGGGGTTCCACACCCTCCATACATCACAGAGACCCAGTGCCGAACCCCAGCCCACAAGACATTTCGCAGAGGCGCGCCGCTGTGCCGAGAAAGGGCCCGACACGTCCCTGGAGGGCTGGATGACAGCGTTAAAGTCACCCCCAACAACTGTGAGGCCTTGGGGAAGGGAGGAAACCACTCGTGTGAGGTGCCGAAGAGTGGAGGACAAGAGTGCCGGGGGCACATAGGCGCAAAAGAGGTTCAGGGGGTTGCCTTCAACCAAGCCCGACACGGCCTCGTACGTACCTTGTGTATCAGTGAAAGCGTGGGTTACGGTGAAGGGGAGCCCTCGCCTCAGAAGAATAGCCACCCCCCCGGGAGCCCCTGGTGAAGCCGTAGTGCCAGAGTCGGTCGAACCCGTATCGTGCTAGGAAGTGGCACTGGAAACCCAGAAGGTGGGTCTCTTGGAGGAGCAGGGCATCAGGCATGTGGCAGCGGGCTTCACGCAGCACCGCAGTTTGTTTGACGCGGTCAAGGAGGCCGTTCACATTCCAGGAGAGGATGCGGAGAGGCGTGTCAGAGATGTGGGTCATGTGTAGGGGCGGGATCTGGCGTGGAGCAATTGGGACTCGGGAGTCTCTCCCCCACCCAGGGGAGGAATCCAGCAGTGTCTGGGGCCCAGGTAGGGAAAACAGGGGCATATGTGACATCCCTTCAAACTTTATCATTATAATCTCTCCTCTCCCCGGACCTTCGTCAAAGGCCAAAGCCCCTAGTCATTGAGGCACAAGTTCATCATCATCAGCTTTTCCCAGCCCTTTCCTGCCAGCAGACACTACTCTCACCCTCACCTGGCACCCACGGCGTTAAAGGACCCAAGGACGGTGTCTCTACCCTCCAGTCGATCACAAATATCATGAGCCTGTGGTAAATAAAATATTACCCTGGCAGAATTTCTAGGCATTAACAAAGTATCATGCATCAAATGAGAGACAGGATCCGTGGTGTCCAAGTTAAAATGGGCTTTATTCCAATAACTCGAGTCAAAGGGAGAATCAGTTCCATCACCTCAGAGGTTCAGGAAGGGAACTTCTAACAATTATTTACTGAACATAGTATATATACATTTCTTGTACATAGGCTAAGCAGAGCAAGAAAGAAAATGAGATAAGAACATGTGGGTGTACATGAGGGTGTGTACTTTGATGAGTCATAGGTAGGTGATAGGTAGGTGTCATAGGTGGGTGGTACACAGAGGAGGAGTTTGCATGACCAGCTCGAACTGTGCCCTAATTGTGCAATTTGAGCATGACATGCAATTGACGTGCAACTGGGAGGAAGCTGACTTTCAACCTAGTAGAGAGATCTCTTGTGTCAAGGCGACCAGCACATCTAGTACAACTGATATCTAGAGTCAGGGGATGTATTATCTGAAGAAAAGGTTGTTCGTCACTAAAAGACAGAGAGGGCATATTTATTCGTTCGTTGCATGAGCTTTCTATGGATGCAAGCACTGTAATTCACTTAAATGGAGACAGAATGGCTAGGCCCTATCTCCCTCGGACGGGTTCTGTTTACTTTTCCTCACCGGGCAGGGATGCCACTCTGTACAGCAAACAGATAACTGTTATTCATAATACTGTCTTGGCAGGCCTCTTGCTGGGCTTCTCTCGGCTGAGCTAGAAGT
Organism: Lissotriton helveticus; assembly: GCF_964261635.1. Classification (NCBI taxonomy): domain Eukaryota; kingdom Metazoa; phylum Chordata; class Amphibia; order Caudata; family Salamandridae; genus Lissotriton; species Lissotriton helveticus. The sequence goes on along the minus strand of NC_136057.1, from coordinate 635,682,010 downwards.
ATGCGAGGTCAGAGGGACGTAACTGCAGCTTCAGTGTGTCAGGAGTCATGAACTGCAAATACATGGGCCTTATGCTACCTTAACGTTTGGGAGACTTTGATGACTGGCATTTCTAATGCAGGACATGATTGCAGGGGCCTAGTGATTCAGGCCACTACGAGGAAATATGCATGGGTGACATGCACATATATGTAACATAGGGTATATGTAGTGGACATTTTTTGTCAGGCAAAATATCATTTTCCTCAAGCCCATTCGGCAACTTGACCATGCCATCAGGAGATCAATATTCCGAAGCGCAAGAGTCCGCCAACATTAATACAAGTAGCAGTGACAAGCCCGAACAATCGCCATATCCATTGGAAGCAGAACAAAATAAAGGCCAGAACTTCAGTCAGGCAGAATTATTGAAGGAGTTGTTTTCCTATTCAAAACGCATAGAACTATCCCCTCAATGCCCTCCTTTAAAAAAAAACGATTCAAGAAAAAAGGACCAATCCAGCTGGACCTTGGGCGGCCAGAGCAATTCTCTTCCAGCATCCCTAAGCAACAGGGAATACCATGCTCAGGCACCCCCAGCAGAACCTAGCTGTTCTTCAACACACTTATTTTGGCCACTTCTGCTAAAAACCATGGACACAATTGGCAAAGCCATGACCCTCCACGCCGACAAGCTAGATACTCAAGTAGACCTCTTAAATATTCTAGCAATTCACGTCCAGGGGGTTGAACAGAAATTGCACAGCTTCAATTAAATAATCACGAAGGTTCAGTGAGACCGGTTCACCACATACCAGTCGTGCCACTGCCATTGTACTCAAGTCATTGACAAACTAGCTGCTGTTCCAACATTACTGAGAGACCTCCTGGGTACAACCAGGGAAGCCCTATTAAATACTGCCCCTCAACCTGGGAAAGCCCCCGAGGCACCATGGGAAAAGGAAACGGCATGTTCCAGCCCTATGGGGGGATAATTTACATGGGCACCACCCCAGTGCTAACACACACAAATCCACCTGCACCCATTGCAGTAAGCACCTGCGATAACTTAATCATTTTGGCCTCCCAATCCTTTGACCACAGCGTGCAGCCACCAGGAAGGCCGACTAAAGAAACCAAGCAACTAACCAAGCGGGAGAGAAAACGCCTTAGAAAAGCGAGAAAAAGTAAACAATCAAGACAGTCAATCAACGCAACCCTCGCCACCAGGACCGGATTGGAGACCCCTGCTCTAGTCTCTTGGAGAAATCCAAAATAGAACCATCAAGCGTTCAGACCTGGGAGTTCTTCACCAGAAAACCTAATCACAAATGTTCAAATCAGGCCACTGGCAGAAAAGTAGGAAGACCTTCAGGGGCAGCTTGGTTTACTAAAAGCCTCGGGACTCAAAAACAACACCTGAACAAATACTTACGACAACTTAGAACCCGGGGCTCAGCTTCCTCCCAAGACCTCCTGCTTTTAATTTCAAAAGCCAGCAAAGACCTAAAAAGAGACATAAAGGCGGCCAAGAAAGTGTTTCAAGAACACCTCTGGGCTAAACTTCATTACACCTGTAAACAAAGAGACTCCAAGTGTTTTTAGGAAATTATCAACCAGTTAACTAATGGCAGGATCTGACACCATAACTCGGACATAATGGAGGAAACATGGACAGCTCACATTGAATCCCTATACAGCGAAATTCCAATCCCAGGCATTGCTGACCATGGCTTCCTAACAAGGAATGAAGTCTCTGCCGGAGGTCTAGTAAAAGACAACTCTACCTCCAAATTACTTGACTTCCCTCCGCGGATCCTTTAAGAGCAAGTCTTAAAAACAATAAAAAAAACTAATATCCGAGGACGCCCCAGGGCCCAACGGTCTTCCAAACGCCTTGTTCCGGTATGATCCTCCATTGTGGGCTAGCCACCTGACTCCACTCGTCTCTGACGTTTTAGCCTCCAACACGATCCCCGCCTCCTGAAGGGTAAGTATCCTAACCCCAATATATAAGTCGGGTGCTCGTTCTGACCCCTCCAACTACAGGCTGATTGTGTTAATGGACGTGGAGGCAAAAATATACGCATCAAACCTGCTGGCAGACCTAGAGGACTGGGCTGCCCGAAGAAATCTTATTCCCCACACGCAAACTGGATTTAGGGTTGGGATGGGCACTCTTACGAATATCCTAGCCAACCAAGCCCTCGCAAAATCAAGGCCCCTGTACGCATGCTTAATGGACCTTAAAGTGGCATTTTGACAAAGTCTCGAAAGCCACGCTATGGGCAAAACTGCACAATTGGGGGGTTCCAGCTAAGTTGCTGGAGGCCATAATAAATTTATACTCTCAGAAGTGGGTACAGATCAGGAAAGGAGACAGGCACAGCATAACTACCAAGATCACAAAGCTTAACGGGTAAAAACAAGGGTGTGTGCTGGCGCCCTGCCTTTTTAACATTTACATTGCTGACATGGGAAAGCACCTTCGGTCAATTCAATCCGACCCTCTAAAACCTGGCCTTCAATACACGGATGACATCGTTCTACTCACACAAACCCCAGTAGGCTTGCAACGACTAATCACCAAACTAGGAGCTTATATTACCTCGGCTCAACCATCAACCTGCAAAAAACAAAGGTGATGCGCTCTGCCAAATAACCTAAAGCATGCAGAGGCCTACAGGGCAACGTCCACGCCGCAGGGTTCACTTCGCACACACTCGGCGTCCTTACATGGGTTAACCCTAAATCGACACTTACTTTTGACCCATTGTACACTGATACAGAAGGCAGGTACGTCATTATTAGAAGTTGCGGGAAGGGCATGGTTTTAGTACTAGTGAATATATATGGCCCAAATTTTGATAACCCTGAGTTTTTTACAGCGGTGGCAAATAGAGTGGGTGGTTGTGGTGAGGGCGTCCAGTTATGGGGGGTTGATTTCAACCTGGTGCGTAATCCCAGTTTAGATAGATCGGGAGGGCCTGAGAGACATGTCACAGCCACTGCGAGGGAAGTTGAATGTGTGTTGCTTAGGTTTGGCTTACGAGACATGTGGCATTTGAAACACGCGACCTCGGGAGGCTTTGCACATTATTCTGCATACCATGACTTACACACTCGCATTGACTATTGGCTAGCTGCTCGTGCTCTATGTGATAGAGCTCATTCATGCCAAGTGTTGCCACAAACGCTTTCTCACCATTCGCCAATTCTGTTGGTGATAGACACACCCAGCAGGCTTATTCCTCCATTTACATGGCGATTCCCCCCTTATTCCCTACTCGATGCTGTATTTAAGGAAGACCTGGCTGAGGCCATTGAAACCTTTTTTGATAAGAATGTTGGCTCCGTAGAGGACTACCAAGTCATCTGGGAAACATTTAAAGTTTACAACAGGGGGATCACTATATCTAAGCACTCGGGGGTCCTCCGCTCTATACGCAATCGCCTAGCAGACTTGGAGGGTAGAATTAAGTTACTGGAGCGTCGACTGTTAGCAGATGCAGATGATTTGGTCAAGAGGGAACTAGCAGAGTTGCTGGGAGAATATCATACAGCGGCTGACGACGAGATAAAACACATGGGCAAATATGCCACTGCCAGGGTGTATGGAGAGGGTGAGAGGCCGGGGTCAGTTTTGGCGCAACTGCTTCGGAAACGCAGGGAAGCGCATCAAATGGTGGAGGTTCGAACAGCTGAGGGTGAGCTTTTGACTGAGATTACTGATGTGGCGGATAGATTCTGACAGTACTATACAGAGTTATATGCTACCAGAAACGGGGCCACTGATGAAGATATCATTGACTATTTGTCCCACATACGTCTCCCGTGGCTCTCTAATACTCATCGAGAATTTCTCATGAGACCCATAGAGAAAGATGAAATACTCTTAGCCCTTGCTAGTATGAGTGTGGGTAGTGCTCCGGGGTCAGACGGTCTGACGGTCCCATTCTACAGAGCATTCTTAGATTTGTTGCTACCACAACTGACTACACTGTTTAATGACATGTGCGTTACGGGCCATATGCCACCCTCCATGTCCGAAGCGATGATTGTAGCCTTGCTCAAGCCCGTTAAGTCTTCGGAGGATTGCGCATCGTACTGCCCTTTGTCTCTGCTTAACGAGGACGCCAAGATATTCGATAAAATTGTTGCTAACCGACTGGTTCCTTTAGTTCCGCTCTTGGTTGCACTGGAACAGGCAGGGTTCGTACCGGGTAGGAACTTAACTTACAACTTGCACACGGTTTTCAGTGCGTTACAACATATCAAACCTGAAACTCCAGCGGTAGCTGTCTTTCTAGATATAGAAAAGGCGTTTGACTCTGTGGAGTGGCCTTTTATGACGCACGTCCTGACTAGGATGGGAGTGAGCTCAGTTTTCCTACAACTAATAGGCACACTTTATAGTAGGCCTACGGCTAGAATAAAAATAGGTAATATAGTGATGGACACTATTTGTATATCACAGGGCACAAGGCAAGGTTGTCCATTGTCCCCGTTGCTTTATGCCCTGGTGGCGGACACTCTGACTTGTGCGCTCCGGGAATACCATCAACATCGAGGTATATGTTTTCCAGGCTACAAAATTATAGTATCCACATACACTGACGACACGCTCCTGTATGTCAGGCACCCTGAATCTAATCTCTCGGTGGTCCTTCATGAGGTGGTGCGCTTTGGAGGGCTTTCAGGCCTACATATCAACTGGCCAAAGTCCATCATCTTTCCGCTCACCCAGTGCACCCCTCTCTGGTTGACCTGGATTATCCACTGCAGTGGACCACGGATGCGGTACGATATCTGGGTATTAAAATACATACGGACTCCGATATAGTCTTTAGGGAAAATTACGGGACGACCTTTAGCAAGTTGGAAGATGATGTTGAACAGTGGATAAAACTCCCACTGTCCCTCCTCGGCAGAATATCCATCATGAAAATGGTGGTGCTACCACGGCTTTTGTTTTCCTTTATCAATATCCCTATGGTTCTTCCTCGAGTATTCTTTGATCGCCTCACCATGCTGATGGTACGGTTGGCATGGGCCGGTAAGCAACCAAGGGTGAAATGGCAGATACTGGTTCTGCCTTACTCCATGGGTGGACTGGGCGCACCCGATTTCAACTTGTATTACAGGGCCGCACAGGCTGCACACGCATATTATTGGATGCATGGCTCCCAAGACATACCGCACCTCCGTATCGAATCGGAAGTGGCAAGACCGCTTCCACTCCCCGCAATGTTGTTTCAAGCAGCTGATCGTAGGACATGTTTTTTTGGCTCTATTAATGCTACTACACATGCCTGGCACTACCTACTGCAATTGCAGGCCGGCGCGATACTCTACTCCGGGGGCAACAAAGCTAGACTGGTGCATATGGTTATCACCCTGCAAAGAGAGAGGAGTCACGCAGGCCCTTCTCAATCTGGGTATGCACAAAGTGGGGGAGTTGCTTGATGGTGGGGTGGCCAAGAGCTGGGAGGATATTAACACTATGGATCAGGAACCCTCCATATTGACAAAATTTAAATTCCATAGAACGAGGCACGCACTGAGGGAACTACTGGGGGATGATTACCTAGAACCACCTGACCTTCACGCATTAACGCTCATTATCCAGGTGAAGTCCCCAAAGTGCATAGTTGTGGCCATTTATAACACTTCCATGGCATACAGGGCAAACCACTACACTAAGGCGCGCCTGGCATGGCAGCGGGACTTGAATGTGGATATAACTGATACTATGTGGACATATTGCTGCTCCAGTACAAAACGGATCTCGCTTAACGGCAGACACCGACTGATACACTTCAAATACCTCAACAGGGTTTATTACACGCCGGAGAGGCTACATAGGTATGGCCTGAGGGAAAACACGTCATGTGACCGCTGACATGCACAACTAGCTGACTTCCTCCATGTTGCCTGGACGTGCCCTGGCATATCGGCTTTTTGGGTATTGGTCTTCAAGGAAATAGAGCAGATGACGAAGCTTGTTCTTGACCCGGACCCCTCACTTGCCCTACTAGGCTACTCTAGGTCAATTCTATTGGTTGATATGGGAATGCTTATGGCCAAACGTAGGGTGACTATGAACTGGTCACGGGGTCCCCTACTGTAAGGCCCGGGTAATTTTTAGCCTCTCCTTAGACTAAAAGTGACTATAATCTACTATCATTTCAGTCTTAGCAACCTTTTCGTTTATTAATAGGGCTTAGCTATGCGCTTTGACAGGGTTTAGTGCCTTTTTTACCGTTAGTTAGGCCTGTAGGCCCAAAACCAGAGAGCAGCCATTTTGGATGGCTGTCTCATCCATTTTAGATAGCTGCCTCGTCTGTGTGAGGTGCTTCCAGAGCAAGGACAATATTTAGAGTTAGCTTATTATTCGCTAGTAGGAAAACCGGTCGAGACCGGCCCTTATCGAAGGAATGTATTTTGTTCACTGGTGGAAGACGCAACAAGCAGGTGGCCACTGCCGACGGCGTGAGAAGCCAGAGACTGGTACAGGAATTTGGTGGGAGTCGGCCTACGATTGGAAATTTCCATAGAGAAAGGAAGAGATATATTATCAGAGAGCAAGGAGCAGAAAGAGAGAGAGCAACGTGTGGAGCAGACTGATGAAGTTGGTCCGAGAGCTGGTGATTAATTGCTAGCTTTTACTGAAGAGGAGAATCCTATAAGGTCAACATGCAGGAGTGGTAGAAACAGAGCGAGTCCAGAAAAGGGTTCGAGATTTGGAACCAAGGCAGCGTAGACGAGGCGTAGCGGTGCAGACGTGTATTCGTGAGCCATAGAGGGAGAGCAGAGTCCCGAGCGAGTGAAGACCCAAGACAGAGAGAGAGGGATCAGCTCCGCTGCTGAGATGGAAAGACGCACGTTTAAGGTGAGGCGTTCTAAGCTAGTGTAGAAAACATATAACTAATAAACCATTTTTCCTCCTTTCTTAGGTTATAGATGATGGCTAATTGCAACTATGATTATCTTGCTAATGATGTGTTTAATTGTATAAATAAATGATATAATATCCGATTCATATGTTTGAGTGTTGTTTCCAAGACAGGACTAACCTTTCTTTTTAACCAGATACTGGCAGGTTAGCAGGTGAGTGTACCCTTCTAGCAGGTAACTGAGAAATGAGAGATTGTGTAGCCTATGGCTGGAAGGAACTTGTGGTAAATAAAATATTACCCTGTCATAATTTCTATACATAAACAAAGCATCATGCATTAAATGAGAGGCAGAGTCCGTGATGTCCGAATTAAAAGGGCTTTATTCCAATAACTCGAGTTAAGGGAGAATCTGTTCCATCACCACTAAGGTTCAGGAAGGGTCTTCTAAACATTATTTACAGAGTACAATATTTATACGTTCAATCTCGTACATAGGGAGGAGCGCTCGAGGCAGAGCAAGAAAAAAAAGAGATAAGAGCATGTGGGCGTGCATGAGGGTGTACACTTGATGAGTCATAGGTGAGTCATAGGTGGGTGGATATATAGAGGAGGAGTTGTATAGCCAGCTGGAACTTTGCCCTACTTGTGTGCGCAACTTGATCATGACGTGCAATTGACGTGTAACTGGGGGGAGCTGACTTTCGATCTAGTAGGGAGGCCTTCGGTGTCAAGGCGACCGGCACGTCTGGTATTATCTGATATCTTAAGTCAGGGGATGTATTATCTGAAGCAAAGGTCGCTCATCACTAAGAGCCAGAGAGGGCATATATTTCTTCATTCATTGCGTGGGGCCCGTGGGCTTTCTATGGATGCGAGTTCTGTAATTCACTTAAACGGAGACAGAAAGGCTAGGCCCTATCTCTGCAGACGGGTTCTGTTTACCTCCTTCACCAGGCAGGAATGTGATTCTGTAGAGCAAGCAGATAACTGTTGTGCAAAATACTGTCTTGGCACCCCTTGCTGGGCTTCTCTCGGCTGAGCCAGAAGTATGCGAGGTCAGGGATACGTAACTGTAGCTCTCAGAGTGTCTGAGCCATGAAAACCCTAATTCAAAGACTGGTTCAGACTGAGCCACAAAATGGGTTCATCTCGATATTAAAAGTGCACAATGCAAACACATGGGCCTTAATGCTAACTTAACGTTTCTTACATGGGTGACTTGATGACTGGCATCCTAATGCAGGACGTAATTGCAGAGGCCTTGTTATTCAGGCCACTACGGGAAAATGCATGGGTGACATGCATATACACTAAACGCAGGGTACACGCAGGGGACATATTGGTCATGCAAAATTTCATTTTCCTCATTCCCTCCTTGTCCCCTACTTTACCCTTCAGGACACATCTATATTCATGAGACCGTATATTTGATCATACAGCATCATTTGTTCATCTTTAATCCTTTGTATGTGTGGATGTGGAACACAGGCAGTCGCACACAGGCCGCAAATGGCCGGGCCACACTGCAGACAGAGACAGCAGCCAAATATCATAAGCAGTATCATTCCTAGGAACGACAACACTTTCCATCCCCAAGCTGATATTACACCCCAGAGCCAACTGGACCAAGTCCATGTGCCTGGGTCTTGATGTATAACATGAGCAATCTTGTGGAGCCTTGTTATTGCTGCGTACACAGATGGCGCGTTATTAGGAATGAAAATGCAACAACTAGAGCCGATCACTCTACAGGCCCCGCCCCTCTCTGCCAGGATGACGTCAAGAACAAGGCGGTTCTGAAGAACAACAAGTCTCATGGCAGACTGCTCCTGGGTCAAGTTCGCCAGGGCAGATGCAGTCACATTCACAACCGCTTCCAGAGTTCTTGTTAACTTGCGTATGAGTTTACTGTTTTGGACGGGACCTATGAAGAAAAAGAATCCTTTGTTGAAATCTGTATATTGCTCCCACGCTGTCTCAGTCTGATCGATCTCTGAGGCATCGGTCTCTCTCCTTTGTCTAACATGCTCTAGTCGTGAATCTCGATGATAATGGGATGGGGCCAGAAAGACGGGTGGCAGCAGAAATGCTATATAACATGTCCCACCCCAGTCTAAGGGCAGATGTACATAGGCTGTCTGACCGCAAATGAAATAGGTATGGCGAGATGTTTTGAAAGAAGACTGTCCTTTATCGTTAAACTCTACTACAGCTTTACACTCGCTGTGTCCCATATGTACTGACCCTTTCTTTCTAACGCACAAATCACCTTTAACTGGTAGGACTGATATAAACGGTGGACCTACATTTTGTATGGGCTGAACATTCAGCATTATAAAGCTAAGAGATGCATTTCCTTGCTCGTACTCTTCATTTTCTAGATCGGTTCCTTTCCTTTGGGGAAATCCGTCTTTGTCTGAAAAACATACCTCATTCATTACTTTATTCAAGTTTCCATATATCCAGCCACCCTGGTAAACTCTGGTCTTTCTATCTAGTGAGGTCATTAAGGCAAACCATGCTCCACACGAACCATTGTGGGAGAACGGTAGAGGAAAGAAGGGCAGTATTCCCTTCATCTTTTGATAAGGCGGTAGTTGGCCACATACCCAGCAATCAGTCGCATTGCTGGTCTGATGAGAACGGTGTAACATCCGAATGAAAGTATTGTTACGCAGTGCTAGTCGATATGACAGTTCATGGGGTGGCAGTTCACTAAATGTATGCTCTACGGTGTTGTTAATGGAAGAATGTATATGTGAGGAAATAGGAGGAAAAAAAACATGTAGTATTAAACTGACACAGATTATAACGATGCACAGAAAAAAAAGAATAATCAAAGAAACTATACATCTACTACGTAATATCTTGCAGTATTTCTCTTTCATTTTGCTCTTTTTACTATTTTCGTATGCGATCTTATACATGTCAGAAATCTAGTCTAACCGATTCACCACCTAGTGGACTTAGACAATTAAACCTCGTCTGACTTTCTAGATCGTAATTTGGACCTATACTCTTGCTGCGGAGTCTTTTCTAGCAAAGGCGGCGCAAAGTCTGTATTGTCTTTAATGTCTTTATTCTTTACCAAAGTTCCAGAATGTCCAAAGTACCGTTTACAATGATGGGCATAAAGCCATCCTTTTCTTCCTTCAACCTTGATGGCTGTCCTCGTTGTTAATAACACTAGCTTCGGTGTCTTCCAACGCGGCTCAAGTGGGCTTGATCGATCAAAGTTCCGGATGAGCACGTAATCTCCTGGTGCTATGGCATGCTCCTTGACCTGGGTGTTGTCAGGGAAGGCGGCAGCAACCTGTGAACGACAAGAGAGTAGTGCAGACATCAAGGAAGCCAGGTAATCTGTCAGCATGTTACTGTCAACTTCAGTTATTTTCTTAGGCATAGGCGTACCCCACATATTTGGCGGTCTACCGAAAACTACTTCATATGGAGATAGGCCTGTTCTGGAATGGGCCACCATACGCATGTAAAAGAGGGCAACCGGCAAGGCTACCATCCAATCCACGCCTTTTTCTGCAGAGATCTTTGCTAGTTTCATCTTGATTGTCTGATTATGTCTTTCTACAAGACCTGCTGCTTCAGGGTGTCGTACACAATGGAACTTCCAATTATATCCTAACAGAAGAGACACTTGTTTCATTAATTCAGAGGAAAAAGGCTGACCATTATCTGAGTAAACGACACGAGGCAATCCATATCTGGGAAAGAATTCGCGCACTAATTGCCTGGCGGTTGTCACAGCAGTATAATCTGGGACCGGATACGCTTCTGTCCATCTAGTTAGTGCACACACAACTACCAGAACATACTTGTAACCTTTACATCTGTCCATTTGGATGTAATCCATCTGGAGGACCTCAAAAGGGTGGTCAGGAGGATGAAATCCGCCTTGTTCCACCGAAATGCCTTTACCTGGATTGAACTGGCAACAGATCATACATGTTCTTACTTTTTGTTTCGCGGCTGCACGTAGGTGTTTGTTAAACCAGATATTCTGTAAGCTGTCTATCATTGCCCTCTCCCCCAAGTGTGCTGGACTATGTGTTGTGTTTATGATCACTTGTACCATGGAATCTGGAAGAAACCATGTGGCTTTTCCCTTAGTCATCCAACCTTGGTCAGTCTGGACCCCTCCTTGTTCAGTCCATTTCTTTATTTCATCTGAAGTGGCATGTGTCTGTATGTCGAGTACATCTTGAGAAGGATCCCTGACTGTCATGCTTTTTGTCAGTAATGGTACCTCTGTCCTTGTCGTGTCTGTTGGTGTCTGGGCCGTAAGTTTAGCAGTTCGGTCTGCCAGGTCATTACCCTGGGAAATGATGTCTGTAACTTTGGTGTGTGCTTTGCATTTCAGGATAGCTATGGCTGTAGGTAAATGTATTGCTTCCAACAGGGCTTGAATAAGCGGACCATGCTGAATCTTGGCACCATGAGAGGTCAAGAAACCTCTCTCTCTCCATAGTACCCCGAAATCATGAACTACGCCAAAAGCATATTGTGAATCTGTATAAATGTTCACTTTCAAGTGCTTAGCTCTTATGCAGGCTTGTGTCAGAGCGATGAGCTCTGCTGCTTGTGCTGATAGTGTGTCTATTCTTTGTGTCTCTATGACTTCAGTAGCAGTGGTCACAGCATATGCTGCCACTAATACTCCTGCACTCGTTCTCATGCATGATCCATCTACATAGAGTGTTAGGTCAGGGTCTGGAAGTGCAATATCTGTCAGGTCTTGTCTTGGTTTCGTCACTATATTCATTATTTCCACACAGTCATGTGGTGGTGCGGTGTCTATACTTGAGGGCAAAAGTGTAGCAGGGTTCAGAATGTTACATCGTCTGATCTCTATGTGTGGTTGAAATAATGTCAGTTCATATCCTGTCAGTCTCGCTACAGTCAAATGTTGTGTCTGTGTCCTGTTCAAGAGAACTTCTACTGCATGCGGTACCTGTACTGTCAGGGGGTGTCCCAGCACTATCGAGTCACTTTGTCGTATGGCTAGGGCTGTTGCTGCAACCAATTTCAGGCACGCAGGCAGAGCCTGGGCCACTGGGTCTAGTGTACTAGAAAAATAAGCGCAAGGCTTGTGTTTTCCTGCTTGATCTTGTGTGAGGACAGATAATGCTGTTCCATCCCGTTCAGTTACGAAAAGCATAAAAGGTTTGCTGTAACATGGAGTCGCTAAAACTGGCGCTTAACATAAGGCTCTTTTTAATTCCTCAAATGCCAAGGTGTGTTCTTGTGTCCAAGGGAGGACAGTCGAAGTGGCTGCCTCCTGTGTAGTTAACTGTATGAGTGGTTTGGCTAGATAGGCATACTGGGGAATCCATTGCCTACAGTATGAAGTGAGGCCAATGAATGCACGTACTTCCTTCTGTGTTTTGGGCTGTGAAAGGTTAGAAATTAACTGAATACGTTCTTGTGTTAGCTGTCTACCCTCCTTGGACAGCAAGTGTCCAAGGTACACCACTTGCTGTTCACAGAACTGTAACTTTGAAGGGGACACTTTGTGCCCCTTGTCAGCCAGAAAATGTAAGACTGTCAGTGATGCATCTTCGCTGTCTGTTTCTGATCGTGCTGTAATCAGGATGTCGTCTACGTACTGTATCAGTGCTGTGTTGGCAGGCATATAAATACTGTCCAGCTGTCTCTTCAATGCTTGACTGTAAATGCTAGGGCTTTCTGTAAAACCTTGTGGTGCTCTCGTAAATTTAAAGCTTCGTCCTTTTAAACTGAATCCGAAAAGATATTGGCTGTCAGGATGAATGGGAATGCTGAAAAAGGCATTCTTCAAGTCAATGACCGTAAAGAACGTGGCCTCTGAATCAATAGCAGTCAGTAATGAAGAAATGTCTGGAACCACTGGGTATTGCGGTACTACACATTTGTTCAATTCACGAAGGTCAACAACTAGTCTGTACACTGGTAGTACACTAGGGTCTGATCGTTTAAGGATAGGAATGACAGGTGAGTTACATACATTCGAGTCAGTCTCTACCACTACCCCTTGTGCAATAAGTTCATCAACTATTTTCAATAAGGCTATTTCGGCATCAGGTGGTAACTTGTATTGTCTTATACGTGGTAGTACTACTCCTGCTTTGAGAGTGACATGGTGTGGTGTTATGTTCATGTAACCTACGTCAGTCGGTCCTTGTGCCCATAGGAGCGCTGGCACATTCTGGAGTCTGTGGTCAAAATCCGTCAGCACATAATGTCCCTTAAAATCACGTAAGAGAGGAGGAGCTTGGCGGGCATCCGTGATGGCCGCGTGAGCACAGAGCTCTCCGGACCCCCGCCACTCCCGGCATAATATCCTGAACATATCCTGATTCTTCCCGAGGATTTGTGTAGAGGACACTGGGCTGATCTTCCTGTGGTTTTTGAATTTTGATTTGGACCAGGGACACCGAAGATACGACGACTCGAACTTTCGGGGTCCGCCCTGGAGGTGCGCCCGGGTCTGGGTGAGGCACAGTGGCCGTGTCTGAGTTGAACAACAACGGCAGGGGGATTCGACTGGTGGGTCCCCCTCTTAAGTTTCGGTTTCGATTCTGCCTCAGACTGTGCTTCTGGCAAAGGAGTCTGGCCCTTGCTGGGTCCGGCGGCACGAGACTGCTGTTGTGCCTTTGGCTAGCTTATTGTCCTTCCGGGCTGGCTCACACCTAGAGGTACCCTCGCCGCTGCCTTTCGGCTACAACGCCCTGCTCTCCTGTGGCCATTTTCACCGAGTCGAGTGAGTCCCCTGGGACGCGGTCTCCAACATGGCGGGCAGAGGGGACCGAGAGATTCGAAAGACCAAAACGCCCCTTCGCGGGGGCCCAGTCCAGTCTAATGTCTGGACCGGTACACCCATTCGAAGGGGTCCCCTGGAGCCGCCTTGCCTGGCCCGAGTGCGGTTGGCCACACTGTGGAAGAGTCGACGGAGCCTTCCTTGCAGGACATCATGGGCGCCATTTCTGGCATGAAGGAAACATTAGGCCAACAGTATGAAGCTTTGGCCCACAAAATTGACACTGTGGCCATTGACGTGAACTTGATTCGGGCCGACCTATCTAAAACCAACGAGAAGGTGAAGTCATTGGATCTCAAGTCATCCAGCCTCACGGCCGACGTCTTGGAGATACAGACGGAGATTGGCAACCTCCGAAGGGTGAACGATTTCATGCCCCGGCGCTTGGAGGACTTTGAAAACAGAGCACGTCGTTGTAACGTGCGTGTGGTTGGCGTTCCGGAAAATCCGGAGCCGCATTCTGTTGATCTCCTGGTCGAGGACCTGATACAGAACTACCTCTCTCCGTCTGGGTTGAGTAAATTCTTCGCAGTGGAACGTGCCCATCGTGTTCCGGGAGGCCAGGGCAAGCCTGGCGCCCCGCCGAGACCTATTGTTGCGAAACTCTTTCACTATAGGGACCGGGACGCTATCCTGCAGGCATCGCGAGTGAAGGGCCCGGTGGCCTTTGAGAATGCCACGGTGAACTTCTACCCGGACTTTTCTCAATTGGTGCAGAAACAGCGTATGGGCTTCCATGGAGTCAAGAAGCGTCTCCGGGACTTGGGACTGCGCTACGCTATGCTTTTTCCAACCAGGCTGCGAGTTGAATACAATGACCGGACCCTTTTCTTTGATCGGCCTGATTCCGTGAATGACTGGCTGGACTCTCTGCCGGACCGACCTCCTGGGACTGAGCCCGCCGAACACCTGGGTGGTGCCGAGGGTGGTGTAGAGAGCTGAACTTGTGGTCTATGCTTCGGTCACCGTGCCACGAAACTTCTTCTGTGATTCTATGCCTAAGTGCCTCTATTTTCTGTGTGTTCTCCGCTTTCTTTATTTTGTTCGGGGTGGCGGGTGGGACAGGGCCTTTCCTCCTCCGGGGTCTTTTTGTAGAATGGGGGTTCCTGGGCGACAGGCACACTGCATGTTGGGGTGGCTTTTTAGCTTCTTGCAGGGGTGCAGGGTGGGGGGTGTTTTCTTGGTCGTTGGGGGGTGGGTTGTTGGGAAGTTTGATGTTTGTGTTTTGTTTTTCCAAGGCGATTCTATTTTGCTAATGGTATTTTCGATGTCATGCTCATTGGGCGAGGGGTCCGGCATCACTGTGTGGGATGGGGGGTAGCGGGTTGAGGTTTATTTCGTGGAATGTCAATGGTCTGGGGGATCGTATAAAGCGGGGTGTGGTGTTGCAATGTCTACGACGTTTGTCTCCTGATATTGTTTTTCTGCAGGAGACTCATCTAGTGGGCAATACTTGTCGCGCAATGAACAGGTGGGGCTATCGCCTCGTCGCACATTCGGGGTTTACCACGGGTTCCAGGGGGGTGGGTATCCTTGTCCGGGCTTCCCTCCTCCTGGCGATTGATGATGTGATCCTTGATGATCGGGGGCGTTACGCCGTCCTCGTGGGGCGCTATGAGGGTCGGACCCTTTCCCTGTTTGCCGTTTATGTGCCCCCCGGTCTACAGACCTCTACCTTTTCCGATTTGGGCCGAGTGTTGTTGAGCCTCCCAGATAGTACTCTTTTCATGGCGGGTGACTTTAACTCTGTGTTCTCCGGTCTACATGATCGTCACCCCCCTAGGGACACTCCTTCGGTCCAACAATGGCTGGGTGGGTTTCTGGATACTTTTGGGTTGGTGGATTGTTGGAGACTCATGCACCCTACTCAGCTTCAATACACTTTCCATTCCGGGCCCATGGGAGTCTGTCTAGACTGGATTATTTCCTGATGCCTGCGGCGCAGTCGTCGGCTGTTCGGGAGATTAGACACCTCCTCCGGGGCATCTCTGACCATTCTCCGCTTTGGCTTTGTTTTGAGATGGGGGTGGAGGCGGCGGGCCGGGTGGCTCCTATCAATCCATGGTATCTAACCTCCCCCGAGACCCGTGGTCTCTTGATTAAGTCATTGGACAATTATTTTCTAGACAACGAGGGGTCCGTCTCCTCTGCGGTGTCCCTATGGGAGGCCTTTAAGACAGTGATCCGCGGGCAGGCCCTTTCCCTTATTGCTGAATCCAAAAAGGCGAGGAATCGGGAGGTGGTGGAACTCGAGAGGGAGATTGTTGGGATAGAGGCTGACTTGGAATTGACTGTTACTCCTGATAAACTTCACGCCCTGGGTCTGAAACAATTTGCTTATAGGTCTCTGGTTACGGACGCGGCTAAAATGATGTTTCGGGAACAACAGGGTCGTTTGTATGATGTGGGGTACAAAGCGGGTAAATTGCTGGCGTGGTTGGACAAGAAGGAGAGGGCGAATCGTGTGGTACCGGTGATTCAGACTTTGAATGGTGTGAGAGTGACTGACCCGGTTGAAATAGTGGAATGTTTTGCAGACTATTTTCGTGTGGTTTATTCCCCTGTGTCTGAACGGGATGTGGATGACTCTCGCCTCTTGTTGCGTGATATAGCTCTGCCCTGTGTCTCCGATTTAGACCGAGTCTCTTTGGAGTCTCCTTTCTCCACGGACGAGATAGCGACTGCCATTCGCTCACTCCGTTCGGGCAAGGCTTTGGGCCCGAATGGATTGCCAATTGAGTTGTACAAGCTACGTCCTGATAGGGTGGCGCCCTATCTTCGTACCATGTTTTTGGAGTCCCGGGAACGGGGTATTCTCCCATACGATCAGCGGCTGGCTACGATCGTTGTTATTCCTAAAGAAGGTAAACCCCGGGACCTTTGTTCGTCTTACAGGCCCATTTCCCTGTTGAATGTTGAGCCCAAGGTTCTGGCTAAGCTCCTGGCTACCCGCCTCCTGACGGTTATTAGCGGCTTGATTCATCCGGACCAGTCCGGTTTTATCCCGCATCGTAACACGGCTCTTAATCTGCTTCGTCTCCATGGAGTCATTGCGAGGGCGGGGCTTCTGACGGAGCCGGCCATTTTGGCTTCGCTTGATGCCTCGATGGCCTTTGATACGATAGAGTGGCCCTATCTTTGGGCAGCTCTTGAGAAATTTGGTTTCGGCCCTGGATTTATTGGTTGGGTGAAGTTACTATACGCCGAACCCCTGGCGCAGGTTGTGGTCAACGGTCGAGTTTCTGTTCCCTTTTGCCTTGGTAGGGGGACCAGACAGGGGTGCCCCTTGTCTCCGCTACTTTTTGCTCTTGCCTTGGAGCCATTAGCTGCGTGGCTTCGATGGGAACCTTCACTCAAAGGGATCCGTTGGTCACCAGATTTTGAAGACCGCGTCTCGCTTTACGCGGATGACATTCTTCTTTACCTTACTTCCCCGCGCAAATCTTTAAATGTTCTATTTGACGTTCTTACTTCGTTTGGCGCTAACTCTGGTTTGGTTATTAATTGGGCTAAGTCCTGTGTATATGTTCTTTCGGGTGTTCTGCCCCCGTTGCCGGATAGATTCCCTATCCAGGTTGTCCAGTCCGGCTTCAAATATCTGGGGATCTTTATTACACTGGACTCCTCACTCCGGTTTGAACGTAATCTCCTCCCCCCGCTTCTTAGACTGCGACTGGATGTGGCTCGCTGGCGTAAGTTGCCCTTGTCCCCTCTGGGCAGGGCTGCCCTTTTCAAAATGATGTCTTTGCCACGATTCCTATACGCACTTCAGAATTCCTATGATGACGTTCCCGCTACCTATTTCCGAGAGATTGAGAGTCTCCAAAGGCAGCTGATTTGGGACGGGCGTCCACGTATCGCCCTTGCGAAACTTACCATCCCTTGGTTTGACGGGGGCATGGCGCTCCCTGATATCAAGAGATATTACTGGGCTACCCAGCTGTCGGCCATTAACCATGCAAAGTATTCCCCGGGTCGGGATCCGGCCTTTGAGATGGACAGACTCCAGCTGCCGGGAGGGGATTTTAATAGAGCGCTTTATTCCAGGTCGGCTGGGCGCCATCTTATGTGCCCGTCCAAGATTGCAGTCAGTGTGTGGCGAGCCGCGAATGTGAGTCTGGGATGGAAGAATCGTTTGACACTGCCGACGCCGCTTTATGCTTCCGAGCGTTTGGGATGTCTCTGGTCTACTAAGGGCTTTGACCGCTGGGATATGATTGGAATATGTAGAGTGGGTGATGTCTGTGTGAATGGTAGAATGAAGTCCTTTGAGGCCCTTCGGGCCGAATATGACTTGAGTGATAGGGAATTTTTTCGTTATCTGCAGGTCCGACATGCCCTGGCCTCTGTTTTGACTCCTGATGTGGCCCTCCCCGAGTCCTCTCCCCTCGAGGATCGCATTCTGGATGGCCACCTTCCCGATAGCACTATCTCCCTGATTTACAAGAAGCTGATCAATAATCGCACTGACTTACTTGTCCGACTTAGGGAGGTTTGGGTCGGCGACGGGCTGGAATTAGATGACGAAGATTGGCAATCGGCACTCTCTTCTCCGAAAGAGGTCGCCATCCCTGCCCGTCTCCGTTTGGTTCAGCTTAAGATCCTCCACCGGGTGTATGTTACTGGTCCGCGTCTGGTTGTGATGGGTTTTTCCCCGGATGGTCTATGCAAACGTGGATGTGGAATGAGTGCGACGTTTCTACATATTATTTGGGAGTGCCCGGGGGTAGCGGCCTACTGGACTGAAGTACTTGCGGTGATGGAAGTTGTGACTGGGATTGCCTTGCGGCCTGAGGCCCGACGATGCCTGTTGAATGTGTGGGAACCCACCGACTATTCTGTGGCCCAGACCAGATGGGCGACCTTGGGATACATGGTTGCAAAGCGAGACATTGCGCAACTCTGGGGCGCATCTAGACCTCCCGACGTCTCGGTGTGGGAGGACAACATGGACTGGTCCATGTTCCGCGAGAAGACCGTCTATATAGCACGGGGCAGACCCAGGGCGTGGACGAAGATTTGGGGTCAGTGGAACGAATATCGTGGGAATATTTGTACTCCTCCCTTGGTTGACACACCCGATGTTACCCTATCTCCCTAGGCTGGTGTTCCCGAGATTTCTTATGCTGTTTTATGATTTGCCTTTCCTCCCCGCTGTTCCCCTCCCCCGCCTTGCCGAGTCCTATCGATTGTGATTCCGTCTTCCTGATTAGTGAGTTTCCCCTCCTCCTTCTGGGCTGACTTTGATTAGTATGCATTCGCCTTTTTGTGGTTCGTTGTTTTTTTGTATGTATATAACAGAAAATTGTTGTGTCCTGTTCTATACTTCGAGTAACATTTGGTATCTGATTTGTGCCTGACCACGGAAGTGATCGTATGATCTTACATTGTGCCTTGATTTTAGCGGCCAGCCCGTGTGGTTGTAGGCCCATCCTTGTAACCTTTATTTGATTGCTCAATAAAAGTTTAAAAAAAAAAATCAAAAAAAAAAAAAATCACGTAAGAACAGTCGCACTCCTTCTGGAGAACAACAGATAACTGCTCCTAGTTCTTTTAATGTCTTTATACCAAGTAAGTTTTCTGGACATGATTTAGTAAGTAGCAAGTCTGTGGTACGTGACAGTGGACCAACCCCTAGGGAGACTGGTTTCGATACTTCATTAACAATAGGCTTTACTGAAAATCCCAGGGAAACATTCTGTGAGCCCGAGAGAGGTGCCCCTGGAACCTCGTCATGGCTGATGGTAGTTCTGCTTGCCCCCGTGTCAATCAGAAACTTTCGGTCCTGACCTAATACACGACTATGTACATACGGACCCTCTTGATCTACAGGAACCTCAATAAGGGGCAAGCCAACTTCCCTCTCGAGGCTGTTTCATGAGAACTGTTGATATTCTGGATAGTCTGACTGCGTGTACTGATACATTTGTGGTGTGGCATGAACAGGCGGTGGTGGGGGTGGAAAAATCGCTATTGTCTGTTGTGTGCTCGGTTGGGTGCTCGGTTGGGTGCTATTCTGTCTAGGAGTGTATTGTCGTTCTTTTGTCTTGCCTGTAGCAATATTGTGTTTCAGGACAGCACATTCCTTCACATAGTGACCTGGTTGTTTGCAATAATTACAGTTCCCCTTAACGGGTGTCGTGCTATTTCTGTTCGTATTTGCCGGTACCGTCTGGGCAACCAGCACCTTCATTTTTGTCTCTTTCATGCGTCTCTTTTCCTGATCCTGCTCTTCTCTAATCCTGTTCTGGTGATATTGTAGCATCTGTAACATTTGTGAAGGGCTGTTTGCTTGCCAGGTACTCTCAACCTCAGTACTCTATTCTTGATCTGGGGCAAGGAATTCTCTACTAATTTGCTCACGAAAAGATGTGGATATGATTCGCTACCAGGCTTAAGGCCACTATTAATAGTAAAGCATTTCTCGAATCTGGAATAGAAATCACTTGTGTCCTCTTCTTGCTTTTGTTTACAGGCTGAAATAGCATCCCAATCTTCCTTTTTAGTAATCAATAGTCTCGGCAAAACCTGTATCAGGAGTTCAGGTAGTTCTCTAGCTTTTTCCCCAAGACCAACACCCGGGAGCCTGCCTTTCTCTTCTGTTTCCAATGCATCCCAACTTAACTTTTTCTCACCCACCTCCCAGTCTTTTTCCTTAAGCTTTTCATAAATCCCTGCAGGCAACAGTACTTTCAATAGTTTCAGAATGTCAGCGTACGTATAATCTCCTATGCGAAGGATGTCTTTTAATTCTCGGTGAAACCCCCCCGGGTCTTTATCATGGCAAGCAGCATCTTTTTCATTTCTAGTATTTCTAATTTCGTTAAGGGGGTGTAAACATACACCCGTTCTAACTCATTGTCCGCATTTTTGACGGGATGTACCTCTCGTAGGGGGTTCTGTCTGTCTACGTAGAGGTTATTTCTGTTGTGGTGTGAGGCTGGAAGCATGCATGTGGTCAAACAATTTATGTACTTATGTCGTTGATCCAGGATAACATTAATTAATTCAGTACCTAGGCCTGTCCATCTGTCTAGTAAAATGTCGTCTAATAATTTATACAATTGACCAGGATCGGAATATTGATTCTCATACAACGTTATTAAGTGTTGGACCATGTAAATACCAGCCAAACGCTGTTCGTTCGGTGGAAGGCTCAAGAAAGTCTGAGCCACTATATTGTTGCTATATATATTGGAATTGGACACCCACTGGGTGGCTGACCGGGCCAACTCCATTTCGTGTGGTGTGTGAGATCGCTCGCTCTTTATCCGTCGGTTCAGTGCTTTTTCAGTAGCTTGGAATAGATTTTCAAGGGAATATCTTTCTTTTATAGCCGGCCCTTGTTTACGGTAGTCGAGGCACTTAGGCCTGTCAAACTGTCGTGCATTGCCTACATAATTAATTTTGTCCTTTGACTCGTCTACCTCTTCCGTTGATGACTCATTCTTCTCGTCAGACCCTACTTTATGTGTTTCTAATATTTCCTTTCGAATTTTCTTCATCATGCTATCTGTCTGTCCCTGTTTATCATGTCGACCGGCATCTATGTTGTCACTCCATTCGATCAAACCAGGCTTTACATCTCCGTCTCCTTCATCTTGTTCCCTGATCAGGCAGTTAATAATAAAACGTAGGATGTAGTTCTTAACCCCTACCTTTCTGTGTAGCATGGCTTGTACTATACAATCGGGTTCCTTCCCCGTTCTGATGAAACGGTACATTTTATCTAGGTGCTCTTTCATGTCTGGTAATTTGTCCAAATATGCGACGGCTTGTCTTTGTCTTAGTGATATCACGAGCATTGAACCCTTTCCTGGTTCTGGATCGTATATACAATGGGGAATTGCTACATCTACAGTAGGCGCCCCTCCTACTGCCCCGGGCCCCACGTCATCTTTCACGAGTTGCTGGAGCTGATCCGCTGCTGGAGGCGGAGGGAAATCTGCGTTTGCGTAGTCCGGTAGGGACTCGTCTAGATACGAGGAAATGAACGCCTCGGATGCTGTCGGCTTTATTCTACGTACTCTATATGGTACAGGTGGTGGCGTTCGCGACCTACTGGGTCTTTCTGAGGTGGTCACTCTAGCTAGTTCTTCTGAGAGGACGGGATAAATACCAGTAACGACGGCATTTCTTTCTCTATCAGTCTGTTCTGTTTTGACCCGTTCCCCCTCCTCCCGCAGTTCTTTTTCTTTGGCTTTTTCCGCTGCTTGTTTAGTTCTCTCTGCTTTATTGAATTCTTTCTCTGTTCTCCTATGTGACTCTTTGCGCCATAACTCAATGGCATCTTTCTGAGAGGGTCTTGACTTCTTTTTCCATAGCGTTTCCTCTACTCTCATAATGCATTCTGAATCCCATGTCCCCGAGACAGGCCATCTATACTTCTCCTCTAAATCCTTCGTGTAATGTACCCATAAGTCTAAAAACAAAATGGCATCTAGCCCGTGCTTATTATACATATAATGACCAGGTGTGTCTCTAGGCGGGATGTTAACTGACTCTTCTAGTATACCTTTTCTGGTCCCTATCTGACGCAATTTCGAAAACAGTGGCATGTTGAAACCAACCCAATGAAAACACAATATACACAAAAATAGACCGACTGAAACAATCATTCACCTTAAAACACTCAAACACTAAAACAGATACAGTCTAAACTGATACAGAGAGTTACACATGTACTTGAAAACAATTAACTTTATGCACTGTAATACAGCACAACCATACCGGTCTCGTAAATGAGACACGTCTTTACCGTGCTCACGTATAACGTGAACCCGTCTTTACCGTGTTCATATAAAATGAACCCGTCTTGAACTTTTATGCGTTCCCCATAGTGGTACTCACCGGGAAGCAGAACTTGAAGGCCTCGGAAACTTGATACTGCGCATGCGCTGCGGAACAGGTGGACCTCTGGAGACCTCGGACCTTGCTCTCTCACAAGCTAGGCTCTGGATGGGATGATCCGCGATCCTCACCGCCTCGTATGGATGCCTGGTCGCAGTCCGTCCTCCTCCGTGGGCCTGAGGGAGTAAGCGGGAAATCCCGATGGCGTGTACACTTTGGAGTCCGTCACGGCTGTAGCAGGGGGCAAGGGCTGGACCTACATCTCCGGCGCGTGGGGAAAGGGATATGTTCCTATCCGGGCGCCATATAATGTGGTAAATAAAATATTACCCTGTCATAATTTCTATACATAAACAAAGCATCATGCATTAAATGAGAGGCAGAGTCCGTGATGTCCGATTTAAAAGGGCTTTATTCCAATAACTCGAGTTAAGGGAGAATCTGTTCCATCACCACTAAGGTTCAGGAAGGGTCTTCTAAACATTATTTACAGAGTACAATATTTATACGTTCAATCTCGTACATAGGGAGGAGCGCTCGAGGCAGAGCAAGAAAAAAAAGAGATAAGAGCATGTGGGCGTGCATGAGGGTGTACACTTGATGAGTCATAGGTGAGTCATAGGTGGGTGGATATATAGAGGAGGAGTTGTATAGCCAGCTGGAACTTTGCCCTACTTGTGTGCGCAACTTGATCATGACGTGCAATTGACGTGTAACTGGGGGGAGCTGACTTTCGATCTAGTAGGGAGGCCTTCGGTGTCAAGGCGACCGGCACATCTGGTATTATCTGATATCTTAAGTCAGGGGATGTATTTTCTGAAGCAAAGGTCGCTTATCACTAAGAGCCAGAGAGGGCATATATTTCTTCGTTCATTGCGTGGGGCCCGTGGGCTTTCTATGGATGCGAGTTCTGTAATTCACTTAAACGGAGACAGAAAGGCTAGGCCCTATCTCTGCAGACGGGTTCTGTTTACCTTCTTCACCAGGCAGGAATGTGATTCTGTAGAGCAAGCAGATAACTGTTGTGCAAAATACTGTCTTGGCACCCCTTGCTGGGCTTCTCTCGGCTGAGCCAGAAGTATGCGAGGTCAGGGATACGTAACTGTAGCTCTCAGAGTGTCTGAGCCATGAAAACCCTAATTCAAAGACTGGTTCAGACTGAGCCACAAAATGGGTTCATCTCGATATTAAAAGTGCACAATGCAAACACATGGGCCTTAATGCTAACTTAACGTTTCTTACATGGGAGACTTGATGACTGGCATCCTAATGCAGGACGTAATTGCAGAGGCCTTGTTATTCAGGCCACTACGGGAAAATGCATGGGTGACATGCATATACACTAAACGCAGGGTACACGCAGGGGACATATTGGTCATGCAAAATGTCATTTTCCTCAAACTCCCAAATGTTCTAATCAGATAGCTCTTCTAAATTAAGAATAGTAAATATCGTCGGTGTACCCTAGGTGTACCGCCGATCCCTATAGAATACGCCATTGGGGAATAACAGGTTCACCAGTGGGAAGTATAGATGATATTGATCCTAAGAGTTAGGGAACCGTCTGGCGACGTTAAATCAAAAGTCTGGCGACTATAAATCAGAAAAGTCTGGCGACTATAAATCAGAAAAGTCTGGCGACTCTAAATCAGAAAAGTCTGGCGATTCTAAATCAGAAAAGTCTGGCGACTCTAAATCAGAAAAGTCTGGCGACTCTAAATCAGAAAAGTCTGGCGACTCTAAATCAGAAAAGTCTGGCGACTCTAAAGACTGCCCTCCGATGCAAGAGGGGGTAGGTTGGCCCAGGTCAGATTGCCGTGGGGCTATAAAGTAAGAATCATAGGATATAATACATGGAATTCCTTAGATGTTAGCTATATCTCTAATTGTATAGGCTTGTAAATAGCCTCTTTTCACCTTCTCAGGTGAGTCTTCTAAATGTCTTGTAAATAGCGGCCTGAGAAGAGTGTGTTTGCGTGACGATTGGGTTGGCTACGGTTGGTAGTCTGTTTGGTCTGAGAATCCGGTTGTTACACTTGGCGTCACGAACCGTTTTCGATTGATAGGTGCGGGAATGCTGTCGTGATTTCTTGAGAGGATCCGTGGGTTCTCGCTGTGTATGATTTTGTATATATCTGAATTGTATTGTTTTTTGTTCAATTATTTTTGCTGTATATATTTGTCGAAATGTTTTCGAAGAAAGTTAAGCCTCCTTTCATTTTGCCTATTGACATACCTGGTTGGGATTCTACCGCTTACGAAGCGCTTGCACATGAATAGGCTAATTCTACTGGGCTGAGTGAGAACTGGAGTTCCTGCTTGGGGGACACTGGGCCAGCTCAGGTGGTTGAGTGCTTGCAAAAAGTCCCGGTTGTGAAGGGCAATGAGCTTCCCATTTTGGCACGGAAAGGTTGGATGTTGTTGAATGCGTACAGGCTTGTGCATGAGAATGTGATTCGATTGCAATCTGACAATAAGACTTTGGAAGAACAGTTCGTTCAAGTTCAGAATGACGTTACTCTTTTGCGATGTCAAAATAAACTGCTCGCTGACAAACTTGAAACATATCAGGCTGTAGCCGAAAGGGCTGCTGTCCGTATTGCGAAATACAAATATAGACACCGACGTGGAAGGGTTAACACCAGAAAAGTACGTATGGCCGTTGCGAAGGCAGGGCTTGATTGGAATCCTGATGAATGGGATGGTGATATTTGGAATTCTTCTGATGCGTTTTCTTCATCTGAGGAGAATGTTGCGCGTGCCCCGTCTCCCGTTAAATGTCGTAATTCTTCTAAGGATCATACTGACGTTTCTGCTCATCCAATATATCGACGTAAATTGCAAGGCAATCCTAATGCTCCTCAGGGTATTGCGCTTGACAGCCTGGAAGATTATACACAACAGGAATTGAATGATATTTTGGATCGCTTCCGACAAAAGTCGGGTGAATCCTTGCTGACTTGGATGGTCCGTCTTTTTGACACAAGTGCTTCTGGTATCTCGTTAGATCATGGTGATGCTGTGAAGTTTTGTACCTTGAGTTCTGATCCTACTGTTCAGGAAAGTTTTCGCCATTTTAATGGTAATAACCAAACTAATCTTTTGCAGCTGGCGGTTGATGGGTGCAATCGTAAATATCCGACTGAGTCTGATTGGCCTATGAATGACAAGCAATGGTATACTTTGAGAGACTCTTCTCAGCGATTGAAAGAGGAATGCATGAAGACCGCTATCTTTTTGGGTACGGCGCATCAGTTGATGGACTGCGTGCTTAATACATCTGTGAGGAATAGGTTGATTCGTACTTCCCCTCCTGCTTATAAACAAGTTATGATGACTTTGTTGATTAATCAGACTGGTAATCCTTTATCTGCTGTGCTTGAAGCTGTGCTTGAACTCAGTGACTTGGGTGATTGGGTTTAAGCCGGAACGACAGTCTCGGCCTGAGGCTCGCACTGATGATTTCCGTTTCTCTCGACGTGATATGTTTATGGCTCTGCTTAAGGATGGTGTCCGTGAGAGTGACATCCATGATCTTCCTAATAATGTGCTATGGACTATGTTCCGTAAGCGTGGTTTAGATAGGAAGGAAGGTGCTAGACGGGTCCGTAAACAAGACATTGATCACTACCACTCTGATGGCGATGACTATGGTTCTAGGTTTTCACGTGAGCATGAGAGAGAGAGAGAAAGGGAGAGAGAGAGAGAGAGAGAGAGAGAGAGAGAAAGAGAGGGGGACAGGACACGGAATGATTCATCTTGGCCCAGGAGAGAGAGAGACAGAGACAGAGAGAGAGAGAGATGAGAGAAGAGACCATTCTGTACGAGAGAGAGAGAGAGAGAGAGAGGGTGGTCAATCCCCAGAGGTAAGAATGAGAGATAAAAGATCACGATCTCTTGAGAGACTATCGCAATATTTTGTGAATGACAAAAATCCTTTTCTTGAGGATAAAGGATATGAACGGGATGTGACATTACCTAAACGATATGAGAGTCTTTATCCTGATTTGTCCTGGGCGCAAGAACACGGTAAACGAGACTAGGAAGTAGGTCAAGCTCCAGTGCGAAATTGGTCTCGTAAAGACCATAGGCCTTATGTAGATATTGAAATATATTGGAGACATCGAAATATACAGAGGGCCCGAGCATTGGTGGATACTGGCCACTCTAATTTCTGGAAATCCTAAAAAGTTTAAAGGACAAGGTTACACAATTACTGGATTAGGTGGTAAAGAGACCCCCGCCGTACAAACTAAACTTGAACTGAAAATTGGAAGAAATCCCCGAAAAGAGTATCATGTATTGGTGGTACCTCTTGATGAATATATAATTGGCATTGATATTCTAAAAGGTATGACGTTGCACTTGGATGATGGATGTTATAAATTTGGACATGATTATTACATATCATCTAAAATTGTGAGAGTGGGGCGTTTAATAATGCCTCCGATTAAGATTCCTCAAGCCACGAAGGTGGTTTCAATGAAACAGTACCGCATTCCCGGTGGGCACGATGAGATCAGTGCTACCATTCAAGATTTAATGGACGCAGGAGTAATAATTCCTGTCACTTCGGTTTGGAACAATCCTGTTTGGCCGGTCCGTAAGAGTGACAATTCTTGGCGCATGACAGTTGATTATCGAGAATTGAATAAACATACACCTTCTTTGACGGTTGCAGTCCCTGATGTTATTACATTGATTGAGAGAATTCAGAAACATACAGGAACATGGTATGCAACCATTGACATTGCTAATGCTTTCTTTTCCATCACAATTGCACCTGAATGTCAGGAACAATTCAGTTTTACATGGAATGGCCGTCAAATGACGTTCAGAAGTCTTCCCCAGGGCTACGTGCATAGTCCGACTATCTGTCATTGGATAGTGGCAGAGCATTTAGACGAGGTGACCATTGATCCCAAAATTCAAGTGTGTCATTACA
The DNA here is from genome assembly GCF_964261635.1 of Lissotriton helveticus. Taxonomy (NCBI): domain Eukaryota; kingdom Metazoa; phylum Chordata; class Amphibia; order Caudata; family Salamandridae; genus Lissotriton; species Lissotriton helveticus. The sequence continues at coordinate 635,654,526 of NC_136057.1, read as the reverse complement.
TTGATGACATACTAATTCAAGGTGAAACACAAGAACAGGTACGAACACAATTTGAACAAATCATTGCACACTTACAAAGCAAAGGCTGGGAGATTAATCCTGATAAATTACAGGGTCCAGCGCAACATGTAAAATTTTTAGGTATTCATTGGCATGAAGGAAATAGAGAAGTAATCCCTCAAGTGAAACAGAAAATTGCAGAATTCGCAGTCCCTAAAAATAGGAAAGAAGCTCAAAAATTCATTGGTCTATTTGGCTTTTGGCGCCAACATATTCCACATTTGAGTCAGATTTTGGCCCCTTTATACAAAGTTACAGTCAAAAAGAATGCATTCGAATGGAACAAAGCGCAGCAAGATGCATTTGATTTAGCAAAAGAAGCAATTCAGCATGCTTTGGATTTGTGGCCAGTGCATGATGGTGATGTGGATCTGAATGTATCTGTACAAGAGATGTATGCAAATTGGAGCTTGTGGCAAAAGCAGGGCAATACTAGAGTACCTCTAGGTTTTTGGACTAAAAAGCTACCAGACGCTGGTGAGCGTTATACACCTTTTGAGAAACAGTTGCTTGCATGTTACTGGGCATTAGTAGACACTGAGCAATTGACATTGGGACATGATGTGATTCTGAGACCAGAAATTCCTATTATGCAATGGGTTTTAAGTTCACCAAAAACCCATAGAATTGGACATGCTCAGGAAATGAGCATAATTAAATGGAAGTGGTATATACAAGATCGGGCTCACGTGGGTCCAAAAGGAGTGGCAATGTTGCATGAGAAAGTGGCGCAGGCGCCAATGAAAGAGGGAGAAAATGAGCACTCCGTACCGGTAGTACAAGAATCACCTGTTAAATGGGGTATGCCATTCGATGATCTGTCCGTGGAGGATAGAAAACACGTTTGGTTTACGGATGGTTCTGCCAGGTACATAGGAGAGAAGAGGCATTGGAAAGCCGTCTCCTACAACCCCGTGACCCAAAAGTTATTGAGTACTACTGGTGAAGGGCGAAGTAGCCAGTTTGCAGAACTATATGCTGTGTACCAAGTTCTGAAACAAGAGTTACCTGGAAAATGTTATATTTTTACTGATTCATGGTCCACTGCAAATGGATTAGTGATGTGGTTGCCCACATGGAAGTCCCATAATTGGCTGATTCATGGGAAGGAGATCTGGGGTAAAGGGCTTTGGCAGGAAATTTGGGAGTTCCTTCCTCAAAGCAATGTAACAGTTTTTCATGTTGATGCTCATATGCCCATTGACTCTTTAGATAAATTATTCAATAATAATGCAGATGAACATTCAAAAATCATTAAGGCATTGGTGGACCAACGAGATTCTGATCTGGCGGGTTTGGCGAAATGGGCCCACCAAAAGGCAGGACATTATGGCGAGAAAATTACTAGCAGGTGGGCAGCTGAGAGAGGCATTTATATTCCTCGTGATTTGATTAAAACAGCCATACTCCACTGTCCTATATGTCAGCATTCCCAACATAGACAGGTGCCTCGAATAGTGAAAGGCCAGTTGCATCGAGGTAAATCTCCTGCCCAGATATGGCAGGTTGATTACATTGGTCCATTACCCATGAGCAAAAACTGCCAATATGTTTGTACAGTTGTCGATACTTTTAGTGGGTTTTTTAATCGCTCTCCCCTATAAAAATGCTACACAAGTCAACACAATGAAAACTTTAGATTTGATTACATTGTATTATGGTACTCCACTTCAGGTGCAATCTGACAATGCATCACATTTCAAAGGAAGATTGGTACGAGAGTATTGTGCCGAAAACAATATCGACTGGGTGTTTCATATACCCTATTACCCACAAGCATCCGGTCTGATTGAGCGAATGAACGGTTTACTGAAAGACCAGTTACGTAAACTGTCAGACGGTACCTTAAAGAATTGGAGAGATCATTTATCTGATGCTTTATTGATCCTAAATAACCGTCCATACTTGTATTCGAATTCTCCTTTAATGCGTTTATTTCCTCCCGCAGCTGATGTCAAACCCAATACGATTAAAAGTACAGTGTCTTATTGGGAAATCACACCCGGAGCCTTGGCTCCATGTAGGGCTACCCCTGGATCTGCAGGCTTAGATCTGCATTCTTTAAAAAATACAATATTGAAAATTAATATGATCACTGTAATTAAACAGGAATTGGTGTCCAAATACCTACAGAACATTTCGGCTTGATTGCCCCAAGATCTGGTTTAGCTTTAAAAGGTATCCAGGTGCTTGGTGGAGTAATTGACAGTGACTACCAAGGAGAAATTAAAGTTCTCCTGTTAAACAGTGGCGATTCTGAAGTTACAGTTAACGAAAATGATAGAATTGCCCAATTGGTCATTATGCCTGTATTCAGTGGTGCGATTCAAAAAGTTGCAGCTCCAACTCTGTTAACAATGCGTGGTGCAGGTGGCTTTGGCTCCACCAATAATCCCGGAGCTAGAGTATGGGTGCAGTCGCCAAATAATCCCCCTGAACAGGCAGAAATTATTGCAACAGGATCTGATAACACAGTACTAGTGATGAGGCCAGGGCAAGAAGGCTGGGATGTAGTCCCAGCTAACAAATTGTTAGACGGGGACCTGGAGGGTCGGCCGAGCACAAGGGGAGAGGCCTCCGGTGAGGGTCGTCTCCAGCGATCGTACAGACAAGTAACTTCCCCCCCACAGATGGACACCACACGAAGGTCAGCTTAACACCTTTTATAGGCAATTCTTTGAGTAAGGTGGTACGATACAAGGAGATCAGGACCCGATGATCCTCTCAATTCTAGTCTCTATTAGGGGAAGGGGGTAGCGGGACAGTCTTGGTACCTACAGGTACTGAGGTGAAACGGTGGTAGCTCACAATCCTCGAGCTCGGCGTTCGGACGGATCAGACCGCGGCTGCGCCAGCAGGTCCCGAAGAGGTCGTAGGTGGCAACGGGCCGCGGCAGCGCCAGCAGGTCCCAACGAGGATGACGGTTACAACGGGCCGCGGCAGCGCCAGCAGGTCCCACGAGGATGAACGGTGCAGAAGGCCGCGGCAGCGCCAGCAGGCAGGACAATAGTTCACAAGGCAGGGCCGCGGCAGCGCCAGCAGGCAGGACGATAGTTCACAAGGCAGGGCTGCGGCAGCGCCAGCAGTCCGTCAAGGATGAGTTCTTCTCGGTGTCTCTCGACTCCAGGATACAACTCCCTTCCTGCTCTGGGGCTGCCTCAGTTATAGGTCTGGCGCCCTTTGATGTCCGGACCCTCGCACTGGGAGGTCGGGAGGTCCGGGATGAGGGAGTCCAGACACCCAGCAGGGGGGTGGAGCCAGCACCCGGGGAGGCTGGGGGCGATCGGCACCTGGCGGGGGAGAGCCATCGACACTTCTTTCTCCCATTAACCTGCCAAGTGGTCCGTTCACCTCCTGGATGGATGGTGGTGCCGGGATGTCTGGGCCCGGCCAGGCCCAGGGTTGGGGTCGAGCCGAGGCCACGCGGCCGCGTGGTGCAGTGTCCAAGATGGTGGCTGGGCCGGGCAATGGGGTTGACGGGGGCCTGGGCCCGTGGCACAGAGATATCCGGGAGCCGGCGTCTCGGAGGGGGACGGGTTGCGGGTTGCTTCTGCGGGTAGCACCCGGAGAGCCGATGTCTGGTCCCTGTCATGCGGGGAGGGAGCGAGCCCTTCGTGGGGCCTGTCCAACATGCGTCCCCCCCAGCTGAAGGCGGGGAGAGTCACCCATCCTCTTGGGGACTCTCCTCGTCGAGGCGGAAAAAGCGGGACAGGCCGTCCGCGTTGGCGTGGTCTTGGCCAGGGCGATGCTCCACAGTGAAGTCCATCCCCTGCAGGGAGATGGACCATCGCAATAGTTTGGGGTTCTCTCCCCGCATTTGCATTAGCCATTGCAGGGGCCGATGATCTGTTTGTACCCGGAAGTGGGTTCCGAAGAGGTAAGGCCGGAGCTTTTTGAGGGCCCATACTACTGCGAAGGCCTCTCGCTCAATGGTGCTCCAGCGCTGTTCTCGGGGCAGGAGGCGTCTGCTGAGGAAGGCCACTGGTTGGTCGACTCCCTCGGGGTTCAGTTGGGAGAGGACGGCCCCGATGCCATGGTCTGAGGCATCCGTCTGGACGATGAACTCACGGCTGTAGTCGGGGGCCTGGAGCACAGGAGCGGTGCACATGGCGGCTTTCAGCCTCTCGAAGGCCGCTTGACAGTCGGGAGTCCAGTTGACGGTTTTTGGGTTGGTCTTGGATGTGAGTTCCGTGAGGGGCCGAACAATGCTGCCATAGTCCTTCACGAAACGCCGATAGTATCCGGTGAGCCCCAAGAAGGCTCAGACCTCGGTTTGAGTTACGGGGGGCCGCCAGGACTGGATGGCAGCGATCTTGAGCTGGAGGGGGGCCACCAGACCGCTCCCCACTTGGTGTCCGAGGTAGGTCACGGACCCCTGGCCTATTTGGCACTTGCTGGCCTTGATTGTGAGGCCGGCCTGTTGGAGGGCCTGCAGGACCCCTCGGAGGTGGCGGAGGTGGTCTGACCAGTGGTGGCTATACACCGCGATGTCGTCCAGGTAGGCGGCGCTGAACTCCTCGAGGCCCGCCAATACCTGGTTCACAAGTCGTTGAAACGTGGCTGGAGCGTTTTTCATGCCGAAGGGCATCACTCTGAAATGGTAGTGTCCATCCGGGGTGGAGAAAGCGGATCGTTCTTGTGCCCTGGGGGTGAGGCCGATCTGCCAGTAGCCCGCCGTCAGGTCGAAGATGCTTAGGTAGCGGGCCGCCCCCATGCGGTCAACTAACTCGTCGGCCCGGGGGATGGGGTGAGCGTCGGTTCGGGTGACAGCGTTCAGACCCCGATAGTCGACGCAGAACCGGAGCTCGGGTGTGGTGCCTGGGGCCGCAGCTTTGGGGACCAGTACAACCGGGCTGGCCCAGGGGCTGTCCGAGGGTTTGATGACTCCGAGGGCAAGCATCTTGGAGACTTTTTCTTGGATGCAGGTGCGTACCCGCTCTGGTACTCGGTACGGCCGGTGTCGGATAGGGGGACTGTCGCCGGTGTCCACGTCGTGCAGGCACCAGGGGGTGACCCCGGGTGTGACGGAGAATAGGCGTGCAATTTGCAGCAGGAGGGCCCGACAGTCTTGGCGCTGCTCCGGGGTCAGGGCCTCGGAGAGTTGGACCCCGTCCACTGAATCATCTTTTTCCCCGGTCCCCAGCAGGTCAGGGAGGGGCTCGGAGTCCTCTTCAGCTCCACTGTCTGTGGCCATCAGCAGGCTGAGCTCCGAGCGCACGAAGTGGGGTTTGAGTCTGTTGGCGTGGAGGACCCGGAGGGGGTTCCGGGGGGATTCCATGTCGATGAGGTAGGTGACGGGGCTCTTACGCTCGATCACCTGGAAGGGCCCCGTCCACTTGTCCTGTAAGGCACAGGGTTCGATGGGGGACATCACCCACACCTGCTGGCCAGGCTCGAATTCGATGGAGGAGGCATGTTGATCGTACCACTTCTTCATGTCCTCCTGACTGGCCTCAAGATTGGCTTTGGCGAGCTCTCTGAATCGCCGGGTCTGATTACGGAGGGTCAGGAGGTACTTGTAGACGTCTGGAGGGGTCTTCAGGGGGGCCATTTCCCACTCCTCCTTAACTAGGCTGAGAGGCCCGCGAACAGGGTGTCCGTACAGGAGTTCGAAGGGGCTGAAGCCGAGGGACTTCTGGGGGACTTCTCGGTAGGCGAAGAGGAGGCACGGTAGTAGCACGTCCCACTGGCGGCGTAGGGGTTCTTCCAGCCCCATGATCATCCCCTTGAGAGTGCGGTTGAATCGCTCGACCAGTCCGTTTCCTTGCGGGTGATAGGGGGTTGTGAATCGGTAGGTGACTCCGCACTGTTGCCATAGGGATTTCATATATTTTGAAATAAAGTTCGTGCCCCTGTCACTGACGACCTCCCTGGGGAAGCCCACGCGAGAGAAGATCCCCATTAAGGCTCGCCCTACCACTGGTGCTGTTACAGTTCGAAGGGGAACCGCCTCAGGATAGCGGGTGGCGTGGTCCACCAGGACCAGGATGAAGCGATGCCCTTGTGCGGTTCGGGGGTCCAGGGGCCCCACAATGTCTATTCCCACCCTTTCGAACGGGGTGGTCACCACGGGGAATGGTTGCAGGGGGGCCTTGAGTTTGCGGCCGCTCTTCCCGCTGGCCTGGCAGGTCGGGCAGGACCGGCAGTGGTTGGAGACGTCATTTCTCATCCTAGGCCAGTAAAAGTGAGTCACCAGGCGGTTGTATGTTTTGTCTTGCCCCAAGTGTCCAGCCAGGGGGACATCATGGGCCAGGTTCAAAAGGAAGTCTCTGAAGCGGAGGGGCACCACCAGCACTCGACTGGTCCCCAGCTCCGCTACTCTTTGTTCGCTGTACAGCAGGTCATTGTCCCAATAGATCCAGTGGGCCCCTGTGGTGTCTCCCGCGCTCTGGGCGAGCGCTTGCTGTCGCAGTCCCTCGAGGGAGGGACAGGTCTTTTGCTCTTGCCGGAATTGTTCTTGGGTGGGCCCCCCTTCCTGACGCCACTGAGCCAGGTCTGGAAGATCTTGGGGCTGAGCGGGCTCTTCTTGGGTCTGTTCCGGGGTGTCGGTAGGGATGGAGTCTTCCTCCGGAGCGATCGGGGGAGGAGGTGCTGGCCATGCGGGTTCTTCAGATCTAGGGATGGTGTCGGCGGCCATGGACCGGGTTGTTACGCACGCCCAGCCCGGGAGGCCTAACATCCCCAGGTGCTCTCTTCTTTCAACGGCTGTCCACGGGGAGCTCTCGAGATCGTTCCCCAGGAGGCAGTCCACGGGGGCATCGTCGCGGACAGTCACTTTTAGCATCCCGGACACTCCTCCCCATTCGAAGGGGACGCAGGCCATCCGACACAGGCTCTCCGAATTGTCGGCCGATCGGACGGGGCAAAGAACATTTGGCAGGATTTGTTCTGGGGTCACCAGGTGACAACGGACGGCCGTCACACTGGCCCCTGTGTCACGCAGGGCTTCGGCCTTACGCCCATTTATGTTCACCCACTGGCTGTACTTCCTGGTGTTGGCTGGTACGGGAGCCCGCGGGATCAGGTCTCTCCCCCCTAGGCAGGCCAGGGTCATGGCGGCAGGTTCCCACTCGGGCTGCTCCTGCTCGTAATCTTCAGGCTCCTCGGAGACTTGCTCTTCTCCTAGGGCGGCGGCAGCCACCTGGCGGGGCCCGGGGGTCTGGTTCTTTGGGCAGGTCGGGTCACTGGCATAGTGGCCGACTCGCTGGCATCGATGACACGTAATGTTGGCTCGGAACCCCGGGCGCATCGGGGGGTTGCCCCGGCCGGCCGGGGGCGGGGTGTAGTTCGCGGAAGCGGCCGGGACGGCGTCTCTGCCCCGGCCCGGGCCTCCTCCTCCTCCTCGGGGACAATGATGACCTTGGTTGGGTCTGTTCTGCTCATTGGGCCCACTTCGGGCCACTCGGGTGCTCTCCCATCGGTCAGCCTCGGCGGCGAGCTGCCGTGGGTCAGTCAATTTACTGTCGAGGAGGTGCTGCCTGAGCTCGACGAAGCAGTTGTTGGAGAGGTGCTCCCACACAATGAGGTTGAAGAGCTGTTCGTAGGTGGTTACGTTGCTACCCTTGATCCATCCCTCGAAAGCTCGGCTGAAATAGTTCACATATTCTATCCAGGTTGTACCCGGGATGCGGGTGCAGTTGCGGAACCTCTGGCGGTACATCTCGGACGTCAGCCCATATCGACTGAGGAGGGCGGCCTTCATGTGGTCATAGGACGTCATTTGATGGTCCGGAAGCTGCAGCAGGGCATCACGGCCTTCCTTGACGAATCTCCCCCATAGACCGGCTCCCCAGTCACTTCGAGCGATCCGGTGGGCAGTCATGGCGATCTCGTAGGCCTTGAACCACTGCTGTATGTCGTCGTTCCGGACATATTCCCGGACCACATCTTTGGGGATGTGGACCTTCTGTTCGGTAGTACCTGGGGGGCGCGGTTGCTCGGGCACCCCTAGGTCTTTGTTCTGTTTGCGCATCTCTATCTCCACTAGCTTGCACTCGTGTTCGTATGTCAGTCTTTTTTCTTCGAGTTCTCTCTGTCTCTGCTTCTCCTCTCGCTCTTCTTGGAGCCGTAAGTGTTCTAAGTTCATCTTTTGTTCTGCCAGTTTCAATTCTCCGTCTAATTTGAGCCGTGCCAGCTCTAACTCGTGAAGTCTATTTTTCTCTCGTTCTCGGATCTCTTCCCGGGAGAGATCCGTTCTCCTTTCTTCTGTCAGGGTGGTGTTTGTTTCCGGGGCTTCGAGGTCCCGGGGTCCGGCGGTATTTGTCTCTGCCCAGGATTCTAGGGCGTGTTTGAAGTCCTCTTTCGTGCTCAGACCGGTGGTAGCAATGCCTAGTTCTATGCAAAATTGTTTTAGCTCTCGGTGGTTGTACTCTTCCAGTTTTTCCATCTGGAATTTCTCTGCAGATCCGCTCTCTCTGGTCGTCATTGTGGATTAGTCGTAGGGTGAGTTACTCTCTGTACGGTACGCGTTGGTTCGGATCGCGCCGCTGGCCACCAATGTTAGACGGGGACCTGGAGGGTCGGCCGAGCACAAGGGGAGAGGCCTCCGGTGAGGGCCGTCTCCAGCGATCGTACAGACAAGTAACTTCCCCCCCACAGATGGACACCACACGAAGGTCAGCTTAACACCTTTTATAGGCAATTCTTTGAGTAAGGTGGTACGATACAAGGAGATCAGGACCCGATGATCCTCTCAATTCTAGTCTCTATTAGGGGAAGGGGGTAGCGGGACAGTCTTGGTACCTACAGGTACTGAGGTGAAACGGTGGTAGCTCACAATCCTCGAGCTCGGCGTTCGGACGGGTCAGACCGCGGCTGCGCCAGCAAGTCCCGAAGAGGTCGTAGGTGGCAACGGGCCGCGGCAGTGCCAGCAGGTCCCAACGAGGATGACGGTTACAACGGGCCCCGGCAGCGCCAGCAGGTCCCACGAGGATGAACGGTGCAGAAGGCCGCGGCAGCGCCAGCAGGCAGGACAATAGTTCACAAGGCAGGGCCGCGGCAGCGCCAGCAGGCAGGACGATAGTTCACAAGGCAGGGCTGCGGCAGCGCCAGCAGTCCGTCAAGGATGAGTTCTTCTTGGTGTCTCTCGACTCCAGGATACAACTCCCTTCCTGCTCTGGGGCTGCCTCAGTTATAGGTCTGGCGCCCTTTGATGTCTGGACCCTCGCACTGGGAGGTCGGGAGGTCCGGGATGAGGGAGTCCAGACACCCAGCAGGGGGGTGGAGCCAGCACCCGGGGAGGCTGGGGGCGATCGGCACCTGGCGGGGGAGAGCCATCGACACTTCTTTCTCCCATTAACCTGCCAAGTGGTCCGTTCACCTCCTGGATGGATGGTGGTGCCGGGATGTCTGGGCCCGGCCAGGCCCAGGGTTGGGGTCGAGCCGAGGCCACGCGGCCGCGTGGTACAGTGTCCAGGATGGTGGCTGGGCCGGGCAATGGGGTTGACGGGGGCCTGGGCCCGTGGCACAGAGATATCCGGGAGCCGGCGTCTCGGAGGGGGACGGGTTGCGGGTTGCTTCTGCGGGTAGCACCCGGAGAGCCGATGTCTGGGCCCTGTCATGCGGGGAGGGAGCGAGACCTTCGTGGGGCCTGTCCAACACAAATGTTATTTGCGAGAATAAATGATACGTGTTATTTGGATTGCAGATCATTACATGGATTGCTGCTGCCCGATGTGTCGTCGTTGGACTCCCGTGGGTCTGCTGCGACGAGAGTCAAGAAAGTGTCCGGGACCGGATTAACCATGTGGACAGAGGACATCGTTCCGTTGCGGCGTGGGACGTTAATACTAACTTCTGGGTCAGCTTAGCCCATACAATCATTAATTCATCTCATTTTTGATTAACTCCTATGAAGTCCATTACTGACCTCCTTACCACATGCCTTGTAGCAGTCCCAATATCCATGGCTTCCCTTCGACATTTCTTTAATGTTTCTGGAGTTCATCCCAAAATCATTTATCCGGATTTCACACCGTACAGTTACTGTGCCTCATGTACTGTCCTGATTGACCCCGAACCCCCACGAACTTTTAAAATTCTAACATTTAACATTACTGAGGGGGACACTTGTTACAGATTCACATGTGATCCTAGATTCATAGGCAAATGTGCCCAATTAAGATTGGAACATGCAACATCGCTTTCTCCCCATGAGACAATCTTGTGTCGAACTAGAACTGCAAAATCTTGCGTTTCCCTTAACAACGAAATGAGTTTTAAACGTATAATAGTAACTGCAAGTCATTATTATCATGTGTCATTACCAACTGGATGGCTCTTTTCCTGTGGCAATGTATCCTGGTCCTATATACCAGCAAATATTTCTGGAGGCCCCTGTGCCCTAACAAGGTTGAGCCTTTTGTTATTCTCCTCTGATGGAGCAATTTCATCCCGCGTGACACGAGATGTCATGTTGTCCAGTGATTGTGATTTATCACTCCATCTTTATTCTAAATCTGAATACCTTAGTTTAGCTATTTCTGTTGTGGGTGTTCCTGCTTTAGCTGTGCACAATGCTAAAACCATAAGTAAACTTGCTTGCTGGATGGTGAAATCCATCAATAGTACCTCTACAATTTTAACTGAGCTGTTATTAGATAATCAAGGAGAATGCCGTGCCGTGCAATCTTACAGAATAGAGCCGCTGAGGGTATGTGTTGTTTCAACTTATCAGACCATTCCCAATCCATTAGATCCCATCTTAATAAGTTACATGAACTGACTCAAGAAGTGAGGGAACATCTGGATGGTGGGTGGTTTGACTGGCTTTTCAGCTGGCTACCTGATTTGCATTCTGTACGCCAAATTTTAGGTGGAATTGTTTCAGTAATTTGCATCTTGATTGCCATCTGTTGCTGTATTCAATGTATACCATCATTTTTCCATTTATTCCGACCACATGTAATGGCTAGATCTTTTAGTATTGTTTCATATTATTCATCAAACGACATACATGCAGCTTGAAAAACGATCCCCCTAAATTAAGTTGTTTTACTAATCCTTCAATGCTAGTACATTTAGTCAGGAGTGGAGTGTAAGGCCCGGGAAATTTTTAGCCTTTCTTTAGACTAAAAGTGACTATAATCTACTATCATTTCAGTCTTAGCAACCTTTTCGTTTATTAATAGGGCTTAGCTATGCGCTTTGACAGGGTTTAGTGCCTTTTTTACCGTTAGTTAGGCCTGTAGGCCCAAAACCAGAGAGCAGCCATTTTGGATGGCTGTCTCATCCATTTTAGATAGCTGCCTCGTCTGTGTGAGGTGCTTCCAGAGCAAGGGCAATATTTAGAGTTAGCTTATTATTCGCTAGTAGGAAAACCGGTCGAGACCGGCCCTTATCGAAGGAATGTATTTTGTTCACTGGTGGAAGACGCAACAAGCAGGTGGCCACTGTCGACGGCGTGAGAAGCCAGAGACTGGTACAGGAATTTGGTGGGAGTCGGCCTACAATTGGAAATTTCCATAGAGAAAGGGAGAGATATATTATCAGAGAGCAAGGAGCAGAGAGAGAGAGAGCAACGTGTGGAGCAGACTGTTATCCTCCAAGTCCTCGGAATCAGCAGGTTGATGTGAGAAAGGCCACCTCCTGATCTAACCGAACCCAGAAAGCTGTTATAGCCTGGGTCCAGGAAGGATCAAGCGAGGGCAGAAGAAAATAAATAAGCAGGAAGGAAAGGAAGGGAACAGCAGGGAGGGAGAACTGTAACGACAAGAGAGATAGTAATGATTGTATCGTTTTCTGGAATATGTGAACACACAAACAGTTCCTATAGGAACCCCTGTCCCCTATACCTGTAAATAAGAAAAATTAGGCCTTGAAGATACTTCTCTGGGCCCCTACTATCAGGTCCGAGATACAGATATAAACGTATAGTAACTCCACCTGTAATACACAAGCATACGATTCCTTAATGCAGTGAAGACCTTTCAGGTTACTAAATTACGATCTATCACTGAGTACATACCAGGCATACACTGATGGTGGCTGAGAACGTTTTCCAATTAAATCCACCGCAAGGACCCAAGCGTTTAAAGTGCAAAGATACGAAAACAAAAGAAAATAGATTGGGTTACGTCACCCTATAATGGTAATTACAGTACCTGATCTCCGAACCTCAGGTCTCGCCCAACAGGGAAGAAGACCGTGGCGTACCCTGCACGAGCCGGTGCAAGAAGGCTCAGCCAACAGGGACGCCGTTAATGAGGAAACAAACGAATGGCGTTCCCTGCACGAGCCGGTGCAAGAAGGCTCTGCCAACAGGGACGCCGGAATGCGGAAACAAAGGACTGGCGTTCCCTGCACGAGCCGGTGCAAGAAGGCTCAGCCAACAGGGACGCCGGTATGCGGAAACAAAGGACTGGCGTTCCCCGCACGAGCCGGTGCAAGAAGGCTCAGCCAACGGGGACGCCGTATGGTAAGTAGCAAAGAACAAACGCCCGGTCTTCAACCACACGCCGCCAATAGTGCGTGTAGAAAACCGATACTCAAGGTCAAAACAGTAACTCGTCCATACCCAAGAATGCCTCCTTCCTCATAGAACAATGAAGCGGACTGAAGAGAGCAGAGGAATAGGCACAGGAATAGCGCAACAGAATTCCAACGACTAAACACGCACCACACCGGGTCCGGAACCAGAATATCCGACGCACAGCATCGTCCGAGTCCCCCTTTTATACTCCTCCCACAGCGCGTAGGATTCTGGGACATGTAGTCTTTCGAGCAGGAACAGTCTTTAAAGGGCGCTTCTGGGCGACTTGACAGTACATCCCCCTTCACCGAGAGCGCCCCAAAGGGCCAGGACGTGAAGGGAATCTTCTATGATAGTCCGCCACCAGGCGCGGAGCATGCACCCCCGACGCCGGTTCCCAAGAGTTCTCCTCAGGTCCATACCCCTTCCAAGAAACCAAATAACACAGGCCTCTACCCCGTCGCTTGGAATCAAGAATACCATCCACCACGTATTCCGTACCGTCTTGAGAGGAAACAGGAGGAGGCGGCTGACGCCTCGGAGACAAAGAGGGTTTCAAAAGCGACACATGAAACACCGGATGCATCCGCAATTGTCGTGGCAGTTTGAGTTTTATGGCCACTGGGTTAACCCGCTTCAGTACTGGAAAGGGGCCGATGTATTTCGGATTGAATACACTGTACTTTCGGAATCTGATATTCCGTGTAGACAACCAAACCAGATCCCCCACTTGATACAGCGGTCCCGGTCTTCTGCGTTTATCTGCTGCTCCCTTGTAAGCCAACTTAGATGCCTGCAGACTAGCTTGGGCTTTTACCAACGTGTCCTTGATGTGCGATACCCTCTTGGCCGCTTCAGGCACCGACTGGTCCCCATGAGGATGGAGGAAAGGAATGAAGCGTGGATGGCGCCCATAGGTGCAATAAAAGGGGGAGACCCGAGTGGCGCTATGAGTGGTGTTGTTATAAGCCACCTCTGCAAGCCACAAATAACTCACCCAGTTGTCTTTTCCCTGGTCCACATAGCATCTCAAAAACTGTTTCAGCGTTTGGTTGAGACGCTCAGTCTGCCCATCAGTTTGGGGGTGAAAGCTGGTGGATAAAGCAGTCTCGATATGTAAATAGGAACACCATGCTTTCCAAAAACGTGCTGTGAATTGGGAGCCCCTATCAGAAACAATTACAGCCGGTAGTCCGTGCAGACGTACCACGTTTTCCATCAGTAACCCTGCCAATTGACCAGCCAAAGGTACTTGGGGACATGCAATAAAGTGGCCCATCTTGGTCAGATAGTCAATAACCACCAGCACCGCCGTGCACCCTTGATCTTTCGGCAGACCTACCACAAAATCCAATGAAATGCGTTCCCAAGGGACTGATGGAGTTGGTAACGGTTGTAGAAGCCCAGCCGGGCGTCTATGATCTGTTTTCGCTGTCGCACACACCTCACACTGGGAAACCCATCCCTTGACGTCCTTTCTCAAGGAGGGCCACCAACATCTCCTCAGAAGCTGATCAATGGTCTTGTCCGCCCCCATGTGACCCGCACTAGGAGACTCATGGCACCATTTATAAACCTGTTTACGGAGAGGCAACGTGGGTATCAACAACCGTCCATTGTTTACTGGATATCCATCCTTAAGTAGCCAATCTGGATGCACGCGTATCCAGTCTCTCCAGTATATGGTCTTTATACCCATGCGGATTCCCTGCAAGAATGCATCTGGTTGAATGACACATACCATATTCGCTGGATCAATGATGCCCGTTTCCCCCACCTTTTCTGGACCCTTCAGAGATGACTGTCTTGTCAAGGCATCGGCCTTCCTATTCTCCACCCCAGGGCGGAACGTGATAGAAAAATGGAACCCAGCAAAGAACAACATCCACCGGAGTTGCCTCGGTGTTAGGTGCCTAGCTGATGTCATATACTGCAAATTCCTGTGATCAGTATATACAGTTACCATGTGTCTGGCTCCCATCAAAAAATGCCTCCATTCCGTGAATGCTGTTTTTATTGCTAACAATTCTTTTTCAGCGATGCAGTAATTGGTTTCGGCCCCATTCAATTTCTTTGACATATACGCCACAGGGTGCATCTGCCCTGTTGACACCTGTCTTTGTGAGAGAATGGCCCCTACGGCAACATCGGAGGCATCCGCCTCTACGATGAAGGGTTTCTCCGGGTCTGGATGTGCCAACACTGGAGCCGACACAAAGGCAGCCTTCAATGTCTGGAAAGCCTCATCAGCCGCTTGTGTCCATAGGAATGGCTGCATCTTCCTCAACAGATGTGTGATGGGAGCCACCACCTGGGAAAACTGCTTGATGAAGCGCCGATAAAAATTGGCGAAGCCAAGAAAGCACTGAATGTCCCTGATGTTTTGGGGCACAGGCCACTCCTTGACAGCTCGGATCTTTCGCTCTGCCATCTCTTGCCCCTGAGGACTGAGCATTACCCCCAGAAATTCGACCGTGGTGACATGGAAGTCGCATTTGCTCAGTTTGCAAAAGAGACTATGCTGTTGTAACCTTCGTAAGACCTCCTTGACATGCTGGATATGTGAATCCACTGACTCTGAGTATATCAGGATGTCATCGATATAGACGACAACGTATCGGTCCAGTATTTCTCGTAGCACATCGTTCAAAAAATATTGGAACGCCGCTGGAGCGTTGCATAGCCCAAAAGGCATAACCAAATATTCGTAGAGTCCATATCTGGTTTTAAAGGCTGTCTTCCACTCATCCCCCTTCCTCATTCTCACGAGATGGTAGGCTCCCTTTAAATCCAGCTTGGTGTAAATGATGGCTGTCTTTACTTGTTCCAATAACACATGAATGAGAGGAAGGGGGTAGCGGTTTTTTACGGTTACTGCATTCAGGGCCCTGAAGTCCACACACGCCCTCAGTTCTCCATTCGCCTTAGGTATGAAGAAAAGAGGGGACGCAGCGGGAGACTTGGAAGGCCGGATGAAACCTAACCTAACCAGTTTGTCCAAATATTCCCTTAGATGAGTATTCTCAGGCTCGGTCAAAGCATACAAACGCCCACTAGGCACGACGGCTCCAGGGACTAGATCTATTTGACAATCGTATTGTCGATGAGGAGGGAGTACCTCAGCTTGAACTTCATCGAAAACACTGGAAAATTCATTATACACTTCTGGCAAACACACTTCCTTTTCTGCTGCTGTAGCTATATGCACACTGCTGGCCAAAGAAAGGGATGGTCTACTATTGTCTTCATAACAATGGTCTTTGCAAAATGAGGAGTTCATAGTAACAATACCTTTTTCCCAGTTAATATCAGGGTTGTGCAACTTCAACCAAGGTATTCCTATGATAATACCATAATGGGGTGCCTTGATGATACTAAACGTGACCCTTTCTTTATGGCTTCCAAATATCATGTCCGTCTCTTCTGTCTGATAACTGATGGGGCCTACGTCTAATTTCCTCCCATCAACCGCATAGACCTCTTCAGGGACAGCCCTAGAAACGAAAGATATACCTAGTCTTCGAGCCTCTGTCGAATCCATGAACAGGCCTGTGGCCCCTGAATCGACCATGGCCTGCACTTTAACCCAATCCGTCTGTACAAATAACATGATCTGTATGAACAAATGGTTCTTTCCCACAAACTCATTCAACAGTGAAGGGATGACTGACCGACTCCAAGGAACCCCTTCGTTACCCTCAGAGCCCTCTAGTTTTCCGTCGATTTGTCCACCACCGCAGATGCCCCTTTATTGAAGCGGAATCTAGACACCTTAGGCTTAACAGGGCATTCGCGAACGAAATGCCCTTTTTTGCCGCAGTACAAGAAGAGCCCGTTCTTTCTTCTCTGTTCATTTTCAGTCATTGTTAACGCTGCTCTCACTGCCCCTATGTCCATTGGTTCAGCCCCTGAAGCAGTAACGTTATCAGCGACCTTGGATGAAACAAAAGGAGGTATCGTTCTACTCTTCTCCTTATGGTCTCCCTTGCGTTCCCTCATCCTATGATCTAAACGCATAGCCAGATTTATTAAATCTTCACAAGTCGCAGGTTGAGGATCGATTTGGGCAATGACATCCTTCATTTCTTCACTCAATCCCTGATGAAACAAGGAAGCCTGCTTGGCTTCCGGCCACTTGGTTTCTGTGACTAGCCTCCTGAAGGAATTTAAATACGTTAACAGGTCTTCATTACCTTGTCTCAATATCAGCAACTCTCTATCCGCTGTATACGTGTCTGCCCGTCTGTCAAAAACCTTTACGAATTCGTTCCTGAACGCCTCCCAATCGTGAATGATGGGGTCATTTCTTTGGATTAAAGGGACCGCCCACTGCGCCGCATCGCCTGCCAAATAAGACACTAGAAAAGCCACCTTGGCCTGGTTAGTGGGAAAGGATCTGGGTTTACAGGAAAAGTGTAAAGTCACTTGGGTAAGGAATACCTGTATGGACCCAGCATCGCCCTTGAATCGCTCGGGGTTAGCCAAAGGTATGGTGGCCGGCATTTCTACCACCACTGAACTAGGAGGAGGTGTTCCCGATGCACCTGCACTAAAAGGATTCCTTTGGATATTATCCAACCTTGTACGTAACTCTGCTGTCTCTTGTTTGGAGGAGTGTAGTTCTTCCTGGACTAACACCAGGGCTGCTAACACGTCATCCAACGTGGCCATTATCCCCCAAAAACCTCCTGATCGGGAGGACATATAACCTTGGGTCGGATATTCTGTTATCCTCCAAGTCCTCGGAATCAGCAGGTTGATGTGAGAAAGGCCACCTCCTGATCTAACCGAACCCAGAAAGCTGTTATAGCCTGGGTCCAGGAAGGATCAAGCGAGGGCAGAAGAAAATAAATAAGCAGGAAGGAAAGGAAGGGAACAGCAGGGAGGGAGAACTGTAACGACAAGAGAGATAGTAATGATTGTATCGTTTTCTGGAATATGTGAACACACAAACAGTTCCTATAGGAACCCCTGTCCCCTATACCTGTAAATAAGAAAAATCAGGCCTTGAAGATACTTCTCTGGGCCCCTACTATCAGGTCCGAGATACAGATATAAACGTATAGTAACTCCACCTGTAATACACAAGCATACGATTCCTTAATGCAGTGAAGACCTTTCAGGTTACTAAATTACGATCTATCACTGAGTACATACCAGGCATACACTGATGGTGGCTGAGAACGTTTTCCAATTAAATCCACCGCAAGGACCCAAGCGTTTAAAGTGCAAAGATACGAAAACAAAAGAAAATAGATTGGGTTACGTCACCCTATAATGGTAATTACAGTACCTGATCTCCGAACCTCAGGTCTCGCCCAACAGGGAAGAAGAACGTGGCGTACCCTGCACGAGCCGGTGCAAGAAGGCTCAGCCAACAGGGACGCCGGTAATGAGGAAACAAACGAATGGCGTTCCCTGCACGAGCCGGTGCAAGAAGGCTCTGCCAACAGGGACGCCGGAATGCGGAAACAAAGGACTGGCGTTCCCTGCACGAGCCGGTGCAAGAAGGCTCAGCCAACAGGGACGCCGGTATGCGGAAACAAAGGACTGGCGTTCCCCGCACGAGCCGGTGCAAGAAGGCTCAGCCAACGGGGACGCCGTATGGTAAGTAGCAAAGAACAAACGCCCGGTCTTCAACCACACGCCGCCAATAGTGCGTGTAGAAAACCGATACTCAAGGTCAAAACAGTAACTCGTCCATACCCAAGCGCGCCGGTACAAGAATGCCTCCTTCCTCATAGAACAATGAAGTGGACTGAAGAGAGCAGAGGAACAGGCACAGGAATAGCGCAACAGGATTCCAACGACTAAACACGCACCACACCGGGTCCGGAACCAGAATATCCGACGCACAGCATCGTCCGAGTCCCCCTTTTATACTCCTCCCACAGCGCGTAGGATTCTGGGACATGTAGTCTTTCGAGCAGGAACAGTCTTTAAAGGGCGCTTCTGGGCGACTTGACACAGACTGATGAAGTTGGTCCGAGAGCTGGTGATTAATTGCTAGCTTTTACTGAAGAGGAGAAACCTGCAGGAGTGGTAGAAACAGAGCGAGTCCAGAAGAGGGTTTGAGATTTGGAACCAAGGCAGCGTAGACGAGGCGTAGCGGTGCAGATGTGTATTCGTGAGCCATAGAGGGAGAGCAGAGTCCCGAGCGAGTGAAGACCCAAGACAGAGAGAGAGGGATCAGCTCGGCTGCTGAGATGGAAAGACGCACGTTTAAGGTGAGGCGTTCTAAGCTAGTGTAGAAAACATATAACTAATAAACCATTTTTCCTCCTTTCTTCGGTTGTAGATGATGGCTAATTTCAACTATGATTATCTTGCTAATGATGTGTTTAATTGTATAAATAAATGATATAATATCCGATTCATATGTTTGAGTGTTGTTTCCAAGACAGGACTAACCTTTCTTTTAACCAGATACTGGCAGGTTAGCAGGTGAGTGTACCCTCCTAGCAGGTAACTGAGAAATGAGAGATTGTGTAGCCTATGGCTGGAAGGAACTCCCAAATGTTCTAATCAGATAGCTCTTCTAAAATAAGAATAGTAAATATCGTCGGTGTACCCTAGGTGTACCGCCGATCCCTATAGAATACGCCATTGGGGAATAACAGGTTCACCAGTGGGAAGTATAGATGATATTGATCCTAAGAGTTAGGGAACCGTCTGGCGACATTAAATCAAAAGTCTGGCGACTATAAATCAGAAAAGTCTGGCGACTATAAATCAGAAAAGTCTGGCGACTAAAAATCAGAAAAGTCTGGCGACTCTAAATCAGAAAAGTCTGGCGACTCTAAATCAGAAAAGTCTGGCGACTCTAAATCAGAAAAGTCTGGCGACTCTAAATCAGAAAAGTCTGGCGACTCTAAAGACTGCCCTCCGATGCAAGAGGGGGTAGGTTGGCCCAGGTCAGATTGCCGTGGGGCTATAAAGTAAGAATCATAGGATATAATACATGGAATTCCTTAGATGTTAGCTATATCTCTAATTGTATAGGCTTGTAAATAGCCTCTTTTCACCTTCTCAGGTGAGTCTTCTAAATGTCTTGTAAATAGCGGCCTGAGAAGAGTGTGTTTGCGTGACGATTGGGTTGGCTACGGTTGGTAGTCTGTTTGGTCTGAGAATCCGGTCGTTACACCTACCCACGATCACCCAATGGAAAAACGACATGACGTTCTGCAGTACGCAGACGGAGCTCTTTAGCGAGCTGCTCCCGCCACGCAATAGGCCTCAAAAACTTCTGGGAGCTATACAATACATATCAGCACACCTCCCCTAGTAACATGAGTGATTCTCCAGCACATACAAATAGTTAGTATTCCCAGGATATGGGAGCACCCTTGTTCACTCTGGGGGCGTGACTGATATCCATATCCACAGCTAGAACTCAATTCATAATGCTGCACCGCTAAGTGCCTTTGTACCAGTGGTATGAACATGATGATGCTATGCCTTATTCCCTCATTATTTGATCTTTTATTTAATGTCGATAACTTGCATCGCTTGACACAAGTATATATGTATGCACTGTGTTATCTCATCTTGCAATGCTGAGTGTCACTGTTATATGTATGAAGAAAATAAATAAAATAAATTAAAAAAAAACAATCTAAAGCAGTGAAAGAGCACAAATTCATCTGGTCCTTGGACAAGCAACTCATGACCCAGGTGGACTCGTACAAATACCTAGGCTTCAAATAGACCACAAGCTCAACTTTTTTTTTTTAAATTTATTTTTTTTTATCCACATTTGTAAAGCGCACAATCAGATTAAGCGAGCTATTGCCCAGAGTCACATGGTGCTGGGCTAACCTGCCGCCGGAGCCGGGGATCGAACCCTGATCCCCAGATTCCAGCGTCAGTCGCCCTGGCCGCGGCGCCACACCTCTCCCACTTCAAGACACATCTGGACCAAGGTCGCACGAAAGCCAAACAACTGCAGTTCACTTTCAAAATCTTAAAAAACAAGCTCACAGGCTGCTCCACGGGACATTTGTTAAAGGTTATCGCAGCAAAATGCCTTCCCTCCATCTCATACGGCACAGAAATCTTAAATGTAATAGAGGCTACAGCTTTAAATCTAGCTCAATCAATACTCTTCAAGAACATGTTTGCAATCCCCCACCATATTCAACAAGCCCAAATTCAACTAGTATACGGTCTAAGAAATCAGATCCCCCGATAGACAAGGTGCACTAGTCAAGTACTATTGGAGGATGAGGGATGCAGAGGATAATACTCTTACACATTACTGCCTGGTAGAGATCGAAAACCAAGCCAGGCTAAACAATTCAATCTTTAAAATTTGAAGGCCTGCCTCTCAGCACTGCAGCTAGAGGAGGCCTGGTTCACTGTCCCTACCTACTCTTGCTTTAAACTTGTGGTCAACAAAGCAATCAAACAGACTTCCTTATTAATAGACAAAACTGCCTTTGCAAATCTTA
The DNA here is from genome assembly GCF_964261635.1 of Lissotriton helveticus. Classification (NCBI taxonomy): domain Eukaryota; kingdom Metazoa; phylum Chordata; class Amphibia; order Caudata; family Salamandridae; genus Lissotriton; species Lissotriton helveticus. Next base: position 635,633,547 of record NC_136057.1, on the reverse strand, counting down.
TTTGTTAGCCCATTTTCCTCACCAGAAAAAACACATCTTCACACTACTGAGGCTGGGGTCATTTCCATCAAAGTACCTGACCCAGAAATGGAAATACTTCTCAAAGGAATGCCGCTTATCTGAACAGGGGACGAGTCTTTACTGCATCTAATATGTATCTGTAAAAACCAAGTGGTGTCCCACACTACAAGTCCTAATGCTAACATTTCCAGGACTACTGTATAGGAATTGTTGTGAATCTGTCAGAGAAACACCAACAAACAACCTATCTGAGAATACTCAGATGCGAGAAAGACAAGAGGTAAGAGGTTCTAGTTTAACTGGTACACCAAAATTATTAGGCTCCCACAGATTATTATAAAAATTTTCTAAATTATAGCAAAAGTGGATTAAAGAGGCTGTTCTCAAGAGGTTTTTTGTAAAAAATGTGTACAAAGTTTTATTATTATTTCATACAGTTTGGTTTATCAGTGCGTTAAAAACATGGATAAATACATATCTCAATACTTTTGACAATTTATACAAAATTTATAAAATATAAAACATAATACGTAAAACAAGTGTTACGATCGCGGAAGCACCGCGAACTACAATTCCCGGCATCCTCCGGGAAAGAACTACCGCTCCCGGCATCCTTTGCGGCACATCGCGCTCCCGCGAGACTGTACAAAGGGGGAATGGCGGCCAGGGAGCGTTGTCGGTGATTCCGGACCTGTAGCTGTTCTCGACCTCGGTGTTCTGTCTGCACGGTGTGGTAAGAATGTTGTTACCGCGACGCTGTGAGCCTTGTACTCAGCGGCGGTTGGTATCCTACCCACCTCTGGCTATGATGTCATATTTTGGAGACCTTTTCTAGTTCTGGTTTTGTTTTTGCTTTGGGGATTTCATTGGATTTGTCCCGGTTGGTATTTTCGGCCAACGGCGGTGTTACTGTTGTAACTATCGAACATTGGATGGTTACTCCTTTTGGGTGCTTCTTTTGTTGTTGTACATAAGACTATTCCTGGAACCCAGCTAAGAGGCATTAGTTGGGGATTCCATCTTGGGATCTCCAGAGGAGCTTTGTGTGACAAAGGAAAACACTGTGTGTGGAAGGGGTATCACGGATTATATATGTACATATGTGTAACTTGATATTTGACTTTTGTATTTAACAGGGGATTAGGAGGTGTGGATCACACTCTACCCCTGTGAGGTTTAGCGGAGTCTTATCTAGGTAGGTGCATAGAGCAGGAACAGTTGGGTTGTAGCAAGCACTGTGTTATATGTTCTTCTAGATTACTTATGTTTCTGTATGTTCTGTATCCTTATAGTTACATCATATCCAACCCTACGTTGCCTCTACACATCCACAAGGCTTTGTCTTTTCTTTTACAGGTATGAACCCTCATAGCAACAGTTGTAGAATCTAACCATTTACAGTGTAGGGATTCAGTCTTATGCCTGTGTTCTGTTTATGTCTTTCAGATCTCCCTCCCTGCTGTCCCCATCCTTTCCTTCCTTGTTCTTTCATATTTTCCCCTCACTTAATCCTGTCAACCCTCTGTGCCATAAAGGCTATCCAGGTGTTGGCTAGATTTAGAGGTGGGCTTACTTTTCAACAAACCGATCCTGAGGACTATTCATAACAACAAGAATCAGAAAAATGTTGACGCGGCGTTTCGGCTTTTTTCATATAAAAACACCTTCTTCAGGGCAGATTCTAGGTTAAAAAAACACAAAATTACCAAACATTGATTTTCACAGTGTTTTCTTTGTTTACACATTATTACAATTGTCCCTTATGCATATCAAACTATAAAGTTCACATGACCTCTTCCGTTTTAAGTGTACACACAGTTGATATAGTAAAACATTTGTAGTCTGTTACCTCTCCCTTTTTCTTAGTCTTTCAGTATATATCTATGTAAGCTACCCTCTATACTGTCTTGTAATCATAATGACCCCAAGGTGTCACATACCTCGAAAAGAATAGTTTGTTATGAACTCAATGGTAGATTGGAGCTCGTACTGCCTCAGAATCCCTTTGAATATATGGGCCTGTTGACTGTCAGTGCTTCTTGTGAGAATAATAGCAACTGACTGAAAGGTAGAAAGAAAATAATCAATATGTTGTCTGCCCCATTTCCTAGGGCCTTCCCGCCTGGCAAGTAGAAAAACTTCTATTACCTTAAACAATAATAAGTGCGACGATACACACTGTCCAGGGGAGCCACCGGATTAAAAGAGAATACTTCTTAATTGTATTTCTGTAAGTGAGATGATTGTTAGTGTTATTGGATGGTTTTTCTATCTTTGTTCAGTGTGTATCTTTCATAAGGCACAGGACTCACCATTCATAGGGTAAGCAAATTGCTGAAACAGTAGACCTTCTTCTGCTGCATTTATTGGCACATAAGGACTCGGGGTTGACCTCCCGTCTTTCGGAAGTTTCAGACTCACTCTGTAAAAAAATTTAGTAGAGTTTTAACTCCCTGTTTCTTGTCGACAAATAGGGATATATCTAAAGGATTGGTCCTTGTTGTATGTCTTTTTGATATTATTATTGTTATCAATGGAATTGATGTACTGGACTGCTGCCTTATTATAACTGGATTTAGAGTTAATGTATATTATCATTTCAGTTGTCTATGCTCGGTGAGATTTATCCATTCTAAGTATATCTCACTTTCTACTATTGACCCTTCTTTTTATAGGTAACCGTTCTGCTCTTTATGCTGGCCTAACAGCGGCTACTCCTATCTATAGTCCTCTATGTTCCTTTATCTTTTCATGCATAATGCCCATGTAATTTAGAGGACTTAATTTCATATAGTGAGCGGTTTTCAGTCCTCAGGATGCGTGATTCTACGCCCTTATATGCCTGCTTGAGACCCGCTTGTTTTTTTTTTTTTATTTAAATTTGTTTTTATTGTTGCAGTAAAGTATTTCAGTACAGAAGAAGCAGACCGCCGGCGTGGCTTCAACATTCAGCCACGTACAGCTATGCTATATAAAACTGGTATACATAAACATGACTTCGGTGAATCAGTGCATTACAATCTTGTAAAGGCTCCTGTAGGCTGAAAGGTAACGGGACGGTATCGCCATAGGGGCGATGAATAAGAACAGATGGGTACTGTCATGCCGTTACAGCGCCGGATCTAGATCTGTACTGTGCACACAGCAGTGTTACCAGTGACCAGGGGGGTAACGAAACTGTGGGAGGAAAGCATGTAGGCGCTAGCAGGGTCTGAGTCGGGAGATAATGGCGGCGGGTGTCATGGGAGGGGGGGGGGGGGAAAGAAACCCATGGATGGCCGGACCTGCGAGAGGTCGCTTAGGATATAGGGGGTTATTGGGGTCCGATTCTGGGGTGGCTCACTTCCGGTGAAGGCTACTGGTCTTCTCGGGTGGGGGGAGGGGAAGGGTCAGGCGGGTCTCCAGCCTGCGTGGACTGGCGGAAGCTGTGGAGGAGCATGGCCCATTCCATGGAGATGGGAAGCTTGCGCGCGCCTTTGGCTTCTTCTTCCCTTAAAGCGTCTTCCTCCGCTGCCGCCCATTTTTTAACTGCCCCCTGCCAGTGTGCTATGGGGGGACCCTCTGGGGAGCGCCAGCGCATGGTTATACATCTATTGGCTAGTAGGAGCGCTAAGGACACGAAGCGCCTATGCACCGGCCTACGTTTAGAGATGTGGAGGATGCCTAATGCACTGGATTCCCAGGTGGCTAGTGTAGTGAGACCCGTGAGTTCCAGCAGTGTGTTGTGTACCTCCTGCCAGAAAGATTGGAGATTGGGACAGTCCCAAAACATGTGATGGAAGTTCGCAGCTGGGGAACAGCATCTGGGGCACAGGAATGGCGTGGAGGGGTAGTATTTCTGTAATCGCGCTGGGGTGAGATATGCCCTGTGTAATATATAATATTGAATATTTTTGAAGCGGGCATTTCTAGAAACACGCTTAGGGGCCTCAAGAGCTTTAGTCCACTCCGAGTCGTGTAGATCACGACCTATGTCCTCCTCCCAAGTGGCTCGCAGGGTCGTCAGGGGGGTGAATGAGAGTTCCCGGATGGATTTGTATAGCCATGTGACCAGGTGGCGACCCACCCCCATATGTAGGATAGTATGTATTACTGGATGCGTGTCTGGCTCGCCATTGTGGAGATTGAAATGGGGTCGGTATCCATCGAGCAGTTGCCTATACCTGAGGAACTGGCCTGGGGGAAGCCCGTATTCAGCGACCAGGCGGTCCAGCGGTTTCAGTTGACCCTCCTCGAGGAGTGATCCTAGATCTGTGATGCCACAGCGGGACCAGTCGGCGAGTAGTGGGGCCGCAAAGTAGGAATCCTGCTTGGGGCCGCCTATCAGGGGCAGCAGCGGGGAGTATGGGGGTCTAGCGGGAGACAGCCGGTGAATCCGCAGCATACATCGGCGCGCTACCGTCACCTGGAGGGGGTAAGTGCGCCGCGGTTTGGTGCCCGGGAGGAGCAGACGGGTGAGTTCCGGAGTCACGATTCTACCGGTAGGGGTAACCGTCTCCTGAGGGTAGCGGTCCGCCGTCCAGTAGGACAGCCACTGGAGTTGTGCTGCGAGGAAATATGCCTCGAAGGATGGAGCTCCGAGTCCCCCCTGTGTGGTGGGGAGTTGAAGTGTTTTCAGGGCGACTCTGTGGCGGCCTGCTCCCCAGATGAGAGTTCCTAAGAGGGAATCAACGTCGCGGAAGAAGGATCTGGGTGGTATCACCGGCAGGTTTGTGAACTGATAGAGGAGCCGGGGGAGCATCACCATTTTAGCAAGGGCTATCCGTCCAATCGGGGCCAGTGGCAACTTATTCCAGAAGGCGATCGTCGGGCGCAGATTCTCGAGCACCTTGCGGTGATTGCCCTCAAAGATGTCCGCCGGAGAATGGTATAAGCGGACGCCGAGGTATCGGGGAGCCTCCGTGGACCATGAAAGCCTATGCGGTCCAAGGTCTATGTCTCGGGGGGGTAGGTCCGGGTGTAGGGGGTAAACCGTGGACTTGTCCCAGTTGACCTGTAGACCCGAGGCAGTTGCAAAGTCCGCCAATGTGGCCCCTATGGGGGTTAGGTCCATTTCAATGTCTCGGACAAATATGAGGAGATCATCCGCGTACATGGACACACAGTGGGTCCCGTCTGCGAGCGGCACTCCCCAGTCCATCCCCCCTTGACGCAGTCGAACCGCCAGCGGCTCGACCGCTAGCGCGAACAGGAGGGGCGATAGGGGGCAACCTTGTCTTGTGCCTCGTCGGACTGCAAACGCCGGCGAGGTACGTTTCCCGATACGAACTCGAGTAGTGAGGTCGGTGTATAGGAGGCGGGTGTATGCCAGGAGCGTCGGGCCGAGATTGAGGCGCCGCAGGACCGAAAATAGGTAGGGCCAGGTGAGGGTGTCAAACGCCTTCTCTAGGTCCATAATGAGGCAGGCAGCGCGGGGAAATCTGTCGCGTACCTGATCTTGGATATGGAAGACCCGGCGGAGGTTCTGGGAGGTATTCCTCCCGGGAACGAAGCCGCATTGGTCGGGGTGGACCAGCGGGCGTATGACCTGTGCATAACGATCAGCTAGGATCTTCCCCAGGATCTTACAGTCAGCCGACAGGAGTGTGATAGGTCGGTATGACCCCATGTGCAGTGGATCCCTGTGGGGCTTAGGAAAGGTGACAATCACGGATTCCCGTAGCGACTGGGGTAGTTTCCCCGAGTGGAGTGACGCCCCGAACACCCGTGATAGACGGGGAACCACCAGGGAAGAGAATGTTGCGTAGTATTCTAGTGGGAAGCCGTCCAATCCTGGTGCTTTATTTCGGGACATGGCGCGTATCGCTTGGGTTATGTCCGAGGGGATTATCCTGGAGTCTAGTGTGCGCTTGTCGGAATCCGATATCGTGGGCAGCGTCAGGGGGTCCAGAAACTGATCTACGGTAAACGCGGTACAGCATGTCGGGGCATCGTATACTCGTGCATAATGGCTTTGGAATTCTAGGAGAATCTCCGCTTGCGATTGCACCAGTACACCCTCCGGGTTGAGAATGTCCGTGATCGGCTTGTTTTCGGTGTCTTGTTTCGCCATCCAGGCCAGAAGAGCCCCGGTTTTGTCTCTGTCTTTGTGCACCCGAGAGGCGTATGCCCTGAAGTTATACTTACGAAGGTCAGCGCAGGCAGTTTGGTATTCCGTTTTGGCCTCTGCCGTGAGCACGGCGTGTTCCTCTGAGTCATCAGGCCGTTTAGTGAGAGCAGCTAGAGTTTGTTCCGTCTGTAAAAGCGACCGTTCTAAGGTGAGGCGGACCCCCACTATCTGTTTGATGCATTCTCCCCTCGCTACCACTTTATATGCGTCCCACTCCACAAGTACCGATGACGCTGTGTTCTCGTTGTGCATAAAGTAGTCGCCTATGCTGGTTTTGTGCGCGTCCCTGAAGACCGGGTCTGTTAGGCAGTCTCTGGGGAGGCGCCAGGTGGGGACCGGTGGATGCGGGGGGCGCCAGGTAAGCCGCAGTATGTGGGCATCATGATCCGAGAGGATCCGTCCCAGATAATCTGTAGACGTAACCTTAGGGAGGATCGGAGCAGAGCAGAGGAAACGGTCCAGGCGGACCCGAAGATTGTGTGGAATCGAGTGGAAGGAGTAAATGCGAGCCAGTGGGTGTAGGTGTCGCCATGCATCAGTGAGCGCCCAGTGTGTGGTCCATGCCCTGAAGAGGGCCGCCTGCCGCGGGGCCGGGGAGTGCGTGGGGGGAGGGTGTGAACGGTCCAGTGAGGGGTCTAGTGTGCAGTTAAAGTCGCCTCCCAGTATCCATGGGATAGTGGTGAACTGGGCCAGGACGCCCGTAAGGTGATCCCAGAACCGGTCCTGATCTGTATTAGGGGCGTATATGCTGCCCAGTAGTACCCCTTGCCCATCCAGAATTCCCTCCAGAAGCGCGTATCTGCCCTCCCTATCTACTACTCGTCGGAGCGCCCGGAAGGGAGTACCAGGCCTCACCCAGATTAACGCGCCGCGTGCGAACGCTGAATATTGTGTGGCGCAGATGGTCCCTCGCCATTTGGCATGTAGGCGAATGAGTTCAGTAGCGTTAATGTGCGTCTCTTGTAAGAACGCTATGTTGGCCGACATGCGCCGTATGTAGGAGTATACAGAATAGCGCTTGCTGGGTGTGTGTAGACCCCGTACATTTAGTGTAAGGATACTAATGTCAGAGTGGGGGACAGCCATTGCTAGGGTGACTTGGGTGGGGGAGGGGCCCCTCCACAGTTCCCGCGTGTCGCCTATGTGTGTGTGTCGTGTATGCTCCTGCGCGCCAAGCTTCCTTAAACGTGGGGGGGGAACTGGGGATGTGAACAGGAACTAAAACTTCGGGTGGGTAACTGTCCCAATACTGAGGATACGTCACTGGGGGTGGCATATCCAAACTAGTGTCCCACTAGGGGAGAAAGTCAACAGTAGTTTGCGGGGGTGGCAGCATGTGTCTTCGCTGGGCCTGTGCGCGGTTCGGGCTCTAGTAGGAGAAATATCTATCGCTCGCTGGCGCGTACAATTATCTAGTAGGTCAGTCTAGGCTTCTAGACGTCGCGCATCATCACAGGCAATCAAGAAAAGGATATGTCAGGTGTCAGTTCAGTTGTTCACGAGGAAGTGACAGGTTGGCTGATGAGGGCAGCGTCCAGAGGCCGTGCCACAGCAAGGGGGGAGGAGATCGGGCCAAATCCCGACATGGTCCCATCGCTGTCTCGATCTTTCTCCGGGGTGAATAGGTGTGGCTGACCTTCCAAGTCCGAAGCAGGGGGTGACGAATGCAGTTCAGTGACCGCCCGCAGGGCGTCTCGTCGTTCCTGCATGATTTGGGTGAGATCGGGCGAGCCCGCTGGGGAGGACGCCTGGCTCTTGGGGTGGCCAGATCGCTCACGGTTAGCGCCACGTCTCCTGGGCCGTCTGGAGTCATTATTGTGTGCCTTCCGGGGTCCGGGCTTAGGGAGCAGTGGGCAGTGAAATTCGGTCCAGTCCTGTGCGTCTGCCACCGTGTCGAAGAAGAGGGCTTTCCCCTTGTGGATCACCTTGAGGCGGGCAGGGAACAGCAAGGAATATTGAAGTTCGTTTGCGCGGAGGCGCCTCTTGACTTCAAGAAACGTGGATCGACGTTGTTGAATCTCCCTGGCATAGTCTGGGAACACCATAACGTGTTGGTCCTCCACCTGCAGGGGGCCCGCCGTCCGGGCCGCACGAAGCACCGCATCTCGGTCCCGGAAGTGCAGAAATTTGGCCAACATAGGCCGCGGGGGAAGACCAGGTTTGGGTGCCCGGGCCGGGACCCTGTGTGCCCTCTCGATGGAGAAGTACGGCGACCGGTCACAGTCCGGGGTGAATGATTTAGTCCAGGATTCCATGTAGGTCAGAGGGTCTGAGTTTTCTATCCCTTCCGGCAGGCCCAGGACGCGAATGTTGCAGCGTCTCGAGCGTCCTTCCAAATCCACTGTGCGTTCCTCCAGGGTCGCCACGCGGCGTAGGATCTCTTGCATATCTGCTGCCTGCGATTGCACTGTTGGTTGCAATTCAGTCACGATCCGCTCACCCTCCTTCACTCTGTCCGCCAGTTTACGGTGTTCATCCCGGATCAGGCTAATGTCTGTTGCCAGGGTGCCTAATCTCTCCTCCATCGATAGGCGAGACATTTCTATTGCTGCCAGCACCTGGTCCAGCTTTGTTGATAGCGTAGGGTCGGTTTGCGACGTATTGGATTGTGTCCACGCCCTCGTCTGGGGCATCTTCTCGACAGCCGTTTCTGGGACTGCCGTCCCCTGGATGTTCCTCGGTTTCCCCATGGGTGCTGCTGAGGGGAGGAGGGGGGGGGTTTTCCCCTCGGGCGTCTCGAGTCCTGCGGGTGGTAGGTCGTCGCCACGTGGTATCCAAGGCGAGGCTCGTTTCACCCTGGGGGGGCCATCACCAAGGGCGTTGAGGGTGGTATGCGGTTACCGGGCCGGTGGATTCAATCGTGTGGGGGCCTCTGCACCTCACAGGGCGGGGTCCAGTGCCCGCGCCGACCGGCAGGGCGAGGTCGGGCGGCGTAAGCTGGGGGAGGCGCTGACAATGTCTCCAATGCAAGTGGGATGCTCTCGTCCCCAGAGCGGGACTCGTGGCTGTTCCTGATGTTGGGCCTGCTCAGTCTTGGGTGCTCCGGGCGGGTGACAGCGTGCTCTGTGACTGTCCTCGTGGGTGGGTGTGAAGAGGGGGCCACCGGGGTGCTGACCCGAGATCCTCAGGGAGCAGGAGGGGAAATGGCAGCACAGCACTCACCGATGGTAATGGCGGGGCCTCCAGAGCGCTCAGCTCCGTGCGAATGACGGTCCTCCTGTGGTTCGCGGTGGCAAGCTGTCTGGGTCTGAGGGCCGGTCAGGCTCCCGGCAGGGACACAGCCTCGGGGCCTCGGGGTGGCGGCCGCTATTTTGGGAGCCGGGGCTCCGGGGTGAAAGAGGGCCCCGTTCGGTGTTCCAGCTCTCGCAGGGGCGGCTCCCTCACCTCGCCGCGCGTCCGGGTAGGTGGTATCCCGATGTTGGCAGGCCTCTCCAGTTCCACCCGGGCTCCAAGTGGGGCTCCCCACCGGCCTGGGGTGTCAGAGGTGGCTCGTCAGGGCTGGCAGCGCCCGGCGCCAGGAGGTCGTGGGAGCGCCCTCTCCCTCGCTAATGTATATTGCAGAGTTAGTGTCCGGTCGGCTGGGGCAGGTGGTAGCGTCCCAGGGGGGGGCGAGGTTCGGATCGTTCCCGGCGCCTAGGCCTCCGCGGGCGCCATGTTAGGGTCAGGCACTCGGGCCCTCCACCCAGCTCCCAACGTAATCTTTTCCGTGTCCCTCCGCCCGGTGGCTATGTGGGCTGCGCACCCCTGCAGGGCCTCGTATAGGCTGGGGGGGGTCCCGCCAGGTATCGGTGTCGGGGGGGGAGGAGCGGGTAGCACTCACCGCCCTCGAGGAGTGTTGCGGGCCCTCGGAGGCACAGCCCCGCTCTGGCGGCACGTTCGCCGGCCCCTCGTGGTTCGCTGTGGCGGGTCGGTCGGTGTCACGGCCTGATCAGGCCTCCGATGCAGTAGGAGCGCCGGGGTTGCGGAGCCCTGGTGCAGGCAGCCGCCATCTTGCGCACCGGGGGTGTAGAGGTGGGACTGAGCGTCGTCCAAGGTGGACCCTCGAGGGTCGGACCCACAGTTTCCCCGGGATTCCCCACTGTCGCCAGCTGGCAGTATCTTCTGCGGCCGTCGCTGAAGGTGTCGGCTCTTAGCGGGTTCCGCGTCCGGGAGACGGGGCTGCGTCCGCCATTGTCACATCAGCGCTCGATTTCGGTGGGAGACTCTCCAGGGCGCGCCGTCCGTCAGCTGCTTCTGTAGGTCGCTTAGGGGATGCCCCAGGTCAGCACAGGTGATATGCGTGGAAGTTGAGGCTCCCGGCGATCACAGGTAATGGGCAGGATGCTAGCCCGATCGCGGAGCCTCAGCTAGACACAGCCGCCATCGTGGCTTGCCTAGCCACGCCCCCTTGAGACCCGCTTGTAATAGGTTTTATGAACTTCTTCTAATTGGATACAACCCTGTTCATCTGCATGGGCGATCCCCTCGTGATTTATTATGTATGTTTCAAGAAGACACCCTGTTTAAGAAGTATCTGCTGCCCTAATCACTCAACCTTCTTATGATAAATGCCGGTTTACATTGAAGGCTTAAGTCAGCTAGTCAAGTCAAGTCAATAATCTTTATTCGGATATTTCGTTATCCATAAAAGTACACGCATAATTACGTACATGGTCAAGATAATAAAATCACAATAAAATCATATAAAAAAGTTGTTAAAATGTCCATATCATTAACAATAGCAGCAATACTCGCATAATAGTGTGCAAGTTGCAAGGTGCATTATTGTCCAATTCATCACCAACTTTCAGGTATATTTCTATAGCAGCATCAAATAACATATTCATATGCAAAGATCACCTTAAAAGTAGCAGCAATGTAAAAACAATATACATTTCACAGGCATCGGCTACGAAGTAGTTGGCTAGCCTTTAGCAGCATTATCTAAAGTGCTAAATTTGTAAAGTGCATAGTTCATATTTACTGGACCATCTAAATAAAGTGCATAATACAAGATCACCCATGAAACATTAAAGTGAGCGGGTTACTAAGGTTCATATATTTACAATTAGCAGCGCAAGATAAAGTGCAACAGTGCAAGTGCAAGTATGCGACACCACTAAATACATGTAATACGTCTTTGCCAGATAGACATTTATTCATCAATTACTATCGATCATATATTTACAGATAGCAGCGTAGGATAAGGTATGACTGTACAAAGTGCAAATGTAAGCCTACTCCAAATATATATGATGCCTGTGGGTCTAAAAGGTGTCAATTCATAGAGGAGCGGGAACGGATAGCCATTTTTAAAAAGGTGCACACACAGTATATAATGCCATCCTCTTTAATCTGAAGGACAGTCTTATATGCCACTTTGAAATCCTTTATACCTTTAGCTCTAAAAAATGGTATCAAGAGGAACTTACTATGTTTTTGATAAAAGGAACAGATAAAACAGAAAATGCACCATTGTTTGTTTCCCTGGGTTTTGACATGGGCAGGCCAAACTCTCAATATTGAGCTGGTAGCCCATGGGGAAACATAGTAAATATTTTAAAGATCCTGCTCTTAAACGAAAAAGAAGGCTACGCTCCCAACATGTGATGTCTTTGAGGAGATAACCGGCTGGAGAGCACAAAGTGGGTTCAGTGTCACTTTCTATTTGGATGTACTGTTTCACAGTGCTTTTAACGGATTCTTGTTTGTGTCTGGTCTCCCCATAATGCTTGTAAAGGATGTTGCGAATGGTCTTCCCGTTAATCCCATCTAATTCTTCAGGGCTATCAAAAATATGCTCGAGTTTGACTGCTGCCAGGCTCGCCCGTACTTGGGCCAGCCAGGGGATTCTAATGCCCTGGTCACATTTTAAGCAGTCAGCCAAGATTTCCCTGGTCAGGGAGGCTTCCGGGTTTTTCCAGACCTTTATCCAAAACAAGACAGGTCGAACCTTGATGTAATCCTCCAAATAAGCCAATTTTAATTCAGTGTGGCTTAAAAAAGTAGACGATGAGATTGGTATTCCCAAAAGCCTTCTGCAGAATCTATTCTCCTCAGCCTGTGCATTTTTTAAATTTGTGTATCCCCAGATGTCGGCCCCATAGGTCATAATTGCAACACTTTGTGTCCTATAAATTTTTAATAAAGAAAGTACCACCTCTAATCTTTTTGGCTAAGGGAGAGTCAATACTGAATTTATAGCTTTAATAAATTTAGACCGTCCATAGGCCAAATGTGGTGTCCATGAGCCGTTGTCTGAGAATTGAATGCCCAGGTAGGGAAAAGTGCGAGTGCATAGCAAAGAATCTTGGTCCAAAGTAATCCTATTGATGTGGCGTTTTTTTGGGCCACAACACATTCAAAACGATTTTTTAAAATTGGTACAAAGGTCAAGACTGTACATAAAATCTACAAATCCCCTAACTAAAATCCTCAAAGCATTTGGTGTGCGACCCATTAAAACAGCATCGTCTGCATAGAGTAGGGTGGGGAGTTTAGTGCCATTTATTGTAGGGACATCGGTGGTTTAATTAGACAAAACATTATGAAGTTCATTAATGTATAAAATAAATAAAAGAGGGGCAAGGACGCACCCTTGTCTAACTCCTCTACCGACCGTTATATCTCCTGACACTGCTCCGTCCATACTAATCCTTACTCTAGCTTTTAGATCTCTATGGAGATAGGCCAAAAAATGTACCAAACTGTTATCCAGACCATAATCCAAAAGGCGTTGCTAGAGCCTTGATCTATCGAAGGCGGACGAGAGGTCCATAAATGCCAGGTACAGCGGACTGTGTCGAGCTATAGTATATTTTCCTATTATTATTATTTTTTTTTTTTTATTGTGAACCTTTATTGGTAGCAAATACGATTACAAGGATGGGCCTACAACCATCACGGCCGGCCGCTAAAAAGATCAGACATTGCAAGCATTACGTATAGTGGCAACAGTTCAGAGCGTAAGGTAATATCAAAACAGTATAGAAGTTGTAAGTGAACACAGCAGCTCGAGTCAGGATGGAAAAGGTTCATTTTCAAGAAAAGAACTAAGAAAAGGTATCGCACAGTTACTCCCACTCTCGCGATGGTATACGAATCAGGATATTAAGAACAATGACAATACGGGGGGGGCCCCGTCAGGGGATAAATTACAAATGGCAGGAGAAGTGGAAACACAACCCCCTCACGCAACGAGTCTAAACCCCGCCCCTCCGCACCAAACACCCCGCAGGAAACATGGGCAGTGACGACACTGAAAGGAGGGAAAAAAAACCAAAGGGCCATAGAAACAAAGACTGATCTAACACCCAACCCGCAACCCCCCACCCTGCACACCCGCAGAAGGCCATGGCCTACCCCCCAGCCGCGTGCCTGTCGCCCTAAGAGAACCCGAAATATAGAAAGATAGGAAAGGGAAGAAGAAAAAGAAAATAAAATATAAGCGGAGGAGGGCCCACATCGCGCCGCCCGGCCCCGCCCAGTACCCCAACACTACAGAAATCTCACGAAGGAAGCAGTACCACAAGGAAAAATAGCAAATCACGAGCATAAAAACAATAAAATATCAGTCGAAGATACCCACTGCATCGTTTAACGGTAATAGAGCAGATAAGTTGTAAGCCATCTCATCCCTGACCCTGTCTGTCGGTGATACTGCCTGAAGTCCTCTCAGTAATCAATGTGGAGCACTGTCTTGAGGGTCCAAACAGGATGAGCGGGCCCGGAAGGGACGAGGCCATAAAAAGGCATAATAATCTAAATCCATCCCAATAGAGATAGTGAAGATCAGGCAATAACAACGCCGGTCCCATGAACTTCCCAAAGCTGGCAAGGAGTAGCAACATCCAGGAGATGAAAGTCAAACAATCCGGCCACTGCCGCGACACATCCAGGCCAGTCCAAGGAAGAGAGCAGCGCTCCACCTCCAACCGCCAGTCGGAGATGTGTCCCAGGGACATAGCCATACGAACAGTCAAGACGGGTCGCATGGGCACAGGAGTCCAGTCTCTAAACGGCCCGGAGGGCACTCGAAGATCCAAGACCTCCTCCATGATGACAGTATCAAGTTCATTGGCCAACCCCTGAAGTAGAACCGCGGCCTCCACAGGCAGCGAAACAACAATGGCGTCAAGCCGTACACCTAGATCGTGGGCGTGATAATCAATGGTTTCGTGCAAAACTGTTATGGCCGCCAACACGTCCCGGGGCGTGAACTCTGTCGCGCGTTGCAAGCATCTCGGCTCCATCCCTGTATCAGCCGCCCGGTCTGGACGTGAGCCGTAAAGAAGGGCACCAGCCGCCATCTTAATCCAATCAACACCGTCCCTCCTCACATATTCAGGGACCAGGCCTCACTGCGAGGGCACCGCAAGATGTGTCCCCAGGTCAAACGGATTGTGGGACAGGGTCCAGAAAGGAGAGCCACCAAAAGGCTAAAAGTCTCGCCGGACCCCGGGAGCCGCCTGCCCAAGTCGGGGGCGATCTCTGGCTATACCAGGGCAACAAGACTTGGGGAGGGGGCAGGAGCCAAGCGCCCCCTCCGAGTCCTCGCCACCACACCGCCCCTCGGGGGCCTCCGTCAAGCGGTTCGGGGTGTCACCGCAGGCAGCGGTCTTTCAGATCAGCGGCTCTCACCGGCAAGGCTCCCCTCCGCCATCAACGGTCGTTGGCACTGCAGTCGCGGCCGGAGGCCCCGCCTAATCAACGCCCCGGTCTCACCATCGCGTAGGCCGCAAAGCAGTCGGGGAGAATTCCCGGGATCGGCGGCATGCAGGAGCTCCGGGAGCAAACGTTGGGTGCTCGTTGTCTTTCCTTGATCAAAGTATGCCTCCGTGGGTCAGGATATGCGGCAGGATAAACGTGTGGGGAAAGAGGGCTCGCGGAGCCGAGCGACTATGCGACCATTTCGAATGCCTGCTTGGCTCCTCCCCTATTTTCCTATTATTAAATTAAGGTTCAGACACTGTTCCACTGTACCAAGGTGGCTCCGAAATCCCAACTGGCATTTATTCAAAATGTTTTTGTCCTCTGCCCATGCCCTGATTTTGTTAAATAAAACTCTCCGTAGTATTTTGAGGGTATTGTCAATTAATGATATGGGCCTATAACAACTAGGGTCAGATCTAAGTCCTTTTTAAAAAATCGGGATAATTACAGAGGTTGACCATGTACTGGAGATTTCAGTTGTATTTAAATTATTAACCGCATCGCTGTGGCGCATTTTCCCGCTGTGCGCGGAAGATTTGAAAATCCCGCGGTTCATAACGAGCTCAGCTCGTCATGAGCGTACGAAAGGGGTACCTCATGACGAGCTGAGCTTGTCATCAGCGTCGATGTGGTTAAAAACATTTAATAACAAAGGGGCCCAGAATTCCGGCTCTGATTTTATAAGGTCTATAGGTAGACCGTTCGGGACTGGGGCTTTGTTGCCTGCACTCTGGAGTATTGCCTCCTCAACCTCACTTAGAGATATTTTAATTTTAGTGGGAGGCAGGTTTTCCAGGGAATTATCACAATGTAATGGAGAGGCATATATCTTTAAAAAATGGGAAACCCAAGATTCACTCGAGATGTTACAATCAAGGGGGGTAGAGGGATTCCCAAGAGTTCTCAGGGATTTAGTGGCAGACCAGAAGATGTTTGTGTTATTATTTTTAGCAGCACAAGCTAGATGGTCCCAGTGTTCCTTCAGGACTGTATCACGCCTGAGTCTTAATTCCCTTTTGTAATTAGATCTTAATTCACGAATAAGGGTGGGATCTCTGGGTTGGGCCAACAGAGCTGATCTCAGTTCCCTATTAGCTCTGGAACAGATGTTATCGAACCATTTGGGATCTGCTTTGATCTGCTTTATGTATGCCCACTGGTCTGGAGATCACATTTTTAATACCCCCACATAATTCAGTGAAGGCAGAGACTACCTCAGGATTAGGGTCTGCAAAAACAAGACATGTCTCACATAAAATGGGATATCCATCTTCGTAAAGATCTCCCTTTAATCTAAACCCCTCCATTTAACTCTCAAGGTGTCAGTGGAGAGTTGTAGATCACCTGCTCCCAGTTCTTTCCTAGGATGGGGCGCCGTGCAACCTTTAACAGGACGATTATTGGATTATGATCTCCAAAGGTGATCTCCAAATGGCTCTCCTGCTTTTTTCCATTCTGCCGTGTTATGTTTCTCTTCTTCCTAGGGCTCTTTGCCAAAGCGCCGGGACACTCCCAGGAGTAGCCGTGCGCTATAAAAGAGCATTTTTTAACATAACATAACATAACATATTACCTCTGCCCCGAGAAGGTGGTCTTGTAACGAGGGAGATATGAAAACATAGTCAATGACTGATGCTTGTCCTAGTCCTCTATACGTAGGTAGTGGTTTATCGATGGTGTTAATAGGGCAAGGTCCATCACATTTAGGAGACTTGAGTTCACTAGATGGTCAATTAGCTCATATCCTCTCTTACATGGGTTATGTGTAGTAAGGTAGATGGAATTCCCATTAGGACCTTTTCCTATCTTTGCATTGAAATCACCCCCTAGACAGATCCCCGCCAAGTTATACATTCCCAGTAGGTTGTCTTGATCCAAAATAAAATTAAAAAGTTCTGCAAAATTAGGATTAGGAGTTGTTAAAAAATCATTATTATAGAAGTTGATAAAACAAATAGAAGCACCCCGTGTGTAGATTAGGACTTGAAAATTAGAATTCCCAGTGGGGATTGATTTAGTTCTGCCACCTGAGGCAATGCTCACCCATATTGATAGGCCCCCTGATGGTCTGCCAGAAGTAGGATTGGCGGGAATGATATTAAAGCATTCATATCCCTCAAGATATAATTCTTTAGAGGCCCAGGTCTCTTGGAGCAGAAGGATGTCATATGCTCTTATCATATTTACCCAATCCACTAATTTTAACTTTGAGGCTAAGCCTGCCACATTCCAACTCAGGACCTTCAATGTAGATTCAGGACTATCAATTTGGCGGGATTTGGGCACCTCATGGTTAACGCGAACAATCTCATCAGTGTCCCTGGGCACCACCAGACTATTGAGAGGGGTTATGTCAAAGGGACAGTCAAGGGTGTCTAGGTCAGAGATAGCCGAGTATTGATTTACATGCTGGGGAAGGGAACTGGAAACTAGGTGTTGTGTCGGGGGACGTTTATAAAAGGATCCTAGGGATAGTGCACAAATATTAGTTGAAAAGAGATTGTTAGTTTCCTTGACTGCAAGTATGGATCCGACAGTCCTTGGGTGTGAAAAATTAATGACAATGCAATCCTCTTTAATAGTTTTTGTTGAAGGTCCCACCCATCCCACCCTGCGGACCATTAAAATTTCGCGCATATCGGGCCTCCTGTACCTTTTATGCTTGGCCATCCAGTCCACACATTTATTTCTTAGTTGTACCCATGGCTCAGATGTGTTTTTCTCCAATGGAGGTACCCCTGCAAGGACTAACACGTATGGGCAAGAAGCAGGTGGTAGGTTCAGAATGTCCTTATTTGGATCAGCCTGCCCCTTGTCCCCGACCACAACAATGCTAGTATTATCCCTAGCCACAGCAGTACTGGTATTAGCTGTCCCGTTACTATGTGCAGCATTTGAGTTAACAACGCAGGGTATTCCGGGGCTTGTGGGTTTGTTACAATTAGTAGTAGGTGGCATTGATTTTGCAATTGGGGGTGCAGGGGAAGGCAATAGTGACCCTGACGCGTGTTTTTCCTGGGTATTTACATGATTAGATATATCTTTACTTTCCCTATGAGGCATTATAGCATTAAGAGATAGGCTTTCCAAATGATCTAGACGTTTCCACAATTTATCAAAGCTAAGATCCACAATCCCTTTAATATGATTACACACAGTGTCGACAATGATATCAATAGCAGTGTCCCCAAGCGTGAAGTCTGAGAAGCCAGTTTGAGTGGACTTCGTTTCCATGATGTTACATTGTGTGTCCTCATCACCTATGATGATTAGGTCGATGGGGTCGCAGCTCGGGTCACTACTTGGGATTGGGTCCGGATCTGTAGTGGTTGAATTTCCCCTGAACCATTTATTTAGGGTTGTGCTTTGAGAGTTCAAGCGTGGGGGTTGTCTTCGTTTGGGTTTAGGACAGGGTGGTTTTAAAGCCTTCCTCTTCTTTTTTGTCCTACATAATTCCGGGTCTGGAGAGGGGGGTGCATTTACTGTGGTCAGAGGGTCAATAGGGATGAATCAGCCTCTGCATTAGTAATTAACCCTGTAAGATCTGGTCCTTCTATGTCCGAGGAATTATCTCCAGATACAATTTGTGGTGAATGTACAGTTACTACACGTCTCGTTGACTGTGCCATGCTTAGGTCTGAGGTGTCATGATGATTAATTCCTGGTTGTTTAAATGTGCCCACAGACAATATTTTCTCTGCCAACTGGATTTCATTGCTCATCAAGTTCATAGCATGCTCCAGCACGGTATCAATCGTGTTTAAGTTAGCTGCTTGGGCAATGGCACCATTCTTCCCCATTCTCAACAGATGACCACAGGATAATGTATCGTACCTGAATACCACTCACCGCACGTCAGTAAAATGCAGGATGTAAGATGTTGGGGAGTATGGCCCAGCCCTGCCTCCTCCTGCCAAGGACAGCCACAGACGGCCCGCCCTTAGCCCGGCTGTTCCCGCGCGCATCCCGCGACGCGGAGGGAGCCGCTTCCTTTTCAAGCGCCTCCGGGCGCGATGGCAGGCGGAAGTGAGCGCCAAGCAGCCTGGGAGCTGTAGTCCCCCCCGCAGCGTCCGATCGATGTTGTGGACTACGGTGGCAGGGGAGAACCACAGCGTGAGGTCCCCAGGAATGGCGAACTGGCTGGCAACAGTTAGACAAGCCCCAAAGCTCGTGGTGTGCTCCTGGTAAGTCAGCTAGTCATTAGTAATGGGTATACAAATGGGCCTACTGTTCTTTCTGCGATATCCAGGCATTACTGGAGCTTTATTCTAACTTACCTTCAGAGTGTACAACGGCCTCCCTGCTCCTTGCTCGTGGGGTCAGTCGCAATGCTATTCGTCTCTTTTACGCCCAGAAGACGAAACAGGCGATGCTGTAAACCGGCATTTATCATAAGAAGGTTGAGCAATTAGGGCAGCAGATACTTCTTAAACAGGCTGTCTTCTTGCAACATACATAATAAATCACGAGGGGATCGCCCATGCAGATGAACAGGGTTGTATCCAATTAGAAGAAGTTCATAAAACCTATTACAAGCGGGTCTCAAGCAGGCATATCAGGACGTAGAATCACGCATCCTGAGGACTGAAAACCGCTCACTATATGAAATTAAGTCCTCTAAATTACATGGGCATTATGCATGAAGAGATAAAGGAACATAGAGGACTATAGATAGAGTAGCCGCTGTTAGGCCAGCATAAAGAGCAGAACGGTTACCTATAAAAAGAAGGGTCAATAGTTGAAAGTGAGATATACTTAGAATGGATAAATCTCACCGAGCATAGACAACTGAAATGATATATACATTAACTCTAAATCCTGTTATAACAAGGCAGCAGTCCAGTACATCAATTCCATCGATAACGATAATAATATCAAAAAGACATACAACAAGGACCAATCCTTTAGATATATCGCTATTTGTCGACAAGAAACAGGGAGTTAAAACTCTACAAAATTTTTTTACAGAGTGAGTCTGAAACTTCAGAAAGACGGGAGGTCAACCCCCGAGTCCTTATGTGCCATTAAATGCAGCAGAAGAAGGTCTACTGTTTCAGCAATTCGCTTACCCTATGAATGGTGAGTCCTGTGCCTTATGAAAGATACACACTGAACAAAGATAGAAAAACCATCCAATAACACTAACTATCATCTCACTTACAGAAATACAATTAAGAAGTATTCTCTTTTAATCCGGTGGCTCCCCTGGACAGTGTGTATCGTCGCACTTATTATTGTTTAAGGTAATAGAAGTTTTTCTACTTGCCAGGCGGGAAGGCCCTAGGAAATGGGGCAGACAACATATTGATTATTTTCTTTCTACCTTTCAGTCAGTTGCTATTATTCTCACAAGAAGCACTGATAGTCAACAGACCCATATATTCAAAGGGATTCTGAGGCAGTACGAACTCCAATCTACCATTGAGTTCATAACAAACTATTCTTTTCGAGGTATGTGACACCTTGGGGTTATTATGATTACAAGACAGTATAGAGGGTAGCTTACATAGATATATACTGAAAGACTAAGAAAAAGGGAGAGGTAACAGACTACAAATGTTTAACTATATCAACTGTGTGTACACTTAAAACGGAAGCGGTCATGTGAACTTTATAGTTTGATATGCATAAGGGACAATTGTATTAATGTGTAAACAAAGAAAACACTGTGAAAATCAATGTTTGGTAATTTTGTGTTTTTTTTACCTAGAATCTGTCCTGAAGAAGGAGTTTTTTATATGAAAAAAGCTGAAACGCCGCGTCGAAATTTTTGTGATTCTTGTTTTATGTATTATGTTTTATATTTTATAAATTTTGTATAAATTGTCAAAAGTATTGAGATATGTATTTATCCATGTTTTTAATGCACTGATAAACCAAACTGTATGACATAATAATAAAACTTTGTACACATTTTTTACAAAAATCCTCTTGAGAACAGCCTCTTTAATCCACTTTTGCTATAATTTAGAAATGTTTTATAATAATCTGTGGGAGTCTAATAATTTTGGTGTACCAGTTAAACTAGAACCTCTTACCTCTTGTCTTTCTCGCATCTGAGTATTCTCAGATAGGTTGTTTATTGGTGTTTCTCTGGCAGATTCACAACAATTCCTATACAGTAGTCCTGGAAATGTTAGCATTGGGACTTGTAGTGTGGGACACTACTTGGTTTTTACTTCACTTCCCCCTGGTCCCAGACAAACCCAGATAGGGGGCCTCCTAAGTTTTTCTAGTCTAATATGTATCTGCCCCTTCCTAGCAGAAACTTGAAAAACGGCCCTTTGGGAAGCCTTTAGGAAGGAACAAATAAGAACTTGCAGAGAAGCAGTTATCCAGTGTCTCGGAGGTCCATCAATTCAACTGTCCTGTAGTGGCATAAACCTTTTGAAAATCACGGCAAAAGAACTGAACAAAATAGAAGCCTTAACACTTCTCTATTGCACTGCCTGTATGGTCTAACATTTTTTACTTAAACCATTGCCACTTCTGTTCTGACTGTCTTCCTCGTGCTTTTTAACATTTTTAAAGTTTTTAAAATACTCATTTTATATATTCCTCACCACTGGTGGTTTCTTCACCCTTTTATGATTTTTTTAATGAAATCAAATAAAAGTATATTTGACTGACTGACAGTTCCCTTAGGCCAGGAACAAATTCCTCCACTGATTTGTTCTATCTTTGAGGCTGTGTATACAATTTGTGTGGAGTCATGGCACTATTTATTTGGTAAATCTATTTTTTTCAGGTCTTTGTTTGGCTTCTTTATGAATATCCAAAACCGGCTGCCACTGATTATCTCAATTCCGCAAGTAGATATTTAAATATATGCTGCCTCTGCTTTCCAATGCATTTAATAACCATGCCCCTTTTCTGTTGTGACCTTTTCTGTTGTGACTGAAGTTCTGACTATCCAAAGTCATTAGATAATTTTCAGAATGCTATATTCACTACTCCCATTCAATTGAAGGTGGAGCAGGATCTGGTAAAAAGTTTGGAAAGTGATTGATGAATTGGCTAAATTCAATAATGGAGTATGAATGTTTGTTAAATGTTATTTGCAGTACAAATAAATAGGGATAAATATGTGTTTTCCTTTGTAGTACTGGTATTAACCACCACGTGGCAGTATTAGAAACAAAACAATCTTCACCTCTATTACCTGGCCACCCGAGTAATTGTCGTCCATGACTGGTTCAATGGAGGCTGGTCCGACCCGGCCTACCGGTCAGAGCTTACGGATTTTAGCCTACCTCTACGGGACCCCCATTCAGTTGACCATCCCTCCGATCACTAGAGCGGTCCTCACAGCCTGGCGCACCTCTGCGGCACACACAATGGGATAAGAAACTCACTCAACATACACCATTGTGGCACGGTACCTGGCTTCATGAAGTGTCAGCTCCCCAAGGGTTCCAACTGTGGGATCAGATCGGGATTACGCTCCTCGGGGACATTTGGGTGGGGGACCACATTCGGGCTTTCTCGGACCTGCAACATCGCTATTTTCTTCTCCCTACTCAATTCTATAAATATATGCAACTCCTTCACGCCCTTACCACTCACGTCCCACATGGTACCTCCCTTCCTTAGTTCAATCCGTTAGAGGCTCAGGTTATGATGGGCAATCTGGGTAAAAGGGGGGCTGTTGCGAATATATTGCTCCTTGTGAACAACGGCCCTGACATCTTAGATGCATTAAGGACTCGCTGGGAGGGATGGGTGGGTCCCCTGGAGGAGGTGGACTGGTGAGATGCCCTGATGGCTCCCAAGACCCTGACATGTTCTTCGGAACTACGCCTCATTCAGTTGTATTATCCCCACACGGCATATCTTACTCCTACAGGCCTACACAGGGCGGGTCTGCGCCCTTCGCCAGGATTCCACACGTTGCGGCCAGGCCCCACACAAATTTTTTTCATATGGTCTGGCTGTACCCCGAACTCGCCTCCTTCTGGGCGGGTATAGAAACTGAACTCACAGACACTTTGGGATGGCAAGTCCCACATGATCCCATCTATCTTCTTCTGGGTGTGTTTGACGGCTTAGATGGCTTTCGAGCTGACAATTGTTTCTTGGGCACGGCATTGGCAGTGGCCAAACAAGGCATTGCGGAGGCCTGGTCACAGGCAAAACCTCCCACTGTACGTAAGTGGCACCGAGGGGTGGACTTGTGCGTGGCCTAGGAGGAACCTCTTTTTGAGGCCCGAGCCTGCCCTGAGAAGTTTGAGAAGGTGTGGGACAAGTGGCTGAACATGCTGGGCTGAAATTCACGTGGACTTCCCATTTGCTTCAGGGTTTTATTCTAGGCCCGAGAGAGCCAGTGCAAGGGCCTTGTATTTTGATTGGGCTACCTTATTATGTGTCGATGATTGACACTGATGTATCGTGCATTTCATTGCTGGGTTTTTTCCCTATGTTTTTGTTCTTCTAAATGCTAATAAAAATTGGTTATCAAAAAAGAAACAAAACTAAATGGTAAGCTTATATCTTTCTTAGTTTCAATACATAAAGGGCAGTTTTGGTATGTGGGAAAACTTGTCTGACTAGGAGTAATTACTAAATGATAACTCATTTCGTCAAAACCACCAGTGGCATAATGGTTCTGAAAAAGTAGAGTAATTTCACATATGTGTGCTCAGTGGTGACATCACCTCAGCAGTCTCTGAACAGTTCTGCGCTCACCCCGCTCTTGGCTGTACTCGCTAATACTGTGATCTTGACTTTAGTTGCACTATGGTGCATGCTTGAGTACTCAGGCTTGAAGAAAACTGATGATAAAGGGGAAGGATCATGAGCAGTTTCCACAAACTCATAGTTGCTCGTTGGATGCCTATAACTAAATTATTTTTAAAAAAGTGCAAAAGTAGCCAGCATAAAAATATAACGCTTTCATCTGAGTTTTCAATGTAGCATTGTGGCGATAGGAGCATCAGGGTTCTTTTTTTCTACACACACACACACACAGAGGCATGCACGCACAAACACACTCATTCTGCGCAGTGTCCTCTATAATGGTGGTCTGCTGTCTGCTAAAGCTGGGGGTTCTTAAAAAACATTGTTGTGAGGCTGATGCTCATATATAATTTGTTATAGTAAGTTTATTTCTTCGTAGACCAGACATACAGAGAGAGAGAAGTGTAGGAGAGTAGGGTCTGCTTCCTATGGTTACTCCAACGTTTTGCTATGATTCTCTGGTTTTTCGACTTTAGTGTGGCTGTAGACTTGCTAATCAGGCCCACAGCCCAGCTGTTCTCTCTCTAAATTGATACCATGTACTTTAGGTACATACCAGATTGGTTACTGGGTCACCCTTGTGAGCCCCTGTATAGTGTACCATAGGTACCCAGGGCATAGGTGCACCCTAGGCCTACCAGGGGCTGCAGCATGTATTGTGCCACCCCTGGTTAGCCTTCCAAGCTGACACCACAGGTCTGTTCTTACAACCTGGGTAAGGTGGTGTAATCACCCCTTATTGCGGGGGCGTGGCTAGCAGCCGATGCAAGTGCACGCAACCTAACGAGGCTCCCGTCCCTTGCCCCAATAAATCCTTAATTTCTCCGCAATTCAGAGCGGACTCCCCGTGAAAACCGGGTCGAGTCCGCACCGACCATCGGTGCCTGACCAGGAGGCGTGCCTACTGTGTGGGCCGCCTGCATTCGGTGCTGCGGACCCTCCGGTCCTGGAGGGAACGGAACGCGAAATGGCGGCATAAGGTCACTGGGAATGCCGAACTGCACCCGGAGGGACCCAGAGCTCGGCGGTCGAGGAGTAACATCCTTGAAGGGTGAGAGCTAACCCCGTGTGGCGACCTGGGAGCGGAGGTCCAGGCGGAGACGGCGGCGGCGCTGCGGAGCGGACCGAGGACCAAGCCCCCGGGGAGTTCGAAAATCGAGGTCCCGGCTTCTGGGCCTGCCCTTCCCCAACATCGGCACTTCAGCGCAGGATCCAGCGCGCACGAGAAACCAATGAGCGGAGACCCCTGGGCGGCCGGCGGGAGTATCACCGAACCTGTGACGTAAGCGGTGCAACGCCACGAGCAGCCAGGGGTACGGGAGCGGACACGGCATTGGGAGGCTGGAGGCCGCGACGGACCGAGCTCAGCAGCAGGGGGGCGGCAAACGGGACCAGGCAGGGGACCCGACTGCCTCATTTGACGGGACACGGGGGGGGCCAGGCTAGCTCCGCTGGGGCACTGTGGCACTGGGGGGTGCGCTCCTACCCCGGTGACTCGATCCTCCCGCCCGGCCGACCCGCCCCGCAGCCCGGCGCCAGGGGAGCACCTGGAGGAGTATTCGGCGCCCTGCGGCCAACTGGAAGAGCGCCCGGCGCGGCGCTGACCAGCGGAGCAGTCCTGCCACAGCGCACGGAGGGTAAGCCTCGAAGCCATAAGTAGCGTGGAACCCAGCAGGGGGCTGTGAGATTTGCCGACAGCCGGGGGGAGGACGACTGGTTGGCGACCTTGGACTCAACCGGTGGGCGGCCTACTTAGTGAACAGCGACAGAGACAGGCGGCTCCACCTCTGGGACGACGACCCGGTCCTCCACTGGGAGATCTGCACCAGCAGGAGTGGGGATCCCTCGAACACGGACACCCGGCACACCGGCTGTTAACTCGGAGGCCCGCGGTGAGAGGAGGAGTGCGGGAGGAGGTCGCCGGGGTGCGGAGCGGGGACCTGCACTGACCATCAGCAGTGAACGGGACGCAGTGAGACGCAGCGGAGAGGGGGACAACCATTGGCGCCCCCCCCAACGCAGTAGCGGAGGGGAAGCACCCGAGTGCAGCGGCAGGACCACAGGAGCACAGCTGCCACTACGTGAGAGCACCCCCTGCCCTCACGGATTGTGGGCTGTCACTATCTGGCCGGTGACGGATCTGACTAATCGAAGCGACCTGCCAACCCGCTGAGTGACCTGTTTATCTCGACCAACTCCAAAGTGGCCCGGCGGTTCGCCCGGAAGAGACATGGGGAAACCGAAAGGACCAAAAGGTGAAGCGGGTACGACCGCAGAGGCTCCGGATGCCAAGCAACAACCCCAGTCGGACTTGCTGACGGTGCAGGACAGAATCCTAGAAGCTATAGCGGCCACGAGGACCGCCCTGCAACAAGACATTGCTCAGGTATCGACAGGCTTGGGGCTCCTGCGGGCGGATCATGGGAAGTTGGCCGACAGGGTCAAAGAAACAGAAGCAACTCTGAAAGACGTTGTGCCGGGACAAAAAGCCTTGGAAGTAAAACTCACAGATGCCCTAGACCGCATCCAGACGCTGGAGAGGAGGGCGGAGGATGCAGAAAACCGAAGCCGACGAAACAATGTACGACTGGTAGGCCTTCCGGAGAAAAGTGAGGGGACGGACATACTGGGTTACGTGGACAATTGGCTGCGGACAGTTGTAGCTCCGGAGGGTCTGTCCCCCTTCTTCACGCTGGAGCGGGCACATCGAGTACCTGCTCGACCCCCGAAACCGGGACTTCCCCCGCGTCCGGTGGTGATTAAAGTGCTCCACTACAGGGACAGAGACTGGCTTCTGCAACGAGCGAGGAAAGCAGGACCCTTCCAGGTTGATAATAGCAAGGTGACGCTGTTCCCGGACTATACCTTCGAAACCCAAAAGCAACGAGCCTCGTTCCTTTCAATTAAAAAAGAACTACGAACAGAGGGACTGCAGTACTCGCTGTTGTTCCCGGCGAGGCTACGAGTCTCATTGGACGGGAAAGCACTGTTCTTCACATCATCGGCTGATGCCTGGACTTGGTGGGACTCTTATAAGACCGGAACAGATGGAGCCCGCCACAGGGCTGCGGAGGACTTCCAGCAGGGTTCAATGCGAAGATCCAAGCGGCTTCGGAAACGTGGTCAACACCAAAAGCGGCCGACGGAATCACAGACGGAGATGGAGCGGAAGGCAGCACTGCAAGCGGTGAAGGAGGTCTCGGGTGTGGTGGCACCGCAGCGGGGAGGGGAATCGATATCGGAGGACAAACGTACAGGGTCCGAAACTGAACTGTCGGAAGTGGACAGCACAATGGGCCCAACTGTAACGCCACAAACGGCGGAGGAAGTATTTGGCAGCTAAATTTTGTGCCTGGGAGAGGCTGGTGGCGACAGCCTGGATGGACTGGCGAGCCCAAACACTGGTGCAGGCAGACGTGAGACTGGTCAACCGTGAGTCTGGAGGACCATTGTGGGGCGGGAAGGGAAAAGGGAGACAAATGTTACTGAAGTAGCTAGTTCACGTGCCCAGAGGCCCCTAAGGCCACCGCAGTACAGACTGCGGAGTAGATAGTTGGGGAGAGCTCTTTGCTCGATTGTTTGGACGGGGGCGACTCTTTGTGGTTGGGTCCGGTTCTAGGGGGGGTGGATGTCTAGAGATGTTGGGGTAACTCAGGACAGGGTGGGGGGCAGGGGGAGGGGGTCGGGCGGAGTGGGATTAGTAAGCAAAGGGGAAGTGAGACAGAGCAATTGGGGATGGGGGATGGGGGGGCATTACTGGTGTCTGGCCACTGTGGGACAGAGTTCTTAGCAAGCGAAGTCGAGACAATGGATAGTGTGGGTTCGTTAAAATGTGTGTCCTGGAACGTGCGGGGTTTAAACTCAATAACTAAAAGGCACAAGGTTCATTCTTACTTGGTCCGCAGGGGGATTCATATTGCCTTTCTGCAGGAGACCCACCTGGTTAAGAAAGAAGGGGCAGCACTTCAAAAGAGGTGGAGGGGTCACCTGTTCTACACTACATATTCAGCGTTTGCCAGGGGGGTACTAATTTGGATTCGAGCTGGGGTCCCCTTTCAGATCACTAGGCATACGGTGGACCCGGAGGGCCGATTTGTAGCTGTTGAGGGCTTACTGAGGGGTCGTCATTTAGCGCTCTGCAGCGTCTATGCACCGAACACTGAACAAGCACCCTACTTCACTAAACTATCCAAGCACTTAGCAGCCTACTTTGCGGGCCCGATGTTGCTGGGGGGAGATTTCAACTCTATTGAGGACACCACCTTGGATAGATCGCACCCACCGCTGCATGCGTCCCCAGTGCACAGAATGGCGAAACATAGATTGCAATGGCAGGGGCAGTGGGATCTCACTGATGTATGGCGCGCACAACACCCTAGTGAAAGGGACTATTCCTTTTATTCCTGCATGCACGACCTCCATGTCCGTATAGATGCGTTCCTATGCTCCCAACAGGTATTACCATTAGTTACCCGAACGGAGTACCTAACACGCACGATATCGGATCATAATCCCCTGCTACTCACCCTCGCCTGGTTGAACGGAAATACACCAATTCCAACGTGGCGACTCAGACCGGACACGCTGGATGACCCACCATTCAGGGCGGACCTAGAACTTAGGATAACCCAATACTTTGTAGAAAATGATGAGACCACCTCCTCTAGAGCCGCCGAATGGGACGCATTCAAGGTAGTGGTAAGGGGACACTGTATTGGGAAATTTGCAGGAGCACGACGAACACTAGTGGAGGACTTAGACAAGGCGGAACGGACGCTACGGGAGGCTGAGAAGTCGCGACCCGGCCATCCCGAATTGCAGGGCGAGGTTAGCGCAGCGCGAGAGGCGGTAGCGGTCGAAGTGGAACGCCTACGCAGCTTTGATTATAAATCTTATTTGACTAAGACTCTCGCTGAGGGGGACAAAACGGGGACACTCCTAGCCTGGCTGGCCAACCCCCATAGAGGTTCCACCCCGATACTGTCCCTAACAGGTATGAGCGGGGAAATACACAACACCCAACCAGGCATAGTGCAATGCTTCAAAGACTATTACGGCAATTTATATAGGAGGGGAACGGAGGCCCACCCAGAGGCAACGGAAGCCTTGCTGGCAGAGATCCAACTGCCCGACTTGACCCGGAACACGCTAAAGCAATCGGAGGCCCGGTCGACCTAGCCGAAATGAGAGGAGCCATAAAGAAAATGACACGAAACAAAACACCGGGGATGGATGGGCTACCAATTGAGTTCTATGCAAAGTATGTGGAGCTGCTAGCCCCCAAACTTAGAACGGTGTATAATGAAGCCAAAGAGAAGGGGGAGTTACCCCAATCGATGCGTGAGGCGATCATGATTCCGTTGCTCAAACAGCGCAGGGATAGCACAGATCCAGCGTCATACCGACCGTTGTCAATGCTGACGACGGATTACAAAATCTTAAGTACGATTCTGGCAGGAAGACTGATAGCTCACATGAAGGGTTTAATCCACGGGGACCAATCGGGCTTCATCCCCACCAGGAACACGTCCCACAATATTCGACGATTGCTCAGACTACTAGCAGACCCGCCAAAGGCTGCAAGAGCCCCGATGGTGCTGTCAGTTGACATTGAAAAAGCGTTCGATAGTCTGGGGTGGGACTATCTCTATGCGGTGATGCGGAGTTTTGGCCTGGGGGATGACTATATAAAATGGACCAAAGTGCTGTATGTGCGAGCAGGCGCGAGGGTGCGAGTGGGAGCATTGATATCGGACCGTTACGAGGTGAACAGAGGAACAAGGCAGGGCTGTGCACTATCGCCTCTGTTATTTGCTCTGGCCATGGAGCCGCTTGCGATGCTGGCCAGGGGGGGTGATGCTTACTGTGGACTCGAAGCGAGAGGGGCACACCATTATATATCGTTGTATGCGGACGATCTCTTGCTATTCTTAGATAACGCTGAAGAGGCGGTTAGGGGCGCGGAGGATCTGCTGCGGCGATTCGGGGCACTGTCGGGCTTGAAGGTGAATTGGGCAAAGACTTGCCTTTTCCCGCTCCGAAAGGGGGAGGAACGACCGACAGCAAACGTTAGCATGCGCTGGGAACCAGATTGCCTGCACTATCTTGGGGTTTACCTCTACCACGACCCCGCCAACTTGCTGGACGGGAACATTGGACGCTGCATTCGAGCGTTGAAGGGCAACATGTCCTTCTGGGCTACCCTCCCCCTATCCATGACGGGACGAGTGTCCCTCCTCAAAATGATTGCACTACCACGTTTGCTGTACCTTTTTAGGACCCTTCCGGTATGGATCCCAGGAGAAGTCTTCAGGCGCTTAAAATCTAGGGTGGTGTCATTCCTCTGGGGAGAAGGCAGAAGGCGGATAGCGTTGTCGACTCTCATGCGCCCGAAAGACCAGGGGGGGCTAGGAGTCCCAGACTTCGAGCTCTATTACCTGGCGGCGCAACTCCAATTCTTCACGCAGGAGGTGGCAAGGGTATACCGGGGACCTGAACAAGAGAGAGACGCGGGCACCCCCCGCCATGTGCTGGCATACGTAGCCCTGCAACAGAAATTATTCCTGAGAGAGCTGACCCAAGAGGAAAGGACACTACGGCTGTGCTGGAACCGCATGCAAAAGCGTGCGGGCCCAGGTCGTCCATACGCGCCAGAGATACCATTAGGGATGATGACGGCGCTCCCGCACGGAGGGGACTGGTCAAACCTCCAACTATGGGAGGAAGCGGGACTTCAAATGGTAGGTGACTTATACACTGACGGGGTGCTGATGGACTTCCAGACTCTGCAGGAACGATATGACCTCCCGCGCGGAGACTATTTATTACATGCGGCAATGGTGAGGGCAATTCAGACACATTGGGGGGAAGGACTGCTTGAACCTACAACGTCCTTGGCGTGTCAATACACGATGATGACGGCAGGAACATTCAAGGCGGTCACATGTCTTTACTCCAGAATGTAAATACAAGCCCAAGGCAACCCTGGGCTGCTAGTCGCACAGCACTTGGGCAAAACGCCTCTATAATTTAAATGGAATTTTATCACATATATTTAAATGTTCAGGGTGACATTTATTTTTCAAAAAAATAGTATTTTTACTCTTCAACATTACAACATCAGGATTATGTGTATGTACACTTTTTTCACAAACTATTCATGGTCAAAACGTGAAGCACTTGAAAATATTAACACAACATATTTTCATTCCAAATGAGATAATGATAACAATTCATCAACAATAGAAATTCAAAAAGCAAAAACCCAATGCATTTCGGGTACATAGAGCACCCTTCTTCAGGGGATTAAACATGTACAAACAAAATTCAATGGTCCTTGTGTGAATTTGTTTCACGAAATTCTGATTCGACAGGATCTACAAGACAACAACATACCGAACTCTGGTAAGTATTTCCATATGTACAAGGTTTCATCTCGCAAAAAAACGTGCTGGAGTGAACACTGAAGGAAAAACAACCAAAAGTGCAAACCACCTCGAAACACCCGTGTTTTTATAAGGCAATCAGTGAATGTGAAATGTGAAAGTCAGAACTGGTGAAAAAAGAAAGAGAAACTCAAAAATAAGGTATTTACATTCTCAGAAGTAAGAAGCTTGCTACTAGCCGCGCCATCCTAAGAAAACAAGCTGGTGACAGTTTCACCTACTAGATTACTGTGCTCTAATGTTAGCCCTTAATCCAAGAGAATATTGCTACAAAGTAAAGAAATACGTACGGTCCTGTGAACAACTTTATACTCTTGTTGCTAGTTCAGCGAGAGTATCTCTCCCTTTACCAACACCTAAACGACAAATATGTACCAAGCTGTTGTTACTACCACACGATATGCAATGAGTAACTGCTTTACTCTAACGACATGATATGTCTTACCGCCACTTTAAATGCGGGTCCACTCGGTTTTCATAGATAGTCACCCTGCTGCATTCTGTTTATAAAGGAAAACTCGTGGTGAGTTGTATGTTACATGGCAACCACCCTTGCCTAAGGTCTCTGTAATATCTCCATTCAAACACTAACCTGGCGCCTCCACCATCGGCGTCCTGAATGATTTCCCGGTGCGAGTCCGCCCTGCCGATCACGTGGTGCGGAACTCGCCCGGTGTTTACAGCCTCATTCAACACAAAGAAGGGACTATCTCCGCTGGTCTTGGATTATCCTCATTACTAATGGCAGTCGTGTTATTCACTGCCTACTGCGTGCTTAAAACTTTAACAGCATGTGTAAAGGTGATCTTCAATAAACATATCTATAATGGTAATCAATTATTTTCGCTATAAGAGTTCTGTATCACTTGTACGTCACAGAAATAATTCCAAGTATATCCTCATGTATATAATTGTACTGAAGTGCATGACCACTGCCATAATATCAAAAGTCCCCGCTATGTGCATACGCTGAATAAAGGATCTAAAGTGACTTATTGTGTGTGAAAGAATTATTAAGTGTGAAAAGGTGAGGGAATGCGTTTGACCGAAGTACTACAAAGTGAAAATCCTCTGAAGGCCACCGACTCGACCATTGTGCTATTAGCTGAATCTTATACAAGCAGAATCACAGGATAGGAAGAAAAAGAAAGAGAAAGGAAAAAGAAAAGAGCTTAAATTGGTTTCAAGACTCAGTGTTCCTCCTTACAATCTGACATACGTTCTGTTATGAGATTTAAAGAAAACACACAAGTTCGTAACTGGAATCACAAAAACACCTCTTTGCTAATGACATCTGGCTCTGCACAATTGATGTAGTCGCACTATACACCTCTATTGCACACAAAGAAGGACTAGAGGCAATAGAATGGCGATTGCTCAATTCCGAAATAGATCAGGATAAAGCAGTGTTCTTACTAGAATTACTACATTTTGCACTCTACAACAACTACTTTGTTTGGATGGAAAACTTTTTCATACAGCGCACAGGTACAGCGATGGGTTTTCCCGGAGCCCCATCGTACGCTAATACCTACATGGCCCATTTCGAGGATCAATACATACTTTCAAATGAGATGTGGAAAAAACATGCAGCAGTTTTCTTGAGGTACATAGATGACATTCTAGTCATCTGGACAGGTACCAGAGACGAACTCGAAGAGAGCATTAGCAAACTGAATGAACGGAATCCTCGCATTCAATTCACACATAGTATTGAAAAACAGAAGATTCACTTTTTGGACATTGAAATAAGTAAAACACCAACAGGGCTATCCACGTCTGTATACAGGAAGCCAACAGATGTGAACAATGCACTGCTCTTCTCGAGTGCTCATCCATATAGTTTAAAAAAACATCTTCCGATGATAATCCAAGACCAGCGGAGATAGTCCCTTCTTTGTGTTGAATGAGGCTGTAAACACCGGGCGAGTTCCGCACCACGTGATCGGCAGGGCGGATCGGCAGGGCGGACTCGCACCGGGAAATCATTCAGGACGCCGATGGTGGAGGCGCCAGGTTAGTGTTTGAATGGAGATATTACAGAGACCTTAGGCAAGGGTGGTTGCCATGTAACATACAACTCACCACGAGTTTTCCTTTATAAACAGAATGCAGCAGGGTGACTATCTATGAAAACCGAGTGGACCCGCATTTAAAGTGGCGGTAAGACATATCATGTCGTTAGAGTAAAGCAGTTACTCATTGCATATCGTGTGGTAGTAACAACAGCTTGGTACATATTTGTCGTTTAGGTGTTGGTAAAGGGAGAGATACTCTCGCTGAACTAGCAACAAGAGTATAAAGTTGTTCACAGGACCGTACGTATTTCTTTACTTTGTAGCAATATTCTCTTGGATTAAGGGCTAACATTAGAGCACAGTAATCTAGTAGGTGAAACTGTCACCAGCTTGTTTTCTTAGGATGGCACGGCTAGTAGCAAGCTTCTTACTTCTGAGAATGTAAATACCTTATTTTTGAGTTTCTCTTTCTTTTTTCACCAGTTCTGACTTTCACATTTCACATTCACTGATTGCCTTATAAAAACACGGGTGTTTCGAGGTGGTTTGCACTTTTGGTTGTTTTTCCTTCAGTGTTCACTCCAGCACGTTTTTTTGCGAGATGAAACCTTGTACATATGGAAATACTTACCAGAGTTCGGTATGTTGTTGTCTTGTAGATCCTGTCGAATCAGAATTTCGTGAAACGAATTCACACAAGGACCATTGAATTTTGTTTGTACATGTTTAATCCCCTGAAGAAGGGTGCTCTATGTACCCGAAATGCATTGGGTTTTTGCTTTTTGAATTTCTATTGTTGATGAATTGTTATCATTATCTCATTTGGAATGAAAATATGTTGTGTTAATATTTTCAAGTGCTTCACGTTTTGACCATGAATAGTTTGTGAAAAAAGTGTACATACACATAATCCTGATGTTGTAATGTTGAAGAGTAAAAATACTATTTTTTTGAAAAATAAATGTCACCCTGAACATTTAAATATATGTGATAAAATTCCATTTAAATTATAGAGGCGTTTTGCCCAAGTGCTGTGCAACTAGCAGCCCAGGGTTGCCTTGGGCTTGTATTTACATGATTGTTACTTAGGAGGGAGGTTGGCACACAACCCTCACACTAGTAAGCACGCTAAGATTTTCCAACATCCACAAAAACTTACTTTCACCTTTGAATACAGGAGTGCAGTCCCACCTTACATTAGGAATTTACTCCAGAATGAGCACGGAAAACATTCCACCATTAACACGCCTCAAAACACAATGGGAGAATGACCTGCAAAAAGAGATCCCGGACGCAACATGGTCCCAGCTACTTCGACGAGCCAGGAAAAGCACCAGAAATGCCCGTTTCCAACTAATACATCTTTACATCCTGCATAGGGCCTACCTCACTCCAAGTAAAATAATACAATACTTTGGCGCAGTAGGTGCAGCATGCCCCAGATGTGCGATAGTAGGTGCCGACTTGCTACACATGCTCAGGGACTGCCCGCGATTGCAGGAGTATTGGAAGGGAGTTGGGGACACCCTGAATGAGGTCACGGAAAGAGCCCTGCATTACGATAGCGCGGTTGCTCTCCTACACTGGTTTCCACACATGCGCAAAACGAAAATATCGAGCAAATTTATAGACATGGGCCTACTGATTGCAAAGAGGGAGCTCACCAAGGGTTGGAAATCTAAGACAGCACCAACACATCAAAAATGGCTGAACGAATTTCTGAAATGGGCAACAGCGGAGAGCACACTTAGGTACCAGTTAGCCCGGCGCACGGCAGATGAGAAGGCGCAGGAAGCGGCGCTAGCATGGGAGACCCTAGTCCAGGCGCTTAGGGACAGCGTAGGAACAGAAGACGAAGAAGACGAAATACCACACAGAGAGGCCCCAGGGGAGGAAGGGTTGGACCTCGCACTAATACCGGACACACACACCTAAGCATTGTTTCCATGATCCTACTTCCACCCTCTCGCCAGAGTTCACAAACATGACACGCAGGTTCAGACACCAGGGATACGGGGAGGGGGGTGGGAGAAAACAGTTAAACTATTCCACGCAATGAAGAGAGTTAACACACCACCACAGAACGAGGGGATGTAGTAGGTGCAATACACCTAAAAGCGGAGGGGGTTGACCCACTGAGACACTGCAATTAAAGGCTGACCACCATGTTACGTGATTATACGCCACCCAACCTCCGGGATGTGGGTTGTAAGGCTGTGTAAATAGTAGATGGAAGAACAGGTTTTGATTACGATCCCGAGAACATATTGGTGTACATGTTATATAACTCGAATTACCTCTGCAATAAAAATTATTTTACAAAAAAAAATAATCACCCCTTATTTAGATATAGTATACCTATATCTATATACATATATAGACACATATACACCTATAAGCCACTCCTAAGGCAGACCTCGACAATCCTGGAGGTAGAGTGCTTGGTTTTATGTGAGAGGGTGCCCTAGCATGAGCTAAGCCCCTCTGCAGCTTTCGGAACCATCTCCTTATAGCTGTTCTATGATATAGCCATACCATATACTCTTAAGTGCATTATAATCCTTGCAGTTAATGCTAACTTTGGCTTGGCTTTATCAAAACATGTTGTGTAAGGGGTCAAACACTTTGGAATACTACCCCCCGCTAGTTCTGGTGGCGGGGATAGCATTACACCCTTCTAGAGGGAGAAGACATGTAGTTACTGGTTTACCCGATTAAAGTTAAACAGAACCCCAGCATCACAAAATGGATGCTGCTGCCACAGACACGAGTCTGCCCGCCTGCTGCTGGATGAAACTCTGGCAGGGGAGGCTTGGACAATAGGTTTCCTGTCCGGAGAGGTGCTGGCACCTCCCCAGACTGGCTTTAGTGTATTGGGGCAGGGTGGGTTGCATTCAGTGAAAGCTTTTCAGACACTACCTGGGGCACACAAGGTGCTCCATGCATTTCCCAGTTCAAACCGGTTGCTGGGGCACTCAGCCCCAGCTCTGGCGCGAAACCAGACAAAGGGGAAGGGGTGTAACCACCCCTCCCCAGGTCCATCCATAGGAGGGACCTTAGAGTTAGTCCAACCCCTAAACTTACTATAAGTATGAGGCATAGGGTCAAGAATGATTTGCATATGGCCTTGTCTGAACTGGGGTGGCTTGGTGAGCAAAATAACGATGGATTAAACCCAGATCTGTGACTGGGGGTGAATGTTTTGCCATTGTGCGACATTCCGTCCATCATCTTGTCTGTTTTACTGTTCACCCTATGTGGGGAGGGTATGCCCAGATGTGGGTCCCATGCTCACTACGCCACTGGAGTCAAGCTATCCTGGCTGATGAAGGCTGATAGCCAGAAACCGGTCCTAGGATGCTTGATTCCGGTCCAGGGAAAACATGCCTTGGCAGTTCGGTCCGAACTGTTCCCATGAGGCACAGGGTCAAGACTGATTTGCATATGGCCATGTATGAACTGGGATGGCTTGGTGAGAAAAATAACGATGGATTAAACCCAGATCTGTGACTGGGGGTGAATGTTTTGCCGTTGTGCAACATTTCGTCCATCATCTTGTGTGTTTTGCTGTTCACCCTATGTGGGAAGGGTATGCCCAGACGTGGGTCCCGTGCTCACTACGCCACTGGAGTCAAGCTATCCTGGCTGATGAAGGCTGATAGCCAGAAACCGGTCCTAGGATGCTTGATTCCGGTCCAGGGAAAACTTGACTTGGCAGTAAGGTCTAGACTGTTCCCATGAGGCACAGGGTCAAGACTGATTTGCATATGGCCATGTCTGAACTGTGGTGGCTTGGTGAGCAAAATAACAATGGATTAAACCCAGATCTGTTACTGGGGGTGAATGTTTTGCCATTGTACAACATTCCGTCCATCATCTTGTGTGTTTTGCTGTTCACCCTATGTGGGAAGGGTATGCCCAGACGTGGGTCCCGTGCTCACTACGCCACTTGAGTCAAGCTATCCTGGCTGATGAAGGC
Source organism: Lissotriton helveticus (assembly GCF_964261635.1). Classification (NCBI taxonomy): domain Eukaryota; kingdom Metazoa; phylum Chordata; class Amphibia; order Caudata; family Salamandridae; genus Lissotriton; species Lissotriton helveticus. The sequence goes on along the minus strand of NC_136057.1, from coordinate 635,596,548 downwards.
TGATAGCCAGAAACCGGTCCTAGGATGCTTGATTCCGGTCCAGGGAAAACATGCTTTGGCAGTTCGGTCTGGACTGTTCCCATGAGGCACAGGGTCAAGACTGATTTGCATATGGCCATGTCTGAACTGGGGTGGCTTGGTGAGCATAATAACGATGGATTAAACCCAGATCTGTGACTGGGGGTGAATGTTTTGCCATTGTGCAACATTCCGTCCATCATATTGTGTGTTTTGCTATAAGTATAGAACCCCAGTCCCTAGGACTTTAGATTACCCTGGACGAAACTCTGAAAAATATATCCTGGACCTTCGACATTCCATTTCGACTGGAAGACTGAAGACATCTCCCTTGTGGTCAAGGAGTGACCCTCCTGTTCAAACAGGCACCAACAGCAACTTTGCGGGTCTGCATTTTCGAGGCTCCCGCCGGATCCCGAAGAATCTGTGACACAGGACAGACTTCCAGACATCTCTGACCCGACCTTCGCTCACAGCAAGGCTGAGACCCTTGGCGGACACAAGAGACATGGTACCGGAACTCCTGGACCGCCTGTATTTTGCATGCTGCACCTACTTCCTGAGGTATCCCGAAGTTGTGCATTGGGGTGCTTGAAGCCTCAGCCCCGAGCACCATTTGCACCGAAGCTCAGAGGCCCACACTCCACGAGTGTCCCGTGGGCCCACTTTGTGCATTTCAGCTGGACGCGTCTTCGCGGTTCATAGTCCATTGGCTAGTGAGCCCCCAGGAAGACCACTCTTGAAACTACTTTACTTTCCTGGTTGCTCCAGCTTCCCTGCAAAGGAGAAGCTCCCCAGACCTTGCTGGTCTGCACCAAAGCCAATCTCCATATCATGCGTGGATTGTGTTTGCCAAGGCTTGTTAGGTCCAATCCGGATACCGACACCGCAGTCAACTAGATCCTTTGTGGGACAGCTCGAATCCAGCTCCTGGTCATCGTCAACGCCTCCTGGTCCTCGTGGCTGAAGAGACAAACTTCACATTTTCACCTGAAATCACCCGACATCTGGTGGCATCTTTCTATCTCTGCCCTGGTCACTGGCTAGTGGCCCAGACTCTGTCTACTCTGCTTTCAGGTTCTTCACATCTCCGATCCACCCTTGGATCCACCCGGACACTTTTCCTCTGGTCGCCTGCAGCACTTCTTCGCAGCTTTCCATTGGAATCGACGACGAAACCAGACACCAAAAGACACCTATGCACCCGGCTTCTGTGGGTGAGGTAACACGAGTACTCTGGTATTGGCCCTCCAAGTGTGTTAGTCTAAAAGGGTTCCATCGTAGTTATCCTAGGTGTGTCCTTAAATTGTAAATTTGTAACTTGTTCATTTCCCATAGAAAGTCAATGGTAACCTGCGGCTGTGTTTAGACACTGCACGCGTCTCCCGTGGGCCTCCTACATCCTAACCCTTGGTTGTTCCTATAAGCCCCAGCGATTCCCGAGGCCCTAGGCCTGCTTTCTATTCCTCACGTGGTTCTTATACCACTATTTTAGTATATGGTTTGTGAGGCCCCTAGGGCAAAACGTATACTGTGCATCTTATCGTATGCTAATTAAGTTCCTTATATTGTATTTTTACCTCTGACCTCATAAAGAGTCCAGAGGGGTTGTGTTTAGAATAAATACATATATATTCGATATATACCTAGTCAGGTGTGCTTTCATTTAGTACTCAAGAAATTATAATTGGTAAAACAACTGGCTTAATTCGCTCTCTGAAGTCTTAGCCTGAAGACTGCTCGCCATTGCTACCCCTAGGATAGCTTTCTATAAGGTTGACTTTACAACCACCATCAATAAGGATCGATTGGACTGGTGCAAGGTGTCTCACAAGAACAGTGGACATCATATACCAGGCCAACTTCTCACAAGGAGGAGCCAGGCTCCAAGATGGCTGTGTGCTAATTCAACTCCACGAGCTGTCTACATCTATCCGGAATTATTCGCACTTCCCTCGGGGCCCGCCGCGTGCATTTTCGTGCAAGGTGTGTGTGATGACTGGGGCTGCTATCCGCCGCTGAGAGGGAGCCAGAAGACTCTTTCCCCGCGAAGCAGCACGCAGGTGCGCTGAGGTGGCCTGTGGAGCCGCTGTGAGGCTGTGCGGCCTTCTCGCTTGCGCCGTAGGATCATCGACGCATCGGCGCTGCTCCTGTGGGAAGCTGCTGGAGCCCACACTTTGAGCGCTGCCTTGCCCCGTTCAGAGATATTGGCCCCACGGGATGTCTCTGCCCTTTTTTCTGGGCCCTCCGCATTCCGCTCCGGTGCAGGCCCACATAATCAAACCTAGAAGCAGAGCCTGCTGAGGCCTAGGATAGCGCCTGGAACTGGGCCGCAGACGGATTATCGCGCACGCTACTGGGAACTTGGCAGATTTTCTGCGGTGACTATTGTCTGCGGTGAATGCAATGTTTCTACTCCTCCCCTCGCCTATTGATTATATTCGAGCTCTTCTGCCCCTCCCTGCGCCTCCGTGGTTGCCAGTGTGTGACACTGCCCATGGCTCTGTGTGTCGGAGGCTCCACGTGCTTTCCGGCTGCAGGAGCACAGGGTCCTGGGGGCATGCTCTGAGGTCTGTGGAAGGTCCAGGGGTCGGTCACTTGACTCGGAGACATTCAACAGAGGATGTTCCCCTGATAACAGCTTTACCCTCCCTTACCTGAAGAGTGACTGCTAACATCGGGACTTCTTTTGGGCTGAAGTGTGCATTTGTGAGCGCCCATTTTGTATGTTTTTGGCCTGTTGCTATAATTAGACTACCATGTCGTCCTCCTACCTCTGATCCCGAAGATGGCGCCCACTTCCGTGATCTGGAGGATCTGCTGAGCATGGACATAGAAATAGGCCTGCTCCTTTGCCAGATTTTGATGATCTACTGAGCATGGAAATAGAAATGGGCCCGCTCCGTTCACAAACTATGGGGGCCATCTTGGAGTGGTCATTCACTTTACCTATACTCACACTCCTGGTCCCTGCTATGTTTGCCCAATATCACATACTGGGTGATGTCGCCTATCTTCAAACTGGCGCCGGTGAGGCAATTTCAGGTCTACCCCCTGTGTGGTCCCCAAAGATGAGCAGAGAGGCCGGCTAGACATCAGACATTGTTTTCTTCCTCATCTTGGTTTTCTTTATTTATTTAATGCACTAGCAACAGATCTAACTGTAATGTAACTGTAATTGATGTAACGCTGTAACACGCCTTAATCCTCATGTAAAACGCTCTGATACCTCCGGGTCTAGCCTGGATTTCCTCGTCTCCTTGCTGTGTCTCCTACCCCCTCCCCCACATCTTCCCTGCTTCATTCTCTGCTTGCCTCCCCTATTCCTTCCCTCTCTCCCCTGAATCTCTTTCCCCTTACCTGCTTTGTTTATCCTCGTGCCTATGCTCTTCTCAATCTCCCTCCCTTTCGCCCTTTTACATTATCCCCTTACCCTTCTACACGCCTTGAAGCAATGGATGTTACTCGTAATTGACGTACCTTCTGTAATAATGTGTAATTTGTAACCAATGCAACCCTACCAGCCCGACTCCCTATTATGGCCCCCTCTAGTATGCCCTTGTCCATAGCACTCCTACTCCCCTTGTTGGGGTTGGATCCAGTATGTTTGCCCTGGAGTCTCAGAGACCCTTCTGACAGAGTCCACAGTGACAAGGGAGTCTCTCATAGTGGAAAACTGGGATTGATCCCCTTACCACTGGAAACTATCTCCTACCCTGCCGGAAGTCGGACACTGTGTTCATGCTGGGTTTTCTACCCCCTCCCCCTCCTCCTCCCTCCTTCATTCTTCTAAGTGTGCCCATGACGAAAGCACTCCTCTCCCCTTGTTGGGGAGGGATCCAGCATCTATGCCCTGGAATCTCAGTGACCCCGCTGAGAGAGTCCACCATGACAAGGGAATCACACAAAATGGAAGACTAAGAATGATCCCTTTACCGCGGGGAGCCGTCTCCCACCCAGCCGGACATTAAACACAGTTACTTCCTTGTCTCCTCGCTGTGTCTCCTACCCCCACCCCTTCCCTCCTTCATTCTTTGCTTGCCTCCCCCATTCCTTTCCTCTCTTCCCTGAATCTCTCTCCCCTACTTGCTCTGTTTTTCCTTGTGCCAATTCTCCGCTTAATCTCCCTCCACGTCGCCCTTTTACATCACCCACTTACCATCTATACGCCTTGAACCAACGGATGTAACTTGTAATTGACGTACCTTCTGTAACTATGTGTAACTTGTAACCTATGTAACTCTCCTCATGTAAAGCGCTCTGATACCTCTGTGTCTAGCCAGTACTATATAAAACTCAAGTAAATAAATAAATAAAATAAATATAAGGACTCTCTTCAACAAGCCAGCACAGCTCCAACTGAAGCTTTCCCCCTTAGCGACAATGTAACTCCTGGGGAAATTGTGTTCCATAAAGCTATATACTACAACAGTCTCCCATTCTTCACCTGTGAAAATCCTCATCAAATTGCAAGTTTGGAATTAATGATAGGTTTTGGGACTTGCTCTAGTAAAACACAGATGAGGGGTAGGGGGACATTCGTTCTTAATTATGATCTGGTTCATGGGGCTGATAAAGTAAATGTCCTCATTTTACATATTAAACACATTTAATTGTAAAGTGCTAACTTCAATGTTGAATACCATACACATACTTAATGCAGAATTTGTAGTAGGTAATGTGATGTCACTGGATGAGCAGAAACACAATGAAATCTGTAGAATGTGTGATGTATGTGTGCTCAATGACTCTCCTTGACAGTTCTTTTTTGTACCCTTTTGTACCAGACGTGTCTTCTGTACATCTATAATAAATACTGTTTCCAATTTCAAAAGTGTGGAAATTCATAATTGCAGATGGCGACGAGGAGAACTAAGGGATCAATATGCGCTATGTGACAACTACTTATTTAATAATTGACAGTAACAGCGTTGAGACTGATTTTAGAAGGAAAACATATTGGTGGTCTTTGGGAGCACAGAAACGCGCTATTTTGTGTGAAGCAATTCGCACGCATCAATTTTCAATTTATGAGGCAGTTTGAGCGTCTGGCAGTGTTGAAGGGCTTGTGTGATGCATTTCTTTTTTAACCCGTCCTCCTCACGTGCACGTACATTACACCAACGCATGCTCTCAAATAAAACAGGGCTATCAAGAATGAAGGCGTCTTTCGATGCGCGTTCACTTGAATGTTCAATATTTTATTTATTTTCGTGAAGCACAAAGACTTTTTCACCCATTAACGAACTAAGCTGTCAAGAACGAACGCGCTTTTTGATTCTCGTTCACTTAAACATTTAAGAATGAACTACACATACTTTTCATGCAATAAGAAAACCTTGTTTTAACAGCAATTTAACAAGAAGAACATTTAACAAGAAGAAATATGTACTCACGTTTTTAGCTCCTCCGAGACTCCCTCTCCAACAAACGCTAGGAAAAAGGTTGAAAGAAAAGAATGCTTTGAGAATCGAGCAAAATACAAAATTGACTATTTCTTCTTGGTCATTAAGAGGCAAAGTGTCAGTCATATTTTAACACTTTTAAGGTAATTGACATTTTGGGAACAGTGATTTGCAAATTTTTTGGGGTGCAGATCATGATTGCACCGATTTGCACTCTTTGGAAAAGTCCACAAGTTTAAACTATATTTTTTGTGATTTCCACACTTAAAAACATCAATACAGGTCATTATTGCAGTGACTTGCACACTTTGTAAACACTGTAGAGGTAGAGACTATAATCTGCATGTTTACTTTTATTAGCAGTTATGTTATGTTATGTTAGGAATTTTTTAAAGCGCACAATTACCAGAGGTGTCTTGGCGCTATCAGGAGAGGTCAGAGAGTTGAGACTTAGATGTTAAACAGCCAGGTTTTTATCTCCTTCCTGAAAGATGTCAATAAAGGGGTTGCTCTGAGGTGGGGTGGGAGGCTGTTCGAGAGTTTGATGGTGTTGATGACTATATCTCTGCCACCCCAATGCATCTTTTTAAATGTCGGAACTGCTGGAAGGTTGCCCTTGGTCGACCTGAGTTCTCTGTTAGGCTTGTATCTCTTGAAAGCCGACCTGAGGAAATCAGGGCCTGAGTAATGCAGTCCTTTGTGGGCCAGGCATAGGGCCTTAAACTTAGCCCGGCTGCGCATGGGAAGCCAGTGCAGCATGCGAAGCGCCTGACTAATGGAATGGTATTTAGGAAGCTTAAGAACCAGTCTTGCTGCAGCATTCTGGACAAGTTGTAGTCGACTCATATGCTTTTCTAAAACAGTTAGATAAAAAATATTACAATAGTCCAGCCTAGGGAGTACAAGTCGGGTTATTAAAGTTTTTTCTGTGTCTGTCTGGGATAAAAGGAAGAATCTTTCTTATAATTTTAATGATAAAATAAGCTGTAGAAGTGACTGATGATATTTGCACGTTCATGTTCAGGTTGTCATCAATGATGATTCCCAAATTCTTAACTTTAGTCACAGGACGAGGTGGTTGTGGCAAATTATCAGGCACCAATTGGTGGACCTGGCTGGGGAGGGATTGCCAAACACCATAAACTGTGTTTTCCCTGCATTAAGCTTCAGGCAGTGCCCGCTCATCCAGCCACTGATTGCCTTGATGCAGTTACAGCATTTTAAGGGGCCCGATGAGTCATTGTGAGCTGCAGTAATTATTAGTTGGTTATCGTCTGCATAGGAAGTTACCTCCAAATTGAAACTTCTTATGAGCGGTGCCAATTTTACTACATAAATATTAAAAAGCGTGGGGCTAAGTGACGACCCCTGTGTAACTCCACAAGGCAGTGTGTAGGGTAGGGAGTTAAAATTCCCTAATGCTACTGGTGCAGCGCTCACCCAGAAATATCACCAACCCAGGGTCCAGGTCACTCCGGTGGGGCCCATAACACCGAAGTACAACACACCTAGTCTCACACACACTTTACCCCAGACCCTTGCAAATATATATACACAAAATGGGTTAAGTGTATTCTTTCCTATAACAGGATACCTCTAAGCACAGATTTTTAACACCAACATTTGTTTTCATCAATAATCTTACTAAACTAATCTATGCATCAATGTACCCCGTCAATTAGGTCGATGGACCAATTAGTTGAGTAAGTTGATGGTGATTGTGAAGACCAGCTTAACCTCACTACAACAATACATTGATTTGCATAATTAATTGACTCTAAAGAATCACAAACACCTGAAATCATTTAAAAGATTTTATGTAATTAATTTGCATAAAAGAAAATTAGCATTTATTCTGTCATTATTATTCTGTTTAATTTACCCAATGGTGACCACTTTTCTAGAGCTAGCAGCTGCTAGTTCATTCAACCGATGATATTAATTGCTCCTTATATTCTGCCGACGCGTTTCGAATCCAAGTGGGTTACTTCCTGGATTCTCATCAGGGCTTTGACACTTATCTGCAATAGGTGTAAACAACACAAGAATTTTTATGTTGATTGCAAAAAGCCTCTTCTTGTGTCCCTACTTTTTTAAGCCCAAAGTAGTTCAGAAAAACTACCTGCAGTGCTCGAGCCAATTATCTCTTCGTAAGACTCGGATCAATTTATCTGGCTACTTGATTGTATCAACGCTACCTGCGAAGAAGAGGAGGGATTTTATCAGCAAAGGGAGATTCTACTTGGGCTACAGCCCCCGAAGCTAGGACACGTGTGTGGTGTTCGTACGTTTATGTTGGAGGAGGCGGGCTCGAGTAATGTAAGATCTCTGGGCCAGGCTCCCGTTTGACCCGCAGCGTGTATGAATCTGGGGGGATTAAAACCATACGATCACTTGTAGTAACCCCATAACAGGCTACTTGTATATCTCGAAAATCTCAATGAGACCTGTGCTTTCCTACCTTAGGTGAAGGACGTTGTTATTGGAACACCACTTCTTTTAAAACAGATTTTTCTAATTTCTTTTTCCGTCTGTGGATCAAGAATGCAGTGCACACAGTAAGCATTGGCCCAATTTTGGAGACAGCACACCACACCCGCTTAGCAAGCGTGTAATGGGTCGAGTCGGCCTACCTGGTCCTGGTCGTAGTATCGATTTCAACCGTATCTCTATTACGGGAAGGAGCCGCCTCGATCTGACTCGGTCCTAGTGCATAAGGATACACGTGCATTAATCAATAACCCAATGTAACCTCACTACCTTTAATTTATTTTCTAACTAAACGGGCGCACGTTACCTTTCTTTCATGCAACAGTCCAGTCTCAGGCTCCACCGCATCAGCGGCCATCTTGGATTCCTTCGTTATACGTGTTCCCTAGGGCCAAAGGAATTATGGTACTTGTGGTTTCAATCAAGAAAGTGTTTATTAGCACTACGTGTGTTCTCCCAAAGCTATCCCTCACTCATCTAATTTCTTATGGTAAATTATTCGTACATCATATAGAACGGTGGTGCATCTACTATGTCGAACCAATTTAAGGGGGCATATATAGGAGCCACCTAAAAACGGGAGTATCTTTAATTTACATGTTACAGTGGGGGGCGCCATCAGTGTCTTTAAGATTTCTTAGCGATATCAAAGCCTAGATATTTCAGAAAGGCTATTGAGGCCAGTTTGAGTCGTATTGAATTTTAAAATTAAATAGGCCTCCTTCTGCAAAAGCACTCTCTACATCGGCAGAGCGTTTGATATTGTTCATGCTGAATAAAACAGACCATTTAAAGTCGTTTTCACCATGACCTTTCTCCTCAAAGTGTTCTACCATTGGGGCCGTAGCTATTTTCTTTTTGAACCTCGACCTAGGCTGGCTAATTCTCATATTCACTTGCTGATTAGTTTTCCCAATATAGATCTTATTGTATGGACAAGTTACAACATAAACAACATTTCTTGTTTTGCAATTAGAGAAAGAAGAATGTTTCCATTTAACTCCCATGTGTTCAAATTCATTCCCTTCGATGGTGTTACAACAGGCTACACAATTGCCACATTTGTGGTGACCCTCTACTGGTTTCATATTCCAATGGGATAACAGAGTGTTCTTAGTTTTAGGTAGCGAGATATCTGCTCGCACAAGTTGTTGCCCTATGCTTTGATTCTTCCTGTATGCAAATAGGGGGCATGGAAATGGACATTCTAATCCCTCTAGTAAATGCCAATTTTTAGGTATCATCTGTCTCATTTTGTGGGTATCTGGCCCAAATGTGGTAACGCAGACCAGTCTGTCTAGCTCGCGTTTTTCTTTAACCTGGAGCAGGCATTCCTGGGGAGTAAATCTAGCCCTCTTGAATGAATGCTTGAGTAGATTTACCAGAAATGTGGCAATTGTGTAGCATGTTGTAACACCATCGAAGGGAATGAATTTGAACACATGGGAGTTAAATGGAAAAAAAATTCTTTCTCTAATTGCAAAACAAGAAATGTTGTTTATGTTGTAACTTGTCCATGCAATAAGATCTATATTGGGAAAACTAATCAGGAAGTGAATATGAGAATTAGCCAGCATAGGTCGAGGCTCAAAAAGAAAATAGCTATGGCCCCAATGGTAGAACACTTTGAGGAGAAAGGTCATGGTGAAAACGACTTTAAAAGGTCAGTAATATTCAGAATGAACAATATCAAACGCCATGCCGATGTAGTGAGAATGTTTTTGCAGAAGGAGGCCTATTTAATTTTAAAATTCAATACGACTCAAACTGACCTCCATAGCCTTTCTGAAATATCTAGGCTTTGATATCGCTAAGAAATCTTAAAGACACTAATGGCGCCACCCACTGTAACAAGTACATTAAAGATACTCCCGTTTTTAGGTGGCTCCTATATATGCCCCCTTAAATTGGTTCGACATAGTAGATGCACCACCGTTGTATATGATGTACGAATAATTTACCATAAGAAATTAGATGAGTGAGGGATAGCTTTGGGAGAACACACGTAGTGCTACTAAACACTTTCTTGATTGAAACCACAAGTACCATAATTCCTTTGGCCCTAGGGAACACGTATAACGAAGGAATCCAAGATGGCCGCTGTTGAGGTGGAACCTGAGACTGGACTGTGGCATTAAAGAAAGGTAGCGTGCGCCCGTTTAGTTAGAAAATAAATGAAAGGTAGTGAGGTTACATTGGGTTATTGATTAATGCGCGTGTATCCTTATGCACTAGGACCGAGTTAGATCGAGGCGGCTCCTTCCTGTAATAGAGTTACGGTTGAAATCGACACTACGACCAGGACCAGGTAGGCCGACTCGACCCATTACACGCTTGCTAAGCGGGCGTGGTGTGTTATCTCCAAAATTGGGCCAATGCTTACTGTGTGCACTGCATTCTTGATCCACAGACGGAAAAAGAAATAAGAAAAATCAGTTTTAAAAAAAGTGGTGTTCCAAAAACAACGCCCTTCACCTAAGGTAGAAAGGCACGGGTCTCATTGAGATTTTCGAGATATACAAGTAGCCTGGTATGGGGTTACTACAAGTGATCATATGGTTTTAATCCCCCCCAGATTCACACAAGCTGCAGTCTGCAATCTTACATTACTCGAGCCCGCCTCCTCCAACATAAAGGTACGAACACCACACACAAGTGTCCCATCTTCAGGGGCTCTAGCCCAAGTAGAATCTCCCTTTGCTGATAAAATCCCTCCTCTTCTTCGCAGGTAGCGTTGATACAATCAAGTAGCCAGATAAATTGATCCGAGTCTTACGAAGAGATAATTGGCTCGAGCACTGCAGGTAGTTTTTCTGAACTACTTTGGGCTTAAAAGAAGTAGGGACACAAGAAGAGGCTTTTTGCAATCAACATAAAAATTATTTTGTTGTTTACACCTATTGCAGATAAGTGACAAAGCCCTGTTGTGAACCCAGGAAGTAACCAACTTGGATTCGAAACGCGTCGGCAAAATATAAGGAGCAATTAATATCATTGGTTGAATGAACTAGCAGCTGCTAGCTCTAGAAAAGTGGTCACCATTGGGTGATCTTGTCTCCTTTTTTCTGACTTTGTCTTCAATTAAGTTTTGAATATTGATTGTTTGTACATAAATGTATGAATATATTGTTTGTATTGCATGTAGGATGTATGGATTGTATTCCCTACTAAGTGATGTTTTGTAATTAGTTTATGTGTTGAATATATTTGTGTAAATATTTTTGAATGTGTAAATGTTTCTTTTTCATTCCTAAATGCGATAAAAGTTTATAAAAAGAATTGTGTAAATCGAAGGGGTATAAATAAAAGTACCCGGCAAAACTTGAAATCAATTTTTTTGTTCTGACCCTTGAAATAATTTGTTGTTGAGATTTTGGGTGGTGTGGGCATTTCTGTTGTGTTTTTCATTGATAAGGTCCAGCCCACCCCACTGTTTAGGACCTAACTCCTTAGCTTTAGAAAAAAAACACACAAAAAAATACTAACACAGTAGAAACATGGGAAGAAGTGAGGAAAGTGCAGGATCAGGCAAGTGATGAGGAAAAGGAAACATGGGTAAGAGAAGGTTGCACAGAAAAATAAGAGAATGATGTTTGGGCCTACCAATATGAAATAGCTGTTATGCCCAACAGTATGTTTGCCCATTTTGCACACATGCATTATGGACAGGCACACACAGATACGGAAACTGATCTTGACAACAAAGTTATCAGTCTGATTTGTGAAATACTGAGCACTAAAAAGAAACTGTATTGTGCCTATTGTTCAGAAGCTTCTGGAATTGGTGAACAGGTGAATGGCACAATGAAAATCAAATTAGCAAAAATGTGTGATTCCACTGTCTTGAACTGGCTAGATGTTTTGCCCCTAGTTCTAGTGACCATGAGAAATACAAATGATAGAAGGACAGATTTGAATCTGTACAAGGTACTAATGAGACAGGGAATGAGAAAAACACATATACCTGGTCAACAAGACAGGCCACTGAGAAATGGACTGCAGATTGTGGATACATATTCAGAATCAGGTGCTAAGCAACCAGAAGCTGGTAACACAAGAGAAATAGACTGTAAAACTGGTGATTTAAGACCAACAGACTGTGAGAGTGTACAGCATGGTGTAAGACTTAATGATTTTTCACCTGACAACGATTTAGAAAGTACTACAGAACTAAGACAACAGACACAAAGACCAAATCTGAAGTACAAGTCAGTGAAATGGACATATATGGCACTTCCTAATATACAAGAGGAAGCGGATAGCCAGGAAAGTCTGAGAGTGACTGTACGAGAGGTGGTCAAAGAAGAAGAAAATTCTGAAATACTGAGAGTTATCTTATCTAACACTAGAGGAGGCAAGGATGATCAGGAAAATCCAAACAAAGACTGTGAACCTATAGATAAGGATGATTTACACATGAATTCAGGGATTACTTGAAGTGACCATAACAGTATTGCAGAAAAGAATTCTGGGTTTAGCACACAAGACGAAGACGATTTTTTGATGAAACATTTCCAAGTAGTTAAAATAAAAGAAGGGGCAAAGGACTGAAAGTCATTCAAGTGTGGAAATATACTTTGTACAGACAGTACATATTTAGTAGATTAGATTTATAGGATAACTTCGATACCATAGTAAATATAACATGTTTTTACTTTAGGTATAAAATGTGTTTATGTTGTATCATTTTGTCCTAATGAGACTGTCAACAATGTACCAATAGTTGCCACCAGTAGATAGAATTGCACTTCATATGGATAAGTACATTTTAGATTTAGAACTAAAGATAACATTTTTGTCGAGAACAAGGGAAATGAGAAAGAATTTGCTGAACTAACAGAAATTATTGAGAAGAAGTGTCTGATAGAATAAAATGTAGTGGAAAATATGGGTGGTTTTGGGTTTTGGTGATGATTCCCAAATCGTTCAAGGTATTCAGGATTTGTGATCATCAAAGGATGGAATTGATGGTGACAGATCTCAAGCGGTAGTGATGGAGCGAGATACAGAAGATTTTATGTGTACCTCATTCAGATCATTCACCACCATAACAAAGTAATATATTAATTTTGATTGCTGTGTATTAACCAAAACACACACATTACATGTGGGAAATGCTTTGCACTAACAGGTTTGATTAACATATTAATTAGTGATGTAAAACGCATGTTTAATCTAGTTTCTGCATTTAAGTGGTGTAATAATGCATGTCTGTGTTGTAATAATACATCAAACCTTAGTCAATGCCACTGAAAGTAAAATTCTGCATGAAAAGATCAGAGAAACCATAGTTAAACATGCATTTCATTCTAAAGATTTTTACACTAAAACCTGCCTACCCAGCATCTCTAAAACCCCAACTATACTTACTAACCCAAGCCTCCTCGGATGCAGTCTCTCACCCAGGCTTAGTGTCCCGCAGCGAATCTCCAACCTACAGGGGTTTATCAGTGAGAAGTCTGGCATAGTTTCAGGCTTCCAGCATCTCTACAAACAGCTGCAGTGCAAAGAGCATCTCCCTCTGCGATCAGCTCCAATGACATTAAACCCCAATTTTGCTCTCATATTTATACTGTTTTTGCTGGCCCTCTACCCTCAAATGTTTCAAGCCTTGTTGTTTTCCTTTCCTCTGATTGGTCATGACATTGCAATTATTAGCTTTCAGGATGTTCGTTAATCGACAATGTATTTGTTAATTTTCAGGATGTCCACGGATAACTTGCTGATTAAAAAGCTGACAGATACAAATTCGACTGTCCATGCATTTCTTAAAGTTCAGGATGTCCGTGAACAACTTTGTTTGCAAACTGATAAATACACGTTCAACAGTTCCTGTTTTCCTCATCAGGCCTTTTTAAATGTTAATTTTCAGGGATTCAGCTGTTTCCATGTGGTCATTTTTGAAAGGCACTATGCTTTTGTTCTTGGCAGACATTCAGCTGTTCTCGTGGTTATCACTTTGGTCCGCAGCCACTTCACCCGCATTCATATCAAGTGGCCTTGAATCATAGTTAGCTGAGGTTGCAAGGTGTTCTCCGTGAAGACAGAGCATGGACGAGTTTTTTTCAGCAAAATGATTTAAGCTTTTTGTACAGCGCAGAACCGGGAAAAACGAAGCCATTTTGGAATTAGCAACCCACCAAAACTACGATAACCAGAAAAAGAAAATGTAAATCCACATAATATATGTGTTTTCTGTCCCCCAACCACCAGTGCTAATATTTACCCTTTAAAACTGTTACCTAGCAGAAAAGCATCACACTGTAAGCCATTAAAAATAAAGCAGAAAAGCAACATGCAAATGCACAAAGCACATTACAACACAGACATGCATTATTACACCACATAAATGCAGAAACTAGATTAAACATGCGTTTTACATCACTAATTAAAATGTTAATAAAACCTGTTAGTGCAAAGCATTTCCCGCATGTAATTTGTGTGTTTTGGTTAATACACAGCAATCAAAATTAATATATTAATTTGTTATGGTGGTGATTGATCTGAATGAGGTACACACAAAATCTTCTGTATCTCGCTCCATCACTACCGCTTGAGATCTGTCACTGAGTAAGGAAGAAAGAAGCTCCAGGGCAACCCCCCTAACTCCTATTTCCTTTAGGTAACTCATGAGAGTGGTATGATGAACAGTATCGAAGGCAGATGATAAATCTAGTAAAATCATCATTGCTGAGCTCCTGCCATCGACTGCCTTCCTTACTTCCTCCGTTGCCTTGACCTGGGCGGTTTCTGTGCTGTGCCCTGGTCGGAAACCGTACTGGGCGGAGTCTAAGAGCTGATAGTCGAAGATGTATTTAGACAGTTCCAGATTCATTATTTGCTCACAAATTTTAGCAGGGAGAGGTAATCGAGCAATAGGACGATAGTTGGCTGTGTCGTCTATGTTTAGGTTAGACTTTTTTTAAGAGAGGAAGGATGGAGGCTTGTTTCCAGGCTGAAAGGAATGTCCCGGTAGCGAATGGTATTAAAGATTTGAGATAGATTCCTGGCAATAATGTCAGAGAGCAGTTTCAAGATCTTTACTGGACAGGGGTCGAGGGGGAAGCCCGATTTGGCTTGCAAGATAAGGGAACTAACTTGTTGAGGTGAAGTGACAGAGAAGTGTGTAAAAGAACAGTCACCTAACATATTCTCAATAGGGGTTCCGATAGGATGAGGGTCCTCCTTGTAAAGTCCTGGAAAATAAAATGTACTTTCCCTTTGAAGGCGGTAGCAAGGGCATCACGAAAAGATTGATTATCAGAGGGGTTAGTTTTATTTGAGATGGTTGTAAGTCTCCGAACAACTTGAAAAAGTTCTTTCAATGAGTTAGATGCCTTGTCAATTGCCTGGGAAAAGTACCTACTATTTTCTTTTTTTATGAGATCTTTGTATGAATTTAAGGCCTCTGGTATAGTAGTTTCGTATGGTTATTATAGTTTTTTTCTCCAGATCCTTTCTTGCCTTCTACAGGCTTGTTTTTCAAGCCTCAGGGCTTCTGAGAACCAGGGAGCCGTAGGCTCCTTCCTAAAGGCGTGCGGATTTTTAGTAGGAACTAGCTCCCTGAAGGTGTCCGACAACCAATTTGTATAGGATACGGCCGCTAGTTCGGCCTCGCCAGGAGGGGAAAGGTAGTGTTCAGCTAACGACTGTTCCAGAGTAGCAGAGTTTATTTTGTTCCAGTCTATGTAGCTGACTGTTGTTGTTGAAAACCTGATGACTGAAAGATTGTACCAGATCACCGTAAGGATGCTAATAATTTTTAATGATGGATCATTAGAGAAAAGGCCTTCTAGAGTATGACCAGCTAAGTGCAATAGAGTGCAAGTCACTTTTAACAGCAATTTGCACTCAAAATGTTTCTTTCACTTTTGCTTAGTTTGGAATACCAGTCTTACATTATGCAGAATGTATCACCTATTCATTTCTTCAGGAGCTTGGTGATCCGCCCCTAGAATAGAAATTATGGCTGATATTTGATAGAGCATATTTAGGAGCTTTTGACGGGCAGAGTTTAATGTATTATTACTTATGATTAGAAGGTCAAAACGTTTTTGATCATATACCTGCCTCTGAACCCTCAGAGGGCCAAGATCCAGGTTAGGTTGAAGTGGTTATAGCTCAACTGGAATAATATTTTACCAAAACAATGTTGTGAATAGGTACACATTTTTTACTCGGTTACAAAAACCCAATGAAAGTTTAGATACATTTATTATAGCCTTGAAAGTATTGGCTGCGAAATGTGAATTCGAGAATTTCACTTCACAATTATCAGAGGTCAAGTAATTGCTAGGTGTCATTTGAAAAATATTCAAGAAAGATTGTTAACTTTTAAAGATCATTCCTTAGATACAGCTATTGGCATTACGAAAAGCATAGAGTGCTCGTGTGAAGATGGAAAGCAGTTGGAAGTGTCATTATCCAATACTACTATATTAGAGGTAGTAGCTAATACAATGTCTTTAACTCAAAATAGCGACATTAAGAAACAGGGCTTCACAAGTGGTGGTAAACCTAATGTCCACATCAAATTTACGTAAAATATCAATTGCTATAGGTGTGGTTCCTCTTCACATGTCTCTTCATTTAAGAATTGTCCAGCTGGGAATCAACAATGTAGAACGTGTGGAGAAATGGGACAATGAAATGTGTTCCATGTCTGTTAAATGAAAGTAAAGATAATGAGTGTGTCAAAGAGAATGGTAACACAGAGTACGTAAAAGTAGTTAAAGACACAGAAGTACAGAAAAGTAAAACAATTGTGGACCCTGTTATTGAAGTTTTAATTGATGAGGTAGAGATCAACTTTTTGTAGACACAGGTGCACACATTACTATTGTTTCTCAATGCAAATTAAATCAATTGTGGAATAAAAAGACGTTGTACCCTCCAGATGTGTTAACAGTAGCTT
The DNA here is from genome assembly GCF_964261635.1 of Lissotriton helveticus. Classification (NCBI taxonomy): domain Eukaryota; kingdom Metazoa; phylum Chordata; class Amphibia; order Caudata; family Salamandridae; genus Lissotriton; species Lissotriton helveticus. The sequence continues at coordinate 635,579,721 of NC_136057.1, read as the reverse complement.
TGAAGGAAGTAGAATAGATCTTATTTGACATTTCTGGGCTTCCATTGGAAGTTTGGGTGATGTCTTTCAAGAAAAAATGTATGTGGTTAAAAAGGGGAATAATGTCCTTGGATGGTTACAAAAAGCTGAATTCGATTTAACCCTTAAACCTGGATTGGAGAAACCTGTTTTTTATTGATAGAAAAGAGGTAAAATTAGTTATGAATACTGGTGATATCAAAGGGGGTCGGGAGAGGAAATCTGAGAAGGTGTTTCAAGACTGTATAGGGAACATCATGGATTTTAGCCACATCACTAGAGTAAAGCAGAACGCAGTGTCTGTAAAGCATACATTGCATAATGTACCCCTGAACGCCAGGGGAGAATTAGCAAAGGTGTTGAAAGATTTATGTGAACAAGGCATTATTGAAAAGGTTGAAGCAACCATTTGGCTATCTCCCATACTTTTAGAAAGGAAAAAAATGGGAGATTTAAGAATGTGTGTTGATTTAAGAAGCTTGAATGAAGCAATTTGGGTTGATGATGTTCCATTGCCAAGGATTGAAGATAAGATAACAAAGATTAGGTGTTAAGCTGGTTCAAAAAATTAGATTTGAGAGCTGCCTATCATCAAGTAGAATTAGCTATCCAGACCAGCATTCGTCACTACTGATGGAGTATTTACATTTTTCAGATTGCCTTTTGCTTTGACATCGCCAGCAGCTGTTTTTCAGAGACTGATGTAAGAAATGTTTCAGGGCAACCCTCATGTAGTTGTATTATAGGATGATATCCTGTTCTTTTGCAACAATGGGGTGGAACATGATAATATTTTGGATTAGGTTTTGTGCATCCCAGAGAAGAGGGGTGTGACATTGAGAAAGGACAAATGCATTTTCAAAAGCAGAGAGATAGAATATTTAGGATACATTGTATCGGAGCAATGTGTCAAACCTGAAAAAAACTAGTCTAGTTAAAAGTATTGTGGAAGCTCCTGTTCCAGGGAATAAAGAACACTTGTCTTTCTTAGGTATGGGTATGCAAAAAATTTGAAATATTTTGCTCAGAACATTCAATGTTTCAGATAACTCTTAAAAAAATAAGAGCTACTTTCAAGTGGTCAAATGAATGTGAGGGCATGTTTCAAAAGATAAAAAGGAGATTATCACAGCACCAGCATTGCAACATTTGTGGAAGGGAGGAAAACTATTGTGATGGTAGATTCATTGGAGTATGGCTTTGGGGCTGTTTTGTCACAAAGAAAGGGTACACATGAAAGCACAAAAGGGTTTGCTCAACGACTCATTGTCAAGTGGAGCAAACATATTCAGTAATTGAGAAAGAGCTTCTTGCATCTGTGTGAAGTGTGGAAAAGTTTTTAAACAGTATTTATGGGGTAGGTTATTTATTTTGAAGACTGATTATCGTCCTTTAGTAGACATTTTGTCAGGTAAGAAAGTGAAATGTTCGGCAGCCTGCATTGTGGAACTTTCTGGCAAACCTTCGGAGTTTACATTCAAAATTGAGTACATTCCAGGAGGGAAGAACTGTAGGCCAGACTGTTTGTCTAGACTACCCATCTAGGATACTGAAGAACAACAAGATTGGGAAATAGAGATTGAGGAGTGTTTCGTAGCTTCCATCAGTAATATTATGTGTATAGAAGAGAAGGAAGGGGTGGATACCGCAAGTAAAGATAAGATTTTGAGTGAAGTGATGACTGTTTAAAATGGGATGGCCCGAGGAGATAAATTTGTCAGCTGATTTGCTAATGTAATGAAACGTATCAATGAGTGGTCGTTTGAGGGCAAAAAGGAAGTGCTGGGGAACAAATTAGTACCCTTGAATGTCTTAGTCAAAGATTAATTTCAAGATCTCATACTGGTCATTTGGGATCAACCATTACCAAAAGGAAAGTATAAAATGACCTCTGGTGTCCAAAAATGAATATGAACATTTCTGAGTATGTCAAGATGTGTGTAAATGCAATAGAAGTGACAAACAGTTGGTTACTGAAGGGGTGGTTGAATCTTTTGTTCCTACGCCAAACAGAGCATGGCAGAGATTAGAAATTGATTTCTTAGGATCTTTTCATATCTTGTCACATAACATGAAATATTTGATTGTTATAATTCACCATCTAGCCAGATAACTTGAAGTTGAACCTATTAGTACTCCAACTACCAAAAGTGTAATTAATTGTCAAATAATTTTTTGATCAGAGAAAGCTTCCAAGGGGAAATCTTAAATGACAATGGCGTGCAGTTTGCTTCAAAAGAAATGCTTCTATTTTTTTGTAAACTCTTTTTATTAACATTGCTCATATTACCATACATTTCCGGACAGTGTCATACAGCATGTGAGGGAATAGCAGTATATTATACAGATTAAAACATTTGAGGACACAAGTGGGACATCCAATTGTGGAATTTATGCCTCTGGCTCTCTCTCTGTTGCCCTGTACGTCAGCCAAGGTCCCCAGACTTTCATCCATTTCTAAGTACAACCTCTACTCTTATAAATAGTTTATTCGGCCCTCTGGCACCAATCTAGGTCTCGCTTCCACTGTTCCCACTGCGGAGGTGCCTGCAACCCCTACCCACTGGCAATGTTCCTTTTCGCTACGCCTGCTGCCATCGCCAGCTAAATCTCAATATATATGGACCAATGAGTGTTGCCCTTGATCATTAGCAGCAACCACCTGGGTTCCATTGGGACCGTTGAACCCACTTCAGCCGACATTGTGTCCGTGAGCCTGGCCCAGAAGGGCACTATCTCAGGGCACTCCCATAATATGTGGTAGAAGGTGCCTTCCCCTCGACAACTCCATGCACAAAGGGCCGACTGACTCCTTCCCCAGGCATATAGGTGTGTAAGAGGGTAGTAAATGCGGTGTAGAATTTTGAGCTGCACCAACCTGAACCTAGAACGAATTGCTATTTCACGCGGGCTCTGCAAGGCGTCCTGCCAGTCGTCACCTTCCAGAGCACCGATGTCTCTAACCCACGTCACCCGCAACGTCACCAAGGGGTCCGACATATTGTTTATGAGTTTGAGGTATATGTTGGATGTGGGCTTTTCTAGTATATGATCCAGGAGCAGTCTATCCTCCATGGGAGAATACTTCAGGATTGACGTTTCGCTTCGTATGTGTGAGCGCAGGGCATGAATGAGGCGTATGTAATGATAGTGTTGTGAGTCATGAAGGTCCTATTCCTTTTTGAGGTAAGCGAAGGATCGGGGGCGTCCCCTTTTTAGACGTCGTCCAAATACTCAATGCCAATGAGTTTCCATACCCTGAAACCAGTCAGTCGATTCACCTCTGTCAACTGATCCCCAAGCCATAAAGGGGTTCTTCCCGTCAGGGAACCCGTCCACCCCCGGAACTTATTTGCCTCCATCCAACATTGAAAATGCTTCTATTTTTAAATAAATGTGGGATTAAATGCACCTGACCTTCTTTTCATCACCCACAAAGTAATGGAAAAGTTGAGCGTTTTAACAGGGTGCTAGTGGAGTGTGTACAAGCAGCGTACAGGAACAACATGTGTGTTGATCAAGATGTTAAGGATCTGGTGTTGTCTTCCTACACTACATCACATGTAGCTACTACAGAGAGTCCCTTTGAGCATATGAGAGGAAGGAAAGCATCAACGAAGTTATGTCTATTTTGGATGGTAAAATTGTTTCATGAAGGGTGTAATATTAAGGATGTGTGGGAAACAGCTCTCTGAGTCCGTTGTAGGCCATTCAGAAAACCAGGATGGGTCGGTCGGAAAGGAATCCGAACAGCCAATTACAATGCAGTAGGAAACAGCTCCGACAAAAGAGACGTTTCCTACAGCATCGTAAACGGGCCCAAAGTGTGCAAACTGAAAGTTGGTGATTGGGAATGGGTTTAAAGTCTCATTTTGATGAGGGAGGAGCTGCCAAATTCAAGGAACCTCGACAAATATGTGAGTTACTCAGAAATGTGGTAATATTAACAATTGGATGTTGTTGGAGTACATTCCGTGCAGTTTTAGATGCCAGTATAAAATGTAGTAATCTCACCAGAATTGAATCTTTGAAGAATCTCAAGAAACATAATGTTGAACAAAGCAGCAACAATATGTTGGCAGACAGGAAAAGTACACTCTAAACCAAAAAAGGTACAGGATTACACTACTTCATGGTAGTAAACATGTTGTTTTTGTTACTGCATATGACTATGTATTTAGTATGTTCACCAATTGTTATTTCTTTGGTTTCTTTCTTCTATTTTGTAAAAAAGAGACGGTATGACAGTTAATATTTTGTATTTTAGCTTGAATATATATATCGTGTAAGATCTTGACATTTTGTTTAAAGGGGAAAGAGTACAGTGATGTCACTGAAGGAGCATGGAACATGATGATATCTGTAGAATGTGTGATGAAAGTGTGTTCCATAGCTCTTCTTGACAGTTATTTTCTGTGCTCTTTTTGTACCAGACGTGTTTTCTGGTAATCTATATTAAATGCTGTTTCCAGTTTCAAAAAGCTTGGAAATTCATCATTGCACACACTGAACCAATATTAGCAAACATGTCAATAAACATATTGTAATTGTTGGAAATGGCCATTTTTCAGGGTTATCCCCAGACTTTATGCTTCTTCCTCCTATTTTTCCCTGACCTATATTTGTTGGTTTTAGAACTATGTGCACGGGATCATTGCTGATCAGTGCTAAAGTGCATTTGCTGTCTGGGTAACTTGTGTTATGGATTAGTGTTTCCATGATGGATGTATGACGTTACAACGCATACTTTTACATCGCATGCCTTTACAACGCGGCATTTACAACGAATACCATTACAACGCATAGTGCTTTTAGGCGCTGGATAGTGATTTATTTAATTTACTATTCCAACTCCAGTCCCCGTGGATAGTAGGGAAGGTGTTGGATAGTATATTAAATACATTCCCTATCCTAGAGCGCCCCCCAGCGCAATGAGTTGTAATGGTTTGCGTTGTAAAAGTTGCGTCGTAAATGCACTGCGTGGTAAAAGTTGCGTTGTAAACGCTGTTCCCCTCCATGATTGGCATATTTGATTTACTTGTCAGTCCCTTGTGCAGTGCACTGAGCATGCCAGGGCCTGTAAATCAAATGCTACTAGTGGCCCTGCAGCACTGATTGTGCCACCCACATGAGTAGCCCTGAAAAGGTAACTCAGACCTGCCACTGCAGAGCTGCACGCAGTTTGTTACTGCGATGTCGACTTGGCAATTGCCTCCACTTGCCCGGCCCTAACCTTCCATTTTCTTACATATGAGTCACCCCTAAGGTAGGCCCAAGGTACCCCTGTCAGCAGGGTGCAGTGTATGTGACAGGTAGGACATGCACCGATGTGTGTGACCGGTCCTGGTACTAAATTACAGTAATTTGGTTTCTCACTATTGGAAGGCTATCTGGCCCAGAGGAAAGCATGGGAGTTAATATATACCATGCTATAAATATAACTTCCAATTGGGACTAGATAGGAAAATAAAGTTTAGTATGCCCGAACTTAGAATGTTAAAATGCATCTTTTAGTGAGGGTGATTTTTACATTCTGTGTTTGAAAATACCACTTTTTAAAGTAGGTATCTTCTTGCTTAGCCATCCAGTGTGCCTCTGCTAGGATGTGTGTTAGGAGACTACGTCTCCCAGAAGACTCAGAGGTAGGGGGGGATTGTGCACTCCCCCATGAAGCTCTAGGATTGATCAGAGGACGGGGAACTTATAAGCCAGCTGATACCTGTCGCTAGTGCTTGGCTTTCTTTGTCCTGGTTTTGGTCACGCTCTCTTGTTGTTTGTGGAATCCTGTTTGTTGTTTTATCCTCACTAGACTGGTGACAAGTTACTAGTGTCCTGTGAACTCCGCCGTAGCGCGAGTCCGCGTTGTTTCCTTAATTCTTTAACGCCGGAGTGTGAGTAGCGCTGGACACCGTTTCCTTTACCCCTCGATCTTCCACCAGCAAACGTCCTTCCTCCTCCCTTAACAAGCCTTTGAGAAATCCTTTTTTGTCTTGCTACCATTGCTGTCGTTCATGCTTGGATAGCCTCCGTGAGAAGCCTGTGTATTTGGTGTTACACGATAATCTAAATTCTTCAGCGCAACGCGTTTCAGCGTTCCTTTTTAGGTTTCGCCTGGCGTTCACTGCGCAGCAGTGTCGCGCAGGCGAAATTTAATGTTATCTCAGTATTGGGGACTTGAACTCGCCCCTTCTTCCATTGGCTAGCTCCATAAATGGAGGCTAGCCATTGGAAGAGATGGTTGTCAATCACTCTTTCCCATGTCACGACACGATTCGTGGGCGTTTCTGGGTCTTTTTTTAAGTGCCGCCCCTTTTGTCGTCATGCCTTTCTGGGCGTTTTTTGTTGCCGGGACTTCATACGACCGGTAAGCATTTCTCCTTTCCCCACCATTAACCTCGGCGATTCCGAGTACACCCTTTCACGTTCCCCACGTTTCTTTTAGTGTTACGAGCACTTTTCACTGCTTGTTTTTATTTAAAAACTAAAATGGAGGCCGGTTCCTCGCCCTGAGGATTATCGCACCGCTTTTCCCGCTGGGTTCTCAATGTTGACATGTAACAAGGCCGGCAGCAGAATGGTGGTCGATGCCGCCGGGTCCAATGGGCCCTTCCAGCCTGTGGCCCTGTCACACATCAGAGGTGAGCTGCTGCGTGGGGCAGTGTTCAGGGAATGCGTGGTGACTAAATGGCCATTGTGAGAGCTGTACATAACATGCAGGAGGTCTCTATGACAGAGTCAGCCTTACACTGTTTTTGGCCGCTAGGATGGGTTGCACCTTTGTGTTTTTCTTCGGCATTTAGCAGATCTAGAGAATTGCTCAGATTTGAAGCAGGTTCTGTCGATTTCTGTTTTCCTATCACTCTTTCCCCCGTCATGACGCAATTCGTGGGCGTTTCTGGGTCTTTTTTTAAGTCCCGCCCCTTTTGTCGTCATGCCTTTCTGGGCGTTTTTTGTTGCCGGGACTTCATTCGACCGGTAAGCATTTCTCCTTTCCCCACCATCAACCTCGGCGATTCCGAGTACACCCTTTCACGTTCCCCACGTTTCTTTTAGTGTTACGAGCACTTTTCACTGCTTGTTTTTATTTAAAAACTAAAATGGAGGCCGGTTCCTCGCCCTGAGGATTATCGCACCGCTTCTCCCGCTGGGTTCTCAATGTTGACATGTAACAAGGCCGGCAGCAGAATGGTGGTCGATGCCGCCGGGTCCAATGGGCCCTTCCAGCCTTATTTTTTTTAAACATAATCGGCTTTTCTAAAGAAAGAATCGTGAAGTGCGACCGTGAAAAGAACTGTCAGGAGGATAGGTCGTGACTGTGCTTAAAAGAAATGTTCTATTATGCTGCTGCAGTCTCTGTCCTAAAGCTTGAACGTGATTGTCAAACAGCCCCCTGTGAAGCACTAGGCGCGTTGCTTGGTTCACTGTTAGGACCAATTTGTTTATTGGAATCGGTAGAGATGTTTTATAAAAGACTCGTGTACGGTAGATTGTGTATTTTGGCTGCACAGAATTATTTCAAAATCGTAAAGAATGTTGACAGCGTGAGTAAATCTTCGACTACTTGACCTAGAGTGGGAAGGGTTTTCCTCGATGAAGTTCCGAACCCGGATGTCACCGAAATAGGCACACTTAGTAAAAAAAAAAAATGCATGTAAATATTGCTATTTAACATTGCTGGCAACCAGGATTACCGTAAATATCATTCACGTTAAAAGTCATTGATTCTTTAATAATTTACTCGAAATAGACCCCAAAAGACATTCTGTCTTGTATGAAATAGGAGCCAATCCTCAAATGGGAAAATCGTAAATAGTTTGTGGAGTGATCATATGTTTTAGGTAAAGACCTTTCACAATAATTGCACCCATGAAATAAAGTTACCAAACTCGACCTGCCAGGCATTTTTTTGTGGGTGGCTCTGTGTGTGGGTGGCTCTGTGTGTGGGTGGCTCTGTGTGTGTGTGGGTGGCTCTGTGTGTGTGTGGGTGGCTCTGTGTGTGTGTGTGGCTCTGTGTGTGTGTGCGTGTGGGTGCAAATGCATTAGGTCTCGCAATTGCGAGAGATTAAGCTATTGGCATTGTAAATGACAATGACATTTATTTATCGGTTTTGAAAACCAACACATAAATAAAAAATTTGTCATTTACAATGCCAATAGCTCTAACTTTTACAAAGGCGAAACCGTTGCATTGTAAATGCTTGTTTATTATTTGGTGCGAGCAGCTGACATTCACTGGGGACGCCCTGCCTGCTTAATTTCAAAGCTAAGTGCTTCAAGCTTTTCCTTTTTACGTTATTGGGACTAATTACAGCACTGATAGAAAGGACTCTGCAAAGTGAAAGCCCAGTTGCGCTAGGAAGATTATTATTTTTTCCTGATTTCTGTAGCTCTCCTACCTACCTCCTATAGTTCTTGCATTCAAATTTAATTAGCGCAGGTGCGCTTGGATTTTGAGTTTTTTGTGGACACAGCAAGAGCTTCTATTTTTTACACCAGCCGAAAGACTTTGGAGTGTGTTCGGCACTAATAAGCTACTCGTAAAGGATCACACGTTCTGCCAGTTCTGTGAGTCAGTAAGTGGAAGAGTGCACAATCTGTTTAGAAATTGATCAGTGTGTTTAAAAAAAACATTATATCACTATTTAATCTCATATTGTTTTCCCTCTTGTACAGCTCTCCTGCTTTCTTGCTGAATTCATCCTTCTCCTTGTCGGCTGGTGTGGAACCTCTTGGTTTGCTGCTCATGGTCCCTCCTTTTTGGTCATATCGACCCCCTGGGTTGTTATCTAAGGCACGGGGTGACGGTATTTCCGATAAAGGAAAGGACACGGTCTTCGCTCCTGGGGAAAAAGGATCTTAAGCTAAGAACCCCTAAAAACACAATAGAAAGCCAAGCCCACGGAATTATGTTCCCCCTGAGCGAGAATCCTGTCCACAGCCAGCATGGATGAAGCCATGTCCCCTGAAGACACACAGTCCACTAAGAGGGAGCTAGCTGCAGCAGTAGTTAACCTACAAACTGAACTCAAATTAGTTAAAGGAGAAAACCAGAGACTTCTCACTGAAATTAACGTTTTGAAAACACAGAAGCAGTTAGAGGCTAGAGTGACAGACACCACACCTAAATTTAAGCGTAGTTACATTCACCCTGCCCATTTTCAGGTACCTACTTCCCCATCAGTTCCTGTTCCTGCAGATTCCACCTCTTCCCCAGTTAATTTTATGGTAGTTGCTCCTCCACAGACCCCTCTAGCGATGCCCGAAAGGTTTAGTGGGGATAGTAGTAAATACGGGGTCTTTATGAATCAGTGCCAACTTCAGTTTTTGTGCAGATCCACCTCTTTTCCAGATGATGCCGCAAAGGTGGCATTCATAATTTCCTATTTGAGTGGCAATGCAGCCCTGTGGGCAGTGCCTCTTGTTGAGAATGACGATCCAATTTTATATGATGTGTCAGCATTTAGAGAGAGAATGAGGAGTTTGTTTGCATGACACTCGTATATGCAAGCCAGTGACAATGAACTACTAAACCTAAGACAAGGATCCCCTCGATTTACTGACCCATATATCCACTTTCAATCGGTTAGTCACTGAAACTCACTGGCCTGAGGAAAAAATAAATTAAAGAGGGCTTAGAGATGAACTTAAAGACATCCTCTCGCAGATAGTGAACCCCCCGGAAAACTGCTTAGACTTTATGGATCTAGTGGTCAAACTAGATCACCTACTCTCTGAAAGGAAGGGAGAAAAAACCAGAGGAGACTATTCTCGTTTGTTCTTGGTAAGAAATGATAAGAAGGAAGCAAAAGATACCAGCCAACCTATGCAGATTGGTAGTATCAGAGGACCTTTATCAAGTGAAGAAAAAGAAAAGCGTAGAAAACGAAACCTCTGTTTATATTGTGGCAAAGGGGGTCACTTTGTTAAAGACTGTCCTGTCAAACCCAAAAGCACTATAAAAACCGCTAGCACTTGAACTGGACTGGTGGTGCAGTCGGAAAACTAACTGACTTGGGGAATACAGAGGTTGCTCTCCCAAGTCTTTCAGGTCCCTAGGCCTCACATTTCCAGGTAGACACAGTGAAGCCGGTGCCTAAACATTTCTCTATAAATGTGGTGTTTATTCTACCATCCCAGCATCAACATAATATATCTATTCTTGTTGATTCAGGGGCTACTGGTAATTTTTTATAGACATTGCTGTGGCCTGGAATTTGGGGCTAGAATTCATTCCGAAAAAACACCCGGAAAAGGTAAGAGCGGTTAATGGCTCTAAACGACTTTTTTTTTTTTTTTTTTTTTTGTAAGACGTTTATTAGTGTTCAAAAAGTGCAGTACATATAGCAAAGCCTACAACCCCTCGGGCCGGCTGCAAAAAACGTAGTAGATCTCAAGGGTGATGGTTAGCAGGGGAGGGTGCCCTGTGGCGCCCTACTTGTCTCAAGCACGCTGGTCTTCAGGCATTATAGTTACAGTACTTTTGTGCAGCAAATAAACAGTTCCATAAATGACGTCTCATTTTACAATTTTTCTATAATGAAACCATGAATTCTACAAACAAATCAGAACAGTTCGCATCGGCATGTCTCGATGACCTATTTGTGGCCGCTCCGCGTCGTGCCAGTTCTACATATACGGTGCCAAAAGGAGACCCCTCTAGATGGTACAATGCACTCTGATAATGTGTCAGGGTGCTGAGGGGTCTGTGGTGCGCATGTGCTGATGAGCGCAGGCAGGTTGAGGGGCAGCACCTGTGGGCCGAGGTACCTCGCCAGTCGTCAGCCTGGCTAGCAGTGTGTGTGGCAGACAAGTGGAGCAGTCTAGCTGCTGTTGTGTCAAGTGTCGCCCGCGCTTGGACTCAATGTCGAGGGCGCGGTCAGTGTCGTCTTTCCATCTTGACGTGGAAGGGTGTTATGGCCACAGCTGGGAATCAGGAGTCCGATATTAGAAACATGTAAACATAAGAGGGGGGGAAAGGGTGGGGGGGGGGGGGTGGAGTGTACCTGCGAGAGCGTTGTCAGTGCCTTGGAGCTGGGGGTAAATCGTGAATCGGCGTCTGCTGAAGAGCCCTCGTGTGTGTGGTTAACCGCATCTGCGGTCTGTGCACCCGGGGGTCGGCGGCCAGGTCGGGGGGGTGGGGGGGGGGACGACGCGATGTGTGGTGTCGTCTGCTGAGCTGTCGCCCCTGTGGCGCCCGCCCAGCACCGCCTCCGCTACGTGAGTCCTCTGACTGCTCCTTCTCCCTGTAGGGACCCCAGGATGTCGTCCCAGAGCTGCGCGATCGGGAACTGCCTCAAACCCGCTATCTCCTCCCGGTGCAGTGCCGTGCCCTCTGCTCTGGCCCAGTTAGTGAAGGACGCAAACCAGTGTGCTGGGGTGGGTGGTTCCCGCCGCTTCCAGTGCCTGGTGAGCAGCCGCTTGGCTGTGATGAGGCCCAGATCCCAGAACCGGGCTTGTGTTTTGTTCAGTTTAGTCCTTCTATACAACCCAAGAATGCATGCCTCCCACGTGTTAGGCAACCCCGGGCCCGTGCTGTGGGCCAGGAGCGATGTCACTTCCCCCCAGTATGTGGCCAGAGATGGGCAGTTCCATAGCATATGTAGGATGTCCGCGCCCAGCAGGTCGCATCTGGGACAAGCGGCAGTAGCGATCGCAAAGTATTTATTAATCCTATCTGGTGTTAAGTACGCCTGGTGTAATATATACAACTGGATGACTCGGAAGCGGGAATTGCGGGGTATGTTCACAGGGCTGGCTAGAGCCAGGTTCCACTCCCTATCTGTCCAGTCCCTCCCATGGTGGGTTGCCCATTTATCCCTGATCCGCTGCGTGGGTTGTTGTGTGTGAATGAGGAGTGCCTGCGCCAGCCAGTGTGTAACGTGTGAGCCTCTGCCCATGACGTGTAGGTATTGTATTAGATAATGCATTGGCGGCTCTTCCTGGATGTCCCCCCAGGAGTCAGTATATGCCCGCAGCACCGACGCGTGAAGCAAGAATTGTCCAGCTTGCAGGCCCGTGCCCTCTGACAACCCCGCGAATGGAAGCAGGGCCCCATCTGCATACAGGTCGCCCATGATCTCTACTCCGGCTGCAGTCCAATGCTCTAGGTGACGTGGCGTCACCATCCCACTTCTCCGGGGGGTGCCCACCAGGGGGAGGGCAGGTGCATACGGCCTGACGTTTTGCGTCAGTTTTAGGCTACGGACAAAGCATTTGCGGGCCACAGCCACATGTAGGGGTAGAGGGCGGGGTCCCTTGGTCAGTGGGTGAAACAGGGCGCACACCTGTGGGTGAGTCCATTGGTAGTCTGCAGTGGCCGTGTCATTGAGGTGTGTGCCGCTAAGCCAGAACGTGACCCATTGGAGCTGTGCGGCCAGGTAGTAGAGCTCCATATTGGGAACTGCCAGCCCTCCCTCCGCTGTCGGGGAGTACAGTTTAGCCAGAGCCACGCGTGGGCGTCCTGTGTTCCAGATCAGGTCGCGAAGCATCGATTCTAGTTCGCGGAATATACGCGAGGGTACATACAGTGGGATATTCGCGAAGTGGTATAGTAGCCTGGGGAGCGCTATCATCTTGGATAACACAATCCGGCTGGGCACGTTCAGTGGCAGAGTCTTCCAGAAGGCTACCTGGGCCCGCAACGAGGAGATAGCGCGCACCAGATTGCCCTCTAGTATGGTCTGCGGGTCCCTGTAAATGTGGAGCCCGAGGTATTTAAATGTGGTCGGGTACCATGCGAGTCGAGCGCCCCCAAGGTGCACATCACACTCCCCTAAGGCCTGGCTGAACGAGTATACACCGGACTTGGTCCAGTTGACCTTGAGGCCCGACACCTCCTCAAAGGACCGGAAAATGTCCGACAACGCGGCGGGCACCGCGGTAAGGTCTCGCACATAGAGTAGCAGGTCGTCCGCATAAAGCGAGACCGTGTGCATTCCATCCGCCAATGGGATCCCCCACTCCGCTCCTCCGTCCCGCAGCAGAGCCGCCAGGGGTTCGATGGCCAGGGAAAAGAGGAGGGGCGATAGGGGGCAGCCCTGTCGGGTGCCTCTGCATACCCTAACCCTCTCCGATAGCAGCCCGCCCGTCCGCACACGGACACTGGGCCTCTGGTAGAGTAGCCCGACCATGTCTTCGAAGGCATCCCCCAATCCGAATCTCTCCAACACCGCCCCCAGGTATGGCCACTCCACAGAGTCAAAAGCCTTCTCCAGGTCGAGGACCAGACACCCCGATCTCGGCCAGTGCGTCATGGCCGCTTCCTGTACCCGGAAGAGGCGTCGTAAGTTGCGGGAAGTGCTCCTCGCCGGCACGAAGCCATTCTGATCCGCATGCACCAGGGTCTGGACCTCTAAGGCCAAGCGCCGGGCCAGTAGGGAGGTGAAGATTTTATAATCAGTGTTCAGCATGGCTAATGGCCTGTAGGACCCCATGCACGTGCCATCCCTGCCCGGCTTCATCAGTGAGACCAGGTTTGCCTCATTGAGCGAGTCAGGGAGCGCCGATTCCGCAATTGCGTTATTGTACAGTTTGAGCATTTCCGGGATCAGCACGTCCGAACATGCCTTAAAGAATTCGGCGGGTAGGCCGTCCGGTCCAGGGGACTTGCCATTGGACAGCGCGAAAATGGCTTCACGCATTTCCTCCGGGGTGAATGGTGCCCCGAGATCGCCCTGTTGGGCGTCTGTGAGGGATGACAGTGGGATGTCCGCAAGGTATTCTATAATGCGGGCCGTGGAGACCCTCAGTTGTGATTTGTACAGGGTCTGGTAGTGGCCCACAAACGCTTGATGTATCTTGTTTTGGGTGTACACTATCTCCCCCTCAGCCGTACTGATAGCAGACACCGGCTCCGTGCGGTTCTCCTGCCTGACCAGCCAGGCCAGCAGTCTCCTGGGTTTGTCACCGTATTGGTGCACTTGCGCCGAGTGGGCCGCGAAGTTGACATGCCTCAGTCTTTCCAGCAATGCTTCATGCTCCGCTCGGGCCTCCCTCAGCCGGTCTCCCGCGTCACCCACCGCCTCCTGCTCCCATCGGAGTAAGTCTGCTTCTACCTTGCGCAGGTCGGCCTCCAGCTGTTTCTGCATGCTTCCCTGAGTGCCCAGGCAGTGTCCCCGTATCACCACCTTGAAGGCGTCCCACTCCACTCTCGGGGAGGACGCTGTGTCCGAGTTGTCAGCGAAGTATTGTGCTACGCTGGCCTGCAGAGAGTCTCGAAAGGGAGCGTCTAATAGCAAAGCAGGTTGTAGACGCCATGTAGGGATGGGTGGGTGCGGGCGGTCCCAAGCCATGTGTAGGGTGTGTGGGTTGTGGTCCGAGTGTGTTCGGCCTAGGTATTGGGAGTCAGTAATGTGCGGCAGCATTTCTGTTGACACCATGTATCTGTCCAGGCGGACGTGCAACGCGTGCGCCCCTGAGAAATAAGAGTATACCCTAGCATCGGGATTGTGCGCGCGCCATGCATCTTTCAGGTCCCACTGTGTTGCCCATTGTGTGAGTGCCCTCGTGGCTCCCAGGGATGTTGCCTCTGGCCTGGGCGGGACCGATCGGTCCATCACCGGGTCCAGTACCATGTTGTAGTCACCCCCCAGTACCCACGGGACGCCATGCCAGGGTGCCAGTTTCTCCGAGATGCGTGTCAGGAAGTTACCCTGGTCAGTGTTCGGAGCGTAAATGGACGCCAGTACTATTGCTTGCCCGTCCATGCGGCCCCTCACCAGAACGTACCTCCCCTCCGGATCCGTGTGAACTTCCGACATTGTGAAGGGGGTGCCCGGCCTGACCCACAACAGCGCCCCGCGGGCAAATGAGGAGTACTCAGTGGCATATAGTTGTCCCCTCCATCTCCGCCGCAGCGCAGCCACCTCCGCCCCACACAGGTGCGTTTCCTGTAGGAGTGCAACCTGCACCTGTTGCCTTTTCAGGTAGGAGTAGATTTGATACCTACGCGCAGGTGTGTGCATGCCTCTGATGTTCCAAGTACATAGCTTTATCGCAGTCATTCCAGCAGTATATACATCACCCCATCTGCTCTATTAACAGCAGCTCCACCAATTGCGCTCGCAGCAGTTCTCCCAGCCCTCCCGTATCCACCCCCCCCAGTACACTCTGTAATGTTCAGGAAGACATTAGGGTGGGGAAAAACAGAAAATAACAGTAACCAACAGCGGGCGAGCCCCACTAAAATGCCAAAAGGGCAGTGGCCAAACGGGCCACCGTCCATGCTCTCAAGTGAGAGGAACGACCTTACTAATCTAAGGGGCAACGTGCACTAAGCACAGTCTCGGCTGTGAAGGCGTACAGTTAGTTAATGGAATCAGGCCCCATCCCCGAGCCTCACTATGCAAAGTGCCGGTGGCCACTGCCCGCCCTCCGTTGCTTGAAGTTGCTATGCTCGTAGTGGGCTTCACCAGTGTGACCCCCCGCAGGTGGAGGGCAGAGTGTTACAGTACGGGATCCCTGGGCCCCCTTTAGGAGGAATCCCCTCCCGCCGGGCCCGCACATGGAGGTGACCTAGGTCGGGTGCATGCTGAAAAAACAACCCCTTCAGTACCCTCCCCGTCGGCTATCAGTGCCGCAGGGGGCATTACTCACTGTTCCAGATGTCCATTGTTCAATCGGCAGGTAGGGGGTGGGGAGGGGGACATTCCCAGCAGTGGCGAGCATCAGCTGCGCTTCATCGTCCAGTCGGCCACTGCCCGACCCCCCTCACCATGGCAAACTCCTTGCAACCTTCCCCAACGGAATCAGTGAATCAGGTCAGATGTTTGCGGTGCGACTATAGGCAGGTCCACTGAGATCTGTGAGTTCGGGATTCCATATATGGCCTCATCTTCATCGCTGTGTGCTGTCTGCTGGCCTTCCTCTAGGAGCGCCTCCTGGGAGGGCGGGTTGCTCAGCTGGGAAGCCCTCCGGAGTGCGTCGCGCTGTTCTTGGAGCATCTGGTCCTGCGGGGGAGAGTGTCCCGACCCCGCCCCTGTCCGTTGGGACTGTTGATTTCTGTGTCTGCGGCCACGCCGCGGCCCGCGTGGCCTGGACCTTGTCCCCCCTGCACGAGAGTGCTTGGGCGCCGTGTCCGTGCCCCCGTCCAGCCACTCACTGGCCTCCTCTGGGGTTCCGAAGAAGTAAGTGTTATCTCCCGCCACCACTCTCAGTTTCGCAGGGAAGAGCAGAGAGTACTTGAGACCTGCGGTGCGCAGTCTCCGCTTCACTTCCATGAAGTCGTGTCTCTGGCGCTGCACCTGGATGGTATAATCAGGAAAGAACATGACCGTCGCATTTTCTATGCGTATTTCGCCCAGTCGTCTTGCCTCACGCAGCACCGTGTCCCTGTCTCTGTAGTTCAGTATCCTGAAGAGCAGTGGTCTCGGGTTAGCGCCGGTGGTATGGGGCCTCGTCGGTACTCGGTGTGCTCGTTCCACGACGAAGTGCGGCGACAGCGATCCTTCGGGCAGCAGGGTCCGGAGCCAGTCTTCCACATGTTGCGCTGGGTGGCTCCCCTCCCATTTTTCAGGGACTCCCACGAGTCTGACGTTGTTGCGTCTCGCTCTCCCTTCCGCATCCTCAGCCCTGTCCTCCAGGAACTCCACCCTGTTCAGGAGATCCTGCATCTGTCTGTCCGTCTGGTTGACCTTGGGCTCAATCTCCTTCACTGCACCCTCCAGGGTCTTGGTCCGGTCGGATAATTTCCTGTGGTCGTCTCGCAGGAGGGTTAGATCCACAGCGACACCATCTATTTTTGACTCCAGGGAGGTTCTGGTCTGCTGAAGTGACTGCTCCATTCGCTCCACAGCTGCCAGCACGCTATCCAGTCTCGCGGCCAATTGTTCGGCGGCCATTTTGTGTAGTGATTTGCCTGTCCTCCCCTTCGGCGGGGCCCCACCAGTCCCAGTGCGGGTCCGCACCCCCCCGGACATGGGCAGGGGGCGTCCGTTTGGCAAAGTCGCCGCCTGCGCTGCTCCGGTGGTGCCCCCGTAGTCACTCCTCTCCTGTGTGGGGGGCCTGGTGCTCAGCAGTTATCTCCACAATGGAAACTATTCAGTGTTGCGCCCGGGGGGGGAGGCCGCCAGGCGGGACCCCACCTCACCATCCCATGGTGTCTCCTCACCGGTCCGGGGGTGGCAGAGGCCGAGGAGGCTTGCGCGATGTGTGAGCCCAGGGGGTCTGAGCGATGCTATCTGGGCCGGATCCTCCCGCCACATGTGTCTCGCCGACTCCTGGACCGCCTCCGCCCCCCGCGGGACGGGGCCCGCAGGTGGGCCCGGTGTTGGATGCCTCTCTGTGTGCCCCCGGTGCAGGGGGGGGGGGCGGCCGGCCAGGCCCCCACAGTGGTGTAACTCCCGGGCCCGGGGTCAGGACTGCGGCGGCGGGCTCGGGGACTGCCGCTCCCCGCCGACCCCTCTGAGTCCGTTTGGGGCCTGGTGAGCCCACCGGGCGGTACCTTCTGCTGTGTAGCTTCCCGGAGGATGGCCTCAGTCCGTCGGGGCTCCCGACTCCGCCTGCACTGCTCCTGGGTCGATCCCTGCCCCCCAGCCGCTTCGGGTGCGTCAAGGGGGGGGGGGCTTGGGTGTGCCTCACCTCCGCCAGGTGCAGCAGGCGTGTGGAGGTCGCGGTGTGGGTGAGGGACGTCCGACCCCCCCTCCGTCCGGGTCCGTCACTGGTGTCCTGCGTCCACGCAGGGCGTCCCCCGGGCCCTTGGCGTGTGTACCCTGTGAGGCGGTGGGCAGCCCGTGGGTCCCAGGCAGCGCAGTATGGACGCACCGGTGGGGCCTTTACGCCAGGCTCAAGCCTCGGTCTCTCCCGGCTGCTCCGCCGGTCAGGGTGCTCCCCGGCCCGCAGGAGGGCTGTAGGACAGGTCGGGGTCGGCCCCTTCGACGTCCAGAAACGAAAGTCCGCCAAAGTGTCGCAATGGGCTCCGGGGAGGTCCGCTCTTAAATTCAGGCGGCCACGGTGGAAATTGCCGGAGAATCGGCTCGGGGAAGGGGAGCTGATCACGGAGCTCTACCCAAGAGCGTCCGTCGCCATTGCATGCTTAGCCACGCCCCCTCATGGCTCTAAACTATCATCAGGGTTGATTACACATCAAACACCGGATATCGTTATAATGTGTGACAATGGTCACACAGAAGTGTGGAGTTTTGAAACTTCTAAAATCATCCAAATAATGATTTCCGAAATACTCACCTGGGATCAGGAGAGAAGCCAGTGCTGTACTTTCTAGTTCAGTGCTGAACCGCAAAAGTAATCTTATCTGTACTTACCAGTTACCTGCATTTTCTTCCATAGGAAACCATTGACTGTTTTTCTCTGAAATTTCTTCTGTAGATTTTTGAAAATTACAAATATTCCTTAAAAATCGTACCAACTACTGAAACGTAAATACTTACCTGTCTTAGGTAGAGGTCCCAGTGCTGGTCCTAGGAGTCCAGTACTGGATTACAAAAGTAACAAGAACCTACTTTACCTGTGACTTGAATTTCCTTCCATAGGATAACATTGCCAGTTTTTCTCTGAAAAGTTTTTGTGTCAACTTTAAAAATACATTTATATCCTTTAAAAATTACAACTGTAACCAAAACGCTTTTACTTAACTGTTTACAGTTTAGGTCCCGGGACTGAATCCAGGACCCAGTCCTGTGGTTAGCAAAGTAATCCTGAAAGTAATCAATTGCATTTTTATAGAAAAACCCATTGAGCTCAATGTTAAATTGTGTTTAGAATTGTGTTTCCTATTGCAACCCCAGTAACTATTGTACTTACCAAGTCTATTGCCCCTCTGCAAAGTAATTACCTAAAGTCACTCATATTGAGAAAAGTATATTTTGATACCTGTTGGTTCTAAAATAAAACAACTATATCTTTTGATATAAAAACAATTGGCCTAGAGTTCAGTTCTTGAGTGTGTGAAACCTTTTGCTGACTGAGTGTGTACAACAAATGATTTACACTGTCCTCTGATACTGCCTTACTGCTCGACCAAGCTACCACTTTAGAGAGTAAGGTCAGATCTGACTTTAGCCTCTGTTATACGTCTGGAGATTGGGGACTCTATACACACACTGTACCTTACTTTGGTCCAGTATATATAGAGCCACTTTCTTACAGCTACAAACTCTTTAGCATGCATATTGCTTTTAGCTGAGTCGGGAAGTTTAACTAAAATAGACAGCACAGGCAGGGAAAAAGACGAGCAGCAGAGGATGGAAGAATTACATAGCTGACAAAATGGATGCCACAAACAAGATGGTTTCAGCTTATGTTAACAGAGATTATTTTCGATTTCCACACAACAACATGTGGGCAACATACTAGGGAACACAATGGTTGTTAATCGTAAATTCCAATTTTAACAAGTACTGAAAAGTTAAACACCCTGATTTGTAGTCAGAAATTATCTTTTCTAAATTCATTTGTATGCAAGAACAAGTATAGCATGGCCAGCAGCAAAGCAAGTTTGCTTCGCACCCAGAAAAGGTAGCAGTGTACCTTTTTCAAAACACAAACAGACATGGAGACCCACACAAAGCATTGTCATTTAATTTATATGGCTATTCATAGCCCTCACAGTGTGTTGAAGCCCACATGTTGCACTGTGGGGGAGAGCTTGTCTAAAGCTCAGTATTGCTATTTATTTATTAATGTTTTTTGCAGTTTTATACAGCGCGAACACGGCCCAAGCACACTGGAGGGTTTTACTTGCACTGCATTTGTTTTCTGAATTGGAGGGTTCATTCCACTGCTGCTGACTGTCCTGTCCCTGTTATGCATGTAGAAGAGACCTTTCACCTCCTAATTGATGGTACACGAGTGGCTGGAAAAGTGGGGTCGGTGAGTATGTGAAAGCCACATACAGAACTGGCACAGTACAGTAAGTAACAGTGGAATGATCGCTCAAATCCAAAACTCTTTAACCAAATGCAGGGAAACTGAAAACAGCATAAGCATTGAATCATCCAGTGGCGGCTGGTGACATTTGAAAGTGGTGTGGCGTAAAATGCTAATCATACTGCACCGTAGGGAAAGAGCGTAGCGAGCGAGCCCGAACCCCCTAAGGAGGGTTTGGGGGGATCCCCCCCCCCCGAGAAAATTCTGAAAAAATAGTGGGAAAATGGTCCATTTTCAAGCAAATTTGAGAAACAGAAAGTGCATAATGTGTAGCTCAGCTGCAAGGGCTTAGGGGCACTGACCACCAAGAAGTACTAACTCTCTATTACTGAAACCCCCAGACCACACTCCTAATGGACAGGTTCCTGGCCAATGGCGGTGCGTCCATTGGGGGCGTTGCCCCACTATCCCATGGACGACCACACCCGCACTGCCAATCAATCATTAACTTATTTTGAAAATAAATACGCACTGACTCGGGCACCCGAGCACTGCGCACGACCGTTCCGAGACCAGCCCGACTGAATCGGGCATCCATAAGGTAGTGGGCCGTGGGGGGCGGGGCTGCGGCACAGAGAGTGACACGCAGGCAGGCAGCGCACAGACATGACTGCGCATGCTAAAACCCGGAGTCTTCAATATTTTTACTTCCCCGCGCATGCGCACAGTGTAGCCCTTCCTTCCCCCCCTCTCTCTAGCACACACAGACATAGCAGGACCCGGGGCCCCGGGCTCATTTAGGGCAGATAGTCTCCTGCTCGTAGCCAATCCTGGCGCAGTGGCGCTGTTAACGCTGCGCCAGGATTTGCTGCTGCAGCAGGATGGGGCCGCGCGTGGGTGTTGGCTGCTCTGCTGAGGGCCGCACAGTATGGCCAATCACATATTGCTATAATCAACCATGTCGTTTGTGATTGGCCATTTCCGTAAGCTGCGGTGATGTCACCGCGAGTGGCACACCAGTGCTGCCACACAACAACAACAAACTAGTGAAGTGATAGTGAAAGTAGATCATCAGCACGAAGGTAAGGAGAGTGGACCGTGGGACTCGTCGTCGTGACTGACTCGCAGTTTGTGCCTACTACGGACGGACCGCCTGGTGCTTGTTGTAATTGCGTCGGTCGGAAGACGTCATCGATTGAGTACACTACAGAGAGAAGTTTCATACTAGTAAGTTAAAGTTTTTACAGTGACTGAGATCGATGCGCTTCAAAGGAAAGGAAGCAAGCCTAGTGTTCTGGAGGGCAGGAGACACACAGACACTGCACAAGATAAGTGATCCCTGGGGCAGAAGACGAGTGGGTCTAGTGTTCTAGAGGGGAGGAGACGCACGGGCATGGGTCTGGGCGAAGCTGAATAATAAGTGTCCGCCTCATGGGGGCAAAGGCCTGATGCTTACGTCCCTTGCATGCCAGTAGATCGGACAGTCGTACAGGAGTTGGGCTGTGATGGGAAAGCAGAGTCCTTCTTTCAAATGTAGTGCTTTGAAGTGACGGTGAGCATTAACGCAAGCAACCATTAAGTGGTAGTAATGTCCTACAGTAGACCACCAGTAGTTCCATTGGAAACGTCTCAACCTCCTTATTTTGCCTTCAGTTTCGTATTACTTTTTTCTTTTTCTCATTCCTCTAATATGCTTTAGATTGTAGCATATTATCATAACATGTTGAAGCCAACACTTGTAAACACATAACTTCCTGTAATGAAAATGTGTTGCCCTCACATCATAGTATCCTTTAGCCTGTTTTTTCTGAACTGGAGAGATTAGTAGAAAACGTGTTTTTTATTTACTGTGACAACTGGCGTTGGCGCTTAAACACCTCTAAATTTACATCTCTGGTAAAATGTCTGTGCAAGCATTATGTACTTAAACTTAATCAGTACAAAAGGGGGTGGTGATGGACGGAGCATCTGAACCAATCAAACACTCACACCCAGTCAAAAGATCTGGGTTTGATCCATCACCGTTCTTTAGCCCACTCTGCCACCCCAGTTCAGACATGGCTATATGCAAATCAGTCTGACCCTGTGCCTCATGGGAACAGTCCAGCCCGAACTGCCAAGCCATGCCTTCCCTGGACCGGAAACAAGCTTCCGAGGACCGGTTTCTGGCATCCCAGCCGTCTTCAGCCCGGCTTGCTTGAATCCAGTGGCAAAGTGAGCAAGGGACTCACGTCTGAGAATTCCCTGCCACACTTATGGCGGCCAAAAGCGGTACAAAAGGCGGTGGTGATGGACGGAGCATCTGAACCAATCAAACACTCACACCCAGTCAAAAGATCTGGGTTTGATCCATCACCGTTCTTTAGCCCACTCTGCCACCCCAGTTCAGACATGGCTATATGCAAATCAGTCTGACCCTGTGCCTCATGGGAACAGTCCAGCCCGAACTGCCAAGCCATGCCTTCCCTGGACCGGATACAAGTTTCCGAGGACAGGTTTCTGGCATTCCAGCCGTCTTCAGCCCGGCTTGCTTGAATCCAGTGGCAAAGTGAGCAAGGGACTCACGTCTGAGCATACCCTGCCACACTTATGGCGGCCAAAAGCGGTACAAAAGGGGGTGGTGATAGACGGAGCATCTGAACCAATCAAACACTCACACCCAGTCAAAAGATCTGGGTTTGATCCATCACCGTTCTTTAGCCCACTCTGCCACCCCAGTTCAGACATGGCTATATGCAAATCAGTCTGACCCTGTGCCTCATGGGAACAGTCCAGCCAGAACTGCCAAGCCATGCCTTCCCTGGACCGGAAACAAGCTTCCGAGGACCGGTTTCTGGCATTCCAGCCGTCTTCAGCCCGGCTTGCTTGAATCCAGTGGCAAAGTGAGCAAGGGACTCACGTCTGAGCATACCCTGCCACACTTATGGCGGACAAAAGCGGTACAAAAGGGAGTGGTGATGGACGGAGCATCTGAACCAATCAAACACTCACACCCAGTCAAAAGATCTGGGTTTGATCCATCACCGTTCTTTAGCCCACTCTGCCACCCCAGTTCAGACATGGCTATTTGCAAATCAGTCTGACCCTGTGCCTCATGGGAACAGTCCAGCCCGAACTGCCAAGCCATGCCTTCCCTGGACCAGAAACAAGCTTCCGAGGACCGGTTTCTGGCATTCCAGCCGTCTTCAGCCCGGCTTGCTTGAATCCAGTGGCAAAGTGAGCAAGGGACTCACGTCTGAGCATACCCTGCCACACTTATGGCGGCCAAAAGCGGTACAATAGGGGGTGGTGATGGACGGAGCATCTGAACCAATCAAACACTCACACCCAGTCAAAAGATCTAGGATTGATCCATCACCGTTTCCGGTCCAGGGAAGGCATGGCTTGGCAGTTCGGGCTGCACTGTTCCCATGAGGCACAGGGTCAGACTGATTTGCATATAGCCATGTCTGAACTGGGGTGGCAGAGTGGGCTAAAGAACGGTGATGGATCAAACCCAGATCTTTTGACTGGGTGTGAGTGTTTGATTGGTTCAGATGCTCCGTCCATCACCACCCCCTTTTGTACCGCTTTGGCCACCATAGGTGTGGCAGGGTATGCTCAGACGTGAGTCCCTTGCTCACTTTGCCACTGGATTCAAGCAAGCCGGGCTGAAGACGGCTGTAATGCCAGAAACCAGTCCTCGGAAGCTTGTTTCCGGTCCAGGGAAGGCACGGCTTGGCAGTTCGGGCTAGACTGTTCCCATGAGGCACAGGGTCAGACTGATTTGCATATAGCCATGTCTGAACTGGGGTGGCAGAGTGGGCTAAAGAACGGTAATGGATCAAACCCAGATCTTTTGACTGGGTGTGAGTGTTTGATTGGTTCAGATGCTCCGTCCATCACCACCCCCTTTTGTACCGCTTTGGCCACCGTAAGTGTGGCAGGGTATGCTCAGACGTGAGTCCCTTGCTCACTTTGCCACTGGATTCAAGCAAGCCGGGCTGAAGACGGCTGTAATGCCAGAAACCGGTCCTCGGAAGCTTGTTTCCGGTCCAGGGAAGGCATGGCTTGGCAGTTCGGGCTGGACTGTTCCCATGAGGCACAGGGTCAGACTGATTTGCATATAGCCATGTCTGAACTGGGGAGGCAGAGTGGGCTAAAGAACGGTGATGGATCAAACCCAGATCTTTTGACTGGGTGTGAGTGTTTGATTGGTTCAGATGCTCCGTCCATCACCACCCCCTTTTGTACCGCTTAAACTTAATCAGGCATAACGTTCCCCTCCTCCCTTTCAGGAAATATTTCTATCAAACGACTGCTTGTAAAGGCTCTGTGCGTAAGATGCGAACTAGGGGTTTAATGTTCATTCCGTGGCACGCGGTTTAAAAGCAGTTAACGGTATTTGATGCCTTCTCCTGGTTGGCACAGGGAGGGCAGTGGCAAAAGTGGAAAAAAGGTGGAATAAAAGATACGCAGAGCAGACTGCTTTCCGAAGAGCGAGTGTGCTATTTACTGTGTGGTTTAGTGCTGCAGGCACGCGCCTACACGAGCCGGCCATTATGCTGAGTCTCTGAGCTGACTGCAGTAATTCTGCGTTAACAGTGGGACTTTGTCATAGGCCAAAATGAATTAGACACACACACCTATAGTAGGTGGATTGAATGGAACGATGGTCATCTTTCAAAACAGAAAGGTACATTCTAATTTGTGTGCAAAGAGAAGTTAACATAAATATTAGGATCCAAGTTGTGTAATCAACCCTCCGCAATTTTAACTGGGTGGGTACATTTTATTAGGTAAAGCAGGTAAAACTGTCCAAGTGAAAATGGGTGGAAAAAAATTTGAATTACGTAGTGTTCGGTACACGAAACAGTAATAGCAATTATTTATACATCATTTCAACCAGGATTGTGGTATTTAGCTGTTGAAATTAATACCGCCCAGTTGCTGCAGAACACATAAAGAGCCTACTTCATTTTCTGAATTAATTAAGTCACCACCATTCTTTGTTTCAAGGCCTCGGTAGGAACAGGCAAATTTTACGTGTTTTTCTACATTATTTTCTCCAAATATATTAATGCTCACTGTTGCAGCCTATATTGCGTGCAACGTGAATGTGTAAAAAGGGTTTGAGTTACAACATATCAAATGTTAGTTTTGCCTGTGTGCTGCTGCATTTCAATAGTATGGGCCAACTTATTTTTAAAATGCAGAAAGATGCATTAGAAAAGTGCATTAAAATGTACACACCAGGGGGAGGAGCCTAGCTCGCGACCGAGATGGCCGCGTTTTAGCTCGGCTCCGTTCAACCACCTGTTTTCTTCGATTATCCTGTATTTCTCCTGCCCCGGGAAGCCCTCCTTGCGGTGTTTCGGTACCGCGGGCACTTTGCGGACACTTACCCGTTGCTCCGGTGATCCTGGGTGCTGTCGATCCTGTGCGGTGGTCCCGCTCGGAGCCTTCGGGGCGGACTGGCCTGGACCTCCTGGCAGCGACGGGACGTGACGGAGCGCGATGGTCGGCCCTTGCTGGCGCTGTGGATCTGGTTGCGGAGGCTGATGTGCGAATAGGCCGGCTGTGCCCGTTGGCGGACCCGACTGGCCTGGGCCTAGGGGTGCGGACGCTGCCTCCTGCGGGGGAGCCTCCTCATTTATCCGGCTTGGTCCCCCCCCTTTGTTCCCCGGCCCGGCCATTTTGAATTTTCCGCCCGGGCTCGGAAAACGGGGCCGGCGGCACGAGGGGGCCGCCGAACATCCTTCTTCTGGTGGGTCTCCTTCCTGCCTTGGGGCGCCCCGCCGCAGTTCGGCTGACCTCCTTTTGCTTTGGTGTTGCTCCGGCCGGGGCCCCCGACGACCGAGGGCTTGCTGGGCTCCTAAGATGGCGGCCGGCCCTGAGAGTCTCTGCCGGGCCTGGGCGAGCACTGGGGGCCCGCCACACGGCCCGGATGTCGGATCTTGTGAAGGGTTTCCTGCACTTCAAGTTGTCCTGGATGCACTATACTCCTGGCGGACTTCCGTGGCTGCGCCTGTTTCTCCTGTGGAGGCGGACCCTCTTTTTGATTTAGGCGGGCCCCCATCGTTGGATTTTGCTTCCTTGTTGCAGGGTACGGCTGGTGTGCTCCTGGTCTCTGTGCCTCCGGCGGAGACCGCATCCTTGAATTGGAGACTCTCCGACGCCCTTGGTTGTCCTGCTTTGCTGCCTCGGCCGCTGGTCTGCGGTCCGTTTGCATCCTGTCCAGGCCTCGATGATCCTTTCTGTTTCTCATTGCGTCGGCTCCCCGGCCGGGACGCCTGTGCCGACCCAGCTGGGCTTGCCTCGTTGGACTTGTCCATGGAACTGTGCCTGCGGTGCGAAGATTGTACCGTAACTTTTTTATATTCTCCGTATTTTCTTTCACGTTTCTCCTCAGGACTGCCGCTGGATTTCCTCCTGAACCCTGTGTCCCTCGTCGTTTGGACTTTGTTTGTTTGGATGATTACAACCTTGGACAAAAGCGGACAGGGCTGAAATGACTTATTATATGCGGTAGTCTTGTTTTTGATCTATGACCGACATGTGCTGTTGTGATGTTGCGTAACTTCGTGGGACTCCTGAAACTTATCCTGATGTCGTTTAACTTCCCGTGGGCTCTGCCTCTCCCCTTTTCACAGGTGGTGGGATGGTTGCAGTTTATCCTGTTTTTTGCCCTCTCCCGTGTGTAATGTTCCTTCCTTTCCCTGGCCCTACTTTTTGCCTTTGTTTCTACCTTGTTTCTTTCTCCTATATTTCGGGTTCTATTTTAGGGCGACAGGCACGCTGCTGGGGGGTTGGCCGTAGCCTTCTGCAGGGGTGTAGGGTGGGCTTGAGGGGTGGGTGGGGGGGTCTTTTGCTGTTTTTGGGGGATCTTTTTCCTCCTTTCTTCTCCCTTTTTGGTTCTATGGCCCTTGTGTATCCCTTCTTTCGGGGCTCTGTCTCGTCGTCTGTCCCCCTGGTGTCTTTCTGGGGTATTTTTCCGGTATCGCGATGATTCTGATTTGCTGGGTGTGTTCTCTGTATTTTCAATGTCTATTTTGTACCGGGTTATGGTTTTCCTGTTTCGTCGCCCGGGGGCGGGTGTTTGGATAAGAGTCCCTTCCTTTCCTTTTTCCCCCTTCCTTTCCCCCCCCCCCCCCTTATGCGGGGTTCCTTTCTTTTATTGGGGGTCCGTTTCGTATTGTTTTTGTATTTGGGTCTTTTTCTGTGCTGTTTGGTGGGACGGGTGGTGGCGGCGGTGGGCGGGCGTTGGACGGTGTGTGCGATGGCCTTTCCTCATGTCTGTTGTTTTGACCGGTGCTTATTGGTATGCCTATTTCGTGTTTGTTTCTCCTGTGCTTTTACGATCATTGTATTGCTGCCCGCCGCGGCCCCGCCCCTTTGGATTGTCTCTTGGCCCGCCACACTCCTGTACTCCCTAACCCGTCCTTTGAAAATAAGAAAACTACCTTTCTAATTCTTATCTCCTGTGATTGCTCTAAGAGGCTTGTTATTTCTCCTGTTTCTTTGCCTTTGTATACTGTGATATTTTGTGCATTGCTCCTGACATTCGGCTCTGTGGTGGCCAGCCCGGTGGGTTGTAGGCCCGTATTTGTGAGCTCTTTCTGTACAATAAAGGTTTTCGAAAAAAAAAAAAAAAAAAAAATGTACACACCAGGAGGTTGTATATTAAAATTATCCGTTTTGCATGGAGAGATGACAGCGCAAATCAGTACTTCTTCACTCTCTCCCTTCACCTTCCGCTGCCACAGCCCGATCTCACCCCCTCTTCTTCTCCCCTTCCTTCTCATTACCCCACCCTACCCTCTCCCTTCTCACAGGGCAGGAGAGACGCTGTGCACGCAGCTTTCACAACAGCAGTCTGCATGTTGGTATCTCTCCTGATGCACACCACCTATCGTGTGTTCCTTTTTATCTTCCTTCTCACGTTGCAAGGGGCAACTGTGCATCAAAAATGCGCTTAGAAACGACCTTAGGCAGAATAAGCGCTGTACCAGCAGTAATCATGATGACATAAACATGTTTTTTTCTTCTGTCCCTCTGCTTTTTTTTTTAATCCCCTACTTTCCTCCGTGTCCCCTTCTTCTACCCCTATTTCCACATATTGATTTCTTTAGGGCAGTATTTGGGTTGAACCATTACAAGCGTTTAACACACAACCCCATTGCATAAACCATTCTCCCCTTTTCCCCGGTGTGCGCCCGCCACCAGCAGGCCTCCTCTGACCTCTGCCACCAGTGCCAGGCTGAGGCTAGCTCCCTCATTGTGTCACTAGGCCAGCGCAGCAGGCCTCCTCTGTCGTTCCTCGACCTCGTCAGTGCCACTGCCAGGCCTGAGCCCCATCTGCCAAGCCAATCCCTCATCAGTGCCAGGCCTCCTAGTCTACATCCCCCCTCCGCCGTCAGTGTCATCTGCTGGCCCTCCTCTGCCCCTGGCCTCGCCTCGTCTCATCTCTGCGCCTGCCTGGTGGTAATGCGAAGTGCGAACTGGATCCCATTATTAGAAGAGCCAATGGCGGCGGCGCCAATTACGTCGCATTAACCGCCATACCATTATACCCAACCCCACACCAGCTCAGTCCTGCATCCTCCACAGCCGGAAGCCAGGCTGCACTCTGTCACTCTGTCCGTGCCCACTTCATGGTGTGTGAACTTTAAGGCTTGTAACACCAGGCCACAGAAGACTTTGTGGGGCAGGGTACTCGGGCTGTGTATAAATTGCGGCAAATCCATACTCTTTCCACTCATGCCAGTAACGGTCCCAGTGCAAAAAAGACTATCCGTTGCAATGGACTATGGAGTCAGTACAATACGTGGGGATTCAGGTGCACATGCATCCGGAAGATGTGCTTCTAGAGAGCTATGGCAAGGCGATACAAAAACTAACAGAAGCAATACATCGATGGATAAAATTGCTGCTGTCCCTTGCTGGTCTGGTGGCTTTTATGAAAATGGGTGGTACTCGCCGGCTTTTTAATTTTTATGAATATCCCATTTTTACTTCTTCATTTACTCTGAGGGCACACAGGATTCTGCTGGCATGGGTTGGGAGACATCATCAGACCTCAGATACGTTGGGAGACTCTTACAATGCCCTATGAGTGAAGGTGGACTAAATGCCCCTGATACTGAAATGTACATTAAGTCGGCACAATATAGTTTTGCGCATAACTGGATACATGGAATGAGAGCTATTCCTCACTTATGGCTGGAGCGAGCAGTGGCGGCTCCCTTATCTCTACCACAGGTGCTTTTTCATAAACCTGTGCGTCGTTATCATATGGTTAATTCCTTGAATGTCACAAGTTGCTCCTGGAAAAATCTCCTGAGCGCCAAGCACACAGTTCCATTATATAGAACTAGATGCGCTATGCGTAACTTTCTGGGAGACAATTTACAGGAGCCTTTGGATTTACGGGCTCTCTCCTTCAATCTCCCACACCCATACATATAGTAGCTAGAATATATGCATGTACACAAGAGGCACGTAGGCCTGGCCTAACGAAAGCAAGACTAGATTGGCAAAATGATCTGGGCATTAGCATCACGGATGTACAATAGCAACATTTTCGGTCATAAAATCAGTTTTGTTAAATAGCAGCCACAGACTATATAGGCTGCAACAGTGAGCATTAATATATTTGGAGAAAATAATGCAGAAAATCACGTAAAATGTGCCCGTTCCTACCGAGGCCTTGAAACAAAGAATGGTGGTGACTTAATTCATTCAGAAAATGACGTAGGCTCTTTATGAGTTCTGCAGCAACTGGGCGGTATTAATTTCAACAGCTAAATACCACAATCCTGGTTGAAATGATGTATAAATAATTGCTATTACTGTTTCGTGTACCGAACACTACGTAATTCAAATTTTTTTCCACCCGTTTTCACTTGGACAGTTTTACCTGCTTTACCTAATAAAATATACCCACCCAGTTGAAATTGCGGAGTGTTGATTACACAACTTGGATCCTAATATTTATGTCAACTTCTCTTTGCACACAAATTACAATGTACCTTTCTGTTTTGCAAGATGACCGTCGTTCCATTCAGTCCACCTACTATAGGTGTGTGTGTCTGATTCATTTTGGCCTATGACAAAGTCCCACTGTTAACGCAGAATTACTGCAGTCAGCTCAGAGACTCAGCATAATGGCCGGCTCGTGTAGGCGCGTGCCTGCAGCACTAAACCACACAGTAAATCGCACACTCGCTCTTCGGAAACTAGTTTGCTCTGCGACTGCGTATCTTTTTTCCACCTTTTTTCCACTTTCGCCACTGCCCTCCCTGTGCCAACCAGGAGAAGGCATCAAATACCGTTAACTGCTTTTAAACCGCGTGCCACGGATTGAACATTAAACCCCTAGTTCGCGTCTTACACACAGAGCCTTTACAAGCAGTCGTTTGATAGAAATATTTCCTGAAGGGGAGGAGAGGAACGTTATGTTTGATTAAGTTTAAGTACATAATGCTTGCACAGACATTTTACCAGAGATGTAAATTTAGAGGTGTTTTAGCGCCAACGCAAGTTGTCACAGTAAAAACAAGCATTTACAATGCAATGGTTTCGCCTTTGGAAAAGTTAGAGCTATTGGCATTGTAAATGACAAAATTTGTATTTATGTGTTAGTTTTGAAAACAGATAAATAAATGGCATTGTCATTTACATTGCCATTAGCTTAATCTCTGCAGTCACTCTGCAGTCCCTAGCCCTCCATAGCACTCCTTAGTCACTCTGCACTCCCTAGTCACTCTGCACTCCCTAGGACTCCCTAGCCCTCCCTAGTCACTCTGCACTCCCTAGCACTCTGCACTCCCTAGCACTCTGCACTCCCTTGCACTCTGCACTCCCTGGCACTCTGCACTCCCTAGCACTCCCTAGTCACTCTGCACTCCCTAGCCACTCTGCACTCCCTAGCACTCCCTAGCCACTCCGCACTCCCTAGCACTCTGCAGTCACTCTGCACTCCCTAGCACTCCCTAGTCACTCTGTACTCCCTAGCACTCCCTAGTCACTCTGCACTCCCTAACACTCCCTAGTCACTCAGCACTCCCTAGCACTCCCTAGCCCTCCCTAGTCACTCTGCACTCCCTAGCACTCTGCACTCCCTAGCACTCTGCACTCCCTAGCACTCTACACTCCCTAGCACTCTGCAGTCACTCTGCACTCCCTAGCACTCCCTAGCACTCCCTAGTCACTCTGTACTCCCTAGCACTCCCTAGTCACTCTGCACTCCCTAGCACTCCCTAGTCACTCTGCACTCCCTAGCACCCCCTAGCCACTCTGCACTCCCTAGCACTCTGCAGTCACTCTGCACTCCCTAGCACTCTGCACTCCCTAGCACTCTGCAGTCACTCTGCACTCCCTAGCACTCTGCACTCCCTAGCACTCTGCAGTCACTCTGAACTCCCTAGCACTAACACTAGTACACATTATACAATATACTAATGTAAGGTCTCCACCAGGCTTAGGTTTAGTAAATATAATCTAGTTCCAGTGGGACTAGTAGGGGGAGGAAGCAGGTGGATGGTGTCCCCTATTTCTAGAGAAAGGACGCCCGTCCCACTGAGCCCAAGGAAATGATGAAAGATATGAACGTATTGTATGAGTCATGCACAGATCTCACCAGTTTGCATGCAAATGTGGCCTCACAAGGTGTTGTTGTTTTTTTGTTTTTTTAACTCTTCCTGCCAGCAACCTCTTTGCCTGCTGAATGGCCCACGGAGGTAGTCATTTTGGGGCTCGTCTCTGCAGAGGGAAGAAGAGCCCACCAGTTACACTATATTCAACGAAGTACGACTATTTTAGCGTACTGCGAGAAGTACTTTAGTGCTCGAACTGGATAAATTAAGATCAGTAGGACTAACCCCAAACGTATTCATGAAGTGCCAGAAAGTGAAAGCGGCACTTTTTGGTTAGTTTTTAAATCAATCTACCTTTAATATCAATCTAAGTTTTATTTGTTATTAAGAATTTGATCTAAAAGTGTTTCTCACTGTCCTACGTGCTATTACATATAGTTACTACAAAATCACCGAGCAACTGGTGGTAGGTGCGCTATTAAAAAGGAAAATCTTAAACGTAGACTCAATTAATGCCTAAAGTTTTCACAGACAAAAAATGATGTTTGAATGTGCGTTTTGGTTTTTAATACATACATTGTATACATGTAAGTACATAATGAAATTATATAGAAAAAGATTATCACTTGGATGATAAAAGAGACAGTTAACATTTAGAAAAAAAAGATACTAGTGGAATTAATGTCGATGTAAAAGTGAGTTCAAACTTTTGGATACCTCTAATGTAACCATCGTCTTCCTAAGCAATAAATAGCCCAAGGCCGCCTAGTGAGAAGTTCCAACTAATGTTCTGACTACATTATACCTCACGAGAAACAGTGTACCTTCTGATTAACAGATTTCGGTCACGTTTACTTACCGGAAAATAAATATATAAATACTACTTGTAATGGCCTAGCATAATATTTGGCCTCCAGAGCTTGCCACATAACTACTGTGACCGACCTACGAAGGCGTCGGTTTTATGCGGCTCGAAAGAACGAAGGTGCAAGTCAACATGACACAAGCGCCTGGATATTAACACAGCCTCCGCAGCAGGTGCCGACACCTGTAGGTGCACCCATCAGACCTTACAGGAGACACATTCTATTATTCAGCTGCTGGGACACCCACCGAAACTCATAACCTGCACTCCACATGCAGCGCCGGTAACAAAAGGTCACGACTGAGCATCTTGCGAGAAGAAATAAGAAGTTTGGAACTCGGCAGATTGTAAGGAATGGCCGAGACGGTGACCCTTTAGGAAACACTCGCGGGACCTGCACCCCAAAGACCCCCGAGAGGAGCTATGAACACCCCGCGCTCAGTGGTGAGGAGTAGCGCTTACCTCGGCAGGACGCAGGTCGAGGCGCTTAGGTCGCTGTGCTGGGCCAGGGGGAATGCGGCCGGTGACGCCAGCAGGGCCGAAATGAAGGGAATGTGGTAGGCCGAGATAAGTGACACTTTCGGCCCAGGTTGCCTAGCTCTGGCGGCCCCACCCTCTGCGTAAAGAGCAGTGGGTGAAAGGCCACCGGGGAGTTTAAACACGAAGACTGGCAACAGGCCCCACCCTGCCCCCACCCCGGGAAGCCAAAGATGGAGAGACGGCGTCCAAGCCACAGAAACCCTGAGCAAGAACCGAAGCAGCTGATTCACCAAGTGCTGCTTGCCAGAGGGAGGCCCGAACACGTCAACTCAACACATTCTTTTTGAAAAGCTTAAACAAATGCTCTCGGTCTAAAAATGCTACTATCCCTACAAAATGCGTAACTTTCACGAAGCTCCCTGTCATGCGTGGCACCTTAAGCCCCCTCTGCTTTTTCACATAACGAAATGTTGCACTCTTGAAATGGGGTGTAAGGGTGTTGGTGACCTACGCCGAGGCAGGGAATCACCAGCTTTAGTTTCTGATGGTAATGTTCTGTGTGTGGATCATATTTAGGTATGCGGCCGAGCAGCTGTATTCATGTGCGATATTATCTGGAACAGTGGCAGTACTCAGAGCAGTGCGCAGCCAATAAAAGTAGGATTCATTCAAAACAAGTCAGGTCCCGGGCCGGCAGCCAATCACAGCGCTGCCCGGGAAATGACGTCACGGGGGTGTCCCGGGCCGGCAGATTCGGGGGGGGGGGGTGTTTTTCGTGCTCTCCCCTTCCCATTGGCTGGAAGGTAAAATTCCAGCCAATGGGAAGAGGAGAGGGCGTGACTTAAAAAAAGACACGGAAACGCCCCCGAATCGCGTTTTCACGGGGAAAGCGTGATTGACAGCCAATCTCTTCCAATGGCTAGCCTCCATTTATGGAGCTAGCCAATGGAAGACAGAGGCGGGACTAAGCCCTATACTGTAGGACATAAGATTTCGCCCTGGGCGGAGCACCTGCTTCGCAGGTGCTACGGCCAGGGCGAAACCTAAAAAAACACGTTTTCTACTAATCTCTCCAGTTCAGAAAAAACAGGCTAAAGGATACTATGATGTGAGGGCAACACATTTTCATTACAGGAATTTATGTGTTTACAAGTGTTGGCTTCAACATGTTATGATAATATGCTACAATCTAAAGCATATTAGAGGAATGAGAAAAAGAAAAAAGTAATACGAAACTGAAGGCAAAATAAGAAGGTTGAGACGTTTCCAATGGAACTACTGGTGGTCTACTGTAGGACATTACTACCACTTAATGGTTGCTTGCGTTAATGCTCACCGTCACTTCAAAGCGCTACATTTGAAAGAAGGACTCTGCTTTCCCATCACAGCCCAACTCCTGTACGACTGTCCGATCTACTGGCATGCAAGGGACGTGATGGAGCGAGATTTGGAAATATATTTATTTCAACTCGCAAAGTTAAACATCCATAATAAAATAATTATACTAATGTGAATGGAGTGAATATTATTAATCAACCTAGATTAAATTGCAGTTCATGACACGTGGGAACTAATATATGTGCTCATATATGTGCTTTTTGTTGGAAATGTATGTTTGTGAAAAATAATAAACTAATCTTGTCTATCGACTTTGTCAGAATTAAATGCGGCTGTTTTATTGATGGCATGTGCTTATTTCTGTGTGCTTATGTTTTGTCTTTTCGTTTTTATGTTGCACAAATCTGTTTGTTGCTTTATTTGCTTCTGCTAGGTAACATAGATTAATGGGTTAATAATTAGCAAAGGTGGGTGGGAAACAGAACGAATTCTATTTCTTTCATTAATCGATGTTTTGTGTTTGTTTATATATTAGTTTTACGAATGGGCCTAAAAAGAAAATGGCTGGCAGTACTGCAGCTTTCAAGACTTGACCAGAGTGAAGCCTTCACTCATGCGCAGAGTATTTTGCTGAGCTGACAACGTTTAATGCAGAAGCAAGCCTGGTCGAGTTGAATGTGTTCTTGGTGACATTTCCAAGGACAGGATGTTGAATGGCCTGCCAAGATTAGGAAGTAAAAGTTTCTCCCCGGATAAGTATCGTTTTGAGGAAGCAAAAAGGATGGTGAAACTAAGAACAATAAGGGCTATGATGAGGCCCCGGACTTGGTCAGGAGAGCGTGACCTAATTGAGGACTGACATGGTTCAGCCAATGAAAAATTTGGATTGACAGAAAAAATGTTCGATAAAGATACTTTAGTTAGTCAGAAAAGGTATAAAAACTGTCCCCATGGGAGGGAGGGGGCTCTTGCTGCTCATCTTCTCCCGATTCCTGTTAGGCGTGACGTGCTGACGGACTCTTTGGAGCACGTAAGGATCAATAGGGCTAAATGACTTTTTAACTTTATTCCTTTAGGCGAAGTGAGTTTTAGACAGGGAAAATAGGGCTTAGGTGATGGAAAACTGTTTATTCTTCATTAAATCATGCTAATTGATTTTGCTTGAAACTGTTACTATTCTTCAAATAATGCTGCTTAGATAAAAAAGATTCTAATAAGATGCACTTTCCTTGAATAAATAGTTAATAAATAAGATTTTTGAAAAGACAAGCTGGACTTGTTATTTTATAGTCGTTACCATCAGCAGATTCATTTGCCTAAGTGACTTAATTAAATGCAGAGTTTTACATAAGCCATGGTAAAATCATTATACTGCAGTTGTGTATAAATGTGTATATAATTTGTGAATAGGTGTTATTAATTAGGTCACATGATTCAGTTGCTCAAAATATGTCATATGAGTTTATGGGCCTTGCGTGTGATTTATGATTAATGGTGAGTATTGTGGAGTTAGGTAGCGTTACTTATGACATATTTTCTATAGGGGCGCTGGATCAGACGTAAGCATCAGGCCTTTGCCCACATGAGGCGGACACTTATTATTCAGCTTCGCACAGACCCATGCCCGTGTGTCTCCTGCCCTCTAGAACACTAGACCCACTCGTCTTCTGCCCCAGGGATCACTTATCTTGTGCAGTGTCTGTGTGGCTCCTGCCCTCCAGAACACTAGGCTTGCTTCCTTTCCTTTGAAGGGCATCGATCTCAGTCACTGTAAAAACTTTAACTTGCTAGTATGAAACTTCTCTCTGTAGTGTACTCGATCAATGACGTCTTCCGACTGACGCAGAATACAACAAGCACCAGGCGGTCCGTCCGTAGTAGGCACAAACTGCGAGTCAGTCACGACGACGAGTCACACGGTCCACTCTCCTTACCTTCGTGTTGATGATCTACTTTCACTATCACTTCACTAGTTTGTTGTTGTTGTGTGGCAGCACTGGTGCGCCACGCGCGGTGACATCACTATAGCTTAGGGAAATGGCCAATCACAAACGACATGGCTGATTATATCCATATGTGATTGGCCATACTGTGCGGCCCTCAGCAGAGCAGGCAACACCCACGCGCGGCCCCATCCTGCTGCAGCAGCCAATCCTAGTGCAGCGTTAACAGCGCCACTGCGCCAGGATTGGCTATGAGCAGGAGACTATCTGCCCTAAATGAGCTATGTCTGTATGTGCTAGACAGAGGGGGGGGAGGGCTACACTGTGCGCATGTGCGGGAAAGTCAAAATATTGAAGACTCTGGGTTTTAGCATGCGCAGTCACTGCCTGCTGCCTGTCTGTGCGCTGCCTGCCTGCCTGTCACTCTCTCTGCCGCAGCCCACTACCTTATGGATGCCCGATTCAGTCGGGCTGGTCCCGGAACGGTCGCGCGCAGTGCTCGGGTGCCTGAGTCAGTGCGCATTTATTTTAAAATAAGTTAATGATTGATTGGCAGTGCAGGTGTGGTCGTCCATGGGATAGTGGGGCAACGCCCCAACGCCCCCAATGGACGCACTGCCACTGTCATCTCTCTCGAAGCAACCCCAAGGAGGCAAAGGTGCTGGGGAAAGAAAAGGGAGAGGAGAAGGGATGTGGGCAACACAGATAACGGGAGGGGGAAGTAATTTACTAAAACGAGAAGGGATTCAGAGCGCCAACTGTATTCAAAGTGATCAACTAAAATGATGGCAAAGCCGAGACCCGAGTGGTGCACTGGGAATGCAGACCATCTATGCAGTGAATAGATAGCTTGTGGCTCGGCTCTGCCATTACGTTAAGAGCAGCTGCCAAAAAACACAAGTAGTCACTACATTTTCACATACACAACTACAGCGTAATGTCACTGTAGTTGGCTGGTGCTCCTGAACTATGAAAACGGAAGTGAAATATCGGGA
Organism: Lissotriton helveticus; assembly: GCF_964261635.1. NCBI lineage: Eukaryota > Metazoa > Chordata > Amphibia > Caudata > Salamandridae > Lissotriton > Lissotriton helveticus. The sequence goes on along the minus strand of NC_136057.1, from coordinate 635,542,682 downwards.
GCACCACCAATAAGGAGCCAAGAAATGTAAGTGACACAGGAGTTAACCAGCTGAAGCAAAAGGCGGGATTACCCCCTGTATAGAATAATCACAGCATGTCAAGCAAACTTTTAGGCTTGACGTAAAAAGTGTTTTGTTAAACATGCAACAAGTGAATAACTGTGATCCCATCAAATGCACTTTTCTAGCATGTCCTTCTGTTTTGCCAATGCATCTTAAAGTTGTGATTATCAAGCTTATGAAAAACACATTCACAACAGATAAGTATCTGCATGATTGTTAAGTTTAGAAATGTAATGTAATGTAAAATTTTATTTATATCGCGCGGCAATCGCTCCAAAGGAGCATCTAGGCGCTACCTCCGGAAAAAATACCAGATGACAGAGTGACTCAGAGTAGACCTAAAACAAAGGCAAGCATCAAACTAGAGTTCTGGCCATGCTATCTTGCAGTTTAAATATCCAGGTTTTTAATTCTTTGCGGAACTCTGTTTCTTTATCCAGAGTTCTCAGGGCAGGAGGCAGAGTATTCCAAGCCTTTGCACCCAGTACTGCCAGGGACTTTCCTCCACGGGTTTTTAAACGAAACCTAGGAACCACCAAAGTGTTGGAATTTGATGATCGTAAGCTTCTGGTTGGGCAGTATCTCTTGAATTTTTTCTGTAGATATAGTGGTCCTGTTTTGTGCATTGCTCGAAAAGTTATAATTAAGACTTTAAACAGGATCCTTTTTACAATAGGAAGCCAATGAAGAGCTTTTAGTGCCCCTGAGGCTGACGATCTTTTTGGCCATTTTAGCACCAATCTGGCAGCAGCGCTTTGCACTAGCTGTAGCCTGTAAGTTATTTCTTTATTTGTGCCAGCATACAAACTGTTGCAATAATCTAAGCGCGACGTTACCAACGCTACTGCAACAGTTTTCCTCGCCTCCAATGGGAGTATATCAAAGAATTACCTCAGGCTTTTGATTAAGCCAAAGCACATTCCTGCCACTTTTATTGCCTGCTGCTTGAAGGCAAGGTTGGAATCAAACATGACCCCCAGGTTCCGAGCAGCCATGGTTGTATGAGGCGGTATTTCTGCCCTTTCTGGCCACCATTGCCTGGGAATAAAGTCATTATTTGGGCCAAGCGGAATGATCTCTGTTTTTCCAGTATTACATTTTAGATGATTCTTCTGCATCCAATCGAAGGTGGCAGTTAAACATTCCTTGAATGTTTCTTCCCATGACTGGTTATCCCTATCCGTGACCAATATTAACTGAGTATCATCGGCATATGCTACTACATCTATGCCAAAAGATGATATTAGTTTAATCAGGGGGGCAGTATAGACATTGAATAATGTCGGGCTAAGGCTGGACCCCTGGGGTACTCCCATCGTCTGATGTTTTTCCGTGGAGGTAAATTCCCCCAGGGTTACCACCTGTCTCCTGTCCCTTAGGTAGTTTTCCAACCACTCTAGTACCGTCCCCTTCACGCCAGATGTTTTTAGCCGATCTAATAGGATGGCATGGGAGACCGTGTCGAAGGCCGCCGACAGGTCTAATAAAATCAGGACGGCCTTCTTTCCTTGGTCTAGGGCAGTACGAATGGTGTCTGTCGTGTACAGTAGAGCCGATTCTGTTGAATGCTGGGCTCTAAACCCCGCCTGATTAGGATGCCATATCTCGTTGACTTCTAGGAACCTGGTCAGCTGTTTGTTAACCAGTGATTCAGCGATCTTACATAAAGCTGGGAGAAGTGAGATAGGTCGCATATTGGAAAGAGTCGCGGGGTTAGGAAGGGTTTTTTTTTGTAAGGGTTTCACTGCCGCAAGTTTCCATTCCAGTGGCACATTGGCCGTGGAAAGTGAATGATTTACGATTTCGTTAATCATAGGGTTTACTTCATCTACCATGAGATGCAGGAGTCTTATGGGACAAGGGTCAAATGGGGACCCAGATTTTGTGGTTAGGATTGTCTGCCTTGTTTCTTCCAGGCTAATTGGGTGGAAGGTTGCTAACTGATTCATAATTTCATCAGCGCTTCCACCTTCTCTACTGGGTTCCAAAAAGGGAATTTCAAAATCTTTGGTTAGACCCTGTACTTTGTCCTCGAAATAATCAGCAATATTTTCGAAGAGGTCTTTTGAGGGTGGAATTTCCTGTGTTAAAAATGTGGGTTTATTAAAATCATTTACAATGTTAAAAATACATTTTTGTTTGTTTTTTGCCGCAGCTATAGCAGATTCGTAGAATTTCCTTTTTGTTGATTTAATTTGCGCATGGTAGGTGCTTATAGCCTTTTTATATTTACCCCGCTCTTCCATGCTATAGTTTTTTCTCCATCTGCATTCTGCTCTACGGAGCTCCCTCTGTGCTATTTTTAATTCTTGATTGTACCATGGGGCTGATTTTTTCTTAGTATTCTGTTTTCGAGTCCTGTTTGGCCGACCTGTCATATTTTTTAGTTCAACCATCCATTCTCTGAAAGTGCTGGGGTCTGAGAACTCTGAACCTGACACAGTAGGCTTACAGTCTCTAGCCATCTCAATCAGATTTGGATGAGCCATTAAGGCCCTCCATTCTTGTAGGTCAGCCTGGTCGTACTTAACCTTATTATTATGTTCTTTAGGGCTCTGAATAGGGAACATGAATGGTACTAGAGCATGGTCTGTCCATGTTTGAGGTATTGGGCAGTTTGTCTTAAGCGATAGCAGATTGGTAGCTATGCAGTCAAGGGCATGACCTGCGTCATGGGTAGCTTGAACTGTCCCAATCTGTAATCCGAGGACTTCCATTAATTCTTTAAAAGAGACAGCTGCGGAGTCGGTGGTAGAAATGTTCAACAAATAGCTGCAAGAGCACTCAGCGGCCTTATGTTTATTGTTTTATTTATGAGTCGCTTCAGGGATATCGTAAACATTACGACTTTTTCCTTTTAAGCTCTTCTATTTCCTTTACACTGTGAGATCAGACTCTTCTATTTCCTGCATAATATGTATTTGATCTCTGTTATTTTTATAGGTAAATGCTTCTATTTTTATACTTTAAACTCTTCGATTTCCTTTGTAGAACATGTGAATAGTTAGAATGTGCAGAAGTGCTTCCATCATGTGCATCCGCTCTCCATAATTGCTTTTACTCTTGATAAGTTAATGTAAAGATAGATGTCTGCAAATTGTATCTTTTCCATTTATTATGTTCATAACCATATAACAAAGATAAGGTGGTTTCAACAAGTCTTTTGATTAGATCCAATATAAATTCAATTTCAATTTTCAATATCTTTATTCGGATACAAGGATATATCCATAAAAGTGCAGACAGACAACATCATATACAGTAAACATTATCCAACAGCAGAGGGGACGTAAGAAATTCCAATTAAAACAGGTCCTCCAGTAGTACAGTACACATAAAAAAAGACACTGATACAAAAGGGGAAATTCATCAGGGTATTTGTTTTACAGAGTTTTAAAGATTGTGATTAAAAAAACAAGATAAAATAAGCGTACTTCAGGACAGGCACATTGAATTACGGGTGCGCACTGCCGCTTTAAAAAAAGAACCAACCCAAAAGATTAGCTCTTCATCTTCCAAAGCAATAGCCTTCCCATATGCTGCCTTGTACTCAATCTCAGGTATGACCTTCAAATATGGTATCAAAAACCTTTTAGTGTGTATTAAATAGTAACTACAAAAGAATAAAAAATGCAGCATAGATTGTTTATATTGACTGTTACAGGGACATGGCAAAAAGTCAATGTTAGAATTATGCCCCACAGGAAAACAGAGCATAAATTTCATTGTATCAGCCCTCAGCCGAAAAGTAAGCCCCTTTCCCAACGGCCAATAGGTTTTAGACGATAGCTAGATGGAGCGTGGGAAATATTCTCAATACGCCTATATCTAGCAACAGACGTTTTCTGAAACTCTTTCTCATGTCTAACATTTCTATATGATGCATATAAAGCCGTTTGGAGGGTTTTCTTACTTATAATACCAAGGTCTGAGGGATATAAAAATAAATACTCATGGTTCACACTAGTTAAACATTTGTGGACAGCAGCTAGCCAAGGTATTTCCATCCGGGAAACATCCTTTACAACGAAACTTTTACAACGCAGTGCTATTACAACGCAGGTTTTACAACGAAAACCATTACAACGCATTGCACTGGGGGGCGCTCTAGGATAGGGAATAGATTTAATTTACTATCCAACACCTTCCCTACTATCCACGGGGACTGGAGTTGGAATAGTAAATTAAACTATTCACTATCCAGCACCCCAAAGCGCTATGCGTTGTAACAGCATGCGTTGTAAAAACTGCGTTGTAACAGCATGCGTGGTAAAAGCATGCGTTGTAGTGTCATACATCCTTTCCATCCCCCTATCACAGTCTAATATAATCTCCCTAGTAAGTTGTGCCGCTGGATTCTTCCAGACTCTGAGCCAAAATAATGCAGGGCGTGCCTTAATATAACCTTCAATGTATGGCAAATTGAGTTCGCTGTGGCAGGCATACTGTGAGGAGGAAATGGGAGCACCCAGGATTTTGCGACAAAATCTGTTCTCTTCTCCCTGGATGCTACCACAGTTAGTGAAGCCCCAAACTTCTGCGCCATAAGTGGCAGTTGGAATGCATTGAAGTTTAAAGATCTTAACGATGGCAGATACAACCTCCGTATTCCTAGGTTTTGGCAAACCTAGTATTATGTTAGTAGAGTTGGAGAACTTTCTCCTACAGTAGGCCACCTGGGCAGCCCACAGTCCGTTGGAGGCAAATACCAACCCTAGGTAGGGGAAAATGTGAGTGCTTTGTAAACTGTTTGAATCTAAAACAATTGATGTGTTAAAATACTTCTTCGACCCACACACCATTAAAAAATTTTTTTTAAATTGGTACATAAATCCAAACTAGCCATAAAATCAACAAAGCCCCGCACCAAGATACGGAGGGCTTTTGGGGCATGGCCCATTAGCACCGCGTCATCGCCCTATAATAGGGTGGGAAGTTTGTTGCCATTATTACAAGGAACATCATGTGTGAGTGTTTGCAAAGTCTTATTCGGATCGTTAATATAAAGAATGAATAAGAGAGAGGCCAAGACGCAACCCTGCCTGACCCTTCTGCCGACTTCGATGTCCTTGGATATTTCGCCACCCCTGCTGATGCGCACCCGGACGTGTAGGTCTTTGTGTAAATAGGCAAAAAAATGTATAAGGGACTCGTCCAGGCCGTAATTTAAAAGGATAGTCCAAAGCCATGACCTGTTGACAAAGTCAAAGGCCGAGGTAAGATCCACGAAGGATAAGTATAAAGGTTTTTTTTGGCTACGTTGTATTTACCAATAATCAAGTTGAGGTTGAGGCACTGCTCAACAGTGCCAATGTTGCTTCTGAACCCCAACTGACATGGATGTAAAATCTGGTCTTCCTCGGCCCACGACATAAGCTTATTATACAGGACCCTCCCCAGAATTTTCAACGTATTATCAATCGGGGAGATCGGCCTGTAGCAGCTTGGATTGGAACGGTCACCCTTTTTAAAAATCGGCACAATAATGCTGGTGGACCATGTATTGGGTATAGTGGAATTTGTTAAATTATTAAAAACATTCAATAATAGGGGTGCCCAGAAGTCTGGTTGATTTTTGATAAGATCAATGGGCAAACCATCAGGGCCTGGGGCTTTACAACCTAGGCTCTGGTCAATAGCCTCCTTCACGTTGGTGTGCAGACGTCGTGCGGAAGAGGAAGAGGAGGAGCGAGGTGCGAGAGCGAGCGGGTGCTGCCGAGCCACAAAGGCAGAGGAGTGAGCCGAACCGAGAAAGCCGAGAAAGCCGACTAGCCAGTGGGGAGAAGGCGGGCATCGGTATACTTTACCGCACCGGCTTCAGCAGGCGACAGGCGACAGGCAACAGGCGACGTGCAGCGGGAGGAGCGCGGGCTTGGTTCTCGGAGCTCGGACCCGCGCTGAGAGAAGCGTCACCTGGAGGAGCACTTGGAGCACTGGGAAGCAGGAGCACGGTGGAGAGAGGGGGGGAGCGGCATTCCGTGTGAGCAGAGAGCCGCTGGTGTGAGCAAGTAATTGAGGTGAGCCACCCAACCACCCCACCGCCCCACTCCCCCTTGCCTCCTCCCCAGCCGCACCACCCGCTTATCGATAATTAATAATCAGAAGCGCAGAAAGCACGCCTGCGCCTGCAGCTCAAAGACATAGCAGCACAGCTGCAACCCAACCCGACCGGACCCGACGCCACTGCTTGACCTCTTGCTCACAGGGGGGATGGAGGGGGAAGCATGGTGAACGTGGAGGAGAGAGCGGCGACCGACGAGCTGTGTGCTTGCGTGTAGTGAAAAGAGCAGCAATTTGTTTGTTTGGCAATAAGCAGCAATAAGGAACATAAATAACTGCTTAAAAACAACTCAAAAACAGTGTTTCCCTCATCCTAATCCAGCTCATTAACGTGCCATCTAGCGTGCCATCTAATTACTCCAAATACACCGCACTCTGCATTAATCCTACCACCATTGCCAGGATTGCCAGGATGGGTCGAATAGTTGAGCAGCGGCAGCAGCAGTAACCGACCAGGAGAGGCAGCCAGGAGAGGCCCGCTCTCCCCCCGCGAGCCCCATTGTGTCAAATACCAGGAAGGGCTTCTCGTAGTAGAGCCTCAACAGAACCAAAACGCCACTTTATGCCATCCTAAATGCTGCGACCCTGTAACATAAAAGACTCACAAATCAGCGACACAGATTCTCCCCAAGATGAGAAGAGCTCGGGCACTGAGTCTTCAGCGATGGTCGATGAGACGGAACAAAACCCAGCTCCATCTGTGACAATAATCTCAAACACCATCGCAACCTAAAGCCGGTAAACCCAGAAACTCATCATCTTTCTAGAAAAAATAAGAAAAAACTAAAAAAGCTTAACAAGCAGAAAAAAAACAAATCTCTGACCAATGGTTCGATCCGGCAATGGTTGCTGCCTGAAAACCAGATGACTACCGCTCACATTGACATCCAACACGTGACATGTCATTTAAGCACTACTAAAACGACAGGAAAAAATCCGGTATACCCAGAAGCGTCACACACAACCAACCCTGACATTAACCTGAGCATAGCGGATTACCTGGCAGACCGCCAGCTAGCCTCCCTGACCATGAGCGAACAAAAACATGCACTGGATCCACAAGGACAACAAGTCAGGGACGTAACCCAGGTCCCACCAAGAGACCGTGAAGTCCATCTAAAAAGCCCTCAGCTTTGCGAACAACTGAACATAAGAACGAGTGGAATGACCCAAGATATCCAAAAAACAATCACTCCGCTTACAATGTCAGCACGAGCCCATAGGGTACCCCAAGGCAACTTCGAGCCTAACTTTGAGCCTACTGGGAATTGGGGCCTCGAACCTCAGGCCATCTAGACCACCCCCCTAGATGACAGTACAGCAGACAACAGCCTTATTAAATCAGGGACAAGCCTGCCCGGTCACTACGGCACAGGTAAATTCTATCCCCTCGCAGGCCAACAACTTGAAGGATGTATATTACGTTCACAACCCGACCCTTATAAACCATCAGGATCGGAAAATACTGCTGTACCCTGAATATGTCTCACAGGGCAAGTGGGACATTCTCAACCGCAGCAATCTTTTAAAACTCTGTGTAAATATCCCTGGTCTAGAAAGGATAAAAACAACGGACATTGAGAGCGTTTCTTTTCTCACTCCAGACTTCAATGAGATAAATGAGACCACAGAGCTAACCTTTACTAGTCTATCCATGGCAGAGGCCCTGAAGAGAAACCATATGCTACTGGAAAGCTGGGGCATAAAAATAAAGATTCAGCCCGTACTAATATATCCATCGATTTTAAAAATCCGCTACCCGAAGACTTGCCCGGACATCCCGGAACAGACCACTGGGAGGAACTCAGGCCTGAACGCTCCGCTCGACCGAGCACTACATGTGGGGTCCATCCTCCAGGGGACCAAAGGCGGCATGAGCATAGGTCTCACTAATGAAACCCTTATTAAAATAACAAAAAACTTGGGTCAGGGCAAACGCTTCTGCACAATCAGGGGGAGCGCCAGCAAAGACTGGTCCTGGCTGCCGCAAGCTTTAAATCCCAGCCCCTAACATCCATCTTCCCGAAAACAAGGACCGCAACCAGCATCGGCCGACAAATGGCTCAGAAAATCACACAAATCGATTATCGACCACCAGCAGATTGAACATCATGACCTGGAACGTTGCAGGGATTATAAAGCTCGTTCGAAATCAAGCCGCAGTGGCATTCTTGGAAGAGGCGGATATAATTTGCATTGGAGTGGAAAAAGGCACTGGAGAGACCCATTCGGAAAAACTCCTCTATTCCATGGACGGATTTGTCCAACCTCAGGCCCATATCTCTTTTCCGGTTCCTGAGCAAGCTCATGGAGAAGCACGTGAATAAACATCTTTCGAACTTTATCGAACAAACTGGGAGTCTGGACTATTCTCAGTCCAGCTTCAGGCCGAATTACAGCACCGAATCGGCACTGCTGTCAGTAACAGAAGATCTCCGCATGTACCAGGACAAGGGGTACTCGGTGGTCCTGGTGCTGTTGGATTTATCGGCAGCGTTCAATACTATATCCCATAATATCTTGCTCGGGCACCTTGCAGAGATTGGACTTGAGAGTATGGCACTGGCCTGGTTGAGGAGTTTCCTATCTGATCGTACTCAATGTGTCAACATGGGAGTATTTTGATCAGCGGAGGTAGAGATTACAAAGGGGGTGCCACAGGGCTCATGTTTGAGCCCTACCCTGTTTAACATCTATGTGCCCCCCCTGGCTAGGATTATGAGAGCTTTCGGCTTCATTCCAGTGTCATACGTTGATGACACTCAGCTCCTCTTCCCATTTAAATCTCTTACTTCCGAGGTTAACAAAATCATTTTCCGAAGGTATGAAGGCGGTCTCCCAGTGGATGACCTCGAACTTCCTACAATGTAATGTGGGTAAGACGGAGGTCATGCTCTTCGGGGATGCCAAAATGCTATGGACACCTGATTGGTGGCCACCCGATTTAGGCCTGGTTCCCGAACCCAAACAGGTGGTGAAGAACTTGGGGGTACGTTTGGACCAGGAGTTATCTTTAAAGCAGCACGGAAACAACATAGTAGGATCCTGTTTTCATGTTATAGGACTCCTCCGTAGAGTGTTTCTCTTACTCCCAGATACCACAAGAAGAACTTTAGTGCAGGCCCTGGTGCTTAGTCGTCTCGCCTATTGCAAAAGGCTATTGGCATCGGTCAACAATGGAGTACTTGGTAAGCTTCAAGTGGTACAGAACACCGCTGCGAGGCTGGTCCTAAATGCCCCCCCTAGATCCCTCTCTAAACCCCTCTTAGTAAAATTACACTGGCTTTCTGTTCGCCAAAGGGTGAAGTTTAAGACCTGCTGCGTGGTCCATAAGGGTCTACATAGATTAGGACCTTCATATCTGGCAGAAAAATGTATTCCATACAACCCCGTCCGTACCCTTAGGTCCGGCAATCAGCTTCTCCTTCGAGTGCCCACTGTGAAAAAGACAAGACAGGGCGGTAAAGCCCTGTCAGTGGTCGGTCCTGCTCTATGGAATAAACTCCCTCTTCAGCCCAGGAAATGTTCGGACCATCTAACTTTCAGGAAAAGGCTGAAAACTTTCCTGTTCCTGATTTAGCTTCCTCTTTTTTGATTGTCCTCTTTCCTTCCATCAGCCACTGGCGTGTGAGCGCAGAGATACTCCTTCGGGAGTCGATTAAAGCGCGGTATAAACCCATAAATAAATAAATAAATAAATAAAATAATTTGTACCCAAAAAACTTGGGCAACAAAATCTATATCAATAAGAGGGTACACAGAACACTGCAAACCAGCCACCAAGAATAACATATTTGGAAGACCCTCAGGTGGGATATCCATCTACATTAAGCACTCGCTGAACCTCGAATTCATGGAAATAAAAAGCCTATCAAACATGTTCTTGGTGGGCATTTTGAAAGGCCTCCACTCGACCAATGGGCCACTTTCAATACTGTTAATTAACGTTTATCACAATCTTCACGGGCCGGGGGCTAAGGATAATTTGATCCCGTTAACATTGGAGAGAGCCCTGCTCAGGTGTGGTGGGCTGACTGAAACGCTGCCTCGCTCGCTGCCTTTTAAAAATTGAATCGCTGCTAATTTGCTTGTTTGCACAGTGTTTGGATTATTTTTTTAACTGATGTAATAGTTTTAAATAGTAACATTTCACCGTGCTTTGCCATATCTTAACCCCCCACTTCACGACGCTTCCTGGTAGAAGCACTTCCGGTCGGTTACCGGTCTAGTGCTGGGAATTGACAGCCGCTGCACAGCAGGGCTGATTGGCAGGTGGGTGGTGACTCTGCCTATTTCTTTCAAGCTGGAACAAGCGTGCAGCGCGCGCGCGCAGCGGGAGCGCCGACGGCGCGCCGATGGAGCGCCAAAGGCAAGCCCGTCTGCGCCCGTCCGCACTCTTTCAGGCCCAGGGGCCAGAACCCCTGCCCGAGGCTTAACATACTCCTGGAAAACCCTAAGGTGGTGATGGACGGAGCATTGACAATACAAACACTCACCCCCAGTCAACTGATCTGGGTTTAATCCATCACCGTTCTTTAGCTCACTCCGCCACCCCAGTTCAGACATGGCCATATGCAAATCAGTCTGACCCTGTGCCTCATGGGAACAGTCCAGCCCGAACTGCCAAGCCATGTCTTCCCTGGACCGGAATCAAGCTTCCCAGGACCTGTTTCTGGCATTGCAGCCGTCTTCAGCCGGGCTTGCTTGACTCCAGTGGCAAAGTGAGCAAGGGACTCACGTCTGAGCATACCCTGCCAACTTAGGGCGAACAAAGAAAAACCAAAGGTGGTGATGGACGGAGCGTTGACAATACAAACACTCACCCCCAGTCAACTGATCTGGGTTTAATCCATCGCCGTTCTTTAGCTCACTCCGCCACCCCAGTTCAGACATGGCCATATGCAAATCAGTCTGACCCTGTGCCTCATGGGAACAGTCCTGCCCGAACTGCCAAGCCATGTCTTCCCTGGACCGGAATCAAGCTTCCCAGGATCGGTTTCTGGCATTACAGCTGTCTTCAGCCGGGCTTGCTTAACTCCAGTGGCAAAGTGAGCAAGGGACTCACGTCTGAGCATACCCTGCCAACTTAGGGCGAACAAAGAAAAACCAAAGGTGGTGATGGACGGAGCGTTGACAATACAAACACTCACCCCCAGTCAACTGATCTGGGTTTAATCCATCACCGTTCTTTAGCTCACTCCACCACCCCAGTTCAGACATGGCCATATGCAAATCAGTCTGACCCTGTGCCTCATGGGAACAGTCCAGCCCGAACTGCCAAGCCATGTCTTCCCTGGACCGGAATCAAGCTTCCCAGGACCGGTTTCTGGCATTACAGCCGTCTTCAGCCGGGCTTGCTTGACTCCAGTGGCAAAGTGAGCAAGGGACTCACGTCTGAGCATACCCTGCCAACTTAGGGCGAACAAAGAAAAACCAAAGGTGGTGATGGACGGAGCGTTGACAATACAAACACTCACCCCCAGTCAACTGATCTGGGTTTAATCCATCACCGTTCTTTAGCTCACTCCGCCACCCCAGTTCAGACATGGCCATATGCCAATCAGTCTGACCCTGTGCCTCATGGGAACAGTCCAGCCCGAACTGCCAAGCCATGTCTTCCCTGGACCGGAATCAAGCTTCCCAGGACCGGTTTCTGGCATTACAGCCGTCTTCAGCCGGGCTTGCTTGACTCCAGTGGCAAAGTGAGCAAGGGACTCACGTCTGAGCATACCCTGCCAACTTAGGGCGAACAAAGAAAAACCAAAGGTGGTGAAGGACGGAGCGTTGACAATACAAACACTCACCCCCAGTCAACTGATCTGGGTTTAATCCATCACCGTTCTTTAGCTCACTCTGCCACCCCAGTTCAGACATGGCCATATGCAAATCAGTGTGACCCTGTGCCTCATGGGAACAGTCCAGCCCGAACTGCCAAGCCATGTCTTCCCTGGACCGGAATCAAGCTTCCCAGGACCGGTTTCTGGCATTGCAGCCGTCTTCAGCCGGGCTTGCTTGACTCCAGTGGCAAAGTGAGCAAGGGACTCACGTCTGAGCATACCCTGCCAACTTAGGGCGAACAAAGAAAAACCAAAGGTGGTGATGGACGGAGCATTGACAATACAAACACTCACCCCCAGTCAACTGATCTGGGTTTAACATACTCCTGGGCAGACCTTCACCTCCTGAAAAGCCCATCAATCACACTGGATAATAGAGTAGCGCCGGCCCCCGAAAACCCCCGACCCTCACTTTTGCTTCACTAAACACCCGCTCACTACAAAAACACCACCTGGAGGTATTTACACTACTGCGAGATGAAACAATCGATATGCTAGGTATCACAGAGACCTGGCTCGAGGACTCATCTACCCCATACTTTGTAGCATCCATTGCCCCCCTCTATCACAACAGGCCAGGCAGCACACGAGGAGGAGGGGTGGCCATCCTGCACAAAAACTCCCTGAAGGCTTAGACCTTCCTCATTGAAAGCATTGAAGGGGTGGATGTTCTAGGGGCTAAACTCCACTCTTCCTCACCGTGTGTCACCGTCCTGGTCGTCTACCGTCCCCCAAAAACACCACCCAAATTCATCAAGTGGTTGACGGAACTGGCACACGATCTATGCACACGCTACCAATGCCTCCTTATACTGGGAGATTTCAACTTCCATTCGGAAGGATCCCCCAAAGAGAGCCAAGCCAACCAATTAGATGAGGCTCTGACCGCATTGGGACTGTGTCAATACGTCACCGGTCCAACCCATGCAAAAGGTCATACACTGGACCTAGTGTGGTCCTCACTGCCCCTCATCGGCCCCCCAGCTATCAGACCATGCTCCTGGTCCGATCACCTAATCATCTATGGCACCATCCAACCCACCAAGCTGGGACTCTCACCACCCCCCAGCTGGAGAACAATCAGAAGCTGGAACAAAATTAGGGCGGACGACCTCGTCTCTACCCTCAGACAATCCCGTCCGCCAGACCACCCAGCTGGGGACACCGATGCACAATATAGCGCCCTTACGAATAAATTAAACAGTGCCATCGACACGCTTGCACCCGCTCGCAGGGAAAAGATCAGAGACAAGGGGAAGGGGGCCCCTTGGTTCAATGAAAACCTGCATAGTCTAAAACAACAGCTTCGCCAAGGTGAAAGAGCCTGGCGGAAAGCATACGACCCAACTGCCCTCTCAAATTATCTTGAAGCTTTTGCCACTTATAAAAACGCTATTCAAACTGGGAAAGCAGTTTTCTTTGAAAATAAAATCTCATCTGCTCACAACACACAAAAAGAAACGTTTAAAGTCCTGAAAGAACTCAGACAGGTCAAAGAGCAGAAGCCTTCCTTTGGCATAGAAGACTGCGATAAGTTCCAAACCTTCTTTACCACCAAAGTGGAGGACCTCCTGACCAGAATTGAGAATATCCCCAGGCTCCCATGCCCATTAAATCCACTACCAATCTATCCTCCTGTGGAGCAAGCCCTAACCTCATTCCCCCCGCTCTCGCACGAAGCCCTGACCTCACTTCTAGGGCGAAGTCTGGCTCTCCAGCAGACCCCTGCCCACCCAGGACCTATAGGATGGCCCTCCCTGGGATTGAAGACGAGATTCTATAACTCCTGAATTCTTCCCTTGAAACGGGAGTGGTCCCGAGAGATTTCAAGGAGGCACGTGTGATCCCTCTCTTGAAAAAAACCCGATATTAAAAACCTGAAGAATTTTAGGCCAATATCCCAGCTCCCTTTCCTTTCCAAGGTACTTGAACAGCACGTACTCGCCTCACTTGCACACCATCTAGAGGCCAACCACCTCCTACAATTTAATCAGGCAGGTTTTCGGGCGCACCACAGTACAGAACTAGTGATGCTGGCAGTACCAGATGGACTGAGATCACGGGCCGACGCTAAGGACCCCTGCGCCCTGATCGTTTTAGACTTGTCCGCGGCGTTCGACACCGTAAACCACAAGCTGCTCCTGTCGCGGCTGTCTAATTTTGGGGTGCAGGGCATAGCCATGACATGGCTTACATCCTTTCTGAAAGACCGCTCTCAGAGAGTGCAGCTGGGTGATGTGGTGTCTAGGCCGGGTACTCTTCCATGTGGAGTCCCACAGGGATCGGCATTGTCTCCCCTCATGTTCCATGCATACCTCCAACCCCTGATAGCCGCACTCAACCAGCTGGAGTGCCAAATATACAACTACGCAGATGACACCCAAATCATCATCCAGATCGACAACTCCACATCAGTCCACTACAGAGTGCAGAACATCCTTAAACTCACAATTAACTGGATGTCGGCCAACCGCCTCAAAATCAATCCAGATAAGACTGAGGTACTGGCCGTCACCACTGATACCAACCCTTGGAATAGCCCTTTCTGGCCACCAGAGTTGGGCAAATACCCGAGCCTGCCCCGGCAGTTAAAAGCCTGGGCATCAAGATCGATAATAAACTAACTATGGCCTTACTGGTATCTACAATAGTAGGTGTTTGCTCAAGCATTTTAAGGCAGTTGCGGAAACTGGCCCCTCTCCTCGCTTTCGAAACCCTTCAACGAGTGGTAGTTGCACTGATTATATCCAGACTGGACTACGGAAACTCGCTCTACCTCGGACTCTCAGATTACCAATTGTCTAGACTCCAGATCATCATGAACGTCTAGTGTTCAAGGTTCCGCGTCGCACTCATGCCTCCCCCCTCCTGCGCCAACTTCACTGGCTCCCCATCAGGCAAAGGATAAAATTCAAGGGCCTCTGCATTGCTCATAAAGCCGTTTACGGCAAGGCACCGGAATACATCAAAAAGGGCTTAACCAACTATGGAACCCTCCTTGCTTCCTTTCAGGAAACGACTCAAAACCATTCTCTTCAAGGAAGCCTGGGGCGCACAGTAAAGTACTGCCTCCCCACCAGTAATCCAAAGCAGGTTCCTCTCTCTCTCAGCGCTTAGAGACCGTTGGTGATAACGCGCTATACAAATGCAAATTACAAATTACAAATTACAAACAAGTCAGCTAGAAGCTCTGCTACTACAACATCCTTTTTTGGACTGTATCATCCTTGGCGATCTCAATATGCACAACATAGGGGTCATGGCCACACCAAGCCACCACCCTGGGGCCAGCAACGCATTGAACGCTCTAATAAAATCCTACAACCTGGCAACAGCCCACTCTGTCCTCTTAAAGAACAACCCTGGGGCTTTTGTTGCCCCCATTTACAACAATCAAACAATGATTGATTATATCATATTAAGCGAAAAATTACAACTTTCGATGTCAAATTACAAAGTGCCTCCCCGAAATGAAAGCGATCACGCCGCCTTAACACTCACACTGAACCTCACAGTAGAAACTCGTCACAGGACACACTGCATCGGGGCTCCAAACGGTGAAGAATTGTACAAGCTACCTAGAAGAATCAAATGGGGGCCGGTACCTATCATTAGGTTCAACGAATGGATAAATACATGGGCAGGCTGGCCATCGAGCGCCCATAACACGGGTGCAATAGAAGAATGGGGCAGATTCGCCTGGAACTTAGCATCCTTGCTTCGAGGAGATACAGCAAGCTCAAACTGACGGCATCCACCATATGCACTTGGATTTATTCCGGCAATCAAAGAAAGCGCCAGACAACTAAATGCTAAACGCAAAGCATATTGGAAAAACGGCACAGCATCGGACAAAATGCTACTAAAAGAAGCAGCAAAAAGTCATTCAAAGAAGGTGTGGGCCGCGAAACGCGAATATTCCGAGGGACAATGGCTGAAAATCTTTGATTTGCTGAGACCCTGTAAATCCCAAGTGTTTTGGAGCTATTTAAACACCTTAACTCAAGGAAAAAATCACAGAGAGAACTCCCGCGACGCACATACCTGGGTCGCCCACGTTAAAACTTTATACAAAGACGATCGAAGTAGACCTTACTTAAATAAAGCCCTCGCAGGGAGTGAAGAAATAGACACCACTGCCCACACAACGGCCGCTCCAGAAAAATATTTAGTCTCTAAGATTCTAAACAAAATCAGACAAAACGGAGCACGGGGTACGGGGCCCCAACGGCCTTCCTGGCTCACTGTTTAAGGCGAACATAGAATTCTAGTCTGAGAATTTGACCCAACTGTACACAGGATGTTGGTTCCTGGGGGACGTTCCAGACTCCTGGAGAGGGTCGCTTCTGCACCCAATACACAAGAAAGGGCCGAAATCCGACCCGACCAACTATCGCATGATCGCCCTGTTGGACATCGAGGTCAAGGCCTACGTGAGTACCATTCTGGCAGAACTAGCAAGCTGGGCGAGTACAGTGGGTCCCCTGCCCTTCTTCCAAACAGGGTTCAGACCCGGGGCATCAACCGTGGATAACATAACAGCTCTCTCATACCTAGTCCATCAAGCACTGTCGCGCAAAACCCTCCCTCTCTTCGCTTGCTTCATTGATTACTCTGCAGCATTTGACGGGGTAGACCGTGCAATTCTTTGGAAGAAGCTGGCACTTTGGAACATCAACCCAGCCCTGTTGAAAGCAATTCAATCTCTGTACCAAAGAACGTGGGTCAGAATTAAACTTTCGAGTGACTCCGCTTCAGAGAAAATTGAAACGGACCGCGGCCTAAAGCAAGGGTGCGTCCTAGCACCGCTGCTGTTTAATCTATACCCAGCAGATATGGACCAAGCCCTGATCGGAGCCGCTCTAGCTACACCAAGGATTGGGGGCACTAAAATACAGTTCATGCAATATGCCGACAACTTGGTACTTTTGGATCACACCAAAACAGGCCTACAAAAGGCACTGTCGGCCCTGGCAATCTATAATGATAAAAACAGGTTGGTGGCTATCCATCTAAATCCAAAATTGTAATCTTTGGGCACTATCATAAAAAAAACTAGCAAAATGGAGTCTCGGACGGTTGACTCTGAAATGTACGGAGCAATATAACTACTTGGGCGTCTGGTTCCACGAATCGGGGCACCCTGGAGTTCATTTAAAGAAAATTCAAAGCAAAGGGAAAGCCATCATCTAGGCCCTCTGCAAACTACAAGCCACCCTACACAGCCCTACAACGATGGCCATCCAAAGAGTTTTAAGGGCAAAACTAATGCCAGCCCTTAACTACGCCCAACAAGCGTTTCCTGGAAAATTAATCAAGGACCTGGAAGAAATCCATTGTATCGCATATAAGAGATTATTCCACCTACCCGCGTGCACCAGAAATACTCTTGTGCGACTAGAATTTTCTTTGAATCAACAAAAGCTGGAAGAGATGGCTGCCCTGAGTAAATACTTTTACCTCACCACAGCGGCACATGAGAAAACAATGAACGCAGTTCTAAAAAACATCTTTCTGGAAAGAGGGAACCCTTGGTCAGCGACCCTTGCCGAGACCACTGATCTCCTTAATTTAGCCACAGAGAACTGGGACCCTGAGTTAATCAATTACTCTGGCATCAAAAGCACAATCAAAAAACAAGTCCGCATTTGCTCTCGTGCCTCAGACTTGGAATCGTTGGCAAAAAGAGGCCTCCACGAGTCCCAAAGTCTCCCACACACAGTGTATAACTCGAAACACCACCTTACGCAGGCTGTAGGCCGCACAGCCTTACATAGGATCTTAGCATATAGATTACATCCTCTGCCACTCAAAGAATTATACACCACCGAGCCGATAGGAACAGCGATCAAGGAATGCCGGCTCTGCGAATATAAACGTGAGTCTTTGGCTCACCTCCTGTTTTGCTGCCCGGCTGTAATCTTCCTAAGATCTCGGGATCGGGGAGACGATGATAGACCCACAACAACAACAAGGCGTTAGGTTTGCCAACACAATCAACTGTTTAATGTACACAGTATAAAAGGATAAAGAAAACGTAAGAACAATCGTTACACTGTCTTACTATGATGGGAATGCTCCCATATAGCATTGGCTAAAGAAGAATGTAACATGAAAGTATACGATACCCATCAGCCGTCGCCCTGGTCCTAGAATGGCCAAGTTCCAACCGTCCTCTGCATAAATACCGGTCCCGGTATTCTTCCAACAGAGGACACCGTGCAAAGTAACGGCCGAAAACGCAGTTCGAATACGACTGATGGGGCAGATTATGTTCTCTGCTTGACAGCGCGTAAGTTGGTGACCTTGCGCTGTGACATACGATGCTCGGGAATGCCCGGCCGGGCACTCTACCGATATGTCCAGTTGTTATGGGAAGGGAGCGGCCGCTCTACCTTCGGCGTCAGCACTCAGGATTGCACTACACCGGTCGGGAATAAACGCACCTGGGGTAGTGCCAGTCGCTATACCCCCCTTGGTTTCCCTCCAGTAAGCATCTAGTACCGCCCAAGCAGAGACGCGGCAAACACCTCCTTTGGTGTGCGTCTCTGCCCCAAATCTGTCCTGGGAGTGTAGAAAACAACACTCGACCAAGTCTCCTTCGGTGCTTTGACAAAACGAGCAGCCGCTCGTCCTGCCTCTTTACGTCTCCTGTGAACCAAAAACTGCGGGTCCGTTACCTTCCGTAAGCTTCACAGGTCGGGCTTCCTCGGGAAACAAGGTAACGGCGGGAATCAAAGAGGCCGGCAAGAATCCAAAATATCCGACGACGTCCCGTCGTCCTATGCGTCTTAAATACGCATTTCCGTGTGCGCGCTAGTCGCGCAAGGCATGCTGGTCTTGGTAGTTTCTTGTCCGCCCGCCGATGCCGGGTTCTGCGGCTGTTTCCGCGGCCATGCTCCGTGGAGCCGCACAGTGTCCCGGAATACCTGACAGTACATCCTCCTCCCATCAGCCCCTTCTCACGGGGCCTGCGCAGGCAGGGTGCTTCTTGTGGAACGAGGTCACCAACCTAGGGGCGTGGACACCAGACGCAGGCTCCCACGACTGCTCCTCCGGACCATACCCCTTCCAAGCCACGAGATACCATAGCTTGTTACCCCGTCACTTGGAATCCCGTATTCCGGCCACTTCATATTCCACATCGGCGTCCACCGATACGGACACAGGCGGCGCACGTCTGCCAGGAGCAGAAGGCTTTAACAGGGACACGTGGAACACCGGATGTACCCGCAGGTGTCCAGGCAAACACAGTCGTACGTTCACAGGGCTGATGCCCTTAGTGATGCGATAAGGACCAATGAACCGGGGATGAAACACACTATGTTTGCGGAACCGCAGGTTCCTGGTGGACACCCAGACGTAATCCCCAACAGCGTACACAGGTCCAGGCCGCCGTTTCTTGTCCGCCGCAGCTTTGTATGCCGCCTTGGCCGCCTCCAGGAACGACTTAGAGCGAACCAGCATTTCCTTGATGTGCGCCACTCTCCTGGTGGCTTCTGGCACCCTAAGGTCCCTAACGGGGTGTAGGAATGGTAGAAACCTGGGGTGATGACCATAGTTGCTGTAGAAAGGGGATGCTTTGGTGGAATAATGCGTGGCGTTGTTGTAGGCAACCTCCGCAAGCCATAGGTGATCCACCCACTCTTCAGTCCCTTGATCTACGAAGCAACGCAGGTACTGCTTGAGGGACTGGTTAAGGCGTTCCGTCTGGCCATCTGTCTGTGGATGATAGCTTGTTGACAAAGCAGATGTAACATGCAACTCTGACACCACTTCCTCCAAAACTGGGCCGTGAACTGCGATCCCCTGTCCGACACAATCAGGCTGGGCAGCCCGTGCAACCGCACCACACTCCTCAGAAGGAGCAAGGCTAGCTGGCCTGCTGTGCTGAGGGAACCTGCTTACAGGCGATGAAGTGCCCCATCTTCCTGAGATAGTCCACTACAACTAAGATCGCCGTACAGACCTGATCCACCGGCAACCCCACGACGAAATCCAGGGATATGTTTTCCCATGGCCTGCTGGGCGTTGGAAGAGGCCGAAGCAGGCCCTGTGGACGTCGATGGTCCGATTTCATGGCTGCACAGACGGAACAGTTGTCCCCCATCTCCGGATATCAGCACGCAAGGACGGCCACCAGAAATGCCTCCCCAGGCTGGACACGGTTTTCTCGAACCCCAGATGGCCTGCGCAGGGCGACTCGTGGCACCAAGTAAAGGCCTGTTTCCTAAGCCGTGGAGTCGGCACTAGCAATCGGCGTCCGTTCACTGGTATTCCATCCTTCACCTGCCACTCTTTGTGGCTCACGAGCCATCTCTTCCAGGCAATGGTACGTATCCCCCTCTGGATGCCCTTGAGGAACGTGTCCGGCTGTATTACTCCCAGCACCGCACCCGGAGGTATGATGGAGTGCACTGGTGCAGGTGATGGAGCTAGAACAGATGTTTGACGGGAAAGCGCATCTGCTTTCCTATTTTGAGCGCCAGGCCTGTAGGTGATGTGGAAGTGAAACCCGGAAAAGAAAAGCATCCACCGCATCTGCCTAGGTGAAAGGTGTCTTGCCGCCGTCATGAACTGCAGGTTGCGGTGGTCCGTGAAAACAGTCACCACATGTCTGGCTCCCATCAGCCAGTGTCTCCATTCTGTGAATGCGTCCTTTATGGCCAATAGCTCCTTCTCCGCTATATGGTAGTTTCTTTCTGCAGTGTTCAACTTCCTAGACATGAAGGCCACGGGATGAAGTGCTACGGAGTGTTGGTGTCGTTGCGACAGGATGGCCCCCACCGCGACCTCAGAGGCATCCGCCTCCACCACATACGGTAATTCCGGGTTAGGATGAGCCAAGATGGGCGCAGAAACGAACGCCTTCTTCAACGCCACGAAGGCGGCCTGTGCATCCGCGTTCCACATGAAGGGCTGCGACTTCCGCAACAGCTGAGTAATTGGGGCCACCAACCCTGAAAACTCCTCGATGAAACGGCGATAGAAATTGGTGAACCCGATGAAGCACTGCACGTCTTTCACCCCCTATGGCGTTGGCCAGTCTTCCACGGCCCTGACCTTGTGCTCTGCCATCTCCTGTCCATCAGGGCTCAACATCACCCCAAGAAACTCCACAGAGGTGACGTGGAAATCGCATTTGCTGAGCTTACAGAACAGCAGGTTATCTCTGAGTGTCTGGAGTACCGTGGCTACATGTCGTACGTGTTCCTCCTCTGTGTTTGAGTAGATGAGACTATCGTCAATGTACACCACCACGTACTCATCCATGATGTCGCGGAACACCTCGTTTAGGAAGTACTGAAAGGCCGCAGGGGCGTTGCAGAGCCCGAACGGCATGACGAGGTATTCGAAGAGGCCGAATCTGGTCTTAAACGCCGTCTTCCACTCGTCGCCGTTCCGCATACGTACCAGATGGTATGCCCCTTTGAGGTCAAGCTTTGTGTAGACCCGGGCTTTTTTCACTTGTTCCAGCAAGACGCTTATGAGAGGCAATGGGTACCGATTTTTTACGGTGATAGCGTTCAAAGCCCTGAAGTCCACACAGTCCCTCAACTCACCATTGGCTTTAGGGATGAAGAAAAGGGGCGAAGCCGCTGGGGACTTGGAGGGTCTAATGAATCCCAGCCCTAGGAGTTTATCAAGGTAGGAGCGTAGATGGACGTTCTCCGGTTCTGTCAAGGCGTACAGCCTGCCACTGGGCACACAGGCTCCCGGAACCAAGTCGATCTGACAGTCGTAAATCCGGTGCGGGGGAAGGACCTCGGCCCGTGCTTCGTCAAAGACGTCCCTGAAGTCATGGTATACTCCGGGCAGAGTAACCGCTTTCTCTGCCGCTGTGGCCACTGTGTGAACCAACCCTTGACCGGTGGTGGACCCCGTCTGTACCCCACAGTGTTGGCGACAGAGCGAAGAAGTCATCAGGATCGTGTGCGACACCCAGTCAACGGTCGGGTTGTGTTTCTTGAGCCATGGCAGACCCAGTATTATCCCATACTGAGGTGCTCGGATGATACTGAAGTCTATCCCCTCCTCGTGCTGTTCTCCGTATCTCACAGGCAGTACACTCGTGTGGTGACCTATGGGGCCGGTGACCAGTCGTCTCCCATCCACGGCGTATACGTCCTCTGGGATGTCCTTGGGTATGAGAGCCTTGCCTAACCGCCGTGCCTCTTCTTCGTCCATGACCAGGCCCGTGGCCCCTGAGTCCACCATGGCTTCTACAGGAATCCACCTGGCATCTATGGATACTTGAACTGTGAAATACAGGTGCGGCGGTCTTGCATGAGCAAAGCGTGACAAAGAAGGGATGCTGTAATGACTCCGAGAGGCCCCTTCGCTGTTCTGGGAGTCTGTTAGTTTTCCGCCTGGACGTTAACTGCCGCGGTCACCGGTCTATTGGTCCTGAATCGGCTGTTCTTTGGCTTGGCCGGGCATTCTCATACATAATGCCCCATCTTGCCGCAGTACAAACAGAGGCCCTGTTTGCGGCGTGTCTCTTTTTCGGTGGCGGTAAGGCTGGCCCGAATGGCTCTGATGTCCATGGGTTCCGCTTTGGCGGTGGTGTTGCTATCGGGATCTCCAGGCGTCACGGACAAAGGCATAGGTCGTCCTTTCTTCTTGTGGTCTCCTTTGCGTTCGCTCAAGCGATGGTCCAAGCGTAGGACCAAGGCGATGAGACCTTCGCAGGTCTTGGGCTGTGGGTCGATCTGGGTGACAACATCTTTGAGCTCCTCGCTCAGTCCCTGGTGAAATAGCGCTGTTTGCTTCGAGACCGGCCATTTGGTCTCTGCCACCAAACGACAAAAGGAATTTAGGTAGTGCACTATATCGTTGCTGCCCTGACGTAGTTCGAGTATTTCTCTGTCTGCAGTGTATGTATCCGCACGTCTATCGAAAACCTTCAGAAAATCCTCGCAAAAAGCCCCCCAGTCGCATAGCAGTGGGTCATCCCTGCTAACCAATGAGCTGCATTCCCTGCAAGGTACGATATGAGACAGGCTACACGAGCCTGACTTGTGGGGAACGCCTTGGGTTTGCAGGACAGGTGCAACGCCACCTGCGTCAGGAAGACCTGAACCGTGTTAGGGTCTCTGCTGTATCGTTCTAGTGTGGCCAACGAACCGACACGGGGATCTCAACCACTACCGCTGGAGAAGTGGGAACAGCCTGACTTCCAGCATCAAATGGATTCCGCTGCACCGCTTCGAACCTGGCCTTCAGATCCGCTGTTTCCTGCCTGGAAGCGGTCAGCTCGATTTGGACGGTGGCCCGAGCAGCCAATACATCATCCAGGGTGGCCATGATCCACTGTCCCCGATCGGGAGAAGATGTGTGTATGTAAGGGTCGGATATTATGTAATCTTCCTAAGATCTCGGGATCGGGGAGACGATGATAGACCCACAACAACAACAAGGCGTTAGGTTTGCCAACACAATCAACTGTTTAATGTACACAGTATAAAAGGATAAAGAAAACGTAAGGACAATTGTTACACTGTCTCACTATGATGGGAATGCTCCCATATAGCATTGGCTAAAGAAGAATGTAACATGAAAGTATACGATACCCATCAGCCGTCGCCCTGGTCCTAGAAGGGCCGAGTTCCAACCGTCCTCTGCATAAATACCGGTCCCGGTATTCTTCCAACAGAGGACACCGTGCAAAATAACGGCCGAAAATGCCGTTCGAATACGACTGATGGGGCAGATTATGTTCTCTGCTTGACAGCGCGTAAGTTGGTGACCTTGCGCTGTGACATACGACGCTCGAGAATGCCCGGCCTGGCACTCTACCGATATGTCCAGTTGTTATGGGAAGGGAGCGGCCACTCTACCTTCGGCGTCAGCACTCAGGATTGCGCTACACCGGTCGGGAATAAACGCACCTGGGGTAGTGCCAGTCGCTATACACCCCTTGGTTTCCCTCCAGTAAGCGTCTAGTACCTCCCAAGCAGAGACGCGGCAAACACCTCCTTTGGTGTGCGTCTCTGCCCCAAATCCGTCCTGGGAGTGTAGAAAACAACACTCGACCAAGACTCCTTCGGTGCTTTGACAAAACGAGCAGCCGCTCGTCCTGCCTCTTTACGTCTCCTGTGAACCAAAAACTGCGGGTCCGTTACCTTCCATAAGCTTCACAGGTCGGGCTTCCTTGGGAAACAAGGTAACGGCGGGAATCAAAGAGGCCGGCAAGAATCCAAAATATCCGACGACGTCCCGTCGTCCAATGCGTCTTAAATACGCATTTCCGTGTGCGCGCTAGTCGCGCTAGGCATGCTGCTCTTGGTAGTTTCTTGTCCGCCCGCCGATGCCGGGTTCTGCAGCTGTTTCCGTGGCCATGCTCCGTGGAGCCGCACAGTGTCCCGGAATACCTGACACCGGCCCTGCGCGCAGCTCGCAGCCTTTATCTTAGGCCCATCATTCTACAACTGGGGACGCGCACTGCAAAGGAGGCAGTCCATCTACTCTACACACTGAACACAGTAAAACAGATGGCCAAGTTTGGTAAATTCATCCAACAGACTCGTATGAAGCTGATGGCCATCTCGGGCTAAATGACCAGAGACTTAGATAACGCACGTTGGGCCGTAAGGCTACGGAAATCACTCCTCTTAGTCCCCAAGCATTCTGATCTTAATCATACAGACTTTTTTTTAAACTTTTGTACCTTGTTTTTAATGTAATAGTTTTGAGTGACCAAGCAATAAATTATTCATTCATTCAATAGCCTTCTCTACTTCTGATAGTTTAATCAGGACCCCAGTGGTAATGCGCTTCCCATGCCTCACTAGAGATATTGCAACTAATTGTGGACATGGGGTGTCCCAAAGACCTCATATCTTTAACAGCTGACCAAAAGTCCTTCCAGTTTTTTAACGTGACTGCCCAAGTTAGATTGTCCCAACGCTCCCTGATTATTTCCTCTTTTCTGATTGAAATGGCTACTTTATAGCGTTGTCTGAACGATTTACTAAGGGAGCTGTCTCTAGGTATTTTAGCAAGCGCCCTTCAGACAACTCTATTAAATGCGGAACAATCAGCATTAAACCAGCCTGGGCCGGAATGTATTTCCTTGATGGGGCTGGACAACAAGGTTTTAATGCCCGCACATAGCTGCGTGAAAGCAGAAACTGCCGCAGAATTGTGTTCCTTAAAAGACAGACAAGTATCAATTAATTCCGGGTATGTTCTTGCCATCCTACCAAATAAGATTGTATTATCTATACCACATCAGACCAATCTGAGGTTATCGGTGGAGGAGGACAAATCCCTTGCACCACGATCTTTATCATGGATTGGCCTGGGTGTGGGTGTGACACTCAGGATTAAGTTGATGGAGTTATGATCCCCATGAACAGTAGGGACTACCTCTCATTTTAACACACATTTCTCTGATGGGGGTGTGATAAAAATAAAATCGATGGTGGAGGCCGAGCCCCTGCCTCTGTAAGTAGGTTCTATATGGTTGGCTCTTGTGGTTACTGGGGCAAGCTCCATCACATCTAAAAAGTTGTTAGTGCTTATAAGGTTTAATAATTGGGCCACCCTATTGCATAATGGTGCCTTATTGGTAGGGTGAGTAGCAGAATAAATACTGCTCGGTAACTTAACCTGAAAGTCACCATCTAGACAAATTCCAATAGGGCTAGCAACACATTTAGACTTCTGTAAGTTAGAAATAAATTTGAACAGGTTAATAAAATTCATATTTGATACACTCTTAAAATCGTTATTATAAAAGTTAATTAAGCAGACCGAGACCCCCTGTTTGTAAATGATTGCCTTAAATGTATCGTTATTAGTGGCAAGAGCCCTTGCACAACCCTCTGCTGTGACGTTGATCCAAATTGAGAGGCCTCCTGCCGGCCGACCAGAACTTGGGGCTGGGGCTACGATGTTAAAACATTCAAACCCCTCCAGGAGTAGCTCCAGTGTGGCCCAAGTCTCCTGAAACATTAAAATGTTCTGTTTTTGGACTAGCTCCAACCAACCAGGTAGATTCATTTTGGATGCTAGACCAGCGACATTGCAACTCAATATTTTCAGTGTTGAATCTACATCAGGTACAGTTCGGGTGTTAGGATCACAGGGTGGAGACACAATTGGTAGGGAAACTGGCTCTGATAAAACTGATGATGCCAATGGGAGAGACAGTCAATCCTGGTTGTCCAAACCTGATAATGGCGAAAATCTATAGTGTAGAGAGAGGGGGGCAGTAGGGGGAGCATCAGGGAATGCGGCCCCCAAGGAGGGTTTATAAAAATAGCCCAGAGGTAAGGCCCATATACTGGTGATAATATTAGAATGGGCCTCCTGTGTCGTTATCATTGATTTGGCCACTGACGGGTTACGGAAGTTGATGACTATGCAGTCCCCTTTGATACTCTTTGGAGACTGCCCCACCCATCCAACTCTGCGTACCATAATGATATTGTTGATGAATGACGACCTGAACCTTTTGTGTTTAGATAGCCAGTCTACACTCTTGTGACGTAGTTGGTCCCACGATTCAACTTGATTTGTCCTTAGGGGGACACGCCGACCAAAACCATTACATAGGGGAAGGCTGCAAGGGGCAGATTTAACACCTCTCTACTGCCAATGGGACTTGACAATCGTGTGGTATCGAAGCCACCCTCATATGATGTACTACCTACTAAGGAAGTGTTAGTCTGCACCACAACAGGTATGCTGGCAGGGGTAATGAGCCGGGGCATGTTATTAACAAATAGACTTTCTGCGCTACCATTGCTGGGGATACTATTTTCTGCGCCATTGCCCTCAAGCGCGAAACACTCCTTGATTTTATTACAGACACCACATAAGTTGACCAATGGGGTAAGATTGGACACACAGGGCAAATTATTAGGGTTAGGGTTAGACACATTATTAGATGGTGCAAATAAGTCTGTCCTTCCAGGTGTAATAGGCGCTGTGGAGCTATCCTGGATATTTGGGTTTATGCCAGGAGGCTCGGGCTGAAGCAGGGGCAGTTGTTCCCTCAAAGTGGCGAAATGATTGTCAAGTACATTTTTTACATGCTTGAAGTCAGTATCCACGATACGACTAATGATGACTTCACCATGACAGTAACTCTCAAAGGAAAACAGGCCGGTTTCAGTCTGGGTACTGATGGAGTGCCAAGGTTCGGTAGTTGAAATGTGCACATGAGCGACAACAGTCTTGGGGTTTGGGGAGCACGTATCCATGAGCTCAGGGCACTACAAGATGTGCTAGGGCGGGTGGGTTGCTTCCTCTTAACGCTGGAAAATTTAGCTGGCTTTCTTTTGTGTTTCGCCCCTACAGTTGCCTAAGGGACCGTCGGGATATCCAAAGGGGTTGCAACTTGTAAAGGGGGGTCAGTTATATTACCATCAGTGGAAGCTGCACAAGGGAGGCTCGCCTGGTACCCCACTACATTTAAATATCTTGGGATCCGGGGGCGTGGCCAAGCAGCATGGCTGACAGGACGTGAGCTTCACCAGCTCCGTCCGAGGACCCTTAATATCCTGCCACAAAGATCTTTGATGGACCCTCCACAGGGGTACTGACGGTCCGGATCCTTCCTCGTCCCGTCTGGGACCACCACGTCGCCAGGAGAGCCTCCGGTGCCCCATTAACGCCGCCGGAGAACGCCGCGGCGCTCGGAGGGCTCCGCCTGTCTCTACGCGAGACCGCGGACTGTGCCTGCGCGAGAGAGAAGCGGTGCGTGCGGCCCGCTTGCTGAAGAAGTACCCCGGCTGGGGAGGTGCTCACGCACACGGCGGACCTCCCGATGGTCGGAGACCTGTTGTAGACGTCCTGAGAGGCCAGTGGAGGGCTGGGCTGGGGTCCGGTGACTCCCGCTGACCTGCGCGGGGGGTTGAGGTGCTGGCCCCTCCCCCCACCGACCCTATTCTACACCGGAGCTCCCGGCTGCAGAGAGCAGCTCAGGGTGAGTGTTTCCCCGGGTGCCTGGGGCTCTACGGGACTCCTGGGGGACTGAGGCGGTGAACGCGCCGAGAGCTGGACGCTGGCCCGCAGGGCCCATTGACATTAAGGCCCACCTCTACACTTGGAGCCGGTGCGGCCTGAGCGGACTGTCCCCTGTGGTTTCCCGGCGGCTGTGGGGATTGCGGCCTCCGTCCCTACTGCGGAGTGCCACGGAGACCATTCCACGTGGAGCTTGCACTGGCGCTGTGCCTAGTGGCGTCCTGCAGTGTCGACTCCTGGGGGACACGGGCAACTTGGGGCCCCCCCATAAACTGCGTGCTATTTTCCCTGACTGCCGGACCACCCCCCCCCCTGTGTGACGGCGGAGCTTGGACTGTGCTGCCCCACGGGGCTTGACAATCACACTGTTGCGCCTGGAAATGGAGGGGGCTCGCCCGAGGTGCGCTGGTTGGCGGTAAGCTGCTTTTGATCTGATTATTGGAGGTCCTCCCGCCCAGCTCGGTGGGTGCATCTTGCCCACTGGTTGCCACGCTTTCCCTTTGCTAGTGGTGGGGGTCGTCGCTTGGGCCAGATTTGCTTGGTGCGCCCTACTGAATTGACCTCCCCCCCCGGTCCTCCCGCCTTCGCTCTGCTGTTGGGATCTGTGCCTATCCGGTGGGACTGGGCGAGTCCTAGCTGAGGCGCCTCGAGTGGGCTCCCGGTCTACCCCCCAGGATGACGACCCGCAAGGATAGGACTGCAAAATCCTCTCAACCCAACACCATTGTGCAGTATACCACCCCAAGACTGCCTTCACAGAGGATCACGCGGCAGACGGGACCGGACGATGGGGGCGAGGAACCGCATGAACCTTCCCGAGCAGAGATCCTGAAGGCAATCCAGGGATCCCATTCTGCCTTGGAGCGGCAGATCGAGACTGTGTCGATTGATGTGAACCTCCTCCGGACGGACCTCCGTAAGGTGGCGGATAAGGTCTCAGACGCGGAGGGCAACATCACACAATTGCAAACTGAAGTGGCCTCCCTGCAGAAATCGGTCGCGCACCTGACGTCCACTACCCGTGCACTGGAGAGAAGAGCGGAAGATGCGGAAGGCAGGGCCTGTCGGAGCAACATCAGGGTCCTAGGCGTGCCGGAGCGCCTTGAGGCGGGAAACGCTGAACGCTTCTTGGTGACGAGGATCCGTACCCAGCTATGCCCGACCGGACTGTCCAGTGTCTTTGTCATTGAGAGGGCACACAGGGCCCTGGTTCCCCCTCCGCGCCCAGGTGAGTCACCTAGAGCCATCATTGCAAAGATCCTAAATTATAAGGATCGTGATTGTATTCTACGGGCCGCGAGAGAAATGGAGTCCATCACCATTGAAAATAGTCGTGTTTCCATCTACCCGGACTATACGCAACAGGTGCAGGAGCAACGGAAGTCCTACCTGGGAGTCAAGCAGAAACTGCGGGCCATGCAGCTACAATACATGCTCCTTTACCCGGCCAAACTCAAGGTGCTCTCCCAGGGACGCGCTCACTTCTTCGAGTCCCCGGTGATACCGGAAACTGCCCTCTCCGAAACACGGCCTGAGTGAACTCTGATATGAGGTACTGTCTTGTTAAAATGTTGTTGCCCTGGGGGGTTGGGTGAGTCGCCCCTCCTGGTTTTTGCCTACCCAATGCTGTCTCTACCTGGCGCTGGGATCCCTGGTTGGTGGGCTGAACAGAGAAATGGATACCATGTTGGCCGGGGCGATGTGGTGTGAGGTCCAGGAGTTTATGGCGTACCATCGCCCAGCGTTGGAACTGACTTTCATGGACATTCCCAGAGACTGTCCTGGAACATTTGGTCCTCGGGGAGTTGGGGGGGAGGGTGGGTGGTTTTGGTTGGTTGAGTGTGTGTGTGGGGTGCGTGTGGTGTATGGGGTGGCTGTGCATGTCCTGGCACTGGCAGGGGAAGGGCAGAGTAGCGTTCTTGGTTGTTGCTGTCCTCTTGCTCGCGGGTGGGGGGGGGGACTGGTTCTAATGGGGTGTTGAGTCCTATTGTTTTTGGATGGCACTGGCGTGGGACGACCGGGATGGTGTGTTTTCCTGTTGAGTCATTCCTGCTCGTGGATGCGGGAGGGGGGGGGGACTGTTTCTGGGGTTGGGTGGTTGCGGGTAATGTGGGGTTGGGGGGAGTTGTGGGGGGTATTTGTTTTTGGCATAGTGTGTACTACTGTTCGCGCCCCTAGGAGGCTGTTTGCAGAGGTTAAACTTGGATGCCCGGATGGGCAAGACCAACGCTTATGGGATTCAAATTTTTAACTTGGAACGTGCGTGGCCTGGGTACTTGCTCCAAGCGGCATAGGGTGCTATCCTTCCTTCGTCGGCATGGAGTATCAGTGGCGTGCCTACAGGAAACGCATATGAATGAAGAGGGTGCTCTTAAATTGGCAAGGAAGTGTAGGGGTCAGGTGTTCCATTCCTCCTTCTCTACCTATGCTAGGGGGGTCCTGATCTGGGTGGCTCCAGGGGTTCCCCTAGCAGTCCAGTATGTTGAGGCTGATGTTGAGGGCAGATATGTTCTTATACGTGTGAAACTGGATGGGAGGGATTTCCTGCTGGTGAACTCTTATGCACCTAACGTAGATGACCCGAGTTTCTTTACCGGCCTGCAGGAGCTTATAGCGATGGACCTAAATGCCCCCCTCCTCTGGTTTGGAGATTTTAAATGTGTACTGGATCAGCTGCTGGACAGGCATCCCCCCCGGGCGGGTACAAAACCTCGGATGACAACACGACTCCGGGAGGTGATGGATAATCTGGGTGCTGTAGATGTCTGGCGCATCGGCAACCCGGGACTGAAGCTTTACACTTGCTATACCCCCACACATAACACACATAGCAGGCTCGACAGGGTCCTTGCGGCCAACATTGGCGCATCCCTTGTTTTATCGGTCACACATCAGGCCCGGTTCTTATCCGACCATTCGCCCGTGACGTGCACGGTTCAGTGGGTAGACCGCTCCTCCCGCCCAAGGACCTGGCGGATCCCGGGGGATCTTCTGCAGGACCCGGTGGGACGGGACCATGTGGAGACGTCCCTGCGTACTTATCTAGACCTGAACTGGGAAGTGGGTGATATCCCTTTTGCGACCAAATGGGATGCCCTTAAGGCAGTCGTGCGGGGCGCTTGTATGGGTCTGACATATGGAGTCCGTAAACAGCTGCTCCGTGACCTCGCGAGTGCTGAGGAGCGCCTCAGCCATTACCAGTCCTTACCGGACCCGGATGGGTCGAACATGGACTCTGAGCGGTCAGCCCGTGAAGGCGTCCATGATATCCTAGACCGGCTAGATAGATTCACACTTGGTCGATATCGCCAACGCCTTCACCGTGAGGGGGACAAGTCGGGCCGATTGCTGGCCTGGATTCTCCGTAGGGAATCGGCCCCTGCGCGGATAGTTGCGTTGAGAAATCCCACTGGGGACCTAGTACACTCGGAACGGGACCTTCTTGCGGTGCTCCGCACATATCTGTTGAAGGTCTATACTGCTGACCCCCTGGTGACAGAGGCGTCCTATCAGCCGTACCTCCGGGATTTGCCCCTTTGGACCCTCTCTACAGAGGACGCTGAGGACATGGACACTCCTGTGACGCTTCATGAGGTCAAGGTGGCGGTGGCTGCCCTGCCGAAGGCTAAGTCGCCGGGTGGAGACGGTTTTCCCCCAGAGTTTTACCAGGCGTTTGCTGATACCCTCGTGCCCCGTCTCTTGCAGGTTTACCATGAAGCGATGGAGCGAGCCGCGCTCCCGCCCACCATGCAGCAGGGTGAGGTTTGCATGCTCCTGAAACCGGGTGGGGATGACTGTGATCCTGCGGCCTACCGGCCGATCACTATAATCAATACCGACGCCAAAATTCTTACTAAGATCTTGGCCACCCGGCTGGCTCCACACATGACGCACTTGGTTCATCATGATCAATGCGGGTTCATTCCAGGCCGCAACACCGCCATGAATCTCCGGCGCCTGAACCACGTTCTATATGAGGTGCGCGATAGGGAGGATCCACAGGTCCTGGTCTCGATAGATCTGGCTAAAG
This sequence comes from Lissotriton helveticus, assembly GCF_964261635.1. NCBI lineage: Eukaryota > Metazoa > Chordata > Amphibia > Caudata > Salamandridae > Lissotriton > Lissotriton helveticus. The sequence goes on along the minus strand of NC_136057.1, from coordinate 635,510,717 downwards.
CCTTCGATACAGTTAGCTGGGGGTACCTATTGGAGGTGCTTCGGTTGGCGGGGCTGGGGCCCCTTTTCTGCACTTGGATTCGTATCCTTTACAGTGCGCCTATGGCCAGGGTCAGGCTCGGAGCGGCCCGCTCGGAGGAGTGGCGGTTGGGCAGGGGCACCCGCCAGGGGTGTCCCCTGTCACCGCTCCTGTTCGCTCTGACGATTGAGCCCCTTGCGGTGACACTACGCGCGGAGATGGCACCCTGGGGAATACGAGTGGGGGATGTGGTACACCTGGTTTCGCTTTATGCGGATGATGCGTTGTTCTACCTGACCTCCCCGCGGGAGTCGCTACCGATCCTGTTACGCCACTTGGAACGCTTTGGGGCAGCTTCTGGGCTGCGTCTTAACCCTGCGAAATCCCTGATCTTTCCCCTTGCGGGATGCGGTGAAGACCCTCGTGTGGGTTTCCCGCCCCTGGGGCTGCGGTGGGAGATGGAGGCCTTCCGCTATTTGGGTATTCAGGTGGCTGTTTCTGATGAACAATTGCTGGCCCGAAACGCCGACCGTGTGCTTAGTTCCCTACAACAATCTGTGTCCTTTTGGAATACGCTTCCACTCTCTCTCATGGGACGATTGGCCGTCTCAAAGATGGTGATGCTGCCTAGAATATTGTATATCCTACAGAATACCCTCTGTCCTCTTCCTCCTCATATTTTCAACAAGCTTAATACGATGCTTACCTCCCTGCTTTGGGCAGGCAGACGCAGCAGAGTTGCGCTACGTACGATGGTCAGACGCTGGGAGGAGGGGGGCTTGGAGGCCCCGCGCTTTGATCTCTACTATTACGCGGCCCAACTTATACCGGCTGCGCGCTGGTTCGCGGGCGTGGAAAATTGGGAATTGCGACTCCTGGCTGGTAGCGCAGATGAGAAGGTGTTACAACTGGCTCTGATGCGTGGCAGAGGAGCGGATGGCAACCTGCCGTATATTGTTCGGCACACTGCAGGGATCTGGCAGCGAGTGGTGGAAAAAGTGCTGAGACGGGCCCCTTTTCATAGGGAGCTGCCAATATGGATATTGGCACCGGTCACACTAATGGTAGAGCACATGTCGTTTCGGGAATGGCGTGAGGGCGGCTGCGACACATTGGCAGACTTATACCCGGACGAGTCCTTTGTGACCCTGGAGAGAGCTATCAAGGCCTTCAGTCTTACTGGGGGCCAATACCTTCACTACGGAGGCCTGCGGGACATGGCGAAAGCGACGTGGCCACAGTTCCCTGAGGCGCCCCAGGTGTCCCACACTTTGAATATCCTGCTATCGTGCGGTGCGGGATGGCGATTGGTAACGCTTTTATATACAGCGATGAGATGCGACTCGGCGCCTCCGGTGTCTCCGTCCTGGGCGGCATGGGAGGCAGATTTAGGGGTTACCTTGGACCCGGGACAGCGGGGGCGGATAGGGACGCTCACCAAGAAGGTGTCGTGTAACGCACGTTTCAAATTAATCCATTTTAATTTCATGCACCGCACTTACGTAACCCCAGTTGCTTTGCGCCGCATTGCGGCGGATAAATCGGATGCCTGTCCTCGCTGTGGTTCAGTAGGAGCCGGATTTCTCCATTTAGCTTGGGAGTGCCCACTGGTCGGGGACTTCTGGAGGGTAGTAGTGGCCCACATCCGGAGGGTCACAGGAATGCGTCTTGACCTGACCCCGATCCATTGCTTGTTAGCCCTGGTCCCCAAACCTAAGAAGAGGAATCTGTCATATAAGATGCTGCAGCTGCTCTTAGTGCTGGCTAGACGGCGGGTGGCTATCACCTGGATGGGACAAAGGGCGCCAGATATGACATTATGGCTCCGGGATGTGGGGGAATGGACATTAGCTGAAGAAACGCACATGCAACATACGCGTAGAGATGAGCGGCTACAGGAGGACTTGCTTGCATGGCGTCTGATGTGTGCTGACAGCAACTCCGAGGCTACTAGTGCTGCATTGTTCTCATCCGAGGAATCGGGACCTGAGGAAGGGGTGGCAGGTGGAGGGGAGGGAGAGTAGGGGCTGGGGTACTACCCTGATGACTGCGCACATGTTACCTTATGTCTGTTTCTATGCTTGCACTGTATCCCGTGGATCTGATTCTTGCATCTCCTGTTCTATCTGCAACTGTTGAAGCCGTGCTGGGAGTGTGAACTGCGTACACCTGTATTTTCTGTACACTGATGCCAATTTTGGGGGGGGGGGGAGTATTGTTTATTCTGCTGGAAAAAATAAAGTTTAAAAAAAATATATATAAAAAAATATATATATCTTGGGATCCACATTTACAGGAACCCATCTGACATACTGGAGGGAAACCTGATGCGTACCATCTCTTCGCTGCGCGCACAGATAGCCTTCTGGAAGACCCTACCTCTAAACGTGCCTAGCCGTATAGCGCTGTCAAAGATGATAGTACTACCAATGCTATTATACCATTATGCCAATATTCCATCGTACGTCCCGGCCCGAGTGTTTCGTGACTTAGACACTATGCTCCGGAACCTTATCTGGAACACTGGGAGACCCCGTTTTGCATTGGCAAAACTGTATGTGCCCACTGAGGCTGGGGGACTTGCGGTCCCCAACTTGGAACTCTATTATCTAGAAGCACAGCTGCAGTGGGTGTCGAGCTGGCTGAGTGGGAAGAACTTGGATGATACTGCCACAGACGCCACCGTTTGGACCCACACACAAATCTGCACATTGTTTCACCCCCTGACCAAGGTGCCATGCCCGTCGCAATTACACGTGGCAGTGGCTCGCAGATGCTTCCTGCGTAGCCTGAAACTGACCCGAGAGGTGAAACCCTATGCTCCGGCGCTACCCCTGTTGGGCACCCCCAGGATGGGTGGAGTGGCGATGTCGGCTATGCTGGAGAGATGGACGGAAGCCGGAGTGGAAACAATGGGTGATCTTTATGCGGATGGGGCCCTGCTTCCTTTTGGGGGGCTGGCTGAGGGCACAGGTCTACCGGCCAGACAATTTCTCCTCCACGCATCAATATTATGCACGTTCGTGGACCCCTGGGGTGACATATCTGAGGAGTTACAAACACATCATCTCATACAATACCTCCATGTCATGGGTAACGGCTCCCATGTCATTCACTGGCTAGCACATGCACTCTTGATGAACACGCAGCGCTCCACACAGCCATTGCGAGACAAGTGGGCAATGTCCCGGGGCAATGGATGGACGGACAAGGAGTGGGCGATGGTGTTGGCTAGCCCTGTTCATATCCCACGCAACTCCCGTTTCAAAACTATACAATTTTATATTTTGCACCACGCATATCTATCGCCAGACAAGATCAACAAATATTTCTCGACCACCACTGCTGGGTGCCCCCGAGGCTCCCTGGTTGGCGCGGACCTTTTACATATGCTCTGGGAATGCCCCGCTATCCTAACATACTGGAATACGGTAACGACCCTACTGGCACAAAGCGCTGGAGATGGTCTACCGCACACATGGGAAGCCTGCATCCTAGGGTTGTATAGGAGGACTAAACTGAACAAAGTGCCAGCTAGGTTCTGGGACCTAGGACTTATCACGGCTAAGCGCCTGCTCACCAAGCGCTGGAAAAAGAGTGAACCCCCACACATTAAATACTAGTACACTTCCTTTACTAACTGGGCGAGAGCAGAAAGTATCACATTACACCGGGAGGAAACAGTGGGCTTGAGGAAGTTCCCCATTGCTCAACTCTGGGATGATACCCTGCAATCTTTCCAACAGGCAAGTTTGGATCAGGGAATCACCTAGCTGTGGCCCTCTCTGAGCCAGCCTAGATCGGCAGGTGCGACGGAGCGCCCTGTTCTCGCCCTGTCACTGCCTCACTCTGGATAGCGCACTAGAGGCGTCGTGTGTCTGTGCGGGGGGCACTGCTGTGGAGGCACGTTACGCCATCTACCTGACACCCACGTACTCCTAACGTTAACACCTTGGTGCCTGCCGGATTCCGCTAGGCCGATCTCCCCCCCTCCCCTGGGCGGGGCCTGTACCCCGCGGAGCACCTGACACCTATTGTCTCGCTCTTGGACCCGAACACTTGCCCTCATGACACTACAGACCTCTTAACCCATCCTGTTTTCCTCATGCCATTTTTTTTATTTTTAATCTTCCCCCTCATCACTTCATAATGTTGTGGTCACTATCCCTTCTCCCTGTTTGGTCCCATTCCGTTTTCTCCCCTAACGGTTTCGTTAAGATGTTACGGTGGTTCTCTCTACCGACACGCCTGTTGTAAAACTGTATATATTGCATTGGTTGATGGTCTCCATCTGACACCCAGTACTCCTGACTACACACTGCATCGGGTGACACACCACACACTGCCTCTTTGGAAGGACACAGAGAAGCTGCGGAATTACTGGGACATGCCACCCCCTGCCAAATCTCACCTCACAAAACTCCAGGCTGCCTCACTCTGGATGCAGAGTGACATCACACCCATTACGGCCCCAATAACTATCCATATTGTCCTGTCAATTCTACTGAACGATCTGTGATGCATAATGATTATCTTGCTATGCGTTATCATTGTACTGTATTGTCGCTATGTTACCATGCAACATATGTGTGTTATTTCCTCTTAAGCATCGCATACTTGTGTATAGATTATCAATGTCAAAAAACCAATAAAATATATTCAAACAAAACAAATCAGTGGAAGCTGCACAATTAGAGTTAAAACGGTTGGGTACACTAGCATTCAAATTAGTGCCCACCGAATTGGAAAGATGAGGGGGTGCTCCTATACCAAGGGAAAGGCGCCTCTCAGTCGTTCGATCTCATTCGATACAATTCTGACAGCCCTTTCCAGCATGCTATCGATACTTGTGTCATAGTAGCCCATCTTGCCTTTTAGCCTGCTACCGACTAGGGAAATGCCAAGGGGACAAGCAGAATGGTGGAAACACTACCATAATCCCTTTTCAAATATTAGCACACTAGTCCCCCTTATATCCTTACACTACAAGTGCCCTCAAAACACCCTAATCCCACATAAATAGTCTAGACAGAAAGTGTACATTTTTTCTTTGACTGTGATTCCAATAAAAACCATAAAACTATCCAGGCTCAAAACTGTTGGCTATATAAAACTTATTTGGAGAACTTGTCGAAAACTTGCTGACACATAAATCTACAAACTGATCAATTCTGAAGAAACACAGTAGCACTTCAAATAGGTGAAAGCTTCAAACTCTAGTCTATTGTCTTGTGAACATAAATATGGTAAAATCAGGGGAGCGGCCAGGTGGAATAATCTTCGCCTCTGAGTTTTTAATAGAATCCAAACCTCTTGTCACATTAGTAAGGGAAATGTAGCATTCTAGTTTAAGTCCAAAAGCTCAATATTGACTTAGTCAAAGCTCAACAACAACACATCTAGAAACATGAGCAATAGGCTTAGGGCCAGATGTATCAAGAAATGCTTTTGCGATTCTGAAATAGTGAATTTTACCGATTCGCTATTTTGGAATCGCAAAATGCAATGTATGGAGGAATCGCAAATTTTTTTGAGATTCTTTAACATTCCCGTATTAGCGAATCACAAATGGCGATTCGCTATTAGGGAATGCATTACCATTCATTCCTAAGGGCCTGTAGGCCCATAGGAATGAATGGGAGTGCATTCGCAAACTGCGATTACCACATTGGTAATCACAATTTGCGAATGCAAATCCAAGGGTGCTATGGGGCCTATGGGAACCCTGATGCACCCCCAAATAAGGTAAGTGAGCACATTTTGCGCACACACATGCCCTAAGGGCATGTGTGCGTGCCACATGGCACTTTCAAAAATGCACTTTGTGCATTTTTCAAAGGAATCGCAAATTACCATCAACTTGAAGTTGATGGTAATTTGCGATTCCTAAATTCAAATTTGCATTTAGCGATTGCATCATGCATTGCATTTAGGGAATCGCAAATTGTGATTACCCATATTGAGAATGTCAAAAGTTTCATACTTTGCAAAACGCATTTTACGTTCGCAAACGGGCCGATTTTGCGAATCGCCCTGTTTGCGAAGGCAAAAAGCCTTGATACATCTGGCCCTTAAAGTAGAAAGTTATCAAGGTGGACTTTTAGGACCAATCCGCTGCATTCATAGAGTCTTCCAGCCAACCACAAAAAATGAAATGTTTGACCTTGAGAAAGGACCTCCAAAGACAGATCTTTTATTGTTGAAACGCATCCCGTTTTCCTTTAAGGAAAAAGGGTTGCATTTCAACAAATAAAAAACCTTTATCAAAAGGCAATCACAGACATGGTGGTTTGCTGACTTCAGGAGGTCACCATCCCTGTGATGGCTGTGATTCCTAATGGGTCGCAAACTTCAACCTACCTAATTAATATTCAGGTGGTAGGTCGATTTTCTACCCACTTGAAATTGCAAGTATCAAACACAACGTTTCATACATAAGGAATGGTGATTTTCAAATATCAATTCAGAGGTAATCTCTATTTGGAAATTGAAATTCCTCTTCTGTATACATATGGCCCATAGTGTCTTAAACACTGAACTAAATACAAATGTGCACAGTCTGTAGAGGCTGAATGAAAAACAGTGTTCAAGAAGGATTTTGTTTATCTGGTAATGTAGAAGGTCACATCCTTTGGGGAAGAATATGTTATCCACATCTAAAGCTTTGATATCAGAAATTTGTCCAAAAGATTTTATCTCAGATTCACGGATTGTTTCAGAGATAAATACCTAATGTCAGACATTGCGAGAGAGAATTCAAAAGTTAATTAACATCCCATAATATTGAATACTTTAGCTTAGGTGTCATTTTTAGGTGAATAGACCATAACACTCTGCAAAACAAAAAATGCTACTGACAGGTTCACCTTCAACCCAGATGTGGCCCAATGATATTGCTGACCTGTAATCATAATCGTCCTTTGCATTTCCCCCTCGGAAAAAAAGGAAACTAAGATATTCACTACTTCTACAGAAGTACCAGATATGGGATCAATTTTTTGTTCCATACACTAGCTAATCCATGCTCCCCATGTATATTCATACCTAGATCTAGTGGAAAGAGCTCAAGAATCTCTGATAAGCAACTACGCTTTATGCAAAAGATCTTAGAGACTCTAAGCTCCCCTGAAATCTTCCATGCAATTAGGTGAAGAGCATCCTGTAAAATTAGCTTTGTTGTTCCTTTGATGTAGCAGGCTTAAAGAGATAGGAGACACTTCTCTACCCATGTTCCTCTCGTCAATGCCATGGCACTTGGAGGGGACGATCTCGACGACCTTGGCATCAAATGAAATGTTGACAGGAATCTCACTTCATTTTTAAATATTTCCATGAAAGATGAGCAATCCACACTCTCCGGGACTGCTTTAAATGGGTCCATGAAATTAGAAAGCATAGACTGCCTGCTATATGCAACTAATATACCAGGTCTCACAGACAGGTGTATCCCTCTGTGCGGATGACATCATTTTATATGTGCGCGCGCGGGAGGAGAACCTTGAACCCCTTATCCGGGAGATAATTTAAGGGCCAGATGTAGGTGGCCAAATAGCGAGCGCTAATGCTGAAATTCACAGATTTCAGCGTTTGTGATCGCTATTAGGCATACGAACAATGTAAGTAAGTTGAAACCTAGTAGCAAAATAAGGAATCGCAACATTGTGATTCCTTATTTTGCTCTTGCATTTAAGGAATCGCAAATTGTGATTCCTTAAATGCAATGTAATTAGCACAAGAGAAATTTCAAGTTGGTGGTAATTAGCAATTTCCTCTATAAAAGCACTTTTTTGCTTTTTTTTAAGTGCCATGTGGCACACATTCATGCCCTTAGGGCACGTATGTGCGCCACATGTGCACACATGCACATTTCAAGGGTGCAACAGGGTGTCCATTTGGAACCCTGGCACCCTTTAAATTGCTCCCTGCCTCTTGGTGACTCGCAAATTTCGGGAGAAATTCCTATTCATTCCTATGGGCCTCTTGGCCCATAGGAATGAATGGGGGGTATTCCTTAAATGTGAATAGCAATTTGCAATTCACAATTAAGGAATATTAAGGAATCGCAAAAAATATTGTGATTCCTACCTACATGGCATTTTACGATTCCTTAATAGCGATTCTCTAAAAATCGCCATTAAGGAATCGCAAAAATGCATTTATCTACATCTGGCCCTAGATTTGGTACTCATTCGAGCTTGTGTATAAATTGGAGCAACTTTGATTTGTCCGCTTACCCCTTGCACCCTGAATTGGGAATGTGAATTTCCACTTACCTGGTGCTCTGACACGACAAGGTATTTGGGGATCAATATTCACTCTGAGACCGACCAGATTATGAGATTGAATTATGACCCCACAGTTCACAATCTGGAGGAGCAAGTCGACAGATGGATACGCCTCCCTCTTTCCCTCACGGGGCGGGTTGCACTGATTAAAATGATTGTCTTGCCACGATTTTTATATTTATTCAATAATATCCCAATCTCCCTTCCCAACGTTTTTTTCGCACACTATGGTCACATCTGGTGAAGTTATTATGGGGTGGTGGAAATCCCAGGGTGAGTTGGGATGCAATGACTTTGCCTTGTGAGGGGGTGGTTTTGGGCTCCCCAATCTTCAGATGTATTATCTGGTAGTGGAGTGCAGTTTTGTGCACTCCTGGTATCACCCTGACGCCAGACTTCCTTATTCAAGACCCGAGGCTGACCTGGTATCGCCCGCGCCCTTGCATGCTATATTGACTTGGGGGTCACTCGCAAGACACCAAAGACATCCAAAGAGTCTCTACCACCAGCTGGTCGTGGAAGAAATTAGTGCATGTTAAAATCTCCTCGTTGCTGTATTCCCCTGATATCCCGATTTTGAATAATTCTTGGATCCTCATCATGACATAAAAGATAGTCCAACTGACGTTAACTAAATTTTCAATCAGTAAAGTGGGCGACCTTTTCCCTGACGGCCATGTCTTTGTTGAAGGCAAGGATGACAGGTTCCTCAAGGCTACGTTTATGGACTGCTTCATTCTCAGGAGAGTGCGTAGTGCACTCCGGTCTGAAATCGCTTGACTCCAGCTGAGTTTACATGGTCATTAACACTCCAGCTATTGAGCAGTTAGTTTACAATCTTTACAGTACTTGAGTGGGATTGGTTCCTCGTAGAAATGACAAGATAAGGGAAGCTTGAGGGAGGGACTTGGGCTATCCTGTTTCAGATCCTCACTGGGATTTTTGCTGTGTCCAAATTAAAGAGGTCTCCATCAATAGCAAACATAGGTTATTACACTTAAAATTTCCATGGAGATTTTACTTTTCCCCAGAAAAACTGCATACCATTGACCCCAACAGACCTCTCTTAAATGCTGTGCTCCACATGCAGACTTTGCGCATTTGGTTTGGAACTGCCCCAAGATTGTGGCCTATAGGAGATCCGTATACAAGGAAATCTCTACAATGGTTGGGCTGGAGGTTACTCCGAATCCAAAATCCGCATTACTGGATTATGTGCTCGACTTCCCCAAAGCAATTCAGAAATTCATGTCTATTACTATTTTGCTTGCTAAATGAGAGATTGCTCTTAGAGGGGGCTGTAAAGCTATTCCCACTACTAAAGCCTGGCTGCATAGTCTTGCTTACTGTAACACTCACAGCTATTCGTATGCCGAAACTCTGCCTGCTGCGTCCCGTCCAAAGGATATATGGGGCAGTTTTAAAGCTTATCTCACTGACATTACCACACCCCCCTGCCTCCCAACCGCCAGACGGGCTAGTTCCCACGGGAATAGGATAGACACTGTACGGATCCTCAGTATATTTTGTGGTGTAAATTGCTCTTTAAAACCTACATATATTTGTTATGTTTAGTACACGCCGCAATGTTGGGACACTCATGGGGTCTTGGATTGTACATGCTAACGAATATGGGGTGTCGGGTGGGGGCAGTGGGTTGATCTCGAAATTTTGAATGTGTACTTATTGTTTTATCTTGCGATGTTAAATGGCGGACTTATGGCTTCAATTGGCTGTGAATGACTTAAGTGTACTAAATTACTACTGTATTTTGAAAATGGGAAAATAAAGTTTAAAAAAAATAAGGTCTCCCAGACAGGTTGGCAGCTACATATGCCTTCTTCGATGCCGAATGTCTCTTTTTTATCAGTATGATCTTTAATCAGGGTTTCTTCAGCTATGGGTGTTTGCCGCAGAAGGCTGCTCACCAAAAAGTCCCCTGCTACAGAGATCTTCTTAAAATATATTTAGCTTAAACATAATCCATTGAACTATGATTTTATCTGGATCCTTCCATTCCCTTAGAATCACACCAAGAACATGTTGATGAACTAGTAATCGAGGAAGCTGTGTCTTCAAAACGGCCATAAAAAGCTTCAAAAGATGTAATGGGCATCTCTACCATAGCAAAACCCATATTCAAAATGGATCACAGACAATGCTCCAGGTAACAAGTCGTTATTAATATTTGTCCTGTCCTTTTCAGCTGGGGGGGACAAGCTCCACATCCTGTTATGAGCCCCAATGTACCCCAATATAGGCCTAGGTAGCTGCAATACCTTTTACCTACAGTTGTCCGGCCTTGTTCTGCTTAACGGCTCTGGCGCTGACATTTACCCAAGTTATGTACTATATAAATGTCCTGTGGTTTTCTTCAAAACCTAACCTCAATTATTATGCATGAGGATTCTTAGTATCATATCTTAATCCTCTGCCCAGAATGTACACAGCAGGATTACCATCTTCTGTATAATAACTCTGTACAAAAGTCACCGCTATCGTCATCCTTGGATAACAGACCCACAGTATCATTACACATTTAGGTAGAACTCCTTAGGGCACTTTTTTGGGTATAAAAGAACCACATCTTCGCTGGGTAACCAGAGCAGAAGTTTCCATGCTGACACAAGACGCTGAAGTCCCTGCACGTAGAAACTCCAGCACACAGTGGTCTGACATCCCTTGCATGGTGTCCAACTCGAGACCAAGATGGGGTCCTTCGTTCTCTCCCATCAGGTAATGAAGTTGGCTCTTTCCTAGGGGATTCTTGGCTTTACACCTACATACATGCAAGGTACACTTAGCTAGGGTTTGCATCTTAGGCGTACGCTTGATTACTGCCATGTATCTATATGCCTGCGTATGTTCACTGGTTTAGCACCATGGTAGAATTCTACCTTTTATTTACTCTGTTGATGCTTGTAATCTTATACATCTGTTTCTGTCTAATGATTGTCGCAGCAAACATGTTTTATAATAGAATTACGCTGGTTCAGTAAATGCCTATTGAAAACTTTCCAACTTTTTATTCTATGTATCTCTCTGAGAACAAGTGATCACAAGTGACTGAGCGAAAGGTACTGTACTGTTTCCACAATCCCTGAAGGATCAAGGGTTGTCATGTTTGATAGTTGCCAGAAACTATTCACTCCTTATAGTGGCACTGTGAGCTAGCTGGTCTAAATGTTAACATATCCTTTGGGGGTAGCTGGAATCAGTCTGGACACCAATCCCTTACTTTATGTTGTCTAAACACGCAGATCCTATATAGATTTGTAGGAACTACACAACACTCCTCACTGTCAGAAGAAGAATCATGCACTCCAGGCTTCCAGTGGTCAGGGCGGCTCCTCCATGTGGGCAGAGGAGCGTCGCCCCACTGCTTTCTCGCAGTGCGAGAAGCAGTAACATAAAATGGTATAAATACCATTTTACGTTACTGCTTCTCGCACTGCGAGAATGCAGAAGTGTTTGATTGGGGGCGGGAGGGTGGGCGGTCCTGCAACAGGGCTGGGGAGGAGTGGCTAGCCCAATGTTGGGGGCCCTGACTGTTGGCAGTCATGCACACTCTGTCATTTTCTCCATGTAGGCTGCATGCAGCCAATATGGAGAAAAAGGCCTCCCCATAGGCGCCAGGCTGGGCGCCATCCCCACCAATCACAATGCTGCCATTGCAGCATTGTGATTAGCTTAGGGGAGGAGAGAGAGGCCGCCTGCTTCCTGCTTACTGTGAGGAGCAGAGAAGCAGAGACAACGCAGGACCGGATCAGGCCAGGTAAGGTACGTTATTTTTTTTAAATAATTAAAAAGAAACCTCTCCCACGCGCGACCTCCCCCCCGCCGCCCACAGCCCGTAAATCAAGCCGTCTGCGACTGACGGTGGTGTAACAAAACTCTAGGTGTCGCCCCTGCCAAAAACCTTGATGGGAGCCCCGGTTGTTCCTACACCAAATGCCCTGCAGGAGAACTTCAGCTCAGTTGTCCAAGCAGGGGAGGTGCAATACTATTGCAGGAATTTCAGTGATAAGTGTTAACTTCGGATGAATGGGTGAGTAGATGAATTGTTGCTCAAATGGCTGGATGGATAGTTTGATGGTTGGCCAGATGGATGGGATAGACAGACGATGAGGGTTAGTGAACAGTGTGAAAGAAGAACTGAAGTGGAAAAAATACACAGAAAAAGTGTTAGGGTACTGCTGACGAGGGAGAAGGATTCATAGATAAGTGTTAGAGAGAAAAGGAGAGATCGCAGGCAATGAGAAAAAACTGAAGGGTGGCAAGATATCCATATGGAGGGAAAAGGAGAGGCAGAAGGATGAGGAGAGGAAATGAGAGTTTGGAGGGATTTATAAAAAGAGATGGATAGATGGTGAAAATGAAAAAACAAAATTTTCTGTTTCATCCATTACGTGAGTCTAAGTGCAACCCTAGAAAGAGGTTTATTTTCTGCAGCTGCTTTTAATTGCATTTTTGCCAAGGCATCTCGTCCTAAAACAACATACTAGAATGAGGGTTACCCCTAAGGGATAGTGAAATCCAGGGGGCCCATGCACTGTGGGCCTTCTGTTATGCCCCTGCAGGCTTTATATTGTCCCCATACTGCATGCCAGATGAAGTTTGCAAGAGTACTCTTCTGACTTTGTCGTCAAAGAGTTCCTTTTCCTGATTGCCCCTCGATCTCTTAGATCGCTTCCTAGGGGAAGAGAATGATGCAGAGCGCGAGTTAGATGAATGAGATGTGAACTCCTCCACATACTGTGACTTCTTGGCATGTTGGCCCATAGTTGAAGCAATAGCCAAAGGGCTTGATCCTAAATAGAGCTAACATGGCAATATGGCAATATGCTCTCCATACAAAAAATAATCATTGTCAAAGCTAATAGGTCTCCCTTATGAGAGAAATTGGGTTTGCCAATGTGTATGGAGCCATGTTGTACAGCAGTGTGGATGCTTTGCAATGTGACTAAAACTAATTTAAGAAAGTGCTATGAGCAGCCAGAAATAGCGCACTTTTTTAAAAATAGTGCATTAGCGATGGATGCATCCTAGTCTTTTTTATTATTATTTTTAGCCATGCTGCTATACAGCATGGCTACAAATTAATGCCAAAGTTAGCAATGCCCATTTGATACAAAATAAACACAACCCAATGGCAGTTAATAGTCTCAAAGGTGAGACCTATTAGTTTGTCAATGCTTGTTTGATCTTTTCACAATATCCCTGTGATTCTGAGCAAGTCTATTAATTTCCACATCCGTGAAAAAGAAAAAATATGACATTTGGAAAAAAATCTTAACACATAAAGAAAGCAACTGTGCTCATGTCCACATCGGAATGAAAATACATTTGAAAGCAACATCTATAGTCACAATAAAAGCAGATAACATCTGTTGTCTCAATAAACACCCATTTGAAAGGAGAAAAGGGCTTATTTCAAGTGTGTGTTTTTCCCAGTAAGTGAGCTATTTGCAGATGGGCCATGCCAAGATATCTACACCACAGTGAATGTTGTTTATCATATTTCATTATGGGCACACAAAATGCTGAAGTATTTTCTAGTTTCAGTCTTGCTACAGTCATAGTTCTGTTTTAAACCTGCCTATTTCGCTTGGGCACTTTGCCTCTTCCTTAGCCACACCCCCACCAGTTCCTGCCGTTTCTTCAGGCTCCAGATCCCCTCAGGTTTTTCTCACGCCTCGCTCTCTCGCCTCCCAGGCAGCCCCTCCCAGGACTACTTATGGAGGTCGCTGTGTGGCCCCTGTGAGCAGCCCTTGACCTTTTGGTTCAGTCAGCTGCTCCCTCTCCATAGCTGCAACAGTTGCCTGGCTCACCGTTATCACACCCTCCACAGTGTAATGATGGTGGGCGCTAGACCCGCATTGCTAAATGAATGTGACACGGACACCAGATTAGTAGTGGGTGAACTGGCCCAGAGCACATGGCTCGGCCCCTTTTATTAGCTGTGTCACCTGACCCAGTGACATCAGTGGTGGGTGGGTGTTCAGTGTGCAGGCATACAAACACTAGACTGCTGACTGTGATTCTGAATCACTACATCCCTCCCAAACTTCGGGGAAAATGAAAACAAATGAAAGTCCAACCTGTGGAAGAAAAATGCAGTTCGCAAACCCCACGACAAAGTTCAACCTGTGGGATAGAAAATGTATATACAAATGTAACCCTGGACTCTGTAATTTGGGGTGAGTCTCTTTGGTGGATTGCAGGTCGCAGATGGTGTAGTTGCTGCATCCAGGATTCATGAGTCACTGTGGCATGGTTTGCCATTGTTCAGCGGGTCCTATCTTCTATCTGCGCCGCTTGGACATTGCTCTTGGTCTTGCCTTTGCTTGGCACCACTGGTGACAGTTGGTGGTTAGATAGAAAGGTGACGTGATCCGAGTATTGTTTGTCTTCTCGGTTCTCCTCTTCAGTCCTGGTCCTTGGTGGTGTCTCTGGGCAGGCTCCAAAGTATTTCTGGGCAGATGAAAGGAGTAGGTGCATACATCCCTCTCACTAGGATGCCCCTCTTCGCCGGTATTCCTCTCTCACAGGATGTCCGGGAGGACCTCTTTGCCAGGCTTCCACTGGACTGGTGTTGTCGGTCATGTTGCTCCACCATAGCCTTCGGGCCGTGAGCGGGGCGCTCCACGATCTTCACCGTTGTGTCCTAGTTCCACCTGAAGGTTACGCTGTTGACTCTTTTCTTGCACGTGAAGCTTTCCTTTCAGTGGGTCGTGCAGACGCACCGTCGTGGATCTGTCTCTCTTGCGGGACTTGCTGCCACCAGAGTCCCTTGAGGCCTTTGCTTCTTGGGCTGCCACGGGTTGATGTGGAGTGGTCAGTTCCTCAGCCGGATGTGTGAGCACTCTCGCCATTCAATCTTCCTCTCAACCCCAAAGGTAGAATTGTTGTCAACAGTCCAAACTTGCTCTCTTCTACGATCGCCACATGGATGGATGGCTTGTAGGTGGATATCTTTGACTTGTGCTGCCGGTGTTCATGCCAGGCCTTGTTCTCCGCTGCACTCCGGTGTTCTGGTGCATGTCACCATCTTCTTCTGATGGGTGTGAGAGTTGACTGGTCACCCCTCTTCACTTCTTGTGATCTTCTAGTGGCACCGTGGCACTCACTACCCTTCTTCTCCTCCATTCCTTTCACTACGTGGTCGGTCCCTTTCTTTTCTTCAACCACCCAGGCCATCTCCGTGTGGCGTGCACTCCACACGAATCTCCCTGGTTGCGTCCTACCCTTAGGACACACTTTCTCTTCTTCCGATGGCCAAACCAGGCATCGCACCTGTCTTCCTGTCGCTCCTTCTTCATTTCGGGTCAGTGTCATCAGACCTCTTCTGGGTCCCGCCCATGGACCTCTTCTTGATCAATTCAGTTACTATGCCTTTGATCTTCTGGCATGTCTTCGCAGTCGTGATCTTCTGACTGTCAGCTTCTCCTTTCCTTTCCGGGCGACCAAACTGACTGGTCATCTTCTCCTTTTCTTTCCGGGCGACCAACTGACTGGTCATCTTCTCCTTTTCTTTCCGGGCGACCAACAGACTGGTCATCTTCTCCTTTTCTTTCCGGGCGACCAACTGACTGGTCATCTTCTCCTTTTCTTTCCGGGCGACCAACTGACTGGTCACCTTCTCCTTTTCTTTTCCGGGCGACCAATTGGCTGGTCCGCATCTGGCGGTGACTTTTTGGCAAGTCATCTTCGCTGTGACCTACTGACAGGTCTCTGAGGACGCGATCCCTGCGTCACTCAGTCGTGGTGGCGTGGAGTTACTTCACTCCGTGCGCATTCCTGCGCAGTGCTGTTCGGTCCTAAGGGGTGGAGTTCCTTCACTCCTTGCGCGGTCCTGCGCAATGCTGTGCTGTCCTGTTGTGGGGAGTTCCTTCACTCCTTGCGCATTCCAGTGCAATGCTGTTCTGTGGCGTTGGCGTGTCGCTGTGCAGCGTCACTCGGGCGCTCCTGACTACTGGCACTCCTGGCGCAGTGCTGCGCTGTCCTGGCGTGCGGGTGAGGAGTTCTTGCACTCCTGGCGTGTCCCTGCGCTGTTTGCACACACTGCCTTGAACTCTGTACAGTTCTTTGTCCTTCAGTCTTGCGCTAGAGAACAGCTTGCTGCATTACCATGTCCTACGCAGCTTGGCTCTGTAAAGTTATCTCTGAGGGTGCTCTTGCCTGGCTCTCTGTATACTTGGTCCGTTTCCCTTCATGGATTTAGCAGACTGTAACTTGGGCGTGTGCCCAATGCTCTTCTCCGCCTTCCTAGATTTTCTTCTGCTGCTGGGAAACTGCTTTGAGTGTAGCAGGTATGTCGTGTAGATTGGTACAGCCTTGTGCATTCACCTATGCATTGTGGTACTGCTGTGTGCTGGTAGTATTCACTAACTTATTACTATTATGGTAACTTTATTCCCTGGCACTTATTTCAATTTGCAGCGAGTGGTTCCCTTTTCTTAAAAACATGCTTGTCCATATTATTATTATTTTTTCCTTTGGCGCGGTAGCGCAAAACGGCCACTAGATGGCACTGCAGCGCTTTGGAACAGATTCACTCTCCTCGGCAGTGTTCGTTACGCTGTGCACACAAAGCATGGCCTGGACTTTATCTCCTGACCTCGTGGCGCTGGCTGCCCACAGACTTCCTGGCTTCCTGCTCGTGGCTGGGGTCCGTGTGAGGCCTCCCTAGGTGAGCTTCCTTGTCTTTGAGGGCTCACGCACGCAGTTCTAGTTTATTTCCTTGCATTCCTTTACTTCGCCGGGGCTCAGTAGGCGGGCACATTTATTTTCGCCGCCGGCGGCCCTACTTTATCAGTACTTCGCCCTCCCTGCCCGCAAACCTCACTCAGTCCTGCGCGGGCAGGGGGGTGCTGGGGACATACCTTCACTATGCAGGGTCGCATAGCTGCCAAGGTTTCAGATTGCTATGTGTGACATTTTCATATTTTTATTGTAATTATGAGTGACATTTCAACGACTATGAGTGACACTTTCTTGCTAGCAAAATTAAGCAATGAAGACGAGGGAATCATATCAATATCAGAAGTTACACCCATTTGAGTATAGCTGTAATGTTTCAGATTGCTTATGTGTGACATTTTCATAGATTCAGTGGATTTAAGAGAGAGTCAGGCAACAACTAAATGTGTAACACTTAGAGTGGCACTTTCTTGCGACATGGAATTAAGTCAATAGAAATAGACAAATATCAGAAGTCACACATTTGAGCAACAAGGAAGTCAAACTCTGCAGTAGGTGCTTTTGAAGCTATTATTTAATTTCTAAAAAAAAATCAGCACCCTTCACCCCAACCTCAGCTTCAGGTGCGGCCAAACCACATGTAACAAAGGGATCTCTGTGACAAAAACAGCAACTCACTGAGCTATCCACATACAATACAGTACAATGAAATATGCTGGTAGACTTTAACCCTCTGCGCTACTTAATGGTTAGAGTGAAAACAGCCACTAGAGAAAACTCTGACCTCTCTCCAGTGGGAACAATAATCACATGACTTATCTCTGACTTAGCAAGTCTAACTGTGCAGAGAAAATAAAGGGTGCTGCTTCATAATGTCACTGGCAAGCAAGGATGTTAAACACTTTGCACTAGTAATATATCAGCAAAACTGCTAGTTTTGACCAAACTTAGCGCATTTTCAACACAGACAAACTGTAGTGTGCCCATTTGCAAGGCCCTATGTCATGCTGGAGCCTCCTAATCATTTTCGTAACAAATATTTATATGTCAGCAGCAGGATATTATTAAATAAATAACTGACTTTCCTGAATCTCCTTACAGCTGTCAGAACGATCCACTGAGGAGCTGCTGGCTGGCACCACGTGGATCTCTAGCCTGTCTCTTCTTCTGAGAGTCAGGCAGCGAGCCCTGCTACAGTGTCTCTGTCTGTGCCATCTGCTCCCACTATGAGACTTACGCTGGCGCGGTGCATCTGGGGCAGAAGTTGGGCTCTGCTCGGCACAGCAGTAGCACATCACGTGGAGGTCCGGAGGAGGTGAGCAGGTGATCGATTTTCGAACACCGGCTTCTGTAGAGTCGTTAGAGACTCAGTGACCACGCGGACAACTGTTTCTGTAAGGAGCTTCTTTATTCATGTCCTACAGGCATGGTGGTCAGTAGTGAACTGCCCTTTCATCCCCCAGCTCCTCCCTTTCCTCCCGCCCTCGGCCTTCCCTCGGGCTGGTCCTAGTGCCTGGCCAGTGTGGTCACTGGGCACTGTCCATTGACTACGTTACATCTCCCCCCCCGGTGGATGATGACACAATGACGTTGTCCCTGGTCACGTCACGAGTTCATTTCTTTAATGTTCTTCAATCAGACGCGATGGTTTCTTGATCACGCGTCTGGGGCGTGCTTGAGGGTCAGAGTTGTCACTCTCGCTCTCGTCAGTGATCACCCTGGGCAATGAGCTGTTGATTGTCAGTGTCTCAAAGTCTTCTGGCTCCAGTTTGGGATCGGCCAGTAGCTCGGTGACAGTGAGTCCGCACTTTTTAAAGTATGTCACATTTCTGGTGAGTCTCTTCCCTTCGGCCTCCGCTGTGATCATGGTTCCTTTTTGCTGGATCACCTTGAGGGGAACCTCGTTGTATTGACAGTCTGTCTTCCGGTGCTGCTCTTGTCTCGCCAGCACCCAGTCTCCTTCTTTTATTTGCGGAGGGGCCGCATGGCGTCGCTCATCCGCATAGTCTTTCATCTTTTCCTTCTTTTCTTTGTCTCTTGCCGCGATCTCTTCGTGATCAGAGTCAGTATCCAGTTCTGGCGCAGTCAGGTTCATCATTGGTATTCTGGTGCGCACTGGGCGTCCTAGCATGATGGTAGCGGGACATTTGCCTGTGGTAGAGTGGGGCGTGTTTCTATAGGCCCGCAGCACCTCGTCAAGTGCTGTTTGTAGGCGCTTTCCGGTGAGTTCTGCTTGCTGGAGGGTCCTCTTGATCGTGGCCATGAAGCGTTCAATCATTCCATTGGCCTGTGGCCATAATGGCGTGATCTTGCGGTGTGTGAAGTTGAGGTGTTGTGCGAACTCAGCGAAGTCGTGGCTATTAAACGGTGGTCCATTGTCTGACTTCACCACTAGGGGGATTCCCCATGCGGCGAAGACCTCATCTAGGAAGGGTATGGTACTTGATGCTTTCGTGGATGCGCACAGTTGGGCGATGGGGAATCTTGAGTATTCGTCCATGATGACTAGGACATATTGGCCCGATTTGATTGGCCCGAAGAAATCAATGGCAATGTGTTGCCAGACGCCCTCCGGTAGTGGGGACATTTGTAGCGGTGCAGGGGGGTCCGGACGACTTACGAGTTGACATTGCGGGCACTCCTTCAATGTCGCCTCCACCATCTGATCTAGGGTTGGGAACCAGACCCTTTCGCGGAGTGCTCTTTTTGTAGCTACCACACCCCGATGCCCTTCATGCGCTAAGTTGATGACTCCTTGTCTCAGTTGTCGTGGAATTACTATTCTCTTGTCTCGTAGAACGAGTCCATTGGTGGCGATCGACAGGTCTTCATGGACGTGTTTGAATGCCGCCATGTCCGTGTCGTTTTGTCCATTGCTTGACTGGCGTCTCCAGCCGTTGGTTTGGATCATGTTTTTCACTTCTTGCAGGGTGGCGTCCGTTTGTGTTGCGTCGCAGATGACATCCAGAGGTACCGCCGGAGGCCTCGCTTGATTCACTACGAAGTGAATGTATTCGTCCGCTATTGATTGTTCTGGTTTGTTGTCTTTGATGGGGTGTCGTGACATGTAGTCGGCCGGGTTTGCATCTTTGCCTGGCTTGTGGATAATGGTGTATGTGTACTCTTGCAGTCTTAGGCCCCACCGCTCTATTCTTGGTGGCATTTTTGCTTTCGGGTTTCCAAAGATTGTGATTAGGGCCTGATGATCAGTTATGAGTGTGAAGTGTTTCCCAAAGATGAAGATGTGGAAGTGTTCACACGCCCAGACAACCGCCAGGCTTTCTTTTTCTGGTTGCGAGTTGGCTCTTTCTGTGTCCGTCAGGCTTCTGCTCGCATACGCTACTATGTGCCTTTGGTCTTCTTCTCTGTCATACTGTGCTAGGATGGCTCCTAGTCCTACCGGACTGGCGTCAACCGTTATCTCCGTCTTCATTGTGGGGTTGAAATATGCTAGGTTCTTGGCTGATTCAACAGTTCTCTTAATTTCCCGAAATGCTCCTTCACACTGGGTGGACCACTGGAAGGATTGCCCTTGTTTAGTGAGCTTCCTCAGTGGGTAGCTTAATGTAGCGTAGTCGGGAATGTATCTGGAACAGTAGCTGGCCATACCTACGAACGAGCGTATGTCGCCCACGTCCTTCGGACTTGGTGTGTCGTTTAACGCTGCTACCTTTTCTGGGTCAGGTTTCATTCCATTTCCAGAGAATAGGTGTCCAAAAAACTATAGTGTTGGCTTGTGCAGTTCACATTTAGCTTCGTTAAGTGTGAGGTTCGCGTCCAGCAGTGCTTGACAGACCTGATTCAGCGCTTTGTTGTGTTCAGCTGTCGTTGCTCCGTATACGAGGATGTCGTCACTGTAGTTCAGCACCTGTGGGATGTGGTGTATTGTTCTCCTGATGGCCTCTTGGAATATCTCTGCCGCTGATGACACTCCGAAACTTAGTCTCTTGTATCTGAATAGTCCAAGATGTGTCGAGAATGTTGTGATGTATCTGGACCTTTCATGCAGCTCTAGCTGATGGTATCCTTTGTTGAGGTCCAGTTTTGAAAATATCTTTGCTCCGTTGAGGGACGTGATCATGTCACTGATGTGTGGTCCAGGATGTCTCTCTCTTTCGATGGCCGTGTTGCGTGCTCTCATGTCTACACACAGACGAACTCGGCCCGTTTCTCCTTTCTTTGGGACTACCACGACCGGGGAGACCCACGGGGTCGGCCCTTCCGTTCTCTCGATGATGTCTGCTTCTAGCAGGTCTCTGAGTTCCTTCTCCACAGCTTCTTGTAGATGAAATGGGATTTTTCGGTGGTGTTGCGCCACCGGCGTGACTTGTTCATCTATGTGTAGTTTTATTTGACAGTTCTTCAGTTTCCCTAGGCCTTGGAACAGCTTTGGGAATTTTCGGATGAGTGCTGGTTTGTCAGTGACTCTGAATAGGATATCTACCAGTTTCAGCCATTCGGCAGTTGCCAGGCTCAGGAGGCAGTCGGCTTCGGGTCCTTCAATGACATGGATGTACGCTGGTATTGTCTGACCTTCATATGAAAGGTCAGTTTCGAACTTTCCCAGGCATGTCAGTGGGTCTTCAGCCATCCACGTGTACACCTGCACATGGGCCTCCATTAGTTCGGGCGGTGGGTTCATCCGGTGATATTCAGCGGCTGGTAGATAGTTTAGCGTTGCCCCACTATCGAGCACAAACTGCGTGGGGTGAGAGCCAACGTTGATGTCCAGGCGCGGGTATTCCTTTAGTTGGTCAAGGTCTGCCACCCGATAGAGATAATCCTTTCGGGGAACGGGTGATGGAGATTGAGATCCTCTTGAGGATGATCGCCGAGACTGACAGGTCCTGCAGGAGCGGTCGCTTGATTGTGACGACCCAGAAGATGAGTCACGTTTGGCTTCGACAGCTCTGACATGATGGCGACTGTCTGGGTGTCGTCGGTGACTTCCCTTGTGATCACTCTTCGGCACTGCCCCGCACATGCTTTCAAAACGATTGTCTCTCCCACATTTCCGGCATTGCTCACCCAGCGCTGGGCATGCATCTGCATGTGGATAGTCGTAGCCGCATCAGAAACATTTGCTGTGCTTGTCCGAGCGTCCTTTCGTGTATCTCGTGTCTTTGTGCCCTCTGTGGGACTGGTGGTGGTGTTTATTAGACCTGGACGAGCGATCACGTGGCGGAGACCGCCTGTGTTCGTGCCGAGATTGCATCCTGAATGCTTGTTCCGGTCTCTCGCTTTTCCCGCTTTCCATGCTTTTTGCGTAATCATCAGCTTGCTCCTCTACTCTCGTCATGTCCACGATTTGTGCTAGTGTGTAGCTTTTCTTCAGTAGCTTACGTCTTAATGGTTCGGAGAGGCAGCCTTCTATGACTCTTAGTCGCAGAGCGTCTTCCTTTGAAAACTTGTCAAACTCGCAGTGTTTCGCTAGGCGGTTCAGACGAGTCACCAACGCCTCCATCCGTTCACCTCTCTCTTGCACAGCTCTGTTGAGGGTGTACCGCTCATAGTCGACGTTCTTTCTGTGTAGGAATTTACCATCCGGGGCTTCCCGTGCTTTTGTGTAGGACTCCAGCGCTTCTTCTGGCAGTTCTTTCAGGACCCGGCCTCCGTCCCTGCCAATCAGGTTCCTGAGGAAAAGTAGTTGTCCTTCCTCGTCAGTTATCTTGGATGCTTTTATGAAGTCGTCGAAGTCTTCAATCCATTCTTGCCACCGCAGGCTCATGCTCCTGCCGGATTCGATAATGAGGGGTTCAGGGCGCCGCAGGAGAGATGCTCTCGACATGCTCTCAGGGGTAGGGTCGGCCATTGTTTACTCGTAGTGCCTGCCGCCTACTTCAGTCCGTATACACTCTTTGGTCCGGTCTCGTTGCACTCACCAGTGCTTGTTTGGTGTCTGCGTTGCACTCGCCAGTGCTTGTTTATAGTCTTCTGTGCACTCGCCAGTGCTTGTTTATTGTCTGCGTCGCACTCGCCAGTGCTTGTTTTTTTTGTTTGGTGCACTCGCCAGTGCTTGTTTATTTTCTTCGCTGCACTCGCCAGTGCTTGTTTCTTTTCTTCGGTGCACTCACCAGTGCTTGTTTATTTTCTTTGTTGCACTTGCCAGTGCTTGTTCGCTACTTTAGGGCCTTTGCCTGACCCTAAAATGGCCGCCGGAAATCCCTCGCAGGGGATTGGTTGATACTGCCTGACTTCAAGATGGCCGCCGGGAATCTCGTTTTCGGCGGGATTTCGGCCGATCTCATTCGATTTGCTGCCGGGAGTCTGGCTGGGTCGGCGTCGTCACTCACCGGGACCGGGGATCCGCCGCTGGAGACAGGTAGCAGGCAGTCTTCTTTCCTTTTCACCGCCGAGGTGGGCACTCGGTGAGTGGTGGTCTTGCCACGCTTCCGCCGCCGAGGTGGGCACTCGGTAGGCGCACTTCTGGGTCTCGGTGCCGCCGAGGTGGGCACTCGGTAGGCGCACTTCTGGGTCTCTGTGCCGCCGAGGTGGGCACTCGGTGGGCCTTCCGCCGCCGAGGTGGGCACTCGGTAGGCGCACTTCTGGGTCTCTGTGCCGCCGAGGTGGGCACTCGGTGGGCCTTCCGCCGCCGAGGTGGGCACTCGGTAGGCGCTCTTCAGGGTCTCTGTGCCGCCGAGGTGGGCACTCGGTGGGCCTTCCGCCGCCGAGGTGCGCACTCGGTGGGCGCTTCTCTGGTCCAATTTCGCCGCCGAGGTGGGCACTCGGTGGACGCTTCCAGTCCGCTGTTGCCGCCGAGGTGGGCACTCGGTAGGCTTTTCACTGCATGGCACTGCCGCTGCAGGGGTCCACACGCGCAGGCTGCGTTTACCCTCGTCGCCAGTTGTAGAGTCGTTAGAGACTCAGTGACCACGCGGACAACTGTTTCTGTAAGGAGCTTCTTTATTCATGTCCTACAGGCATAGTGGTCAGTAGTGAACTGCCCTTTCATCCCCCAGCGCCTCCCTTTCCTCCCGCCCTCGGCCTTCCCTCGGGCTGGTCCTAGTGCCTGGCCAGTGTGGTCACTGGGCACTGTCCATTGACTACGTTACATTATTTAATTTCTAAAAAAAAATCAGCACCCTTCACCCCAACCTCAGCTTCAGGTGCGGCCAAACCACATGTAACAAAGGGATCTCTGTGACAAAAACAGCAACTCACTGAGCTATCCACATACAATACAGTACAATGAAATATGCTGGTAGACTTTAACCCTCTGCGCTACTTAATGGTTAGAGTGAAAACAGCCACTAGAGAAAACTCTGACCTCTCTCCAGTGGGAACAATAATCACATGACTTATCTCTGACTTAGCAAGTCTAACTGTGCAGAGAAAATAAAGGGTGCTGCTTCATAATGTCACTGGCAAGCAAGGATGTTAAACACTTTGCACTAGTAATATATCAGCAAAACTGCTAGTTTTGACCAAACTTAGCGCATTTTCAACACAGACAGACAACTGTAGTGTGCCCATTTGCAAGGCCCTATGTCATGCTGGAGCCTCCTAATCATTTTCGTAACAAATATTTATATGTCAGCAGCAGGATATTATTAAATAAATAACTGACTTTCCTGAATCTCCTAACAGCTGTCAGAACGATCCACTGAGGAGCTGCTGGCTGGCACCACGTGGATCTCTAGCCTGTCTCTTCTTCTGAGAGTCAGGCAGCGAGCCCTGCTACAGTGTCTCTGTCTGTGCCATCTGCTCCCACTATGAGACTTACGCTGGCGCGGTGCATCTGGGGCAGAAGTTGGGCTCTGCTCGGCACAGCAGTAGCACATCATGTGGAGGTCCGGAGGAGGTGAGCAGGTGATCGATTTTCGAACACCAGCTTCTTTCCATACAGCAGGGGAATTCCTGGGTCCCCTGGGGCCCGTCTGGCAGACAGGAAATGCAACATCCTGCCACAGCATGGGCACTGACCGGACATGGCTCCTCCGCATCAGTGTGTCCATGTTGCGCTGCACATTCACTCTCCCTGTCTCTGGGCTGACATGTGGTGGGAGAAGGGGAATTGTTTAAATGATGTCAGGGCCAGGATGCAACAGTACTCAGATCTGCCAGGCGATTATCCCATCCCGTCTCACGCGCCACCATTGTTATACCCTCATTTGGTTCCTTTCCTACAATTGTACCTTCACTGTTTAAAGGCCGTTCAGCTTCTGATGGTATGGTTTCGAAGGATTTCAACAAGATCGTAATCGACATCATGAACACACCGTGGCATACAAATCACACCTTCAATTTGACACTTGCTTAAAAAAGTTCTCTCGTGGCAACAAAAGCGGTACATGATCTGCACTTCAGTAAATGCAGCATCTAAGCTACTTCCTGGCTCTGGAGTTCAGTGGAACATTCCTTAAGTTTCCATGTTCATCACCACCTTGCTTGTGCAGTTGTTATATATGTTTTTCTTTTCCAATGCTGCACCATCAACATTGCTCTCTAAATAAGCATAGTGAAAAGATTTGTGCTGCACGCAAATATACATACCCCATCAATGTCAAAATACAAGAGTGCCACTTCCTTAATTCGGAAGTTAGTCATCACACAGCGTTTCCTTGAAGAACAAAGTGAGTCTAAGAGCGGGCCACACAAAGCTCCCTCCCCCCATATCGTAAAAACAAGATAGAAACAGTGTGTGCTTGAGAGACAGAATGTCGCTACCCTGCGTTTCTCGATATTGCTATCCATATCCTAAAGCTGCATAAGTATTGGATTTAGAAACACACACTGCCAGTGCCAGCACTTACTCTTTTTCAGTGGTAACACGCCTGCTGGTAGCTGGAGCCCCCCTTCCCTCCCCCACCCACGGCAACACGCGCGTCGGCCATCGTAATTATTATAGGCAGCTGACAGTCTAGGTCACAGCCCGACAGGCTGTGGTATTTTAAATACACACTCATTGACAAGGAATCAAAATAAAAAACATTATAGCTTAGCGTCCGAGAGCCCCGTGCTCCAACTGCCCACCCGCTCGCTAACTCAGAGTTTAGTTGCACCTCCACATATGGTAGTCTTTCAATAACAGATAGTAACAGCAGAAGTTTACTTTAAGACAGATTAATAGCATTTCTCAGGCACTTACTTCTTGAAGGCAAGCCAGCGCTGCTGCAAAAGGGAATCGATCATTCGACGGCTGTGAACAGCAGGCAGGCAGCCTGCACTTTCAGATCCCCGCCGCTTTACTAACTTCCTGTTCCTGGCTGGGCCGGACGTGACGGCACTCTACCGCCGCACGTCCGAATTAAAATCCCGGCCCCCTGGTGCAGTGCAGTCTGGTTAACTGTTAGGGACACACGGAAGTAATATGCGCACCTCGGAGCAAGTGAGCCACGGGCACAGTGACAGAGGCGCCGCTGGTGGCTCGCCTGGCAGCAGGTGCATAATGCGTGACATTGCATTTCAGTGCGGTGATGCGGATCACCGCACTCAAATGCGTGAGCGTCACGGCTGTTGCGTGACGCTTGGCAGGACTGGGGTCGGCACCCGCTCTGCAGATAGTGTCGGCGTTGGTCTCTGGGCTGCGCAGGGTGTGTGAGCAGCGGCGTCCTGCTCGTCCTCGTTGCTGTAGGCGGCACGCAGACTCCTTTGGTTCCCCTCCCCACCCAGCAGCTCCATTCAGTCCGAGCGCTGCACGGGTTGGGGCTGTAGATGCGGGGTGAGCTCTTGCTGGCTCCGGGCACTTTGTACCTTAATGGCATGCGGGTGGACTCCGCCTTCTTTGCTTAGGGTCCGGCAGCCTTCCTTACGTTGCAGGCTCATTCCCCCACCGCCGCGGCACTGGCAGCTTTAGTCAGACGCTGCGCGGCGGGGCAGAGGTGGCTGCATGCAGGCCGCGGGTGGGCTCCGCGAGTCGTGCTTCATCAAAGGCCACCGCCACTCACGCTTTGGGGGCACTGATAATGTTTATAGCACGGCGGGTGGGCACCGCTTGTATACCGTCATGAGGGGGGTCGCCTCACTCTCGCGCGGCCCCCCAGGCAGTTCCTTTATGCCCAGGCTCACCTCCGGCCGACGGGCCTCGTCCCGGTGGGGGTCACGCTGTTGCGGACAGCGCAGGTGGGCTCTGCTCGGCTCCGCTTACTCTCTCGTCACGCCGGGAGGCTCACGCTGGGCATGGAGGTGCGGGGTGAGCTCCCGGTCACCTCCTCCTGGACATCTAGGCCCCGGGGCACGGCACACGCCCCTCAGGCCTCTCGGCGGCCGGCGCTGCTTCCCCAGAGGGGTGCCCTCCACATGGGCAGTTCCCTTCTTCTTTCCGGGGTTTTTCTTTTAACTGCTGGCATGCATGGTATCGTGTTACCGCCTCGTCGCCAATGTAATGATGGTGGGCGCTAGGCCCACATTGCTAAATGAATGTGACACGGACACCAGATTAGTAGTGGGTGAACTGGCCCAGAGCACATGGCTCGGCCCCTTTTATTAGCTGTGTCACCTGACCCAGTGACATCAGTGGTGGGTGGGTGTTCAGTGTGCAGGCATACGAACACTAGACTGCTGACTGTGATTCTGAATCACTACACACAGCCAGGTCATCACTGCTTCTGGCGATCGCACAGAGCGCACCATTTTTTGGTTATTCTCCTCACTGGTTCCATAAGTGCTCCCTCGATCACTTCTGGGATGCTTTATTTATTTTATTGTTGTGCATTATTTTGTGTTTTTTCTGGGCTTGTGCTCTATCTTGCCTATTTTGCTTGGATACTTTGGCTCCTCGTTAGCCCTGCCCCCACCAGCTCCTGCCATTTCCCCAGGCTCCAGCTCCCTGCTGGTTTTTCTCACGCCTCGCTCTGCCACCTCCCAGGCACCCCCTCCCAGGACTACTTTTGGAGGCCACTGTGTGGCCCTTGTGAGCAAATCTTGACCTTTTGGTCAAGTCAGGTGCTCCCTCTCCACAACTGCAACAGTTGCCTGGCTCTCACTGACAACGTGGGCGTTATCACGCCCTCCCCCACGGGCTCGAGACCACAGCTGGCGATTTCACAGAGCCCGATGTTTTCTTGGTATTTTCCCTATTGGCTCCATAAGTGCTCTCTCAATCACTTTTTACCCGTTTTATTGATTTTATTTTTGTGCTTTATTTTGTGTGGGGGGGGGGGCTTTAGCTTGTGCTATACTTTGCCTATTTTGCTTGGGTGCTTTGCCTCCTCAATAACCACGCCCCCTGTCTCTCGAGGTTCCAGCTCTCCGCAGGTTTTTTCCGCCCCCTATCTCTCCCGGCTTCCAACCAGGCCCTCCCACTTCCCAGGACTACTTATGGGAGCTGTTGCGTGGCTGTGCCAAAGGCTAGTCTGTCTATGCCCATGAGCTCCTGGACTGTGCCGAGCGCCAGGAATCCTGGCCCCTCACACTCCCTCAGATACTCTGCCACAGACCTACATGCTCTGGACGAAACAACAACTGCTGCCTCACGTCGCTCCATAGCGGACCTTTCTCCTGCATCCGCTGCAGGTTCACTTTCACCCCAGGACCAACAGACATTGCAGCAACCAGCACCATACCAGCCCCATACCAGCCCAGTCTGAGACCTCCCCAGAACTACTCAACTGCCACCTGATCAATAGCAGATTATTGCAGTGCAAACACACCACCGAAGTCTAGGACACCATTTCCACCCTCACCCCAGATGTGACCTTCATCACAGAGACCTGTCTCACCCCACATCCGCCCCTGACATTGCCACAGCAACACCCATTGGCCACAAGATGAAACACCGCAACAACAGATTTGGAGGTGGCATCTCCAACGTACACAAGGAATCAATCACCTGCACCATCACCGATAATGAAACCATGCCGATCATGGAACACATGAACTTCCAGCTTCGCACCGATGACAAAACCACCATCAAAGGCACCCTCGTATACAGACTGCCAGGGCCACGAACTGGCCTCAGCGACGCCATTGCTGAATTCATCACCCCGCTCACCATCAAATCAGTGCACTACATCTTCCTGGGAGACCTCAACTTCCACCTGGATGACTCCACTGACACCAACTCCTCTGACCTCCTGGAAAGATTGGACACCATGAGCTTCAAGCAGCTGGTCACTGACCCCGCACTCAAAGCAGGAAACACGCTGGGCCTCATTTTCACGTTCAGGAACAGAATCAGGTGCTGTCACGCTTCGGAACTCACCTGGTCAGACCACTCCATCGTATACTTCACCCTCGCCGGACTTCCCTGTGCCACTCCCAACCACCACTGCATCCCCTACCACAGCTGGACCACGGTCACCCTGCAACAATGAACCGATGCCCTCATCATCCCACAGCCCAACATCACCACCAACTTGGACCAGGTAATACAGAACTTCAACGCCTGGATCACCAGCGCTGACAACCGAGTTGCTCCGGCCAAACCAGCTAAAATGCACAGACCTACCAAACGTGCCACCTGGTACACTCCAGAACTCGAATAAACAAAATGGACAAGTCCTTTTAGAGGTTTTCAGGTCATAGGTCCTGACCAAAACCTTCAAAGAAAGGAGCACAAACAACTGAAAATTGATTTAGGAAACCCCTCACCCACCTACCTAGTAGCTGGCAAGCATCATCATCGGGCCCAGCTGGATCACCTAGTGCAATCCAGCTGTGCTTCAACGCCTGAGTTACAGCGGAGCAGGTTGTTTGTGTCAGAGAAGTGAAGTGCTATTTGAAGTGCAGTTATGTGTTAAAAAGGTCTCTAAGAATAACCCTTATAAAAGTTTTAATAAAAGGGTCTTAGGACATAGGTAAAAACATCGTCAGGATCTGCATGAGGTTTTAAAATGTCCCTCTCTATCCCTTCAGAGATTGAGGTCTACTAGTTTCAGCCTTTCTGTTAATTCAAGAGGCCTTCGTCAGGACCAAAATAAAGTGTGTGACCAAAAAGGGGAGGAATGGTCACAGTGGTGATAATATCAGCACACACCCTAAAGTGTGCTGTGAGTGTGGTGGATTTTTGTTACTTACAAATTCTCAATATGGAGTACTTAAACTCTGAGTCAACTTTGCCTCATGGATCCGATCGATCCATGCTACTCCCCATGCTGACCGTTTGTCAGGGGAAATATAAATCGATATGACCTACGCAGATGATCGGGTCCCGCTGGTTTTCATAACTCAACATGTCAAAGCGCATGTGCAAACAACTGGAAAGGAGGTGGCGCACCTGCAGGAACCACACCGACTGAGACACCTTCAAATGAGCCGTCAACGGCTACCCCCAGCAGCTCAAAGCCACAAAATAGGTGGCCCTGACCCACCGGCTTGAGCCCAGCATCAACCAAACCATTGTGAAAGAGTTCACCTGCCTGTCAGTCACTGAAAACACGGTCCCCCTCACAGGTATTCTGCAACGCACTCGCCGACCACTTCCACAACAAGATAACACTAGAAGCTTTGGTCCCCAACCCTCAGACCTCCTCTGAATCACATCGACCACCACCGCTGACCACCTGCTCACCGCCTGGGAACCACTCAACACACCAAACACAACCACTCTAATGAACTCCATCCACTCGGGAGTAACCACCAATGCATGCAACTACCGTCTTTTCAACAACATAAGAGATAAGATCAGCTACCAGTTCACCACCATCCTCAACGCCTCCATAACCACAGCCACCTTTCCCGATGCCTGGAAACACACAGAGGTGAGACCCCTTCTCAAGAAACCTTTGACAGACCCCAGCCAACTCCAGAGCTACCATCCCATCTCTCCGCTCCTGTTCTGGAGAAGGCCATCAACCTCCAACTCACAAAAAAGCTGGAGTGGAACTACCTATTGGACCCTTCCCGACCAGGCTTCAGAGCCAACCACAGCACCAAGACAGCCCGATCGATGCAACTGATGATATCTGCACCTTACTAGACAGAGGAGAATCAGTTGCCCTGGTCCTGATTGACTTTTCCGCAGCCTTTGACACTATCTCCCATGACACACTGATCAATCTACTATGCCAGATTGGAATCACAGATGATGCACTCAGATGGATGAGATTCTTTCTTACAGGTCGCACCCAGAGTGTCCTACTCCCTCCCTTCACCTCACAACCCAAGCACACCATCTGCGGCATACCCCAATGCACATCCCTCAGTCCAACCCTTTTCAACATCTACATTACCCCACTCGGAGACATCCTCAGTTCGCACATTCTCAACATCATCTCCTACGCCGACAATACTCAGCTTGACCTCTCACTCTCAGCGAACCCCTCCTCGATGAAGATCAATTTCCACAACTGTATGAAGAATGTCTCAGCTTGGATGAAGGACAACCGTAAGAAGCTAAACACAAACAAAATTGAAGTTCCACTCTTCTGCAGACACACCACGCTCTGGAATGATTCCTGGTGGCTGGCAGAGCTCTGACCTACCTGCATACTGAAAGACTATGCCCGCATCCTCTGCATCATCCTGGCTTGCGAACTCCCCATGAATTATCAGGTCAACGCCGTCTCCTAGGCCTGCTTCCATATGCTCTGCATTCTCTGCAAAGTTTTCAAGTGGTTCCTATCAGCACCAGGAAAACAGTGACATAGCTTCTCATCACCAGCCGACTGGGCTACAGCAGTACACTCTATGCAGGTACTACCACCAAACTCATGCAAAGACTCCAAATGATCCAGAAAGTAACAACCGGGCTGATCCTCAACCTGTCCAAGAGGCCCCATATCACCCAGCACCTGAAGGACCTCAACTGGCACCCCGTCCATTTCAAGCTTGTGACCCATGCCTACAGTCCTCCATGAACAAGGACCGCCTACGTGAACCACCACCTGCACTTCCACCAACCTCCCAGGAATCTCTGCTATGCACACCTCGCCCTCACACAGATGTCACGTATCCACTGCTGCCACTCCTGTGGACGCACCTTCTCCCACCTCGTTGCCAAAGCCTGCAACGCCCCACCCCCAGGGGCGTAGCTAGGGGGGAGGCGGTGGGGGCAGTCCGTCCCAGACAGCACTATTTTGGGGTGGCGCGACTCTGGTGGCACATGGCTGCGCCGATTATGATTTAATTGGGGACACTGACACCTCCCCCACACATGCGGCTGTGAATCTGTCGCTGAAGTCGGAGCACTATTTCACTGAACGTAAAGTTTAATCTCAGAGGAAAAATGGCCCTTGCAAGAGAGTCTTTACTTCTTTTCTGGATCTGCGTGTCCGGCTCCACCAGGTGCCAAATATCACATATCCTATGCAATGCTCCATATAAACATTCCATGATGTGCCATCTTGCATATTATGTAAACACCACATCAGTGCATTTAAAAATTACATTTGTAGAATAATAAATATGATGAAAACAGTGTTGTCACATGATAACCATAAACTGAGGAGCTGCAAAAAGTGCTGTATCACCTACTTACAATAAAATGTAACTCAAATAAATATCAAAAGAAGAGCATCATCCTATTAAAGGTTCTAGTCAACATCAGGAGTTGCACCATAGCAGCTTATGGTGTTTTTCTGCTCAGATTGTGCCTCCAATCCCACATTGATTTTTAAATTCTTTGCAATTTAAAAAAAAAAGACTGCTCGAAGTTACGTTTTCAAAACCATTCAACCTATTACGTTTATTTCTCTAGCCTGTGAATGTGGTCCATGTTCTATTTTCCTCATCCCCATCACGATACTCCTTTTCCCGAAACAAGGTTCACTTCTTTATCCAGCCCACCCATCCAAGGTCACCAAATCTTTGAAGCAAGTCTGACTGTTCTCACATTCTCTCTATGTACAAGATACCTTGTATCATTTGAATGGACAGCAGGAGAGGAGGATATTTATGGTGAGTGGGGTTTCGAGGATTAACCTCATTTGCCTAAAAGCCGGGGTATCTGGGAGAAAAAAGTATTTAAAGGGGGAAGAATTTCACATATCCTCAGTGAAATTTCTATAGCCTCATAACATCCTTTCTGTGGATGCAGGTTCAGTCGGAACAGAGGTCCTAGTCCTCGCTCTGCCTTTCAAAGGAACTGTAAATATGCATGGCTTATCTGGCTTTGCTCGGCAGGGTGAGCATGGTTTTCATGATGTCTTCTTGATGACATGAAAGCAGGAAAGGGAAGCTTGGCAATAATCAAACTGAAAGCAAGGTGTGACTCCTAGAAAAAATGACTTGACAACAACATACAGAAACACACATATGAAAAGGCCCTGAGGAGGCTTGAACGTGTGACGCTGGTTTACAACACCAGTGCTCTGCCACTGAGCTATAAGGCCAGTCTGCCAGCTGTATGTAAATCGCAACATGTATTCTTACTGCGGTATGAAGATATCTATGATTTTGAGACTCTGTATGGAAACGCAGTTGCATATGAATGTCTACATGCATGCACAAATTGAAGAGCCTGCTTAAGGCACTTTTCTTGGACGTACGAAAAACTCTATTTGTAGATGAGAACATAAGAGTATTCACATTTATGACCATACCGATAGCTCTAGTTAGTATGTCCGCAATCAGTGACAGATAGAGAAACCACTTATTAGAAAAAATCTGTCTCTGTGGGGCAGACATTTGTAAACAGTCATACATTTGAGACGGCTAAAACTTTAGGAGTAAGAGCTGCTTTCTTATCAGTCTATATATCCAAACTGGTTAGAAGGCCAGGAGTGAGAGAAAGGCAATCCTCAGGACACTCCATGAAAGATCTAATTTCTACTAAGTACAAAATACTTCACTTTATTTGACATAATTGCCAAAATGGAATAGTCAGATTCGAACCCACAAGTGCAGAGCACAATGAT
Source organism: Lissotriton helveticus (assembly GCF_964261635.1). Taxonomy (NCBI): domain Eukaryota; kingdom Metazoa; phylum Chordata; class Amphibia; order Caudata; family Salamandridae; genus Lissotriton; species Lissotriton helveticus. The sequence goes on along the minus strand of NC_136057.1, from coordinate 635,476,975 downwards.
CTAACAGTCCATCGGCTTAACCAGTCAGCCACCTCATCTGCCCTACACCACCATCTTAAACCTTTCTTCACAAGAGCTACTGAAGTGTTACTATACGGTACTAAAAAAGAAAAAACAGCTGAGGCAAGATGTCACATTTCATGTCTTCCCCAATTAGGGACCTACATTTCATTTTTGGGGAAATTCTTACTATGTGCTAATTACAAATAATCATAAGATTCCCCTAGACTGAGTCAGAACTGGCAAAATATAATTGTATGGGGTTTTCAATGGACAGAGCATATGTTAAAGAACAATTACCAAACCACCTTCTTTCAAAAATTATAGATCCCACTAGAACATCTTTTTTGTCGGCAGAAATGTTAACGCTAAAAGACACGCCCAGCCATCCTTGACCTAAGTCTCTTAACAGAGCATTAAAACCCCTCAACATGGAGAAGAATTGGAATGAGACTATTTAATATTTGCCCTTTAGGGGGATATACTAGCCAATCAGATGAAAGTTAAATCCAAGGATTTCCAATGACTTGCTGAGACGAGATACTCATGGATCATCCTGAATTCATGTAGGTTTTGCTGCTGCATGACTCCTTCTCAATGGAACTGACAATCATGTTCATCAGGATTTTTTACCTGTAGTTAAATTCCACTTTAGCTACAAATCACCCACACCATTAGTGATTGCTAGCGCTGCAACTATAAAAGGAGAAACGAGCTAAACCCAATATGGCCTCTCTCTGTAGTGGCAAATTGGCAAGACATCAGAGACTTTTCGAGCACAATTCAGAAACTGCATTTAGTAGAACCTTTAGAATCAGTACAGTAGTACTACTCTCATACTACAAAATGCAATTCACAAACCTTTGTGTGGAGACCTCTACTACTTCTCTGTTTTATGTGCTGAAATCTCCACCCAAGGAGGAATACGTTTAAGGTGTAATGACATCTATTCAGACCAACACATTGTCACCGCATATTTTTGGTTAAATATGCTAGAGGTTGCAAACAAGTCAACCTTGATACCTCTGTACTTATATATTACTATTGCAAAAAGAACAATTGATGGACAGAATATAGAACAATGTCATACATTCACCCCAGTACAGAGATCTGGGTTTAATCCTTCCTTTTTCTTCTCCCTATGCCATTCCAGTTTGAACCCAGCCATATGTAAATCAGTCTTGATTTGCATATGATCAAGTCTAAACTGGGGTGGCATGGTGAGCAAAAGAATGATGGATGTAACCCAGATCTCTTGACTGGGGGTGAATGTTTTGATTTGTTCTACTTTCTGCATTCCGTCCATCAATTGTATGACTTTGTACTGCCGGTGTATTCAACTGTGTAGCCTTGGCCCGTGTCATGTATGTGCATGTAACTTGCATGATCGAGGTAACTATTAGCGGTTATACCACATGTCTCTTGGACCTCTTTCAAGTGCTTGCCGTTCTTTTTACCCAGCATCCCCCCCTCCCCCACTACCTGCCATGGGGGTAATCTGAGGGATAGCCAGCGTCGGATTGGTAACGTGGGCATTCGGGCAATGCCCGAGGGGCCGGTGTCTGAATTCCTGCTGTGGGCTGCTTTTTTGAGCAGTCTGGGGGACCGATTTGGTGGGTGTCTCTGTTGTTCGAACAGCCAGCGGCCCAGTGGGTGTCTGAGTGGCCTTTCTAGAGGCAGATGGGCGCTCATTACCTCCTGTTTAGCAACAGGCAGAGGTATCACTCCCTTTGTCTAGCTGGCCGGGCCATTAACGTGTGCTCATATTGAGCGGGGGCAGGGGCCCGAGTAGAAGTGGCCTCACTTGTTTCCAGGTGTGTTTCAGCAGTGTAAACGAACGTGTCCATTATTTAACCCCCCCTGCTTTTTTATTTGATAAGATTACGCCGAAGCAGTCAGTTAAGGAATGGTATTATGCAAATGTGGGCCGATTTTTTTTTTTTTGCGTGCCTGGGCCGATTTTCATTCCCAATCCAACCCTGGGGATAGCCCCGGGCGCCACAAGCTCTAGCTACGCCACTGCCCTCCCCTCCGTCTCCGCACCGCACCCAGGTTGATCCATTTCAGGAAGGGACTCAAGTACTGGCTTTTCGATCGATACCTGCAGCACAGCGCCTGGATACCCTCTCGGGTGAGAAGCTGCGCTACTACTTGATTGATTGATTAAGTATACCTGTAATTACTGCTATCACATTACCATGTTTTTATTAGGTCATCTTTTACAGTTAAATGGCATTCTTGTGTTCCTACTGTTTTAAAAATGTGCATTTCATGTATCATAAATAACGCTTACTTTGTGTCTTTTTTTTTGTATCTGAGGTGCGTGGACCAAAAGGAGCGGCGACAAAAACCAATATATTTCATACAATGGATGCTGCGCTTTTACACCTTGGCAGCAGAGAGCGCCACAACTTTACAAGTGGATTAAAAATCTGTGCTTGTATGTTAGCATTCCCAAAAGAGGATTTTGTCTCCCATGGGTTTCAATCAGGGTTGATTTCGTTGAACTGAAAACCCTTGATGCATTTGCAGATATGAGCGCCCTTACCGATCTTTAATGAAGAACCTTGCAATACCACACAAAGAAAGAAAGTAGAATTTCCACACCAATCTGAAGTATTCCTTAAATGACTCCCGGGTGCATCAGTTACACTCCTACCTCAACATATAAAGCAGACACGATAACACCAGCCAATCAGCACACGCAGAAGAAGCGTGTGACTTAGCACGGAGGCTCATTAAGAAATAGCGATGAGCTCACTTATTTACCTAGATGCTGTTCTACTTCTATAAATGTAAATCTGGGAATTAAAGGTGATGTGGAGCCCAATGTCAAGTATATTAGCTATACTGTAAAGTCTATTGCAAATTATCTACCATGGTCATGTTTTTTTAATAAAGAAAAATGAGAAATAAAGATTAAAAGACAAAAGGGAAAGACCTACATTAAGAAGGTGGAAAGATTTAAGAGTGAAGGACAGAAAAGGGCAATGAGAAAAAGCAAGAGAGGAAAAACGAGAAATAAAAGGGCTCTTATACAATGAACATTTAACAAAGCGTTATTAATAAACACAGAACTACCTTAGTGAATGCAATATAACTGTGTTTCATTAAATTCATGTAATAGTAAGGTTGCCGCCTTATTGGTATTTTGCCAGCCTGGCCTTTATTTGTATCCCCAATCAAACTGAAAAAAAAGAAAAGCAATGAAGTTCTGTATTTTTTCATTTTGAAATATAAACCTAAAACAGCAAACACATGAAGGAATCATCTAAAAATGTCATAGGGGTCTTATTGTTAATTAATGATTAAAGCAGATATATAATTGCAATTATAAAAATTAATACTGAGAATGTAATCCAAATTCTTTTTTGCCTACCTGCGTTGACCCTTCCAAAATAGCAAAACATGAACAAATGGTATTTTTCTTCAGGTGGAAACCCTAGTACCCAGTAGCTGTAGGTTATGCGTGGTACAAGTCTCTGTTTTTTTAGCATACACTATGTTGCATTCTGAGACTTGTAGTTTCTCTTAAAGATTTAAAGTATGGCTGAAAAACTGTACCAAGCAATGCAGTATTATAACAACTATCATCGCTACAACATTGGGTATCTCACAGGTTTCAAGGGTTAAAAATTACCAAGATACACTTTGAAATGGTCTCAAGTTGGCCAGGTGAATGCAGTATTTATTGGCAAATTGCACCCTTCCTTGTGTTTTCCAATATTTTTGTTGTTTTTGTTTTGAGGATACTAAATATGATGGCTGAATTTGCTTTACTATCTCGTATCCCCAACTTTTCAAGAGTTACCTTCAGCCTCAAAACAGTTAAAGGTGCCTTTTATTTCTTAGGAGATTACTGTATTTTTATGAATTTTATACTATTCCAGAAGCTTTCATGCCCTGTTCTTGTGAGAGATATTGAATATAATGGTCCATATAACATTTGGTATTCCTTGGTTTGAAAGGGTTGACTTGTAGAGATACATCATTTGAAGTGGAGCCTTAAATTCTTCATGTTACTGAGCACTCCATTACTTATTTAGTAGAAAAGATGGGTGTCTGGTATCTCACTGGGCTAAGGGTGGTGATGGGTTTGGCTGGGGAAATGGGGATGATGGTAGGAGAAGACAGCCTTATGGGGAAATGTATAGTTAGGTCTTTCAGAAAACGGGTCTTCAGAAAGCACAAAGGGAAGGAAGATAGATGATTGGTTGGTCGCAACGTGAAATAAAATGCTGTTGCAGCCATTAGAGGATACAATGACTCCGTCTTCTGTCCTAAAATCCTGCAACTTCAAAAGAAAGGAGGTAGTAGGGGACAGGGTAGGCGTCCCCTGGCCAGAGGGACCCACCCCCCCCCCCCATCCCCGGGGTCCATAATAAAAAAAACATCCCATCACTCCTGTAGGACTCTCACTAGATATTTAGGCCTTCTCAGGAACTTGGAAAGGCAGAGGGACAGGTTTACCAGCAAACTGTTTTAAATGTTATCTATAGTGCTTTTAAAGAGGTAATAGGAAAGTATCATTATTAGAAATAAAGTAACATCCTCTTCAGCATGATCATTCATACACTCAATTATAAATCTATACGGTAATCTCACTCACCCTAACATTCCATGCCACTATCATAAGAATCTTACAAAATAGTAACTGTAAGTATCCCATACATGGCAGAACCCGAACGCCTTCTGGGTTCCCACGAAGAGAGCGCAATATCAAACTTCATTGTTTGACTGAGGCAGAACAAGAGTGTGTTACAATACGTCTTGTAACTATGTCCTACATTGCCTCCAAACAAGTTACTTTTTGTTGTCTTTCCAAAGGTTTTTGTGCAATGTTTCCCTAACATATTTACCGGAGACTTTGCACCACTTTTGAAGCTCGCAACACAATCAAAAACGAGATTTATGAAGCCACGCAAGGCCACAATGCATGGCCCTGAGAGGATTCATAAATCTCAAGTTATGCTACACAGCACAAATCGCTGCCTTCCATTACTCGAAGCCAGGGAGGCATTTCCATGGGCATTGGGTGGGTGTTCCCAGGCAACATCCATGGATTTTGACACATTCCCAGATTTACCAGAAGTGGTAGACCTGGGAATGCTCCAGAAACCTACACCTGCCCAAGTGAGCTGTAACGAGGAGAAATATGTTTATTTCTCGTTTCCTCCTCTTGCTAAGTGTGCTGAATTCTGCAGCACACAAAGAAAGAGGAAAAAGTCTCAAGGGATAACCTGTGAAGGTGAATCACATTTTGTAGGAAGTATATTGACTAACTCTTGAGATGTGGGCAATTTCTTCATTGGGAGGAAATTGGCCTTTTTTAGAAAATAGGTCAACAACCACTAGGATATTGCAAAATCACTGAATCTTGGCATTGTCAGAAATAAAATCAATTCTGAGTGAAAGGAAGGGATCTTATGGGATATGGAACAATAATAACATGCCCACAGGAGGGGTATGTTGTCCTTCATTGTGGGGGAAGACTGGGCAACGTTGGACAAAGGTCTGCACATCTCTGGACAGAGTGTCCCCCCAAAACCAGCGAGTACAGATGTCTCTAGTTTTTGCTGTTCCCGAATGTCCTGCAAAGGTGGAACAATGACACAAGCCTAATATTCTTTCCCTTAGGGGAGTGGTTGGTTTGTATAGTCATGAATAGTGATAAAAATATCTGTCATGAACTGCGTTAGCTGTGTCTGATACCCATGTTACCTGATCTAAGCTCCTGATGTCATCCCTAAGATCATCTAGGAAATGTCTAACTTTGCATGCCCCTACTACTCTCTCATTGGAAATAATGGGAAAATCTTTTTGTGCAAATGGAACCTGGATTTTGTCCTTAATGATTCGAGATAGGACATCGGCTTTAGCCTCTTGCCCCACCCCCAGGGTGGTATGCGATTACAATATCGTATTCATGAAAGAAAAGTACTCATCACATCTGTCTTGGGGTAAAGGCCTTACCAGATTGAAAGAACTGTAAGTTCTTGCGATCAGAATACATCATTATTGCATGACGTTCACCCGTTTGATAGTGTCTCCACTCTCGGAAGGCTAATTTGATTGGCAGCAATTCCCTTTCAGAGATGGTATAATTCTGTATGGTGGGGAGTAACGTTTTAGAAAAATATGCAATTGGGTGCATTTGGCCTGAATTATTATCTCTTTGAGAGAGCACCCCACCCACAGAATACTGAGAAGCATCAGTCTCTACAAAATAAGGCTGATATAGGTCCGGATGATGAATAATGAAGGCTGTAGTGAACTTGATAATTAAGACTTCAGAGGTCTGATTGGTGACCGCAGTTCACTGAAATGGAGCCCCCTACTTCAATATTGCTGTGATGGACATGAGAACGTGAGAACATTAGAAATAAAGCACCAAAAGAAAAGTTAGCGAATTCCAGAAAAGTTTGAACATCTTTGACAATCGTAGGTATCGGCCAGTACATGATAGCACTTTTCATTTATCCATTTGTATCCTTGCTGGGGTTATGATAAAGCCAACAAACTCCACTAGCGTGCAATCAAAAAGACACGTATTCATTTTAGCAAATAAATTGTTTTCTCTTACAGCCTTGACATGTGTTACAGGCTCTTGTTCAGATTGAGAGGAGATTAAGGTGTCATTGATTTCAACGATCACAAAGATGTCTAGGTTTCTCGTAGGACTTCATCATAAAAAAATTGAAATACCGTTGGGCCGTTACACAAGCATAGCAGCATAACACAATATTCAGAGACCATACTTGGTCCTGAAAGCTGTCTTCCACTCATCCACTTCACGGAAATGGATCAGGTAGTATGCTCAACGGAGGACTAATTTCGTGAAGATTGAGACCTTGCATACTTGATCCAGTAACATGGGGATTAGGGGCAAAGAGTATTTATTCTTTACTGTGACCTTATTGAGTACCCTATAATTGATACAGGAACATAACTCTCCACTCTTCTTCGGCATGAAGTAGAGCAGTGAAGAAACTGGGATATGGAATGTTGGATGAATCCATTAGCAAGAAGTTCATCAAGGTATCTCTTTAGATGCTTAGTTTCAGGTTCAGAGAGGGAGTATATCCTACCTCAGGGCAGAGAAGCCCTGGGTATGAGATCGATCCTGCAGTCAAAGCTGCCTTGAGGAGGGGGGGCGCTAGAGAGCCAGAGAGCAAGATGGCCACACTGTAGTGAGGTTCCTGCTGCCTGTGAACACTATCCTTCATCATTCTGCCGTTGTGGAGGCTGCAACAACAGTAAAGTGCCTGAGTGAGATTACTGGTAACCTGCTGTGCGCAAGAGGAGATTTTGGGAGTGCACTCAGGCGACAAGGCAAGCAGAAAATCACCAAATTCAGGCACGGCCGAGAGGCTGAAAAATATGGCGACCGGCAACATGGCGGACTGCCCACAGCGAGTGGCGCGGGAATTAAGGGACGCACTTGAACACTTCACATCCTGGCTCAGCCCTTCGGAGTGAAATTGCCGATCAGCAGTAAAGGCAAAGTGGTTTTGAGGAGACTTTAGGGACTGAGATCACTGAAGGACAGTGGAAAGCCCTCTGGAAAGATGGTGCCAAAAACAATCACTCCACCGGTATGAGAAAGGCCCATTATAGGCTCATTATAGGATTCTCTATGACTGGTATCTATACCCTACAAAAGTGAAGCGAATTTTCCCAGAGACCTCTGTGTTGTGTTGGAGAGCCTGCGGGCAGCTGGGAGACTATTGCCATATTTGGTGGGATTGCCCATCGATTTGTCCCTTCTGGGCGGAAATCTTGGCAAAGATCAGGGAAATTTAGGAATACCCGGTACCAGAAACTCCCAAATTCCCACTTTTGGGCCTCAGAAACGACTATATCCAGTATCAGACAAAGGGAGATAAGGCTATTATGTGGGTGTGCCGGGGGAGGTCAAATGCGCTATGGCAGAAGCATGGAAGAAAAAAAGCGCACTCCTTTACTCAATGGCATGCCCTACTCTGGAGGGATCTTATGACGGAACGAATGGCAGATATTTTTAAAGATTACTTTAAACGTTTTGAACACGCATGGGGTCCACTAGTAGAGTACTTGTCGCGGGGCCTACCCCAGACAATATGTCCACCAACCATAAAAGCACTTCACATTTTCCAATTCTAGCCTATGAACACCAAAGCCTGAACAACCCTATCATTAAACTTTATAGGTTTGACTGAACTGTCTTTTCTTTTACTTCCGGTTATTGTTCACACGGAGTGACTATCCAATCCTATTCCATCCAACACCTAGCACATGTTTGGGGGAGGGTCAAGGTAGGAGGGGGGTGGAGAGTGGGTTTAGGGGAATGTTTTTGTTTTGCAAAAAGTTTAGAGCTAGCAATCACCAATATAGACTGTGCAAAAGTTAAAGCAATCTCATGTTCAATGAGCAGCTGAATCAACTGTAGAATGCGACTATTTCAAGTGCAGTTTGTACAACTTTGTATCTGTCATTGCTTGCTATTACACTTAAACCAATAAAAAGAAGTTTGAGAAAAACAAAAGGGTACTGTAGGGTGCAGGGAGGGTGGGGAGGGTGTGGAGGAACTGCAACTGCAATATATTGCTACGCCAAAATCTGACACCTATACGTGAACACCCCACACACAGGACACACACCACTCCCTCCCATATACAGGTTTTGTGCTCACTGCACCTCCTGGCATCAGGACGTTTTCAGGGGGCGATAGCCGCAGCAAGAGGGGTCTCTCAGAGTGCTCTTTCACACTTTTTCCACCTTTTCCTTGATGCAGTGGTTCGGAGGCTGCATTACCACATCCAATTTCCCAGCACACAGCAGGCACTAGATCAGACCAAGCAATAAATCTGCCAAATAGCCCAATTTCCCCACGTCATTGACTGCGTAGATGGGACTCATGTCGCACTGTCACCCCATCACAGACTGAGTATGTTTTCAGAAACAAAAAGTCATATAATTCCCTGAACATCCAGGTAGTGTGCAATGCTAAACATATAATCACAGATATTGTGGCAAAATACCCAGGAAGCACACACAACTCATTCCTTTTTCACCACTGTGGATTAAATCGCAGACTCACAAGTTGCGAGTTTGGAGAGGGCTACCTGCTAGGTAATTGCATGGCTCACAAACACACAAACAGTGAAGATTTGTACTGGCAGGACAGTATTTAACATTAATCTACTTTTGCCCTGTAGGTGACAGTGCGTATGCTGTACGTGACTACATCCTCAAACCGTACCTGAATCCAGCCACAGCATCTGAGCGGAGGTACAACAGTGCCCACAGAGCCACATGCTGCGCCATTGAGAGGACGTTGGGAATCCTTAACCCCTTCGCTGCTAGGCCTTTTCCCCTCCTGTGCTGAGGCTTTTTTTGGCGTTTTGTAGTAGTGCGCGCTTAGGCCCTTGTAACTTTTTGACCACATAAGGTATCCACGCCAAATTTGCGTCCTTTTCTTCCAACATCATGTGGATTCTAAAGGCGCCCAGGGTTTGTGGATTCCCTTGGAGGGGGCCCAGAAATTAACCAAAATATAGTGATTTTTTTGTTTTTTTCAGAAAAATGGGAAAAACGGGCTGCAAATGAAAGCCTCTGGGTGTTTCCCTGAAAATGGTATCACAAAAGGGTTTGTGGGGCTGAAATCTCCATTTTCTCAGCTTTCAGGGAATGACAGACTTTTGTCAGAGATCCGAAATTTTTCACTCAGTTTTGGCATTTTTCTGGGACATAGCCTATTTTTGCTATTTTTAGAGCTTTCCACCTCCTTCCAGTTAATGGTAGAAATGAGTTTGAAAGCAATAATGGATCCTGGAAAGCTTTACATTTTCGAAAGGTAGACAACATTCTGAATTCAGAAAGGGGTCATTTGTCTAAATCCATGAAGGTTTCGTTATAGAAACTAACAGTTAGATATTGGAATATTTGAAATTTTGTTGAAAAAAACAGCCTTTTGTCTCAACGTTTTCACCTATAACTTTTTCTAATTTTGACAGCTCTTGGAAAACAATATACCGTTACATCCGTTAGACCTTCCTGGTTGTGGGGATATATAGGACTTGTAGTTTCACCAAGAACCCGACGAACCCAGATCCAAAAACTGAGCAGCAACTTGCAATGGTATTTTTTCATTTACTGGGTATAGTGCACTTTGTCTTGGAAAATGTATACATGGAATAATCTGTATGAAAGACACCTATGTATTTCTGAATTGGGTACAAATTATAGAGTTCAGAAACAGTATATAATTGCACATTTTCAAAGTTGGGAATACTCATACTAGCATGAGAATTATTGGTCATTTTTCATAAAGATTGTTTTTTTACACAATGTCTTTCATTCAAAGGGAGAAATGCATGAAAGCTCAATTGGTAATAACAGTTGATTTACAAATCTGAATTACCCCAAGTGTCCCGATAAAAACGGTACCTCACTTGTGTGGGTCGGCCTTGTGCCTGCGACAGGAAACGGCGCAAAATGCAACGTGGTCACACCTAAATTTAGCAGTTACAAATTGACCCTTTTTTGGCAAAGTGCCTACCTGTAGTTTTTGCACCCTAGCTCTGCCGGCACCTAGGGAAACCTAGCAAACCTATACATTTTTGAAAAGTAGACACCCAGGGGAATTCAGGATGGGGTGACTCGACTGCCTACCACCAGGTTTTGTTACCCAGAATCCCTTGCAAAGCTAAGATTTTCACAAAATAAACACATTTTCCTCACATTTCTGTGGTGGAAAGATCCGGAATCTGCGTGGATCAACAAATTTCCACCCACCCAGCGTGCCCCCAGGTCTCCCGAAAAAAATGGTACCTCACTTGCGTGGGTAGGCATAGTGGCTGCGACATGAAACAGCGCAAAACGCAGCATGGTCGCACCTCAATTTCCCAGTGAAATTTAGCACGATTCTGACAAAAAGACTACCTTTTGTTTTTGTGCCGTAGCTCTGCCAGCACCTAGGGAAACCTAGCAAACCTATACATTTTTGAAAACTAGACACCCAGGGCAATTCAGGATGGGGTGACTCGTCTGCCCACCCCCAGGTTTTGTTACCCAGAATCCCTTGCAAACATAACAATTTGACCAAAAAAACACATTTTCCTCACATTTCTGTGGTGGAAAGTTCTGGAATCTGCGTGGATCAACAAATTTCCACCCACCCAGCGTGCCCTCAGGTCTCCCGAAAAAAATGGTACCTCACTTGCGTGGGTAGGCATAGTGGCTGCGACATGAAACAGCGCAAAACGCAGCATGGTCGCACCTCAATTTCCCAGTGAAATTTAGCACGATTCGGACAAAAAGACTACCTTTTGTTTTTTCGCCGTAGCTCTGCAAGCACCTAGGGAAACCTAGCAAACCTATACATTTTTGAAAACTAGACACCCAGGGGAATTCAGGATGGGGTGACTCGCCTGCCTACCCCCAGGTTTTGTTACCCAGAATCCCTTGAAAACATAAATATTTGACCAAAAAAACACATTTTCCTCACATTTCTGTGGTGGAAAGTTCTGGAATCTGCGTGGATCAACAAATTTCCACTCACCCAGCGTGGCCCCAGGTCTCCCAAAAAAAATGGTACCTCACTTGCGTGGGTAGGCATAGTAGCTGCGACATGAAACAGCGCAAAACGCAGCATGGTCGCACCTCAATTTCCCGGTGAAATTTAGCACGATTCGGACAAAAAGACTACCTTTTGTTTTTGCGCCGTAGCTCTGCCAGCACCTAGGGAAACCTAGCAAACCTATACATTTTTGAAAACTAGACACCCAGGGGAATTCAGGATGGGGTGACTCGCCTGCCTACCCCCAGGTTTTGTTACCCAGAATCCCTTGAAAACATAAAAATTTGACCAAAAAAACACATTTTCCTCACATTTCTGTGGTGGAAAGTTCTGGAATCTGCGTGGATCAACAAATTTCCACTCACCCAGCGTGGCCCCAGGTCTCCCAAAAAAAATGGTACCTCACTTGCGTGGGTAGGCATAGTAGCTGCGACATGAAACAGCGCAAAACGCAGCATGGTCGCACCTCAATTTCCCAGTGAAATTTAGCACGATTCGGACAAAAAGACTACCTTTTGTTTTTGCGCCGTAGCTCTGCCAGCACCTAGGGAAACCTAGCAAACCTATACATTTTTGAAAACTAGACACCCAGGGCAATTCAGGATGGGGTGACTCGCCTGCCTACCCCCAGGTTTTGTTACCCAGAATCCCTTGAAAACATAAAAATTTGACCAAAAAAACACATTTTCCTCACATTTCTGTGGTGGGAAGTTCTGGAATCTGCGTGGATCAACAAATTTCCACCCACCCAGCGTTCCCCCAGGTCTCCCGAAAAAAATGGTACCTCACTTGCGTGGGTAGACATAGTGGCTGCAACAGGAAACGGTTCAAATCGTACGGTGGTGAATTTACATTACCTTATTGCAAAACAACCTTGATTTTGGGGGGGGGGGCATCTGAGTTTGTGGCCCGGGGCTCGGTGGTATTCTTTGCAAAGTAGCAAACCCAAACAGTTCTGAAAACTAGACACCCGGGGGAGTCCAGGGAGGTATGGCATGCATGGGTCCCCCAATGTTTTCCTACCCAGAACTCTCTGCAAACCTTAAAATTAGGTAAAAATTGCACTTTTCCAAACTTTTTGGCGTGGGATCGCCGGGCCGGCAAAAAAGTCATACCACCCTGCGTTCCCCTTGTTCTCCCGAGTAAAAGGATACCTCACTTGTATGGGTGCCGCAAAGCAGAACACGCCAAAAAGGAATTTTGAAAAAAGTAGTTTTTACTCATATTTACGTTTTACAAATTAAGCACCCCAGGCTAAGTCACATGCCTTTGGCCCACCCACACAAGTGAGGTATCATTTTACTCGGGAGAACAAGGGAAACACTGGGTGGTAGGACATTTGTTCCGGCAGCGAGATCCCACCCAAAAAAGTATGGAAAAGTGGGTTTTTGGACCAAAATTTCAGGTTTGCAGGGGTTTCTGGGTAGGAAAACATTGGGGGACCCACGCATGCCATACCACCCTGGACTCCCCCGGGTGTCTAGTTCTCAGAACTGTTTGGGTTTGGTAGTTTCCAAAGATGCCTGCCAAGCCCCGGGCCAAAAGCTCAGGTGACCCCCTCAAAAAATAAGATTATTTGGCTAAAGGTAATGTTTTCGTCTCCACAGTATGAATTGGGCCTTTTCCTAAAGCAGCCGCTATGCCTACCCACGCAAGTGAGGTACCATTTTTATCGGGAGACCTTGGGGAACGCTGGGTGGGAGGTAATTTGTGTGTGCCCAGTGATGCCACGCTTTCCCACACTAAAACGTGTGAAAAAACTGATTTTTCCATGCAAAAAATGAGGTTTGCAAGGGATTCTGGGTAAAGGAACATTGGAGGATCCACGCAAGCCATACCTCCTTGGAAGCCCCGGGTGTCTACTTTTCAGAAATGTGTGGGATTGGTAGGTTTCCCTAGATGGCTGTCTCGCACGGGGCCAAAAACCCAGGTAACCCCTCTTGCAAAAGCTGGTGGACTTAAGATTTTCACCATTGTTACATTCAACTGCTTTTGCAAGAGGGGTTACCTGGGTTTCTGGCCCCGTGCGAGACAGCCATCTATGGAAACCTACCAAATCCAAACAGTTCTGAAAACTAGACACCCGGGAGAGTCCAGGGAGGTATGGCATGTGTGGGTCCCACCAATGTTTTCCTACCCAGAACTCTTTGCAAACCTTAAAAATAGGTAAAAATAGCACTTTTCCAAACATTTTGGCGTGGGATCGCCGTGCTGGCAAAAAAATCCTACTACCCTGCGTTCCCCTTGTTCTCCCGAGTAAAAGGATACCACACCTTAACAGAGTTACCCAAAAGTCAAACATTCAAGCACAGCTATGTATTCCTCAAAGACACACACATACAGGTTGGATTTGGCACGAGGGCGAGTGATGGTTCAGTACATAACATTTTATTAACAAGATATTTCAAATAAATGAAATGCTCTGTCAATAAATAAATGCATAAAAACTGAACCAGTGACTCGCAACTCGTGAGCTGTAAAGCCACGACAAGGCACCAACCATTTTACAGGCCATTCGCGCACCTTTCATACCTGATACAAACCAGACCATTGACACCATCCGAATGGAAAAGCAACACATAACAACAATCACAATAAGGGGCAAGGTACACCCTACTGCAGAAAGAGAAAAAAAAAATTATTACTGCACACCCATCTAATCCGCAAGCACACACACATACTGGTTGGATTTGGCACGAGGGTGAGTGATGATTCAGTACATACAATTGGATACGCAAGTAATTTCATCAAAAATGAAATACACTGCGTATAATTGAAAGTATGATAAACTGAACCACTGACTCGCAGCTCGTGAGCTGTAAAGCCACGTCAAGGCACCAACCTCTTTACAGGCCATTCATACACCTTTCGTACGCGTGACACATACAAAACATTCACACCGCCAGCCGCGGACCCATCACATTTCAACACTCACACCAGCAAACAGCGCCATTCAAGGGCCCATCACTTTCACACGCCCACATTTCTGACACTGCAACTACACAAAATGATGGACTGTGTGGAGTGTCACTCAACTAGCAGTGTATGTATTGACCAACAGAAAGTAACTACTCACACACCGCCTGCCGAGCGCCAGTCCACCCACACCACCATCCAAGCACCAGACCATGCACACTGCCAGCCAAACACCACTCAGCGCACACCGACAGCCAACTACCACTCCACACACACCACCAGCCAAGCATCACTCCACGCACACCACCAGCCAAACGCCACTCCACAAACACAACACCATCCAAGCACCACTCCACACACGCCGCCAGCCAAGCACCACTCCACACACACCGCCAGCCAAGCACCTAACCATACACTCCGCCAGCCAAGCAAAAATCCACGCACCCCCCCAGCACAACTCCAATCCATGCACTATGCCAGCCAAGCACCAGACCACGCACACCACCAGCCAAGCGCCATCCACTCACACCACCAGCCAAGCACCTAACCATGCACTCCGCCAGCCAAGCAAAAATCCACTCACCCCCCCAGCACAACTCCAATCCATGCACTATGCCAGCCAAGCACCAGACCACGCACACCACCAGCCAAGCGCCAGTCCACGCACACCAACAATCCAAGCACAATCCTGCACACACCACCATCGAAATTAGAATTTTTTAAAGAAATACCACAAATCAAATGTAGAAACCTACAAATCTGCTAACACAAATTCAAAACCTAAATGCTTTGCACTAATGCAAACCTAAAAGCAAACAAAAAAATATTACAGAAAACAGACCAGACAGTACACTTACAAGCTCAATGAAACTCCCAAAACTTCTTTTGTGTGTGGTACGATTTAAAACAAGCTGGCACACACAATCCAGGATTTGAAGGACAGTCAGGACAGTGCATACGAGACTCCCTCCGCACTTCTCTTCGCCAACAGACTCTACATCTTTTAGTGGGATTGTCTTTTGCAGTTGTGGGAGGAATGTATTCTGGAAAGTGGCGATCTTTCAGTCTAGCCACTTCCTCCACCACTCCAAATCTTGGCACACTTGCCTGTTCCACTAGTACAAGGCTGCCTATTATAGTCTCCTGAAACTTAACAAAAGGCATCTTTGACTCAGGACAAGATTTCTGGAAAACAACAAAAGCATTAAAGGATGCCAAGTGGAAAAGATGGATAGCCAACTTCTTGTACCAAACGTAAGCCTTTCGAAGAGCAGCATAAGGTTCCAACCTCTGATCTACTCTGTCAACACCACCCATGTGCCTATTATAGTCTAAAATGCACACAGGTTTACGCACTTCAGCAGTCTCACCCCGAACTGGCAGAGCTTCAGTGCTTTCGTCATGGATAGTAGTCAGCATGTAAACATCTCTCCTGTCTGAAAACTTCACAGCTAGAAGCTTCCCACATCGCAATGCAGTAGACTGTCCCCGCACAAGCCTTTTGCAAACAAGTTCTATTGGAAAACCTTTCCGGTTACTGCGCATCGTGCCACATGCAACAGTGCCCACTTTGGCCAACTCCTTGAACAAACGCACACTAGTGTAGAAGTTATCTACATATAAATGGTGGCCTTTGTTAAATAATCGTCTACCTAGTTCCCACACAATTTTCTCAGTCACTCCAAAAGTGGACGGACAAGCAGAAGTGTTAATGCTGGAATCCTTACCGGTGTACACCCTGAAATTATAAACATATCCAGTCTCACTGTCACACAGCATATATAGTTTGATGCCATAGCGTGCGCTCTTACTAGGAATGTATTGCCTAAAAACCAAGCGGCCCTTGAACAATACCAAAGACTCGTCCACAGCTATTTCTCTTCCAGGTGCAAACATCTCAGGAAAACGATCAACAAAGTGATCAAGGACAGGCCGAATCTTAAAAAGACGGTCACAATCAGGGTGATCGCGTGGCAACGCTAAATCATTATCAACAAAATGCATCATGCGAAGAAGAAGCATATATCGATCACGAGTCATAACTGCTGGAAATATAGATGTTGCCATCAAGGGACTAGTGGACCAATAAGAAGACATTGATGGCTTCCTTAGCAAGCCCATCAAAAAAGTTAATCCCAAAAACTTCTTCATCTCTTCAACATATGTGGGAGACCAATGGGTAGCTCTGGAATGGGGCTTAAGGCTGGCACTGTGGTCCCTCAAATACTGCTCTGCATACAAATTAGTTTGCTCCACAATCTCCTGCAAAAACTCATCGTCAAAAAACAACTGAAAAAATTGAATTGGCAAAAAATTGTCAGTATTCACTCTACACCCTGGAACACCAGTGAAGTCTGGCAATTCCGGCTGCACCATGCCAGGGGCAACCCAGACGTCATCACTAACATGAGGAGAAGAAGCCACCCTAGCCTGCAGGCCAGATGCCTCTTGCTGCACTACATCAACGGGAACACTAGCATCCCCAGATGCCTCTTGCCTCACTACACCAACAGGAATACTAGCATCCCCAGATACATTTTGCATCTCTTCACCAACAGGAGAACTCACATCCCCAGCTGCCTCTTGCATCTCAACATCAACAGAAGAACTCGCATCCCCAGATGCCACTTGCTGCTCAACAACAACAGAAAGACTAGCAGCACCAGATGCCTCATGCTGCTCTACAACAGGAAGACTAGCAGCACCAGATAACCTTTGGCGCACCACAGCAATGTGAAACCTTTTGGGCGCAGCCTTTACCACACTTGCCTGTTCCTGACGAGAAAAAAAGGGAAACCTTGAGGACCTAGGCTGCCGCTCACATGGCTCTTGCCTCTCTACCGGCACATCAATGTCCCTCTCTACCACAGGCACTTCATCAGCACTAGAAGAAGAATCATCATCCGATGATACCATGCGAAGAGAAAACTCACTGCCTGAATCTTCTGCACCTACCTCATGCTCCGAATCGGAGTCAGTGTCAGGACCATGGTCAGAGGAAGACTCAAAAAGCAAACTAACAACCTGCTTAGCAGTAATCCTGCGAGCAGCCATTATCCTTACAAATCAAGAAGACTACACACACAAGTGAACAACAACCTACACTGTGCAAAGGAAGAAGTAAACAAGGTAGAGTCTTCACACAAAAATCAATACACTCAAAAACAATTCAAATCTAACCAAATATAAGAAGACTCACCAGCACCTACTCTGCTGAAACACAGCAAAAAGAAAGGAAATCCCACTGGAAAGAAAAAAAAAAGTATAGATTAGACAAAGTACACATCAAGCAGCAATACAAAAAAAAAAGTTAACAATCAAGAAACACAAAGCCACACAAACAGCAATAACTTCACTTTTCATAACAACACATTTATCTAGGAAAAATAGTACAAAAACATTTACTTACCAAGCACATGCAACTACACAAGCTGCAAAACCAGCATTAACCGAACCACAACCTACACCAATACAAACAGCAAAAGCCTGGATCAAAAACAAAGAAGAAAAAAAATAATTTAATACTACATTTCACAAACAACATAACAAATGAATAAACAATACACAAATTTACCCCCAAAATCACATCCACACAGATGGGCCATCAAAAAGGGCAAAACGGACAAAAGTACGGGTTGATTTGCCCACCGGGGGGGAGGCCAGAAAATCAAAATTTAAAATCCGACCCACCTGAAAGCGACCCTTGCCCAATGGGTCACTTCCTACAATCTAAAATAAAATCCCTGGTGCTAGTGGGGGCATTTCCACCGCACAATCGCAATGCTGTGCGCGACCGTGAGCCAGAAATGCCCTGCAAAGAGACATCAGAAGAGAGGAAAATCACTTACCTCTCCCCTGATGCCTCTTTGCAAACCCCCCCAAATATCTCAAAACCAACCTAACACCTCTAGGCGCAGGAAGCAAATGGCTTCCCGACCGCCTGGGAATCCCTGAAGATGTTGGCGCGTGCTGTGCGCGCTGACGTCATCAGGGATTCTCATGGGGAGGGGGACAACAGAATTACTGTGGTTAACTGCGATGCTGGACAGAGGCACTTGCATCCTTGATTTTCACAAGCGCAATCCTAAAACAGTTCCTATGACCAGGAGCTTCTTTCTCCCCATCTGCTGCTCTCAACAGTCTCTGACCATTTATACACATAAGAGGCATGTGAACTCACACAGAAGATCCCCGTTTGGCAACGCCCACCAACTAGCGGAGTGCACCATCTTTCCTAAATGTACCCACTATGATGGACAGCTCACTCAAGGGACCTGTGCACACATTGGTGCGATGGCATAGTAACACACACGGACACTGGAGACAAAGCAAGCGCTCGAGTTGCAGCACAAATTCAGGAAAACATTCATCAGCCCAAAAACATTTGTGACCTTCCCACTATGATTCACAGCTCACACAAGGGACCCCTGCGCACATCTGTGCAATTGCATAGTAACGCACACATGGACACTGGAGACAAAGATGGGGCTCGAGTTGCAGCACAAACTCAGGAAAGCAATCATCAGCCCAAAAACATTTGTGAACTTCCCACTATGATGAACAAATGGTCTCTGTTTCCAGATACCTAAGAGCCTTGCTAGTTTATTCAGATAACAACCAACACACACTGGGGTCGATTGTGAAAATATGGTATTGTGTACAAAAAAGGGGAGAAATGCTCCTCTTTTAGGTGTCCCCTCACTCACCAGGGTTGCCCCACGGTGACATGCTTCATCATTGGGGCCATCCCAGTCCTCTACGGGCTGGGGCGTGCTGCGACTTGCGAAAGTTACGTAGGAGCACTTTATTAGACTATGTGTGGTGCATGTGTATTTGAGGAGTGGACTATGTGATGTGTGAAATACCTGCCCAGTAGGTTTACAATAAACTTTATTCTTGCCTCTAGGTGGTAATAAACGGGGTGGAAAGATAGGCTGCCCTAAACGTAATGTGTCCAGATGTACCTATCAACTCCTATCGTCGACATGTTTTGTGCATACCCCAAGCACTATGATGGACAGCTCACACAAGGGACCCCTGCGCACATCTGTGCAATTGCATAGTAACGCACACATGGACACTGGAGACAAAGATGGCGCTCGAGTTGCGGCACAAACTCAGGAAAACAATCATCAACACAAAAACATTTGTGAGCTTCCCACTATGATGGACAGCTCACTCAAGGGACCCCTGCGCACATTTGTGCAGTTGCATAGTAACGCACACATGGTCAATGGAGACAAAGATGGCGCTAGAGTTGCAGCACAAATTCAGGTAACAATCAACAGCCCAAAAACATTTGTGAGCTTCCCACTATGATGGACAGCTCACTCAAGGGACCCCTTCGCACATGGCATAGTAACACACACATGGTCACTGGAGACAAAGCATGTGTTTGAAAAGCAGCACACAAAAAAAAACATTCATCAGGCCAAAAACACTAGTGAGCTTTGCCTAGGCAGCACAGGTGTGTTTTTTAGCCACTTCAGAAACACACATCAGTATAAGTAATGAAGGACAGAGGCACTTGCATCCTTCATTACAATGAGCACTATCATTTTACTTTATAAATGACCCCCATCAGCATTTTTGTAGAAAAAACGGCCTTTCAACAACATTGCAGCCAAGAGAAGACTTCATACATAATGTTCCCCCAACAAGCGGAGCGACCCTTCCCCAAGGGGCCGCTCCCCAAACTACGAAATTGATCACGAAACAAAAAAAAAAAAAAAATCCCTAACATTCCTGCTGCACGATCGCACGATCGTGCAGCAGGAAACCTCTAAAGTGCCATCGAGGGAAAGGAAAAGCCTTTCCTTTCCCTCGATGCAAGTTTCATCACAATCCCCCCGCCCCAGCCGCAAAACGAACCTGTTCAGCAAACGACGCGCAGGAAGCAAATGGCTTCCCTGTGCGTCTGTAAACAAAAGGAGCCTCCGGTGACGTCAGCGCGCCTCGCGCGCTGACGTCATTGATGACGCGGGCGGGGAGGGCGGGGGGAGGCAGGGGAAGGTCTTCCCCTGCCATCCCCGCAGAAACGAACAAAATCGGTCAGACTCGGGGGGAGCGCTGGCGCTTCCCCCGAGGGTGGGGCTCATGACGAGCTGGGCTCGTCATGAGCGTGCGAGGAGGCTACGCCATGACGAGCCCAGCTCGTCATCAGCCCCGAAGGGGTTAAAAGCCGTTTCCGCTGCCTCCGTAAGAGTGGAGGTGCACTACAGTACAACCAGTGGCGGTTTCTCGCTATGGGCGTCGGGGCTCCGCCCTTGTTACATCCAGCAATAATAAATGTTGAAGCAGCAGCTGAATGCTCATTTTGTTTCCCCATGATGTACAAATAAAAAATGCCCCCTCGTTCTAATTTAATTTATCATCACCTTGAACACGGAGTACTGTCTGTCTTCCCTAATCACCATCGACACCTGACCTGAGTTGTCAATTAATCATTGTAGACTCTGCCATCACGTGATTGCTTGTTTCTTCTCGGGCGGGCTGAAAGAAGTCTAAGTGTTTGCCGGGCGATAACCTCACATCCCTGAAGGCTGTGATGTCATCAGCTCGGCAAAGACTTGGATTCAAAGCCCAGTCTCCTCCCCCTGATGGCGTGGAGGTAAAGTCTGTCCCGTGCGTTTTAAATGCAAGCCCGGGATAACAAAACCTCCACGTCAATCACAGAGTGAGGAGCCTTGTAATCCCACCCTTTCCCAACTCGTTACAGGGCGTGGGTGGGACACCCCTGTGACGAGTTGGGAAAGGGCGTGGTAGTCAGGAGGCAGAGGTTCGAGTCTGCGCAGTGAGTGAGGCAGCTTCAGTTCCCGCGCGTCCGTTAATCCTGGTTATTGTGGACGGCACTGGATGCCATTTCTTAAATACTGCTGCGCAGCGTGACTGGCTGAAAGTTTGCTGGTTTGGACAGCAGCCTGAATCAAAAATTTGCTAGCATTCGCGACAAGAATTTTCAATTCTATTAAGGACACGGAGGCGAGGATTATGCTTCTCAATCTTTACTGCATAAACACAGCAGCCAATGAAAATGTATATTTTCAGTAAACATTAACACAAAAACTTCATTACCCATGAACACCATGAGTATAGGCACGCCCCCACAGTCCATAAGAACCCCTTGCGTGCTCCCATCATCCTCTTTCTTTGAGGCGAAACAAGTCCAACAAAACTTGAACAGTCACAATCCTCCAACGTGGAAGAACAGCTTCAGGTGTAACATCCTGACATCCGGGGTCGATCAATCCGACTTCTTATCAGATCCTGAAATAAAGGAAATAACACCCCGTAATTCTTGCATAAAAGGGTGGGCAAGCTTAATACATACAGTACATTAAGCCGGGTGGGATAATCCTCGCCTCCGTGTCCTTAATAGAATTGAAAATTCTTGTCGCGAATGCTAGCAAATTTTTGATTCTATTACAGGACCGGAGGCTTCAGATTATGCTAGTTTAACGCTGATTAAATACCACTGAAGTAATATCTCCCACCGGCTTATAATAAAACGTTTTAAACGTTGAATCAGAGGACCAATCTGCACAACGCATGATATCTTGGATACTGGATCCCAAACCATATGATTTAGACGCCATCGCGCCTCTAACTGAATGAGCACCAAAGATGGTTGTATCAACACCAGCTTCTTTCATAATGAACCGAAGCCATCTAGCAATAGTGGCAGCCGCCACTGGTTTAAAGGGCTTTTGAATAGCAATCAACAATTGTGAACAGCCCTGCGGCCGCAAGGCCTTTGTACATGCCTCGTAGGTCTTTAAACATTGGACCACACACAGTTTTTCATTTTCAGGAAAAGCATTATAAAATATATGCCTAGACAATGTTTTAGTACGACCTGTAATATGAAACGAAACCCCTTCTGGGGTAAACACTCTACCTGTTACGTCGAGCGCTCTGACATCTGAAGATCTTCTGCAAGACGATAAGCAAAGCAACATGGCTAGTTTAGCCGACAACTGCTTCCTGGACAGGGGGGAATTAACCGGCCATTTGTCAAGCAAAGAGATTACAACTGAGACATCCCACAAACCCGTATACTTGGGTTTGGGAGGGTTGGCCACCCTGATGCCCTTCAACAGTTTACAAACCACCGGGTGCATGCCCACTGGCCTACCGTCCACTTGGGCATGCCCCGCCGAGATGGCCGAGCGAAAGTTATTGACAGAACGATACGCCAAACCAGCGGCCGCCTTTTCCGATAGGAAATTTAAAATTTGGGATAACTCTGCCCCCACGGGATCCAGATGTCGTCCCACGCACCAACCCATCCAGTTCTTCCAGGCAGTGGAATATCGCTTCCTGGTGGAAGGTGCCCAAGCCTGTTTGATAAAATCGGCAGTCTGGCCCGAAATGCCTGGCAACTGCCACTGTTCCCGGAAAGCCTCCATGCCATCAGGGTTAACCTGCCCTCCAGCAGCAACGGGTGCTGTTCCTGACGAGGGCCCTGCAACAGCCACTTCAAATCCGGTAATAGCCGGGGGCGGTCGCAGCTCCACTGCAACAATTTGGGAAACCACGCTTGTGACGTCCACCAAGGAGTCACCATGACTACCTCCGCCCCTTGTCGTATCACCTGAGTCATCACTCTGGGAATCAACAGGAAGGGGGGAAAAGCATACTGGGTCCCTTGCGACCACTCCTGTAGGAATGCGTCCGTCGCTGTCGCAAGCGGATCCGGTCTCCAACTGAAGAATCGGGTTAGTTGGTATGTCAACCTGGAGGCGAAAAGGTCCGTCTGAAATGGACCCCAAATCGCTTGTAGCCAAAGAAAGACCTGGGGAAGCAGCTTCCAGTCGCTGAAATCCCTCAAGTGTCTGGAGTTCCAGTCCGCCACCTGATTGGCTTGTCCCGGAATATACTCCGCGATGACTGATATTTGGTTCTGAAGGCAGTAGTGCCAGAAATCCTTGGCTATTTGGACAAGAAGAGACGACCTCGTGCCGCCCAACTTGTTGATATACCTCACCGCTGACACATTGTCCAGACGCAGGAGGATACAACATGATGTCTGCTTCGGGGATAGCGTGCGGACCGCGAACGATCCCGCCAGTAATTCCAAACAATTTATGTGAAGTTCCAGGTCCTGCGATGACCACCTGCCGCCTGTGGAAACCTCTCCACAACGCGGACCCCAGCCCCATCGGCTGGCGTCTGACTAGATTACTACGTCCGGCCGCGACCCAAAGATTGCCCTGCCGTTCCAGGCATCCACGTGGCCTAGCCACCAATGGAGTTCGTTCCGAACTTCGTCCGTAAGCGGGACCGAGTCCGTATACGAGAGCCCCTTCTGAAGGTGCTTGATCTTCAGGCGTTGGAGGGCTCTGTAATGTAAAGGACCCGGGAATATCGCCTGGATCGAGGACGCTAGGACACCCACAATCCTGGCCAGGGTTCTGAGTGTGACCAATTGACTGTCCAGCAATTTCCTGATCTCCTTCTTCAGTTCCCTCAACTTCGCTTGTGGAAGATGCAACTGCGCCGTGAGGGAGTTGATCGTGAACCCCAGAAAATCTATCACCTGAGCTGGGGTCACCACTGACTTCGTTAGATTTATCACAAACCCCAGGCTTTGCAACAAGGAAATAGTCATGGTCAAGTGCTGAAGCAACACCGACCGGTCCTGTGCCATGATTAGTATGTCGTCTAGGTAAATGATCATGCGCACTCCCCTTTCTCTGAGGAAGGCCACCACTGGTTTCATGACCTTGGTGAAACACCAGGGAGCCGAGGAGAGACCGAAAGGAAGAGCTAAATACTCGTACCACCGGCCGTTCCAATGAAACTGCAGGAACCTGCGGTGGGGAGGAAAAATCGGAACAGAAAGATATGCATCTTTCAGATCTAGTCGCACAAACCAATCTCCTTCTTGTAACAAATCCGCTAACAAGTGAATACCCTCCATTTTGAAATGGTTGTACACCAGGTACTGGTTGAATTCTCTGAGGTTGAGTACAAGCCTGTTGCCACCTCCCTTCTTTTGGACTAGAAAGACATTGCTGGCGAAGCCGCGAGGGCTTCTCTGGCAAACAGCGATCGCGCCCTTCCTCAGCAAGTCTGCCACCTCTGCCTCTATAAAACTGTGATCTAGTTGGGAAAAATGGAGAGGTGGCGGGGGGAACGCTTGCGCAGGAGGAGAATAGAATTCCAGCCGGAACCCCTGAACTGTCTGTAATACCCAAGCATCTTGAGTTAACACCTGCCATTGCAGCAGACAATGCTGCGTGCGACCCCCCAAAGGAAGGAAAGACACATCTGTGAGACTCACCGGAACTTTGATGGGCCTTGAAATTCGCCCTGTTGTTTCCCGACTGGAAACGGCCTTTGTTGAAGCCTCTTCGTGACGGATAGAAGGTTCCACCGCGGGTAGAGTCCCACTCACCGCGGCCGCGGCCAAAATCACCTCTCTGGGAGCCTCTCTGGAACCCTCGGCCTGACGAGCGACCCCCGCCTCGCCCGGCCCTGTTGAAAACACCCTGCGTGAGGGCGCGCTTGATACCACTCTGGGCCTTATCCAACGCGGTGAAGGTGCCGACATACTTGGTGACATCTTTCACGAATCTGTCTCCAAAGAGACAACCACCGGCCAGAGGGCCCGGTTCTGCCTCCGCCAGTTCCGTTAAATTGCTGTCCATGCGCATTAGTAAGGACTTGCGCCTCTCCGAAGAGACAGCGCAATTCGCGTTGCCTAGAAAGCAAATCGCGCGCTGAGTCCACTCAGCCAAGATGTCCGGATCCACAGGAGTCGCCCCTTCCTTGGCCGCTAAGGCCATCTCTAGGATCTTCGCCAGGGGCCCAATGACATCAAGCATTTTGTCTTGACAGCCCCGCCGGGCCCTGTCAAGCCCTCTTTTAGGATCCTTGGAAAATTTCTTTAGGAATGTCAGCATACTTGCGTCTATTTCCGGTGTGTCCGCGACACAGTCCGGAATATCTGGACGCGGGCATTCCGACCGCAGCCGGTTGCGCACCTCCCGAGTGAAACTCTTCCGGAGGTGGTCATGAATATAATCAGAGACGTCCGCCGGCGGGACCCAGTCCGAAGACCGAGGATGAACGATGTCAGAAGGATCAAAGTGGAAAGCCTTAGAGGCTTTGTCCTCCACTGACTTGGGAGCCGGTTTGGCCTTCTTAGGGGGCGGAGGCTGCTCCTCCGAGGAATCAGTGTCCGTATTGGTATCCGTATTAGTGGTGGTAGTATCCGTGTCTACCACAATCTGGCGCTTACTTTTCGCTTTGCCACCAGAACGATGCTCAGTTGGGACGTCACGAGTCGGCAATGAGGCCATGGACTGTGCATGTGGCCACAGTTGGCGCTCGTCCGAAATGGAAGTAGAGGTAGAGGGAGTAGCTCGCTTCTGCTTCCTACTCTTGTCATATCCGTGGCGCTTAGCAAAGCCTTCTAACTGCTTGCGTATGGGGCGCAGGGCCACTGCGAGTGCTTGCTGCACAGTCTGGGGGACCTTCGTCTCCATTGCTCTCTCAACTGAAGCTTGGACCGAGGCATCCAAAGCTTCAACAATATTGTCCTCAAGGACAGCTTCCTGCTGCCCGTCATTGTTGTCCTCCCCATCTGCCTCCCCCTCTTCGGGGTATTTAACCCAATTTTCCATGGTTACTAAAGGAGAAGATACTACTGAGGCAGGTATAGGGGGTGGTGGGGGGGGTCAGCCCACTGCACACAAGA
Source organism: Lissotriton helveticus (assembly GCF_964261635.1). Taxonomy (NCBI): domain Eukaryota; kingdom Metazoa; phylum Chordata; class Amphibia; order Caudata; family Salamandridae; genus Lissotriton; species Lissotriton helveticus. The sequence continues at coordinate 635,450,795 of NC_136057.1, read as the reverse complement.
AGGTAGTAAATAGTCAACTGTACCCAAACCCCCTCAGCAAAGCTGTAGTCAGCAAGGTCAAAGACCTAGGTCCCAAATATATGAAGAGTGTGTGCTCACTCTGGACCCTGGATTAATACAGCCAGCACTGGCGGTAAAACGAGGGGCCAGCCGGTGTGTGGAACGAGTAAACGCGCGTTCCAGTAAGCCTGGGGAACGTGCCGAGGCGCGCCGCCCAAAACGCTACCAAATGCTACTAAAAAGCAGCCCAATTGATCAGCGTTTTTGGGCGCGCGCGTCGGCCGTGAGCCACCCGGCCTTTACGCAGGGCGCATTAGGGAGCTCCTGCGCGCCCTCAGGCTGCCGGTGAACGGGCCCAACTGGTGATCGCGGCGGCCCCCCGCCGGTCAGAGACCGTCCTGATAGCGCTGGACGCGCGCGCTCCACAGCGGGAGCTGCCTCAGGCAAAGCCGGCCCAATACGAGCGCAGCGCAAGGTGAGCGCTCGCGGTCCGCCTCGCACCACAAAAAGCACCCCAAACACCACAATTGGATAAATAACACCAATAAGCACACCATATAAGACCTATGTCCTCAATCAAGCAGCGGAGCGACCCGCCTCAATTCAAATATATCCACAACAGTCTCCCAAGCACCCCCAAACCAACAAGCAGAGTGAGGGGACAGGGAAGGTGCACTTAACTCTGGCTTGTGAGCAGCAAAGAAAGAGGATGATGGGAGCACGCAAGGGGTTCTTATGGACTGTGGGGGCGTGCCTATACTCATGGTGTTCATGGGTAATGAAGTTTTTGTGTTAATGTTTACTGAAAATATACATTTTCATTGGCTGCTGTGTTTATGCAGTAAAGATTGAGAAGCATAATCTGAAGCCTCCGGTCCTGTAATAGAATTACTGCTGGGAGGCTGCAGCAGCTAGTCCATGGGCACAACAGGTTGCTGTCGGGAGTGGGACTTGTCACGTCGTGACGGTGTGCAGACTGTTATGTGAACTTGAGAAGTTCACCACCAGCCGGTAAGGCCCAGGCCCAGTTTTATACTTCACATTACAAAGGGAAGCCATTAATGTCTAAGCAGGTGATGACGCCTATAGCAATCTTGCTTGCATAGGTGCAGTTTTACGATTTCCTGCAAGTTTCAGAAATAACTTTACTGAGTTAGCCAGTGTCACACTTTTTGTATTGTGAATTCCTGGCCCTGGGCTGAGCACTGACATTCCTGCTTTTGATTGTCTTTAATAATTATACACCGGCGGTTGTGTTGCCAGTCCCTTCGTGTAAAAGCACAGGTTTTTTTTAAAATCCAAAATAAACCTCTGCTAGTTTACTGGAGAAAAGAGGTTGAACTTGAAGGGGAGATTGTGAGAAAATATAAAACTCACGTTTGGGTGTTCGCAAAGCATGGCAGAAAACTACTCTTGCTTCAGAGTGACTGCCCGCTCCTCACAAGCCTTTGAAATATATCATTTACGAGGTAATAAAAAGGTTTTTGACTGCAGGGTCGCCTTCTGTGAATTGCTGGCAGTCGCAAGTGAAAACATGTAAGCAAAAATAGCTTTGTGAATCAGTATTAAATTGCTTTAGACATTGATTGCAGACTACTGAACTAGCGTTTCCTGCACGGAACAGTTGCACCTCTATGACAATTATCATGAAAGCAAGTATATTAGTAGACCGCAAATCTGACATTACAGATTAGGTGTAATTTCAAACATTTAAAAATGGTGTAAAAATACCAGGTGGTGTTTAAAAATAGTATCAAAACACCTTTAGCCCCCATTTAAAGCACAAGATCAAGCTGAAGAAGTCAGGTCCTAAAGGATTGGAAATAATTTGAGAAACATATTGAAGTTTCTTGAATATGTGCAAGTGTATTGTTCATGTTCAATCTGTTTTTTCAATCAAACCCCATTTGTTTCTTTCTCTCAGGAAAGACTGTCCTTTGATAAATACCATGGCTAAGAAAGTACAAACTGATCTCTGTTTTGGGCACAAATTATGCAATTTATGGCCTGACTACGTTTTTCATTTGGGCGAGCCTTCTTAATTCTGCTATTTATTATTCTGGTTTTAGAGATGCATTGTGATTATTACCCCCTACCCATCCTATTATCTAAATACAAACCTGCTGTGAGGGAGATACCAACCCCTGTTTTACATTTTGCTAAAGGAGGTCAGGCTTGTCTAACAAGCCAGGCCTATATTCTTATTATTCGTGCTTTTATCCCATTTCTGTTTGAAAAGATTTTGATAGAAAATGGCAACCAACATCTTGAACACCCCCCAACTGACCAAGCCCAGCCCCACCACTCACAAACCTCACCAGCCGCCACTGAGTACAACCCTGAGACATGTTGCAAAATCGTGGTTGCCTTTGCAATGCTACACAACATGGCTACCAAGAAGGGCACCCCAGTAGATCTGACAGATTCAGACACATCAGATGAGGAGGAACCAGCTCCACAACGCAGATCGGCAGGTGGCACCTGAGACGGAATCAGATCACACAGAACTACTTCTAGGTGAGAAATGAGGACACAATGCCAAATAATGGTGCTTAACTGTGATGTTTATTTCCTTAACTGCAGAAACACATCGGTCACACAGCGTGACTTAAATGTTAATACTTGCACATGTTTGTGCGACAGTGCTAGATTTGCCATGAGTCAATGAGTCCATATGGAATGTGTTGCTTCACACATTACTAAACACAACAGAGGGATAGAGGGTCCAAGGGATATTTTTAAGACCTGTCCAGATTCACATCCGCATATATTACAATACAAAACACCTAAAGAACCGGGGGTCTAATGTCAACAATTTTTTCAACTGGCTTCAACTCCTAAAACTAGTGAGTCGGTACACAAGTCATATAAAAGCCCTAAAGGAAGGAAACAATAAAAATAGAGAGCAAAAATAGAGTGATCAGTGGTTAGATCCAAAGAACTCTAGACGGATTCCGATCAATTTCTCGTGGTGATCAATCTTATCATTTGGTCATCCACCTCTCAACATGGTGTGTCTCTTGATCATAGAGACTCTCTACCACACAAAAGGAAAATAGCTTGATTGGATCAACCCAAAATCACTTGAAAAGAGAAACCTATCAAGTGTTTCTAAATACGAGATCACAAGAGAAATAAAGTGCAGTGCAAAACGTAAAATGTGATGATTAAAATAGGATAATGAGAGACATTTTATTATAGATATCGACTCATCTTCTGATTAAAACCAGAACAGTACAAGGGGCAGTTTCAGCAAATAACGGCTAAACACAGGCCAACATGTTTCAGCCCCTCGGGAACAAAAAATCCCTTCGGCTTTCTTCAGGGCCTCTGCTCTTAAACTTCGCTACTGCAGACCAACTTATTATGTACTCACAATTAAAGTAAAAAAATAAGTAGTGAAAATGCACACATATTAATAGGTTGGATTCAATACAACCTACTTGTTGCTGATCTTCCGCATCAAAGAATGCAAATGGCATCTAAAGAAACAACAACACAAAATACAATTCATCATTACTCCAAAAAAGCTTTCTTATTGAACTGTCTCATTTAAATTGTACTGCTCATCATAAAAATAATTGTATATGCTCACCCAGCTTGACCGGGGACTGGACCTCACCTCATCTGGACCTAGCTCAGGAAAAAGGAGGCCCCGCTCTGTAAGGTAAGCAAAGGGAACCATAGAATAGAGCAAATCGGTGTATACTTTGTTTAACCTCATCCTGCGTATTCTTGCAACCCTCTTGTAGTCCATCCTTGCAGAGATAAATAACTCTAGATAGTCAGGTGGCACCTCCAAACAAGTCTTTCAAAGCAACCGCGCTCACATCACTCTATCAAACAAGGTCTTACTCATACGACTGGTATACACAAATAACCCAGTTGAGTTCTTTATCTATATTCAGAGTAAACATCTACTCTCTAAACTTGTTAGAAACTCTATCAATTAAATTAAGCCCCGGAGATCGAGTATCTTCTAAACTGTTGAGTGTGGTGAACAAACAACAACAAAGAGGGCTAAGAAGTGCAACATAACAAACACATTCTAAAATCACTAAAGGACACTCTCTGTTGCCAAAAGACACCCTGCTCCCATCGAGAATATCAGCAGGCATATCTTAATATTGTAGGGATCAAGAACGATGTGCACTCACTCAATCTAGTGTAGACTCGCACCCATAATGCCCACCAGTCTGTCGTTGCCTCAGACGGATTCTGGGTGAAAGGGGAAGGCAACGAACGGATCAGGTCGGGCGTTTAAATTGGTCTATAGTTTCGTTTACAAATGTGCCTAGTGTCAACAAAATAATGCTACACACATCCAAAATGTAAGCCAGGAATCATAATGGCCAGTATCCAAACTCTTAGCTTACTGTAGAATACAATATTGCCGGCCGGTACCTGAGTAAAAATGCCAATATTTACCGGCGCCGGCTTCAGAGCACGCTTCTGTCCTCACGATAGCGAGAAGAACTACAAAGTGACGTCAACAAAATGGCATTGGTAGTTCACTAAACGCGGACCCATTTGGACTTTGTTGGGTTCATAGTATCGAAACAATCACTGTATTAGTATCAATGTAGCCCACTAACAACTAGTTATAAAATGGCGATCCACTACCATCGCTGGCTGGTTCAGCTCTACTGCCCATATCGACTATGGACTACACAATGACCTCAACAAAATGGCGTTTGTAGTGCAACGTCTCTGGACCTGTTAAAACTTTATTCAGTCACATCGAGCTGAGGACAATTCCCAGACATAGCTCACCATCCATGTGTCAGTGTACACAATATATGACAAACACATTGAATATCTGTCTATAAATGTACGCACACCTACTGTGAAACTGTCACTACAAATAAACAACTGAGTCAGTCGTGCCATGAAAATCCTCGTATTGTAAAAATTGGGTGAGAATATCAAATAAGATTGAGGTGCCCACTATAACTCCCGCATGACTTTGCCAGAACCTTGTAGGTGGTAATATGGGGAGCCTTGAAACTAGGTCAGATTCCCTGTCCCAACTCCAATAACACTAGCTGGGGCCGTGCCTCTTCTGCCATTCATATGTATAAAGGGGCCGGCCAGGAATCAAAGGCATGATGTTTATACTGCACTAGGCTGGTTCCTAACTGCCCTATTACGGACAACTTGGATGGAGGGGATAAACCCAACCTCACTCCGTATTTACAGACTAGTCCAAGTTATGTCATCGTTAAAACCGAGTGTGTCACTATGGAGCTTGAATATCCATTTCTGCTCCTTTATGAACAAATATTTAGAGACATCACTGATGTGTGAGGGTATGAATGGTTTTTCTAATACTGTCCACTCAAAATCTTCTTCCCCATGATTTTTGTCCACAAAGTGTTTAGTAAGTCTTGTTGGTGTTTTCTTGCATCTAAACGAGCTTTTGTGTTCAAGCATCCGCGTTCTCACTTTGCGTGTAGTCATACCATCATATCTGATGTGGCACGGGCAAGTCAAAAGGTAAATCAAATTGGCACTATTACAGTTCATGAAGTGAGCCTGTACCCACGGCCGATCAGTGCCTATGTCTATTGACGTGGAATGCTTTGTCTGAGGGCAAAGAGAACACCCCCCAAACGGATGGTGTCCCAAAACTGCCGGTAAGTCCGATAAAGTCCCTACAGGTCTTTTAGGTGTCTCCTTAGGACGTGTGTGGACCAGACGATCCCGTATGCTGCTTGATCTCTTAAAAGCAAACAACGGGAGTGCAATTTTTTCATTGCAGCAATTCAAAATACGCCAATGACGCAGAAAAATCTTCTGAATGTTGTTGGCTCTAGTGCTGAAAGTACTCACGAAAGTTAACCTGTCCAAAGAAGGTTTTGAAACAGGAGGTTCCAACAAGGCTTCCCGATGATTATTTCTTGCCCGTTTGAGCGAGCGCTTAATCAATTTGTGCGGGTAATGCCTTGCTGAAAGTTGTTTGGACAAACCCTTAGCATGAGCCTGGAAAGTGTCTTCTAATGAGCAATTTCTCCGTATACGGAGAAATTGCCCTTAGGGCAAATTGTCCCTAAGAGCTTTAGGATGTTGGCTAGCATACTGTAATAATGAATTATGTGCCATTGGCTTACGGTACAATTCACTCTGTAAACCATCAAGAGTAGCATAGATGGATAAATCAAGGAAAGGTAACCTTTCTTTCTCAATCTCTACTGTGAATCTCAGGTATTGATTCCAGCTATTGAGCCACTGATGGAACTGAAAAATTGACTCACTGTCTCCTCTCCACACTACCAACACGTCATCTATATAACGCTTCCACCATCGGATCGATGTGAAAAACGGATTGGCAGGTGTCAGCACATGCTGTTGCTCAAAGGAATGTATGTAGAGATTCGCCAAGCTGGGCGCAAAAATGCTTCCCATGCTGGTCCCCGAGATTTGAAGGAAGATGGTCTCTTCAAATCGGAAAAATGTATCTTTCATGGACAGCCTGGCGAGCGTCATGATGAAATGGACAAGGGTGATGGTATCCAAATTAGCTTCCCCCAGGATGGACATGATGGTCTCCAAAGTCTCATCCTGGGGAATGAACGTGTACAGGGACTCTACATCGAAGGAGACTAGAAAGTCTCTCTCGAAGTCATATTCAATATCAGGTATCACCCGTAGTACATCTTTTGTGTCTTGTAGATACAATGGCATCTTACGACAAATTGGCCTTAAGAAATGATCCACAAAGGTGGATAGGGGTTCAAGAACTGAACCCTGACCTGAAATAATTGGTCTCCCCTTCAGGGGTCTTTGAGGTTTATGCACTTTTGGTAAGATGTAAAAATACGGCATAACCGGATGTTTGGTCTGCAGAAATTGAGCCTCATGATAGGTAATCCAACCCTCAGTAAGGGCTTCTTCTACGAGAACACTAATCTGTTTACTTAGTCTCTCCGTCGGATCCTGTGACAAGGGCTTTTAAGCTCTCCTATCACTCAATTGACGGAGACACTCAGCTCTGTAGTCAGCAGTGTCTAGGATCACGATCGAACCGCCTTTGTCGGCAGGTTTGATCGTGATGGTTTGATCTTGTGATAACGCCCGTAAAGCCTGATGTTCCTGCCCAGATAGATTCTTATATGTACTCTGCTCAGTCTCCCACAATTTGTCAATGTCCTCTTTAACTGCCTTCTCAAAGGTCAGTCCTTGGGGTGGTACTGAATAAATCGGTGGTTGAAATGTAGACCGTTTCTTTAGGCCTGTATTATCAATCCTTTGGTCAGAGGCCCCAACTTGTTTATCCTTAAAGAAGTAGTGGAGTCTCAATTTCCGGAAAAGTTGTGCCAGTTCACATTGGACCATGAATGGATCCCCATTGTATGTGGTCACAAAACCCAAACCCCTATTAAGGACGGTGTCCTCATCTTTGGTTAACACCTTAGTGCTCAAATTAACTACAAGGGAGGATTTGTTGAGGTCCCTGCTTGAGTCGGGTTCCTCCTGGTTTGGTTCCTGGTCCCTGCGTGCGGGCCTGTAACCTGGTGTGTTAGTGATTCAGGGATACATCCCAGTGCAATGGAACAATACAACATGATGAATGTTCCATTGCAGAGGTGAATACAACTGTCTTCAGATAGTACAGATGGGTCGTGCGAGTGAGATTTGTGTAATTGTTTAGCCTAAGCTATTGCAGCTTTTGAGTCTGTGAAATACCAAGGTTTACCATCAGTTTCTATTCGCAGTTTGACTGGGTACATAAGCGCATATAGAATTTTAAGCTGTTTAAACATCCGTTTGGCTTGTAGGAAGTCTAGTCTTGCTGCTTGTACAGCCAGGGTGAAGTCAGGTTAGAATGAGAGAGTGTTTCCCTGGTGTTTGACCTCGCCCACTTCTCTGGCATTCCGGAGGATAGTGTTGTGGTCTCAGTAATTTAGAATGTGCGCTATTATTGGCTGCACAGGGGCCCCAAGGGGGGGCGTGGGCCGAGAGACTGGTGCGCTCTTTCAACGATGAAGACACAAGACAGGGCAGTGCTGAACAGTTTGTGCAGCAGCAACTCTAGGTACTCCTCCATTTTGGATATGGCAGTGGATTCGGGGATTTCAGTGATCCAGAGATTGTTCATGCGGGAGCGTGACGCAAGATCTTCGTTTTTAGCATTGATGAGCTCTAGTATCTTGTTCATCTTCAGCAGGCAATGACGGTTCTCCGAGCTGGTGTTGTCTGCATCAGATACTTTGGTTTCCAAATGGGTGATCCAATTATTATGCGGGTCCACACGTTTCTTGACCTGGTCAAGGCGGGCCTGAAGGTGGTCAATTTTAGAGTCAATAGTTTTCAAACTGGATTTTACTTCAAGGAGCAGGGATCGTATATCCTCGTCCAACACCCCAGATGTGTCAATTTGGGTGGCCTGCTCCCCTGCCTCTTTGGGCGGGTCTCCGCACCTGCCAGTTCAGTGGCTTTCAAAGGTTAGCTTGGGTTGCTTGACATCTGTTTTCCCTAATTGCAGTTATGATTGGGGCACAGAGATTGAAAGAAATGCTGGGAGGGTGCTCTGAATATGCTGCAGATGCAATGTTGCGTTCGTTCGTTGAGCATTGAGCCCCAGAGGTTTCCTGTGTATTCTCCTGGGCTACTTAGGTGATTGAGTATTAGGGTCCACTCTCGAGGGGCGTGCCAACTGGAGCCTACACTGTGGTCCTTGCAGGCACGAGCTATGCGGTGTCAATCGTGAGTGGGGTAGTGATCTAGGTCGTTGAATTTGAGACTCTCACGCCAAGCCCGTACCAGCACTGCGATTGGTATTGGGAGGATGGCTGCAATTCATGGATTTATCAGCGGATGTGCTATTGTTGAAGCTGTTGGTGAGAGAGGTTGCTCATAAGCAGGGCTGCTGCAAGAGTAGCCTTGTGTGTGAGACCCCCGCGCGGCAAAGAAGGCTTGCGGATCTTCGCCGCAGTCCTCAGCAGGTCTGTATCAGATCAGCACACTGGCTGTATGTGCACTGCAGCTGCGGGGCGCTTAGCTGGGTGTTGATGTCCTCTATGCAGGTAGCTAGTGACTTGAGTTGCCCTTGAGGCGGTGAGCTGTCTTCTCAAGCGGTCTCCGTGCCCAGAGTCTCAGGTTTTTACGAGGGTTTGTAGGCTCAGTGTATGGGTGCGGCCTTGTTAGGCCCTGCCTGACTGCCTGTTCTAACTAGGGCCACATATGGTGGCCGCTGGGCCAAGGTGACCCCAGCTCAGCCATGAATACCTGGTAGAGGCCGCTCTAGTGGGCCAGTGTGCCCATAGCACTTTACATTGCAGTTCTCTAATGCTGTCAGAATAATGTAGATGGTCCCTTGGGGTATATGCCCACGGGTATATGTCACGAGGTGCAGCGGCCAGGTCATCACTGTGCGGCAGTCTGCTTGCCCCACACCGCGCCACCTTTCTTGTAGTAATGTCTGCAGGTCTTGGCGGCAGGGGTTGCATCTTGCTCCGTTGACAAGGTTTCCTGCCGCAGCCGGCCCGGGCGAGCGCTCCGGAGGGCCGAAGCACCTCGGACCAGCCAGTGTGTCCACAGGGATGTAGGTGTCATAGGAGGGCCTCGGCTGCCAGCGGTTGGCAAGTCACAGCTCTCGCAGGCTGCCGCTATCCACACAGCCTTGATGTGTTCCTGGCCCAGCTGTAATGTAATGGTGTTCTCACTGTCTTTGATGCGTTGGTCTCGTTGAACAGGCTGCGCCGCTGCCTGAAAGCATAACCAGCGCAGGTTCGCTGATTTTGTGTCTGCATGGGCGCGCTGCTTCCCAGATTTTGGTGGATTCTTCGCTCGGCCGGCGGAGCTCACTCAGGGTGCAGACATCTTGCCGCCGGCGAAACCACGACACCAGTCATAGAAAGTTAATAGCAATTATAGAGTTGGACAGAAATAAACCATGTCTGCATGTGCAAGGCACAAACAAGTACACAGAAAGTTTTGTAAAATATGAAGAAATAAAACTTGCTCACAGGCTTTACAACCATAAAATCACAACTTGAAATGTACAAATGCTTTTGTGCTCACAAAATGTGTTTCCTATTCAAATAACAGCATTTGTGACCCAATCTGTTTTGCAAAAATTAGTGAATGTGAATTGAGCGTTCCCTTCCTTTCTTTATTGGACTGCAAGATATATATCAATGGTTTGCCACTGCAATGTTGGTCACAAACCATTGAAAAGGTAATTGATTAATGATATAGGGTTGTAACAAATTTGCAAAGTGCAACAGATTATGCTTTGCGAATACTAACAGAAGGCCTCAGTTGGACCTAACAGTGGTCTTAGGGACCACTGCATACTCTACCGAATGTCCTTCTTTTCCTCTGTATATTTTTAGGTCTTGCCTATGCAATGCACATGCGCTGCATAGGAGAGCCTTTAGCCGTCGCTCTGCTCTTTTTCCAAGCACATACTCATGCTTGTGGCAGCATCCACCTTGCGGGAGCGAGCAGCAGGGCGCATGCTAATTGGCTGTTGCTCGCTCCCGCAAGATGGATGGTGCTACAAGCACGCGTGTGCTTGAAAACAGCAGCATTAGTTATTCCCTCGTGCACGGCTCTCCCTTGTGCATGGCTCTCTCTCCTGAAACAAGCTGCGGTTACACTTTAAGCAAGCATTATTTATTCCCTCGTACCTCGCGCTCTCTCTCTCCACTGTTCTTTGCTCTCTCACTTTTCCTTTACACTCTCCTTTCTCCTCATCAATTTCTTTCCCTCCCTCTGTTCTCTCTTTTCTGTCTCTTGTTTATCCTGCCACATCTTCAAGGGGAGAGAGTGGGCGTGCTTCGGGCTCCTGAAAAGACACCCTCTGTAATTACTGGTGCTCTCCCTCTGAGGTTTCATTACATATTCCCTTGTGCACTCTCTCTCGCTTCCTCTTTTATCAATCACTCTGTGTTTTGCTTGCACTTTCTCTCGCTATTTGTCTTTTATTTTTATTCCCCCCCTTATTCACTCTCTTTTGCTCGTACTCTGGTTTTTTTTTTATTCTCCCACAGGACAAGGCAACATCGACATAATTTTTAAATGTACTTACAGTGTTTAAATGCTACTTATAAAATGCATGCGCTTGAATTTGGTTATTTTTAAACGCTTTTGAAAAAGTGATTAAACTTTTAAACAATGCCAAAGCTGTGGTTTAAATAAATCTTCAACTGCAAGACAGCAGTTAAACAACCATGGTTCGTTTGCTTTGGGACTTTATACTTTTGTCCCTTGCTTTCCTGTGAGAGCGGGCAGATTTTTGTATAAAAACTCACATTTATAACATTAGAAATTAACATTATAAAAACCATTCCTTAAAAACACTCTCTAAAACATTCACATAGCCAATAGGTCTCGCCTTTGGAACTTTACAAATGTTCGCCATACAACAGTTCATAATATTGCACCAAAGATATTATACTGCATAACTAAATACTTATAAGGTCCCAAAAGCAAAACCTATTGTCATATACAATAAGACCTGATAAGTGTTTAGTTATCCAGCACAATATCCTTAGTGCAACAACATCAATTGTTGCATAGCTGAAAACGTATAAGGTCCCAAAGGCGAGACCTATTGGCTATGCCAATGCTTGTTTGAGCAGGTTCTGCCTCCTTAACGGTTAGGATTCGTTTTAAAACAGATACTTCACATATTAGGAATGTGAATACAGAGATGAAGGTCTTGTGCCATTGACTGACCTTGGCTGCCCTCCATCCCTACATTAAAAGGGATTGACAAAGTTTGCAAAATGACTCAAGATACATAAATATTACGCAAGCAGAAGGTTTTGCGACCTTCTGTAAATGTACATTGTACGATGCCACCAATTAGTGTAGCAGTCGCATTGCAAAATGAAGCCCAGGTCAAAAACCAGCAGGCAAGAATTACTAACTAGTTTGAGACCTGGACTTTGTACATCTTTGCCCAAATGTAATATCCAGAACTGAATTAATTCTAGATGGTTGCGCTAAACAACTTAATAGAATTTTCTAATTAGAAAGGCAAAAAGAGAGTAGTACTTTCAAAATATTAATATCCTAAATATTTCAGACGTACTATTCACAGTCATTGACTCCTAAACAAATGACAGCCGATGGACTAGTGGAATTATTCCCTCTCAAACTTTGGTGGATAACCTAGCTGTAGTGATTGTAGTGAGTATATGTTTCTTTAAGATCTTGTGTAGAATATTTACTATGTAATGGAATGGTGAATATGTAATAGAATTTATTCTGTTGCTGCAGGTTATAGGAATGTTATGATTCATTCTTCTCTAACCAACTACTGGGCTGCATGCACTTTTAGATGTATCTTACTTATATTTATTAAACTCATAATTAGGATCAGTAATGCAGTAATCAGAGTGCCACTTTGTTGGTGCCCCAGACTCCTTAAGCCATCTTCTGCTCTCAGACCAGTAACAACTAATGACTGTGACACACTGATTAGACTACTTGCCCGTTAGCAGCTCCTAATGATCATTTACATGGCTCATACAGTAACATAATGGTTCATTTAGTTCCTACACACAATATATTCCTAATTCCATACTACTGATCAGAATTCTACCTGATAATTTTGAACACGCTGCCAGGAAGCAAAGGCAGAGACTGCAATTCCAGAGATAGCACTTAGTAAGTTGACAGGGCAAGTAAAATACTAGGCTACTTAAAGTATAACTGTGGTTACAGAACTACAGAGGACAGGAGATAGCTGTAAACTAAGCCAAGACAGACACAGGAGGCAGACAAAAACAAGTTAAGGGATGGACATTGTAAATGACAAGAGGTCTCTTTGAAGCTTATGGAAAGACTTTTTAGATTGACACCAGCAGATTGCTCTTAACAACAGTCATATAGCAAAACCATAGTTGGGCCTGCTGTTATAAAAATTGTAATACTCAGTGCAAGGTGGCCTAAGACTGACAAAAACACTGAGACAGGAATGAACTTGGCTCAACAACAGAAGTCCTTCCCTTGCCTGATGAAAATGGAGACTAAGCCAGAAGTCACTCTAAAAATTGGTGTGGACTGCAATAGACAGTGGATGGAATTTGGAATGGAACAGAAAACCAGAGTGGAAAGAGTAAACAGATTACAGGACAGGCAAGGCTGAAGATAGGGAAACAAGACAAAACAAAAGATGAAGAGATACAGACTTAAGACAGTTTCTACACTAGAACTAGCTAAGTGAACAATAAAGACAGCAAGGAGACATGGCAAACGCCAAGACAATGAATTATGAAAAGGGCTTCAGAAATCAACAGCGAGCAGTACCTGGCAGCTATTGAGAAAAGTAATTCCCTGTTGGTGCAGGGAACCGTAGACTAGGATAGAAAGGAAAGGCAGAAACAAGGTGAGGGTGTGAAGCAAGGAAGACACACCTTAAGCTTAAGGATGTACAGGGCAGCCGCCAGAAATCAGAACACTGCAAAAAGTACTAGCAGAAAACATGATTCTGCTTAGGTTTTCAAATGAGGGTCATTTTCTAGCAACCGCTAAACATTATGTAGCTAACTGGGTTTTTAGCCGGAACAAGTAAACTCACCGATTAAAAATAATTTCAAGTACTACTTAGTCTCCTTTTAATTTATTTTACACTCTCCAAATGCCCTTTACACTCATCTACACTCCACATCCCTACACCAGCACCTCACATTACGACTTGGGAACAAAAGATCTCCGATAAAGAGCCCTTCACAGGGTGCCCATCAGGCATTGCAGCGCCAGCCTGATGAGGAGCACACCCCATGATGAAGCATGACACCCTGCCCGATGTGTGAGGGTCCTGGTTCCAAAAGTTGGAGACTCCCACTCCTGCCTTTGGACATATAATTGTACGGACCAATCCTCTTGTTCTCCCTCCCCGTATCCTTAAGAAACTGCATACTTTTTTGAATTGATATGTTCTAGGGGCTTGTACGCTGGACCAAAAAGTGACCCCAGTCCCCGTCCCTTGTTTTGATATATGGCATACAAGTACCATAATACATTCCAGTAATGGAATCTAGAATAGATCTGAGTCCCAAAAGGATTTGTAACGTCTGTGAATGAACCCTGAAGTACAGCACTGGTTCCAAACAAGTGCCCAAGATGGAAGCAGGCTTACAGAGTGTCTTCAAGATAGGCACCCGATGGCAGGATAGTAGGATTCTGACAGCTACTGCAAGACCTAATTTGATCAATAATCCCTGGATTCATTTGACTCAGACAATAACAGGCCTGTTTTTCTACGTCTTGGTATATTCAGAATTCTATAGGAGGTGGTCAACTCCCAACTTCAAAGTTTTGTGGTGTCAAAAGATATTCTAGATACCAAGAAAGCCAGCTTCAGACTGAAATGAACTATTGAACTTGTTGTCATTTCAGCCACCCATGACTTACAGCAGATGACAGATGAGAGGGGTCCTGGCTCGTTTAGCCACTTAGGTCACCTTCAATATGACTGGAAAGCCTCGCCCTAATAGGACTGTATTAGAATGTATCTCTTTCTTTATGTCAGGAAGATCAAAATAAGTATATCTGCAACAGTTCACTTATCAAAATAAATCTTTGCCTGGGTGATATCCCAGGGATCAATACTGTACTCTCCCCTCTTGTCAAACTATCCCATACAACAGATTTAGAACATTAACTCAAATTATTGCTTCGTACAGTACGACTCAAGATGAATGACTAAAAATACTTCTTGAAATTAAACCTGTCCAAAACAGAGATCTTCCCAGTTTTAAACACATTTTTTAAATGGGTTGAGTCTCTATGGCTATCTTCCATACACTACTGTCTGACTCCAATCATGAATGTTTGCAAGCTAGGTATAAGCAGTGATTCTCAAATATTTCCGGATCCTAAAATTACTACCGTTTTTTTAATTCTGCTTCTACCAAATTAGGTTATTGAAGAAAATTCTCTTTTTAACAAAGTTACAGTGGCTAATGCTTATCTACAATGATAACTTGATTTTGGAAATGCAGTCTGTCTTGGTTTACCAAAGAAGTGCATCATGTACCTACGGTGCATTTAAAATTCCATTATCAACTCTTAATTAACCTTCGAAAATCTGATCAGGAAATTAAGGCGCAGCCTTTTACACTGTAGGTTCCCTAAATTCTGGAATTCTGTCCCACTTCACCTGAGAACTGAATTACATTTTCTAAAATTCAAGAAACAATTTAAAATTGGTCTGTTTCCCTAATAGATTTCTTGATAGAATAGTCAGACCAGGAATCAAATATATATGTGCCTAGACACACTACGCTTTAGTGATGGAGAGCTCTATAAATGTATTGTTATTTATATAAGGCAAACCTAGCTGTGAAGCAAAGAAGCACTCTACACTATGGCAGGGGTCAACAGGGGATCTACAATAACATGTACATCAAGTGGGGATTAACCAAATACATTTTACAAACCGGGAGGTTAAATGATTTGTCCAGAATCACTTGATGCCAGTCCAGTGCCAAGGCAGGGATTTCAACCTTGGTCTCCAGGTTCCAAGTCAGCAGCTTGTGGTACCTCGGCTACTTCTCATTCAAGTATCTATATATGCTATAAAAATAATAAATGCACATAAATTTTAAGTTATATTCTTTCAGAAACAGACATAATGATTCAGATATTGACCCTAAAAGTTGGAGTCCTTTTCTATAAAAATCACTCTTGGACTAATTTGGTGGCAGCAAGTGCCCAGAGTATGGAAAGGAGTCTCCAAGGTATTAAAAGTGTTGTGAAGAGGCTGGGGGCGAGTCCCCTGGACACGGTCAAAAAGACATACTCCGCAAAAACCAAGGCTGCTATAACATATGGGGCGGGAGTCTGGGGGATAGCCAATGTTGAACATCTCCAGCAATTGGAAGACACCTTTTTTAAAAACCGGGTATCTCTATCCCAATCTGCTTCCAACTATATCTTACATCTAGAATTGGGGCTGCCGTATTTAAGCGACTGCATCAGATTGGCACCACTCTTATTGTTGTTCTCGATTTGGCGATGGTCTACTGTATACTGACCCAACGTATTATCAAGAACTGTTGCAAATTGGATATTATAAGAGGATTGGTTGGCTAAACTATGTGGGACACAACTGATCACTTTAGGGCTAGGCAAATTATTTCAAGACCGCGAAACGTGTAAAAAGATTCAGAAGAAAGGATAATTGAGCAATTCTTGCAGAGAGCAAAGGGCGCCCATAATGAATGTATAAATGAAGATATAAGTGGTTTATTTCTGTAATATGGGCTTTACCTGTTAGTAAGAACTTTATACCATTTTAACCATTACATCATTTTAACTGGGTTTTATAAAATGGCCTATCATGAATTTGACAATTTTGACAGATTTGTCTCTAATTTTTAACTTTGTATATATGGTCATATTATATGATTTGCAATTTTAGAATGAATGTGTACTTTTATTACTTGTGTAACCAAGCTCGAATAAAGTTGTATTTGATTTGATTGACCCTAAACGTAGTTGCATCAGTCCAATGGAAACAATAAGAACTTCACACAAGGTAGGGCTTCAGACATTTGATAATAATACAAATAGACCAACTGAACTAAATACAGCACTTAGGATTTGACCCAGAACTTGACACAATATGTAAGATGTCACTTACATTGGTGACAGCAATACTCTAGATGAGGGGACTCTAACAGGTAGCTTGGGAGCTACTTGTAGTTTACCAGTACCCTCGAATTAGCTCCTTGAAGTGCAGCCAGCCCAGCATAGTAGTTAATTCAGAGGGTCTACTAAAGCCGTATTGCGTCAGGCCACTTTGCAAGAAATGGACACGATTGTGAACCCAAATGTAACATTCATATTTGATAGAAAAGCATGTAGTTTGAGAAACTAATGTGATGAAGTCTGAACACAAAATATTTTAAAATCCAAATATATTTAAACTGCTCTTTGAATGATAATTCATACAGAGTTGTGGAGATTATTAGATTTCATTAATTTTGTGCCAATGAGCACTTATTGCTGTGGATGTTATTTCATTAAGCATGTGGATACATTTTATTAAGACAAAACGTTTCTTGACATTGCTGTTATGACAGATATAACCTCCAGAGTTTGACACAACCTTTACAACAGGCACTCAAATATGGACACAATTCATCAGATTTTGCCTCTAGAACTGGATACAGACCTTCAGAGTTGGACATGGTACCAATGAGAACTCCACAATTTAATGCACAGCAGATATGTTGTACAAAATTGAGCATAATACTCCATGTAATGCTTTAACACCGATTTATACACCTTTGAGTGGTAACATAATCTTCCCCTTCAGCACTTTTAGATTCCACTTTGTCTCATCATGTCATGTTATTTACTCATTTTGAAGTAATCTAAAAAATGCTGTATCGCACAGGAAGCCTGCACCACTACTGCTATATACCCGCTGTCACTGACTGGTCGCCTAGGTGAAATATGCATTTAGCACCCCTCCCTTCCTCAGCCCCAAGGATAAACCTAAGCTGAGAATGTTCTATTTTTTAAAATTAGCTTTTACTCTTGACTTTGGCATTCCACTTAACTCTGTGCCTTAGGCGGCTGCACAGTTCGCCAATATGACTGTAAATGTAACTCATGAATATATCTATTGTGAAGGTGGATGACACTTGTGTTGAGCTATCTCAGGTGCATCCGTTCTTTGTGAGGGGCCAGGCAAAAGGCAGCCATAGGGGTAGTGTTTCTAGTGCTGTTCCCTCCCACTTCCTGTTTGCAGCTCTTTGTCGCTACCCGAGAGACTCATGTCTGTGCAGGGGCACCTGTGCTCATTATGGTGGTGGCCCATGCATACACAAAACCTGAAACATCCCCTTCTTGCCTCTCGCATCCAACAGGCTGTGTGGGAGCACGGGGAGCCAGGATCCAACTCTTTTCACCTAAATAGGATTTAGTAAGCAGGTGAGTGAAAGAAGGGTGAATGTTTTGGAGAGGATCTAGTAGTGGATTCATCTGAGAGGTGTGGCACAGTTGGCGCCAGAGCAGAGGTGCCCCACAGGCTTGTGCCTGTCTCTTGCTGCATACACCCAGAGACCCTGCTCTGGTACTTATGCATCAGTTGGCGCCGGAGCAGGGGTGCCCCACAGGCTTGCGTCTGTCTCTTGCTGCATGCACCCAGAGACCCTGCTCTGGTACTTATGCATCAGTTGGTGCCAGAGCAGGGGAGAGCCCACAGGTTTGCGTCTGTCTCTTGCTGCATACCCTCGGGGACCCTGCTCACTGCTCTGGTACTTATGCATCAGTTGGTGCCAGAGCAGGGGTGCCCCACAGGCTTGCGTCTGTCTCTTGCTGCATACCCCCAGGGACCCTGCTCACTGCTCTGGTACTTATGCATCAGTTGCATCGGAGCAGGGGTGCCCCACAGGCTTGCATCTGTCTCTTGCTGCATACCCCCGTGGGACCCTGCTCACTGCTCTGGTACTTATGCATCAGTTGGTGCCAGAGCAGGGGAGAGCCCACAGGTTTGCGTCTGTCTCTTGCTGCATACCCCCAGCGACCCTGCTCACTGCTCTGACACTTATGCATCTTATGCATCAGTTGGTGCAAGAGCAGGGGAGAGCCCACAGGCTTGCATTTGTCTCTTGCTGCCTACAAAAAACAAGGGAGGGAGTGAAGAGGTAGTGTCCATGAAGGACACTGGAGGTGGATACGTCCTCCTCTAAAGATTTGTTCAAAACACAAGGATCCACCTTTAAATGGGTGTCTTTAAGGGTGTTCTCACAGGTTTTAGTGTCTTTCCTAAATTGGTTGAAAGCACACAGTGTTTGCTTAAATACCCCTCACGCACCAAAAGGGCCCTTGGTGTCATGCTTCATCATAGGGGTCTTCCCGTCCCGCTGCGGGGCAGGGCATGCTACGACCTACGACTACGCAGGAGCACTGATCTTCAGTACTATGTGTGGTGTAGGAAATGGTGAGAAGAAGGGTCAGGGGTGAGTGAAAAAGGTGTATTTGAAGAGGGCCTGGCTCTTGTGGACTAGTAACTTTAATATCTCCTTGAGCTGGCACTGTTAAAAGGGTGGGTCGGAGGTATCCTGCGTTAATGTATGGACCCTCCTGTGTATGTCAACATGTTTCAAAGCGCTAGGCTTTTTCTTCAGGACAAACAACAGATCCCTTCTGTTCTCACTACACTATCGAAACAATGTCCCAAGGGTCAGAGGAAATGCCCAGTGATATATATATATATATATATATATATATATATATATATTTATATATATATTTATTTTTATATATACATATATCTATATATATATATATATCACCAGACACCCTCCAAACGAAAGGACAGAGGCCACCACGGGGATCAATCACGAAGGCATCTTTATTTCAGAATTGACAGCATGACGGGCGTATGCATTTCGGCTGCGTGTAGCCTCCTCAGCGCCCAGCGTGGTAAGTGATGAAAAGTCAAAGTGCCACTGATTGACCTGAATGTTCAGCTGTTGAAATGTTCGCAGAAACGCTCCGCCCTCCTTAGTGGCCAATGAGCAGCGTCCCTGTCCTGAGATGCACTGCATGTCCCAGCATCCAACAGTTTACCGGGAATGGGCGGCCAAATGGATTCGTGTTCTGCGAACGTGGCTATTGACCCCATCTCCTCTTTTTGCCGCGTGTCCAGAAACAATAGCCTTCTCCAGTCCCCAACTGCACAACCTTGGCACGCAGGACGCATCTCCACGGGGGTGAGTTCGCAATGCGTCTCTCCCAAGGCAGAGTTAATAACTCTGACACCGCTCTGTTATGTCCTGTTTGCCGAAGGTGGGTCTGATCGATTTCAATAACTTGAAAGAAGAAGAGGCTTGTCGCCGAGGCAACAAGCAAATGCCAGTATACGATCAGTCCAAAGCTTGCGTGCAGGAGCCTCTGTAACATGCCGCTGGCAGGCATGATTAATATCACCAGACACCCTCCAAACGAAAGGACAGAGGCCACCACGGGGATCAATCACGAAGGCATCTTTATTTCAGAATTGACAGCATGACGGGCGTATGCATTTCGGCTGCGTGTAGCCTCCTCAGCGCCCAGCGTGGTAAGTGATGAAAAGTCAAAGTGCCACTGATTGACCTGAATGTTCAGCTGTTGAAATGTTCGCAGAAACGCTCCGCCCTCCTTAGTGGCCAATGAGCAGCGTCCCTGTCCTGAGATGCACTGCATGTCCCAGCATCCAACAGTTTACCGGGAATGGGCGGCCAAATGGATTCGTGTTCTGCGAACGTGGCTATTGACCCCATCTCCTCTTTTTGCCGCGTGTCCAGAAACAATAGCCTTCTCCAGTCCCCAACTGCACAACCTTGGCACGCAGGACGCATCTCCACGGGGGTGAGTTCGCAATGCGTCTCTCCCAAGGCAGAGTTAATAACTCTGACACCGCTCTGTTATGTCCTGTTTGCCGAAGGTGGGTCTGATCGATTTCAATAACTTGAAAGAAGAAGAGGCTTGTCGCCGAGGCAACAAGCAAATGCCAGTATACGATCAGTCCAAAGCTTGCGTGCAGGAGCCTCTGTAACATGCCGCTGGCAGGCATGATTAATATCACCAGACACCCTCCAAACGAAAGGACAGAGGCCACCACGGGGATCAATCACGAAGGCATCTTTATTTCAGAATTGACAGCATGACGGGCGTATGCATTTCGGCTGCGTGTAGCCTCCTCAGCGCCCAGCGTGGTAAGTGATGAAAAGTCAAAGTGCCACTGATTGACCTGAATGTTCAGCTGTTGAAATGTTCGCAGAAACGCTCCGCCCTCCTTAGTGGCCAATGAGCAGCGTCCCTGTCCTGAGATGCACTGCATGTCCCAGCATCCAACAGTTTACCGGGAATGGGCGGCCAAATGGATTCGTGTTCTGCGAACGTGGCTATTGACCCCATCTCCTCTTTTTGCCGCGTGTCCAGAAACAATAGCCTTCTCCAGTCCCCAACTGCACAACCTTGGCACGCAGGACGCATCTCCACGGGGGTGAGTTCGCAATGCGTCTCTCCCAAGGCAGAGTTAATAACTCTGACACCGCTCTGTTATGTCCTGTTTGCCGAAGGTGGGTCTGATCGATTTCAATAACTTGAAAGAAGAAGAGGCTTGTCGCCGAGGCAACAAGCAAATGCCAGTATACGATCAGTCCAAAGCTTGCGTGCAGGAGCCTCTGTAACATGCCGCTGGCAGGCATGATTAATATCACCAGACACCCTCCAAACGAAAGGACAGAGGCCACCACGGGGATCAATCACGAAGGCATCTTTATTTCAGAATTGACAGCATGACGGGCGTATGCATTTCGGCTGCGTGTAGCCTCCTCAGCGCCCAGCGTGGTAAGTGATGAAAAGTCAAAGTGCCACTGATTGACCTGAATGTTCAGCTGTTGAAATGTTCGCAGAAACGCTCCGCCCTCCTTAGTGGCCAATGAGCAGCGTCCCTGTCCTGAGATGCACTGCATGTCCCAGCATCCAACAGTTTACCGGGAATGGGCGGCCAAATGGATTCGTGTTCTGCGAACGTGGCTATTGACCCCATCTCCTCTTTTTGCCGCGTGTCCAGAAACAATAGCCTTCTCCAGTCCCCAACTGCACAACCTTGGCACGCAGGACGCATCTCCACGGGGGTGAGTTCGCAATGCGTCTCTCCCAAGGCAGAGTTAATAACTCTGACACCGCTCTGTTATGTCCTGTTTGCCGAAGGTGGGTCTGATCGATTTCAATAACTTGAAAGAAGAAGAGGCTTGTCGCCGAGGCAACAAGCAAATGCCAGTATACGATCAGTCCAAAGCTTGCGTGCAGGAGCCTCTGTAACATGCCGCTGGCAGGCATGATTAATATCACCAGACACCCTCCAAACGAAAGGACAGAGGCCACCACGGGGATCAATCACGAAGGCATCTTTATTTCAGAATTGACAGCATGACGGGCGTATGCATTTCGGCTGCGTGTAGCCTCCTCAGCGCCCAGCGTGGTAAGTGATGAAAAGTCAAAGTGCCACTGATTGACCTGAATGTTCAGCTGTTGAAATGTTCGCAGAAACGCTCCGCCCTCCTTAGTGGCCAATGAGCAGCGTCCCTGTCCTGAGATGCACTGCATGTCCCAGCATCCAACAGTTTACCGGGAATGGGCGGCCAAATGGATTCGTGTTCTGCGAACGTGGCTATTGACCCCATCTCCTCTTTTTGCCGCGTGTCCAGAAACAATAGCCTTCTCCAGTCCCCAACTGCACAACCTTGGCACGCAGGACGCATCTCCACGGGGGTGAGTTCGCAATGCGTCTCTCCCAAGGCAGAGTTAATAACTCTGACACCGCTCTGTTATGTCCTGTTTGCCGAAGGTGGGTCTGATCGATTTCAATAACTTGAAAGAAGAAGAGGCTTGTCGCCGAGGCAACAAGCAAATGCCAGTATACGATCAGTCCAAAGCTTGCGTGCAGGAGCCTCTGTAACATGCCGCAGGCAGTCCCGCTGTCACTCACTTCAAGTTCAGAGATTAATAAGGGATGTTTGAAGGCGTATTGCTGCTCACACCCATTGGCCAACACCTGTGAACAAGGGCGCATGGACGCTTGAAACGCGTTAGGAAATGCTGGCTTATTAATCTCTGAACTTGAAGTGAGTGACAGCGGGACTGCCTGGCATGAAATGAACATTAACACTTGGCGTAGGGCTCTCCAAGTCTGGTGCTTCTTCGTTTGTCATATAATTGCGGCCTGCCGGGGTCGCGGAGGTGCCCCACCGCTGACTAGCGGGTCCAGCGTGGTGATTACAGACGCAGATGGAGCCTTGTGTTTTCCTGCCGAAGGGATAATCACAGCCCTGCAGCCACTCGTAACAGGTACAGAAACCCACTGTGGTATTGAATTTGATGGAGTGACGGCGGCCACAGGTACATACCTTGTCAATAGACTTCATATCCCAGCATGCACTAAGCTGACACGCCCAGCTGGGCGGGACTATTTAGGGATGTTTGAAGGCGTATTGCTGCTCACACCCATCGGCCAACACCTGTGAACAAGGGCGCATGGACGCTTGAAACGCGTTAGGAAATGCTGGCTTATTAATCTCTGAACTTGAAGTGAGTGACAGCGGGACTGCCTGGCATGAAATGAACATTAACACTTGGCGTAGGGCTCTCCAAGTCTGGTGCTTCTTCGTTTGTCATATAATTGCGGCCTGCCGGGGTCACGGAGGTGCCCCACCGCTGACTAGCGGGTCCAGCGTGGTGATTACAGACGCAGATGGAGCCTTGTGTTTTCCTGCCGAAGGGATAATCACAGCCCTGCAGCCACTCGTAACAGGTACAGAAACCCACTGTGGTATTGAATTTGATGGAGTGACGGCGGCCACAGGTACATACCTTGTCAATAGACTTCATATCCCAGCATGCACTAAGCTGACACGCCCAGCTGGGCGGGACTATTTAGGGATGTTTGAAGGCGTATTGCTGCTCACACCCATCGGCCAACACCTGTGAACAAGGGCGCATGGACGCTTGAAACGCGTTAGGAAATGCTGGCTTATTAATCTCTGAACTTGAAGTGAGTGACAGCGGGACTGCCTGGCATGAAATGAACATTAACACTTGGCGTAGGGCTCTCCAAGTCTGGTGCTTCTTCGTTTGTCATATAATTGCGGCCTGCCGGGGTCGCGGAGGTGCCCCACCGCTGACTAGCGGGTCCAGCGTGGTGATTACAGACGCAGATGGAGCCTTGTGTTTTCCTGCCGAAGGGATAATCACAGCCCTGCAGCCACTCGTAACAGGTACAGAAACCCACTGTGGTATTGAATTTGATGGAGTGACGGCGGCCACAGGTACATACCTTGTCAATAGACTTCATATCCCAGCATGCACTAAGCTGACACGCCCAGCTGGGCGGGACTATTTAGGGATGTTTGAAGGCGTATTGCTGCTCACACCCATCGGCCAACACCTGTGAACAAGGGCGCATGGACGCTTGAAACGCGTTAGGAAATGCTGGCTTATTAATCTCTGAACTTGAAGTGAGTGACAGCGGGACTGCCTGGCATGAAATGAACATTAACACTTGGCGTAGGGCTCTCCAAGTCTGGTGCTTCTTCGTTTGTCATATAATTGCGGCCTGCCGGGGTCGCGGAGGTGCCCCACCGCTGACTAGCGGGTCCAGCGTGGTGATTACAGACGCAGATGGAGCCTTGTGTTTTCCTGCCGAAGGGATAATCACAGCCCTGCAGCCACTCGTAACAGGTACAGAAACCCACTGTGGTATTGAATTTGATGGAGTGACGGCGGCCACAGGTACATACCTTGTCAATAGACTTCATATCCCAGCATGCACTAAGCTGACACGCCCAGCTGGGCGGGACTATTTAGGGATGTTTGAAGGCGTATTGCTGCTCACACCCATCGGCCAACACCTGTGAACAAGGGCGCATGGACGCTTGAAACGCGTTAGGAAATGCTGGCTTATTAATCTCTGAACTTGAAGTGAGTGACAGCGGGACTGCCTGGCATGAAATGAACATTAACACTTGGCGTAGGGCTCTCCAAGTCTGGTGCTTCTTCGTTTGTCATATAATTGCGGCCTGCCGGGGTCGCGGAGGTGCCCCACCGCTGACTAGCGGGTCCAGCGTGGTGATTACAGACGCAGATGGAGCCTTGTGTTTTCCTGCCGAAGGGATAATCACAGCCCTGCAGCCACTCGTAACAGGTACAGAAACCCACTGTGGTATTGAATTTGATGGAGTGACGGCGGCCACAGGTACATACCTTGTCAATAGACTTCATATCCCAGCATGCACTAAGCTGACACGCCCAGCTGGGCGGGACTATTTAGGGATGTTTGAAGGCGTATTGCTGCTCACACCCATCGGCCAACACCTGTGAACAAGGGCGCATGGACGCTTGAAACGCGTTAGGAAATGCTGGCTTATTAATCTCTGAACTTGAAGTGAGTGACAGCGGGACTGCCTGGCATGAAATGAACATTAACACTTGGCGTAGGGCTCTCCAAGTCTGGTGCTTCTTCGTTTGTCATATAATTGCGGCCTGCCGGGGTCGCGGAGGTGCCCCACCGCTGACTAGCGGGTCCAGCGTGGTGATTACAGACGCAGATGGAGCCTTGTGTTTTCCTGCCGAAGGGATAATCACAGCCCTGCAGCCACTCGTAACAGGTACAGAAACCCACTGTGGTATTGAATTTGATGGAGTGACGGCGGCCACAGGTACATACCTTGTCAATAGACTTCATATCCCAGCATGCACTAAGCTGACACGCCCAGCTGGGCGGGACTATTTAGGGATGTTTGAAGGCGTATTGCTGCTCACACCCATCGGCCAACACCTGTGAACAAGGGCGCATGGACGCTTGAAACGCGTTAGGAAATGCTGGCTTATTAATCTCTGAACTTGAAGTGAGTGACAGCGGGACTGCCTGGCATGAAATGAACATTAACACTTGGCGTAGGGCTCTCCAAGTCTGGTGCTTCTTCGTTTGTCATATAATTGCGGCCTGCCGGGGTCGCGGAGGTGCCCCACCGCTGACTAGCGGGTCCAGCGTGGTGATTACAGACGCAGATGGAGCCTTGTGTTTTCCTGCCGAAGGGATAATCACAGCCCTGCAGCCACTCGTAACAGGTACAGAAACCCACTGTGGTATTGAATTTGATGGAGTGACGGCGGCCACAGGTACATACCTTGTCAATAGACTTCATATCCCAGCATGCACTAAGCTGACACGCCCAGCTGGGCGGGACTATTTAGGGATGTTTGAAGGCGTATTGCTGCTCACACCCATCGGCCAACACCTGTGAACAAGGGCGCATGGACGCTTGAAACGCGTTAGGAAATGCTGGCTTATTAATCTCTGAACTTGAAGTGAGTGACAGCGGGACTGCCTGGCATGAAATGAACATTAACACTTGGCGTAGGGCTCTCCAAGTCTGGTGCTTCTTCGTTTGTCATATAATTGCGGCCTGCCGGGGTCGCGGAGGTGCCCCACCGCTGACTAGCGGGTCCAGCGTGGTGATTACAGACGCAGATGGAGCCTTGTGTTTTCCTGCCGAAGGGATAATCACAGCCCTGCAGCCACTCGTAACAGGTACAGAAACCCACTGTGGTATTGAATTTGATGGAGTGACGGCGGCCACAGGTACATACCTTGTCAATAGACTTCATATCCCAGCATGCACTAAGCTGACACGCCCAGCTGGGCGGGACTATTTAGGGATGTTTGAAGGCGTATTGCTGCTCACACCCATCGGCCAACACCTGTGAACAAGGGCGCATGGACGCTTGAAACGCGTTAGGAAATGCTGGCTTATTAATCTCTGAACTTGAAGTGAGTGACAGCGGGACTGCCTGGCATGAAATGAACATTAACACTTGGCGTAGGGCTCTCCAAGTCTGGTGCTTCTTCGTTTGTCATATAATTGCGGCCTGCCGGGGTCGCGGAGGTGCCCCACCGCTGACTAGCGGGTCCAGCGTGGTGATTACAGACGCAGATGGAGCCTTGTGTTTTCCTGCCGAAGGGATAATCACAGCCCTGCAGCCACTCGTAACAGGTACAGAAACCCACTGTGGTATTGAATTTGATGGAGTGACGGCGGCCACAGGTACATACCTTGTCAATAGACTTCATATCCCAGCATGCACTAAGCTGACACGCCCAGCTGGGCGGGACTATTTAGGGATGTTTGAAGGCGTATTGCTGCTCACACCCATCGGCCAACACCTGTGAACAAGGGCGCATGGACGCTTGAAACGCGTTAGGAAATGCTGGCTTATTAATCTCTGAACTTGAAGTGAGTGACAGCGGGACTGCCTGGCATGAAATGAACATTAACACTTGGCGTAGGGCTCTCCAAGTCTGGTGCTTCTTCGTTTGTCATATAATTGCGGCCTGCCGGGGTCGCGGAGGTGCCCCACCGCTGACTAGCGGGTCCAGCGTGGTGATTACAGACGCAGATGGAGCCTTGTGTTTTCCTGCCGAAGGGATAATCACAGCCCTGCAGCCACTCGTAACAGGTACAGAAACCCACTGTGGTATTGAATTTGATGGAGTGACGGCGGCCACAGGTACATACCTTGTCAATAGACTTCATATCCCAGCATGCACTAAGCTGACACGCCCAGCTGGGCGGGACTATTTAGGGATGTTTGAAGGCGTATTGCTGCTCACACCCATCGGCCAACACCTGTGAACAAGGGCGCATGGACGCTTGAAACGCGTTAGGAAATGCTGGCTTATTAATCTCTGAACTTGAAGTGAGTGACAGCGGGACTGCCTGGCATGAAATGAACATTAACACTTGGCGTAGGGCTCTCCAAGTCTGGTGCTTCTTCGTTTGTCATATATATATATATCTATATATATATATATATATATATATATATAGATATATATATATAGAGATATTTTTATTAAGGGTGGGCGGATTTGGCGGAGTACTACTACGCGGAATTCCACAAAGTTGAACAAAAACTCTGTGAATTCCCCGTGAAATCTGCAACTTCGCTCCATTTGGACTCCCAATTAATAAAACAGAAACCTCATATACTTTTGGTAAAACAACAAGTATCTCTGTCTTTACATGCTGAAATGCATATAGTTATTTCACAAAAGTGAAAATGAAAATCTAGCAAGCAGTGATGATTTTGGTCTCCAACATCAGAATATTTCTACAAAGAGCTGCAGTTCAACTAGTCGTTACTAGGTGTCCCTCACGAGTCAAATGCAAAAGCATTGAAATTATTACATCAAGCTGCCTTTCATGAAGCTGCAGTTCCACTAGTCATTACTAGGTGTCCCTCATAAGTCAAATGCAAAAGTATTTGACTCAAGGGCCACCTAGCAACGACTAGTTGAACTGCAGCTCTTTGTAGAATTATTTTGATATTGGATACTATAATATTCACTGCCCACTGCTAATTTCGTCCCATAATGCTTTGCAGGGCCTTTGGATGGGATAGTATTTTTGCCCATAACTGTACTTGGGGTGGTCCTAAGAGGATGGGACCACCACTGAATTGTTCAGCATGATATGCTCTTTGTGTTCAAGGCATCTGCTTGGTCCTCCCCCTAGGTTAGGGGGGACCCCTAAATCATCACCTCTCTCATTGCCTGATATTTTTCATTTTCAAAGTTCACTTTTGTGAATTGGTTATATGCTTTTTAGCATGTAAAATTGCTTTATCAAAGCATTTGTGGGTGTAGTTTAGTAGCTGGAGTTTTTGCCTGAATTCCGTGGGATGCGCATTTAACAAATCTCTCCAAACTCCGCTAGTGGAGTGGATTTCATGTCCCAGGCCTAATATATATACAAGGGCAATTACTGTGTGAAGAGGCAAAGAATCATGCAAAAGATACAATACCCAGTAGGTATTCTCTATGTTAATCTTAAAGAAAAATACAGTATTAAAACCAGCAGAACATATGCTGCATCCGGCGAAAATAGTAGTGACCTGCAGGAAAAGTGATATATACAGTGAGTGATAGATTCTAACCATTCACGTGTAGTTATCCACTAGTGTAATGTCCTGTGGATAAAAGTAACAATGCATGACTCACAAACACTTAACAAAAAACACATGCTCTATCTTGTGATGGCCATCGGTTAAAGTACAGTGGAAAATAAGTCTCTGGACCCTGGGGGTTTTTATACTTGATTCAGTGGAAAAAATTGAGGAACAGAAATACATACTTACTTTTGTTTGGCGTCAATGCTCCATGAGCCTCAGAACGGGTGGCAAGGGTGTCCACAATCACATTCTGTACAAGGAGATAAAAATATATACCGGGGGAAGTCAATATCACGAAGGAGACGTTTCTGGACGGCCCCCGATCTTCTGAAGCGGCTATGCCCTACTTACTGATTACAGGACACTGCCTCGCTAAAGTAACGCCTCCCCACAGCTCCGTGGAATACTGAGTCCGTGGGGCGGTGTCCTTATGTATTGGCTCTAATTGCCTTAATTGCCACCAAAAAACATGTAGTCAGATCTGTGCTGACTGTTGTTATGGCCCCGGAAGTAGTTCCTTGGGAGGAGCGCTTCCTGTACTTGTGTCGCATAAAAAATGCTAGAATGCCTACTCGTTATGCTACAACTAAGTGGTCCCCCGTGCGGCCTGATCGCCGCTGACTATTAGTATCGCACTGGAAGTAGTTAATTGGGTGGACCGCTTCCTGTACTTGTTTTGCCAACTAAATGCTAGAACACCAACTTTTTATGCTACAACCAAGTGGTCCCCCATACAAGGCATGACCCGCTGTGCTCTGTACTTATGGAGATGAAAAAAATGGTACATTTGTTTTCCAGACTAATTTTCGGTCTCTTATGATGGAATCATCCCGTTGGTGACGTCATATTTAAATGGAGTAAGGCAGTACACTGCTCGTAGTATCAGTATGACCAAAAATACCCTTGATTCTTAAAAAACAAAATTG
Source organism: Lissotriton helveticus (assembly GCF_964261635.1). Classification (NCBI taxonomy): domain Eukaryota; kingdom Metazoa; phylum Chordata; class Amphibia; order Caudata; family Salamandridae; genus Lissotriton; species Lissotriton helveticus. The sequence goes on along the minus strand of NC_136057.1, from coordinate 635,421,396 downwards.
GCAGGCACTAGAGATTTCTCACACGCCCATGAGCGACGTAGTTCTCTGATATATTTGATAAACCATGGTGATCGAACGGGACCTGGGTATTATCAATGGGGGTCGACTATCCGGGGTACATAAGATCAATTCCAGGATTACAGTCAGCACATGAGATGCCCAACTGGGTGTCATAGTGCTGTTAATCATGGGGGTGTAGCCACTTGGCTGATGTGTGCTGAGATTCAGTAGGTTGTCTCATAGAACAGCCACAGATGAACCCGCACGATGAGGGGTCTAGGTAATGTTAACCGTGGATTCAGGACAGCTGGCCCCAGGGTATGTCGTCATTTATACCAATTATGTGGGTGCCCAGCCACAACACCCATTGTTGCTCTTTCTCCAACAGACCTGTCGCTATTCAATTGTTCTATGATTGTCCATTGTATATCTTCCACGCTATGAGCCGTGGTCAGGTAGTGTGTAGCCATTTTAGTGGTGCTCTTTTTGCAGTGAACATTGCTTTTGTGTTCCCCAATGCGGGTCTTCACTGGTCTGGATGTCATACCGATGTACTCCAAACCGCATTGACATGTGATCATGTATACCACGTCTTTACTGTTGCAGTTGGTGAACCTTCCTTGTTCCCACTCTGTGCCTTTCCTGAATTTGATGTATCAACTCCTCTTGGTGAGGTGAAATGCGCTACAACTGCCACATCGGTGGTGGCCCTGGACTGGAGGGAGGAGAAGGTTAATAACTCTCATAGGTGGTGCTGTGAGTGGTCTAGTATGGACAAGCACACCTTTCAGATTCCTTCCTCTTTTATGCGAAAACATTGGTTTCAGTAGATTGAGGTTCCCACAATTCAAAATTCCCCAATGTTTGTTCACTATCTTGGATATCTGGTTTAAGTGGGTGTTGAAAGTTGTGACACAAATAGGTCTCGCCTCTTGTTCTCTTGGTATCCTGTTTTCCAGAAGTGCATCCCTGTTATTATTCCTAGCCCTTTTCAGGCCTTTGTTGATAATCCCTTGTGGGTAGTTTTATTTCTGCAATTTGGTTTTTAGATCAGAGGCTTGCTTTTTTAAATCCTTTAGTTCGGTACAGTTCCGCCGAAGATGGAGAAACTGTCCGTAGGGGAGGTTATCCTGGAGGTGGCAGGGGTGGGAACTATTTATTTATTTATTTTTATTGTATGGTAACAGACAGTTCTTCGCAGTGGTTTTGAAATATGTGTTTGCTTTCAGAGTACCACTATCCGGATAGATGTTTAGATCCAGAAAGACCAAATTACTGTTTGAAGTCGTGTGGGTGAATTTGAGATAGGCGTGTTGTTGATTGAGCCAGACCATGAAGGCTTCCGTGGATTGAGTGTCTCCCCTACATATCACCAGTACTTCGTCAGTATAACGTTTCCATGTTATTATGTTGTCAAAGAAAGGGTTATCCTGGGGCAAGATCTTGTTGGTTTCGAGATGGTGTACATAGGGACCAGCTACACTGAGAGTAAAGATGCTCTCCATGCTGGTCCCATGTTTCTGTAAATAGAAGGTGCCCTCGTATAGGAAAAAATTATTTTTGACGGCCAGGGATGCGCACTCCAAAACCACATTTCAAGGTGTGTGGTATTCCCACGGTGTTGTGAATGGGACTTCTTCAATTATGTTCAGAGTCTCGTCCTGTAGTAGACTAGTATATAGACTGTCCACATCGAGCCCCAGTAGAAGATGTTGACCCGGATTGAAGTTGATATCTCGGAGAAGTTGTAGGACAGCCTTTGTGTCTTTGAGGTAGGTTCCAGTTTTCTGGACCAAAAGACGGAGGAACACGTCCGTGAATTTAGATAAAGGTCTAGGATAGAGCCAATACGAGACACGATCGGATGTCCAGGAGGGTGTTCCAGATTTTTATGGATCTTCGGTATGGTGTTGAAATACAGTGTTCTAAGGGATTTTTCGACTGGGAATTCGGCCTCCTTCTTGGACATCCAATCATGTGCCGAGGCCTCCTCAACCATCCCGATTATATGAGTCCGTATCGACTCTGTTGGGTCATCCCGTAAGATTTCATAATTCCTGCGATCTTCTACGAGTTTCTAGCACTCGTTGTCATCGTTGCTAATTGTCTGAATAACTATCGCTCCGCCTTTATCCGCCGGTTTTATGAGGATGCCGCTGTTTGAGGCCAGTTGTTGTATCGCTTCCTTCTTATTCCTGGATGTGTTCTGAAAAGTGGTATCGTCTTGTGTCTGCATTTTCCCCAGTTCCTCCATTACAGCTTTCTCAAAGGCTAGTAGTTCCACTGGTAATGCTGAATCCGGGGGGGGGGGGAGGGGGGGGGAGGGGAAGGTTGTTTCTTTTCCTTCATAAAAAGTCCCATAGCTTTAGTTTGCGGATTAATTCCTTCATTTCCCCGCATAACTTGAATTTGTCCATCCTGTTAGTGGGTATGAATGCTAGGCCCTACCGCAGGACCCGTGTTTGTGCCTCTGTCAGTTCCTATTCAGTCAAATTGACTACTAATTGCCCCCATGCTGGTTGACGGTTGGTTGCTCGATGTTCCTGTCATACTCCTTGTCGAGACTGGTGGTGTCTCTTCTACTTCGGTACCCCAGTGGACCTGGTTGCCCCTCCGATTCCTTCCTCTTGGTGGTCCTGGGCATACCCCTAAAAAAAGGTGGTGGTCCATAGTAATTGAATTCCCGTGGTGTGGGGGCCCAGTGTTGAAATGGTCCTGCCCCGACTCTTCTCTTCTTAGTCGGACAACTTTCCTCCCGTCAACACTCCTTGTGGCACCTTCTTTGGAAAACAAACCTTACTGTGCCGCCAAGGAAACCAGCATATTTTACGAAGCCCACAAGTATATTTGTGCTGTTTTTACCGGTGTTGTCCCTGAAGCTTATCAGTTATATTGGCTTTCTACTGCAGTTCACAAGGGGCCCTGAAGCAGCTGATTCCTTCACTACTTCTCGCTTCTTCAAACTATAGCCACCGTCACTGCTCTATTTACGAGACCAGGAGGAACGCTGAGGTGAGATTCTCCTCGCGCGCTTACTCCACATTCTCTTCATCGTAAAGGTGCAGAGGTGCTGCTTTCTCTTCAAGCACAATTCTGGTCATCGCGGGGGTACCGAAGCGCTGCCTTCCCTTCACGCAGATTCCCTGCCCTCTATTTCGCTTGCCTTTCCTCAGACTTTGCCTCACCCTCCTTCCGCCTTCAGCTTCCTGCAAAGGCATGGTGATCGTCTGGTGGACGGCCCTTGGCTGAGCTTCTCCTCTCCGTCATCTCTTTAGGGGCGGCGGCTTCTCGTTCACACTGTTGGAGGAGCATCTGGGCAATTCAGAGCATACCAATCTGTGTATGCACTTTCCGGTGACACGCACCCCATCACATATGCAAGTCATTCCACGGCGACACACACACCTTGAGGCTTTGGTGCATCTTTACCAACGTGTCATTATTCTTACTGGCAGAGCGCTCTTTCACGGTGACACGCACACCTCGAGGCATATTTACACTTCTCTTCAGCGTGTCAACCACGGTGACATGCACACCTTATTTCACTGCATCAGTGTACAATTCCACGGTGACACGCACACCGTGTTATTATCTTGGTGCATTTGCATGTTCTATTACCACGTGTTTTCTATGGCATCATTTCACAGTGACACGCACACCTTGGGGCAGTAGTGCACTTTTCACCAGCGTGTTACTGTTCACCTTGGCAGAGTGTTGTTTCACAGTCACACGCACACCAATATTCTTCAGAAGTTTCTAGGTGCAGCAAAACGTTATTCTTCCTTATTCTGGAACCTTATTATACAGTGTGTGTCGTGTATTTCTATAGGTTCTGAATCGATCCCCCTATTCCTGACCCTATTCTGGTTAAACTACCTAGCTAGTTAACTAACAGTCAGCCCATGAGGCAAGAAATCCCCCAAGATGCAGATACCGTTATCTGACGCAGTCACACTACGGCACAGGAACGTGTTATCTGATTAGGTCATAACGCTTGAGATCTAATTAGACAAGCGACATTCCTCCAGCCCCTGATAAGGCATACGACGTTCTCATAACAAATCAAACCTATGACAACCTGGATAATCCGTGCGGCCATTGTTTTGATTTCACAGAGAACTTTAGTAAAGAATGTGCTAACGAGCAAGTCGTATGACATCTTTATTGACGTACCTATGTCCATCCTTACGTCAATCCCGGCACCTTTAAGGTATAAATATTGCCGACCTTGCCCTATGCAGACACACGCGTGGTGACAAGACGGAGCAGCCATACTTGCCGAAGCCGAGAGCAGAAGCAGACCCCGCAGGCAGCAGCCCCGCCTTCCTGACGCGCTGAGAGACGCGCTGCTATCTCAAGCCGAGAGACCCAGCACCGGCGCTTCCGGGTAGCCCTCGCAGGCAGCCTGGAATATCGAGAGCAGAGAAAGAGATACCATTCCTCATTCATCCTAAATTCCAGGTACAGAACTGAATAACCCCTCCTAGAGAATTCTTTAGTTATTCACTTGGCAAAAACAAACTTAACTTAAACTGTAACTTTCTATTCCCGCCCACGTATTAGACTTAGGTCAGGTACACGGGGTAGGCGTATTTAGAAACACCAGTTGAGTACGTTTAGTCAAATGTATATGTGTATGTAAATATATTTTAATCATTTTAAAACATCATATGGCTCAGAAACCATATCAATGTTTTTACAGTATTATTTTATACTATTGCTTTTAATGTATGCACTTTACTTAACTATAAGTATTGCAATAATATCGATCCATTTCTCTTGTACGAGAAAAGAGACTGATCAATAAATAACATCTTTTATTGAACACGCCCGTCTCTTCCTTTTCTCTACATTCTGATGAGACTAAGAATGCACGTACTCAAAATAATTGCCTTGTGCTCACACGACTCTTGAGATTGACTCTTGATTAGGGGAGAGCAAAGTTGTCATGTTCTATGGTTGTCAGAAACTAAATCCCTTCTTGTCTAATCAGGGGAGTTAATCCTTCCTTGAACATTCGAGAAAGTTTCTAGCGAACTCTGAGCTTAGCTGGCAAACCCAAAAATTAAGTCTAGCATCGACAGTAGTAGACCTAGTTAACGTCTGGCCTAGGCCTTTACTGCTGTAGGTACTATTCCAATGCGCAGAGCCTATTGGGAAAATAGGAGCTACACTACATGGCGCCCAACGCGTTTGGAAAGGGCGATAAAACTAACGTAAGACATTTAGAGTAACTCAGTCGTGCTTTCTCACTCAGACCCCTTTTCCCAAATACTCCAAAGACGTCTGGAGTGGGTGAAAGGTTATAATATCCTCCAAAACCTCGCAGGAGGGAACTCCTATGTATGGTTCTTGGTCTAGTCAACGTTGAAGGATAAACAGTGTTCCAAAATATTGTGCATCTAATCTCTGTTTCCATAAAGAAACCTGATCTGCAAATAAACATAATACCATCCTGTCAGCAAAATGGACAGCGATGAAGAACGAGAGGTTACTAGATTAGCTACTGAAATAGCAGATGCTGATGCTACCATGCAAGCAGCAGACGCGGATATAATACTCATTCCGGTCGCCAAAAGGAGATCTATAACCTTAAAACTTATAGAAAATGGACTGACACCTAGAGGTGGCACAGTCATATTCGTAATCGAGGCACACGAATATCGGCAGACAGAGGTATACTATACATGGATACATTTTCCAGCAGCTAATACTATAACAAAGTACTTCCACTATTACAAAGTAGAGGAACCTCCTAATGAGTACACTCCTTTCGAGGAGGTGGAAGTACCACTCAAATTCCAAGAGCATTTGCTCTTATTTGATGGCGCCCTAAAACATAATAATCACATTACAAGGCTCGGTCCTTTAGGAAGACCAGGAGCAACGTGGCCGGTCCTAGCCGGATACACACCACATCCAGACATCGAAAGAATGTCTGCAGCAGAGCTGTTAATACAGCTAAAACAACTACTAAAAATTCACAGACAATTAGTTCAGTATGTAATGCGGACTTCAACAATTCAGCCAGCGATTAAACTTCCACAGCTGACCCCTCACCAGGGGAACACAAATAAAATTACACCACAGAACATCCAATCCTGCCTAGGTAAAGTCCCAGCAAAACGGGAACAAATACCATTCTGGTTGGCACAGAAAATTACCCAAATAGAGGCGGTGTTTCCTGACACCACCCCATTAGAAAAACACAGGATTCTGACTATATGTCTCCCAATGGGAATCGCACCACACATTGAGGACTGTGACACTTGGGGTACAGTCTTTGCTTCCATCTACACAAAAACGCACGGTGTTCCATCCATTTCGGTAATACCAGATGTGCTAAAACAAATTCAAGATGAATACGGTCCAGAACCTGCTTCAACTCTTGGTATGAAATTACTAAAAGACTTCAAGCAGGTCTCGGCTATATTACTAGCCAACATAAAGGGTGAAGCAGCAAACGTGGCGATCCGCCAGAGGTTAAAAGAGACAGATATAGCAGACCAACCAGCTGAAATTGCCAGAATCATAGAAAAATCCTATGAAGAACTAGGCAGAGATAGTCTAGGTGGAATACCAGTAAAACCGCAACTGACTACAAGTCCAGAAAAAATGTTTTTTAATAATAATAACAATTCACCAAAAAAGAACTGGGATGGGAACAAACAATCCAATCCCAAAGAAAAGAAATTCCAGTCCAGAGGAAGGTCTCCTAGGCGAAGAGAGAAATCTCCAAACCCGAGACAAAGGTCACCCCAGAGTGAACCCTCTGGGAATAGATATAACCTTAGAAATAGGGATAATATTAAAAAACCTGATAGATATCAAGACATTGATACACGTCCCTCTCAATCTTTTCAGAATTCCTCGCAGAAATCGGAAAGAAGAGGACGATCAGAAGAGCACGCCAAGTCCAAAGACAAGGAACCTGCTCAACTAAAAAAGAAATCACAATTTCCAAAAAAGAAGGTAGCCAGTATCAAGGTAGTTAACAATGCCGAGAATACTGAGGACACAACTGAAAAACGGAGAGTGGGCTCAGACAATGCTAGACAGCGCAGCAGAGGTGAGCATAGCTCGCAAAGTCCTTATGAATCATCTGGAGACAGTGGACACGAATGAATACCTTCAAGTGGAAACTGCAGATACCAGAGTTAGCAAGCCCCACAAAATATACGAGATAACATTACGTATAGAGGGAGATAAGACTAGGAAAATAAGGGGACTATTTTGGGATAACCTCTCAAAGGGTTATGACATCCTTTTAGCTGAAAAAGACTGGCCACCAGAGTTTGTCAGGGAGTGCCCTCATGGCGAAGAAGTAATTATGCCTGCCTTCTCGAATCAAATACCGATTCATAAAAAATACACACTTGCTAGAAAGTGGGCAGTGGCCTTAGCACCTGCTTTATACAAAAATCATGTAGGATGGGATGAGGATTCTCCTCCTCACAAAATCCAGTTAAAATCACAACCTACTGCACAAAGGCAGTACCCAGTTAAGCAAGAAGCTAAAAAACAAGTAAATGAAATACTAGATCAGCTAGAATACCAGGGGGTGATTGAAACTTGCACCTCACAAATGAACAATCCTTTGTTTCCGGTCTCCAAACCAGACAATTCATATCGTCTAGTTTTGGATTACCGACACCTTAACACATGTTGCAAAACTTTTGCAGTGCAAAACTCACACAGTGCTGCACTAATGAATAACATAGTGCGCAAAAAATACAAAACTACCTTGGACATCTCCAACGGATTCTTTTGTCAAAACATAGAACCAGAGAGCAGATATTTAACAGCTTTCTCAGTAAATGGCACTCAAAAACAATTCTGTCGGTTAGCCCAGGGGTACAAGAACAGCCCGGGGGTATTCTCAGCAAGAGTAACAGAATTACTACAACTATATGATGATGAAGCATTATCTTATGTCGATGACATTTACTTAACAGATGATGACTTGGAAACTCACTTGAAAAGAGTGAACACCATAATACTTGGTTATTTCTATAGGTTCTGAATCGATCCCCCTATTCCTGACCCTATTCTGGTTAAACTACCTAGCTAGTTAACTAACAGTCAGCCCATGAGGCAAGAAATCCCCCAAGATGCAGATACCGTTATCTGACGCAGTCACACTACGGCACAGGAACGTGTTATCTGATTAGGTCATAACGCTTGAGATCTAATTAGACAAGCGACATTCCTCCAGCCCCTGATAAGGCATACGACGTTCTCATAACAAATCAAACCTATGACAACCTGGATAATCCGTGCGGCCATTGTTTTGATTTCACAGAGAACTTTAGTAAAGAATGTGCTAACGAGCAAGTCGTATGACATCTTTATTGACGTACCTATGTCCATCCTTACGTCAATCCCGGCACCTTTAAGGTATAAATATTGCCGACCTTGCCCTATGCAGACACACGCGTGGTGACAAGACGGAGCAGCCATACTTGCCGAAGCCGAGAGCAGAAGCAGACCCCGCAGGCAGCAGCCCCGCCTTCCTGACGCGCTGAGAGACGCGCTGCTATCTCAAGCCGAGAGACCCAGCACCGGCGCTTCCGGGTAGCCCTCGCAGGCAGCCTGGAATATCGAGAGCAGAGAAAGAGATACCATTCCTCATTCATCCTAAATTCCAGGTACAGAACTGAATAACCCCTCCTAGAGAATTCTTTAGTTATTCACTTGGCAAAAACAAACTTAACTTAAACTGTAACTTTCTATTCCCGCCCACGTATTAGACTTAGGTCAGGTACACGGGGTAGGCGTATTTAGAAACACCAGTTGAGTACGTTTAGTCAAATGTATATGTGTATGTAAATATATTTTAATCATTTTAAAACATCATATGGCTCAGAAACCATATCAATGTTTTTACAGTATTATTTTATACTATTGCTTTTAATGTATGCACTTTACTTAACTATAAGTATTGCAATAATATCGATCCATTTCTCTTGTACGAGAAAAGAGACTGATCAATAAATAACATCTTTTATTGAACACGCCCGTCTCTTCCTTTTCTCTACATTCTGATGAGACTAAGAATGCACGTACTGACTGAGTAAAATAATTGCCTTGTGCTCACACGACTCTTGAGATTGACTCTTGATTAGGGGAGAGCAAAGTTGTCATGTTCTATGGTTGTCAGAAACTAAATCCCTTCTTGTCTAATCAGGGGAGTTAATCCTTCCTTGAACATTCGAGAAAGTTTCTAGCGAACTCTGAGCTTAGCTGGCAAACCCAAAAATTAAGTCTAGCATCGACAGTAGTAGACCTAGTTAACGTCTGGCCTAGGCCTTTACTGCTGTAGGTACTATTCCAATGCGCAGAGCCTATTGGGAAAATAGGAGCTACACTACATGTGTATTTTCATACATACAAGGAGTCATTTTCTTCATTTCTTCATTTCTGACATATCCTTCCGTATATTTTGCTTCTCGTTGTTCCATTTATTGTTATGAGGGCTGCCGCAAGTATGTTCCAACCTGCACCATTCTTGAATGAATTTGGGGAACCCAACATTCCATGGGAGGAATGGGAGAAAAATGTTGAATCGTATCGTATAGCAATTGGGGGAGAAAAATTAAGTGCTTTAAAGAAACAGCACATACTCTCACACAATTTGGGTCCAGATGGCAGGAAAATATTTGAAACATTACCAGAACCTGAGAATGATACAGTTGAGGATGATGATGATAATTCCTACACAACCACCTTATTAAAACTATGAATCCACTTTGGTGACTAAGTAAAGATAGTGCTGGAAATACATAAGTTCTTTAGTCATTCTCAAGGCAAGCAAGAGAGTGTTTCCACTTATGTAGCAGCACTCAGAGGTCTCAGGAAACTATGTGAATTCCATGATCTGAATGATTCCTTAATCTGAGACCAACTGGTACGTTGCACAAACAATAAGGAAATCCTGAGAAAGTTGTTACTAAAACAACCTAACCTTCAAGAGGCAATTAAAATAGCCAAATCAATAGAGCAAACAACCATTTGCATTAAGGAAATAAATTCTCCAGATTCCAACGATAAAATGGCAGAAATTACTAATTTAGAAGCGGAGTCAGAAGTTTGTCAAATAAAGAATGATCCTTTCAAAGCAAAGAATGATAATTGCCTCAACCAAACAGGAGACTCAGAAAACATCAAATTGAAATGCTTTCGCTGTGGGAGCAGCAATATTTTAGCCAAAAACCCCAGTTGTCAAGCCAAATCAGTCATGTGCAGGAAATGTAACAAAAGGGGTCATCTAGCAAGAGTTTGCAGGTGTTTTCCAAAGATAACTTGAGGAAATGGTGCCTCTGATGACAAAACTCAAGTCAAGAAAATCATACTCCAAATTAATGAAATTGACAACGAAAACCACCAAAGGTATCCTGAATGCAATGTATCCATTGATTGCAAATTTGTTAAAATGTTTTCAGACTCATGCTCTCCTTTCACTCTGGTGAACTTTTCAGACTTTAAATCTATCTTAGGTAAAGAACAAGATAAGTTCTGCAGACATTTCACCTAATGGATACAATAGAGACCCCATACAGATGAAAGGCATGATCAAATCTCTCATCTCCTTTAAAGATCGTTCTACAGTGGGAAAAGTATACGTAGTAGAGAATGGATCTAATTCATTAGGATGGCAACATCAAAGAGAGCTGGGCATTAAACTGGACCCTAACAATCCGGAACAGGTTTTAACCGTAAATCCTTCAAGCAACAGCAAACACATTGCCTATGAATTCCCAGAGGTTTTTTCAGAAGATTTAGGTTTACTGAAAAGACTCTCAACACAAAATTCAATTAAAACATAATGCTAAACCTGTGATTCATAAAACTAAATCTATACCCCACCTTATGTGGGAACCCCTTAAAAGAGAATTATCTAGATTAGGAAGGTTACACATTACTCAACCCATAGTTTGCTCGGAATGGGTTGCCCCCATTGTTATATAAAAAAAAAACACAGCCAAGACATTAGAATGTGCATTGACTTACATGACCCAAACAACAACATCTGGGTAGAGAGGCAACCGTTACCACGAGATGTTAAGCACTATGGTGGAGGCCACTTGCTTCAGTGTTCTGGATCTCTCCATGGCCTATCATCAGGTGGAGCTACATCCGGATTCTAGGAGACTCACTGCATTCACTACACCTATGGGCACATACATGTTCCGTCGCATGCCTTTCGGATTGGCCTCTGCGGCAGCAGTCTTTCAGAAAGTTAGGCAACATGTCTTAGAAGGTGTACCCAAGACATTATGTTTTCAAGATGATGTGTTGATTTACGAGGCCAGCATTGATCAACACAATAAAATTCTGAAGCAAGTCCTTTCCAGATTCAAGAGTGCAGGACTCACATTAAAGAAAGACAAATGTCAGTTAGGTGTGGAAGCTGTGGAATATTTGGGGTGCATTTCTAAGGAAGGCTTTAAACCAATATACTGTCTGCTAGAAGCAGTGAAAGATGCTTCAGCACCTACAAACAAAGATGAACTTAAGTTATTTTAGGGCTGGCAAAGCTTATGGCAAAATACGTAAATCATTTTACTGACCTAACCTCCAGCCTGAGAGAACTCACAAAGAACCACACACACTTACAGTGGTTAACCGAACAGCAAGCCTCATTCTTGAAAGTCAAAGATGCCATTCTTTTAGCTCCATACTTATGCAATTTTGAACACTATCGTAAAACTATACTTACCACTGATACAAGCAACAAGGGCTTAGGGGCTACCCTCTCCCAAATAATTGATGGCAAGGAAAGAATTGTTGCATTTGCCTCACGTACATTCACTAAAGCGGAAATTAACTACTCTGTAGTAGAAAGGGAAGCCCTAGCCTGTTTCTGGGGTGTAAACCATTAGAAATTCTTCCAATGGGGCATTCAATTCTGCAAACGCACGGACCACAAACCCCTAATTTTAATGTTCAATCCAAAAAATAATTCTTGCAACACCCCCCGCATAGCCAAATGGATCCTTGGGCTAGAGGGATTTTGCTTCAGAGTTGAATATGTTCCGGGTATTCACAATTCTGCAGCAGACTTTCTTTAAAGAAGTCCTTTAGATAAGGAGGAGCAATTTGACACCCCTGAGTACCCCATCCTTCAATTTAATCTCACCACCATCACTTCCCAAAAATGGTTAGATTGTATGAGCAAAGACACCACAATGACCCAACTCTTAACTTACACAGTACAGAGTTGGCCCACTTCCTCTGGTTCTGTAAGTGAAGATATCAAGAAATTCTGGGAGGTTCATCATGAGCTCAACATTGAGCAGGGAATCCTATTTAGAAATGACAAAATAGTACCACCTGAACCACTGAGATACAAAATTGTTGATCTTGTACATGAGGGTCAACTTGGCAGAAGTTTAACTAGAGTTAAGCTGTGTGATCGCTACTGGTTCCCAAACATGGACTCGATTGTGGAAGACAAGGTAAAGAACTGTTTAACCTGTGCCAGTAGTGATAAGTCAAAAATAACTAGGAAAGCACCCATCTCTCCTGTATCAGTACCAGACAAACATTGGGAGAAGATTGCCCTAGACATAATTGGTCCTTTCAATCTCAGAGGGGCATTAAAAAAATTCGCACTGGTCTTAATAGATTACCATTCTCACTGGACTGTAGTGAAGAAGGTCAACCAAATCACCACTGACTCTGTGATTCAATTTCTCAAAGATTCATTTGTCCTGGAAGGCATCCCATCCTCCATAATCACTGACATTGGGGTTCAATTTACTTCGTACACCATGACAGAGTTCCTTAATAAATTGAATATAACTCACTTGAAAACGCCCCTATCCTGTCCCAGGGCCAACGGCCTAGTAGAAAGAATGAACCGTATCATCACATGTTGTATACAGTTGGCTAGTGTTAACAGAAATCCTATAGAACAGGCAATACAAGAGATGTTATGGGCTTACCACACCACCCCTAACCAAGTTACAGGCATCTTCCCTTTTTCTGCCTTGAAGGGATAGAAACCCTGCACAAAATTATTTCCAAACTGGTTGGGAGGTGGAACTAGTATTATGCACAACATTCAGGCCTCTAAAGACAAAATAAATGCACACCACATCAAGTATAAAACTCATTACGACCTCAAACAGGAACTAAAATTCCGCAATAGAGAGTAGGAGATTGGGTATGTGTTAAGAACCCCAGAATAAACAATCCTGGCTCTAAATTTTCCAAACCTTTGCAAATCACAGCGATCGGAAGGAATACAGCCATAATAGATCATGAGCAAATGTGGAGAATGGGAAGATTGACTAAATCTCAACCCATACATAGTGAGACATCAAATTACAGATCCACCATGGAGTCCCACAATCAGGCTCCACACAATTGGCCTATGAAGCAGAGAATTCGCAAAGCACCCAGTTGGCAACAAGACTATGTTATGTCCAAATGATCTTTCTTTGTTTTATTCCTCTTTTTTTTCATTATGGAGGGGGAAGATGTGTTACAATGTGTAGTTAAATGTATCTGTTTAAATTGAGTCACTACCCACTCCTATCTTCACTACTTGATGTTGGTATATCCCTCCCCTGGTTCCCCCTGTTCTCTTACCCTGGTACCTTCCTCTGTTCCCTGGAGGCTACCTTGGAATGTTCAGGTATGAGTTGCTGCACAGTTGGTGGAGAGAGGCGACCGATAATAAAGAGTAACTTACCTGATTGAAGACTTCGTCGTTTCAACCTGCTGCAGTTCAACTAGTCGTTGCCAGGTGTCTCTCAAGTCAAATGCTTTTGTATTTGAATCATGAGGGACACCTTGTAACGACTAGTGGAAGTGCAGCTTCATGAAAGGGTTTCAATGCTTTTGCATTGACTCGTGAGGGACACCTAGTAACGACTAGTAGAACTGCAGCTTGATGTAATAATTTCAATGCTTTTGCATTTGACTCGTGAGGGACACCTAGTAACGACAGCCCACTTGGCAAGGCAGTTAACTACCACAATGGGGAAAATGGGGGCCTATTGTCCTTGCCAGCCTTAGAGCCCAGGTTACCATTTCTGTGCAGGGAACAAGGTTGAAGCAACAGAGGACAAGAAGTGGGGTGGTGATTTTTTTAACATATGAAGCAGAAAGCCTGCTTTGGGCCTCAAGCCTAGGATAGGCAGGCAGTAAAATGTGCAGAGAAGACAGGGCTGTAGGTATCATTGGAGCTGAAGTTGCAGTGGCACCAGGGCCCAGTGGTATGAGGGGTCAACGAAGCCCCTTTTATGTATTAATATACATTCATGCTTGCATCTGGATCTTTGCACCTTTGTTGTGCCAGTGTTGCTTTGGTCCTCAGTGTACACGCCAACATTTCAAAACTATAAAAAGGGAGATTTTGACAAATAAATCGAGGGAATTCATTTTCCACATTGAGGTACATTGAAGCTAAAACAATTGGGACACAGCTATAACTAAGCCATTTTTGGCTTAATAAATCAGGAGCCTCCAACCTAAATCTGGTCTTTTGGCATGTATGAGTCAGAGTAATAACCCAGGGAAGAGGAAATTGAAACAGTAAAGACACCTTAGCTTGGGCTCAGAGTTATGACGGGGAGTGGGTGTGGCAAAATGGGGGCCATGTTTTTGACAAGGGAAAAAGACAGCCCACTTCACAAGGAAGTAGCTAATTAGTGAAGCGAGATCAGCAACACTAGTTCTCAAGGGTGTCAAGGGCCCACTATAAAAGATTTATAATTGCTTTACTTTTAAAAGGGGAAATGGCTTATGTTCCATGCTAGCATCAAGGCTGAGGGCAACCTTACTGCACAGTAGTGAACAACACATCAGAGCTAATCCTTTTTTCTGAAAGGGAGAGCCCGTTTTGAGATTGGAGTGATGACCAGGCAGGGTAGAGAAAGGGTGAAAGAGGCACATGACACAGCCTTATATTCAGTCACAGCTATCATTTGTGCATCAAGTGCAGTTGCTTTAGGATCTAATAATACAGAGGCTCTCAACACCCTAACTGTATTAAGCAGTGTTATTTGGTCAATTTATATTTTTGTTTAATACATTTGCTCTTTTATGAGTCTCACATTTATTATGGATTGTGAATTACAGAAAAAATACCCCTGAAATGCCTGCATGCCCTGAACTCACTACTGCCGCTCCCATTCTTGCCATTGTGTTTTGGAATGGAGCAGGAACAGTGCTTTAAATGAATCGGTACTAAAAGGTACTGAGTACCGGCACTTCTTATTTTTGTCACTCTGAGTACCCGCACATCTCTGCTGCCAAGAACAGTACCAATATTCATGAAAGGTAGGCTAATTGGCTGCTAGCACTGGTAAGCAATATGCTGTCAGAGTGGAATTCATCTCTGACAGCCAAGACGCTTATGTAGCCCTGTGTGGAGCCCCAGCTGAAAAATTAAGCGTGGACTCATTTCCATAATGTCCAGGTGTTCACCATCATGCTGCGTTTGACAGAAGAGGGTCCATTTATGCCCTGTGCTGTCAATCACATTTACACTATTGTGAGCATTTGTGGAAACACACGAAATGAGGCAACCGTGATAGCAGCAATTAAGAAAGCCATAGGAAGCAAGGAGTTAAAAATGGCTTTAATCCCACCTTAGACTTTTGCGTTGATGTAGCGGAAACTGCATTTTATTTGTCGGGGTGCATTCTAATCACACATGTAAAATGCACCCTAACATAATCCTTTGTCGTGTTAACATAAAGTGTTATGATCTTGAAATGTAATAACGTGAATTGTGATGTATTTAGGCCATTGAACAGTAACATGAAGAATTAACGTAGAAAGTGAAAGTAACTAGCAGGAAACTGTGAAAAATGTGTGTTGTGCAATTGACAATCATTCATTTATTAAATGTGTTTGTTAATGTGTCATTTTACGTAGAAATATTAACTGAGCGTGCCTTAATTTCTTATGCTATTTCGTAAAGCTTACATGCCATTTTCTTATGTTAGCTGAATTTTGTAGGCCTGAAATGCATTTCCCTGGAAGCTTTTACTTTAGAATTAACAGTTTGAATTTCATGTCTGCTGTGGATTTTGTCCTTGTCACGTTTTATATTGCAGGTGTAAGAAGTGCTCTTGTTTGCTAGAATAATGTCTTTATTTTACTAATCAGGAAAGAAGAGAAAAAGTGTCATTGTTCGGTCTGAATCGATAAGAGAAGCCCATTGTCCTTCGTACAGGAGAGCGCTTGGGGACCAACAACAGAAATGATGAGAAGAAGAACATCGATGTCCCATGGAAAATTTCCTTTAGGATGATATTTAGAGCGGATGGCATGACCTGCAAGGATTTTTGGGAAGGATACTTGTAATATTGGGACGTTGTAAGTAGGGAAGGTTCCCCACTTCTTCTCTGCCTTTGGAGAGAGAGCATTTTAGAATGAACTCTGTCTCTATAGATTTACACTACATGACCCATTATTGTGGAGTAACTGCTTTAGAAGACTTCACGGACTGACACCTTTATTTCTTGTTCCAGAAGACGCTTGAGTAGGGATGTCACTGTAGTGTTAGAGTAGGGCTAGATTGATGCTTTATTTTTATTAAACCTCAGGAAACTTGGACTCATGCTTTCTGATCCTCTGCATTCTGTTTCTTGAATTAGTCATTTTATTTATGTTGTACCGCTGAAACTTGATAGGTAGATTTGGCATTATGCTGATTCCGATGTATTTCTACACTCTCTCTTTGAGGTGTCTCTATGTTTAGCTATGTTTGGCTTTGTAATATATGGGCCCGGCCCTTTCAGTTGGTAGCAGAGTAGGATGGTTAACACATGAAGAGAGGGGAGAATTAAAAAGTAGTTTAGAAAAGGAGGAACCTTGAACCCCAAAGTCCCAAAATAGAGCTCAATGACCAACAATGGAGAGCGACGGAATCCGGCAGAGAACGATAGAGTTTGATGGTGCGGCGAGATCAGCAGCGAATGGAGGAGTGAGTTTCAATAGGGTGTATAGAGTGTGCTAGATTGCGGGGAAAAATTGTTTCCGTGGCGTCTGGTGGAGTTTGTGTGGGAGTCGAGTGAATGTGGTTTCGGGACGGACATGGTCCAAGAATTAAGATTTGAGTTTCAGGTCCCGAAGTGGCCTAAGGTCCCCGGATATATTAAATGGTGCAGAAGACACCGAGATTTACTGAGATTGTCTGACCGAAGAATTTAGGAGTTGTTGTGAGACGCCACCAACATTTCCACATAAGACAGCGGACTTTGTGTGAATGGGACTATGGGATTCGTTTAGTGGACCTTGTGTACAGAGGTGAGCTATACTGATTCAGGTGACCAGCGCAGGTCTAGGGTCACCATGCTTGAATGTTCTTGGATGATTGAATTCTATCGATCCTATTACAGAGTTTAAGATGAGTGTGTGAGTGAATATGTACGGAGAACTATAAAAGAGGATGAGCTGCTGCGAGGAGCAAAGGTGATATCAGAGTGTGCCGCGCAGCAATAGGTCGGTTGGTGTAATGTCACTCTGGGATTGGTTGGTAGTCATCGGGAAGTTGTGGTTGGAAAATACTATTCCGTCGTAATATTTGAACTACAAACTGCAATTCAATCATGTGTTGTTTTAGGGTGTTGCAGGATCCTTTCATGGGTGATCAACAGGTTGTTATTCGAGTGGGTGAAGAAGCACCACCTGAGCATACTTCTGCACTCTATATGACGGCAAAAGTAGGGCTTCACAATTGGCACAAAATCACTGAAAAAGAGGGTGAATTGTCGTTTCCCAGTTTTGGTTTATTTCGGTTGGACGTTGCACCTGTTGAGAGGAGTGATGTTTGCACTGCGACCTCTGCCTAGACCAACACAGTTTGAGGTGTTATATGCATGGATATGGGCAGCATATGCAAAGAAAACGGAGATGTATCAAGGGAAGATGAGGAAAGCTTTGAGGGCATGTCAGCAAGCTCAAAAAGATGCACAGCTTAAGAGATGGAGAGTGGATACCATTGAGGGAGAAATGTTGTACCCTGTGCTGATAGGAGAGGGACACTCTCAGAATCAGAATAGAAGGGAAAATGGAAATGATGGGAGTGATGCTGACGACAGCTTGTTAGATGGGTTGTTATCAAAGTGTCCTCCACCTTACAATCCGCACTCAGAGGAGGGAAGGCCAGAGTTGGCGACACAGCGAATGTGGAAAGTGTGTCAGCACTTCAAATGGGTCCTAGTTCAGGAGTTTTGGGAAGGAATCCACAGGAGGAGGGGGGACAGGAGTGTCTGCATTAGGAGGTACGGAGCAAAATGAAGTTAGTAATGCTTCGCGGTTACTGGAAGCTCTTAAAGGACCGGTCTCCATTGGTCATGTTGTTCCTGTGTATGACCTGAGCTCAGTAGGAAACCTTAGTCAGCGACAGTCCGTTCAGGCGGAAGGAACTGGATTGGAAAGGTCAGGGAACACAAGTGGAAATCGCCCACCTCTAGTGCCTGTGAAATCTAGTACCCCATTTAACCAGCCACTGCTGATCCTTCGGGAGTACACATTGGTTCTAGTACTATACGATCCATACCCATGACAAGCACTAGTTCAGATTTGAGGATGTGGGAAACACCGGTGAGAGAACCAGTGGGTGCAACTTCAGAAACAAGTGCAAGTCAGGGAGTCGCTGGAAATCAACATGTCCTAGATGTTGCAGACTTGGAGACTTGGTTGAGATATCACAATAACAGCAAGGAAGGTCGGAGCTGTACATCCAGTCAGGGAAGTATCAAGGCAACAGTATAGGCAAAACTATTGGATGTGGTGAGGTTGAAGGCTGAGGTAGATGAGATCCTGTTGTCCCCAGTGGGAATCTACCTTTGGAAAGAATCGAGACCTATCAGCCAGATGATCTGTTGTTTATAGCCAAGGATGTCACCCGAAAGGTGCGCTGAGCAAATGAGAAGTTGTCAGAACTAGCTCAGAGGTATTCAGTAGACTTCTCTCAAACGAAAATGCTAAAGGGGAATCATAGGCTTAACTAGAGTGACCAGGAGCTGGAGGAAAAGAGAGTGACGGGACTGACAACACATATTCAAGAGTTGGTCATAGGAATACGGGCTTGGAGTATGCTAGATAAGTGGGAGGAAAGGTAATCTAAAAAGAAGAGTGCCAAAAAAGTGACAGAGAAAACACCACTTCCAGGAGGAGGAACACCTGGAATTGGAGCAAAACCATTACGGGACCTGCCTAGTGGAGGATTCTGAATGTCCCTTGGAGTAGGGGTGACCTAGCTGAATTCACAAATGATTTCCCTAGGTTGGGGGCGAAATCTATCAAATGGTACAGGCAAGTCGATCCCTTTGTTAAAATCTCGAAAGTGTTGTGGATTGACTTGAATACTCTCTTTGAAATTGTGGTTCATAGTGATCTATGGTCTGCATGCAAAATAGCTATTGAATGGCCTGCTGCTGAGCCAGAGCAGGATCCTGTAACTCATGGTCCTTCACCTTTGGTCATGAAAACGTATGATCAGGTGATTACATGGTTGCAGTCCAAAATAGCACCTCAAGAGATCAATGGGGTTAAGATTAATCGAACAACCCAGGAGCCTAAAGAGTCAGTGCATGCCTATTACAAAAGGCATTTGCACGCCTTTAAGCAATACAGTGGGATGGACACACTCAACCCTAAAGACATGGGTCAATTTGTCTAGATATTTATGACAGGATTGAGGCCGTAAATCAGCCTTATGATCCAGCAACCTTTGATCTACTTGCAAAATAAGTCTGTGGATGAACTTCTACGGTATGCCAGGTATTGCAGTGATGAGGTGGACTCCAAGCTTTGGAGGATAAAGGAGAAATTAATCCTGGTTCAAATGGGAAATGCACAGAAGGAGAGCAGGTGCAGGCAACCGGACGGATAGTAGTTCACAATCAAGGGGATGTCCAAGGAGGTTTTCAGGGTGCATCAGGTCCAGTGGGGGAGGGGAGAGGAAGAGGTGTCCCCAGAGATCCCAAAACAGGGATAGATTTTGCTACGCTGAAAAAGACAACTGCCTTTCATTTTTATCACAAGATCAGGCATTGAAAGCATGAGTGCCTCTTAAATCCAGTGAATCAGGTGCAGGAGGAAGAACTTGTGCAAGTGACAGATGTGGTAAATCAGTTACCAACGATGGCAAGGCCAAGATCCCTTAATGAGGACTGGAATCAGAACCAGTTAGTGTAAGTGCTGGAACCTCTGAGAGGCTCGCAAGTCAATCGAACATACCATCAGATGCCTTTCTTGGAAGCGCTAGATGGATTTGATCAGGACTTGTCCCTATGACGGTGCCTGAGGGGGAAGGAAGACTGGTCTCTTGGACCAGTCTTAGAGGTAGACCAGAGTGGACCATATGCAAAAGCTAACATAGATGGTCATTCCATTTTATTCTTGACTGATACTGGTGTTACCCGTTCTACTGCGAGATCTTCAGTATTCCAAAGCCTACACCTCTCTGGAAAAGCAATCCAAGTTGTAGGAGTTGCTAACAAAAGATTGACAAACCCTTTTACAGAAGGGGTGCCGGTGAAAATCAGAACTTTCCAGGATCATCACCAATTCATGGTGTGTGATTGAGTCCAGTCTGTTTATTAGGGCATGACCTTCTGTGAAAATTGAATTGTACTATCTCTTGTACGCCGAACGGAATTGAGTTGCAGACTAATGATGAGGACATTGCTTTCAAGTTTGTGAATCAAAATCATTGTGTGGCCATATTTCCTTTATTGACATTTGAAGACATGCCTCTGGAATTGAGAGACACCGTATCTCCAATGGTATGGGACTTAATGGAAGAGGAAATTGGACTGATTTGAGGAGTTGAGCCAGTCCGTATACGGATCAATTCCTGAGAACGCCTCAACCTGACATCAGAAACGGTGGCAGGGAATAACACCTGTGATTGAGTCCATGATTGCATAGGGCATATTAAAGGAGATCATAGGAAGTCTGTGCAATTAGCCTATCATGGGATTGCAGAAACCGAGCGGAAAGTACTGCATAATTCAGGACCTTAGGAAAGTGAATATTATTGTGATTCCATGTTGTCCTGCGGTACCGAATCCATCTGTGATCCTATTCCAGATTCTATAGGAAGCTGTCTGGTTCACAGTGATTGACCTTTGTCAGGATTATTTTCCTCCAGTCCACTGTATGAAGAAAGCCAATTTATATTTACTTTCCATCTGGAAAATCCTGTCTTAATATGGTGTTGTATCCCTCAATGCTATACTGAAACCCATTCACTTCAATCAGGTCTTGAAAAGAACCTTGAGAATTTGGTTTTGCGCCGAAACTCAGTGTTAGTTCAGTACATTGATGACCTCCTCATTGCATCTGAAACATGGGAGACTTGCAGGGACAATACTATCGCCTTACTGAACCTTCTGGCTGACAATGGGCATAAAGTGTCTCTGCAAACTTCCGTACTGTCTGACTGAAGTTCAGTACTTGGGTCATCCAATGGAGAATGGCAAGAGGAAGGTGTCCCCAGAAGGAATGGAGGCGATCATGAGAATCAATCCGCCTACTACCCAGAAAGAGGTCAGAATGTTTTTGGGAATGGTTGGCTACTGCCGACAATGGATTCCGAATGTCTCCCTGATGGCAAAGCCTTTGTGGATGCTGACCCACAAAGATGTGAGTGAGCAAGTACCTTGGGATAACGACTGCTTACTCGCCTTCTTGGAGCTGAGAAAGTGCCTCTGTCATGCTCCAGCTTTAGGAATGATTACAACAAAGCATTTCCGCTGTTTTGCCACAAAAAGGAAGGTTGTGCGCTTTCAGGAACTCACCCAGACACAGGGAGGTGTCCGTAGATCAGGGACTATTTCTCAGCTACATTAGATCCTGTAGCTTCAGTGTTGCCCGGATGTCTCAAGTCCATTGCTGCAATATGTCTCAGTATCGAACGCTGTGTGATGGGTCATCCACTTACCGTGTACGTACCACACTCAGTTGAGCTCCTGATGATGAGAACCAAAACACAGCATGTGAAAAATAACAGGTTGGCAAGATACGAACAAGTGCTGCTTGCAGCAGAAAATGTAATCTTCAAGTGCTGTTCTGTGTTAAATTCAGCTACCTTGTTTTCTGTTACAAATGCTGATGGGGAAGATTGTGAAAATCATGACGTTACTGAGCTTTGCACCAAGCCGAGACATGACATTGTGGATGAACCATTGGCAGATCCTGACCATGTCATTTTTGTTGATGGTTCATGTCTATGGGACAATGGAGGTAGTTTGAGAGCATTTCCTGTTTGTACCATCTCTGGAGTTGTGGAAGTTGCTTGTCTACAGGGACTACATTCCACACAAGTGGCTGAAATCATTGCTTTGGCCCGTGAATGTCTTGTCTCTGAGCAGATCTGAGTCACCATCTATACCAATAACCAGTACAGTTTCTGTATAGTTCATGATTTCGGACAGCTATGGTCGCAGAGAGGGTTCCTAACGTCCTCGGGCTGTCCCTATTAGCAACAGAACAGAGAATATGTGAAACAATTGTTGAAAGCATTGCAGTTACCAAAGGAAGTGGCAGTCGTAAAGTGCGCTGCTCATGGGAAGAGAAATGATTTTGTCACCACGGGAAACCGCTATGCGGATGAAGATGCTCGTTTTAGTGCCACACATGCATGCATTTCTAATGGGGAATATGTTGGCGAGAGTACAGAGAAGACCGAACTCAGCATTATGCTAAATGTTGCAGACACATGGGATGAAGTTATGCGCTTACAAATAGTAGCAACAGATCAGGAACAAGCTGGTTGGATCAGAGCAGGTTGTGAGAAGGGAGAAAGTGATATATGGGTTTCAACTGATGATAGGGCAGTGTTACTGGATTGTTTGCTGAATCCAATGGCAAGGCAGATTCATAGAGCAGCTCACATAGGAAGTGGCACAATGGTGAGATTGTTCAGGCAGACTTGGTTTAATGCGAGGTTCGGTGTCATTGCAGTCTGACTCAGCAGAAGAGACTGATGAGGAAGTTGGTTGTTTGCAGTCAAGGAAGAAAGTGGTTGCAAATTAGGTGGGCCTGTGAGACAGAAAAGAAGAAACTTGAGACTTGCATCTGAGAAAGAACTTGCACCAATATTGGAATCATCTGAGTCTGATCTAAGTGAATCCGAATAAGCTCCAGGAAGTGTGAGGAGATCAAGGAGAACAAGTGTGATGTGTCAGGGATACTCCTCTCCTGAGTGGACTTTTCTAGCTACCAATGTGATGTATTCCTATAGGTTCTGTATCGATCCCCCTATTCCTGACCCTATTCTGGTTAACAAGTTAACTAGCAGCCATCCCATGAGGCAGAAAACCCCCATGATGCAGGAACCGTTATCTGATTAAGCCACACTACGGCACAGGAACGTGTTATCTGATTAGGTCATAACGCTTGCCATCTAATTAGACAAGCGATATTCCTCCAGCCCCTGATAAGGCATACGGAGTTCTCAAAACAAATCAAACCTATGACAGACCTGGGAAAAACCCTGCGGCCATTGTTTTGATTTCACCGAGAACTTCAGCAAAGAATGTGCTAACGACCAGGTCGTATGACATCCTTATTGACGTATCTATGTCCATCCTTACGTCAATCTCGGCACCTTAAAGGTATAAATATTACCGATATTGCCCTATGCAAACACACGCGGTGGTGACGAGATCGGAGCAGCCAGACTTGCCGAAGCCCAGAGCAGAGCAGACCCCGCTGGCGCAGCCCCGCCTTCCTGACGCGCTGAGAACGAGACGCTGCTTTCTCCTGCCGAGAAATCCAGCTCCGGCGCTTCCGGGTAGCCCTCCCAGGCAGCCTGGAATATCGAGACCAGAGACGAGAGATACCATCCCTCATTCATCCTAGATTCCAGGTACAGAACTGAATAACCCCTTGCAGAGAATTCTTTAGTCAGTCACTTGGCAAAACAAACTTAACTTAAACTGTAACTTTCTACTCCCGCCCACGTATTAGGCTTAGGTCAGGTACACGGGGTAGGCGTAGTTAGAAACACCAGTTGAGTACGATTAGTCAAATATATTCATTTTATTCATTTTAAACCATCATATGGCTTAGAAACCATATCAATGTTTTTACAGTATTATTTTATACTTCTGCTTTTAATGTATGCACTTTACTTAACCATAAGTATTGCAATATATCGATCCATTTCTCTTGTACGAGAAAAGAGACTGATCAATAAATAACATCTTTTATTGAACACGCCCGTCTCTTCCTTTTCTCTACAATCTGGTGAGACTAAGAATGCACGTACTGACTGAGTAAAATAAGTCGTCTTTTGTTTTCACACGACTCTAGAGATACACTCTTGATTAGGGGAGAGCAAAGTTGTCATGTTCTATGGTTGTCAGAAACTAAATCCCTTCTTGTCTATCCAGGGAGGTTCAACTCCTCCTTGCCTATTCGAGAAAGTTTCTAGTGAACTCTGAGCTAGCTGGCAAACCCAAAACTTTAAGTCTAATATCGACAGTAGTAGACCTAGTTAACGTCTGGTCTAGGCCTATACTATTGAAGGTATTATTCCAATGCGCAGAGCCTATTGGGATAATAGGAACTACACTACATGGCGCCCAACGCGTTTGGAAGGGCGATAAAACTAACGTAAGACATTTAGAGTAACTCAGTCGTGCTTTTTCACTCAGACCCCTTTTTTCCCATAATACTCCAAAGACGTCTGGAGTGGGTGAAAGGTAATATCCGCCAGACCTCGCAGGAGGAAACTCCTATGTATGGTTCTTGGTTTAGTCAACGTTGAAGGATACACTGTTCCAAAATATTGTGCATCTAATCTTTGTTTCCATAAGAACCTGATCTGCAAACAAACCGGTCAACACAAGAAAATCTATAACTTTAAAACTTATAGAAAATGGACTGACACCTAGAGGTGGCACAGTCATATTCGTAATTGAGGCACACGAATATCGGCAGACGGAGGTATTCTATTCATGGATACACTTTCCAGCAGCAAATGCTGTAACAAAGGTCTTCCACTATTACAAAACAGAGGAACCTCCTAATGAGTACACTCCTTTCGAGGAGGTGGAAGTACCACTTAAATTTCAAGAGCATCTGCTCTTATTTAATAGCGCCCTAAAACATAATAATCACATCACCAGGCTCGGTCCCTTAGGTAGACCAGGAGCAACGTGGCCGGTCCTAGCGGATACACACCACATCCAGACATCGAAAGAATGCCTGCACCAGAGCTTTTGACACAGCTAAAACAATTAATAAAAGTACATAGACAATTAGTCCAATATGTAATGCGGACTTCAACAATTCAACCAGCAATTAAAATTCCACAGCTGACCCCTCACCAGGGGAACACAAATAAAATTACACCACAGAACATACAATCCTGCCTAGGTAAAGTACCAGCTAAACGGGAACAAATACCATTCTGGTTAGCACAAAAAATCACCCAAATAGAGGCGGTGTTTCCAGACACCACCCCGTTAGAAAAACACAGGATTCTGACTATCTGTCTTCCAATGGGAATCACACCACACGTGGAGGACTGTGACACTTGGGGTACAGTCTTTGCTTCCATCTACACAAAAACGCACGGTGTTCCATCCATTTCGGTAATACCAGATGTGCTAAAACAAATTCAAGACGAATACGGTCCAGAACCTGCTTTAACTCTTGGTATGAAATTACTAAAAGACTTCAAGCAGGTCTCGGCTATATTATTAGCCAACATAAAGGGAGAAGCAGCAAACGTGGCGATCCGCCAGAGGTTAAAGGAGACAGATATAGCAGACCAACCAGCTGAAATTGCCAGAATTATAGAAAAGTCCTATGAGGAACTAGGTAGAGATAGTTTAGGTGGAATACCAGTAAAACCACAACTGATTGAAAGTCCTGAAAAAATATTTTTTAATAATAATTCAACATCACAAAAAAAGAGCTGGGATGGAAACAAACAATCCAATCCTAAAGAAAAGAAATTCCAGTCCAGAGGAAGGTCTCCTCGGCGAAGAGAAAAGTCTCCGAACCAAAGACACAGGTCACCCCAAAGTGACCCCTCTGGGAAAAGATATAACCTTAGAAATAGGGATAATATAAAGAAGCCTGATAGATATCAAGACATTGATACACGTCCCTCTCAATCTTTTCAGACTTCCTCGCAGAAATCGGAAAGAAGAGGACAATCAGAACAAAGAGAAGAGCACGCCAAGTCCAAAGACAAGGAACCTGCTCATCTAAAAAAGAAACTACAATTTCCAAAAAAGAAGGTAGCCAGTATCAAGGTAGTTAACAATGCCCAGAATACGGAGGAGCACAACTGAAAAACGGAGAATGGGCTCAGACAATGCTAGACAGCGCAGCAGAAGTGAGCATAGCTCGCAAAGTCCTTATGAATCATCTGGAGACAGTGGACACGAATGAATATCTTCAAGTGGAAACTGCAGATACCAGAGTTAGCAAACCTCACAAAATATATGAAATAACTTTACGTATAGAAGGGGATAAGACTAGAAAAATAAGGGGACTATTTTGGGATAATCTCTCCAAGGGCTATGACATCCTTCTAGCTGAAAAAGACTGGCCACCAGAGTTTGTCAGGGAGTGCCCTCATGGCGAAGAAATAATTATGCCTGCCTTCTCAAATCATATCCCAATTCATAAAAAATATACACTTGCCAGAAAGTGGGCAGTAGCTCTAGCTCCTGCTTTATATAAAAATCTATCCAGGGAGGTTCAACTCCTCCTTGCCTATTCGAGAAAGTTTCTAGTGAACTCTGAGCTAGCTGGCAAACCCAAAACTTTAAGTCTAATATTGACAGTAGTAGACCTAGTTAACGTCTGGTCTAGGCCTATACTATTGAAGGTATTATTCCAATGCGCAGAGCCTATTGGGATAATAGGAACTACACTACACCAATGCCGGGGAGAGCAAGGCCTGAGACTTTGATACTAATTGTCGAGATCCTGCAGAGAATTCCCGAAATAGAGGCTAATGTAATCTTGTCATTGACTGTGCCCTATCCACTAAAGTTGAGTGGTTTACAGACTCTGATTCTGGAAGACATCGAATTCCCAAGCTTTGGAAATCAACCGCCTCCTCAAAAGATTGCAGCACTCAGAGCAGAACTATTACAGCGCGTCATTGATGAGATTGGCTCTAATCTCATAAGGGACATAAATTGACCTTTTGAACTGTAAATAAACATTTGCTTGAAATAAGATAACCTAGGCCTAACTGGAATAAAAATAAAATTAGGGATTTTTCCTTTAGAAGAAGACAGAGGGCTAAGGGAGTCTTCCAAGCAGAGTAAATATGATGCCAAAGGCTGTTATTAGGAATTTCATAGATCCAAAAAGAAGTTGCTCAAAGACTTTATTGCCAGTACATAAGAGGTAGAGAAAAAGAGACTCTGTGTGTTGATACTCTTACAGCTACAATCCGAGACACTTTGAAAATGGAGTCTGGAAATTCGAATCGCAGGCACAAATGTATTATAGGTACACTTATTGTAGGAGTAATCATAATGATAGCTGTAGTAATTATTGAGTCAATTTTAAACATGCACAAAGCTGGGGTACAGGGAGTGGTGGGTACATGGGATATCCATGCCTGTAACTGCTGCCTCAAAAGAAGGTACATTAGTATCCAATAAAGGTTTATGGAGCAAACTAGTCCCTTTCTGCATGTAGATCTTTCTAAAGGTGATTACACGCGGAATGGTTATGCAAAGCTCCTATATGAATATGTGACTACTATGGATGTTAGAGAGTGTTACATGTGTATGCAATTGCCTGCTTCGGTCAAGGAAGGTATTAGGTACAAACACCTGCCCTTGATGTATGGTATTAGTTGTAGTTTGCTTCTTAGCATGTTTTATGAACAGAGTCAATACAAGAACTATTCTTAAATTATGATTTGGTACTTGCAGAAGTTCCAGTCTACAAACATCTGAACAAATATGATTATTACAAGCAAGAAGAGAGAATGAGAAAGTATTTTGTACTCACTGTAACACTGGACACTGCTTATGCACATAGACAAAATTTAACCTGCACATTAACAGACATAGAAAAGAAATGTGTATGTCAAGTAGAGGATAGACATGGAGGCCCAACCGTTAAGCTTAGTAATAGGGAAGGAAACTTTGAGTGGACCAAGCAGGAGTTAGCTCACAAGCATAAGGGAAGCTATGGTTCTATAGCTATAGATTGGGAACAACGACGCAAGCTTTGCATTCAACAGGTACAAACCTGTTATAAGACTATCTTTGTGGGCCAGAGTATTTGTAATCACATCTTCTTAACTGATGTTTCTTTGAAGAAGTTCCTCCAAGAAGCAGAGCAAGTGGTGCCTGGAGTATACTTTGTGTGTGGGAAGAATGCATATGTCTGACTTCAAACAATCGGAATGGTATTTGTTATGTGGCCGTTGTGTTTCCAAAGATATACCATGTGGAAGATCAGAAGAGTTTGAATGGAAAGTCGAACCATAAAGAGAAACCTGGACTGAGCATTGGTGAAATTGTGTGAAACATATTTGGAGCAATGATACCTAGTTTGGGCATAGTGTTGAATGACATCAAGTTTAGAAGGTTGTCGAGACAAGTCTGGAAAGCTCCTGGTTTGGCTCAGCAAAAAAGAAAGGGCGGAGAGGTGGGTGGAGCAGATCACAGACTCTCAGGGAACGACATACCGATCGGACGTACTTATAGCTGAGGCATTCGCAGACCACTATGAACACTTTTATGAATCTAGAGAGCTGGGGACACGGGAGGAAGCGCTACAGTATATGGCCCAAACTGACCTCCCGACCTTGTCTACTGAGGACGCAACAGCGATGGACTCCGACATTGCGCTCGACGACATATCTGAAGCGTTGGCCAAACTGAGATCGGGGAAAACACCAGGCCCCAATGGCTTCCCGGCCGAATTCTTTAAAAAAACGGCTGATTTACTAGTAAAACATTTGAAGGGCTTATATGAGGATGCCCTCCGAGACGGCAGACTTCCCCCTGATCTGACTATGGCTACTATTGTCCCCATTCACAAAGGTGGCAAACCGAAGGAGCTCTGCGAGTCCTACCGCCCGATTTCATTATTAAATTCGGAAACGAAGCTCCTAGCCACTATCTTGGGGTTGCGAGTGAGACGGGTGATATCGCAGCTGATCCACCTTGATCAGACTGGGTTCATACCAGATAGGGCTACCAGACTGAATCTTAGGCGCACTCACAATTGGTTGCAGGAGGTTGGAGACAGGGAGGACCCGCACTGGTTCCTGTCGCTAGATGCGGAAAAAGCCTTTGATGCGGTGCACTGGCCTTTTCTAGAGGGGGTCCTACAGAAATTTGGCTTCGGGCCGAATTTCCAGAAATGGGTGCAGCTGCTGTACACTGTGTGGAAAAGTAAATTTTGCCATGTTCTGTGTCCCTACGCCCCATCCATCATATGTTATGTATGCATGACCAATATGCATATGTTATTCCCCATTTCTGATTAATGACGCAATTACAGTTGTGTCCACCTCTAATATGTTAGTTTCCAGTCCTCGTGAATACTACGAATATCAGGCCTATGTAAAATAATGTTGCCACGTTTCTCAGTGTGCACGTTATTCCATTATAAAGTCCCCGTTTCTAGGCCTCAAAAGGGCCCGGACCCTGGATTCAGCTCCTGTCTCCTGAAAGCCTCGCTGAGGAGCGATACAGCCCCCACCTGTATCCTCGACCTTTCACTTACTTCCTGCCTCGCACTGCCCGGTGCAGCCCGGCCCTGCCTCTAAGTCTGCCAAAAGTATGTTATAGTTCCAGCTATCAGTTCAGTCCTCCTCCTTTGCATTCCTAAGCTACTGAACTGCATCAATAGTTTCCGTCGTTGTCTAGCCTTCTCGTCTCCCTGTTAGAGAAATACTGTATTTAATGGTCATTTAGTATTCTTCATCACGCATTTCATGTAGAATAATGCATGGTCCAGTCTTAGAATCAAGTTAGCCTCTCCCCTCATGACTTCTAGTTTATATCAACATGTTCCCTAAACATTAGATACCAGATAGGGTTTAGGTACATGTCGCTCCGACCCTCCAGACTCTAGTCTCTGCTCCTAGCACAGAGTTCGTAGCCCCCAGCTTCTCCTAGTAACACGTCATTGCCAGTTTTCGCGCACCATTAGGTTAGAGGTCCCGGCTCCTTAGGTAGCCCCCTCCTATGTGTCCGCCCATTCATGACATATTCTGTTACGTTTTACTTCACATGTCTAAGTAAACTCCCAGTTACACCTCTTTTTACTGTTATCTCTCGCGACTGCTACACGTCATGCCTTCTGCTCCACCCACTGCTACGCCTACTGCAATGTAATGCTATGTGTTTGCGTTATGTATATAAATGAATGTCTTGTTATTGAATGTTAGCGAGCTCATCCCAGACCAAGCCCCGGCAGCTGCCGGGCCTCTTTTCCCCTGTCATCCTGTTCCTATGCAGGTTGTCCTGATCCTGTCCTTATGCTGTAATAAACCTACAGAAACTCCTACTACCTCGAATCTTGACTCTTATTTATTGAGCTATCTGTTATTCATTCATTCATCCAAAAATAGGGTATTATTTATTTATTTACCACATAATGGCGCCCGAACAGGGACTTGCCCTTTCCCCACGCGTCGGTGAAGCCACGCCGACCCCCTGACCCTCTGCAGTCGTGACGGAACCATACCGTGCACCTGGCAGATATTTCTGCTTCAAGTATCCCTCAGGCCCACGGAGGAGACGGAGGAGGCGGTCCAGCATCCGAACGAGACGGTGGAGGAACGCGGCGAGTCCCGACCAGAGCCCAAGCCGAGAGTCCAAGGTCCGAGGTATCCGGAGGTCCACCCGTAACTGAAGTCCGAAGTCCGAAGTTCGTCGTCGTAGTCCAGTCCCGTCCGAGGCCTTCCGTTCCGTGCTGCCCGGTGAGTACCATTGCTGGGGTAGTGTCTAGACAGGGTCAGTCTAAATTGACTCTGGTCCGTGGGTTGGTGGTACCCAAGCTCACAAACGAAGTGTTCACCTAGGTGGATACGGGTCTTGATGTGTTCCTTTATGGGACCGGTATGTTCCGTACTGTTATAGCAGTGCATCCAGTAACTCTAGTCTGTTCCGTTCTCGAGAATTCTGTTCTGTTTTCA
Source organism: Lissotriton helveticus (assembly GCF_964261635.1). Classification (NCBI taxonomy): domain Eukaryota; kingdom Metazoa; phylum Chordata; class Amphibia; order Caudata; family Salamandridae; genus Lissotriton; species Lissotriton helveticus. The sequence continues at coordinate 635,390,276 of NC_136057.1, read as the reverse complement.
GTATTTTCAGGTAGTATTCTGTTCGAACTGTTATTTATAATGTTGTTTAATGTATTTCCAATGTCGTGGTATGCCTGAATTGTTTCCCCAATTGTTATTGTTTTTCGTGTATTGTATTGTGTTCCGATTCAAGTTTAGAATGCCGCTCTTTTCCAAGTTACGTCAGTTAAAAACTAGAAAGGGTCTGCTGGAAGCAGCAGTTCCTGTTCCGCCTAGGGACAGTCCAGGTCACTTTATGTATCAGAAACATGGCATAAGCGCCATATTGTATCTAGATTTATGGGTAGAGTATACCAAACAGTTAGAAGAAAAGTATAGATGGCCCGTATCGGGTACATGGGATGCCGAATGTATCATGCGAGTAGAAGAAGCATTATGGAAAAAGAAAGCCAGACAGTCACAGAAAGATGCCATCGAGTTATGGCGTAAGGAAGCTCATAAAAGAACGGAAAAGGAAGTCAGAAAGTCAGAGTTAAGTAGAGAATCCCAAGAACGAACCCAAGAAAGAGAATTAATCGAGATAGGTGAACAAGTTAAAGCCGAACAGTCAGACAGACAGAGGCATGCCCTTATTAAGGGTATGTATCCTCTCCTTGCCGAAGGCTCGCCAAAAGCGACCCCAGAGGCACCCAGTAATTTCCCGCCACCGTTAGTTCCGACCAAGCTACGTCACAAACCGACCGCTGCTGATATTTTTATTTCGTCCTATTTGGACGACACAGTCCCAGAATATGCAAATCCTGTTCGCGCTCCGCTAGTCCCTGTAAATCAGGCACTTCCCGTTCCTCCAGACACCGGAGTACCTGTTACGGTACCCCCGGGTCAGCCTGCCATACAAGTTCAGCCCACGTTACAATTACCGACCCTGCGAGCACGAAGAATGTCAGTCGACGATTCTAGTCTAGGGGCCGCAGGAGGAGGTCCTCCTCAAACCCCGCCGCCACACAAACGTTTATCAGCACTCGAATTACATGCTCAAGCATCACAGCGTACTCCTAAAAGTAATAAGTCTGTTACAGAAATCAGACAAGCCCTTGCCGAATGTGTTTATGATCCAGTTCCAGGCGAATATAATATGGTTTTATATTCCGTACGCGTAAGAAGGGTGACCGAGTATCTAGTCACCTTACCAAATATGAAAGAAGATCTAGACAGAATATATCGTTTCATCCGTACAGGGGATGATCCAGAAAGTATTGGCGAGATCATGTCTCAAAGGAAAGCCGAGATTCAGCTCATGATATTAAAGTTCCTGATCAATTGTCTAATAAGAGAACAAGATTACCCGTCTAAAGATCCCGCCGAAATGAGAATCCTGACAAGGTGGAGTGATAATATAGCCGAGGGTAAGCACAAGACCATTAGTGCCATGGAAAGTATGTACAAGAAAATTCGTAAAGAAATAGTAAGGTTACACGAACAGCGTAAAGCAGCACAAGTAAGTGAAAAAGAAAGTATCTCTGATCCTGAAGAGGAAGACGAGAATCCCGCCAGAATAGCGTATGTAGGGAAATCCAGATTTCCAGATCGCCATTTACGTCTAGAACCCAAGTCTATTTTTCATCATCCAGCACCAGAACGAGAGCCTTGTTCTCTAGAACAAGTATTTCAAGCTACCGATCACATTCTGAAATCACGAGTCGGTTATAGCGAGTTAAGCACCATGCATGAACAAGAATTAGCCCGATCAGCAGTCCGATGGATTACTGATTCTACCACTTTTCCAGACGAAATAGTGGCACAAATGTTTCTGAAACTGCCCCCAGCCGAGCAACGACTGGTGGGTATGTATATGATCCAGCACCTCATTACTCAGTATGAGGGTCAACACTCTGATCCAGGCCCGTTACACGATATCCTGAACGAGTTACTCCAGTACAGATGGAGAGGTCTAGGTACCGATTTAATTAGTGTTATTCTAGAACAGCGTCACAAGTATAGAACGTTCCTGAACCCGCATTTTGTTCACGTCTCACCCCCAGAAAGTAAACCATTCTACATAGACAGACAGAATCCGTTACGAGAAGTCCACCCAGTCCAAGGGACGGGTGGCGAAATGCAACGAGTGTTTGTATACACTCCGATTTCAAAGATGGAACTCCTCGAAATGAAAAAGCTAATTCCCTGTCATGACAAAGATCCAGCAGGGTTCCATAGAGAATTAAAAGACATGCTCCGTATGGGAGAATACACGTACCCAGATGTCATTAAAATGTTAAAGGTTCTGCTACCCGCAGGGGTGTATGAAAAGTTAAAGGAAAAAGAATGGGAGGTGGGAGAGAAAAAGATCGATTGGACAGCTCTAGAAGCTGAAGACAAGGCACGAGTACCAGGTACCGGTCTTGGAGATAAATGTAAAGAATTACCAGAATTATTGATTCAAGTTTTACCCAGATTATTGACAACTAGAAAAGAAGACTGGGATGCCATCTCAGCCTGTAAACAGAAACAAGATGAAGACATTAGTGATTTTTATTCTAGATTTGAGAAATGTTTCAGTATTAATAGTGGTCTCAAGACAAGTAGTGAGTCATACCCTCATCTTTTCGTTACCAAATTAGTCGAGAATTCAAGTCCACAAATTAAAAACCGAGTTTTGAAAGTCGAAAGCACCTGGCAAGCAAATACTCCGTCCCAGATGCTCCAGATGCTCCAGTATCACCAGAATAGAATTAGAGAAGAGCAAGAACACGAAAGAAAACGTATGAAAGACACGAAAATGAAAGTGCTAGTTGCACAATCTATTCCTCAAGACAGTCAGAAGAGGGGTCCGATTCAAGCCAGTCATCCTGCGGCTCCCGTTAAAGGGAACTGCAATTATTGTAAACAGCCAGGTCATTTTATAAACGAGTGTGCAGTTCTGAAACATAACATAGCTACTGGTAAGACTAAAGAAAGACCACGTCCGCCTAGACAAGAACAAGTTTCACAGATTCCTCAGTCACAGAATGCACCACAGACAGTTACAGTACCGCAGCCTATTGCTGCAACACAGCACGTTACATCGCAGATGTACCAGTATGCACAGTCCGAGTATCCAGAATACCAGTCATATTCATGAAACAGCCTAGAGAGGGAGGTAGGCTTGCCTCTCATCGAGATACCTGTAGACCAAGAAGGTCCCTATGTACACAGTCAAGTATTAGGGAAAGACAGAAAGTTTCTGATCGATACAGGGGCAAGTAGGACCACAATTAGTCACGCCGAAGTTCCAGGGGCTCCGCTCTCAGGCTCAAGAAATGTTTCCCTTGGATTTTCAGGAAAACCCATAGTTAATGAAATATCTCAGCCAGTTACTCTAGAAGTAGGTCCATTGTCCCGTACTACTGATCTGTTACTTACTAAGGCATGTCCAGAAAATCTGTTAGGTATTAAGACACTGAAAGAGTTAGGTGCAGTTATTTGCTGTTCCCCAGAGGGAATACGTCTGTTCCTACGTGACTTTAAGGGTCACTATGTATTACGAGATTTTGATTCCAGATTGTCTAATGTTCCGCAGCATTTATGGGCGCAAGGTCCAACTGATGTAGGTTACATGCAAATCACACCCTATCGTGTGACTCTCAAACCAGGTGTAGTGTTGCCCCGAATCCGACAGTACAGATTGCCACCTGAGGCTGTAGCAGCCTTATCCAAAATTATTGACGAGCTCATGGCTCAAGGAGTAGTTGTAGAAACTGACTCCAATGTATGCAATTCTCCGATCATTCCAGTCATGAAACGTACTGATCCAAATGCACCCCCAGTATATCGATTAGTGATTGATTTACGAGAGCTTAATAAATGTATTATTCCTCAGTATCCAGTTGTTCCAGACATTTCTTCCCTGTTAACAGCCATTGATTCCGAAGCCATGTTTTTCACTGTTATTGACCTCAAGAATGCATTTTTTAGTGTTCCAATTCATCCAGACAGCCAGTTTCTTTTCGGATTTTGTTTAAATGGAAGGAGCTATATGTTTACACGCGCTCCTCAAGGTTTCACAGAAAGCCCTAGTATTTACAGTCAAGCACTCAAGAGACAACTAGACAATATTCACATGCCAACTGGCACTGCCCTGCTCCAGTATGTCGATGATCTACTGATCACAGCCCGTTCTGAACGTGCTTGCGAGCGAGCATCACTTACAGTTCTGTATTTTCTAGCCGAGATGGGGCACAAGGTGTCACCTTCAAAGCTTCAATTCTGTGTCCAGCAAGTGGTATACTTAGGACACTTGCTGTCCAAGAGGGGTAGGCAGTTGACACCCGACCGTATCCAGTTAATAGCGAATCTTCTCCAGCCCAGAACCCAGAAGGAGGTACGTGCTTTTATCGGCCTTACTTCTTATTGTAGACAATGGATTCCCCAGTATGCATTTCTAGCCAAGCCACTGATACAGTTAACGACACAGGAGGCAGCCGTATCGACTGTCCTCCCTTGGACATCTGAACATACACTTAGTTTCAACGAGTTAAAGAAAGCCCTATGCCAAGCTCCAGTTCTAGCTACACCGAACTACAGTAAGCCTTTTACACTTTTCGTTACAGAACGCGAAGGTACAGCATTATCTGTTCTCACACAAGATCAAGCAGGTCAATACAAGCCCTGTGCTTATTTTTCAAGCACATTAGATCCAGTCGCCCAGGCGTTGCCTGCGTGCCTCAAGTCAGTTGCAGCCACAGCACTAGCTATCAGACAAAGTGATTCCATAGTTTTAGGACATTCCCTGACGGTACAAGTTCCACATTCAGTAGAAGTTCTTTTAAACCGAACACAAACTCAGCACTTGACAATTGCACGTTTAACAGGTTATGAATTGACACTGTTCCAGCCACACATAGAAATTAGACGCTGCAATGTCCTGAATCCTGCTACACTGTTACCATCAGTTAATTCAAATCCAGACACACATGACTGTGTGGAAGTAGTTAACGTTACGACAAAGCCAAGACAAGACCTGACAGACATTCCGTTACCAGATCCTGACCTGACACTTTATGTGGATGGTTCATGTATGAGAACTAGTACAGGAGAACTAGTCGCCGCATATGCAGTGACTACTGACACTGAAGTTATTGAAACACACCGTATTGATACCCTGTCCGCTCAAGCAGCAGAGCTAGTTGCTCTGACACAAGCCTGTATACACGCCAAGAACCTGAAGGTTAATGTTTACACAGATTCACGTTACGCATTCGGAGTTGTACACGACTTCGGAGTGCTCTGGCAGGAGAGAGGTTTTATGACTTCTCATGGAACCAAGATTCAGCATGGTCTCCTTATTCAAGCTCTGTTAGACGCCATACATTTACCGACATCTATTGCTATCATGAAGTGCAAAGCACATACGAAAGTTACTGACATTATTTCCCAAGGTAATGATCTAGCAGACCGCACAGCCAAGCTTACAGCACAGACACCAGACATTCCAGTAAACATGACACATACTCCAGATCTGATTACATGCATGACAGTTAAGGACCCTACACAAGATGTCATAGATATTCAGTTACATGCTACTCCCGATGAAATCAAGAAATGGTCTGTACAAGGAGGGGTCCAGACAGATCAAGGATGGTTAACGAAGGGTAGAGCCACATGGTTTCTCCCCGATTCTATGGTTCAAGTTATTATCAATACCGCACATAGTCCAGCACATTTAGGAGAAAAAGCTATGTTAGACAGTATCCAGAACATTTGGTTCAACAAGCATTTACGAGCTGCAGCCAAGCAGAAAGTCCGTACCTGTATGATATGTTGCCAGTTTAATCCAGGTAAAAGTGTCCCGGTGGAACAAGGTGGTTTCCAGCCCCCTGACCACCCTTTTGAGGTCCTCCAGATGGATTATATTCAGATGGAGCGATGTCGAGGTTTCAAGTATGTCCTTGTAGTTGTATGCGCTTTGTCCAGGTGGACAGAAGCATATCCAGTCCCAGATTACACAGCCGCGACCACTGCCAAGCAGCTGGTTCGTGAATTCTTCCCTAGATACGGACTCCCTAGAGTCGTATATTCTGACAACGGCCAGCCATTCTCATCCGAACTCATGAAACACGTTTCCCTGTTGTTAGGGTACCAGTGGAAGTTCCATTGTGTACGCCATCCAGAAGCAGCTGGACTAGTCGAAAGACATAATCAGACTCTGAAAATCCGTATAGCAAAAATCTGTAAAGACAAGGGTGTGGACTGGTTAGTAGCTTTGCCAGTCGCTCTATTTTACATGCGTATGGTCGCACATTCCAGATCAGGTCTGTCCCCGTATGAGGTCGTATTCGGCCGCCCCCCTAACATGTGGGGTACTCCTAGACCCCGAAGTATTACCGATGTTTCATGTAATATGCTGACAGATTACCTAGCTTCCTTGATGTCTGCCCTCAACTCATGTCGTTCACAGGTTGCCGCCGCATTTCCAGACAATACAGAGGTGGCACCGCACGAGATCGTTCCAGGATCCTTGGTGATGGTCCGCAATTTTGACAGATCAAGTCCGCTGGAACCACGTTGGAAGGAGCCACGTCAGGTCCTCTTGACCACCCGAACTGCCGTCAAGTTAGAAGGCAGGAAGGGGTGGGTCCACCTCTCTCATGTAAAACTTTTCAAAGGACCAAAGCCAGACTTCAAAGACATTGCCAAGAACATTTCCCCGGATTCGAAGGATTGCCAGAACATTGTTTTAAAGGACTGTCCCGCACCAGACTTTATTACAACCCCTCCCTTGGTAGAGAAAACTCCGCAACAGGAGTATAAGTTAAAGCTCAGGTCTAATAAGTCAGCCAGTTTGATTGTATAAGTCCTCCCCTAGGTGAAACGGTTAGACTGTTTCTGACATGTATAAAATAGACCCCCATAGTGAGAGAGTCAGTCGAAGTTCATTTCAATGCATCGTTTTTCTGAGTTTCATACTATTCATCAGCATAATGATTTCCTGCACCAGTTATGCTTTCTATCTGTGTTTTCCAGTTCCTCATGTAAATATGTCTGCTCATGCTACAGTAGAGCACACGTTTAGTGATCTGCCTCCTCACGAATATTCATACCGCCTCGCCATGCGTAATAACACATTCATCCGTATGTTACATTATTCACACCAGACCAGCAATGCCACTAATTGTTGGGTGTGTGGTCGACTCCCCCCTTTCCAGACATCGAAGGGAGTTCTGCCACTGTTTCCTTATCCATTTTCACACAATGGTTCGTGTGGAGCATGGTCCACGCTAACGTCATCCTCAACAGATATGTCTTTTCTTAACAGTACATGTTTCCCAGACAAGCAAGGTTTCCCCCATAGAACAGGTTTAGATCTAGAAAATGAAGTATATAATTTAGGAAATTATTCGTCGAATTTCATGGTTCTGAATGTTCAGTCTGATACTACTCCAGATTCACCCGCTATTTCAGTACTACCAGTCAAAGGCGAATTATGTGTCCGTAGTTATGGTTCTGTACATATAGGTCATAGTGAATGTACTACTGTTATCCAGTATAGTGACAGTAGGAAATCTATTTTTAAAGCTTCACGTCATTCTTATTTTGTTTGTGGTCAAACTGCATATGTCCGTCTGCCCCTCGATTGGGAGGGAACCTGTTACATTGCTTTCCTACTGCCACCTGTTTTTCTAGCCCCACCTGATTATCATAGGAATTCTTTCTTAGTACACACTAGACACAAGAGAAATCTCCCGATTGTCGATTATACTGAAACCGCCGCAGAGCAATTCATTGATATAGATAAAGGTGTTTTCCCTTATTTAGGTACAGTTGTAAATAGTAAGTTAATTCGTAGGTTAACAAGAACCCTTGAAGCTGTAGTAGATGAGACTGCCTCTGCTCTAGGTAACTTAACTGAAGAACAATCCTTTATGAGAATTGTCGTTTTACAGAATCGTCTCGTCCTTGACGTCATACTGGCCGATAGGGGCGGGGCCTGTAGAATTCTCGGATCCAGTTGTTGCATTTTCATTCCAAATAACGCGCCGTCTGTTTATTCAGCTATAACCAGACTCCATAAAATTGCCCATCTGTTACATCAAGATCCAGGCACCTGGACATGGTCCGGTTGGTTCTGGAATGTAATTTCCGCATGGGGATGGAAAGTCCTGTCCTTTCTAGGTATTGCAGTAGCGATCATATTTAGCTGCTGCCTCTGTATACAATGTGGCCCTGCGATTTGCAGCATGTGTGCTACCTCTTGTATTCCTAGTCCCAAGCCCCGTTCTAAATCCCGTTCCAAGACAATTCGAGACGAGCAAATGGTACTGTATGAAATGATAGACGGTATCATGAATATTGATGTTTCCTGATGGAAACGTAGTGACAAGGAGGGAATGTGGAAAAGTAAATTTTGCCATGTTCTGTGTCCCTACGCCCCATCCATCATATGTTATGTATGCATGACCAATATGCATATGTTATTCCCCATTTCTGATTAATGACGCAATTACAGTTGTGTCCACCTCTAATATGTTAGTTTCCAGTCCTCGTGAATACTACGAATATCAGGCCTATGTAAAATAATGTTGCCACGTTTCTCAGTGTGCACGTTATTCCATTATAAAGTCCCCGTTTCTAGGCCTCAAAAGGGCCCGGACCCTGGATTCAGCTCCTGTCTCCTGAAAGCCTCGCTGAGGAGCGATACAGCCCCCACCTGTATCCTCGACCTTTCACTTACTTCCTGCCTCGCACTGCCCGGTGCAGCCCGGCCCTGCCTCTAAGTCTGCCAAAAGTATGTTATAGTTCCAGCTATCAGTTCAGTCCTCCTCCTTTGCATTCCTAAGCTACTGAACTGCATCAATAGTTTCCGTCGTTGTCTAGCCTTCTCGTCTCCCTGTTAGAGAAATACTGTATTTAATGGTCATTTAGTATTCTTCATCACGCATTTCATGTAGAATAATGCATGGTCCAGTCTTAGAATCAAGTTAGCCTCTCCCCTCATGACTTCTAGTTTATATCAACATGTTCCCTAAACATTAGATACCAGATAGGGTTTAGGTACATGTCGCTCCGACCCTCCAGACTCTAGTCTCTGCTCCTAGCACAGAGTTCGTAGCCCCCAGCTTCTCCTAGTAACACGTCATTGCCAGTTTTCGCGCACCATTAGGTTAGAGGTCCCGGCTCCTTAGGTAGCCCCCTCCTATGTGTCCGCCCATTCATGACATATTCTGTTACGTTTTACTTCACATGTCTAAGTAAACTCCCAGTTACACCTCTTTTTACTGTTATCTCTCGCGACTGCTACACGTCATGCCTTCTGCTCCACCCACTGCTACGCCTACTGCAATGTAATGCTATGTGTTTGCGTTATGTATATAAATGAATGTCTTGTTATTGAATGTTAGCGAGCTCATCCCAGACCAAGCCCCGGCAGCTGCCGGGCCTCTTTTCCCCTGTCATCCTGTTCCTATGCAGGTTGTCCTGATCCTGTCCTTATGCTGTAATAAACCTACAGAAACTCCTACTACCTCGAATCTTGACTCTTATTTATTGAGCTATCTGTTATTCATTCATTCATCCAAAAATAGGGTATTATTTATTTATTTACCACAACTGAACCAAGGGCCAGGGTGAGAGTGAACGGAGTCCTCTCAGGGGAATTCAAAATAGGACGAGGGACCAGACAGGGGTGCCCCCTTTCCCCACTTTTATTTGCTCTAACGATAGAGATCCTGGCGGCTAGAATTCGCCAGAATCCGACCATTAGGGGATTTCAGCGAACTGACGGAGATGTTACCGAGGAAAAGATCTCGTTGTACGCTGACGACGTCCTCCTATATGTAACCTCACCAGAGACGTCGATCCCGCAGCTGTTCCATGAACTGGAACTTTATGGTGCATATGCCGGATACAGCATAAACTGGCATAAGTCGGTAGTGTACGACCCCGCAGGGAGAGAGGAGTGGTCGGACCTCCCAAGACGGCTGCCCACTACGACTGGGGGATTTCAGTATTTAGGGGTCTACCTCACCTTGGATAGGCATATCTCATACACCCGCAACATTGAGCGTATCATGGTTACCTCCATGGCGGATATGGACCGCTGGAGACAGCTCCCGCTCACCCTCCTGGGCCGAGCGGCCATGTATAAAATGATTGTCCTCCCCAAGTACCTATATGCCCTCCAGAACGAGTACTACCCCCTCCCCCCTAAAGTTTTCTCTAAGATACATGCGGACCTTCGTGCCTTTCTATGGCTGGGCAAACAACCCAGGGTGGCTCTGACCACCCTACAGAGGCACCAGTATAGTGGGGGAATCTCGCTCCCGAATCTGGAAGCATATTATTGGGCGGAACACCTGGCCCCGATAAATGAATGGTTACACGCGCAGGCAGACCACCCTTCCTATGCTCTAGAGCGCCACAAACTAGCACCCAGACACATCCTTTCCTATCTATACGGGGGGCATAGCAGGAAACGTCTACTACCGGCAACCGTAATCACCATTCAGGCCTGGAGGGCATCCACGAAACGTATGGGGTGGGACGGGAAGCCAACAAAACAGACACCAATCTGGCACTGCACGTGGCTGTCGGAGCTCCACAAACTGACGGGGTACAATAGATGGGACGATATAGGGATTTCCACGTTGGGAGACATCTTGGCCAAAGGGCAACTGAAAACCTTCACGGCGCTGACTATGGAATTCGGCTTACACCCCACACAGAGGTACAAATACACTAGATTACAGCACGCATGGAGAGCCCAGAATATTGACACTGCAGGCCTGGCAGAATTTGCCCCACTTGAAGGCAGGCTAATACAGGAACATATTCAGCAGAAGGCTGTCTGTCTCTCTGACCTATAAGACCCTCACAAACAACATGCTGGGGGACCTGGCCAGGTTGCGACAACAATGGGAGGCGGACGTGGGAGGCATGGAAGACATTGACTGGGAACTGATCTTAACACACCCCAGAGAGGTGGCAGTTAAATCCCGCCTCCGCCTTATCTAATTTAATGTGCTACATAGAACCTACTTCGACAGGGTGAGACTTCAGAGGATGGGAAGGATAGATGATGCCAAATGCCTGAGATGTCAGGACCCCAGGGGGGACTTCTTCCACGTCCTGTGGTCGTGCCCTAAAATACAGGGGTACTGGTCGGATGTTTTTACGGAACTGGCCGCAGTACTGGAGACCCCATTACAGATTGACCCCAAGCTGGCTTTATTGGGCATGTCAATCGATGTAGACCTCCCGCACCCTCAGTTGACCTTCCTAGTACTAGCATTAGTTGTGGCAAAGAGGGACATTGCAAAATACTGGGGGGCGCCAGAGCTACCGCGTATGGAGGAGTGGAGGGGTGGCCTAGATATGTACATGGCGGCTGAGAGGGTTACGTATAAGGCAAGGGGGTGTCCCAAGAAGTTCAGAAAAGTGTGGGGGAAATGGCGAAACTATCATGGACTTGATGCTGGACTGTGAGGGTCCATTATGGGAGGGCCAAATCGGAGGGCAAGGAGACTTTCTAACAATGGTAACGCTGATGATGCGGTGGAGAGACTACTTGGAGCTTATTTATGTATGTGATTTACATGCCTTCTTGTGGATAGTGGCCGGGAAGGGGCGGCGGGGAGGGGGGGAAATGCATAACACAATGTTTGGTGGAGAGGATTGTACTGTACAGTTGGGAGAAAATGTTAATAAAAACGGTTAAAAAAAAAAAAAAGATTAGAAGGTTGTCTACCATTGTGGATAAGTTGTCGGTTATCACAGCCCAGCCATTGTTGCTCGTAGATAGAGAGATGGTTTCAATAAGGGCGATGGTGTTGCAGAACCGCCTTCCTTCAGATGTGTTATTGGCAAAAGAGGGTGGTATCAGACCTCCATGCGCTGATCGCGGAGAGAACTTCTCAGGATACGTTCAATGCGCAAATAGGTCCACCTCTTGATACCCCCCATTTCCGTATACTAAAAATATCGGAGTGTTAGGGTGATCAAGGGGAGGAAAGGGTTTAGGAAGGGAACAGCAAGGAAGGAGGAATAACACCTGAAGGAAGAAAAAGAATAATTACCAACAAGGTTATAACTACTCTCATAAAGTGTCACGAATGAATGGAAACTCATTTACCTCAGGAAATACAAACAAGTCTCCTTATTCCATACAGTTAATATTTAACCAATTCTTCTTCCTCATTCCTTCAAATCCTGGAAACAGAAAGGCATCAAATCATTCACCTCATGGCATGACTAAATTAACAACAAACAGAAAAGAAGAAACACATTCATTCCTGCATTTTTGATATATACCCCAGGAAAATAAAAAGAGCAATTAAGGAGCTCAAAAGCCTTCAAAAAGGAGAAAGAAAACCAAAAATGTTTTCCTTGTAAAGTTTTGTTATTTGAATGGCTTAGTTCTGCTTTCATTTAATAGATATAATAAGCCTTCTGCTCCTTAGTGTTTTAAGCAACAAGTTACGAATATCATGAAAAGAAAACAAAAGGGTTCCCGGTTATTAGTACATAACGGAATCTCATGAAGGAGAAATGATTGACAAGACAAATTCCTACCAAGACTCTGTGAATAACACTTAAACGACTGGAGTTACTCACCGCAGTCGTTGTTATTCCGGCAGCAGTGAACGCTCCTTAAAAGGCCCCAAACACTCCTACCCTGAATTAATCCACAGCGCCCAGCAAGATCCAGCTCTGGCGCCGACAAAAGCACGGAAGCCATGGTCCCACACAGCCAAGCTCCAACTTCATGAGCAAGAACAAACAGGAAACAGACCACCCACAAGGTAGAGGCTCACAGAGCTTACCAAAACTAAGCTAGGCACTGGAATCCACTCAAGAAAGGGAAGCGGAAAGCGAAGGATTATTCTCCTTGGTCAACGAGTAACAAACTCCGGAGTTCCTGAACTACGGTGAAGCAGTTTGAATTACGCACGCTCGCCGACATGCCACATACATATTTAAAGGTTCAGGAATACCGCATCAGGACTACAAGAACTCCCATTGCTTCATGGGAGGTGAAGTCCTCATATTCGTGATGACGAATAAGACCAAAGGAAACCTTACAGTTCAAGTGCGGTATAACTATTAACCGGCTGTAATGAATTATATTTTCTGGAAAAGGAGCTTTTGTTTCAGATTAATGACAGTACATCCCCCTCCCAGGCGCCTCCTAGAGCCTGGCTTTGAAAGGTGAGCCAAATAAAAGGATGTTACTGCCTTAGGAGCATGCACATTGCAGCAGGGTTTCCAGGAATCGTCCTCCGAGGTGTAACCTTTCCAGGATAGTAGGTACATTAACTGGCCCTTCAGATACTTAGAGTCTCTGATGCTTCGGACTTCATATTCCAATTGACCATCCTTCATGATCGGTGAACCTGCTCTACATTTTGCTTTATATGCTGGTTTTAGCAGACTGCAGTGAAACGCAGGGTGTATTCTTCATGTAATAGGAAGCTTTAACTTGTACACCACTGGATTTATCTGTTTGATCATGGTGTAGGGACCAATGTATTTACGGTTGAACAAATGTTTTTTGTTGATAACCACACCTTGTCACTGACTTGGTTACTTATATTGTTCTTTAACTTGTTTTAAATTGACTTGTGTTATTTTATGTATGTTCTTCATGCCTTTAATATGAGCATTTACAGACGGCTGTAGCACTTGTATCAAAGGAATATTAAGCAGAAGAATTTGAGGATGGAAATCACTGTAAGCAAATGATGGAGAAACGCCAGTAACACTATGCAAAGTTCAGCCAGCCATAATTGGACACCCATGAGCCTTAGGCCTCTTTGGCATAACAGCACTTATTTCTTAAGAGTTTGATTAAGCCTTTCAGTTTGTCCATCTGTTTGAGGATAAAAGCATGTCCACAGAGCTGAAGTGATCTGTACGGTTTTGCACCATGTTTGCCAAAAACTTGACGTAAACTGAGGTCCTCTATCCGATACAATAACTTCCTGTAATCTATGCAAACGGACCACATTAGTCAACAGTAGTTGTGCTGTTTGCCCTGCCATGGGTAAATTACAACATGGGATGAAATGTTCCATCTTCGTGAGACTGTCTACCACCACTAAGATGGCTGTATGACCCTGATTTTTGGTAACCGGTGATGAAGTCTAAGCTGATGCTTTTCCATGGCTGATCAGGGGTTGGCTTTGATATCAATTGTCCTGTTGCTCTGGAATGGTTAGCTTTGGCCCAAGCACATACATCACAGTTTTTTATCCATGCTCGGATTTCAGCCCTCATGGACTCCCACCAAAAATAACGTTGAATAAGCTCAATTGTTTTTTTGTATCCATGGTGTCCTGTCATTTTCGATTCATGACACCACTTGAAAGCTTTTAGTTGTGTTTCTTTTGCGGGTAAAAACAGTTGTTTTTAATAGAAAGGCAACCCTTTTTCGAGGTTCCCATGTTCAACTTGCTTAACACATAGATCCCAAGTGAGAGATGGTTTGGCTTGTTTGACTGCATCCAGAAAGTTTGGTATGGTGAGTACACACAACACTTTGGACAGAGGGATGATGGTTTCTATGGTTGCATCCAGTAAGATGTTATCGACAAATTGTCTCGATAAGGTGTCTGCTTTCTATTCTCAGTACCAGGATGATAAGTGACTACAAAATCATAATCGCATCTGTCTTTGAGTCAATCGTCTTGCTGTTATCATGAAATGTAGATGCCTGTGGTCGGTGTATACTGTGACTGTGTGCCGAGCCACCCCACAGATACTGTCTCCATTCCTGGAAGCAACATCAATAGCAAGCAATTCCTTCTCAGATATGGTGTAGTTCATTTCAGGGCTATTGAGTTTTTTAGACATGTAATCTATTGGATGCAGCAATCCTGTCAAGCTGTCTCTTTGTGACAAGACGGCTCCCACCACCACATTAGAGGCATCTGCTTCAACAATGTAAAGTGCTTCAGTATTGGCATGACTTATTACAGGAGCAGAGGTGAATGCCTTTTTTAGAAAAACAAAGGCTTCTGAGGCTTCAAGGGACCACCAAAAAGGACACCTTTTCTTAACAAGCCAGTGATAGGCGCCACTACCTGAGAGAATCGGTGACTGAATCTTCGATAGTAGTTAGCGAACCCCAAAAAGCACTGTACATCTTTCACACTATAAGACTCAGGCCAATGTTGAACCGCTTTAACTTTTCTCTCAGCCATACAAAAACCAGCGGGCACAATATAACTCCCAGAAACTCCACCTCAAACACATTGACTCGCACTTGCTTAGTTTACAAAACAAGTGATGCTCTCTTAATTTCTTCAGTACCAACACCACATGTAACTCATGTTCTTCCTTGTTAGCTGAGTATAGTAAGATGTCGTCTATATATACAACTATGAAATTATCTAGATATTCCATCAAGACATCATTGCACAGGCAAAATAGCATAACAGTATATTCGAAAAGCCCATATCTTGTCTTAAAAGCCGTCTTCCATTCACCCCCTTCTCTAATTCGTACCAGATGATATGCTCCCCTTAAATCCAATTTTGTATAAATGTTGGCTTCTTTAACTTGATCCAGGAGAATAGAAATCAAGGGGAAAGGATACCTGTTTTTAATGGTATTTTTTTTCAACATGCGAAAGTCTATGCATGTACGTAACTCGCCATTAGCCTTTGAGATAAAGAAAAGAGGAGAAGCAGCAGGAGAACGGGACGGTCTTATAAACCCTATAGAGGAGTAGTAGTCTAAATACTCTTTCAGGTGCTGTGTTTCTGGTTCTGATAAGGCATATACTCTGCAAGAAGGAAAAGTATCACCGGGCACTAAATCTATTTGGCAATCGTACTCCCTATGCAGGGGGGATCTTTCTGCCTGTTTTTTGTTGACTACATCACTGTATACTACATAACAACTAGGTAACATTGTTTCCTTCTCCACTGCTGTGGCTTTCTGCAGAGGTGGAACTAATGCCAACATTTGGCCGGAGAATCCTGTATGCACCGTGACTGGCATTCCTTAGACAGGAATTGCAAGGACTTACTCTTCCAGTTGATGGATGGGTTATGAAGTCAAAGTCAAGGCATACCCAGAATGACATCATATTGTAGAGCCTCTATGAAATTTGAAGTAAGAATTTCAACATGATGATGTAAGTTCTCCCTTACTGTAAGCGTAATTGGTGCTGTTTGTTCAGTCATTGGCCCAGATTTCAACGGTTCGCCAACAACTGCTAACACCTTTTCTGGAAAAGCTCGATGGACAGTGGTTAGAGACAGCTTCTGCACCAATCATAGGTCTATAAAATTCCCAGTGGCCTCCGAGTCTATCATTACTTCTTCTTGATGCTGTTTTTCTTCAGCCTACAACATCATGGGGAGTAATATGTGTTAAGCATTGTTCGTATTCGAGGAGAGAGAAGGTACTTTCCACTCAGGTTCCTGGTCTGACGCAGGGGTTTTACTGATACTATCCCTCTGCTGTACCACCGATACTGCAAGTTTCTTGTTCTGATAGGTAGAAGACTGTGCTTTAGGTTTGTTGAGACATTCCCAGACAAAATGTCCTTTTTCCCCACAATACAAGCATTGACTATTACGTCTACGTGCCTCTCTTTCTTCCTTGGAGAGAGGGGCTCTGATTGCTCCTAAATCCTTGTGTTTAGCATGATTCGCGCTAGTCACTACTGGCTTGCGGTAGCTTCTATCGAAATGTCCCACTGACCTCTCTCCCTTCTTTCTCTCTCCTGCTCTCTCTATCAATCTGTGATCAAGTCTTAATGTCAGATTCATTAAATCCGTGCAATTTTCTGGTTGAGGCTCTATCTGAACCAGAATGTCCTTTATATCGTCTCGAAGACCCAAGTAATATAAAGAGATTTTTTCTTTGGGCCAGCCCGCTTCCGCAACTAATGATTAAATGCAGTCATGTAAGTAATGAGATCATTTTTTCCCTGTCTAAACTCTAAGGGTTCTCTATCAGCGCTAAACGTGGTAGATCTTCTATAGAACACTCGTTTGAATTCGAGCCGGAAAGCATTTCAATCAGATTAGACCGGATCATTGTTCTTAACCAATGGAACAGCCGAGTTGGCCGCATCTCCTGCTAAATACCAAATTGCAAATGCTACTCTTGAGTGATTATTGGAAAACACAGCGGGTTTACAGAAGAAATGTAACAAGATCTGCATAAGGAAGATTTGTACCTTGTGGGGATCACCTTCAAACCTCTCTGGGGAGGGCCAACTGAATCTGAGGGGGTACATGAACCTGTATCTGAGAAGCAGAAGCATCAAACGGGTTTCTCTGTATTTTCTCTAACTTATCTTTAAGGGCCGCAGTTTCAGCATGAGAATTGATTAGTTCCTGTTGTACTGGCTCTAATGCCTGAAGGACATCATTCATGGTGGCCATGTTTGTAGATCGAACAGATCGGGAGGAGTTGTATTCATGGGTGCATAATTCTGTCAGACCTCCGTGTGCTGATCGCAGAGAGAACTCCTCAGCATACGTTCGATACACAAATAGATCCACCTCTTGATATCTCCAATTCTGTATACTAAAAATATTGGAGTTTTAGGGTGATTAGGAAGGGAACAGCAAGGAAGGAGGAATAACACCTGAAAGAAGAAAAATAATAATTACCAACAGGTTATACCTACTCTCATAAAGTCTTACTAATGAATAGAAACTCATTTACCCCAAGAAATACAAACGAGTCCACTTCTTTCATACAGTGAATATTTAACCTATTCTACCTCCTCAGTCCTTCAAAACCTGGAAAAAGGAAAGGCATCAAATCATTGACCTCATGGCATGACTAAATTAACAACAAACAGAAAAGAAGAAACACATTCATTCCTGCATTTTTTATACATACCCCAGGAAAATAATAAGAGCAATTAAGGAACTGAAAGGCCTTCAAAAAGGAGAAAGAAAACAAACATGTTCTTTCTTGCATTGAGCAGCCAATACAGTTCTGTTATTTTAATGTCTTAGTTCTGTGTTCATTCCATAGACATAATAAGCCTTCTGCTCCTTAGTGTTTTACGGTACGAATATCACGAAAAGAAATCAAAAGGTTTCTGGTTATTAGTACATATCCGAATCTCATGAAGGAGAAATGATTGGCAAGACAAATTCCTACCAAGACTCTGTCAGTCACACATAAACGATTGGAGTTACCTCACTGCCGTTGTCGTTATTTTGGCAGCAGTGAACACTCCTTAAAAGATCCCAAACAATTAATCCACCGCACCCATCAGGAGTCAGCACTTATGCCAACAAAAGCTTTGAAGCCATGGTCCTACACAGCCAAGCTCCAAGCTCTCCTCATGAGCAAGAACAAACAGGAAACAGACCCCCACAAAGGTAGAGGCTCAATGAGTCTGTCGGATGCTGACGGTCTAACAGTGTTGCACTTATATTCCTGATTAAAGTAAAGATCTGAGAGGATATATAAGTAATATCACTGTGATACACCATGAAGTACATCACTTAATTAGCGAGTGAGTTTGGCATAAGATTGGAAAAGGATTTGAAGCCATTGGAAATTGGTTTGCTAACCTAGGGAAAGGGAATTCTTGGACATATCTTGAAGCCAATAATAATTGTTGTGGTCTGTTTTATCATCTTACTAGGTATGATAAGAGCATACAAATGGCACAAGGTGAGGCAAGCAGAGGATTCCTTTAGGGAGACAAAGAGAAGGGTGTAAAGACCGCAGGACAGTCACTGTGAGAATCTTAAGTGGTTGGAGGAGTTTAGACCGAGGAGACTAGTTATGACATCTGTTTAGATCGGCCTACTCTACAGGGAATTGAAGGGTTTTATGATTACACAAGTCATCAGGGGTGTGCTGATGTAGCAGAAACCCCATTTTATTTGTAGGGGTGTATTATAATCACACATGTAGAATGCACCTGCATATAATTCTTTGTCGTGTTAACATGAAGAGTTAGGATGACTCTGGGCAATAGCTTGCTTAATCTTCCTGACGGCCCCCAGCGCCTAGAGACCCTTACGGGTGATTGCGCGCTTTACAAATGTGGATTATTATTATTATTATGAAATGTGATGTAATTAGGGCATTGAATAGAAACATGAATAGTTTTTTCTTTTTTTCTTAGATTTTCAGCATAGAACAGTCAAACAACAGTACATTGCACTGATACATAATGATGTCAATAGGTGTTTCCTAAGTTGCAGGCTATTTTGTTCTGGTTACAGCTCCTTACGGACCATAGACTCATATTTACTTAGCACATTTTCATCATATATCTGTCACATGTATCATCCAATGTTCCCTGTGAGTGCACTTTCTGTGGCCTCCCTCCTACAATCCCGCCCTGTACGCGTCAACTGTGCCTTTGGCCCTGGAGTTCCTAGAGAGTATAGTTATCTGTAGCTGCGCTTTCCTTTTCTAGAAGATATCTTTGCAGCGGCTCCCAAATATCGCAAGGTTATGAGGTGGGTGGCAGTAACTCAGCATATGTAGTGAGTTGATCTTTGCAGTGGGTCATGTCATTCAGCCATTCCTTGAATTTGGGAGATAGCCCTCTCCCTCATCTGCAAGCAACCCTCCGTTTTGCTAACAACAGTCCCAGTGATATGAGCCTCCTATATGGTACTGCTATCTCCTCTGTATAGACTAGGAGTGCGGTTGTAGGGTCAGGGCGTATACATTGCTCAGACATATGTGATAAGGTGCTTAGTACCTCCAACCAGTAGTCATCCCCAAGCTAGGTGTTGGAAGAATGCCTCTGTACTCCAGCATTGTGCGCTTCGATTGTCCGGACGCAGCTGGTATCTGTACAGTCTTGCCGGGGTATTATAGATCATCTGCAGGTATTTATAATGTATATAATTATATTGGCTGTTATTGCCTCTGTTTGATTACAGCAGTATGTCCATTGTTTTTTTGTCAATAGGGTTTCTAATTCCGAATCCCACTGCGGTGGGTGCCCCTCCTCTCTCCGCTGGGAGTTTCATTAGCGCAGCTCTGTATAGTTGAGACACCATGTGTGTAGATTTCGGGTTTTGTAGTAGTACATGTAGTGTGTTGAGCGGGGGGTATTCTTTTGGAAAAGTAGGTGAGACCGTTTTGACATCGTGTCTGATTGTAATGTGCATGGAAATCTCTAATGTGGTGTGTAAGCTCTCCAAAAAAACATTGTATGATCTTTGAATTCTCCGTCATGGTAGAGGTCTCCCCATGTTGTGACTTCCCTGCTTTGGAGCATGGTCCTGCAGGCCACTTCATGAGTAACCCGGATTTGTGGGTGGTAGGGCAGGGGCAGCAGCAGGGAGTACAATAGTGGCTTATCTAGTTTCTCCCATACTTTTTTCCAGGCCAGCCTTGTGCAATCGACAGTTGTGTGGGAGTGTCCGGCGTAGGGAGGTTTAGCCACTAAGAACTCTGGTGTGGGGAGGGGGGCCATGTTACTCCCTTCACTATTGCTAGGTGTGACATATATGGTGGTGGTTGAAACCAATAGACAGTGAAATGTGCTTGTGCACAGAGGTAATAAAGTTCCATGTCTGCAAAGCAGCCTTTTTCAAAGGGTTTTGTTAGTGTACTCCACAGTACTCTGGGTTCTTTACCCTCCGATTTGAGTTTGATTAGCTCTGTTTGCAATGTGTGAAAGAACTGGCGCCCAGGAGAGTACGGTATATATATATTTTTTAATTCCTTCTCCGGTGATTCCTGCCGTAGACTATTTAGTCATGAAAACATTGTCTGTCTCTCCTCCGCTTGTCTGCGTCTTATTTTATCGCCCTCCTCAGTCTATGCCCGCTTTTTATACCCTGGTAGGGGATATCCTAGCTAACCTGATAGTAAATAATGCGCGCATTGTGATTCTAGGTGATTTTAATTATTGGGCCGGCAATCCTTTGGAGAACTTCCAGTCCAAGGAGTTCTCGGACTTACTCACTCATTTGAACTTGACCCAACTGGTTGAGCTTCCCACCCATAAATCTGGTCACATCCTTGACCAAATCTGGTCAGCTAATCTGGAGGTTTCTCTACTTTCGGTCCTCCCCTGTCTGTGGTCTGATCACCATTTGATTTCCTTCTCCTTTTCATTAAACCCTATCAAACCCATTAACATTAAATTGAGGAACTGGGGACGAGCCAATATTAACTCTCTGAGTGCCTCACTCGTCTCTTCTAGCTTACTAGATGGAGACTATTTAGATCTATCTCTCCATGATCAGGCTTTGGCTATTAACACCTGGCTAACTTCATCTTGTGACGAGTTGGTCCCCTTGAGATCAATTCGACTTTCGCGCTCACACGATTCACAAAAATGGTTTTCTTCCTCGCTCCAAGCAAAAAAACTCCAGCTTAGACAGGCCGAGCGTAAGTGGCGTCGGGGCTATGACCCATCTGATAAGTTGTCCTACTCCACTATTCTCAGGGAATATAAAAAAGACATCCTTTCTGCTAAAATTCAATATTTTTCTGCTTTGATTGCATCCTCCCCTAACAAGCCTAAGGAAATTTTTTCCATTCTCAACAGCTTGTCCAAACTTGATAGAGTGACTGCTAAACCCCTTCCGTCCCAAGATCTATGCGACTGCCTTCATGATTTCTTTTTCACTAAAATTTCTACAATAAAACAACACATTGCCTTCCCTTCCTCTTCCTTTGATCCCCCTCTTCCGCCTCCTAGTACACACTCGATTACGCACTTTTCTCCTATGTCTACCGAGATCTTTCTCAGTTTAGTGAACTCTACGAAATCAGGCTCTCCTACCGACAGCTGTCCCCCACATATCCTCCGGAAGATCTTCTCAATTTGCCCCGATCCACCTCTTGCCCTTCTTAATAAATCCCTGTCATCAGGTGTTGTCCCTAGTCTTTTTAAGTCCGCCAAGATCGTACCGGTTCTGAAAAAGGCCGCCCCTATTGTCCCTTCTAACTTTTGTCCCATCTCCTTGCTTCCTTTCTTGGGCAAGGTGTTAGAGAGACTTGTAACTCATTGTTTGAGTTCCTTCATTGAACCCTCCAACCATCTGGACCCTTATCAGGCTGGTTTTCGGCCTACTCACTCGACAGAATCAGTTATTCTCTCGGTCTTAGATGATTTAAGAGTGAGTGCTGACCATGGTTCTTCCCAGGCTCTGATACTTCTGGATCTATCAGCAGCATTTGACACGGTCGACCACTCTCTTTTGGTCGACCGTGTCAGATGCGCTGGCATCTCGGATGTTGCCCTAAGTTGGGTCTCCTCTTTTTTGGAGAACCGCCAACAGGCGGTCCGGCTGTCCCCTTTTTCTTCTCCTCCCCGAGCGGTAACCTGCGGTATTCCTCAGGGCTCCGCTCTTTCTCCTCTTCTTTTTAATCTTTATATTTTTCCTTTAATTTATGCTTTGCGTCATCGGGAGGTCACAGTGTTTAATTACGCTGATGACCTCCAACTTATTTTTACCCTTTCCGCTTTCCCTGATTCTGTTTCCCATTTTCAGAACACTATGATTTTCAGCCAAGATTGGATGTGCACGAACCATCTAAAGCTAAATCCCGACAAGACGGAGCTAGTCTTGATCGGAGGCTCGCCCAATCCTTGGTGCTCCAACTTTTGGCCTCCCTCTCTTAGACCTGCTCCCTCTGCGTCTAAATCTGTGAAAAGCTTGGGTATTAAAATTAGTGATGACCTGTCGATGCACACCCAGATCAGCATGATTGTTTCTTCTTGCTTTTTATCTCTCCGTACTATCCGGAAAGTTTCCCCTTTTTTATCATTGACGCTTTGAAGTCTATCCTCCTTGCCCTTGT
Organism: Lissotriton helveticus; assembly: GCF_964261635.1. Classification (NCBI taxonomy): domain Eukaryota; kingdom Metazoa; phylum Chordata; class Amphibia; order Caudata; family Salamandridae; genus Lissotriton; species Lissotriton helveticus. The sequence continues at coordinate 635,367,593 of NC_136057.1, read as the reverse complement.
CATCTCTCGGGTGGATTATCCCAATTCTCTGTATATTGGCATCCCTGCCTACGAATTGCGCCGACTTCAGCTCATTCAAAATCAGGCTGCTAGGCTGATTTATAGTCGGTCTAGATTCCATCATGCCCTTCCGCTTCTTAGGCAATTGCATTGGTTGCCGGTTACTCATAGATGCCAATTTAAATTAGGATGTCTCATTTTTAAATCTTTTGCGGGCTTAGCTCCCCATTATATGGCATCCAGGCTCCTAACTTATACTCCTTCTAGAAACCTACGGTCTTCGTCTAAAAACCTTTTGGTTGTTCCTCGCTTTGTCAGGAAGAAACATAGGGGGTCGTGTTTCTCCTTCTTGGCGCCCAGGTTCTGGAATGCCCTCCCTGACAACCTTCGATTTTCTCCATCATATTTGGAATTCCGCAAAGGTTTGAAGACCTGGTTATTCATCAGAGCGTTTGAGGTCTAAGTTGTTATTTATGTGAACTGCACGGTACTAGCGCCATGAAACCTTTTTTGGTATACGTGTGCTCTACAAATTTCCCCAACTTCAACTTATGAATAGCTAAAGCAATTTCGGCGAGATAATCATTTTAATTAGGGAAATGCATCCTGCAAGTGATAAAGGTAGTATAATCCAACGTGTTACAGACTCCGTGATGGTATCAATTGCAATGCCATATTAGGCTCTAAGGGTCGCTTCTTTATCTCTGGAGATTACTATCCCCAAGTATCTACGGTGAGAGTCGCACAATTTCAAGGGCTAATCTGAAGGAAATTGGTGTGTATTCGGGGTGAGAGTGAGCATCTGGGACTTATCTCTGTAAATAGTAACTCCTGACAGCTTCCCCAATCGTATGAACCCTTGGAGGACAGGGTTTAGGCTTATATTTGGTTCACGAAGATATACGGTGATATCATCCGCGTACATGGACACTAAAAAGTGTCGCTCTGGATATCTCAGCACGTATTCCCTATGATTCTGCCGCAGATTCGCTACCAGAGGCTCAACTGCAAGGGCAGATAGCAAAGGTGATAATGGACACCCCTGCCTGGTGCCACATGATATCTGTATGGCCCAATCCCATCAGTTAATCCCACCCTGTTGGAACACACAACCGCAAAATATCAGAGTGCCAAACGTAATAGGATATGAAGAGAGTAAAAAAAAGAACAAAAGAGAAGGAAGTGAAGCATGGCATTCATGCCATAGTTCTTACAGGTTTAACAGTTGAATTAAACAACACCGCTTGGGGTGTCGCCAGAGGTCTAGGCATCCTCCCCCGAACAAACGAGGGTGCCCAGGAGAAGATCAGTTGTCGGGATGTTCAAAGTTTCACAAATACTCAGCAGAGCGCTCCCTCGCCACCAAGGTTCTGTGTCCGACTTATATAGGCTGTGCTTAGTTGGGCCGGTTCTGGCATCGAGGCCTTTGACTGTTGTGTGGCGGCCTTCTCTTCCACCCCTAATGATCTTTCTCTACTGATGAGGGAAGTTATCCCGAAACCCGAGACATGTCTCGGGCGATATCCTAAAACCCGGGACATGTATCGGGTCTAGAGATTCATCAGTCGAACAAGTACCGACTTGCACCCACCTGGGTGATCCACTAAAGAACTACAAGTACCAGAGTCCCGAGGGGCGACCCGGAGGAGGGGCTAGCGGTGTGCGCTCCTTGATGACTAAACACAATACGGCTCCCTTGAGCTTTGGGCCGACGGGCTCTTGGACGACGCACCTGCGTGCCGGTTCTGGCATCGAGGCCTTTGACTGTTGTGTGGCGGCCTTCTCTTCCACCCCTAACGATCTTTCTCTACTGATGAGGGAAGTTATCCCGAAACCCGAGACATGTCTCGGGCGATATCCTAAAACCCGGGACATGTATTGGGTCTAGAGATTCATCAGTCCAACAAGTACCGACTTGCACCCACCTGGGTGATCCACTAAAGAACTACAAGTACCAGAGTCCCGAGGGGCGACCCGGAGGAGGGGCTAGCGGTGTGCGCTCCATTGATGACTAAACACAATACGGCTCCCTTGAGCTTTGGGCCGACGGGCTCTTGGACGACGCACCTGCGTGCCGGTTCTGGCATCGAGGCCTTTGACTGTTGTGTGGCGGCCTTCTCTTCCACCCCTAACGATCTTTCTCTACTGATGAGGGAAGTTATCCCGAAACCCGAGACATGTCTCGGGCGATATCCTAAAACCCGGGACATGTATCGGGTCTAGAGATTCATCAGTCCAACAAGTACCGACTTGCACCCACCTGGGTGATCCACTAAAGAACTACAAGTACCAGAATCCCGAGGGGCGACCCGGAGGAGGGGCTAGCGGTGTGCGCTCCATTGATGACTAAACACAATACGGCTCCCTTGAGCTTTGGGCCGACGGGCTCTTGGACGACGCACCTGCGTGCCGATTCTGGCATCGAGGCCTTTGACTGTTGTGTGGCGGCCTTCTCTTCCACCCCTAACGATCTTTCTCTACTGATGAGGGAAATTATCCCGAAGCCCGAGACATGTCTCGGGCGATATCCTAAAACACGGGACATGTATCGGGTCTAGAGATTCATCAGTCCAACAAGTACCGACTTGCACCCAGCTGGGTGATCCACTAAAGAACTACAAGTACCAGAGTCCCGAGGGGCGACCCGGAGGAGGGGCTAGCGGTGTGCGCTCCATTGATGACTAAACACAATACGGCTCCCTTGAGCTTTGGGCCGACGGGCTCTTGGACGACGCACCTGCGTGCCGGTTCTGGCATCGAGGCCTTTGACTGTTGTGTGGCGGCCTTCTCTTCCACCCCTAACGATCTTTCTCTACTGATGAGGGAAGTTATCCCGAAACCCGAGACATGTCTCGGGTGATATCCTAAAACCCGGGACATGTATCGGGTCTAGAGATTCATCAGTCCAACAAGTACCGACTTGCACCCACCTGGGTGATCCACTAAAGAACTACAAGTACCAGAGTCCCGAGGGGCGACCCGGAGGAGGGGCTAGCGGTGTGCGCTCCATTGATGACTAAACACAATACGGCTCCCTTGAGCTTTGGGCCGACGGGCTCTTGGACGACGCACCTGCGTGCCGGTTCTGGCATCGAGGACTTTGACTGTTGTGTGGAGGCCTTCTCTTCCACCCCTAACGATCTTTCTCTACTGATGAGGGAAGTTATCCCGAAACCCGAGACATGTCTCGGGCGATATCCTAAAACCCGGGACATGTATCGGGTCTAGAGATTCATCAGTCCAACAAGTACCGACTTGCACCCACCTGGGTGATCCACTAAAGAACTACAAGTACCAGAGTCCCGAGGGGCGACCCGGAGGAGGGGCTAGCGGTGTGCGCTCCATTGATGACTAAACACAATACGGCTCCCTTGAGCTTTCGGCCGACGGGCTCTTGGACGACGCACCTGCGTGCCGGTTCTGGCATCGAGGCCTTTGACTGTTGTGTGGCGGCCTTCTCTTCCACCCCTAACGATCTTTCTCTACTGATGAGGGAAGTTATCCCGAAACCCGAGACATGTCTCGGGCGATATCCTAAAACCCGGGACATGTATCGGGTCTAGAGATTCATCAGTCCAACAAGTACCGACTTGCACCCACCTGGGTGATCCACTAAAGAACTACAAGTACCAGAGTCCCGAGGGGCGACCCGGAGGAGGGGCTAGCGGTGTGCGCTCCATTGATGACTAAACACAATACGGCTCCCTTAAGCTTTGGGCCGACGGGCTCTTGGACGACGCACCTGCGTGCCGGTTCTGGCATCGAGGCCTTTGACTGTTGTGTGGCGGCCTTCTCTTCCACCCCTAACGATCTTTCGCTACTGATGAGGGAAGTTATCCCGAAACCCGAGACATGTCTCAGGCGATATCCTAAAACCCGGGACATGTATCGGGTCTAGAGATTCATCAGTCCAACAAGTACCGACTTGCACCCAGCTGGGTGATCCACTAAAGAACTACAAGTACCAGAGTCCCGAGGGGCGACCCGGAGGAGGGGCTAGCGGTGTGCGCTCCATTGATGACTAAACACAATACGGCTCCCTTGAGCTTTGGGCCGACGGGCTCTTGGACGACGCACCTGCGTGCCGGTTCTGGCATCGAGGCCTTTGACTGTTGTGTGGCGGCCTTCTCTTCCACCCCTAACGATCTTTCTCTACTGATGAGGGAAGTTATCCCGAAACCCGAGACATGTCTCGGGCGATATCCTAAAACCCGGGACATGTATCGGGTCTAGAGATTCATCAGTCCAACAAGTACCGACTTGCACCCACCTGGGTGATCCACTAAAGAACTACAAGTACCAGAGTCCCGAGGGGTGACCCGGAGGAGGGGCTAGCGGTGTGCGCTCCATTGATGACTAAACACAATACGGCTCCCTTGAGCTTTGGGCCGACGGGCTCTTGGACGACGCACCTGCGTGCCGGTTCTGGCATCGAGGACTTTGACTGTTGTGTGGCGGCCTTCTCTTCCACCCCTAACGATCTTTCTCTACTGATGAGGGAAGTTATCCCGAAACCCGAGACATGTCTCGGGCGATATCCTAAAACCCGGGACATGTATCGGGTCTAGAGATTCATCAGTCCAACAAGTACCGACTTGCACCCAGCTGGGTGATCCACTAAAGAACTACAAGTACCAGAGTCCCGAGGGGCGACCCGGAGGAGGGGCTAGCGGTGTGCGCTCCATTGATGACTAAACACAATACGGCTCCCTTGAGCTTTGGGCCGACGGGCTCTTGGACGACGCACCTGCGTGCCGGTTCTGGCATCGAGGCCTTTGACTGTTGTGTGGCGGCCTTCTCTTCCACCCCTAACAATCTTTCTCTACTGATGCGGGAAGTTATCCCGAAACCCGAGACATGTCTCGGGCGATATCCTAAAACCCGGGACATGTATCGGGTCTAGAGATTCATCAGTCCAACAAGTACCGACTTGCACCCACCTGGGTGATCCACTAAAGAACTACAAGTACCAGAGTCCCGAGGGGCGACCCGGAGGAGGGGCTAGCGGTGTGCGCTCCATTGATGACTTAACAGTTGAATTAAACAACACCGCTTGGGGTGTCGCCAGAGGTCTAGGCATCCTCCCCCGAACAAACAAGGGTGCCCAGGAGAAGATCAGTTGTCGGGATGTTCAAAGTTTCACAAATACTCAGCAGAGCGCTCCCTCACCACCAAGGTTCTGTGTCCGACTTATATAGGCTGTGCTTAGTTGGTGACGTGTACATTTGTGTAACATATGCAATCCTCTTTTTATAGTCTCATGCCATCATATAGCATATGGGTTAGTAATTGCTCATGTCTCAGGCACCAAAGGGCGCAGTAATAGAACTGCTGGTCTGAAGAGAAGTTTGAGCTAATTGGATGGATTTCATAGCTTTGCTCAGTCATTTCTAGGATAGTGGAGTGGCATATCCGGAATTCGGGTTCTCTTCTGCAGCAGGGGTTCGCCATCTTCTCTCCCTCCGCAGATAGTCCTGGGCTTGCTGTGGAGTGGTGAAGATATGGTCTTTGCCATGCACTGTAGTGCGTAATTTGGCTGTATACAGCATGGCCTAAGAAATGTTTGCTTGTTGTAGTTTTGGCTTCAGAGACATATATTTTCTACATGCTTCCTGCACCGCCATTGCAAAATCGGGGTGGAAGGATATTTCATTTCCATCATTTGTGAGTCGTCCCAGTTCCCTGGCTAGCTGGAGGACAGCTTCCCAATCTTGATAGTTTAGCAGCCGGGCTATGATGGGTCAGGGTGGCCCGCCTGGCAGGGGTCTTGCCGCTAATGATCTGTGCGCTCTCTACACTACCAGTTACTTAGACAGCGCTGATGTGTCGAACAGTGTTGTCAACATGTTCTCCACATAACCTTCCATTTGTCCCACTGCTGTGGATTTTGATGCAGGATCCCGTTTTACCATCTGATTTCCTAACAGCATTTTGCTCGACCAATATACAATGAAGGTCCCATCTGGGCCCTGCTAGATGAAAATCTGGAAATGTGCTATTTTGACACATTTTTATAGATAATCAATAAGTGGTGGCCCACATACCCTTATTGATACCTCTGTATAGGCCCAAGCCAGAAAGCTCACTATAAAGCCCACTGCCCCAAGTTACCATTTTTTGATAGTAAAATCCACTAGGCCTAATGATTTTAAACATGCATTTCTGTTGCGCTGAACACGACGAGGTAGCTTGGGCAACCACAAGTACAGAAACTTTCCATAATTGCAAGACCAACACACACACACAGGACCAGCTGGTACAAGTTACTACATCTTCGACCGTTGCTTCATAATTATTTTGAAATGTTCTAAGCTTGCTCAAATGAAACCACGGTGGCATCTTGCAATAGTAACACCTGTTTTTAAGTTCCGCTCTCATATATATTTTTAGAGTTATCTACGTGACAAATATTCTTTATTTATATTTTGCGGTCAAGCATGGCCAACCACCCGCCCAAGCACCTGACCATTTCCATGTCCTAGGACATGCGGTCGGCCAACTGCACCAAAAAGTACGTCAGTGCGGTGTAACCGTCCCGCATCCAGCAGGTATAATAAGTCCAACACCTCACTTAGAACTCAGAACTCTGCTGCAAGTGCTTGGCACAAGCGTGGGTTCTCTGCCGGTCGTTTATCTGATTTGGGACTTCAAAGCCTTTTTCTCAGGTGGTACCTCCCAATCAAGATAATATTTTTTCCTTTTTAATCTCTCAAATTATTCTCGGTGTTTTTCATCCACACCCAATTCCTTGCAGTTATGGTCTCTTAGAATGATAAACCTTGCATGGCTACTTCTCTTTAGAAAGGTTTGCCTCTAGGCACTAGAACTTCATAGAATGTGTTCTGTATCTTTCATTCTCTAACTGATTTTGATTGTGCCTTTTACCAGATTCTTGTTTCAGCCTGTCTTCTAGGCTCTTGTGCATTATAAATGTGAACTTGTGTTTTATTCCTGACAGAGTGAAGTAAGGTTTTTAATGATTTTTGCTTTACCTAAATGAAATGATATATGCATTTTCTGATATACTTGTGTTTTAACAAATAAAAGTGCCACTTCAACTTTATTTATCGTCATCTCATATCTTTCTTTCTTGCTTCTCAGTGAAGAGGTGCTTCGGTGGCTTGTGACCACAGCAGGTGGCTTGTGACCACGGTGACCACACGAGAAGGGCATTTTAATCCCCTTTATCAATTCAGGAAGTCCTATGATGCAGAGGTTGTTCCTCCTGGATCTTGCCTCCAAGGCTTCGTTTTTGGAAGCAACAGTGTGTAGGAGGCATTCGATTTGTTGCATTTGATCCCCTCACTGCGTAGAAGTGTCCTCAATATTGGATATGCGTTGTTCAGCTTCACTTATGCGCCCACCCTGCTTCTCTAGTCTCTGTGCGATGAAGTCCATGCGCATACTCGTGGTATCCATTTTAGCTTCTATGGAATTCAGGCTGTGGCGCATGGTAAGTAGCAGGGAATGCGTGTTAGGGTCATCAGGATGAGATTGTGTGTGTTGGCCATCTGCCATATCTGTGGTTGATTGATTCCGCCCCCGGCCCCTGTGTAGATTTACCAGCTTTAAAGGGCAGTTTAGATTGCTTTCCGTATGTTTGCCCCATTTTCTCAGTACATGTGGATAGCATAGAGTAGCTCAGGGTATCTAGACAGAAAGAGAGGGGGGGCAGTTTCTCCTGCCTAATCCCGCAGTACGTGGGGTTATATCTGAGTGAGGGCAATACCCCCCGTCTCATTAGCAGCGCGCCTTTGTAGGTCCAGCCCACGGCAATGTGCCCCTTCTGCCGTCCCGGGGGCAGTGTTCAGTACGGGCCTCCTCCAAGAATTGTACCTCCAGTCTGCCAGCCCTTCTGCCGGTTGTATTTTTTCTACAGGCGTGGCCAGGTCCCCAGTTCTAGTATGGATTGTTTCTTCATACGTGTGTCTATGTAGGCTACTCCCACCCTGACGGGGAGAAGTTACTCACTTCCCCGCATATGGTTTGCAGGGGGGAACCGGTGATTTTAGGCAGGAAAGCGGACTCGGTATCAGCGCTAAGTCATATATTCACATGGGCCATAGGGGACAGGCTAAGTGGCAGCCAAAGAAGACATTTCCTAACTCGCCAGTATTTTTGTGTATTTTCGTACTCCATCCTCTATTAAGCTCTCGTATTCCGCTCTAACTCACAAGCGATTCTCTCAGCAGTGAGTTTGGGCCTCCCGCATGGTAGCCATAATGTAGTAGGCAGGCATCGTTTGTCAATATGCATTAGTCCGCGCTTCAACTTTGTATGGTCATCATGGGGGGGATACTGCTCGATGCAAGCTCCTTAACTTAAGCGGACAGGGCCGGGTCCTTGGCTGCCGTCTGCTCTGACCTCACTCTGTCCTGGGGTCTGGTCACGGAGGCGAGCAGGAGCTTCTTGGGCCTCCCGCAAGCCGCACCCAGGCCTGGCTGGGCACCCTCAGGGCGGGCCCTGCTCTCACCCAGCCCACAGCGCTACCTGCTGCAGCTCTCGCCTCCCACCCCTCTTCCCTCCGCCAGCCCGGACCCGTGCGGGCAGTGGGGCCCGGCAGGTCTTACTGGCTTTGAAGTCTCCCGAAGTCTGCCTGTGGTCGCTTTTTTCCCCGGAGATCCTCACTGGGTTAGTTACCCGTCTCTGGCGCCTTCTGTTTGGGTGTTGTCGTGGCATGGCTCTGTTCTGTCTGATCCTCTCTGTGCTGCTTCCAGCAATCTCTGGCCGTTAGTTGACCATAATTGCCCCCGCAACAGACGGAGGGAAGGCCAGCCTCCCGCAGCTCTGCAGTTTTTCCTGCGGATCGGTTCGCTACAGTTCCCGAGGGTCGTGGCGTCGCTACTAGTTGTTGTATGCCACCATCTTCTCCTACGGTGCAGCCTCCGCCAATCTGATCACGTTTTCACTCTGTTGGGACCAGTTTATACCTGACTTAAACATGAAGAGGCATTTAGGTCGCAACAGCCAGCATAGAGTGTCATGTCTTTTAGGATAGTCCTGTCATTTATACTCAATTTTACATACATTGTTCCATCCACACGACAATAACGATTCTAAACAGGTGACCTTTTACCTAGTCGCTTGCTCCTGTATCTTCAACACCAGGCTCTCGGTATTGTATCCTAATCCCTCAACCTGACGTACATAAACATGTCCTCAGGCACGGTATAATTATTCTGTATAAGGGTCACCACTTTTTTCATCCTTGGCCAACAGCCAACTGTGCATGATCACATTTGTTTGGAGAAACATTCATGATTGTTTTCAAAACATTTATGGTTGTTTTGAAAACATATCAATTCTAGAAGAAACCCTGGAGTGACCACTCTAGTATAAAAGACCCTCACTCTCCAAAACAAATAGGAGGAGAATTCCTTCCAAGCAGACACAGGGTCCTGCATGCTGAATCTTGGACACGTAGGGATCTGACATCTCTTGCGGGGTGTCATCCTCAAAGCAGAGACGGGGTCCTTCATTCAAAACCATCAGGTGAGGGGGCTGGTTCTTCCCTAGGGGTTTCTTGGCTGCCCATACATACATATACATGCTACACATACAGATCCAGGCTGGGTACATTTAGGAAAAATACTTAGCACGTGCATTTTAGGAATATGCAGGTGCTACTATTCTTATCTGAACTCCTTATGTTCATCTTATTAGTACTATGGTAGAAATGTATCTACTGTTTACTATATTGTTACTTGCAATCTCTTTTGCATGCTTCTATCTCCCGATTTTGGCAGCACATATGTTTCACACAAGGCTGTCCTAATCGCCATCCTGTGTATTTTGCAAGAGTAAGAAAGCAGAAGAGGTCTGTGCAAAACGTATTATACTGTTTTCCACGATCCCTGAGGAATCAGGGTTGTCATGTTCAGTGGTTGCCAGAGACTACCTACACTAATGTAAGATACAGGGGAGTGATAGTGGCACTGTAGAGCTAGCTGTTGGGGGGTCACGTCAGCTCAAAGCGCACTGGCCGACGCTGAATATGGGAAAACTACATTTCCCAGATGCCTCGGCACATAGCGTGACGTAGGACGCTGTGTCCCCCTTTCCGCGATCCACGTGAAGCAGAAGCATTGATATGGAGACGACTTGGGAATCCACGCTGCCGATTATTTTACCCGTGTCCTGGATCTTCGTTGGCTCTTCCCCCGTTTTCCTTGGTCCAGTAAGGGTGCCTGGAGCACCGCTTCGTTCTCTTCCTCCCGGTTAGGATCTTCGTTTGCTTAATTACCCTTATTCTTGACTTTGGATCCCTCGAGGATATGTGGGGTTTACTTATGTGAACTTGGTTTGAAATCGCTTCACTATCTACCCAGTAGCTCTCCCGTTTTGACCCTCAGAGAGAGCGCTTTGCCATCTATATCTATGTTTTCATGAATCCCCGTACTATACGCAAGGTCTGTGTGTAGAACGGGAGTACATTAACTTTATTGAGTAGTCATCCTTCCCTACATTGTCGAACTCTCCCCTGAAGGTTTACAGAGTTCTTGCGAGGGAAAGGATACATACCAGCCATAGCTGACTATTTCAAAGGAAAGGCGCAAACTTGTATTGAGTGACGTAACTCTCAAAGTATTGTGCTTAATTCTAATGAAGTATATTAGTGAACTGGTTTTAAGAGTCAGAGCCTGCATAGTTGTACCTTTGATTATATTATTGATCCTACTTCAATTGGATTGCTATTTTTCTTTATCCTCCACAGGGGTGTAACTGACATAAAGTTCAAATTGGGCATTGGTACTTTCCTCGCATTTCTCAGGTAGATAAAGCACATGATAAGATATACTCTGAATTCCATTGGTAACATAGAACTGTTCCAATTATGTTATTATGTTATTTCAGCATTTGGGAATAAGTAGAGGGTTTACGCTCAACAAACCTGTCAGCTGGTCAACGTTATTTTGCTTTACAGGTTAGTAGATGGATGGGTACAACCTGTATGTATAAAAGAGAAGGAAGAAACAGAAGAGGTTCTGATAATTCTTTTGCTTCGTGTCTTATCAAAGGTCTCCCTCCCTGCTGTTCCCATCCTTGCCTTCCCCCCCTTAACCACCCTTTAGTCTGTGTATATTTAGTGTCCAGACTTGGGGCTGTTGAGAGGTGGACCACTAGAGCATCAATTCGACCCCGAGGATACGTTCTGGCCTGGGACAGAATAATCGGCCCACGAATAGATTTATCCTCCTGGTCGAGTTGATTCTATGATCGCCACGTTAGATGATGTTATGGCAGCCCTTGCATTAGTTCAGGTAGAACTAACGGATCTATGACGTTACAACGCATACTTTTACAACGCATACCATTACAACGAAATTTTTACAACGCAAAAACCATTGCAACGAATGTATTTACAACGCATGTTTTTACAACGCAGGTACCTTTACAACGCATACCATTACAACGTAAATATTGGTAAGTATATATTAATTTTTTTAATGTAAATTAATTTAAATTAATATAATTACATTTAATTTAATTTAATTTAATTTATTTTCATTTAATTAATTTAATTTAAATTTAATTTTACTTTATTTTAACCCTGTACCCCAAAAACCCAAAATTGACCCTGAACCCTAAAAATACCCTTTTACCCAAAAACCCAAAACTGACCCTGAACCCTAAAAATACCCCTTTACCCAAAAACCCAAAACTGACCCTGAACCCTAAAAATACCCCTTTACCCAAAAACCCAAAACTGACCCTGAACCCTAAAAATGCCCCTTTACCCAAAAACTAAAAACTGACCCTGAACCGTAAAAATGCCCCTTTACCCAAAAACTAAAAACTGACCCTGAACCCTAAAAATACCCCTTTACCCAAAAACTAAAAACTGACCCTGAACCCTAAAAATACCACTTTACCCAAAAACTAAAAACTGACCCTGAACCCTAAAAATACCCCTTTACCCAAAAACTAAAAACTGACTATGAACCCTAAAAATACCCCTTTACCCAAAAACTAAAAACTGACTATGAACCCTAAAAATACCCCTTTACCCAAAAACTAAAAACTGACCCTGAACCCTAAAAATACCCTTTTACCCAAAAACCCAAAACTGACCCTCAACCCTAAAAATACCCCTTTACCCAAAAACCCCAAACTGACCCTGAACCCTAAAAATACCCCTTAAAAAACCCAAACATATAACATTTTAAAAATAATTATATACTTACCAATACTTACGTTGTAATGGTATGCGTTGTAAAGGTACCTACGTTGTAAAAACATGCGTTGTAAATACATGCGTTGTAATGGTTTTTGCGTTGTAAAAGTTTCGTTGTAATGGTAGTGCGTTGTAAAAGTTGCGTTGTAAAGGTTGTTTCCCAGAACTAACAGCTTCACGCAATGAAACCGCTGCATTACAAGCAAGAGTAGACAGAATGCAACGTAATCCATTTGATTTTGGCAATCCTACCCAACCTACAGCTCCATGATAGTGGAAAATGAAATCCCATCTCCTATACCTCTAGCACCACCAGAGAAATTTTTGGGAGACATTCATAAGGTACAAGTGTTTCTATCACAAATCCTATCACACTTTAATTGCAAGCCTAAAGTGTTTTCCACCAATCAAGCCAGAGTATTATTTCTAATTTCATATCTTGGTGGAGATGCAGCTCAATGGGCAGTCCCTTTGGTTAGACGTAATGATCCGATGCTGCATGACTGGGACACTTTTAAAGAGGAGTTCGAGAAAACTTTTGATAGCAGAGCAGACACCTTTTCAGCTGATAAGGACTTATTAGGATTGAAACAGGGAAGTAAGGATCTCTTAAGCTATCTAAACACCTTTCGTAGATTGGTCACTGAAACTCAATGGCCTGAAAGCAAACAATCAGCTATATTTTATCAAGGCCTCAGAGACGAACTAAAGGATGTGATCGCGCAAGTGGATCCCCAGCCTCAGACCTATTCGGCGTTAATTGAATTAACCATGAGATTGGATCATCGTTTGAGGGAACGTAGAGGAGAAGGCAAGAAAAGAGAAAGATACCCCATTTGTTTTGATAGAACAAGATCACTGGAACCTGGTACATCTTTTCCGGAACCCATGGAGATTGGATCAATCCGTGCATCATTGACTGTGGACGAAAGGGACCATCGGAGAAAAAACGGATTGTGTTTATACTGTGGGAAGAAGGGCCATTATCTAAGAGAGTGTCCAATAAAACCCAAATTCAATCGTACCCGTCGGGACGCATCGATGGTGAATACTCCTAAGTTATCGTCGGAAAACTAACGAGCTCGAGGTCTCTAGAAGGGGAGTCTTCGAATGTTTTGAGCATCCCTTCTCTCAACAAAGAACATGGGGTGATGAAAGAACATTTCTTTATATCTATAGTACTCTACATCAATGAAGTACCCCATACCACACAAGCCATGGTGGACTCGGGAGCAACCAGGTCTTTTATGGATGATACAGAGGCTCATCGTTTGGGGGTCCCACTGCTTACTAAACAAATCCCAGAGGTGGTGTTTGCGGTAGACGGCAAACAATTGGAATCCGGTCCCATATGCCAAGCCACGGAACCTTGTATGGTTGAGTGTGTAAAGGGACATCAAGAGTCCCTATCTTTTAACATCATCAAAACCCCGTCCTATGGGGTTATCTTGGGATTACCCTGGCTCTCTATTCACAAACCAGAAATAGATTAGACACAGAAAAAATTGACCTTGACTTCTGATTTCTGTAAGGAACACTGCTGGAAATCACTTGCCCCCTTCGGGGAAACGCCACTTCATATTGCCACAGCGGCAGAAAAGGATATGCTATCAACAGTATCAAGAGGTTTTTGATGATAAGAAGGCGGAAGTACTACCTCCTCACAGACCCTACGATTGTAGGATTGATCTGAAACCAGGTTCTGTGGTACCATGTGGCAGGGTTTACGCCTTAACCGAACCTGAAAACCAACACTTACGTCAATACTTGGATAAGTATTTGGAATTAGGGTTTATTCGTCCATCCTGTTCTCCTGCGGCATCTCCTCTATTTTTTATTCCCAAAGCTAATGGAGAGTTAAGAACTTGCATTGACTTTCGTGTGTTGAATAACATCACAATACGTAACCAATACCCGCTCCCATTAATTTCTGTTCTATTAGAGCAAGTAAAAGGAGCCGTAATTTTCACTAAACTTGATCTTCGCGGGGCCTACCATCTGGTAAGGATGTGTCAGGGAGACGAGTGGAAGACTGCATTTAAGACAAGGTATGGATTGTACGAATACCTGCTTATGCCTTTCGGCTAATGCAATCCACAGGCGGCATTCCAATTCTTTCTGAACGACGTCTTATGGGAATATCTGGACTGAATAGTTGTGGTATACATCGATGATATCTTGATTTATTCTACATTAGAAGAAGAGCATAAGGGACATGTGAGTTTGGTTCTGAATATTTGCGTAAACATCATCTTTTTTGTAAGATAAGCAAATGCGAGTTCCATGTGACCACTGTGGAGTTTTTGGGAGTGATGCTTACACCTTCAGTTCAGGAAATGGCGGAGCGCAAAGTGAAAACGATCTCTGAATGGCCAAGTCCCAAGAATGTCAAAGATATACAATGTTTCAAGGGATTCGCCAATTTTTATAGCCGTTTTATATCCCAGTTTTCCAACAAAGCGGCACCACTTACTCGTCTAACTAAGAAGAATGTGCAGTTTTTATGGACACACGATACCCAGAAAGCCTTTGATGTACTCAAGGAAGCATTCATAACTGCTCCCATTTTAGTACATGCTATTCCTCTTTTGCCTTTCGTTCTTGAAGCGGATGCCTCGGATGTGGCATTAAGTGCCGTACTTTCACAGCGAGATACCACCACCGGTCAAATGCATCCAGTGGCCTTTATGTCCAAAAAATTGAACAAGGCCGAACAGAATTACACTATCACCGAAAAGGAGTTGCTTGCAATCAAAGAAGCATTTTGCGAATGGAGGCATTGGCTGTTAGGAGCACAACATACGGTCACTGTATACACGGATCACCACAACCTTCCATTTTTAAAGACAGCCCGTCTACTTACACCTCGGTTCCTCAGGTGGATGATGTTCTTTGAAGAATACAACTTCATAGTTACATTTCACCCTGGAACTCTGAACAAAAAGGCAGATGCTCTATCCACACAAGAATCCACGGCAGTACCCTGGTCCCATCCAGAGAGAGCAATACTGGATCCACAAAAGGTTATAGGTGTGGTGCATGGTGACAAGTTCATACAAGAAGTCGGGAGAGGTCTTCTAACATTTTCAATGGAGGGATTGGTTGAAACATCATCCGGAGTGGGTAAAGAGACAGAGAGTAGTTATGAAAGGAACTCAGGTCCTTATACCCACCGTTAAGTTAAGACGACTCTTCTTTCAATGGTGTCACACAGATCCGAGTGCAGGACATCATGGCAGGGAAAAGACATGTGAAAAAGTCCTATGTCAATTTTGGTGGCCATCTCTTAGAAAAGACATTCCTGAATAGATTAAAACTTGCATAGTATGCGCTCAAACCAAGACCTTACTAGGTAAACCTCAAGGCCTTTTACAACCTCTACCTACCCCAGAAGTTCTTTGGGAAAGATTTTTATTGGATTTCATAGTGGGGCTCCCCTTAGACAAAGGGCATACGGTAATTCTGGTCATCATTAACTTTTTGACTAAAATGGGACATTTTGTAGCCTGCAAAACTATTCCTTCAGCGGGACAGTTGGCCACTCTATTGATGGAACACGTAGTGAGGTTGCATGGTTTGCCTAAAGTAATTGTGTCAGACAGAGGTACCCATTTCACAGCCAAATTCTGGAGAGTATGGTGTTCCTCGTTACATATATCGTCAGCATTGTCCACTAGCTTTCACCCACAGACAGATGGGCAGACAGAACGATTAAACCGTACTCTAAAACAGTATTTAAGGAGCTATGTAGACTACAATACAGACACCTGGGTGGAGTGGCTCTGGTTAGCTGAAGTCGCATACAATAACGCCCAACACAGTTCCACTAAGCATACTCCGTTCTATAGCACTTATGGTTTTCACCCTCGTTTCATTCCATTCAGTGGGCCTGGCAAGTGTGAGCAGATACTGGAGGTACAGGAAAGGATATCACAGATACAAAGGGTTTTGACGCATACTAGGAGACATTTGATCAATTTCAAAATTCAGTATAAAAGACAGGCTGATAAACACCGTAGGCCAGGGCCAGTATACAAAAAAGGGGACTTGGTGTGGCTATCGACACATAATTTCCGATTCAAGAAATATAGTGTGTTCAATACCAGGTACATAGGCCCCTACAGGATTGTGAGGGTTGTTAATCCAGTGGCTGTGAGGATTGCTTTACCCTCTCATATGAGAATTCATCCTGTGTTTCACGTCTCTTTGTTGAAACCCGTGGTTGGTCCGGCATGAGCTAGACCAGCCCCGGTTTGGGTCGATCAGGATGAGGAATATGAGGTCGAGCGGATTCTTGACTCTAAGATATGTCGTAACAAGCTTTGGTTTCTGATTGCTTGGAGGGTTATGGTGCTGATGAGACCTCTTGGGAGACTGAATCGGGTGTACATGCTCCGGGACTGGTTGCGGCCTTTTATCGTAGGCATCCTCGGAAACCATGTGCCTGCCTGTGCTCTCCGAGAGGGGGAGGTTAGGGGTCACGACAGCTCAAAGCGCACTGGCCGATGCTGAATATGGGAAAACCACATTTCCCAGATGCCTCGGCACGTAGCGTGACGTAGAACGCTGCATCCCCCTTCCGAGATTCACGTAACACGGAAGCATTGACATGGAGACAACTTGGGCATCCACGCTGCCGATTATTTTACCCGTGTTCTGGATCATCGTTGGCTCTTCCCCTGTTTTCCTTGGTCCGGTAAGGGTGCCTGGAGCACCGCTTCGTTCTCTTCTGCCCGTTTTGGATCTTCGTTTGCTTAATTACCCTTATTCTTGACTTTGGATCCCTCGAGGATATGTGGTGTTTACTTATGTGAACTTGGTTTGAAATCGCTTCACTATCTACCCAGTACCTCTCCAGTTTGTTTTGACCCTCAGAGAGAGCGCTTTGCCATCTATATCTATGTTTTCATGAATCCCCGTAGTATACACAAGGTCCGTGTGTAGAACGGGAGTACATTAACTTTATTGAGTAGTCATCCTTCCCTACGTTGTCGAACTCTCCCCTGAAGGTTTACAGAGTTCTTGCAAGGGAAAGGATACATACCAGCCATAGCTGACTATTTCACAGGAAAGGCACAAACTTGTATTGAGTGACGTAACTCTCAAAGTATTGTGCTTAATTCTAATGAAGTATATGAGTGAACTGATTTTAAGAGTCAAAGCCTGCATCGTTGTACCTTTGATTATATTGATCCTCATTCAATTGGATTGCTATTTTTCTTTATCCTCCATAGGGGTGTAACTGACATAAAGTTCAAATTGGGCATTGGTACTTTCCTCGCATTTCTCAAGTAGATAAAGCACATGATAAGATACACTCTGAATTCCATTGGTAGCATAGAGCTGTTCCAATTATGTTATTATATTATTTCAGCATTTGGGAATAAGTAGAGGGTTTACGCTCAACACCCCTGTCAGCTGGTCAACGTTATTTTGCTTTACAGGTTAGTGGATGGATGGGTACAACCTGTATGTATGAAAGAGAAGGAAGAAACAGAGGAGGTTCTGATAATTCTTTTTCTTTGTGTCTTATCACAGGTATCCCTCCCTGCTGTCCCCATCCTTTCCTTCCCCCGTTTAACCACTCTTTAGTCTGTGTATATTTATTGTCTAGACTTGGGGCTGTTGAGAGGTGGACCACTAGAGCATCAATTCGATCCTGAGGATACGTTCTGGCCTGGGACACTAGCTGGTCTAATGGCTGACATAGCCTGTGGGGCTGTCCGGAAGCAGTTGAGACAACAAGCCCAGAGTATAGGTCATCCAAAACCCACAGGTCCTGGGGATTCCTAGGAACTACACAACAAGAGCATCTTATATTCCTCGGTTAGCTCAGCGGGGAGCAGGATATATGTTGGATTGAGAGCCCGGGCTTGCGGAGCCTCACGTTAGTGCGGCCATCTTGCTCGCAGGCTCTCTGGTGCCCCCTGTAACATGAAGAATTAATGTAGAAAGTGAATGTAACTAGCAGGAAACATTAACGTGAAGAATGTCTACTGTGCAACTGACAATCATTCATTCATTAAATGTGTTTATTAATGTGTCATTTTCCGTGTAGGTAAAAATATTAACTGAATGTGCTTTAATTTCTTTTTTTTTAAACCTTTTCTTTATTGATTTTAATAACATAATACAATGAGTATCATCAGGCAATACGTACAGGTCAGTTTGGCAATCACAGTGGCTCCGCACAGTAACAGAAGTACATCATAATTGATAAAGAGACACAGGAGAGAAAAAAGCATTAAAAAAGCCGATGAGGCATACACCCCCTTTTCTGATGACAAGGCGTACATAGCCGGGAATAAGCAGCGGGCGACCACCCATAGTCATATTAAGACATTAAAAATGGGCACTGACAGTAGCTCCCTCTGGTTCACCAGTTTCTTTACCTATCAAGTACTGTTGAAATGGGGCCCAAAAAGAATGCAGTTTGGATTGGGGGGGGGAGAAGATCGCCATATGAGTCCGACTGGGTATTGCAGTAAATCATATCACTCGTCCATCCATCAATGGTAGCGATCGGGACTCTACCCCAACGCATGGCAATCCGTCTTTTCGCCATAAGTAGCGCCATTGCCACAAACTGCCTGAAGGTCTTATCAATGGGTTTGGTATAGCCTAGGAGTGCGATGAGCTAGTCTGGGGATAGCATAAGGCTAGTGATGTCATTGATTATCTGAAATTGTTTCCCACAAAACTCCAATATGCGAGGACCAAAAAGTCTGCAACCGGCTCCGGACATCGAAAACAGATGTTCTGGAGTGTAATAAGTTCTATTACTGTATTTAAAATGTATTAGGCGATGGCTACCATTCATCAAGACCTTCTTAGCCATCTCGCAGCAATATTGTCATTGTTTGTCCTCAAGACCCCAGCCCAAGTCCCTCTGCCAGTAATGCCTCTTCTTGGAGAACTGTACCCATCTGTTTGCATGTGCTATGTTATATATTGTAGAAATCGACTTTGGAGGGGAAGGAGTCTTGATAACGTAAGAGAGAGCAGGTACCTCAGGTGGCTCCTGTGGAGAGCTCGCCAAGAGAGATTTAATGGCATGCCGAAGTCTTAAATACTGGAACCGCACCAATGGAGCAGGGCATGGGCCATCCATGTCAGCTGTTCCCAATTGCGGAGTCCGCCCCCCACCCAAAGAGGTCGCCAACCACAGAGACATTGACTTCACTCTTGGCCAGGGAGACCCCGCTATCAATACTGGAAGGAAGCCAGGTGCACCAGTCCGAAATATAAAATTGCGCCAGCTTGTCTGTTTAGTAAGTTGTGCCAAGCATGAATAATGGATTTAATTGAATCAAGGACACTGTGCCTGCATGTTGGATTCCTGAATAGCGCCTGTGGAAGAGTACCAGAATTAGCAGCTATTTTCTCTATGTATATGTGTGGATGAGTGATGGGGCAATGCGACCAAGCGGAGGCGTGGGAACACTGTGCAGCGCTATAGTATAGATCTAGGTCTGGAGCATTGAGACCGCCCAAAGATTACGGAAGAATGAGTACGCCCCATTGTACCCAAGCCAGCTGTATCATGAGGGACCTTAATTTAGAGAAGACATGCTGTGGGAGGACCATGGGGATGTTCTGAAATAGGAACAGTAGTCTGGGTAGGACAACCATCTTCATCAATGAAATACAACCTAATAGCGAAAGTGTTAAACGCGTCCATCTAATCACATCCTCTTCCAACCTATCTAATACTTTCTTATAGTTATGAATCCACATTACTTCTGAGTCAGTGTGTATTTGGATCCCTAATTAGTGTACAGACTCTGTTGTCCACTTCAAGGGGAATTGCACAGTGGGAGAGGAAGTGGATGGAGTCAAGGGAAATATCAAGAACTTATTTCAGTTAATGTTAAGCCCGGACAGCTGTCCAAAGCGGACCACTTCGTTCAAAATGGGAGTAAGGTGAGTGAAGGGGTCTCTAACATCAAGTAGTAGATCATCAGCGTATGCAGAGAGTATCAGCTGATAACCAGGGAACCATATCCCCCTGTGACTGTGGTATTCCCTAAGGGTGCACAGCAGTAATTTGGACCCCAAAGCGTACAAGAGAGGGGATAAGGGGCATAATTGATATCGGTAGGTATCGAAGCTGTCACTAAGTTCCCCAGCCTAATTCTTGCACACAGAGCTTCATAAAGGACCTTTATCAGTTGTAAATAGACTTCGCCAACACCCAGCTGCCTGAGTACCCTTTCCATAAAAAGCCACTCTACAGAATCAAAGGGTTTTTGGCGTTCAGGAACACCGCCACTGCGCTAATTTTGGGGATGATATGCTGTATAGCAGCAAAAATCATACGAAGGTTAGATGTCAAGGTGCGGCCTGGGATGAATCCAGCCTGTTCGATTTCCACCAGGCCCGGTAGCAGTGGAGAGATGCAATTAGCCAGTATTTTGGCGAATATTTTTGTGTCGATATTTAACAAGGACATGGGATTATATGATGAGCAATCGCTGGGGGGTTTGCTGGTTTAAGGAGGGTTACGATTAAAGCCTCGCGCATAGAAGGTGGAATAAATGTAATCTCGGCCATCTCTTCAAATAGGGTAACCAGGTGGGAAATTAAGAGATCTTGAAACGCTTTATAAAAGGACGCTGTCAACCCGTCAGATCCTGGGGCAGACCCACTTTTCATTGATGACGGCAACCCTAATTTCCCGGGAATCCAGGGGAGCTATGGGGTGCTCCCTGTGAGAATCTGTGAGCCAAGCGAGGTGGATGTGTGATAAGTAGTCTTCGATAGCTGAATCATCAGGGGGGATACGTGACCTATAAAGCTCCTCATAATATCTACTGAATCTATCCGCGATGCCTTGTATATCATATATCATACTACCAACTTTGCCCTTAATTTCAACTATGGAGTTAGTTTCCCACGGGCGACGCTGTAATTTAGCTAAAAGGGCGCCCTCCCCGTACACCCGAGCTGTAGCATACTTGCCTAAGTGCTTGACCTCATTCTCAGCTGTTTCCTGGAACTTCCTTAGCAGTACTTTTATATCCATTAGTGTCTCAGGATGCCCTGTTAGCTGATGCTCGAGTTCCAAAGCTGCGATGTCTGCCTCTAATTTTGCAAGCCTGTTCTGAATGGACCTAAGAACGCCTGCATGCTTAACAATTGTTTCCCCACGAATGAAGACCTTAAAAGTTTCCCAAATGGTTGAGAAAGTAGGCACTGAGCCAATATCCTCACTAAAGAACGTTTCAATAGCTGTGGCCATTTCTGAGCGAAACACCTGGTCAAGGAGGGAATATGGTGGAAATCTCAATGTTAATGGGGCATGTTTACATGTAGGGACCGTCAATATTATCTGCACTGGGGAATGGGCGGAATAAGTTCTGGAAGTAGTTCACAGTTAGAGACGAGAAGGACCAGGCTTCTGGAAACCAACCAGTAATCGATCTTAGTATGTATGTCATGTGGGGCGGAGTAGTGAGTGAACCAAGGTGTGGTGGCCGGACGCTGCTGTCTGCAAGGCCCAGCTGCTCTATAAGTGCCAGCATGTCGCTGGCCGCTGTAGGGGGTTTCTTAAGTGGACCACGTGATCTGTCTTTATTGCGGTCAAGTATACAATTAAAGAGAGGAGGAGCTTCACGCGTAACCGGGATGGTCGCGTGAGCACAGGGCTCCCGGACCATCGCCACCTCCGGCATCTATCCTGACTATTATCCTGGTTATGACGACGAATCATTGAAGATGAAGCTTAACTGATATGATAGTTGCTTTCAAAAATTGATTTGGTCCGAGGGAACCGATTTTATGACGATTTGAACTTTCCTGTCCTGCTCCACGGCTCTGCCCCAGGCTCGAGTTGAAGATCCGCCTGGACGGTAATTGAACAACAGCGGCTTCCCTGTTCCCACTTTCGACCCTGGACTTGGCTTTCGGTTTCGCTTTTGGCCCGGACCCTTCTGCACAGCAGACGACCCCGTCGCCCACGGACTGCTTCCCTTCGCGGTCCCACTTCAGGGTCGTGACTGTATATCACCGCTCGGTGTGTGACGTGGAACACACAGTGCTTCGGTTGTGCATCTGTGGGTGCTTTGACATAGCCATTTTTACCAGATCTCGGTGTCCCCTCGGGAGCGCAGCTTCCAAAATTGCCGGCAAGCCCAAGGTTGAAAGGCAAAAGACCAATACTGTTCACCGTGGGGGCTCCATACAATCTAACGTCATGGATCGATACACCCATCCTAAGGAATCCCCAGGTGGAATGGGCAAGCCTCCGGTGGACAAGGGAGATGACCCTATGGCGGACGAAGACCCGACTCTGCACGATATTATGGGCGCCATTGCGAGTATGCAGACCTCAATCGGTGTGCAGTATGAGGCCCTGGCGCAAAAGCTGGATACAGTGGCGATCGATGTCAACTTGATCAGGGCGGATTTGGCTAAAACGAACGAAAGAGTTAAATCCCTGGACTTGAAGACTTCTAGCCTCACGACGGACGTCTCCGATCTACAAACAGAGGTCCGCGATCTACGGTCCTCTAATGACTCCTTCTACCGTCGTTTGGAGGATTTTGAAAGTCGTTCTAGGCGGAACAACGTCCGTATTGTGGGTGTCCCTGAGAATTCAGACAACTTAAATGTCGACCTCATCGTCAATCATCTCGCACCCAAGGGCCTGAGTAAATTCTTTGCGGTGGAGCGGGCTCACAGAGTGCCGGGTAGCAAACCTAAGCTGGGTGCTACCCCGCGGCCCATAATCGCCAGAATATTTCATTTCCGTGATCGGGACGCTATCCTGCAGGCATCACGCTTGGGGGGCCCCACGAAATTTGAGAATACGATGGTGAGTTTTTACCCCGACTTCACTCAGTTGGTGCAGAAGCAAAGGATGGGGTTCCAGGGAGTAAAGAGACGACTGAGAGACAGAGACATGAAGTACGCAATGCTATTTCCAGCTTGGCTGCGTATGGAACATGGAGATCGGACGTTCTTCTTTGATCACCCTGAGGCTGCAAGTGACTGGCTCGACACACGCCCCAGGTAGCAGGAACACCCTGAACATTCCGGTGGAGCTGAGGGTGGACTGATGGACCAGGAATAGTAATGTGACTTGGTTCGCTGGACTACATAGGGATCTTTCGACACGGTTTGCAGACCCTTTAACTTGCTTCAACTGAGGTGGTTCTCCAGGGGTGGCGGAGGGAGTGAGTCTCTTCCTCCTCTGGGGTTTCTTTTCGTAGATTAGTTATTTGCTAGGGCGACAGGCACACTGCAAGTTGGGGGGGCCTTCGAGTCTACCGCAGGGGTGCAGGGTGGGGGGTCTTGTTTCTAGGGTAGGTTGGGGGAGGAGGGGGGAAGTTGTTCTTGTTTGATTCACTTCAAGGCACTGTATTGATGGACTCTTGGACTTGGCTGTTGCGACCAATGTGGGGTGGATGCTGCGATTATGTTCGGGATGGGAGGTAGAGGGCTCAAATTGCTGTGTTGGAATGTTAACGGGTTGGGGGACAAGATAAAACGTGGTGTGGTGTTACAACTCTTGAGACGTCTTTCCCCTGATGTCGTGCTGTTGCAAGAAACACATCTGATAGGCAATACATGGCGGGCCATGAATCAAAGGGGTTACCGTCTCCTGGCACACTCCGGCTTCACCACTGGCTCTAGGGGGCGTGGGTATCTTGGTCAGAGTCTCCCTCCCCCTTGAGATCGATGCTGTCATTCTTGACGACAGGGGGCGATATGCCGCCATTACTGGGCGATGGGAGGGGAAGGTCATCACTTTGCTCTCCGTTTATGTTCCGCCTGGCCTTCAGACTACGACCTTTGCTGACTGGGGGAGGGTGATACTGGGGCTCCCAGAGTGTGTCCTTGTGGTGGGCGGTGACTTTAACTTTGTGGTCTCCGGAACTGTCGATCGCTACCCACCTAGCGATCTTGGGAGGTCCCAGTCCTGGCTGGGTGGCTTCCTTGATACTCTGGGACTGATAGATTGCTGGAGGCTACTGCACCCTGGACAGTTACAATACACCTTTCATTCTGGTGCACATGGCAGTCTCTCGAGACTTGACTATATCCTGATGCCCGCAACACAGGCTCCACTTGTGAAGGAGATTAGACATTTGGCTAGGGGTATTTCAGATCACTCCCCCTTATGGCTCGAAATGGAAACGGGACCGGGAACTGAGGGTCGGGTAGCCTCGATCAACCCTTGGTATCTCCGTGACCCTAAGATCCGCACAGAATTGATTAAATCCCTCGACCATTATTTTGTGGAGAATGTGGGGTCTGTGTCATCGTCTGTCTTGCTCTGGGAAAGCCTACAAGACGGTTATCTGTGGCCACGCCTTATCGTTAATCCATAATGCTAAGAAACGTAAGTGCGAGGCAGTGGTCCGACTTGAAACTGAGATATCAGATATAGAAAGAGAGCTGGAATCTGATGTTACCCAAGACAGGTTACACCTTCTCAGCCTCAAACAAACTGACTATAGAGCGTTGGTCACTGATGCCGTTTGTATGATGTGGGTGATAAGACTGGAAAGTTGATAGCTTGGTTGGACAAGAAGGAGAGGGCTAGTCGTGTGGTTCCTTCGATTGAGAGAGCGGATGGAGTGAGAGTGACTGACTCGGTTGAGATTGTGGAGTGTTTTTCTGGGTATTTCCAAACCGTATACTCCCCGGTGTCTGACAGACCGGAACAGGATTCGCATCTGCTTCTGAGAGACATTGCTTTGCCCTGCTTGTCGGATCTGGATAGGGACCTGATGGACGCGACACTCTCTGTTGAGGAGGTCGCGACCGCAGTCCGCTCCGTGAGATCGGGAAAGGCCACGGGTCCGAATGGACTTCCCATCGAACTTTATAAATTGCGCCCAGATAAAATAGCACCGCACCTTCACTCAATGTTTTTAGAGTCGCTAGCTGCAGGTACCCTCCCGTTCGATCAAAGACTTGCGTCTATTGTCGTGATTCACAAGGAAGGGAAGCCACGGGATTGTTGCGCGTCGTACAGGCCCATCTCGCTCTTAAACGCCGAACCTAAGATCCTCGCAAAAGTGCTCACGAATCGTTTAATCACTGTTGTCTGCGACCTGATCCATCCGGATCAGTCCGGATTTATTCCGCACCGGAACACGGCACTGAACCTTCGTCGTTTACATGGCGTCCTTGCGAGAGCGTCCTCGTTGCATGAATCGGCCATTTTGGCTTCTTTAGACGCCACAATGGCGTTTGATACGCTGGAATGGCCATACCTCTGGGCTGCCCTCGCCAAGTTTGGTTTTGGGCCTGTTTTCATCAGTTGGGTGAAACTATTATATTAAGACCCCTTGGCTCAGGTGGTTGTTAATGGTCGTGTTTCTGGCTCATTTTCTCTCGGAAGGGGTACTCGTCAGGGGTGCCCGTTGTCTCCGCTTCTTTTTGCCCTTGCTTTGGAACCCTTGGCGGCTTGGCTGAGGTGGGAACCGTCAATGAAGGGTATACGCTGGACCCCTGATTTTGAGGATCGAGTGTCGCTTTACGCTGACGATATCCTGTTATACCTCACGTCACCTCGGAAGTCGCTAATAGTGCTATTCGATGTATTGACTTCCTTCGGTAAAAATTCTGGCCTTCTGATCAATTGGTCCAAGTCCTGCGTGTACGTTCTCTCAGGAGACTCTCCTCTCTTGCCGCGTGGGTGCCCAATACAGGTGGTACACGCGGGTTTCAAATACTTGGGGGTGTTTATCACCTTAGATCCTGTGGTTCGTTATGAACGTAATCTGCTGCCCCCGCTTCAGCGCTTGCGGTCCGATGTCGAGGCATGGCGTAGACTTCCGTTATCCCCGCTCGGGCGAGCGGCACTCTTTAAGATGATGTCACTGCCCTGTTTTTTATATGCCCTACAGAATACTTGCGATACCATCCCGGCCAGCTACTTTCGGGAGATTGAAAGCTTGCAGAGACAACTGATCTGGAGTGGGCGATCCCGTATAGCCCTTGCCAAGTTAACACTCCCTTGGTATGACGGTGGAATCGCTCTCCCGGATATTAAGCGCTACTACTGGGCCCCCCAACTGGGGGCGATTAACCACGGCACGTACGATCTCGCGTCGAACCCCGCGTTCGAAATGGACAGATGGTTGCTGCCTGGTGGTGACTACAACAGGGCGCTTTATACGAAATCCGCAGGGAGGATGCTCACTGGCCCTACCAGGATAGCGGTGCAAGTATGGCATCGTGCGAATGATGCCATGGGATTGAAGGATAGACTCACACGCGCTACTCCTCTTTATGC
Organism: Lissotriton helveticus; assembly: GCF_964261635.1. Classification (NCBI taxonomy): domain Eukaryota; kingdom Metazoa; phylum Chordata; class Amphibia; order Caudata; family Salamandridae; genus Lissotriton; species Lissotriton helveticus. The sequence goes on along the minus strand of NC_136057.1, from coordinate 635,341,167 downwards.
CTCTGAGAGGCTGGGCTCCCTATAGAAAGACGAAAGGCTTTGATAGGTGGGACGTGATTGGTATATGCAGGGTGAATGATGTCTGGACTAAGGATAGGGTCAAAACCTTCGAGGAGTTGAGACTGGAGTATGACCTGAGTGACAAGGAGTTTTTAAGATATGCTCAGATCCGACACGCGCTGATGGCGGTTTTCCCTCCGGGTACTACTGTTCCGGAGGCGTCGCCGCTTGAAGATCGGGTACTGGATGGGCACGTTCCCGACAGCACGATTTCGCTTATCTATAAAAAGTTGATAAACGATAGGACCGACCTTATGCAATGACTCAGGGAAGCCTGGACTGGCGATGGTTTGGAGTTAGATGACGAAGACTGGCAGTCGGCCATGTCTTCGCCGAAGGAGGTTGCAATTCCAGCCCGCCTCCGGTTTGTACAGCTTAAGATTCTCCACAGGATCTATGTTACCGGTCCACGCTTGGTCAACATGGGTTATGCTTTGGATGGGCTGTGCAGGCGTGATTGTGGCCTCCCGGGCACCTTTCTTCACATACTTTGGGAGTGCCCGGTGGTTGTTCGTTTCTGGAATCGAGTGCATGCAGTAATGGAAGAGGTCACGGGTGTTGCGTTGTTGCCTGAAGCCAGACGATGCTTGTTGAATGTTTGGGAGCCAAATGATTATGATTCGGCACAGACTCAGTGGGTGACCCTTGGCAATATGATTGCTAAGAGGGATATTGCCCAGTTGTGGGGCTCTCAGAGGCCACCCACAGTTCTGGCATGGAAGGAGAATATGGACTGGTGAATGTTCAGGGAGAAGACGGTGTATGTTGCACGTGGCAGGCCTCGCAAGTGGGGTAAGATTTGGGGTCAATGGAACTCCTATCGAGGAGACATATGTACACCTCCCTTCACAAACTTGAAAGCAGAGCCTCCCTCCCCGTGACCCGGCATTCCCGCTATTATGTTGCTTGGACTGACTCCGGTCTTGCTGCATCCCTCAATCCTCCCATCTTGCACTGTCAATGATTGTATTATGATCTTATGCTTTCCTCCCCGCAGGACGCTTCGCCATTTAATTGATTGTACTGCCTTGATTATTTATTTTTGTTTCTGTTATTAAAAGTTTCAATAAAAATAAATATTAAAAAAAAGTATACAATTAAAATCTCCTCCCCACATTTGCGGTAAATCATTAGTTATAAGCAATTGTGCAGTTAGGGACTGAAACAACTGAGGGTCGACATAATTGCGACCGTAAATGTTCACTAAACAGGCACTGAATCCTTCTGCCTGGCAGCGGGCTATGATAAATCTACCATTGGGTCGACTTCTTCTTCGTGCAAGGACAGACCGGATCTAGGGTTATATGCTACCAGTAGATGCCATTGTAAAGGTTCTTGATACGTCCCGTCTGGACTACAGTAACGTCCTCTATTTAGGAGTTACTAAATGTATTCTGAACATCTTACAGAAGGTCCAAAATGAAGCTGCCCGGGTGATACTGAATATCCCTAGGCAGGCGTGGTGGGGCAGCTCTGAGGGGCCTTCACTGGCTCCCAGTACAAGCGAGAATTACTTTTAAGGCCCTGGCCTTTTGCCACAGGATTCTCAATGAGAAAGGGCCAAGATACTTGTGTCCGTTACTCACTGCTTATAGACCTACCCGGAATTTTAGATCTAGGGGCACTGCTAAGCTAGTAGTTCCGAAGGTGCGCAAAGTCTCTCAAAGCGAAGGCCTGGAATAACCTACCCATGGAATTGAGGATCTGTCAAGGTGAAACTATGTTTCGTAAAAAAACTCAAAACCTGGTTTTTCCAAGCTCCCCTTGGAGAGTGATGTCAGTAGGCTGGAGGGAGGCCATTACACATCTTAGGGCCGGTTGGGTCTGGGTGGGAGGAGGTAGGCGTGTGGTCAGGGTCTGTGATGTCCTAGCGCAGGACACTCCTTTGGAATAACCAGGCGCTTTATAAGCTCAATAATAATAATAATAATAGGGTTGACCGACATGAGGATCCCCTAGCATGGGAAGTGACACCCGCTGCTGAAAAAAGACCCTGCAAGCACCGTTTTGAAAGCATCTTATTTTGTGGGGCCAGATGGGTTTCTTGTATCATTCCTACATCTACGTGGTGTCTTTTGAGCATGGCGACTACCTTACTTAGCTTACGGTAATCATTAAGGCCCAGGACGTTCCATGCCCAGAATTTAAGCACCTTGGTCGTCATATGCGCTGTACAAGTATAATGTGCATTATGTGTTCAATCCCACTGTCATACCTCTTTACAAAGAGCATAGATAAGATCACAAAGATGTGATTTGCCTCTAATACGCTGATGATCCTCAACCCCTCCCGCCCACCTCCCACCTCCCCAACTAGGCATAGCTGAACCCATAACCTCCCACCACCCGTGAATGCAAAAGGAAACTATAAACAATACATTCCATAACAAAATCAAACCCAGATGTCGGTGATGAGGTACACACCGGAGCAGATGTTGCCTATAACACATCACATGATAGGAACCAGAGCCTGTACAACAATGTGTGCCTCAAATACTGATCAGGTCAATCAAACATCACATTAAGCGTAGTGTGGATGATACCCCAACACCCCATAGGAAGCCATAGTCAACCACCCCGACCCCAAGAAAAGGCACACAACAGTTTCACACAACATAGAAACCTAGTAGGGGAGAATTACTGTTCTTCCAGATCAGGAATGTCATCTGCCAATGATTGGCGAGTACTTGGAGAGCCACCCTCCCACACGACTCTCCCTCTCCCTTCTTTTAAAAAATTTAGAACCTGTTTGGAATCATTAAATATGTGAAATTTCCCATCAGCGCACACCCTGATTTTGGCAGGATAAATCATGTTATATTCCAGATTCAGGTCAAGCAGCTTGCGCTTAACAGGTATAAATTGGAGCCATGCATCCTGAACAGCCTGTGTAAAGTCTGGGTAGAGTTATTTTTCTGTGCCCTCGTATCTCAAGGATTTTAGTTCCCTAACTTTCTTCAAAGTGGCGTCCATGTCTCTATAGTTAAGGACTTGAGCAATAATAGGGCTACGAGTAGCCCCAGGGACTGGCCTAGGAGCAACAGACCTATGGGCACGCACAATGATGAACATATTGGAAAAGGTATCTTTGCCCAAGAGTGTGACCAGGAATTGTTCGACAAAGAATTCCATATCAGGAATGTTGGTAGATTCAGCAATACCAACTATGCGCAGATTGTTTCTCCTCGGACGCGCTTCCAAGTCCTCTGCTTTAAACTGTACAGAATGCAGAGGCTTTTCCAGCTTTGTGGTGGAGCTCAGGGTGGTATTAAGTGTGTCCTAGCGCCAGACACCTTATGCTCTACAGTGTCCAATCTAGTAGCTTGTTTGTCTAGCCTCTCTGACATACTGTCCATCCTGAAGGAAAGAGCATCTATCTTACCGTCTATTTTAGTTAGGCTGAGCTGCATGGCCTGGAGAATCTGCTTTAAGTCGGAGTCAGCAGCGGTATCTCCCATTTCTGATCCAGACTCAGATGAGTGTTTCTCAGTATCTTGATGTCTGGGGGTTTTACGTGGTTCAAATAGCAACTTGGATTGCGATTTTTCCGCGTGGCCCATGGTTGCCTTACGAGGCTACACAACTAATAATGGATGATATTAAGAGAACGTGACCAACAATCGCGACTCTGCAAGTGATAAAGAAACAAGGGATGCAGGCCACAACCCCGTAACCAATGAGGCAGTTAATTGACAACTCCGTTGCATCACCAAGGTCTGAGAGTCCAGATCAATGTGCACTCCAAATCCTGCAGAACCCTCAACCACAAAGGCCGGTGGGTGAGGGGGACAGGCCCACAGATGATATCCAAACTATGTGCACTGCAGGAGCAACCAGCCGACAAACCCCAATGTTATGCGTGCTAGCCCAGCCAATAACACCTGTGGGGCTGCAGTGCCTGCATGGCGAAGGAAGATGGAGAACTGTGCCACACCAGTTACACCAGGCGCTGAAAAAGGGGGGGGGCACAACCAAGCCGCATCAAGAGAAGTGAACCAGGCAGTGGCCATCACCAGTAGGGGGTAGTAGACCAGAGGCCCAACACCATCACGGCCCTATGACCCGGGGCCAGGTGTACTGTACAAGTGGGCATCCCAAAACAGCCTGGAAACTTGCCACCGCCACAGGGTAGCCCCAGGATAGCACCCCAACAGTGCACAGAGGCAGGCAGGAGGTGCGAGGGGTGCGACCGCAACAGTACCCCCAGCAGGAGGGCAGGAATGGAGGCTAGCGCATTCGTGTCTCCGCATAGCGTGCAAGTCAAATTTTGGAGGTGGGGGCCGTTCTCCGGGCACGGGTAGAGCAGGATGTACTGTCTATCACGGGGGCAGCCGAGGTAGATGTAGGCTGCCCCCGTCACTCACCACCGCTACAGTGGGTCTGGCGGGGCACCAGGCCGCTCCAATTCACTCGGGCAACCGCAACCAGGAGCCGGTAGGGCGGGGCACCAAGCAGAGCAGCAGCATCCTCACCAGTGTTCCAGGGCCACCGTTAGTCGCGGATGAGGCGCTGAGGCTCCAAGGGAGCAGCAGGATCGTGGGCGGGCCTAGCGGCAACAGCGCAGGTTCCAGGTAGGCTGTGCAATCCAGCAGCTCCAATTCTCTCGGGCGACCGCAGCCAGGAGCCGGCAGGGCGGGGCACCAAGCAGAGCAGCAGCATCCTCACCGGTGTTCCAGGGCCACCGTCAGGCGCGGATGAGGCGCTGGGGCTCCAAGGGAGCAGCAGGATCGTGGGCGGGCCCAGCAGCAACAGCGCAGGTTCCAGGTAGGCAGTGCAATCCAGCAGCCGGGGAGGAAACAGGCCACAGCACCTGAGTTGGGTGATAGGGCTTCGCTCCGCGGTTCAGGGTAAGATTTTCCTCTTTCTTTCTCGGGCACCCGTGGGCGCCGGGTCGTCCAGCAGGTCTATGCAGCAGCAGGGGGATGAAGTGGGGCAAATTGGAGGGCAGGATTGAGACAGGTTATAGACGGCTCACGTACCTAACCTAAAGCGTGGCCATTTTGCGGCCGGGCAAGCTCCGCCCCTCCTGTGCCTTATGCAATTTTGTAAAGCTTACATTCCATTTTCTTATGTTAGCTGAATCTTGTAGGCATGAAATACATTTCCCTGGAAGCTATCGCTTTAGAATTAACAGTTTGAATTTCATGTGGGTGAGGATTTTGTTCTTTCTCACATTTTATGTTGCAGGTGAAAGAAGCGCTCGTTAACTAGAATAATGTCTTTGTTTTGCTAGTAAGGCAAGGAGAGAAAAAGTTACATCTTTCAATCTGAATCGATAAGAGAAGGCTGTTGTCCTTCCCACATGAGAGAGCTTGGGAACCAAGGACAGAAAGAGTGAGAAGAACACTGCGGCCCCATGGAAAATGTCCTTTAGCATAATATTCAAAGCGGATGGCGTAAAACGCAAGGATTCTTGGGAAGGATATGTGTTATATTGGGACGTTGTAAGCAGGGAAAGTGCCCCACTTCTTCTCTGCCTTTGGAGAGAAAGCATTTTAGAGCACTCTGCCTTGGTAGATTTACACTACATGACCCATTTCTGTGGATAGACTTCTTTGGGAGACTCCACGGACTAACACCTTTATTTATTGTCCAAGAAGACACTTAAGTAGGGATGTCATTGTAGTATAAAGTAGTGATAGATTGATGCTTTATTTTCATCAACCCTCGATGCAGGGAAACTTGGACTTATGCTTTCTGATCCTATGCATTCTGTTTCTTGAATTAGTCGTCTTATTTATGTTGTACCGCTTAAACTTGATATGTAGGTTTGGCTTTATGCTAATTCCGATGTATTTGCACACTCTCATTTTGAAGTGTCTCTATGTTTAGCTACTTTTAGGTTGAGCCTAGAGTCAGCGCCCATGCGCTGCTCTGTGAGACATGCTGTATTCAGGTATTCTGCCCCTTATACGCCCATCTATTCCATTGGCACCTCTTACTGTCCTTTATAAATGGTGGCTTTTGATTCATGAATAGGCTTTGTAGCCCCTCCTTAATACCTCCCTCTATTCTATTGTTACCTCCTATAAGACCAGCCCCTGTAACATCTTATTATTTGGTATATTTTATTTACAGTCTGTAAGCGCTACTTTCTTAAATGACTTTCTCGTTTAGCAGGCCCGACATACTGTCCTGCAACTGCTTGCTTGTTAAGCAGCAGGGCACCTGCGTTTCATCTTATTTTCTTTGCTTTAACAATGGAAATCTCGCCATTAACGCTGGTCAAACAGTAACACATTTTTTTTTATTTTTAAATAAATTTTTTTATTATTTTCCAGTGTAACAAACAAATACATTTTTTAAGCAGACCGGCACGCAGTTTTTTTAATCCGCTCTTTGATCTTTTTTCAACAGTGGCGGCACAGTTTTTAGTTACAATTTACAGGACAACTACTTAGACTTAAGTTATTCTTTCATGGGAACCAATGCGGATTGTGTCCTGCTACAAGAAGCAGCGGATGCAATGTTGATTGCTGTGGGAACAAACATTTCTGAAGGGTTGCACTGACTACCTCAACATTGCATGGCTTGGATGTAACTTTTTGTGATTTAAAAAAATCTTTTTTTTTAGTCCTTTCCTGCTTTTGGCCGGCACACTGTGGGTGATCTTCCTGTTGTGCACTGGAACTCAGTCCTCCTCTTCCCAGGCACAACACCATTTTAACCTGGCAGCCGTTGAATTGGGCCTACAGAAGAGAACCAGACTACAACCACCAGAATGCAGTAGGTTATTAAATGAATCCGCGTTGGTGGAAACACGGAGCCTCTAGAGCCCTCGAGCCCCGTCTAGTGTTAACCCTGTGCAATTGGCCACCCAGCAGATTGACATTAAGTACCCTAGCCTCTTTATTTCACTTTATTTTAACCCTGTGGCAGGACGGGTGTTGCAGAGCTCATGTGCACTCTTTTAAGCCCCAGCCTGCTATTACTCAAGGCAGAATATAGGTTATTAGCTCTTTTTATTATGCCATACATTTCTATCATGCTGACACCTGCCGTTGGCACGGCGTCACAGCGCTTTGAAGGCAATCAGGAGCCCTGCAGCCAGACTCTTTCAGTATTGCAATTTATATTGAATTTATGCTTTTGTAAAACGGTTTATATTTTGTGTATTTTTGCCAGTAATGTGCTTGTTGTGTACAATGCTATATGTAGGGTGATCAGGTGACTCCATTTAATTTCCGTAGTTTAATCACATGACTACACCTACCTAGCGTAGGTTAGTCACGTGACCCCCAACTCATTATTCAACATGCTGCACACTACCTGTGACATAGCCTTGTAAGACATTTGGTGATAAAGTTTATCCCCAAAATAACAAAGAATTAGAGTTAAGATGCTCAACACAGTTGATCGTAAATCAGCTCTGCAATTATAAATCTTCTACTTGTTTGTTACCCACTTAAGTTTTTCTTTTTTTTTGTGCATTTTTACCCACGTGTTTTACCTCCAGATTCCTAATTTACTTCTGCTCTACTTCCTCACCCGAAAACACGTGCAACAACCATATTTCCATAACACTCGCACTGTGCTCATTCCAGGATATCATGCACACCTTATTACAGATGCATTACCAAAGTACAGCCAACAGTCGTTGTAGTTTTTGTGGTCGTTTTTTGCCGCAGTTTTATTGCCCTTATAGACATCCTCATTTTGTAATCCCCTGGATATACTTTTATGGCCAGGGTCATAAATCATTACATTATAAATCAGGTGTCATAAATCATTTTGGTGTTCGTCATAAATCATGTATCATAAATCATTTGTGGATCGTAAACCATTTGTGTCTCGCATTGTCACAAAATGGGGTCATAAATCATGCTGCATTATCGGTCATAACTGATTTGCCATAAATCATTTGTTGGTCATAAATCACTTGCTTGTCATAATTCATTTGCATACCATCGAGTCATAAATCACCCTGACTGTTCATTATACTGCTGTTTTGCAGGCGTATCTCCCTCCTTGCCACTTTTGGGGGCAAATATTGTTCTGTTGGTTTCCACGCCCCTTTGCATGTGGGAGGTAGACTCTCCCCGGAGTTAGGCCCCAACTTGCTACCTTGTTAGCCTCCTTTTTGTGCCCTGTCGTTTGGCGGGGTCTGGTCTGCAAGCGCCGTTTCCGTTTGCTACCCCCTTTTGTCAGGCCTACTTACCCTGCCGTAAGGCATCCCAAAGTGAGAGGCCCTCCTTGTACACACCACCCTGTTGGTGTGCCTCCATAACCAACCAAATGTACGCCTCTTCTCAGCCAATGTACCCCTCTTATCCGCCAGCACGGCTAACATTGCTGCAGCATAAGTGTGGGTGGGTGGGTCTAGAAAAACCTTTGGCGCCACTCCCCAGCTTTGCGATGTCGTATTAAGCGATAGTGTGGGGCGCAGCGCCTAATCTCCCCCCTTGCGATTTTTCCAGCCAATACTGGGGTGGCATAGTGATTGGCGGGGTTCAAACATCACCCTCCATTGTCCTGGTGGGTGGGCGCCTCTCTGGTGCGAGTTTTCCAAGAGGCAAGCGCCCCTTCTGCTTTGGAGTGCGTCTAGGCGGCTGAAACCGGCTCCTTGCAGTGCTCTTGCATCTGTTATTGCGTCGCCCCTCGAGGCCCACTTCGGGGGTGGCCTCTGCAAAAACAGTTCCATCCTTTCAGCTTTGTGACTATACTTAGCACATCAAGACAGCAGCAAGAGTTGAAAAGCGCACAGCAGCACTGATGCAGTGTAAAAGCTAAGGTCCAGCATAACAAAACATGGAATGAAGAGCAACCAGATAACAATGAATACCACAATGGCGTAAAGTATAAGCAGCAATGTAGTAAAAAGAAAATCAAAATGTAAATCATTATAAAACAAAATTCATTCAAAAGTAAAATTGACTAGCAATATAAATGGAAGCGGTAAAGAAAATGAAAATTGTAGTCACTTAAAGTGGAAGCTAAAACTAGTTAAAGTAATAGTCATGTCACCGAAAGTAAAAATGCTGTTAATTACCAAAAGTAACAAATAAGCCACGTATCCAAAAGCAATAAAAGCTATTGCAAAAGGCTCAATCATTAAAAAAACAACAACTCATTTACCAGAAAAGTCACAAGCTAATAAAATAAAAAATAAAATAAATCCAGAGGGTGGGTGGGTAACAACCGGAGCTGCCGACTTTGAAACGGAGGAACTTGGTTTGCGTCTCAGTGTTGGTTCAACATCCTGTGATTCTGGGGATATTACTCCATCTTTCATGAATCTAAAATCATTGGTTGACTGGAACTAATGAATTATTGACAATCAAACAATGTTATTGAATTCCAGTGGTACGATTTGAATGATTTATTTTTTGTTTGTTTTTTCTTTCTTGAACACACATGGAATTTTAGAAGGGATACCCAAATGTTAGAATCCCATAACAAAATGAATAAATTAAATTACAACCATACATATTTTCCTTTCACCGTAAATTAATATTGTGCATGCTATGTTCTCATAAAGTGCATTATTTTTTAGCTGCTATCCCTCCACGGAGACTTGAAGTGGTAATCTCTCAGCCAGTCTGACTTGCCTTGCGCACTACTGTCCCCACAAAATGGGGTCATAAATCATGTTGCATTATCGGTCATAACTCATTTGCCATAAATCATTTGTTGGTCATAAATCACTTGCTTGTCATAATTCATTTGCATACCATCGAGTCATAAATCACCCTGACTGTTCATTATACTGCTGTTTTGCAGGCGTATCTCTCTCCTTGCCACTTATTGGGGCAAATATTGTTCTGTTGGTTTCCACGCCCCTTTGCATGTGGGAGGTAGCTTCTCCCCGGAGTTAGGCCCCAACTTGCTACCTTGTTAGCCTCCTTTTTGTGCCCTGTCGTCTGGCGGGGTCTGGTCTGCGAGCGCCGTCTCCGTTTGCTACCCCCTTTTGTCAGGCCTACTTACCCTGCCGTAAGGCATCCCAAAGTGAGAGGCCCTCCTTGTACACACCACCCTGTTGGTGTGCCTCCATAACCAACCAAATGTACGCCTCTTCTCCGCCAATGCACCCCTCTTATCCGCCAGCACGGCTAACATTGCTGCAGCATAAGTGTGGGTCTAGAAAAACCTTTGGCGCCACTCCCCAGCTTTGCGATGTCATATTGAGTGATAGTGTGGGGCGCAGCGCCTTATCTCCCCCCTTGCGATTTTTCCAGCCAATACTGGGGTGGCATAGTGATTGGTGGGGTTCAAACATCGCCCTCCATTGTCCTGGTGGGTGGGCGCCTCTCTGGTGCGAGTTTTCCAAGAGGCAAGCGCCCCTTCTGCTTTGGAGTGCTTCTAGGCGGCTGAAACCGGCTCCTTGCAGTGCTCTTGGATCTGTTATTGCGTCGCCCCTCGAGGCCCACTTCGGGGGTGGCCTCTGCAAAAACAGTTCCATCCTTTCAGCTTTGTGACTATACTTAACACATCAAGACAGCAGCAAGAGTTGAAAAGCGCACAGCAGCACTGATGCAGTGTAAAAGCTGAGGTCCAGCATAACAAAACATGGAATGAAGAGCAACCAGATAACAATGAATACCACAATGGCGTAAAGTATAAGCAGCAATGTAGTAAAAAGAAAATCAAAATGTAAATCATTATAAAACAAAATTCATTCAAAAGTAAAATTGACTAGCAATATAAATGGAAGCGGTAAAGAAAATGAAAATTGTAGTCACTTAAAGTGGAAGCTAAAACTAGTTAAAGTAATAGTCATGTCACCGAAAGTAAAAATGCTGTTAATTACCAAAAGTAACAAATAAGCCACGTATCCAAAAGCAATAAAAGCTATTGCAAAAAGTAAAAGGCTCAATCATTAAAAAAAACAACAACTCATTTACCAGAAAAGTCACAAGCTAATAAAATAAAAAATAAAACAAATCCAGAGGGTGGGTGGGTAACAACCGGAGCTGCCGACTTTGAAACGGAGGAACTTGGTTTGCGTCTCAGTGTTGGTTCAACATCCTGTGATTCTGGGGATATTACTCAATCTTTCATGAATCTAAAATCATTGGTTGACTGGAACTAATGAATTATTGACAATCAAACAATGTTATTGAATTCCAGTGGTACGATTTGAATGATTTATTTTTTGTTTGTTTTTTCTTTCTTGAACACACATGGAATTTTAGAAGGGATACCCAAATGTTAGAATCCCATAACAAAATGAATAAATTAAATTACAACCATACATATTTTCCTTTCACCGTAAATTAATATTGTGCATGCTATGTTCTCATAAAGTGCATTATTTTTTAGCTGCTATCCCTCCACGGAGACTTGAAGTGGTAATCTCTCAGCCAGTCTGACTTGCCTTGCGCACTACTGTCCCCACAAAATGGGGTCATAAATCATGCTGCATTATCGGTCATAACTCATTTGCCATAAATCATTTGTTGGTCATAAATCACTTGCTTGTCATAATTCATTTGCATACCATCGAGTCATAAATCACCCTGACTGTTCATTATACTGCTGTTTTGCAGGCGTATCTCCCTCCTTGCCACTTTTGGGGGCAAATATTGTTCTGTTGGTTTCCACGCCCCTTTGCATGTGGGAGGTAGCTTCTCCCCGGAGTTAGGCCCCAACTTGCTACCTTGTTAGCCTCATTTTTGTGCCCTGTCGTCTGGCGGGGTCTGGTCTGCGAGCGCCGTCTCCGTTTGCTACCCCCTTTTGTCAGGCCTACTTACCCTGCCGTAAGGCATCCCAAAGTGAGAGGCCCTCCTTGTACACACCACCCTGTTGGTGTGCCTCCATAACCAACCAAATGTACGCCTCTTCTCCGCCAATGCACCCCTCTTATCCGCCAGCACGGCTAACATTGCTGCAGCATAAGTGTGGGTCTAGAAAAACCTTAAGCGCCACTCCCCAGCTTTGCGATGTCATATTGAGTGATAGTGTGGGGCGCAGCGCCTTATCTCCCCCCTTGCGATTTTTCCAGCCAATACTGGGGTGGCATAGTGATTGGCGGGGTTCAAACATCGCCCTCCATTGTCCTGGTGGGTGGGCGCCTCTCTGGTGCGAGTTTTCCAAGAGGCAAGCGCCCCTTCTGCTTTGGAGTGCTTCTAGGCGGCTGAAACCGGCTCCTTGCAGTGCTCTTGGATCTGTTATTGCGCCGCCCCTCGAGGCCCACTTCGGGGGTGGCCTCTGCAAAAACAGTTCCATCCTTTCAGCTTTGTGACTATACTTAACACATCAAGACAGCAGCAAGAGTTGAAAAGCGCACAGCAGCACTGATGCAGTGTAAAAGCTGAGGTCCAGCATAACAAAACATGGAATGAAGAGCAACCAGATAACAATGAATACCACAATGGCGTAAAGTATAAGCAGCAATGTAGTAAAAAGAAAATCAAAATGTAAATCATTATAAAACAAAATTCATTCAAAAGTAAAATTGACTAGCAATATAAATGGAAGCGGTAAAGAAAATGAAAATTGTAGTCAATTAAAGTGGAAGCTAAAACTAGTTAAAGTAATAGTCATGTCACCGAAAGTAAAAATGCTGGTAATTACCAAAAGTAACAAATAAGCCACGTATCCAAAAGCAATAAAAGCTATTGCAAAAAGTAAAAGGCTCAATCATTAAAAAAAAACAACTCATTTACCAGAAAAGTCACAAGCTAATAAAATAAAAAATAAAACAAATCCAGAGGGTGGGTGGGTAACAACCAGAGCTGCCGACTTAGAAACGGAGGAACTTGGTTTGCGTCTCAGTGTTGGTTCAACATCCTGTGATTCTGGGGATATTACTCCATCTTTCATGAATCCAAAATCATTGGTTGACTGGAACTAATGAATTATTGACAATCAAACAATGTTATTGAATTCCAGTGGTACGATTTGAATGATTTATTTTTTGTTTGTTTTTTCTTTCTCGAACACACATGGAATTTTAGAGGGGATACCCAAATGTTAGAATCCCATAACAAAATGAATAAATTAAATTACAACCATACATATTTTCCTTTCACCGTAAATTAATATTGTGCATGCTATGTTCTCATAAAGTGCATTCTTTTTTAGCTGCTATCCCTCCACGGAGACTTGAAGTGGTAATCTCTCAGCCAGTCTGACTTGCCTTGCGCACTACTGTCCCCACATGGAGACCTCTCTCAAAGGTGATCTGTCTTACTAAGACCTCCTGAGGGCTCTTCCAAAGCTCCTTCCTTCATACCTATAACATTCACTGATCTTCTAGTAATATGATGCACCACTATCTGCTACCTTTCCCAAATCTAATGGCCCACGGGCAGCTTTGAATAGTGACACATTATCGTCAGAAGAGGAAAGCTATTAGTATAATGTATTTTAAGTGGACTACGAAGCAGGACATAGCTGGACCCACAAGGTACTTCAAAGCACCATTTAGGGTTATCAGGAAAACAGAGGGATGCTTCCAGCCCAGTACCACAAAGGTGCTGTCCGCCAAGATTGAGGTGCATTAACAGAGCCTGTTCATCACATTTGATGTAATATTGGCACGTTGATACCTTTTTAGGGTTGAGCCTGCGAGAGCAGGCACTAGTGCATGCGTCTCGCTTGCGAAACACTCTTGTATTAAAAAAGGACTTGGAGCCTGTCCTTATTTGTTGGCTTGCGTGGCGCTCTTCTTTACAGCCTCATAATTGGTCACTTGGAATGTGCCCATAAATGTTTCCTGAGGCAAGCATGTATTCCTGAATCAGACTGCATGGGCCAGTGTGTAGTAACAGTATAGTTTTAGATCCCTGCCTGCACATCACCCAGGATAATGTGCTGCATGGCTAAACACTTATAAGATCCCAAAAGTGAAACCTATTGGCTATACCGGCTATGCCAATGCTCGTTGGCTTTGTAATAAACTAACTGACCCTACATTGTTGATTGTGGTTGCTATGTGTCAAGAGAATTTCCTGTTGAGTTGATTAGTAATAATAACGACTTTTCTCCCCTCTACACTCACATGCTGCTAAAAAGAACTATCGGATTGTGATTCTACGATAGGTCCAGAACTTATGGGCCCAGCCCTTTTAGCATGTGTCTGCTTACGTCTGTTTGTTTGTCAGCTTGTGTCTGTTTTTGTGAGACAAAACAAAAGCGAGAGAAAGAGAATTGGGACGCTCTCAGGAGGTATTTTATAAAAAGTGTGTGGAATGATTTGTGTGCATCCCTGCATGATTCTTTCTGTGTGCATACACGCTCAAGAATACATAGTTTTGTGCCAAACATCAGAGAGTATGTAGCCTTACGGCTAGATCTGCTGACTTTGGAGCTGGGAAACTGGGTTCGAGCCTCAGCATTGGCTCAGCATCCTGTGATTCTGGGCAAATCACTTAATCTCCCTGCGCCTACCAAAAAAATGAATGTGCCTTGGGTAATGTAACTGGTGCTCATGTAAAGCGCTCCAATACCTTAGGGTCGAGTTTGTGCTATATAAATTTGCAACAAAAAAAAAACAATAGCAAATAACAGTAGGGCATTAAGACGCTGCAAATATTACAAAACAAGGAAATGTTAATATATAATCGCGTTTGGCTTTCATTTTGTGTACTGAGTTAACCTGCTTTGTTTATATGAACACATTGCATGTGTTTTGGTAAGCAGGGCCGGCGCTAGGCATGGGCAGTGTGTGCAGCTGTCCAGGGCCCACTGTCCAGCCGACCAACATGGGGCTCGCACCTTTTAGGCCCCCTGCCTTGGGCCTCACAACTGTGATGTAGCGCTGCGAGGCCCAAGACCTCGCAATCATGTGCAGGTCTGCCATGACTGCAATGTACAGGGAAGGGGCTCCTCATCAATTGGGCCTCGCAGCTCTACACCATAAGTGCGATGCTCAGGGAAACAAAGGGCCCTCGCCCAGGCTAATCATGACCTGTAATTGGGGATCCAGTCTCCCAGTGCCCACACAAAGGCACTACAGGACACCCTATCTCCCTGCAGTTTTAACCCTTCAAATGACAAGCAACTCTATCTGAGCCCTTAATGAGCTGTGAAAGAGATGCTTGTGAATGGCATACAGGGAGGTGTTGCAGCACACCAGGGTCCTGCACAAAGCAGCTTCAGTAGAGCCTTCAGCTACTGGGATGCAAACAGCCTTAAATGAATGCACGAAACCTATTTGCAGGAGCTGTACTGAGAGTATTCCTGTAAGGTTATTCCATAGTTCTTTCACAAGGTTAAATCACCAAAGGAGAAACAGGGAGATTATTATTTGCCCAGGAACAAACAGTTGAATAAATTAATAGATCCAGGACTGTAACACACTTTTACTTGGTACACATGTCCACCGTAATTATGAAGCAGAGGACGGCCA
This sequence comes from Lissotriton helveticus, assembly GCF_964261635.1. Taxonomy (NCBI): domain Eukaryota; kingdom Metazoa; phylum Chordata; class Amphibia; order Caudata; family Salamandridae; genus Lissotriton; species Lissotriton helveticus. The sequence goes on along the minus strand of NC_136057.1, from coordinate 635,325,816 downwards.
AATTGTGCGGCAGGGTTCCCTAAATTATGTGGTAAAAAATGTATGCATTCTACTATGTTCAGCGCAAAGACAATGGAATATGAATAGTGGTTAAAGCAATCTATTAATTTACATTAATGGTGTTGCTAACATAACAAAACAAGCATTGGCATATTTTGTCAAAGTATTACTTCATCATTTTCTCATTTTACACTTAACACTGTCAGTGGATAGGATGCCCCTCATTAGTATCAGTTTGACACCCAAATATAGTAATAAGCAACCAATAGATGACCAGTGAACATTTGAAATGGGCCTTTCATTGCATGGCAACACTTGTTGCTGGTTTTTAGTAACTTTTTAACCGTTTATTTTATTTTATTTTAGGAAATTTGTTAAGCGCACAAATACCCGAAGGTGTCTCGGCGCTGAGTGTCCACTGTGCTTGTCCATGAGTAATTATTGATTGAAAAGCCAAGTCTTTATCTGTTTGCGGAAAGAAAGAAGGGAAGTACAGGTTTTGATCTGGCTTGGAAGACTATTCCAAAGTTTGGTGGTGGTCACTATAAAGGACCTGTCGCCCCAAGAGACTTTCTTAGTCCTTGGGACTTGCACAAGACCGGCAGTGGAAGAACGGAGGGATCTGACAGGATTGTAGGGGCAGAATGCATCCTTTAAGAAAGCAGGTCCTTGAGAATGAATTGCCTTATACGCAATGCAGAGTGCTTTAAATGTAACTCTTTTCTTTACTGGCAACCAGTGAAGCTGTTCAATAGTGCCAGAGATAGAGGTATACTTGGGGGTGGCCGTGATCAGTCTGGCTGCAGCATTCTGCACCAACTGTAACTTTTTTATGACTCCTTCCTGAGCATTGACTAAGAGCGCATTACAGTAGTCAATGCGAGATATCACTAGCGCACTGACCAGTGTTCTGGCCATGCTTATGGGAAGATAAGGGAGGAGTTTTTTGATCATTCTCAAGGTGTAAAAAGAGGATGAAACTATCGTATTGGCATGGTGCATAAGAGTGAGTTTGGTGTCCAGTAAGACTCTCAGATTTCTTGCCTTGGTCACTGGGGACGGAGGAGGTCCCAGGGCGGCAGGCCACCAGGTGGGTGACCAAGCTGGAGAAAGATACCAAACACCATCACCTCCGTTTTATCGGAGTTAAGCTTCAAACAATTTGTGGACATCCAGTCACTTATTGCTACCATTCCATGATTAAAATTGGAAGCCACTTCATCTCCATTTTTGTTAATAGCCAAGACAATCTGAGTGTCATCAGCGTAGGATGTCACCGCCAGGTGGTGGGATTTTATGACCATCGCCAAGTCCGACACATAGATGTTAAAAAGTGTTGGACTTAGCGAAGACCCCTGGGGGACACCACATGGAAGAGTAAAAGGAGGTGATTTGAAGTTGCCGAAGGCAACAGACTGCACTCGGTCAGCAAGAAAAGAGGAAATAAGATCCTTAGCACCATTTGTGATCCCTGCCGCTGTGACACGGTCGATCAAGATAGAATGATCGACCGTGTCAAAAGCGGCAGACAGGTCCAACAAGATGAGCACTGCCGATCCTCCACCATCAAGTGTCATCCTAATTTCATCCGTCGCTTTAATAAGCGTGGTTTCCGTTCCATGTCCCTTCCGGAAACCAAATTGTGAATTATCCAGACAGTTGTTTTGATCTATAAAATCTGAGATTTGGATATTCATAATTTTTTCCACAATTTTGGCGGGGAAAGGGAGGCAGGCTATAGGGCGATAGTTGGCGACTATAGAATGATCTAAAAACTTTTCTTGACGGAGGTTTGATGGTTGCTTTCTTCCAGATGGAAGGAAAGATATTGGAGGAAAACATGGCATCAAATATTTCCGTAAGTTTAGGACCTATGATATCTGTAAAAATTTTCAGAATGGAAGGGGGGCATGGATCTTCCGGAGAGCCAGAGTTGGTGGTACATAGTAAATGAGATACCAGTTCTGACGAAACCTGAGTAAAGTTCTGGAAGGAAGGATGAGGGGTTGAGTCAGGCGGGGTAGAACCTGTCCGGGTCAAGAGTTTATGATCCTTAGGGGTGGAAGATGGATGTCCAGTAAAGGTTGTGTGAGCCTTGAATTGGGTAAAAATGTCAGTCACTTTCCTTTGAAAGTGATTCGCCAAGGAATCACAGAGTTCTTGAGTAGCTATGATGGGGGTAGTTGTAGCTTGACCGGAGAGACGCGTGACTACCTGAAAGAGTTGTTTCGTAGAGTCATGTGCAAAATTGATTTGGGCACTGTAAAATTTGCTTTTTTCCGTAATGATAAGTTATCTGTATTTAAGCATCATGACTTTATAACAGGATTTTTGATCTGGGTCGTATTCTCGTCTCCATCTACGTTCCTGTCGTCTACATTTTTGCTTTTCTTGTCTAAGGGCATCATTGTACCAGGGTGCAGATTTAGAAATCCTGTTGATAGATTGTTTCTTTAGAGGGACTGTCATATTGACTGTGTTCTGAATCCAGTTGGTGTAATTGTTAGCTCCCAACTCAGGATCAGTCACAATGGGTGGAAGAGAAGTAAGTAATGATGACTGAGAAGCAGAGATATCAATGCTTTTCCAAGCTCTAAATTGATTAGTGAGTGAGGGGTTTTTAGCTAAGGGGGGAATGGTATTAAAAGAGAAGTCGAAGAGAATGGCCGAGTGATCAGTCCAAGTGAGGGGGAGAACATCTTTTATCCTGAGTGATGTATTGCTAGAGAAAAGACCGTCCAGAAGGTGGCCCGCGGTATGCGTGGGACCAGTAACTAGTTGTGAGAGTCCTATTGCTTCTAGTTCGAATAGGAGAGCTGCGGTATCAGGATTGTCCAGCGACTCGAGGTGAAAGTTAAAATCGCCCAGAATGGTGTAGTGGTTTTCGCCTGCCAGTGGTTCTAATAGAATGGGCAGATTAGCAAGAAATGGGCTACGAGGTCCTGGTGGACGGTAAATAAGCGTGCCTTTAAACGGAGAGGCATGGGGGATAGAAATTATAAAAGCAATTGCTTCACAGCTTGTGGTGGGGACAGCCTCCATTCGAACTATTAGATTACTGCGATATATAATGGCTAGGCCACCTCCCCTTTTGGGATGTGGTCTGTCTAATCTAATGTTCGAAAATCCTTCGGGTGTTGCAGTGACAAAGTCAGGTCCACAAGAAAGATCACCCCAAGTTTCGGTTATCAGAAGGAGATCAAGATTGCGGTCCTCAATGAAATTTAAGATTTCATATTTGTGCTTTGGCAGAGAGCGTGCGTTTATTAATGCTGCCACGCATGGTTTAGGCAATATTTTCTTCCTGCAAATGGTACTAGTTGGTAGGCGACGATAGTTGTTAGTGACAAAGGGGCAACTAGGACAAACATAAGGAAGGGAGTATGGCTGATTGGCAAGTTCAAGGCGAGGGCAAGGGTGAGGTGAGATATTTAGTGAGTGAAGGAACTTAGAATCATACGTCAGGGTTATCTCTGGGCCGGTTTTAGAGAAACTGGCAGGGGGGGTGGCCCTAGGCTCGGTCCAGGCGCGGACGGGCGCAGACGGGCTTGCCTTAGGCGTGCCTTTGGCGCGCCCGCTGCGCTCGTCCGCTGCGCGGCCGGGAAGTGCACATTCATATATCGGATGGGGAGGCGGGGGGCGTGGCCTGATGCAGTGGGCGTCGCCTGTGGGCTGACGAAATGGCGGCACGTTTGTAGCCCGCAGCAGCGCTGAGATCGGCTGCGCGGGGATGCCCTGTTCGTGATAAAGGTAAATAGGAGCTCTGAAAGGGGGGATTAAAATTCTATCAAAGTATCACAACAATTTTTAAAATGTTAAAAACGAGTAAGTACAAGCATGCTCCCGGCTGTGCCTCAGTTTGAGCAAGAAACATTTTTTGGGGTTAAAATCTGTAAATTATTATGTATCAGATGATGATAATTTTATGGCAAATGCAGTAAATCCATACTTATGGGAAAAACACCATGGCCGCACAACTGCACAGTTTCAGTGGCCTCGTCTATACATTTACCACTGTATTGCATTTAGGTGAATATACCATGTGACTGGGCACTTATCCTCTCACAGGTAATACTTAGGGCCTGATTGCAAATTTAGCGGTCCCCCTGTGGAGCGCCAAGCCAGTGCTCTGCGAGAGGACTCCCAAAGTCATCCCCACACCACCCGCTTGATTAAGACTGTAATCCTTGGCGGCTGGATGTGCTGCAGTAGCCCCACGGTGGTGCCTCTCTAAGGCTCATAGGAAAGCCTTAGAAAGGCACGGCAATGGGACTGCTGCAGTACGTTCCTGATCAGGAAAAAATGCACCGTGTCATGCATTCCTTTTTGTGCTTGAACTGGGGGTGCAAAAAAACAGGGGGGGGGCACAACATTTGCCCCCTCCCTATGCTCCCCCCATGCACAGACGCACAAGGAGGCCCTGCTTGGGCCCCCTTTGTTGCCTCATCACCACCCTTTTCATGACAGTCTCAATGCCATGAAAAGGATGGTGGTGAGGCAACTTGTAACATGCTCGGTGGAGCCGCAGCGGCATCGCCAGCATATTAAAACCTCTGACCGCTATGTAACCACCGCAGGATCACGATTGCAGCTGTCCTGTGGCGGTCCAATGCCAAAGTCGTAATACGGCAGGTGGGCCGCCTGTAGTCATCGCTATGTTGTAATCATACGCTTTCTAGCAGCTTTTAAATGGAATCAAAATACTCCCAATCCTGCCAAAAAAGAGAGCACAGCAATAAGTGCAAAGAAGTGATCGCTCAAGTGCACACAATTTGTACAGGTGGGAGGCTGGGATTTAAAAAAGTAGCTCCTTGTTCCACATTTCCAGCCAGTCCACTGGGCCACAACTGTGGTGTTAGTGATTGCTATGGCAAGTCCAAGGGGGTGCCCTTCCCAGGGAAATGTCATTCTAGTTATAATTTTTATTTCCATAATATTTAGGTAAAATAGTAAAACTGAGATTAGATGTCAAATATCACAGTTCCTTGGCTAAATCATATCCACTGGAGAAGTTCCTGTGGCAGTGGTTACTTACTGGATAGTATGCCTGTTAGAAAGTGATATTTCCTACAGGTGTTTAAAAGCTAAATCAATTCATTCTATTTGAATACCAGAGTTCATTTTCTAAACTTGTCACTCAAAATTTGCAATAGTGAGTAGTTAAGGCTTACTACAGGACGTGGTAACAGGATCTGTATTCATATGTAGTATGAACAGCAATTACAATCAATAAACTCAATCTCCAGCCGAATTACTTTAAGATGGTCTGTGTCAGAGGCAGAGATTTAAAATGAAGTTCCAAAAATCTTCTATGTGACTTGCAATTCCTCTGCTCCCCATTAAACTTCTTCTGATGTTTTTGCAAACACAATGTGTCTCAAAATACACAAAGTGTCCTGTAAAATGAAGATTGGAAATTGACCACCCTACTATGGACTCACACTGCTAGTGCATGCCTGTGAGCAGCAGGGGATGGGCCCCTTCTCCTGGAACTTACAGGGATGTGTCATATTTACGTGACCGAGGAATAGAGACTATTCTCCTCTAAGACTTGCAGCACTAGACCATTGATGTGAGGCCCAAGTCAGTGGGGCTTCCTCTCATAGGCCTTGCTACATCAGCCAGTAGATTTGAGGACCAGAGGATGGGACCTACCCTGGGGATGGGACCCCATCCTCCCGTTGGTCTAGCAGTGCTAGACCATTGCTGGGGACATAGTGGAGTGGGGACACACCCCCTGGGCCTCACAGCACTAGACCATAGATGTGAGGCCCAGGGGAAAGCCACTTCCCACTTACCAGGCCCTCCCAGCTCTGGATCATGAGGGGAACGTCCAGGGGAAGACACCCCCATTAACAGGGCTTGCAGCGTCAGACCACTGTTGCGAGACCCATTGAAGAGGGCTGCATTACACTGGACTCAGCTCTCCTGGGCCTCGCAGTTCTGGACCATGGTTAAGAGGCAATGGGCAGTCAGGGGCCCTCTTGGGCATGAATCTGTGGTCCAGTGCTGCAAGGCCCAAGGGAGTTAGACTCCCTCACCTACACCTAGTACTGAGCCCATGGGTATTAAGTGACCAAGATACCCAAATTATTGCAGTATTTTACTGTGTGTGCAGTGGACAAGGTTGAGGGGACGCTTTTTCTTTTCACCAGGACCATGGCACCATTGCTATGCAACTTGCCTCTCTTTCATAGGCATCACAGCCATGTTTCAGCACTGTGAGGCTGATGGCAGACCCTCCCCTGGTCCTCTCAGCCGTGGGTGGATGCCCAGGGTAGGGAATGCCCACCCATGAGCTTTGAGGCATTGTTCCATGGCTATGAGACCATGAGGGGGGTGCTGTCTCAGGGGTGTAGCTATCAATAGTGCAGCATGTGCTGTGGCACCAGGGTTCATGGATGGCAAGGAGCCAGTGCACCAAAATGATTGCTGTGTTTTACTGTCCAGCATAATTCACTTGCATTAGAGCCCATACTAGGCCTCTGCTGTCATCTCCCATGCAATTCAGAGCCATGACTTAGAGCTGCGAGGACCAAGAAAAGCCTATCCTCTCCGAGTTTTTAAAGCCGTGGTCCAGATCTGAGACACCCAAGAAAAGGAGCCTTCTGTCCTACGCCTCCCAGCACTGGACCATGGCTCTGAGGGTTGTAGCTATAGATAGCATAGCAAGTGCAGTGTCACTGTTACCTTGTGGGGTTTTAGGGCCCATGCACTTAAACTAGGGCAGTATTTTACTATCCATTCAGCGCACGGATGAACAATTTACCTTATTTGCACCAGGGCTCAATGCACCACTGATACAGCACAGGTTACCCTCCTCTCTCAACCATGTTCCTCCGCTGCAAGGCCTAGCATCACAGGACCATTACTGTGAAACCCCTTGTAGAGGCATAGCTAATTCTAGTGCAGCGGTGCAGTGAAAGTGGAACTCTTGGGCGTTAGGTACCCAATGTACCTAATTTACTTTACAGGATTATGGCTGGGAGGCCCATGGAATGTGGCTCCTCCCAGGGTCTTACGTATCATTAATGCAGAAGGTACAATGGCTCTGGAGCACTGTTCCCACCAACCTGCGCGCGTTGGCGCGCACGATGTTCATCCAGAGCGCGCAGTGTCCTGGATTAAGCGCGCACACAGCTCACAGACATCCCTATGAGACAGGTCGCGCCGCTGCTTTTAAAACGCGAGCGGCGCGAAATCCAGGCGGGAGGCAGAGTGTTGCAGGCAAGTAAAGCCCATTTGCTCAAAGTGCTTCAGCCTCAGCCCCTCTCCACACCCCCACCGTCCTGTGTGGACTCCCGGGCTGAGACAGCTTCGGGGGCACACAACAGCCGCAGGTCTTTAAAAGACCATTAGCACGTTAATGAGCATTGTCTTTATTTTCACCCCTTCTTAGCCCCTGCATCTCCACACTTCCTACTGGCACAAAGGGAGAAAGCACGAACATGCAAGAGGCAGAGGGGGCATGAAAATCATCGATTGCGGTGGGCCGGCTGCGCCCCGCAAAACAGACAGTTGCAATTTCTTATCAAGTGTGTGTGCGCCGCCTTGGTCCGGATTTAAAGAGGGGCATAAAATAAGATTAGTTGCTGGCAATAAACAGTTCCAAATTATCTATGCTTCGGCTTTGTATTCCGACCTCTTCCAAGTTCAACGCAGGGCTCGTTTATGAATTGTTCGTTGTGACATCAGCCCCGGGAGATCAGAAGGTGTTTGTGAAGTGTTTCAAGGTGTTGTCTGTGGCGGAAGAAAGCCATGTATTCAAAACATAAATCGCCCTTAAATGGTCCTATTTTTCCATCAAAACGTCATGCGGTGCTGATCGCTCTGAGGATAATAGTCACAGAAGCGCGAGCCACGTTTTGTATGACCAGAGAAATGGAAATGAAACCCACCACCGACACGCATGGAGAGGTGAATACTGGGGTGAAATCTACGAGGATGTGTGTGTTTTTTAATAGATGTGCACGGTTATAGAATACACTGCTCTGTTAAGTATCTTTTCAGTATTCAACTTTTTAATTTTTCTTGAATTTCTAAAGATTTTTTTTATCTGTATTAAGTGATCGAATTTTTGTTTTAACTTTCGCTCTGACTTACCCTAGCCTAGCAGGACTGCCTAGGAAATGCTGTTTATTACTGCATCTGACACTTAAAGGACAATAACAATTACGAAGCCACGCGCATAAAGGGAACGTCTATTGCAGGCCAGCTACTAGAGGCCAGGCTCTGACGGTCCTGGACTGCAGCTCGCTCTGGTCTCCAGCTCCTCGAGGTTAACGGCAGCTGAGCTCAGGCAGCAGGGGCTTTTGGAGACAGAGGGAAAGAGGAGGAGAGAGCTGAGAGGGAAAACAGATCAAACTAGGAGGGAGTGAGTGTGTGGCTAGAGAGAGACATAAGCGATCAGAGGTAGAAGTGAGAGGGAAGATACAGAGAATGGATAGATGGAAAGATAGAGAGCAAAAGAAGAGAAGGAGCAGGGCGGGCTTGGACATTTTTGCCAACAGTTCTCTGAGTGAGCTTTCAGCTCTATGCAGATGTTCTGAAGTTTTGAAATCCATTAGGGATTTCTCAGGCTCCCCAGAGCACAAGAGGAGCGACTTCAGAAACCTTGTGTGGTTTGACCAAGGTAGAGTAGGAGTGTCCCACCCCAAGTCCATCAACGGCTGCTCAGCCAGTGATGGGATGAACACCACTTCCATCTCTAACCCTGCCCCATCAGAGTCCACGTCTCATCTCTCGGGCCGGCAAATCGAATTGCAGCATCCAACGGTGGCTTGCGGCCTGAGTCTGCCTGCCTACAGCCAGCCTTGCACACCAAAGTTGCTGCCTGCAATGGAAAACCAAAAAGCGCAAGGCCAGAAGTAGTTAGTTATGGGATCCCAGTCTACTGCCTCTGAAGATGTCCAGGGTTTCACCAGCAGGCAATTGACATGCATACCTGGATGGTGGTGAAACAATAAGTTTATAATAAGTTGACAATAATTTGATAATCATGTGACGTATATACATTCAGGTAGAGTCATGATGGGTCAATCACATATTGAAGGAGAGCCACTGATAATTAGGACATCAGCACACTTTGTAGCATTGCTGAGTGCAGGCTCGAGGCAGAGACTCAAACTCTAAACGCTAGACTATTTTCATGTTGTGCACAGTACAAGCTTATGCACAGACAGGTTGTAAATGCGCTCCACATCGGGATTGGATACAGTTAACACTTGTTTTCTTTGTAGCATTTATTCAGTCTAGGTAAACTTGCTGGCGAGTGTCACTCATAGTCATTGAAACAATAAACCAAAGCGCACAGCAGCTGACCAGGGTTTCGCACATCAACTTTGCCTGTTTCAAAGATATTTAGTGGTGCTGCTACTCTCACCATCCGCTGCCAAGGATGTGTATCAAAGCAATAGAGAAAAAGAGTAGAGAGGCGCACTCAATGAAGTCAGTAACACAAAGAGTCCATTAAATATGTAGATCTTCTGTTGTTTTCTTAAATATATTCTTTATTTTCTTTCACATACAACGGCACAGCCAACGCGTTTCATTCCCAATTGTGCCTAGGGAATCTCATCAGGGCATATACTAAACAGTCAGGTTGATACGGTAGTCCTAGATGAGGTAGCTCTTAGAGAGCTGTTATGAAGAATGACCGCAGTAGATCACAGCGTGTTCCTTAAGGGAACTGCAAGGCGGAGGACGTTCAGCGCGCTCCGGGAGATAACCGGCGTGTGTAGTACTTTGTCTTCGCGTTATTGCGGAACGGTACCTCTGATATGGTCCCCATTCTCCGCCGCTCCTCCTCATGGATTAATGGAAGCTTCCATTAATGCTTGCTCAGATTTGAGATTTTCAGAAACAAATGAGATTGATCATCTTCAGCTAATACTCACTGCCAGTGCTCATTGAGGTGCTGTGCCACTCCATTTGACGAGTAGTTGTGTGCTCTTGGTTCAGGTCTTTTTTAGGGGATTCCGGGTGCAGAGTATAGTGTCTCATACTCTTTGTACAGTGATTCTGGGACATACTTTTCTGGGCACATAACATCTGAGACCTGAGGTTTGAAGCATAGGTGGTTACTATGATACCACGGCAGGAATTTCGAAAACACATCCTCGGAAAAAAGTGCTGATGTCAGTGTTTTACGTCCGAGATGAGGGAATGCTCTTTATGGGTCCTAGTCACTACGTTTCTGGTGTGACTGTGGAACTTTCTCTTATTTGGCTGAAACAATATGGTAGCAAACTATGGCTTTATAACTGGCTTGATTAAGGGCAGTATAAACGAATTATCTTACAAAATATCAGAATATACACAACATCGTTTGGCTTTGTTGTAGTCGACATAACTTGGCGTTCTTTACTGCACGAACATATCAGGCTAACATAAGTATAAGGGCACTGGCACTCAGGGCTGTTCTTGCCAAGAAGTTTTGTGAAACAACTAAGCTGTTTGAATGGCTACTCACTTTCACTCATTCATTGAATGTTTTAGTTTTTTTCTAGACAATGCATGTCTCTGCGAGGCTTTTCTTTACTATGATCCCCAAAATAACCCTTTCTAGACTCTCTCCTGTTCTACCCCTCCTTGCATCATCTGACACCTCTTTTACTATACCGATCCCCTAAAACAAACCTTTCTAAACTCTTCCCTCTGACTCCTCCCCGCCCAAACTCCTTTTTACTCATCCAAAAGCCTCCCCCTACTGCAAAAAAATAAATAAATAAATCTTTCACTCTTTTATCCCTCCAGTATCCTTTTCAATCAAAATTAACAGACTAACATGTTCACTTCTCAACTTCCATATTCAACTATACTAATTCACCATTAATCCTTTATGGGGTCCGGAGTGGCGTGCTACTCGCTCGAAAAGCGCTTCAACACCCATCAGGGGTAACAAGTGCTATAGGAATGCAAACCTTTCTTCCCCTTTTATCCCTCCGCTATCCTTCTCACTCCAAATAACTGACTAATATCCACCACTGAAATTACTTCATATTTCACCATATTAATTTACCACTAATCCTTTATGGGCTTCATGAATAGCATGTGTCAACACACACCTCATCAGGGGTAACAAGCGCTATATAAATACAAAACTTTTTCCTCCTCTAATCCTTCTGCTATCATCCCAAACCCAAATAACTGACTAACCTATCCACCACTTAAATTTTACTTGCATGTTTCACTATACTAATTTAACACTAATCCTCTATGGGTCCCGGAGTAGTGTGCTACTCGCCGAAAAAGCACTTCAACGTCTCGTCAGGGGTAGTAAGCGCTATATAAATGCAATTACAATACAATACAATAAGGAATCCTTTATCTGTGAATACTTCAGTGCTATTCCACTTCATGTACGTCGGTGAGCAGGAATCTCTGCCAACAACAAAACGGAATAATAATAGTCATGCTGTTTCATTCACAAAATGTCCTAATTGCGCCCTCTTTACAAAAATATAGCCTAACTAAAATGCCTTTCTTCGTCATATTCCCAAAGTGTACTCCCCTGTGTAACCAATTCATGTAATTGTGTGTATATCTAAATTGAAAACCTGCCTTAAGACATTTCATGTGGCGCTACATGTGTGGAAATGCACTCTCTTTTCACTTTTTTAAGCAAAGGTTTGGAGTGATATTTGACGCTGCAACCACATACGCAGTCTGGTTCCCGGCGCACATAGCCTTAGTTGCAGCGCACAGAGGCCTTATACTGCCGCACACAGAGGAAAAACATTAGAGGGAACATTGCTCTGGAGCCCAGTGATTTTGGACCGTATTTACTGAAATTATGGATGTATTGTACATCCATCTTGGGGATCGGGCGGGGGAGGAGAGGCGAGAGTGGTCCATTTACCTTGCCTTAATAAAGACCCATTGCTACACCTCTAGCCCACTCACCTACGTCTCACGGCCATGATCGAGTGCTGCGAGTCAGGAGAGGCCTTCACTCCCCTGGACATCACAACCATGGTCTGGTCTAGTGAGGGCCACCAAAGTAGGAAGACAGTTTGCTGGATTGCTCTGCTCTTCATTTTAGATGTTTGCACAGCATACTGTAGTGAGCTCCAACAGGATGTCAAACGTCTAACATGTTTTGCTTGCCAAGCAACAGTTTCAGAAAAGCAGTCTAATCAATATGGTATATAAACCAAAACAGTTTAGCTAGAAAGCCTGGAGCAGCAAAGCCTGGTGGCACTTTCTTAACAATGGCTTTACTGTACAGCAGTGCAGGGAGCAGCATTTACAAACATGGTAACTGGGATGTGTTAGACCTGTCTGCTTCTGAGAGTCCCCTCACACTATGATTTATTTTGTTCCCCCGTGCCTCCTAAAATTTGTCGCTTTTTCTTTGTCTACCAGGACCTTTTTGTGTGTTGTCCCATGGGGCTAGATGCTCTTTGATGCCCAGTTGCTCACCAAGTTCCTGGCACCTATGTACAAGGCGCCTGACGGAACCAGTGGCATAACCAACTGTGGTTGTCAACCCTAAAATGGTGGACACCATTGTCCCCTATGAGAGTGACTCCCATTGGAGCCCCTCTGACTTCTGACCCTTTGAAGGTTTTGGCGCACTTTGTGTAACCTGCAAACCTGACAGGAATCCCCTCAGGAGTTACAAGTACACAAAATGGCTGCCTTAGGAAGCCCAGTACGGTGGCTCCTAATGACCAAAAAGATACCTTGAAAGGGCCATGTCATTGATATAGCCAGGGAAGGTTCTAGAACCTTCTGGCTCGTACTGGCATCCTAGGGCACGGGCTATAAAAGGCCCAGTCCCTGGCGGCCATAAAGAAGAATGATCAAAGAACACCAGAAGAAGAGGACTTGACCCCAGATTGACACCTGCCCTGTTAACCCCCTGAGGCAGCTGATAGCGCAGGCAGAAGAGCAGCAGAGGTGGCTGGCGTGGATCCTGACTGGCGTTCCAGTCAGAAGCGTGAGCAGTGACCTCTAGCCTTCAGCGCCTGGTCAGCGAGTGCCCAATTGCCCCTCAGAGACTTTGGCCATAGTTAGAGCCTCCCCGCCCCCCAGTGGTGAGATCGCAACTGCAACTCTTAAAAGTGCCACCTTCAACTTAAGTGCCTCCTGGCGGGCGTTCGGACGTCTCCGAACCCACCGCCGTCGACGCGCTGTTTGTGGATAGAAGGTGAGGTGCTGCGCTGGGGCGGGGAAAGGCTGGCCTTCATTTGGGCGAGATTACTGTCTCTGCCCTGCCCGAGTGACTTGGGAGCTGGTGTGTGGGCGGGAGCCCCCCCGTGAGTGAGCTCGGAGGGAGGATCGCGGAGCCCCTGGAACCCCCCTTCGCCCTTGGGAGAAGTGCCATACTGACTGGAGCGCTTACCGGCGCCGCCGAAGTGAGGTGGGCCGTCTCTACCCCTGAAGTTGCCGCGTTGTTGTGGAACTGTGATGCGGTCTCATTTTGAACTGTGCGCGCAAGTGTTTTGGCCCCTCCGGCAGCCCGTTCGACGGTCCCAAGACTCGTGAACTGGAGCCGCCTTCGGAAACCCCGCCTGCGCTGACAGAAGCGCACAGACTCCTCCGGCAGCAGTAGCATTGAACCGGCTGGCCGCGGAGTGTAATTGCCGTAGTCATTTTATGCCTTTATCTTCCAGATATACGCGCAATGAGTTGTGAGTGCAACTAAGGGATTATCACGCGTATCTTGTGCCAGAGAGCCCGAACCCGTGAACACTTCAAAAACTGTAAGAGCACGCATTCCGCATTGAATGACAAACGTAATGTGTTTACCCTGAAAGTGATTAATTGGTGGCAGCGATACCAGAATGACCCTGTGATATTTATGTGAAACGATCAGTATCTAACCTGCTAGGAAACTGTCCAGTCATTGCTGATATTTATTCCAGTCATTGCTGATATTTATTCCAGTCATTGCTGATATTTATTCCAGTCATTGCTGATATTTATTCTAGTCATTGCTGATATTTATTCCAGTCATTGCTGATATTTATTCCAGTCATTGCTGATATGTATTCCAGTCATTGCTGATATGTATTCCAGTCATTGCTGATATTTATTCCAGTCTTTGCTGATATTTATTCTAATGTATTGAATCCTGATATTTATCCAATATATTTATTTATTAGAGTCCAACTATTTATTCCTGAGAAACCAGTACACAGCTAATCAAACCCATGTAAGAAATGTGAATGTGATTACCCAAGTGAACTTCCTTCAAACCCAGAGAACTTTTACATAAACGAAACGTATTTTTCTATAACAGTGGTGTGGTGTCCTTCTTTTTGTGTGGTGTGCAGGGAGTTATTATTTGGTCATAGCCAGCTTAACACAACAGCCTTCTACCGCCTTGTCACTCAAGCCAAGCTACCCCCCTTTGTGCTGGGCTTGCCTATCGCAGGTCCAACATAAAATTGGTGCTCAGCGGGTGGGATTGCGAGCCGTGCTTGTTTTGAACCACATAATAATTCAGTGTGCACCACAGGTACACACCCGGAGTTTTCTCCTAGCGGCCCTCAAATTCAACGTTTTGCTTTTTCCAAATTCTTTCCTGGAGGTGGGTGGAAGTGACCCTCAAAGTTCTTATCCTGGTCACCTACTTCGGGGTGGTGGTCCACACTTTTCACTGACAAGATGGAATTCGAAATGTCAGAGCTGGAGACCTATAGTGTGGCCCAGCTCAAGGATTTCTGTCAGGAGAGGGGAGTGTTTGTCAGGCGAGGGGCCAAAAGAGAGGAGCTCCGTACTAGTCTGCGAGCATGGGTGGAAGCACACACGGAGGGAACGGCGGAAGAGGAGGAATCGGACAGAGGTACTGTCATTGATAGGACTGCGGAATGTCCCCCAGGGGTGGGTGAGATGTCAATCAGCCCCAAGGCAACCTCGCGGGAGGGCAGCAGTGTGTCATCGAGAGGGTTGTCAGTAACCGAGTTAGCTGACAGGAGAGAGGAAAGACTGTTAAGGTGGGAAATAGCAAAAATGGAGTTGGAAGAACGGAGGGAGGGGAGGAGGTTGGAACATGAGTCCAAGCTGGAGATGGAAAGGAAAAGGATGGAACACGAGTTCAAGCTACGAGAACTCGAGTTCCAGGCCTCTAACATCACTCCGAAGGGTGTCGAGTCAAAGGAATTTGCCAGGGAGCCCAGGCCCCATTTACCCAAGGACTTAGTCGCCAGTTATACCGCTGGAGACGACATAGCCAAGTGGCTGGTAGCCTATGAGGTCTCCTTAAGAGCCCATGGGATCCATGAGAAGCATTGGGGTGGTGGATTATACCGGTACATGCCTCCGACAGGTAGGGATGCCCTATTGGCCCTAGACCGGGAGGAACAGGTTAATTACCCCGCCATGAAGGTGGCGCTCATCAGGAAGTTTGGGTTGACCCCCGAGAAATACCGGCAAAGGTTTAGGGGCAGCCACAAGCTGATCTCACAAAATTGGGTTGACTTCCTGGATTTTGCCAAGAAAGCCCTGGAAGGGTGGGTCCAAGGTAGTGAGGTGGAAGACTATCAAGGGTTGTATGACTTAATCCTCAAGGAGCATCTACTCGAGAAATGTCTTCCCGAGCTGAGGCAACACCTGGTAGACAGCAAACTTACTTGCCCCCGTAAGCTTGCTGAGGAGGCGGACATTTGGGCGAGTACCCGAGTGTCCACGAAGGGGACTGGAGGAGATTCTCAGAAGTCCGGACAGGGCGCTCCCCAGAGGAAAGAGGGGGGAGATAATAAGAAAGAGTTCTCCAAAGGTCCCCAAAATAACTTTAAGGGGAAAAACACCTTTTCCAACTCTAAGGCTAACCCGCAGAAGAACCCTAACCCTGGCCAGAGTCAGCAGCCAAGGGTTGTCCATTGCTTTGAGTGCGGTGGTATTGGACATTACAAAGGAGACCCGAAATGCCCAAAGAGACCACCCCCTCCCACTGGAGGAAAGGCCCCGGGAGTCGCTAGTGTAGCGCTCGGGGAGGAGATGTCCTTAAGTAAGGGAAGGGAGTGGGCGGGAGTCACCTTAGTGTCCCTGGGTGATCGGGAGATGGTTCCAAAGATCCAGGTGCCCGCGAATACTACCAAGTATGGGCAGTGGATCACCATCAATGGCCATAGAGGGGAAGCTCTGAGAGATACAGGAGCCAGTATGACTATGGTAAGGAGTCATCTGGTGTCCTCGGAGCAGGTAATGCCAGGCGTACTTCATCCAGCCGCAATGGCTGACGGCAGAATGGGTCACTATCCTGTGGCCGAGGTTCCCTTTGAGTGGGGAGGGGTTGCAGGTCCACTTCGAGTCGCCGTAAGCCCCGCCGTGCCAGTCGATTGTTTGCTGGGCAATGATATGGAGCACAATGCTTGGAAGGAGGTGGAATACCGGACTCATTCTGAGATGCTGGGTACACCTGATTGGGCCTGTGTGAGTACCAGGTCGGCGACTGCTCGAGAGGAGAAGTCGCAGGGGTCGGAGTCTGGAACAATGGCCCGCCCCGTAGCTGCTGATGAGGGAGCATGTCGAGGACAGGAGGAGCCTGCCTCGACGTCCGTGCCCCGTGAGGCGGATAGGCCACCTGCGGAGGTGGACCTGGAGTCCACGGAGGAGGACATGGTTCCGTTGGAGAACTTACCTATCCCCGCTGATTGGCGAGTGGAGGGAGGTCCGTCCAGGGAGGAACTGAGCAAGGGACAAAGGGAATGTCCCTCCCTCGAGGGTCTGAGGCAACAGGCTGAAGCCCAAGCAGCGGGTAACGAGTCTGGGAACTATCATGTTTACTGGGAGGATGGCCTTCTCTACAGTGAACCCAGGGCGCCAGTGCACGGATTGTCACGGGCCCTGGTAGTCCTACAGTGTTACCGAGCCTTCCTGTTAGAGTTGGCTCATGAGATTCCCTTGGCAGGACACTTGGGTCAGGACAAGACCTTTGCCAGGCTTGTCCCCCACTTTTATTGGCCTCGAATGAGGGTGGCGTCCGACGCATACTGTCGGTCGTGTGTGTCATGCCAAGCCAGTGGGAAAACAGGGATGAAGCTGAAAGCTCCCCTGGAACCACTTCCCGTCGTTGGCACCCCCTTTGAAAGGGTGGGCATCGACATTGCTGGGCCCCTAGATCCACCGACAACCTCCGGTCACAGGTTTATCCTGGTACTGGTGGATCATGCCACAAGATATCCAGAGGCAATTCCTCTGAGAACCATCACTGCACCGGTGGTGGCAAAGGCCCTGATGGGGATCTTTACCCGAGTGGGTTTCCCCAAGGAAGTTGTATCTGATAGGGGGACCAACTTCATGTCAGCATACATGCGGGCAATGTGGAAGGAGTGTGGAGTGACCTACCGGTTCACCACTCCTTATTACCCACAGGCCAATGGCCTTGTGGAAAGATTCAACAAGACGTTGAAGGGTATGATCAGAAGTCTACCCGAAAGCCTGCGGAGGAAATGGGACGTCCTCCAACCCTGTTTACTTTTTTCTTACAGGGAAGTGCCGCAGAAGGGAGTGGGCTTCAGCCCCTTCGAGCTTTTGTACGGGCACCCTGTACGTGGACCTCTCAGCCTGGTGAGGGACTCCTGGGAAAAGTCTCCCCGGAAAGTTCCCCAGGATGTGGTGAGCTACATGCTGGCCTTCCGGAGCCAAATGGCTAAGTTGTGGAAGCAAGCTTCTGACAACTTGGAAGCCAGCCAGGCAGTGATGAAAGCGTGGTACGACCACAACGCTCACCCAGTGGAGCTGGAGCCTGGACAGAAGGTGTGGGTGATGGAGCCGGGAGAGCTGAGCGCTCTTCAGGACCGTTGGACAGGCCCCTATGAGGTATTGGAAAAGATGGGCAAGTCTACCTACCTGGTGGACGTCAAGACCCCACGGCATCCCCATAGGGTGCTGCATGCCAATCGCCTCAGGCCCCACTATGAGAGGCCCGAAGTCATGTTAATCATGGTGACTGATGGATCGGAGGAAGAGGACACTGAGCCTCTCCCCGACCTGTTTGCGTCTCAAGAGAAGGATGGGTCAGTGGGGGGAGTGAAACTCTCACCATCCATAACTCTGGAGCAGCAGGAGGAATGTCGCCAGGTCTTGGGGTCATTCTCTCCTCTGTTCTCCCTTGTCCCGGGTAAGACCC
Source organism: Lissotriton helveticus (assembly GCF_964261635.1). Taxonomy (NCBI): domain Eukaryota; kingdom Metazoa; phylum Chordata; class Amphibia; order Caudata; family Salamandridae; genus Lissotriton; species Lissotriton helveticus. The sequence continues at coordinate 635,307,734 of NC_136057.1, read as the reverse complement.
ATCTGTGTGTTCATGACATGGACACCGGTGACAGCCCACCTGTGAAGTCTAAGTCTTACCAGCTGTCGGACAAGGTGAAGGCCAGCATCTGAAGCGAAGTAGCTAAGATGCTGGAGCTCGGAGTCATTGAACCTTCGAATAGCCCTTGGTCTAGCCCGGTGGTTTTAGTTCCCAAAGCTGCACCACCTGGCACCACGCCAGAATTGCGATTTTGCGTGGACTATCGAGGACTCAATTCGGTCACGAAGACCGATGCTCATCCGATCCCTCGGGCGGATGAACTAATTGACCGGTTGGGAGCTGCCCAATATCTGAGTACCATTGACCTCACAGCAGGGTACTGGCAGATTCCCATGACTGATGGAGCAAAGGAAAGGTCAGCCTTCTCCACACCTGATGGACACTACCAGTTCTGTGTGATGCCCTTTGGGCTCAAGAACGCTCCTGCAACATTCCAGCGACTGGTGAACACGATCCTCACTGGGAAGGAATCCTTCTCTGCTGCTTACCTGGACGACATTGCCGTCTTCAGTAGCAGGTGGGAGGATCACTTGCAGCACCTGCAAGACGTTCTCCAGGCCCTGGAACAAGCTGGTCTGACGATCAAGGCCAGCAAGTGTCAGATTGGGCAGGGGTCGGTGGTGTACTTAGGTCACTTGGTGGGCCGGGGAACGGTGCAACCCCTTCAGGCAAAGATTGAGGCAATCGTGGCCTGGGAACCCCCCAAGACCCAGACTGAGGTCCGAGCCTTCCTGGGCCTCACAGGTTACTACAGACGGTTCGTGAAGGGGTATGGCACTATCGTGGCTCCCCTTACTGAACTCACGGCCAAGAAGCAACCCAGGAGAGTCATCTGGACCGAGGCTTGCCAACGAGCCTTTGACACCCTGAAACAAGCATTGTGCAACGCTCCAATTTTGAAGGCTCCAGATTTCTCAAAGGAATTCATTGTCCAGACGGACGCATCCGACATTGGCATTGGGGCGGTGCTATCGCAACTCAATGAAGAGGGTCTGGATCAACCCGTGGTCTTCCTGTCACGGAGACTACTTCCCCGGGAACAGAGATGGAGTACCATTGAGCGGGAAGCCTTTGCGGTGGTCTGGGCACTGAAGAAGCTGCGACCATACCTGTTTGGTTCGCACTTCCTGGTTCAGACAGATCACCGACCCCTTCGTTGGCTCATGCAGATGAAGGGGGAAAACCCAAAACTGTTGAGGTGGTCTATCTCCCTACAGGGAATGGACTTTCGGGTGGAACATCGGCCCGGAGCTGACCACGCCAATGCAGACGGTCTCTCCAGGTATTTCCGCTTTAGTGTTGAGAACTCCCATGGGGTTGGGTAGCTCTCCCCACTTTCAGCTGGGGGGGACGCGTGTTAGACCTGTCTGCTTCTGAGAATCCCCTCACACTATGATTTATTTTGTTCCCCCGTGCCTCCTAAAATTTGTCGCTTTTTCTTTGTCTACCAGGACCTTTTTGTGTGTTGTCCCATGGGGCTAGATGCTCTTTGATGCCCAGTTGCTCACCAAGTTCCTGGCACCTATGTACAAGGCGCCTGACGGAACCAGTGGCATAACCAACTGGGGTTGTCAACCCTAAAATGGTGGACACCATTGTCCCCTATGAGAGTGACTCCCATTGGAGCCCCTCTGACCCTTTGAAGGTTTTGGCGCACTTTGTGTAACCTGCAAACCTGACAGGAATCCCCTCAGGAGTTACAAGTACACAAAATGGCTGCCTTAGGAAGCCCAGTACGGTGGCTCCTAATGACCAAAAAGATACCTTGAAAGGGCCATGTCATTGATATAGCCAGGGAAGGTTCTAGAACCTTCTGGCTCGTGCTGGCATCCTAGGGCACGGGCTATAAAAGGCCCAGTCCCTGGCGGCCATAAAGAAGAATGATCAAAGAACACCAGAAGAAGAGGACTTGACCCCAGATTGACACCTGCCCTGTTAACCCCTGAGGCAGCTGATAGCGCAGGCAGAAGAGCAGCAGAGGTTGCTGGCGTGGACCCTGACTGGCGTTCCAGTCAGAAGCGTGAGCAGTGACCTCTAGCCTTCAGCGCCTGGTCAGCGAGTGCCCAATTGCCCCTCAGAGACTTTGGCCATAGTTAGAGCCTCCCCGCCCCCCAGTGGTGAGATCGCAACTGCAACTCTTAAAAGTGCCACCTTCAACTTAAGTGCCTCCTGGCGGGCGTTCGGACGTCTCCGAACCCACCGCCGTCGACGCGCTGTTTGTGGATAGAAGGTGAGGTGCTGCGCTGGGGCGGGGAAAGGCTGGCCTTCATTTGGGCGAGATTACTGTCTCTGCCCTGCCCGAGTGACTTGGGAGCTGGTGTGTGGGCGGGAACCCCCCCGTGAGTGAGCTCAGAGGGAGGATCGCGGAGCCCCTGGAACCCCCCTTCGCCCTTGGAAGAAGTGCCATACTGACTGGAGCGCTTACCGGCGCCGCCGAAGTGAGGTGGGCCGTCTCTACCCCTGAAGTTGCCGCGTTGTTGTGGAACTGTGATGCGGTCTCATTTTGAACTGTGCGCGCAGGTGTTTTGGCCCCTCCGGCAGCCCGTTCGACGGTCCCAAGACTCGTGAACTGGAGCCGCCTTCGGAAACCCTGCCTGCGCTGACAGAAGCGCACAGACTCCTCCGGCAGCAGTAGCATTGAACCGGCTGGCCGCGGAGTGTAATTGCCGTAGTCATTTTATGCCTTTATCTTCCAGATATACGCGCAATGAGTTGTGAGTGCAACTAAGGGATTATCACGCGTATCTTGTGCCAGAGAGCCCGAACCCGTGAACAATTCAAAAACTGTAAGAGCACGCATTCCGCATTGAATGACAAACGTAATGTGTTTACCCTGAAAGTGATTAATTGGTGGCAGCGATACCAGAATGACCCTGTGATATTTATGTGAAACGGTCAGTATCTAACCTGCTAGGAAACTGTCCAGTCATTGCTGATATTTATTCCAGTCATTGCTGATATTTATTCCAGTCATTGCTGATATTTATTCCAGTCATTGCTGATATTTATTCCAGTCATTGCTGATATGTATTCCAGTCATTGCTGATATGTATTCCAGTCATTGCTGATATTTATTCCAGTCATTGCTGATATTTATTCTAATGTATTGAATCCTGATATTTATCCAATATATTTATTTATTAGAGTCCAACTATTTATTCCTGAGAAACCAGTACACAGCTAATCAAACCCATGTAAGAAATGTGAATGTGATTACCTAAGTGAACTTCCTTCAAACCCAGAGAACTTTTACATTAACGAAACATATTTTTCTATAACAGTGGTGTGGTGTCCTTCTTTTTGTGTGGTGTGCAGGGAGTTATTATTTGGTCATAGCCGGCTTAACACAACAGCCTTCTACCGCCTTGTCACTCAAGCCAAGCTACCCCCCTTTGTGCTGGGCTTGCCTATCGCAGGTCCAACAGGATGGAAGACTTGTACCAAGGGAAGTGAGGTACACAGGTCACTTTATTAGAAGTTTCACCTTTAGAGTTGCTAAAACTGAGGAATGTAAACAGTGAGAATGCATCACCCCAGAACAAGCAGCACTCACCCTAAAATCTTTAAGATAATGGCCAGTCAGCCCATGAGATAATGGCAGATAAGGAGTTAACCCCTTCGCTGCTAGGCCTTTTCCCCTCCTGTGCTGAGCCTTTTTTTGGCGTTTTGGGGTAGTGCGCGCTGAGGCCCCTGTAACTTTTTGACCACATAAGGTATCCAAGCCAAATTTGCGTCCTTTTCTTCCAACTTCATGTGGATTCTAAAGGTGCCCAGGGTTTGTGGATTCCCTTGGAGGGGTCCCAGAAATTAAGCAAAATACACTGAAATGTTTTTTTTTTCAGAAAAATGGGAAAAATGGGCTGCAAATGAAAGACTCTGGGTTTGTCCCTTCAAATGTTATCAAAAAAGGATTTGTGGGGCTGAAATCTCCATTTTCTCAGCTTTTAGGGAATGACAGTCTTTTGTCAGAGAACCAACATTTTTCACACAGTTTTGGCATTTTTCTGGGACATAGCCTATTTTTGCTATTTTTAGAGCTTTCAACCTCCTTCCAGTTAATGGTAGAAATGAGTTTGAAAGCAATAATGGATGCTGGAAAGCTATACATTTTCGAAAAGTAGACAAGATTCTGAATGCAGAAAGGGGTCATTTGTCTAAATCCATGAAGGTTTCTTTATAGAAACTAACAGTTAAATATTGGAATAATTGAATATTTGTTGAAAAAAACAGCCTTTTGTCTCAACGTTTTCACCTATAACTTCTTGTAATTTTGACAGCTCTTGGAAAGCAATATACCGTTACATCCGTTAGACCTTCCTGGTTGTGGGGCAATATAGGACTTGTAGTTTCACCAAGAACCCGACGAACCCAGATCCAAAATCTGAGCAGCAACTTGCAATGGTATTTTTTTATTTACTGGGTATAGAGCACTTATTCTTTGAAAATGTATACATGGAAAAATCTGTATGAAAGACACCTATGTATTTCTGAATTGGGTACAAATTATAGAGTTTAGAAACAGTATATATTTGCACATTTTCAAAATTGGGAATACTCATACTAGCATGAAAATTATTGGTCATTTTTCAGAAAGATTTTTTTTTTACACAATGTCTTTCATTGGGAAGGGAGAAATGCATGAAAACTCAATTGGTAATAACAGTTGATTTACAAATCTGAATTACCCTAAGTCTCCCGATAAAAACGGTACCTCACTTGTGTGGGTCGGCCTTGTGCCTGCGACAGGAAACGGCGCAAAATGCAACGTGGTCACACCTCAAATTTGCAGTTAAAAATTGACCCTTTTATGGCAAAGTGCCTAGCTGTAGTTTTTGCACCCTAGCACTGCCGGTACCTAGGGAAACCTAGCAAACCTATACATTTTTTAAAACTAGACACCCAGGGGAATTCAGGATGGGGTGACTCGACTGCCTCCCACCAGCTTCTGTTACCCAGAATCCCTTGCAAAGCTGAGAAATTGACCAAAAAAAATGCATTTTCCTGACATTTCTGTGGTGGAAAGTTCTTGAATCTACGTGGATCAACAAATTTCCACCCACCCAGCGTTCCCCCGGGTCTCCCGAAAAAAATGGTACCTCACTTGCCTGGGTCTGCCTAGTGGCTGCGACAGGAAACAGCGCAAAACGCAACGTGGTCGCCCCTCAATTTCGCAGTGAAATTGTGCACTTTTTTGGCAAAGAGCCTACCTTTTGTTTTTGAAGCATCGCTCTGCCGGCACCTAGGGAAACCTAGCAAGCCTATACATTTTTTAAAACTAGACACCCAGGGGAATTCAGGATGGGGTGATTCGACTGCCTACGACCATATTCTGTTACCCAGAATCCCTTGCAAAGCTAAGAAATTGTCAAACAAAACGCATTTCCCTCACATTTCTGTGGTGGAAAGTTCTGGAATTTGCGGGGATCAACAAATTTCCACCCACCCAGCATTCCCTCGGGTCTCCCGAAAAAAATGGTACCTCACTTGCCTGGGTCTGCCTGGTGGCTGCGACAGGAAACAGCGCAAAACGCAACGTGGTCGCCCCTCAATTTCGCAGTGAAATTGTGCACTTTTTTGGCAAAGAGCCTACCTTTTGTTTTTGAAGCATCGCTCTGCCGGCACCTAGGGAAACCTAGCAAGCCTATACATTTTTTAAAACTAGACACCCAGGGGAATTCAGGATGGGGTGATTCGACTGCCTACGACCAGATTCTGTTACCCAGAATCCCTTGCAAAGCTAAGAAATTGTCAAACAAAACGCATTTCCCTCACATTTCTGTGGTGGAAAGTTCTGGAATTTGCGGGGATCAACAAATTTCCACCCACCCAGCATTCCCTCGGGTCTCCCGAAAAAAAATGGTATCTCACTTGCCTGGGTCTGCCTAGTGGCTGCGACAGGAAACAGCGCAAAACGCAACGTGGTCGCACCTCAATTTCGCAGTGAAATCGTGACCTTTTTTGGCAAAGAGCCTACCTTTTGTTTTTGAACCCTAGCTCTGCCGGCACCTAGGAAAACCTAGCAAACCTATACATTTATAAAAACTAGACACCCAGGGGAATTCAGGATGGGGTGACTCGACTGCCTACCACCAGGTTCTGTTACCCAGAATCCCTTGCAAAGCTAAACAATTGTCCAAAAAACCGCATTTCCCTCACATTTCTGTGGTGGAAAGTTCTGGAATCTGCGTGGATCAAGAAATTTCCACCCAACCAGCGTTCCCCCGGGTCTCCCGAAAAAAATGGTACCTCACTTGCCTGGGTCTGCCTGGTGGCTGCGACAGGAAACAGCGCAAAACGCAACGTGGTCGCACCTCAATTTCGCAGTGAAATCGGGCATTTTTTTGGCAAAGAGCCTACCTTTTGTTTTTGAAGCATCGCTCTGCCGGCACCTAGGGAAACCTAGCAAGCCTACACATTTTTTAAAATTAGACACCCAGGGGAATTCAGGATGGGGTGACTCGACTGCCTACCACCAGGTTCTGTTACCCAGAATCCCTTGCAAAGCTAAGAAATTGTCAAAAAAAACGCATTTCCCTCACATTTCTGTGGTGGAAAGTTCTGGAATTTGCGGGGATCAACAAATTTCCACCCACCCAGCATTTCCTCAGGTCTCTCGAAAAAAATGGTATCTCACTTGCCTGGGTCTGCCTAGTGGCTGCGACAGGAAACAGCGCAAAACGCAACGTGGTCGCACCTCAATTTCGCAGTGAAATCGTGACCTTTTTTGGCAAAGAGCCTACCTTTTGTTTTTGAACCCTAGCTCTGCCGGCACCTAGGGAAACCTAGCAAACCTATACATGTTTGAAAACTAGACACCCAGGGGAATTCAGGATGGGGTGACTCGACTGCCTACCACCATTTCCGTTACCCAGAATCCCTTGCAAAGCTAAAAAATTGTCAAAAAAATGCATTTCCCTCACATTTCTGTGGTGGAAAGTTCAGGAATCTGCGTGGATCAACAAATTTCCACCCACCCAGCATTCCCCCGGGTCTCCCGAAAAAAATGGTACCTCACTTGCCTGGGTCTGCCTAGTGGCTGCGACAGGAAACAGCGCAAAACGCAACGTGGTCGCACCTCAATTTCGCAGTGTTTTCGTGCACTTTTTTGGAAAAGAGCCTACTTTTTGATTTTGAACCGTAGCTCTGTCGGCACCTAGCAAACCTATACATTTTTGAAAACTAGACACCCAGGGGAATTCAGGATGGGGTGACTCGACTGCCTACCACCAGGTTCTGTTACCCAGAATCCCATGCAACGCTAAAAAATTGTCAAACAAAACGCATTTCCCTCACATTTCTGTGGTGGAAAGTTCTGGAATCTGCGTGGATCAACAAATTTCCACCCACCCAGCGTTCCCCCAGGTCTCGCAAAAAAATGGTACCTCACTTGCGTGGGTAGGCATAGTGGCTGAAACAGGAAAAGGCCCAAATCGTACGGTGGAGAATTTAAAATAACCTATAGCCAAACTACCTTCTTTTTTTGGGGGGGCACCTGAGTTTTTGGCCCGAGGCTCGGCGGCCATCTTTGGAAACTACCAAACCCAAACAGTTCTGAAAACTAGACACCCGGGGGAGTCCAGGGAGGTATGGCATGCGTGAGTCCCCCAATGTCTTCCTATCCAGAATTCCTTGCAAACCTTAAAATTAGGTTAAAAAAATCACTTTTCAAAACTTTTTTGCGTGGGATCTCCGTGCAGGCAAAAATGTCCTACCACCCAGCGTTCCCCTTGTTCTCCCGAGTAAAATGATACCTCACTTGTGTGGGTGCCCCAAAGCAGAACAGGCTAAAAATGAATTTTTTTAAATTGTAGTATTTAGGATTGACAAATTAAGCACCTCACCTTCGTCACAGGCCTTTGGCCCACCCACACAAGTGAGTGGGTAGGAAGACATTGGGGGACTCACACATGCCATACCTCCCTGGACTCCCCCGGGTGTCTAGTTTTCAGAACTGTTTGGTTTTCGTAGTTTCCAAAGATGTCCGCAAAGCCCCGGGCCAAAAGCTCAGGTGACCCCCCCAAAAAATAAGATATTTTTGCTAAAGGTAATTTTTAAATCTCCACCATACAAATTGGGCCTTTTCCTGTTGCAGCCACTATGCCTACCCACGCAAGTGAGGTACCATTTTTATCGGGAGACCTGGGTGAACGCTGGGTGGGAGGAAATTTGTGTGAGCCCAGTGATGCCACGTTTTCCCACACAAAAAAGTGTGAAAAACTGCTTTTTTCAGCTAAAATTGAGGTTTGCAAGGGATTCTGGGTAAAGGAACGTTGGAGGATCCACGCAAGCCATACCTCCTTGGAAGCCCCCGGGTGTCTACTTTTCAGAAATGTGTGGGTTTGGTACGTTTCCCTAGATGGCCGTCTAGCACGGGGCCAAAAACCCAGGATAACCCCTCTTGCAAAAGCTGGTGGTTTTGATTGTCAAAAAAGTTAATCCCAAAAACTTCTTTATCTCTTCAACATTTGTGGGAGTCCACAGGGTAGCTCTAGAATGGGGCTTAAGGCTGGCACTATTGTCCCTCAAAAACTGTTCTGCATACAAATTAGTTTGCTCAACAATCTCTTGCAAAAACACATCGTCAAAAAACAACTGAAAAAAATGTATTGGCAGAAAATGTTCAGTATTCACTCTACACACAGGAACACCAGTGAAATCTGGCAATGCCAGCTGCACCATGCCAGGGGAAACCCAGAGGCCATCCCTATCAATGGGAGGAGCAGCCACCCCAGCATAAAGCCCAGAAGCCTCTTGCTGCACTACACCAACAGGAAGCCTAACAGCCACAGATACTTCTGGCTGCACAACACCAACAGAAAACCTAGCATCCCCAGAGGGCTCTTGCCGCACTACACCAACGGGAAGCCTAGCAGCCTGAGATGCTTCTTGCTGCACTACACCAACGGGAAACCTAGTAGCCCCAGATGCCTCTTGCCGCTCTACACCAATGGGAAGCCTAACAGCCCCAGATGCCTCTTGCTGCACTACACCAACAGGAAGACGAACAGCACCAGATGCCTCTTGGTGCACCACAGCAATGTGAAGCCTTTTGGGCGCAGGCTGCAGCCCACATGCCTCTTGCCGACGTAAAAAAAAGGGAAGCCTTGCGGCCCTAGGCAGCAGCCCAGATGCCTCTTGGCCCACTACCGGCACATCAATGTCCTCCTCCACCATAGGCACTTCATCAGCACTAGAAGAAGATTCATCATCCGATGATTCCATGCAAAGAGAAAACTCACTGCCTGAATCTTCTGCCCCTACCTCTGGGTCCGAATCGGAGTCAGTCTCTGAACCATGGTCAGAGGAAGACTCAAAAAGCAAACCAAGAACCTGCTGAGCATTAATCCTGCGACTAGCCATTATCCTTACAAAGCAAGAAGACTGCACACACAAGTGAACAACAACCTACACTGTGCAAAGTAAGAAGTAAACAGGGTAAGGCTTTCACACAAATATCTATACAATCCAAAACAATTTCACTCTTACAAAATATAGCTACACTCACCAGCACCTACTCTGCTGAGACACAGCAAAAAGAAATGATATCCCACTAGAAAGAGAAAAAAAATTACACATTAGAAAACAAAGTGCACATCAAGCACTAATGCAGAAAAAAAACACAGAGCCACACAAACTGCTATAAGTACACCTTTTTCAAAAAGACAATCATCTAGGGAAAGTAGTACAAAATACATTCACTTACCAAGCACATGCAACTACACAAGCTGCAAAACCAGCAGTAACAGAACCGCAACCTTCAACAATCCAAACAGCAAAAGCCTGGAACAAGACAAAAATAGAGACGAAAAAAAAATTACTACCATATTTCACAAACAATATAACAATTAAAAAAACAACACACAAATTTGCCCCCCAAATTTACATTCGCCCAGATGGGCCATCAAATAGGGCTTAGACCAATTGAGATTAGGTGAGGGTTTCCATTAAGACACTGGTTAATTTTTTGAAAGTTTTTTACTGCCTGACCCCTTTGGTGCCAGTCGGTCTTTTGGTCCTAACAGTATATATTTGCACATTTTCAAAATTGGGAATACTCATACTAGCATGAAAATTATTGGTCATTTTTCAGAAAGATTTTTTTTTTACACAATGTCTTTCATTGGGAAGGGAGAAATGCATGAAAACTCAATTGGTAATAACAGTTGATTTACAAATCTGAATTACCCTAAGTCTCCCGATAAAAACGGTACCTCACTTGTGTGGGTCGGCCTTGTGCCTGCGACAGGAAACGGCGCAAAATGCAACGTGGTCACACCTCAAATTTGCAGTTAAAAATTGACCCTTTTATGGCAAAGTGCCTAGCTGTCGTTTTTGCACCCTGGCTCTGCCGGTACCTAGGGAAACCTAGCAAACCTATACATTTTTGAAAACTAGACACCCAGGGGAATTCAGGATGGGGTGACTCGACTGCCTCCCAACAGCTTCTGTTACCCAGAATCCCTTGCAAAGCTAAGAAATTAACAAAAAAAACGCATTTTCCTGACATTTCTGTGGTGGAAAGTTCTGGAATCTACGTGGATCAACAAATTTCCACCCACCCAGCGTTCCCCCGGGTCTCCCGAAAAAAATGGTACCTCACTTGCCTGGGTCTGCCTAGTGGCTGCGACAGGAAACAGCGCAAAACGCAACACGGTCGCACCTCAATTTCGCAGTGAAATCGTGCCCTTTTTTGGCAAAGAGCCTACCTTTTGTTTTTGAACCCTAGCTCTGCCAGCACCTAGGGAAACCTAGCAAACCTATACATATTTTAAAACTAGACACCCAGGGGAATTCAGGATGGGGTGACTCGACTGCCTCCCAACAGCTTCTGTTACCCAGAATCCCTTGCAAAGCTAAGAAATTAACAAAAAAAACGCATTTTCCTGACATTTCTGTGGTGGAAAGTTCTGGAATCTGCGTGGATCAACAAATTTCCACCCACCCAGCGTTCCCCCGGGTCTCCCGAAAAAAATGGTACCTCAATTGCCTGGGTCTGCCTGGTGGCTGCGACAGGAAACAGCGCAAAACGCAACGTGGTCGCCCCTCAATTTCGCAGTGAAATTGTGCACTTTTTTGGCAAAGAGCCTACCGGAAACCTAGCAAGCCTATACATTTTTTAAAACTAGACACCCAGGGGAATTCAGGATGGGGTGATTCGACTGCCTACGACCAGATTCTGTTACCCAGAATCCCTTGCAAAGCTAAGAAATTTTCAAAAAAAACGCATTTCCCTCACATTTCTGTGGTGGAAAGTTCTGGAATTTGCGGGGATCAACAAATTTCCACCCACCCAGCATTTCCTCAGGTCTCCCGAAAAAAATGGTATCTCACTTGCCTGGGTCTGCCTAGTGGCTGCGACAGGAAACAGCGCAAAACGCAACGTGGTCGCACCTCAATTTCGCAGTGAAATCGTGACCTTTTTTGGCAAAGAGCCTACCTTTTGTTTTTGAACCCTAGCTCTGCCGGCACCTAGGAAAACCTAGCAAACCTATACATTTATAAAACCTAGACACCCAGGGGAATTCAGGATGGGGTGACTCGACTGCCTACCACCAGGTTCTGTTACCCAGAATCCCTTGCAAAGCTAAAAATTTTTCCAAAAAACCGCATTTCCCTCACATTTCTGTGGTGGAAAGTTCTGGAATCTGCGTGGATCAAGAAATTTCCAACCAACCAGCGTTCCCCCGGGTCTCCCGAAAAAAATGGTACCTCACTTGCCTGGGTCTGCCTGGTGGCTGCGACAGGAAACAGCGCAAAACGCAACGTGGTCGCACCTCAATTTCGCAGTGAAATCGTGCACTTTTTTGGCAAAGAGCCTACCTTTTGTTTTTGAAGCATCGCTCTGCCGGCACCTAGGGAAACCTAGCAAGCCTACACATTTTTTAAAACTAGACACCCAGGGGAATTCAGGATGGGGTGACTCGACTGCCTACCACCAGGTTCTGTTACCCAGAATCCCTTGCAAAGCTAAGAAATTGTCAAAAAAAACGCATTTCCCTCACATTTCTGTGGTGGAAAGTTCTGGAATTTGCGGGGATCAACAAATTTCCACCCACCCAGCATTCCCTCAGGTCTCCCGAAAAAAATGGTATCTCCCTTGCCTGGGTCTGCCTAGTGGCTGCGACAGGAAACAGCGCAAAACGCAACGTGGTCGCACCTCAATTTCGCAGTGAAATCGTGACCTTTTTTGGCAAAGAGCCTACCTTTTGTTTTTGAACCCTAGCTCTGCCGGCACCTAGGGAAACCTAGCAAACCTATACATTTTTGAAAACTAGACACCCAGGGGAATTCAGGATGGGGTGACTCGACTGCCTACCACCATTTCCGTTACCCAGAATCCCTTGCAAAGCTAAAAAATTGTCAAAAAAACGCATTTCCCTCACATTTCTGTGGTGGAAAGTTCAGGAATCTGCGTGGATCAACAAATTTCCACCCACCCAGCATTCCCCCGGGTCTCCCGAAAAAAATGGTACCTCACTTGCCTGGGTCTGCCTAGTGGCTGCGACAGGAAACAGCGCAAAACGCAACGTGGTCGCACCTCAATTTCGCAGTGAAATCGTGACCTTTTTTGGCAAAGAGCCTACCTTTTGTTTTTGAACCCTAGCTCTGCCGGCACCTAGGAAAACCTAGCAAACCTATACATTTATAAAACCTAGACACCCAGGGGAATTCAGGATGGGGTGACTCGACTGCCTACCACCAGGTTCTGTTACCCAGAATCCCTTGCAAAGCTAAAAAAAATTCCAAAAAACCGCATTTCCCTCACATTTCTGTGGTGGAAAGTTCTGGAATCTGCGTGGATCAAGAAATTTCCAACCAACCAGCGTTCCCCCGGGTCTCCCGAAAAAAATGGTACCTCACTTGCCTGGGTCTGCCTGGTGGCTGCGACAGGAAACAGCGCAAAACGCAACGTGGTCGCACCTCAATTTCGCAGTGAAATCGTGCACTTTTTTGGCAAAGAGCCTACCTTTTGTTTTTGAAGCATCGCTCTGCCGGCACCTAGGGAAACCTAGCAAGCCTACACATTTTTTAAAACTAGACACCCAGGGGAATTCAGGATGGGGTGACTCGACTGCCTACCACCAGGTTCTGTTACCCAGAATCCCTTGCAAAGCTAAGAAATTGTCAAAAAAAACGCATTTCCCTCACATTTCTGTGGTGGAAAGTTCTGGAATTTGCGGGGATCAACAAATTTCCACCCACCCAGCATTCCCTCAGGTCTCCCGAAAAAAATGGTATCTCCCTTGCCTGGGTCTGCCTAGTGGCTGCGACAGGAAACAGCGCAAAACGCAACGTGGTCGCACCTCAATTTCGCAGTGAAATCGTGACCTTTTTTGGCAAAGAGCCTACCTTTTGTTTTTGAACCCTAGCTCTGCCGGCACCTAGGGAAACCTAGCAAACCTATACATTTTTGAAAACTAGACACCCAGGGGAATTCAGGATGGGGTGACTCGACTGCCTACCACCATTTCCGTTACCCAGAATCCCTTGCAAAGCTAAAAAATTGTCAAAAAAACGCATTTCCCTCACATTTCTGTGGTGGAAAGTTCAGGAATCTGCGTGGATCAACAAATTTCCACCCACCCAGCATTCCCCCGGGTCTCCCGAAAAAAATGGTACCTCACTTGCCTGGGTCTGCCTAGTGGCTGCGACAGGAAACAGCGCAAAACGCAACGTGGTCGCACCTCAATTTCGCAGTGTTTTCGTGCACTTTTTTGGAAAAGAGCCTACTTTTTGATTTTGAACCGTAGCTCTGTCGGCACCTAGCAAACCTATACATTTTTGAAAACTAGACACCCAGGGGAATTCAGGATGGGGTGACTCGACTGCCTACCACCAGGTTCTGTTACCCAGAATCCCATGCAACGCTAAAAAATTGTCCAAAAAAACGCATTTCCCTCACATTTCTGTGGTGGAAAGTTCTGGAATCTGCGTGGATCAACAAATTTCCACCCACCCAGCGTTCCCCCAGGTCTCGCAAAAAAATTGTACCTCACTTGCGTGGGTAGGCATAGTGGCTGCAACAGGAAAAGGCCCAAATCGTACGGTGGAGAATTTAAAATAACCTATAGCCAAACTACCTTCTTTTTTTGGGGGGGCACCTGAGTTTTTGGCCCGAGGCTCGGCGGCCATCTTTGGAAACTACCAAACCCAAACAGTTCTGAAAACTAGACACCCGGGGGAGTCCAGGGAGGTATGGCATGCGTGAGTCCCCCAATGTCTTCCTATCCAGAATTCCTTGCAAACCTTAAAATGAGGTTAAAAAAAATCACTTTTCAAAACTTTTTTGCGTGGGATCTCCGTGCCGGCAAAAATGTCCTACCACCCAGCGTTCCCCTTGTTCTCCCGAGTAAAATGATACCTCACTTGTGTGGGTGTCCCAAAGCAGAACAGGCTAAAAATGAATTTTTTAAAATTGTAGTATTTAGGATTGACAAATTAAGCACCTCACTTTCGTCACAGGCCTTTGGCCCACCCACACAAGTGAGTGGGTAGGAAGACATTGGGGGACTCACACATGCCATACCTCCCTGGACTCCCCCGGGTGTCTAGTTTTCAGAACTGTTTGGTTTTGGTAGTTTCCAAAGATGCCCGCAAAGCCCCGGGCCAAAAGCTCAGGTGACCCCCCCAAAAAATAAGATATTTTTGCTAAAGGTAATTTTTAAATCTCCACCATACAAATTGGGCCTTTTCCTGTTGCAGCCACTATGCCTACCCACGCAAGTGAGGTACCATTTTTATCGGGAGACCTGGGTGAACGCTGGGTGGGAGGAAATTTGTGTGAGCCCAGTGATGCCACGTTTTCCCACACAAAGAAGTGTGAAAAACTGCTTTTTTCAGCTAAAATTGAGGTTTGCAAGGGATTCTGGGTAAAGGAACGTTGGAGGATCCACGCAAGCCATACCTCCTTGGAAGCCCCCGGGTGTCTACTTTTCAGAAATGTGTGGGTTTGGTACGTTTCCCTAGATGGCCGTCTAGCACGGGGCCAAAAACCCAGGTTAACCCCTCTTGCAAAAGCTGGTGGTTTTGATTGTCAAAAAAGTTAATCCAAAAACTTCTTCATCTCTTCAACATTTGTGGGAGTCCACAGGGTAGCTCTAGAATGGGGCTTAAGGCTGGCACTGTTGTCCCTCAAAAACTGTTCTGCATACAAATTAGTTTGCTCAACAATCTCTTGCAAAAACACATCGTCAAAAAACAACTGAAAAAAATTTATTGGCAGAAAATGTTCAGTATTCACTCTACACACAGGAACACCAGTGAAATCTGGCAATGCCAGCTGCACCATGCCAGGGGAAACCCAGAGGCCATCCCTATCAACGGGAGGAGCAGCCACCCTAGCATAAAGCCCAGAAGCCTCTTGCTGCACTACACCAACAGGAAGCCTAACAGCCACAGATACTTCTGGCTGCACAACACCAACAGAAAACATAGCATCCCCACAGGGCTCTTGCCGCACTACACCAACGGGAAGCCTAGCAGCCTGAGATGCTTCTTGCTGCACTACACCAACGGGAAACCTAGCAGCCCCAGATGCCTCTTGCCGCTCTACACCAATGGGAAGCCTAACAGCCCCAGATGCCTCTTGCTGCACTACACCAACAGAAAGACGAACAGCACCAGATGCCTCTTCGTGCACCACAGCAATGTGAAGCCTTTTGGGCGCAGGCTGCAGCCCACATGCCTCTTGCCGACGTAAAAAAAAGGGAAGCCTTGCGGCCCTAGGCAGCAGCCCAGATGCCTCTTGGCCCACTACCGGCACATCAATGTCCTCCTCTACCATAGGCACTTCATCAGCACTAGAAGAAGATTCATCATCCGATGATTCCATGCAAAGAGAAAACTCACTGCCTGAATCTTCTGCCCCTACCTCTGGGTCCGAATCGGAGTCAGTCTCTGAACCATGGTCAGAGGAAGACTCAAAAAGCAAACCAAGAACCTGCTGAGCCTTAATCCTGCGACTAGCCATTATCCTTACAAAGCAAGAAGACTGCACACACAAGTGAACAACAACCTACACTGTGCAAAGTAAGAAGTAAACAGGGTAAGGCTTTCACACAAATATCTATACAATCCAAAACAATTTCACTCTTACAAAATATAGCTACACTCACCAGCACCTACTCTGCTGAGACACAGCAAAAAGAAATGATATCCCACTAGAAAGAGAAAAAAAATTACACATTAGAAAACAAAGTGCACATCAAGCACTAATGCAGAAAAAAAACACAGAGCCACACAAACTGCTATAAGTACACCTTTTTCAAAAAGACAATCATCTAGGGAAAGTAGTACAAAATACATTCACTTACCAAGCACATGCAACTACACAAGCTGCAAAACCAGCAGTAACAGAACCGCAACCTACAACAATCCAAACAGCAAAAGCCTGGAACAAGACAAAAATAGAGACGAAAAAAAAATTACTACCATATTTCACAAACAATATAACAATTAAAAAAACAACACACAAATTTGCCCCCCAAATTTACATTCGCCCAGATGGGCCATCAAATAGGGCTTAGACCAATTGAGATTAGGTGAGGGTTTCCATTAAGACACTGGTTAATTTTTTGAAAGTTTTTTACTGCCTGACCCCTTTGGTGCCAGTCGGTCTTTTGGTCCTAACAGTATATATTTGCACATTTTCAAAATTGGGAATACTCATACTAGCATGAAAATTATTGGTCATTTTTCAGAAAGATTTTTTTTTTACACAATGTCTTTCATTGGGAAGGGAGAAATGCATGAAAACTCAATTGGTAATAACAGTTGATTTACAAATCTGAATTACCCTAAGTCTCCCGATCAAAACGGTACCTCACTTGTGTGGGTCGGCCTTGTGCCTGCGACAGGAAACGGCGCAAAATGCAACGTGGTCACACCTCAAATTTGCAGTTAAAAATTGACCCTTTTATGGCAAAGTGCCTAGCTGTCGTTTTTGCACCCTAGCTCTGCCGGTACCTAGGGAAACCTAGCAAACCTATACATTTTTGAAAACTAGACACCCAGGGGAATTCAGGATGGGGTGACTCGACTGCCTCCCAACAGCTTCTGTTACCCAGAATCCCTTGCAAAGCTAAGAAATTAACAAAAAAAACGCATTTTCCTGACATTTCTGTGGTGGAAAGTTCTGGAATCTACGTGGATCAACAAATTTCCACCCACCCAGCGTTCCCCCGGGTCTCCCGAAAAAAATGGTACCTCACTTGCCTGGGTCTGCCTAGTGGCTGCGACATGAAACAGCGCAAAACGCAACACGGTCGCACCTCAATTTCGCAGTGAAATCGTGCCCTTTTTTGGCAAAGAGCCTACCTTTTGTTTTTGAACCCTAGCTCTGCCAGCACCTAGGGAAACCTAGCAAACCTATACATATTTTAAAACTAGACACCCAGGGGAATTCAGGATGGGGTGACTCGACTGCCTCCCAACAGCTTCTGTTACCCAGAATCCCTTGCAAAGCTAAGAAATTAACAAAAAAAACGCATTTTCCTGACATTTCTGTGGTGGAAAGTTCTGGAATCTGCGTGGATCAACAAATTTCCACCCACCCAGCGTTCCCCCGGGTCTCCCGAAAAAAATGGTACCTCAATTGCCTGGGTCTGCCTGGTGGCTGCGACAGGAAACAGCGCAAAACGCAACGTGGTCGCCCCTCAATTTCGCAGTGAAATTGTGCACTTTTTTGGCAAAGAGCCTACCGGAAACCTAGCAAGCCTATACATTTTTTAAAACTAGACACCCAGGGGAATTCAGGATGGGGTGATTCGACTGCCTACGACCAGATTCTGTTACCCAGAATCCCTTGCAAAGCTAAGAAATTTTCAAAAAAAACGCATTTCCCTCACATTTCTGTGGTGGAAAGTTCTGGAATTTGCGGGGATCAACAAATTTCCACCCACCCAGCATTTCCTCAGGTCTCCCGAAAAAAATGGTATCTCACTTGCCTGGGTCTGCCTAGTGGCTGCGACAGGAAACAGCGCAAAACGCAACGTGGTCGCACCTCAATTTCGCAGTGAAATCGTGACCTTTTTTGGCAAAGAGCCTACCTTTTGTTTTTGAACCCTAGCTCTGCCGGCACCTAGGAAAACCTAGCAAACCTATACATTTATAAAACCTAGACACCCAGGGGAATTCAGGATGGGGTGACTCGACTGCCTACCACCAGGTTCTGTTACCCAGAATCCCTTGCAAAGCTAAAAAATTGTCCAAAAAACCGCATTTCCCTCACATTTCTGTGGTGGAAAGTTCTGGAATCTGCGTGTATCAAGAAATTTCCAACCAACCAGCGTTCCCCCGGGTCTCCCGAAAAAAATGGTACCTCACTTGCCTGGGTCTGCCTGGTGGCTGCGACAGGAAACAGCGCAAAACGCAACGTGGTCGCACCTCAATTTCGCAGTGAAATCGTGCACTTTTTTGGCAAAGAGCCTACCTTTTGTTTTTGAAGCATCGCTCTGCCGGCACCTAGGGAAACCTAGCAAGCCTACACATTTTTTAAAACTAGACACCCAGGGGAATTCAGGATGGGGTGACTCGACTGCCTACCACCAGGTTCTGTTACCCAGAATCCCTTGCAAAGCTAAGAAATTGTCAAAAAAAACGCATTTCCCTCACATTTCTGTGGTGGAAAGTTCTGGAATTTGCGGGGATCAACAAATTTCCACCCACCCAGCATTCCCTCAGGTCTCCCGAAAAAAATGGTATCTCCCTTGCCTGGGTCTGCCTAGTGGCTGCGACAGGAAACAGCGCAAAACGCAACGTGGTCGCACCTCAATTTCGCAGTGAAATCGTGACCTTTTTTGGCAAAGAGCCTACCTTTTGTTTTTGAACCCTAGCTCTGCCGGCACCTAGGGAAACCTAGCAAACCTATACATTTTTGAAAACTAGACACCCAGGGGAATACAGGATGGGGTGACTCGACTGCCTACCACCATTTCCGTTACCCAGAATCCCTTGCAAAGCTAAAAGATTGCAAAAAAAACGCATTTCCCTCACATTTCTGTGGTGGAAAGTTCAGGAATCTGCGTGGATCAACAAATTTCCACCCACCCAGCATTCCCCCGGGTCTCCCGAAAAAAATGGTACCTCACTTGCCTGGGTCTGCCTAGTGGCTGCGACAGGAAACAGCGCAAAACGCAACGTGGTCGCACCTCAATTTCGCAGTGTTTTCGTGCACTTTTTTGGAAAAGAGCCTACTTTTTTATTTTGAACCGTAGCTCTGTCGGCACCTAGCAAACCTATACATTTTTGAAAACTAGACACCCAGGGGAATTCAGGATGGGGTGACTCGACTGCCTACCACCAGGTTCTGTTACCCAGAATCCCATGCAACGCTAAAAAATTGTCCAAAAAAACGCATTTCCCTCACATTTCTGTGGTGGAAAGTTCTGGAATCTGCGTGGATCAACAAATTTCCACCCACCCAGCGTTCCCCCAGGTCTCGCAAAAAAATTGTACCTCACTTGCGTGGGTAGGCATAGTGGCTGCAACAGGAAAAGGCCCAAATCGTACGGTGGAGAATTTAAAATAACCTATAGCCAAACTACCTTCTTTTTTTGGGGGGGCACCTGAGTTTTTGGCCCGAGGCTCGGCGGCCATCTTTGGAAACTACCAAACCCAAACAGTTCTGAAAACTAGACACCCGGGGGAGTCCAGGGAGGTATGGCATGCGTGAGTCCCCCAATGTCTTCCTATCCAGAATTCCTTGCAAACCTTAAAATTAGGTTAAAAAAAATCACTTTTCAAAACTTTTTTGCGTGGGATCTCCGTGCCGGCAAAAATGTCCTACCACCCAGCGTTCCCCTTGTTCTCCCGAGTAAAATGATACCTCACTTGTGTGGGTGTCCCAAAGCAGAACAGGCTAAAAATGGATTTTTTAAAATTGTAGTATTTAGGATTGACAAATTAAGCACCTCACTTTCGTCACAGGCCTTTGGCCCACCCACACAAGTGAGTGGGTAGGAAGACATTGGGGGACTCACACATGCCATACCTCCCTGGACTCCCCCGGGTGTCTAGTTTTCAGAACTGTTTGGTTTTGGTAGTTTCCAAAGATGCCCGCAAAGCCCCGGGCCAAAAGCTCAGGTGACCCCCCCAAAAAATAAGATATTTTTGCTAAAGGTAATTTTTAAATCTCCACCATACAAATTGGGCCTTTTCCTGTTGCAGCCACTATGCCTACCCACGCAAGTGAGGTACCATTTTTATCGGGAGACCTGGGTGAACGCTGGGTGGGAGGAAATTTGTGTGAGCCCAGTGATGCCACGTTTTCCCACACAAAAAAGTGTGAAAAACTGCTTTTTTCAGCAAAAATTGAGGTTTGCAAGGGATTCTGGGTAAAGGAACGTTGGAGGATCCACGCAAGCCATACCTCCTTGGAAGCCCCCGGGTGTCTACTTTTCAGAAATGTGTGGGTTTGGTACGTTTCCCTAGATGGCCGTCTAGCACGGGGCCAAAAACCCAGGTTAACCCCTCTTGCAAAAGCTGGTGGTTTTGATTGTCAAAAAGTTAATCCCAAAAACTTCTTCATCTCTTCAACATTTGTGGGAGTCCACAGGGTAGCTCTAGAATGGGGCTTAAGGCTGGCACTGTTGTCCCTCAAAAACTGTTCTGCATACAAATTAGTTTGCTCAACAATCTCTTGCAAAAACACATCGTCAAAAAACAACTGAAAAAAATGTATTGGCAGAAAATGTTCAGTATTCACTCTACACACAGGAACACCAGTGAAATCTGGCAATGCCAGCTGCACCATGCCAGGGGAAACCCAGAGGCCATCCCTATCAACGGGAGGAGCAGCCACCCTAGCATAAAGCCCAGAAGCCTCTTGCTGCACTACACCAACAGGAAGCCTAACAGCCACAGATACTTCTGGCTGCACAACACCAACAGAAAACATAGCATCCCCAGAGGGCTCTTGCCGCACTACACCAACGGGAAGCCTAGCAGCCTGAGATGCTTCTTGCTGCACTACACCAACGGGAAACCTAGCAGCCCCAGATGCCTCTTGCCGCTCTACACCAATGGGAAGCCTAACAGCCCCAGATGCCTCTTGCTGCACTACACCAACAGAAAGACGAACAGCACCAGATGCCTCTTCGTGCACCACAGCAATGTGAAGCCTTTTGGGCGCAGGCTGCAGCCCACATGCCTCTTGCCGACGTAAAAAAAAGGGAAGCCTTGCGGCCCTAGCCAGCAGCCCAGATGCCTCTTGGCCCACTACCGGCACATCAATGTCCTCCTCTACCATAGGCACTTCATCAGCACTAGAAGAAGATTCATCATCCGATGATTCCATGCAAAGAGAAAACTCACTGCCTGAATCTTCTGCCCCTACCTCTGGGTCCGAATCGGAGTCAGTCTCTGAACCATGGTCAGAGGAAGACTCAAAAAGCAAACCAAGAACCTGCTGAGCATTAATCCTGCGACTAGCCATTATCCTTACAAAGCAAGAAGACTGCACACACAAGTGAACAACAACCTACACTGTGCAAAGTAAGAAGTAAACAGGGTAAGGCTTTCACACAAATATCTATACAATCCAAAACAATTTCACTCTTACAAAATATAGCTACACTCACCAGCACCTACTCTGCTGAGACACAGCAAAAAGAAATGATATCCCACTAGAAAGAGAAAAAAAATTACACATTAGAAAACAAAGTGCACATCAAGCACTAATGCAGAAAAAAAACACAGAGCCACACAAACTGCTATAAGTACACCTTTTTCAAAAAGACAATCATCTAGGGAAAGTAGTACAAAATACATTTACTTACCAAGCACATGCAACTACACAAGCTACAAAACCAGCAGTAACAGAACCGCAACCTACAACAATCCAAACAGCAAAAGCCTGGAACAAGACAAAAATAGAGAAGAAAAAAAAATTACTACCACATTTCACAAACAATATAACAATTAAAAAAACAACACACAAATTTGCCCCCCAAATTTACATTCGCCCAGATGGGCCATCAAATAGGGCTTAGACCAATTGAGATTAGGTGAGGGTTTCCATTAAGACACTGGTTAATTTTTTGAACGTTTTTTACTGCCTGACCCCTTTGGTGCCAGTCGGTCTTTTGGTCCTAACAGTACCCCCCTCACACGGGGGCAGTAAGAACAAAAAAAGACCAACTAGCACCAAGGGAGGCAGCCAGTAAAAAACAACCAAAAATATAACCAACATTGAAAGCAAGCCTTGCCCAAGGGCTCACTTCCACATCCTACAAAACTCAATTCCTAGGGCCTAGTGAGCCAAAAAACAGAAAAGAAAAGGGCCAATTCGCCCCCAGGGGGGTGGGGTGAAGCAGAAAAACAAACCTAAAACAAGTTCCCTCTAAGAAGCAAACCTTGCCCAAGGGGTATCCGCCATTACAAAAAAAACAATCCCTGGTGCCTAGTGGCATTTTCTGCCCCCCCCCTGGGAGCAGAAAAGGGCAAATAAACGGGCCTATTTGCCCCCGGGGGGGGGGCACAAAATATACATAAAAAATTAAGCCCCCTCCAGGAAGTGACCATTGCACAAGGGGTCAATACTAACCTTGCAAAAAAAATAACCCTGGTGCTAGTGGCAATTTTCTGCCCCCCCCTGGAGGCAAAACAACCAAAAAAACAGGCCGATTTGCCCCAAGGGGTGGCAGAAAATCTAAACCATAAATATTTGCCACAAGGAAGCGACCCTTGCCCAAGGGGTCGCTTCCAAAACATAAACAATGCCAAAATACAAATCCCTGGTGATAGTGGTGAATTTCTGCGGGCAAAACGGCCGAAAAAACGGGCCGATTAGCCCTCAGGGGGGGCAGAAAAACGAAAAGATATTCACAGGCCGCCTGGAAGCGACCCTTGCCCAAGGGGTCGCTTCCTAAAAACTAAATTTACAATTCCCTGGTGCTAGTGGGGATTTTCTGCCCCCCCCCGGGGGCAAAACGGCCAAATAAACGGGCCGATTTGCCCCCAGGGGGGACAGAAAATCAAGAACATAATTTATGGCCACCAGGAAGCGACCCTTACCCAAGGGGTCGCTTCCAAAATAAAAACATTGCCCCCCAAAAAAACCCTGGTGCTACTGGGGAATTTCTGCCCCCCCCTGGGGGCAAAACGGCCGAAAAAATGGGCCGATTTGCCCCCAGGGGGGGCAGAAAAACGAAAAGATATTCAGAGGCCGCCTGGAAGCGACCCTTGCCCAAGGGGTCACTTCCTAAAAACTAAATTTACAATTCCCTGGTGCTAGTGGGGATTTTCTGCCCCCCCGGGGGAAAAACGGCCAAAAAAACAGGCCGATTTGCCCCCAGGGGGGCCAGAAAATCAATAACATATTTTATGGCCGCCAGGAAGCGACCCTTACCCATGGGGTCGCTTCCAAAATAAAAACATTGCCCCCCCAAAAAAACCTGGTGCTAGTGGGGAATTTCTGCCCCCCCCCCGTGGGCAAAACGGATGAAAAAACTGGCCGATTTCCCCCCAGGGGGGGGGGCAGAAAAACGAAAAGATATATACAGGCCGCCTGGAAGCGACCCTTGCCCAAGGGGTCGCTTCCTGTAAACAAAATTTAAATCCCTGGTGCTAGTGGTGGGCATTTCCGCCGCACGATCGTGAAGCTGTGCGCGATCGTGAGGCAGAAATGCCCTGCAAAGAGACATCAGGGGAGAGGAAAATCTCTTTCCTCTCCCCGATGCCTCTTTGCGGCCCCAAACCCCCCCCCCCAGACACGAGGTGCGCAGGAAGCAAATGGCTTCCCGAGCGCTAGGGAATCCCTGATGATGTCAGCGCGCGCTGTGCGCGCTGACGTCATCAGGGATTTCCATGGGGAGGGGCGGGGGTGGCAGCGGAAACTCTTCCGCTGCCATCCCCGAACTTGGAAACGAGAACGAAGACCCTCGGGGGGAGCGCCAGCGCTTCCCCCGAGGGTGGGGCTCATGACAAGCTGGGCTCGTCATCAGCACACGACCAGTGTGCACCATGACGAGCCCAGCTCGTCATCAGCATCGAAGGGGTTAAAGGTACAGGAAGAAGACGATTTGCCCAAGATCAAACAATTTGAACAAGTAAGAAAACCAAGAATGCTTCTTTGAGGACTAATACATTTTTCAGTATTCTTTATATGTTAAAGAGAATAGGACCCTGATTTAGGACAGGGTGTAATGGAATGAAAACCTCAAAATGAACTCAGTGATTTTTGGTAACTTTCACATATACTTCTTCTTAGTGAAACCACAAGCATGCTAAGTGTCCTGCAAAGTAATAATAGAAGGTTGAGTTCTGTCGTGCATGGATGCCTTGGGATAGGGTAGGTGGAGCACGTTCTTCACGTTTAGAAGTTAGGGATTGATTATTTTCCTCAAAGGATCCCAGCTATTACCCAGTGCTGAAAGTTCTAGGGGAGGAAGGGCCCTCCCATGTGCTTTGCAGTGCTGGACCATGGTGGGAAAGGCTCACATCTATGGTCAAGCGCTGCACGACTTGAGGGAGCCATTCC
Organism: Lissotriton helveticus; assembly: GCF_964261635.1. NCBI lineage: Eukaryota > Metazoa > Chordata > Amphibia > Caudata > Salamandridae > Lissotriton > Lissotriton helveticus. Next base: position 635,283,235 of record NC_136057.1, on the reverse strand, counting down.
TTGTCCTATATCATTACTGCATGCACATATACATAGCTAATGCACTAATATGGGGGAAAATTGCTAACATCTAATTGAACTTATAAGTTTTGAAGAGACCTAGGCCAAACCTTTCCACCCAATTTTACTAATATAATGTATTTCCAGTTAATTGAAATTTAAAATATGGGCTGATTCTAATAGTGTTACGATTCCTGTTTTGTTTTATTATCAGCACCAAGAAAGTTGCTTCTTGCAAAGTCGCTCAACAATAGATGGCACTTAATATGACGCAATTTTCTGTGATTTCACGCAGATTGCAAATTAGAGGGGCCTCACACATTTCCTTTCTGCCCAGGGCCCCAAAAGCCCTAGGACTGGCCCCGTTGGTAAATGCTGCCATTGGCATAGAAGCCATTAAGTATCATTAATCAAGCCTTGCTTTAGCCCTGCCCACTTGCCACATGTCTAGTTTATTTTAATGAGTTTTGAACTTATTTTGTCCCATTTAAAGCACTGGGTCGGAGTTCAATGTATCTTCCCTTAATTGGAGTTCAGAGCAAAACGTTTGAAGACCTACAGGAGACAGCGAAGGATGAATTTCTAGCAATATCTCTGATCGCAGCCCTGCTCCTTCTGCCTTTTCTTCGTGGGGCAGGGCTGAGACGTGCCTCTCCTCTTAACGGGCGGGATTACAGTGCTGCAGCCGTCGGCGTTGGTAAATACGGCAGAAATGTGAAGACAGCCGGGAAAGCAGGCCCTAACGCGTTTTCGGTGGAAATTAGAAAATGTTACCCAACACCAGAGTTAAACTTTTACATTCCTACCCTGCCAGTAACTTATTGCGGTATGGATGGGGAAAGGGTTGGCTACAAGGGGATACAAAAGCGGCAGAAGTCGCTGTAAACGTGGAGAAAAAAAAACACTCATTCAGTTCATTGGCTGTTGCATTCGTACACAAGACAGTCTAGTGGCGCAGTATGTAGCTGCTGCACGCCCCGCCTCCCGTCAGTACGCGGGCTCGGGAGACGTCATCAAATGACTGCTTAGCAGGTCTGCGCCACGGGTAGCAGGAAGAGTAGGTGAACCGCGTGCAGGGGAGCTGTGTTGGTAAGTAGAGTCATGTTCTGCAGCCCCTGCTCCGTTATCCTTACTTCCCGCAGTCCGTACAGTGTTCCTTTCCCAGCTCTCATGGCCCCGCCTCCTCTGCTCCGCGGGGTGGGGTCAGCTGCCCCACACTCACTCAGTCAGTGCTGCCTACTTTCCCCCAACTTGTTCCGTTTCTTGTCCGGACTACCTCTGCCGCCAGCTCTGTACGCATCCTTTCCCGTTCTTCTGTGGTGGCAAGTTGTATTCCTTGATCTGCGGGGCTGGACTACCTTGAAAAGCCCACCCAGCTCGAGGATGGGGGGTTCTATCGCTGCGGGCAAAATTTTCTTACAGTAGGGTGACGCCCCTGGCATGGAAGAGAATTTCCACGTAGTCTGCACATATTTAGGACGAATGGTTTAAAGTCTAAACAGAAACTCAGGAGAAACGGCCCGTTACACTAACCCATCTTAGGTGAAGTAAGTATAAAGATGACACCAGGGCTGTCAACTTTCCCTAGTTTATGTGCGATTTGCTGTTCCATTCTAAGTTTTTTTCCCTATTAATTCTGGGGTTTGTAGTCTTGCATATGCCATAATAAAACAAGACTACAACCCCCCAGAATTCAAAGGAAAAAACCTCGACTGGAGAAGCACATCACGCATTAAATCTGGGAAATTTAGCAACTTTGTGACAAATCAAAATAGTTCAGGTGACTAACCAGTGGCACAGTCTCTAACTGATGGCTCAGTGGAACCCACACAACCTACTGCTCACTATTCGGCATACCAAAACACCTTCTCCTTCTACAATGCATTGTGCCCGGTTTTGTAGCTGCTGTCATAAAAAGCGTTTGAAATGCTGTTTTTTACGCTACACCCTTAGTACTGACCCCTCGGGTTATGCTCCCGTTTCACATTTGCAGAACTCCTAGCACATCTTGGATTTTCTTGGGAATCACGTGTTTTTATTTTACAGAATGTCATATGCCTAAGATTGGCCGCTACTAGCTGTGACGGACAAATGTTCAGTAAAAGTGATTTCTATGCGGTGTGCAGGAGTTGGTGATAGACTGAGTGCATGAGTTATGTGTTTGTGCTTGAGATGCACATAATGATCGTAATTCCTGGCATGTTATGGGAATTCATGGTAGCCATTGCAAAATAGGTAATTACTGGCACATTGTGCACCTCCGTTGTACTAAACAAATGGGGCAGTGGGGGTCCAACTGCCAGACAATTACCGAAATAGACATTCACCACCTAAGAAGCCTGCAGAGGAGGTATCCCACACGGCAACAAACCACGAGTATTTACTTGCATCTCCTACTAACCCTAGGGATTTCGACACAACCAGAAGAGGCTTTTACCAGCTCTTTAAAAATATAAGAAGGAGGATCCATACTCTTCCTATGACGCTACAGGAGGGGACGTACCACTTCCCAAGCATCAGGAGGGCACATTACACAAGAAGAACTTTGAGGAGGGGTATTTGCCATCTGCTGTGATCCAGGTAAACCGTGATTTACTGCCCAAAAACTATAGGGAAGGACATTTAGTACCTACCATAAAACAAGAATCCTGCTATTGACTGCAGGAAATAATTTGGAGAACGTGTGCTTACCACCTGCAATGTACGCCAAGGTACTGGTGAGCAAAACGCGTAGGGTGTTTCCCTTTTGTGCCAATAAATCACACTGAGCACTAAAAGAGGCCTCAGCTCTGGTTTTTCTCAAACGCAAGGAGGTGTTACCAGGAGCTTTGTGGAAATTTAGGGGTTGGAGACCTCGCCGAGTCCCCGCCGTCACGAGATGCCTGGATACGCCAAAGATTGGTGATTGGATATATATATATATATATAATTTTTGGGCGATAGCACTCTGTGATGGAGCCCCAGTGGCTAGCATAGGTGAAGGGTATGATCATCCACAGGCTGTGGTGACTTAACTTTGCTGCTGGTTTGCAGAGAGCATTGCCTGTGGAGGACGGGCAAGGGCTTGACAGCCTGTATACCTCTCCAGCCTACTGGCATTGTTTGGGTAGACAAGATCGGGGCCCTGTTCTAATCCTCACCTCTTTGTTCAGGCAGTTAACACCAAAGAACAAAGGCCAAATAGAAGTCCATTGCATTCTAGGTAAAGAGACCGCAAATCTGACAAAGACGGGCTGTATGATCAAAAGTAACCTGAAGGACCAAGCTTGCATTTACAGGGCCTTTCAGCAGAGGCATGCTGTACGCATGTCTGGTGCTTCAATTAGGAGCATTAGCTGTCAATCTTAAGGCACCGACTAAGGGTGGCACCAGCTACTACAGCAAGCCAGAACTACTGCACATTTTCAGCATCTGGGGAGCACTTGATCTGTCAAATGGTATTTTATCTAACATGCTGGTAATTCCTCCTGTTTACCTGCATTCCAGTTTTTTGTTCCTCACACAGCATTATGGGTGATTGGAGTTGGAAATACTTTTCCTTGTCTTAATTACGAATGTTGCAGTGTATGCCCTTGTCCAGTATCTTACATGAACTTTTAAACATGAGGGCATATTTGAAATACAAAAGTCACACTGTACTGCAGATTAGCTCAAGCAGAAAATGTCTTAAGGCACATACCAATTGTTCAGCTCCAAGAAGCTATTTTGAACTCAAACCTGCCTCCTACAGAATAAAGTTTACACGAAGTCTAACCCTCCCCAAAAAATAAATACGAAGAAATATGCAAAACCATATGTTTAATAAACATGCCTACTGTTACAATTTTAGCGGTGAGGATTATATATTGCACATCCTACTATGTTCAGTGCAAAGACAATACAATATGAATAGTGGTTAAAGCACTCTGTTCATTTACATTAATGGTGTTGCTAACATAACAAAACAAGCATTGGCATAGCCAATAGGTCTAGCATTTGGGAATTTATAAGTGTTCAGCCAAGCAGCACATTATCTTGGGTGCTGTGCCGCCAGGGATTGAAGATCTATACAATTACTACACACTGGGTCACGCAGTCTAATTCAAGAATACATGCTTGCCACAGGAAACATTTATAGACACATTCCAAGGCTTGTTAACGCACCAACAGAAAGACAAGTGCGTTGATGCAAGTCAGCAGTACTATAACACTGTGTGTGACTGCATCACTAGTCAGGTGAAAACAACATGTTAATCACAAGGTCTGCAACTATAGGGATAAGGAATTGGGTTTAGTTACCGTCAATCTGTGGTGAAATTTCATGGCAGTGTTCAACTAAATAAATGTATACCTAAATAATATCTAATTGGAAAAAACGTGCTTGCATAAGAATGAACTGTATCCATTACCTTGAGTTTCCATGTTCAAAGCTACAAATATATACAGCCGTTTTGGAGCCTGTGCATCAATATTAACAAAAATGAATTTGTTTATCTGTAACGTAACTGGTGCTCGTGTAAAGCGCTCCGATAACTTCGGGTCTAGTTCGCACTATATAAAATGTCACAACAACAAACCGGTAGATTAAAAAAAAAAATAGGGGAATTTATTTCCCCATTAACGTGCATTGAAGAGGAGGTAATTTTAGTTAGGAGAAAGCAAAAAAGAAAGCAACTTTTGGCTTTAAAAATCGGGATGTCCCTCCTGAATCAGTTCTGTTGGCATGCATGAGTGTGTTGCTGATGTGCAAGATGGGTAGAGGATGTTGATTTGTCAGAATCAGTTTAGAATGCAGGTAAAAGCGGGCTAAGGCAAAGGGGCATGCAAACATTAACTTCTTTACAACGCATCACCAATTCAAAGTGTAAAACTAAATTGAGAAATGTAAGCATCCGCAAAATCCTGTAGGCTGGCCCCGAAAGATGATGGACAACCTGACATACCAATGCCTTGAACGAGGCTCACCCAAACAGGACAAAGGTTAACAAGCATTGGCATAGCCAATAGGTCTCGCATTTGGGACCTTATACGTTTTTAGCCATGCAACATTTGATGTTGTTGCACCAAGGATATTGTACTGCATAACTAAATACTTATAAATTCCAAAGGCGAGACCTATTGGGTATGCCAATGCTTGGTCTTCATTTTCACATATAAACCTCAAAATAGATGACTTCAGGATGTGTGCTGTACAAAACCTTCTCCTGTGTTTGATTTCATAAACCATAATGTGGCTCATGTACAAGAGCAACCCAGGCCACCCAAAGGCATACATGGCAACATGTTGAATGTAGTAAGCCTGCATTGGCTCCCCGTCAACAAGAGGATCACCTTCAAACTCCTCATCCACGCACACAAAACCCTTCACAATGCCGGACCAGCATACTTCAATGACCGACTAAGCTTCTACACCCCCACCGCTGCCTCCTCTCTGCCAACCTCGCCACAGTTCCTCGTATCCGTAAATCCACCGCCGGCGGCAGATCCTTCTCCTACCTCGCCGCCAATACATGGAACACTCTCCCTACCAACCTTCGACAGACCCAGGACCTGCTGGCCTTTAGAAGACTCCTCAAGACCTGGCTCTTCGACCAGTAGCAGCCCCCCCCCACGCCTTGAGACCCTCACGGGTATGTAGTGCGCTTTAGAAATGCACTGATTGTTTGATTGATTGAGTAAGAGGGCGACTGTTGAAAAACAAATCCGGTGGGAGTGAGGGGCTGATTTTCCCCATTGACATACATGGAAGAGTAGGATATTTTAGAAGGAGACCCCCAAAGTAAAGCCATTTTGGGCTTAAAATATTGCAATTCTCCTACCTGAATCTGGTCTGCTGGAATGTATGCAAAGGGTGCACATAACAACTGACGTCTCACTTATTGACATTGTTGTTGGTGGGGGCGGGTTGGGGCAAGAATATTTCTAAATGCATGTTTGAAAACTATCACTCTATAAAAATACTTGATGCACTGACATCATCTTATGTACTAATTTGGGACGGGTCTGTATGTAAATGACATTTAAAAAAAATTTGATTTTGCAGAGAATGTGCCGTATTTTTACACATTGTATTTGTGGAGGTTTGCTGCAAGATGTCTTTAAAAGTTTAGGTCCTTCCTAAAATTAAGCAGACAGGACACCCTAATGACTTCCCTTCTTTAAGTTTTAAAAACTGTGTGCGTGGTTATTTAACATTTTGTCCTTCACACAGGTTTATAGCGCCTTGTACGCTATTTTCGCTAATGTTACAAGTACAAACTTGACCATTAGGTATTGGGGCGCTTTATATTAGCACCAGTCACTTTACATTAATCAAGGAGACAATCATTTTGCTTTTTTAAGCGCGGAGAGATTAAGTGGTATGCCCAGAATCACAGAATGTTGAGCTGACACCGAGTCTGGAACCTAGCTTCCCTCATCTAAAGTCAGCAGCTCGGTCCTTTACAACACATCCTCTGACTGAGGACGTGTGAGTTTACATATTGTGCAGTCAGTGCTTGCGTGAGTGAGTGACTGCGCTAAGGACCTGGTGCCGTGGTCGCTGACCAGGCACTGTGTCTGTTCTGGGATTTCTCTTTCAGCCCTAAATATGATGGTTATTTTTATCCTCCTACGTAGCAGCGTTAAAGACCCTCCCACCGAAGGCTGCTTCACAATGTTTCCCTTCAGCCTAGAGGGGAAATGGAGAGAGTCCAGCCTGGCTTCCTGCGTTCAGATGGCATCTAAGTGCATGAAAGACAGTGAGGGGGCGAATGGCTTCCTTCTCTCTCTTGCATCACCTCGGTGCAGAATAACCCACTTAGTTTTGTCTGAGTGGGGGAGAAGGAAAGGGACTGACCCAGCTAGAGAGATGTGAAGAGACCTGAAGAGGGATGCAGCGTCCCGCAAGTGGCGCGCTGAAAGTTTAATTAGCCATGACAAAATGACGTGGCCGCGAAAGTGACAGGGTTGAAGACACCAGGCACGCTCCATCAGATAACATCAACAAGACATGCGCTGCTGACGAGAGAGGAAAGCCAGATGGCACCTCTGCTTGTAAGCGCGTGCCCGCCCGCGTAAACGCAAGCTCTGGGCCACAAAAGCGTGTGGTAGCATTTTCTGAAGCCCACTTATCAAAAGTCTGGCCACAAGAAAAAGCGTGTATTAGCATTTTCTGAAGCCCACTTACTAAAAGTCTCGCCAGAGTAGCGCATGCGCTGGCTCAGGCGAGACCTAAACACCCTGCTATCAATGAGTGTTGTATATAAATACGATAAACCATTAGCTCAAAACGAATATCAGCACATGTTGGTGCATATCACCCGTGTACTGTCATGTTTCCGAATACTTCTTGGCTTATCATGGCCAGCACTCCTGTATCCATCCATCTGCCAATTTCCGATTCCTACTCTTTGTGCTTACCAGGATTACCATACTCTAAGTACTACCAGCATAATTGTTGTTCTTGGATAACTACACCCCTGTTTTACATCGGAATTCAGTACATTCAACGTCCAAAATTATTGTGCCAATTTACAGGCATTTCATGATGCTTCAGCATTTGTATTGATAAAGTCCATTGGGAACGAAACATGTTGGCTGTTTATCAGTAACCAGGCTCTTTGTCAGCGCTACCCATTGCCTTCGGCACTTATTGGCACTCCAAGGAGAAACAAACCACATTACTGTTCTATTACAAACTGCCATGGGCATTTACCCTATTGCTATTATATTACATATTTCGTGAGCGTACTCAAACATATTTGGATATTCAGTATATGTGCTGCATTCTGCTTGTGTAGTAACATTTCTCCTTGAGCTACCTAAAATGTTTGTCAAAAGACAGATATAGGGTTTAGAAAAGTACATAGCCTATAATTACTAATCAGTATTTTTAAACAATGAGGCGTACCAGGCTGCAAACCTTTCAATACAAAAAAAGTGCAGAGAAACACGTCTCGCAGGTCAAGGAAGTGAGGCTTAAACGGTATGCACCACAAATGATCTTCCTTCAGGAAACCCAGCTTTTAAGCAGTAGGTGTCTTGTGCTGGCTCGCAGTGGGTAGACCAGGATTTACCACTCGTGTTCACCAGTAGTTCACGTGGTACTGCCATTATTATTCATAAACACTTCTGTTTCATGTCTAGAAAGTTCACACCAGTAATAGGGGTAGATTTACAGTAGAAGAAAGAACCCTGTGAGATGTAAAATGGAAGTTCGTCTCCATATATGCCCTTCATTGAAGGCGCATTTTTCATTACTTTATATGGTATATGTGGCCCCAATAATTAAATGGCTGCTTTCCCGATTAGGAATCACAGGTATCTATCTGAAAGTGAACTATTACACAGTGAGATGGTGACTGCTGTAGCTCGTTACCTTCTCTCAGCTTGGCTTACCAGTTGACGAGTAGTTGGCTTGTGGCGATTGCAGGTACAGTTTTATCATTTTAAGGTTGTGTTTTTTTGTTTTTTTAATTATTTTATTGGTGCTTCTATGGGTATGCTTTTTTGACTTAAAGTAGTCTTTCAGGATAAATAACAGATGTCCAGTGGTGGTTTTTGCTGTACACCACATAGGAGTTAAAATTGTCGCAAGGTGACGAGAATTTTGTTTTTAATGTGTCGTCCCCTCAATTTGTACAAGTTAAAAAAACAATCTTGTGTGTGTGTGTGTGTGTGTGTAGATATATATATATATATATATATATATATATATATATATATATATACACACGCTGTTAGACGGGTACACCGGTTTCAATGTTCATTGTAGTTCACTTGCATCTCAAGCTGCCCTCGCGTCCGGACGGTGGCAGTCGGGAAAGACACACGCCACTAAGGAGACCAGGTTAAGGACTGGCACATGGCTCAATCTTATCTTGAGACCTTTTCACGTGAGAAGAATATTGCTGTCTCCAACCTGAGAGATGCGACGGTGTGGGCCAAATGGGTACATGGGCTGTGTTACGGAGACCCTACTTACTGGATGCATAAAAGGCAATTCTGCGAATACTTGCAGCTGCGCAATGCCAAACTCCACCTCTTTACAACTTTGAAACGCTCCTGGAATTAAACCCTTCGAGCCCAACAATAACAGAGCAGAACTCGTGTCCGGGAGTCCTGCAGATCTATCGCACACCAGGAGTGTACTATTGGAAAGTTGGAGATAAAAAGCATGACCCTTGTTGGCTTCAAGGGAAGTTGATCTCGGCTCCCCTTATGCGGACACAAACCATTGTGATACTTGCATAGAAAATAATACCATAGTATTTGAGGATGAATGAATGAATCAATCATCTGCCTGTGTAATGTCCTATAATTTCACGTAGACACCTTCTAGCTTGATTTTGGTACATATGTACGAGATTCATGATTAACCTTTTTGGAAGCTGACATTAAATTGATTCTACATTCTTTGAAAAGCAAGGTGGGGATTCAAACTCATTACATTGAGCGTTTAGTGTAGAGCAAGTTCGCTGACTGTTTAGGGTATCCGTTATTTTTGCTATGTTAAATATACAAAATAGGTTAGGTGTGAGGTTGTGCTAGATCATGGGAACTCACAAACGTTTTTCCAAGGGCCAAAAGGTTTTGTCGATGATATGACTGAGGGAAGCATTGATGCCAGCTGGGTGGTGGTCAGGGCGGAGGGTGCCGGGGGTCGGTGCCAGAAAGGTGACTGTAGGAGAAGCAAAGCTTATCCATCCAGTGGCAGAATCAGCCCGTCAACATACATACCCAGCAGCAAACCTATGACTCCCTTTAGGGGCACTGACTAGTTAATCCGGTAGATAAGGGACACAGAGACTTACATTTTTTCTAAATCACACCTGATGTGAAGCAAATAACGAGTCTGATATCTGACACTTGGCGTTTAAAAATCAATGCATTTTAATTGTTTTTTAAATATACCGAATTAACAACATCAAGGAGATTCGAAGAACGTCTTATGCAAATCATACATACACATCAGAATGGTTTTAAGACATGAATTAATTTACATTTGTTGTTTTTAAGACACTGCTTGCTCATTTTAATCTGGTATTGTTGAAATGTTCTTAAACTTTTACTTTAATAACAACAGTCCTTCATCAAGATCAAAAGGGATTCTTAAAGGGAAGACAACTATATGAGCTGACCTTTGATCTAATTGGTGCCATAGATATAGCAACATGTAATAACCTCCCATTGGCGGCTATGACGCTTGATGCAACCAAGGCCTTCGACAGGGTGAATTGGGTTTACCTGTCGGAGGCCCTGGCCAAGTTTGGTGTGGGGGGTGGGTTTCGTAGGGTGATTAGTCTTTTGTACAGCAATCCCTCGGCATCTCTCCTCGTTAATGGAGAATTATCAAGTTCTTTTTCTATCTCAAGGGGAACCCGACAAGGCTGTCCACTCTCCCCCTTACTTTTTGATTTTTACATCGAACCTTTCGCGCAATGTCTAAGGGAGGAGCCCGCCATTAAACCTTTTCAGTATCAAGGTTGGATGAGGAAGGTGGCACTATATGCCGACGATGTACTTATTTTGACATCAGAGGCCGTAACGGCTCTCCCTGCCATAGTGAAGCTGGCTAGTGCCTTTGGACTAGTATCGGGGTATGAGATAAACGCAACTAAAACCGAAATACTTATCTGGAATGATGAGAATCCACCTATAGAATTTCATCCCAGCACCTCTATGCGTTACCTAGGCTTAACAATTGTAAACGACATAAATAAAATAGTCCAAATTAATCTATCCAAAGTGCTTAAAGACTGTCGTAAGCTCCTTCACTCTTGGTTGCATCTCCCCCTCTCATTAATAGGTAGGGTTAACCTTATTAAAATGTCTATTCTTCCAAAGATTTCTTTCTTATTTAATACAATTCCCTTATATTTTGATCAAAAAATGTTAGCTAAATTTCAATCAAACGTCTCTTCTTTCATTTGGCACAACCATCTCCCACGTATTGCCTGGAAAAAAATAAGACGGCGACGTGAAAAGGGAGGGCTGGCAGCCCCAGATTTAAAAATTTATGCTTGGGCCTTTCAATTATCACATTCAAGGATGTTGTTAAAGAATCCCGACTCCTCGGGGGTGGGAATGATGTATGCAGCAATGATGGAGGGGGGAAATATCAATCACTCTAGTTTTCTTTTTAAGTTTGAAAATCCTAAGTTTTTAAAAAAAATTAAACTGAAGATCCTACAGGGCTTTGCTCGAACATGGGCAGATATTATGAAAGCTATAAAAGTAAATTACTTTTGTGAAAAAACACCATTGTGGGATCTACCCGAAAGCCCAGTTTGGCTTGATGACACCCTGGCAGTCCCTTTGAGGGAGGCGGGCATGGAGGTTTGGGGGGACCTTTTTTATGAGGGAGATTTATTCTCATGGGAATATTTGCAAGCCAAGATTGGTCCTAACCTTTCACGCTTCAAATATATCCAGATTTACAGTTGGACAGCAGCCTATAAAACGTCCCCTGCGAATAAAAATAAGTTCAAACTGGGTGGTCATAGCCCCTTTATCTCTGATCTACTAACTAGAGGGTCAGAAAAGAAAGAAATATCTAGATGGTACAGTTCTATAATGGATGAGGTAGATGGAGACTTCGTTTTACCAGAGTCAGTATGGGGTTCTGTTCTGGGGGATGTGAACTTACAAACACTTTGGAAATCTTCTTTCCAGCTTTTGTGGAGCATCGTTAAGCCATCATGGCTTCGCAGAAATCATGTCTTTACCCTTTATAGAGCATATTACTCCCCCTCCAGGCTTTCTAAATTTACAGGAGGTCAGACAGTGTCTTGTGCTAAATGCGGTCAAGTCGCTGCTACAGATGCACATATGTTCTGGGAATGCCCGATACTAACAACCTTTTGGCAGAATATCAGTAACTGCCTCACTGAGTCTTTAGGAAATCATGTCAAAATGGATCTGTCCTTGATCATCTTTGGAGTGTTGGAAGGAGTACTACATCTACCTAAATGTTTAGTTTTTTATTCCATCCTGCTCGCAAGAAGAGAGATCTGCAGGAAATGGAAGGACCCATCACCTCCTACCTTTAGAGACTGGCAAGACTCTGTACTGCGGACATCAGTCATTGATTTGGCTAGATCTGGAAATCGCAGAAAAAGGGCATTTTGGAATCTGATTAAGTGGTCTCAGTGATATATTCGGGTTTTTTTTTTTTTTTTCCCCCCCGAGTCCAATGATTGATATCCTAAGGTGCTCTTTGTTTTTAGCACCACTGGAACAGCTGTTATCCGGTTTATGTCCGGCCCCCTATATGGCTGCCATACTACTCCGTGATCTGCTGTGGGATGGCAGAGTAGGATTTAGTGCCTCCTGGGAGTTCGATGGAAGACTGTGGGATAGATGGCCTTCAAGATATGTGTCCCTACCAGTTCTCAACTGAGTCAGTCATTCTCCGTTGATTTCTATATGGCACTGGTCCAATTGGAGGTTATGAGGACAAAAAAAAAAAAAGAAAAAAAAAAGAAAAAAAATAACAACTTGATCTATGTAATATTGTTATGGTTTTAAATAACTAAGCAAACTTTCAGTGGCTGAATTGCACAATGTGAAACCTGGCATTAATCCCGGCTTCTCTACTTTACCAAACTCAGTGATCCTAAACAATTGTTTAATTTCACTTTCCCTACTTTTTCTTCATTATCTTATATAAAAGGACGTCGAAATAAAGGCCTTCTGGATGTGCATTGTACAAAACCTTCTTTTGTGTTTGAATTGTTTTTTTGAAGCAACCGTATCATACAAATATATATATACACTTTTGCTGCAAGACCTCTTTTAAAAATAAAGGTGTTTTTTTAAGTTAGGCGGGTCACGTGAACCTAGTTACTTCTTTTCTTTACCTTAAATTAACCATTAAATAGATGCTTGCTTGTTTATTTGACTTCTTTCTCAAGGTTTGTGCTGAATCGAGTAAACATCAGCCCGGTGTTGACCAGGGAGGGGGTCGCTTGTAAAGGTCTGGGCGGCCTTACTCTGAGTGTCAATGTGCTAGCACATCGACATGTATTACTGCAGCTAACCTAGGAATTTGAACAGTATTGTGCAATATACAAAATAACAGTATAGTGTTGACAGTAAACATCGAGTAAGCCTTCAGTAATTGTATTTTGTTGACCGTAAATACTGAGTATTATTAATAAGTCCTCAACATTGATTTTCAAATGTTAAGCATAGATTTTACACTCCAGTGTTGTGCTTTGTTTGTATGAATATGTGCGCTCCATATATTACATCCTGAGATATGTTGACAATAGTTTCTGGGTCATGACTCTGGTCGGGTGTTCAGTGATTTATCTATAGTTTATTGCTTACTGGCAGTGTTTCTGTTTTTGGATTTAGGGTTCAATCTCTGAGATTGATGTGTCCTTGTGTTCTTTTTAGCTTCATTTGGTATTTGATCACAGTTTGGCCTCCGGGAAAGTAGTATTTCCCTTTCTATGGTTTTCTTTAGTGTTGGTCATCCAGGAAGAAAATAAGCCTCGCTTTTTTAAGTGTTGGGCAATTTTTTGTTTCTTTCATTTCCGCTTTCCCTTAAAACCGTAGAAATGTGGACAACGTCAGCTTTCAATTTCCTTGAGAATTGTCCTTGAGACTACACATAATTTCATGTATAGGTTGAAATCTTGATACGTACATTTTACTGGTCTGTGTGGCTGGACTTCAGGCTGTGGCCTCTCTTGTGGTTTAGAGGGGAGGCGGTAGGCTAATTCTGTATTCAACATCTACTTTTCAGTGTCTCGCAAGTCTTGAGTTTCACACATATTTGCACATCTGTTTATCCCAGGAGTCCCCTGGGTGTACACAGCTTTTAGTTTTGTGTGACCCAGAGGTAGAAAAGGTGGATTTCGGGACCTTCCTAATACACACGTACACCACTCAGTTACGCCATCTGACCTGATGCTTGGGGGGGGGGGGGGGGGGGGGGTGAAGGGCAGTTATAGTACCTAAAAACCTAGTACAAATTCTGTATGTGACTCGTGGAACTTCTATTGGTGTCTCTCCAAATGTACTGAACGCTATATTGTGTGTTTTATTATAGCTCCATAAACGTTCTTTTCCGATTCATAAACAAGATTAAACTTTCACAGGAAGACTCATTCACCCTTTTTCCAAATAAATACTTTCTGCATTTACCTATCCAGTCGTCGCACACATTCATCAGGTCTTTTGTCCTATTAGTTCGGGACTCCTTACCTAGTACTAATAGTTTGGTGCCCTGTTGTGTGGCCATCAAACATGTCGTGGACCTTTGACTGCAATCTGTCACCGGGCTCCTGAAATATAACATTAACATATAACATTAATTGGTGGAGTCGGTGAGTCTAACCTTTGATATGGTCTGGTTGGACGTTTTAGATGGAGTCACTGGGGTGTGTTCACAACATCCAGTGCAGGTGGTGAATGATGTCTTTATGCAAGAGCGGCCCCCGAAAGCTTTCTCAGCTGATGGTATAGGATATAGAAGCACAGTGAACTATGAAGAAGCTTCGCCAATGTCTGTGTTACCAATTCATTTTGCCTTTCTTGGGTAAAATGGATGACAACCAACTGTCTCAAGTTAAATTCCAATAAGACGGAAGTAATGATCTTTGGAAATCTTTCCCCTAATTGGCCAGGAGCATGGTGGCCCGCTGAATTAGGCGCTCCGCCCATACCAACTACTAAAGTAAAAAATCTGGGAATACTGCTAGACGATAAACTAACATTTGCTGCACATGCAAATTCTATTGTTTCAACTGCGTTTTACAAACTTAAATCCATCAAAAAAATTCTTCCCTTCCTTCCCCCTGACTCAGGTAAAACTCTGGTCACGGCTTTTGTTATGTCATCCCTTGACTATTGCAATGGACTTTTCATCAACGCTCAACAGAAAGTCATCCGCAAATTACAGTCTGTACAAAATGCAGCTGCAAGAATGCTTTCTGGTACCCCAAAATTCAAATCAATCACCCAAGTGATCAAAAACTATCACTGGTTGGCGGTAAATAATCGAATTAAATTTAAGGCACTTTGCATAGCCTACAAAGCCTCCCGTAAATTAGGGCCCCGTTTTCTCATCAATTCCTTGGCATTCTATGCCCCCAACAGAACACTACGCTCTATGAATGCCTTGTTGATGACTGTGCCCCGGACTAAAACAGCTTCATGGGGTGACCGTCGTTTCACCGTTGCCACATCCAGACTGTGGAACTCACTTGATACGGACATCAGATCCTGTCCCACCCTTATTCTTTTCAGCAGAAAAATAAAAACTTGGCTTTTTAATCAATAATCCCCATTACCACTTCTCTGGTCTGTCTCTATCCACAGCGCCGAGACGCCCTTGGGCATTTGCCTGCTCTTAATAAATTTCATAAATAAATAAATAAAATTACTTTGCACTTTTATTACTAAAATTGCAGAAGTATATAATTTTTTGGGTGGATAGTTGAATCGCAGATCTTTGGGGGGAGCAGATGTCTTACAAGCTGCACCCTTCCACCAAACCGGGATACTACAGCACTTATGAGGCTGGTGTCTAGACTGAAGTACTCGCTGGTAATGTTGTCATTGCAGTCTGTATTTATATCTGGGTACATGCTTTTGGCTGCGGGTGTTCAACTAGCAATTATCTTAAATTATGTGACTTGCCTCTCTAGGTGGATCACTCCCAGTCCATATTCAAATCCTAAACCCGTGTCAGACAAGATGTGTTCCATGTTTTTTTCTGAAACATGAAAAGACCTTTAGGAAAACGTTTGGGTTGTGCTGTTTTATCTTTCTGTACAGATTTCACTACTCCTTATTTATAATCTGCTTGTAGAGCTGTTATCTGGCGGCCTTACCCAATCTTCGGCCCAAGTAGTCAGTTGCCCCCTCTCCGTGTTGCCATCAGCCATTATTACTATATGGTGCATAGTTTTTGTCAGTTTGTGCCAAGTAGGTATCATTGCTGCACTCTTTAGCAAGACTGAACATTATTAATTTACAGCTTTCTGCATTAGAAGCGGATTCATAATGTTGTGTATGGTGCCAGCATTTCAAAAGAACATATTGTCTCATAGCACATACAGAGTTAGATGCATTTTGCTCATGGGTCTAGGTTTTATTGGGGGGGGGGTAAGGGTGCGTGTGCGTGTGCGTGTGTGTGTGTGTGCGTGTGTGCGTGCGTGTGTGCGTGTTGTTTTTCCCCTGAAAAGTCTTAGCTTAAGCTTACTATTTCAAAGTTTTGCACATGGTGTTTCTCGTACATTAAAGATTATTAGAATGGTGAATAGGTGCCTCAAATATCATTCGGCGACCTTATTTGTGCAAGCTTAAAGGGCAGCGGGCAGTGCAGTTCTAGGGTGTAGTGCCAGCGTCTAGGATGTGAATTAGGAGAATGTTTCCACCAGAACCGTACTTTACCGACAGTCCTCCGAGCCCTTCCTCATGGCCGCGGCATCCAAAGATACATTCTAGAGTCAGAGGAATAGCACAGTGCCCCTGGGGGATTGGCTGGGGCCCCCGGGCCACGTAAGGCCAGCATCCACGATAGAACATCCCCGACCTAGCCCCACCTTCTTAGGGGGAGATCTCTAGCGGAGGGTCCCAAAGGAGTGCAGGCTTTACCTTATGGCCTTGTGTGAAATGGCCTGCCTGAACTGACTACCCTCGGAGGATGTTTGTATGAAACGGCCTGCCTAAACTGCCTTCCCGCCGAGTATTTATAGACACTGATTGCCTCCTTGGAGTTTGTTCTTCCGCATCGAGCCCACACATGTGACTGCTTAATTTGCCCTATCACTGCATAGATTGAGATGCTTCAGAGTGACGGTCAAATGATGTGTCTGGGAACCGACGGCGCAAAATGACGGAGCGCGAATGGAGCCACTATTTTGTTGTTTCTTGTCCTCTCCCTCGGTCCGTCGGACTTCATCCTGGCAACCCTCAGTCATTGCTCCTCGGCTGGACGGCCTTATCGCTTTCTCCCCACCCCCACCCCAAGTTCCTGTCTCTCCTATAACCTATCTTATCTCCCTCCCCTCCCTCTCTCTACCCCCTTGGATGTCTTATTTCTCTGTTCATTCTGTTGATAAGTAACATACAATCATTTTTATCCTAATCGTTGTGATAATAGAACCCTGAGTGAATTTACTAGATTTACTATTTTGTATAGTTAGAACTCTAACCACTAGTATATGTAGTTGCTCTTTGTACTTGATATCACCATTTTGTGATTCTGAGCTTTTTGCGTTTGCATTTATCTCCTGAGTGACTCTACAACGTACTCATTTCCTTTCTCTGCTATCCTTATGTAAAGAGGGGGTCCACACAGTCCAGTTTAGCAATAAGTAATTCAATTTATTCAGCACATATGAAGAGACCTCCAGCTCCTTCCCCAGCTTCTTCTTACTGGCATATCTTCAAGACAAAACATTCTAAGCATCCTAGCAACTAACAGAGAGTTCTATTGAGCACAGATCTATTGAGCTTAGATCCTAACACATCTCCCCCATTACAATTAATAAAGCAAATACAACATGAACAAAAATAATGCAGTTATTTTGGAAAAAACAAAATGTATTAAGGAGCAGAACACTTCGCAACATTACCACAGCTCCAAGCAGAACCATCTGTTAAAATGAGAACATTTCTTTTGACACATTTGATTTGCTTAGGTTGAGAGAATTTGCTGTCGCCTTTAACCACAAATCCTCCCTTCCTTGTCACTACCCAATCACCCACTTTAAAATCATTCTCACGTACTCTCATTCTCAAATTATACGACAGAACATTATCACTTTGCCGTCTGTCAACACTATGCTTTACTTCTTCACGGTCAACCCACACACACTCCTTGCTTCTCAACCAACCTGGAACTTCTTTCACCCCAGGCTCACGACCTTTAAGAGAAACGAACGGTGAAACACCAGTAACCGAGTGCGGAGTGACTCTGTAAGACCACATCATCTTTTTTAGTTCGTCAGACCAAGTCAAACCATTGGTAAGAGATAATTGGATATTCTCCATTAACAATCTATTTACTCTTTCTACTAGACCGTTAGCTTGTGGCCTGAATAATGCCACTCTCTCATGACAAACTCCCATCCCATTCAGGAATTCCTTCATCTCCCTAGAAATCAATTGCACACCGTTATCTGACACTAAAGTTTTCGGAATCCCTTCACTCAAGAATGCTCTTTCCAAAAACCCTATAACTCTCCTAGTATCTATAAACTCAGTCGACTCTACTACAAACCATTTAGAATGATCTACTAGTACCATCAAAAATTTGTTGCGCACACCCAGTCTGTGAATTGGACCCAAAAAATCGATAGCCAATTTCTCCCACGGATGTTCTGGAAACTCAACGCATTGGAGGGGAGGTTGTCTGACTATTTTGGTCTTGTCACTACTTGCACACGCGTAACAATTCTTTACGATTTCGTCAATTTCCCCATCCATTCCTGGCCACCAGTAGGATTCTCGAATTCTTCTTTTTGTCATGTTGCGACCCAAATGGCCTTCGTGTGCTAAGTTCATAATTTTAGTCCTAAGACTGCATGGTGGAACCAATCTATTTCTACGCCATAACTTTCCATCTGTAACACTCAATTCTCCCTCCACATGAAAAAAATCTTTTAACTGAATATCACTACTAGACTCCTTAGACCAACCGCCAGATACATTATCCATAACTATTGTTAGTTGATGATCCTCACTCATAGCACCTTCCCACTCAATTTTATCAAATGCTAAAATGTCATTGCAACTGGCATTAATTTCGTCACTTACAAACTCCTCTGACACCACTTCAAAAGGCATCCTAGACAAATAATCTGCTACAACATTTTTCTCACCTTTGACGTATTCCATATCAAAATTGTATTCAAGAACTGACAGAATCCACTTCGATATCCTAGGGGTAACATTCCCTTCTAGACCCCTACCACCTTTGAATAAATGCACCAGAGGCTTATGGTCTGTCCTTACTCTGAAAGGCAAACCCCACAGAAAATATCTAAAATGCTTGATACCCCAAGTACAAGCAAGAGCCTCCCTCTCAATTACTGAATAAGAAGTTTCCGCTCCCTGAAGTCTTCTGGATTCAATACCATCAGAAATTTGGGTCAACACTGCTCCAAGCCCCACACTACTTGCATCCGTAGTTACTAAAGTTTTTGCTCGAACATCAAAATGACCTAAGGTCGGCGCATGTAATATGCCATCTTTCACACTTTTAAATGCCTCCTCACAGTCTTCACTCCACTTAAATACAACACCATTCTTCATTAGCAACCTTAAGGGTTCTACAACATCAGCAAAACTTTTTATAAATTTTGAACAATATTCGGCTAAGCCTAAAAACGATCTAAGCTGATCTTTGCAAGTAGGTATAGGAGCATTGTTGATCGCAGAAACTATGCTTTTCTTGGGTTTTATTCCCAGACCAGATATCTCATGACCTAAGTAGGTCACACAGTCACGTTTAAGTTGACACTTTTCCTTTTTTATAGTCAATCCATTCTTTTGCATTCGTACTAATACCTCTGTCAAAATTCTATCATGGTGTTCACAATCTCTCCCAACCACCAACACATCATCTTGAAAACACAAGACATTTTCTACACCATTCAAAACCTTCTGCATTACCCTTTGAAACACTGCCGAAGCAGATGCCAGGCCAAATGGCATTCTGCAATACCTAAAGGCTCCTAGCGGAGTCACAAAAGAGGTAAGGTGACGCGACTCTTCAGCTAAATCTATTTGGTGATACGCAGCTGACATGTCGATCACACTAAAAATTACACCACCTCCCATTGCACTCAGCATTTCCGAAATATTGGGTAAGGGTTGCCTGTCTACCCAGATATTCCTATTCAAGTCGCGTAAGTCCACACATAGACGAATTTTTGCTCCTCCGTCCTTCGGTGCGACCACAATGGGCGCAAGCCACTCAGAGGCTTCAATAGGCTCAATTATTTTCAATTCCAACAGCTTATCCAGTTCATCTTTAAGGGGAGCTCTCATTAGGTGTGGAACATTTCTAACCTTGTGAACTACAGGCACTGCGTTTTTCTTGAGAATTATTCGGTGCGAGAACCCTCTTAACTTACCCAGTCTATCAGTAAAAACATCTGGAAATTTTTTCATGACATCAACTTCAAAACCATCAATGTTGAGAACAGTGAAGGAGGATACTGGTTCAGGTGCATTGGGATTTAACACTATACCCAGATCTTTTTGGTGGCGCCACCCAAGCAAATTAGAACCTTGTTTGGTCAAGTAGACTCTTCCGAACACTTTCTTGGAGGAAAACGTTATCACCATCCATTTTAATCCCAAAATGTCTATGGTCTTGCCACCATAACCCACAGCTTTGATGTCTGGAGCCCCCCAAGAAGAAAGATCACTATTCTCGGCCCAAACATTTATGTACATTTCTTTAGAGAGCAATGTGTAAAGACTTCCAGAATCAATTAGCATGTTAACATTCTTGGATCCAGGACGTTTAGGATCTCTGCAGTCAAAACTGATTAAACTATGTGGTTTCTCCAACTTATCTGTACTCTCAGTGGGAACGTCAATTAAGCACACAGGATCTTGAGAAGACTCACCACTCTTCTCATCTATTCCATCAATACATAACATTAACTTCTGAACCTCCTCACAACAGTCATCAACCTCATTAACAAATTGAGATTTCACATTACAAACTTTAGCTAAATGTCCCCTTTTTCCACAGTTTCTACAAATGGTATTTCTCGCCATACAACGTGTACTTGAGGCTATATGTCCAGGAGCCCCACACCTATAACATTTCACTTGGCGAAAGCTTCCCTGCTGTGAAGAAGTCACAGGATTAGGATGGAAATTTTAGAGGATCTCTTATTATCTCTGGAATCAAATTTTCCTAGAGGTTTAACAAGCTTAGTTTCATTAACACTCGTTTGAACAAGAGGAGGCTTTTCGTTAACTTCAGATTGTTTCGCATGACCCTCTGTGGACGTAACTGAGTTAGTGCACTTGTCCATTTCTTTAATCCACAAGTCAGTGTTTTCAAGTCCTTTAGCAATCTGAATCGCCTCTTCTAACGTACAATCTTTTATAAGTAATTTTTCTCTAACTCTTTTGTTATTGGTGCATCTTACTATTTGGTCGCGGATTAAAGAATCATCTAGATCCTTGAATTGGCAATTGATAGACAAACCTCTTAAAGCTGCTACATAACTTGCAATATCTTCCTCATTTTTTTGTGCACGACAAAAAATTTTATGTCTTTCCAACACAGTATTAATTTTTGTCATAAACCTTTTTTCAAGCATTTGCATACTCATTTCGTAGACGTTATTAGGCTGCCCATTTCCAATTCCTAAAGAAATCTCGGATAAATCTTCATATAGTCTTCTACCTTCTACCCCTAAATTGTGAAGCAGAATTGCTTGTTTGCGAATAGGTCCAAACTTGTCTGAACCTGTCGCAAGAATATAAGTTAAAAACAATTTCTTCCATTCTTTCCATGGTATTGTAGGTTCCCCAGGGGTTGGAAGAAAAGCAGGAGGGGTAGCAAAAGTTTGTTCAGCCATAGTCAGTCCAATGAGGCAGTAGAAAACCAAAAGAAGCAAAGTATATTGAGATTCCAACAATAATAACCCCAAAGTTAATTAAGAACAACCAATTAAGTCACCTTTTTAAATTCACCACTGTTGCACATGCTCCATAATATAATTCTGACGATCGCTGAAGAAATCGCCAAGTTTGCAGGCAATTGAAGCGCAACACTTCACTTTGTAAGATTGACTTTTACCGGCAGGTTGTTCTCGGGTAGGTTGCTAGGCAACGTAGACAACAAAGATGGCCGCAGGGTTATGTAGCGTGAAAGCGTGCAAGCGCGATGACATCACAGGGTCATCGCGTCTATTGATGTTCCCTGCCAGAGCTTCTCCACCTCGTCGCCAATGTAAAGAGGGTGTCCACACAGTCCAGTTTAGCAATAAGTAATTCAATTTATTCAGCACATATGAAGAGACCTCCAGCTCCTTCCCCAGCTTCTTCTTACTGGCATATCTTCAAGACAAAACATTCTAAGCATCCTAGCAACTAACAGAGAGTTCTATTGAGCACAGATCTATTGAGCTTAGATCCTAACACATTATCTCTTCTTTGTGGGAGTCAACTCGCTGACTCCCTCCCTTTGTACTCCCTGACTCTTGCCTTTCGTGGAACCTGTCTTTTTCTGGATCGTTGATTTATCCGGGTATTGTATGTGTTATCTTTCAGTAATTAATGCGATTTTCCTTTGCCGTTTGTTCCCCCTCTGTTGACCTGCCAGTTCCGACCCTCTTTCTAGCCCCCTGTCCCTTGTTGCCCTTTGACTAAGCACTCCTTCTCCCCTTGTTGGCGAAAGATCTAATATTCTTACTCTGGAGTCACAGTGAACCCTCTGAGAGAGTCCACAGCATCATGGGAACCACACACGGCTGAGGCATAGTATGGCGCCCCTTACCAAAGCACTCCCTCTCCCCTTGTTGGGGAAGGATCCAGTAGGTAGACCTTGGAGTCTGAGACCCCTCTGAGAGAGTCAACCGCTTGAAGCACCATCCCCTCCCTCTTTTCATTCTGTCTCTCACCCTGCCCTACCACTTTCCCCTCTTTCATTATTTCTCTACTTCCCCTGATCCTTTCCCCTCCCCCTTTATCTCTCCCCTTGTCTTCTAAGCCCCCTAGCCCCCTGTCATGCCCTTTAATTAAGCACTCCTTCTCACCTTGTTGGGGAAAGATCCAACTACTTTTACTCTGGAGTCTCAGTGATCCCTCTGAGAGAGTCCACAGTGCTAAGGGAGCCACTCACAGTTGAGGTATGGTATGGCGCCCCTTGCCAAAGCACTCCCTCTCCCCTTTTTGGGGAACGATCCAGTAGGTAGGCCTTGGAGTCTCAAGAGACCCCTCTGAGAGAGTCCACTATGTAAAGGGAGCTTCCCGCATCTGAGTAGGGGGAATAATATCGCTTCCCCTGGGATCACAGCTTACTGGACTTTAGACCCAGCTTTAACTCGTCTACCAGTTTGTGCGCCCGTCACCCTCCCCCCTCTTCTTTCATGCTGTGTCTTTCCCCCTCCTCTTTCCCTCCTTCATTGGCTGTCTACTTCCCCTGCTCCTACCCCCTCCCCCTGAATCGCTCCCCTTGCCTACTTTTTCCCTTACGCATATGCCCTTATTGTTTGTTTCGACCAAACGTGTAACAATGTAGCTATGCTCTAATAACTGTATAACCTTTGTAACAATGTAACCTGCAACTATGGTCTGATACTCATGTAAAGCGCTCTGATACCTCCGGGTCTAGCCAGTGCTATATAAAACCTTTCAAATAAATAAAAATAAGTTGAGCACTCCACTGTAGACAATGGAATGCTCCTGTCTTCTACGAGCCGGTAGAAGCTCGCAGAGCAACATTCTAATGTTTTTTTTCTTCATTCACAGCTGCTGCTGTGAACAAAGGCCTCTCGGCGCCCGAGGGGATTTAAACCCCCTCGGGCTCCTAAAGGCCTTTGTTTTATTTGTTAGAACATTCTGCCATCTAGTGGCAGAATGTTCTAATAGCCTTCTAGCTCTCCATAGCTAGGCTATACCGGCCATTAAAGTCCTGCTTCCTTGTTAAAGGCCTTTGCCTTTGGGTTGGGCCTTTAATGGCCCTTATAGCCCACTACGTGGGCTATACGGCTATAATATTGTTCTCTGGTTTCTCAATGGCCTGGTGGTTTATTGTATTGTAATTACATTTATATAGCGCTTTTTACCTGACAAGGCATTAAATCGCTTTTTTGGTGAGAAGCACGCTACTCAGGAAGCCAAAAAGGATTTGTGTTGAATTAGTATAGTGTAAAATGAAATTAATTTGAGCAGTGGATATGATTCTCTGTTGTTTGGATTGAGAACGATAGTGGAGGGATGGAAGAGGGGAAGGTTTCCATTTATATAGTGCTTGCTACTCCTGATGAAGTGTTGAAACACTTTTCGGCACATAGCATGCTACAGTGGAGCCAGAAAAGGATTGGTGGTGATTTAGTCTAGGAAAGTATGAAATTGATTTGAGTGGTGGACATGTTAGACTGCTATTTGGACTGTAAAAGGAATAGTGGAAGGATAGAAGAAAAAAGGGTCTAGAATTGTGTTTTTAATAAAAAATAAATAAAAAAAGTTATTGGAGTTCATAGTGATAGGAAGGCGGTTTGGGATGAGTAAGGGGGAGGTGGAGGGGGAAGTTAGGGAATGGTTTAGAAAGGTTTATTTGGAGATCTGAATAGTAAGAGGTATGAGATGATGCAAGGAGGGAAGAGTCAAAAATTGTTTTGGGGCTCAAGTAGTGGTATGGAGTTTGGGATGAATGGTAGAGTGGAGGTAGAGGAAATATTGCAATAGGGTGAGATGCAGGGTAGTGCATTGGATATGCTGAATTAGAAGCAAAGTAATAAATATAAAGATACAAAAGTACATGGACGGTATATAATCAAAAGTACGTGGAAGATGTACATGTATAAGGAAGGTAATATATGTAGATTAAAGTTGCATCTAATAAAGTCAGACTTTCAAGTGTTGGTATACTTACATTTTTTTTAGTAATTCCATAGTCCCGCATTTGTAGATAAATAGTTATGATAAAAGATTTCCTTATTTATGCAATCACTTAGTTACATTATTCTATGTTTAACATATGTTATATTTACATTTGTTAAGCAGAACTAACTAATCTATAAAATTCTTGAGTAGTCTTCTGAAGATAAGGTGTTTATGCGTGGGTCTCATGTTTGGAGGTAAAAACTACCCTACTCTGGCTGCTTGAACCGAGAAGGGTGTGGCACCCGTGTTTTTTTTCTTTTATGGTAGGATTTTGAGGCAAGGTGCCACTCCAGAGCAGAGGTTCCTCTGTTGAATGTATTTTGCAATTTTATTCCCGATGAAGAACGATCCTGTTCCATGTACCATTTTGTGGGTGATACAAAGCAGGTTGAATGTGGATCTTCTGGCTACGGGTAGTCAATGTAGGGCTCTCAAGGCAGGGGAGATGTGGGTTTGTGGTTTAATATGTAAGAGTAGTCTGGCAGCTGAGTTTTGAATCCGTTGTAGTCTTTTCATAGCTGTTGAAGGTGATCCATGGTAGAGGCTATTGGCGTAATCTTTGACAGAACACAAGAGATGGTAGCCCGGACCTTGTGTGGGAATCCCAGGTACAGGGAAGATGTGTTTCAGAGTTTCTATAGTAATAAAGCTTGATTTTGCTAATTTGTCCACTTGGGCATTCGTTGATTGTTCAGACTCCATGGTCATTCAGAGGTTTCTTACTTGATATTTTAGGCGGTGTTCCCAGATCATCCGGCCATGCAGTGAGTGGGTGATCATTTTTCCAGTCGCCACACATGAGTATTTCTGTTTTGGAAGCATTCAGTTTGGAATGGCTCAGAGTCAATCATTGAGCCACGGCTCTGAGACAACTGAAAATTGGTGAGTTTCCAATGTCTTTGGGGTATTCCAGTTGAAGTAGTATTTGTGTGTCATCTGCATAGTTGTAGCACGTGAGGTGCAATTGATTGATAAGTGCCTGTAATGACTTTATGTAGATATTGAAAAGCATGGTTGAGATGATAGCCTTGATGGACACCTGCTTTTGTGAAGTAATGTTTGGAACAGGAAGCTGATGTATGGATGACATTAGTTCTTTTGTGAAGGTAGGATGTGATCCAGTTGAAAGCATTGCCCTCCATGCCGGCTTGGTATCAGAGTGTCATGGTCAACCATGTCAAAGGCAGCTGAGGGGACCAAGAGAAGTAGTGCAGCAAACCTGTTGCAGTTAACTGTGTTCTTCAGGTCATTCCAGATGGCAACGAGGGCAGAATCTGTGCCACTTCCCGGATGGAACCCCTTTTGAAAGTATGGTATTATTTTCAATGAATTGTGACATCTGGGTGAATGCTGCTCTTTCTCTGTTTGCCCAGGAAAGGTCCATTCGTAATCAGTCTGTAGTTGTCAGGGTTCAGCGGGTCCTGGTTTATTTTCTTCAGTAATGATTGTATGTATGATTTATTTTTTTTTATTTTTTTTTTAGGGCTCGCCCCTCGTGATGTTTGCGCAGGCGAGCCGTTTTGTGGGGGGATTTAGAAACGGACCCTGGAATCGCTCATGCTCGTGCGTATGCGATTCCTTTTCGGTTCTGCTATTGGGCTCTGTGTGCCTGTGTTTTTGTAACAGAGCCCGCAATAGGCCAAAGGCGGGCGCGTTTTTCCGCCCACGGCCTATTGGTGTCTGTAACACGCACCAAAGGCCTTATGTCTTCAATTATCGTGCCCAGACACGGGCGCGATACTTGAAGAGATATGGCTCGCAGTGGCGCGTGCATGAGCGCACCACTCGCGGCCGTGTTTTTTTTTTTCTTCAGTGCCGCTTGTTTTTCTTTTCACCAGTTCAACTGTCACTTCTCCTTTACAGTGAGTGCACCGTTTGATCTTGTTTAACTAAAGAAGGCAGAGGGCGCAAATTAGGCGGACCTGGCCAGTGACACCGATATCTGCTTCGTAGATATAGGGTCACTTTAGTCAGTCGTTACTCTGGAAGTTCACCCTGTGATCTTAACAACCCTTCAGTAGAGGCTCCAGCGCAGATCAACCGCGCTTTCACACTGTCAACATAGGATATAAATAAATGTAATTAACTGAAAAGGAGTTCATTTACATGGTGGCAATGCAGTGTTCAGTGCCCTGGAGTTCTCTTTAGTAGACCATCACTTTCTTTGTTGTGGTCGGGCTTATTTTGGGGGTTTCCAGAGTTCAGATTCTTTTAACATGATTTTCCAATCCACCCATCCCTGCTTGGCAGGATAAAGGGCTGGTACCAGGATCTGCGCGCTGTGCCCTCCGCCCTCACTAACAGTGCTCCCTGGGGTGCTCTGCCCTCTGCCCTCACAGTGCGCCCCTGGGGTGCTCTGCCCTCTGCCCTCACAGCGCGCCCTGGGGGTACCCTGCCCCCTCACAGCACGCCCTGGGGGTGCTCTTCCAACTCTGACCTCGCAGCATGCCCCGGGGGTATTCTGCCCTCACATCGCGCCCCGGGGGTGCTCTGCCAACTCTGCCCTCACAGCGCCCCCCCGGGGTGCTCTGCCAACTCTGCCCTAACTCTGGCCTCCGCCCTCACAGCGCAGCCCGGGGGTGCTCTGCCCTCACAACGCGCCCTGGGGGTGCTCTGCCAACTCTGCCCTCCGCCTTCACAGCGCGCCCCGGGGGTGCTCTGCCAACTCTGCTGTAATTCTGCCCTCCACCCTCACAGCGTGCCCCGGGGGTGCAATACCAACTCTGCCCTAACTCTGCCCTCCGTCCTCACAGCATGCCCCATGGGTGCTCAGCCAATTCTGCCCTCACAGCGCGCCCCTGGGGTGATCTGCCAACTCTGCCCTCCGCCCTCACAGCGTGCCCCGGGGGTGCTCTGCCAACTTCGCCCTCTGCCTTCACACCAGCCACCGGGGGACCTCTGCCCTCCAGCCCCTCACAGCGCCCCTCATAGGAGCTCTGCCCTCTGTCACCCCCCCCACACACACACTTCAGCCACTGTAGGAGCTCTACAGACTTTGCCTCCCCCCCCCATATCAGCCACTGGGAGAGCTCTGCCCTTCCTTCACAGCGCCTCCCATTGGAGCTCTACAGACTCTGCCCCACCCTCACTGCAGCCAGCTGAGGGGCACCGCTGGGTGACGGAGCTCGTCCTCCATCCCCCAGTGAGGACCGGGGCGGGGGGAGCAGCGCCTCATCAGCTCCAGACACTCAGAGGCTGAGCACCGGCTGCGGGACTGAGAACTACAGGCATGTGGTTCAGTTCGGAGCGTTCGGGTGCCTGCTGCAGGGGCGGTGCAGAGCTGGAGATACCTGCTGCAGCGGGGGAGGGGCTGGGCAGAACTACAGGCCCCTGCTACAACGTAGCCCCCTGTTTGGGGAAATATAAATTCCTGAGTCGGCCATGACGGTCAAACCCACCATACATTATTTCCTGCTTAACAAGTGACGCACATCGGAGAGATGAAAGCCCTCGCTGACCATGCAGATGGAACATGCATCCTTCTGATTACACAGATGTTACGAGGACTATCATTTGGACAACTGTGGCACCCCCACAAACTCCGTTAAATTCTTGACCTTGACAAGCAAACAGATGTGACATGAAAGGAAAGCATTCACTGACACGCCGGCCTTTGTTTTGAACAGTCACGGCGATGTAAAGCCATTTGTAAATTCTGCTTGCTGAAGAATGTTCCGAAAAATTTAAAGAATGCTATACTAAAGAACCCTAACTAAAAAATACAACTAATAATTAAATTGTGTTCTACTTTCTCCTCTGTGTTGCTTTAAGGAAAAGCTAGTCTACTTTAGGATTTGCAATGCAATAGGTCTTGTTTAAAAATGTACACGTTAGACAAATGTATTTATACTTGTTGGATAAGGGACTGTATTTATATATTAAAGTTCTGCAGATCCGTTACAAGTATTTAGAATCATGGCATACAGTGCCTTTATCTTTAGCTGCCACTTTAATGGATTTTAAAACGTAATTGGATTTTAAGTGAACGTATGATTTTTAACTGTATGTGTTTATTTCATGACACATTAACAAATGTAGGAAATCTTTATAGTGCACGCTGTGTACTTGTTTTAAAAAAAGTTGGAGCTGTTGGCATTGTAAATGACTGCCCTTTATTTATCTGTTTAAAAAAATATAAATAAAATGCATTGTCATTTACAATGCTAATAGCTCAAACTCTCATAAATGCGAGCCCTGTTGCATTGCAAATGCTTGTTTAAAGTTCTTCTGGAAATATTCCAGTAGTTAAGGAATTGTTGATCATTCTTCTTACTGGAATGGCAGCAGAGGTTGCTATAAGAATTTGCTTGAAGGTTTGTGGTGGACCAAGTCTGTAAATTCAACATGTGAAATTTGTTGGAAGGAATGGAGATAATGGGTTAGCATATTCTTGGATTGTTGTTTTGCAAAAGGATCAGTGCTGCTGTTTTTTCTTTCTTTTAAATGAGTCCATCGTGTCTGCTTTGGCCATGTAATGATTTGCCAGTTTGTCTGTGAAATCTTTAGTAACTAGATGAGCTCTTTCTAGGCTATTTGATTTACAAAATTCATTGAGCAATATATAGAATTATTTATTTGCCCATTTATCATTTTGAATTCTGTCTGAATAGTCTCTTTTCTTAGCTGTTTTGATAGCTGACTTGAATAATCTGTTAATTTTCAGTAGGCGAAGCTTGTTTTGATGGGTGTTTGTTTTGAGCAAGGCATGTTGCAGCTTTCGAATTGTGTTTTCCTATCTCTGTATTTCATCTGTGTTTCTAAGTGTTCAAAATTGAGTTTGTTCCACAGTTTATTTTATTTTTAGATTTTAGAACTTGACCCGTGAGGGTATCCGAGCGCTTTACAGGAAATATCACAGTGTACAAACAAAGTCAATGTGCAGAAGTATACAGAAACTGTACAAAGGGATGTGGAGGGACAGGGGTGTGGGGAACATAGGGATATTGGGGATACCAAGGTAAGGTTGCAATCAAAATTATTTCGGTAAAGAAATTAAAGGCCCCGTAAATTCTCTGCAGGGAGGGTTGGTGTGCTGAGAAGAACAACAGTCTTAGAAACATCAGATTTGTGGTCAGGCATGGCGGGCATTAGGCAAGGAATTTACCCATGAGGAAGGTTTTGGCCTCCTTCTTGAAGCGTGCTAGAGAAGTGATTCTTCGGATGGCGGCTGGTAAAGAGTTCCAGATTCTGGGTGCTGCCCCGGTGAATACCCTATTATAGGTTCTTTTTTTCTGCAAAAAGGCGGGGTGGAGTACGAGGTGCTTTTAGGTGTGTCACTTGGTGTTGTTTTATGTTGGAAAGCAAGCAAAGGGTGGTTTGACCATTTGAGTGGAGTCCTAGTTTGAAAGGTAACTAATTCTGTGTTTGCAAGAATAACACCTAGGATGTGTCCAGTAATGTGTGTGGACGATCTGATGCAGGTTCAGTTTGTCTAGTCCACTGATTGTTTTCG
The DNA here is from genome assembly GCF_964261635.1 of Lissotriton helveticus. Taxonomy (NCBI): domain Eukaryota; kingdom Metazoa; phylum Chordata; class Amphibia; order Caudata; family Salamandridae; genus Lissotriton; species Lissotriton helveticus. Next base: position 635,253,222 of record NC_136057.1, on the reverse strand, counting down.
GATGGGGCATATTCGGTTTGTCAAACCCAATGTTGAGGTCACCCAGAATGCATAGGTTGGAGTGTAGTGTTATCAGGTTTGAAACAGTGTCTAGAAATGTGTCCAGGAATGTTGCATTGCTAAGTGTAGGTCTGTAAAGGAGCAGGATGTTACAGGAGGAAGATGGTATGGCGTTGCATCGGGTGAAGAGGGCCTCATAACCTTGCATGGTGATGTCGTCCGTTTTAGTGATATTTAATGTTTGCCTGAACACAACAGCTAGGCCACCTCCTCTTTTGCCTATACGATTTTGGGTGATAGTTTGATAGACTATTGGAACGGCTTCATGCAAGACTGATGCCATATCGTCTTCCAACCATGATTCATTTTTGAAGATGGTCTGTTTTTTTTGTCTGTGAGAAAGTTGTAGTTGTGATGCTTGTTTTTAGAGAGAGATCTAGCATTTAGTAGTAGGCAGTTTAGAGTGTGCTTTTGTTACAGTGTGACTTTGTTTTGTAGACGAGTGAGCAGTATTTTGTGGACTTGTAGCAGTTGTGTCCGTATTGCTGGTATTGGCTGTATGAGGAGAGCAATAGTGTAGATGTTCTGTATTATATTTCACGTCCATCAGGCTAAGAAGGCATTTTGATGGGTCTGCGTGTTTAGGTGGTAGAGACAGTGGTTGAGTGAGTTGGTCAGCTGTATTTTTGTAGTTGAGCCTTGTTGTGCAGTAGACATGGAGAAGCAAAGTTGTAATGAGTGGCATCTTAATTATTTTGTTTGTGTTTTGTTAGGGTGGAAGATGTCTGAGTTGGGGGTGGTGGTGCAGTATGTGGGTTATGTTGTAAGGCTGTACATTATCCAATGGATGAGAGGCAGTTAAAAGAGTTGCTGTATATGTTTTGGGTGTTGGGGAAAAGAGCACGCTTGGCATTGGTGTTTGTTCATGGTGTGTATCATTTGTGTAGTCAGCATGGTGGGAGTGGGCGTATGTTTGTGGTTTGTGACGGAAAGTATTATGAGGTTTTGTGTGTGTGTGTGAGAGAGAGAGATTTTGTTGTGCTGGTGTGTGTGTTTTGTTTTTTGAGGAGTTATGAAAGAGGTTGTTTACGTATTTAATTTCAAATTTGTTTTATTGGTTTTAAAGGCAAGAAAAAATTGGCAAGCAAGACAGCATATATGTAGCAGGCATATAAAGTGAGCGAGACAGACAGGCATGTCTTCTCTAAGAGACGTCAAAGAAGCAAGTACAATATGCCAACACAGCGAATCACTGCCGATGTCTTGGTGAAGATGCCATGCACGAAATTCAATCAAACAAAGCAAGAAGAACCAAACCCCCCTCCCTGTACCCAACTTCCCCCCTCCTCCCCCCTCCCCGACCAGTATGCCGTTTGTCTGGAGCTTCCGGAGCGACACATACAGAGTAGTGTGTTTCGGGGTGTGCAAACTCAATGGGGCTCTCCCCGTGGGCCTGTGAGCCGTGGAATGCGGAGATATTTCGGGCATGTTATCTCGCGAAACTCTCTGGACAAGAGGGACAGAAGTGGTTGCCAGACTTTCTGATAGGAGTCGGGTTGTTTACGTATTTGTTTTTTCTGAGAAGGATTTGTTAGTAAAGTATTGTTTCAGAGTGGAAGTAGCAAGGTAAAGGGGGTGGTGACGTGTTTGTGAAAAGAGTGTGTGGCGTGTAAGAGGGGAAGAACTAGAGTCAACAGTGTGTTTCATTTGATTCCTGAAAGAGTTAATAAGTGTGGTGCGTTGGAGTGTAAGCGTGTGGTTGTGCTATTGTGGTAAGAAGATGGTGTTGGTGGATGAAAAGATGGAAGGGGTTGAGTATTGTTTTGTTGGTGATAAGGGGTCTGTTTGGAGTAATTAGAGCAGGGAGTGTGTGTCTGGGTGGGATATAGTTAAATATGGTGTGAATTTGTGTTGTGTTTATGATGAGTGGATTGCGTAGTGGTATAAGATAGTGGTGTATTGCTTGTATGTTGTGTGTGGTAGTTGGGGTAGAAGGGTGTATAAGTGTGGTTTGTGGGGTTTTGTAGTGAGTGTTGAGACATTGAACTTTGTGTAGGGTTAGTTTATAGCAAATGAATGGAATGCATTTGTTGTGAGTGTGATAATCTGGTTTTGGATGGGGTAGAGTGTGTGCTGGTGAAGGTAAATTTGGGCAGCATTCCTAGCGACCAGTCTTGAAAAGGCAACTGCCCTTGTCCTCCCAGCCTTTAACCTGAACGCCCTGGCTGAGATGCCCTGTACCCTAACCTTAAATAGCCCTAGTAATCACATGACCCCTTCGGCCAATGGTAACCCTAACCAGTCACAATTCCTGCCCTGTGCCCTAAGACCAATTAGACACCAGCCTATTGCTGTCAATCCAAGCCCTAGTCCTAGCATTTAATTGGGCACGAAACCCCAAACCCTACGTCGAATAAAAGCCCTTACCTCGGCTCTAGTCCCAGCAGCCAGTCCGACACAAAACCCTAAGCCCTACATCCAATAAAAACCGCAACTTACGGAACCAATCGGAAACTCTAAACATATACACCAATCAGATCCCTAAGCCCTATGTCCAATATAATCACTGACCCAGGAACCAATCAAAACCCTAAAATGTTTAACCAATAAGAATACTAACCCATATCCAATAGAAACACCAGATACAGCCACAAATCAGTGCGCAGATGTAGCATTCAATAGCAGCTTATATAAGGTGCCGCCGACCTCTGGCACAGTTTGCTGGGCAGGGAGCTGAAAGCTGGTCTTCAAGGGAGCTGAAAGCTGCTCTTCAATTCACAATCTCCTAGGAGACAGACTGGCTCATTCCGCACTCTGAAGTTCTGCAGAACAGGGCCTAAAACTTTGCCCACTAACAATACTGCTTTTTCAACACTTAAATAACTCCTCTCTTAGTCAAAAACCGAGTGTTACAATCCCTTTCCAAACACAGCTTAAAAAATTAACTGCAGTCTCAAAGCACTCTCTGCTGTCTTTGAGGTTTAACCCCTTTGACGCTCATGATGAGCTCAGCTCGTCATGAGGTACGCCTGTCGTACGCTCATGACGAGCTGAGCTCATCATGAACCGCGGGATTTTAAAAAAGTCCGCGCACAGAGGGAAAACGCGTAGCGCGCATGGGGTTAATATCGGTTTTTCTGGGGAAGGGTGTGGCGGGGGTTTAATGTCGTTTCACTCACTTGCATTTGCAGTACAATGGATCTTGAATTTGTGAGAATTTCAGCTATTGTATTTGTAAATATAAAAGCTGGCGCTGTGTTGCAACATAAGGCGAGGCACCTGTATTGTAAATTAAAAGCGTACTATAAGTATCTCAGTTTAGGTTGTGGGTGGGTATTTATGACGGCGCACAATTGGAAATTTTGGAGCTGAGGCTAAAAGGCAGTGGAAGTTTCTCATAATGCCCATCAATGGGTCAAGATAGGATGGCAGAATACATGGTTATCCAATCGTTGGCCTCTCTGTAGGGTGCACAGAGCATTGGTCACATGTAGTAGTTGTAACTGTGGCAAGTGTGTCAAGAGGTCCACCACTGTTGAAATATTGAGAGGGCGGAAGTTAATGTTTTAAGCCACACCCCTAATCATATAGGCCACACTCCACCTCTTCATCTCACTTGAAGCCCTGCTCCTGAACAAGTAAATAGGAAAGTGACACAGCGACACAAATTAGAAATATAGGCAAACGCATGTCTGCTGGTATTCAAGCTGAGCTCAAATTCAGGAACAGAATGGATGGCTTCATTGCCGTACTGACCAGCTTTTGGACCGGGCAGGACTCCTCTTATTTCATAAGGAAGCTCCGCTGCTGATCATGTGCATGCCTGCACCACCTGATCCTCCCTCTCCAACACAACCGCATCTTTTCTTGTAAGTTTAACCTGTCAGGCATGACCCCTCTGTAATGTTGCGGCAGTTGGGCGCAACCATTTGTGGCCTTCAGCCTGCAGAGCCTTAGGTCTCCGCCCCCCACGAGCGTGGGGTAGTTAGTCCAGCCCGACGTTAGTACGGAGAGCACGTTAAAAAGTAAATAAATAGCCCGGAGCCCTGGGCGTGGCAGGCAGAGTACTGACCACTACAGAAGCACACGTGTGGTCTCCAGTCATTGTTTGTAGGCCCAGAGCAGAACACTACACTGGCGACGAGGTGGTCTCACCACCCCATCGTGTGCACAGCCCCGCCGCTCGGTCCCTCCGGAGCCCGCTGCTGCAGCCGCTGTATACCCCCACCCGGCGGACGTCCTTACCGGCGGCTCCCTCGCCGTGCACCGCCTGGTGCCCCATCTCCTGCGGGGCCCTCTGCTGCACTCAGGCGCCCTGCGTCCGGTCGTCTCCTGCATGGGAAGCCTGCTGCTACCGGCCCCCCCTCCTCTCCTCCCTGAAGACTTTGCAGGCCTCAGGTGCGTGCCTTCGTTGCCCCTGGCGCCTCCACCGCCTCTGATGGCTCCCGCCCTCCTCTCCGGCCACGCGCCTGCACGTTGTACTGCTGGGCCTGCCGCATGCGCCGAGCGGGCGCTATTCCACACGCTTTCCGCGTGCAACGCTACGGCCCCTACCAACCCCCACGCATCTCGCGTGCAACGCTGTTTTGGACTCTACAGGTCCCTGGGAATACAGCCCCACGCGTCCAAGTGCAAATAACCGCCTGGTGACCCGGCCAACCCAGCTGACGTCCCCTCACACCTCGACCAATGGCCACAGCCGCTGTGCCCCCGCTGGAGCCCTTCGCGGTCGCGGTCACGGGCACGCCACCTTCGCAGGCAGCTCGTTGGAAGAAATGGGTGGAACGCCTGGAACTACTTCGTGGCGGCGGACGTCGCAGTTGAGCGGAGACGCGCGATGCTGTTACACCTGGGAGGCGAAGCAATCCACGACATTTCGAAGGACGTAGCGGAAGGTGGCTCACCCCGGAACTACGCCACGCTGCGCGACGCTATCACCGAATATTTCGAACCATTCGCCAGTGCGGACTATGAACAAGCCCGCCAACTCCCCGAGGAATCAGTGGATGTCTTCTATGCGAGGCTAAAGAAGCTGGCCAGCATGTGCACCCTCCCAGATGTCGACGACGAAATCTGCGCCCAATTCATTCAAGGCTGCGCTTCCTCGAAACTGCAGGAACGAGTCCTAGAAACAGACAACATGTCCATGTGCGGCATCTTGGCGTTGGGGCGATCCAAAGAACTATCGAAAGCCAGAGCTGCGCACATGGAGCCGAAGCCCGCAGTCGCAGTCAAAGTGGAGCCGGTGTGTGCCATCAAAACCAATACCACGGAGACACGCTCGAGACAACCACGACGGGGGAAGCCAAGCCCTGCCACTTCCTCTCACGAGCGCGCCTGTGCCTGGTGCGGAGGAGCAACTCCTCACAATGCAGCATGTCCAGCACATGGAAAAATCTGCAGCGCCTGTGGAAAGGCCAACCATTTCGCAAGTGTCTGCCTATCATCGCAGAGAAAAAAACAGGGTGGCCCACCCAAGAGAGTGAGACAGCTCGAACCACTACACAACACATCCGCCAGCAGCGACATGGACGATGACGACACCGACGTAGCATCCGTCCACGTTGTGCGAATGCTCAACACCCTGGCAGCAACACCCTCTGCAGAGCCCATGTGCACAGTCAACATGCAAGATCAAGCTGTAGCGGCCCCGATTGACACCGGAGCAACCATCAATCTCATGGCGGCCAGCGTGTACCGAACTTTAGACACTCCACCAGTGCTCCATCCAACCCGAGTACAAGTATACGCCTATGGCACCAGTCGGCCCCTACGCCTGTGTGGAGTCTTCCGAACGTCACTATCGCACGATTCTGCTCACCTGCAAACCAAGGTCTATGTGTCGCAAGAAGGGTCCGGATTCTTACTCGGATGCCGAACAGCTCAAGACCTGGGACTCATACACTTTGCGCTCACCGTCCAAGCCCACAGCCTCGACCATCTTGTGTTTGAACACACCTCACTGTTTGAAGGGATTGGCTGTTTGAGAGGGCCTCCCATCCGTCTCCACATAGACCAATCGGTCGCCCCAGTGGCTCTCCGGCACCGACGCATCGTGTTTCACCTACGACCCAAAGTGGAGGCAGAGCTGCGGGTACTCGAACAAGCTGGAATCATTGAACGGGTGAGCGGGCCCACCCCATGGGTGTCACCCATCGTGGTAGCCAAGAAACCGAAACAACCCGACCCTGTGCGGATCTGCGTTGATATGCGCATTCCCAACCTTGCTATTAAGCGTGAGCGCCACCTGACGCCAACCATAGACGACATCATAGGTGAACTATCAGGCTCAAAGTGGTTTTCTAAGATGGACCTGAGGTCAGGATACCACCAAATTCCATTGCACCCAGACTCACGCCCGATCACTACGTTTTCCACCCACGCCGGCCTGTGGAGATATACCCGGCTCAACTTCGGGATATCTAGCGCCGCAGAGGTGTTCCAGAACATGAATGTAAGCGATGACATCCTGGTCCACGCCTCGACCCTGGATGAACACATCCGGCGACTCCAAGCTGTCTTTACCAGACTACAAGAGCGAGGTCTAACCCTTCACAAGGAAAAGTGTGAGTTTTTACGGAAGGACATCAGCTTCTTTGGCTACAAGTTTTCGGACCAAGGAGTAGGACCGGACCCCGACAAGATCAAGGACATCCACGAAGCTCCTGCCCCAACCTCTGTGACTGCTGTCCGCAGCTTCCTTGGGATGGTTACATACTGTGGGAGGTTCATCAAAGATCTATCAGATCTCACCGGCCCCCTCCGTGACCTCACAAAATCTACAGCCACCTGGGAGTGGGGCCCCGAACAGCAAGAATCCTTCCAGAAACCAAAGCAGCACTTTCGGTGGACACGACCCTGGCATACTTCGACCCTCGCAACGAATCACAGCTCGTGGTGGATGCAAGCCCGACCGGGCTGGGAGCCGTCCTGGCTCAACAACAAGCATGCGGAGAATGGGCACCAGTGGCGTATGCGAGTAGGACCCTCACGGCAACAGAACAACGATACTCGCAAATCGAGAAGGAGGCCATAGCCATCTTGTGGGGGTGCCGACATTTCCACATCTATCTGTATGGACACCCTTTCGTCGTCATCACAGACCACAAACCCCTTGTCCCACTCTTCAAAGGCTCATCTTCACGGCCCCCCCCCTCGCATCGAGAAGTGGGTCCTCCAACTACAAGAATTTTCACTTCTCTGTAGAGTACCGACCCGGCACCCGAAACCCAGCCGACTATCTGTCAAGGCACGCCCGCCCGGTCACTGCAGGGGAAGCTGCTGAAGCCGAAGCCACCGAAGAATACGTTAGGATGATTGTGGATAGATCAAGGCCCCTGCCTATCTCCCCTGAAGACGTGTCGCAAGCCACCAAAGACGACGACTGCTTACAGATCGCCATCCAAGCCATCGAGTCAGGGAACTGGAAGCCACTCCAGAGTCCAGCATCCTCTCCGTACCATGAGCGCCCAAGCGACCCTGAGAGCTCTCCACCAAGTCCGGGACGAGCTGTCCATCTCTCCGGAAGGATGTCTCCTAAGAGGCTCTCGCCTGGTGCTGCCTGACAAACTTACCCAGCAAGCTGCCCTCCTGGCCCACGGCTCACACCAGGGCATTGTAAAATCCAAAAACAGACTTTGAAGCAAGCTCTGGTTCCCCGGGCTCGACAAGATAGTGGAAGAAGTCGTCCAGCGGTGCCCTGTGTGCCAAGCAACCAGCCTACCCAACCCTCCCGCGCCCGTGATCACGGAGGAAGGACCGACATCCCCGTGGGTGCGCGCTAGCGCTGATTTTGGCAGCCTTACTGGTGGGAAGTACATGTTCGTGGTAGTGGATGATTTCTCAAGATACCCCGAAATTGAGATTCTGCACTCCACCGCAGCCTCTGAGGTGATCCCCAAGCTAGAAAAGATTATCGCCACCCATGGCCTCATGGAAGAACTACGCACAGACAATGGGCCCCCTTTTAATGGCTGCGAGATAACAGAGTACTTACAATCGCACCGCATCAAGCATCGAAAAATTACCCCAAGATGGCCTCAAGCCAACGGGGAAGTTGAGAGGCTGATGAGGACTTTGAACAAGACGGTCCAAATCGCAATGGCAGATGGCCAAAACTTAGAGCTAGCCCTGTACCAATTCTTACGGGAATACAGACTGACACCTCACTGTACCACAGGAGTCCCTCCAAGCCGCCTATGCTTTAACAGGGCTGTCACAGACTCTATCCCACACCACCCCTTGTGGGCATCGTCCCCTGCTCCTTGCAACCGATCCACGGAACAGCGAACAAAGTCCAATACAGAAGCATCCCGGAGGAGAAGGGCGGCAGACAGCCCCATCCAAGTGGGCGACCGAGTACTTGTGAAAGACCGCCACCCAGGCGGGAAATTCCGCCTTCCGTTCGAGCTGGACCCCTGGACAGTCATCAACGTTAATGGCACCATGATCATGGCGGCAAGAGGTAGAGAGAGAGTTACAAGAAATGTATCGTTCTTCAAGAAAATCACAGGTGGAGAGAGCGATGACTTTCCTGACCCCACAGAGTGGTCCTCAGAACCGATTCAACGCCCCCGAGGGCCAGCGGATGAAGACAGCCCTAGCGAGGAAGAGGAGCACACAAGAACAGATTCAGCCCCTCTGGCCCAAAGTAGACTAGAACCAGCGGCGGTCCAAGGCCTCTCAGAAGCAACAGGGACAAATAACTCTGATGAACCAATTCCAACTCCACCAAGCGAGCGCTGCCAAGGCAGGTACAATCTGCGCCCCTGCCCAAGACCATCCCAGAGGTACCGAGACTTTGTGGCCCGATGCAAATGGTGAAAGGGTTCGAGAGGCACCCCAGGCTACAGAAAAGTAAGACTGTTCCATCTGTATCCATGCAAGTTCTAGAGACTGTTTAAATGTTTGAAAGTAACGTTATGTTATTTGTGATTTGTTTCACTTCAGAGTAAAGGAGGAATGTAATGTTGCGGCAGTTGGGCGCAACCATTTGTGGCCTTCAGCCTGCAGAGCCTTAGGTCTCCGCCCCCCACGAGCGTGGGGTAGTTAGTCCAGCCCGACGTTATTACGGAGGGCACGTTAAAAAGTAAATAAATAGCCCGGAGCCCTGGGCGTGGCAGGCAGAGTACTGACCACTACAGAAGCACACGTGTGGTCTCCAGTCATTGTTTGTAGGCCCAGAGCAGAACACTACACCCTCCACCCCCTTGCAAGGACCATTGGGAAAGAAGGACCGTCATTGAGCCATAAAAGTGCGCAGATTGAGCCATCTGTATGGCTGAGAATCTGCGTCTTCCGACATGCTGTGATGTAAGGTGCTTTATTTGGATAATGGCAAACTGCTCGCATATAAAAGCTTCATTTTTTCGCCCTATGCTGCTGTGTTTTGTGGGTGAGTGCAGAGGTGCGTGGTGTGGGTGTTAATGTAAAGGAGAACAAGAAGCACACATCTGACTAGTACAATCTGCATTTTATTTAAACCCAGAGGTTCTCGGGGTACTTGCCTGCCAGGATAGGCACCCACAGCCTCGGAGCTGATCTTTACTGGAGCGGTGTGAGCCAGGGTCTGCGTGACCAGGAAAGCTGGCGGCGGGGTTTGGGGGCTACGGTGCAGGGAATATTCACCTGATTGACCCCCAGAGAGATTTGGTCTGCAGATGTCCCTCTCCTTACTAAAAGGATATGATATTGAAAATATAGAGTTCTGTGAGGGGGTGAAGAAAAAAAGGCGCTGCTCTCAAAACGCAATTATTTCAATATTGTATGTTTTTCGTAAGCAGTGCAGGATGCTGCCTTTATCTTTTTTGAATGGTGGGGAAAGAAAGGCGGGCTGCCAATGTGAAAGTTGAAGGTGATGGGCTGCGCTGCTTACGAAAAAATTGCAGTATTTAGAAAGTAGTTTGGCGAGGGGTGCCGAAGAAACGAAAAGCAAGGCACGCTAATCTCCTCTATTTTTTTGCCCCCCAATATCAATAAAGCATCTTGGACTGCCTGAGGAGGGGGAGGGGCTAAAGTGAACTCTGACCTGGGTGAATAATAACAAAAAGGGAAAGGCAGCCATCAGCATTCCAAGCGCTGCTCCGGGACAGCCGAGCGCCAGCACTGCTCAAGGACAGGTAAAACAAGACATTAAGTAAATAGTGCGCTCTAACTCCTAATATAAGCTAGCTGTAAAGACACATGTAAGAGGGGCTGTCTTCCTGGGAGGTAACAATAGAAGAGAGGGCGATACTAAGGAGGGACTAGTGGGTTCATTCACGAATTACAAGCCATCACTTACAAAGGAAAGGAAGAGAAGCCAATTGCAAAGATGGGCAGAAAACAGGGGGAGCTTAGAGTCCATACCTGAATACAGCCTGTCTCGAAGAGACTGCACAAGCACTGCCTAGACAAGACCTAAAGAGGGAACTGGGGGTGGATTGCTTAACACTCTGGTATGAGCACAGATTAAGGGAGAAACGGAGAGGAAAAATCAGGTAGTCACAGGCAATTGCAAACCGATTTTGGAATACAAAACACACAATGCAACAGGCAAAATGATAAAGTCACTGGCAGGTAAAAACGTCATTTTTAAATAAAACGGGTGAAATTGAAGCAGTCACACATTGTTTCCAATACAATGTTTAATCCCTAGTGGGAATCTTACGTCCAGTGAGACTAGTGTTACATCAGACTAATATGAAGGAGTTTACTGAAGACTATGCTTCATGTGAAGTTTCCAACCTGTTTAATGCTGTGTAATGGAAGAGAGCCCTCCACCACACCACAGCATACACAGAGAAATCCGGAATCCCAATGAGAGCAAAAAGAGGAGACGGAACAGGGTGGATGGTGGCTCCTGCTGTCGGTTCCCTGTACAGGTTACTCTCCCTAATCTTCACACGGACATCAAGGAAATCCATTTCGCTCTGATCACATTTATGTAAAGCGGAGGTTGACTTCATTGTCATCTAGGGTCCTAAGAAGTTTGGTTAGGTCTGATTTTGTCTTACCCCAGATCCTAAAGATATCATCTATGAGCCGTGTGTAGAAGACAGTGTGCTTTGTCAAATTCTCATTCGCATCAGTCCACACCATTCTCTCCTCCCGCCATCCCATCATCGTACATGCATAGCTCGGCACTAGGGAGTAAACATTGTATTGGAAACAATGTATTGTTATTTAACGTATGATCAGCCTTCAGAGCACCGGTGACAACTAACGACCCCTTGCTCTCCTTTGTTGTCCCTTAATTACATTTTTTTGCACCTCATACACCCACCAGCACCAATCACTGTTTTGTAAGTGAGGCACCCCTGTATATAACCCCCCCCTCACTTTTTGTGTTTTTGTTTTTATTCAAGACACATTTAGGGTAGCTTTTTAGGTACATACATAGGACAATCCGTGGGGTTGTCCAGTGTCACTATAACTCTGGACATAACATAGTGCACAAAAGTAAGAACCATCAAGTGGCCACATGGCCTGGATTGTGTTTGGGGCTGTAACTCGTACTGTGAGATCTCATGATATACGAAAAACCAATTGTAATGTTTGGGTACCAAGTTTGCCTGCATTTATTTAATTTGTGCAAAAACTGACTTTCCTCACGTAAGTGAAATGTAACGGGCTATATGTTGTGAGTAAGTGTTTGGGGCCACTTGGCCAAAATGAACCACAAACAATGACGTGTGATTACCAACATGCTAAAAATGTGTAGTAACATATTGCGGTTTTAAAACGCAGATTATTTTACGATGAATTATTATTGCTTAAATGTGGCGCAATGACTTGCTCTAATAACTTGTGCAAAGAATGATTTATGTACATAAATGTCTGAAGGCTGTTTTGCAGCTCCATGGATGGTTGGGAGCACTATGGCCCTTCCTTTTATTTCTTGTAAATACACTTTTTAATGGTGGATTTGTTACTGTCAAAATTGGCCTGTGAAGAAGAGCGTCTGCTCGAAACGTGCCACCATTAACTGAAATCACTTGAGAACACGAATCCTGGTGTGTGAGTCTGAGTGGAGCTGGACGAGTCGGGATATATATATATATATATATATATATATATATATATATATATATATATATATATTCACGCTCAGACTCCTGCAGGAGTCTCGATGAATGTTGAAGTAATTTGACTATGCCGATATACGGCGAAATGAAGTTTCTTGATCTGGGTAGGGATACCAAGATGGCTCTGCCAGTAACCGGCACTGCAACTACCAATCAGAGGTGCAGTCTAAAATGGATATAAGAACCATGCATGTAGAACTAACTAACCAGGCAGAGTTGGTACTTTGGGTAAATAAATAACTCCGAGAATGTTTTGCTGTGCAGCCGATACACGGCGTGTAGGCATGTTTTTACGATTATGCACCTCAATGATATGATAGGATTTAATTGTGCATGTAAATAATTTCTTTGTTTATGAAATGACAATAGGAAATTATAGCGTAACTATATGCATCATAGCAGTATTACGAGGCTAATACTTTGTTTACTGAAACAGAACGTGATGTGTAATATGAAGAGCTCCTAATATGGCGATTGATCATAGTCCCTTGTTTGTTTTCACTACTAACGTACGCAGAGTCTGTCGTTAAAACATGGCGTCTCCTCACAATGTTTGTAACATTGAGGAAGGCGGAGCGCCGAAACGCGTCTGTTGCAAATAGAATAAAGAAACATCTGAGAAAATTACCCCCGGAGTACGTGGTTTCTAATGTGAGCAAGGTGGAAACCCTGAGCTGAATATTTTGCGGGACCTGCAACCGCATCACGCACCCGCCTGTGAGTGCTCCCGAATCCTGCAGGAGTCTGAGCGGGAATTTAAAATTTGGGAGCACCGCCACGCTATCGAAGAGGAGATTACACCAACTCTACCACGGCTGACTGGGCTGGAGCAGAACTTCGGCGGAAGGACTGCAAACGGACCACACGGCGGTGAGCAGACAACGTGTTCTCTTGATTTTGAAAAGCATACCGGGCAAGACTAAGGGGTAAATGAACTCTAAATGTTTACAAAGTAAACGCAATTCAGTATAATGGATGGCGCTATGTTCAGCGAAGCGTCACGGCATGAAGCCGTCAAAGGAATGTTCAAGAAACATAAGGAAGGGCCACCGACCTCCAAGCCGACTCCGCCGAGCAAATTGACTGACCTTCTGACCGCTTTAGAGAGACTGTATGAAAGAGAGGTCAGAAAGTGGTGGGAGGCAACGAGTCTACAGCATTACTTTGATGAACAGATGGTACCAAGGGGGTTGCGAGTGTATACGGTTCCATCGTATGAGAACCCTGATCCACAATTACTCACGGATTGGGAGGAACTTACATCTCATTATTGCAAAGGCACCCTGGGTCTTCTAATAAAGTATGGTTGGAGTGACCGTGAAAAGGCGCTGGCGGAGATAAAAACCATGGAAGAAGAACTATCCAAATTGGAGGAAAGCAAGTAAACCATAGAAAATATGAGGATACAGATGAAAATAAGACTTGGCAAATATGAACAGAAGATAAAAACGCGGAAACAGGAAAAATTTGACCGCGATGAGCGTGACTATTCCCAAGGGAGGATTCTGACGTTTGCACGCAAATTCGATGCCCCTAGAAAGGAGCTGAATAAGAAAAGTGGACAAGGTGCCACCAGAACGGAGGAAACTTCAGAATCGAGTGCAACTGAAAATGAATCCGCAGATGAAACTGGGATAAGGGATAGAGGCCAAGCAAGAACAACAACAATGACACCTTTTCAGGGCGAATTTCAAGTAATCAAGCAGGCATGGCTACGAGGTGGCAAGAACAAACCCCCAGAACGAGAAGAAGAAAAACTAGAAGAGGAGGCGGGGGCGCCAAGAGGAAGGGGACGCGGAAGACCCAAGAGATCGAATTGGGTGAACCGGAAGAAATGAACGAACACCAGGAAAAAATAGAGGACATTACAGTTATAAACTTAACACCTAGAATTCTTACCAACATCGAAAACAAAGTCCTCAGCCTGGGACTTAGTTTCTGCCCAACTAGCCATTTAGAGTACACGCAAACTCGTATTGACCTGTTTAATTTCGTCCGAAAATTGAAATTGCACAAATACTTCAAGACCAGATCCAATCTAAAAAGCACTTTTGGGATACCGATGAGAGCAACAGCCACGGAAGCACTAAGAGGACATGATTTACCAGCAGTCGAGATCCTACAAGGTCTAGTGCTTGAAGAACATACAAGTCAGCTCCCTTCACCTACAGATGAGGCAGCAACGAGAGCTGCAGCTTTAGGAATTGAGCAACAAAGAGAGGAGAGCGGCTACAAACCTAGATCTCATTTCAACCCACAATTAACACCAGATGCGATTGATGTGTTCTCGGAAGCAATGACGAATGATCTGTTAAAATATAGAACGAAGACCTGGAAAAATGGAAGTAACAGTAATATCAACTCAGATGAGAGGAAAGCGATTCTTGGTTTAATGCAAGATGGAAGTGTGATAATCAAGCCTTCTGATAAAGGCGGGAATGGCGTCTTACAGACTAGGAATAATTATTGTAAAGAAGCAATGAAACAACTGTCCAACATAGAGAACTACGAACTCTCTACAAAAGAAAAATACTTAGCCAGTATACAAAGATATGACAAACTGATCTACAGCTGGTATCAAAAAAGCATGCTGGGCAAGGAAAAATATTTATTCTTGAGAAGCGACAACCCCATAACACCAACTTTTTATCACATTCCAAAAATACATAAGAGCAACACTGATCCTCTGGGGAGACCTATAATCTCATCGCAAAACAGTTTAACTGAACATCTTTCCAATTTCATTGATCATTTTCTCAGCCCTCTGGTACAAGAACTGGACTCGTATATAAAAGATACAAAGGATTTTTTGTCTAAAATTGACAAAATTAAATGGGATCCCAGTTACAGAATACTAGTATTAGATATAACTAGTCTCTATACGTGCATCAACCATGATAAGGGCATTGCAGCAGTGGAACACTATCTTAAAAAGAGACAACTGAGATTTTTGGAACATAACACGATGCTGACAACTTTTGTGGAATTTTGTTTGCGAAACAATATTTTTCTATTTGAGGATGTTTACTACAGACAAACGTCTGGAACAGCGATGGGCACCTGCTTTGCCCCCAGCTATGCAAACCTGTTCGTAGGCTGGTGGGAGGAGCAGGTGCCCAGGTTGCTAGAGATGGATGGTGAGAAAGGCCATGTCATTAAATGGTGTCGTTATATAGACGACTTGTTTATAATTTGGCAGGGATCAGAACTTACTGCCAGAGCCTACATTGACGTCCTCAATAGAAATGATAGAAATCTGAGTTTCATTGGGTCCATAAGCAATACCTGTGTAGAATATCTTGATTTGAAAGTATTCATAGTGAATGACAAGATTGAAACATCGCTGTTTCGTAAAAGCACAGCAGGTAATTCTGTATTGTATGCAACCAGTAATCATCCCACTGCACTAATACAGAGCATCCCCTATGGGGAGTTACTTAGGCTTAAACGTAATAGCACCAGAGACTCAGATTTCAAAATTGCAGCATCTGAGTGTATCGGCAGATTCAAGCTGAGAGGTTATGCCACGGCCACCTTAGAAAATGCATTGCATAAGGCCAAGACATAGCCTACTAATAGACAAGAAGATATTGAATACCGACAAAGGAACCGAAATGGGAAAATTCCGGCTGGTAACCCCATATTCGCAGAAGCCAATTACTTGAAACACATGCTCAGAAAAAATTGGCATATTGTAAAGACCGACAGTTGCATAAAAGATGACATTCCAGCTTTTCCTTCGGTGACCTTTAAGAAATCTAGATCTCTAAAAGATATGTTGGTGCAGAGTCACCTCAGGAAAGCAGAAAAGAAACCCAATACGCTTGCAGATTTGAAAGGATTTCATCCATGTTATAAGTGTAAGGCTTGTGTGCATAGCAAGAGGGTAAAGAGTTATGAGATACCGGACACAGGAATAACCAGAACCATCAACAAATACCTTACCTGCAATACCCCGTATGCAGTATACTGTCTCAAATGCCCGTGTGGACTATCATATATCTGGAGTACGATCAAACCTTTAAAACTCAGGATCTTGGAACATCTAAGGGCCATTGATAAAAATGATCAATCATACCCTGTCGCCTGACATTTCCAAGAAAAACATTCCAGCAACAGACACCAACTGCAATATTTTGGTCTGGATCACATACCCGATAACCCCAGAGGAGGGGATAGGCTCCACAGGTTAACAAGACTTGAGTCCCGGTATATAATAGATCTGATGACCAAACATCCAAGGGGTTTAAATGCGGGAGAAGAACTGGCATCTCATATTGGATTCTGAAATAACACCTGTACAATGATATGAGATCAGGAGAGAAAAATTTGGTGACAAAATAACTGAGCCACAAAAAACTGAAGTGCACAAAAATGTACTAGAATATTGCCTGAAATTTACATGGGAATAATGAAATTAATGGTCATGTGAAGCTTTAAAGTTTTTGCAATTTGCATGAAAATCTGAAATTTAAATAGGCATCGTATCCGATAATCTAATGGACAAATACCTTTCTGGCAATTTAGTAAATTTTTGTAAATTTAACATTTTTTGAAATTATGAAGTGCACATTGAGGAATTAATGTACACAATGTGAGGGACCCTTCCGTAATGAAATTCTTGAACTTATGAAAGTTGAAATTTAGAGTAAGAAATAAGTGGGAAAATGAGTTTTGTGAAAACAATATTGTGCCAAGGGAGGCTTGCCGATCCACGGCGTAATTAACTACAACGTCACGATGAATGTTGAAGTAATTTGACTATGCCGATATACGGCGAAATGAAGTTTCTTGATCTGGGTAGGGATACCAAGATGGATCTGCCAGTAACCGGCACTGCAACTACCAATCAGAGGTGCAGTCTAAAATGCATATAAGAACCATGCATGTAGAACTAACTAACCAGGCAGAGTCGGTACTTTGGGTAAATAAATAACTCGGAGAATGTTTTGCTGTGCAGCCGATACACGGCGTGTAGGCATGTTTTTACGATTATGCACCACAATGATATGATAGGATTTAATTGTGCATGTAAATAATTTCTTTGTTTATGAAATGACAATAGGAAATTATAGCGTAACTATATGCATCATAGCAGTATTACGAGGCTAATACTTTGTTTACTGAAACAGAACGTGATGTGTAATATGAAGAGCTCCCAATATGGCGATTGATCATAGTCCCTTGTTTGTTTTCACTACTAACGTACGCAGAGTCTGTCGTTAAAACATGGCGTCTCCTCACAATGTTTGTAACATTGAGGAAGGCGGAGCGCCGAAACGCATCTGTTGCAAATAGAATAAAGAAACATCTGAGAAAATTACCCCCGGAGTGCGTGGTTTCTAATGTGAGCAAGGTGGAAACCCTGAGCTGAATATATCTATATATATCTATATATATCTATATATATCTATATCTATATATATCTATATATCCTACTGGCGGTCGCCAGTAGGTAGTTATAGTTAGGATTGGCTACCATAGGAAATCCGCAACATTCCATTGGGAATAACTCTGGCGCCGGTTGAGGAATTTGCGTGTAATTTTCCAAAATTTTGGCCGGTTCCGCTCCGCTCCTTCCCTGGAAGTTTCGGGGGGATTCGTGGAGTGGGGGCTGAGAAAAAAGCGGGGTCCCAAAACGTGTGTTCCCCATGTTAATTTCCATAGGACGGTCTGACTAGTCTACAGCCCGAACCGCTGAACAGAATTACGCCAAACTTGGCAAAATTGTAGGGACTGGTACACAGATGTACCTTTGCTATATTTGGTGAAAATTGCTCCAGTGTTTTTTTTTTTTTAAATTAACTTCAAAAACAGATATATATCTATAGGCGCTCTCCGAGCGCTCACAGGTGCGCGTACCGGGGAGCGCACCCGGCGCGCTACGGGAGTGCGCGAGCGGAAAGCTGATTGGCTGTCGGGTGTCTGTCAACATTCTAAACAGTCCGAAGAGTCCGCCATCTTGTGTCTCGGTAGAATCGAGACACAAGAGGTGAAAAAGAAAGGGGGAAATAATTAAAAGAGGGCAGAGTAGACACCCCTTGACCCCCAAGGTTTTCTGAGGGGGGTCTAGAAGGACCCTGAAGGGCAAAAAAAGTTGTTGTTGTTTTTTAAATTTTCGCGGGGTAAGCGCTGGGTGCGTTCCCAGGGGCGCGCTCTGGTACGCGCACCCTGAGCGCACCACAGGGAAAAACAGCCACACTCCCTCACTTATGGTTTCTTTCCTCTCTCAGTCAGGGCCTCATTTATGAGAAATGACGCATCGATGCGTGAAAGCAGCGATGCATCACTTCTCAGTGCGCTCTCCTTGCGACATTCCTGATGCGTCCTATTTAATGTATGACGCATTATGTCGCAAGGAGTTACAGATACATCCGTATTTCTGATGTATCTGTAAGCGCAACAGTGATGCATTGCTGGAGTGTGTCACAAAAGTGACGCAACTCCAGCAATGCATCCTTTCACATGGGGCCAGCCCCATGTGAAAGGGCCTGCGTCAGTCTTATGCCTGCTGTGAGGCAGGCGCAAGATTTTGACGCAACGTTGTCCTAAAAGTGACGCAGTGAAATCTCCATAGATTTCACTGCGTCACTTCTACGACCCTTTCTTGCGTCAATACGCCCCCTTTGCATACATTACACCTGGCGCAGGTATAATGTGGCGCAGGGGTTTACAAAGTGACGCATCTACCTAGATGCGTCACTTCGTAAATATGACTCCACAAGGTGCATTTTTTACAGCACTGGTGCGTCACAAAAAGTGACGCATGGCCTCATAAATGAGGCCTTCAGTCTTCTACTCTTACTTTTTCTTTCACTTTCTCTGTCTCTTGACTGCCTTACTCACCTTGTCTCACACTCACTTGTCTTTATCCAGTCTGTATCTCCACTCTTTCCTAAACATCACTGCTCTTTTCTTACCCTTTCACACCCCTGTTCCTTTACTACATTTTCTGCACTTATCCTCATTCCCCATGTTCACTCTCCTTCTCCTCACTCTCCTTCCCCACACACACCTTCTTTCAGTCCCCCTACTTAACTTCCCCTCTCGTCCCTTTCTTTGCTTTCTTACTCATTTTCCTCTCCTCTCTCACTGCACTCCACTTCAGGTACTCTTTTTCATTTTTTTAAGAATACAGCTCTTCGATGAGAATTGGAGGTAGTTCTGAAAAGAACTTTTTTTCTTTCTTCTTTTTTCCTTTTTTTGAACAAAAACAGGGAATGGGAAACTGCTCAACAGGAGCAAAAAAAATAATCAAAATTAGGGCTGGGGACGGCAGCGGTGGTTCTCTAGTGCTCGAACCATGAGCATAACACTTTGTTCCTCATAACAAAGAAGCTGATCACATCGTCTGCATTTAATTGTTGCTTCATTAAAAGCAGGCTGAATATTAGGGATCAGCTCTTCTGGTCGCCCCCTCACCGATGCAGTTGCTCCTCCAGTTGAAGTAGAGATGGTGCATCTCTTGGAGCCTCTCGTGCCAGATCCCTGACACTCTCCCGTGCATAGTTCTGGGGATGCCTTCTCTGGACGTGGCGAATCATGGTAGAATTACCAAAACTGTACTTCCTTGTTGGGTCACCTCGGTAAAGTACAGTATGGCAGATCTTACACTCCACCTTTGGAGCATTCACTTTCTTACGTCCCTCAGGAATATCAAACAATTTCCAGATAAAATGCTCCTTAACTCTAGGCTGAGGAACCTCTTCATCTATAAATCCATCTGTGTCATCACTGCTGCTGGATGCTCTGGCAGCCATGATAAACCAAAAAAGATTAAGGAGGAAAAAGACAGGTCTTGCACTCACAAAAGTGAAAGAAGAAGTGAAGGAAATGGGTGGGGATTTCATTCTTTGTAAAAAAACTGTTAGCAACCAATGAAAAGTGTTATTTTAAGGTCACATGACTTGACACGCTTCCGCTGCGCGCACCGGAGTGCTTCCGGGGGCGCTTACGCGGCGCGAACGTAGGCGCTTCCGGGGGCGCTTACGCGGCGCGCCTGAGTGAAGTTTTGGTAGCTTTACGGAAATGCAAAATCATTTCATTACGTAAAACAAAAATACTGCTTTTATAAGTATGGTACTGAATGTCTTGTATTATTATTTAGTTTTCTTACATATTTTTTTTTACGAACGCAGAAATAGCGCTCTTGCTGCGCTCTCGGGAGAGCTTACCGGTGCGCGCACCCTGAGCGCACCAAGAGAAAATGATAAAGAAAAATACAGTGAACAAATAATTAAAAAAAAAAAAAAATCATTATATCTAATAGTTATAAAAAAACAGCTGATTAAAAAAAAAAATAATCGTAGGTAACAAAGTTGATATACAAAGGAATTAACTTTCAAATTCACTGAAAAAAACATTTCACACTCGTTATAGTTAGGAATTAGCATTTAAAAAACCTTTGAAATTCACTGAAAAAACCATAGGTTTAACACTCGTTATAGGGCGCGCGAGTTATAGTGAGTCCAACTAACTATAACGTTGGAATTTCAATGGTTTTGTATGAGTAAAATGTTCAGCTAACTATAACTGGTGTGAAACCTATGGTTTTTTCAGTGAATTTCAAAGGTTATTAAAAAGCTAATTCCTAACTATAACGATTGTGAAACCTATGGTTTTTTCAGTGTATATGTGTATATATGTATATATATATGTATATAATGCCGAAATAAGACCTTTGGAGGAAAAAAAACCTACCTTCTGAATACTATCCATTGCGTGGTGGTCCGTGTATCTGTGGCGGTGGCGATATACTGGTTAAACTGAGACTGGATATATATATATATATATATATATATATATATATTCAAGAAAGAAGCCAAACTGTATCCCCAGGACGAAACAGACGACTAAACGACTCCAGTATAAGGCAATTAAGATTTAATAAGGCAAACTCGGAGGAGGAGCTACGCTACGAATCAAGATTGCCGCGTAAGCTCCCGGCTCCTCCGCCAGCAGCTCGATTATCCTGTCTTTCATCCTGACCTTACACCTGACTTCCTTGTTTATGAAGGTCTACAGCTTCCAAAGGTGCAATCCCGAGATTTCTACCTTATCGGCTGACGAAGATACGCCGTGTTTCCTTTCTCGGCCTAACACCGTGTGGAAGCCGGGGCCTCGATTTCTAGACTACCCGAGTCAGAGTTGAACAACATCGGCCGTGAGACCTGGACTGAGCCCGGTCTCCCGAAGAGTGCCTGAATTGTTGACTTTTCCTGACGATCCTTTGAACGATCCACGCCCGGGACATGCCATCGTGCCACGCCGACTGCTGTGGTGGGGGCCCGGTGCCCGGAGACCTTGCTGACCCTTCGGGGTCGACGGGCTGGGGTCCTCTCTGACGGCGACGGTGTGCTCTGTACGACGAGGAACGCCCATTATTTGTGATCAGATTTGCGTGGCCTGTGACTCCGGAGCAGCCGGCCTCCGGGGTTCGAGTCCGGCTCTGTCTCCTACTGAGAGGGGATGGAGCGGACGGAGGGCACGCCATCGCTACGGGCCGTTGTGGCCGCCATTGGGGCGCTCCATTCGCACACAGTCGCCGTGTTCCGGACACTGATGGTGAAAGTGGACGGTATTCTGGAACCTGAGGACGACACCTCGTTTGGTTTCCAGCTGGAGATGGTACCGGCGGTGCATTGCATCTCAGAGGTCGAGGTCCCTGTGCATAACCCGGAATTCAGGAATCTTGACGGTCCCCTATTACCGGCTAGCCAGCCCGAGCTTCTCGCTAGCGTCTTTTGCCTGACCCTGCTGCCACCTAACACAACTAGAGACAGTCTTCCATGTGACTACGAGTTCCTTGTTGATGGTTTCGGATATTCGCTGTTTTTGGACACCTTTCCTAGTTCGAGCCGTGAACTTTTATCCTGTTTTCGATCCACTTGTGCTGAAAAGAACTTTTGTGGACGCTTTGCCTTTTCCATCAAAATGGCAGCTCGAGTGGCAAAGACTCTTCTGACGGACCGTACTGGCCAGGGCTGAACTTTATCGCTGGTTTCCGATATAATAGCTTTTAGTAATGCCGGGGTTGTGCCTGTATTGTGATGGGAATTGGGTGGCTGTTGTTTATCCACACTTGACTGGTTTATATACTTGCTGAATATTGATTTTATCATGTTTCCGGGTGGTCGCTGTTGGCGGGGGGTATGGGAGACCGGCAGTGTGTTTGCTTTCTCCTCCTCCGCTTTTTCTTTTCCCTTCCTTCCGTAGTTCTTGGGCGACAGGCACGCTGCTAGTGGGGTTAGGCCGTAGCCATTGCAGGGGTGCAGGGTGGGGGGTTAGGGGTGGGGTTTTTTATTTTGCCTTTTTTATGTTCTATGGCCCCTTTTCTTTTCCCTTTTCCTTTAACAAGAGATGGGCTGTTTATTTTTCACGGATCCTTTATTGTCCGGGTGTCTTCGCTGACTTAATTATCCTGCAACATTGTGGACGAGGTCGCGCGGGTGGGATTGCTTTACTTGATTCACAGATTGCTTATTTCCTGTTTCCGTTGTGTGTACCGTGATGGGCCTTTTCCTTCCTACAGTGATTATTGTTTGTTTATTTCCCCCGCCTGGTCCTGATTCTGTATTTCATTGCGAAACACCTGATGTTTGTATTGCCTACTCTTGTCTTACTGTTAAATAAAAAAAAATATATAAAAAAAATAATAAGGCAAACTCCGCAGCAAAAGCAAACTGACGCGTTTCGGGCAGATGCCCTTGATCACAGTCAAATGTTTACCCATCATGCCTGAATTTTTAAAGTGCTAGTGCGCACCATGTGATTACATTACATTAGACATGGAGAAAATACTATTACGTTTCAATGGCATATCAGAGGTTACAGGTGGGTGCAAGCCACTTTCAATAATTCTGTCACCCGAATGCAAATTACTAACTGAATAAATTCATATACAATAGCAAGATTGTTTCTGCATAAATGCTTGAATATGGTTATTTACAGTATTACATTATCAATAGACATCTGATGAAAATAATCAAAATTTGTAAACATTCAATTCAATGCATATAGACAATTTGGTTAAAAAGTATGATATAAAAACTTAAAAACACTTTACATACCGAATGAATTATTATTCTCAACACTTGTCCTATATTAATGTGCAATCTTACGCAATGTAAACAATATGTCATGTACAAAAGATGCCAATAAATACTGTATATTAAAACCATATATGCTATTTACAATCTTGCGGGGACATCTAAAATGGATGGCAACCCCTACTGGTAATGATGCTGCGGGGACATCTAATAGTGATGGAAACCCCTCTGATCTCAGATGTAAAGCCTACGTCTGGTAAAAAGTCTCCATGCTACTATATGTGCCCCCAACATCTATACTAATAAGTGAAAAATACTTGATGTAGACTAGTAATTAAATTTCTATCTACATTCTCTTCAGGTCCAAAATGAAAAATAATAAGGGTGAGTGACGGAAAATATAAAGATTAAACAGCAAAGGAAATAACCTTTGGACGAGGAAAACAGATGTAACAATATGAGAGCGGTCTACAATAAATGGTACTGAAACGATTCACTGGGTCAGGGTAGGGTGCAGAAAATAATCATTCACATTGGATAAGACAACCCTATAAAAATGATACAGATCTTCTGTGGTGTTAAGACCATTTGGTACTTTAGTGTCAAGTTCAAGTATCATTTTGGACTCAAGTTGACGCAGCATCTTATCTCTATCTCCTCCCCTGCGAGGTTGGGGGACAGATGTCAACACAAAGTAGCTGAGTGTAGCGGGGAGAGCGTGCCCTTGGAAGAAGGGACCCCAGTGGTGCAATGGTGGGTGTCTGATGTAGCTGCCCCTCCCTCTTTTTCCCCACATCAGGACAACTGGCAGCCCGAATCGATGACCGACTGGCCAGACAACAACGAGGAAGGGGAAGGCTCCTTTAACTGGACGAGTCGACAGGAGGAAACCACGCCCCTCAATGACGTCTTTGCTGCCGGATTGGTCATAAACAAGGAAGTGGAGAGAATGGCGTGTGACCTCACCAAGCCAGGACCCGAGGAGTTGGAGCCGGTCGTGAAGGTGCCGAGAGGAGTAGCGGAGAAGAGACGTCCCGCAGAGGCGGAGAAAGAAGAGGAGGGAAAGCCAGGAGGCCACCGTCAACGCGAGTCGCCCAGCCACACTCACCAGGGAGTGTCTCAGCCAAGTACGGCAGCGCGTTACGGGGTGGTTCGGGAGGAAGGGAACACCGCGTAATGGCGGCGAGTCGGACTGCTGTGCTGTTGTGGCTGCCCCTAGAGTAACGAGTAAAATCACTTCTGTTGAATAAAATCCACCGAGCACAAGTCGGCTGTATCTGCATGAAACACGGTGTCCCTGACACACCCCTGGGCTCCCACGTGGGTAACCTCATTAGAAACCCCTTCTAATACTGGTCCTCGCTCTATTTTTTTTACATGTACTTTGGTGGAGTAACCACAGAAGCGCTGGACCCCGAAAGAGAGAGAAGTCGTCCCCTACTGAAAGCAGGAGGAGTAGTCAACCCTGCCATACTGTCAAGAGAACGTACTGCTCAGAGGAAAAAAAGGACTTTTGTAAAAATAAAACCCTATCTACCCCGATCCAGTCTTCGTGCCCTTCATTCTCCCCCATCACCCCCGAAACAAGTGGTGTCAGAAGTGGGAGCCCCTCCCCTCATCTCAGCAACCGAGATGGACCAAATAATACAACAGTTGATAAAAGGGCAGGAGAAGCTGGAGTGGGCGGTGGAGCGCCAGATGACCTCGGCACATGAAGACCGTGAAACATTCAAGACAGCAATGACAGCCCAGCTAGACGGTCTACAAAAAGCCATGAAGGAACCCGGGGCTATAGCCGTAGCTGATAGAAGACCACCTGTTCCCCATCCCTCCGGTATAGCGCTGCAGAAGTATGTGCCGGGGGAAGATCCCGACGCTTACCTGACCAACTTCGAAAGAGCCGCAAGAGCGTGTGGGTGGCCTGAGGACAAGTGGCCGTTTTTTTTGGCTCCCTTGCTAACCGGTGAGGCACAGTCCGCCTACCAGGTAGCTAACGATAATGGGGTAACCCCCTACCAAGACATAAAGTTGATAATATTGGACCATCTGGGTTTGGATGCTGAAGCCTACAGAGTCCGGTTCAGAAAAGAGAGAGGAACCCCTGGGGAAAACCCTAAGACTTTGTATTTCAGGCTAAAAGCCGCTGCAGACAAGTGGATAAAACCAGAGAACAAGTCTAAGCAAGAAATCATGGAATGCATATATTTGGAACAGTTCATGGAGGCCCTTCCCTACGGGACACAAAGGTGGTTAAGGCAGCACTCGGGTTTGTCTCCAGCCCAAGCAATAGAGATGGCTGCCAACTTCTCTAGAGCGCAGCCACGAACAGTACAGTGGGACGCTGAAAAGAACAACCCGAATGCCGGACAGAAAATTGACAAAAAGGCGAAGTCAGGACCAGAACCTTTCAAACCCAGACCACAGGAAGTTAAGTTCCCCATAATGAAGGGACCCCAGTGCTTCGATTGTGGGGAGTGGGGCCATATTGCCAGACTATGTCCCCGAAGAAAGTCTACTGAAGAACCTATGGAGGTGGGGTATATACCCCGGACTGTGTTGTATACCGCCGAATTGGGACCCTCCTTCTATGTACGTTTGTTACTAAACAAAGAATTGATCAGGGCACTACTGGATTCAGGATGCCGCCAGTCAGTAGTACAAAAATCATTGCTAAGTCCAGAACAGCTATTGCCCAATAGTGAGGTACACATAAGATGTGTGCACGGAGATGTAAAACCTTACCCCATAGCGGAGATCTACATACACCCCGAGGGAAGAACCCCTTGTACCATCAGGGTAGGAGTTATAGAGTCCCTTCCCGAGGACCTCCTCATAGGAGTAGACAACCCGGACTTCCTAGCCTTGTTCCAGGCAGAGATTAGGAAGGAAGGCAGAGAGAGGCCCAAATCGGCCCTTACCACATCAGAGCCCTGGGTTCTAGACAGAAATTTTAAGTTCGCACAAGCCAATGACGCCACACTTTTCAATGCATGGGAGTTGGCCCATAGAACCCAGAACAGTGCGGATACTCCCTATCCCCGGTTCATCATAGACAACGATCTCCTGTACAGAGAAGGGAAACTGGGAGAAGCGAGACAGTTAGTAGTTCCCAAATCCTTTAGAGAACAGGTGCTCTTTTATGCACACTCACACTTAACTGTAGGACACATGGGTTCCAAAAAGACCATACAGAACATGTTAAAGTGGTTTTACTGGCCCGGCATATATAAAAAGGCCACCGAATATTGCCGGACCTGTGATGTTTGCCAAAAGAAAAATATGTACAAACCCCCTGCGGTACCCCTACAACCTCTACCTGTCGTCAGTAACCCATTCGAAAGGGTGGGCATGGATCTGATTGGGCCTTTACCCAAAACAGCCAAAGGGAACACCTATGCTTTAGTGATAGTTGATTACACAACTAGGTTTCCGGAAGCCTTCCCCCTACGCGCTCTTACCTCTAAACTTATTGCGGAGAAGTTTATGGAACTCTTTTCACGAGTGGGTTTCCCCAAAGAAATCTTAACAGACCAGGGAACTCCCTTTGTCTCCAGACTAATAAAAGAGGTCTGTAAAATGTTGGGCGTGAACCAAATACGTACATCAGCCTATCATCCCCAGACGGATGGGCTGGTGGAACGTTATAATCGTACTTTGAAATCCACCTTGAGGAAGATGCTGTCGGTGGAGCACAAGGAATGGGACTTACTGTTGCCTCTAGCCCTTTATGTCCTAAGAGCACAGGTCCAAAGCAGCACTGGCTACTCAGCTTTCGAACTGTTGTATGGGAGACAACCCCGGTCTCTGCTAGAAATCACGAGAGAAGCCTGGGAAAAAGAGGAGGTTAATGCCACCAAGACCCTCTTAGAATACACTCAGCAACTAAAAAGCAAGTTGGGGAAATTACGGGATTTGGCGTATTCCAACCTAGAAAAAAGTCAACAACGCCAAAAGGTCCAGTACGACAAAGGGAAGAAGTGGAGGAAACTAGCAGTCGGAGAGTGGGCATTGGTACTTTTGCCCTCTTCTACCCACAAATTCCAAAGCGAATGGATGGGTCCGTATCCAGTCGTTGAAACCATAGGAAACACCACATACAGGGTACAAATATCTCCTACCAGGAAACAATGTTTTCATATAAACCTCCTAAAAAAAAATGGTTAGGTCCCATCCCCAAAAACAATCAGTTTGGCTTACCTACAGTCCACAACTCGACCACCTTGGAGCAACTGCCCGTTAATAGTGACCTTTCCTCTCAGATGAAAGACGAACTTATGACAATGTTACAGTCTTTCCGGTCTATATTTTCAGACACTCCTGGACATACCGACATGATTGAACATAAAATAGAGACTGAGCTCGGAAAACAGGTGCGGATCAGACCTTATAGAATACCCGAAGCAAGACGACAAGATGTAAAAAGGGAAGTGCAGGAAATGTTGAGTCTTGGGGTTATACGACCTTCCAGGAGTAGTTGGTCCTCGCCCATAGTGATGATTCCGAAGCCAGACGGATCAACCAGATTTTGTATGGACTTTAGAGCACTAAACGCCATATCATCCTTCGATGCTTACCCCATTCCTAGGGTGGATGAGTTGGTGGAGAGGATAGGGGAAGCACGCTATATAACAACACTTGACCTGACCAAAGGTTATTGGCAGGTACCATTGCGTGAAGAAGATAGATGCAAAACAGCATTCGTTACTGATGAGGGCCTTTTCGAATTCAACGTGCTGCCCTTTGGACTTCATGGGGCCCCAGCCACCTTTCAGCGTTTAATGAATGAAATCTTACAACCACACAGAGCTTTTTGCTCCGTGTATTTGGACGATATTGTTATATTCAGCAATACCTGGCAGGAACACTTGGTACACCTCCAAAAAGTACTCCAAGCTTTGGAGTCAGCAGGATTACATGTCAATGCCAAGAAGTCGAGGGCTGCCTATTCCACAGTGAAGTACTTGGGTTTCCTGTTAGGGAATGGTGCAATAGCCCCTCGGAAGAGAAGGTAAAAGCCATATCGGGGACTCCTTTCCCTGCTACCAAGAAAGACGTGCGAGCGTTTCTTGGTTTAATAGGGTATTACCGTCGCTTCATACCCAACTTTGCCGAGGCGGCTAGTCCCCTCACCGATTTGTTGAAAAAGAAGATCCGCCCCCACCAAATACAGAGACCCACAGATCTAGCAAAACAAGCCTTTGAAGATCTAAAGAAAGCCATCACTACCAGTCCCATTCTCATAGCCCCCGACTTCACAAAAACCTTCTATCTAGCCACAGACGCCTCCAATACAGGGATCGGAGCCGTATTGTCCCAGATAGGGCCAGATGACATGGAACACCCCATCCTATTCATCAGTAGGAAACTGCATCCAAGGGAAATGAAATACCCCACAGTAGAACGGGAGGGATTGGCCATACGGTGTGCGGTAGAGAAACTACGATATTACCTGGAGGGCAGGCGTTTTGTTTTGTATACCGACCACGCTCCACTACAGTGGATGCACAGGAACAAAACCCTTAACCCCCGCATACTTAGGTGGTTTCTGTTCCTACAAACCTTCTCCTTTGAAGTGAAACACAAAAAAGGGAGCGATCACGGAAATGCTGATTTCCTCTCGCGTTCTTGTTTTCTCCCCGATCGGGAGAAACCAGAGGGGGAGGTGTGTAGCGGGGAGAGCGTGCCCTTGGAAGAAGGGACCCCAGTGGTGCAATGGTGGGTGTCTGATGTAGCTGCCCCTCCCTCTTTTTCCCCACATCAGGACAATTGGCAGCCCGAATCGATGACCGACTGGCCAGACAACTACGAGGAAGGGGAAGGCTCCTTTAACTGGACGAGTCGACAGGAGGAAACCACGCTCCTCAATGACGTCTTTGCTGCCGGATTGGTCATAAACAAGGAAGTGGAGAGAATGGCGTGTGACATCACCAAGCCAGGACCCGAGGAGTTGGACCCGGTCGTGAAGGTGCCGAGAGGAGTAGCGGAGAGTGGAGAGCGGAGAAGAGACGTCCCGAAGAGCAGAGGCGGAGAAAGAAGACGAGGGAAAGCCAGGAGGCCACCGTCAACGCGAGTCGCCCAGCCACACTCACAAGGGAGTGTGGCACAGCCAGGTATGGCAGCGCGTTACGGGGTGGTTCGGGAGGAAGGGAACACCGCGTAATGCTGGCGAGTCGGACTGCTGTGCTGTTGTGGCTGCCCCTAGAGTAACGAGTAAAACCACTTCTTTTGAATAAAATTCACCGAGCACAAGTCGGCTGTATCTGCAAGAAACACGGTGACCCTGACACACCCCTGGGCTCCCACGTGGGTAACCTCATTAGAAACCCCTTCTAATACTGGTCCTCGCTCTATTTTTTTTTTACATGTACTTTGGTGGAGTAACCAAGGAAGCGCTGGACCCCGAAAGAGAGAGAAGAAGTCCCCTACTGAAAGCAGGAGGAGGAGTCAACCCTGCCATACTGTCAAGAGAACGTACTGCTCAGAGGAAAAAAAGGACTTTTGTAAAAATAGAACCCTATCTACCCCGATCCAGTCTTCGTGCCCTTCATTCTCCCCCATCACCCCCGCAACACTGAGACACTCCAAGTTATTACTGTGCACACTTCTGCAGTGTCTCGCCACTCACTGGGTAGGAGTTGTCGTTATTTACAATTGCTCGAAGATGCTGTAATATCCTGGCGTGCACCGCAAGCCGAGTACTCCCAACGTACCTCAGGCCGCAAGTACATGCCAGGACATAAACAGCATAAACAGCATATTCTGTCCTGCAACTGTAATTACCCTTAATCTGTAATGGCACTGGACTGAATGGGGTCATATAGGTGCTGGTGTTAACACCAAATTTGCACGCTCGGCAACTCGAGCATTTAAAAAACCCTCGACGTTGCGGGAACCAGGATTTTTGCTTAAGTAGTTCAGGGAATGAATTGGTTACATGGTTGCGTAATGAAGGTCCTCTCCTGAAAGTGATTTTAGGATTTTCAGGGAGTTCAGCTGCTAGAACACAGTCAGTTTGAAGAATTGATCAAAAACAACTAGAGAGTATTATAATCTATAAAAAACAGCGAACTATAACATAACTCTTATGCTTTCATTGCATGGGGGAATGAAAACTGCTTTCACGTTACTTTTAATTAGATGCTGATGTGAAGAATTCCTCCACCACGGACTCATGGGGTCATTTCTGTAGGATCGATGCAGTAAGTCACTACTTAAAATTGCATTGATCCAGTTTAATTAAAAACGTTTAGATGATCGAATTTGAGTTCTTTTCCAGCTTAACATAAGAGAGTATGTACATGACCAGAAGCTAGATTTTCCGTTTTTTCTCCTTGACAGATCCTAAAGAGAATGCTTGTCTCTCACTAAAATCTAAGAAGAGACTGGAATACTAACAGAGTGAGTTCCATTATATTAAATGCTGCAATGTATAATCAATGAACTTCCGATTTCACAAACGTGATATAACTAATCTGATATGGACAGTAAGATCAAAAGTCCGTACGTAACTTTGTCTCTAAAGGAAAACTGTTTGTTTTAAAATTTCGTTACCAAGGGGGATACTGGGCGGGAATGCAGCCTTGGTCCCTGACAAATGAGGTTTGAATAATACGATTAGACACTAGTCATTATTACATAGCGCTCTGCCTTCTAAAATGGTTAGCAGTGGGTTAAGTTGTTATACCCATTCCTCCACGGTTAACGAGGTTAACAGTGGGAGAAGTTTACACATCCGTTCAGCATAACAGCTAGGGCTGTCTACTTGTTTTTGATTTAACACACACTAGATTGAATGTGTCACAGTGTGATTGATGGGTAACCAGAAGGTACAACTGGGTTAATTTTGCAAATGAAGTAACATTTTACTTATGATTCGTTATGATTTCTGGTTATTGAATTATTTTACAGATTCCATAATCCAGAGGTAACACATTTGAAGTTTTTTCCAAAACAACAAACAAAAGTTGGTAAAAACGTGTTCTCTTGAACATCCATCCAACGTGAGTAGGCACTTTAGGGGGTTTACTGCCTCGCTGGGTGAGTTACTTTTATCACAGGTCCTGAGGAATGCTGGGTCGAAAAAGACCATTTAGCTGAAACATGTCAACCGTTTTTAGGACAGGGGGTTCAAACTTACTTAACTCTTCACTGTCCGTATAAGCACATAGGTTTTAACTGAGTTCGAACCCCTCTATTAAAATTGTTGGTTGAGGGAGTGATCTACACTCATTTTAATCTGCACTACTGTTTTCGTACCTTTTCACATACGAAATAATGGGAACCCGATGAAGACAAACGACTACCTACCTAGTGTGGGTGCCTGAGGGGCCCATTTTTTCCTCTTTTGTATACTCCTTATTCTTTCTTTCTATATATCCGTTACGCTTCTTGACACAGTCATTGAACCTCGCATGGGGCACTGATGTTTGTTGGTGAACGGGTTTTTTTTCAACATCTCTCCCAGTGAGTTTATGTTTTTTATAGATTATAATACTCTCTAGTTGTTTCTGATTGATTATCTCAAGGGGTGTGAGAGTATTTCACTTTGCCCTTACTCTCTTGTTGTTTAGACAACACACAGTTTGAAGAATTGGTCAACTTTTCGTAAGAATAGATCTTATCTTTCTAATTTGGCAGCTGTACGGTGTTATAAATCTAATGGCTGAATTTTCAGGGTCTTCACTGGTTGCAGTGGTTTCTCTTTTCTGCTCAAGGAGACAGTCTCTAGATCTTTGTTTCATTTTGTTAACTGCTCTTTTAAGAGTATCATCATGGTACCCTCTCGCTTTAAACCTAATGAGAGATTCCATAGTACATTTTTCCAATTCTTCCTCGCTACTGCAAATTCTTTTAAGGCGGAGCAGTTCCCCGTGGGGGATATTCTCAATTGTGTGATGTGGGCGAGCACTACTAGCGTGCAGGGTGGAATTACCCGCAGTGGCCTTTCTGTGGAGGGTGGTTGCCAAACTGCCTGATCTGGGGAAGACCTTAACGTCTAAAAAATCAACTGATTTGTTACTAATGTGATGAGTGAACTTCAAGTTAAACTCATTGACGTTAAGTCTTTCAATAAAATCAATTGCACTGATTTCATCCCCTCTCCAAATTAAAAACACATCTATGAATCTTGCCCACATTTGCACATTTTCTGAAAAGGTGTCATGATGCTTACCCATGAGGAACTGCCTCTCCCAATAGCCCACGTTCAAGCACGCGTAGCTAGGGGAAAAGCAGGCCCCCATCGCCACACCCCTCTTTTGTAAGTAAATGTCTTTGCCAAACATAAAGTAATTGTGGTTCAGGCTCCATGACACCAACTCAATCAGCATTTTGTTGTGATTATAACAGTCTGCTGGTCTGGTACTCAGGAAATATTCAAGAGCCCTAAGTCCAGTTGTGTGTTCTATGCTCGTATACAGAGCCTCGATGTCTAGCGTTATCAACAAAGAGTCATCAGTCCATGCGATATTTTTAGTTTTGTCCAAGAAATGTCCCGTATCTTTGATGTAAGTGGGCAGACTAGTAACCAGGGGTTGCAGGAAATAGTCTATATATTGAGCAAGATGTTCCCCCACACTATTGATGGCCGATATAATGGGCCGTCCTGGAACTGGCGTTCTTACTTTGTGGACTTTTGGTGTAAGATAAAAACGTGCCATAACTGGTAACTCAACGTGAAGAAATTTGAATTCCTGGATGGAGATCAAACCCTCCCTCTTGTATTGAAAGAGGAGTTTTCTTCATTTCTCCCTAGCCAAGTCCTATTGCTTCACACACGTTTTCATGTAGCATGTAGTTTCTGAGAGTTGTCTGGTGGCCTCAGCAATATATTGTTCTTGAGGCCAGATCACGATATTGCCTCCCTTGTCAGAGCTACACACCACATTCTGATGATCATTTTTCCGTTTGGTTACCAAAGCCCAGTATTGTTTTTCTTGATCTTGCTTAATTCTTCCTCGATGTTTCACCTGCTGATATTTTTTTGAGGTCTGAAATCACCACATCATGAAATAAGTCTATTGCATCTCTTGGCATGGTGGGCATGAAGCTAGATGATGGTTTGAAAGGACTAGATCCTGCTCCCATTTGCTGAATTTCAGCATTCCTTAGTTCCTCTTGCGTGGACATGTCACTGTTCGTATCATTAGTGCCCTCACCCAGCTGACATACATATATATATGTATGAGAATCAGCTCCTTACAGTTCCGCTTAGCGCGCCACGCCAGCAACGAAGGAGATGGACCAGCCAGGTACAGCAAGATGGTAACTTTATTCACAGAGAACAGCTACGCGTTTCGAGCCAACTCGCCCTTGTTCACACTGTATAATATATATATATTTTCAGGAGGAGATAAAGCGGTGTTGGAGTCACTGTACTCCACTCTGGGTGTCTGCCCCCACCAAATGTACTCCTGAACTGGGGGTTGATGCGGTTGGGGACTCTAGGGGGCGCCTGATTTCAAGTACCACATCATGCAGGGGAAAAAGGGTTTCACTACACATCTCATGCCCCGCATTCCGCACAGTGATTGGAACGTCCCTCGCTATACCAACCTGGATTAATGAACAGCATTCTGGGACTTGCAGTTCACGCCCATGGGGCGATTTGCTGCAGGTGAGCTAAAGCACTGCCTTCGGGCGGAGCGGATTGCAACCCAGTAGATTGTGGCCGGACACTTTAAGAGATGAAGATGTGATCACCACCTGTTTACTGCTGGCGCTGAGAAAGGCTTACAAAGCCGAAATGCATTGGCCGTTTCTGCAGGGTTTTAGAATAAAGGTGCCTCCATGAATTTCCCTACTGTGGCCTCTTCTCTTTCTT
The DNA here is from genome assembly GCF_964261635.1 of Lissotriton helveticus. Classification (NCBI taxonomy): domain Eukaryota; kingdom Metazoa; phylum Chordata; class Amphibia; order Caudata; family Salamandridae; genus Lissotriton; species Lissotriton helveticus. The sequence goes on along the minus strand of NC_136057.1, from coordinate 635,219,287 downwards.
TGGAGGAGTTTACTGTGATATCTATATATCTATATCCATTTGAAAAGCACCCACAATTGAAAGCGCCACATGGTCGTGTGTGATCCTTTTATTTCGCTGGGTAGCAGGGCGGCAACATCGCTTGTAACCGCCTGATTTCACCAAAGTCCATACGCGTTTCGGGCGTGCGTCCGCCCTTGTTCACTGGATTGGCTTTTAGCAGAGAATGGCAGCAATCGTTACTGTTGCACCTGATGTGTTTAAATATCCCACCCCATGGGCGTGTGCGTAGTGTGTGTGTATGTATGTATGTGTGTGTATATGTATATATATATATATATATATATATATATATATATATATATATATATATATATATATATATATATATATATATATATATATATATAATATATATATAATATATATATCCAAAACCAAGGTTGCCCCAATTGGAAGGTCACACACGAGGGGGTATGACACACAGCTTGCCGCTGGCAGTGGAACAGCAGCCCGCCTTGCCTCATTCCAAGTACCAAACGCGTTTCGGGCGTGCCTTCCGCCCTTGATCACTGGCTGGAAACAACAAACAATTCAGGCAATTGTGATTGCACATTATTTATTCAAAATGTATAGTCCCGCCCATGTGGGCGTCGCCAGGGAGCATTGTGGTTGTTGCAGTTCCTTGCTGGACATGAGTGCAAAACCCCAGTGGAAGCCGATGAAATTGTTGTTATCAAAAATGTCAAGCCCCAGTGGGCGGAATGAAGCTGGTTTGAAGCCTGCTGTTACACCAATATTTACCGGCGGCTCAGGCCCCCCCCGTTCTGTTCACTGCTCGCTGTCAGGCAATGTAGATCCGCTGTAATATGGCGGCGGGACCTTCCGCGACCGGACTTGGCCGCAATTATATCCAAAACCAAGGTTGCCCCAATTGGAAGGTCACACACGAGGGGGTATGACACACCGCTTGCCGCTGGCAGTGGAACAGCAGCCCGCCTTGCCTCATTCCAAGTACCAAACGCGTTTCGGGCGTGCGTTCCGCCCTTGATCACTGGCTGGAAACAACAAAATATATATATAATATTTTGTTATGGCTATACAGGCAGGTAGAGTAAGAAAGAGGTAAAGTGTTTCTTAGGTTTCAGGGTCAGGTAGATGTCAAGGAATGTACTTTTTTGTTTTTGTTTTGTTCAAGATCTAAAAAAATGTATATTGGGGGGGAGGTGTCAGTTCCAAAATGCAGAAATTAGAAGATAACTTTAATCACCTAAATATGAAAAAATAGAGAATTCCCTCTGTCAAGGGGTTGTATGAAATGGCATAATGAAAAATGAGGGGGGGGATTAAATGGTCATGTGCAATATTAGATACTTTGATATGAAGTTGATTATGTTTAAAACTAACAAATACATGATTGTGACTTACAGGCTAATTTTTATACTGGTACCTTGAGTAGGATACACATGACTGGTATATTCTTTTTCATAAACATATTGGTGGGGGAAGGGAAGAAACAAAAATGCTGAAGCTTCTAAAGTTCTACTTCTGATGGACACTTCTAACCTCAAGTTCCTCTCCATGTAAATAGCCCCTAGGAGTCAGACTGGGTCCGGAAGCTTTAAAGCAGTACTCCTGCATGCTGATAGGTGGTGGTGTGCGGCTCTGCGTCAACCTAGTTCTACTCCTGAAGTAAGGAGTGAAGCCGTATCTAAGCGCTACCAATGTGCGCTGATGTTCTTTCCTTTCTATCTGTGCCCTCAGACGCGTAGCTAGAGCTTTTACTTGGCCTGGAAGACGACAGATTTAATCAAAATGTTACTAGTGTGCAAAGGAATGTCATCCCCGCACCTCTAAGACAATAGGGTCCCCTCTGCCTGATCGTAAGTCAAAGCAACTGGAAACATTGGGCAAACTGGAGTTCTTCTTCCTATACAAGCCTTGCTGTTATCTTGGTTGCAACTCCCATGCCCTTTGGGGACACAGTACCACAAGTTTTACCAGCTGTTCTGGCCGACCTTCTGGCATCTTACTGAAGATATTCAGTATGGTCATGATGCAGCACAATTTGTAAGCAGGTTCTGGCTTAGACAGGACCAACTGCTTGGGCTGAGCAATGGGCATCCAGGTGGCACTGTGGCTTCATCTCGCTATGATATCTATGTAGGCCTGGGTGGAGTTGGTAGAGCTCCGCTATGTGGAACTTTGCAAAGTGACCAAAAAACTTCGCTATGTGGAGTTCCTCAAGCAGCGGAATGGGATGCGTCGCACTGCTCGCACTTTTCAATTTTAAAAAAAGTCTTTTTTTTAGCGCCTGGTGTTTGTTCCACGCTATAAAATCAGCATGAACTGCACTGTGCTCAGCGCAAGAGGTAGCTGCTTCTTTCTGCCCCTCAAGTGGATGTTCTACTGGAACAGCAGCTTCCTCAACACTAGCAGAAGATTTCTCAATGCAAGCCGTAGTGACCAGAAACGACCACCTGCGTTGAGACAATCTCACTGGAGTAAGATTTTCCTTGCTCGTATTCTTAACGTTGGTGAGCCGCTGGAGAGGAAATACTCTGTGCCTCTGCGCAGAGTGGGGAAAAATAAACTGTGAGCAGAATTTTATGCCCAGGTCTAGTCAGTGGGCTTCTAAGGGGATGCCCAAGCATCCCTGACATGCTGTTTGATGACTCTCACCTCCTTTCATTTAAAAAAGGAAATTTGGCAATAAAATGGTTTAAGGAGAGTAGAACCGTAGCACTCTCATTGAGTTTTCTACTCCCACCAGACCATTCCACCACCAGTTTCGCTGTCACCGTGGCTGTGTTTAGGGTTTTCAGCTTTACCAACTCAGTTCTCCTCAACCAGCCCTGCAGGTCTATGAGCGCCTCGTGGTCGCAACCACAGTTCTGGGAGACAACGCCCAAAACAGCAAGAACCCTCGTGCAGCTCTGTTCCCTGCCCCTCCAGCATTTGCTGATCCAAAACTGCTTTAGTGCGTCCTTGCTGGCACACAGCCACCCTGTCAGAGGCAGGATCTGATTTTCTTTTTTTTTTCTCCTGAAGGGGTGGCAGGCCATCATTGCAGACAAGCGGGTCCTCCAAATTGCCCAGCGGGGCTACGCCCTCCTATGTCTTTCTACCTCGCTGCATCGTCCAGACTATCAGGGTGGCTGATGGAGGACCAACTGTCTGTTTTCCCAAAGGGGCCCTAGAAAGTATTCCAACCTCGGAAATAGGAACTGGGTGTTACTCCTGCTACTTTATTCTTCATCCTATTTTTGGATCTTCGCATTCTCAACACTATTCCTGCAAAAGGACAAATTAAAAATGCTCATGCTAGCCCAGTTCCTGGCTGCCTTGAACCCCAGAGTCAGCTGGAGTTAGACCTTCATTATGCTTATTTCCATGTTTATTTTTTTATTTGTATTTGTATACAGATTTGACTCGAGAAGAAAGGTCAAATAAATTGCGATAGAAAAACAGCAAGACCGCCATGAAAGCACAACAATAAAGCAAACACCAGGTTTTCAGCAATTGCCGAAATGCAGCTAAATAAGGGGTTCGGCGAATTTTAAGAGGGGAAGCATTCCAATGGATGCCTGCCAAGTATGTAAAGTAGTGTCCAAAAATACGCACCCTTGTAATTTATCTCCAAAGGATGATGGCCTGGTTTGATCTAAGAGCTCTAGAGGCCTATAGAAACAAATTCTATTTTTCAGAGCCACAGGACCAGTAGAATAAACAGCCAGATTCTAATGGCAGACAGTTTAAAAACCGGATTCTTGTGCATGGCAACCAATGACTAGAATTCAGTCCTATCAGGAAGGTTGCAGATCATACATGCAGCCATATTTAGGATGCTTTGCAAGTGGGTAAAAAGATAGTTAACCATCTCTACATGCAAAGCATTACCATTGTCAAGCCGACTAGTGTTGAGTGCCTGTATTATAGTTTTGCTCCAGAGTGCCGGAATGCAGTTAAAAAATCTGCAAAGTAAATGCAAAATACTGAAACTACTTCAACACACATCATTGACGTGGTCTTTCATACAAGGGGAATCCTTAATTGGAAAGCTCAGATTGTTCACTTCTTTTTTTCGGATGGGGACTGGGCCCACAGACTGGCCACCAAGAATGATTCCCAATACGGTTGGTTTTCCAAAAAATAGTAAGATCTGTTTTCTTCCCATTGTGCTTTAGACAAGAAGTCTTCATCAAGTCTGCTACTTAAGTGAGCCATCCCACGAGATTCCCTCTAGTTGTTTCTCCTCAATGGAAAAAATTAAACTGGTGTCCTCTGCATACGAAGTAATATCAAATCCCCCATGCTCTAATAATGCCAGCCAAAGCTGTTCTTTAGACACTTAAAAGCGTGGGAATCTGAGACAAAACCTGGGGGACACCAAAGTTAACCGTCACAGGCTTCAATTTAAATGGCTACAGCTGAACTGACTGGGAACAATTACTCAAAGAGTAAAAACGCTGAAGGTTAGTAGAATGCAGTCCAATATCGTCTAGTGTTTTTTAACAGTAATTGATCTATGAGGTTGAGGGCAACAGATTAACCTTACTCCACCAGGAGCCTAATATTATTCAACACTGCCAGCATTTTTGTCTCAGTTATGTTGTTTACTCTAAATCTCGTTCGGGCGGAGTCTAACAAGTTATTGTGCTCCAAATAACGAGTACCCTGGAACTTTATACATTTTTCCAGAACTCTTCGAGTAAGGAAGGTAGGACAATAGTTTGTCATGTTTTCTGGATTAGCACCCCTCTTCTCCCTCCTCCCCCAAATAAGATCTAATAAAAATCTCAGCTAGGTATGGACCGAGAGTTTGAGGCAAAACTTGAGAAAATAAAATGTGGGCAGGGGTATGATGTTGAACCTGACATAACATTTGTCATTTCCTCTTCTATCTACTAAAGTGGACATTTGATTTGTGTGAGCTCAGGTTGACTGTGGATGTAAAATTAGGGGCTTCCATGTTTTGGGGGGGAGGAGGGGGATTATGCTTAGCTCATGGCTGTGTGCGTACCCCGTGCGGATTTTAGAAATGTTATTATTACAAAATTGATTCTAGATCCTCACAAAGAGATACAGAAGCAGAGATTGACACAGAAGCAGAGATTGACTTATCAGCCACACCCAGGTGTGCTAGGTCCTTAACAATTTTGAATAGTTCAATTAAGGAACAACTACTTTCCTCAATTCTCTTTGCAAAAACCACTGTCTAGCCAGCTTAATGTTTCTTTGTAATCCTTGAGATTGCCTTTAAAGATCTCTCTGGCCCCCTTAGTATTAGTTCAGCACCAATGTGACTACAACTGCTTGCACTTCCTTTTAATCTCTCAGCTGCATAGAATAATGTTCAGCTGAGAGTAACCATCTGAAGGAAATTACCATCTTCAGTGGAGCACAGACCTTGATGGTGTCAGACACAGCGGAAGAGAAATTTGTGTCAGCTGCACTGATTAAGCCTCATCCAGAACTGGTGAGCTATAGTTGTTAACACAATTGCTCTCCTTAATGTTCTTCCTAGATCCATTGAATGTCCTGCGGCCAGTGGGCTGGCAGTCAGCCAGTGTTGCTGAGAATATTATAAGACGATGGTCTGACCAGGTAATAGGTTCAACAGAGTGTATTCTGAGGGAGTCTGTATTGGAAAACAATAAATCTAAAGTGTGTCCTGCAGTATAAATTGGACCAGTTATCCTTCGAGTTAACTGTAGAATCTCAAGTTTGTTCTGAAGCTTGGTATTGGTATGATCAATACAGCCCTCAAAGTGAGAATTAGGCTCCCCAATCAAGAGAAAACGGTAGCTTATAACCATCAGACACTGCCAAGCTGGAAAGTAGGACCAGATGATCTATAGATTAACAAACCGCCTATTTTCAAGGTGGAATTTAGTAGGGCCTGAAATAGCATAATTTCCTTTAAATCTGTCTGAGACGAATGGAGCATTTCACAGATTGAAAGATTACTTTGAATAATTGCTATTCCCTACCCCATTTGCTTGTACTGTCCCTTTTCACTAAGTTGTAGCCTTCCAGGACTGCCATAGCTAAGCCAGGATTGTTGATCCTTCAGCCAAGTTTCAGTAACAATGGACAGATCAGGTGTTAGACTGTGAATTGTATCCCACAGTTCAGAACAATGTCTACATAGCAATCTAGCATTAATGTAGATGTAATTGATAGACTACTCCTTGGCAGTCTTGAGTTGGGCAATACCACTCTCATGAGGGCCTGTCCTACCCAGGTCATCCAGAGTCAGACTGGGGCACAAGAACTCTGTAGAGTCCCACAAAGACCCAGCATCAACTAGCAAGATCATTTGCAGCTTGCACAGATGAAGAGGCCAACCAACTTTGCCGGCAACCCCCTACAACAATCCCCTCTATGTTGAGGATAAGACTCCATCATTGATAATAAATCGTGAGAGTAGGTAATGGTATTCCCCTTACCTCACCCCAAACAACCAGGGTTTCAGCATGAGCACCCCCATCCGACCACCCACAAGATGGTGGCTCAAAAAAGAAGGGTATCCTTCACAGATGCATGGAAAAAGACTTGAAAAATAACCAACAGACAATAGCATCTGGCAGTAACTGGATGAATCGCCAGCAGCAGTCAAAAATCTCAAAAGTCTCAAAGATTCAGCAGCACAGCAACTATGGTATAACACTCTACTGTTATCACCCAAACAGTACATAAAACTGGGACGTAAAACTTTCATGATTAAAATCAGTTTGGAATATTAATACATAAAGATCAGGTACTAGCAGCATGAAAGATGTCAGTCTCAGTACTTTATGCCTCAAGCCCACCCTGCAGTTCACAGTGGGCCACAAGCATTTTCACTTAGCAGCGTTCCCTTTTGGCCTCACCAGTGCCCATCGGGTGTACACGAAAGCGATGGGGGTGGTTACAGCACACCTTTTGGAAGTCCGAGCTACCAGTCTTCCCTCTTTCCCGACGACTGGCGGCCAAAGCCAGGCTCACACCAGTCAGTCATTCACCACCTCCAGACTACGGCGAACCTCCTAATATCATTCAGGTTCACTATCAATGTGCCAAAGTTACACTTGTCTCCTGCGCAGGTGCTCCTGTTCATTGGAGCTATTCGGGATATGGTACAGTTATGTGCCTTTCACCCAGATTGGAGAGCCCATGACATTTAGGCTATGATATTGAGGTTTTAGCCTCTGTCCAGATCGCAGTTCAGATGAATCTGAAGCTCTTCAGATTGTTGGCCTCCTACATCCTGCTAGTCAAACATAACAGGTGGCACATGTGGACACTGCGATGGGACTGCCAATTCCAGTAGTCACAGCATCAGGGGAATCTGTTGCATTGTATCTAGATTTCAGAGGATACTTCAAAAGACCTGCAGTGATGGCTTTAGAGACCGATTAGGTCAGATGGGGCCACGGATGCATTGGTGACTAGGATAGAGAGGCCATCTGGGAGAGGTGGCGATCAGAGGGTCTGGTCTCTGGTGGAGACTTGACTCCATGTCAAATTGTTGGAGTTTAAGGCAGTTTACTTGCCATTGAAAGCCTTCCTTCCAACTATCAAGGGAAGGCTGGTGCAGGTGCTCACTGACCATGCATCTGCCATATGGGACGGCAACAAGCAGGATGCAGTCTTGGGCCCTGTGACAGGAGGCTATGTGCCTTGCGAAGTAGTTGGACCTCCAAGAAGGGTCTCTGGTGGTAAACCACCTGGCGGGATAGCTAACTAAACACTTGTCGTGTATTTCCTAAAAATATGTAGGATCTACGTTTTTAGACAACATAAACTAAGGAATTGGTGTCCAGACTGCTTTCAGATCCCCCCCCCCCCAAGGATATGTTAACCATTAGCCCAGCTTGTTCACTGCCACCATAAGCCACCTAACCTTACCAAGAAGTGAATATTTTCTGGCAACTGTCGAACATGACAACCTTTGATCCTTCAGGGATTGTAGCAACCGTACAGTACTTTTTGCTCAATCGTGCTCACTTAGTCTCAAAGACATGTATAGAATAAACGATGGGGCTGTTTTCAATAAACATTTATTGAACGACTGTCATTCTAACATACAACATGTTTGCTGCCACAATCATTGGACAGAAACAGATGTATAAGATTACAAGCATCAGCAGTCAATGAATATAAGCAAGTATATGTGTGTATAATATATAACATATGGTCTTAGGAAGTGATCTATATAATTCGAAATAGACTCTAGTACTGATCCTTTCGCTGATAGAATTGGCCTTCACGGGGGCTTTTGTTGATCCTTATGTAGCTTCGGCAGAAAGTAGATTGACGACAATGACAGCATGACTTTTATACAGAGTATGTTAATCCTGTTTTGTATCATAGGGACCTTTCTAAGAATCCCCATGCATAATAAATGAGGTTAGTTTCAATGGAAACCAATCGATATTTATTCAGCACATAACTAGGTAAAAGGTACGTTCTTGAACCGTTATGCTGAGCAAGGTCGGACAAATATAGGTGCCTAGATTGGGGTTCATAGGGGTACATAACACCCACTCCACGTCTGAAGGTCGATAAGGTCAACTAGTGCAAAAATATGCCTGTCTAAAAAGCATGAAAACCTTGTCATAAAAGCCACTGTAAAAACATCTAAAAACACATGGTATATGTAAAAATTATGCTATAAAAATGTAAGAAGCTCTAAGTCTGCTAAATAGCACATCAAAAGCCATGGTGCTCGGTGAAAGCTAAAAAAATAAATAAAACAAAACTGTTTTGGCATTCCAATTTGTCTTGTTTTGGAAAATGGGTCAAATTGTTCCCATAACACGTAGAGACAAATGTTTGTGTCCTGTGTGAAAGACGCAGCATCACTGTCGCTCGCATCCGAAGAAGACAGTCCCTGTAAAACCTCTTGTATCAGGTCAAAGAAGCAAAGGTGATCGTCTTTAGTTTCCCCCAGCAGCCTCAAGGGAATGTTCGATACCTGTTGTAGAGCCGGTGTTCGATCCGGCAGGAGCTGAAGCATACAGTGGGGGCTCCAAGAATGCGGTCATCAACATGGGAATACGCTAAGGGCACTGTAACACTTGGGCCTTTATGGGGTCCAGTAGTATGTCTATGTCCAGTGGCTCAACCTATGGAAGTGTCAGACATATGTCCAACAAGCATTTGTATCTGCAGAAAAGGCAGCGGAGCGCAGGCAAAATGCAATCAACCCAGACTGGTCCGAATGATATGAACAAATGCTCTCTTATCTCCTGAAGCAGAGGTGTGGCTAGATTGGGGACCATCCGTTCACGGCAACATCTCAGCAGGAGTGCATTTTCCATCTCTTGAGAAATTGGGTCGTCCATTGCATAGAGGGAAAATTAAAACCAGGATACCCACTGTTAGTAGTAGGACCACCATAAAGAAGCCCTTCAAAAATGCTTCCCAATACGGAATGTATAAATGCCGGAATAACGCTGAAGATCGTCTGAAAGGTGCTTAATAGTCCAGACCCTAAGTTTTTAAATAGGTGCACGATCCCCCTCCTATCAGACATGGTAAAGATAGGTTGAACCATTTTTCCGAAATGGAGCCGGAAGTTTGTACGTACAAGCGCCTGTATATCAGATGAAGACCTTGCAACGCGGAGATCAAAAGTCTCTCGGGCTGAGGTTAGAGCCCCATTCTTCTGCAAAAGCATGGCTTTCAGTCTGCTCCGAGAATCAAACTGTATAAAGGAAACCTTCAATGAAGGCCATAACTGTATGGGTCAGTGGAAACAATACTTGCATACAAAAAGTAACCCTGGAACTTACTGTAACCAAATATGCGATGCCTGGAACCATCCCACAAAAGCCTTGATCATTCAGCCTCACATAGCATCCATTTGAAAGCAATTTGAACACTGGATGAATCATGGCAGCTGGGGAACCCTTCAAGTGACATGACCAGTTAGCAACAGAAGCATTACAGGCTTCGTGAAGAGAAATGTTTTGCAAACTAAGGGCACTTTCACGGTTTGAACCGCTGAGAAACGTCTGTGTCCCCATTCCTGCATCTAAATCTGTATGGTAATTCCCAGTACTCCTGTATGTGTCAGTCTCCCAGCGCTTCGTATCTGCCTACCTGCTGATACTGTCGACCATGTTGAAATTGTAATGACTGGCAGTGTAATATAGCCAGTGATTAACCATTCTGTGCAAGGTGACTCTGCTACGGTGAAAGGTAATTGGTCCAGTTTTTCAATGTGCATCATTGTATATTTTGCATTCATTTGTGCCATTACCATCTGTCTTTCCTTTCACTTATATGCAGAAAACAGTCGTACTGTTGATGTAACGCCAAGGTACATGGCCAGAATACAGTGATTGTAGTGGCCAGCTCAGTAATAAAATGGATCGCAACTGCGATAGTTCATGTTGAAGAATAGACAAATCTGTTCTATTATATCTATAGCAAAAGACACAATGTTGCCCAGTGAATACATTTTGGATAATGGTGTGATCATACCATTGTCGACCGCTACCAAAGCCTTTTCTAGATTAATCCTATCAATCTCACATAGTATCTCAGCAGCATCCTGATGAGATATTTTTCATACCTCTTTGTAAGTAGCATACACAAAGTGCTTGTCACGTGGCTTCTGGGGACCTAACAAAAAATCGCTAAGATTCAGGTAATCTGAGAGAAGGGATAATTGTTGTTTCATCTGGGACCATCGCGTTGGTCAGGCCTATGGATACTAAACCCTTCGGTGGTACCCCATAATCATGACTGAGACCTATGTGCTTAGATAGGACATTCCAACCATCCCTTCCAATTGGGGTCTGATGAATTGTACCAACCATTGTTTAGCATGGCATCTAATGTGTCCTCACTGTGTTGTGTGTAATATTGCCAACCCTCAGTGTGTAAGTGAGGTAATCCGAGGTGTGTTCAAGTCCTTGATCTTGGCTAGCCCAAGACAGGAAGTTTGTTGCACTGTTGTTCAGGAAGATCTCATGTGGTATGAGGCATGCTCTAATTGAGGCCTCAGTTTCCTGAATTTGCCAATCTCTAGTCCACCAGACAGATATTGTGTCTATAGTGTCTTTCCAAAAGTCAAAACCATGTTCAGATAGCTGAGCAATAAAGGAAGCAGAGTATATCTGTTTCATGTTAGTGAGCATATTGTTCTTTGCAGGTGTTGGTGCAAGCTTTTAATAAGGGGTCAGGTCTGAAGTGTTTTTTTTGTTGTTGAAATTTCTTTATTGGGTGTTCCTCCATATCCGCAAGGTCTAAAGTGTTAAACACAGAAAAATAAGCAAACCTCCTTGCAACTGTTCAGCTATGTTGGACAATGTTCCAATTGAGGGTAAGATTAAACATTACGTGGGATACTTGCTTTGTGCAAGAAATTGAGGCCATAGTGTTGGTAACAAAACATGGTGTCAAAATTAGATGTACCATCATACAATTCATTATTTGAAAATGGAGCAGATTGTACTAAATCAGACCGCATAGTATTCACAGTTTCAAAGTCCCAATAATCAGAGAAAGTAGTAGAGGTGATGATATCACTAACAGAAATTTTAAACAAGTGTGGTATTTTTTAAAGTTTAGTAGGACCATGTACATCACAGGAAACTCTGTCCCATACTTTTCCTTCAGGAACTGGAACTGCTGTAATGTTCACTATGGACAGGTCTCTCTGTTCCCTGTGTGACGATGCATGCGGTTTCAGGACCAAGTTCACATGTTATACTGCAGAGCATTCTGGCAGGTACTGTCCATTCAGGAGTACTGTCACTATACCAAACCAAAGGACGAGGCACAGTAGACTAATTGCAATCCAGAGCTGTAGCCAGGGAAAAACAAAGTAAGTATTTTTGTGCCAAAGGTAGAAATCACAAATTTGTTGTTTGTGGGAAACGGGCGATGGTGGAGGCTCGGGTTCACTTGGATCCAATTAGAAAGTATCAAAATCGATGAAGTAGCCAGACTCTGTTTGATTTATCTTTGAAAGGTCAGTAGGTTTTCTAGAACTGGGCGATGTCGCCTGTTGAGTCATATTCACATAATGTCGGTATTAAGCCGAATCGAGATCTGTGTTTCATTTGTAGTTTGTTGCTGTTCAATTTCAACAGGTACAAGTTCCATTCCATTGTTGGTAACTCCATCACGTTGTAGAGTAGAGTCTTCAAGGGTTATTAATCTTTCTGTCTGAACTTTCTGTATGGTAGCTAGAGGAGATCTGGTCTACCCAAGAGCCCACCTGGCCTGATATTCAGTATTGGCTGCAAAGTGTGGCGTGATCAGATCAATTGAGACAAATCTCTTTTCTTTCTTGCTGGCAGGGGCGGAAGAAGTACTGTTCATGTTCCTTCGACAGGCCCACATTGTTTTTTTTTGTCTCCTATCTTTTCTCTGACCAGGTCCCCAATCTCCGGGACCCTGGCAAGTCTTGCCGGTGCAGCTTTCACTTATCCAATGGCAGTGCATGTAACTAGGACGTTGCTTTGTAATTCCCAGAAATCACTGAGTTCCTGTAAAACAGCCGAACTATCATTGATGTTAAGTGATTTTTCATCCCCCACTGTGCTGCTATAGTCTAGGTCCGGTACCCACATTCTAATCCCGAACAGGACTTCATATGGAGTATGACCCCCCCAGGGAACTTCTTGGTATTTTAAGTGCTCTCTGGACCCCATATAGGTGATTGAACCAACTGCCACAATTTAGACAATTCGCCATGCTTCGCACTGCAAGATCAAAGTACCACAAGCATATCTTCCTTGAGAAACCGGCGCATTTCAAAGCCCTCCTTGACTCCGCCAAAAACAGGCCCAAAAAACTATTCGATCTCATCAAGATTCCGAGCTGCTCTCCCACATCCTCCGAGGTGGAGGATTCTACTAAGAGAGCAGCGGACTTCGCTACTTTCTTCGATGAAAAAGTGAAATCACTTGTGGATCAGGTCGCTCATCCTACACCTCCAGAGGAGCGCAAATCCTTAGCCATTTGGCAGAGCTTTGACCCCATATCTGAAGATGCCCTTCTCAAGTGCATACGCGAAACAAAGCCCTCCAACCATTCTCTTGACCCTATCCCCAGTGCCATTGCCGTTGACTTCTATACCCATTCCCTTTCCTATTGGACCACTCTGATCAACCTCTCCCTATGGCAAGGCTCCCTTCCTGTCGCCTTCAAAACTGGGCAGGTCACCCCTCTGCTTAAAAAGCCCACTGCTGATGCGAAGGACCTCAACAACTTCTGCCCCATCACTAACCTTCCCTTTCTTGCGAAGATCACAGAAAGATGTGTAGCAAAACAACTCTCTCGTCATATCAAGGACAATGATCTTCTTGACAATTGTCAGTCCGGCTTCATCCAAAACTGCAGCACTGAAACAGCCCTACTGCAAGTGGTTGATGATGCGCTGAGGATACTCGACTCAAGGGGGTCCTGTCTGCTAATTCTCCTTGACCTTTCTGCAGCCTTTGACACTGTCAATCACAACACCCTCCTCAATATCCTTCAACAGAGAATGGGCATGGAGGGCACTGTGCTTAAATGGTTTGCATCCTTCCTCTCTGACAGATCTCAAATGATCAAAATAGCGAATAGTCTCTCTTCTCCTGTGGCGGTGGGTCAAGGTGTTCCCCAAGGCTCTATACTTGCACCCACATTGTTCAATCTCTACTTAGAACCACTGGGAAACCTCCTAAGCAAATCCGGGATTCACTATCATCTCTATGCAGACGACACCCAACTCTACCTCAAGGTTACCTCCACTCATGATCTCTCCATCCTAAGCTCCACTCTCGACTCCATCCAAAACTGGATGTCAACTCATCAATTGATTCTGAATCCCTCCAAAACTGAAATCCTCCTCTTCTCCTCCTCACTCTCTCCTCCCCCGGTTCAATCATGGATGGATGAGATGAATCTACTAAACAATAAACCCATCATTGTCGACAGCGCAAAATCCCTTGGTGTCATTCTCGACAAAAAACTCATTCTAACTCCCCACATCAATTCTACTGCAAAATCTGCGCGTTACCAACTGCGCCTTCTTTGGGGAATGCGACGCTTCTTCCCGGAGCAGGACCTTATAACCCTGGTGCAATCACTGGTCCTCTCCAGACTAGACTACTGCAATTCTCTTCTTACTGGCCTCCCCAAATCTCACCTGTCCCCACTTAAGTCTGTTTTCCATTCAGCAGCTCGTTTCATTTATGGGGCCAAAAGAAGCGATCACATCACACCGTTATCTACCCTCCGCTGGCTTCCCTTCGAGGCTAGAGCTATCTACAAGACCGCTTGTATCACCCACAAAGCCTTGCACTCCTCCTCTCCTCGCTACCTGGCGAATAAACTGAAACTCTCTGGAGGCTCTAGACCTTCACGCAATGAGGAAAATCTACTGCTTGAACCTCCCACTTTCAACAAGGAGAGAACAATGGCCCAATCCTTTTCAGGCAACGCAGTGAGAATCTGGAACTCTTTTCCGCCTCCGCTCCGGACCACCGCCTCCTCCCAGGCCTTCAAAAGGGACCTCAAAGTTCTCCTCCTCCAGAGACACCTCCAAAAGTAATTCACGTCCTCATGTTATTTAGAGGAAGACTTCCCACTACTGAAAATTTGTACCTCACATGACCATGGAAGTGCCTTCCCAGTGTATTCTTGTGGTTGGTGTGTCTGCCTGTTTGTAGTGTTCTCCATGTACTTGTGTTTGGTGCCCTTTTGTAACATGCACACACCACTTTGCCCTGGTAACACACGGTTTGCTACCTCTCACATGTTCTACCTTTGTTACCTGCACAAGTGCCACCTTTGCCTACGTAACGCTTTTTGTGCATGAGTGTCTAGCACCTTTTGCAGTATTATACCTCAAATGATACTTTGTTTTCTCTTGTAACCGCACACTTGTCTCTTTTTCCTCTTGTGCACTTTTTACTACCTCATGTATTTTTGGTTGCTCACAATTTTTACTACCTCATGTATTTTGTTTGCTCACAATTGTCACTATTACCTTATGTAACGTAACGTATGCTTTTGTAATTTTTTAATGTGTAATGTTTCTCATTATGTTTCATTTCTGTTCCTATTGTGAAGCGCTCTGACGCCTTCGGGTAAAGTCCGCGCTATATAAAAATGCATAAATAAATAAATAATCAAAGCCATGGTCCAGCCTTTAGCTCCCTCCACCCCGAAATCCATCCCACTACCCTGTCGCAGAGGATCTGAGTCCCACACTTCGACCACTGATCCACATTACTATCACAACTCTAGCACAAACTTGTCCGAACCTAACCTTGACCCTCCGAGACAAATTCTTTCCATCCTTTCTAACCCAAACAGAGAACCCCGTCGCAATCTTAGATGCAGCAATACTGACAACCTCACCTGTGTGAACGTCACCCAGACGTCTCCCATCCCCCCCCTCACCTCCCCCGTCCCATTCACCCAATCTTAAAAGTGTACTACTTAATTGCAGGCAAGCCAGTAAACTTGCCTCTGATATCTTTGACCTCATCAAACACAATGATTTAGACATTATCATCCTCGCTGAAACTTGGCTGAATCTGGCTTCCACTCCTATCATAGACCTCCTAGTACCCCCACTCATTACCTAATTAGGCTTGACAGAGCTTTGAAGCTGGGTGGGGGGACTAGCATGTATTCACAGAAACACACTCTCGGTTTCTCACTCGGATTTCTCAACGCCCACCTCCTGTGAATACCTCTGTCTCACCTTATCAAGTATGAACCTACCTGTTTGCAAATTTCACACCTTTTACCACCCCCTGGTGACAATCTCTCTTTCATTGAGCAGCTAATGGAAATCATCTCTAGCAATGTCGACTCAGCGGTGTCCCAAATCTTTCTTGGTGATTTCAACCTTCATTGGTCTAACCCCAACAACATCGCTGTATCTTGCATTAAATCTTTCTTAATTGATGAAGAGCTGACTCAGCACTGTGACCAACCAACCCATATCAAAGGAGAAACTTTAGACCTCATTATTTCTAAAGGGCAGTCTCTCCATAGATTCCATTACCCCTTGTGACTGGTCCGACACACCACTGCATTCTCTTTTATATCAACAGGAGGTATTGACGAGGAAGGCTCAACCACTAAAATCAAACATTTGGAAAAGGGACCTAAGCGCAATAAACTCTGACGAACTAGCTTCCCACTGTAAATCTGCCCTCTCCTTCCAAGCTGACATGGTTGAGGTGCAATCACTCACCGGTGCCTACAATTCGACCACCTCCAATATCATGGAGAATATTGCTCCACTCCAACAAAAAAATGCTTCAACAAAAATATCCAAACCTTGGTATAACGACAACTTAAACTCAGAACGCCACAACCTTAGGGCATTTGAGCCTTCCTGGCGAGTCAATCCCTCCTTGGACCAACTAAAACTCCGTAGAGATGCCAGGAGCCGCTACAACAAACAGATCAAGAGTGCTAAGGTGACCTACGTCAGACATCAACTGGATCAAGCGGCAAACCGCCTCTAGAAACTCTTCAAATTGGTCCAACAACAATCAGTCGTTGGGTCTAACCAATCTGATCTTGGTGGCAATCCACCCTCTTGCGATCTTGCCGCCTTCCTCACTGAGAAATCAAGAATCCTCTCCATTGACCTCACCTCTAAGAAGGCTCTACTACCTTCTTCCATTGCTGCCTCATCCATTGACTCCTCTGTAAGACGTAAATCGATCTCCAAGAACTATGCATCATGGGGCACCTGTACCACATTTAGTGAATTATATCTTCAAGATTCTTCAGAATATCAACCCTTCCAACCACTTCAGCGACCCGTTGCCCCCTACTATCTTCAAAGAAATCAAGAATGCACTGATCCCCCACATGGACTAGGATTGTAAATGCTTCCCTATCACAAGGCATGATCCCAGAGTGCCTAAAAGCAGCTCCGGTAACACCCATACTAAAAAAAAACAACCTAATGCTGACCAATCTGATCTTAATAACCTCCGCCTTTTTCATCCTTCCTACATCACAGAACTCTGAGTCAAGGCAAACCACTTTCTCTCCCAGCCCTCTCCCGTACTCATGGGGGTCCACCAAGGATCCGCTTTATCTCTTATCCTCTTCAACCTTTTCTTTGAACCTCTTGCACATTCTCTAAATTCCATGGACATTCTCTTCCACATGTATGCAGAGGACACTCGACTATATCTGAAAATCTCATCCTCGGAAAACATCATCTCACTCAATACTACCCTAATGTTTACTCAAACCTTGTTAACTGAGAACCATCTCCTGCTCAACACTTCCAAAACAGAATTCCTGTTCATCTCCCCTCCGAACCTCATCCCCAACTAGACCCCTGGCTAAGTCTCCTCACTGCTTTCAACTGCACTCCTCATCGTAGACGCAGCCAAGTCTCTTGGTATCACCATGGACAAGCACTTGAACATGAAAGGTCATATCAGCAATGTATGCAAAAGAGCTAAGCACTTGATGAGGTCACTCAGAAATATCAAACCTTTTCTTCCTCTAAATTATTTCAAGCAAGTTGTGCAAGCGCTTGTCCTGCCGAGGTTAGACTACGGCAGTGCTACCCTCTGTGACCTTTCCAAATACGCCCTGGCTTCACTTAACGCGGCTGCTAGACTGGTTACAGATACCAAGCGAAAAGATTTTATATCCTCTGTCCTAAAATCCCTCAATTGGTGGCCCTTCGAAGCACAAATTCAATTAATGATTGCTGTTCTTACATATAAAGCCCTTCACCTCAACACTCCTATGTACCTTGCCCAAAAACTTAAACTATCCTGTGGTGTTCTATGCTTCAAGAAGAGCCACTTCCCTTCTCCTGAAATCACTCCTCCTTAATAAAAAGATAAGTTGTCAGTGAGCCTTCTCTGGAGCTGCCCCTAAGATTTGGAACACTCTTCCACCGGAAGTTCGCAGAATCTCATCGACTGCTTTCAAAGTGGAAGCCAAAAGTTTCCTAATGAACAAATTGGTAACCCTAATAGGGTTAGACTCACGGGCCCGTTGACATTGCTCCTACTGCCTTTGTTCTTCCATTTGATACAGCTCCCCCGTATTGTACACTGTGTCTAACCCTTGCTGCTGGCCTACACCTGTTTATTGTATTACCCTCCTGGTTGTATTTTGCACTGGATTTTTTCCCCTCCCTTCTTAATGGATATTGATATAGATATTGCTTTTGTCCTTCCTCTCATCATATTGTAAAGCGCTCTGTTATCCCTCGGGATCATGTTCACGCTATATAAAACTTTATAAATAAATAAGCCTAATAGACTAGCTGTTAAGGATTGCTTTAAGTCCCAGTTCTTCCTCTCCACAATATAATTTCCCTCCGGATGATATGGAGAGGAGTGCCACAATGCTACACTCAAACTTCCCATGGCTTTTTTGTAAGCCTGTGAGCAAAACGCAGGGCCACGGTCAGGATGAAGTGTGCCAGTTGTGTATGTCCCTATGAAGACTCGCAAATCCTTTATAACCGTTTGGGCGTTAGCTCAGCGCTGAGACCAAACCCACAGGAATCTAGAGCATGAATCCACTGCCACCAGGATGTACCTGTAAGCCCCCTGAGATTGTAAGGGGCTGCAGTGATCCAAATCTATACATTCAAGAGGTCAGACTGATATCAGTAATGGTGTCTGTGGTGGACGTGCTACGGTCGAACCTTTCATCTGCTAACAGATGTCACACTTCAAGACATAACCCTTGGTCTATTTAGTAAGACCTGACCACCAATAATGCTGGTTCAGTAGTGCAATATTGCAGCAATACCTCCGTGTGCTGAACCCAGACCCTTGTGTGCAGCCAGAATTAATCCTAATCTGCGATCCATGTATGGTATTACTCTATCCCCCACTCCTGGAATTTGAGCATACAGAATGTTTTACGCATCTAACTAGTAGGAGTATTTGAGTGGAAAACTTTGTGGCAAGGCTGAGCTACTGTTGTGCGAAGCATTCACAGTTGTCTGTCCATCCTCGTGCTAGAACAAGTGATTGCAGCAACGGCAGCAGTTTGCACTGTCGCCTTGGCGGCTTAATCTGCCAGTGAATTCCTTTCAGCGTGCACGCCAACGCTCTGATGACTAAATGTGTTAATTACATGAGCCTGTAGCAAGCATTTTTTCAGCTCTGCCACCTGTTCCCTAAGCAACTCTTCTGGCACCATTAGTGAAGATATCCATTATATGACTGGACACAGTAAAATGAATCGGACACTGAGTGCAGAAAATTCCCGATCCGTATTTTTTAGTGTCCGTTTCGGGGCTTTTAGTTCTGCCAGCAGTGCTGTGCAATCTCCTAGAGACTGCGTCTGTGTATTGCTAGGACGGAACTTGCCGTCACGCATGTGTCTTTCACAATCGTACATGCTGCGCTGTACTTCTTACGGCAGGCTGGGCAGTCTACATCTGTTGTAGTAAGAAAATGAGTCCATTGTATCCATCACGGATGCAGTGCTTTTGCGTTTGGATTTAATGCTTTGGTAACAGCCTCTAAGGTTGGTACTGGAGTCACAACAATTATGCGTTTCCCCTGAGCTTGTGCTCGTTCTCTCACTATAGCAGTCTGTACTGCTGTCAGTATATTTTCTGTGGATGCAAAATGCATTTCACCCTTTGTGTACAAATGTGATTTGTATGCAAAGGGTACAGTTTCGACTTCATTGAAGGTGAAGTAAGTGTACTCCGATTGATCCGTGACTATACGGATCACCAAATTGGTAGTATTTACACACGTGTGCAAGTGTTTGGAAGTTATCATGTCCACTTCAGATGGAGAATTTCTGTGTGTTCCTGTGTCCAATGTTGAACTGGAAAATCAGGTCTGATTAGGTCTTGGAAAAGTTTTACTGCTTTTGAATAATCCATAATGTATGTTCTGCCAAAATGTAGGAATCCTAAAATGAATTGTAAACCTTTCAGTTTTCGGAAGTTGGAGCAGTGCACATTTTTCTAAAGCATTAGCTGTCAGGCTTTTTCCTTCACTTGATAGCTCATAAACCAAAAATAGAACTTTGAGGTGGGCAATTTGTCACTTTATTAGAGTAAAATTTGGAGCCCAGTGGTGAACCCCAAAAGTATGTTGGTCACCCTGTGCAGGTGATCCAATAATTCATAGTCTGTCAGATAAATATCACTTTCATAGGACAATGCCTGCTCATCACAATTTTGAAGTAACTGTTACTCTTGCTGAGAACAACCCAGGGCTATTCTTAGACCCTTAGGGAAGTCTACAGAATTGGCGTTAAGAGCCTAGGAATGAGAATGCTGTCAAATGTCTGCTTCCAGGTGCTTTATTCTGGTAGATGAATCCATTTGAAATATCTAGCATTTTGTATTTCTTCCGCATCATGTTATTGATCACTGTGTGCATTTTGTACTGCAAATGTTTTTGTGAATGTGTTCCAATGCCTGTAGTCTAAAACTAGACCGTGTAAAGTGTCGGAGTTTCATTACGGGAAACAAAGTATTCATAGAAGAGGTGCAATTTTCAATCGCACCTTGGTATTCAAGTTAATCTAAGATCTCCTGGACTGTTTCTTTGCGTCATGTTTTATTGGGTACTGCCTCTGTGGAGTAGGAGTAGATGTTAATGGGATTTCATGGTGAGGTGACTCCGCATCCCACCCTACATGATTGCGATAAAGTATGGCAGGTAGCACTAATGCCCACTCCTGCGAGTATGAATGTTTTAGTGATTCCTCAATCCCCACCTCTTTGCACTCAATGACAAACTCAGGCGGCTAATCTTTTTCAGCCAAAAAGATATAATATCCATATGTCAGGTTCTCTCAAAAGAGACCTTTCACTTTCTTGGGTATGTGTGCCTACATTTATTTTGTATTTTCGTGTAAACTATGTGGGCCACAACCCCTAGTATCGGGTGTCTCCATCGTGATATATTCATTCAATCCTGATGTCACCAGAAACTCCATCAGATTCTGGCAAGCTATTGTTACTTCTGCTGCACTTTCTAGGATTGTCAGAGCCCATTCCCGGTTCAGTAGTAGAGTCTACAAAGGCCTGGGCATTTCTTATTTTAATGCCAGCCACCTTCTTTTTAAATGGAGGTTAAGTTTTGGTTTTAGCTTCTTGTTTGATAATATAGTCTGAAGTGCGATGTCTCTCTTGGCTTGGCTTGCTATTCTGATCTGTGTTCTGACCGTCCTTCCCTCTCAGAGTTTTTTGATGAACACTAAAAAGAACAAGAGCAATCAGTATCCTGTGCTCGCAATGCATTGTGCTTATTATTTTTTGTTTGTTGTCCCATTTCTTTTTAGAAGAATCTGGTGCTTGCTTTGTGCTATCCTTCTCGGAATTACTCATTACTT
Source organism: Lissotriton helveticus (assembly GCF_964261635.1). Classification (NCBI taxonomy): domain Eukaryota; kingdom Metazoa; phylum Chordata; class Amphibia; order Caudata; family Salamandridae; genus Lissotriton; species Lissotriton helveticus. The sequence continues at coordinate 635,197,996 of NC_136057.1, read as the reverse complement.
GTGGTTTTCCAAGTGTAGCTCCCAAGTTATCTGTATCCAGCGAAGCATAGGTTTCTTCGATAATCTTGGGTAGTTCTCGCTCCTGGTGTGCAGGAATGACTTCATTCAGGTGTATAGCCACCCCTGCTGTCTCCCTTTTATGTTACCTGACATAATTGTTGATACCTGGGCAAAATTGCCTATCCATTTCCTCCTTAAGTCCAGGGCAGGTTCTGCCCATACTTATTCTGTATTTGTTTAAATAATTCTGGTATGACTTATATTTAGGGGGTGCCATGGGTTCTGGTATAAACTGCAGCGAAAACTGTACACCAAGTTGTGCAGTCGTTATTGTTGTTATTGTTAACTTAAATTTGTATTACGCATAATCACCTCTTAGAGCTTTGAGAAGGTAGCAATGCTGAGAGGGAAATTTATGCAATGTCCAGAGGCTCCCTAAACAGCAGAGTTTTGAGTTGTTTCCTGAAGGGGAGAAGTGCAGGTTCCTTGCGGAGCTTTTCGGGCAAGGGGTTCCATAGTTGGGGAATTAAAACAGAGAAGGTTATACCGCCTTTGGAAGTGGGTTTGACCTGGGGATAGACCAGTAGGCCTGCCTCAGCTGATCGAAGAGTATGTCCAGGCACGTAGTGCCTTAGGCGTTCCTTGATGTAGACTGGAGCCTGGTTATGAACAGCTTTGTGAGCAATGCAGAGGCCTTTGAACTTAGCTCTCTGTTTGATGGGGAGGCAATAAAGTTGTTGCAGCAGGGGCGTTGCGGCGTGGGCTCGTCTCGTTTAGGGAGCCCGAAAATCTGGCTGCGTCATTCATAGTCCCCTGTATTCTCTTGATAAGTTTCTCTGGGAGGCCAGTATATGTGGCATTGCCGTAGTCCAGCTTAGACATGGTCATGGCCGACTCGACCATCTGCAGTGTTGTGGCTGAAGAGAAGAGAGGGGCAAGTTTCGCAGCTGTCTTAATAAGCCAACACAAGTACCAACCACGGCAGAGAATTGATTAGCCGTGGAGAGGTTAGCATCAATCTTGATGCCTAGGCTTTTCACAACTGGGATTGGCGAAGGGGGAGGTACCTAGCTCTTGTGGCCAGAAGAGGTCACTCCAGGGGTTATTTTTGGAGGGCATGACCAGCACCTCGGTTTTGTCAGGGTTAATTTTTAATGAGTTAGCTGTCATCCAACTGACCTTAAATCTAAGTATGTTTTGCACCCAGGCGTTGACTTGAGGGGTGTTATCTATTTGGAGAATGACGATTCTCCAATTATTATGCTGAGAGAATCTTGATTTCATTAAAGACAAACGGAGGCTAATATTATGCAATTACTTTTATTTTCTGCCCAACATGCAGGTCTTTAAAGAATGTAACTACATTACAATAAATAGAACTTTGTAGTCATAACAAGGAGACAGTGCACGCTCCAATCTTCCTCTTGGGCTGCGAGGACACAGCTGTACGACGTGACGATCCAGTTAATCCTTAGCATTGTTATCTGAGAAAAAAAATCAAAAACACTGTATAGTGAAAGGTATAGAGACGGATTAAAATCAAACTATTAGAGATAAGCTTTACCAAACTCAAACCTCTCAGGGAGAGGAGGGTGGGATGATGTTGGCCTCCGTTTGTCTTTAATGAAATCCAGATTCTCTCAGCATTATAATTGGAGAATCGTCATTTCATTACAAGACCGGAGGCTACCATTATGCATGTTTAAAGCTATGTAGAGCTACAGTGCTAACCTGCTCTATTGGTCTTGAGTAAAACTTTGAGAAAGTACTTGCGTTAGACCAATCTGCAGCTTTAAGTGTTTCGGGCAGGGATCCCCCAGCCCAAAATACTTTGCTAGCCTTTGCACCCCTAGAGTAGTGAGCTTCAAACCTAGAGAGATCCACGCCAGCCTCATGCATAATCAAACAGATCGGTCTAAAAGGACTAACTTATGATAAGAGAAGTTGATCAGTGCCAACAGGTCTACATGTTGAAATCTTATTTTCCTAACACATCATGCATTTAACAACACACAGTTTTTCGCACTCATGAAAAAAGGGGCCGAAGATAGACTCTGGCATTGTTTTGGTTCTTTTCCAAAAATCGAAATGAACGCCTTCAGAGGAGTAAAACCTATTAGAAAGTTCCAGGGCTTTTTATGTCAGAGACCCTTCTAAAGGAAATCAGACACAAAAGAGTCGCCAATATCATGGAGATTCTTTTAAGGGAGAGTAAGTCATTAATAGGCCAAGAAAGGAAGAGATTAAAGATAAGGTTAACATCCCAAAGAGATCCGTAACGAACCTTGGGAGTTCTCCTTAACCTAATACCCGTCATCACTCTTTTGATTAGGAGGTTGCTACCAATAGCAAGGTTATTAATCTGGGAATGACCCGAAGAGATTGCTGATCTATAGCAGTTGATGGTTCTGAAAGAAAGATCTGAATTGAAGAGATGGGCAAGATAATTAGCTACCTGTTGTAGAGGGCAATGAACGGGATCCAAATCCCTTTCCAGGTACCAACAAGACCACTTTCTCCAAACACCCTTGAATCGTTCTCTGATTCCTGGTGCCCATGAATCTTCCAATAAGCTCTTAGCCTTTCCCAAAAGGTCTGAATATCTGCCAGAATCTCTGATATCATCCAAACAAGAAGGTTCATCCTCCCTTCTAGGATCAAAGGGTGTTCTTCTCCGTCCGGACTGTGGAGTAGGCCTAAGGATGATGGGATCAGCCGGGCGTAATCCACCGCTAATTCCATTACCCCCGGGAAACCAAACCTGGGATTTCCAAAAGGGAGTTACAAGAATGATGTAGCACGACTCTGGTCTTACTTTCCAAAGTAATCTCTGAATCCTTGAGAAGGGGGGAAAGGGCGTAACCCTTTATCCCCTCCCAAGACTGGAGAAAGGCATCTACTCCTGACGCATTCAAGTCTGGTCTCCAGCTGAAATATCGCTGGACTTTGTGAGTTAGTCTGCTGGCAAACATATCTACTTGGATTGGGCCCCAAAGCTCTTGGATCAGGGAAAAGGCTTCGGGATTCAATTTCCAGTCGCTGGAATCGTGGAGAAAATGAGAATTCCAGTCTGCTCTCAGATTCTGAGTTCCTGGAATGAATTCTGCCCTGAGAGTGATCTTTTGATCCCATCAAAAATACCATATTCGCTTGGCAATATCCAAGAGATTCTTGGATCTCTCACAGCCTAGGCGATTTATATAAGAGACAGCCGAGAAATTGTCCAAGAGGATTAGGGTATTTGAGTTCTTTAGCAACTCTTTGAAGCTCATAAGTGCTAGCATTTCCAAAGAGTTTGTGAAAGGATTGCTTCCCTAAGGACCACCTCCCCCCGGTCTCTAAATTGTTTAATCGCGCACCCCAACCACGGTTGCTCTCATCCAATTCTAGGGTAAAATCTGGGACGTTTCCAAAAATAGCTTTCACATTCCATGCTTGAAGCTTTTTCAGACACCAGTGGAGATCTTCTTGCGCGTCCTCCAAGAGGGGCAGTGAGTCTTCGTACCACAGGCCTTTCCTCAGACCCAAAGCTTTTAGTCTTTGAAGGCCCCTGTAATGAAGGGGACCAAGAGAAATGGCCTGGATAGAGGACGAGAGGAGAGCCAAGACCCTAGCTAGGTCTTTCAGACGGATAGAATCTTTTGATAGAACAAGTGAGATATGTTTTTTTTTATCTTGGTAACCTTCTTGTGGGGAAGGATTAGGTTGGAAAGAATAGTATTTACCTTGAAACTGAGGAATTCCAATTCCTGTGTCGAACCATAATAGAGTATTCTAAATTTATAATGAAGCCTAGGTCCCGAAGGAGGTCTACGGTCATTTGTAGATGTTTCTGTACTTCTAACTCGTCCTGGGACATAATGAGGATATCGTCTAGGTAGATTATTAGACAGACCCCTCTCTCCCTGAGGTTGCTGACCACTGGCCGCAGTATCTTGGTGAAGCACCAAGGTGCTGAGGGCAGGCCAAAGGGGAGACCCTGGAACTGGTAGAGTTCCTTTCCATGTGAACCGAAGATACTTTCGAAAGTCCTCGGCCATGGGTATCGTAATATAGGCATCCTTGAGGTCCAGTTTTACAAGCCAATCCTTGGCTTGCAAAATGTCCCTCAAAAGATGGATACCCTCCATCTTGAAGTGTCTGTATGTTAGGAACTTGTTTAAATATTTCAGATTTATGACTGGTCGCCCACCCTTGTCCTTTTTTTGGACTAGAAAGATGGTGCTTAAAAAACCCTTTAAAATTTCTGATAAGGGGACTTTTATAATGGCCCCTTTGTCTAGCATTTGAGATATTTCCAGCTCGATCAGTTTTTAATTTTCCTTGTCTGGAGTCATCTCCCTTAGATTTTTGTGAAGAGCCGTCTCAAGCGAAAATCCCATCTTGAACCCAACTACAGTTTCCAAGACCCATGGGTCTTGAGTAATTCGTAACCAGTTGTGAGCAAAATGTTTGTCTCCCTGCCACCTTCTATTGGAAGGGGGATTTCGGGCTTACCTTGATAGGATTGGTTGGACGATCTTGATCTGCTGCCACTGGCTCTTGAACCCCTTCCTCTCTGGGGGTAGAAGTTGGAGTTTGAACGGTAGCCTCTAGAGGGGCGTGAGCCTCTTTAGTCTTGTGAGTAAAACTGGGACCTGAAGGAGCCGCGGCTGACCGGTTGTCCCCTCCTGTCAGCACTTCCAAAAAGTGGTTGTCCCCCCAAAACTCTGCACATATTGGATTGTGCCTTGCTGAAGGCGTTTAAGGTGGACACATACTTGCCCAAGGATTTAACAAAGTCCTCACCGAATAAAAGTCCTTTTGCGTCGCACATGTCCTCCTTGGCAGATAGATCTGCAAGCTTGGGGTTCATTCTAAGGAGGACCGCCTGCCTCCGTTCGGTGATCAAATTGGCGTTGGCATTTCCAACTAAACAAATGGCCCGTTGGGACCATCCTCATAGAAGTTCGGTATTGACCGAGGTATTATTGGATCTAGCCTCTTCAGTCATGTCGAAATTTGGACAGGGGTCCAAGAACATCAAGAAGCTTGTCCTGAAATTATTTCAGGCATTTTTCAATTCCCTTCCTGGGGTCCCTCCCTGATTTTGAAAAAGAAGGTGATCAGCTTGGGAGCAAGATTGGGGGTTTTGCAAATCTCGTCCTCGAGGAGGGAAGAGGGCACTCGTTTTGCAGCAGGTTATGTGTCTGCCTATCTAGTGGTTTCATCACCCACTGGGATATGTATTTACCCACGTGATCCATGGGCCACCATTCGGTGCTGCGAGAGTGGCTGATGGCAGTAGGATTAAACATTTCCTCGCAGAGGGGATCTTTGACGGTAACGGATGAGATGGAAGGATGGTCTAAGTCCTCGTCAAGATCCTCAGGGGTATCTTGGGAATCGAAAATAAACTTGTTCATGTCCTCATAGTGTGTACTTTGCTGAATAAATTGTAAGAAATAGTCACTGAAATAATTTGTCCCGTAAAGGGTACCACATTCTATAATGCCGCTACGGGCACCTCTTTTATCAGTCCCAAGAAGTTGGCATCTCTCTATTGTGCTGCCATGAGCACCAACATCTCTTGTAGCACGAGGGCTACCAAATTCTATTACATGAGTGAATGCCTCATTGATATGTTTTCTTTTTTGGGGTACTTTACCCCTTGTTGGGGTTCCAGAGGTAGAGGGGGAGTCTCCGTCCGAGAGAGAAAAATAAATCTCCTTGACAGGGGACGCCCTCTTCCTCTTGGACAGAGCAGCGTCAACAGCTTCCTTGACGGAAGATTAAAGCTCTTCCCCAATCAGCCTTTTGAAGCTGTCTCTCAAAAGCTCATTAGAGGGTTGTTGGAGGGCGTTCACGTCAGGCTCCATTTAGATTCAGTATACTGTATATCAATCAGCAAAGAGCCTTTATGAGGCTTTAAAAACAATAGCGCAGATAGGCTTTCTAGATCAGTGAGATACTATATATATATATATATATATATATATATATATACCGTTTCTGCACAGGCAAAGTATCTCGCGCACTCCCAGCTCAAATGACGACCAATACTGCAAATAAGTTCCTGTTATTTATTCATAACAGCTATTTTCAGCGACACTGCTCGACGCGTTTCGCGCCCCACGCCGCTTGTTCACGAGACTATTTTACATTTTGTGGGTATATATATATATATATATATATATATATATATATATATATAATTTTTTTTTTCACCATACCATACTTTCCATCAAAGAAGGCGCTGACTCCGTGTATCTTAATTCAAACGTTTATTTTTAGATCAGTTTCTGCTCAGACGCGTTTCAGCGGCCTGCTCCCGCCTTGCTCACTAACAACAATATATATATCTTTATCGTAAGAGCCCTTGGTAAGGCTTACTCACAGGCATGCCAGTAAACTGTTATTGAAAGGACTTCTTTGCAGAAATGAAGAAGCCAGCAGGTGGCGATCTTGCTCCAGAAATAGATTTTATTTAAAAAGGGGGATAAAATGCCCTCCGGCTCCGCCAGGCACCGTTACGCTCACGAGACAAGGGAGGCGCAACCAAGGGAGCCTGACGCCTGAGTCAGAGGGAGCATTACGTGTTGCGCATGCAATGAAGCCATAAAGGCACGTTCTTCCATCTTCCAGCAATTTGCTAAGAGACGCGGAAGTTAAAATGCCGAAGCCCCGATTCGTTCCTCCTTTTTTATTTATTATATTTTAATACTGCTGACGCTCGTAAGGATATCTTTAATGAAATTCTGTAGGGAAGGTTTAAACAAAAGAAACTGCTTTAGCCCGATTGCCCTCAATTGCTCGAAACAGTGCTACAAACAAACAAAACACTTATCTGGGGAAAGGAACGATTGGAAGGCATATAATTACCTAAAAGGTCATTCCCCACCATAAATTGGACAGGGAAGTACTGAAAGCAAAAGCGGCTAGTAATTATTTAAATGGCACAAATCTAGACTAAGCAGTACAGATCATAAAGTTAGAATATATTACCAAATAATTATTAATAAGGACAATTCAGTATGTCATGCCACGAATGAAAGAAGTGTACTTAGCTGTGTCAGAGCAGCGAACAAAAGAGGAATATTGGAACGTGCACTCTCCTTGTTATGTTGCTAATGTTCTATTTATTGTGATGTAGTTACATTCTTTAAAGGGCTGCATGTTGGGCAGCAAATAAAAGTATTTGCATAATGGTAGCCTCCGGTCTTGTAATTAAATCAGTTGTGTCGTCTGCATAGTTGAATACTTGGTGTAGTAAACCAGTCCAGAAGAGGAGTTGATTATAAGTAATTTATTGGTAAGAGACAGCTTAAACAACCACCTTCAATCCAAGTCTGAATACAACTGTTCCTAGAGACACATACAGAATGTTGAAGGAAGAACATACAATAACAATTCTATTGGAACTGTAATATAGGAAAGCAATGAGAATGCTACACACCTTCCCCCTTTAAAAAAAACAACAAAAAAAATTTTTTAAAAAACAAAAGGAATTAATGAAAATAATCTTGCAGCTTTGCAGGAACATGTTTGATACGTGAACTTTTCCTTAAAACTGAACCAGAAACGTCAGTATTCTGTACCTCAATGTTATCAACATTTTCATTGTCGCAAATTCTTATGTCAATAACTGGAGTGCGATTATTAAACACAGGAATGGGACAGTCCAAACCTTGGCCATCACACCCAAAAGTATCAACCATAGCTGAGTACGATGTATCATCTTTCCTGTCAACTCTTATTAATTTGTCTTCAGAATGACCTCCCATAGAATCAAAATTAGTAGTAGAAGAATCTGCGTGTAGGTCTGCGTCCACATTCAAGCCTTTACATAAAGAAATCCTTCTAAAATTCCACACTTTACCCCCTTCAACTCTAACTGCTTTGGAAAATAATTCTATGACCCTACAGGGATCAGACCATTTATTCCATTTGTTACCAATAACTCTACCAAACTTAACGCGCACAAAATATCCAACTTTGATCTTTCTACAACGGTTGTTCAATGACAAATAATTATTTTTCATCTTTTCTTGGTATTTCAAAACCCTTTCCCTAACTGAGGAAGAGTCAAAAGAAGACTCACAGGGAATTTTAACTTTCATCCACCAGGGAAGAAGCTTTGAACCAGGCTTCCTACCTCTAAGCATTTCAAATGGAGACAAACCTGTAACAGAATTAGGGGACATTCTATATGATAACAATGTGGCACGCAACGACTTCTTCCAGTCCAAGTTACTCTTAACAGCTAATTGTATGGATTCTTTAACAACCCTGTTAAAGCGCTCGGTCTGACCATTAGCCTGGGGGTTGTTATTTGACACCCTTTTGTGCACTATCCCACATCTTTCTAGAAAAGACACAAATTCCTTACTGATAAATTGCGGACCGTTGTCCGATACTATTTCAGCTGGAATGCCTTCCCTGCAGAAAACCTCATCTAAAAATTGAATTACTTGAGTGGAACCAATTTTGTCAACAATCTTAAGCTCAGGCCATTTCGAAAAGTAATCGATCAAAACTAATGCAAATACCTCCTTGTGAGTAGACAAATCAAAAGGACCAATAATATCAATCCCTAACTTCTTCCAAGGGCATGTGACAAATTCAATAGGAGACACACCCATAGACAAAGGTTTAGCAGTTTTGTCACTTTTAGCACAAGGAGAACACGAACTGACCCATTTATCAACAATTTTATCCACGCTAGGCCACCAATAAAACTCACGAATACGTCTTTTTGTGCTAGACATTCCCAAATGACCTTCATGAGCCATAGAAGTGATCTTATCTCTCAACCTCACCGGTGGGACAATTTTGTCACCTCTGATTATGAAACCCTGATCAAACATCAGTTCATCTTTCACTTTAAAGAAAGACAAAATGTCGCCTGATAAATTTCTTTCTTGGGGCTAACCATGTTGTAAATAATTAGCCACACAAGATAAATCAGTATCAATGCTCATTGCTTCTCTCAATTCAATCTCAGAGATACCATCCGATAACTCGCCAAAACAACAACCATTAACATCATCAATGTTAAAAACAACATCAGAATCATCTCTTGAACAATCAATACCAATAGAATTGATTAAAGGCAACCTGGACATGCAGTCAGCATGAACATTCAAACGACCAGGAACATACTCCACCATGCATTGTAATTCTTGAAGTTTTGCAGCTAAACGTGCTAAGCGCGCAGTTAAGGTCCTACCACCACCAGCTGCCAACATGTTAATCAAAGGCTTATGATCCGTCCTCAATCGAAACTTCGTTCCCCAAATAAATTGTCTAAAATGTTCAGATGCCCAGGTACACGCTAATAATTCCTTCTCTATGGTAGAATAATTGTATTCAGCTCCCCGCAAAGTCCGAGAAGCATAAGATACTACATATTCATCGCCCTTGTCCTTCTGCATTAGTACAGAACCCAGACCGACGTTGCTTGCATCCACACATACTATGCATTCTTTACCCAATTCAAAAGGTCTTAAAAAAGGAGCATTAATGACTTCTTGTTTCAATAAATCAAATGCAGATTGCTGTTCAACATTCCATACAAATTTTACATCTTTTTTTTAACAAACTTCTTAAAGGATGAACTTTTGAAGCATAATCTTGAACAAACTTACTGTAAAACTCAGTGAGACCCAAAAATGACACTAATTGTTCCTTACTCGAAGGTGCTGGTGCCTTTGATATGCTCTGAATGTGATTAAACTTACGTTTAATACCTTGAGAAGAAATCTCATGGCCAAGATATTCAACCTTGCTCTGTCTAAACTTACATTTGGACAATTTTAACGTCAAACCCTTTTTTTGTACACATTCTAAAACTCTTTCTAGATTTTTGTCATGGTCCTCAAAATTCTTGCCATGAATTAAAATGTCGTCTTGAAAAGCAATCGCTCCTTCATAACCTTTCAAGACTTCTTTCATGAGTCTTTGAAATACAGACGCTGCGCTAGCTAGGCCAAAAGGCATTCGACAAAACTGGAACAAACCCTCAGGTGTAATAAAAGTGGTTAAAAATGTTGACTCCTCATGTGAAACAACCTGATGATAAGCACTAGCCAGATCTAGTGTTGAAAAAACGCAAGCACCAGACAGCGTGGATATAAGCTCATGAATATGGGGTAAGGGGTGTCTATCGATCCAGATCTCCTTGTTCAAGCTACGAAGATCTACAGGTAGACGAAGTTCGCCATTGCTTTTAACGGATAAAACTACTGGCGAAACACATGGTGAAGATTCGGTAGGTTCAATAATGTTTTTAGCAACAAGGTCAGACAATATCACCTTCAATTTGTCACGGTAAGCCAGAGGCACATTCCTGACTTTGTCGAACAGGGATCGCTGATTCTTTTAGAATAATGCGGTGTTTAAAATTAACAAAAACTCCCAAATCATCAGTAAAAATAGATGGAAATGTGTTCTTCATTTGAACTATAAAATTGTCAGGTGAAACAACATACAGAGGAGGTGAAGCATTAGGGTCAAGTTTAATCCCTAAATCATGTTGATGAGGCCAACAAAGAATAGATGCCCCCTTAGTGGCAATATATACTTTGCCTCTGGTCACCCTGTCCTTAAATTTGATATCAGCCCACATGTACCCTTCCAGATCAATTTTTTTTCCTGAATATCCACCAGGATGAACATCAGGTGGTAACAACTTGGTTGTGCCCCAATGTTTGTTATAAATACTTTTACCAATAATAGTGTACCAGGCACAAGAATCAATGAGCATAGAAATTTCTTTTCCATTAATAAAAATAATATCAGTAGGAAAACCTTTGCATTCCGTATCTCCAACACATAACATAGTGTTGATTTCAGAAGGCTGTTCTAAATTTTCACACTCCTCGTATGACAATAAATTAACTTTTTGTGATGACTTACACATTTTGTTGAAATGACCTGGCCTTTTACACTTTATACATACTTTGTTCCAAGCTGGACAACCTCTATAGTTTCCTACGTGATCATTTGCTCCACATCTGTAACATATAATTTGAGATTTTCTCGTGAAAATCTCTTTCTTAACAAGAGGAAAAGAAGGTTTCTTATAATTGGAATAATTCTTTACCAAAGAAACTTCAGGAATTGCTACTACCTTACTTTTAACTTCCTGACCTCTAATTTCGCTCACAAATAATTCAGATTGTTCAATGCCCTTAGCTATGTTTAACACTGCACTGAGAGAAGACTCGGTGCCCATCCAAAGACGTTCTTGAATCTTTTTACTTTTGGTACGCATCATAATCTGATCCCTTAAGACTTGTTCGAAATTTATTGTCTCAAAAGAACAGGAACCAGCTAAAGTGCGTAATGCAGCTACGTAATTTTCGATAGACTCATCTTCTTTTTGAACTCTGGAATAAAATTTAAATCTTTCCATGACTGTATTAATTTTCCTACCAAATCTAACACTTAGTTGTTTTATAACAATTTCAAAAATATTCAAATCTCCAGCACCTATGTTTTCAACAGGAGGTAAATTTTCTAATTCTTTAAGTCCTGCACCACCCAAACAGTTCTTTAATAATGCTTGTTTCCTTTTCGGCGAACATCCATCTTCTTCTACTACATCTACATAGGCTAAAAACGTCTTCTACTACATCTACATAGGCTAAAAACGTAGGATACCACAGATCCCACTCCATCTTGAGATCGCCAGCTATTGGTAAAAAATGTGCAGGTGAATTAATATTATTCGACATTCTAATAACTCAAAAACACCTAAAAGCAAAGTTTACAGAAATGTTGAGATATGAGTAATTGACATGAAAAACAGTATTCACAATGAGCCAATTAAAATAACAATCTAAAACAATAAAAGTGGTCACCGTAGTCTATGATGTAAACAACATCGATAGTTGATAGATGTCAAGATGCAGGAAATAGTGAAAACGCTGTTATCTCCTGTAAGTCACAAGTCACTTAGTGTGGAATTAACGGTGAAAAGAAACAGTCTTACTGTAATTGTCGAAGGAAATGGCATTAATTGCCATGGGCTCGTCTTGGGGATTAAAAATGGCCGCCGGATACGTCATGAACGTCACTACGTGATTCGTAGTACACGCAATTGCAGGAAATGTAGCTATGCCAATGCGTGGTGACGCTACTGTCTGCGTACTGGAGAAGAATGTCCGAGACGCCGAACACAGAGAGTGCGTTCTAACGTACTGGGTGAGTTTCTTTTCCTTTTTCTTTTAAAAAATGCAATGAAAGTATGAGCAAAATGAACATTCACAATAACGTGAAAAAACGATGGAAACTCACAGTCTAACAACTCAGGCACATTCCAAGGTCCCAATGTACGCGTCTTCAAACACTTGGACACGCTAAATAAATAAAAAAAAAATACGAAATAAAAAGAAGAGGAATTTCGCTCCCGCTGGTGCAATCAGGGCACTACAATTTAAAAACAGCCGCTGGTGCAATCACAGTGTCACGTAATATAAATGAATACCTTCTTTTTCTTTTCCCTTTTTCTTGAACGGTGAACGCTGTCTCTGAAAAACTCACTCCTCGAAGAGAAAAAAAAAATTGTGGATTCTTCTTTTCTCTGACTTCTTAGGTATCCCGATCGTCGCCAAATTATGTAGTAAACCAGTCCAGAAGAGGAGTTGATTATAAGTAATTTATTGGTAAGAGACAGCTTAAACAACCACCTTCAATCCAAGCCTGAATACAACTGTTCCTAGAGACACATACAGAATGTTGAAGGAAGAACATACAATAACAATTCTATTGGAACTGTAATATAGGAAAGCAATGAGAATGCTACACTTGGCATTTCATACCCATCAGTGCGGCCACGAGTGGCTGAAGGTAGACGTTGAACAGGAGAGGTAACAAAGCCGAGCCCTGGGGTACGCCACAGGTTAGTGCGCCAATGTTCGACACCTGTTGATCCTGTTGGACCCTTTGGGAGTGACCGGATAGAAAAGATTACAGCCATTGGTGTGCCAGCCCACGGATGCCCAGATCGAAGAGCCATGCCAGAAGCTGAGGGTGACTGACTGTGTCGAATGACGCATACAGATCCAATAGGACCAGGGCACTCCCCTTCCTATTGTTGGCCCGAGCCGGAGTTCGTCCAGGACTGACCACATCACCAATTCTGTGCTGTGATGGGCCCTAAAGCCGGCCTGCCTTACCTGCAGTAGGTGTTTTTCCTCCACAAACCAAGAAACCCTCTATCTAGGGAGCTATTCCCATTGGCAAGCTAATTGTTAGTATTCTGTTTTTCCTGCGGGCCCGTATGAGGAAATGCAGCATCAAGCTGTGCTATTTTCTGTTCTACCCAAAACTGTTTCTGCTCATGTTTAGTGGGCATATGTCCCATAACCGCGTTCCGCATTCGTGTGCTTATTTTTGTTGCAGTCCCTTGTGGTTGATTGGCTTGAGAGACCCTTGTAACTTAAATTGTAAGTGGCCGCGTTACGAACTGTGTAAGGTTTCTGTACAGTTTTACTCATCGTAAAGTGTACGCAAGTCTTCTGCTGGAAATGTATCAATCTCTGGATGTAGGGTGTAAGCAGCTAGGACCGGCCAGGTCTCTCCTTCTCTGCTGAGCAAACCAAGTTTCCTGTTTTCCTTGGTGTGGGGGAGGGTGCCTTTAAACCAGTTAATATGTTCTTTTTAATTTAACGGGACTTGTATGTCCTCGTATGAAGAGTGTTCTTCAGGTGTGTCATCCGGAATATAAGTATAAAACAAATGTGTGCCTGCATCTGCATGTGGGAATTTGATCCAAGATTAGAATACCTCTGTCCTGAATGCCTTGTGCGCCTTCATCACGAAGGTAACCGTACCACCTATTGATGGGAGGCCATAATCTACTAATTTCATAGTAAGTGCATGTCTGCAATTGTTAGACGTTATGGGAGTATGTATTAAGAAAAAGAGAAGGTTTTGCACAATGTGGGGAACTATAATCCTTTAAGCTTGAACACACCTATAGCCAATACACAGGATATACCTACTTAGCTGCAGCGTATTTTCCCTTCCCACTCCAGACGTCACTGGTTAAATATGAGTAGGGGTCTCTGAGAAAGCACGCCTCAACTACTTGGATTAGTAGTTTCTAAAATACATAGTATCTAAGCATTTAGACCACTTAAACTAAGTGATTAGTGTAGTTAGACCAGCTAGCTCACAGTACCACCATAAACCCCTTAACCTTACCAAGGAACGAATAGTTTCTGGCTACTATCGACCATGACAATCCTTGATCCTTCAGGGATCGTGGAAACAGTACAGTACAGTACTTTTCGCTCAGTCAATTGTGCTCACTTAGTCTCAGAGAGATACACAAAATAAACGATGGGGCTGTTTTGAATAGGCTTTTATTGAACTAGTGTCATTCTAGTATAAAACATGTTTGCTGTGACAATCATTGGACAGAAACCGATGTATAAGATCACAAGCTCCAACAGTGTAAATAAAAGGTATGTCTACCATGGTGCTAAAACAGTGAATATGTGCATCCATATATATACATGATTGCACGTTGCAAACCCTACCTAAGTGTACTAGCATATTTGTAGGTGTAAAACCAAGAATCCCCTAGGATTACCTGATGGTAGAGAATGAAGGACCCCATCTTGATCTCGAATTGGACACCCTGTGAGGGATGTCGGACCTCTGTGTGTTGGAGCTTCTGCGTGCAGGGACCTCGGCATCTTGTGTCCGAGTGGAAGCTTCTCTGCCTATCTTGTCTTGTTATGGTACTTTTATACTATAACAATAGCCTCTGGGTTCCTTACACTAAGTGTGAGTATGATTATGTAAATGAGCCTAAATGAATACCTGCGATTAGGCAAAGTAGTTCTATCGCCCTAGGATGAAGATCACCATGATGTTTATACAGAGTTTGTTAATCCTGTTATGTACCATGTACAGGGACTTTTCTAAGAATCCTCATGCATGATAAATGAGGCTAGTTTCAAGTAAACGGATCAAGGAAACTAATTGACATTTATTCAGCACGTAACTGGGTAAAAGCTCAGTGTTCGAACAGTTATGCAGAGCAAGGTAGGACAAATGTAGGTAAAAGGTTGTGTAGCTACCTAGGCCTAGATTGGGGTACATAACGCACTAGAGCAGACTATCTCAGCTGCTGACACTAGGCCAGTCACGATTAGCAGTTTTCCCTGGAGATGGTACAGGATAACCTTAAGCAATGGGGAAACCCCAGGCTCAAACTTTTTGCCACGACGAAGAATGTGCAATGTCAGCACTTGTGCACATTGGAGTTTCCAAGGTAGCTCTCTGAGATGCTGTTTGTTGAGAGTGGAACTCGGGGCTCCAACATACCTTCCCACCACTGCATCTCCTTCCTGAGTTCTATAGAAGATCAGGAACTGCCGGACCCAAGTCATCCTAGTGGCACCAGATTGGGCCAGGAGACCTCCTGGCATGAGCATCTGTCCTCTGATCAAGCTGCTGCTTCAGAAGGATCTTCTATTGCAGCAGGATAAGATGCCCACCTGGGTCTGCACAATTTGCATCTCTGTGCATAAAGTGTGAGTGGCAGCAGTTGGCCTCCTTTGACCTTCTCCCCCTGAGGATGTTGATGTCCTTTTGTCTGTGAAGCACTGCTTCACAAAATCAATGTACACTGTTTGGATGGATTTGTGGATTCGTGCGCCTTCCAACATAATGACCTGTTACAGCCAAAGTAGTCTGAAGTTTTATTATTTTTTGTGTCTCAAGCCCGGCTGCAATTTGCTTTGAACACTGTAAATGGTCAACTTCTCTTTGACTTTTTTCCTTATTCAAACAACCTGTTATATTTTTTTTATGTTTTAAAACATTTGTTTCCATCAAAACCCGTTGTGATGAAAGCCTCACTGGGACTTAAACTTAGCCCTCACTTTCTTAATTACACCCATTTTGAGCTGCTGCACAGTGTCCGTTTAAGAAGCTTGACGTTTAAGAAGGTCTTTGATTGCCATAACATCGGCTAGACATGTGAGTGCGATTCTGGCTATTTCTGTCAGTCCACCATATGCCACCTTCTTCACAGATGTTGTTTTTTTGAGGACCCAAGTTTCTTTTGTATTGAAAGTGGTAACCAGCTTTCTTTTTGGGCAGACTATCACCCTTCTGGCATTTTTTGCTTTACCTCATCACTTTAAGGGGGAAGAAAAATTCCATTGTGTGCACCCCAAAAGTGCTTTAAGTTTCTATGTCGAAGGTTCTATGGCGCATTGAGTGAACAATCTGCTCTTTTTGGGCCATTGAAGGGCAAAGCAGTGTAAAAGTAGACCATCTCGCAATGGATTGACTGAGCCGAAAGATCTGCTATCTGCATGTGGAAAAAATAGCTCTCAGAAGGCTTGCATACTCATTCCACCAGGACCAAATCTGCTACCACTGCGTTGGCATGGTACACATTATAGAGCGCTACAGTCTTGACATCAGGTCTGTTGACTGGGTTATTTTGCCTGCTCGGTCCAGCAGGACTTTTTGGTCTGAGCCAGTTCTTGGACCCATAAAATGGGGAGATATTGCTATGGTATCTATTCACAAGGTAGGGAATCGGCAGTTAGAAGTGGCCTTGAGAAGAAAAAATTACTTGCCTTTGGTAACAATCTTTCTCTTGGATACTGTCTAACCGCCCATTCCTCACTGATCAGTCTTCCTCCCTGTTTTGTAAACTGGACTATTTTCCATACAAAAATTACTAAATTTTGAGATCTGGTTATGCCAGTCTGCACATGGGCCCTTTGTCTGAAGGCATGGACAGCCGTGTGAAAAACCTGATGTCTACGCACGTGGGTGGTGCTTGTATGTGGCTCTGTTACCAGTTCAAAGTTTCTAGATGCAATCTGACTCCTGAGGAATATTCCCAAGGTGAGGGACCTGCGGTTAAATAGGGTATTCAACAGAAAGATTGCTACGGAAGGTGAGTAGGGAAAAAATCTAACTTGGCCTCGAATTAGTTGAAATGTAATCCTGCACGGTGGCTTTGGATTTCCTGACCCGTCTCTGTACCAGAAAGCTTTCTATTTGTGTCATTTTTCTCAGTGGTTGTCCACTGAAGAGGGTAAAAAAGAACCCTGTTAAATTACCGTAGACGGCCAAACTTTCTCCTTTCATAGTATCGCATTCTATTTCAATGACAAAAAAAATGGAAATCCACTCTTATTTAGAGTTCTTATTAATTGATGGAGGAAAGTTGTGGGATAGATACGTTTGAATACTTTGTTTTCAGACATTTTTATGCTGTAGCTCTTTTATGAGGCACAATGGGAACACACTTCACATCGTAGGTGACTACAGCCATGTATGCAATTATTGAAATGTATGTTGCTGTGGTTTTTGTTTTATTAACTTGTATAGACATTTAATTTTCCACCTAAGGGTTGTATATACAGTAATCTGATTTACTAGCTTAATATTATGGTGCAAACCCACTTCAAGAAAACCATTCAGTCTGATTCTAAATTTTCGAATTGTCCGGTTGACGTGTGGGTAGTTTTGAGATTACATTTTAAGATCCGTTCTATATACAGACTTTATATTTTGGACTTACTGCAGTCTATAGTATAGTTCCTATAGTCCCAATAGGCTCTGCTCATTGGAATAATATATTCAGCAGTGTAGACGTAGGACTGAGGTTAACTAGGTCTCTACTGACTATATTAGACTTAAGTTTTTGCCAGCTAGCTCAGAGGTCACTAGAAACTTTCTCGAATAAGCGAGGAGGAGTTTAACCTCCCTGGATAGACAAGAAGGGATTTAGTTTCTGACAACCATAAAACATGACAACTTTGCTCTCCGTGATTAAGAGTATATCTCTAGAGTCGTGTGAAAACAAAAGACAGCTATTTCACTCAGTCAAAGGTGCATACTTAGTTTCACCAGATTGCAGAGAAAAGAGAGACGGGCGTTTTCAATAAAAGGTATTATTTATTGAGCAGTCTCCTTCCTCATGCAAGAGAAATGAATTGCTACAATTTCAATACTTATAGTAAAGTAAAGTGCGTACAGTAAAAGCAGGATTATAAAATAATACTGTAAAAGCATGGATATGGTTTCTTAGCCATATGATACTTTAAAATAGATAAAATATATACATACATTGACTAATCATACTCAACTGGTGCTTCTAAATACGTCTACCCCGGTGTACCTGACCTAAGCCTAATACGTGGGAAGGAGTAAGTAAGTAGCAGTTTAGGTTAAGTTTGTTTTGCCAAGAATCTGACTCAAGAATTCTCTGTAAGGGTTTAGTCAGCTCAGTACCTGGGTAATAGAAGGCAGGAGGTCTGGTATCTCTCTCTCAGGACTCTATATCCCAGTCACCCGCAAGGGTAGGCTGGAAACGCCGGAGCTGGATTTTCTCGGCAGGAGAAAAGACAGCGTCTTTCTCAGCGCGTCAAAAGGGAGGGGCAGCGTCCGTGGGCTAAACATCAGCTGGGCTCTCGGGCAAGTAGATAGCTGCTCCAGAATCACCACCGCGTGTTTGCTTAACCCCTTCGACGCTCATGACGAGCTGGGCTCGTCATGGCGTAGCCTCCTCGCACGCTCATGACGAGCCCAGCTCGTCACGTAAAGTGCGCTTTCGCAAAACCCAGCGTACGGGCGGAATTCCGCCCGCACGCATGCGGTTAAGGCAGCGTTGGTATATTTATACCTGAAAGGTGCCTGGGTTTGACGTAAGGTTGGACATAAGACGTCAATAAAGATGTCACTAAGAACTGGCCGTTCTTACAGTGCTTTGCTGGAGTTCTAGAACGAAATCAAAACAATAGCAAGGGGGATTTCCCAGGTTGCTGGAGGCTTGGTTTTGTTTAGAGAACTCGGTGTGCTTACTAGGGGGCCGGAGAAGTAGCCTTGCTTAATGTGACAGCATGTGCTACGACTGAATTATGGATATGATTATTATGCCGTTGTATGGATATTATTGATTATAGCCGACAAGGGCATAAAATAGGAATATCGATTCAGGTTTCCTAGATAACACACTACACCCACTCCACGAATTAATGTCCATCATTACTAAACTTAAGCAATAGTAAACATAAAAGGTGCACGTGTATACCAACCCACCCCAAAATACATTTTTGTATTTGAAATGATGTATGCGAAATACATGAAAATGATTATAGGTACTGTACGCGTTTCAAGCAGTGTAATCATTCATTAAAAAGGATGCATATATATATCGGCATGAATGATTTGCGAAATTTACACATGAAATGGCTCTTAATACAGAAAAAAGGTTCGAGACCATTCCATCACATCTAAATACAGTTATTGTAAATGTGCTAGACGTGATATATTGTCTTTAGAGGTCCTAAAATAGAAGCTCTGTTCTCTAAGAATAGTTCTACTTCAAGCAGAGTACTTGTGCCAAGAAAAAGGTAAATATTTTGGAATCGGGAAAAAATAATTTCGCTTTCAGGGGAGAGAGAAAAAAAATATAGTTCCAAATATGTTCAGTAGCTTTTGTTTATCAAAGCCGAAGGCCGAATTCAGAGTTCATGGAACGCTGTGTACTAGTTTGCTTGAACGTTATTCTTTTTGTTCAGGGGAGAACATCATTTCAGACAGACTTTCAAAAAAGCAGTTTACCGCTTCAGGTGAAAGTTCGACCAAGTTGGAAAATGCCGCAACTGTGCAGTCGTGAGAATGATTGCTATCATCGATGTATTGATCAGCATTGCTCACAGAAGGTCGTACCTGGTTGATGCTGCTCTCATCTTGCACTTCACTACCCTTTAATCGCAGTGGTGAAGTTTCCACGAATGCCGTCATCAGGATAGGTAACCGCTGGGGACAACACGATGCATGAGCCGTTACAGGACTTAGCAAAGTATCTGTATCCAATGGTACTTCTGATTGTAGTGCGAGACAGACGTCTAACAAGCACTCTTCTCCGCACAGCATACATCTTAACACAGGTAAGATACAATTCTGCCAGATGGGTCTGAATGAAAGAAACCAGGTCATATTCAGATCTCTTAGCCGGGCTAATCCAAGGACTTTAGTTATGCAGTCCCGATAGCGTATAGCTAGGATCGTTTCTTCCATTGTTGCTGGAGTCTTGTCTGTGACATGGCTTGCCATAACGAAGCAGGAGAATCAAAAATAAAATGCCTGCTACGAGTCCCAACAGCAGTGGAAGGCCGCCAAAGACCGAACGGACAAAATTAGGAAAGATGCCCAGGACAGTTTTGAAGGGTGTTAACAGTCCCGAAAAAATTGTCTTAAATACATGTGGGATACCATTCGTATCGGACATGTTTAGGATTTGGCTTTGCATTTCCGCAAAATATAAGGGGCAATTTGTTGATAAAAGTTTATGTATCTCTGCCGTTGTCCTTGCAACTTGAAGATCATACGTTTCTTTTGATGACGTCAAGGGCACAGTCGTCTGTAGAAGAACAGACTTCATTCTGCTTAAAGTATCAATTCGAATAGAAGAGATATTCAAAATGGGCCAAATTTTTCCCCTCCCTCTCTGGAGTGTTGTTTGGATACAATACTTGCATACAACAAGTGACCATGGAAGAAACGCTTACTAGATAAGCTTTTCCTGGCACCAAGCCACAACATCTGTGGTCCACTATTAGAATGTAGCTCCCGTTAGAAAGCCGTCTAAAAAATGGCTCTATTCGAGTTGCAGGTGTGCCATGCTGGTGGCATGAAAGGTTATTTGTAGTCCCCTCACAGGCCCCATGTAGGTTTATACCCTGACACAGAAGTATACCACTTAGTGACCTTTTACAATTATCACCACTAAGAAATACATTCTGTCCTTTTTCACTATGACGTGTGTGTGTGTAAGGTAATTTCCATGATGACTTAATGTATTCTTTACCCAACCTTTCATACTAGCCTGCTCGTATATACTCTTGGCAGTATTTAAATTGGAAAGTTGTTATTGGAATAGTTATGAATCCGTGTATTATCCATTCAATGACAGGTCGTTCTGACATTGTCAATGGTAATCTCTCAAGCTTTTCAATGCTCAGAATTGTATATTCCGCTCCTTTTTGTGCCAAGCTGATTTGTGTATCAGTAAGGTTAAAGATAGAGAATAATGACGGTGTGTTGATTAAACGCCAGGGCACGTAGCCTGAACGCAGATTTTGTAACGTCCAGCCAAGCTGTACAATAGAACGTAATTGGGACTGACCGTGTTGTAACATTAGAAAGTCCTGTTCTATTATATCAATTGCAGATGATACAATACTGTCCAGTGAATATATTCTGGAAGACAGTCATTAACCCATTGTCCACAACAGAAAGTGATTTTTCTAAATTAATACGGTCAATTTCTCGTATTTTTTCTGCTGTTTCAATTTGTGTTTCTTTCCAAGCTTTGTTGTATGCCGCATATATACTGGCCGCTATGAAACGTTTTTGACGCGGTTTGTGTGGTCCCATTATGAAATCACGCAAGTCAGCACCTTCTTTAAGTAAAGTCAAGTGTTGCTTAATTTCTGCCAGTGTGGATGTCTGCCATTCGAGGCAGAGTTTTCCTACACTGTATGTTGTAACTATCCCTGGATGTTGTCTCTGGGAGTATCTAGGGTCTGGCCTGGTCAATTTGAACCCCTGTATTTTGTTCAGGAATCTATCTTGACAGTGATTTGTGTCTTTGGGCCAGATCAACCATTTTTTCCATTCAGGAGGTGTTCTGTTTTGGTTAAAAATATGGGATACGTCTATCTCAACATCTGTAGTGCTATTACTGTCAGGTGTTGGCTTTGGAATAGACGGTTTATTTAGGTCTTTAATTTTGGCTAGGCCAAGACAGGTTGTCTGTTGAATTGTGTCATTCAAGAATATAATTTTTTCTGGGATCATGCATGCTCTAAATAATGATTCTATACCTTGGACCTGCCAATCTCTGGTACCCCAGATGGTTTTTGTTTCAATGTTATTTTTCCAAAAATCAAAACCAAATGTATTCATTTTTTCAAAAAAAATTCTGAATAGATTAATTTAGTGTTTGTCAGCATGGTTTTCATTCCTGTCCTATTTAACAGTTTGAAATAAAATGTTTCTGCATCACTTGTGTTAAACCCTGAAAAGTATGGGAATTTATCATAAAATGTTTTTTAACTGCCTTTTGGTGGAGTTGCACAATGTTCCCATTGATTATAATTAAAAACATTTCTAGGTTGAGCAGATTTATGCAAATAATGGGTGTAGCACGGTTACAACGAATTTTTTACAACGCACTACCATTACATCGCAACTTTTACCACGCAAACCATTACAACGCAATGCGCTGGGGGGCGCTCTAGGATAGGGAATGTATTTAATATACTATCCAACACCTTCCCTGCTATCCACGGGGACTGGAGTTGGAATAGTAAATTAAATAATTCACTATCCAGCGCCTAAAAGCATTATGCGTTGTAATGGACTGCGTGGTAAAAACCGCGTTGTAAAGGCATGCGTGGTAAAAGCATGCGTTGTAGTGACACCAATCCAAATAATGGTTAGCATAGTGATTGTAGCAGTACATCTGTTCATAATTTGATGAACCCTGTAAATAATCATGTTCTTTAAATTTTGCTGACATAACCAAATCTGACATCATATCATTAATACTTTCAAAGTCCCAATCATCAGAGAATCTGCTCGGTTTTACAAAGTCACTTAATGAAACCTTGAATTGATGTGGATACTTCAAGAGCTTGACCGGGCCATACATTTTGTAATCTGTTTTGTCCCCACCGGGTATTGGATTTGCTGTGAAATTTCCTGATGATAGTTCTCTTTTCTCGATGTGGGATGACTTGTGTGGCTTTAGGACCAAGTTGATGTTCTGACTTGCTGTGTCCATTGTACTATATTTTCCCTCAATGAAATGTCCCAAGCACAGTACCATGATGAGCCAAAGCAGGAGGAAAAGTCCTGCAAAACATTATAAGATCTGGAAGAAATGGGCTGACTACAGAGGCCTTCTGCTGGACCCCCCGGAGCCTCGGGTTGCCGACGCGGACCGCGTCTGAACTGGCTTAGGGCGACGTGGCTCACATGCAGCGTCTACGATTGCTAAGCTCCTCTAGATGGACAATACAGACACCGTGGGGGGTGGGGGGGAGGGATCCGGGTGGGTTAGTGGTGGGTGGGTACTGGGGAAATATTAGCTGGTTGTATTTGATTATGCTGATTTTGCTATGCCCACTGCCTCTCTGCTACTAGGGGAGCGGTGGATTATTTCAATTGTGCTGTCAACTGCCAAACCTAATAAAATTTGTTTTGAAAAAAAAAAAGCAGGAGGAAAAGTACACCTAGTACAAACCAAAATTCAATCCATGGAGAAATCAGATAGGTGTCTTTGAGTTGATGAAAGAGTTCTTTTGCTTTGTCTTTAAAAGTCTTTGTAGTTGGCTGTTCTTCAGGTTCGCTTGGATCCTCCGAAAAGTCATCGAAATTGATGAAGTAGCCTGATGTAGTTCTGTCAATTGTTGGAATTGCTTCCGGATTTTTATTTGCTTTTGGAATTTTCTTTGTTTCATTAGCATAGTCTGAGGCTACATCGTTGTAGACAGGTGTTTCTTGACGAGCTGTTGCAATTTGGGTTTTAAGAGGCATAAGTTCCATGGCTTTGTTGCATAGTCCTTGTTGATTCACTGTAGGTTTATCAAATGTGATTAGTCTCTCAGTTTGAACCTCTTGTATTGTAGCAAACTTTGGCGTTCTGCTATTTCTTGGGAGTCCACTTGGCCTACTACTTATTATTGGCCACATGATTGTGGTTTAACCAGGTCGATGGATACAACTCGGTTCTCCTTTTTACCAGCAAGGGGTGGTAGTACAACTGATCTTGTTCCGTTGACAGGTACTGCTTTTCTGTAAGATAGCCCAAATTCCTTCTTCACCGCGATTTTCTCTCTGACCAGATCCCCAATCTTTGGAATCCAGACAGGCCTTGCTGGGACAGGTGGTTTCTCTTCAGTGGCTGTTGGCTGCTGTTTTAACTTTGTTGCTCAGGTCTTTTCTTGTTTCATTTAAGTCCTGTAAAATAGCCAAACTATCTTTGATATCAAAGCATTTTCCTTCTACCACTGAAGTCTGAGTATCAAGGTCCTGGATATGCATTCTAGTCCCGAACAATAGTTCGTACGGACTGAAACCTTTTAGAGAATTTCTTGGCAGATTGTTAAAGACTACGTTGGACACTTGTTAAATGTTTGACCCACCCATCCCCCGAACCTAATACCTTTGCCGTTATAGATTGCTTTATGTCTCGGTTTTTTCTTTCCACAATCCCGTTTCCCTCAGGATGGAAGGGACAAGAATACCGCAATGCAATGCCCATGCTGGTCATGGCCTCTTTATAAGCTCGAGAGCTAAAAGCGGGACCCTGGTCAGAATGTAGCATGCCAATTGCGTATGTGCCGATATAGACTCGCGAATCTTTTATAACAGTTCTGGCGTCAGCCGAGAGCTGGGGTCTACATTTTAAGTGAATCTAGTCTTAAATGATATACAATGGGACGCATTTTTCCTGTTTGATCATGCGTATAGATCGCCTTATGCTTTCTATCAGGGGTCTCGGCACTACTGTGGCTGGTTCGCCACTGCGATCTCTGTTGCAATCTGGGCAGCTCATTACAAAGTTGTGATGTTGCAGGCTCATTCCTGGCCACCAGTATATCGATCGCAATTCGTTCAGAGATTTCTTAATCTTATGGTGTCTTAGACCCTCACCCATGTGTGCTTCTGCTATTAACAAGACTCTCCTGTTCGTGTTTGGAATTACCCTATCCCCCACTCCAGGGATTTGAGCAAAAGGAACGGAGTTTGCATCGATTATGTATGTATAATTGAGTGGATAGTTCACAGGTAATGCTGCACAGTCGCCTTTTTGAAGACTTTTTTACCGCCAGCATGGTTTCCCCGTCTATGTATTTTTCTGCACACTTTTTTGTGGCTACGGAAGCCGGTTTAGTTGCTTCCGCTGTGGCTGTCTCAGCCAATAAATTCCCTGTAACGTGAACGCCATCACGTTCATTTCATGACTCAGTGAATGTATCATGTGAGTCTTTTGTAGTTCTTTCTTTAACAGAACTACTTGTTCCCAAAGCGATTTTTGCTTTATTGTGGCACCTGTGTCATCCTTGTAACCATTTTGAACCCATTTCTGCAAGTCATTATTGTATGATTTAACGCAGTAATGCGAATCGCACACTATTAGTGTCGGGAATTTGCGATCTGCAATATCTAGCGCCATTTTCAAAGCTATTAGTTCCGTTTGTTGACCTGAATTGTCTTTTACAGATTGTGACATTGTTACCAGAGGTCTCAATTTACCTCCGCGCCACCGGCATTTAACAACCTCGCACGTAGCGTTATAGGCTTGTTTTCCCCAAACTGAGGGTTGTGCATATCCGTCTGTATATATTAGACAGGCGTAAAGTTGTAGGGGCAGAATGTCGATTGGCAGAGGATATTCTTTTTCATATTCTAGATTTTTTAATCTTTTCATGTTCGGGTCAAAATAGTATTTCACTTTATCTGTAGCAAGAGAATTTTCCCATTGTATCCATTTTGGATCTAATGCCACGGTAGTTAAATTGCATGGGCTTGCTATTGCCTCAAAGGCTGATTATGCTATTAAAACAGTAATCCGTCTGCCTTGGGCTCTTTCTTTTGCTACAGCTGTTTGAACCGCATGTACAATGTTTTCCGCAATACTGAATGTTTTTTCAGCATCTATGTACAAATGTGATTTGTATGCTATTGGTACCGTTTCTCCCTCATTAGAGGTTAGGTACGTGAATCCGCATCTTCCTGGGATGACTCGGATTACAAGGTTGCGTGTGTTATCGCGTGTTTGCAATTTTGTTTTTGTTAACATGTCTGTTTGCAATGATCTCAAAATTTCTGTGTGTTTTTGAGTCCAATTGATTGGTTTAAAATCTCGTTTTATTAGTTCGTAGAGAGGTTTAATCCTCTCTGCATAATTTAGAATGTAAGTTCTTCCGAAATTCAGGAAACCTAGAATTGATTGTAAGTTTTTCAGCGTTTTTGGTGCTTGGATTACAGCTCATTTCTCTAAGAAATTGTCTGCTAGGCTTTTGCCTTCACTTGATAATTCATATCCTAAAAATAGGACAGTTAGATGGGCAATTCGCGATTTTTTAAAGTTGAATTTGTAACCCTCTGCTGCGTACCCAAGTATTATGGTGTTCACTCTTTTCAAGTGAGTATCCAAGTCATCATCTGTTAGATAGATGTCATCGACATAAGATAATGCCTCATCATCATACATTTGTAGTAACTGTTACTCTTGCTGAGAATAATCCTGGGCTGTTCTTGAACCCCCTGTGGGAGTCGACAGAATTTTGCTGCGAGCCCATTATTGAGAAAGCGGTCAAATACCTGCTTTCAGGTGCTATGTTTTGACAAAAGAATCCATTAGAGATGTCTAATGTTGTTTTGTATTTTTTGCGCACGATGTTATTCATTAGTGCTGCACTGTGTGAGTTTTGTACTGCAAAAGTTTTGCAACATGAGTTAAGGTGTCTGTAGTCCAAAACTAGTCGATATGAATCGTCTGGCTTGGAGACAGGAAACAAAGGATTGTTCATTTGTGAGGTGCAAGTTTCAATCACCCCTTGGTATTCAAGTTGATCTAAGATCTCCCTGACCTGTTTTTTAGCTTCTTGCTTAATTGGGTACTGCCTCTGTGCAGTTGGTTGACATTTTAATTGGATTTTGTGAGGAGGAGAGTCCTCATCCCATCCTACATGATTTTTATATAATGCAGGAGCCTGGGCTACCGCCCACTTTCTTGCAAGTGTATATTTTTTATGAATCTGAATATGATTTGAGAAGGCAGGCATAATCATTTCTTCGCCATGAGGGCACTCCCTGACAAACTCTGGTGGCCAGTCTTTTTCAGCTAAAAGGATGTCATAGCCTTTGGAAAGGTTATCCCAAAATAGACCCCTTATTTTCTTAGTCTTGTATCCCTCTATACGTAATGTTATTTCGTATATTTTATGAGGTTTGCTAACTCTGGTATCTGCAGTTTCCACCTGAATGTATTCATTTGTGTCCACTGTCTCCAGATGACTCATCAGGATCTTGCGAGCTATGCTCACTTCTCCTGCGCTCTCTAGCATTGTCTGAGCCCACTCTCCGTTTTTCAGCTGTGTCCTCAGTATCCTCGGCATGTTTGACTATTTTAATGCTGGCTACCTTCTTTTTTGGAAATTTTAATTTTTTACTTTGATGAGCAGGTTCCTTGTCTTTGGACTTGACGTGCTCTTCCCTGTATTCTGACCGTCCTCTTCTTTCCGATTTCTGCGAGGAAGTCTGAAAAGATCGAGAGGGACGTGTATCAATATCTTGATATCTATCAGGTTTCTTCAGATTATCCCTATTTCTAAGGTTGTATCTTTTCTCAGAGGGTTCCCTCTGGGGAGACTTGTGTCCTTGGTCCGGAGATCTTTCTCTCCGCCGAGGAGACCTTCCTCTGGGCTGGAATCTTTTTTCTTTGGTAGTGGATTGTTTATTTCCATCCCAGCTCTTTTTTGGAGTGTTTAGATTATTTTTAATAAATATCTTTTCAGGATTTTCAGTTAGTTGGGGTGTTACTGGTTTCCCACCCAAACTATCTCTTCCTAGTTCTTCATAGGATTTTTCTATGATTCTGGCAAGTTCAAATGGTTGTTCTGCTATATCTGTTTCTTTCAATTTCTTGCGGATCGCTACAGATGCTGCTTCTCCTTTTATGTTGGCTAATAATATAGCCGAGACCTGCTTGAAGTCTTTTGGTAATTTCATACCCAGAGTTAAAGCAGGTTCTGGACCGTATTCATTTTGAATCTGTCTTAGCACATCTGGTATACCCGCCATGGACGGAACACCATGTGTTTTTGTGTAAATGGAAGCAAAGACTGTGCCCCAAGTGTCACAGTCCTCCACATGTGGTGCGATCCCCATTGGAAGGCAGATAGTCAGAATTCTGTGTTTCTCAGTAGGGGTAGTATCCGGAAATACTGCCTCTATTTGAGTGATTTTTTTGTGCTAACCAGAATGGAATTTGTTCCCGTTTTATGGGTACTTTACCCAGACATGATTGTATGTTCTGTGGTGTAATTTTGTTTGTGTTCCCCTGATGAGGGGTCAGCTGTGGAATGTTAATAGCTGGTTGGACTGTTGAAGTCTGCATTACATATTGGACTAATTGTCTATGTATTTTAATTAGTACTTTTAGGTGGACTAAAAGTTCTGGTATTGACATTTTTTCGATGTCTGGATGTGGTGTGTAGCTGGCTAGAACCGGCCACGTTGCTCCTGGTCTACCTAGTGGACCGAGCCTGGTGATGTGATTATTATGTTTTAGGGCACCTTAAAACCAGAGCAGGTGCTCTTGGTATTTTAATGGGATTTCCACCTCCTCGAAAGGGGTGTACTCTTCCGGAGGTTCCTCTATTTTGTAATAGTGGAATTCATGTGTGACAGCCTTTGCTGCTGGAAAGTTTATCCATGAATAGAATACCTCTGTCTGCCGATATTCATGTGCCTCAATTACGAAAATGACTGTACCACCTCTCGATGTTAGTCCATTTTCTATAAGTTTAAGAGTTATAGTTTTTCTTATGTTGACCGGAATGAGTATAGCATTCGGGTCGGTCTGCAGGAGACTATTGTCATCCTCTAGGAGTTGAGCTGCTATTCTAGCTGCCTCCCTTTCTTCTTCACTTTCCCCCATTTTACTGGCAGAAAGGTTTTTGTTTGCAGATCAAGTTTCAAGGAAACAAAGATTAGGTGCACAATATTTTGGAACACTGTATCCTTCAACGTTAAATAAACCAAAAACTATACATAGAAATCTCTTCCTACTAAATTCCAGCGGATTTTAAACCTTTTACCCACTCCAGACGTCTTTTGGAGTATTTACGGGGAAAAGGGTCTGTGTGAAAAAGCACGACTTTGTTACTCTAACGTCTTGCGTTAGATGTATCGCCTTACCAAACGTTGGGCGCCATGTAGTTTAGTTCCTATAGTCCCAATAGGCTCTGCGCATTGGAATAATATATTCAGCAGTGTAGACGTAGAACTGAGGTTAACTAGGTCTCTACTGACTATATTAGACTTAAGTTTTTGCCAGCTAGCTCAGAGGTCACTAGAAACTTTCTCGAATAAGCGAGGAGGAGTTTAACCTCCCTGGATAGACAAGAAGGGATTTAGTTTCTGACAACCATAAAACATGACAACTTTGCTCTCCCTGATTAAGAGTATATCTCTAGAGTTGTGTGAAAACAAAAGACAGCTATTTCACTCAGTCAAAGGTGTGTACTTAGTTTCACCAGATTGCAGAGAAAAGAGAGACGGGCGTTTTCAATAAAAGGTATTATTTATGTTAATGTTAATGTTATCCGATTTCTAGAGCGCATAGCTGCCCGTGAGCGTCCCAGCGCTGAACAAGTACTGATGGAGAGGGAGGGAGAGGCTCATGGGAACAGCCATGTTTTCAAGGATTTTCGAAATGCCAGAAGATTGGGTTGGGCACGGAGGTCAGGGGGGAGGGAATTCCACATCTTGGACGCATTGTAGGAAAAACGTCGGCCTCCGGATCGTGCTCGGAGGATCTTGGGTGGTTTGGTAAGGTTGGCGTTAGATGATCGAAGGGGTCTAGAGGTGGTATAGGGGGTGACCAGATTTTTGAGTATGGGGGGGGCTTTCCCATTCAGAATTTTGTGTGTGAGGCAGAGTGACTTGAACTGCACTCTTTCCATGATGGGTAGCCAGTGCAAAGGTCGCAAGGCTGGTTTGGCTGAGCAGCGGTTCCTGGTGTTGGTCAGAATCCTGGCGGCGGCATTTTGAACTACTTGAAGTTTGGTGGTGACTTTTAGAGGTGCACCCAGGTAGAGTGCATTGCCGTAGTCCAGTCTTGACAAGATGAGACCCTGTATCAAAAGTTTCCTTGATTGGAAGGGGAGTAGAGGTAGGATTTTTCGGATGGATCTCAGAAGACCAAAGCAGACTCCGGCAGTTTTTCTAGCTTGGGTTTGCATGCTGAGATTTTTGTCCAGCCATAGACCGAGGCTTTTAATCTCGGGCTTAGGGGTTGGAGGTTTACCCATGCATGGGGGCCAGAGGGAGTCTGTGAGGAGGTGGGCTTGGTTCCCCATCACCATGATCTCCGTCTTGTCGCCGTTGAGCTTTAGGTGGGATCTATCCATCCAGCTGACGATGTCCGTCAGGCAGCAGTGAAGGTCTATCTTGTTTTTTTTTTGCTGGGTGAGGGAAACCACCAGCTGCGTAAGTTAGGAGTTTTATCCCGTGTGGGGTGACTATCTGTTCCAGGGGGGACATATATACGTTGAAAAGTGTAGGGCTCAGAGAAGAGCCCTGGGGCACTCCACAACGTACAGGGGTCTCTTTGGATGAATAGTTGTCCTCTATCAACTGGAATGATCGGTCTTGCAGAAATGATTTCAGCCAGGATAAGGCGAGGCCTGAAATCCCAAGATCGCTAAGCCGCTGGGCCAGGATCTGATGGTTGACCGTGTCGAAGGCCGCGCTTAGGTCCAGGAGGATCACTGCCACTGATCCTCCTGTGTCCATGATCTTCCTGGCCTCCTCGACCACCGTCCGCATCGTGGTTTCAGTGCCCTGACCCGGTGGAAATCCTGTTTGTGAGGATTTGAGTAGTTCGTTGGTCTCGAGATAATTAGATAGCTGAGAGTTTATGAATTTTTCTGTTATCTTGCTGGTGCAAGGCAGGAGGGATATTGGCCTAAAGTTGGAAAGGTTAAGGGGGTCCAGATTTGGTTTTTTCAGCAGAGCCCTCACCTTTGCCTTCTTCCAGCTGGGGGGAACCGTTCCGTTGGTCAGAGAGGCATTGATTACGTTTACCAGTGGTTCAAGAATAGTCGGTGTTACCAATTTTAAAATTTTGACTGGAGCTGGGTCTGAAGGTGAGCCACTTTTGAGTGACTGGAGAATCGGCATCAGGGTGTCGGGGCTTATGGGGGTAAATGAGTCAAGACTCGAGTCAGGCGTTTTGGACTGTTCTGCTGATGCCAGAGGCTGATTCGTATTGGAAAGAGGCGGGGAAGTTTTTGCAAGATATGTTGAATTTTTTGGTCAAAAAAAGCGGCCAGTTTGTCACATTGGTTATTTGAGGGCTCTACAGATCCTGACGGTTCTGGTGTTTTTAGGAGTTGTTTAACGATGTGAAAAGTCTCCCTTGATGAGCAGGATGCTGAGCGAATTTTCTCTTGGAAAAAGGCAGTTTGTGCATTTTTCAAGGCTTTTTTGTACGCAAGAATCGACAGTCTGTAGTCTTTTTTGCGTTCAGGGTCGAAGTCTTTCCGCCATATTCTTTCAGCTTTTTTACAGAGTTTTTTTAAGTGGCGGGTCTCCTGTGTAAACCATGGGGCCGGGTTTTTTTACGGGAGGTGAGGTGTGTTTTTTTTGGGAGGACCTTGTTAAGAGAGTTTACGATCCAAGCGGCGAACTTTTTGTCTGCTCTTATAGGGTCTGACTCGTGGATTGGTTTGTGGAGTTCTAAGGCTTGTTTCCATTTATCAGTATCTAGTTTGGCCCAGGGACGCGTGGGAGCGACAGAGGGCTTGTTGGGAAAAGAGATGTTAGGTATTTCCCATCTGAAGGGGATGAGTAGGTGATCCGACCAGGGCAGAGGGATCGGGGCGTTGGTTTTAAGGTCATCGATGTTGCATATGATAGGGTCAAGTAGATGCCCGAGCCTGTGTGTAGGTTGCTTATTCTGGAGTTGAAGCTGAAGAGTTGCTAGGTCTGCCAGTAGTTCTGTGGCGGTAAATTGAGCAGTCTCCTTCCTCATGCAAGAGAAATGAATTGCTACAATTGCAATACTTATAGTAAAGTAAAGTGCGTACAGTAAAAGCAGGATTATAAAATAATACTGTAAAAGCATTGATATGGTTTCTTAGCCATATGATACTTTAAAATAGATAAAATATATACATACATATATACATTGACTAATCGTACTCAACTGGTGCTTCTAAATACGTCTACCCCGGTGTACCTGACCTAAGCCTAATACGTGGGAAGGAGTAAGTAAGTAGCAGTTTAGGTTAAGTTTGTTTTGCCAAGAATCTGACTCAAGAATTCTCTGTAAGGGTTTAGTCAGCTCAGTACCTGGGTAATAGAAGGCAGGAGGTCTGGTATCTCTCTCTCAGGACTCGATATCCCAGTCACCCGCAAGGGTAGGCTGGAAACGCCGGAGCTGGATTTTCTCGGCAGGAGAAAAGACAGTGTCTTTCTCAGCGCGTCAAAAGGGAGGGGCAGCGTCCGTGGGCTCTCGCATCAGCTGGGCTCTCGGGCAAGTAGATAGCTGCTCCAGACGTCAATAAAGATGTCACTAAGAACTGGCCGTTCTTACAGTGCTTTGCTGGAGGTCTAGGACGAAATCAAAACAATAGCAAGGGGGATTTCCCAGGTTGCTGGAGGCTTGGTTTTGTTTAGAGAACTCGGTGTGCTTACTAGGGGGCCGGAGAAGTAGCCTTGCTTAATGTGACAGCATGTGCTACGACTGAATTATGGATATGATTATTATGCCGTTGTATGGATATTATTGATTATAGCCGGAGAAGGGCATAAAATAGGAATATCGATTCAGGTTTCCTAGATAACACACTACAAGTCTTACTCCCAGATATGTATGGATTTTCTTCTTTATCTTTTAGGTTGTGGCTATGCCTATAGTTCCCTTCTCTGAACCAGAAGTGCCCTCGACCCTCTAAAAACACAGGTAATAGTTATGAGAAACAAGCATTTGCAATGCAATAGGTCTCACAGTTGCTAGAGTTTAAGGTATTGACATTGTAAATTACCAAGCCTTTTATCTGTTTAGATAATTAACACATAAAAGGCGTTGTCATTTACAATGCCAGTAGCTCAAATTCTTGTAAATACGAGACCTATTTAATTTCAGAGAAGCGCCTGCCATTGTCCCTGGCTGCTTGGAAAGTGAAAGCGCTTATGGTGCGCTGAATGTTGCACGAAAGTATGTCATGCCTGCAGTAGGAAAAACTCATTAAAAAAATAGTGCTTAGTGACTACATAAGACATACCGTGTAACAACAAGGAAAAGTTCTCATGGGAGGTTACACATGAAGACAAAGTGGTACTAAGGAGGGATCAACAAGCCTGTTAACGAATCAGAAACCAGTATTTATGTAGGACAGTGGCACAAACCACTGGAAAAATATGGCTGGAGAGTGGGCGGGGCTTCATGTCAATACTCCAATACAGCATGCGCTGCCCAGGCTCGACCTAAAAAGAAGAGCCAAGCAGAAGTAGTTCTTCTACTCACGGTCTAATCTTTGTATCTGCCTTTCTGTTTTGTTTTTTTTTGTCTTTTCCTTTGTACAGTATCCACGTCCTATAATGCTAGTATGGATAATTCTTTTGATAAAATAACGTGATTCCTTCTCTATTCTTTCATTTTTGTTAGCCATAAATTAATGCATTATCTGGTTTGGCACTTTAGTCTTATGTGTACAAATGCTGAATTATGACTTTGGCCTTGCTTTAAATGTTTCTCCTTCTTTCCTATTGTCAACTCCCATTTATTCTCGATGCACAATATATGTGCTATGCTGAATAGGCAAGTTTCATCTACTTTTTTTGTTTTTTTTTTGTTATCGAGCAAAGATCGATCCATACAGAAGCTTCTTTAAGTAGAACAGAAAACTGTACAGCTAGGAGACTTTTAAAAATAGCACCAGTCTGAACTGGATCACTGACTACAATGTGCAAAAATATACAATTTGAAATTCAACAGTTTTTCTTAATTCCCCTGCCATTTTATAAATATTCAAACGCATTCCACATTCATTCATTCTTTGAAGAAAAAGTGCATTAGTGCATCGGAAGTGTAAAAGAAAGAGCAATAAATTCTGTAGAACCAAGTTTAAGGCCCCTTTTACCAACTCATCTGTTTGATCTATTTCCGAGCCATTCAACATCTATAATATGTGCAAATAGGCAATTTTAAAGTGCGACCGTAATATTTGATTCTTCAACGATAATTTACATGTTCAAACACGTTCCTGGTATATTGCAGTGCCTTAAAGAGAGCGCGTTTGAGCTTCAAGAGTGCAATATAAAGTGCAAAACAAATTAGATCCAGATTAGGACCTCTTTTCAATAGCTTTACACCAGCACCTGTAGTCTATTGCCAAGTTCAAGCACATTGATTAAACATTTTAGTCCCCCCCCCACACACACATGCTTTGCATATGCCTCCTAAAAATTAATTGTACAAAGCATTTTACTCTTCCAGCCTTGAACTGTTGGAATCTTCTCTGTCTTCCAGTTCTGGAGGATAAAGGCGTGTGCAGTCGTCAAAGCTATAGTTCTGGTTGCTCAATACAGACTTTTTCCCAGCCCAGTGATATGCCTGCCTGTTACTCCCAACCTTTCATGCAGGGTCTCTTCTTTCCTACCACTTTCTTTTGAAGTGCTCACTTTCTCCCCACCAAATCACGTACCTCACCACAATCTTTTCTCTGATCATCAAGTCTTCTGTTTTTCTCCTTCCTGTTGGCCAGTGTTTTCTAGCAGCAATGGCTCCTCTTTCCCGCCTCTCGTGTTGTCCCAGAGTCTTCCCCGTGTCTGGGGAGGCTCTTGGTCAGCTTTACTTGGTTCCCCTTCTACCTCCATAACGCCCATCTCAGCCTAATGCACTCCCTTCCTGTTTCCCGCATAGTGTTTCTCTTTATCACGCCTTGTCCTTCTCCCACCTCCTCTTTCCTCTTAGTTTTTCAGTTATCTTTCCTTCAGTCTAGTCTTCCTTCGAGGTTTAGCCTGTTACTTTTATTTCAGGTCCTGTGTGCAGACTTTTGGTGTTCCTGCTGTTCAGTCTTCCAGGCTGCCCATCTCCTAAGGTGAGTAATGCCCTACACCTTTACACTAAGATATTAAAGACTACAACCTCTGTTATTCACATATAAAATATGTGCTACTTGGGCTTATTACCTGGGTCTTTATCTGACAGATTCATATTGGTATGGGATTTTTGGTGCAGATGTTTCTTGAGTCTTTGGATATCATTTTTGTTTTGTTTTAATTAAACAAGTGCCAATTTTTAGAACCTATTCTATACCAGTTCTTGTGTAAATGTGGCCTTCTGGAGAGGGAATGTGTACAGGGGCTGTAAGGGGTTTCAGTTATCTTACTCATGATGTGGTATTGAATTAAGGAATGGTCTTCAAATTTTCTAATTCTGCCTTGTGTATAAACTACATTTTATTTCTGGCTCCAAAAATGGCAAACCTATTTTTTCACAATTGTATAAAATTGGCAGCTTCAAACCTATTCAAACATTCAAATTTTAAAATAGATAACTGAACATAACCATCAATACATGATTGCCAACTTGCTACGAGCAATCGGATTCCCTAAAACCGTGGTTCTTAATCTTTTTACTTCTGTGGACCCACACTGAATTATTACTCAACGCCAGGAACCCCTACTTAAGCCAGTTCTATCATTTGAACCTAAAACCAATACTTGAAAAATACAGAAACAAGCAGGGCCTGTCCTAGGATATGTGAGGTCACCGGGCAGAATATGAAGATGAGAGGCCCCTATAATTTGTATATAATTTAACCTCACAGGAAGTGACAACATAGGAAGTAATATAAATTGACCATTATGTATATGGCATTGATGAAACTGATTTGCAAGAAGCTACCTACCTTATTTGGATATCAGTAAAATGGTTAAAATAGCATTAATAATTTTAATAAAATGTACATAGATATTAAATCGCTATTAAGTAGATTGAATGTGGTTTAAATGTAGTTTAAATGAATTAAACTTGGCTATTGTTCTATTGAAAGGGATGAATGAAAATGATATGGTAACTGGTCATTCCGATTCTGACATTAGGAGATGTCCAAAGGAGAGGTGCAGACTTTACATGTGGAGAAAGGACCGTTTCAAGAGTTTTCCCTAAAGACTGGAGTTACACCATAGCTCGAGTCAGATAGTTCCAGTCCTGCACAACTAGAAAAGCGAAGGATCTGCCTACAATCGGGGCAATCTAAATTTTAGTATAGCATAGGAGTTTGGTTGGCACAGAGTTTGGGGTTCTGGACGGAACGTAAGAAGTGCTGTAGAGAGAGAGAACCTTTTTAATGCAGTGCATAACGACAACTGGATAGTGCTTTGCAGATACAGGGTTTTGGACCAAAAACCCAGCAGACTGCATAATGGTGAGAAGAAATGGCATAGCAATGCAGCCATCTTAGATGAGGAGCCTAGCACCGTTCTGAATGATCTGAATGGTACTGAATGCAAAAAGTCCAAGTAAGAGGGCATTTGCATAATCTAGTGAGAAGATAATTGACTGTACAACAGCCTCGCCGTAGTGAGAGGGCAGAACAGGAATGCTTTTCTGTTGCTTAAGGATGTAGTAAAGGGAAGTGGATGAAACCTGGATGCTAGAAAATGAAGCAAAGATTTTTTTGCTTACTCTGCCAATGTGGGCGATTGACCTACTTCCATCAGCCACAGAACAGAACACCATATGGTATGAGATCCTTTTAAAATGAGAACCCTTGATGTTTCACTATAAGGTTTTAATGAATTTGTGTTCATTCAGAAATCAACTGCTAGAACGCACGTACAAACATATGATTGCCACTGAGGGAAATCATGTTTGGGTATCAATATGCACAAGATGTCAGCAAGAAACCAAAGGACTGTATGATATGAGTAAGGCTAACTGGGGATGATAAAGATTAAATAGCGGATACCCAATAAAATACACAAGCCACAGGTTTAGTACGTAACAGAAATAGGTGGCAAGTGGATTGTTCCATGTAGACTGCAGTGCAGCCTAACTGAAGAAAGAGCAGAGTGTGAATGACTGGTTTGGGTGGCCCCAGAGGGCTGACCAAACTGTCAGCGCCCTCAGGAGTGGGCAAGCCACTACTCCCCTGCCCTGGAGCATCCCGCCCACCTGCCCCCAACCAAACCCTTCTGATTTCTCCAGTGCGAGAAGCAGAAACATAAAATGGTAGTTATTACCATTTTATGTTTCTGCTTCTCGAACTGCTAGAAAGCAGTGGGGCAATGCTCCTCCGCCCTAATGGAGGAGCCACCCCTCTAGAAAACAGTACACAATAAGGATTGGTGATTACGGGGGAGAGAATGTTGCAGACCGGAAAGTGTATTGATTGAAAGGGTCAAATGGAGCTCATGGGAAAGTGGGGATTACAGAAGGAGGAAGGGAAAATACAGGAGTGCAGTTCTTACATGAGAATGAGGCACAGGAAAGTGGTGCAGACTGGTTAGAATAGATCACACATGTACCTTCACATATGTATGGAATCTCCACAAATACTATCTTCTGCCACTTTTCAAAGTATTCTTGGAGGCTTAATACCCAAAACCACTGGGAAGGGTAAAGGTTACCCGGCAAACCACAAATTATTGTATGTTTTATTAGGGACCTCTGCATTTCAAAGTTCAGCAGTCTCCCTGCTTCTTACCTTTTTTGTGTGGATTCTGTTCCTCCTACATCGTTCTTTAACATACAATTCCCTAAACCTCATCTCTCTACCACCTTGTTTGCATTAATTCTGCACATTACATCTATCGCTCCTCTTCCCCTGTCTCCATTTCCGAAAGCCCAGGGCCTTAAGTGGGCTGAAAAAAATGGATGGGTCTCTAAAAGAGGTTTGGACTATGTAATTAAGGGCCTAGCTTAAACCCATAATTTAAATGTGTGATTCCATAGTGTTCCATCTGACTGGCACTTTGGTTCCTCTCTGTGCTTGTCTGTATTTGAATCCAGAAAAAAAACGCAACAACTGACACACCTAAAAACAGCCAGAAGTATTGATTTTGTCAATTGTTGTTAGCTGTTTAAGCTAAAAAAAGTAACAACAATAAATTATTTTACTTTCACACTGTTACTGTTTTGACCAATAAGTAGCTCCTTCACACACATTTGCATAGAATCACAACTGGAATGCAGGACAATTGTTCTTTGTGCTCTGCAGAGAGGCCTTTATTGTATGATCATGTAATTTGAACACCTTTTTGACCCACAGACAGGCACAGCATGAGAGCCTCCACTCCAAAGTACTCAACTGTAGTCTGTTACAAACACCTGGAGGAGACTCAGTACAAAGTGTGCATCATCCAAGAGTAATATGCTGTGAAATGAAATTCAGAAACACACATGCTGGAAATAGCTAGCACTCTTGGGGAATGCAAGAATAAGTAAAGCATGGGAAATATAATCAGGAACAAAATCACTGCCATGGATTACCCTAACATCAGGGCCACTGGAATTATGCAACAGGAGAGGGCTAAATTATTTGGCAGGGTGAGCAAATTATGTGGCAAGAGAAAGTCACATTACTTGGCATAATGCGGCACATTTGTAAATAGTATTACTTCATTTTTTGCCATTTTTAGGTTTGCCTGGCATCCACTGCGCAGCAGTGTTCGCGCAGGCGAAATCTTTTGTTTAGCAGTACGGGGCTTTGTCCTGCCTGTCTCTTCCATTGGCTAGCTCCATAAATGGAGGCTAGCCATTGGAAGAGAGATCTGTTCGTTATTCTCCGAGCAGATTCGTGGGCGTTCCGTAGATTTTTTCTCATTCCGCCCCTTTTAGAACGTCATGCGGCGGTGGGCGGTAGTTATTTATTATTATTTTTTTTTTACGCCATGTTTTTCTCATTTCCAATGTGTCTGTTGCCGGGATGGGCTGCGCGATTTTACCGCTGCAGAGCGATGTTCCAAGGTCTCCCGTATTGGCCAATGTCAAATGAGCGCTGGCCGTTATGAAAGAATGGTGGCCCAGTAGCATTTTAGCCACACTACAAGGTCATGTCGGCATTTAAGAGTGTTCCCGCGAGCCTGAGAAAACATCCGACGAACCGCGGCCCTCCCCGTCCCCATGAGGCCGAGGGTAATGTGAAAAGTACAGTGGGAGTCACTGCTCTCCAAACAGCTTGCCTTACAAATGGACACAAGCGGCCATAATCCCTAGAGTAAGGGCCTGTCTTACCCCCCTCGCATATGGGGGCAGCTGCCTCGCAGCGATGATCCTCATGATGTGCGAATTTGCCATTAAATGTTTAGCACCCAATAGGTCTGCTCCACGCGCTATAATTACCGGGGGCTGGAGAGCGGCGTAGGAGGCAGAAACAATTCAGGGGGGGGGGGAGAGGGTTGGAGCGATGTGGTCGCGGCTTAACCCCCCTCTTCCCCATTAGTGGTGTGGTCGTGTAGTCTGCACCCACCAGGCTCCCCAGAAACTGCAGAAGGTCGCCGGAGGGTTCATCAGATCCGGCCGCCCCCCCTACCGCTGGGGCACCCCACCTCCCTGTGGACTGCGTCCCTGTCCTGGAGGGGGGGGCTTGTGCAGTGTTCGTTGGCAAGTGGCTCACAGTGCTCTGGTTGTTCCGCCCCCCTCCCTCCACATCCTAGTGTCGGGTCAAAGCTATTAGCCAACCCGTGCCTGAACGTGCATGCTAATAAGGTGCTCAGGCGAAGCGCTCCAATGCCTGTGGGTTGCCTGAGGGACCCGACCATGGGAGCAGTTATGGTCGCCCGACGAGGTCACCCGCAGACCTCACATTGCGGACCCCCACCTGTTCAAATGATCTCCTCATGTATCAGTTCTGTTCCTATTATGAAGCGCTCTGACACCTTCGGGAAAAGTCTGCGCTATATAAAAACGCATACAATTAATAAATAATGGTGTGGAGGAACTTGGAGTCTTGCGAGGCCTAGGAGCTCCAAACATGTAAATATATTGACTGACACAGACCAGGAAATATTTCAACAAAATTCCTACATGTCGCATATTCACAGCGAACGTTCTAAAGTATACGGGAACCATCCGATCAGAATGTTAGAATTGTGGGTAGACTCAGGATTTATGTTAAAAACATATTTCAAAGCTTCAAATGGGAATGTACTTTCAGCAGCATCCACCGGGGAGTTAAACATGCGGCACAATTGGGCTTTCAACGACGAGCCCCCGCCTCCCCCCACTGGCGGCTAAAAATGGCTTGTTTGAAGTGGGCAACAGAAGCCAGTTAGTTTACACCTTCTCGAGCGCACTGATATTCAGCGGGATCTTGTCGCGCTATATAAAATGAATAAATAATGGGATGAGGGTGCCCACCTGCAAGCCATAATTAAAATCCCAATACGGCCGTTTGCGTGTCTGAGGGTGTTCGCGGGCCCCACTTCTGCAGCCGTTGTTTGATCTTCAGACACGAGTAATACCGAGAGCTTGTCTCACCAGGCAGTCGCCTCTCACGTCCCACATCAGTGTTAGTTTGCACACGCTTTATCCGAATGGCTCTGTTTGTTTATGCGACTTGGAATGTTTCAAGCGTGGGAATTGAGCAGCACAGTTTCATAATATCAGCCTTATCTGTTTTGTTCAATGAAAGTCATTATTTTACCTGCTTCAAAAAGTCACTACTATCTCGTTGAAAGCATAGCGGCCCCGGTGCATCGATTTTCACAACCCATTGCAAGCCTGTCCCATTGGTAAAAGCAGGAGTTTTCCTATCAAACGTGGAAAAACTTTACGGGCTTTTGTCTGTACTGTCGCTATTAAAGTGTAATAGTTCTTGTCTGCTCTTTTTAAAATGTTAATAATAGCCTAGCAACTTTACCAGAAAAACCGAGTACGTGTGAACTATGTGGCAGTACTACGAGCCAGCCACCCACTCTACATGTCCAGCACTGTCTTGACCCCTCCTCCCACCCACCACCTCCCTGCACCGACGGTCCGCTGCACTGTGCATTCCCATTATCTCACCCCCGCTGCAGTTTAGCCCCCCCCTCCCGAGGAGTCAGAATGTGACTCCCATACTCGAGCCCGTGTTGCTCTGTTATCCTGTTAAGACATGTTTGCCTTCATCACCTGATCTCATCCGTGCATTCCTGAATTTACTGCCTTTAAATAACTCTTTTCGTCTGATCAGGGAGGCTAATGGATGAATCTCTTTCGCATGGCTGGTCCCTTTTCAAGCAGTAAACAAGATCAGAGAACTCTTTTGAACGTATGCAAATCGTAACTGTGTGAGCAATTAAAACTCATTTGAACAAAGTGTTGTAATGGGCTTATTTGAGAGTTAGAGAAACATGCTCACAAGTTACATGTTGATGCAAATCATCTGAGTAAATAAACAATAGCATGGTGCCGTTTGCGTCCTTGACTTGATATGGTTTTTATTTTTATTTTGCTATGATTCTCACAAAGGCTAAGGTCCGCCTACTTTAGTAATAAGTATTATACGCTAACTGAATTGTACCTAGACAATATCCTGTATCTGCTTTGCCACACAATGCAAACACTGTCATGTATATAATATGACTGATTGTTGTTTGCGTCCCTGCAGCGCAGTGTTCTATCGGTATGACGTCACATTTTGTTGTCTAGGTGTGACTTTCCCGCTCCTGATTGCAGACTGATTAGGCTAAATTAGGTGCTTCAAGTAGTATTTCCCATATTAGGCGAATGTGTCCACTTCTGTGGCAGTGAATGAATGGGTGAATGCAGGGCTTTGAGTGGGATGAAAAAACTGGAGGGTCTCTCAAAGGGGCGTGGCCAGTGTAATTAAGATCGTGGCTTAGCATAGTGGTCCGCCGAACTTGTATTTTGCTGTTTGTCATTGCATGTAGATACATGATACAAGAAGTCAGGACTATTGGCTTTGTCTATCGTTGTTGGTTGCATGTGACACCACGACGTGTGTGTGTGGCTCTGTGTGTGTGTGGGTGCAAATGTAATAGGTCTCACATTTGCGGGAGATTATGCTATTGGCATTGTAAATGACAATGCCATTTATTTATCTGTTTTCAATACCAACGCATAAATAAAAAATGTGTCATTTACAATGCCAATAGCTCTAACTTTTGCAAAGGCGAGACCGTTGCATTGTAAATGCTTGTTAAACTTGGTAACACTCTGGGCATTGGTTGCACCCCTTTAGTACCAATTTAACACCCAAACTAAAATTTTGCAGTCGAAAACAGAAAGTTGACTATTCCAGCTTTGCAAAGGGCCTTCCAACATGCAGCAAGACATGTTGCTGCTTTTTGTTAGTAACCTTTGAACTGTTTGAGGGAGTAACAACTTATTTTGTTAAAATCTGTAGATTTTGCAGCAGATGATAGATTATGTGACAAATGCAGCAAATGTATAATTAAGCAAAAATCGCCACCGCCGCACAATTGCATAATTCCAGTGGCCCTGCGTAACATGCAGCGTCCGACTGGGACAGAAAATAGGCCTCTGGTACCAAAATAAAAGGGTCTCTCATTAGTGAGTTAGTTAGCTAGAAAAGTGCCTAATGTTGGTAAACTAGGACAGTTTTCAACTTGTAAAGACATGCTGTATGTGTGTTTTGTAAGGTATGGAAGACTGCATTGATTTGAGTTTGCTGCAGGAAATGTTTGCTTTAATATCATGAAAATCGACGGTAAAAGCCGGCTCACCTGACCATAACAGGAGGACAAATTTAGAAAAAATTATACACAAGCAATCAATTTCACTTATTTTGGGAACACAGTGTTATTTATTCACATCGTGTTCAAGGCATCTTATTCTTAATGTGCATTTTCATTAAATACTTTACAGAAATGGGTGCCCACAAAGGAGGGAAAAGGGGTGGGGGTGAAGTGGTTGGGATTTAGTGCAATTTGGAGAAGTGACAGGTCAAGAATACAATCTTTTTATGCAAAACACAAT
The DNA here is from genome assembly GCF_964261635.1 of Lissotriton helveticus. Classification (NCBI taxonomy): domain Eukaryota; kingdom Metazoa; phylum Chordata; class Amphibia; order Caudata; family Salamandridae; genus Lissotriton; species Lissotriton helveticus. The sequence continues at coordinate 635,155,266 of NC_136057.1, read as the reverse complement.
AAATAGTGGCTTAACAGGGGAGCCATGTACGAATACATCATATTCCTATTTGAATTTCCATCTTTTTATAAACAGTGTTACGAATCACACTTGTGTCAGGTGGCGTTGGGATAATGGTCTACGTTTCGACCCTGGAGTGGTAGGGTTGCTATCCCTTACAAACGGGTCTTCTTCAGGACAAAGGAGGGTTGGTGGGCAAAAATCATTTGCGCGATGCGCAGCCGATGAGGTGCCTCTAACGCTGTAAAAATCAGGGGGATCGGGCCTCGTCTGTCTTGAGAATTGTCAGGCTAGGAATGGACGCGGTCAGTCGTACCGCTTGGGCTGAGCATAAAATCCTCACTCGCCACTCCAAACTGCCAAAGGTTTGCCGCTGGCAATTCAAATAAGGAATATGATGTATTCGTACATGGCTCCCCTGTGAAGCCACTATTTATTGTGTTTTGCATAAAAAGATTGTATTCTTGACCTGTCACATCTCCAAATTGCACTAAATCCCAACCACTTCACCCCCACCCCTTTTCCCTCCTTTGTGGGCACCCATTTCTGTAAAGTATTTAATGAAAATGCACATTAAGATGCCTTGAACACGATGTGAATACATAACATTGTGTTCCCAAAATAAGTGAAATTGATTGCTTGTGTATAATTTTTTCTAAATTTGTCCTCATGTTCTGGGACCCCTCTTTTCTATAACACATAAATACCAGGGTCCAAGTGACTCCTTGGGTTGACCCTATTTTTTGTAACATCACCTGACCATAAAGCAGGTCAACAAATAGCCCCAAAAAACGGGCTACATACTGACATGACAGCAGGGCTTTAAGTGGGATGAAAAAACTGGGGGATCTTTCAAAAGAACATGGCTGATATAATTAAGGGCGTGGCTTAAAAACATGTAAGCTAGAACTCTGTGCATAGCATACTGTGCCGCCCGACTGGTATTTTGCTGCTTCTGTCATTGCCTCCAGATAAATAATACATAAAAAAATTACACCTGCAACAAGCCAGGACTATTGGCTTTGCCAGTGGTTATTAGTTGCATAAGATGAATAAGCAACATCTACGGCTTAGTTGTAAATAATATTGAAAATGCCTCCGTTCTGACATGATGAGACTGTGAAAGAGCTATAATGAGTCTCGAAGTTACATTAAAGGCAGAGAAGGGTGGCACTGCTGCAGAGTTAAGAATTTTTTTTCCCACTCATAGGGTGAGGGCAAAAATGGAGAGCTGGCCTGTTTCAACAACGGAATTTTAGAATTGCTGGTGCTGTGCACTGGTAGGACCCAGCCCACTTAAAGCCCTGCCTGACAGATAAGACCGTCGGGCACAGCCTGATTGCCCTATAGACCAGTCTGACACTGCTGACCTCTTATACATTCATTGTGCAGACACTGGATCAATGTTTTTGCAGGTAACTTAAGAATAGGAATATAGGGCCTGATAGGGGGCCCTTTTCAATGTCCGTTTTAATTTACTGCCAGGTCTAAGACGTGAGTGACCCAGCACACTTTTACATGCTGATTCTGCCCCTCTGCCTGCACCACGTCTCATTGCCATACTCACACTGATCTGCTCCCCCTCACTTTATTTAGTTTCTCTTACTCCTTTTGTTCACACCTCTGCTTCCTCTCCCGCTCCTCCTAGGTGAGCAGTTTCCATTGTGATGCTCTGCCAGTCTCGTTTGGTGTGCCCCCTGCAGGTTATCCTGCTTTTCATTCATACAGGGGCAGGGCGCACTTCACACGTAAGGGCACTTTAAGTACCTGTCTAATGCGCTGTCATCAACATGCAGATGCAGCGATTAGGCCCACAGAGTGGGGCCAGCAGGGAAGATTGATATTATAAAGAAAACATATAAACCCTCAGGGGGCTCCCTGGGCCTAGAACCTCTGTCTTTAAAGGTGCGAGGCTCCACGGCTGCGAGCAGACGCGGGGCTCTGGGCAGCTGCCCATGTCTAGCACCGGCCTTGGAAACCAGTATGCCTGAAACAAATACACACATTGTGGAATATTTTGTTTAATTCACAAACAAAATATGCGACAATCAAAATTTTTGTGACAAGGTTGGATTTTTCAAACTTTGGTTTTACTTTTAAAGTTGTAGCGGTATGCTAGGCTCTAACATGTGAATGAATCATTTGTAGAGCGCATAGCTGTGTAGCAGATGTCCCGGTGCTCCGTACCCTGTAAAGGAGGACAGAAAACAGGACTAATTACCATGACTGGAACAACCAGATGTTCTTTTTTGATAAACGGATTGTATTTTTATTTATTTTTTTAAATCTAAGAAAATTGGTAAAACAGAGTAAGGTGACACTGATATGTTGGGTTGGAATCAAAGATTGTGTTTGGTCAGGTCAACAACATTCAGATAGTACAATACAATTGTATGAAGCCACATCACTTTGACCCCCTTTACTGTATATCTTAGCCATTGAACCCCTTCTAGATACAATTGGATCCAACTTCAGTATAAAAGTACTACCAATCTGGAATGGAACATACAAAATGGCTGCATACAAGGATCATGTTCTTCTCTTCTTACAAGATGCTGAGACTGCTGCTCCTGCAATACTAAAAGAAATTACATACGCAATGTTCTGAGGTAACTCTCTAAACTTTGAGAAAACCGAAGTCTTCCCACTGAACAAACTAACCATTCCCTCCAACCTGCAATGGCAATCTTCTCCAATTAAATAACTAGGAATTCAATTAAAAAAACAGTCTGGAGGACAGAAGAAAATAACCTTTTTTGAGCAGGTTTTCTTCAGCTAAAGACTTAATCTCAACGTGGATATATCTATATATCTCTATGTCCTGGGGAGGACGAGCTGAATGAATCAAGATGATAACCCCACAAATTAATGTAATCACTTCAATTTTAGCCCTAAAACTATCAATTAACTTCTTCAACAACATAGGTTCCATCCTATCTTTTTCTATGGAAAGAGAAAAGAGCCAGAATTTCCCTCAGAAAACTAAAATTAGACCAGTGTAATTGCCTACTAATTATTTCCAACTTTCACGAATACCAGCTTGCCTTTCTAATTAAAGAAGCTTCCTGGTGGTCCCTCCCTCTCACAGACAACAAACCTCTATGCTACACATCAAAGAGCACCTCTGTAATAGATTGTTATGTAATGAATTGCTTTGTGATTGCTTTGTTATTGTTATTCTTTGTCAGGGCCGGACTGGCTACCGGGCAGGTTGGAATGCTTCCGAGCTGGGGGCTGATTTCGTTAAAGGGGACCTGCGTGTACTAAACGAAATTCGTTTTGCTTTCAATATTTCGAAGCACACGCAGGTCTCCATGAACGAAATCAGCCCCCACTGCAGTAAAATCAGCCCCCAGCTCGGAAGCATTCCAACCTGCCCGGTAGCCAGTCCGGCCCTGTTCTTTGTCCCTTCAAGGTTCCTTTGAATGTCTTTGAGTGTTCCTGGCTCGAGGTTCGCTCAGTGACTTCAGTTACTGAGGGAACCCCGGCCTGAGAGGACACATTAGTCGTGGGTGAATTACTTTGGAATAAACTACTTCTTTGAATCCAGAAGACTGTGGACTTTATTACTTACTACAGATTGGCGACATTTGGGATTATTGTTCACCCACCGACCCACGCTGGATTAATTATATATATATATTTTTACCTTAACGAGTTAAAATTTGTTACAAAGTCAAGTTGTCGTAAATCACCTACTTCTACGTCAGTATCGGCGATTCCTTGTTTTACTTTTGGAGTTTGTCGAATTACGGTAGGATTACGTGTGCTGGTGTCGCTGCTTGAGTAACATAACTCGTAAATGAATATAATTAATCTTTGGCGGAGATTCTGAAGTTGAGCGTTACTGAAGAGACTGTACGCTCTACTGTTCGTTGGATGTTTGTGTCCTCTTTAATTTTCAAAGAATTCTTTTTTTTTTTTAGCACGAAGAGGCTCTATAATAGAGATTTGGACCTTGTGTTTGTTTTTAAAAGGAGCGTTCAACGTTTTCTTACCGGCACGTTCTGTCGGTGTGCTCCTCTGCTTCAAGATCACGGAAGCTTGCGGATTTCAAAGCTGCCGTCAAGCTCTATGACGTTGATCTCTACAATAAATTCTGGGAAACGTGTGACGCTGGACGCTGTGGCAAGACGCTCGCAGCCTCTAAGTGGATTTTCGTGCTGTGAGCCTTCCGTCTGATCGTTTCAGGAAATCAGCATCTGAGTGCGATGTGAATTGGGCGCACGGAACTCGTTCTTCTTCATACGCTGCGAGTCATCTGGCGGCTTGCTTGTGATTTTTTTTTTTTGGTTTCCTTTTGTCAAAAGAATTCTGGGCAGTTCTAATTTATAATTCTTGGGATTTTGTGATCACCCGCTCAAGGTAACTTTGGTTCTTTGCTTACTCTCAAAACAATATTTAATTGACTCTTTCGGCGTTCGGATCAACTTTCACTACAAGTATTCTTTGCTCTTTTGTTCAGCTGGGACTTTGTTTTGAATTAACTATTTAAGAGTGGGCTGTACAAGACTGCTATGTCTTCTGTTAAAGAGATTACTCAACCTCCACCATTTCTGGATAAACCTGGTAAACCAAATCTTTTATGGTCAGAATGGTTAGGTTTATTTCAGAATCATTTAGTAGCCATTGATGCCATTGATTATACTCCACCTCGCTAATTTGCATTATTATTTGGCAGTTTAGGACTGGCTGCACAACGTATTTTTAATAGTCTTACTCCTATTCCTCCTCCTGTAGGCCAGTCAGGGGACAGACAGTGGAATGTGTATCTTGAAGCCTTAGCTAGATTAAAAAAACAATTTGATGAGTCTCCGAATATTATGCTTGAAAGGCATCATTTTTACAAAAGAAAGCAAAAGGAGGATGAGAAAATAGAGGAGTACGTGGCTGCTTTAAGAGTTTTGGCTATTTCTTGCGATTTTGGCCCTCTCTTGGATAATTATATTAGAGACCAGTTGGTGTTTAACTGTGCTTCCACTAAAATTAAAGAAAGAATCCTTAGCTGTAAAAATCTCTCTTTATCGGAGGTAATAGACCTTGCGTTAAGCATGGAAAGGTCAGTGTTATCCACTAAAGCAATGTCATCTGATGTAAATCCTAAGGTTATTCTATTGTCAGATGGGGGTGAGTAAGAAGGTTTGTATGCTGTGGGTAACAAAGACAAAACAAAAAGTTATCAGAGTAAAGGTCAAAAGTTTTGTTTCAGATGCGGTTCAAAATTCCATATTGGTAACTTTAAAGGCTGTCCTGCTTTGGGTAAACATTGTTCAGTTTGTAAAAGAGGGGGACATTTTCAAAAAGTGTGTAGATTTCAAAAAAAGAGTATTAAAATTAACAATGTGGATTGGGATGAATTTTTTTTTTTTTTAAATTAATTAATTTATTGCAATTTTAAGAACAAGTAAAGAGACATTCGCACCATATACATCGCTACCGTGAATACAGATTTCGGAACGAAAAAGACCAGCAGTTTGTGGTATATAAATAAATAATACCGGATCTATTTTTAAATGAATGAATGAATAACAGATAGCTCAATAAAATAAGAGTCAAGATTCGAGGTAGTAGGAGTTTCTGCAGGTTTATTACAGCATAAGGACGGGATCAGGACAACCTGCATAGGATGACCCAGCAGCTGCTGGGGCCGGGTCTGGGATGAGCGCGCTAATCTTTTAATAACAATACATCAACTTATATACATAGCGCAAACACATAGCATTACATTGCAGTAGGCGTAACAGTGGGTGGAGCAGAAGGCGTGACGCGTAGCAGTCGCGAAAGATAACAGTAAAAAGAGGTGTAACTGGGAGTATACATAGACATGTGATGCAAACGTAACAGAATATGTCATGAATGGGCGGAAACATTGGAGGGGGCTACCTAAGGAGCCGGGACCTCTAACCTAATGGTGCGCGAAAACTGGCAATGACGTGTGACTAGGAGAAGCTGGGGGCTACGGACTCTGTGCTGGGAGCAGAGACTAAAGTCTGGAGGGTCGGAGCGACATGTACCTAAACCCTATCTGGTATCTGATGTTTAGGGAACATGTTGATATAAACTAGAAGTCATGAGGGGAAAAGCTAACTTGATTCTAAGACTGGACCATGCATTATTCTACATGTAGTGCGTGATGAAGAATATTAAATGACCATTAATACAGTATTTCTCTAACGTGGAGCCGCATAGGCTAGACAATGACGGAAACTATTGATGCAGTTCAGTAGCTTAGGAATGCAGAAGAGGAGGACTGAACTGATAGCTGGAATCATAACATACTCTTGGCAGACTCAGAGGCAGAGCCAAGCTGCACCGGGCACTGCGAGGCAGGAAGTAAGTGAAGGGTCGAGGATACAGGTGGGGGCGGTATCGCTCCTTAGCGAGGCTTTCAGGAGACAGGAGCTGAATCTGATGTCCGGGCCCTGTTGAGGCCTGGAAACGGGGACTTTATAATGGAATAACGTGCACACTGAGAAACGTGGCAACATTACTTTACATAGGCCTGATATTCGTAGTATTCACGAGGACTGGAAACTAGCATACTAGAGGTGGACACAACTGGAATTGCGTCATTAATCGGACATGGGGAACAACATATGCATATTGGTCATGCACACATAACATATGATGGATGAGGCGTAGGGACACAGAACATGGCAAAATTTACTTTTCCACATTCCCTCCTTGTCACTACGTTTCCATCAGGAAACATCAATTTTCATGATACCATCTATCATTTCATACAGTACTATTTGCTCGTCTCGAATTGTCTTGGAACGGGATTTAGAACGGGGCTTGGAACTAGGAATACAAGAGGTAGCGCACATGCTGCAAATCGCAGGGCCACATTGTATACAGAGGCAGCAGCTAAATATGATCGCTACTGCAATACCTAGAAAAGACAGGACTTTCCATCCCCATGCGGAAATTATATTCCAGAACCAACCGGACCATGTCCAGGTGCCTGGGTCTTGGTGTAACAGATGGGCAATTTTATGGAGTCTGGTTATAGCTGAATAAACGGACGGCGCGTTATTTGGAATGAAAATGCAGCAACTAGATCCGATGACTCTACAGGCCCCGCCCCTATCGGCCAGTATGACGTCAAGGACGAGACGATTTTGCAAAACGACAAATCTCATAGCAGATTGTTCTTCGGTTAAGTTACCTAGAGCAGAGGCAGTCTCATTTACTACAGCTTCAAGGGTTCTTGTTAACCTACGGATCAGTTTACTATTCTGGACAGGTCCAACAAAGAAGAAGAAACCTTTATTGAAATCTGTATACTGTTCTAGAGTAGTTTCAGTATAATCGACAATTGGGGACTCCCTTCTATGTCTAATGTGTACTAGATGTGTGTTTCTGTGATAATCAGATGGGGCTAGGAAAACAGGTGGCAGTAGGAAAGCAATGTAACAGGTTCCCTCCCAATCGAGGGGCAGACGGACATATGCGGTTTGACCACAAATAAAATAAGAATGACGTGAAGCTTTGAAAACAGATTTCCCACTGTCACTATACTGGATAACAGTAGTACATTCACTATGACCTACATGTATGGAACCATAACTACGGACACATAATTCGCCTTTGACAGGTAGTACTGAAATAGCAGGTAAGTCTGGAGTAGTATCAGACTGAACATTCAGGACCATAAAATTCGACGAATAATTACCTAAATTATATACTTCATTTTCTAGATCTAAACCTGTTCTGTGGGGGAAACCTTGCTTGTCTGAGAAACATGTACTGTTAAGAAAAGACATATCTGTTGAGGATGACGTTATCGTGGACCATGCTCCACACGAACCATTGTGTGAGAATGGATAAGGAAAGAGTGGCAGAACTCCTTTCGGTGTCTGGAAAGGGGGGAGTCGACCACACACCCAACAATTAGTAGCATTGCTGGTCTGGTGTGAGTAATGTAACATACGGATAAATGTGTTGTTGCGCATAGCGAGGCGGTATGAATATTCGTGAGGAGGCAGATCACTAAACGTGTGCTCTACTGTAGCATTAGCAGACATATTTACATGAGGAACTGGAAAATACAGATAGAACGCATAGCTGGTGCAGGAAATCAAAATGCTGATAAATATGAAACTTAGAAAAACGATACATCTGATTGAACTTTGACTGACTCTCTCACTATGGGGGTCTATTTTATACATGTCAGAAACAGTCTAACCGTTTCACCTAGGGGAGGACTTATACAATCAAACTGACTGACTTATTTTACTAGACCTGAGCTTTAACTTATACTCCTGTTGCGGAGTTTTCTCTAACAAGGGAGGGGTTGTAATAATGTCTTGTGCGGGACAGTCCTTAAGAGCAATATTCTGGCAGTCCTTCAAATCCTGGGAAATGTTTTTAGAAACGGATTTCAGTCCTTTAAAAAGTTTAACATGAGACAGGTGGATCCATCCTTTTCTGCCTTCCAACTTGACGGCGGTACGGGTGGTCAAGAGGACCTGACGTGGCTCTTTCCAACGTGGTTCCAGCGGACTTGATCTGTCAAAATTTCTGATCATCACCAAGGAGCCTGGAACGATCTCGTGCGGTGCCACCTCGGTATTGTCTGGAAAGGCGGCAGCAACCTGTGAACGACATGAGTTGAGGGCAGACATCAAGGAAGCTAGGTAATCTGTCAGCATATTACATGAAACATCAGTAATACTTCGGGGTCTAGGAGTACCCCACATGTTAGGGGGGCGGCCGAATACGACCTCATACGGGGACAGACCTGATCTGGAATGTGCGACCATGCGCATATAAAACAAAGCGACTGGCAGAGCTACTAGCCAGTCCACACCTTTTTCTTTACAGACTTTAGCAATACGGATTTTCAGAGTCTGATTATGTCTCTCGACCAGACCGGCTGCTTCAGGATGGCGTACACAATGGAACTTCCACTGGTACCCTAACAAAAGAGAAACATGCTTCATGAGTTCGGATGAGAATGGCTGGCCATTATCAGAATATACGACTCTAGGGAGTCCATATCTAGGGAAAAATTCACGAACCAACTGCTTGGCAGTGGTCGCGGCTGTGTAATCTGGGACTGGATATGCTTCTGTCCACCTGGACAAAGCGCATACAACTACAAGGACATACTTGAAACCTCGACATCGCTCCATCTGAATATAATCCATCTGGAGGACCTCAAAAGGGTGGTCAGGGGGCTGGAAACCACCTTGTTCCACCGGGACACTTTTACCTGGATTAAACTGACAACATATCATACAGGTGCGGACTTTCTGCTTGGCTGCAGCTCGTAAATGCTTGTTGAACCAAATGTTCTGGATACTGTCTAACATAGCTTTTTCTCCTAAATGTGCTGGACTATGTGCGGTATTGATAATGACTTGAACCATAGAATCGGGGAGAAACCATGTGGCTCTACCCTTCGTTAACCATCCTTGATCTGTCTGGACCCCTCCTTGTTCAGACCATTTCTTGATTTCATCGGGAGTAGCATGTAACTGGATATCTATGACATCTTGTGTAGGGTCCTTAACTGTCATGCATGTAATCGGATCTGGAGTATGTGTCAGGTTAACTGGAATGTCTGGAGTCTGTGCTGTAAGCTTGGCTGTGCGGTCTGCTAGATCATTACCTCGGGAAATAATGTCTGTAACTTTCGTATGTGCTTTGCACTTCATGATAGCAATGGATGTCGGTAAATGTATGGCATCTAACAGAGCTTGAATAAGGAGACCATGCTGAATCTTGGTTCCATGAGAAGTCATGAAACCTCTCTCCTGCCAGAGCACTCCGAAGTCGTGTACAACTCCGAATGCGTAACGTGAATCTGTGTAAACATTAACTTTCAGGTTCTTGGCGTGTATACAGGCTTGTGTCAGAGCGACTAGCTCTGCTGCTTGAGCGGACAGGGTGTCAATACGGTGTGTTTCAATAACTTCGGTGTCAGTAGTCACTGCATACGCGGCGACTAGTTCTCCTGTACTAGTTCTCATACATGAACCATCCACATAAAGTGTCAGGTCGGGATCTGGTAACGGAATGTCTGTCAGATCTTGTCTTGGCTTTGTCGTAATGTTAACTACTTCCACACAATCATGTGGGTCTGGATTTGAATTAACTGATGGTAACAGTGTAGCAGGATTCAGAACGTTGCAGCGTCTAATTTCTATGTGTGGCTGGAACAGTGTTAATTCATAACCTGTTAAACGTGCAATTGTCAAGTGCTGAGTTTGTGTTCGGTTCAAAAGAACTTCTACTGAATGTGGGACTTGTACTGTCAGAGTATGTCCTAAAACTATGGAATCACTTTGTCTGATAGCTAGTGCTGTGGCTGCAACTGACTTGAGGCACGCAGGCAACGCCTGGGCGACTGGATCTAATGTGCTCGAAAAATAAGCACAGGGCTTGTATTGTCCTGCTTGATCTTGTGTGAGAACAGATAATGCTGTACCTTCGCGTTCAGTAACGAAAAGTGTAAAAGGCTTACTGTAGTTCGGTGTAGCTAGAACTGGAGCTTGACATAGGGCTTTCTTTAACTCGTTGAAACTAAGTGTATGGTCAGATGTCCAAGGGAGGACAGTCGATACGGCTGCCTCCTGTGTCGTTAACTGTATCAGTGGCTTGGCTAGAAATGCATACTGGGGAATCCATTGTCTACAATAAGAAGTAAGGCCGATAAAGGCACGTACTTCCTTCTGGGTTCTGGGCTGGGGAAGACTCGCTATTAACTGGATACGGTCTGGTGTCAACTGCCTACCCCTCTTGGACAGCAAGTGTCCTAAGTATACCACTTGCTGGACACAGAATTGAAGCTTCGAAGGTGACACCTTGTGCCCCATCTCGGCTAGAAAATACAGAACTGTAAGGGACGCTCGCTCACAAGCACGTTCAGAACGGGCTGTGATCAGGAGATCATCGACATACTGGAGCAGGGCAGTGTCAGTTGGCATGTGAATGTTGTCTAGTTGTCTCTTGAGTGCTTGACTGTAAATACTAGGGCTTTCTGTGAAACCTTGAGGAGCGCGTGTAAACATATAGCTCCTTCCATTTAAACAAAATCCGAAAAGAAACTGGCTGTCTGGATGAATGGGAACACTAAAAAATGCATTCTTGAGGTCTATGACAGTGAAAAACATGGCTTCGGAATCAATAGCAGTTAACAGGGAAGAAATATCTGGGACAACTGGGTACTGAGGAATAATACATTTATTAAGCTCTCGTAAATCAATCACTAATCGATATACTGGGGGTGCATTCGGATCAGTACGTTTCATGACTGGAATGATCGGAGAATTGCATACATTGGAGTCAGTTTCTACAACTACTCCTTGAGCCATGAGCTCGTCAATAATTTTGGATAAGGCTGCTACAGCCTCGGGTGGCAATCTGTACTGTCTGATTCGGGGTAACACTACACCTGGTTTGAGAGTCACACGATGGGGTGTGATTTGCATATAACCTACATCAGTTGGACCTTGCGCCCATAAATGCTGCGGAACATTAGACAATCTGGAATCAAAATCTCGTAATACATAGTGACCCTTAAAGTCACGTAGGAACAGACGTATTCCCTCTGGGGAACAGCAAATAACTGCACCTAACTCTTTCAGTGTCTTAATACCTAACAGATTTTCTGGACATGACTTAGTAAGTAACAGATCAGTAGTGCGGGACAATGGACCTACTTCTAGAGTAACTGGCTTAGATATCTCATTAACTATTGGCTTTCCCGAAAATCCAAGGGAAACATTTCTTGAGCCTGAGAGCGGAGCCCCTGGAACTTCGGCGTGACTAATTGTGGTCCTACTTGCCCCTGTATCGATCAAAAACTTTCTGTCTTTCCCTAATACTTGACTGTGAACATAGGGACCTTCTTGATCTACAGGTATCTCGATGAGAGGCAAGCCTACCTCCCTCTCTAGGCTGTTTCATGAATATGGCTGGTACTCTGGATACTCGGACTGTGCATACTGGTACATCTGCGATGTGACATGCTGTGTTGCAGCAATAGGCTGCGGTGCGGGAACTGTCTGTTGTGCATTCTGTGACTGAGGAATCTGTGAAACTTGTTCTTGTCTAGGCGGACGTGGTCTTTCTTTAGTCTTACCAGTAGCTATGTTATGTTTCAGAACTGCACACTCGTTTATAAAATGACCTGGTTGTTTACAATAATTGCAGTTCCCTTTAACGGGAGCTGCAGGATGACTGGCTTGATTCGGACCCCTCTTCTGACTGTCTTGAGGAACAGATTGTGCAACTAGCACTTTCATTTTCGTGTCTTTCATACGTTTTCTCTCGTGTTCTTGCTCTTCCCTTATTCTATTCTGGTGATACTGGAGCATCTGGAGCATCTGGGACGGGGTATTTGCTTGCCAGGTGCTTTCGACTTTCAAAACTCGGTTTTTAATTTGTGGACTTGAATTCTCGACTAATTTGGTAACAAAAAGATGAGGGTATGACTCACTACTTGTCTTGAGACCACTGTTGATACTGAAACATTTCTCAAATCTAGAATAAAAATCACTAATATCTTCATCTTGTTTCTGTTTACAGGCTGAGATTGCATCCCAGTCTTCTTTCCTAGTTGTCAATAATCTGGGTAAAACTTGAATCAATAATTCTGGTAATTCTTTACATTTATCTCCAAGACCGGTACCTGGTACTCGTGCCTTGTCTTCAGCTTCTAGAGCTGTCCAATCGATCTTTTTCTCTCCCACCTCCCATTCTTTTTCCTTTAGCTTTTCATACACCCCTGCGGGTAACAGGACCTTTAACATTTTAATGATATCTGGGTACGTGTATTCTCCCATACGGAGCATGTCTTTTAATTCTCTATGGAACCCTGCTGGATCTTTGTCATGACAGGGAATTAATTTCTTCATTTCAAGAAGTTCCATCTTTGAAATCGGAGTGTATACAAACACTCGTTGCATTACGCCACCCGCCCCTTGGACTGGGTGGACTTCTCGTAACGGATTCTGTCTGTCTATGTAAAATGATTTACTTTCTGGGGGTGAGACATGAACAAAATGCGGGTTCAAAAACGTTCTATATTTGTGGCGCTGTTCTAAAATGACACTAATTAAATCGGTACCTAGACCTCTCCATCTATACTGGAGTAACTCGTTCAGGATATCATGCAACGGACCTGGATCAGAATGTTGACCCTCATACAGAGTAATGAGATGCTGAATCATATACGTACCCACCAGTCGTTGCTCGGCTGGGGGCAGTTTCAGAAACATTTGTGCCACTATTTCGTCTGGAAAAGTGGTAGAATCAGTAATCCATCGGACTGCTGATCGGGCTAGTTCTTGTTCATGCATGGTACTTAATTCACTGTAACCGACTCGTGATTTCAGAATGTGATCGGTAGCTTGAAATACTTGTTCTAGAGAACCTTGTTCTGGTGCTGGATGATGAAAAATAGACTTGCGTTCTAGACGTAAATGGCGATCTGGAAATCTAGATTTTCCTACATACGCTATTCTGGCGGGATTCTCGTTCTCTTCCTCTTCAGGATCAGAGATACTTTCTTTCTCGCTTACTTGTGCTGCTTTACGCTGTTCGTGTATCTTTACTATTTCTTTACGGATTTTCTTGTACATACTCTCCATGGCACCGACGGTCTTGTGCTTACCCTCGGCTATATTATCACTCCACCTTGTCAGGATTCTCATTTCGGCGGGATCTTTAGACGGGTAATCTTGTTCTCTTATTAGACAATTGATCAGGAACTTTAATATCATGAGCTGGATCTCGGCTTTCCTTTGAGACATAATCTCGCCAATACTTTCTGGATCATCCCCTGTACGGATGAAACGATATATTCTGTCTAGATCTTCTTTCATATTCGGTAAGGTGACTAGATACTCGGTCACTCTCCTTACACGTAAGGAATATAAAACCATATTGTATTCGCCTGGAACTGGATCATAGACACATTCGGTAAGGGTTTGCCTGATTTCTGTAACAGACTGATGTTTGGGCGTACGCTGTAATGCTTGAGCATGTAATTCGAGTAATGTTGAACGCTTGTGTGGCGGCGGGGTTTGAGGAGGACCTCCTCCTGCGGCCCCTAGACTAGAATCGTCGACTGACATTCTTCGTCCTGGCAGAGTCGGTAATTGTAACGTGGGCTGGACTTGTATGGCGGACTGGGCCGGGGGAGCTGTTAAGGGCACCCCGGTGTCTGGAGGAGCGGGAAGTGCCTGATTTACAGGGACTGGCGGAGCGCGAACAGGATTTGCATATTCTGGGACTGTGTCGTCCAAGTAGGACGAAATAAAAATATCAGCTGCGGTCTGTTTGTGACGTAGCTTGGTCGGAACTAATGGCGGCGGGAAATTACTGGATGCCTCTGGGGTCGCTTTTGGCAAACCTTCGGCAAGAAGAGGATACATACCCTTAATGAGGGCATGCCTCTGTCTGTCTGACTGTTCGGCTTTGACCTGTTCACCTATCTCGATTAATTCTCTTTCTTGGGCTCGTTCTTGGGATTCTCTACTTAACTCTGACTTTCTGACTTCCTTTTCCGTTCTTCTATGCGCTTCTTTACGCCATAACTCGATGGCATCTTTCTGTGACTGTCTGGCTTTCTTTTTCCATAATGCTTCTTCTACTCGCATGATACATTCGGCATCCCATGTACCCGATACGGGCCATCTATACTTTTCTTCTAACTGTTTGGTATACTCTACCCATAAATCTAGATACATTATGGCGCTTATGCCATGTTTCTGATACATAAAGTGACCTGGGCTGTCCCTAGGCGGAACAGGAACTGCTTCTTCTAATAAACCCTTTCTAGTTTTTAGCTGACGTAATCTTGAAAAGAGCGGCATTGTAAACTTGAATCGGAACACAATACAATACACAAAGAACAATAACAATTGGGAAAACAATTCAGGCATACCACGATATTGGAAATACATTGAACAACATCATAACATAACAGTTCGGACAGAATACTACCTGAAAATACTGAAAACAGAAACAGAACAGATTTTCTCGAGAACGGAACAGACTAGAGTTACTGGATGCACTGCTGTAACAGTACGGAACATACCGGTCCCATAAAGGGACGCATCAAGACCCGTATCCACCTAGGTGAACACTTCGTTTGTGAGTCTGGGCACCACCAACCCACGGACCAGGAGTCAATTTAGATTGGTCCTGTCTAGATACTACCCCAGCAATGGTACTCACCGGGCAGCACGGAACGGAAGGCCTCGGACTGGACTGGACGACGGACGACGAACTTCGGACTTCGGACTTCAGTTACGGGTGGGCCTCCGGATACCTCGGACCTTGGACTCTCGGCTTGGGCTCTGGTCGGGACTCGCCGCGTTCCTCCACCGTCTCGTTCGGATGCTGGACCGCCTCCTCCGTCTCCTCCGTGGGCCTGAGGGATACTTGAAGCAGAAATATCTGCACGTGGCCGGTATGGTTCCGTCACGGCTGCAGAGGGTCAGGGGGTCGGCGTGGCTTCACCGACGCGTGGGGAAAGGGCAAGTCCCTGTTCGGGCGCCATTATGTGGTATATAAATAAATAATACCGGATCTATTTTTAAATGAATGAATGAATAACAGATAGCTCAATAAAATAAGAGTCAAGATTCGAGGTAGTAGGAGTTTCTGCAGGTTTATTACAGCATAAGGACGGGATCAGGACAACCTGCATAGGATGACCCAGCAGCTGCTGGGGCCGGGTCTGGGATGAGCGCGCTAATCTTTTAATAACAATACATCAACTTATATACATAGCGCAAACACATAGCATTACATTGCAGTAGGCGTAACAGTGGGTGGAGCAGAAGGCGTGACGCGTAGCAGTCGCGAAAGATAACAGTAAAAAGAGGTGTAACTGGGAGTATACATAGACATGTGATGCAAACGTAACAGAATATGTCATGAATGGGCGGAAACATTGGAGGGGGCTACCTAAGGAGCCGGGACCTCTAACCTAATGGTGCGCGAAAACTGGCAATGACGTGTGACTAGGAGAAGCTGGGGGCTACGGACTCTGTGCTGGGAGCAGAGACTAAAGTCTGGAGGGTCGGAGCGACATGTACCTAAACCCTATCTGGTATCTGATGTTTAGGGAACATGTTGATATAAACTAGAAGTCATGAGGGGAAAAGCTAACTTGATTCTAAGACTGGACCATGCATTATTCTACATGTAGTGCGTGATGAAGAATATTAAATGACCATTAATACAGTATTTCTCTAACGTGGAGCCGCATAGGCTAGACAATGACGGAAACTATTGATGCAGTTCAGTAGCTTAGGAATGCAGAAGAGGAGGACTGAACTGATAGCTGGAATCATAACATACTCTTGGCAGACTCAGAGGCAGAGCCAAGCTGCACCGGGCACTGCGAGGCAGGAAGTAAGTGAAGGGTCGAGGATACAGGTGGGGGCGGTATCGCTCCTTAGCGAGGCTTTCAGGAGACAGGAGCTGAATCTGATGTCCGGGCCCTGTTGAGGCCTGGAAACGGGGACTTTATAATGGAATAACGTGCACACTGAGAAACGTGGCAACATTACTTTACATAGGCCTGATATTCGTAGTATTCACGAGGACTGGAAACTAGCATACTAGAGGTGGACACAACTGGAATTGCGTCATTAATCGGACATGGGGAACAACATATGCATATTGGTCATGCACACATAACATATGATGGATGAGGCGTAGGGACACAGAACATGGCAAAATTTACTTTTCCACAAGTTGTGCCCAATCTCCCCCGCTAAGACCTCCCCTCAGTGGATCGACACATCATAGCACACGCCTCAGTACCTTCCTGTCGTACCGGGCTCGTTGCATGAATCATCCACTGCAACCCCAATCATCATTGAGCTCAGCCGCAGCATCTTGCACTTCTGGTAAGAACGTACCGTCAAGTATCGCACCCCAGAAGTTCTTAGGCCTGTTCTTAGGAGGCATCAGATCATTGTATAACTCAGTTTGTGTGCAAGAATATACCAGTTCTCTCTTCCATACGTTAATAGTGGGTGGAGGGCCTCTCATCCAGGCTCTTGCAATGCAGCGTTTAGCCACAAGAAACGCCATGTCAACAAGTCTCCGTTGCAAAGGACGTAAGGGTTTGGAATAACCCAAAAGGGCCAACAACGGGTCCGGAATTAAGGTTAAATTCGCAAATCTATTAAGTTCACTATAGACCAGCTGCCAAAAGGAGTAAACTGTGCGGCATGACCAAGCAACGTGAAGAAAGTCCGCCAGTGGGGCCCGGCAGCGCTCGCATTCTGGAGAATCACGGAGGCGATATCTCAATGGAGCCTCTCTGGCGTGTAATAAGTCCTGTTCAGGAACTTAAAATGTGTGAGCCTGTGGCGGCCATTGAGCGAGACCTTCCTAACACTAGCACAGCAATAGTGCCACAGCTCCTCGCTCATGTCAATGCCCAGGTCGTGTTGCCAGGCCAATCGCGGCTTCGTATAGTCAGCATATAGCTCAGATTGGGCTATCCGATGGAGATTAGATATTAATTTCAGAGGCGATTTGGCAGTAATCGCATAATCAAAGGTAGCAACCGTCACCGGCTCCTCCATGTCGGCTCCGAGAAGGTCCTTCGGGGCATGTCGCACCCTGTGGAACTGGAAACGCGTCATCAAGGGGGGGTTTGCCACCGCGAGGGCCACGTCGTTCCACGTACGCGCCGTGCCACCCGCGAACAAGTCGCCCATAGTATGAATGGCGAGTTGGCGAAGGGCTAAGATTACCCCTTTCTCCCTACAGGGAGCCAGCCAATGGCACCATTCAAGCTTCGCCCTCGGGGAGTACAATAACAAACAGGCCTGTGCGTTAGTCATGTAGTGCCAGGCATGGACCACCGATAGCAAAGAATCGAGCAAGCCCGTATGGCGATCTCGGAACTGCATCAATAAGGCTGGTAGAGGCGACGGCTCAGCGACTATCCGTTCGATACGGACGTAAGTAGCGTCCTGCGGGCCGTGAATCCACGAATAGGCGTGGGCACTCTGCACCGCGTGGTAATAGAGTTCCAGGTCCGGTGCGTTCAGGCCACCCGCCGCATACGGTCATATTAAAATATGCCAAGCAACTCTAGGCTGTTTACCAGCCCAAGCCAGACGCACCATCAGGGATTGGAGTCTGCGAAAAAAGTGGATGGAAAGGACCATAGGGATGGTACTGAACAGGAATAGAAAGCGTGGGAGCACTACCATTTTCATTAATGAGATGCGCCCCAATAGCGACAGCGGTAGGGAAATCCATCTCTCAATGTCATGTTGCAGTTTAGATACAGCGCAGCCATAGTTTTCCCGAAGGACAATCTCTGAATCCGTGTGGAGACGAATTCCGAGGTACCGCACCGCCTCCGTAGTCCACAGCAGAGGGTACTCAGGCTCAAACTCAACCGTGGCGGCTGTCAGCGGGAACATGAGAGATTTCGTCCTGAATGCCAGAGAGAGATCCAAAGAGGACCACCTCCCGCAAAACCGGAGAAAGAATAAGATTATACGTGGGAAAGCGGATACCGCGATGACTATGGTATTCATGCAGAGCACATGCAAGGGGCTCGGCCACCAAGGCGTAGAGTATCGGGGAGAGCGGGCAGCCCTGTCTCGTACCTCTGCCCACCGCAATGGGGTCCGAAGTCAGCGGGCCAATACGTATGGCATATAGTACAATACCGACAAAAGTTGTAAAAATAGAAGGCCAACTGCCATTCTGCTCAGGACGTGGTGCAGGAACGCCCACTCCACTAAGTCGAATGCCTTCTCCATATCCAAAAATATGGCGACAGCCGACACTTCCGGACGCGTGTGTTGAAAAGCAGCAAAGCCAGTTCTGATGTTATGAATAAGTGCGCGTTGGGACGAACCCAGACTGTTCCGGGGCCACCAGAGAGGTGACCAGAGGCTGCAAGCGATTGGATAGGAGCTTAGCAAAGATTTTCGTATCAACGTTCATGAGGGATAGTGGGCGGTACGAGGCACATTCATTCGGGTCCTTGCCGGGCTTAAGTATCGCCACAATAATGGCCTCCCGCATGGAGGGCGGCATGGAGCCCGAATTGGCCATGTCGTCAAACAAAGTGAGCAAGTGAGGGATCAAAAGATCAGAAAAAGCCTTGTAAAATGCGACCGTAAGACCATCACTGCCCGGCGCACTCCCACTCTTCATGGAAGCCAGCGCCAGCATCACCTCATCTCTGCCAAAGGGACGAGCTAGAAATTTGCGGTGCCGATTGAGAGCCACGGGAGCTCTATATGGGACAGGTAGTCCACAATACGTTCATCTGGGGCAGGGCCCCTTGAAGCGTATAAGGCTGCGTAATAGTCCCGGAAGCGCGCCGCAATCATGTCGTTCGAGAGCGGGAGCTCGGAGTCCTCCGACCTCATCATTGGAATGGAAGTGCACTCCCTACCACGCTTAGCCAAGCGGGCCAAGACAGCGCCCGGACGCTCGCCCTCACAGTAGGTCCTAGCAGTAGCATACTTCCCCAAATGTTTAATTTCCAGATCTGCCTCATCATTATACTCCCGGAGGACTCCAGCAATCTCCTGATCAATGGAGTCATCTCCGGACTGCGATCTCAGTGTCTCTAAGTCTTTAAGCTGTCGTTCCAACAACTCAAGGCGACCCCTGATTGATTTCAGCACTCCTCCATGTTTGGAGATAGTGACTCCTCTGGCATACAACTTAAATGCTTCCCAGACCGACTGGAACGAGTCCACAGAGCCCACATTAGTATCAAAAAAGGTCTCTAGTGCCGTCAATAGTTCCTCCTTAAAAAGAGGATCCAGCAAGGAGTAGGGGGGAAGCGCCAGGCAAAAGGCGGGATCCGCCGGACAGGCATGAGCAAGAAAGCAAAAGTGGCGAGTGATCAGAGTAGGTTCGCTGCAGGATTTCGCAAGCACGCACATTCTGAAGGAAGTAGGAGGACACGAACCAATAGTCAATCCTCGTATGTATGTTATGAGGGGCTGAGTAATGCGTAAACCCACCCTGCACCGGGTGTCTATGACGCCAGACGTCCGTTAAATCGAGTTTCAAAAGCTGCATTGACAGCGCACGCGCAGAGGCTGAAGGTGCTCGTCTTGGACCGTCCGACCTGTCCAGCTCGGGGTGCAGAGTCAAATTAAAATCCCCTCCCCAAAAAGAGCGATATCTCGGTCCCTGTAATTTAATAGTTTGGCGATGATGGGCCGCGGAGGGGCCCCTGGTTTGGGCCGAGGCCCCAAGGAGCGATGCGCTCTTTCGACTATGAACATGGGCGAGAACGTCTTGTCACCTAGTAATTGCTTCAGGAGCCCTTCCATGAACAATTCCATGTTGCCCGTCGGGGTGTTCTCCGGAAGACCCGTGACGCGCAGGTTACAGCGGCGCGAGCGGGCCTCCAAGTCCTCAGTCTTGTCCAGGAGAGACTGCATGGCCCTGCCAATCTGTTTGTTATCCGACTCGAGTGAGGTGTGGGCCTCCTCGACTTCAGTGAGCCGGCGCTTCGACATGTCGAGTCTCTCCGCATGCTTATCTAACCTCTCAGCCATGCGATCCATACGATAGGTGAGAGCGTCCAGTTTCGTGCCTATATTAGCCATACCCCCTTGAAGATTTTTTTCCATGGCAAGGAGGATCTCACGCAGGTCCTGTTGTTGCCTCTCAACCGCCGCAGTCTTATCCACCGCTCCGCTACTCCCAGCATCGTCCACTGCTTTCGAACCTTTGTGGCCGAAGGAAAGCTTGGGCTGTGTCCTGTCCGGGCGCCCCATAGTGCCCCAGGAGAACACCCCTAGTCCACGGGCGCAGGTTAACTGCCAAAGCACACCCCAAAGGCAGCCGCCGCTCTCAGGTGATCCACAAGGCCCACTCCCAACTCCAGCACCCCACGGGAGGGGCAATAGCCTTGCGGAGGGGGAGCAGCGCAGACAGTAGGAACAGGAGGTATCACTGTCCCAAGGCGCCCAGCAATGCCTCAGGGAGATGGTCAAGCGCTTGTAGGATGAAATTAGCAATGCCCAGCACAGGACCTTCCAGTTGCAGGCAGATAGGCCACAGAGTCTCTCGTCTCCAAAGGCAGCATCAACACTCACAATTAAAGGCCAGACTTCCAGGCAGAAGGCGCCTCGCGCAGGGACAGCGGCCCCCAGGGAGCACGTGGGCCAGGGGCTCCAGCCAGACCCCACAGCGCGCTCACCTCAAGGAGACCGCCACAGACAAGAGTCACGGGGGAGAGTGGTGGGCCCCTCAGCCTCCCTCCTCTGAGCGAGGCATCGTAGCGATGAACAAGGGTGGGGGTCACCGTAGGCAAATTCGCGCCCTCCACGCCAGTAGCACCGCCAGTATCTCGTTCTCCAGGGGTAGCCTTACACCTCCTCCACAGTCGTGTGCCTCCCAGCTCGTCAATCCCCCGCAGACTGCAGCCTCACAGCACCTCAGGTCCAATGTCGGCGCTCTGTAATTCTGCACCGAAACAGGGGGGGGGCACCCCTACAACGAAGCCCCCCACAGGGCTAACAGGTGACCCCCCCCTCACAGTCCTCACAGTCCACGCACCCCCGCTCACCGCCGCAGTCGGGAATCCACGGTGCAAACGAAAGCGCGGTGGCACGCAGATCTCCGCTCCCCAGGCCTCGTCCTCAACAGCGGCTGCCGCAAAAACTTGAGGCCGCGGCTCCGCAGGCCCGTCACAAGCTCCAACTCTGGGCACCAAAGCTCGTACCCACAAGCCGCGATCTCCGTCAGACACCGCAGGCAAGTCATCGGGTGTCGCGCTCTCTCCAGCGCTGCAGGTCGCCACCTGTAATGTCCCAACTGCGCAGGATTCATGCAGGATAGACGTTCAGAGCGGAGGATCTCCGGACTCATGCAGCCATCTCGGTTGCCGGCTAGCTCCGCCCCTCATTTATTGGGATGATTGTTCTGAATCCATGGACAATCTACTTTTATCTTTGGACATGGAAGAAGAGGAAATTAAAGGTCCTTTATGTTCTGCAATTATTGACGGAGTTCAACTACAAGTGATGGCAGATTCTGGATCGCCCATCACGATCCTTCGGGATTCTACTTTCTTTGAGAAGTGGGGCAAGGAAATGGTGCTTTTGGAAACTGATGTGAACCCTAAAGCTTTTGGGGAAAAATATATTGATATGTTGGGATTCTTTATGGGTTCTGGGGAAATTGTGGAAAGGTGCATATGTACGAAAATATATGTGGCAATAAAAGGTAAAAATATTGTGGGGTGGAAGGACCTCGCCAGAATGGGGTTGTATTTGGTTCCAGGAGATAAAAACCCAATAAGAGTAAGAGATTTACCTATTTGTAACATTGAAGAAATGATGATTGATCGCAGGGCCGGCTCTAGGCTCATGGTGGCCCTGTGCAGGAAGCGTAGGTGGGGGCCCCGGAAGAGGGGGTCCGGACGGGGCGGAGCCAAGTCTAAATATGGTTATGATTTCCAGTGCACTAATAGCCCCCCAGGGATCCAGCACAACTCCCCCCAACCACAAAAAGAGTGATAATACTCCCCAATCAAATAACTTGATTTTACATATTGCTTCATGCCTCGCTTATGCCATTTCAATACCTATACGTGACTGGGGCAGGTTACATAAACTTAAGGTGCAGATACCAGTGTCCAATTCATTTTGCACAATGTTGGCACTTTTCAAATATGAAATTGTCCCCAAAATGTTTGTCTGAGTCCACATTACAGAGAGATCTTTGTACCAGGTAAACGATTGTGGAACCATTGCTGACCATATCAACTCACTTTTTTTGCTTATAAATCAATTTATGCGATCATTGAGATTTTAACAGACAAGCCATTGTACATGAGCAATTCTTCATTTAAAAGAACGAGCAAAGACACTTTAATATATAATATATATAAAATATGGAGCAGACTGATTTTCCTTCAGATGTAGTCCTAAATCGTGCACATTTGAAAAATGCTGAAAATGTTTTTTTCTTTACACATGCTTTTTAGAAAACAGTAACAACTATGACTTCACTTTGTGTCTTGCTTGTCCTGGTGAAACCAGAATTTATCTGAATCACTATCACAAAAGTAGCAAAAATGGTGCTAATAAATATGCTCTGATTTTGGGGTCTCAGTGGGGTGTTTCTGCAAAACGGTCAGTGATGTTTCTGTCATTTGACTTAATAGTGCTCAGTTTACTCACTTTAGGAAGATGGAACGCTGAATCGACGTTTCAAGGATTAAAACTCGTGCCCTGGCGATCATTGCAGAGGGCAGACGGAAACGCCCAACTCACTGGACCATCTTGACGGCTAGTGCTTTAAATGAGACTGCAATGTCGGGTTCTTAGTACCTACACTTCTTTATTTGGAGAGGGAGAGTACCTGCACTTCATACACTTTAATGGGAAAGAACCGATCCTTTTCAGAAGTAAACAGGTACTGTTGTATATAGGGTAGCTGCGCTTATTTTTCTTTTTAAAGCACTGTTGACAGCATATATGAAAACATAAAAAAGGATGTCCCAAAGACTTTCTAAAGGTGGCATTTTGGGCAGCAGTCACCACCCCTATGCAACATACGCTTGCTACCCTTTGTAAACTGGTTGCATGCTCTGTGGTTTAACCCAATTTTATTTTTAATTAAGTGTTCAACTTTTTATAGTTGCAGTAACTGTTTTGTCAGTGCCTGTTGTCAAATATTAGCGTGCTGCTGCTTCGTTTCACAAAACTTTAAAACAGTTATGTCGTCCACTGATCAAGTGTTCTGTGATAAAATCAGAGTTTTTTTTCCGTTTTATATAGTGCGAACAAGACCTGAAGGTATTACATGAGCACCAGTTATATTACACAAGAACACAATTTTTGGTAGGCACGGGGAGATTAAGTGATTTGCCCAGAATCACTGGATGTTAGCCGCTGCTGAGACTCGAACCTGGTTCCCCAGTGCCAACGTTGGCAGCTCCCTCTGGCCATTGCGCCACATCCTCTCTCCACATCCTCTCCTATAAGGGGCCTACAAGGTTGTTTCCACTCCCCATTATTTTGCTAAAATGGTGTAGCCGAGTCTAGTCCTGTCCCCCCTCACCCTTCCCTTCTGATATGTTGAGAGGCCCTTCCAACAAGAAGCAGAAGGCGAGAGCAGTGGAGCACACGCCTGGCACCATGCATGTTATTGTTGCCTCCTTGAGTGGGCAGGGAAACCACACCAAGTTCTCCTACATTATTTTTAAATCTCATCAAATCCTAGACAGAGTGAGCATGATGTATCACATACAGGGCTGATCACATATCCGAATGCAATGACAGAAACAGCAAAATACAAGCTTTTTAGTGTGTCTTAAAACCACGCCCTTAATTAAATCGGCCACCCGCCTTTGAGAGAACCCCCCCATTTTTTATATCCCACTTAAAGCCCTGTTGGTATCTATGCTACCCACTGAAAGCTCTCTTACCTCACTCGTGAATGATGCACTCCAAAGTCTGTGTCTATACAAGGCAGCCAGGGGTGGTTGACTAGAGAGCAGAACAGCGCCGACTGCCCCAGGCCAAAATGAGCGCGAGAGCGCGTGCCGGTGAAGCGCCTGACGCTTAACTGCTACGTCCTACTCATCGGGACGCGGGGGTAGGGCCAGAAAAAATAATACATGATTTAATGTCGCCCCAGGGCCGTCATTGGTAGCGCTCGCGCGCTACAAGTCTGATTGACGGGCCTGGAGGCTGGGGACGGACAGGCGGACAGTAGCAAATTAAAATGCTGGCAGCAAATTAAAACGCGAGAGTCGGGACCGGGACGTTGCGACCGCAATTTTTGATGAACAGCTGCGCGCACTGTCAACCTGGGCCACGCACAGCCTTTCTAATTTATTTGTGGACAATACACAGTGTCCCAAGGCCCACATAAATAATAAAGGCCGCAAAAGGCCACAGTGCCATGCGACGCCCCCGAAATTGTGCCGCCTGGTGCGGACCGCCCCCCCTAACAAAATTAGGTTGTGTGCGGATCTCAGGGGTTTAAACAAGAACATTAAGGTGGATTGTCATCCCCTTCCTAAAATTCAGGAGTTATTGGCAAATTTGGGGGGGGCAAAATGGTTCTCTTTGATAGACCTGCAATCCGCGTACCATCAAGTTCCGTTGACCAAAGACTCTCAGGAATTAATTTAATTTAATTTAAAACATTTATAAAGCGCAGCGTGCACCGTACGGTTTCTTGGCGCTAGTGGATAGTTCGACACCTGAGGAAAAATAAAACCTGTCGTGGGCAAGAGGGGGAATTACACAGGGAAGGCTTGTTTGAAAAGAAACGTTTTTAAATCTTTACGAAAAGAAAGATAGTGAATTGACCACTTTTGTCACACCGTTTGGGGCGTTCAAATTTTTAAGACTTCCCTTCGGGTTGGCGTCAGCGGCCAGTGTGTTCCAAAGGTTGATGGATACTATATTTAAGGATTTGAAAGGGGTTCAGGCTTATCTGGATGATATCCTAATTTTTGCTGATAGTCTGGATGAACACAATGTGTTGTTGAGAAAAGTTCTCTCGTTGTTAAGGGAACGTGGAATGACAATTAGAGAAGATAAGTGTAAGTTTGGAGTAAAAGAACTAGAATATCTAGGACACACTATATCGCAGGCTGGTATTAAACCAACGTTTTCAGTAATTAAAGCTTTGAAGGAGGCAAAAGCTCCCATGGATAAGGATTCTCTGTGCTCTTTTCTAGGGCTAGCGGAATATTATGCTAGATTTCTGAGTAATTACGCTCAGGTGGTGGAACCTCTTAGAGTGCTGTTAAAGAAGGGCCAAAGATTTGTATGGTCTACTGATTTGGAGGGGATTTTTGAGAAGGTAAAAGAGTTGATTATAGCGGCTCATCCCCTGCATGCGTTTCGTGATGACTGTGTTTCTACGATCGCTGTGGACGCAAGTACGAGTGGATTAGGTGCAGTGTTTAGTCAAGAGGTGCATGGGGTTGAGAAAACAGTTGCATTTGCTTCAAGGTCATTAAAGGAGTATGAGAAACGTTACAGCACCATAGAGCGGGAGGCTCTAGCCTGTGTGTGGGCAGCTCAGAAGTTTAAAATGTATGTCTGGGGCAGAAGGTTCATCATGTTATCAGATCACAAGCCTCTCTCTTTCATTTTTAGCAAGGTGTCTGGAAATAATAATTTATCTCCTAGATTGACAAGGTTGGTTTCGAAACTACAGGAGTACAATTTCGAGTTAAGACATATTTCTGGAGGAAGAAATTTCCGGGCTGATTGTCTGTCTAGGATGTCACTGGATAAGGAAGAAGGTGACGATTTAGTGGAAGATGATGTGGAATGTGTGACCTGGGTAGATGCCACTGATGAACTTAAGCTTTCAGTTTCGGAAAATGATTGGTTAAGTGCAAGTAAGAAGGATTTAACTTTGTCTAAGGCCTTGGAGTTTGCGTCTGGGAGTTGGCCGGATGTGAGGAATTTGTCGGGTGAGCTAAGGACTGTCAAGTGGCGGAGGAGTTGTCTGTAAATGGCAACGTTCTTCTGCGTGGGGACAAAGTGGTTCCTCCAGCTGAGTTAAGGAAAGAGATTATTAGGTTGGCTCATATTGGGCACTTAGGAGTGTCTAAGACCTGTATGAGGATACATTTGTATTACTTTTGGCCTGGTTTGGATTCACAGGTAAGATCAGTAGTGGATAATTGTGATGAGTGGTTGCTTTCGGATAAGCCCTGGAAATTGCCTAGTGAACCTTTACATCCCACTGTTTTTCCAGATTCTGCTTGGGATAAAGTAGGTTTGGACTTCTCTGGACCTTATAATATCTTGCCAGATAATATGAAATTTTTGATCTTGGCGGTTGACTACTTTTCGAAGTGGTCATATTACAAATTTGTGGATGCTCCTAATTCGGATAAAACAATTATATTTTTGAGGAAGCTCTTCAGGTTGGAAGGTGCTCCTAAATATTTGGTGACGGACAATGGCACTCACTTTGTTTCGGAGAAGATGTGTACATTCTTGAAGTCTCAAGATGTCAAACAACTCAGGGTGGCGCTCTATTCTCCAGCCTCCAATGGTCTGGTGGAGCGTGGCAATAAGGTGATGAACGAGGGTATACAAACGGCTGTGGCTTCTGGTTTGGAGGAAGGGACCTTTGTTGAGGAGAACGTTTGGAATTATAACAAGTCTCCGCATTGCACTACAGGAGTTACCCCTTTTGAGTTGCTTAGAGGAAGGAAGGTACATTCGTCACTGTTTCCCACTTGGTTAGACAATAAATGTTCTGGTATGGGAGCGGTGAGAGAAAATGGAAAATTAGCTGAAGTGGTCATACAAAAACAAGTGATCATGAAAAACAATTTGGATGGAAAAAGGGCCTCTGTTTTGCAAGGTATTGTGGTCGGGGATTGGGTGATGATAAAGAAACCTTTTAGGGTTTCAAAAGGAAACTCTGTTTTTTCTAGACCTGTGCAAGTTGTTAAAATTAGTAAAGGTGCGGTTTTCTTAGGGGAGAAGGGTTGGTGGAGTGCGAAACAGCTGGTTAAGATGTCTGAAAATCAAGCATTAGTGGTTAACAGACACAAAGACGGAGGGGTCGAGGATAATTGTGGTTGGTCTCACTGGTCAGCACCTAGTACTGGTGGGAGGAATGTGAATACTTCCATTTCTGATACCTCTGTTTCCAGTCAACCTTCCACTTCCTTGGGTTCACATGCTGCTACTTCCATTCAACTTTCTACTTCTATTTCTTTCAACAGGAATGGTAGAGCGATAAAGGCTCCTGTTAAGTTTAATGATTTTGTTAGATATTAGGGAATGTTTTTAAAAAAAATGTTATTTGTTTTTATTCTGATAGGGGGGAAGGTGATGTTATAGATTGTTATGTAATGAATTGCTTTGTGATTGTTTTGTGATTGTTATTCTTTGTCCCTTTAACCCCTTCCATGCTCATGACGAGCTCAGCTCGTCATGCAGTACACTGGTTGTGTGCTTATGACGAGCTGACCTTGTCATGAACAATGGGTTTTTGCAATTTTCAGCACTCAGGGTAAAATCTGCACAGCAGTAAAGGTATTAAGTGATGTGTTCCTTTGAATTTCTTTGAGTGTTCCTGGCTCGAGGTTCGCTCTGTGACTTCAGTTACTGAGGGAACTCCGGCCTGAGAGGACACATTAGTCGTGGGTGAATTACTTTGGAATAAACTACTTCTTTGAATACTGTGGACTTTATTACTTACTACAACCTCGCAAAACTAATTATGAGAACACTGAATATACAGCACTCTGACCATAATCAGAGATACTATCTTGGCTCTTGTAATACTTGACAAAAAAATTCCCCAGCAAGATCTAACTTTCGCAATTGCCATCCTTTTGGAACAACAGTAATGTCTGAATCGAAAGTAAATCTCCCATTTGGATGTCATGGGCAGCAAAAAACATTCCTTATCTCAATGAGCTGGGCTCCGCAGCTAAATCCAAATTATTTGCTGATTTACAGGCCACCCACAACTTGGATAACATTGACTTCTTAAACTTCTCCAGCTCAAGATCACCATAAATAAGTGTAATTAACCACACAAATCGGACCTCATTAACATTCTTTCAAAATTATCTAAACTTCTCCATGAAGCAGTCTTAACTAACAATCTTAACCTCCTGCCACGCCAAGAGCAAACTGACTTCTGAGATTCAAAACAGATTGGTTGATGAAAGTGGATTAACCCATCACTTCATATTTGAACATGTATGGAAGAAAATCTGGAAATTATCATCCAAAAACAGAATTTCCCCTATCTTCTCAATATAAATTTTGGACTATACATAAAGCTCACTGTACACCAGAAAAACTCCTAGAGTCAGACCAATGGCAAATAGCACGCTACTCCGAAACCCAATGTAGCTTAGTGGTGGATTAGCAAAGGAAGAGTACATTATTAATTCGAGCGGTGGACATGTTATTTTGTTAGTTGGATTGAATAGGATAAAGGGGGAATAGAGGAGGGGAGAGTCTAGAACGTGTTATTTGGGAGATCATAGTCGTAACATGGGGATTGGGATGAATCAAAAGAGGGAAGAGTCTAGAAAGGGTTATTAATGAGATCTTCGTAGAATGAGGTCCGGGATTGGAGGTAGAGGATATATTGGAAGTGTAGTGTGAGACAGAGTAGTGAATTGGGGAGAGTTGAAGGTACCCCCCCACCACCACATTGGGAGTAAAGTAATAAGTATATAGAAACATAACTGCATAGAAAGGTATACATGTATATGGAACATATGAAAGAGAGAACACGTTTTATTATGTAAATTCACATATTTACATTTGCGGATTAATATGTCGAAACCCCGACTTGTGTTGCTGTACATAAAGCAAATTTGCTTTTGGGGCCATTTTAGTTTTTATTTTATATTTTTACCCAATATTTCAAAAGACAAGTATTTATAGATACAATTTGTTATTTTATGTATCGCTATGTGTTATTATGATCATAAGACGGGGACCCATAGGCATATCATCCAAAAACCTATACAACTTATCACACATTGTGATAGATTAAAAATAAATAAAACCGAGACCCATAACCATGCAATCAAACAACTTATATGTACGGGGTGTGGCTATGATGGTGACCGCTCACTAGGAGAGCTCTGCCCCCATCCCTCAGATCCAAAGATTATCTCCTGGGCTCATAAGCGGCAAACCGAGGAGCACCTGCAGGGCCTGCAATTGGGGCGTCCGATTCCATCTTGGATGCCTGACCCGCTCACCATGGCACTGGGCTGTGTGTTGCACTGTGGCCTAGACACCAAGGCCACACTGGTACCAGAGGGGCAGTCGGCACACAAGCTTGGCCACAGCCCGAGGTGTTTCCCTCAGCACCCTCGACCTCTAGCGCTGGAGGTGTAGTGTAGTTCCTATCTTCCCAATAGGCTCTGCGCATTGGAATAATACCTACAGCAGTAAAGGCCTAGGCCAGACGTTAACTAGGTCTACTACTGTCGATACTAGACTTAAAGTTTTGGGTTTGCCAGCGTAGCTCAGAGTTCACTAGAAACTTTCTCGAATGTTCAAGGAGGAATTAACTTCCCTGATTAGACAAGAAGGGATTTAGTTTCTGACAACCATAGAACATGACAACTTTGCTCTCCCCTAATCAAGAGTCAATCTCGAGAGTCGTGTGAACAAAAGGCAAATTATTTTACTCAGTCAGTACGTGCATTCTTAGTCTCATCAGAATGTAGAGAAAAGGAAGAGACTGGCGTGTTCAATAAAAAGGTGTTATTTATTGATCAGTCTCTTTTCTCGTACAAGAGAAATGGATCGATATTATTGCAATACTTATAGTTAAGTAAAGTGCATACATTAAAAGCAACAGTATAAAATAATACTGTAAAAACATTGATATGGTTTCTAAGCCATAAGATGTTTTAAAATGAATAAAATATATTACATACACATATACATTTGACTAAACGTACTCAACTGGTGTTTCTAGATACGCCTACCCCGTGTACCTGACCTAAGTCTAATACGTGGGCGGGAATAGATAGTTACAGTTTAAGTTAAGTTTGTTTTTGCCAAGTGAATAACTAAAGAATTCTCTGTGAGGGGTTATTCAGTTCTGCACCTGGAAGTTAGGATGAATGAGGAATGGTATCTCTCTCTCTGGTCTCGATATTCCAGGCTGCCTGCGAGGGCTGCCCAGAAACGCCGGTGCTGGATTCTCGGCAGGAGAAAGCAGCGCGTCTCTCAGCGCGTCAGAAAGGCGGGGCTGCTGCCAGCGGGGTCTGCTCTGCTCTTCGCTTCGGCAAGTATGGCTGCTCCGTCTCGTCACCACGCGTGTGTTTGCATATGGCAAGATCGGTAATATTTATACCTTTAAGGTGCCGAGATTGACGTAAGGATGGACATAGATACGTCAATAAAGATGTCATACGATTTGCTCGTTAGCACATTCTTTTACTAAAGTTCTCGGTGAAATCAAAACAATGGCCGCAGGGTTTTGCCCAGGTTGTCATAGGTTTGATTTGTTATGAGAACTCCGTATGCCTTATCAGGGGCTGGAGGAATATCGCTTGTCTAATTAGATCGCAAGTGTTATGACCTAATCAGATAACACGTTCCTGTGCCGTAGTGTGACTGCGTCAGATAACGGTATCTGCATCATGGGGGTTTTCTGCCTCATGGGCTGACTGCTAGTTAACTTGTTGGTTTGTTTAACCAGAATAGGGTCAGGAATAGGGGGATCGATTCAGAACCTATAGGAATACATGACACCCACTCCACGCTAACTATGGACATATTTACTAATCTAGGCATAGTATAACATAGTACAACATACTATAGAGTAGTGTGTATACCTTACCACCCCAAAATACATAAATGCATTTTGAAATTTTCAAATATACTGAAAAAATTGCAGACATATATATATGGTATGCACTCAAGCTGTAGAAAAATGCCAAAGTAATCGCATTTGTATACATTATTGCTTATTTGGTATATGAGAATTACACATGAAATGGTTTCTTAAATACAGAAAAAAGTTTCGAGACCATTCCATCACAGAATAAAATATCTATGAACATGCCAGCGGGCAGCTAATGTCTATAAGTTATCTAAAATTTAGAAACCTTAGTTCTCTAAGAATAGTTCTTACTTTAAGCAGAAGATAGTGTCCCGAAAAATATGCAAAAATATTTGGGGCTGCTGGAAAAACTGCTGTCCGTGAACTGGAGCGAAAATGTTCATGTGACTTTATTTTTAAAGTTGAAGGCCGAATTCAGGGAACGCCGTGTGCGAGCTTGCTCAAAAGTCTATTTCTGTTCGGGTGAGAACATCATATCATTTAGGCTTTCGAAAAAACTGTCAACAGCTTCCTGGGAAAGTTCCACTAACTCGGAAATAGGTGTAATCATGCATTCTTGCGCATGATTGTCTCCATTGACATTCTGATTTGCATTACTGACAGAAGGTCGTACCTGTTCGATGCTGCTTTCATCTTGAACTTCACTACCCATCAATCGCAGTGGTGAAGCTTCCACGAATGCCGTCATCAGGATTGGTAGCCTTTGAGGGCAGCACAAAGCATGAACCTTGATCGGGCTCAACAATGTTTCTGCATCCATCGGCGCATCCGATTGTAGCGTCAGACAGGTGTCTAACACGCATTCTTCTCCGCATAGCAGACACCTCAATACAGGTAAAACACATCTTTGCCACATTGGTCGAAATGATAGAAACCAAGTCATGTTCAGGTCTCTAAGCCGGGAGAGTCCCAGGATTTTTGATATCCGGTCCCGGTATCCAATGGCTAGGATTGTTTTTTCCCTTGTCGCAAGAGTTTTGTCTGTGACATGGGTTGCCATAACGAAAAATAAGGACTAAGAATAGGATTCCTGCAATTAGTCCCAGGATCAGGGGAAGTCCGCCAAAAATCGAATGGACGAAATCTGGAAAAATACCCAGTATGGCTTTGAATGGTGTTAATGCCATCGAAAATACTGTCTTAAATACCTTTGAGACCCCATTGGTATCAGAAATATTTAAGATTTCATTCAGGATTTCCGCGAAATGTACGGGGGAATTAGTTGATAATAATGTATGTATCTCTGCAGTCGTCCTTGCGACTTGAAGATCATACGTTTCTTTTGATGACGAGAGCCTGGTAGGCGTCTGAAGAAGGACTGTTTTCATTCTGCTTAAAGTATCTATTCGAATAGAAGTAATTTTCAAATCGGGCCATGCCCTTGCCTCCCTGTCTGGGAAGGAGCTGGGGAACAATGTGCGTCCACAGCACTTGACCTTCGCAGTAGTAGTTACTAGATAAGGAGTCCCGGGCATAAGACTACAACATCTGCGGTCTACAATAAGAATGTAACTCCCATTATAGAGTCTTTGAAAGAATGGTTCTATTTCTGTTGCAGGTGCGCCTTGCTGGTGACATGAAAGGTTGTATGAATTCCCTTCACAGGCTCCATGCAAACTAATTCCGTTACACAGAAGTGTGCCACTCAGTGACATCGCACAATTGTTGCCACTAAGAAACACTTTCTGTCCTTTATTACTGACACATGCATGTGAATAGGGCAGGTTCCATGTTGTTTTAAGGTACCCCTTTCCCAATTTCTCGTACATGCCAGCCTGTATATATTTTTGGCAGTATTGAAACCTGAAGGTTGAGATTGGAATATTTATTATCCCATGTATTATCCATTCATTGACAGGTCGTTCTGACATTGTCATTGGTAATCTTTCTAGTTTTTCAATGCTCAAGATTGTATAATCAGCACCCTTTTGCGCCATACTGATTTGTCTATCAGTAAGGTTAAAGATTTGGAATAGTGACGTTGTGTTGATTAAACGCCAAGGCACATAGCCTGAACGCAGATTTTGTAACGTCCAGCCAAGCTGTACAATAGAACGCAATTGTGACTGACCGTGTTGTAATAGCAGTAAGTCTTGCGATAATATATCGATTGCTGACGACACAATGCTGTCCAAAGAAAAAATTCTGGAGGACAGAGTCATTAACCCATTGTCCACTACAGAAAGTGATTTTTCCAAATTAATACGGTCAATTTCCCGTATTCTCTCTGCTGTTTCAATTTGAGTAACCTTCCAGGCCTCATTGTATGCTGCATATACAGAGGCTGCTATGAAACGCTTTTGACGCTGTTTGCGTGGTCCCAAAGTGAAATCACGCAAGTCAGCACCATCAGTAAGTAAAGTTAGGTGTTGCTTAATTTCTGCCAGTGTGGAAGTTTGTAGCCATTGAAGGCATAATTTGCCCACACTGTAGGTGGTTATTATCCCTGGGTGATGTCTTTGAGGATATCTAGGGTCTGGCCTGGTCATTTTGAACCCCTGTGTTTTGTTCAGGAATCTGTCTTGACAGTTATTAGTATCTGTGGGCCAGATCAACCACTGTTTCCAATCAGGATGTCTTCTGTTTTGGTTTAATATATGGTTCACGTCTATCTCTTCATCTGTATCAGAGTTATTGCTAAACATTGTTGGCTTTGGAATAGACGGTTTATTTAAATCTTTGATTTTGGCTAGGCCAAGACAGGTGGTTTGTTGAACAGTGTCATTTAAAAATATCATTTGTTCTGGGATCATGCAGGCTCTAAACAAAGCTTCTATACCCTGTACTTGCCATTCTTTTGTACCCCAAACACTTTTCAATTCAACATTTTTGTCCCAATAATCAAATCCAAAAGTATTCATTTGTTCAAAAAATGAGTCTGAATATAACAATTTTGTGTTGGTTATCATGGTTTTGGTTCCTGTCTTGTTCGACAATTTAAAATAAAATGTTTCAGCATTACTTGTGTTAAAACCTGAAAAATATGAATATTTGTCGTAAACGGTTCTTGAGCTCCCTTTTGGAGGTGTTGCACAATGTTCCCATTGATTATAATTTAAAACATTTCTAGGTTGTGCAGATCTATGTAAAAAGTGGTTACCATAGTGGTTATAGCAATACATACTGTCATAATTTGTAGAACCCTGCAAATAATCATGTTTGGTAAATTTAGCAGACATTACTAAGTCAGACATCATATTATTAATGCTTTCGAAGTCCCAATCATCAGCAAATGAGTTTGGTTTTGCAAAGTCACTCAATGAGATCTTAATTTGATGTGGATATTTCAGGATCTCGACCGGACCATAAATTTCATAGTCAGTGTTGTTCCAGGCTACCCCACCAGGTATCGGATTGGCTGTGAAGTTGGCTGAAGAAAGTTCTCTTTTCTCGACGTGTGAAGATGTGTGTGGTTTGAGGATCAAGTTGATTTTCTGACTTGCTGTGTCCATTTTAGCATATTTTCCCTCAATGAAGCGTCCCAAAGTAAGTACCATGATGAGCCAAAGTATGAGAATAAATGCACCAAAACCCACCCAAAATTCAATCCATGGGGAAATCAGATATGTTTCTTTCAGTTGTCTCAAAAGTTCCTTAGCTTTGTCTTTAAAGGTTTTTGATGATGGCTGTGTCTTTGATTCGCTGAAGCCCTCAGAGGAATCATCAAAGTTAATGAAGTAGCCGGATGCAGTTCTGTCAATTGTTCCAATTGGTTCAGGATTTCTGTTTCTTGCATTTTCACTTGGTACTTCATTATAGAGTGGTGTGTCTCTGCTAAATGTTTTTATTTGGGTTTTCAGAGGTCTTAGTTCTATTGCATTGTTGCATAGTCCTTGTTGTTCTTCTGTAGGCGTTTCGAATGTGATGAGCCTCTTCGTTAGGACCTCTGTACTGGTAGCAAACCTTGGTGTTCTGCTACTAATTGGGAGTCCACTTGGCCTACTGTTTGTTATCGGCCACATGTTGTGGTTTTACCAGGTCGATGGATACAACTCGGTTCTCCTTTTTACCAGCAAGTGGCGGTAGTACAACTGATCTTGTCCCGTTGACAGACAAGACAGGAACTGCTTTTCTGTAAGAAGGCCCAAATTCCTTCTTTACCGCGATCTTTTCCCTGACTAGATCCCCGACTTTTGGAATCCAGACAGGTTTTGCTGGGACAGGTGGTGGTTCTTCAGTGGTTGTTGGCTGTTGTTTCAACTTTATGTTGCTCAGGTCTTTTCTTGTTTTGTTTAAGTCCTGCAAAATAGCCAAACGGTCTTTGATATCAAAGGTTTTTTCTTTCACCACTGAAGTCTGACTATCAATGTCAGAGATCATCATCCTAGTTCCAAATAATAATTCGTACGCACTGAATCCCTTCAGAGAATTTCTTGGCAAGTTATTGAGACTACGTTGGACACTTATTAGATGTTTGACCCGCCCAGCTCCCGAACCTAATATCCTTTCCGCTATAGATTGCTTTATGCCTTGGTTTTTTCTTTACACCATCCCGTACCCTCAGGAAGGAAGTGAGAAGATTCCCGCTGGGCTATGCTCATTTGGTCATGTTTCCCCTCAGGCTTGAGGGCTAGAGTGGAGACAATGGTCAAACGTAGCATGCTCTTAGCGTATATGCCATTTAGACTCGCAAATCTTTGTATAACAGTCCGGACGTCAGCCGAGTGCTGGTGATCTACATTATAAGTGGACCTAGCCTGTATAAGTTAATCGCAACCCTTCCTTTTTACTCCTGATTTTTTCTGGAGTAGAACGACGAGGTATTAAACTGTTTCTTTCCCCACTGCGATCTCTGTTGCAGTTTGGGCAGTTTTTTACAAACATGGTGTGACGCAGGCTCATGCCTGGCCACCAGTACCGTGATTGTAATTCTTCCAGAGAATCTTTTAGTTTAAGGTGTCTTAGACCCTCGCCCATATGTGCGTCTGCGATTAACAAGTTTCTCCTGTCCATGTTTGGAATCACCCTATCCCCCACTCCAGGGATTCGAGCAAAAGGGACGTAGTTTGCATCGATTATGTATGTATAATTGAGTGGATAGTTGATCGGTAACGCTGAGCAGTCGCCTTTTGATGACGTTTTCACTGCCAGCACTGTTTTACCGTCAATGTATTTTAATGTACGCTTTTTTCGAACTACGGGAGCCGATTTAGTGGCTGCCGCTGTGGCTGTTTCAGCCAATGAATTCCCTACAACGTGAACGCCATCACGCTGATGACTCAGTGAGTGAGTCACGTGAGTCTTTGGTAGTTCTTTTTGTAAAAGAGCTATTTGTTCCCAGAGCAGTTTCTGCTTTATTGGTGCATCTGTGTCATCTTTGTAACCTTTTTGAATCCATGTCTGCAAATCGCTGTTATATGATTTGACGCAGTAATATGAATCTGACACTATAAGTGTCGGGAATTCGCGATCCGCATTATCTAGCGCCATTTTCAAAGCTAATATTTCAGTTTGTTGTTCTGAATTAGTTTCTACTGAGTGTGTCTTTGTTAATAGGGGTTTTAGTTTACCTCCGCGCCACACTTCTTTTGTAATCTCACATGTGGGGTTGTATGCTTGTTCTCCCCAAACGGAGGGTTGAGCATGTCCGTCTGTATAGATTACACAGGCGTAATGTCGTAAAGGCAGAATGTCGATTGGCAGAGGATATGTTTCTTCATATTCTAGATTTTTTAATTCTTCTAGTTCTGGATCAAAGTAGTAGTACACTTTGTCCGTTGTGATTGAATTCACCCATTGTATCCATTCCGGATTCAATGCTGTTGTTGGTAAATTCCACGGTGTTGTTAGTGCCTCAAAGGCTGATTTTGCTGTTCTGACTGTGATATGTCTACCGTCCGCTTGATCTTTCTCTCTAGCTATTGCGGTTTGAACTGCATGAACAATTTTTTCTTTGTTGCTGAATTTCTGTTCAGCTTCTGTGTACAAGTGTGATTTGAATGCAATTGGTACCTTTTCCCCCTCATTAGAGGTCAGGTATGTGAATCCGCATCTCCCTGGGATGACTCGAATCACAAGATTGCGTGTGTTATCACGTGTTTCTAATTTTGTTTTAATTAGCATGTCTGTTTGTAAGGATCTCAAAAGTTCTGTGTGTATTTGAGTCCAATTGGATCTTTTAAAATCTGGTTTAATTAGATCATAAAGGGGTTTGACCCTTTCTGCGTAATTTGCAATGTATGTTCTTCCGAAATTTAGGAAGCCTAGAATCGACTGTAGGTTTTTAGGTTTCGCTGGAGGGCGGAGCTCTTAGCTCCGCCTCCAGAGAAATCTCTTGATTTCCAGTAAGGAAAATGGAATACGCCCCCCTGTCCCATTGGCTAGCTCCATAAATGGAGGCTAGCCATTGGAACAGAGATCTGTCCGTCATTCACGGACCAGATTCGTGGGCGTTCCCTCGATTTTTTTTCCCTGGGCGGAGTTACGTTGTTTCCCGTTCCCTCCCCTTTCACTGAAAGTGATTTCAGATGCGATGTACATTCCCGCCCCCTCCGTGTGCCTTTCCGCCCCCCCCTCGCTGTCCTGTGCACGTTTCCCGCCGTCCGTGTCCTCTCCCGCCCCCTCCCGCCGTCCGTGTCCTCTCCCGCCCCCCTCCCGCCGTTCGTGTCCTCTCCCGCCCCCCTCCCGCCGTTCGTGTCCTCTCCCGCCCCCCTCCCGCCGTTCGTGTCCTCTCCCGCCCCCCTCCCGCCGTTCGTGTCCTCTCCCGCCCCCCTCCCGCCGTTCGTGTCCTCTCCCGCCCCCCTCCCGCCGTCCGTGTCCTCTCCCGCCCCCCTCCCGCCGTCCGTGTCCTCTCCCGCCCCCTCCCGCCGTCCGTGTCCTCTCCCGCCCCCTCCCGCCGTCCGTGTCCCCCCCCCCCCCGCCAACGCCAGCAACCACCCTTCCCACAAGGCTGTCTGGTGCGGTCTGGCAAGAGAAAACACACAGTGGCGCTTTAGCTGTGGGATAGTGGGGGCCTTTAAGTCCTTCTTTAGTTGCGGCGCCTCCTCCCTGTCTCGTTGAGCGCGTCATTTCCTGACAGTTCATCTCTACGGCTACTGGTGAAGATGGCGGCGCTGTGCGAACCTGCTCGGCTGGAGAGAGGTAAACACTGTCCCCGTTGACTCTATTGTCTAGTTCCTTGAGACGTTGGTCTTTTTGGGGAAACCTCTCTTTTTTACTTCGAATTCAGAGTGTCATGAGTGAAGCTGCTTTCTTGAGGGACAGGATGACCAGTACGTGTTTAGATTTCAGATCCCTGCAATGCCCCACGCTGTGCAGGCGACTGTCAGGTTACTTGGCTAGGAGCACAGGGCCAACGTGTGGCCACTGTTAAAGATGCAGGATATTCATTCTGTGTGCGGCATGGCCCTGGCTGGCAGCTGTGCTGTACTCTGGTGGATGCGAAGCCATGTTGCCCGTGACGATCCTGAACTGTGTTTGTGGGGCATGATCAGTGTTTAGATAGCCAGGTTGGAGCAGGATGAAGCACGGACATGTTGTCCTGAGACGATGAGCGGCGGATTTTGGATTGAAATGTTGGTGCAATGGGAGTGTCCTAAACACTGTTCTTTAATTTGTTGCAGGGTGTGCTGCACTTGTAGTATGGGCCAGTGCTTTAAATAAGCCGGTACTGTCCGGACCGCAGTGCCGGCATTTTTTTTATTTTCAGAGAGAATATCGGCACTTCTCAGAAACAAGTAGGTACTCTGATATGGAGTACCTGCACTTCTATTTTCCCATTTGAAGCACTGAGCACGGCGTCAGGTTGCGGGAACATAAATACTTTACAGTTGATATGGCTTGCGGTTTCTGCGACACTCTTCATACTGCCACTGGAGTTTGTGAGGTTGGGATACAGCCGTGTTGTCCTTAAACCATGAGTTGGAGGAGCTGTCCACTGTTGGTTTGCGTTTAGGGCTTGACGCCTATTTGTGAGGTTGATTTGAAGGCATTCGTGCTTTTGCTGTGGTTTGTGGGTTTGGGATGGATGTGGTTGTGATATACAACCTGGTGCTTCAGTTCTTCCGCCCGGGCGTGTTACAGCGTTAGAGGAGGCCAAAGACCCGATTCTGTGGGACTGGACGTGCTCTCACAGGCCTATGGATCCTATGGAATGTGGGACTGGGTACTGCTGCAGCCCTTTACGTGGGTCTCGGTGCTGCAACGTGTTTTTGCATTATTTGGTATGCGGCTCTTCCTGCCTCTCGTGCCTTCAGGCTACATTTTGATCCTTCCAGACTCGAGCTGATAATCCAGAGCTGCTCACCAAAGAGCTTGTCCTGGAGAGGGGTTAATTCCTGCGCTGGGCAGCTGGCGAGGGTCCGGCTCCCACACTGCAGACTTCGCTCTGCCTTTCTTGGCTGGGGAAGCTGGTCGCCACTGCGGCCCTCCGTGCTGCTGTCAGCAGAGCCAGTGGAAGGTAAGACCTCTGTGCTGGATCCCCTGTTGTACTGGGTTCTCTGCTAGCATCAGTCCAGACAGGTGGTGCAGGGCACCATCTCTTCTAGTCCTAGCACATGTAATGGCAGGGTCCCTACTGTGTCAGTGTCCTGGGCAGGTGATATAGCAGCTGGCAGGCATTGCAGACCCCCTGCTTTGTGACCCATGGCTGAATACTGCATAACATGTTGTGCTCCTGTCTACAGGCAGTCATTTGTCCTGCCCCCTGGTCCACACGCGGTATTATACAGTGTTCGCTGTACTCTGTCCAGTGGCAGGTATCATGCAGTTTCACTTGTCCTCCGTTTCATGGACAGGAATCGCAGAACCCTAATGTGCTTGGGTCCATGGGCTAATATTAAAGGGTCTAATCTCACCGAACCACAAGCATGTCTTACTGTCCGCTGATCCAGGGCAGGGTTACAGGGCACCTGGAGTGCTGTCACCCGTTGCAGGTATTATAACCGGCACCTGCTCATCGGTACATAGGTGGGTGTTAATGAGCCTTGCTGTGCCTCAATCCATGGGAAAACACTGGCGAGGCCCAGCTTTGCTACAGCTGACCCGTGGTTGCTTGTGTTCCCATACAGAGGGGTTGTTCAGATTGGAGCAGAACGAAGGCCGGTTTGCTTAGACCTAATCCCTATCAAGAGTGTCACAATAAGCAACAAGCATTTACAATGCAACGGTTTCGCCTTTGGAAAAGTTTGAGCTATTGGCATTGTAAATGACAACATTTGTATTTATGTGTTGGTTTTGAAAACAGATAAATAAATGGCATTGTCATTTACATTGCAAATAGCTTTAACATTTCCAAAGGCGAAACCGTTGCATTGTAAATGCTTGTTTAGTGTTCTAGGTGCTTGGAGTACGGCACATTTCTCTAGGAAATTGTCAGCCAGGCTTTTGCCTTCGCTTGATAATTCATATCCTAAGAACAGGACTGTCAGATGGGCAATTCTGGATTTTTTAAAGTTGAATTTGTAACCCTCTGCAGCGAACCCAAGTATTATGGTGTTCACTCTTTTCAAGTGAGTCTCCAAGTCATCATCTGTTAAGTAAATGTCATCGACATAAGATAATGCTTCATCATCATATAGTTGAAGTAATTCTGTTACTCTCGCTGAGAATACCCCCGGGCTGTTCTTGTACCCCTGGACTAACCGACAGAATTGTTTTTGAGTGCCATTTACTGAGAATGCAGTTAAATATCTGCTCTCTGGTGCTATGTTTTGACAAAAGAATCCATTAGAGATGTCTAAGGTTGTTTTGTATTTTTTGCGCACTATGTTATTCATTAGTGCAGCACTGTGTGAGTTTTGCACTGCAAAAGTTTTGCAACATGTGTTAAGGTGTCGGTAATCCAAAACTAGACGATATGAATTGTCTGGTTTGGAGACCGGAAACAAAGGGTTGTTCATTTGTGAGGTGCAAGTTTCAATCACCCCCTGGTATTCTAGCTGATCTAGTATTTCATTTACCTGTTTTTTAGCTTCTTGCTTAATTGGGTACTGCCTTTGTGCAGTAGGTTGTGATTTTAACTGGATTTTGTGAGGAGGGGAGTCCTCATCCCATCCCACGTGATTTTTATATAAAGCAGGTGCTAGAGCCACTGCCCACTTTCTAGCAAGTGTGTATTTTTTATGAATTGGAATTTGATTTGAGAAGGCAGGCATAATTACTTCTTCGCCATGAGGGCACTCCCTGACAAACTCTGGTGGCCAGTCTTTTTCAGCTAGAAGGATGTCATAGCCCTTGGAGAGATTATCCCAAAATAGTCCCCTTATTTTCCTAGTCTTATCCCCCTCTATACGTAATGTTATCTCGTATATCTTGTGAGGTTTGCTAACCCTGGTGTCTGCAGTTTCCACTTGAAGATATTCATTCGTGTCCACTGTCTCCAGATGATTCATAAGGACTTTGCGAGCTATGCTCACTTCTGCTGCGCTGTCTAGCATTGTCTGAGCCCACTCTCCGTTTTTCAGTTGTGTCCTCAGTATTCTCGGCATTGTTAACTACCTTGATACTGGCTACCTTCTTTTTTGGAAATTGTAATTTCTTTTTTAGTTGAGCAGGTTCCTTGTCTTTGGACTTGGCGTGCTCTTCTCTTTGTTCTGATCGTCCTCTTCTTTCCGATTTCTGCGAGGAAGTCTGAAAAGATTGAGAGGGACGTGTATCAATGTCTTGATATCTATCAGGCTTTTTTATATTATCCCTATTTCTAAGGTTATATATTTTCCCAGAGGGGTCACTCTGGGGTGACCTGTGTCTTTGGTTTGGAGATTTCTCTCTTCGCCTAGGAGATCTTCCTCTGGACTGGAATTTCTTTTCTTTAGGATTGGATTGTTTGTTTCCATCCCAGTTCTTTTTTGGTGAATTATTATTAAAAAATATTTTTTCTGGACTTTCAGTCAGTTGTGGTTTTACTGGTATTCCACCTAAACTATCTCTACCTAGTTCCTCATAGGATTTTTCTATGATTCTGGCAATTTCAGCTGGTTGGTCTGCTATATCTGTCTCTTTTAACCTCTGGCGGATCGCCACGTTTGCTGCTTCACCTTTTATGTTGGCTAATAATATAGCCGAGACCTGCTTGAAGTCTTTCAGTAATTTCATACCAAGAGTTAAAGCGGGTTCAGGTCCATATTCATCTTGAATTTGTTTTAGCACATCTGGTATTACCGAAATGGATGGAACACCGTGCGTTTTTGTGTAGATGGAAGCAAAGACTGTACCCCAAGTGTCACAGTCCTCAATGTGTGGTGCGATTCCCATTGGAAGACAGATAGTCAGAATCCTGTGCTTTTCTAGCGGGGTGGTGTCAGGAAACACCGCCTCAATTTGGGTAATTTTCTGTGCCAACCAGAATGGTATTTGTTCCCGTTTAGCCGGTACTTTACCTAGGCAGGATTGGATGTTCTGTGGTGTAATTTTATTTGTGTTCCCCTGGTGAGGGGTCAGCTGTGGAAGTTTAATCGCTGGCTGAATTGTTGATGTCCGCATCACATACTGAACTAATTGTCTATGTATTTTTATTAATTGTTTTAGCTGTGTTAACAGCTCTGCTGCAGACATCCCATTGATGTCTGGATGTGGTGTGTATCCGGCTAGGACCGGCCACGTTGCTCCTGGTCTACCTAAAGGACTGAGCCTGGTGATGTGATTATTATGTTTTAGGGCGCCATCAAATAAGAGCAAATGCTCTTGGAATTTGAGTGGTACTTCCACCTCCTCGAAAGGAGTGTACTCATTAGGAGGTTCCTCTATTTTGTAATAGTGGAAGTACTTTGTTACAGCATTTGCTGCTGGAAAATGTATCCATGAATAATATACCTCTGTCTGCCGATATTCGTGTGCCTCAATTACGAATATGACTGTGCCACCTCTAGGTGTCAGTCCATTTTCTATAAGTTTCAAGGTTATAGATTTCCTTTTGATGACCGGGATAAGTATTATATCCTGGTCTGCTGCCTGCATGGTAGCATCAGCTGCTGCGAGTTCAGTTGCTAATCTAACTGCCTCTCTTTCTTCTTCATTGTCTGACATTTTACTGTCCTGAAGGTTATTTTGTTTGTTTGCAGATCAGGTTTCTTATGGAAACAAAGATTAGATGCACAATATTTTGGAACTGTTTATCCTTCAACGTTGACTATACCAAGAACCATACATAGGAGTTCCCTCCTGCGAGGTCTGGCGGATATAACCTTTCACCCACTCCAGACGTCTTTGGAGTATTTGGGAAAAGGGGTCTGAGTGAGAAAGCACGACTGAGTTACTCTAAATGTCTTACGTTAGTTTTATCGCCCTTTCCAAACGCGTTGGGCGCCATGTAGTGTAGTTCCTATCTTCCCAATAGGCTCTGCGCATTGGAATAATACCTACAGCAGTAAAGGCCTATGCCAGACGTTAACTAGGTCTACTACTGTCGATACTAGACTTAAAGTTTTGGGTTTGCCAGCGTAGCTCAGAGTTCACTAGAAACTTTCTCGAATGTTCAAGGAGGAATTAACTTCCCTGATTAGACAAGAAGGGATTTAGTTTCTGACAACCATAGAACATGACAACTTTGCTCTCCCCTAATCAAGAGTCAATCTCGAGAGTCGTGTGAACAAAAGGCAAATTATTTTACTCAGTCAGTACGTGCATTCTTAGTCTCATCAGAATGTAGAGAAAAGGAAGAGACGGGCGTGTTCAATAAAAAGGTGTTATTTATTGATCAGTCTCTTTTCTCGTACAAGAGAAATGGATCGATATTATTGCAATACTTATAGTTAAGTAAAGTGCATACATTAAAAGCAACAGTATAAAATAATACTGTAAAAACATTGATATGGTTTCTAAGCCATAAGATGTTTTAAAATGAATAAAATATATTACATACACATATACATTTGACTAAACGTACTCAACTGGTGTTTCTAGATACGCCTACCCCGTGTACCTGACCTAAGTCTAATACGTGGGCGGGAATAGAAGTTAAGTTTGTTTTTGCCAAGTGAATAACTAAAGAATTCTCTGTGAGGGGTTATTCAGTTCTGTACCTGGAAGTTAGGATGAATGAGGAATGGTATCTCTCTCTCTGGTCTCGATATTTCAGGCTGCCTGCGAGGGCTGCC
Source organism: Lissotriton helveticus (assembly GCF_964261635.1). Taxonomy (NCBI): domain Eukaryota; kingdom Metazoa; phylum Chordata; class Amphibia; order Caudata; family Salamandridae; genus Lissotriton; species Lissotriton helveticus. The sequence continues at coordinate 635,110,924 of NC_136057.1, read as the reverse complement.
CAGAAACGCCGGTGCTGGATTCTCGGCAGGAGAAAGCAGCGCGTCTCTCAGCGCGTCAGAAAGGCGGGGCTGCTGCCAGCGGGGTCTGCTCTGCTCTTCGCTTCGGCAAGTATGGCTGCTCCGTCTCGTCACCACGCGTGTGTTTGCATATGGCAAGATCGGTAATATTTATACCTTTAAGGTGCCGAGATTGACGTAAGGATGGACATAGATACGTCAATAAAGATGTCATACGATTTGCTCGTTAGCACATTCTTTTACTAAAGTTCCTGGTGAAATCAAAACAATGGCCGCAGGGTTTTGCCCAGGTTGTCATAGGTTTGATTTGTTATGAGAACTCCGTATGCCTTATCAGGGGCTGGAGGAATATCGCTTGTCTAATTAGATCGCAAGTGTTAGGACCTAATCAGATAACACGTTCCTGTGCCGTAGTGTGACTGCGTCAGATAACGGTATCTGCATCATGGGGGTTTTCTGCCTCATGGGCTGACTGCTAGTTAACTTGTTGGTTTGTTTAACTAGAATAGGGTCAGGAATAGGGGGATCGATTCAGAACCTATAGGAATACATGACAGAGGCAGAGGTCGGGTTTGCCCCTAGACTTGCTGCAGGTGCTGGTGCCACACCTCCTTGGATGCGGCGTCCCCACCCTCAATGGCCAGAGGTAGTAAAGAGGTGGCCGCTCGCACATAGGAGGAATCTGCAGTGACCGAGATATGCTGTACCTGCCAGTGGCTGACCGATCCCACCCGAAGACTCCTCCCGACATGGTTGGCCTGGGGTTGGGGACCCCCTGTTATTTCATCGCCCCATAAATCCCGAGGCTGGGCCACACTGGGGCGAGATCGCCCTAGTAGTCTGGGCCCCCATAGTATTAGCCCTGTGTCATTTCCCTGCACCGCAGTACAAATGGAGGCGACTCACAGGGAGCCGCCCTAGGCAGGAGCTGGCACACTGAGACATTGCAAGACCAATGAAGAGAGACCTCAGCCCAAAAAACACCGATCTCCTGCTGGTTCAGGGATGTGGAATTCCTGTAGCCTGACACCCGGGGCATATTGTTTGAGGTTAGGGGTAACCAGTTTTCATGTGCATTTAGTCCTTGGGACAAGTAGGCCCAACCCCCTGCAGTACAAACCCTTTGGCTGACAGTTTACAGTACCACATTATGGATCAGGGAAAGACATTACCTGCTTTTATGGTAATATTTGTGTCCATGTTGTAATGCTGTTCACACTTGTATTTATGGTTCAATAATATGAAGCCTTTATTAGGGTGAGCGCTCTAAGTAAATGTTGTAAGCTCTGGCTGCACTAATGATAGTGGTTCCAGTATAAAAAAAATTGTTCAGTTTTTAGCAATATGAGGCTATGTATACTGCTCCCAGAATGCTCTCCGATTATATCCAAATATTTGCAGAAGCTTGAAAGGAAGATTGATGATTCTTTGCTTGCAAAATAAAATGTTCACAAACAAATGCAAAAACATTTCGTTAAACTACTGTAAAGTTTTAGGCACCATTCCTTTGCAGCATCATTTAGTAAAATGCGTTGATGTATGCTTGTATTTTCCAGAAATACTCTTAATGGAAAGTCCTTGTAACCAGTTTTAATAAGATTATGGGAAACATAAAAATAAATAAACCAGCCTTGGTAAAGCCAGTGGGTCTGAAATTGTTGGTCAGCTTTTTGGTTTTGTCAGTGTGTCGCTTGTTTTGGCATGGTGTTTGTAAAACTTATTCATGTGGGAGCTGCTGTGCCATCTCCATAATAACGAACACTGGCAAAAGCAAAAAATTGTTTGTCTTAAAAAGCACACATTGCCACAGTAGTTCCCGGTATTGAACAAAACGACTGTGTCGCAATGCTCCTTATGAAAGAGCAGAATGTGGTCACTCACAGTAAAGCTAGCAGAAAGACAGAACTTTAATAAACACAAAAGGTCATGGTTAACGCCAGACCGAATTTGGGCCCAATTATTAAATAAAGTCTGAAGAGTGCACCCATGTCCTTGCATCAGATATATGACTTTTGTGAATTCACAAGACTTTAAAGAAGTAAGCCAAAAAATACTACTCCTAGAAAATATTTGTGAACTGCATTTTAGCATGAGCTGTAGATTTGCAAGTTCACTTTCCCTCCAACCACTTTTTCCCCAACCCTGGAAGAAGTTTTAGGTCTGCCATTGTCTGGAGAAAATGTCCAACCTTTCTCAGTATGGGAAAAGATTAGAGAAGTCTTGGTGAAACCCTTTAAAGCATGCTAGTTAGTAGGCTTGCACAGACTCAAAGGGCATTCAAAGGGGCATTCAACCCTGGAACTGTTGCTTACCATTACCTTCAATCCTAGAATGCAGATCTGTGGAAACGTGGCAACGTAAGAGAATTGCTAGTTTTCAAACCCAACCTTGGAAGGAGGCCTGGCATAATCAGAGGGGCTATTTCAGAGCTCTACTATGAGATTGCTTCCATAATTTGTCAACGTATTATGTGCCACAAAAGGAACAAGTGGATTTTGTTACAGGATAAGTAGATTTATGAAGCAACCTGCCCCATGGACAAGTAGATATTTTATTAAATTCCACACCCCTGTGGTTGCTGACCTGGCTCCTATCACTATACGCATGTTCCCAGCCCACCTCCAGATCCAAGCAGATGGGCAACACTTCTTCACCGACCCCAAGCAGTCCTGGGAATGGGCGGAGCTCCGCTACTATGTGGGATCTTCTCTGGCCCAAACAACTCGTGCCTAAAAGAACTCCCCACCCCACACCCCTACTGCTGCTTGATGAAGTAAAGGAAGCGTTGAGGAAGGAAGGACCCATGACCACCCTGATCTCCTGACTTGGAATAGCTGATGCAGGAGCTGTGGAAGGTCCTGCAGACAGGGACTGCATTCTGTGACACCCTCCATCAAAAGCTGCAGAAGACTATGCTAAATCTACCAGTGACAGGGGTTCTGACTAGTCGGTCCTTTTCCCGTTGAACGCTGGCACATGCCCCCATCTTTGCCCCACAAACACCACATTACATACTTTAACTGTGTTGTGTTATAGTTATGCCAGCCCCTCCTCAACACCAGGTCAGTTGGCCTGACCTGGCCCAAACAGGTCCTCTCTGCCCTGGGCTGAGACGTTTAAGGTTAAATTGCCCTAGTGATCAGGTGGCACCTTTTGGCCAATGGGAGCCCGAGCTAGTCAGAACCATAGCCCTAAAACCTAGAACCAGTGGGAGCCCTGAACCTATTAGCTAAAACACAGTCCTATCCGCCCATCAAAACCTCAAACCCTAAGCTCAAGGCCCAGTAGAAATCATAGCCCTTGAAACAAATCCAAACCCCTAGCCCTATCAGCCAATCAGAACTCAAACCCCAAGCCTTCGGTCCATTAGAAACCTTAGCCCTTAGGAACTAAGTCTGAACCCTAGCCCTATCAACCAATCAGAACTCAAGCCCTAAGAATAGAAACTCTATCCCTACGAACCCACCAGAGTACAGGTGTAACAACCACTAAAATGTATTTAAAGGGCATGCTATCGTAAACTCCAGGATCTGTGCAAGTGTTAACGTACGGCAAAGACCTGGTCATGGGCCAATCAGTAAAGCAGAAACTGGTGTACCACGGGGGCTGGGAGCTGCTCCTGAGCACACAATCTCCTTGGATACAGACCGGTACAATACACACTATACATATCCTGTCCCTGCAGGTAAGGCCCAAATGTACTGTTTTACATGCACTTAAAAAAGTCTAGTTTATCTAGTCACAAACAAGTGCTACATACACTGTACAAACACAATTTCCAAGCAGTCTCTTAAACACTCAGCTTAGGGGTGTTTTTGACTTTCAGATTCTTGGGGGCGGGGGATGAAATGGGTTTCCCTCCTATTAGCTTTACAGTTTACAAACAAGGAAATACATTTAAACAAAGCTGCAGTGTAAACCTAGCAGTATTAAAGTAAAATTACGCTGCACAGACTGTGTTCTTACCACCTTTGCTTTGACATGACCAGTATATCATCTCTTCTGTTTTGTGCACTTTTTATGTACCTTATTTGCTCTTGAAATATAAAAAGCACAAACTAAATAAATTGGAAAATAAATAAAACCGACTGAGAATACCAGTGTGTTGCTTTCAGTGGACACTTAAGAAGTAAATTGACACAGTACGTGTTTAAGGTCATGGTGGTTGGAACTCTTCAGCGAATAGATTTGTGAAGAAGTAGGATACACTGGTAATAATAATAAATCTTCTTTATTCAGGATACAGGTAATACAACGTCCCATCCACAGGACAACCGGCATCAACTGAACTCTAGCACTAGGCAACCAACATTATCCTGACATCACATTCTGGATTGTACAGCTGACATTCTAAAGAAAAAGGGAACTTTACTATGCATAAAAAGTATTGAAGCATACCACAAGATTGTGGTATGTTATTGTTTGAAGTTGGCATGGGCGCTCTCGCCCACATGTCAACTTTGAATAATATCAGTGTGTTGTTTGAATGAGTCGCGTGTGAGTTGAGTGGTTGCTGTGTTGCCGCGTGCGAGTGTATGTATTTGAAAGTGTTGCGTGTGTGTGTGTGTACTGTGAGTTGTATGCATTTAAATGTGCCGCGTGTGTGTGCAGTAGCGAGCTGGTGCGGCCGCGAGCGATGTGTAGATTTGAATGGATAGGCGGTGATATAGGGAGCGGGGGAGAACAGTAAGATTCATTCGTTGGTTACCTGATTTTCATATTGGACTGAAAATAAACGCGTCTTTGGATCAATTATCGTTTCTTCTCAACATTTATGTTGAGAAGTGCTTTTTCAACACTGGCGACGATCGGGGAAGCACTCATACGGGAAGAAACATTGTTTTGGGTTATTTTTTTTTTCTATTTCGGCGGATTTGTTTCCTGTTTCCTTAAAGACTATTGGTGGTTTTGATTCAGCAAACCTCTTCCTAAGCTACTGATGATATTATTGGACAAGCAACATCCATTCCAGGAATTTCATTAAATTGCACTCTACTGTGAGCAGGGATGTGGAATTTATTGAAATATCTACTTGTCCATGGGGCAAGTTGCTTCATAAATCTACTTGTCCTTTTGGTGCCATGTGGTTCGGCGACAAATTATGGCAGCAATCTCATTATATAAGAGCTCTCATACAGCCTCTCTGATTATGCCAGCACTCATACCGTAGTAGTTTTTGAATACTAGCAATCCCTTTATGTTGCCACGTTTCTGCAGATCTACATACTGGGACTGAAGGTAGTGGTAAGCAATAGTTCCAGGGTTGGAATGCCCTTTAAGTCTGTGCAAATCTACTAACTTGCATGTTTTGAGGGTTTTCAACAACTCTTCTCTAATCTTTTCCCATACTGAGAAGTGTTGGAAATTTACTCCTGACAATGGCAGACTAAACCTTCTTCCAGAGTTGGGAAATTGACCTTGCAAACACTCGGGTTTTCGCATGAGCAAATCTATACATGCATATTTGATCATGTTAAACTGCAGTTCACAAATATTTTCCAGGAGTACATTTCTTGCCCTACTTCTATAAATTCTTGTAAATTCACGAAAGCCATATAGCTGCACTTAATGCAAGGACATATACCAAGGGTGCCCTTTTGAGACTTTCTTTAATAATGGGGCCCTTAATTTGGTCTGGCGTTAACCACAACCTTTTGTGTTTATTAAAATTCTCTCTCCCTCTCTCTGTATCGGCTGGCTTTACTGTGTGTGATGGCATTAAGCTCTTTCACAAGGAGTATATTGGCACACAAAGTAGTATTGTTCAGTGGCAGAAACTAATGTGGCAGTGTGTGCTTTTTTTAGAACAATTATTTTTGTTGCTTTTGCCAATGTTTGTTATAATGGTGAAGGCCCGGCAGCTCTCACATCAAGAAGGCTTTACAAAAACTATGCCAAAACAAGTCACATATTGGCAAAACTAAAAAGCTGACCACTAATTTCAGACCTACTGGCTTTGCCAATGCTGGTTTCTTTTTTGTTACTCATAATCTTATTGAAACTGGTTACACTGATTTTCCAATATGAATATTTTTGCGAAATACTAGCATGCATCAACACATCCTACTAAATGATGCTGCAAAGAAACGGTACCTGAAATTTCACAGTAGTGTAGCAAATGTTTTTTTCCTACTTTCATTTTTTTAAGGAACATTTTATTTTGAAAGCAAAGAGTCATTAATCTTGCTCTCAAGCTTCTACAAATATTTGCATCTAATCAGAGAGCATTCTGGGAGCATTATGCATAGCCTCATATTGCTAAACTTTGAAACCGTGAGTACACATTTTTATACTGTAACCACTGTCAGTAGTGCAGTCAGAACTTACATTTACTTAGAGCGCGCACCCCAATAATAAAGGCTTTCAATTAATGAACCATGAATACAAGTTTAAACAGCATTAACATAGGCACACAAATAATAACTTAACTTCAGGCAGTGCCCTTCCCTGGCCCTTAATGTGCTACTGCAAACTGGCAGCCAAAGGGTATGTTCTGCATGGGGGTGGGCCTACTTGTCCCAACGACAAAATACACATTAAAACTTGTTGCCCTTGACCCCAAACAATATGTCCTGGGCATCGAGCTATAGGAATTCCACATCCCTGCCATCCGGAAGCGAATGGTCAAATTGGGAGGTTTAACAGGGTGGTTAAGGAGGCCATTCAATTGGCTGTTAAAGGTGGGTTATGTTGGAATAAGGCTCTTCAATCAATGTTGCTTTCATATAGAACAACTTCCAATGCTGTGACACAATTATCTCCTTTCGAGTTACTTAGCCAAGCCTAGTACAGAATTAGTACCATGGTGGTTAAGGAAGAAGGATAAGACATGGTCTGATTTTGCTGAAATTGATTTTAAAGAAAATCGTAGGAAGGTTGAGGCTTACAAAATAAGAATGAAAGATGATTTGTTGAAGAACAAAAGTTTAAGTGATGTATCTGTTCATGTTGGAGACTTAGTAAGGTTGAAAAAGGGTACTTTTCTGCATAAACGATTGTCTAAATGGTCTGATCCTGTGGAAGTAATTGAAGTATTTAAGAATGCTGTTCGTGTGGAAGATGGCAGTGTTTGGAACTTTAGCAGGGTATCTAAATTTAGGGGCAAGGAAATTACTGGAAATGATGAGTCTTCAAATGTGTTTTTAGATGTTCCAAATGTAGACATAAATACTTTTGGTGATTCCAATTCTAATTCATTTAATGTATCTGGGACTTCTAGCCATGCTGGATTGGTGAGGAATTCAAGGACTCATAGATTACCTACCAGATTTAAAGATTTTGTGCTAAAGTAAAAAAAAATGTATATAAAAGGAGGGAGCTGTGTGCTATGTTGTTATTGTTCGAAGTTGGCATGGGCGCTCTCGCGCACATGTCAACTTGGAATAATATCAGTGTGTTGTTTGAATGAGTCGCGTGTGAGTTGAGTGGTTGCTGTGTTGCCGCGTGCGAGTGTATGTATTTGAAAGTGTCGAGCGCGTGTGTGTGTGTGTGTGTGTGTGTGTGTACTGTGAGTTGTATGCATTTAAATGTGCCGCGTGTGTGTGCCGTAGTGAGCTGGCAGCTGGTGCGGCCGCGAGTGATGTGTAGATTTGAATGGATAGGCGGTGATATAGGGAGCGGGGAGAACATTTCGTTGGTTACCTGATTTTCATGTTGGACGGAAATTAAACGTGTCTTTGGATCAATTATTGTTTCTTCTTCATTTCAATGCATTTATGTTGAGAAGTGCTTTTTCAACAAAGATTGTTCTTGTAGATTAAGGAGTCTGACTTTAAGTTCTTTCTCTACAGTGCATATCCGTAATCTGAATGGAATTTCGAACCAAAGTATGTTTTATACAACTGATATTGTGAATTGTACCGCAGTTTCGTTTGTAGTGCATTAACATCTTAATTGTTATTGAACCAAATTGACTTTGCCCACTTTTGATGTGCACAGGTTGAGGATTATATCTGAAAATGGAACATGAAGCATGTGGAGAGCATTCTGTCGGTACAAAAGAGAAAATCATCAAAGAAGAGGTATTCTTTCATAGCTGGTATTTCATACAAATAAGATCTTGAAAATATGTTCGACTGTTAGATCAGACATACATCCGTTACTTAATCGCCTTTAGCTTCACGTCCTTATCATTGCACCCCTACTCTTTGCCTTAACTCTCTTCTCTCTCTGCCTCAGACTTTGTTTTTTTTTTTCTTCTTCTGAATTTACTGTTGTCTTGGCCTTCATTATACAACCCTCAGACCAAACCCTACGTCAGTCCTGTAAGTCAATAACCCTAAACTATGACCTGGCAGCTCACATCCTATGTAGAATTGATCCACATTTGAAAAACTACTAATCCCTCTTCCGCACAATCGGACGTCAGTCCCCAGACTGACAAAACCCCATCTCTCATGTCTTGTCTTGCTCAATTTCTTTCTTCAACAGATGGCTCAGCTAATCTGTCTTTAAAACCAGCTGCTAACCCATCAACCCTGTCTTAACAGTCTGTTTCCCAACTTTCTTTCTTCTCCAGTCTTGATATGTCTGATTTGTAATTGTATCTCCTTATTTTTCACCTCTTTCAGCTTATTATACCCCCTATAATTCGGTTTTCAGTCTGTCCGCTCCTCTGTTACTGGATTTTAACCATTTCAACAATTCAATTTCCTCCGCCTATCCTAACAACATTTCTTCTGTCCTGATACTCCCAGACCTCTCAGTTCTTTTCGCTACCTTTTACCATTCTACCCTGCTATCTGCCCTTATCACTCTTTGTGTCACTGACAAAGAGCTGAGCTTCTATCTTTTCAATCTTCATTCCAGTCACCAAATGCTTTGCCAGTTAGCATTCCACAGAGTTCGGTCCAGGATCCTTTGCCTTTTCTCTCTACACTACATTTTTGTGTCATTTCCTCCTTTGGATACCATTCTTTGGATTTTCTTATCTCTTTGTAGATGATTCACAAATTATCTTTTCTAGTCCTATGTTTACCCCCAGCCTTTAAGTTATGTTCTCCATCGGCCCTACAGCCAACTCTCCTCTCCATCAATCAGGAGGTACATGATCTATTTCTCTGCATAAAGAGCACCTATATCTCTTACTCCATATATTTCACCGTTCCACCTCTGGTCACCATTGACGAGAAACCTTGCCATATATGTTAACCCCCCATTGAGCCATTCAGAATGACCACAGCCACCATGGACAGGTACCAATTGCAAAAAAAAACCTCATAAAATCTTACCTAACATTTCTTACTTTATTGCCCAGACATGCACTTTGCAAAAGTCAACAGGAAATTAGATTGTTGTAAAAGTTTATTATTAGTCCTCACATTCCCTCATTTTTGTCATTGAACATTGAACAAGATGTTAACTTCATCACAAGGACCTTCTATTACATACCCCCACCTCACACCATTACCACAGGGAGGCGTCATGTGGCACCAGTAATCCGAGGTTAAAACACCATACTGAAATATTCAGCATCTCTGTTACAGGTTACATAAACTGTTTAGTATCTGAAGTTTAACCACAAATGGATTAGTCAAACTGAGAACTAGCTCCACAAAATCTGCTGAGGCGAGTTTGCTAAATAGCGTGTTGCCCCAGGCAAAATCCCAATAGTTTCAGTGTGTATGAGAAAGTCCTGGTTTGTCTGCCTTTCTACAGTGGGTGGTTTTTATCTCAAAAATTGTTTTGCATAAGGTTGACACCAAACCGTATGAAAGGATTGGTCTCCAGGAGAGGCACTTGTCTAGTGAAATAGCCCTCTCTTACAAAATAGTGTCCTACATAAACCCAAGAAGGCCGGATCCAAATCTGATCCCCACATTAGGTAAATGCACATAAAGTGAATCTAAATGGAAAGCATTTACATAATGGTTTGCCTGAAAATCTTGTATGGATCCATACCTGGGGCTCACATTTCTGCATTACTACAGTTGAGGCACCTACAGCCTTTAATTGTTATGATTTTCACTGTGGCTTTTTGTGGTGGTGGGGATCCATAGTAGATGCTACCCTCTCTTGTAGTCCCCTTAGAATTCTGGAGTTCTTACAAGAAGGTATGTATCTGTGTTGGGGAATCGAGGCAGAGGAGCCTGTGGTGATATTTACATCTCTTATGTCATCTATAATGGCTTGCTGAGCTTGCTAATGTAATACAATTTTCCTGTGCCCGATCTTGGGATCTTTCTTTGGTTCTCCGAGCTTTGCAGTGGCTTCTTGGAGTTTGTTAAACCATGCCCACTCGAAGTTTTGAATTTAAACGTTCTCTTCCTTGTGACCCCCACCTACTTTCTGAGGTTGCTCTTAAAGGGCTACTCTGCCTTGAACAGTTGATATTATATTGTTACACTTCTTTTTCCCCCAGAATTCAATTTGACTCCAAATGATACAAGGTCCTTTATCTCTCTATACTCGGGATGATCGGTCAAGCCGGGCCTGAGGGGGGTGGGGGGGGGGGGGGGGTAGGGAGAGGGTCCCAGAAAACAAAAATCCTCATTCGTTTTCCATAGACTTTTTTAAGAAGCTCAATCACAAAAAACGCTGAAAAGGGAATTACACCAAATTTGGCAGGAAGCTTGACCGTGGTATACAGATTGTGCTTTTTGTGATTTTAGTTCTAAGCGGTTCATTCGGTTTGAGAAAAATAGTTGCATATCTGGATGGTTTGGTTGGAGGGACTCGCAGAGTTTAAAAATACCCCAAATGGGCCACATCTTTCAAGGGGAGGTACTGTACGGCCTCCCTCCCTGAACCGTATTCGGCCCGAGGACTCCATCTCTGGCTGCCAAAGCATTTGTTAAGGGTAGGGGGGCAGCCCTCTCCCACCAACCAAATTTAAATAATTAGGGGAAGGGGTTGCGCAGGATAGGGGGGAAAAATGGCAGCCCGGGACCCCCATGGGCTGAAGCATGCATTACGCCCCCATGGGCTGAAGCATGCATTACGCCACCCATGGAAGACCATTCAGAATGGAACTACAGGCCTGCCATTGCAGCCTGTGTAAGTTGGTGCTAGCACCAACTTACTAAATACATAGGTTTCCAATATGTAGGGTCACTGCACTTAAAACCAATTAGTCACCCCTGTAGCAGGCCTTATCATTCCTGAAGGCAGGGTGCTTGGTTCTAAGTTCGAGGGTGGCCCTACATGAGCAGCCATATACTATATAGAGGGGCACCGGGTGGTTGAAATCGCAGATAATTGCTGTTAGCATAAGCTGAAGCCATTTTTGTTGTGGCATCGATTTTGTTAGCCATGTGATTCTTCTGTCTTCACTGTTTCTTGCCTTTCTATTCTGCTTGAGTCATCAACTGTAGTTCACTCCTTCAGTACTGAGCCAGAGCAATGTATGAGCTCAGTAAGGTTCTGTAGCTGCTAGAATGCACCCGTCTTAGAATGTAACTGTCAGGCTGTTCCAACTGATGTAAGCTGTTCTGTCTCCCCTCCCACTCTGCTGACAAAGTGGTTTCTATCGGTCCATGTTAGTCGATAGCTATTCCTGTGTATGCCTGTACCTTCTATTTGAGTCTACATGCTTACTGTGCAACAAACTGGGTTTAAAAGACCCCTGCTTTCTGTATTCCATGTACTACCTCATACAGTGCCCGAGGGTGTTGTATTGAGGTAGTCCCACTTTTGAGTGATTAATAAACTTGTTGTTTGATATTCCAGCTTCCGTGCCAATCTCTATTTGGTTGGTTTAAGGACCAGTGGACAGATCAGGGGGAACCCTTGCACCGGTGGGCCCGATAAAAGGCTCATTTCTATAGCTTAATTACGTGATGACCATCTCGAAACTGGCTGCAATGAATCCTATCATGTTTGGTGTCAAACATATTGGAATCATACCCCAACACCCCAAATGGTGTAGGAGGTATGATTCCAAGCACTGGAAGAGCTTTCCGTTAGGCTCTCAGTGCTCCCGGTACCAGCCTTCTTGACCTGGACAGTTACAAAAAGGGTAAATACAAATTATGTCGCTGGGATCTGGGTATAGGACAGTACATAGAAAGAAATGGTCCCAATAAAAAATCCATCAACAACACAAAATTAAACTAATGCAAAAACACCTGAAAAAGGACACGTTGTATATTCTGTGGACAGTGTTATTTAATCACACTGAGCATAACGCAAGGTTATTCCAAAGATTGACAAAAAATGGTGCCCCCAGGGTAGTAAAAGGAGAAGGCAGAAAGTGATAATATGTTTAGTATTGTGATTGGAGTGAAGATAGCGGGATTAGTAAGGAAAGTATAGTGCAAATCACATTCATTGCCTATCAGACACACCGCTCATTGTCAAGCCTTACAGTTCCAATTAATGTACAAAAGATAAATAGCCATGATTAGAAACGGTGTCACAGTGATTAATCGCTGTTGATCTAGCTGGCAATCAATAAACAAGTCAACGTTTCGACCCCTAGAATATTGTAGGTTATTGGTCCCTTACGATGGAGTCTTCCTCAGGACAGTGGAGAAAGGGAAGAGGGGGGGGGTCACCTAGGATGAGAACAGGAGGGACATTTGAGAACTACAACTACTACTAAAGCAAACATCAGTTTAGGACTGGACAAGGAAGGGCCAGAGCCACATATATTTCCATAAGCATCTCTCAACTGGGATTTGTTCTGTGGGCGTGGTGGCGTGGGCTCCAAGAAAGATAGAGAGAGCGAAAGATAATCCCCTGCAAGATAAAGTGCAGGATATGGGCCCCTGCCAATAAATGAGGCGGAGAAGAGATTATGGAGAGTCAATCCACTTATTTGAGTAAATAACAAATGGCACCAAGCCAAAACTCTCTGCTTGGCCTTATGACTCCTCAGTTCTAAAATATAATGTGAGAATAATCGCTAAATCAGGACTGTAGACCACACCACCAAGGCTACCATTGGGTTAAAATTAAAACAGACTGCACGCTCGACGGGAGAATTATGCAATCCGTCAAGTTGGGCAGAAATGCTCGGTAGTTGAATAATGTGCAGAGTGGGAAAAGGGGAAAATTCAGTTTTTTTTTTGTTTTGTTTTTTTTGCAGAGTTTTATATAGCGCGAACTAGAACCGAACCGAATCAGTTATCAGAGCGCTTTACATAGCACCAGTTACGTTACATGAGGATACACTTTCATTTTAGGCACAGGGAGATTAAGTGATTTGCCCAGAATCACAGGGGGTTTTTGGCGTCGTTACCGAGACTCGAACCAAGTTTCCGAGGTCGAGCGCCTTAGCCGTTAGGCCAACCCCTCTCCTCTCCCTAACCGAACTCGACACTGAGAAGGAGAACAGAGTGTCTCGGGATAATGATCGTGTCATTCAAAGGCTTACCGCTCACTGTGAAAAACGTCTCCGTTCGTCTGAAGAGAACCGGAGCCTCAGTCACTTGCTCTTTAAATAGCAAAGCGCACGTGTGCCGGGAAAGGGCAGACGCTAAATGCTAATGCTAATCAATCCAAGTAAAATATCGATCGCCATGAAAGACAGACTTGGATATTTCAGTGGCCACAGACATGGGTATTACTAAGCATCAGACACAGCCAGATGACTATTATATAAATAACAATAAACATAAATGTCGCGGTTGCAGATGCCTTACAAAATTAAAATGCATTGTACAGAACTTTGTTAGACAACCGTTATTTACATTAGAACAGAACTCGGAATTTTGTTCTAAATGTTATGCTTCAATATCTTGTGGGCATTGCCTGAAAACAGTTTAGTATATTATACAGACAAAATGAAGTTGGAGATCCGGTTGTCACAATAATTCTAAAACGAGGTGAGTCTGTAAAATGAGTTATAGAAGCAATGGTCCATACTATGCCTCAATCGTATGCTAGACCCACCATGGTATCTTGCGTAAGAGGACCGAGAAAGAAACCACGTTATGCATCAGTATGTCGCATCAAATGGAACTAGCAATTAGGGTTATAGATATGTTCTTGAGTCTAACGTACCATCATGTGCCTCATCACCTCACTGGTTTACATATTATCTCACATTTTGAAAAACGGACAGTGTGGGTGACCAACGAGGCAGGCTCTTTAGGATTACAGGAGAACCCTAAACACATTTCTAGCTTATATTATGAGCAAGTTGCTGAACCATTAGAAACATTCATATTTGCATACAGAGTCGAAACTGGAGGGTGTATGAGGTCATTTCAGTATGAGACAAGCAAGTTAGGCCTCAGACTCGTATAGACCATTCTGTATGGAGCCCAGAAGGGACATCTATTTACGTTCCCTTATGTTCAGTATCTTCCCAATTTCTCCCCCTCTTGGGCCTAGAGAGGTCTTCTCAAGAACAATCCACTGGAGTTCATCTGGGCTGTGGTCTGCTGCTCTGAAATGTTCTACCAAGGGCACTCCTTGTACATCACATCTTATGTGACTACAGTCTTGTAGGATGTGTGCTTTGATTTTCTGTTGTGTTTGTCCTACATATATAAGACTGCAGGAACACAAGATTCCATAAATCACATTGCTAGTGTTGCAATTCGTGAAGGATTTCAAGTCAATTGCATGGTGTTGATAAACAAACTGTTTAGTTTGTATAGTTGTTTGGCATGCCTTGCACTGCCCGGACTTGAAGTGGCCAAGTGTTGGGGGTAAATTCCACATGGATTGAATAGAGGGCACCGCCGGTGGTTCTGGGAAAGAATGCACAATGTGGTGTTTCACACTCTTGGTTTTTTTTGTACGAGTGCATCGGTGGGTTGTCTTGTTCTATATCATCCGAAATCAAACACCAGTGTCTGTTGATAACCTTCTTGATGGCGTTGCTCTGCGTGGAAAAAGTGGTGACACATATCATCCTTTGGATGGATCTATCTCTCTTCACTTTGGGTGTGAGAAGGCTCTCCCGGGGACAATACCAAGCCCTTTTCTGTGCTCTTTTGATCAGCCTCCTGGGGTAACCTCTCTCCAGCAGGCGATTGCTCAGGTCCTCTGATTGGTCCCTGTTGGCATTCTTCTTGGAACAATTCCTGCGGATCCACAGAAATTGTCCGAAGGGTAGGTTATCCCTGAGGCCTCTTGGATCATAGCTGTTGTATCTCAGGAGGGAATTTCTTTCAGCTGGTTTGCGATATAGTGTGGTGTATAATTTATTCTCCTCATTCCGAATAGTGATATCTAGAACGTCAATTTCATTGGAATCGGGGTGCACGATGAATTGGATATCTTGACTTCTTTCATTGAGCCAGGAGTGGAATATACCAAGTTCTGTAGAGTCATCAGTCCAGATCATCGTCGATCTACCTTCTCCACAAAGTCACTTTGTCATTGTATGAGTGTACTTCATTGAAAATTAAAGAGTTCTCGAAATGGTCCATAAAGATAATGGCCAAGTCCGGAGGGAAGGCAGCCCCCATTGCCACTCCGATAGATTGTAAATAGAAGTGACCTTGGAAAAAGAAGGCAATTTTCATCATTGCTATGCGTAGTCCATGATAAATTCTGTAGGGACCGATGTAGGTGCTAGTCTTTGATCAAGGACTCCACCCATTACTTATAGAGCAGATTGTTGAGGCACATTGTCACAAGTCACCAGAAGTTGACTACTCGGGTTAAAACGGCAGTGATCGATGAGGGTAATTTTTTGCATAGTGTCTCGGATATGTTTGCGTTGCCTCTGCTATTGGTTTGAGGAAAAAGTCTATGTATCTGCATAATGGTTCCAACATGAATGCACATCCAGAAACGATGGGACGTTCTGGCGGTTTCTGTGTGTCCTTGTGGAGCTTGGGCAAGGTGTATATAGTTGGGAGCCTAGGTTGCTTCTGATTGAGATATTGGAATTCAAGGTTGGTTAGAAAGCCCTGTTCAAGACGATGTTTCGTGAGGGTCAGTATTTCTTGGGCAAGGTCCTTTGACTGGTCCGATCTGATTCTCATGTAGCTCACTCCATCCTGTAATTGGTTCAGGATCTCCGTTTTGTGCTTGGTTGCATCTTGTACCACAATGGCACCGCCATTATCCGCAGGCTTGATCACAATGTCTTGACCTGGACAGCACAAAATGGTTGCGGACAACCAGAGACACTATTCTGCCCATCTGCTGCTGAGCCAAGCTCGAGCAGCGGAAGGCAGAACCATAGGCATCCTGTCACAAGGAGGTGTGACCACCTCCCAGACAGAATTTAGTGTACCTCGGCAGGGTGGGTGCGCTTGCCAGCGCCATTCAGTCTGTATGAGGGGCACATTTGGTGTCCCCCTCCAATAGTCCAGTTCAAAGCAGACCCTTCCCCTGGGAGGGTCCCCTGATTCGTTGTGGGACAAGATTCAGATCAGACACCACTTCTTCTTCTACTGTCCGGGCACTATGGACTTTGTTTGGGCTCTACTCCGTCTCCCTTCCAGTCTGTGCACCATACTGGAACCTTCCAAGGCCTGTGGGCATCATAGACATCTGAACCCCTATGCACCGTGCCAACTTGCAGTTGTAAAGGTTTGTTGGCTTCCTTACAAGAAGATCTTCGGGTTCCAAATAGCTCCAACCTCTAGCACCTCCAGTGACCAGAATCTTCAGCCCCACTGCATCGTGTGCATCGTGGCCTGCATCTTCTAGTGAGCTGCATGAGGTCCTCTCACGACGCCAGTGCCTCCTGCTTGTGGGTCCAATTTAGGGTCACCTTTTGTTTCTTTTGGGTTCCTCCGATTGCTCAGGCCTGCCCTGACTCCCCTTGCTGGTCCGGACATTTCACCTTCTTCGACTTCTTTGTTAGTTGCTTTTGCCAAGACTTGTTGTTGCTCCCACCAGACACCGACCCCCTCAGCACTCAACATCCGATGTGGGACAGCTCCTGGTCTTCCTCTGCGTCGCCTGGTCTTCACAGCTGCAGAGTCAAGGTCATTGTCATCCGTCCTGCAACACCCAACATCGTAGGGCGTTCGTCTTCCAACTCTCTGGTCACTCCTGAGTGACAGACTATGTCCCCTCTGCTTGCAGGTACCTCTCCTCTCGAATCCACCTTCCGATTGCACCGTACACTTTCTCCTTCGGCAGCTGCACTTTCCTGAAGTCCTCAATTGAGTTAGACGGAGGTTTCAAACACCGCTTCCCACCTACGTACACGGCTTCCCCACTGTAAGTAACGTGGGTACTAGGGTAACCACGGGTGGGGTGGCACTCCAACCTTCTGTCTTCCTCTGGATTTCCTCAGGGTCCACTGGGAAGGGTCCTTAATCTGTAAAAATCCAATTCCGACTTACCCATAGAGTTGTATGGAGCACGCAGTTGTGTTCCCACACTCTACGTGGGTTCCCTATGTACTAACCTTGGGTGGTTCCTTGGGTCCCCAGCACTTCTAAGTTCTCTTGACACAGTCTTGACCAGAGTAGTGGTTCTTATACCACTTTCTAAGTTTATTGTTCGGGCCCCCTGGGATCCACTGTGCTATTTACGGTGTTTCTTTGCAAAGAATTGTGTGCATTGTGATTATTTCCGGGTAGGAGATGTCTAAACCTGTTAGAGAGTATATTCTAATAAATACAAGTTATTATAAATACCTTTTGTGATTCTTTTTCACATAATCTATACCATAAGATTGCATTCTGGTAAAACAAGTTGATTTGCACTCCTTCTGGACTAAGCCTGAAGGCTGCTCGCCACAGCTACCACTTGGAGAACTTTCTAAGGTAGTCTAAGACCTCTTAAATCACCATAAGGGTTGTCTAGATTGGCACAAGGTGCCCACTTACATTAGTGGACATCGTATACCAGGCCAGCTTCTCACAAGTGTGTAACAAGGCCCGCTACTTATAGTTATAACTTATTTAAAATCTATCCACCACCTTCAAATTATTATAGCTTTAGAATTTTTATAGTTTGTGTAGTTTGAACTTGGTTTGTATAGGGAAAATATGTTTTTCTAAGTATAACTTTAACTTTTGTGATTTTAAAAATAATTATAGATATACTCATTAGTCAGGCTGGCACTTGTGCATCTTGGGTCACATTTACCTCCCACTAAAACTTGATGTGAGTTGCAATGGTAATTTTTGGGTCTGTCACAGCAGAGTAGTTTAGTAAATATGTGTTAATTCAAGAGGAATACACAAGTGTTTTGTACTATAGAGGATTGTAACCAGGAAGATGGATGAATTTAGTGTCATGAGTACTTCCTGGTAATCCTTATTGTGTTCCACTGATCTTATTCTTCTAGCACTCCTTCTCGTCCATAAAATATTCTGTAGAGGGTATCCCTTAGTATGCTGTCCCCAAGATGGGTATCTGCTGAAAGGTCCCTTTTCAGATTTGTTTTCATTTGTCAGTCAATCATATGATTTTTATTTTATTGTTAATAAACCATCATTCATTAATGCCAGTGACATGGCAGAGTAGGGTTTTGTGTAATATAGATACATAACTTATCTTAAGATATCTGAGCGTTTTTTCTTTGTAATATAAGACAAAGCAGTTTGCAGAAAGGAACACTACTTGTACAGTGTGCCTACATTAATCCCATTACAATCAAATATTGTCTGACATGTAGTAAAGAGCATTTGTTTTACAAAGGATACACCATCAATCACTGGTATTTGGACAGTCTTCGCCCCAGGACTGCATAAGAGTGGAGTAGGGCAGTTTAACAGGTCTTACAGTGAACTCAAATACCTCCCATTGCTTACCATTGGCTGGCATTATTATCACTCTGATTTGCGTCTTATTCAGTAGTTTCCCTTGTCCAGCTTGAATCTCCCCTGGCGCATACCCTCTTTACTTGTGTCTTTCCACTACTCACTTTTATTGAACTACTTTTTTTTGTTGCTTGAGCCGTTCAATAGAGTCCACGTGTTTTTCTAGCTGTCTCCCTCGTGTGCTTCTCTCCCCAGGTTGCTCTCTTGTGCATATGCTTCTCTCCCCATCCACAGATCTGTCTTTCTCTCTCTTGCTTCTTACCCACTCTCTGTGATGCTTCCCCTATCCCCTTTTTGCTTCCAACCCTTTGTAGCTTCCCCCACCTGAGCCCTCCATGTTACTTCTCTTACCTGCTTTTTGGGAGGGAGGGGGCTCTACTTTTTTTAAATTTACCAATTCATCTTGGATCCGTAAATAAAAATTAAAAAAGGCATCCTCATCATTTTGAGTGTTCTGGGTTTGGCTTATTTAACCCCTTCGACGCTAATGACAAAGCCAGCTCGTCATGGGTTTTACCTGCCCTGCGCTCATGACGAGCTGGCTTTGTCACAAACAAGCCATTTATACTTCTTCAGCGCACAGCAGGTAAACGCGGTAGCGCTGAAGCAGTTAATATCTTAACTAAGGAATAAAATCAACAATCCCCAATGACGGGACATACCACAATGGTGTATGCTTATCGATAATCTGGTGACCAGACAACCTGGAATTTCCAAGACAGTCCCTGTTTTCAGAGGTGTGTCGCGGCACACTTCAACTTGAGTAAATATCCCAATTTTTAGAGGAGCAATGAGAATGAATAGTATTATTCAAACATTGCATATGCTCCATTCTACTGGCGCCTCTCTTGTATGAAATCATTTCAGGAATTAATCTAGTTGAAAACACAGCAGCTTCGCTGCATCATCACCATCGTCATACATGCGGTGCTTTAGTCGGCAGAGCACTCAATCCATGGTCTAGCTTGCTAGTCCATTATTCTGTAGCAGGAGGGCTCTGTCTGGTATAGTTAATAATATCAAATTTCTATGAGTATTTAAAAATGTGATTTGTCAACCATATCAATGGTAGGAGCCCTACATGTCCTGTATAGACATTCAAGAAATGAATGTTGAATAACACTCTGAAGTTATGACACAAAAATCAGTTCTTAGTGATAGTTAAAGCTGGCTTCCAATGATAGTGCTTCTTCCACTAAACCCAGTTCCCAAGCATCCCAGCAGTTAAGCTGCATGCATATGCCTTACAGATTCTCCTTGACTCACAACTCTTTCCACCCTTGTTTCAATTTTGTTACAATTACAAATACTGACCTTCATTGATGCAGTATAGTTTGCTGAGCGGTGTGTCATTCATTCAACCAGCTATTTTTTTACTGCGGAATCTAGAGCAGTGGCTGAAATTTGCACCCGTAGACATTTCCAAAACAACCATCCATACAACCATTCTCTCCTGCCTCCTGTACTATTCTGGATGAGCCCCCAAATTACGTGACTGGACTGTTTTATCATTTTAACATGTGTGAGGTTCAAATGCACTTTATTTGTGCTTTGAAAATCATATCAGGGTTGTGAAGAACTCCTGTTTGGTGGTGCAGACCTCTAGTATTGAGAAACAAGAAAAGATCAGCGCTCCCCTGTAACACTTTGATTGGCATGGCACTTGCATTACGCAAACTGTCCTTTGTTCTGTATCAAACTGTTAAAAATATTCTTTTAATAATGCGTATTTGTTAATTTTTTTCTTATCTTTTTTTATTTATTTTTTTCAGACCATTTCAGAAGGAAAGTGGGTGAAGGTCCTGCATACAACATATGTAGATCCCACTGGTAAAACCAGGTTGAGTATGTTTTTTTCAGTAAGCTAGTCAGTGGGAACGTGAATGCCTTTGCAATATGTTATTCGTTTTTTCGTTTCAAAAACTTTTATTTCGGTCATCAGGACCATAAAAAGTCAGCACAAGCACAAAATGGCACACATTATTAAAATAGTATATATCAGGATTAAAAAGGAACACTCAATTTGCTATAGAATTCACAATTTAGAAGCGGGTACAATAGGTTTTACCGACTAGCCAAGAGGGGGGGAAGAAGGGATAAAAGATTTCAGTGCGGAAAACATGTATGTCAATTGATGTGATGCAATCAACCATCAGCTAAAGAGAATAGCAGCAATATTTCAATAAATAGTTTAAAATGACGAGATATAAGAAATTAATATTATTTACAATTCTATATACAAGATAGTCTAATGCTAAAAATTAATATCTAACAGAAATTATACACACAATAGTCACATTTATAAAATGCTGCTGATACACTTTTTATAGATTTCTACGCTTCTGAATAAAAGCCCACCTCCTGCGCCACATTGTGTTTAAATATCTTGAAACAGCAAACACAATGGGTTTCGATGTATCATATTTTAAAACCCGAAAAGCCTCCCTACAGTGCTCAAAACCCAGGTTCCGACAAAGCTGCACAAGCCAATAGCGCCTTGCATTTTGGTAGCCGGGACAGAAAAATAAAACATGCATTTCTGTTTCTTCTTGTGTGATGCATACGGGACAACCCTCCTCTTTCTGTCCGACCCATTTGTTGGTGACCGCACGTACAGGCAAAGTGCTATGTCTAAACTGTACGTACAATATGTTATTCGTATAGAGCCTATTCCTGGTAAATTAGTGTTGGCACATTTCTAGAAGGCCAGTGTCCTACTAGGTATTGAATGTATTTAGTACGCACCAGTACTGTGTGTTTATTCATAGTTTTCTTTGATGCTACTTAATAAAATCAATCAAAACAGAGGCCAATGAAAGCTTGCTAACCTTCAGAGATGCACAGAGAACCTTTCTTGGCTGGCTGTCATCACTCACTAATGCTATTATTCATTATATGCTATCTTCCAGGGTGACACTTTGACTCCTCCTTGGTATGAGAATCCTGTAAAATGACTTTCAATTTGATTTTCATTGCATTTTACTTGAGAACGTTTTCTTAACTTGTTGTAAGGCTTCAGTTTAAGTCATCAATTTACAATTTTAGCTGTTCTACAATACATTTGTCTCCTAAACGAGACGAGTGACCATAGTTTGTTTTTTTTTAAAGAAAGGGATGCCCCATATTGGTATGAAAAACCTCTCTGGGTATGGTAGACCTTCTGATATTTTTGAATTCTGTTTGAGCAATAATTGGGCCAACTATCAATTGCACTAGATAACAAGAACAAATATATTTACTCTATCAATTTGGTTATGCTCTTCAATGGGATTTGAAGTCTCAGTGGCCCCAACATCAAGGGCACCTCCTACCATGTCCAGATTTCGGGGGAGACTGCAAAAGATCTGCAGTTGTGGTTGCTGTACCACAATAACGGCAGACTCTTATCCCACCCATAGTTGAGATTTGTTCTGTCTCTGTTTGGGTGATCATCTGTAAGAGGTGGAAATCAGAGACCTCTGGGGGTGGCCCAGTTTATTATCAACCTTCTAGAGCTGCTGGCCATCAGCTTGGCATTTAAAGCCTTCCTTCCATCCAACAAAGCAAGGCGGCTGGTACAAGTGCTTACGGATAACATTACCGTGTGGTGCTGCAACAAGCAGGGTGGAAGGCGCAATGTCCCTAGAAATGGCTGAACCACCATAGGATCCTCCTGGTGATGTACCATGTAGCTGGACCTTAGAAGGCAGAGTGGACGAACTCAGTTGTTAGTGCCTAATGTATCTAGAGGACCAGTTACACCCAAAGCAGGCTCGATGTCTCTTCTGTGAATGGGGAGAACCTGAACTCCATTTGCTTGCCACCACTGAGAATGTGCAATGTCAGGACTTGGGTGTATTGGAGTTCCCAAGACGTTTTCCACTAGGAGATGCATCCTGCCTGGAGTGGAGCTCAGGACTCCTGTATGCCTGCCCACCAATGCCTTGTTGAGTAGAGTACAATGAAATGCTGAGTTCTGCATGGATTTGTTGGCTCTTCTGTAATGCAGTTCTTTTAATCTCAACCCTACTCGTGTGTCTTAAATACATGAAACACATTGGATTCTTAAGCCCTTTCTATTTCTTGAAATATTGTGTATAATTTCAGCCAAAGTTTAATAGATGTGATGACAAGCAGATAAATGCCTTATCAAAGGTTGCTTACCAATGAGACAGTTATTTGTATTACAGTGATAATGTTATTTGAATGTTAATATCTCACTTCACATTGCTTTGTATTTAGAGAGTGAGCGACTTAGATGTATACCAAAGAGCCCGATGGACTGGGTTAGATTTTAGTTGTAGGTGCTAAGGAATAAAGGGATAATCATTGTGATGATACTGTATTCAATTAACCATGATTGCCCCGCTGTAAAAGTCACTGTGCTTTGATATACTTTCTTCATCTTGAGTTTTTTCAATTTTTATTTTCAGAAACTGGGAAACTGTAAAACGCACCACCAGGAAAGAAGGAAACCTAGCTGATGGTAACTAGAATACAAAGGTTTTTGTTAGAATTATAGTGTAATGGACTTGCTATTTAATTGCCTTTTCATCAGGATTTCTTTACACTGGAAGGTAGGATTTTTAATGGATGTAGAGAAGTGCAGCTTTTTTAATGCTTCAATAGACATGAACTCCATCTGAAAGGTCAAGGGCAGGTACTTTAAAGTGCTTAATACAAGTTCAGATGTTAGTTCTGTGAAAATCTTTGCTTACGATGCATGCTGTTTTATGGTATATACATCTAAAACATGCATCCTTCTAGGCTGGAAACATTCCAAAATTGCTTTTCCCTAGTACAGTAAAATTTCAAATCATTTAATGCCTACGTGTATTACATTTTAGATCATTGGCTCGGTTTGAGTTCATGTATTGCGCAGTCAAAAAAGAAAGTGAAGGGGCATCTTGGGATGTTATTGTTTCTGGTCCTAGTTGTAACACTGCTAAAGCGAATTGCTGCTTAACAGCTAGAGCGGTCGACCTTGAAGATGTGGAACCGGGTTTGAGTCTCTGCAGGGACGCTCATCCTCCTGTGATTCTAGGCAAATCACTTAATCTCCCATTTCCTAACAAAAAAATTAATGTGTCCGGCCGTAACGCAACTGGTGTTCATGTAAAGCACTCGGGTCGAGTTTGCGCTATATAAAACTCCCCCTTTCCTCCCTCCTCAGCCCCCCCCCCATCCCCCGTCACAGCACCCCCCCAATATAATGTAGAGCTTGGTACCGCCACCATAGTGGTACTGTTTATTGGCAACTATTATCCAAATCGGTGTGATTAAATATGTCTGTAGTGGAAGTATGAAAGTAAGGACACCCTTTGACTCGAGGGATAATTGCTGATTGCGTGGACTGGCTGTAGGGAAAGTGTTGTACAGGTATCTTTGCTGCAGTATCAGATTTGCAGCTACTCTAGCTAATGCACAGTATTTCTAGTCCAAGCCAATGCCTTTTTGAGTAGCAAACTTCTTTTTACGGTTAATCTAGGAACAGCTGATCTTGATCCCAATGGAATCTCTCTCCTGAGTTTTGCCAGCTCCAAAATGGCGATCCTAGCTTGTGAAATTAATATATATCACCGTCCTTTGCCAAATGGTATTGGAGAAACTAGGCAAATTATTTGAATGAAGTGCACTCTATTTTTGGTCCATTTGCATTCAATCAAAACTATTGAACTAAAGGAACTATATGTAAATACCACTGTAATTGGTAAAAAAATAATTCGGTTACAAACTTGCTTCTCTAAAAGTAAACTGTAGCATAGTTTTTAGTTTCCATCATCTTGTATCATTATCATTCCTTATACACTGTTTTGTATTTCTGTACCTGTTAAGAAGTGCAGAAAGGGCACACATTCCTCCAGCTCTGACAATCTGTTTCTTGCTGCAACCCATTATATTTCAGTTTTCCTAAATTTAAAGGTGTAAGTCATCTAAGGCAGGAGTATGGTGCAACTACTCCTATAAAAAGGTTTGTGAATTGGGTCAGTTTTCAACAGTTTGATAATCATTTATTGATTTTTCAATTGACTTTCATTTTCTCTTGTTGTCCAAGGTGTAGCCATAATTCCAGTGCTGCAAAGAACCCTTCATTATGAATGCATTGTGCTGGTGAAACAGTTTAGACCGCCAATGGGTTGCTACTGCTTAGAATTTCCTGCTGGTACGTATTCAGATGGTGGCAAATCAAACTCCTGCAGTTTAATGCATGTCTAGTTCTCCTTTTGTGCAGCAGAAAGTTTTATTAGTGTACCCATTTTATTGCATCCTTTTCTGGATGTTTAACTGAGACATAGTTGGCAAAAAACTATCAACATTTGCTCACCTTTTGTTTGGTTGTGTAGACCACAAGTTGAGCGTATTGTATTGCTCCTTTATCTGTGTCTCTGTTTCAATACATTGTACATGATAGAGTTTACATGTTGGTTATAAGCCACTTTGCTCATTTGGGAGCATCCATAAGCATGCACAGGCCTAGCCTTTGAACTTCTGCAGTTCTTACACATTGATTCCTTTCTCTGCTGACCATAGATGACTGTAACCTGTACCATACCATATGTGTCCCTCACATTGACATCACCTGGGCATCTCATATTGGAAAGATCTAAACAACATACAGCTTTTACTTGTTAGGTTAGATGGACTACTGTATGCTTTGAGACTAGGAAGGGCTTACTTTTGAGGCATATTTTCCAGCCCATAATGGAGCAAATTTGTTGCATGTGCTGGTGGACCCTCAAGTGTAGAGCCCTAGGATTCATTTTATGCTGTGCAGACAGGTGTGGCCATGAAGACTGTTTGAGGAAGGGACTCCATCCAGAGACCCAAAACATAGTTACAGGCTACCAACAGTGAGGGATGGGACTAGTGGTAATGAGTGCAGGACAAAATTGTAGACTCAGAACCTGCTGGTCACTGCTCAAAGAGGCATTTGGATTTGCGGCCTTTCACACTCAACTGAGGGCTCGTACAAAGCCAGATCCTGCACCCAGAGCACATTGATTCGACCAGGATTTAGCCTAGTGGATTCTGGGCTGTAGTAGGGTTGACTACCTTCAGTGATGGCATCGAAAATGTGGTAAGTGATGTCACTTGTGATAAAATCGTGTAATCTGTGACATGAGGAGCAAGAGTTAGCGATGCAAGAGGGCAGTAAAGATTACATT
The DNA here is from genome assembly GCF_964261635.1 of Lissotriton helveticus. Taxonomy (NCBI): domain Eukaryota; kingdom Metazoa; phylum Chordata; class Amphibia; order Caudata; family Salamandridae; genus Lissotriton; species Lissotriton helveticus. Next base: position 635,085,132 of record NC_136057.1, on the reverse strand, counting down.
GTTAAGCGTGGCATGGCCACAATTAAAATAGCTGTCATACATGGACTCTCCTGCCATCCCTTTGCTAATTGCTCTGATCCAAAGTTCTAAATAATGACTTTCACATTCAGTGGTGCAGTGAAGGGGGTGGTAGCAAAGGCTACTGTGGACAAGTGACTCTCAGGCCTGAGGAGCATAGGATGCCTGACATTTCTGGGCTAAAGCCACCTGCACACCTTCAGAGGCAACTTAAATGGGCCCGAGATGATTTGGTGAAAACCTTGAGTGGCCAGCGAGACCTAGATTTGTTTGCTGATGTCGAACAGAAACCTCACCTAGTAAGGGAAGGTTGACACAGCTGTGGCAGTGGCCCAGCATGACTGGTGACTGTGACCATATGGGACTGCTCGTGGCCAGTAGCACCATTCCGACACGCCGGAATATGGTCTGTGGCCTTTTGCACTGTCTGACAACCTCTCCCCTGGAAGATGCCGGTAAACTGTCAAGCTGGATTTGGTCCTCTGGTTACTCGTCCCAATCAAGGTATCCATATCGACAGTTCAGGAGATCACTGTCTATTTAAACACAGATCACATCCATCTATGGGAAACATCTCTGCCATTTGGACCACACGTTTTTCGCTTATTTTTTGTGGCAGTTCATACTTTCCACTTACATCCTCGGAGCCACAATCTTGCATGCAGTCTGTTAACTGAATGGAAGGAAATATGTTCTGTACCATTTTCAGTTCATAATGCAGGATACCTAGAATTGGCCTTCATTTTCCTCATCTCAAACTCAACTCTGCCTGCTGTCGGTTTGTGTTCTATTCTTGAAGGTATCACCTCCAAGACCAGAACTAGCCAGAGCAAATATGTCCATAATGCTCTATATACCACTTAAGCTGAAATACGCCTTCACAGTCTACGTGGGATATTTCAAGCACGATGAAAAAGCAGACAGGCCATTGGTGGCTCAATTAAGGCAACAAGAAGAGTTGTCGGCCATACCAACATTTCACTTGGAACAAGGAGTTATAATGGGTAGTCCTTGAAATTATAATCACATTTTCAGTTATACCCATGATCCCACCTCACACTTAGGAGACCGATTCTTGTTTGATCTTTGTCTAACGTTCTACTACCTTATCTTGCAGAGAGCAGCACTGGAAGGCAGTATCTTGGAAGGAAAAATTGGTAGAGAAGTAGATGACAGGAGTGCTGGTAAAAGTGCTCAGGACGGACCGCTTTGTCATCAAAATAGTCCGAAAACTGTTTTCCGACTACGTTGATGACGGAGCTGTCCGAACGAGCTCATGGATTGGTCAGACGGAGACCTTTCCTGAATGAAGAACCGATTCTAAAGCAGAAGACCGATATTTTACCCTTTGGGGGTTGGAATTGGCACCAAATAAGAAAAGAATATACCAAAGATTGTAGAGCCTTGAGAAAGTCGCAGGACGATTTTCCAGTGTATGCGACCAAACACGTCGGCTGAAGAGAAACTATAAGAATAAAGAAAGAAAAACAAGAAACTCAAACTACTGTGTTAATATTTATGCATGCAATGAGCAGATAAATGTTTAGATACACTACAGACGTGTGCTGAGGATTTACTTTGTGTATTCAGTGGCCTTGGCTGCAATTTTGGGGGATGTTGGTGTCCTCACCTTACAGCACCATTCAGAATTTAGGACCTATTGAAACTAATATATGTGCCATTTTCCTGAGTGGCGTTGGTTCACCTAACTCAATACCACTGTCCGTTCAAAGGACCCTTGCTAACAGACTGGGACCACTTATTCTATTTCTCCTACACCATTCACATTCACCCCCAGACATCTCGATTAAATCCCTCATTCGTTTGCTCACTATTCCACCCCAGTAAAGACCTGGCCATATGCAAATCGATCTTGTCCCTGTGCCTCATGGGAACAGTCTAGCCTGAACTGCCAAGCCAGGTCCTCTCTGGACCGGAAACTAGCATCCTAGGACCGGTTTCGTGATTTCGCCCCGCATCAGCCAGGATAGCTTGATTCCAGTGGTACAGTGAGCCCAGGACCCACGTCTAGGCATACCGGGTACACTTAGGGCGAGAAAGCAAAAGACACACAATTGATGGACGGAATGCAGAACAAATCAAAACATTTACCCCAGTCAAGACATCTGGGTTAAATACATCATTGTTTTACTCACCATGCCACTCCAGTTTAGACCTGGCCATATGCAAATCAGTCTTGACCCTGTGCCTCATGGCAACAGTCCAGCCCGATGTGCTAAGCCAGGTCCTCCCTGGACCGGAAACAAGCATCCTAGGACTGGTTTTGGGGTTTCAGCCCTCATCAGCCAAGATAGCTTGACTCCAGTGGCTTGGAGAGCACGGGACCCATGTCTGGGCATACCCATCCCACTCAGGTGACCAATGCAAAAAGAACAATTGATGGACAGAATGCAGAACAATGTCATACCTTCACCCCAGTACAGAGATCTGGGCCTATATCCATCATTTTTATGCTCACCATAACCGGTCCTAGGATGGATGATTCTGACCAAGAAGCCTTTGATGTGGCAGAAGAGGAGGAAGCCTTCTCCTAGCAAGACTCAGACTCTGAGCTTGAGATAGACCTTGATGCCAAAGAACTGCCGCAGGGACAAGGTGGCATGAGTACCGAAGACGCCTTGCTCCGACAAACTACTCTGAAAAAATATAAGGCTTTGACATCACCTCTGCCTGCTGGCTAAGGTCGAGACGAAGTTTCCGGGGCACCTTTCGTCTCTGTACTGAGTAGTCAAATCTTCCTCCCGACCGAAGCCCTCTGGTGCCAAACACAAGTCTGCCTCAGAGCCAAAATCCTCCGTGCTGAAAGCTAAGCAACCTTCGGAGCCGAAACCTTCTGCCCCGAAAGGCCAGCTTATGCCAGCACCGAAACAAAATACTACTTTGGATCTTTATCTAGAAATTTTTCCATTCCCACTAGATCCCAAGCAAAATAAGCTATATATTAACCCTGAGACTGGCCGTATTCCCCCCCAAGCAGCCTCACAAATGCAAGATTCCTGATGAGGACCCTTCTTTAAAGAGGGAATCTGTTGCTATAAGTACTTTTCATCTGCCGTCACCACCACCGCCTCTTTCTCCACCTGTGAATCCCCTGCAAATTACACCTCCGGATACTCCACAATCCCACCATGATGATGACGATTCTGATGGGGGGGTGGGGGGGGGGGCATCTCCCAATAGATCCATGGACTCATTATACAATTGATCCCCCAGCAGATAATGATCCAGACCTTTACCCAGCCAAGCCATCTCCTCCAGACGACAATGTATCCCATCAAGAACTTATTGCCCTGGCTGCACAATATCATGGGGTGGCACTCCACGAAGAATCACTAGAGGAAGATTTTGTGTTCGAAACTTTAGGATCCACACACAGTTTATCAACCAACACTGCTCATGCTTAAAGGCAAGATTGACACGCTGATAAGATGTTTAAGGACCCAGTGAGAGCCCACATTTTGACTCCTAGGGTTGACGACAAATAGGAGGCCACCCCTGAACACCCCATATTTACCAAGGGCCAGTTGCCCTTAGACTCCCTGGAAGTGCCTAATGCTCGTTAACGGGCGAATTCCCAGACATCAGGAAATGCTCCTCTGCCGGAAAGTCTAAATTAATTGACGCTTCTGGCAAGTGCATAGCTGCACAAGCTGCGAATCAGTGGTACATTGAATACGCAGGGTCTTTTAGCTAGGTACGACAGGGCCACTGGGATGAGATGGAGCAATTGCTTCAATATCTCCCAGACGAGCATAAAGCTAAGGCACAGGACTTACTAAATGAAGGTAAGCTCATTTCTAATTCCTCTATACAATGTGCTCTAGATTCTCCAGACCCCACGACTTGAGAGGTTAACACTTTCATCTTGCTCAGGAGACACGCTTGGTTAAAGATTTCTGGGTTTAAGCCAGAGGTTGAACAATCCATCCTTAATACGCTTTTTGATATAGAACATCTTTTTGGTCCAAACTTAGATCAAGCGTTTGAGAAGATGAAAAAGGTCACTGAAGTGGCCCAGTCCATTCAGCGCTTCAGTCCCTGTCCAACAGAGGCTCATTTCGTCACTCCTTTTACAGTTTACAGAGGAGGGTCTAAAACCCCATCCCCAGACCAGAATACCTCAACATTTAAAGGTAAAAAACAGTCCTCTCCCTCCAGAGGATTTTTTCGAGGAGGATATAGAGGCAAAATTCAAGGGTAGGAGTAAGGGCAACACACCACGTAACTCCCCTTCCCCCTAATAAACAGTGACTTGCCCATGCTCCCCCCTCCTCCTCCCCGACTATACTCCGCCTGTCGGGGGAAGACAAACAATTTCTCCCCATTTGCCAGTTTATAACAGACAAATGGGTGATTGAAATTATCCAACAGTTATTGCCTGGAGCTTACCAGCAATCCCACAAACATTCCACCTCGATCTCACAGATTATCTCCAAAACAGCTACAGTTGCTAGAACAAGAGGTCCAATCTCTCTTACTAAAAGGAGCAATAGAGCCGGTCTCAATACAGTACCATGGCTCAGGGGTACACTCTGTATTTTCTCATTCCCAAAAAGGACTGTTCCCAAAAGCCTATTCTGGATCTCAGATAGTTAAACCGTTATATACTGTCGGAACACTTTCACATGGTGACACTTCAACAGGTACTTCCACTTTTACAAAGCGCAGATTTTATGTCTACTCTAGATTTAATAGATGCATATTTTCATGTTCCAATTCATCCAGTTCATCGCACATACCTCAGATTTGTGATGGCAGGCAAGCACTGCCAGTTCAATGTGCTTCCCTTCGGAGTGGCTACTGTGCCCAGAGTTTTTACCAAAGGTCTGGCAGTAGTTGCCGCTCATCTCAGAAGACAGCAGATTCAAATCTTCCCCCTATCTAGATGACTGACTTGTCAAAGCTTTGTAGTCTATGCAAAGCATCTGCATCTACAGCACACATGTCTTGAACAGATGATGTTGCCCAGTAAGCATCTGTTCTTGGCATGTGGAGCTATAGATTCACATGCTTTGCATACTCCTGCCATCTACTGTTCGGTCCGGAAGTTTGCAAGTTGTTTTTCTTCTAAGAAGTCTTTCCTAGTCACGAGTTGGGGTGATTCCTCCTTTTGGTGATAGTGAGCATGGTCATTGACTCCATTGTTACATTGTTTTCCCGTTAGAGGGTGAGAATGGAATTAAGTTTAGTATAGAGATATCCATGCGTATAAATGTACAATGAATAACTGCAACAACAAAAGGTACCTGTGCAGGCGGTGGGCGCATGTGATTCCACAGCTCTACATGCCAAGAACAGATACTTACTGGGCAACATCATCCGTTCAAGGCGTGTGTGCTGTAGAGTAACAACATTAACATGTAACGAAATGCTGTAGAGTAAGTAACATCATCCTTCTATTTTGTAGAAACATTTCCTTGTTTGGGGAAAAAAGGAACCTTTTAAAACTAACTGGTAACCTGCACTGCAGCCAAGCATAGTAAACCTACTTGGAGTAGTCTAGTCGGCCACTTCAACTGGCCAGGGTTGCACTATAAGGTAAAGGGGTTCTGTAACTCCTGTGCCACCTGTCAAGCCAGTGGCAAGATAGGTGTCCACACAAAGGCCCCATGAATTACACTTCCAGTGGTTGAGGTTCCCTTTGAGAGGGTAGGGGTTGACATTGTTGGTCCCATTGACTCTCCTACAGCATCAACAAAATGATATATTCTAGTGTTAGTGGCTCATGCCACCAGGTATCCTGCAGTGGCTAGGGCCCTCATTGGTATCTTTACCAGGGTAAGCTTTCCTAAGGTTGTTGTGTCAGACAGAGGTACACACTTCATGTCTGGTTACCTGAAACACATATGATTAAACCACTCCTACCTAAACAACGACTTCCTTAATCACGAAGGCCAAACCACGAGCAATGCCAAACCACTACATTATTAACTACAAGTTCTTAAAGCACGAAAAATAGTTCATTTTCTCATTAACCGTTTACACCACTCTGTTATTTTAAATACACACGTTCAAGCTGTGCCCATCACCAATCAACATCAATTAGAGAAGTGACGAACACAAATACATCAACTTGCCTTGAAAACATTGAGTGCGTGCTTCACGCAGATCTGCAAGTCAGGTTTTTAGATCTCCAAGTCACCAGGAGCCTCGGCCGCATTGCAATGTCAACAACGAAAATGCTGTGCTTTTCATTGTAAGCACTCTCGGCTGAAGTCCCTAAGCTGTGACTTCAATCACTGAACGTGTCACAGTACAGCGTTAAATAAAAGCAATGTAATAGTAAAATGCCCCCTAGATTTCAACCAGTGAATTATTTTTTAGGATATAAACTTTATTTAGCTTTGTTCGTCTTCGCAAGCACTTCAAATGAGCCAAGGCATGCTGTATGCTTTAGAGAGTATAAGGGCAGATTAGATACCTATCAGTCTCTCTGCTGAGCGGAGCAACTGTCAGACTCATTAAACGCTCCCCATCAAAACAAATGTTAAAATTCATTTAAAGGGAGCGAGTGGTTTTTGATGCAGCCACCAGCAGTGCTTAGTATGATTTTCAAGCTGTTCTTTTTAATTACATTAGTGTTATCTACTGGCCAGTCACGAGATCTTTTTTTCGTGGTTTTAAAAAGTCGTTGTTCAAGTAAGTCGTAGTTCAGGATGTCGTGGTTAAGGATGTCGTAGTTGTTTAAGATTCGTTGTTCAGGTCAGTCGTTTTTAAAACTTCGTTATAAAGGCTGTTTCCCGTGGCAGGAGTGTGGAGTGGCATACAGGTTCTTTACCCCCTACCATCCTCAGTGTAATGGCCTTGTTGAAAGATTCAACTAGACCATGAAAGGTACGATTAAAGGACTCCCTGAAAAACTCAGAAGGAGATGGGATGTCTCACTTTCATGCCTGCTGTTTGCCTACAGGGAAGTGCCACAGAAGAGAGTGGTGTTCTCTCCATTTGAACTACTGTTTGGTCAACCTGTCAGGGAACCATTATTCCTTGTGAAGAAGGAATGAAAGAAACCTCTAGTTGAACCTAAACAAGACATAGTAGACTGTGCTTTACCTCTGCTCCAGAATGACTGAATACATGGAGAAAGCAAATGAAAACCTTGAGGCCAGCCAGGAGTTCAAGAAGCAATGGCATGACCAAAAGGCTACTATGGTTGTATTCAAGCCGGGGCAGAAGGTTAGAGTTTTGGAGCCTATGGCTCCTAGGGCTCCCCAGGATAAGTGGAGTTGACCCTACCCTAGAAAGAAGCGGGTGGTCACCTATCTCGTGGACCTTGGCTCTTGCAGGAACCCCAAAAGGGTCATACATGTAAACCGCCTCCAGCCCTACTATGACGAGGCAGATGTGACCATGCTCATGGTTACAGATGAGGATCAGAAAGCAGAGAGTGAATCTCTCCCTGACCTCCTTTCCAACAATCCAAAAGATAGATCAGTGGAAGGAGTGGTTTTGTCAGACACCTTCACTGCCCAACAGCAGACTTTTGCAGGCAAGTCCTAACTTTGTTTGCTAAGCTCTTTGACCCCTGGCCAGACTAGCTGGTGTACCCATGATGTGGACACAGTCAAGAATAAAATATACAGGCTGTCTGATCCTTTGAAAGAGCAACAAAGCTGAAGTAAGCAAGATGCTGGAATTGCGAGTCATAGACCTATCCGAAAACCCCTGGGCCAGCCTAGTTGGTTTAGTCCCCAAGCCTCATACTCTGGTAGGTAAGAAAGAGGTGAAGTTTTGTGTGGACTTTAGGGGCCTTAATGCTGTGACCAAAACCGATGCACTCCCAATTCCTAGGGCAGATTAACTGATTGACCGGTTGGGAGCAGCCAAGTATCCGAGTACCTTTGATCTCACATCCGTGTACTGGCAGATATGTCTGACTTCAGGAGCAAAAGGCATATCTGCATTTTCAATCCCAGATGGTCATTATCAGTTTACTGTGGTGCCTTTAGGTCTGAAAAATGCACCTGCCTCTTTTCAAAGGTTGTTGAATAAAGTCCTTGCTGGGTTGGAATCTTATAGTGCAGTTTATCTAGATGATATTGCTATCTTTAGCTCCACCTGGTAGGATCACCTGATCCACCTTTGGAAAGCGCTGCAGTCTCTAAGAAGTGCAGGCCTCACCAACAAGGCAAGCAAGTGCCAGATAGGGCTGGGAAAGGTTGTATACTTGGGCCATCTTGTTGGTGGAGGTCATTTTCACCGCTTCTGACCCAAGACCCTGACCATTCTGGGCTGGGTGGCTCCAGCAACCCAAACTCAAATCAGGGCTTTCGTTGGCTTGACTGGGTACTACAGGAGGTTTGTGAAGAATTGTGGCACCATTGTCACGCCTCTCACGGAACTGACCTCTTAAAGAATGTCCAAAAACGTGAACTGGACAGTGAGCTCTCAAAAGACTTTTGACACTCTGAAGGCAGCCACATGCTCTGCATCTGTCCTGAAAGCTCCAGATTATGCCAAGCAATTCATTGCTAGACCGATGCCTCTGTACATGGCAAAGGAGCAGTCCTATCCCAAATAAATGACCCACATCAAGACCAGCCAGTGACTTTCATCAGTAGAAGGCTACTTTCCAGGGGAGAGCGTTGGTGTGCCATTGAGAGGGAAGATTTTGCTCTGGTCTGGTCTCTAAAGAAGCTGAGACAAGACTCTCTCACTTCCTTGTTGAAACGGACCACAGGCTTCTCAGATGGTTAATGCAAATGAAATGTGAAAATTCCAAACTGCTAAGGTGGTCCATATCCTACATGGAATGGACTTTGAAGTGGAACAGCAACCTGGGACTGCCCATGCCAATGTAGATGGCATTTCGAGGTTCTTCCACTTAGAAGATGAAGACTCTCTAGGGAAAGGTTAGTCTCCTCTTTCGTTTGTGGGGTTCATGTAGAAAAATGCCTCTATTGGAAATGGTTAGCCCCCACTTTTTGCCTGGAAAATTATGTTGATTAGACTGCAAGTGTACTGGGTCCATGCCAACCATGTCCCCTGTGCCAGATCCTTTTCCTAAAATGTACCATGTCCCAATTGGCACAGCTTTAGTACCCTTGTAAGTCTCTAATAGGTAGTAGCCCTGGTTCCTAGGGCATTGGCACTGAAGAGAAACCCCAAGGGTAGCAGCATGAATTGTGCCATCCTAGGGATCCCTCACCAAGGCCCTGCACACTGCCATCGCAGATAAAGTGCCTTTTATGTGGACAAAACCGAAGAGTCAACATGGCAAACATCCCTGTGTGCCATGCCTGCAGACACTGCATGGGATATAGGTAAGGCAGCCCTTGTAGCCCTAAGGTAGGGTGCACTATATCTCCTGTGTGTTAATTATAAGATATTTTAAGTGAACAGGGAAGCCATAAGGAGTGCATAGTCTGACGCTCGTCATTGAGTTCTCCATCTCCATGATGGGTTCACTGTATTATGGGATGCTTGGTACCAAACTTCTCTTTTTTACTAAACCTTCACTGATTCCAGTGTCAGATTTATAGCAAAAAATGAAATGCACAAAGAGAAACCTACCAACCCTTAGTGTGATCACCTACTGGTCGAAGCCAGCCTGTCACCACCAGACAGAGGTCTGACCTCATGTGGTGAATGCCAGTGTGCTCAGAGGTCGAGAACAAACTGGGTCCTGGACGGAGGCTTTCACAACTTCCCCTGGTCTATAGCAGGAAGCTTCAAAGGCCTTGCCAGCTTTGAAACAAGACCCCAGCCTCTCCTGATAGGAGCAGTCTCCCCTCCCCTTCTGTCCTCACCTCTTTTTTGCCGGGAAGACAGGCAGGGAAACTTAAAAAGAATAGGATGTGTGCCCTCCTCTGCCTACTCTACCCCTCAGACGCTGAAGCCGAGGTGAAACACATATTTCAGTGCCCAGCATTTTGAAGATGGTGGGACTTATCCAATCAAGGCTAGGGCTATGCACTGTTTGCACAGGAGGTGGGCATAATAGGGGGTGTGGACACCCCAGTTAAGGGGCCCATCGGCCACTACCGGTCACTCCCTTGTTAATACACCTATGTTTAGTATATAGGTGACATTCCCAGACCCTGAACTTAAATTCCATGAACGCAAGATGATGCCGAATGAAGATACACTGTTGGACCGAGAACTGCAGATCTCGTGTTAGACTTTGGGGGCAAACTCCTGCCTGCCACTACAGAACTCGACAATCTGTATTCTTCAGCTAGTCTCCTCACTAGGTGGCCTCCACAAACTCCCTGGGTCATCAGATCTTCACGAATTTCCAAATAAGTCTTGAGATACAGGTACAATCTCCTTGCAGCCGCTGGCACCAAAAAGAGTGAAGTCCGGTCAGCGTCATCTAGCTTTCCAGTCCGACCGATGTTTGAGTACCAGCGATAGGTTCCTCTGCTCTGGACAGTCAGCTCGACCTCTATACAAAATCTTGAGGCCCCAGTACCCACCGGAGTTGAAAGGCACCAATACCCGATGTACCGGATCCCTTGCTGCAAAAACCTACAAAACAGAGTCCAGGCGGACTCAAACTTTACAGTGAGCCAACACCTGACGAGGGATTTCAGGACTCTGGAGACCCACTTCAGCAGCGGCTCGTCTGCCTCAGAAACATCGCTCCAAGGTGCCAGCCTCTGACAGCGAGGTTTATCTTTGAGCACCTTTGTCCAGCTGCACATCTTCACTGCAGCCTTCTAGCTGGGGCATCTTCACCTCAGCTGTGCTCCTGAGGCCCCACAGCTCTTGCGACCTCTATTTTCTCTTGAGAACCCGCAGGTTTGCCTCCAACTCCCCCTTTGCTTTTACATATGGTCCCTTCCTTTGTAGCACGCCGGATACAAAGTCCCTTTGTCTTCTTTTTTTCCCAAGAAACGCAGGAAGCTCCTGAGAACATGGCCTTGGCACTTTGGACCTTGGCCCGGATTCTTTCAACTTTTAAAAGGGTAACCACACAATCACTGTACTCCATTACTTTTACCAATTGTCTTTTTCTTTCCATAAGAAATGTATAGTCTGTTAATGCGCTGTGGATATTGCATTTACGCTGAATTCCTCGTATTGCGAAAAGTATTGATCTTAGTCTAAATATTTATACAAAAAGTACTATTTTTCTAATTTGGTCTCTTCTTCATTGAGTGTGTGCTTCATTTATTGCTTCGGTGTGTACAACAAATGCTAGCACTACCCTCCGATAAGCCTAACGGCTCATCCAGAGTACCACAAAATTGAGAGTTAGAATTCTCTACTTTTGTCTCCGTAAACCCGACCCCGCTGCACAGTCTACCCCAATTCTGTGCACTATATAGAGAGGTGGGTTTTCTACAATGTTCTATATGTTTTATAATCTGAAACAGAAGATCATAAACTGTGCTTATTATGTTTTTCTCACTTCATTTGTAGGACTTATTGATGCCAATGAAAGTCCACAAACTGCAGCTTTACGGGAGCTTGAGGAGGAAACTGGGTATAAAGGAGAAGTTGCAGAGTGTTCTCCAGGTTGCTATTAAGCTTTTCCTGTCTAGATTTCTAAATTGAGGATTTGAATTTAAAAGATTATTGCTTTCCCTATGTAAATTGATGCATTGACTGTAGGTTGAAGGCACTTAATTTTCCTTTTTTTAATAACGTTATTAGATGTTGACAGTGCAAAAAATCTATATTCAGCTATTCGATGTTACACCTCTGCTTATGATTGCACCAAGCACTTTGCAGTCATATCACTAAGAGCTGCATGAGGTGATTATCTCTAACCAGTGCTGTTAATCAGACCTGTGCAAGTTTGTTCTCGATATTGTCTCTGGGGAAAGTAGTGAGAACAAGTGAGTGGCTCACATAATTACTCAGCCTCTTATTCTGTCTCCATCATGAACTGCAGTGGGATTATGTGAGTTTAGAGCAGGAGGCAATACTCTCAAAGCACACACCTGCAGTTAAGCAGACCCACAGATCCTGGTACACATCTTTGTATACAACATTATCACAAAATCACGCCTTCCCCAGCTCCCTTGTCTTTCCAAGAACAATCGAAGGAATCATCGAAGAAACCATTTAGGATCCCCCTAGAGCCTGCAATTACAGTATTGTCCCGCCAGGCATTAAGCTTCCCTTCAGTTACCGTATCCCCCGCTTGTGCTGCCCCATCGTCGGAGGTATTCCATTTCACAGGCCTCATGACCGCTCCATCCCAAGACAAAACCGACACTAAATCACTTAGCGCGACACCTCTTTTACTATGAACAAAATGCAACTTCACCGATTTTAATAATGAGTTCAACAATCACAATCCCAACAGGAACGCACAGACAAAAAGAAGGAAATCGCAGCCACTCAGACGATAGACGACGACACACCCACCCAAATCAGCGCAAATTATAAGCCCCCAAACCGAATTTCGGCAGAACCTCGTCCAGAAGTATCCCCACCCAAGCCAGCCTACAGAGCTGCCAGCGCGGAGGCTGAACCCGACGATATCACTCCACTAGGTAACAACATCTCCGCCCTCACAAAGGAAGAATGGGACAATCTGGTTACCATATATACCATATATACTTCCAAGGATAAAAAAGAAGCGGCTCTCCAAGGATCGTGAATCGCCCCCAATAAGGCTGATGTCCGCATCCAGTCTAGCGAAACAGGAATATGGGCCTCCCTTTTAAACACCATGCAACTCTCCACCAAAGCCCTGGAATACCATTCTGACAAAATGGATATCCAGCTCACCCTTCTCAACTGTTTGGCGCTACACATTACTAGCATCGACAGCAAGCTCTCAGACATGAATAACTTCATAGAAAGAGCCCAATACTTCCACCAAGCTGTACCTGCCATCTAATAGTGGAAACAATCGCAACACTACCGGCAGTGATGAGTGACCTCCTCACCGATTTGAAAAATATAGGCTCAAGTCCCAAATCAGACAGAGACAACGTAAACTCCAATACTAGAGGCCCAGTAGCCGATTGTCTAATCGGTCCCAAGAAGTGGGTACATAAGGAGGCGCAAGAACCGGCCACTCAAGACCTTAACCCAACCATTATCTCCAGCTTATCGGGTAACAGTAAAGGGCCAGTCAAAAAAGCAAATTATGAAGCAACTCACTCTACGGCCCAAAACCCCCATGTGGTTGGCCGATACATGGAAACCGGAACTAAAAGTCCTCCTGGAGCACTGAACCTACTGCCTTCTAAATCTGCAGGGAGTGTGGGGACCACGAATCCCGAACCAACGGCAGTGAACATCAGTAGCCCAAAAAAACATCAAGAAACTGCCAAAGAAGGTAAGGCTGAGCAGAGCCAAGCGACAAAGGAGGAAAGGGAGGCATAAGAACTCATCTATAAAATCATACTTCCAAATCGTACCAAACCTCCAGAACGGCTCCCAGCAGGAGCTCAAAGGATCCGGCATGTTAAAAACCCAACAATTGCACCAGGACTTAACCAATACTCCGAGTCCAAAAAGTCCAGCAGGAGTAGCAGAGGACCACCCTAAGGTCCATAATCAACACCCAATAAACCATCAAGTAAAAGCATTGAAGCGAGGACCCCATAATGGGTGGACACCCAGTGGTATGTGACATCAGTCAGCACCAACCCTGGGCCGTTCAATCCAATTCAGAAATCAAAATCAAAACGATCACTTCTCCACTATCCAATATCGGCAAACAATCCAGCTCCAAAGAGCGAAACCCCGGCAAGGGCAACGAAGCGGAAAAACTACAAATGACATTTTTAAGCGAAGAGCAAGGCCGTGAGCGCCTAGGCAGTAGAAACCCAGTGAACAACTGTCAGCCAGCAACTTCACAAGTAATCCTGGTCGTCCCAGAGTATAAGTCAAAAGGACGAAGGGACACCCTAAATCGTGGCAATATTCTTCAAATTCTAAACGCAATTAGGAGTCTGGCTGGGATCAGAACTCAAGATCTACTGTCAGTAGAATTTGAAACCTTCAACCATCTGTCGGACCAACTGAATGGGCAACACCAGAACTAGCAGAGAGAATCCTTAGCGAAGAATCGCAATTGGAAGCTTGGGGGATTCGAGTGTACCAGCACCGACCAGTTGGTTACCCGGCCCCGTGCTCCAACATCATCCAGTTCCCAACAAGAGGCTATCCAGCAGCCCGAGCGGGCATGGGCAAGTTAACTCAGTTCTCAAGGGAGCGCGCAGCACTTTCGGTAGCAGGTCCAGACGCATCCAGCCCCACAACAGAGGGTCGACGGAGTCACAAAGAAAACCACCTCCCAACTGACTGTTCTTAGATTTATGGTTTTGGATATCCAGGACCAGACACCCATTTGACCTAACATCGAAAAGGGAAACAACTAAGGGAACCTAAAACTCTGCTCATGGAACATCAACGGCCTCTGGGCTAAAACTAGCGACCGCTCACTACTGTCATACCTTCAAAAGTTTGACTTAGTACTCCTACAAGAAACTTGGTTGGAGGATCCCCTCCACCTCCAAGGCTACAAGACTTACCACCTTCCCGCAGTCCGAAATTCACACTTCGGTCACTGTAAAGGAGGTCTAACCGTCTATGCTTCGATCAAAGTTATATCTGCAGGAAAAGAACTAATAGTCAAAAACACTCCATCCCTTGAAATAATGGCAATTCAGTTCGAAATGCAGGGCCAAAGTATTTTACAGCAACTAATTCTGGTAAACATCTACATTCACCCTCAGAGAAAGAGGAATGGTGCAAAGCAGCTCATACTCGAACTTACACAGTTAATAACGGAGGAGGAAGGTTTGAGCTACATTATAACAGGAGACTTTAACATGTTCCTAGCCGAGGGCACAGATCAAGGCAGCCCAGAAGATGACAAACACCGAGCATGGGGGATCTTCTCCCAGGACAAATACAAGTGGGGCAAACCAACTAAGACCTCGAAGGATTTGTTGAGAGAGCTGGAAAGTTTATCGTTGGTAGCGCTAAACGGTCGCATTCAAGGGGATAGTCCCCAAGCTCCAACTTTTTTATAGATCATCAGCTAACACTGCAATCGATTACACCTTCCTCGATTTACCTCTTTTTGGTTTAACAAAAGGCTTTAGGATCGGGGTGTCAGACCACGGCGATCACCAACCGCAAGAGCTCACTCTTGGTATTCAGGGCACCGCTTTAACATATGCAAATCCAGACCCCCATCTAATGATGAGATACCACTACAGGAGGATCAGATGCAAAATACGCAATCCAGAAAAGCTATCAGCCGCTGCAAAAGCACTGTGGGAGGAAACTAAATCCTCCCAAGGAAACATCGTCCACGCCTGGGAATCCTTCACAAAAACTCTAGGTCAACCTGCCCCCTCGGCAGTCACTCAACAAGCAAAAAGAGAGCACCAGCAACAACAAAGCGCCAGGGCGGAAACAAGCCAGCGCATCCATCTCTCATCGAGTCAGCACGCCGAACTAAGACAAATAAGGGGTGATATAAACAGAGCAATCCGCTTCCTCTGCCAAAACAACACGATTGGCGGAACTGTAGACACACTAAGAAATGCTTCAGATGAGGAAAAAGAAAATTATTTGGTGCGCAAAAAAGGACAACGCGGCAAACGGTTAAGAGCATTGAAAATCCACTGGCACCTGGGATTAATTCATACATTACGGAGGACGTTTGGACAAAACATTTACAAAATACAGCCGAGTATTCCGCCGTCCAATCATCCCGTCCCCTCCTAGCGAATGGATCACCACTCAGCTTCTCCCAAAAAATTATCGAGAGCAGAATTAAGCAAAGCCACCGAGAGGGAGCACCCGGGCCCAACGGCTTGCCATCAATATTATATAAACACGACACAAAATACTGGTCCAGCGCATTATTACCACTCTTTGACAACATCGCCGACACAGGAACAATCCCTGAGTCATGGAAAGGCTCAATTCTTTCCCCTATCTATAAAAAAGGCTGTAAGAGCGATCCAAAAAATTACAGGCTTATAGCCCTGATTGACATTGAGGCCAAACACTAGGCAGGCCTTATACTGGCCGAACTACAGGAATGGGCCAGGGAAAAATCATTAATCCCAATCAACCAAACGGGGTTCCAGGAAAACTTGGGAACAACCACAAATATTCTGGCCCTCTCTCTCTTAGCTGATTCCATAAAAGCAACAAGAAAATCATTATTTGTCTGCTTCATTGACTACAGAGCCGCTTTTGACAGCATAGACCGAGGAAATCTATGGTCAAAGCTAGCTCGATGGGAAATCCCTTCCACTCTCACTCTGAGACATAGGTTCAAATAAAACTGGTGAGGGGCATGATCGTGTCCAGGCGGATTCCAACGACTAGAGGTTTAAAGCAGGGCTGCGTCCTTGCTCCAACCCTATTTAACCTCTTTGTTGCTGATCTCTCAACTAAACTAGACAACTGCAATCATCATGCACCAAATCTGGGCGGCTCCCCCCTTTCAAATTTACTGTATGCTGATGACCTGATATTAATCAGCCAAACCCAAGTTGATTTACAGCACTTACTTCACACCACAAACAACTTTTTTTTTTTTTTTTTTTTTTTTGGGTTAAAAACTTTTATTGAGCAATCAGACAAAAAGTACAGAGATGGGCCTACAACCACACGGGCTGGCCGCTAATTCGCAAAGCACGTACCATGTAGTAAACATTAATCTCCGTGGCCAGGCCCAAATCACAGATTAAATATTGCACAAAGCATATGACAGGACACAACAGTTTTTTGTCTTAAACATTAAAATAACAAACCAAAACAAGGCGAATGTAGCAATCACGTCAGCCCAGACGACAGAGGGGAAGTACACTAATCAGGAAGATAAAGGTAAATCAATGAGACTCGGCAAGGCCGGGGGGGGGGGGCAGCAGGGAGGACAGGAAAATCCTAAAAAGAGAATTAAAAATTTCGGGAACGTCAGCCTAGGGAGACAGGGTAACATCGGATGTGTCAACCAAGGGAGGGGTACAAATGTCTCCACGATATGCATTCCACTGACCCCAAATTTTAGTCCACGCCCTGGGTCTGCCCCTAGCCACATAGACGGTCTTCTCTCGAAACATGGACCAGTCCATGTTATCCTCCCACACCGAAACGTCCGGAGGTCTGGATGCGCCCCAAAGTTGCGCAATGTCCCGCTTCGCGACCATGTACCCCAAGGTTGCCCATCTGGTCTGGGCCACAGAATAATCGGTGGGTTCCCACACGTTCAACAGGCATCGTCGGGCCTCAGGCCGCAGGGCAACACCAGTCACGACAGTCATCACATCAAGTACATCAATCCAGTAGGCCGCCACCAACGGGCATTCCCAAAGTATATGCATAAAGGTAGCACTCATCCCACAGCCACGCTTACATAAGCCATCCGGGGAAAAACCCATTACAACCAGGCGCGGACCAGTTACATACACGCGGTGGAGGATCTTAAGTTGCACCAAACGAAGACGGGCGGGAATGGCTACCTCCTTAGGAGAAGAGACTACAAACAACTTTGCCACAAACAACGGGTTAGAAATAAACCTAGAAAAGTCGAAAATTATGGTGCTAAACCAGCGC
Source organism: Lissotriton helveticus (assembly GCF_964261635.1). NCBI lineage: Eukaryota > Metazoa > Chordata > Amphibia > Caudata > Salamandridae > Lissotriton > Lissotriton helveticus. The sequence goes on along the minus strand of NC_136057.1, from coordinate 635,067,600 downwards.
AGCACAAAAAAAACGACCGAAATGGCAGCTGGGTGAGAGTGAACTCGAAGTGGTCAAAGAGTACAAATATCTAGGAATAATTTTTGACAATAAGGGGTCGTACGACCAACAAAACGAGGCGATTAAAAGGCGAGGGACCCTCCTAGCAATCACCTTAAAAAACCTTGAAAACAAAATAACTAGACCAAACCTACTCCCGCTGCTCGAAGTGATCCGAACGAAGCTATTACCAACGATAACCTATGGCAGTGAGGCCATGCGAGGGAAGGACGAAACAACCCTGAACAAAACTGTCTCTAAAGCGCTAAGAATAATATTTAAGCTTCCAAAAATATACCTCCCCAGCCAACTAAGGCTCGAATTCGGATTATTGAACCAGGCAATAAGCCGGAAGGGCACGTATGTAAAAAGCTGGTATAAAATAAAGAGCGCCGCTGCTGGATCGCTGAACTCATTCCTATGGAAAGAAATCTCAAGGAAAAACAACTCCCCCCGCCATGGCTTATCTTCAATCAGGGGTCAGCGTGTTAGCTCTTGAGAACATCTGGGAGTCCAGACTTCCGTTTAACAACCTCAGTGATCTGGTTAACAAGTCGATAAAGCTCGTCTCCACTGAAAAAGTTCAAGCAGACTTAAATAAGTGGGCCCACAGCTGGTTCGTGATTCAAAGCTATTCAAAATGCTCACCACAACCGTACCTAGGAACCAGCTTTTCCGGAACGCTGAAAGAAAGCTTCCTGGCATTGAGGATGGGGATTTTACCTATTAAAACCCACATGCCTCCCTGGAAACGTTTATCTCCAACCACCCTCTGCTGATTATGTGGAGAAACTAAAGAAGACGTGGTGCATCTTCTGTGTATCTGCAAGTCTCTAGACCAGGAGAGGAGAAAGTTGTTAAAGCCACACATGAATGAATTGCAGATCCGGTCCTGCAGACAGGCCGTGAAAGGCGTGCTTTGAGGGGGCTAATGTTAGACTAGTTTGCAGTTTTGTCAGTTTTATGAAAGAAGCACAAACCAAACTAGGCGCAGAATCCTGAGCCCAAACACCCACGCTCAAGGCCTTCTGACTGGTGTCTGCTCCTGACTCCCATCACGCATAGACACTTAGACTAGCGGGCCACGACTTAACAATCGACCATCAAACCTATGGACACAAGCGACGTCCTAAGTCCGGGACTTGCACACAGTTTTCGCCTGAATTACGAAGTTCACTAAAATTTTAACACACGTAATTTTAACCAGTTAATCTCTTGATTTTAGAACATAGCAACTCTGTTTTTAAGAAAATATGAAATTGTGTTATATATGTGTTTTTTATAGCTGTATGGACTGCTAAGATTTTAATTAACCAAGCAATAAAGTTACTTACTTACATTAGTGTTTCTTTTATGTGCATGTTAGGGGATGCAAAAATCTAAATGTGTGGTTTGGCAGCAAAGTAGAGAAATGTCACGTTTTCAGAACTTCAATACAGTCAAATACCACATTTCACAAAACCCTAGCTCCCCATCTCCATTCAGTTCTCCACCCATTCTCCACCCACTACCATATTCATTGCAGTGGATCGAAACAAACAATATTTGGTTTGACTACCATTGGTTTAATTTTTGTGACCAATTCCCAACATAGTGGTATTAAAGTACATATTTGAAGGAACATATCGGAATCTTTGTGAATTTCCCTATGCAGTTCAGGTATCCTTGTGGCCCGATGGAAGAACATGATCACAGTATTGAGACACAGAAGAGTTGTCCCCATTCCGATTATCTTTCTGAATTAAATGGATAAAGAACTGACAGTTCTGTCTTAAAATAGTATAGATTTGTATTTGCCTGGGTCTCATAAAAGTGGGGATCCGGTTATGTATAGCAATCTGCTAGAGACATCTATCCGCAGATTCCTTACCTTTTTTTTTATTTAACATTTTTTATTAAAAACCAAACCTGTCGCATTCAGATTTATAGTTGCATATATTCCATTAAACATAAGGCAGTTGTTTGTCAACATTTATCCTACACATTGTGTTAGATCAACTATTCATGTTCGTGATTCCCCCTTTTTGATAGTTCAATTTCTACCGTTGGCAAAATACACAATTCGCCTCCATGGGCATTCCATCCTTCCCATTTTTTGTCCCATTTTTTTGGGACAGCCTCTGGATGTATAGACCTCTTTTTCAGCAATCCTACATCTCTCCATTTTCGCTACCAGGCCTATTGTCAATGGTCGATCTGCTGCCCCCAAATTCATAGCGATTGCTCTCTTCACCAATGTGTAGCCTAGGGTGGCTAATTGCTTTTCTATGTCCGTTAAATCAGTGGCCTCCCAAATATTTAGAATCCCTGTTAGTGGCGCCAACGTAATGTTTTCCCAGTGTGTCTCACAGGGTTCTTATCTGGGGTAGTCCCAAAGAGTATGATAAAATGTTGCCTCTTGGTTACATCCACGCAGGCATAGTGCGTCCTGCCTTGTTCCCATTTTAGCTAGGATCACTCCAGTGAGGTATGTACGATGAAGAACTTTCAGTTGAATCAATTTAAAGCGATGGTTTATGGCTGCCTCTCTTGGGGACATCGATGCCGCCTGCTGGTCATCATCGTCAATTGGTCCTAAATCCGCCTGCCAGCAGTTTCTGAGAGTGTGGAAAGGGTCTGGCAAATTGTTACACAATTTACGATATGCGAGGGAAATGGCTTTGTCTAGGATGGGTTCTGACAATAACCGGTCCTCCAAGGGAGACGATTCAGATAGTGTTGTTAAGTCGGGAAGTGCTGATTTAACAGCATGGTGAATCTGTAGAAATCTAAGTACCTCCCCTTGTGCTAGTTCGTTTTTCACTTGCAAGTCTTTGAATGTGAGAATCTTACCTTTGTGTATGAGATCTCATATGGTGGATATTCCAATGATGTCCCATTTGTCAAAACCCCTATAGTGACAGAGCAACCCTAGCTGTTGATAAGACCATATGGGTGTGGCTTTCGTCAATACTCCCGTCCAGCCCAGACGCATAGTTGCCAGATGGTGATTGAGCCATAGGGCACAAATACCTCCTTTTACGAACCTTGGTGTATAGGGCCCCAAGAAAACCCTCTTGTCTCTTCTGATATCTTTCTAACCTATATGCTGGGTTCAAAGGATGGCCATATAGCCAGTGGTTAATTGCCACCAGTTGTGATGCCCAGTAATAGAGCCGTATATCTGGGAGAGTGATCCCCCCCCCCCCCCCCGCCCCCCCCCCCTCCAACCACCCCTTTGTCAACTTTCCCAGGGCTATCGCGGTGCCCCTCCATCCCACTATAATGTGTGGATCTCTGCCTCCACGCTATTAAAACATATATGTAGAATCGCAGTAGAGCCCGCATTTTAAATAGGGCCGCTCCACCCACTAAAGACAATGGTAGCGACCTCCAATGTTTGACGTCATCATGGAGCCTATTTAAGGGGACTGCTAAGTTGTCATAAAAAGTTCGAGGGTTGGGTGTAATGTAGATCCCCAAATACCTAAACCCTTTAGAGACCACTGCAAGCTCACATCCCCGGGGCAATCTAGGTGTGGGGCCATGCCGACACCCAGATAATACGGACTCATTCCAATTAATAGCATATCCTGAATATTTGCCGAAATTTGTGAATATATTTTGTAGGCTGTGTATTGAGGCATATGGGGATGCTAAGTAGATCAGGATGTCGTCTGCATCCTATCCTTATTGTCATATTTTAGCCCCCAAAGAGCCACGTCATGTCTCATCCAGGATGCCAGTGCTTCTAGTACTAAGGTGTAAAGTAGGGGGGGCAGGGGGCAGCCTTGTCTAGTCCATCTGTTCAGTTTAAACGTTCGGGATGTGCGGTTATTCACCCCAACTTGCCCCCGTAACTCAGTGTAAAGCAGCCTGACCCATTTCACAAACCGCGGGCCAAACCCCAGACGAATCAGGACTTCGAAGAGATAAGGCCATTCTTTAGAATCGAATGCCATGGAGGCTTCCAGCACCAGTATTACCGCGGCTTCTTCTATACATGGTTGACGTGCTAAGGCATTATTTACTCTGCGAATATTTAGTGCTGTGTTCCATCCCGGGACAAAGGCCGATTGATCTGCATGCACCAACGACAGGAGAATGACACTCAGACGGGACACCAGCAGTTGCACTAGAATTTTAGCCTCCGCATTAATCAGGCAGATCGATCTATAGGAGCTAAAGCTGTTCGCCGGCTTCCCAGGTTTACAGATTACCACTATGGAGGCCAATCTTTGATCTTCAGGCAGGATTCCCTTCTCTAAGCTTTCTATAGAAATATGTTTAAGATGGGGTGTCACCCGTTGGCCCATCGATTTGAGGAACTCAATTGGAATCCCATTAGCCCCATTGCCTTCCCTGATTAGATGTTAAATATGGCTTTGTAGTAGTACAAAGCTTTATTTCGATATATTGATATCTTAAAAGCACATAACAATTAAAATGCAATTCATATTCTTAAAAACACTCAATAAATAATTAAAAAGACAGTTTAAAACAGTATTAAACGATTTACAGCTTTGAGTTTTAAAAAAAGAAACAAGAAACCAAGGATTGCCTAAGAGGGGGTTCGTCACATAGCTTTGCATCTGATCACCCACGCCCAACCAAGAAATTTGGCTACCCCACATGCCAGTACTGTGGTAGGATCAGATTGCAAGATTCTTAGGGCTGGGGCGTGACGTCTGGTCTCAAGAAGGAGACAAACAGGTTTTAACCATTTGGATCTGGACTTATTATAAGCACTACAGACAAAGAAAACATGTGGGATAGTTTCCAGTTCGGTGCTGCAGTGCGGGCAGGTGGCAGGCGTCTGGTGCGGGGGTTTCCATTTAGAGGTGCGTTCACGGACTGGTAGGGTTCCTATTCTGAACTGCACATACAATGCCCTATCTCTTGGTTTTCTAATGAAGTCCATGTAGGGTTCAAGAAAGGGAACAGTTTTGTGCAGTTGAAACTCGTCGGTGAGCCTGCCCAAGTTATCCGCTCTAGATTCCTGGGCATCGACCCACCCCCAGTAAGCCCGATTGACCTCTAGTTTGGACAATGAAGCACCAGACTCCCATGCCACCCAAAGACCGATGGCCATCAGGAGTTCCTTTATTTTTGAAAGCCAAACTATTTTATATGACCCCTGCAAGCTCATGATTTCTTTAAGGCCGTCTACGTAGCTCTCTAGCTCTGGTGTACGCCCTAGACGAGCCCAATAGAGAAGCGGACGCAGAGTTATAAGGTCTTTGATAGATCTGCGTCCAAGATCGTATCGAATGGGCTTGCTTGGGGAACTCCTGGGGATGGACAGCAGCTCTTTATAAAATTGGTTTTCAGCCATTACTAGCAGGTCAACATTACAAAAGCCCCAGAGCTCTGCCCCATACAATGCACTGCCTACTGCTTTTGCTGCATAGATCTCAAGGGCAGGGGCTATAGGTCTGAAAACTGAAGATCTATGCTCCCTGCTTATGGCACCCACGACCCGTTTATGGTTTAAGGCCATCTTTTCAATTTGGGGCTTCCACTAGAGTTGGTCGGATATCCTAATCCCAAGATAATCGAACGTTTTGACCCGCTCTAGCGGCTCTTCATTGAGGGTGAGCGTGCGATTAGCTTTTCTGCTGGGATTAAAATAAAGGAGCTTTGTTTTACAAGTATTGATGACCAAGCCCCTTAATTTACAGAATCACAATATCGATCTAACAATTTTTGGAGCCCCATAGGCGTTTTGGAAACTAATAATGTGTCGTCGGCAAAGAGCATGGCGGGGACCTTCACACCAGCCAAACTAGGGGCGTCAGCATCGATGTCGGTTAAAAAAGAAGCCACCCCATTAACAAATAGGGAAAAGAGGGTCGGCGCCAGAACACATCCTTGGCGGACACCTCTGTTCACCGGACTTTTTTCTGTTAACTGCTCCTTCGTGCCCCACCGAATGCGTGCGTACGTTCCATCGTGCATGCGGGCGAACAAGTGCAGGATGGGCGGAGGGAACCCCATCTCGTGAAGGACCGCCCACAACCGCCCTCGGGGGACCTGATCAAACGCGTTCTTCAAATCGATAAAGGCCAAGTACAGACCACCCTTGCTAATCGAGACTGTCTTCCAATGCAGTAATAACAGTCTGAAAGCCTGGTCAACAGTACTTGTACAAGCCCTAAACCCCGCCTGGAAGGGGGAGATAATGCTATTCTCCTCTGCCCAGGATAGGATCCTTTCAAGGAGGACTCTGCCAACCACCTTCTGACCGGCGTCGATCAGGCTGATCGGCCGATAGTTGGCAGGGTCGCCCCTTGACCTCTTCTTATATATAGGGATCACTTCTGCTCCCTTCCAGGAGTTTGGGACTGGAGACCCTAGCAGGAGGGCATTGGTCAAAAGGGAGAAGAATTTGGACCATTGCTTGGGGCTGGCACGAAACAGATCGGCAGGAATGCCATCCTGGCCCGGTGCCTTGCCTTGGACGATTTTACTGATTGCTGATTCTACCTCCCTCTGCCCTATTTGGTCCATGAATGGGGGTATATCATGGAGGAGTGGTGAGTATTCGGCTGTTGCCTCGATATTCTCGAGGACCCCTACCCCTGCATACAGTTTCCTGAAGTGCTCGTACCAATCCCCATCCGTGATGTGGTTGGGTAGTTGGTCGGATCCATCATCGCTATTATTTCGTACCAAGGCCCAGAAACGTTCCCCATTCCTATTCTGGCTAGCCAATTTTAACTCCTCCCAATGGGAATCATCCCAAGCCCTCTTTGCAACTAATAGTGCGCGCCTATACACGGCACGAGCTAGGCGAACCTCAGTGGGATCTCGAGTTTTGATGGCACAGATTAAATTAGACTTAGCCTCCCTGCAGTCGTGGCTATACCACCTGGCAGCAGGCTTCCTTCGTTTCTGGCGGCATATCACACCTCCGTCATGGAAGAGGGTGGCCATCCTATCTATTGTCTCCTCATATGCCATATTAACCTGGACAGAGCCGGGATCATCGGCACAGAGTGTGGAAAGCTTCTCCGTCTGATCTTTAACGATTTCCTCCACTGCATTGATCTTTTGCTCATTGATAGCAAATTTGTGCCATTTGATAAACCTTTTGCAGTTCGAAGGTACTATTTCTCTTGTCGCCATTGTAAATCTATTGTTGGACAGGGGGTTTTCCATGTTTATCAGATTGCTCAGGCTGAGAGATAGGGGGTTGTGGTCACTGTGAATAGACGGGATAACCACCATATCCAACACGTTTCCACAATCTCCTATCTACCAGGATGTAGTCGATTCTACTTGGGCAACTAACTCTGTTATAGGTGCATGCTCCGGAGAAGTCAGACGGAGTGCGTCCGTTGACTGCTACCAAAGCATGTTCCAGCACCATGGCATTAATTTGGATGGTGGTAGACGTCCACTTTTTAATGGGCACGATCGTCAATTGTGGGATTCCCCATCTCGCATCTGCCGCGCCGTCGACAGTCAGCGGCTCGAATGTGCAGTTGAAGTCGCAAGCTATTAGCGGCAATGTATCCGGGGGACAGCTACTGAGTGAGTCTGCAAGTAAAGCTATAGTTGGAGATTTACCCCCCCCTGGTATACCTCTGGCATGTATGTTAAAGACTTCCAGAGTCTCTGGGGCTTGGGGAATCCGAATTGTTAGCCTCATCATGTCATGGGAGATATTAGGGGAGAGGGAGATCTTGCAATTTAATGAGATTTTAACCCAGACAAACAAACCTCCAGACGGGCGACCTCTTTTGGAGGGAGTTGCAGGGACATGGAAGGTAGAAAAGCCGGGCTTGTATACTGGTTCCAAGCACCATCTCTCTTGGAAAATACACAGGTCATACCCTTCTATTAGTTCGTTCCAATCGGGGAGGGTTGTTTTATTCCTGAGACCTGCGATGTTCCAAGAAACGACGCTCAAGTCTCTACTTTTGCCTTTAGTGGTTGTTGTAACAGGTACAGTTTTTGGAAAAGGGGGGTGGTGATGGACAGAGCCTCTGAATGATGCAGAATACTCTTACCAAGTCAAGAGATCATGGTTTTAATCCATCACCGTTTTTTAGCTCACTGCACCATCCCAGCTCAGAACCTGGCTATATGCAAATTAGCCTGTTCCTGTCCCAGTGCATGATGGGAACAAGGCAAACCAAACTACCAAGCCAATTCTTATACTGGGAAGGAAACAAGCTTCCGGGGACCGGTTTCTGGCATCACAGCCTTCTTCGGCCCGGCTTGCTTGAATCCTGATGGTGCAATGAGCAAGGGACTCACGTCTGAGTATACCCTCCCACACATAGTGTGGATAAAACCGATTTTGGAAAAGGGGGGTGGTGATGGACAGAGCCTCTGAATGATGCAGAATACTCTTACCAAGTCAAGAGATCATGGTTTTAATCCATCACCGTTTTTTAGCTCACTGCACCATCCCAGCTCAGAACCTGGCTATATGCAAATTAGTCTGTTCCTGTCCCAGTGCATGATGGGAACAGGGCAAACCAAACTACCAAGCCAATTCTTATACTGGGAAGGAAACAAGCTTCCGGGGACCGGTTTCTGGCATCACAGCCTTCTTCAGCCCGGCTTGCGTCCGTTGACTGCTACCAAAGCATGTTCCAGCACCATGGCATTAATTTGGATGGTGGTAGACGTCCACTTTTTAATGGGCACGATCGTCAATTGTGGGATTCCCCATCTCGCATCTTCCTCCGGTAGACCTGCCGCGCCGTCGACAGTCAGCGGCTCGAATGTGCAGTTGAAGTCGCCAGCTATTAGCGGCAATGTATCCGGGGGACAGCTACTGAGTGAGTCTGCAAGTAAAGCTATAGTTGGAGATTCACCCCCCCCTGGTATACCTCTGGCATATATGTTAAAGACTTCCAGAGTCTCTGGGGCTTGGGGAATCCGAATTGTTAGCCTCATCATGTCATGGGAGATATTAGGGGAGAGGAAGATCTTGCAATTTAATGAGATTTTAACCCAGACAAACAAACCTCCAGACGGGCGACCTCTTTTGGAGGGAGTTGCAGGGACATGGAAGGTAGAAAAGCCAGGCTTGTATACTGGTTCCAAGCACCATGTCTCTTGGAAAATACACAGGTCATACCCTTCTATTAGTTCGTTCCAATCGGGGAGGGTTGTTTTATTCCTGAGACCTGTGATGTTCCAAGAAACGACGCTCAAGTCTCTACTTTTGCCTTTAGTGGTTGTTATAACAGGTACAGTCCCATGTCCAATGGTGGAATTTGGAGTAATAAGCTCCTTAATCTCAGCATTACCTGTAACCTGCGGTATAATACAATCTACCACAATTCTCCCCTCGCATGTGGAACAATCATTGCCCCGTACTTTGCGGTTGTCCTCCCCAGTTGCCAAAAGGGTGGGCATAGGATTACCACAGTCTAGGTTTAAGCTCTGTAAGTTACAAGTTTGGATATATGCGGTTTCAATTAAGGCTATAGGTGGGCGAGATGTTCCCGGGGGTTCCATACGTCAATCGACGGCCTCCAGTGCACTGTACCTATTATAACAGGGAATGGGCGGTTGGATGAACTGAGGGCCATACCATTCCTCGCTACGCAAAATGGCTTTGTAGATATCTTCATCCGTTATGTCTGCATTCAACTCCGCCCTTTCTGTATCTGACAATGAGGGCAGGTTTATGTCAGTCAACAGCTGACGTGATTCCTCCGATGTGTAAGTGGTGGAGGAGGAATACACCGCCTCCAAATCCGCAAATGCCTCCCCCACATCTTGGGGATCCAAGATCCTTTAATTTTCGCCAACGGATAGTTCAGGGACCCATTGTTCCCTCCTCTCTAGCCCAGCAAGCATTTTCCCCGCTCTATCTCCCAGTTCATAAACCCTGTGACGTGTGTGAAGTAGTTTCGCTTGAGTTTTTTCTTGTACCATATTTTTATATTCAAGTTGTTCAATGGTTAAGCGGTGGTTAAGCGGTGCATGTTGGTTTCGCTAGGTGAGGAGTTGTTTTGTGTCTCTAGTTGGTGGGTGAAGCTCCTTCTCTAATTGCAATATTTGTTGGTTTTGTTGTCTTTAATGCCAAAGCATGCCTTTTCACCACCACTTTATAAGCTTCCCAAATAGTCTGCGCTGAGGCCACTGACCCTAGATTTTCGGCAAAGTAGTAGTGTGTGTTTAGTGAGATCCTCTTTTATGTCTGGAATAGTTAGGTGCCAAGGATTAATAATTATGGAGCTACGCTGTCTCTGTTGGTTGAAGGTGAGTTCGAGACTGGGGAATGATCTGAGATGCCCCTGGGGAGTCCGCAAGGGTTTTGAAAGTGGCCAAGGTCTGGCAGGTGCGTCAGGAAGTAATCAATACGGGACATACTGTTGTGTGCATGAGAGTAGTGGGCGTAATATGTTGTGTTTGGTTGCAATGAGCGCCATATTTCTGTCAGTCCCATGGCTCGAGTAAACTCCTCCATTTGAGTGCTGTGTCGCGTTGGGGGTAGTCGAGGATGCCTATCTAGTGCATCGTCCATAGTCCTGTTAAAATCACCTCCCAGTATTAATGTACCTTCTGGGAGATCTATTAGGATGTTGCCTAAATCGCTGAGTGCTTCTTTGCCCAGTGCTGGTGGGAGATACACTGATATCACATTTATCGGCTTATCCTCCCAACTGGCCTTCAGCACTGCGAATCGGCCCTGTGGGTTGGCCCTTGTATGAGTGGTTGTGAGGGCTAGGTTTTTCCGCACTAAAATACCCGCACCTCTGGAACCGGTTGTAAACCCTGCGTGAACCAAAAGTTTGTATCCCCACCTGTTGAGGGCCTTGCAGCTATTACCCACTAGGTGCGTTTCCTGCAGTAATACTAAATCAGGTGTCTGTCCTTTGAGGTATTGCAATACCACCCCCTCTTTATTTTGTCTCCCAGGCCGTTCACATTCCACGTCATGGACAATTTCGTTTCTATTGTGCTACCCATGAGAAATCGATGTTGGGGTCCTGCAAAACTCCTGCGGATATCCCTGGAGTGGTAACTATCTCCCCCAGCAAGTTATTAGCACTCCGTAACACCATCTTTCTATACCATGCCATATCGGGGGGGGGGGGACTGCTTTTCAAATCTGGTTCAGAACACTTTGTTTTGTGACATTCAACATTATAACTAACAAAAAGAATACCCCTCCCTTTCCCCTGCTCCACCCTGCCTGTCCCCACCCGCCCCCACCCCATTCGTGCGGTGCTTGGTTACAACCCGTGGCATTCTATTGCCACGGGTTCTGTCATTTCGGTTTCCATTCGGCTTCCCAACTCTCCGCCAGCCCTCCCGCCATTCCCATGTCTCTTCTGGGGACAAAAGAAAAGTTTTACCCTCTGACTCAACCCGGAGTCTAGACTGGGAAGAGCATAGAGTATTTTATTTCTTTATCCCGCAGTGCTTTCTTGACCGTTATGAAACTTTGTCGTTGGGCTTGAACTTTAGTGGTAAAGTCTGGGAAGAAGGTGATTGCATTATCTTCCAGTTTCAAAGGCGGGTTGGCTCGGGCTGTCTGGAGTATGACCTCCCAGTCAAGAAAGTTGAACACTCTTGCGATAATTGGCCTCGGAGGGGCTCCAGGCTTTGGTCTACCCCCCGGGACTCTGTGAGCGCGTTCAATAGAAAAGTAACCTGAGAGACTCTTCGGTTGAAGTTTTGGCAGTACTAAGTCCTCGACAAAGAGGTCCGCCGCCGGTTCCTCCGCCCGTTCCGGGACTCCCAGAATGCGAATGTTATTCTTTTCCCCTCTCACTTCGTACTCCTCCAGTAGCCCTCCATTTTCATCTGTTGGTCCCGGAGTTGAATCACTTGTTGCTTAAGAAGCTGTGTCTGAGGTTAGCGTTTCGGTAGCCTGCTCCACTTCCTTCACTCCAGAGTCCATTTTACGTAGGTCGGCTCTGATGAGGGAAACCTCAATATTAACGGAGTCAATTCGAGTTTCTAGTGAGATCCGCACTCCAGTAATGGCCTCCATGACATCTTGAAGGGTTACATCTGGGTGGGGAGTTTAATGTTGAGGGCCTTCTGTTCCCCCTGCGGGGGTGATATTGTCCTCTTCACCCGTTTTGCCCCAGGCAAATTTTGCTAATTTGCTTTGAGCCTGCGTCTTGGGTCCCCTTCTGCTGGCCATTGATGTGCAGTGTCGAGTAGCGTCCCTTCAGCCACTGAAGGTCTAGCACCAGTACTCCCCGCTGCCTGCGCAGGGGGGATTCCCCCCTCTGCCGGGTTTCCTAGGTAGGCGAGTGGACAGCTCTTTAGGGAAGGAGTCTCGATGATTCGCCGCAGGTTCAGGGCGCTGCAGGTGAGGGGCACGGGGGCGCGGAGGCAGAAGGAGCCCCCACCACCCCTCAAATTCCACTCAGTCCTCACTTCCCACTCTGTGTAATTTTAGCCCGGGACACTTACGAGGTGACACTGGAGGGCTGATGGGTATCGATGCACTTGCAGTTTCCAGCCTCTTTAAACCCCCTCTGACTGGCAGGCTGCTTCCGTGCATATTATTTTGCCTCCGGCGTTTGTGGATTTTGTCGTGTCCGTCGTTTGTGGATCTTGTCGTGTCTGTCACGATCTGGAGACACCGATTATTGTGCAGTCACCCTTTGTGGCCGGCTCCCTGGCCTTGCAATCTAGGAGGTTCCCAGTATTTTAGGTCTTATTGTACTCTTTATGAGCTTTGTATCAGTGTGTTGCTGCAATCGCACATCTTTTGGCAGTCTGGGCACGACTTGTCATCATGGTCGGCCCCGAGGCAATAAAGGCACCGACGGTGGGGGTCAGTCACCGACATCAGGTGGTGACAGGCCTCGCAAGGTTTAAAACCAGGGATCCTTCTCGGTACCGCGAGTTGAAGGTCGACTGGAAAAGTGATCAAAAGAGATCAAAAAGTTAGTCAAAAAATGACTAAGAGTACTGCTCTTGCTGGCGCGGAAAAAAAGAACCGACGTCAGCACGCGAGAGCGGCGTCTAAGTACTCCGACGATGTCATCCCAGCGATCACAACGCTGACGGCCGCGGAGCCGCAGACGACTCCTAGCGACGCGCAGGGGTACTGCTGACAAACTTTCCGGATCCAGTCTGACACCTGGGGATATTCTAAGATAAGGAATAGAACACTGACTACTGTCTCTTACAGATATGTTGTTACCGAAGGTAAGTAACTTGTGCGTTGAAGCCCCTCCCACTACCGGGTCTTCACGATTTCCCGGGTCGCTGGCGGCTCCAGGTGCGCCACTTTTGTTGTCAATCAATCAATCAATCATATCATTTGTAAAGCGCGCTACTCACCCGTGAGGGTCTCAAGGCGCTGGAGTGGGGAATGCTGCTACTGCTCGAAAAGCCAGGTCTTGAGGAGTTTTCTGAAGGTCAGCAGGTCTTGGGTCTGCTGTAGGTGAATGGTGAGGGTGTTCCAGATCTTAGCGGCGAGGTGGGAGAACGATCTGCTGCCGGAGGTCGCTCTTCGGAAGCGTGGACTAGGGCGAGGTCGGCGGAGCAGCGCTGGCGGGTGGGGGTGTAGAAGCTGAGTCCTCTGTTGAGGTACTTTGGTCCGGTGTTGTGGAGTACCTTGTGTGCGTGGGTGAGGAGCTTGAAGGTTATCCTCTTGTTGACCGGGAGCCAGTGCAGGTTTCTCAGGTGGGGTGTGATGTGACTGCGGCGAGGGATGTCGAGGATCAGGCGTGCAGAGGCGTTCTGGATGCGTTGGAGCTGTCTCAGGAGTTTGGCGGAGGCTCCTGCGTAGAGGGCGTTTCCATAGTCCAACCTACTGCTGACGAGGGCCTGGGTGACTGTTTTTATCGTTTCAGTGGGGATCCACTTGTAGATCCTGCGGAGCAAGCAGAGGGTGTTGAAGCAGGAGGAGGAGATGGGGTTTACCTGTTTAGTCATGGAGAGGGTGGAGTCGAGGATGAACCCTAGGTTGCGTGAGTGGTCGGTGGGTGTTGGGGCAGTTCCCAGTGCGGTCGGCCAACAGGAGTCGTCCCAGGCCAAAGGGGTGGATCTGAGGATGAGTATTTCATACATTCATGAAGCACTACTGCCTGGACAGCCAGGTCTGATTAGATGGGCACCTTGCCCACTCAGTCCAGCAGGACTTTTTGGTCTGAGCCAGTTCACTGACCCACCACCTGGGAGGCACTGCTTGGTATCTATTTAAAAGGTGAGAAATCTGTGGGCAGTTGTAGGAGATGTGCGCCTTGAAGAAAAGGTTGGTAACAAGAATTCTCAAGAAACCAGTGTCTTCTTTAAAACATGCTGATTTATTTCCATAGGACGGACATTGAGGAATCGGGTAAGGTGCAATATTTGAATATCCAACCGACAAAAAGCTGCCATATATATACAAATACTCAACATTCAAAACCCGCCCCTCCCCAAAGGCAAGCTTGTTATTAACTGAGAGCACTACATATGAAACGGACACGAGCGCCATATAACATGTCACACTCGTGTCGGTCTCACAACGGCGCTGCATTACAAATAAAATTACAAATACATGTGCGCAAGAAAAGAATTGCGGTCACGTGCATTGCACGCCCATCAGAAGAACAAGTTAAGTACCTTTGGTAACACATTTTCTGGTGGATAATTTATCTAGCCCAAGATTTATCAGCAACGCTCCCACCTTCCCGTTTTGGGAACTGGACTCTTTTTCCACTTAATAAGGTCCGGAGTCTAGGGATTTGCACACTCTCCACAGCCAGTCTGCTGTTGTGCTCTGCCTCTGGGAGTGTGGGCAGTATAGAAAGCGACTACGAGTGGTTCATATATATGGCTGTGCACATGACTTCCACAGTGGAGCAACATTGGATCGGAGCCACATAACACTACCAGTCATCATGCAGAGGTAGTGCTTAAAGTTTTTCAATTCTGTCCAACACCTTGGGAAAATTTAAACGGCGATCTGCAGTTAGAGTATGCACCAAAAAGAACTTTTGGAGGGTAAATTGTTCATCAGACTCTGCGTGGTGTGAACCAGTCCTCAAGTTGGCTTCTATATTAAAATAGGCACTCCAGCATGTAAATAAGATGCTAGTTTTGGTGCCTGATATAAATGTGCTCACTCGGTAGAAACAAAGTTGGCAGAGATTTCATGGTGTCAAGACTTTATTATTTATGGAAATAGAGGTGGCGTGATCATTCTTGGAAGGTTTGAAGTGATAGGGAGATGGTTGTATGATCTCTTTGTTCATAGATATCCTAGTGACTCGGCCGTACAGCCCGATTTCGATTTAGTGGTACATGTGTGCACTGGGGAAGAGCCAGATTATGAAAGTTGTAGGAGATGTGCGCCTTGAAGAAAAGGTTGGTAACAAGAATTCTCAAGAAACCAGTGTCTTCTTTAAAACATGCTGATTTATTTCCATAGGACGGACATTGAGGAATCGGGTAAGGTGCAATATTTGAATATCCAACCGACAAAAAGCTGCTATATATATATACAAATACTCAACATTCAAAACCCGCCCCTCCCCAAAGGCAAGCTTGTTATTAACTGAGAGCACTACATATGAAACGGACACGAGCGCCATATAACATGTCACACTCGTGTCGGTCTCACAACGGCGCTGCATTACAAATAAAATTACAAATGCATGTGCGCAAGAAAAGAATTGGGGTCACGTGCATTGAACAAAAGTGATTTTCATTGCTGGGGATCAAGATGTTATCTTTGTTTTCCAACCCTCTATGTTTCTCATTCCTATTCCTTTACCAATTATTCCACAAGTGCAGAAATAACCTTTCATCTAGTGCTGTATGAGGGAATGAGATGTATTAAAATGGGCATAACATGTTTACTTCTGGGAGACTGACCGATTTAATTGGTATCTTTTGATGGGCAGTTAATATTGTTCCCAGTAAAACATTCTTGAAACCTAAATGTAATCTGTTTTCTTACTTCACAGTGGTTTGTCTGGATCCTGGTTTATCAAACTGTGCAACTTATATAGTAACTGTATTAATTAATGGAGATGATGCAGCCAATATCAAACCAAAGACCAAACTTGGTGAGTATTCATTTCAGACTGGTATATTGGGAGTTTCATCGTAGTTTTTTATATTTTTGCAGTATACATTGTTATTGCTATTTAAATTATGGTATAGAAACAATGCCACAAGATCGCTCCCCACGCTACTTGCAACCACTGCAAGAAAAAGAATCATTGGATGTCTCCCTTGGGGATCAACAAAGAGGGACCGTGGAGTCCCGAGCTGCCAGACCTAGGCGCCTATCATCAACCTCTCACCCAATGTGCCAATAAAGGTCACCGACTCAAGTTTAACCCCCGCACCTCCCCACGAGAGGCCTGACCTCAGACACATTTTCATTGTCTAGTGTTAATCGTGTAGCCTCTCATGGGGGCCTAACATTCGGGGACTCTAGAAGATCGGCATCGCCGCCCAGGTCTGCAAATCATCTGCTAGCTTATTGTCTCTCCAGCACTTCTGCATGCAGCATTCTTCAGCCTCTGCCCAGTCAGTCATTTCTTTCTATGGTATCCTTGTTACCAGGATCTTTATTATTGAAGGTGCCTAACTGCAGATATATTTCATATGGTCTCTAACTCATGGCAGTTTATTTGCTTCATTTGTGTACATGTACAGTAACTTTCACAATAGTGTTTGATGTAGGTATATGTTTTTTGTGAACGCAACGTAGACCTATATAATTTGGAATGCCACAAATTATGGCCTGAAAATATTGGACGACAGTGAAAACGTACTGTTGTTGGGAAATCCTTTGGACGATGTGCCTAGCACTCCCTCAATCAATCAGCATTTGTATAGCGCAGCTTTGTCAACACTAGGGGTATTTGGGTGCTGGAGGTTGAGTCTCTGTCGAAAAAACCAGGACTTCAGTTGCTTTCTGAAGTCTGCCTGGGAGGGTGCTGTGTGGAGGTGGAAGGGCAGGTCGTTCCAGGTCTTGGCAGCGATGTAGGAGTGGCTCTCTCTGCGATGGATGCAGTCTGTGTTTCCATTGGGGGGGGGGGAGGGTGATGTGAGTGCGTTTGGGGAAGTCAAGAAGGAATCTGGCTGTGGTGTTCTGTACTTTCTGGAGTCTTTTGAGAAGCTGGATGGAAGTCCTGTCATAGAGAGTATTGCTCTAGTCAAGGCATCAAGTTACCAGGGCCTGTGTAATGGTCTTTCTGGTGTTGATTAGGGTCTATCTAAAGATTCTGTGAAACATGCAAGGAGTGTGGAAGCAGGAGGGGGTGACTTTTAACTTGTCGTTTCATGGTTAGTTGGCATTCGAGGATGACACTGACGTTGTATGCTTGGTCTGTAGATGTGGGTGTTGGTACAAGTACCATTGGCCACCAACTGTGGTCCCATGTGGAGGTCTTCTTCCTGAAGATCAATACTTCTGTTTTGTCCGAGTTGAGCTTGAATGAGGCAGTCTGTATAGTCAGGCGCCGTAGGGAGAAACCCACACGAGGAACGGATAACTCCTCGGACGAAGGTAATCTCAACAGCGAGTATTCCAGGACACCTTCCCCACGGGCCCCTGTGTTCCTTGTTATAACTATACAGACTGCCTCATTCTGCTACGGCTTAACTACAGACTACCTTTTTGTTTCTTACTACGCCATTTGGGTTCTTATTTGGAATCCGGGGCGCACACGTGCTACGAGGTCTTTGATACCGCACGTCCGATTCTAACTAAAAACCGAAGCTGACCTGTTGTCTTGGGCCCGGCCGGGTCGGAATTATCACCGGCTAAGCGACAATACAATAATTAATAATCTTCTCATACAGCACTGAGGAAGTTGCGGAAAGATTGTTCTTCATGCGACGAAACACGTGTCGGCTGGTTTGCTTGAAAATGAAGACTGAACATTTTCCAAACTCGTCAGAAGACCATTTCTGTATTGTTGGCTTGCCTATTGAACTATATATGTTTACATTGACTTACTGTTATACCCAATTTATATGTGCCTAGGTCTATGTTCAATGCCGAATTTAAACATTGAAAACTGATCCCGAGCAAAACTGACTGTATATTAACCCTGAAATAGGACATATTCATACCAAACTACCTCAGAAACCCATGCTTCCTGATGATGACACTACTTACAAGATCCCTTTAAAGAAAAAGCCTGTTGCTACCAATCCTTTTCATACACCACCACCACCATCATCCCCTACACCACCTCATTCTCCACCTTCAAATCCTTTGCAAATTACACCTCTGGATTCTCCACAATTTTACTATGATGACGATGTTGATGGGCGACACATTTACCATTAGATCCCTGGACAGATTATACAATTGATCCTCCAGCAGATAATGACCCAGACCTTTCCCCAGCTGAGCCATCTCCTCCAGATGACAATGTATCCCACCAGGAACTCATTGCCGGGGCTGCACAATATCATGGGGTGGCACTGCACAAAGAATCATTGGAAGAAGATTTTTTGTTTGAGACCTTAGCCATCCACACATAGTTCGTAACAAGCACTTCCTGTGCTTAAACATTTCATCAACGTGTCTCAACATACACTTAAGGACCCAGTACGAGCACGTATCCCAACTCCTAGAGATGACTAATTATAAATCCCCCAACAGACCCAGTATTTATCAAGGGCCAGCTGCCACTAGATTCACTGGTATTGTCGTTGCTCGTATGCGGGCCAATTCCCAAAGATCAGGGGGATGCTCTTCAACTAGATAAGAAGTCCTAAGTTAGTAGACACTTCTGGCAAGCGCTTAGCTGCTCAAGCTGCAAATCAGTGGGGCATTTCAAATGTACAAGGCCTGCTAGCCAGGTATGACGGGGCACACTGGGATGAAAAAGAACAATTGCTTCCATATTTCCCAGATGAGCATAAAGCAAAAGCGCAGGATTTAGTAAATGAGGGTAAGCCAATTTCAAATTCCTCCATAAGGTGTGCTCTAGATGCTGCTGATACTGCTAGCGAGGTGAACACTAGCATTCTGCTTAGGAGACATGCTTGGTTAAGGATCTCTGGGCTTAAACCCCAGATCCAACAATCCATTCTTAACAAACCATTTGAAAAGAGACATCTCTTTGGTCCTGAAGTAGATCAGGCATTGGAAAAAATTAAAAAGGACACTGAAGTGGCCAGGTCCATGGGAACTCTCTAGTCTCCTTCAAACAGAGGCTCCTTTTGTCTTTCCTTTTACTGAGGATGGTCCAAAACTACATCCTCAGACCAGAATCCACATACAAAGGTAACAACCAGTCCTCTCCCTCCAGAGGCTTTTTTCGGGGAGGTTATAGAGGGAACTACTTCAAGGGTAGGAGTAAGGGCAACACACCCTGTAACTCCCGTTCCCATAATAGGCTGTGACTTGCCCAAGCTTCCCCCCAACTATACCGCACCTGTCGAGGGAAGACTTCAACAATTTCTCCCTATTTGGCAATCTATAACAGACAAATGGGTGATTGAAACTATCCAACAAGGATATTGCCTAGAGCTTATCAGCAACCCTCCAAACACACTGTATTTTCTCATTTCCAAAAAGTATGGTTCCCCAAGACCTATTCTAAGTACTTCCCTTCGGAGTGACTACAGCACCTAGAGTATTTACCAAATGCTTGCAAGTAGTTGTGGCTCATCTCGGAAGACAACATATTCCGTCTCCCCATATCTACATGACTGGCTTATCAAAGCGAGCACTTACTAAAACTGTCTACAACACACACAAATCTCAATAAACCTATTTCATCAACTAGGCTTCACGGTCCATGCACAAAAATTTCACCTGCATCCGCCACAGATGCAGTCTTACCTAGGAGCGACTCTAGACACAGTCAAAGATCTAGCCTCTCCAATGTAGCCAGAATTCACAATATTCAGGCTATCATACTACAATTTCAGTCCAACCAAGACTTACCAGCCAGAGTGTTCATGCCACTGTTCAGAATGATGGCATCTTGCATCACAATTGTACCCAATGCAAGACTTAACATGCGTCCACTGAAACAATGCTTAGTGGAATCAGTCGCAGGGTTAATTAACCGATCTAGTGTTGGTAGACGGCCGTACCCATCGCTCTCTGCAGTGGTGGAACCTACAAAACTTATCAAAAGGATGGCCTTTCATCGACCCTATTCCACAGAACGTGCTCACAGTAAACGCATCTCTGACAAGTTGGGGTGCTCCGCTCCAAAATTACACAATACAAGGCCTGTGGAGCAACAAACGCAAAAGCTCCACATCAACGATCTAGAGCTTCCAGCAGTTTTTCTAGCACTCAAAGCTTTTCAAACTCATCTCATAGGCAACTGTCCTAGTCCGAACAGACATCACAGCAATGTATTATGTACAAAGGCGGGGGTGGCACTTTTCAAGTGTCAAGACTCACTCAAGCCAATTGGAATTGGGCAATCCATTGCAGGATTTATCTTCTGCCAGGAAACCTCCCAGGTGTAAACAATCAAATTGCTGACATTCTCAGCAGAAGGAAACGGCAAATTCACGAGTGGGAACTTCATCACCAAGTTCTTTCCCTACTTTCCACAATGGGGATTCCTACAAATGGACTTGTTATCCACATCAGAAAACGCAAAACGCCTAAGCTCCGGCTCCAGGTTTCCACACCCACTCTCAAAGGGCAACGCCCTATGGATGAACTGGTCAGGAATATTTGCCCACACTTTTCCGCCTCTCCCGCTCACTCCGTGTCTGGTTCGGATACTCTGGCAAACATCCCTCACACTAATTCTAGTAGCTCCCACATGGTCCCGTCAGCCATGGTACACTGTTGGAGCTGTCACCAGTTTCACATCAAAAGCTACACCTCACCTCCAGTTTCCTCACACAGAGCCATGGAGAAATCCGACATCCAAATCCCAAAGATCTGAACCTAGAGATCTGGCACCTGAAGTCATAGTTTGGTTATTTAAATTAATCACCAGACTGTATGACTATTCTATAAGAAGAAAGAAGGCCTACCACCAGAGCTCGCTATACAGCAAAGTGGAAAAGATTTGTTATATACTGCAATAACAAAATCAATCCTTTGGATGCTTCAATACAAAATATTATCTGTTACTTGTTGCACTTACAGCAATCTGCACTAGCTTATACATCTATTTGTTTGCACATTGCAGCAGTAGCTGCGTATTTACAGAACAGGCAACATCTGTCACCATTCAGAGTTCCAGTAATCAAAGCTTTCGTGGAGGGGTTGGAGAGAGTAATACCACCAAGGATTCCTCCTGCCCCAGTTTGAAATCTCATCATTGTTTTCACAATGCTCATGGGTCCACTTTTTGAACCATTACATAAGTGTCACTTGCAGTTTCTCTCATGGAACCCTTCTTTCAACTACACAAAGGCAGGGTAGTTCTATGCACCAACCCTAAATTCCTTCCCAAAGTTATTTCTGTTCTTCATACACATCAATCAGTTGAGTTACCAGTCTTTTTTCCTCAACCTGATTCTGTAGCAGAACGCACTCTTCACACACTTGACATTAGAAGAGCTTTATTGTACTACATAGATAGAACAAAAGATGTTCGCAAAACAACTGTTTGTTGCATTTGTTCCGCCTCACAAAGGCAATCCAATATCTAGATCTGGTATTGTAAGATGGATTGTTAAATGCATTCAAACATGCTACGCTACAGCTAAAAGAACTTTATCCATACCTCCACTCGCACGATATGGGCTTCTGTGACCTTTTTAGGTAACATGCCTCTAGCTGACCAATGTAAGGCAATTACATGGTCTACACTGCACACATTTACCAAACACTATTGTGTAAATGTGTTAGCACGACAACAAGCTAATGTAGGCCAAGCAGTACTTCAAACACTATTTCAGACAACTGCAACATCTACAGGTTAGCCATTGCTTTGGGAGTGTTCTGCTTTGTAGTCTATGCAAAGCATGTGGATCGACCGCACACATGCCTCGAACGGATAATGTTACTTACCCAGTAAGCATCTGTTCTTGGCATGTAGAGCTGTAGATTCACATGCCCCCACCCGCCTCCCCAGGTACTTGTAATTGTTTCAGTACTTCATTATACGTGTATATGCATGGGCATCTCTATACTACACTTACTCCAGTCTCACCCTCTTGCTGGAAAACAATCTAACAATGGAGTCGATGAGCATGCACACTATCACCGAAAGGAGGAGTAACCTTACCTCGTGAATAGGAAAGACTTCTTCAAAGAAAAACAACTTACCACCATCCGGACCCAACACTAGATGGTGGGAGTATGCGAAGCATGTGAATGTACGGCTCTAGATGCCAAGAACAGATGCTTACTGGATAAGTAACATTATCCTTCTGGTAGAGAGACTATCTAGCCACAGATCCCTTACCGCAGAATATTCCCCAGGTCTCAGAATGGATCTTAATATTTTTGGGTGACCAGTACCACTGCTTGCCGGTAGGTGATGTCTTCCTGGTCAGAAGTGATGTCCGTAGAGCCTATAATAGGGTGGTGGCATTCATTTCTTTTTGCTACTTTTCATGTCAGAAGTAAAGAGCCACGAATAACGCTGACCACTGGTTCGTTAATTTGAGCCCTTAAAGAGGAAACCGCCCTTCACTCTAAAATCTGTACGCAGAACGGGTAGGTTGTTAAGGAATCTGTGGCCAGATAGTCTTTACCTGATAAGGTGTTAACAAAGGTTAGTAACTTGTTCATCTGAGAGAGACTTCTAGCCGCAGATGCCTTATCTTAGAATATATACCCAAGCAAACCTCCCCAATACAGACTAGACTAGAAAGTCTTGTAGGACCGAACAGGCAAAGTGACCGTTAAGCCAGACCTGACTTTCTGGGCAGTAGTGCTCCATAAACATGTGCAGGGAAGTCTATGTTGCTGCCTGACAAATAACAAGGACAGGAACTCCGCGAGCTAACGCAATGGTTGCAGACTTGGCTCTGGTGGAATGAGCTCTTAAGCCTTCAGGGCTAAATCTCCATGTATGAAGACCAAGGTTTTTCATGTTCGGGTGCAGAACCCTGCCTGCTGCGACAGACTATGGTTTCGAAGAGGCAGCCTGTTCAGAGGACCCATGCTCATACTCAACAACTCAGGTGTCAGACTCTACATGCCCATTCCAATGCCACCATAATTACTTGGGTCTGGCCGTTCCTGGTCTTTGTGAGACCTCTGTACAGGAGTGGTCTTGGTGGAAAGGCATACAGTAGGCCGGAGCTCCACTCAAGCCGAGAAGCAACTCCAAGCGAGGACAGCCTTTGAAACGCCAGTTTGCAAAACTGCTGACATTGCTCGTTCTCAATGGAGGTGAACAGATCTAACCAAGGCTTACTCCACTCTTGGAAAAAACCTTGCACCACCTCTGCACGGAGATGCCATTTGTAATCCGCTATGTATCAGACTCTGAATATTTCCCAGGCATTAGACTCTATCCCGAACATTTTGGGTGAGCAGTACCCCTGTGCGCTAGTAGGTGGTATCGCTCTGCTCAGCATGGAGTTGTCTGTGCCAGAATGGATGTGTGTGGTGCCTATATAGGTACCACCACAGCACGCTTATGTCAGTTCAATTCTTTCAGCACCAGTCAGCGCAGATCTGGGGAAGAGCTACCCACCAGTCTTTTTTGACTGACACCTTTTGTCAGCTTTTATTCAGAGATTTTTCCTAGCCTGTCTCCTGGTGTCACCTGCTGCCGCCAGGGAGATGTTAGGCCTTGCGCCACCTGTCATTGACGGATGTCGGCGACTGACCTGCATTTGATTTATCTGTGGAGTCTTGAACCTGACCACAATGACAAGACATACATAGATTGCCATCCATCCTAAGGCGCTGAGGGTGCGCTCCCTATGTCTCCTTCCCGACCGTTTATGTTCTTCGTGGCTCAGCATCTCTGGCATGGAAATTGGCAAAGAGATACGGACATCAGAACGCTGAGGCGGCTCCTATATGGGCACTGCTCATGTCACTTCTGCAGCATACTTTCATGTGTAAAAGAACAATGCCACCTACCGGTGCGCAGGGCAGTGCTTACCAAAAATGGCAAGATCTAGTGGGATGCCTGGGGAATATTATAAGGTAAGGAATCTGCACTAGATGATCTCTAGCAGATAAGGTGTTATCAAAGGTACATAATGGCTTGAGGCATGTGAGCTGTAGATCACATGCTTTGCGTACTCCTCTACCATCAGTTAATCTCTGTGTTTGCCTCTTCGGACACTCTTAATTAGTTCGTCCCATCTGCTGGTGGGATGTTTTCATACTTTGAAGTCCTCAGCAGTGAAGTGGCCCAAACAAGATTGCTTGAATTGATGTGGAAAGCAGTCCTTCTAACCTGGACAGTTGTCTTATGGACAGTCCATCTCTGAGGGTGGCCCACTTCAACTCTTCTTTAATAGCCACCACCTTCATGATTGGGCAGTCTTAATGAAGCCGGGGATGAATCCACTAATAAATCCCAGGAGAGTTATCCTGTGGTTGGGTCACAAGTCAGACTTCTTGTTTATTACCAAGCCAATGTCTTTATCTTTTAGTGCCCTCAAAGTCTCTCTTTTCCTAAGGTTCAGGTGGATTCAGCTGATAATGTATTTAGACAATATCCTGCTGATGGAACAATGCACTCATCACTGGCTGCTTCTTTTTGGGAAGCACCACCATGCAAATGAGTTCAAAGGAGAGTGCTGGCAATTTGTAGACCAGCTCCTTTCCAGGAAACTAGTGGAACCTGCTGTGTGGCACGAATATGGGGAGGGGGTAGATGTAATGGAACATCCAGTTGTTTGTCTTGAACATGCCTTCGAACAGATGAATACCATCAATCATGAAGTGCCAGTACCCTAACCAGCAAGGGACTTTATTCAAGTATTATTTATCAGCGTGATAGGACTCTGTTATAATAAATCTGAGTACCTAATTGTAATCAATCAATCGCTGTACTAATTTAACAACTTCAGATCATAATCAATACATACAATGTTACCACACTAACAAAGTAAATAATGCAAAAACCAGGGTTTTATATTGTCTGAATATTATTATTTTCTTTTTCAAGACAAAAGGTATGATTTTTTACAAAAGAAGAAAACAAATTCTTACAAAATAGGGTACATACACAAAATGTTCACATCAAATATACACAGTACAAATTATATAGTCCTTTAGTATATCTGAGAAAGTCCAGACTGCTAAACACAAGATAACATTGTGACTTCAACTAAACAGAAGAAAATCAAAAATGGTATAATGAATTACATGCAGGCTTGGACTAATTAGTCAAAGCCTGCATGTAATTCATTATACCATTTTTGATTTTCTTCTGTTTAGTTGAAGTCACAATGTTATCTTGTGTTTAGCAGTCTGGACTTTCTCAGATATACTAAAGGACTATATAATTTGTACTGTGTATATTTGATGTGAACATTTTGTGTATGTACCCTATTTTGTAAGAATTTGTTTTCTTCTTTTGTAAAAAATCATACCTTTTGTCTTGAAAAAGAAAATAATAATATTCAGACAATATAAAACCCTGGTTTTTGCATTATTTACTTTGTTAGTGTGGTAACATTGTATGTATTGATTATGATCTGAAGTTATTAAATTAGTACAGCGATTGATTGATTACAATTAGGTACTCAGATTTATTATAACAGAGTCCTATCACGCTGATAAATAATACTTGAATAAAGTCCCTTGCTGGTCCAACTTCCTTTTATAACAAATATTGCCCGAACCCGCAAGGGTAGATTGGGTTGCTCACCTCAATATTGTATCTAGTACCCTAACCAGGCATTACAAAAGGGGGTGGTGATGGACGGAGCATCTGAACCAATCAAACACTCGCACCCAGTCACCACCCCTTTTTTTACCGCTTTGTTCGCCATAAGTTGGCAGGGTATGCTCAGACGTGAGTCCCTTGCTCACTTTGCCACTGGATTCAAGCAAGCCTGGCTGAAGACGACTGTAATGCCAGAAACCGGTCCCAGGAAGCTTGTTTCCGGTCCAGAGAAGGCATGGCTTGGCTGTTCGGGCTGGACTGTTCCCATAAGGCACAGGGTCAGACTGATTTGCATATGGCCATGTCTGAACTGGGGTGGCAGAGTGGGCTAAAGAACGGTGATGGATTAAACCCAGATCTGTTGACTGGGAGTGAGTGTTTGATTGGTTCAGATGCTCCGTCCTTCACCACCCCTTTTTGTACCGCTTTGTTCGCCATAAGTTGGCAGGGAATGCTCAGACGTGAGTCCCTTGCTCACTTTGCCACTGGATGCAAGCAAGCCTTGCTGAAGACTGCTGTAATGCCAGAAACCGGTCCTAGGAAGCTTGTTACCGGTCCTAGGAAGCTTGTTTCCGGTCCAGGGAAGGCATGGCTTGGCAGTTCGGGCTGGACTGTTACCATAAGGCACAGGGTCAGACTGATTTGCATATGGCCATGTCTGAACTGGGGTGGCAGAGTGGGATAAAGAACGGTGATGGATTAAACCCAGATCGGTTGACTGGGTGTGAGTGTTTGATTGGTTCAGATGCTCCGTCCATCACCACCCCTTTTTGTACCGCTCAGTACCCTAACCAGTCATTAAGTTCCCATAGCTTGATCACTGGCCTTTGTAGCCACCAAAAAGTATTACTCGAGAAGCTGTTTGAGTGAAAAACAGTCTTTGACCTCTTTCTGCAGCATCTTTTGTGAATTTCTGATCCTTAGGACTTTCATCCTCTTAAGCGCAGGGAGGTGTGACCTTTCTCTTGATTAGGTGATCCGTAGAATTCCATGTAGCAACCTTCTACAGTACGAAGTACCCACAGGTCCTAGCCACTTTCTACCACTTGTACCAAGCCAATCTCCTTAATTTGGCTAGGCAGCCTGGTGAGCAGTCCCTTGCCTGACCCGGCCACTGTCAGTCCTTGGGAACATAGGCATTCCTCCTTGAAACTTTGGCTTTATCCAGGAAAGTGGAGGTTGACACAGATTTTCTAATTTATTTAAGAATGGATCTCCAAACGGATGTTTTTGGCTTACTGCACCTGCTTCCGACTATGCTAGCCCCCCAATTTGCAGTCCACCTTGCTCAGAAGCAATTGCTGTGGAGAACGTATAAATCACGTTGCAGAGCAGTCAAATGGTGCTTTGCCCCCAGCCCGAAAGGATATCTCTAGGCTTTTAAATTTCTTGAGGCTTTGGCTTTTCAGCCATGTCCAAAATCATGATTAAGGGACCGAAGATTCCCAAGAACTTGTATAGGCATGCCTGCCAAGACCTTTCGATTACTCCTTTTCAAATTTTTAAGAAATTTTGGAAGAAAGGTCAGCATTCTAATATCCGTTTCTGGAGTGGTTGCGGGAACTGTGCAGTAAGGCAGGGCCAATGGTCCTTATCCAATAGGTTTCTGATCTTGCTGCCTACATAGGAGGTCACCCGGCCCATGGGTCACTCAGAGGACCTGGGGGGTGCAAGTCATCCAGCTTGAACATATTGGAAGGAGAACCCCTTCTGGATCTTCTCCCCAGGAACACTTGAGATCTGTCATCAGTGGTTCCAGATCCTGTTCTGCCAGCACACTAGTGTATTTTTTCTGGGTACTCTGTAATGGTTGCTGCGGAAGGATCGAACCAAGATGTGCGATAGTATTCAGTGAATGCAGCTAGTGTACCTGACTTATTCCTTTACCTCCCCCACTCCCATAGTCTACTTTAGGTATTGAAATGTTATAATATAGTGTAATGAGCATTTTTGTTGATATATAGCAGAAAAACGTCTTGACTGCAGTTTTGGCAATAGACGAGACGAACCCAATGCTGGTGCAATATTCTTTATTGAAGCCCAAACACCACACCGACCGTAACGCGTTTCAGCCCTTGATCACATGACAAACGCGTTTCAGCGTTTCCGCCTTCGACACTGACGAAGGCGGAAACGCGTTTGTCAAACTGGCTGCAGAAGCGTGAAATAAATAATTTGAAACTGCTTTAATCCCGATGGATGGCTTTTTGCGTGCACTCGAGTGAATTGGTTTGTTGGAATTACAGACCAGGGTTGGGAGTGTAACTGCGAGTCTCACCACGCGCCGAGGAAGCACCCGTATCAAGTGGACGCGTTTCGACCGCAGGTCTTGTTCAGTGTTGCCACTAGTCTATCCTCTATTTTTAATTTATATACCTTTCCACCCTCCAGCATGTAATGATGCATTCTGGGGGAGGTAGTTTCAAATAACATTTGGAAGCAAAATCGTTTGTAAAACATTAACTTTGAAACATTTTACATATATATAGATCACTCTCAGTTCAATTTAAAACTGATTAAACAGTATACTAAGAAGTCTTTATGAATCGGTTAGAGTTTCAGGAAATTCCTATCTCACCATAGTACAGGTTTTAACCGATAAAGAATAAACAGACATATCATCCTATTGTTAAAACATGTATGCTGGAGGGTGGAAAGGTATATAAATTACAAATAGAGGATGGACTAGTGGCAACACTGTGAACAAGACCTGCGGTCGAAACGCGTAGGTGAAGGGGGCTGTATGTGAGTCTCTGCTTTAATAAACCCAATTAATATACTGAGCGAGTGCGGACATTAATTTCTCCTTGGTGATCAATTAAATAGTAGGGAGACGTTTGTCCCTATTGTCCGGCACCAACCGTGCAAAGCGTGCACCTTTTGTGAGCGATTTGGTGGATATATATATATATATATATATATATATATATATATATATATATATATATATATATATATATAATCACCCTGGGCTGACTATCCCTGAAACCAAATCCCTCTTTCCTCAGTCAAATCAGGCTCTCCTAAAGACCTTCTCCCAGCCAAAATGGCCAAAAAACTTGCAGCCGAACTGGCCGCACCTTTATGTGCAGTCCTGAATAGTTCCATCAAAGAAGGCAAGCTACCGGATGAGTGGAAAGCTGCCCACATTATGCCCATTAGGAAGAACAACAAACTCTCGCCTGAAATCATTACCAATTACCGGCCCATCTCACTCCTCCCCCTCTACAGTAAGCTACTGGAAAAGCACATTAACACCCACCTTTCCAATTATTTCGAATCCACCAACTGCCTGGACCCCACACAATCGGGATTTCGCCCTAAATATAGCACCGAATCCGCCTTGGTCAATGTGATCGATGATATTCGTATGCAGGCGGACGCTGGTCGAGCGGTAATTCTTATACTGCTCGACCTCTCCGCCGCATTCGATACCGTCTCACATCAGATCTTGCTCGGAAGATTAGAAGCAGCTGGGATCCAGGATACAGCACTAGACTGGATAAGGGACTTCCTGAGTGGCAGAACACAAACGGTTCATCTTGGACCTTACAGCTCAGAAACCACTTTAGTGACCAAGGGAGTACCCCAAGGCTCTTGCCTCAGCCCCTCGCTTTTTAATATTTATGTAGCCCCTCTCGCCGCACTCCTCAGGAAATGCGGGTTCATCCCGATCACGTACGCGGATGACACGCAGCTCCTCCTCGCCTTCGACAAAGACACTCCGGACATTCAAAACACTTTCCTCGAAGGAATGAGGACAACCTGGATGAGCAGAAACTTCCTGCAACTAAATACGGGCAAGACCGAGATAATGCTTTTCAGAGATGCTGTCTCTACTTGGTCCCCCAGTTGGTGGCCGGAAGAAATGGGCCAGGCACCATCACCCAAGCTAGTTGTCAAAAACCTTGGACTTCTAATCGACAGTAAACTCAACCTCGATGAACATATAGCCACCACAAAACGAGCCTGCTTTCATGCACTCAGTCTTCTCCGCAAAGCCTTCCACTTTCTCCCCACGTCCACCCGAAAAACCCTGGTCCATGCCCTAGTTCTCAGCCGTCTGGACTTCAGTAACGCCCTGCTCATCGCTGCCAAAGAATCTGCCCTGGATAGCCTTCAAGTGGTGCAAAACACTGCTGCCCGCCTAATAGCCAGCTCACCGTCCCGCACTCCCTCACTGCCCCTCCTCCGCAAACTCCACTGGTTACCTATTCGCATGAGAATCAAATTTAAAATCTGTTGCCTTGTGTTTAAGAGCCATAATCAGCTTGGTCCCTTATACCTGACCAACAAATTGACCAGTCACTCACCTTCGCGCACGCTTCGTTCTCAGGGGAAAGGCCTCCTCTCCATCCCGCGAATAAAACGGACCAGAATGGGAGGCAAATCATTTTCTCATCTAGCGCCCCGATTCTGGAATCAGCTCCCATTGGACATTCGCCTCTGTACCGACTACCTCAGCTTCAGAAAAAAACTAAAAACCTCACTCTTCAGCTAATACTCCCCCTCTACCCTCCTGCTGTGTTCACAGCGCGGAGATACCCCATGTGGGGTGATTCAGGCGCTCTATAAATGATAAAAAATAAATAAATGACCGACCCTATTAATAAAATGAACATATACAATGTCTTCCAGTTTGTCTATCCTGATGCTGAGGTAATGGTGTGCTGATGCTGAGGTGATACTGAGTTATACTGACATGGTGCTGAGGTGGTGAGACAGGGGTCCCTGATCTCACAAAACAAGTCTTTGTTCAAGAACCAGAGACAAAACAATAGATGGGAGTTACGTATATTTGTACAGCACTCATAAACTGGCCCTGAAGCAACATTGCATGTGCGCAAATACTTTACCTACACGATCTGCCTGTAGGCTCGACCTTGTAAAAATATCAACAGCTGTACAGTGTGTGCTCCTCACATCATGTACTGTGTTCTCATTCTAGGTAGACGGACACATTATGGTGTATCTACAGAACGGTTCCTGCTGGCTGGTTAAGTTCAAAATAGGATTTTTAAAACCAGCGAGCTTTCACTCAAAAACCATAAATAAGCTATTGCTATTTGATAGAGGCATTGAGGTCATTGCTGAAGGCAAGTTGATAGTAATGATGAGGCATGATCAACACAAAATTCATGCAATTTAGGATCTCTAACTAAACGAAATGCAAGAGCCAAACTGTCCCCGAAATAGATGGAAATTTCGAGAAAAAATGATGCATTCTGGAACTTTGTAAGTGAAAGGCAACTAAGTGCCGGTTGCAGGAATCTATATT
Organism: Lissotriton helveticus; assembly: GCF_964261635.1. Lineage (NCBI taxonomy): Eukaryota > Metazoa > Chordata > Amphibia > Caudata > Salamandridae > Lissotriton > Lissotriton helveticus. Next base: position 635,036,610 of record NC_136057.1, on the reverse strand, counting down.
GAATCTGCATGAAGCCGGACTTTACTGGGGGTGGGGGGGTTAGGTGTGTGGGTTTCTTTTTGTTTTTTAAGCTAACGGTCCTCCGAATACGGGTACGTGTGAGTCAGTAATTCATTTTAGACGCGAAATAACAAATCCACTAGTTCAACATGCACTGTGCCTACTGTATCATGTGTATATGGGGCCATGTGGCAGCAACAGTCAAACATTCAAAATTTGGCTGAGATATTTCAGACATTCATCTTCCCTGTTCTGCTAAATCGTGTAATATCAACGAAGCACCGCCAACAGACATTCCTGTGCACTAGGTAAGTTCAGTATTATAGCTCTCCTGGGTGGTGTACAAAAGAATACAGAAAAAAATGCCCGTTTCATAGTTAGAGCACACCTTGCTGCAGTGTCCACTTGCAGGTACTGAGAAAAGGAGTCAACTGCAAAAATAGTGGTGCGTTGACCCCCGCGGGAGAAGCCATTAACATGGCTGACAGCGGCTGACAGTTCTTTATTGTCGTCCTATCTCCTACACCCAACATCACTTCATTCCAAAATGGAGCTCAACGGCAAGAACACTTTTAGAATTAACTACCCTTCCACACTCTCCAAAAAAGCCACCAAACGTTTTAAACATAACTTCTTAAGGCAGCACCCTGAAATACCCTTTGCTGACACCTACTTCTCCCCGGGTAAGGGAGCCCTGAATACTGATATCATCTTCCACACCGCACGCAGAGCCCAATGGAGAAAAACGTTCCTATCCCTACTCACCGTCTCCACCACCAGGAAAACAACTCATGGCCTAACCCTCTCTATCACACCTTCCCACCTCTTCCCTGGCAGGACTACCATTACATCTACAATAACGGGATTGTCCTAATTCAATCTACGGACAAGAACCTGGAACTACTAGACAACTTGCTCCCAAAGTTCAAAGAGCACCTCTCCAAGCTGAGGTCCCCCACCCAAAAACGCACCAGCACTATCACCCCTGACGTCGCAGCCTACACCTACAACACCTCTACCCCTAGCACCCCAGTAAATGGCCCACCTGCTGTTAACGCCCCACACTCCCCTAGGACAGTCACAAATCTCCCCACCTCATATACTAGCCGCCCCTCTAACATGACCCCTCTTATCCCCACTCATACTCCCTCCATCCCCCTCCCCCTTGACATAACAACTCCCACCCACATGATGCCACAATCTGAACACACCACCGGTCGGAGTGTATCCACCCCCCCTCCCACCCCCCCCACGGCGGACCCCGCTCCCTCCCAGCGACCTCCCCACTCCCACCCACGAGTCTCTCACACCTGACACAACAACTCTCACCCACAACACGCCACCATCTGAACACACCGCCATCCGGAGTTTATCCACCCCCCCCTCCCATCCCCCCCACGGCGGTCACCTCTCCCTCCTCAGCTCCCTCCCCACTCCCACCCACGACACTTTCACCCTCCCAACAAAAGATACAGAACATACCGTCTCCTTTACCTTAGCATCCCCCCCCTCCCTTCTCCTATTCTCAGCCCGCACTACCCTCCAGTCTCCCCCACTGTCTCCAGCCTCCACTCACTCTTCTATTCACCGGCACCGTCTCCCACTGACTTCACTACCTATGCCTCCCACCCACCGCCTACTTCACCTACTTCACCCACACCACTCGCCCACAAAAACGCCCACACTATGAAGGACATCCCACTCATTAGCACCGCAGAACCTTCCAACAACGCTAGTATATCCCCTCCTTCGATACCCTGCCCGCTTTCCAGCTCACTACACAACCATTCACCAATGGCTCTCACCACCAACGCCATCCCCAATGCACCTCCTGACCTGACTTTATCCACCCTCCAACAAATCAAAGAGGATATTCGACAAATCAAAAAAGATGTCCACGCAATCAAAGACCTTCTCTCATCACAGCCCAGACTACCTCCCATCATCCCTCTGCCCTACAAACGACGCTCTACACACCCTCGCCTCCAACGACACCAGCGCTGGCCGACTATCCCGGTTCGCAATAACTCCCAACGCCCCCGTCGTGTCCTCAACACATTGTCGGACCGCGACCTATGCTCTCTCCTACGCTCTTATGGCCCAGGCCCGGTAAAACACATATCCAACTCACACATCCCCATACCCACAATTCTTACAAACCCTCTGAGGCTCCCAACTCTCAACAACAGAGGTTCGGTCCCTAACAACCTCAGAAAAGTTCCCCTCACTCTAGAAAGCTCGACCACCCTTCTCTCTCCCAAACTCAAATGCATCCTACTCAACTGCAGATCGGCCCAGAGACACTCCTCCGACATCGCTGATCTCGTCTCAGCGAGGGATCTGGACCTAGCCATTCTAACAGAAACTTGGCTTACTGAAGCCTCTACCCCGATTATGGACATACTAGTCCCCCCCAACTATCACATCATTTAGGCTAGACAGGTCTTCAGACAAGACGGGCGGGGGAATTGCATGCATTTTTAGGAGCAACCTCTCCGTTACTAAAGTCACCTCCCCCTCCCTCTCCTCCTGTGAACTCCTCTGCCTCGACATCACCAGCGAGGGCAAACAAGTTTGTGCTTTACATCTCATCTATCACCCGCCTGGTGACAATCTCATATTCACCCAACAACTCATGGACATGATCACTTCCAATGCCGGCCAGCAGACCACCCAAGTCTACCTGGGTGACTTCAATCTCCACTGGAACGATCAGAAAGACACAGTGGTGAATAGTCTCAAAACTTTCCTTAATGCGCTTGACCTCACCCAATTATGCGACAGCCCAACACACGACAAAGGCTCGATACTTGATCTCATCATTGCCAAAGAGAATTCTACACAACTGGAGGCGATTCTACCCTGCGACTGGTCAGATCACCACATTATCACCTTCTTTATCAATGAAAAAGTTAAACCTAACGCGGCTCAACCAATCAAATCCAAAACATGGAAAAGGGACATGAAGAATCTTAACCCTTCTACCCTGCCTCCCCACCTCGGCAATCTCCTCCTTCCCCCTTCTTGTGCCCCGGATGTTCAATCACTGACTGACCATTACCTTGAAGCTATGAATACAATAGTCAATGAAGTCGCCCCACTGCAACTGAAGAGAGTCTCCACCAAAACTTCTCACCCCTGGTATGATGATAGACTCAATGACGACAGGCGTACTATGCGATTGGCAGAGCGCACCTGGAGATCGGACCCTTCAGCACTGCACCTCAAAAGGCTTAAAAACAAGAGAAATGCCTACTTCAGGAAAATAAAGCGCACAAAGATGGACTTCTTCAGCCGCCAGTTGGACCAAGCAAAAAACAGGCCAAGAAAACTGTTCGAACTAATCAAGACCCAAACAAAGACACAACCCTTACAATCAAACAGCACAACAAGCGACACCCCACACTGTGAAGCCTTCTCTGCTTTCTTTAAGCTAAAGACAGACAACATAAGAAATGACCTCATCATGGATGTAAGCCGATTCCCCAACCACACCAGAATGGCTAACACTCAACCTAAAAACAAGGCATCTTGGCTGTACTTCGATACATACTCGGAAGAAACAATACACAAACTGCTCTGCACCTTGAAGCCCTCTAATCACCTCACAGACCCTCTACCTGCTAATGCTGTAAAAGACTTCATCCCCTTGCTCCTCCCTCTCTGGACCAAAATTGTCAACCGCTCCCTGCAACAAGGCCTCATTCCAGACTCCCTCAAGGTGGGGCAAGTCACACCTATACTCAAGAAACCTACAGCAGATCCGTCTGACCTAAACAATTACCGGCCCATCACCAATATCCCCACCCTGGCCAAACTGCTGGAGAAATGTGTCCAACTCCAACTAACAAAACACATTGACCAATTTGACCTCCTCAACTCTCATCAATCAGGCTTCCGAGCGAAACATAGCACGGAATCAGCTATGACACACATAATTGATGACGCCCTCCAAATTCTTGATCGCAATGAGTCCTGCCTCCTCATCCTTCTTGACCTCTCGTCAGCATTTGACACGGTCAAACATGAGAACTTGCTGGAGTTGCTAAGCACTAGAATGGGTCTATCGGGAACTGTGCTCAAATGGTTTTCGTCCTTCCTTCACAATCGGTCTCAGAAGTTCAAGATCGACAATGTGCTATCTTCACCTGTGCCTGCAGATCTAGGTGTTCCACAAGGATCCTCCCTCTCCCCCACATTGTTCAACCTCGTCATGGAACCGCTCGCCACCTTGCTCCAAGCTTCCAATGTTCAATTCCATATGTACGCCGACGACACACAATTGTACCTAAAGCTTCAATCCCCGGAAGATATCAAACATCTGAATTCCACGCTTATTAACACTCAATCTTGGCTAGCCGATAACCACCTCAAACTAAATGCTCTGAAAACTGAGTTCCTACTCATCTCACCCCCGGCGAAAATTTCCACCACCCAAACATGGCTCAACAACCTAACAGCACTCAATGTCCAACCCACCATCGTGGACTCAGCGAAATCCCTAGGCATCACACTGGACGCCAAGCTCAACATGCAGCAGCACGTCAGCAAAGCCACAAAAGCAGCTAATTTCCAAATCAACACACTGAGGAAAATTAAACCCTTCCTCCCTGCTGAAGACTTCCAAACTGCTGTACAAGCGTTAGTCATCCCTCGAATAGACTACGGAATTGTGGCCCTCAGCGGACTCCCGCTATCCACAACAGCACCCTTAAGAGCCTCCCTGAACGCTGCCGCGAGACTCATTACTGGCGCAAGAAAACATTCGCATATATCCCCAGACTTAAAGTCCCTAAAATGGCTGCCTATTGAAGCCAGAATACAGCTAAAAATTGCAGTTATGACACACGCGGCCGTGCACCACAATGCACCCAACTACCTCGCTCAAAAGTTGTCTATATCAGGAGGTTCGAGATCCAATAGAAGCTCAAAAAATCTACTCCTGAAACCTCGTAGATTCCGGAAAGAGAAAACTTACAAGCGCTCCTTCTCAGGAATGGCACCCAGGATCTGGAATGCGCTCCCTCCTGAAACCAGGCGTATCTCCTCCATGGCACTCTTCAAGAAAGAGGTGAAAACCATCCTACTGGCCAAGATCTCCTGAACCTTATAGGTGCTGGATCAGAGACCCTGCATTGCATTGTGTCAATGCACACCTTGTCTTTTGGCATTATACCTCTACTTGATGGGGACACTACTACGCTACTTTCACACTACCGACCAATATATGATACACGTTGGGTCACTGATTCACTCTCCCGATGCCCCCACTCAGTGCTCCCTCTATACTAAAACATTGGTATAAACCTTCCAGACACCCAAGATGTACCTGAACACCTCTATAGTGGGGTCAATGACTTGTGCTGTCTTATATTACTTCTTTACCTGATTGTATATTGATATGTTTTATGTATGCTATTATTATCCTATCATGTTAGTGACTACTACGTTGCTCCCATTACCGCTGTTCATTCCTACTGCCCCTACCCTGTCTTTGTGAAGCGCTCTGATATCTGTAAGGATCTTGTTCGCGCTATATAAAACTTTGAATAAATAAATAAATGGAAGACGGGCAGCTCTCAGTCTACCGATCCTGGGCTCACATGAAGCCTCAAGCCGTACTTGAAAGGGAGAATTTCGAAGCTGTCCACCGAGCATACTACAAAGAAGCAATGTATTAATCATGATGATGACATGGAGAAGTGGCCCGGACAGTTTTTAATGTCCACATGAAAATAATCAAAAGCTTCTCTACATACAGTTAGAAACATGTCTGTTATTTAACGTTATTAAAAGAAATGAAACGTGGACAAAAAATGTGGGTAGTTGAATGTTGCTCTGTTAGCATAGTCTTTTGAAACATAAAAATTCAGTTTGCATAAAACCTAAAATCAGACCACTTTAAGAAATATGGTGAAAATGCGTGCACTGCACAGAATGCAAACACCTGAGTAAATAAAGCACCTTATTTGCACCGCACCAGACTGCCGAGAAGGGGAGCTGTGGCCGGGCTCTTAACTCCATATACTGTGGCCATCGGTGTAGGGTATGTTGTGTTTCATGGCCGGCGCGGAGGAGAGAGAGGTAGAAAGGGACAGCCTCCGGGGTGGGGAGATGAGGTTGGGAAAGGATTAAATGCGGATAGAATAAAAACGAGCATGATTCCGAAGCGTTTTACAAAACTATGGTTAAAGACTGTGCAGGACCGGGCAGTGACAATATCACGTAATCTCCCCGTGCCTACCAAATATTAAAGTGTCCGTCAGTAATGTAACTGGTAACTGGGGGGGGGGGGGGGTGTTTGTGCTCAATTGTGGGGGTGGAGTGATCCACCAGCACTTAAAAAATGTGTGCTACCCCAAACCGTAGAATTGTATCCCCATGCATGGACACAAATGTTCAACCCCAATATATATCATTGTCGATATATGTAATGCGATCCGCCGTATTATTAACAACGCTGTTGATGTTACATGCATTAAACTGTTTGATAATAATTATACCGTCGTCTGTTTTACACGTTTCCCAAAATACAGTGTTCTATTAGCCAGATGTGTATAGCGGACATTGTGTAATGAACACAGCCTCATAGCGCTATTAGCTTCTACGGAGACTAACCAACGCTTCTGGCATTTTGTTTGAGGTATTTTTCTTGGTTAGGTAAGATAGCTATGTATTTAAGCATTTAACTGTTGCTTTATAATTGTATGTTGATTGGACATTTAGTCGTTGCCCTTTCCATGGGCACGGTTTTGCTTTGACACGCTTTACCTGAATTGTGATTTCAATGGGGTACATTGAATAAGAGTGCCTTTTGCTATAGTGTGTTATACATTGAACTGCATTGTGCTGTACAAAGCTGAGCCGTGCTGCTCCAACGTGCGTGAGCGAGAAAGAAAAGGATGTAAACGAATGAGATTGAGACAGAACAAAAACACAGAATACATAACCACTAGATTATACATTTTTAATTTTGCGGTGTTGAAAACAACTTTAATTACATACAAAAGACAAGAACGTCAATACCGCATTTTCCAAAACAAAAGAAATTCCGCGAGCAGTCCGGAAAATGACGATTTTCTCTATTTTAAAAACATAATTTGTAAATTAAAGATGAAATAAAAATGCGCGCTACAGACCCAGTGAATCTTATTTTTTCACGTTACCTGTTATGGGGAATGTTGAGGAGCACCATACGTTGTTTTCCAAACAAAAATCATGGCCTGATTGCTTTTAACATTATGGCACTGGTGAGGTATTAAATGTTGTAAATAAAAGACTGTCGATTTCAAAATATCAAGAGTAAAATCAGAGGTGCATTAATTGCAATCCACTAATTCGTCGTGTATTGCACGTTGTGTGGATTCTAGTGCTGCAATGATTTCTTTCTCTGTGCCATGAATCTGATGGTGACCTGAGAGGTCCCCAGTTAGGAGCAGATCTCGGATAGATTAGATGCGATCCTCTTTGCCCCGCCTCTTTCCCATTGGAAGGCACTGCATGATGTTGGTTTTCTTCCATAGTTCATGCAGCGAAGCGTCACTCGGATTCGAATTCGTCCTACCTGGATTTCATGTTTCAGTCCTACTGTCCTCCCAAACTGACTGTGTTTAGTGACCCCTGATGTTTTGATATCAGGAATGAAGTTTATGCTATTGTGTTTCCACTTGGAATTGAATGGACACCTACTGAGCTCAAAGTTAGCCTCGCAAGGGATCTCGGCACAAAAGAAAAATAGACTAGCGACCACGACCAAAAGCAATATTAACTAATATTGAGCAGAACAGCAGGGCAGAACCACGTTTTTTTTTTCTGTAAACATTGCAAGAAGTCTCAGGATTTCAGGAAGTTTTAGGGAGAGCAGGTTACAATGGTCAATTTTAAAAAGAACACATCTGGAGACTACGTGTTCATGGAGATGGTTAGGTAAACAAGCCCTCATCCAAGCAGTGTCTATGAGCGGTGTGTGTGGCAGCTACTGCTAAAGAGCGGGTTGCAGGGCTGCTTAGAAAATGAAAATGCGCCCTGAAAATAAAAGTTTGGTCAGTGGTGCAGTTTTCTCTTCTCTCATGACCAGCTTGCTAGAACGTGCGCGCGTGACGTGAAAAAGTGCTGTGCACGTCGAGTGTGCCTGTGCGCGTTCTGGCAAGCTGATCGCCGCTTTGGGAGCACTTCCAGAAGCCCACTAAATATCTCTCCGAGCAGCGCATGCGCGCTAACTCAGTGAGACCTAAAAAGGCTGTCAAGGGTCTGCCTCAGGCCATCTCCCTCTCCATACTGTGTAGCCAGAACATATTTATTTAGATATGTTATCTACCGATCGGCTGTCTCCTCTTACCTAGTTTAAGTATTTCTCTCTCTAGTTTAGATTAGCTTCAGTACCCAGGCCTACTTGGCAGTATGTATACCTCTGATATAGGCTTCAAATGCCTCCCATAGTGTGCCATGGTATGGGAGAATATTTCTGTTCACTACTTGTATCTTCTCATACTTAGGACTGTGTCAAGCACGGCCTGTGAGAAACCACCAAGACCAACATCTGTCTGACCCGTACAGAGTATGAACAGTCGGGACCACCATAGAGTGATTCAGTAATGTGCAGGGTTTCACATCAGCATTGATCAACCAGTTACGTAAGTAACTAATGATCTATTTGAGATTCTGCATCATTTACTGAGGAGTAAAAACTTTTCCCCTATGTCCTCAGTTTCTCTCTATTCAAAGATCCATCAGCATATGTGGCTTCATTATTTTATATAATGCGTTGAAGACTGCTGCCAGCAATCTAGCCCTGGTAGTAGCTGTATATACTGTGGTATTGAGGATGGTGTTAAAATTACTGATACATTTTTAGTATGTGCGTCAGTGTCCATTGACATGGAAAGCATTTTTTCATAAAACTCCGGGCTATCTACTTGTGGGCCACACCTATTTCTGATCTTATCTGTCTAAAAGTTTGGCCTTTATGAAATAATATCTCTACACCCCTGAAATACGTATTGTTTGCGAGAAAGTAGCTATGACTTTCCTAACCCCTCCGAAGCCTGTGTCTGCCCTGGGGCTAATTGGGTTCCTTTTAAAAATGATGTCGATTTAGGTATGCCAATACCCTACATAACTAGCTGGCATAATTCTATCCTCTTATATTCCAGGGCATTACAAGTTTTGGAAGGGTTTGTTCCTAACCGTGATGACGTGTTGAAAGGCTTTGCGCTGCAAACAGTACCAAATAATTAATTGAGCTGCCACAGCTTTTACTTAGAAACAGGAAAAGTACTTTATTAAGCACACACTACGGCTACATTTTTGTTCACAAATATGTACGGTTTGGCAGGTGGAATTCTCAATGGTTATACCCTGCAGCAGCTGCTGATACTTAAGCAAGGCCTGAACCCTAAACCCACAGTACCACCTTGTGCAAGTATTAAAATCCGGCCAACTTGGTTTGTCAGGATGTCATCACAAGCTTAAAAGCAGAATATATTATTAGTCAAAGCAACATTAAAATCTATGAGGCTGGCATTTTTTCCAAAAACATTCCCTAATAAAAACGATAAACCATTGTCCCCTCTGTCAATGTCGATACAAGATTTCATAATACAAATACTGTACATACAAGTTTTTTTTTTACTGTTTTCACAGGCTGCTATGCAGCATTTGGAGTTTGGACCTCACAACGAAGGTCCTTGCAGCCTAGAGCCATCAGGCTAAAATCACATGCTCTACAAACGCCTTAAAGGAAAATAAAATGCTCGTACATACAACACCCTTGGAAGCAGTGTGCTACCCAAGACTATTAAGAGTCCTTTGAAAGGTATTGATGGTTTCTCCACTGGTCCTGGATACCGCTCCCTAGCCATCAATAATGTTTGATGCGGGCCCCTGCTCTCCTGGGCACTCAGTAAAATATGCAAATTAGGCGGTTTCTATTTTCCGGGCCACGCCGTTGCCTTCAGGGCCTATTCTAAAGAGCCTCGCACCACAACAGATTAATTTTGATTATGAGGGGCCAGCTCCAATCAGGCCTCTCCACATTGGGGATCACGGGGAAGCCCAACTGCACCTTCGCTGTTAGTACTGGCTCAACGCCTCGCACAGTTCACAAGAGGCAGTTGCTGTATTTTTCTGCCAGTGTCCAGCGCTGGCAGGAGCCATCTGTGCTCTGCCTTCTCACTCCACAGCCGCCGCTCCCTCACCCCCCTTCCCGGACACTGGGAGCAGCAGGCGGAGTACCTAGGTGCTCCTGGGACACTGGGAAACTCTGATCTTTCTACAAATTTTAGCACCAAGATAATCAAAATTTGGTAACACATTTCGAGTTATGAATTCTCCCAAATTTGAAAAATCAACACTTTGTGCAATTTCCGAAGCGATTATGTTATCCTAGGTAGGAAAAACAAAAACTGCACACAGGTACTTCGCAACGGCTTACGAGGCAATCTTCTGGACTTTCAGGTGAGTATGGGGCAAAGTCCAAGGCAGCACCAACAGGCGACTGGGTGCAGAGGTGCTGTTCCGCGTCAGGTGCCTAATGTTATCATATGGGCGAAAGGCAGGTACTGCATTCGGGCACTTCACAGTGACTTACAGGACCAATCTGGTGGACTTAAGGTAAGTAAGGGGCCGGTTCCTAGGCACCACCAACAGGTCACCTCTGGAGGCACTGGGGCGGCTGAGTGCAGAGGTGCTTTTCAGGGTCAGGTGCCTAATGTTCCCCTATGGGGATCAGTCCACTCGAAAACAAACTGCAGGCTTCAACTGGGAAAGAAGAGAAACTGGACAGTGAGCTGTTCAAAGCCTTTTTACACCCTGAAAGAAGCAATGTGCTCTGCACCCTTTCTTAAAGCTCCAGATAATTCAAAGCAGTTCATAGTGCAGACTGGTGCCTCTGAACATGGGATTGAAGTGGTCCTTTCACAGTCCAATGATGATGGCTATGACCGGCCTGTTGCTTTAGTTAGCAGGAAGTTACTCCACAGAGAGCATCATTTGAGTGCCATTGAGAGGGAAACCTTTGCTATGGTTTGGTCTCCGAAGAAGCTGAGACCGTACCTGTTTTGTACTTCCTTCCTTGTCTAAACCAACCACAGGCCTCTCATTTATCTGATGCAAATGAAAACCCAAAACTGTTGAGGTGGTCCATCTCTCTACAGCACAGCTTTCCAAACTTTTCATGTTGGTGACACACCTTTTTGTGAAAAGTTTTTCAGGGACACGGTAACGCGAGCGAGCGAAGCGAGCTAGCCCGAACCACCCACAACCCCCCACACAACCCCACACACACAACCCCACACACACAACCCCACACACACAACCCCACACACACACATACAACCCCCCACACACAACCCCACACACAACCCCACACACAACCCCACACACCCAACCCAACACACCCAACCCCACACATCCAACCACACACATCCAACCACACACATCCAACCACACACACACACAACCCCACCCCCACCCCCCCACACACAACCCCCACAACCCCAGACACAAACAACCCCCACACACACAACTCCACCCCCACATCCCCACACATCCCACACACACACACACACACACCTGCCCCCCACACACACACCCCCCGAGATAATGTATGTAGGTTTTGTATGGATCTGAAGAAAACCCACATGGTTCGCAACAGAGCATGATCAGGAGATTTGCACATTTGTGATATTACATATTATATACCTGGAGACTGTGTGTCACTGCAGCCAGGCCTCAGTTTCAGGGGATTTGAGAGAAGTATAAGGGTGTGAGAGAGCCTCACACACATAGCTGCCAAGTTTGCAGATTGTGTGACATTTCCATGGTTTCAGTGCACTTGTGAGTGGCACTCAACTGCCAAATGTGTGACATTGTCCTGCGAGTAAAACGAAGCAATGAAGTGCATGTAAATAATTAAATATTACAAATTACACCCTTTTGTCACTGAGAAGCCTTCTAAAATATCTTTCAACTGCTTCGAAACCCTGAAATGGAAGGTTAAAATACTTGTACAAAACTACAGAGCAATGAGTCGCCGCCACTCACCCATTTAGGAATAAGCCAAAAAGCCTTGATCGCCAACGGCAGGATATCAGCAGTAAACACACCCACCATGAGCTGGATCCTTTGAAGGTTCAGTAATGGGTAAAATGAGGCCGGTATAGGCTCCAGAAGCTCGTCGCTAAATGTTGCAAGACTACTAGACTCTCTGGTAAGTTGTAGTTCATTTAATTCAAATATCCTGAGTTATCTTTACATTTTTATTATAGCCTGGAAACTCTGTCACAAGAAATGCAGCCCCCCCCCTGTCAGGTGATTTCAAACCTATGTTATTTAAAGTAGCCCACCCCTTGGCGCCAGGTGGTGTGTGGCAGAAGATCCTGTAACAAAAGGATCCTTGTGAGAAAAACAAAGAGTTTTGAAAATATGCATTACATGGGAAACAATATTTGCAGCAAGAATATTAACCTTTTGCCCTTATAAATCATAGGGAGAACAGCTATCAGAGAAAACCCCGACCCTTAAAAGGCCCTGCATTTCCAGCACAGACAACTTTTACTCTGCTACAGGATGCAGAAACACAGTTAAGGACTTTCTTTATTGCCATGATGAAAACAACCTTCATTTGTGAGATTCTCAAATGCATTAGATGCATCTTAACTTTCACAGTGGAGTCACGACAGTAATGAAGCAAGCAGGCGCATAGTCTCAGTTTGTTCCAAGCGCACTCAGCACAGATCTGGACCATGCAACGGATTGTATAAACGTGCTATTCAATAAATGGCTGGAGAGCGTGCATAAGTCACATTATGTCCCCCGATTCGTATTTGCGATTGAGCCTGGCCTTCCTTTCAAGGGGAACCGCTTTCTTACAATGTTGTGGACTTGCGTCCCTGAACCCTCTGCTGGCATTTCAAAGGGCACACGCCGTCAGTAGGGAAAGGAGCAAAACTCAGCTTCACCGCTAGGTGGCGTCTGACAGGCATTTCTCTCCGAGACCTAGCCTTTTCCAGTGTGCACAGAGTAAAAGTGCACCCTCATCTGCATGGTACTATGCCCAGCTGGAAGCCAACCCTCCCAACTCGCCACTTCGCTAACAAACATTTAAAATATCGACAGTCGATTATGAATGTGTGACTTACCAGTTTCAGAGGCACAGTGAACCTCGGCTGGTGATCGCCAGTGTTGCCGCAGACAGCGCCCCGCCACCCTCTCGGCCAAGTGAAATGATTGTTCCCGAGATTACAGTAATTACAACCGCAGCGGGAGCTCCAAACACGCGCTAAATTAAACATCAGCACGTCAATGGGCAGTTAAACAGCGCATTCTTAACCTCCGGGCAGTCCTAACAAGCGCGACACACCTACGCATGGGGCGCGACACAGCAACGTGTCGCGCCACACAGTTTGGAAAGCTGTGCTCTACAGGGTATAGACTTTACAGTGGGGCACAGACCTGTGACTGACCATGCTAATGCAGGCGGTCTTGCCAGGTTTTTCCATTTAGAAGATGATGACTCTCTTGGGAAAGGTTAGTCTCATTCTCTTTTGTTTGGGGGGAGAGGGGGCGGGTTGTTGCTATTCAGGTCCCTAGTGCCACATCTTTCTCTAAAATTGTACAATTGTTCCCCCAATTGGCATTAGCACTTCCTGTTGCTGTGTAGCATATTAGGACCCTAGTGTAATTTTCCCGATTCCATGCCCTTATATAGGTATAAATCTAAATATGGTTAAATCATAACCATATTTAGACATATCTCATGCAGTCCAAATACGGCAGGGCTACTTCCACTAGTTCCGAAAATCCACAACGATTTCTTGGAAAACTCCGCTTCAGCAGCAAGGGACTTCCCTTTGTTTGAATACTGGCTTGTCCAAGAACTCATGGAGTTTTCAAAGAACTGAGACTCTTTGATGATGTTATTATGTCCACCTTTACGTCAAACACGGCACCTTCAAGGTATAAATATACCCACACTTGCTATAGCAAACACACAGTGGTTTGGAGCAGTTCGACTATCTACTTGCCCGACTCATCCTGCTACAGCAAGTGCAGAAGGAAGCCGACCCTCCAGGAGATGCACTGAGAGAGACGCTGTATTTTCTCTTGCCGAGAAATCCAGCTCCAGTGTTTCCAAGCTACCCTTGCAGGTTGTTGGGAAATCGAGTCCAGAGACGGAGAGATACCAGACCTCCTTCATTCTAAACCAAGGTACAGAGCTGATTAGATCCTAAGAGAAATGTTGGATAGATTCTTGGCAAAGAATACAAAATTTATGCTACACCTCACTTACTTCTTCCCTCGTACTAGACTTAGGTTAGGTACATTGGGGTAGGCGTATTTTAGAAGCACCAGTTGAAGTACTTTTTAGCCTTTGTTATTTATGTATGTATTTATCCATGGTCTAGAAACCATACAATGCTTTTACAGTATTATTTCATAATACTCTTCTTACTGTACGCATTCTACTTTACAACCAGTATCACGATTGTAGCAGTTAATTTCTTCTGCATGAGAAAGAAGACTGTTCAATAAATACTCTTTTATTGAAAACGACAATCTATCTATGTCTCTGCACCTCTGGTGAAACGAAGCATGCACGAATGACTGAGTAAAATATCTATCTAATGTTTCCACGACTCTGAAGATCAGTTTTATCTTGGGGAAACAAAGTTGTCATGTTTATGCGGTTGTCAGAAACTAAATCCCTTCTTGTGAACTCGAGAAAGTTTCTAATGACCTCTGAGCTAGCTGGCACTCCCAATTAAGTCTAATATATTCGATAGCGACCTAGTAGACATAAGTCCCTCGTCACATCTGTAGGATATATTATTCCAATGCGCAGAGCCTATTGGGAATATAGGAACCACACTACACTGTAAGTTCCTAGTAAATGGTACCTCTGGTACCTAGGGCAGGGCAGCTGGAGACTGTATCGAACGGCTGCAACATTTATTGTGGCATCCTAAGAGAACCTTCAGTACCCTTTATGCAAACCTCCCTTGCAGGCAATGTGCTATGGTGCAGAGAAAAGCGAGACCTGACTTGGCACACCTATTGTGTGCCATGCCTGCAAGCACTGCATGCAGTATAGGTAAGTAATCCTTCCAGCAGGCCTTAAAGCTCTAAGGCAGGGTGCACTATACTACATGCATGGACATATCCATATGAGCAGACATGCTCCTGCGATATCCAAGTCTATTTTCAGATATTACAAATGAAAAGGGAAGCCATTTGAGTACATGTTTTGTACACAGTTGTTTAAATTTTTCCCAGCTACATGATGGCTTCATTGGAACTACAAATGTTTGGTATCAAATATTTAGTATTAATAGGCCCACACTGATTCCAATAATGTATTTAATATTACACACACTCAGAAGACCCCTTAAAGGCGCCCCTGAAAACCCACTAGACGACATGTGTACTGCCTGACTGGTGCAGACCAGCCTGCCACCACAGACCGGCTTCTGACCTCTTGTTGGAGAGAGCCCGTACTTTGAGTGCATAAACATTGCCTGCTCTGGCCGGAGGTGTTGACATCTCCTCCAAGCAGGGTGGCTAAGTTATTAGCAAATTAAGGCAGGAAGTTTCAAAGACCTGTGCTGCCTTTGGTATGAGACCCGGGCCCATGTGGCACCAGGACATGTGGGGAAATTATCTAGTCAGGAGGCATTTCCCCTGTCAGACTTATACCACTCCTAAGGTGGACTGCCTGAAGTGGACACGGCTTTTAGAATTCCACCATCTAGGTTTTGGCAGAATTAGACTCCCTGGGTCAAGCTGTTGCCCACTTACCCCGGGCAGTGGTCATATAGCAGGTGTAGATACCCTAAAAATAAGTAGCCAATTGGCTCCCACCTGTCAATCCCCATAACGCCCTTAAAATGCATATTTAGGTGGCACCCCTGACAACAAGAACCGAGATTCGACAGATCAGAAAGAGGAGGACAAAGAAGAGCAGCAAGAAAAGAAAGAACTGAAGACTGTGGATTTTTAAGAGCTAAATTCTGCATGTACCCAGTCTCGACTATAGTCACCAGCGAATAGTCCTGCTGCTGACCGGCTTCCAAGAACTTCCCCGAAGACTGCTAGCCCTTCAAAAATTGCCACAGAATCTCCCCTGGAGTGGAGCAGCTACTCCCCTGCAGTCCGCAGGTACGAAAACGTGAAGCCCAATCTACAGAGTTGCCGCTTCCCAGCCACCCCGATGCAGCAGCCCCCAGGTAAAGGACCATGTGCTCCTGAAGGACAAATCTAGCGCCCCCCTACCACCACCACCAAGTGAGAGGACACCAAGGCCAACCGAAGCCGAGCAGGACCAATACCTGGGGGTAACAGATCCCTTGCCGCAAAGACTATGAGAGTCCAATACGGACTCCACTGAGACCGAGCAGCCATCGAGGGACTTCAGCATTACTGAGACCCACCTCCTGAGAGGCCCAGCTGTTCTGATTTTGAACCCTCAACCGATGAGACCAGGAACCATAAGGCTCCATGACGCGCAGAGCCCAGCCAATCTTTCCACTCTGCACCTGAGCTTCCCTGGTCGGGTACTAATTAACCGGCTGAGCCCCCATGTTCCCCAGACACTTTTGACCCAATCGGAGCTCCTGGAGTTTTCCCAAGTCCCCTCTGCAGCCTGTATCTGGGAGCCCCCCCCCCCTTACTCCCACTGGCATAACGCACACGCTTACCAACCCAATCAGCACCTCTGCAACCGGACGCCATAGGGCAGCTAAAGAGTAACTGCTGGTGGTAATTTGGGCCTTGGACCCCTATGACCCCCCCCCCCCCCCAAAAAAAACTAATAATATATAACTTTATGCAACATATGCCTTTTCTCCTACTGGGAAGCATTGTTGCGTAAAGACTCATGATATTGAACTCTTTTTCTTACCTGCAAATATTTGTAACTGCCTAAGTACATACTCGATAATGAAGTTCTTGATATAAAAATTTATATAAAAATCTGACTTATTTTTCACTCTGATTTATTCTCGAGTGTCTCATTTATTGCCTCGGAATTCAAAAAAGGCTAAGCACTACCCTGTGATTCGTTTAACTGCACACCCACACTACCACTTTAGAGAGCCTTTAGGATCTCATTTGTGCCTCTATAAAACCATTTGGGTTTGCCTGAACTCTTTACACAGTGTACCTCGTTTTGGTCCAGTATATAAAAAGCCAGCTTCCTATGTGGTCAAGTAGTCATTGTCTCCAATATGTAAGGTAGCACTCTACATGTTACAGTGTGTCAATCTCTTAACTGTTGTAGAAAGATAATTTTTGAGGTGGGGGTTAGGGATAGAGTTATCCCCTGCATGGTAAACGGATGCTTACGAGAAAAAGCGTGCCCCTAGGAATTGGGGGGAACGCTTATACCCCTCAGGGCTTATACGGTTAATAACAATCCTTATTCAGTTTTTTGTTGGATTATTCTTTTTATTCATTCATTTAGTTTTGTATTGTAGAGCGGTTATTCACTCTTTCTTGTAAATCCTTGTCATATTTAAATGCATGTTAGTACACCTTCCAATGCATTTCGGCTGATTTCAACCTTCATCAGGGAAACATTCATCTATAAATCAAAAATTATGTTTATTACACAAGGATGCCTAAAATATCAACATGATATTGTCATACAGGGCTTCCGGTGATTTTTGCCAATTTTCATAGTGTGGTGGCATGTGGTGAGACATCTAAGTGACTCTTATCAATGGAATCTGTCCATACGAGGTGCCTTTCAGTGAGACTTGCTGTGAAACTGCTAGTTGTATCGTCATCATAGTGCGTTATAAAGGAGAGTGCTACGTGGTATCGAGCACGTGTGTCTAAAAATGTATGAAGTGACGTTTAAAATCCTCAAAGTTGCTAAAGTGTGTGACTTCTCCTTTTCACACAATACGATCTAATGCTCCGTGTAAGTGAACATGCGGTGGTGACATTTTTATAAGTACCGTTCTGTGATGTGGTAAATTATCCGCATAGTAGCTGATCGAAAAACCTTAATAGGAAGCGTGATCTTTCCGCGTAGTTAAGGTGCCCCTCCGGCATATGTTACCTGAATCTGTGCCGTGATCTGCTTTAGGGCGGATAATTATATCTCTAACTAACATTCCAAGTATGACTTAAAAACGCTTCGCGTACGTAGCGATTCACTTGCTTCGGGAAGGCTGTCATGCTGGCCCAGTGGTGTGTTTTCCTGCTCTGCGCCGATTTGAGTTAGAAAATGATGACGGACTCATATACGGTAGTCATGCTGTTTGCTGTATGGTGGACATAGTGAAAGGACTATGTTTCAGAAGTGTGCGCCATGTTGGAATATATGGTTCCAACTATATGCGTCAGTGTGAATGTGATAATTCATGCATTACTTCTCTTCCCACACTAGTGTATGGCAAACGTAGTCACAATGTGATATACAATATATTTAGTTGAATTTTTTTTTTTTTTTTAAAGAAGCACAAACGATACAGATTAAATCGTGAAACAATAGTGTTTAAGTCATGAAACATTATTCAGGGAGATAAGTCAGGGGCTTCTTGTGTAGTCCTTATGTAAGATATAGGTTTATAAGTAACAACTGTATTCCACTCTGTCATTCATTCCAAATGGTTTGAGTGTTTCAAGTCTATAAATCCAATAATTTTCTCTTTGTAACAATGTCTTATTGTTACAAGAAAGAGTGAATAACAACTCTACAAAACTAAATGAATGAATAAAAAGAATAATCCAACAAAAAACTGAATAAGCCCTGAAGGGTATAAGCGGTGACCATGGGACTTTCCCCAATTCCTTGGGGCACGCATTTTCTCATTACATTGGTGCACAACGGAGTGCACACCCAAAGAGCACGCAACAAATTTAAAAAACGCATAAATATTAGGAGTGCAAGAGTACATCCAATCTATAAACTGATGCTTACCCCTGCATACTCAACTGATTGTGAAACTGGCATCACACTGATCTTACGTGTTTGTAGAGACTAAGGCCTGTGCCTTATAACGCAAGGCCTTAGAAGATCCTACTTCTGGTGATGAAGGCCAAAGTCCATCTTCGCCTACTAGAAAACGCAAACCTAAGGAGTCAACCTTGTATGATGAATTTTAAAAGAAGATTAATCCTCTTAAAAAATCAACAAATGCCGATAAATTAATCCGAAAGGGAGATTTTACCACTTGTCCGTCTCAAAAAAATAAAGTCCTTTAAAAACATCTGAGCCAGCTACTCTTTTAAAGATTCCTTTTAAGGTAAAACATGCTTGCCGAAGATTCGATAACCACTACCTTTGCTTATAATACAGCTGTGACCAGGACGGTGATGACAATTTCATTTTCGCTGATGAAGGTATCCAAAGCGATATCGTCAACGGACACATTACCATAGACGCAGCGAACAACTTTGACTCTGACACAAGGTGCTTCAAAGCAAACCATAACTTCTTCGTCGACTGGCCTGTCAACGGCACATGAAGCATCTTTTTTTTTTTTTACTGAAGAAGGTATTCCATTCACCTGGATCAGACCTAGTAAGGTGTCACCACTTCCAGCTGCACAGCTGCTGGAAGTGGCAAAATCTGATGAAGATGATGAACCATTTGTACCAGCATATAGCCCACGCAGCTGCACGTAAAGTTTCGAGATGATCAGAACAAGGAGACTACGTATCTTGAAGGAGATTTCTCTTTTCAAAATGGGTAGAGGTATACATCCCTTTATGAGTCTTTCCAGGATCAGTATCCTTCTGAGGAACCGTAGGAGGAACAACTTCATTACCACAAAGATGCCATAAGCGTGCCAACCACATTAGTGGCAGATCTTTGTCACATGTTAGACGATTATTATGAAAGGTCAGTGAGGCAAATTCACCTGCAACAACAAATCAGAAGGTGTACCCCCGGTACTCTTGGCTCCTCCACATACCACTAGAATCCAAAAACAGGAGAAAAGCCTAATGGGCCATCAGTCTTGCACCGATCCAGAAGTTTTACCCCTAAGCGCAATGCAATACATGATGATTATGTTGAGCTACCAGAAGAGGATGAGATTCCTCAAGATCAATCAGTCTCTGTGCAGGAATGGGATGATTATGTTGCCCAACTATCTGCATAACCCACACCATCACCTACCAGTTCCTCTTCAGTAGATATTGGAGGTATTCCCCAGATTTTCGAGAGTGCTTCAAAATATTTGGACCTACCTTTACCAATGAAACAAAAAGATTGTTTTATTAGTAAAGTCCATCCCTATTTTGAATCCGATTTGGGACGAAGGTTTGAAGCTGATTAAAAAAAACAGCATCAGTGGCATCTGTACGTCCTTGCCTCAATTAAAAAGTGTAAGGTTAGGGGGAGGATGTGGTATAACAGCTAGAGCGGTCTACCTCGAAGCTGGGGAAACTGGGTTAGAATCTCAGCAGGGACACTCAACATCCTGTGATCCTGTGCAAATCACTTAAAACAACCTGTTCCTAATAAAATTAACGTGTCCATCGGTAACGCACCAGGTGCTCAGGTAAAAGCACGGATAGCTTCTGTAGCATTTGCGCTATATCAAACAAAAGAGATTAATGAGAACTGACCTGCATGCCTTATCAAGCACTGCATGCCTTATCAAGCACCCATTACAGAGACTCAGTAGTGATGCAGGGGGCCCAGAGAAGATTTTTTACTCCGTAATTGGCTCCACCTCTATAAAGAGGTAAGTTGTTTAGATAATGTGGGGTGAAAAAACTTCTCAGCAATGGTTGCCACAACCATTTTTAGGAAGGTACGATTGGCAGATGTGATCTGATATGGCAGTCTTCCTGGAATTGTTTCTAGAGGGTAAATTGCAGGAATGTGAAATAGCTTAATCGGATTCTTGACATTGCAATGGATGCCACTTCAATGGCTTTCAGAAAAATGGCTGGTGCGGCAGTTCTTTGCTGACGAGGTTAGTTGAAAGCTACTTCCTTCAGAAGGTTTAGGCTGATGTTTTAAACATGCCATTTGAAGGAGACAATCTCTTTAGCAAACATGTGGTTGACATCCATCAAGGCTTACACTGACCCAGGACGTTCGCTAGTCACATTACAACAACACTGTTTTTAAACTTTTCAAGGCAGCAGCGGAAGAGGTCTGTTTTCCTCTAGAGGTGTTGATCAGTCATACAGATATCAGACCTACCCTCAATTTCAAAAGGGGATTTGACAACATTATGCACCACAGCAGGGATACAGAGCACCACTGGCTGCCTTCTATGCAAGACAACATACCTGTAGGAGACCTAAAGTTGGAGTAAAAGCTCATGAAACGTCCAGATGTCGGTGACAGTTTTCATGCACCAGCCACCTCTCCGGCTCCACAGCATCACTGAACCACTGGAAAGTGAGCTATTAGACCAAAGGAGTGTTGGATATAATCCAACATGACCACTCACTAGAATTTGTTCAAAAGCCTCCCAGAAATCCTCAAGTTTTCATCGGTATCGAAGTCTGTTAAAACAAGAGTTCCTATTAAATGCAAAAGGGCTAAAGAGTAAGTCCCCTATATCTACCAAAACATGGGATTCAATTCAAATGTCTTCCTAATCAATCAAAAAAATTGAGACAAGTCAAGGATTTAAGACTTTTGAACAAATTCAGAAAGAAACCATTCAGGATGATTTAGCTCCAAGAGATTCTACATCCTTTTGGGAGATTGTATAACCTCGCTGGATCTTCTCAATGCTTATTTTCACATCCCCATACTTGTGAAACATCAAAAGTATTGAAGGTTCACGATGGCAGGGTGCCAACACCAATTCAAAGTACTTTAATTCGGACTATAATCCAAGACTTTTCCAAGTGCATGGCGCCAGTTGTTGTATTCTTAAGAAAGAACAGTCATCTGGTATTCCCATACTCAGATGAAGGGCTTATCAAGGGTCTGTCTTTCCACTCAGCAAAAAGTTCTGCGATGGCCGGTACACAGCTCCTCAAACACCTAGGTCTAAAGCTGAACAAAGAAATGTCCTCGCTAATCCCCTCCAGATTATTTACTTTTCTGGTGGTCCTAAATACAGGAAATAAAAAGCATACCCCGACAGTATGGATATTCAAGTCCATATTGGGAATTATGTCATCTTGTATACTACTAATCCTAAATTATCGACTGCAAATGAGACTGCTACAGGAATAATTAGATGCCCAGTGAGTACAAAGGCAAGGGGCATTCAATGACATAGTCCACATTACCCCAAGCATGAAACTAACAATTGCATGGTGGGAGAGAGGAAACATTTCTTCAGGCCTACTATTAATTTGCTCTCGTCCTCACTTTATAATGAAAACAGATGCGTCCTTAGAAGGGTGGGGACCATATCTACAAGACCTGGAAATTCATGGCAGATGACCCAATTATTGACAAAAATGCACATCAGCCTTTTAAAGTTGAAAACGGTATTTTTAGGTCTCCGGTCCTTTTTCCCCAAAATAAAGAATTCAGTAGTCCTAGTATGCACAGACAACACCACTATCATGTTTCACCTAAATAAAAGAAGAGGGGCAAAATCAAAACTATTATCAACTAGAGCACAATAAGTTTGAAAATTGTTTCTTCACACAATATCCTTTTGAGTGGAGCATGTTTCAGTAATAGAAAACAAATAGGCGGACTCTCTCAGCAGAACTTTGAAGGAGTGTCACAAATGGAACTAAGAAACAGTTCCACACCCATAAGTGTGTGTGTCTCCCTGGGCACAATCCAAACCCTGAACAGGGTCTATTCCATTTTCATACAAAAATAAACGAGCTAATACAAACTTATTGTTGGAATCTGTTTTATATTCTGATCTTAACTTCGGACAAGACCTGAATTGTGATGACAATCCAGGAGGTCAAATCTGTTACAGTGTCATCCAAAATGCATTAATACATCCTTGTTGGAACTTTAGGTTCGCACTGCATTTCGGACACCTGGCCCTTCATCTGGGGACAATACTGCATTTCGGACACTTGGCCCTTCATCAGGGAACAATTGGTGTGTTTGAAGTTAAATGCATTCAGTGTTCCGTAATGCCATCTTGCATTCAGTCGTTCTGGGAGGAAAAAAAACAGAACCATTGAAAGCAAGATGCCATTACAGAACACTGAAATTAAATTGGAAGGGTTATTACTAAAACCCAATGTGAGCTGATGGGGTGATGGGAGAGGTGCAGTGCAACTGCGTGAGTAAATAAAACTAACAACAAAGTTAGCCTATTGACCTTTACTCCTGCTACCTTGTGCTAGAGTTAAAAACAGAAAACGAAGAGTACGACTGCAGACATTAGATTTAGTCGTACTTGATAGTGATCAACATGTTTCAGCTTAAGACCTAGATAGTGTTGTGGCTTTCATCAGGATCTTTATGATAGCTATTGCTGTGTAAAAGTGACGAATAAACAGGAACAATAATAATGTGAACTCTAAACCAGTGATTCAAGCAGTTCAAAGAAACTGAATCACCGGTAGGACCTGCAGAAGTCAGGTAAAATTACCCATCTGTCCTTGGCAAATTGCCAAAGGTGCATACTGCACACGCTACTCCAACATTGTTCTTGTGAAGGTACTCAAGTGCTCGAATGATCTGAAAGAGGAACTTTTTTAATGCTCCGCTATCCAGGCTCTGAGGATGAAGCTCCAGCTCATGCAACAATGCGTGATCTACAAACTCAAATACCAAATAAAATGTTCTATTTTGTTTGAAAACTTCGAGCGTGTTCACTAGGTTTTCATGATGGCATTGCTTCTCCTTAGTTCGGTGATGGGGGTTCGTTAATGGAATTAAGCGGGTCACCTGTGTTTTTGGTCCGGGGCTCAGTGGCTATCTAATGAATCAGACCTAACCAGACATTTCTGAAAACTAGACCGCAGGGGGAGTCCATGGAGGTATGGCCTGGGTGGATCCCACAATGTTTTCTAACCCAGATCTTTTAATCGAGCCACATCCTCCACCACTTCAACTCCAGGAACACTTGCCTGTTCCACTACAACAAGGCTACCTATCAGACTCCTGAAACTTAATGAAAGTCATTGTTGACCCGGGAGAAAAATCCTTAAATACAACAAAAGCATTAAAGGTTGCAAAGTGGAGTAGATGGATAGCCATCTTTTTATGCCAAATGTAAGCCTTACGAAGAGCAGTGTAAGGTTCCAACCTCTGATCTATTCTATCAATACCACCTATGTGCCTATTATAGTCTAAAATGCACACAGGTTTGCGAACTTCAGCAACCAAACCCAAAACGGTCACAGATGAAGTGCTTTCATCATGGATGGTAATCAGAATGTAGACATCTCTCCTGTGAAAACTTCACAGCTAAAAGTACCACACTACGCAACGCACTGTCCCCGCTCAAGCTTTTGACAAACAAGTTATTTTGGGAAACCTTTACGGTTAGACTGGATTGTGCGGCAAGCAACAGTGTCCACTATGGCCAATTCCCTGAACAACTGTATACCAGTGTAGAAGTTATCTACATATAAATGGTGACCTTTGTTAAAAAGTCCTCTACCAAGTTCCCACACAATTTTCTCACTCCGAAAGTGGGAGGACAACCAGGGGGGTTAATCCTATAATCCCTACTGGTGCACACCCTAAAATTAGAGCCGTATCCAGTCCTACTGTCATACATTATATACATCTTAATTCCATAGCATGCCCTCTTGCTAGGAATGTACTGCCTAAAACAATTTCAAGGACTCATACACAGCTATTTCTTTCCCTAGAGCATAGATCCCAGAACATCCATCTACAAAGTGATTAATGATAGGCCAAATCTTAAAAAGGCAGTCACAATCAGGGTGCTCTTGTGGCAATGCTAAACCATTATCGACAAATTGCCGCATCTGAAGCAGAAGCAAATGCTGATCACGACTCCTGATTGCCTGAAATATAGCAGTTGCCATCAAGGATCTAGTAGACCAATATGAAGACATCAATGGCTTCCTATCAATCCCATCAAAAAAGTTAAACCCAAGAACTTCTTCAACTCTTACAGATTTATGGGAGTTCACCGGGTAGCTCTAGTGTGGGGCCTAAGTCTGGCACTGTTGTCCCTCAAATACTGTCCAGCATACAAATTAGTCTAATCCACAAAAATCTCCGCCAAAAATACATTGTCCATAAACAACTGAAAAAATGTATAGGTAGAAAGTTTTCAGTATCCACTCTACACCCTGGGACACCTGTAAAGTCAGGCAGTGCCGGCTGCACCATGCCTGGGGCAACCCACAGGTCAGCTCTGCCAATGGGAAGCCCCAGCCTGCAGTCCAGATGCCTAGGCACATCAGTGTCCTCCTCTAAAACAGGCAATTCATCTGCATGAAGAGTGGCTTTATCATCCGATTTTCCACTCCCTCCTCTGCCTCAGATTCAAAGTCAGTCTCTGAAGCATGGTCAGAGGAAGACTCAAAAAAAGCATACCAGCAACCTGCTGAGCAGTAATACTGCGGCTAGCCATAAGAGACTTCACAAACCGGTCAACAACAACTAACAGTTGTCAAAATAAGTAATAAAGTGTGGCTTTATCACAAAGATCGTTATACTCAAAAACTATACAACTCACTTAAGAGAGACAGCTACACTCACCAACACCTACTCTGCAGGGACACAGCAAAAACCAATGATATACCACTAGAAAAAAAAAAGAAAATTACTCGCAAGACAACAATGTACACATCGAGCACAAATGCAAAAAGATTTTCACACTTGATAAAACAGAAGCTAAACATACTGCTATTGCAGCATTTACAAAAACACATTCATGCAGGGAAATAGGGAAATTACTCATTTAGAGTAAAGAGTGCAAAAAACGTTTTCTAACCAAACACATGGAACTACACAAACTGCTGAACCACCAGTGACAAAATCGCAACCTGGAACATCAGTCAAAAGAGCAAAAGCTGTGAACTAAAAAAAAAAAAGGAGAAATAAAACATTACATTGCAATTCACAAGAAATAAAACAATAAACATAACATGGTATGTCACTACCAAAAAGGCCAATCTGCCAGATGGGCCTTCAAATAGGGCTGACAAGTAGCAAAATGAAATTGAGGGCAATCCTTGCCCAGGGGATCAAAACAGGGCGAAACTGTTCCGGGGTAGGGGGCAGAAAACGTCCGATACAAAATGCACCCATTTGGAAACGCCCAAGGGGTCAATCAATCAGGGAATTGTGAAGCACGCTACTCACCCAGGAGGGTCTCAAGGTGCCTCTGGGTCGGCCGAATAGTCCGGTCTTGAGGCTCATCCTGAAGGTGTGCGGAGTGGGGAAGCGTCTGATGTTGATCAGGTTGGCTTCCTTTTACAAACAGTCCTCCTTCTGGGGGGGATACACAGGACTTCAAAATGGACCAGTTTGCCCCTGGGCGGTGGGGCAGAAATGGCCGCAAGTAAAAAAGAAATTGGTCAAGGATCGAAAACCCCTCCCCCATACACTTTTAATATCCCTGGGTCTAGTAGGGTTTTCTGCCCAAGCCCCCCTCCACTCCACTTCCACCCCCTTAGAGCTGATGGGCCTGCAGAAGGGGCCGAGACACGCGTGTAAAATAAAGGACCGCTCATACACATAACAAATAAATTTGTGTGTCTAGTGGGGTTTTCTGCGCCCCCCCCCCGTACCCAACATCTCAGCATAAAAAACCTGCACTGATTCCAGCGTCGGATTTATATTAAAAAAAAAAAGTTGCACTACCAATCTTTGGTGTGGTCACCGACTAGCCTGAGCCAGCCTGTTTCCACTAGACGGTGTTCTGACCTCGAGGAGGGAGAGCCTGCATGCTCTGAGGTCGAGAACAATGCATTTCTTTCTGGGTGGAGGTGTTCACACCTCCCCATGGTAAGGAAGAGCCATCCATGGCGTGGAGCTTTAAAGGCCTTGCCGCTTTAGTAATGCAACCCCAGCTTCTCCTATTAGAGGAATCAGACCCCCTTCCTGTCCTCACCCTCTTTTTGGCAGGACGACCAGCAGCAAAACATAGAAAAAATAGGTGTGCCCCCAGCTCTGCCAACTCCACCACTTAAGTGCTGGAGGCAAGGTGAAGTACACTTTTCAGTGCCCACTATCTTGATGATGGTGGGATTTACCTAATCAGGGCTAGGACTATGCCTCCACCCCAGGAGGTGGGTTTATGAGAAGGTGCAGACACAGCAGTTGAGGGGCCCATTGGCCAACCCGTCACTCCCTTGTAACGCCCCTTAAGCTCGTATTTAGGCTGTATCCCAAGACCCTGAACTTCAGGTCCTGATGACCTAAGAGCCGGATACCACAGAGTCGCACCAGAAGTGAACTACTGACTTGGCCACTCCAACTGGCCTGTCTGCAGCCCTAAAAAATTCTGCACTAAGAGACGACTCATCCTGCAGCCCAGCAACCTCCAGCACCTTGGGAGGACTGCCTGCGCCTGATTCCACCTCTGCATCCGAAGCCTCCAAACTGAGTCAAAGTGGCCCACCGGTTCCAGCAAAGTTCCCCAGCGCTCCAGAGTCCAAGTCCACTATGAGCTGACCTCTCTTGGACTACTCAATGTCATCTGTAGCATCCGCATGGAGACACTCCCCACTCCCCCCCCCTCCCCCACCCCCAACTGCGACCTGCTCTAGTAAACAGTTTACGATACCAAAAGGCACCCATGCACCCTGTCCGTCCTGGGCCTTGGTGAACAGAACTAAAGCTATCCCAGAGCATCGCAACTTACCTCTACAGCTCTTGATTTCCTTCAACTGGCCTCCTGGCCTGAGCCTACAGCCCTTTTCCGATTTGGTCTGCCTCCATTGCTTTTCATTTGGCACCCAACGCTGTGTTGCCACCCTGCATCCGGCTGCCCCTGTGCTGCCGCTGGTGGTTTAGTGTTGGTGTTGCCTTGCGCCCTGTCTGCCTCAGTGCCTGGAGACTGGTCCTCCAAGCAGCTACTACACTTGCAAAGTGCCTCTGTCCGATTGCCCCAGTCCCCATTGATTTGTATTGGGCGCCCACCTCGAACTTGCACCCAGCTGCCACTTTGCCGCTAGTGGTGTACTGTAGGTGCTGAAATGAACCTTACCCAATACTGACCTTAACTTTCGAAGACTGGTCTTGTAAGTAGATGTTGCCTATACGCATCTTTAATGTCCCCCCCCCGACCCCATGGGGTAACATTGCAAAGTCTGAAAATTGCAGTGTGTCCCCTTTTTACATTGAAAAGTATTTATATTGCAAAATGTATTTACTTGAAACGAAGTTCCGTGGTTCTACAAAATAAATATAACCAAGTATTATTTTTATAAATTGGTCTCAAATTTGAGTGCGTCTCGTTTATTTGCCACTGTATGTACAACAAATGCTTAACAACCATCCCCCTCAGGATAAGCCTAACTGCTGGCCCACAGTACCACAAAAGAGAGTATTCATATTATCTACTTTAGCCTCTGTAAAGCATTGGGGGATCCACTGGATTCTTTGCACACTACACTTCTTTTTGGTATAGTACATAGGAAGACAGCTTCCCACGCCAATATATACCAGTCACTCAGCAGACACATTTGTTTCCAAAATGTCTCAATGGATTTGAAATGTAAAGTATATGTGTGACATGCACTTTTCTCCTAAACAAAGTGAACACCTTGTGAGTGGACACCACTGCAGATAGTGAGTTTTCCTAGATAACAAGGTAGTTCTAGTCTCAATAGAATGTTTTACTATGTAATACCTTTTTTGGAATCATTATTGCACATACTTTAACTCATCCAAGTTCCTTTTTGTTGTTCTTTCAGAGGATGGAGGTATGTTCACTTAACATCGCTGTACCTGGGGAAAAGCTAAGTATGGCTTGAATAATTTTCTCATTTGTAGGAACGCTATATTCCTTAACCGCCTTAATGTACGTGTATTTTTGTTTTAGAATTTGTGGAAGTAATGCTGTTTCCGAGAAATGAATTACTAAAGAGAATTGAAGGTAAGTGTTGTATTCAAGCAACCTCTGCTAAATGCACGATCTATTGTGACATTTCTGGTCTCCTTTGAGTGTGGCTGTAAAGATTAAATACCCAATGTTTAAATTGCATGAAAGAGGGGTGATTGGCATTATACGACAGACGGGGAAATGAGAGGAGAAATGCAGTAGAAAAGCTACAATCACTTTCTTAAAGCATGACAATCAAAATCATTGGTTAAAAAATGTTTGTCCTTAGGAGTTATCATGACTAAGCGAAGTGTTGCTAAATCTGCAATCAGTGCACTGTTAAAACTGAGTTCTCCTACTCTGTTCACTGTGAATTACTTCGCAAAAGGTTCCACCTTTAACAACGAGTTGCTTTAGTCAGGTCAGATAAAAAAAACTACGCTTCACTGTCAGATGGTTGTATTGATTTATGTTTGAATTATAAATGACATTGGTGTATTTTAATCGTACTACAACCTCTTGCAGGATTTTTTTTTTAAAGAGAATAGTACTACTAAGGTACACTAATTCTGTAGGAATCTTGCTGCTACGCCTGTAAAAAGTTAAGCTCTGGTAGATCAGAAGCTCCCTAGAACAAAACTTCTAAAAGCCTAGACACTGATTTTGCATCATACTTTTTAATTAAATTCTGTGATTAATGTTCCTTATAGTTTTTGGTTTTCAGTTAGTAAGGCCATTTTTTCACTGTTTAAAAATGTCCTTTTTCCATCATGTAGAATTTTAGAGTAGTGCCCTAATTTGTAATAAATATTTGCTTCAAGCTCTGGAATTCTCCTCCCCTATCAATCTCTGGGCAAGACTCTCACCTTTCGTTCCGCAAGGCATTAAAAACATGGCTCTTCACTCTCAACTGCTTGGCCTTTTCTATGCTTCTTCCGACCTCCCGATCTACCCATAGCGCTTTGATGCCCTTGGGCAAAGTTCGCACTTTATAAGATTAATATTTATTCATACATTCATTCATAATTGCTAGTTCCCAGAATATTACTCAAGAGGCTGCTGGCCCTTCACCGTTGGTACAGCTCACTTCCACCACTTGTGCTGTCCACTGTGTTTTGCACTAATCACTCATTGCAAACCAGCGATGCCTGGGGAAACTTTGAAGTGATGGGCATAGCTTACAAGTTTCCCATGTCCATGTAGGATATGCTTGTCCATTGCAGGTTTTTTTCTTTCAACTCTGGGACCTGTTGTATAATAGAACAAACAAGACTACAAGTTCCACTATTCAAATAAAACCGACTGGAGCACTACATCTCCAATGGACCTGGAAAATGTTAAAGGGATGGATGAGACCTCAATACCAATTTTGAACATTTTCCCATAATTCATTGATGATTCCCCATCATCCATCAACAAAGGCAGTGACATAGCTGAATTTCCTATCATCTGTTTCCTGCCAAAACTGTCTTTTAATTAAAAAAAAAAATGAAACAAAGCCAGGCGAGATAATTCATTTGCCATCATCCGCCTGCATAGGAAGTTACCACCGGATTTCCCATCCTCCATCTGCACAGGAATTCATTGTAAATTGTATTTATAGCGTTTACTATGCCTGACAAGATTTTGCAGCTCTTTGCGGGGAGTAGCACTCTATACCGGAACCCAATATTAGAGCTTAAAGTAGAGTAGTTAAATAATTTTTTTTCTTGATTTGCATTTGGTGTCTTAGGTGTGTGTTCTTGTTTTTTTTGTGTGTGTTTGGTAGAGATTAGAGCAGGGATAGGAATGCATTTGAAAGGGGAAGTAGTAAGTTTTTGTAACAAGGAAATGATCTTATAATTGTCACACAACAACATTTTAGTGTTGGCTGGAGAAACCCCTTCTATATAAATTAGATATGTGCTTGAAAGTAATCATATAAACCTGGTCAGATGTCACATTTAGCTTGCAGTGAAATATGAAAAATGTTCAAGATATTTGTTAAAGGTTTGGTTGCAGGCATAAACTCCCCTATAAATGCACCTACAAGTACAAAGGAGCCGCAATTATGACACTATCTTATATACACATGTATCTTGTGGTATAATGAGCAGTTTACTTAACTTTGGTGACACCTTATCTGGTAGAGACTCTATCAAGCCTCCTATTACCCAACCCAGAAACATCCTTGGTTATCAGTCTGGACTCTGAAAACCCAGAGCAGCACCTGCATGTGAGATGGCTGGCCTTTTTATGTTGCTACAGTGATCCAAACGGTGCAAGATGCCCTTTCTCTACAAATCCCAGCTGACAAGTGGCAACTTGGACTGGGCTTTGCTGGTGGCCTCTATCTGGCACAAAGGGAGTATCTAGCTATCCCACCTCCAACGTAAGGTCATGAGGGCTTAAAAGAGTACTCCTGTGGTTGCTTAGGCTCCAGGAAAAGTTTGGAAACTTTTGAAACAGACCGGGGGACCCACTGCAAAAAAGAAAATGACTTGCACAGACATTGGACTGAATTTTAGAATTTCCCCCCCATAAAAGGCACTCGCAGTTCTGAAGAAATGGCAGTCCCTTTCTGTTTTGGAGCTTTGAAACTTTCAAGCAAAAAGCTCCAGAGCCTTAGCAGGCCCAAGCTGCACCAGATATCCAAGTGGCATTTCCACAGCAGTGGATACAATTTCAAATATGTCCCAAGGGGAGACCATGTTTTCCTCAAAAAAATTACAAATCCCTTTTTGGATTAGGACTTTGCACTTGTCAAACTTTATGATTTGCAGAGTTCCTCCTTCTTTCCTTCCAGTTGTTGTATCTGACAAGAGGTTCATCTTTGTGGACCTCAAATTGTGCCTAGGAACAGGTCCACTACTACCTCTGACTATCATTAGCATTTGTGCTTTTTAATAGTATTTTCACTTAAATCTTTAAAAATTCATATCTCTGGTTCTCAAACTCAAAACGGAAAAGAAAAAAATAATCTGGCAGGCAAAAAGGGTTTCAGACGATAACCTGTGGGCTAAACTGTTACATGACTTAAAATCAAACAATAGCGCAAGATTCTGGCGCACAGTAAACAGTCTAGCTAACCCGAACGCCTTAAGAATCAACTTGCATGTAACAGAGGATGCTTGGGCCACCTATTTGCTTCAGCACTTTAACTCTGATCAGAATCAGGGCACACGCCAATCTTCAGAGGGAACACCTATCAATCTCAGTTATCCCAGGAAACACACGTTCTTCGTTTACAATCGACCAGGTAAAGGCCAGGATAGCTAAAGGCTAACGGGAGGGCGCACCGGGTTCCAACGGGATTCAGCCAAGTCTTTTCAAAAAAGATCCGGAGTACTGGGCTTTTAAACTGTCACCGCTGTTTGCACAAATCGCAGGAGGAAACATCATCCCGGACTCCTGGAGGGGGTCAATCATATCCCCAATATATAAGAAAGGGGATAAGAACTCAGCAAACAGCTACAGATTGGTGGTTGTAATTGATATTGAAGCGAAATATTACGCTGGACTAATTCTGGAAGACCTTACCGCCTGGACAGAGGATAAATCCATCATCCCCATCAATCAAACAGGCTTTTGCAAGGACAGGGGCACAACCACAAACAGTGTAGCCCTGTCCCTATTAATAGATAGGATGAAATTAGCAAAACAACCTCCTATTCATATGTTTCATCGACTATTAGTCAGCATTCAACAAAATTGACAGGAGTACACTCTGGCATAAGCAAAAGGGGAAAAATACCATCTGCTCTTCTAAATCAGCTAATACTCCACACAAAAACGTGGGTTCAAGTCAAACTAGGAGGCTGCAGGGTCGTGTCCCGGAAAATACCAACGACTATGGGGCTCAAACAGGGGTGCGTACTGGTGCCAACACTTTTTAACCTGTACATGTCCGATTTAACGTCGGGACTAGACACATGTAATTTGCATGTGCCAAAAATAGGAGGCTGCCACATTCCAATCTCCAGACAACCTAGTGCTGCCGAGCCGGACTCCCATTGGCCTCCAACATCTATTAGATACAACCAGCAGTTATTCAGCAAAGAATGGTCTATCTATCAACTATGATAAAACAAAGGTAATGAGGATTCATCCAAGAAAGGACACCTCAAAGTTCCGCTGGCATGACCAATTTGACAATTGCTGTGGTAGACCAATACAAATACTTAGGAGTGATTTTAG
Source organism: Lissotriton helveticus (assembly GCF_964261635.1). NCBI lineage: Eukaryota > Metazoa > Chordata > Amphibia > Caudata > Salamandridae > Lissotriton > Lissotriton helveticus. The sequence goes on along the minus strand of NC_136057.1, from coordinate 635,003,551 downwards.
ATAATAAGGGCACATTTAAAGCACAAAAAGATGTAATCAAAAGAAGAGGAAACTCTATCTCAGGCAGCAATAAAATCCATCAAGCATACAATAACCGGTCCAAACCTTACTCCACTATAACAAGTTTGGCGCGCAAAGCTCATTCCGTCAATCACTTATGGGAGGGAGTGTATGAAGGGAAGGGACGCAGCCACATTAGACAGTATTGTCTCAAGAGCGGCCAGAATGATTTTCAGCCTACCCAAGTATGTTTCACTTGCACAAATAAGGCTGGAATTCGGCCTGCAAAGCCAAGAATTAGCCCGGAAAGGAGCCTATGCCAAGAGTTGGTACAAAATCAAAAGGGCAGAAGCAGGAACATTGAATTCTTACCTATGGACTGAAATCCAACAAAAGGAGGAATGTGCAGCCATGAGTTATCTGATTGCATTAAAAGACCGTCTAGGACTGGAGGAACTTTGGGCAGCATCAGGGTCCTATCATTGTTTTAAACAGATTGTAAATAAGTTACTTTCTGGTCCCCAAGAAGGACAAGGGCCTGTGTCCTATCTTGGATATCAGGAACATCAACCGCTTCTTCCGGGAGGAAAAGTTCAAGATGTTGACGCTTGCTCGGGTCTTGTCTGCCCTCGACCTGGAAGACTGTATGGTAGCGTTGGACTTGCAGTGCGCTTATTTCCACATCCCCGTCCTGACGGCCCACCGGCGTTACCTGCGGTTCATGGTAGGCCATGAGCATTTTAAATTTACTGTGCTCTCCTTTGGCCTTACCAGCGCCCCTCGTGTATTCAAGAAAGTGATGGCAGTGATTGTAGCTCATCTGCGCAGATCAAGGGTTTCAGTCCTGCCCTATCACGACGACTGGTTGTTGAAGGTGGGCTCGCCCCAGGCAGTCGTCTCCCACCTCCAGACTACGGCTGACCTCCTGCATTCGCTCGAAAAGCCAGGTCTTGAGTTGCTTCTTGAAGGAGAGATGGTCCTGGGTCAGCCGTAGGTGGATGGGAGGGAGTTCCATGTCTTAGCTGCCAGGTAGGAGAAGGATCTTCCTCCGGCGGTGGCTCTGCGAATGCGTGGTACGGCGGCGAGGGCAAGGCTAGTCGATCGTAGCTGGCGGGTGGGCGTGTAGAAAGTCAGGCGGTTGTTGAGGTACTTGGGGCCCAGGTCGTGGAGAGCCTTGTGTGCGTGGGTGAGGAGTCTGAACGTGATCCTCTTGCTGACGGGGAGCCAGTGCAGGTCTCTCAGGTGGACGGAGATGTGGTTGTGTCGGGGGATGTCCAGGATGAGTCGTGCGGAGGCGTAGAGGGTGTTCCCGTAGTCCAGTCGGTTGGTGACGAGTGCCTGGGTGACCGTCTTCCTGGTTTCGGTGGGGATCCATCGGAAGATCTTGCGGAGAATGCGCAGGGTGTTGAAGCACGATGATGAAACGGCGTTGACTTGTCTGGTCATCGAGAGGGAGGAATCCAGGATAAAGCCCAGGTTACGTGCGTGGTCCGTTGGCTTGGGAGTGGTGCCCAAGGCAGGGGGCCACCAGGAGTCGTCCCAGGCGGAGGGCGATGATCCCAGGATGAGGACTTCCGTCTTGTCTGAGTTCACTTTCAGGAGGCTGTTCTTCATCCACTCGGCGACGTCTTTCATCCCTTCGTGTAGGCTGGTTCTGGCGGTGGCGGGGTCGTTGGTGAGGGAGAGGATCAGCTGGGTGTCGTCTGCGTAGGAGATGATGTTGAGGTTGTGTTGGCGTGCGATGGCTGCGAGAGAGCTCATGTAGACGTTGAAGAGGGTTGGGCTGAGTGATGATCCTTGTGGTACGCCGCAGATGACTTCGGTGTCCTCGGATCTGAACGGGGGGAGGCGGACTCTCTGGGTTCTTCCGGCGAGGAACGAGATGATCCACTCCAGTGCCTTATCTTGGATTCCGATGTTGCTGAGGCGCTGTACTAGGGTGCGGTGGCAGACAGTATCGAACGCTGCAGAGAGGTCCAGGAGGATAAGGGCCGCTGTTTCCCCGTTGTCGAGCAGGGATCTGATGTCATCGGTGGCTGCGATCAGGGCGGTCTCGGTGCTGTAGTTGGCTCGGAAACCGGACTGCGAGGGGTCGAGGGATCCGTTCGTCTCGAGGAAGGCGGCGAGCTGTCTGTTGACGATCTTCTCAATGACTTCGGCAGGAAAAGGGAGGAGCGAGATGGGGCGGAAGTCCTTGAGGTCGGTGGGGTCCGCTGTCGGTTTCTTCAGGAGGGCGCTGCGCTCGGCATGCTTCCAGCTCTCCGGGAAGGTGGCGGTGTTGAAGGAGATGTTGATGATGTCCCGGAGTTGGGGTGCGATGATGGAGTCGGCCTTGTTGAAGACGTGGTGGGGGCAGGGGTCGGTTGGGGATCCGGAGTGGATGGTGTTCATCGTGCGGGTGGTGTCTTCGGTCCTGACCGGGGTCCAGGCGCAGAGGGTGGTGGTGGGGGGGGCGCTGGTTCGGTAGTTGAGTGCGTGGTGGGTGCACCGAAGCTGTTGTGTATGTCGGCGATCTTGCGGTGGAAGAAGGAGGCGAGTGAGTCGCAGAGGTCTTGCGAGGGGGTGATGTCGTTGTTGCCGGCACTGGGGTTGGAAAACTCTTTGACGATGCTGAAGAGTTCCTTGCTGTTGTGGGTGTTGTCCAGTCATTCTTTGAGTGTTGTTCTTTTGGTGGTGCGGATCCGCTGGTGGTGTTTGCGGGTGGCGTTCTTGAGGGCAGTCATGTTTTCTAACTTTCAAACACTGCTCAAGAAAATCTTCAATTGGCTCCGCACCACCACTAGCAGAATGTCACCCAAGCCTGTAGTGTAGTTCCTATATTCCCAATAGGCTCTAGGCATTGAATAATATATCCTATCGATTTGACGTAGGACTTAGGTCGACTAGGTCTCTATCGAATATATTCGACTTCATTGTGAACGCCAGTTAGCTCAGAGGTCACTAGAAACTTTCTCGAATACACAAGAAGGGATTAGTTTCTGACAACCGCATAAACATGACAACTTTGTTTCCCCAAGAATAAAACTGATCTTCAGAGTCGTGGAAACAATAGATATTTTACTCAGTCAATCGTGCATGCTTAGTTTCATCAGCGGTGCAGAGAAATAGAGAGACGGGCGTTTTCAATAAAAGGGTTTTATTGAACATTCTTCTTTCTCTTGCAAGTAAAGTGAACTGCTACAATCGGAATACTGGTTGCAAAGTATAATGCGTTCAGTAAGAAGAGTATTTTAAAATAATACTGTAAAAGCATTGTATGGTTTCTAAACCGTAGAGAAATACATACATAAATAATAAAGGCTAAAGGTACTCAACTGGTGCTTCTAAAATACGCCTATCCCAATGTACCTAACCTATGTCTAGTACAAGGGAAGAAGTGAGGTTTAGCATAGGTTTAGTTTTCTTTGCCAAGAATCTAACCAAGATTTCTCTTAGGGTCTAATCGGCTCCGTACCTTGGTTTTAGAACGAAGGAGGTCTGGTATATCTGTCTCAGGACTCTATTTCCCAACACCCCGCGAGGGGAGCTTTGAAACACTGGAGCTGGATTCTCAGCAAGAGAAAGGACCTCTTCTTGATCAGTGCGTCAGCTGGAGGGTCGGCTTCCTTCGGCACTTGTTGTAGCGAGCTGCATCGGGCAAGTAGATAGTCAAGCTGCTCCGAACCACCGTGTGTTTGCTAGGGCAAGTGTAGGCATATATATACCTTGAAGGTGCCTAGTTTGACGTAAAGTCGGACATAATAACGTCAACAAAGAACCCCAAGGGAATGGTAGTTCTTTGAAAACTCCATGATTTCTAGAGCAAATCAATATTCAAGCAAGGGGATGTCCCTGACTGCTGAAGCAGAGTTTTCCAAGAAATCGTTGTGGCTTTTTGGAACAAGTGGAAGTAGCCATGCCTGTATTTGGACTATGGGTTATGTCTAAATATGGGTATGATTTCTATATAAGGGCAATGTGAATTATACCTATATAAGGGCATGAATCGGTAAATTACGCTTGGATTCTAAAATACTACACAACAAGCGCTCTTCACAAAGCAAGCTGTACTCTGGCCACACACTCTATGCTGGAAGTAACACTCAAGTGACCAAAAGCCTCCAGGCTGTGCAAAACTCAGTGGATTGCCTCCCCCTTAAATTCTCATCTTGCACTCGCATCATCCCATCCCTCAAACCAGCACACATACAAAACAATACACAATATTGGCTCCATGTACCTCAACAACTGCATAAACGTCTACAAACCGACCAGACACCTCCACTCCACTCAGCTGGACCCGCTACCCCTATGCATATGCAGAACCAGATCGGGCAGGGTTCCTTCCCCCTACTGGAATCCTAAAGCCTGGAGCGACCTGCCTCTGCACATCAAAGCCCCCTTCTCTGTTCTTGATTTCTTGAAGACTTGCCTCTGCCGCCTAGCCCAGAGTCTGACTCTGCGTATACAGCTCTTGCTTCAGTGCCAGGATACCATCCTGGGTGAGTTATTCACTATACAAATACACATGGTCCACTCCTCCTACTGTCACATTTCTGTGAGCAAGATGAGTAGATGAACCTCACTTTTAGGGGTAAATGGTGGGGCCCTTCCTGAAAAAAAAAAAAAAGTATGAAATGGTGAAATTTCTTTTTTTTGATAATTATATTGACATTTACAATACTGAAAACAAAGAAGGGCAGCCATGGAATACAAATGGTCAATTTTACAGTACCATTTTCACATAAATAGACTGAAAATTCAGGCATTTTGAATAAATATTACAATACTTTTGTGGTCCGCTGGCAAGCTCAGTGGTTATCGGGACATACCTTCCACAAGATGTTTTTAAAAACACAGTGGCAAAATAATGAATTGTTTCAGTATAATTGGGATCACAAATGGTTTAAGGGTTATATGCTTTACAAGCAAATAAAAATCTGATTATGAAACGTCCGCATATTTATCAGAATCTCTTTGTAATCCGCAAATCGAAAAAATGTAACTTTGCACTGCTGTCACAAGCCGTTGAAATCATTGCTTTGTGAATTTTGCCCCCTCATACAACCATGCTATAGTTCAGTTAGTTACATAAAAGCATACATGATTAAAGCAGACAGATTCCACATGCTCAGACCCCAGATCACAGTCTTAATAGCACAGAAAGTGTTTTCAATGTTGATGAAATGTCTTCGGAAGCACAAGATGCAAAACATATCTTGCCTCCGAAGCTAAGTGTAACAACCAAAAAAAAGCAGTAAAGTTCCCTTAGTCTGCGTGAGTTATGACTTTCATATCACATTTAAATAGAATTCTGAAATGCAGCTATTTCATTGCATTTTTGGAAAATACTTTCAAGGTTACCACCCACTAAATCCTCAATGCACTGTTTTTTATTCTGAAATGCTATTGTTTAATTTTTGTTTGTGGACAGTGCTCTCAGACCAGATTGCAGAACTTAAGGTTTTGTAAAGTGTATCCTTACACGTCTGATCATGTTTGCAGACCAGAGACTTGTTTGTGAATTTCACACTTCCCATGAAATGTTGTTGCGTATTTCCTGTGCGTGTATAAACACTGCTCTCCGGAAGTCCTAGGCAGGCTCCTGTTCTCCCAGAGCTAAGTACAGTCACACCCCATATGATACTTCATGTCCACTTACGTGCAGATCTCAGTACCCACATCAAAAGCAGCCAGCATTTCCCTCATCTTGTTTACATGCCACTCCGCTCATGGATGCAGCTTGCACACATCGCCCTAGGGTGCAATCTGTAAACCCCTCTACCTTTGCCTCATCCCTCTTGGTGAAGGCAGCACTCACAGGCCTCAGCCCTCTAGGTGCAGGCAGAATGCACATCTCCAGCTGTCATAGTCCTCGGTCCTTTTGCAAGGGGCCTGCACACAACCTCCCATACACCACAGCTCTTGACATCTACCATCATTTCCCTTACTCCTGCTGTTTCATGCCTCCGTCCCCTCGAGGGCAGTGTGCACTTCTCCAAATTCCAATTACAGTGAATGAATGAATGAATGAATGAATGAATGAATAACTTTATTGTGTGGTTACTTAAAACCATTACAGTGGCCTAGGTTCATTTGAAATGGGTCTATAGCCCTCTGCAATGGCTTGGTTTTTAATGCCTCCTACCAATAGATAACATCTAAACACTCAATTGTAATTTACCCAGTACACAAAAAACAAAATCTCAAAAATAATATAAGTGAAAATAATAACTGAGCATAACAAAGGATACCAGCATTTCGTCCTGGAATTTTGTAATAGTAATTTGTAGAGTGCTACATATTCTATTTAAAAAATGACTTCTGGCCTACTAGAACAAATACAAGATGGTAGATATTATTCACGAAAACGCTGGTTCATTCCATATAAGAACTTAAAACAATCATTGACCAAATTTATGTTTTGCATGCACAGCGCTTGCAAAATCGCTTGCAAATAAAAAAAATTAAAGGTTCTTGAGCCTATCCATTCATTGGTTGAGTCCGATGTCCCTCCCTCTCTCTCCTTTCTTTGCTTCTTATTGATCAGACTCCCCTCCTCGCCTCTGCTTCCTTCTGTCGCTTCTCTGTGTTTCCTTCTGTGGAGCTTGGACCAAGTGCAGCTTCCTGCCTGCCACCAGTGTTTTTCCACTGACTGCAGGTTAGACGTTAGACTTTTTTATTTTTTAACTTTTGCCTAGCTGCAGTCTTTCTCCACCATATTTCTGTTCTGTTAACACCTCCTGTTTTTGTCCTCCACCCCTGCCCTCCTTCCGCTGTTCCTTGTCCCACACCCCTACCCTACTCTCAAGTTGCTTGTGCCCCATTCTTATCCCCCACATCCCTATAGCTGTTTTTATTTATTACAGCTTTCACAGCAGTGCAGGCAGCACTGCAATATGGCCTACATAAATGTGCCACTGTCTGAGGGTCTCCATTGGTAATTCTATAAATAATCTTTAGTTTTTCCCTACTTTGTCTGATTGCCTGGAAGAAATTGCTTTTCCGTATGTTGAGGAGCTAAAATATAGGCCTGCCAGGGGATTTTAAGTGTTAGTAAACAAAAGAACAATTAATTCAAACTTGCATTAACAAAGCCAGTATGTTTCGCCTGTACGAGATCTGTTGGCTTTATCAATGTTTGCTGACATGTTACTACAGCAGCCCATGCTGCTGTACAAATATCTACAAAGTAGTGGGGAAAGACGTGCTGTGACGCAGTCCACACAGGCTACCTCATAGCACTATTTTATCTTTACTTTAAGCAGTGTTGCACAGCAGCCCACACTGCTGTGCAACAAGTCTAAAGAACATTGACAAAGCCAACAGTTCTTGCATAGGTGAAACCTGTTGGCTTTGCCAGTGCTTGGACTCAGTTTTTGTTTGGGATTCCTACATGCCACAGGGAAGAGAACTACATTTAAACTTCAGTTGCTGCAGACTGGTCTCATTTTTAGTGAATGCACTTAGAGTTTTTAGAAAGGTAAGTTAAACTGTAAATTTCCTCTTACATATTCGAGTAACTTTACTACCTTTTGCTATTCAGAAAATCTGAGTGTAAAGTTGAACAGTAAGGCTAGCACCTCGCATGTTCAATCCGTGCAACAGTCTCAAACTACATTCAGATAAGTCGGAGGTTGCAGTGTTTTTTTTGTGTGTGTATGTGTGTGTGTGTGCACGCGTGTGTGTGTGTTTGTTATAGATAGTGGGACCCCTCTGGTCACTGACTGACTGTGTAGAAGAGTGATGTAAGTGATTGGGTATGGTTTAGAAAATTCATGACGTACTACGTGTAGTTAGCGGTTACACTCTGAAGAATTTTGTTGGTAAAGTAGACACAAGAGATACTTCGCCACAGCCATCATTTGTGCAGTACGGCAATGCCAAAGGCAGCGACAACCAGGTACAAAGAAGTGCTTAAGGCCGTGATAGCTGAGTTAAAAGAAGAGCTAAAAATGGAAACATTTGTGACGCAAAGAAACAAGAGAAGGCTGTAAAAACCAGATACAATGCAAAGAGGTGAGTGTGGGGAAGATCCATGCAAGAAAAAAAGCTGCTACTCACCGCCAAAGATGACAGCACCTCACAACCAAAGAGCGAGCCCGACTCCCCAAATGTTAGTGCATTGCTAGAACTTAACAAAGGTGCTGATTCGAGTGAGCAGCAGACGCTCCACATAGCAGAAAGTTCTACATGTTATGATGCTGCCGCTTTCCTAAAACAGCATCCTTCTTTTGAGACCGCTAAAAAGCTGAAATTTGGTGACAAATGGAATCCTTCAATGATTCCATTGATGTGCTGGAAGAAACAAATTACAAAATCATGAAATATCTAAAGAATTGGGCGGGTGAGGGAGTAAAAGAAGTGATAAAGAAAATACCATACAATGATGAAGTGACGTACCGTCAAATCAAAGAGGCATTATACACCAAGTTCAATAAAATACCAGATGTCGACTATGTAAGGTAGATTTTCGGTCAAGAAATCCAGAAAGCTAGTGAAACGATGGATGAGTTTGTGGAAAGACTTGAAACGCTCATCAGCATTGCAAGTTCAAGGAGTTCAACGATGAAGAGGCCATGTGTCTCAAGGTCATAGGTGGTTGTCTCTCCGATTCCTTCAGACGGTGAATGCTGAAAGAGACACTCTTAGAGCCAGTACTCATGGATGCCGGATCGTAAGAAAGAGCTGACAGACAAGCTGCTACCATGGAGGCTGGAATGTCCCAAAATAAATCAGCACAAAGTGTGAAAAGTAAGCCGAAACACAAGGTAGGATGGCGTAAAGTAATTTCTCCTAAGAAAAGTTGTGTTTTCGATGTTGATTTTCCTTTCCACATGAAGGTAAATGTCCCACAATTGGACACACATGCAAAGGCTGCAGGAAAACTAACCATTTTGTAACAATTTGCAAAGCGGAGGCAAGACCAAGTGCTTCACATTGCGAAAACAAAATGAATGCCGGAAAGTTCCAAAGCCGTTCAAACTATACCCACAAATCCAAGCGGCAACATCAGTTGAGGCAAGTAGAAACTGAACTTAAATTGTTGTCAAATTCCTAGTCTAAAAGTTTATTAGTCATTGTCAAGTGACAGTGAGGTGTGTAATGTCAATGTCAACCACTGGCCAACATGCATGTGTAGGAATTAGAAGGAAGAATGCCGGATGAAGCGAGATCAACCAGTGAAAGTGCGAAATTTATTTGGGCACCATCTCAAAATCACATTGAAAGTAGATGGGTACTCCATACCTTTTATCATAGACAGTGGCACGTTGATAAACATTATGCCAGCAGAAAAGTACTATGAACTTTCTCCAGAGCGCCTTTCAACCCAGTCAAAAACCACCGTGTATATGTAGGTTGCTTCAACACCACTGCAAAGTTAAGGTTCATTTATAGCAACTCTAAAGCATAAAAAGACAAAATACCAAGTAAAAATTAATGTCCTGACAGGCACTTCGAGTGCATGTTTACTTGCTTTCAGTACTGCTGCTGACATGGGGTGGATTTCTGTAAACTACAACATTGATGCCTATCAAAAGATAGTGAATCCGTTTCCATCCTTGTTTCATGGACTAGGAAGATTTAAGACCATGAAAATGCAACTTCACAAAAATGAGGACATCATCCTGTTCCTCAACGACATTGTGGAATTAAGTTTAATATTCAAGAGGCTGTTGAGAAAAAACTTGAGACTATTAAAGCATGAGATCATTGTGCGATCCACTGGTCTGATGCCTAGGGTGTCACCCATAGTGGTAGTGCCTAAGAAGGATAGTGGAGGAGCTGTGTGCATCTGCATTGATCTACGCCAAGCTAACATGGTGATTGAAAGAGAACGACAATCAGGTCCGCATTTTGCTGACATGATTATGCAGTTGAATGCAGCTAGTCTTTTCACGCCTTGATTCGAACAAAGGGTATCGCCAACTCAGACTTGAAAAAAATTGAAGGTACATGACTACTTTTTTGACTCGTGTTGGTCTGTTTAGATATAAACTAAGTTTCAGAGTGTAGTCTGCTGCAGAACTCTTTCCAGATGTCGTATGTTACATAATACAGCCAGTCACAAATCCTTTTAGTTACAGTGATGAGACACTGTTTTCTGGGTCCCACACTAATGGGACATTTTAAAGCTCTGATACAAGTGTGTCGTATACTTGTGGGTGCAGGTCTCACTTAAAGTGCAGCAAAGTGTGAGTTTCATAAAACAAGGCTCAAGTTCTTTGGTAATATCTTTTCTGATGGGGGATTGACTCCAGATCCAAATAAAGTTCAAGCTTTGTCATCCACTTCTTCCTACCAGATACAACTATGCTGCAATCCTTCCTCAGCATTGCCATTTAATATTCAAAATATACATGACTTTCCCACAGTAAGTGCTCTATGGAGCGATTTAACTAAGCAAAATGTTCCTTTTCGATCACATGAATGTTAGCAAAACTTCAAATAAGTCAAACCTGCGTTTGAGAATGCCACTGAAATAGCATACTTTGATCCGAAACTACAAACTGAGATAGTTGTTGATGCAGCCTAGTGGGGTTGGGTGCCATACTTGCCAGCACAATGAACATCCTAATGCACCAAGACACGTTGTGGCTAAAGCTAGCAGGAGTCCATCACCGACTGAACATGCTTATTCACAACCTGAAAAAGAATGCCTCGCTGTGATGTGTGCTTGTCTACATTTCCAGGTGTTCCTGTATGGAAAGCACTTTACGGTTCTCACCGACCACCAAGCATTACTCACCATTTTGGCAATCCTAAAGCCAAGATACCTTCTCTCAATGAGAGGTGGTTTTTTAAGACTGCAGGAGTGTTATTTTACTATTGTGCATCGTCCAGTAAAAGCTCAAAACCCTGCTGACTGCTACTCAAGTGTACCAATACCATTTATTGGCACCACTTCGAAAGAGATTGATGCTTGGTACTTCATTGTAAAATCCAGTACCACTGATGCACTATCAGTGGAACAAAGCACTGGCCAAGATTTGTTATTACTCTGACATTATCACACATCAATCTTGGACAAAGCGTACTCCGCCTATTCATAATTACCTTGAATACCAGAAATTCAATGTTCAGTTACCCCAGAAGGCTTTATATCACGAGGCTCAAGAATTATTATATCTGAGAGACAAGTCATTGAACTGGGACATGAGGGACATCACTCACCTGAATATCGAGCATCAGAAAAGCACCCCTTTCTGGTCTCAGGTGAATGGCGATTTATGAGCACCCTCAAGAAGACCTACTGTGCTGGAAAGGCTTGAACTACACTCAGTTATTCACGCTACTCTTAGTGCATATAGGTCAACTCCCCATTGTACCACAGGTTAAAGCCCTGCTACCTTAATGTTTGGGAGAGCAATGGCAACCAAATTGCTACAACGCACTACTGAAAGATCTATTGACATTGATAAACTTCGAACTACTGATTCATTTCACAAACTCCAGATGAAGACCTGTGCGGATAGACGCTGCTGTGCTCTGAGCTGTGTTTAAAAGGGGAGACCAAGTCCTTGTCAGGCTGAAACGTAAATGCAAGTCTAATGCTCCTTTTGATGCTCAACCACTGAAGGTTGTGACTAGCAAATGACTCATGCTAACTGCTCATCGTCATGGAAAGTCTTTCACAAAAGATTCTTCTTATTTCATCTTATTTCAAACACCTGCCTGGAGGTTCTTTGGCTCCAGATGTTCAGAGTGAGATGAGAGCCTTCTATCTGGGAGTTAGGAGGGCGCAGCCGTGGAGGCCTCTCTTTTGTCTCCTGTGTTTATCCAGTATTGGGGTATCTTTCATAGATTCACATGCCTGAATCATTCCCAGTCGTCGAGGCGGGAGTCCCACGGTATAAATATATACAAAAGCAGTGCCTAAAAAATTTCTTGTAGTAGGCTGGAAAAGCCTAAAGGCCTAACTAGGCCTCAAAACTTAGCAGCCTATCTACATCATTATGTAAAAAGACTTGAAATAGTAGCCTCAGCCAATCAGCTGTCCTCACCCTCTAGAACCTTCCCAGCTCAGGCAGTTCTCCTCAGATTTTCACCGTACTTCGTGTGTAAGGGAGTCTCCCTGAGTGCCTACTCAGTTTTTTGGCTTTTTTCCTCAAAAATGTCTGAAAAGAAGGCTCTTTTCAAGGCTTGTGGAACCGGCTATAAGAAGAGGGTCCATGTGGATGACCAGCACTGCATTTATTGTCTACACCCCTCACATGTTGTGAAGGACTGTAGGATTTGCCGTACCTTCCCTCCAAAGACAATCAGGGATAGGGAGGCAAGGGTTCTTTTGTGGTTGAAATCATCTTCCACTGATGATGAGGACAAGGCCTCTACCTCCAGCAAGAGAGCCAGATCCAGGGAAAGCTCTTCTCCTGAGAGAAAGAAAAAACTTAAACCCTCTCAGAGAGCCTCAGAACCCTCAAAGAGTGCATCGTCTTCTTCACGAACGACAACTGTGAGTACAGCCCAGGCTAAGACTGTTTCTCTGGTGTCTGTTCATACTACTACTTTGACTTCTACTTCTTCAACTACTTCTACGGTCACCACTTCGGCTATTACCTCACCTCTGATGTCTGTTAAAATTTTGTCATCGCCTGTGAAGCCTTCGACGACGAAAAACAAGTTGCCGACTGTCCTGTCGTCGCCGTCTCCGTCAACCCCGTCAACTAAAACTTCCGGTCCGTCGACGAAAATCCCGTCGACGAAGCCGACGATCTCGTCGACGGACTCGTCGACCAAGAAGCCATCGACGACCTCGTCGACTAAGGACTCGTCGACGAAGACACCATCGACAGCCTCGTCGACGAAGGGCTCGTCGACGACGACACCATCGACGACCTCGTCGACTGCAAAATCATTGCCATTGACGACCGTTCCATCAACGGACAAGCTATCAACGGTTCCGTCGACGGAGAATCCAATAACAATGGCTTCCTCGTCATCAACTACTACGACGGCAGTGGCATCTGCTCATCTGTTGCCATGTTCACCTCCGACAAAGATCCAATATACGCAATTTCAAATTAAAACGTATCAGAGGCGAGATTATTCTCACATTTCTCCACTCTTACCATCACACCTTTTGGAGACATATGTGGAGGAAGATTCAGATGAAGGTGAAGAGGATGACGGTCCTTTTGGCATTGCCCGTCACCCTTCTCAATTGAATATCAAATATCAGGAGGACGATGAGGATGATGTCCATGGTCATTATGCGCATGAAGATTTCCCGACGCCATATCCATCGCATCATGCCAGACCTCCTCGATCTGAGGACACTGGTCATCTACCATCTACTTTAATTCAGGATTTACAAGCTATGTTGGCAGACTATCGCCAGAGATTTCCTCCAACTCCAGTTACACCTTCTGTGCCGCCTACCCCAGTTGACGTGCCAAGGCCTCCGTCACCGCGAGCATCATTGTCACCGAGACAGGATACTGGTCCTGCATCTGAAGTTGACACGGATACTTCTTCACATGATGACGATGATGGCAGGGAAGAGGGCGAATTGCCAGATAATACACCTATAGATCCATGGGAGGATTATATCATTCCTATGCCTTCACCGCCTGCGCCCCGCCCTTCAGATTCTCCACCTGAAGATATTGGCGGATTTCACAATATTATGCATCGTGCTGCTAATAGATTTGAATTGTCCGTCACAGTTGAGCAGTCTGACTGCTTTTTGCATGACTTTAAAGAGGGATATCGCAGAGTTACCAGGGCTATCCCCATTATTGAATATATATGGAAGGAGGGCCTCAACATCATGAAAACGCCCGCTTCCATTCCTGCAGTCCTTCCAAGAATAGAGAAAAAGTATTGAGCACCATCGGATACTCCATCTTGTTTAATAGGTCACCCTCGACCAGACTCTGTCATATCCCAGGCTGCACAGCAGAAGTCCAAGAATCCTTCTGTTCCCATTTCAACACCACCTGACAAGGAAGGCAGGAGACTGGATGCCAATGGGAAGAAGTTCTCTGCAAATGCAGCAGCCTCCATTAAAGCAGCTAATTCGTTGGCTATCCTGGCCCGTTATGATAGGCAGATGTGGTCCGATCTGTCTGAATTCCTTGATTTGATCCCTGAGGATCATCAGCAAGAGGTGCGCAGGATCGTACTGGAGGGAGAAAGGGCAGCTTCGGAAATCATTGATTGCGCCCTTGATATATCAGACAATTGGCAGGAGCAGCAGTACTTAGGCGTCCAGGTTGGCTCAGGGCTACCACCTTCAGGCCTGAGGTCCAAACAAAAATCTTGGACATGACGTACGATGGGGATTCACTTTTTGGAAAACACATCGATGACGCTTTGCTGGCAATAAAAACAGATACGGACACAGCTAAATCCCTTGGTACCCTGCAATACAAGAGGGGATCCTTTAGAGGAGCAAGAGGCCGTGGTTACTCCTCCAGGGGGAACTATTCCAACCAGCAAAATCGCCAATACCAATCTCAGTACAAACAACCGTACTATCAATCCTCTTACAGACAGCCTGCCTCTAGTTCTTTCTCTCGTCAAGGAGGGAAACGACGCTCAAACAATCAAGGGCGTGATTCCAACAAGCGCCAATGAGCTTTGCCGGAGGTCAGCTATTCATCCTCCCCTTCCCGTGGGCGCCAAAATTTCCGCCTTTTACCAACAATGGCGGACAATAACTTCGGACCAGTGGGTCCTGGATCTTGTCAGGAATGGAAACACTCTGGAGTTTTTGCAGAAGCCACCAACAACGCCGCCCAGGGGTCCCCCTCCCCCTCGTCTTCACTTACTCTTCAAAGAAGCCTTAAAGATGCTACACAAGAATGCGATAGAACGAGTTCCTCCTTCTCAGAAAGGGAAAGGATTTTATTCTCGCTTCTTCCTCGTAGAGAAAAATTCAGAAGAGTGGCGTCCAATACTGGATCTGCGCAAACTCAACAAATATCTAAAGAAGCAGAGTTTCCGCATGGTAACGTTGACGGACATTCTGAATTGTCTCAACAAAGGGGACTTTATGGCTTCTCTGGATCTGCAAGACGCCTACTTCCACATCCCTATTCACCCAAAACACCGCAAATACCTAAGGTTTCAAGTGGCTGGCGTCCACTTTCAGTTCAAAGTGCTTCCATTTGGCCTCAAATCGGCCCCCAGAATCTTCACCAAATGTTTAGCCCTGGTGGCAGCAATGCTGAGGTCCCAGGGAATACAAGTTTTCCCATACCTCGACGACTGGCTGTTAAAAGGACCATCGAGAAACTCCACAATGGAGGCGGTCAGGAGTTCCCTCTCCCTCTTCTCGAATCTGGGACTGACCCTTAATTCGAACAAATCTCAGCTTCAACCTCGTCAGGAGTTGACCTTTCTGGGAGCGGTCTTGAACACATGCCAGTGCAAGGCGTTCTTGACTCAGGAGCGGCAGAACAAACTGTTAAAACTAGCAAAACAAATATTTGCAAGAAGGTCACTTTCAGTTCGGACATTTGCTTCCCTTCTAGGGATGTGCTCCTCTGCAATCAGCCTCATCCCTCTGGCGAGACTCAGAATGAGACCGTTACAGGAGGAATTACTTCGCCAGTGGAGGCAAGTCGACGGATCGTTCGACGACCGCATCAAAGTAACTTCCAAAATGAAGCAAGCCCTTCTTTGGTGGTCGAAGGCGCACAATTTGTCACCAGGCCTCACTTTTCTTCAAGACATTCCAGAGTTCACCCTAACTACGGACGCTTCCATGGAAGGTTGGGGAGGTCACCTTCAGGACCTTCAGATCCAGGGACGGTGGTCTCGTCAGTACCGGCAGAAACACATCAACAGCCTAGAGCTGAGGGACATTTTTCTGTCCCTGCAAGCTTTCCTTCCAAGGATTGCGAATTCGTCCATGCTGGTGCGTACGGACAATACCACCAGCATGTACTATATCAACAAACAGGGAGGAACAAAATCTCTCACTCTGTCGCTGGAGGCTCAGGAGATGTGGAAACTGGCCCTACGCCACGGCATATCCCTCAGAGCAGAACATGTGCAAGGCGTCCAGAACTCTCTAGCCGACAACCTCAGCAGGGCTTTCACGGGCTGTCACGAATGGGAGCTCGAACAACATCAAGTAGAGAGGATCTTTCAAACATGGGGAACACCAACGCTGGATTTGTTCGCCATGCAGCAGAACAGCAAATGCCTGTTTTATGCCAGCAGGTTTCCCCAACAGGGGTCAAGGGGAAATGCCCTTTTGATGAGATGGTCCGGAATATTTGCGTACGCTTATCCTCCGATTCCGCTCATTCCGAAAGTACTACAAAAGATGAAGAGGGAGCATTGCACTCTCATCCTCATTGCTCCCCGTTGGCCACGGCAGTTTTGGTTTCAGGAGCTCCTTCTGCTCTCTCAGCAGCCTCCACTTCGTCTCAAACCGACCGTGTCAATGTTAACAAGAGAGGGGGGCCAGATCCAACATCCGGATCCTCAATCACTGCACTTGCACGCTTGGCTCCTGACTTCCTAGAGTTCAAGGATCTTAACATCTCCTCGGACTGCAGGGCGATCTTATCACAGGCACGTGCGCAAAGTACCATCAAGACATATCGTTTTAAGTGGAAACGATTCTGCTCATGGTGTGGAGAAAATAATGTTCATCCACTTCAAGCTCCTCCTGAAGCCATCCTTCCATATCTGCTGTCTTTAGCTAGGGCTGGAATAGTCTTTTCGTCCATTAAGGTGCATCTGGCGGCGATATCCAGGTTCAGGAAGAGTTCCAACAAACCATCTTTATGTTCATCATCTTTGATCAAACAATTCCTTAAGGGGCTATTCCGAGCTTTTCCACCAGTTCGTCCTCCTCCTCCTGAGTGGGATCTTAATATTGTTCTCTCTCAACTTCTAAAAAGGCCTTTGGAACCTATTCACAAGGCGGAGCTGAAGTTTCTAACTTGGAAAGTGGCTATCTTACTGGCTCTCACTTCAGCCCGCAGAGTCAGTGAGATACAGGCCTTCACTATTGCACAGCCTTTTTTTGCAATTCTCTAAAGACTGTTACGCTTAGAACCAACCCAAGATTCATTCCAAAAGTACCAACTCAATTCCACATCAATCAACCGGTCAAGCTCAAAACCTTTTTCCCGGATCCTAAAACTCCGGCGGAGAAGGTTTTACATTCTCTGGATGTGAAACGGTGCCTGAAGTTTTATCTTCAAAAAACAAAGGACATCCGCAAATCTAATCAACTTTTTGTTGCTTATGGTCAAGCCACCTTGGGTCAAGCTGTCACGAAGGCAACTATAGCTAGATGGTTGTCTTCTACGATTATCTTCTGTCATGACAAAGCCAACAAACCTTTAACAAGAAAGGTCAAAGCGCATTCCACCAGAACAATGTCAGCGTCAACGGCCCTTTTCGCTGGAGTGACGCTGGAGAACATTTGCCGAGCTGCAACGTGGAAAAGTGTGCACACTTTCTCCAAGCATTACTGTCTGCAGTCGGCAGTTCATGATGATACAGCAGTTGGAGATGCGGGGCTGCAGCATCTTCTTCACTAAGGTTAGACTTTTTATAGTCTTTTATTCTTCATTTGACTGTTTAAGCAAATGTTTTCATTATGATGTTTTAGCATTTTCTAACGCTGTCCTATGTATAATGTACTTATGAAGGTTTTGAAGCATATGTTACATTAACAAGTTTGTGCTCTATTACCTTCCTGGTTGTGTGGGGGTATATATGGTTTATTTTGTCTCCCACCTTCCTCTAACGACGGGCATGATGTCACTGCTTGCTACTCTGATTCAGGCATGTGAATCTATGAAAGATACCCCAATACTGGATAAGAAAACAAGTTACTTACCTGTAACTACGGTTATCCAGTATTGGTATCTTTCATAGATTCACATGCACCCACCCCGGCACAGCAGTTCTGTTTTATGGATACTCATTCTCACTTGTGCTGGGAAAATCTGAGGAGAACTGCCTGAGCTGGGAAGGTTGTAGAGGGTGAGGACAGCTGATTGGCTGAGGCTACTATTTCACGTCTTTTTACATAATGATGTAGATAGGCTGCTAAGTTTTGAGGCCTAGTTAGGCCTTTAGGCTTTTCCAGCCTACTACAAGAAATTTTTTAGGCACTGCTTTTGTATATATTTATACCGTGGGACTCCCGCCTCGACGATGGGGAATGATTCAGGCATGTGAATCTATGAAAGATACCAATACTGGATAACCGTAGTTACAGGTAAGTAACTTGTTTTCTTCCTTGCCCTCGCGCAGCAAGATCAGGACGATTGATTCAAGAACCTCAGACTCATTGAGGAGTTATGATTTGTATATGTGTATTTATTTTGTGTGTACTTTTTATTTAACAAAAAGGGAGATGTAGCATAGTATTGTGTGTATGTTTGAGACCCTTAAAATAGTTACGCGAGTGATTGGGTGTGGTTAAGAAAATGTATGACTTAGTTCAAGCAGTTAACGGTTACACACTATAGAATAAAGATATGTAGTACCGAGTTCCGTGTGTGGATTGATCATTTACATGTACCCAAGCAGGAAGGACGCTACAGAGGTCAAGGTGCTGGGATACTCGCCCACTATCTAGTAATGCTGGATGATGGCCAGGTGCCTTGGTGCAATGCCCACCACTAGCTAAGACTGAAAAATCATCTTTGTCTAATTCAATATAACATCCTTCACAGGGTCTCTTTTGACAGAGTCCGATTGCACACAATTAGAAGAATGGAGTCACCCAGCTCTCTCCATTGTGGTTACGAACGAGGTACATTTATACACATGCTATGGAACTGCCAGAACATCCAAAGATACTGGGCTCAGATAATAAAATAACTAAATGATATGCTTGGAGTGCAGGTCACTAAGGAACCTAAATATTTGTTACTCTGAATCCCCACAGACGTTGATCTCCCTAAGTACAACCTGCTGCTGTATAATCTGGGGTTGATAGTGGCCAAACAAAATATTGCTTAACACTGGGGAATAGCAGATATCCCCACCCTAAAAGAGTGGGGAACTAGTATGAACCTCTATATGGGGGCAGAAAAAAACAACCTATGCAGCCAGAGGTTGCCCCAAAAAAATTACACCATGGCTGAGTTATTGTGGCTCAGAAGTAGAAGAAATGCAATTAGACATCAGACGCCTACCCAAGTAAAGGGGTAGTTAAAAATGTCACCGTTAGCCGCACCTGCACAATAGTAGGCAGAGAGAGACTACTCCTGCATGAGGGTAGAGGAAGGAACATTGTTTTGAGTATTGTCTTTTCATATCGGTCTCCCTCAAATGAATAACAACTGTACTACTGTTAAACAGAGTGTACGCGATGATTCTCCTATGACTGTTTTGACTGGTATTTCTTTTCCCTCTTGTTTCAGTTTTTTTCTTTTTTTTTTTTTTATATATCTTTTTATTTTAACAGTAAGACAAGAGTAGGCATTACAAATATCGGGTGTCAAACAGTACAATGCGGGAAAGGGACAGGCGGGGGAATTATACATACGAGAATCGTCATAAGGAACCCACAGTAAATCGCGGCTATACAGAACAGTTAGGAAGAATAAACAGTCTATCATACGATCGAGAACAACCCCGCCACATCCTCCCCCATCTGCAATGATACGGGATAATTAAAGCCAGTATAGACATCCGAGCAAGAAAGGATCCGTGATGAATAAACAGCCCACTTCTTGGAAAAGGAAAAAGGAAAGACAAAAGGGGCCATAGAACAAAACAAAGGAAAAATAAAAAAACCCTCCCCTAACCCCCCACCCTGCACCCCTGCAATGGCTACGGCCTAACCCCACTAGCAGCGTGCCTGTCGCCCAAGAACTACCCTAAAAGAAGGGAAAGAGAGAAAAAGTGGAGGAGGAGAAACCAAGCACACTCCCGGTCCCCCGTGCCCCCCGCCAACAGCTACCACCCCCAGACGCGATAAAGCCAACATTCAGCAAAATATACAAACCAGTCGGGGGAGTATATTCAATAGCCACCCAACTCCCATTACACTATAGGCACAACCCTGGCATTGCTGAAAACTATAATATCGGATCAAAACAGTAAAGTTCAGCCCTGGCCAGTACGATCTTCATTAAAAGTCTCCTTCCCTCGAGCCGCCATCTTGGGGAAAAGGGCAAAGCGTCCATGAAAGTTCTCGTCGGTGCAGTAGAGTCGCATGCAGGATAAATGTTCACAAATAAAACAATGAAATGCTTCCAGGAACAGCACGTTTTCCAAAAGGTCACTGAAGAACTTGTTACCACACTGGAGACCATTCATAGATGTAGCATAAGGAAACAGAATCGAACAGGAGACGCTGGCATGAAGCACAGGCTTGAGAGTCGTTGATTCGGAACCGCCAGGGCTCAGGAAATCCAATATTGGCACAGGGACCTCGAGTTTAGACGTTCGGTGCACCGCTGGTACAACAGCCAGCGGAGAACTCAGCAAAGAGTCATCCTCCGGTTCCAGGATACCGTCCACTTTCTCGATCAGTGTCCGGAACACAGCGCTAGTATGCGAGTGGAGCGCCTCAATGGCGGCCATGACGGCCCGCAGCGATGGCGTGCCTTCCATCCGCTCCGTCCCCTCTCAGTAGGCGGCAGAGCCGGATTTGAACCCCGGAGGCCGGCTACTCCGGGGTAACAGGCCACGCAAGTCAGATGTCAAACAGTGGGCGCTCCTGGTATAGCAGAACACACCTTTGCTGTCAGCGAGGGCCCCGTCCCGTCGACCCCGGGAGGGCAGCAAGGTCTTCGGGCACCAGACCCCCACCACAGCATCCGGTGGAACACGCTAGTGTGTCCTCGGTGTAGATCAATCACAGGATCGACACCAAAAAGCAGCAATTCACGGCACACTTCGGGAGACCGGGCTCAGTCCAGGTCTCATGGCCACTGTTGATCACTTCCAGACCGGATAGGTTAGAAATCGAGGTCCCGGCTTCCATACGATGTTAGGCCGAGAATGGAGATACGGCGTATCTTCGTCGACCGATGAGGTAGAAAACTCGGGATTGCACCGTTAGAAGCAGTTAAACTTCATAAACAGGGGAATCGGGTGTGAAGTCAGGATTGAAAGCAGGATATTCGAGTTGCTGGCGGAGGTCGGCGGAGCCGGGAGCTTACGCGGCCATCTTGGTTGCTAGCGTAGCTCCTCCCCGTGTTTCCGGTTTGTTGAGAATAAAATAAACTATATAAAAAAAATACAGTTTCCAAGACTGAAAAATCTTTTATTACACAGGTCACTAACATTTCAATGAAAAACGTACTTATTTTTGTACCATAATATTTTAGTGGATACTCTCTACCTGCAGATTCTTCATCTTTTGATTATCTCCGGTGCCCGACTGGATCCGGAAAACTTGCAGTAGCTCTTCCTCACCAGTAAGTGGCACTGGTCCCAGCTCAACACCGGAAGCAGTGCAGTTGTGATATCACTGAAGTCATATACTCCTACTCTGTCATCCTGATGTCAGTTCCTCTTCCATTTTTTGATTAACCCTTAGGGGCAGAGATGAAGGGATGAAATCGAAATGGATGTCACAGTAACCAAATTAAGTTAAAACTTTATTAATTTCCAGTAGTCTATGACAGTACTTCAAAACGAGGTAGGCATGATTGGTGAATATTCTTTCTACCTGCAGAATTTCCACCGGAGAAAGTTACTAATGATAAAGGAAAAAAAATTATCTTCTGATTTATAGACCAACTTGCAGATTCTAGCCTCTTGAATGGATATTGCAGCAGTACGCTCCTCGGTGGTGTGTCGGAAGAAGTGGTCAGACTAGGAAATTCTTCAGCACAGAACATGGAAAATGGCCTTTCCTTCTCACTTTTGAGTCCAAGCAATAGTGTTCTGAAAAAATGCTAAGGGACGCCCTTATCTCTGCGCCCCTTGGCTGGTGTTGATGTTGAAGCCTTTGCTCTGGTGGAATGACCACAGATTCCCTCTTGCTGTTCCTTTTTAGGAATAGCAAAACCGATTTTAATGTCGAGGATGATCCACCATCACAAGTTCCTTTTCTGGACTAACTTGCCTTTTTTTTCTGCCTACATATCCTATAAAGAGGTGTTTCTTAGCAGGTCCCTATGGGGTTACAGCCAATGTAATCTCTACTAAAATAAGGAATGTGTATAACATGGTATGCATCGCAACCTTTTGCCCTTTCACTAACCAATTTTTGAAAAATCATCTGGCAAAGCAGGCATGCTATCTACATTAAACATCTCCACCAGTGTTTACTTAAAGAAGAAGGTGTGGTGGCCAAGATGGCGCCACGGCAAGATGTTCTTTTAACTGCAATCCGGCCGACCGCCGTCCCGCGCAGCGCTCTCCGGGCCTGTGAAGGGGTGTTTTAAGCATCGAAGGGTTCCCTGATTCCTGGAGTGCGGGCAACTCGATCCGTGCAACCGCGATTAGAGCAGCAGGAGAGACGTGATTTACCCGTACGGCTGACAGCAGGGAGTAGGAGGCAGAGCGGCCGTGACGTGCGAACCCGAAGCGGGCCGCGTCTGAGTGTGGACCGAGGCCTCGGCGGCTTAGTTCCTGGAGGCAGGCTGTGTCCCGGTGATTCGGCCGCGGCACGGCCTCTGCGGCACCTGGTAGCACTGCAAACACCAGTGGCCTGCATTCCCAGGGGAAGGCTCAGGAGGACACAGCGGCTGGCCGGCCTGGGTTCTGAGATCTCCCGGCGCCGAGAGGAAGCAGAGGACACCCTTGCTCGCACCTGCAGCGGTTGGACTTTGGACCCGCTGTTGGGACCCCCTGGTTGAGTGAAACGCTTGTCTGGGCTTTTATCGGCGGGGGGTTCGGCCTGTTTAGAGTGCTCCTGGGGTTGGCCCAGTTGGTGGCGAGGGGCTCGCTTGGGGTGGCCTGGCAAGGCCCGTGAAGCTAGAAACCAGGGCTTGGTGGTGGGCCGCATGTGGTGGTGTCCCGACGCCTACCTGCCCTTTCATCGGCGAGTTTTGGAGCTGTGTGAGCATCTAGGGGGCCGCTTCTTTGCACCTTGCTCCTGCCCTGGCCGTGGGCCGGGAAGGCCTGCGTCAGGGGACTGAAGCTCTACACCCCGGGAGGGCCCAGTCGTTGGCCCAGATCCGCCTGAGGCCCCTCTCCCCCGGTTATCAATGGGCATTTTGGCCCGGGCAGGATAGAACTGCTGCTGTGAGGGAGGGGGTGCGGAGAGGCAGCGGGCCCCCCCAGGAGCAACGTGAGGTGGATCTGTGCCACACGGAGGGAGCGGCGCTGCAGCTTGGGGGGCACGCCTGAGCCGCCTCTTCGCCGCGTGCTAGCCTTGAGGCGCTGGCCTGCGCTGTTCTGGGCTGAAGTGTGTGGCCGATTCTCAGTCACTCTGCGCAGCTGGGGAGGTCTGGAGTGCCTGGGCTCACTGGTCCGCAACCTATAAGCTGCCCCTGGAGGGGCTGGGAGACACCTAGCGAGTGACCGAAGCAATTGCCCACCATGGCGGCCGGACGCCTCAAGAAGGACCGGACGATCAAGGACCTTCTCTCCCGTCTGGGGGGGGCGGAGGAGCAGCTGTGCCCTCCGGAGGATCGTGCCAACCGTCGGAGCACCACGTGGAGGAACCTGTAACCCGATCGTTCATTGAGACGCTGTTCACCTCCCTAAGAGACAAACTCCATTCCCTTAAAAGCAAATTCACACAAGAGCTCAAAGAGACATGGCGAAATGTAGATGCGTGGCGGATCTAGAGGAAAAGGATGGGATCAGAGATGAAGAGGTCGAAACTCTCCAGCAAGAAGTCATGTGACTCCAGGAGCAACACATAGACATACAGTCACACCTGGAGGATTTGGAAAACCGCTCCCGGAGGACAAATATACTAATTAAAGGAGTGGCATCTGAGGGTGAGCGGAACGACCTCTATAGCTTCACCCGTGAGCTTTCACCACATCCTGGGGGGTCCTCCGCCATCCCCGCTCCAACGGGACAGAGCACAGAGGGTGGGCCTCCCTAGGAAAAAATCTTCCTCGCCACGGACATCCTGGTCTGTGTGCATGACTTATTTTATTTATTTTATTTTATAGGTATTATATAGCGCTGGCTAGACCCGGAGCTATCAGAGCGCTTTACATGAGAATCAGAACATAGTTGCAGGTTACATTATTACAAAGGTTACATAGTTATTAGAGCTTGGCAAACATTGTTACATGTACGGTCGAGACAAAACAAAAAGATATATGCGTAAGGGAAAAAGCAGACAAGTGGAGAGATTCAGGGGAGGGGGGTAGGAGCAGGGGAAGAAAACAGAATGGAGGGTGAGAGAGACACCATGGAAAGAGGCGGGGGAGGGCAACGGGGACACAAACTGGTAGACAAGTCAAAGCTGCGTCCAAAGTCCAGTAAGCTGTGAACCCTGCGGAGGTGGTATAATTTCCCCATCCCTGTTGCAAGAGGCTCCCTATAAGCAGTGGACTCTCTCAGCGGGGTCTCTGAGACTCCAAGGCCTACATACTGGATCCTTCCCCAAAAAGGGGAGAGGGAGTGCTTTGGCAAGGGGTGCCATACCATACCTCTAATGTGAATGGGTCCCTTGGCTCTGTGGAGTCTCAACGGATTTGCTGAGACTCAAGAATATAAATATTGGATCTTTCCCCAACAAGGGGAGAAGGAGTGCTTAGTCAAAGGGCAAAGAAGGAAAGGGGGCGAGGCAGTGTGGTGGGCAAGGGGAAAGATTCAGGTGAGAGGGGATAGGAGCAAAGGAAGTAGACAAAGAAAGAGTACTAAATGGGAACAGACCGCATCAGTTAGGGGGCTCTTGCACTATTTACATGCTTAAAAGTTCTAGTTGCTGGGATTTTATAAACCTCCGCGGTATAAGCCCGGGATGGCGCTAATTGAGGAAATAAGAACAAACATTGAGATTGCACCAAGTCTCTGTAGCATGAGCTCAACCCCATATTAAATCACTTATGACGTCACAGATTCTATATGCGAACAAGCCCACGGAATTTCAAAACATTTAAAAGCCGTGCTCCGACGCCCGGAACTCGCACCGATCCAGAGAGGAGTGGAGCTGGTATGTGTCGGAATCAATCTCTCTCGCTCTCCACTCGCGGTCGGGTGCCGATCATGTGGGGGTGATGCCGCATATAAACTATGCTCCAAACTCATCCAATAAATTCTCCCCTGGAAGAGAGCACTCACGGGGGCAGGTTCCAAAGATTTATTACAAACCACAGGCGCAGACTCCATAGGCATTTCAAGATGAAACCGGTCACTTTTAAACCCAAGAGAGTAAGTTATGTACAAAAAGTAACTGATGTCCTCACTGGGAAAAATTTTAAGACGCTTGAAGTCTTGGAGAACTCGAGAACGGAGGAGGAGAACATTGAGGAGATACCTATGGGTTTGACTCAGCAAATAGCTGTGGCAGGAGTAAAACAAAGCGGGGGATTGAGCCCATTGAGCCTACTTCACAATTTCTCCCACAGGTACCGACAGATGCAATAGATACATTCACGGAGTCAGTCACGAAAGATCTAGTACGCCTCCGACGGGAAAAGAGATATATTACCAAGAGTACGAATTTCTCTAAACAATTACTTGCCCTGTATAGACTTAGTCAAGACACTACCATTGAATGCAAGCCTTTGGATAAAGGGGGTAATATTGTTTTTCAGACTCAAGGAAAGTATAATATTATCACCTTCTAATATCAGACTGGCATAAAAAGAACATGCTTGAAATGGAAGAATAATTATTTCTCAGACATATTAACCCCAATTTCCCCACGTTCTACCACATCCAAAAGTGCACAAGGACCATATGAACCCTCCCGGCAAACCCATTGTAGCATCGCATGGGAGCCTGACTGGATGCATGTCCATCTATATCGACTTTTTTCTGGCACAACATGTACAGAAATAAAAGTCTTATATTAAAGACACTAAGGACTTCCTGGGACATCTCAGTATGATATCAGGTGAAGGAAGAGATCCTCAGGAAAGCTCACAGTTCCCACCCTTTTGTTTTCCAGGGCCAGTCCCCTACCCTCTTCCAAGACCTTGCGGCCATCACCCTATAGAAGCGCCGGTCATTTCATCCGGCGACGGCACACCTCCGCTGTCTTGGTGTCTCCTACTCCTGGGGGCATCCTTTTCGCCTCATCTTCCGATGGGAGGAAAGGCTCTACCTGCTGCGCTCCCTGGCCGAGACCTGCCGAATGCTGGGAATAGCACCTCCAGAGGAGCAGCGTCCGGAGGACATGCCACTGCTGTCTCAAAAAACAAAACAGAATGGCTGGCAGAGAGTGAGACGTTGCCGCACCCCGACTAAACCAGACCCGGAGGAGATAGCGAGGGGGTCATCAGGCGGCCCTTGAAGTGGCCCCCTCCACATTGGCCTAAAAGTGTTGTCCCCTAATCAGGATCCCGGTTCCTACGATGTGTTCCCTTAGAGCGGGATGCTGGACGGGGGAGTCGAGCACCAACCCCCATTGGACCCACCATGTGGATTTGCCATTCCACATTACTAGAACTTTATTCTTCTCTCTTCTCATGGTCATGGTTATGGTTGGGTTTAGTTGCAAGGGATTTTGTTGCAGTCCACACTCGCCTATATCGAGGTCCTTTTAATTTTTTATAGGGATACCTTTGGATGCCTGGGACGTGGTGATCAAGGGAGGCATCCGGTGTACCCGGAGGCAGACAGGGCTGTAAACACCTCACTCCACACATGACGAGTAGGGCCATCTGGGTTCTGTCGCTCAATGTACAAGGGCTCAATAACCCAACTAAACGGCGGACCATCCTTAATTTTCTGGAATCCTCAAGGGCAGATAGCTGCCTTTTACAGGAGACCCATCTCCTAGCTACAGACTGTCATAGGCTGAAGTCTCTGGCCTTTCCGCAGCAATTTGTTTCGTCTAACTCTTCCACGTCAGCGGGTGTGGCAATCTTGGTTAGCAAGTCTTTCTCCAGGGCTGTAGAGCAGATGGTAAGCGAAATTAGGGGCCGCTTGCTAGTGCACAGGTTCACCATTGCAGACAGGTCCCTTCTGATTGGCTCTGTATACACTCCTAATGAGAAAAGAGGAGTTCCTGCATGTAGCACTGGACAGGGTGCTGGGTTCGGGTGACCAACTAGTGCTAATAGGGGGGGATCTTAACCTGGTCTTTGATAATGCTTTGGACAGATCAGGCGGGTGCATTGTCTGCTGAAGACCTGGTCCATCTGGAACAACTAGGGGTGGTGGATTTATGGAGGGCCAAAAAGCCACAGTCCATAGCTTTCTCCTACTACTCTCATACGCACAAAACCTATGCCCGGTTGGATAATTTCTTTGGCACTAGGGAGCTTCTTTCACTCACCAAGGAGGTTGAGATACACAGTTGCGCTGTCAGGCCATGGGGCGGTAGACGCCCCCCTCCCCCCAGGGTTTGGTGACTCCGGGACTCCTTACTGCATCAGACGTAGGTTAAAAAGCAAATCCAGCACTCCCTTGATGACTTTCTACACCACAATGCTAACCCTGCGACTTCGTCGGCCACCCACTGGGGCGTCCTCAAAGCCGTCATCAGAGGGGAATTCATAGCCATTTCTTCCACAGATAATCCATTTCGCAGGACTACTAGAAGACCTCACCGGCCGCGTGAAGAAATTCAAACTCATGCATCAACAGATGGGCGCTCCGAGAGTGTGGCGGCAACTGTCCAGCACCCCTGCGGAGCTTGCGGCGCTAGACCTGGATAGAGTGGAGTACTCCACCTACTTCACTCTTTCTATGTCGGAGGGGACAAGTGCGGCAGGCGTCTGGCCACTACTCTTCATGCTAAACGCAATGAGCAGACATCACTGAGATTTTCCCCCTTTCAGGGTCTCTGGTCACGGAGGGCCCAGACATTGCGAACGCTCTTCAACATTTTTATGAACGCCTGTATGACCGCCAGCAACTCGATCAGGAGGCCGGTTCTCGCTACCTGAAAGAGGCTTAGACCTCGGCTCTCACTTCAGACCAGGCCGAACTCCTGGACGAAGACATCTGCATAGAGGAGGTAATATCAGCGATAGCGCTCCTCAAGCTGGGCAAGTCCAGTTCAGCGATCTTTTACAAATCTTTCTGCACCACCCTGGCCCCTGTCCTCACGAAATTATTTAACTCCTTCTCAGAGCCTGGGTCCATTCCCCCCGAGATGTTAAAAGCCTCAATCATTGTTCTCCCCATGCCCGGAAAGGACAGGCAACTCTGCTGTTCTTATCGGCCCATCTCCCTTTTAGAAATCGATTTTAAACTCTTCACGAGCATCATCGCCCACAGACCGAACAATTATATGCCCTTCCTAGTGTACCCGGACCAAGCAGCCTTCGTCCCCCATCGACCAACCAGCGATAACACCAAGAGAGCGCTGGACATCATTGATAAGGCAAACCGGTTCCAGGGGGAATACATGTTGCTGGTGGTCGACGCCAAGAAGGCGTTTGACCGGGTCCACTGGCCATACCATAACAAAGTGCTGGAGCACTTCGGGATAGGGGATCGATGCAGGGCCCGCATTCCTAATTGTTACCGCGCCACC
Organism: Lissotriton helveticus; assembly: GCF_964261635.1. Lineage (NCBI taxonomy): Eukaryota > Metazoa > Chordata > Amphibia > Caudata > Salamandridae > Lissotriton > Lissotriton helveticus. The sequence continues at coordinate 634,975,062 of NC_136057.1, read as the reverse complement.
ACTGTCAGTCCGGGACAACAGCTTCACCTCTTCTACCTTTTCCATCTATAGAGGTACCCGTCAGGGCTGCCCACTCACGACCTTATTATTTGCTCTGTATATGGAGCCCAAGGCGCAGAGGGTCAGGGATCACCCGGACATCGCCGGAGTTCCCTTCGGCGGTGACAGGCACGTTATCAGTCTGTATGCCGATGATGGCCCAGCATCTCTAGCACGTCCAACTGTCTCCCTCCCGGCTTTCCTGGAGGAACTGCAGACCTTTGGTGTGGCTTCAGGGTTCAAAATCAACATTACCAAATCTCAAGCACTCAACCTTTTGGTCCCCCAGGGCACAGCGGACCTTCTTGCGTCCCACTATCTGCTGGAATGGGCCTCAAAGTCTATCTACTACCTAGGGATCACCTTAGCCAATTCAATACTGGAGACACTCGACAGTTACTACGGGGCACTCCTCCGGCAGATACGGAGCGACTTGGTGTGGTGGAAGCATCTCAACGTCTCCTGGCTAGGTCGGATAGCGGCTTGTAAAATGACTGTCCTTCTCAAAACTCTTTACCCTTTTTCAAACCATGCCTCACACCCCGCCATGGGGCACTCTTGCTAAACTTCAGTCAGAATTGGCGCAGTTTATCTGGCAGGGCCGGAAGCCACGTATGAAGCAGTCCTTGACCTACCTCCCCCCGGTGTCCGGCTGGCTGGGAATCTCGGACTTACCACTCTACTTCAAAGCAACACAGCTGCGATTCCTAGTAGAGTGGAGCCGTGCAGAATCGGAAAAGCCCTGGCTCTTCCAGGATAAAGCAGTGGCGGGTACCGATCTCTGGAAGATCCTGTTTCATCCCACAGCACACAGACCCAGGAGTCTGTAGGTGTCCCCGATAACTCGAGCAATACTGTATCCCTGGAATAGCACCAGTACCAAGCTGGACCTGATCTTTTACCAGTCACCACTTCCCCTGTCTGCGAGAACCCGGACTTCATGCCTAGATTGACGGCCTCAGAGTTCGCAGCCTGGAGAGAGTCCGGATGCCACTCCATGGGCCACTTCTTTGATGTGGAGAGCCTGCTTTCTTTCCCCCAGTCGCGGGAAATCTTTGGGATCCCGGAGACAGAACGCTTCCATTACCTCCAACTGAGGCATTGGACCATGCACTCCTCCAACCTCGCCAAGGCGCAGCGCCACCTGATGCAGTTTGAAAAGTGGCTTCTAGCAAAATAATCTGACAAAGGCATGATCTCAGAACTATACGCGCTCCTTCTCCAGACTCTGGTTCACACATTCCATGCAGGGCGCGCACGATGGGAAGAGGAACTGGGACGGTCCTTTAGTGCAAAAGAGTGGGAGAACATTGCCTATTGCGCTTGTCACACGGCTCACAGCCCGGCCCTAACAGAGACACTGACAAAGATTACCTCATATTGGTACTACGTGCCGGTTAGAATACACAAAATCAAACCCTCTCACAGCGACAGGTGCTGGCGCTGCTGCGGGTTCAAAGGGACCTTAACACACATCCTGTTTGAATGCCCAAGCATTCAGCACTACAGGACACGGGTCCTCGACGATATAGATGGGCACCTAGACACGCAGCTTCCACACTTTCCAGCCTATGTATTGCTGGGTCTTCCGAACCCTTTGACTTACCCTTTGAAGTCCATGCGTGGCAGACAGATAGGCATGGCGCTAGGCACGGCGGCTCAGGCCAACCTTGGTCACTGGGGATCGGTGAATACGCCCACCCACGCCAACTGGTTACTTAACATCTGGCACATGTTAGGCATGGAACGGATATCTGTCTCTTGCAGGGAAGGGGACGGGATTGCAGAAGGTATGGGAACCATATGTGTCTTTACTGTCACAGAAGTTCAATGAGATGAGCTGCCCAACATATCTTGGGCTCCTGCACCTCACTGAGGCCCCCAAGACGGATCAACACAAGGCATAAGGACAATAACCAATTACTTATGGTAGTGAGAGGCATGTTTCTGGGTGAGTGTGGACGGGGGAGTTTTTTTTGGGTGGCGGGGTTCTCGGGGGTAGGGCTTCGGGGTGGAGTTTTCTTTTCCTCCTTTTCTTGGGCTTGTAACGCATCACTTGCAGTAAACTAAGTGTGACTAGCTAACTTGGAGTTTTCTCCCTAAACGTTTTTTTTGCTGCTGTATCCGCTTGCCCTCTTTACAAAATGCTAATAAGAAAGAGAAGAAGAAGAAGGTGCAACATTAGTGATCGCATCATTAGAAGCCTACATTCCACCCAATGCGTCCCTAAAGAGTTTGAGCCAAAGTCTTTGGAATCTTCTACTCCTTATTGGTCCTCACCAGTGTGGAGTGGAGTGTGGAGTTTAGGAAGTCTTCTCCCTAAACGTTCTTTTGATGCTCTATCCGCTTGCCCTCTTTACAAAATGCCAATAAAGAGAAGAAGAAGAAGGTGCAACATTAGTGATCGCATCATTAGAAGCCTACATTCCACCCAAGGAGTCCCTGATGAGTTTGAGCCAAAGTCTTTGGAATCTTCTACCCATTATAGGTACTTACCAGTGTGAAGTGTAGGAAACTGGCTTTCTATGTAGTGTATACAAATGATGTACACTGTGCAGAAAGTCTAGGCAACCCTTATTGTTTTACCGGATGCTTGATTTAACAACCCCAAAGTGCTCTAATGTGTGGTGTTTAAGGAAACAAGGGGGACCCGAAAGGTAGCCGAGGAACATGGGTATCAGTTATTTAAAGGAACAACGGTCCTGAGCAAATTAAACAGATATCAATAAATGCAGTATATAGAACACAATGGTAACTATATAGTTCTCCTGTCCAGCCGGACCAGGGATTTATTATATTAAGATGACAAGGTAAAATTGTGAGTACAAACATTCAGGATAGGGCACAATCCTGTACCGTATTCAGAAATGAGGACAGAGTGATAAAGAAATAGAGTGGAAAGAGGTTTTTCAGGCAAAAAGAAGGTGAGCAGCCTGGACACTTTTTATATATATATATATACGTCAAGTGTGTTACCAGGGTAGAACATGCACATTATTTACAAAATCGTTTATGCATGTCTACTCATGAAAGTCGACGGCGTTTCGATCCATTGCTCTAATACATGTGGATCATCTTCAGGACTAAAAATGAATATTACCTGAGTTAATTGATAAGCCTGTTTAGGGGGAAACAGGGAGAAAAGAACAAGAGTTTCTTGTAAGCAAAGTATAAGGTTTGAGAGTGTCAGCATTTTGGTCGTTTTTTTACAAAAATTTTTTACAGTTACAGTATTCGGAATCGCAGTGAATTTGCTGGTTTGTGATCCAAGTGAAACTTCGAGTGGAGTGCACAGATAAGGAGAACGTGCGGTGTGACTAGGGTCCCATTGGTAAGGACCCTTGGAGATTGGCACTTGTAGTTGCATGACTTTTTAAACGTCGGATTTAAATAACATCTCCCCTTGTCCCTATAGCGTAACTGTGAAATCCAAGGGTTCGCGCTCACAGGACATCCTGACCAAGTCCTCACCAGAGGTAAACCCCCACACGTTACTTCTATTTAGAAACCCCAGTTCACTCCAGCAATGTTAGTGGCCTGTACCTCAAACAGGTTATAACTTCTGCCGCTCCGTCTCTAAGCACGGTCCTTACAAATGGGACCCTAGTCACACCGCACGTTCTCCTTATCTGTGCACTCCACTCGAAGTTTCACTCGGATCACAAACAAGCAAATTCACTGCGATTCCGAATACTGTAACTGTAAAAAAAAATTGTAAAAAAACGACCAAAATGCTGACACTCTCAAACCTTATGCTTTGCTTACAAGAAACTCTTGTTCTTTTCTCCCTGTTTCCCCCTAAACAGGCTTATCAATTAACTCAGGCGATATTAATTTTTTGTCCTGAAGATGATCCACATGTATTAGAGCAATGGATCGAAACGCCGTCGACTGTCATGAGTAGACATGCATAAACGATTTTGTAAATAATGTGTATGTTCTACCCTGGTAACACACTTGACGTATATATATAAAAAGTGTCCAGGCTGCTCACCTTCTTTTTGCCTGAAAAACCTCTTTCCACTCTATTTCTTTATCACTCTGTCCTCATTTCTGAATACGGTACAGGATTGTGCCCTATCCTGAATGTTTGTACTCACAATTTTACCTTGTCATCTTAATATAATAAATCCCTGGTCCGGCTGGACAGGAGAACTATATAGTTACCATTGTGTTCTATATACTGCATTTATTGATATCTGTTTAATTTGCTCAGGACTAATGTGTGGTGTAGCAGCTTTAGGCTTATCAGAGGGGAGTGTTGAGCATTTTTTGTGCTCACAGAGTCAATAAATAAAACACACTCAAGAAGAATATTGAGGCCAATTTAGAAAAATAACAGATATTTAAATTCATTTATACACCAAGATCATCGTAATCAGGTAAGTACTTACCAACTTATCGTTCTTAATGAAAAGCAGTAGAATAGCAAAAGCTATCAGATTTGGGGCATGAGCCTTGAGTGCAGTAATGTTATCCGATGGGAGAAACATACAGTGCATAGGTATACTTGCAAACAGTTGTTAGGGTTAATTTCTTGGACTTAAGGTGCTTAAGGTCCAAGGTCCATAGAGCCACCAGCAGTTTTGGTTAACCTGCTTGGTGTGTCCCCGTGCAAAGGTGCTGATCGCAATGGTAACCTCAACCGCTACACTGTAAAGAAACCTGTAACAACAAAAAAGCTGCAAGTGAGGACTTGGTCCCACGTCCGGCAGAGCCCAGTGGTGAGCTCGGCTCCTGACAGACTCTAGAACAAGGGGACACCATCGATTGGCTCGAACTCTTGACTGTGGGGCTCGCGTGCAGAAGTCATTTGTCTGGCGGGTCGCTTGCAACAGCTCTCACTTCTTAGGGTCGACCTGGAGATGAAGGCAATCAGGTGAGCAGAGCCACTCTCTGTGCAGGCCTCTGTGAAGCTCATTTTCCTCGTCAGTAGGTTGGTCTTGGCAGGGTTTGTTTCTGGACAGGACACTTGACAAGCCTTGGTCGCGGCAAGGGCTCTGGTACCCAACGTATATGGTGCTGGAGGGCCTAGTGGATCGAACCTCGCTGAGGAGACCGGTTTGACCTCTGGGAGCCACTAAATATTTCTCCTGAGTTGCTCCTTCCTCTGTGGACCTGGTGGTCAGCATACACTATGTACCAGGCAGATGTGGTCGGTGACATGCTGGGAAGTGGCTCCTAGACGTCAAGCGAGATGCTGACTGGTTGATGAAGTTCTGGTTGCTCTTCTAGGCTTTAGGAGGATGCACAGCTGCTGGACGAGTCTGGCCACTGCAGTTGTCTGGACAGCAGCAGTCAGGCAGGGTTTGGTGCCAGGTCTGAAGCTGGTCCACTGTACTTGCGCTTTTCAGCTTTTCTTAGTCCTTCTGTTCCCAGTAGACTACTCTGAGGTCCTGATGTCAGGGGGCCACCTAAATATTGAATTAAGGGGCGTTCAGTGGAGTGTAAGGTAGTAGCCAATATGCAACCTACCCCTTGGATGACTACACCCCATATGACCACTTCCTGTAGGGAGTGGGCATAAACCTGATCCAGCGTTCCTAGTTTCATCAAAAACAAGATGGTGAAACCCTTTTTCAATTGTCCACTTCAGGCAGCCCACCTTAGGGGTGTACCTAGCCTGTAAGTGACACATGCTTTCTGACTAGCGAATTTTCCTCCCTGTCCTGGTGCCAAATGGACCTAAAGGCAGGTGTGGCATTCCCACGTCTGGGGGGAAGCCGGGTTGCATATCCAGGGCGGCAGAGGCTTGGAAGCCTTTGCCTTGATATGCAAAAAAATAGCTATCCTGCTGGAGAAGGTGTGAACGTCTTCGTCTAGAGTAGGCTTGTTTGCGACTTCAGAGAGTGCTGACTTTCACATGCAGGGGGGACCAAAACTTGTCTCTGGTAGGAGGCTGGGCGATACCCGTTAGCCAACCCACTAAGAGACTAGTAGGATTCAGGGGCACCTCTAAGGTGCTCTCTGGGTGCATCTCATGACACATCCAATACTGGCATTGGCATGGATGTGTCAAAGCCAGGTGTTTGATACCAACCCCCATTTTATTCAGTGAAGCCAATATGTAGCTGTGTTACTCCTAATGACTAGTGCCCTGTACATGTATTCAAAATAGCTCTCTGGTCACTTGTATAATCTAGCAATGGGGCTGGACATCAGAAGGGCATATCTGCTCATGTGGAGGTGCCCTCACTTGTAATATAATGAAAGCACCCTGCCTTAGGGCTTTAAGGCCTGCTGTAGGGGTGACTTGCATATATTGCATTAAGCTTCTATGGATATGGCACATAGGGAGTGCGCCACATTGTGTTTTCACAAGGGTTTGTACCATTGCATGCAGCCTCCAATTGCAATATGTATGGATTTGGGTCCCTCAGAGTGGCACAATGCATGCTACAGCCCTTTAGAACCCCTGCCCAAGTTACCAGGGGTACCATTTAATAGGGAATTAAAAGGAGGTGGGGGGGCGCTAAAGTCCTTGCCAATTTGTTTAAAATTGTACATATAGTTTGTTTTAGATAAAAACCTTTGGGGCCTGGTTAGCAGGGATTCAATGCCCATCTAGGAAAAACATCAGTACTAGTGGCAAAAGGTGGGACTGACCATGTCACAAAGGGACACATTCCTACATTGAGACTGTACTTGCTGTGCCCAAAAGATTGAGGTTTCAGTATTTGAACAAGGAGGGCCGCACAACCATCCATAAAGAGTTCTTTAATTGCAAAACCAAAAAAAATTGACCTGTGGCATAATTTGCCATGTTATGAACTCTATATTTATCAAACCACTCACGAAGTTCGGAAAAGGATTGGTCAACACAAATGACTGATTCAGTGCAAGGTGCTGACCGCACCATTAGTGAAACACTGCACTGAACATGCTCATAGCAACTAGAACATCTCAAAAGATGATTACTTCAAAAAGAAGCAACTTTGATCCTGAAAAACATCATCGTCCATTGTGGTCTGAATGAATTGTCTGAGATTCAAAGCATCTTACACATACTTGCCAACTGTCTGAACTTCTGCAATCTCAGTTTGCCATGTGGCTGTTTCAGATTCTGAGCATCTGAAATGCAATGTTAGAGGCATATGAGCTGCAGATTACACACTGTGCATAGATCGCCACCTTGTGTTGGGCCCGGATGTTTGCAGTTTGTTGTTGTCCTGAAAAGTTTTAGGGAAGTCACCAGAGAGGTGACTCCTCCTTTGGACCATATTGTGCATGGGCATCGGCTCCATTCTCAGATTGTTTTTTTCCGCCATCAGGCTCGGAAGTGTTTCCTGCGCTCCGGTTTGTAACAGAATTTCCTTTGACGCGCGATCCTCGCCCGGTTCGACGGTATTGTCTCGATCGTGATTCACATCAACGCGATTCTTCAACAACTTCAAAGTCTTCGATTCCGGTCGTCGACTAAGGCCTTCGGGCCTACCTAGGCCTCGACTTCTGGCTCATGGAAAGGACGCCATTCAAGAACTGTCCTCAATGTGGGTCGAAGTTTCCCCACACCAATCTACATGAGGTGTGCCTCTCACCGGAGCACGAGGCCAAAGACTGTTCCGCTTGCGCCTATTTCCGCTCCAAGAAGACGATTCCGGACCGACGAGCTCGAAGAACAATGGCTCGCTCGTCAACTTCGATCCCAGATGACATCTTTGGAGAGGGCGTCGATGTGCCAGAACACCAGCATGCCGAAGAAAGCTCCAGCTCTTCTGATGCCGAAGACTCAGACGTCGAAGACATCACTCCAGCTCAACGGGTCGTAAGTAAGACCATCGACCCCAACCCTTCCTCGACACCCACTAAAAACGCTTCGGTCACACACTCACCTACGGGCCCGGGTGCACACCGAGAGACTGCTTCCCACGCCCCGCCTTCGGTCCCGGCAAAGAAGCCTACTAAGCCTTCAGGCGGCTCGGGCTCGAGCCAGCCTATTCCCGGTGCCGATCTGATATCGACACCAAAGAAGAAGCCATCTTCCTCAACCACACCGACTGTTGCTCCGACACCTAAGCACTCGGCGCCGAAGACTGGCAGCGGCTCATCCATGCCGAAACCTCACTCGGAGCCGAGTAAAAAAACACCAAAGGCCCCGACTCACACGCTTCAGAGCCGAAGAAACACCCGGAACCGAAAAAACATGTTCCGGTAAAGGACATTTCAAAAGGTCACACTTCTAAACCAAAAGACCCTAGACCATCTACAGACTCTGTGCCGAAAAAACCTCCGCAACCGAAAACTTCGACGCCAAAGGATCTGCCCTATACAGAAGAACTTTTTACACCAGATCCTCACCAAAAAACTCTTGTTAAAGACCCTAAGACTGGACAACTAGCTCTTAGTTCCAAGAAGAAACCACTAGAAGCGCCAGCACCTCCTCCTCCTCCAAAGAAGAGAGAAATTGCAACCTCTCCATTAAGGTTCCCTTCTCCACCACCTCCCTATACTGTTCCTCCTCCTACACCTCCTCCACCACATCATTCTCCTACACCATATCATTCTCCTACACCATCCACTAATCCAGATGATGTGGATACACACACTGATGACGCAGGTGGGGGTGCACATGCCCCAGCAGGGACCAATAGTCCCCCTCAGTCACCTAATCCTTGGGAGATTATAACACACCTGATGTGCCTTACGTCCCACAAGATGATGTATACCTGTAACGACCGGATTTTTAGGATAGGCAGCCACCAGCCGTGGCTAACCCAGTCGTCACGCAAACACACTCTTCTCAGGCCGCTATTTACAAGATATTTAGAAGACTCACCTGAGAAGGTGAAAAGAGGCTTATTTACAAGCCTATACAATTAGAGTTATAGCTAACATCTAAGGAATTCCATGTTTTATATCCTATGATTCTTACTTTATAGTCCCACGGCAAGCTGACCTGGACCAACCTACCCCCTCTTGCGTCGGAGGGCAGCCTATTTCGATTTAGAGTCGCCAGACTTTTGATTTAACGTCGCCAGACTTTTGATTTAACGTCGCCAGACTTTTGATTTAACGTCGCCAGACGGTTCCCTAACCCTTAGGATCAATAACATCTATACTTCCCACTGGTGAACCTGTTATTCCCCAATGGGGTGTTTTATAGGGGTCGGCGGTACACCGATATTTACGAGTCTCAATTTAGAAGAGCTACCTAATTAGAACATTTGGGAGTTCCTTCCAGCCATAGGCTACACAATCTCTCATTTCTCAGTTACCTGCTAGAAGGGTCTACTCACCTGCTAACCTGCCAGTATCTGGTTAAAAAGAAAGGTTAGTCCTGTCATGGAAACAACACTCAAATATGGATCGGATATAACATCATTTATTTATACAATTAGGCACATCATAAGCAAGATAATTATAGTTGCAATTAGCATACCAAAACAGAGTGGAAGGTGCACTCGAATAAAGTCAGTATCAATAATGATTTTTACATAAATTCTTCTTTAATCAGAATTTTTTTTCAAGCAGCATAGGCACAGCCAACGCGTTTCGTTCCTCTTTTTGCCTTTGGGAACTTCGTCAGGGCAAATGGTTGCAAAATTAAGGGGCTGAGTTGGAAAGTCGAATTGGATGCGGCTCAGCATGATAAACTGTACCCACACATAGTAGTATCCTTAGTAGCCGAATAAAATAAGCCAGGAGGTCAACGTCTCATGTAGTTCTATTTGATACGATAAAATCCAGTTCCAAATAGTCGTGATAGGATCAGATCAGGTAGTTTAGAGAAGAATAGTAAGAAGAAAGTGCCTAGTAACGGCCCCAGTTTATCATGCTGAGCCTATGCTGCTTGAAAAAAAATTCTGAATAAAGAAGAATTTATGTAAAAATCATTATTGATACTGACTTTATTCGAGTGCACCTTCCACTCTGTTTTGGTATTCTAATCATTCACGCATCCCACGGCAGCGGATGTTGGAAGAGTTTGCACCATTACTACTTAGGAACCAAATGATCCGTAGTGCTTGACCTGGTCTGCTGCCTTGGTCCTTTTGTTCTGTAGTTGCAATTAGCCATCATCTACAACCTAACAAAAGAGAAAAGATGGATTATTAATTATGGGTCATCTACACTAGCTTAGAATGCCTCACCTTAAACGTGCGTCTTTCCATCTCAGCAGCGGGGCTGGTCCCTCTCTCTCTCTGTCTTGGGTCTTCACTCGCTCGGGACTCTGCTCTCCCACTATGGCTCACGAATACACGTCTGCACCGCTACGCCTCGTCTACGCTGCCTTGGTTCCAAAACACGAACCCTCTTCTGGACTCACTCTGTTTCTACCACTCCTGCATGTTGACACTGCAGGATTCTCCTCTTCAGTAAAAGCTAGCAATTAATCACCAGCTCTCGGACCAACTTCATCGGTCTGCTCCGCACGTTGCTCTCTCTCTATCTACGCCTTGCTCTTTGCTAATATCTCTCTGTCATTCACCATGGAAATTTCCAACCGTAGGCCGACTCCCACCAAATTCCTGTACCAGTATCTGGCTTCTCACGCCGTCGGCAGTGGCCACCTGCGTGTTGCGTCTTCCACCAGTGAACAAAATACATTCTTCTGATAAGGGACGGTCTCGGCCGGTTTTCCCGCTAGCGAATAACAGGTTAGATCTAAATATTATTCTTACTCTGGAAGCGCCTCGCACAGACGAGGCAGCTATCTAAAATGGATGCGACAGCCATCCAAAATGGCTGCTCTCTGGTTTTGGGCCTACAGGCCTAACTAATGGTAAAAAGGCACTAAACCCTGTCAAAGCGCATAGCTAAGCCTTATTAATAAGCGAAAAGGTATCTAAGACTGAAATACTAGTAGATTATAGTCACTTTTGATCTAGGGGAAGGCTAGAAATTACCCGGGCCTTACAATACCCTACCAGGCCTTCCCCACCAGAGGACACTATAGGTTTTAACCTACTAGTCCAAAGAGCTGCCCAGTACCATGGGGTTGACATGCACACTGATGCTGTGGAGGAAGATTTTCTTTTAGACACTTTTGATAACACACAAAGTTCTACTGCCATTTTGCCAATGCTTGAAGGCGTCATTAAGCATGCAACAGAGGTTTTTAAACATCCTGTCAGGGCTCGGGTCCTCAACCCTCGCATTGAGAAGAAATATAAAGCTGCCCATAAAGATCCCTGTTTACATCAAATGTCCAGCACCACTAGATTCTTTAGTAGTGTCTAATGCACGTAAACGTGCTAATTCACAAACATCAGGTGAGGCCTCACCACCAGATAAAGAATCTAGCTCTGGTAAACGAACAGCGTCACAGGCAGCTAACATTTGGCGCATTGCCAATACCCACGCGTTGTTGGCAAGATATGACAGGGCACATTATGATGAGCGGAGTCCATAATGCAGCATCTACCAGACAAATATAAAAATAGGGACAATGAACTCATACAGGAATGTTAAAATACTTCCATTTGTTGTGCCTTAGATGCTGCAGATACTGCCTCAAGGGCAATCAATAACAGTACCCTTTTGCGGAGACATGCCTGGCTACGTATTTCAGGTTTTAAACCTGAGGTACAAAATTCCATCCTCAATCAGCCATTTTATGAGACACATTTATTTGGTCCTAATGTTGATGTGTCTTTTGAAAAGATGAAAAAAGACACTGACACAGCAAAATCTATGGGAGCCTTGCAGCTGCAAGCTCCCAGACGGTCTTTCCGTCGCTCATCATACAGAGGCAACACAAGAGGCTACTCCTCCAAAAGCCCCTCCACTTCCTACAAAACCCCTAGTCAATCCACATACACTAAGGGCTACCAAAGAGGGAGTTACAGGGGTAACGACAACAAAGGCAGAGGTTACTGTCTAGAACTAACATCTACCCCCCCAAACATACCACCCAAACAGCGTCCAATGTTACAAGAACATCTGTCAATGTTAAAGAAAGAAGTAATGTCTCTGCTAGAAAAAAGTGCAATAGAACCAGTTCCTCTGCACCAACAAAACAAGGGGGTTTACTCCCTATATTTTCTTATTCCAAAAAAGGATGGCTCTTTAAGGCCTATTCTAGACCTCTGACCGCTAAACATATACATACAGTCAGACCATTTTTACATGGTCACACTCCAACAAGTCCTTCCTCTCCTGTTACAAAACGACTTCCTTGCTACTCTAGATCTCAAGGACGCATACTTCCACATTCCCATTCACAAGGCTCACAGGAAGTATCTCAGATTTGAAATAAATGGGCAGCACTATCAATTCAAAGTACTCCCATTCGGAGTCACAACAGCACCAAGAGTATTCACCAAGTGCCTAGCAGTAGTGGCAGCACATATACGAAGACAGCACATACATGTCTTCCCGTACCTCGACGACTGGCTCATAAAAGCCAGCTCATACATCCAGTGTGTGGAACACACTCATGCCACAATCCAACTGCTCCACAACTTGGGGTTCACAATAAACCACACCAAGTCTTATCTGCAACCATCCAAAGTACAACAGTACCTTGGTGCTACAATAAACACCTCAACAGCGCTAGCTTATCCCACTCCAGTAAGGATAGCCAGCATGCAAACCCTTCTCACAAAGTTTCAGCCACAACACTCCCTTCCAGCACGAGTGTTCATGCAACTCATAGGGATGATGGCCTCTTGCATTTTCATAGTGCCCCATGCAAGACTTCAAATGCGTCCTCTACAAGAGTGCCTATCACGTCAATGGAACCAGGCTCAAGGTCAATTAACAGACCTGGTGTTGGTAGACGGTCGGACTCATCGCTCTCTGCAGTGGTGGAACACCAAAAACCTTTCCAAAGGGCAACCGTTCCTAGAGCCAGTTCCCCAAATAGTCTTGACAGCGGACGCATCGCTCTCCGGCTGGGGAGCCCACCTGCTGCAACACACCATGCAAGGCAGGTGGTCACCACAACGAATGTTACTCCATATCAATCATCTGGAGTTACTAGCTATATTCCCAGCACTGAAAGCTTTCCAAAAACAAGTGTCAAACAAAGCTGTGTTAGTCCGCACGGACAACATGACAGCCATGTACTACATTCATAAACAGGGCGGAACACACTCCCTGCAACTTTCTCGACTAGCTCAGGACATATGGCGCTGGGCTATACCTCAAAACATATTCCTTCTAGCCCAACATGTTCCAGGAGTACAAAACACCATAGCAGATCTGTTAAGTCGTCAGACACAACAAACCCACGAGTGGGAACTTCATATGCAAGTTCTTAAACCATTCTTTCAGATGTGGGGCCAACCTCAGATAGACCTCTTTGCCACTCACGAAAACGCCAAATGCCCAAGCTTCGCCGCCAGATATCCACACCCATTGTCCAAAGGCAATGCGATATGGATGACCTGGTCAACCAGATTTGCGTACGCGTTTCCACCTCTACCCCTCATGCCACTAGTAGTACGCAAACTACAGCAGCATTCTCTACCCCTCATCCTAGTTGCTCCAACGTGGACCAGACAGCCGTGGTACACATCACTGCTACAACTGTCTGTGGTACCGCACCAAAAATTATACCTGTCTCCACACCTTTTAACACAGAACCATGGAGAGATCAGGCACCCGGACCCAGCTCAGCTCAACCTAGCGATTTGGCTCCTGAGGTCTTAGAATTTGGATAGCTGAACCTCCCTCCAGACTGCATGAATGTCATAAAAGAAGCTAGACGCCCTACCACTAGAGCATGCTATGCAGCCAAGTGGAAATGCTTTGTAATATATTCTCACAACAATAATATTAACCCCTTAGACGTGTCTATTCAACATATCATAGGATACTTACTGCACCTCCAAAGATGTAACTTAGCCTACACGTCTATTAGGCTGCATCTTGCTGCAACAGCAGCATCTATCTCTGTTCAGAGTGCCTGCTATTAAATCCTTTATGGAAGGTCTTAAAAGAATAATTCCTCCCAGAGTGCCACCTTCACCTGTGTGGTATTTAAACATTGTTCTCACGTGGCTAATGGGACCTCCCTTCGAACCATTACATAAATGTGAACTACAATTTTTAACATGGAAGCTATTACTTCTCTGCGAAGAGTTAGTGAACTACAAGCACTAACAATTCAAGAACCCTTTTGCAAATGCATCATAATAAGGTTGTTCTACGTACTAATCCAAAATTCCTGCCCAAAGTCATTTCTCCCTTCCACCTCAATCAATCTGTGGAACTGCCTGTTTTCTTCTCGCAGCCACAGACAGTAGCAGAAAGAGCTCTTCATACCCTAGATGTCAAAAGAGCATTGCTATACTACATCGAGAGAACACAGCCCTTTCGTAAGACAAAACAACTTTTTGTGTCTTTCTCACCACCGCACAAGGGTAATCCCATTTCAAAATCTGGGATAGCTAGATGGATTGTTAAATGCATAGAGATTTGTTACCACAAAGCTAAACGTACGTTATCTGTTCCTCCTAAGGCCCATTCTACATGAAAAATAGGGGCTTCAATGGCATTTTTAACGAACATTCCCCTAGATGACATCTGCAGAGCAGCTATATGGTCTACACCGCACACATTCACAAAACACTATTGTGTAGATGTGCAAACCAAACAACAAGCTAATGTGGGCCAGGCTGTTCTCGAAACATTATTTCAAACTACTGCAACAGATAAGGGTGGTCGCCGCTAAGAGTGGGTACTGCTATACAACTTATGCACAGTGTGTAATCTGCAGCTCATATGCCTCGAACAGAAAATGCTACTTACCAGATTGCATTTGTTCTTGGCATGTAGAGCTGCAGAGTTACACACGCCCACCCACCTCCCCGGCTACCCTTGTCTGTTCCAGTATTATCTTAATTAGATCCAGCTCACATGGACATCCTTCATTTTCTTGCAAAGCTCCATCATTCCCCTAATTGCGAAAAACAATCTGAGGATAGAGCCGATGCCCATGCGCAATGTGGTCCAAAGGAGGAGTCACCTATCTCGTGACTTCCAAAGAACTTTTCAGGACCACTACTGCAAACATCCGGGCCCAACACTAGGTGGCGATCTATGCACAGTGTGTAACTCTGCAGCTCTACATGCCAAGAACAGATGCATACTGGGAAGTAGCATTTTCCTTTCAGTGGTCTGAGGTGTGATCTCTGCCCAACACATGCTTGCATAAATACACCCACCATACACAAGCAGATTTACTACTACTATGTTGATTATTTCGATTTTGTTCGAGTTCACCCGCTTTGTAAGACAAATATGACTATTTTTAATGGAATGCGACTCTATCACAAGTGCTAATATGAGGTCTGCGCTACATTTTCCCAGATTCTTTGACTCAAAAGCTTCATTTGATGGCTTTTTTTTTGACCGCACGATTATGCTATGACGTCACAATTGCAGATGCCACGATTGCACACACCAACAACTATAAATTCCAGCATTTCTAGCTCCGGGACGGTGGGCCCTTGACAAAGTATCTTGTTGATTTCTTCTTAAATAGTTTTGGGGCTGTTTTAATGCTTTACTCTATGTGTAAGTTGTTCAGATCTACAGCTACCCAGGGTTGAGCTGAAGATTTGACAAACGAACTCTAGAGGGTCCCAAAGGGGTTGGGAAGTATTACATGTTGAGTTTGCATAGCCAAACCATATAATGTAACTCATTTCCTCACAAGGGCAGTCTTGTAGCATTTGAAAGAACATTCCCTTTCTGCACTGGATTGCTTGCAGCAGGGGTCTATACCTGGCTTCATCTTGCTGCTTAATGTCAGAGAGCATAATATACCCTATGCAGGTACTTACGTTTTGTCATGGAGACCTCTAATACTCGGAGTCCAGTCAAACAAGCTTTATTTGATTTCCTATGTAAATCTTAAAAGCACTGAAAATAGATACACAAAGCAATCATAAAAGCATAAATAATACACTAAAAGACATCAATATCAGATTTAATAAATGTGCTGAAAATTACAATATTGTGTTTAAATAAATTTTCCTTTTGACAGTCTACTAAAAAGTGCATCAAAGACAAACTGAACCTAGTCGAATAAAATCTGTGTTGCGGGTGCATAAGGGAGACAAGTTAACTATAAAGAAAAAATGGGCAGTGAACCAACACTAGATGCCACACCCTAACTGTTATCTCCCCAGAGACAGTCTATCAATTAAAGCGTCTGATCGGAAATGTGTGCACTCTCTGTAGGCACCCTCTGCCCCAGGAGTGCCAAACCAGATTGGGAAGAACAGGTAAATAAATAAAACAGTTGTGCACCACATTTCGCAATATCTCTATTAATACAAGGTATATCAAAAAGCTGTAAAGAGGTTATTAGAAAACTTCTCTTTATTGTTGCTTCATACGTGTGTGCCAAGGAATACCAGTCAACGCATTACGTCCACATAGATGTGGACTTCAGGGCTATAATGTGATAACTATGTACAAATGTTGTTTTGTTAAACAGGAATACTAACATTGAAGACATCAAAACATAAGGAACAACAGACAAAAATGTTAAAATTAACTTAAAATGAAAAAATATATACAGCATATTGAAATCACACATTAGAGAAATGTATATAGACTTAAGATAACAAATCCAATCCAGCATAGATAAACAATCAACTGACAAGTAGCAGAGAACGGAAAATATATAGACATGTAGCTTACATATAGTGAATATAAGACCCACTTGTGGGTTAAGTTGTGGATGTACCTAGTATTAATAAGGAGGCATGATAACATTGAGGATGGGTAGTCAACTCAGTCAAGTGTCTCGGAGCTCTGCTGGTTCTATGACTGCAAATGTGCCCATTTGCTACATGCTCTTTTATTAAGTTTTGCTTCTTGGGGCATATTGAAAGGATTGTAAAATAAATCAATCAAATCCAATTCCTGCAATGTATGTTTCAAATACCTAAGCCATGGAATGGAATCAGCATTAGATAACAGAAGACAGTCTGATATAATAGACCTTGCAAGTTCGAATACTGGAGTGAGACAGATCTTTGTCCATAACAACAAACGGGCAAGGCTACGTCTGTCCTCCTTGAGTCCTAGACCTAGTTCATAATGGTAATATGCCGTTGATGGGCCTTTGAGTAAAATTATTCACTACTACCTGGAGCTTAGAGCAGTTACTATACCCCAAACTCCTGCCCATAAGAGGCGATCAAGGGACATTTAGCTTTATACAAAGTTAACATCCCTTTAACTGGTTTCTGTCGCAAGTGGGCAGCAAGGCAAAAGAGGGCCTCCACTGGTCTAGAAGTCTGCATGGCTCTTACCGTTAAGTACCAGGATTGCTGGGTGTCGAAAACCATTCCCAGAAAAGAAAATCTTTGGATTTTTTCAACCAACATTCCCTGTACCATGAATATTTTGGACTTAGTTCTCGTGGGCCCACATACCATCATATGATTTAGTATGATTCACTTTTGGATCCAGGGTCTCTACAAAACTTACAAAGACATCAAGGGATTTCTGTAAACTGGTTGCAGTCCTCGCAAGTGTGACAGCATCATCAGCGTATAATAGTGTGGGAATGTAATCCCTACCAACTTTAAGATAATCAAGATTTCCCTTCAGAAAATGTGCCTCTTATCCATTTGTATGGATAAGGAATAGGAAAGGCACCAAGATACAACCTTGGTGAACACCTTTCTTTGACAGTTTAGGATTTGTTTCACATCGTTTGGGCCATACCATATCCTGGGATAAGGGATCTTCTCAATGCCTCAATTGAGGAAGCAGTGGTGCCGGACATATGGAAACACGCAATGATTATACCCTTACTGAAGAAAGCGAATGCTGATCTGATCTGGAAGTTTTTTCCAACTTTCGCCCTGTCTCACTGTTGCCTGCATTTTCCAAAATTTTGGAAAAGTGTGTCAATAATCAACTAACGGATTTTGTGAACTCCCACAATCTCCTACACCCGTCCCAATCCGGGTTCAGAGCAGGCTATTCAACGGAGTCTACACTCCTGGGAGTGGCGGAAACAATTTGTCAAAGGTTGGACAAGGGTAGCACAGTGGCACTCATACTACCTGATTTGAGTGCCTCCTTTGATACCATATCCCATGCGACCCTGGTCCAAACTCTTAAATCTAAGGGTATTGGTGGCTCCGCCCTGAAATGGCTGGAGAGCCATTATCTTATCGAATCGCACTTTCCAGGTCTCCTCCAAGAATAATAATTCCAGCCCTCTTGTTTTCCCTCTTGGAGTGCCTCAAGGCTCTACCTTGAGTCCTCTATTTTTTTATGTTTACATCAGTCCCTTGGCAACTATAGCAGAAGAAGCGGGCCTTACTATATTTTCCTACACGAACGACACCCAGCTTGTCTTCTCTTTATCGACTGATGACAAGTCTGAGGTGTCACCCCTCCATACAGGACTTAAAAAGTTCGCTGAATGGATGCACTCCAATAAACTGAGGCTAAACGGCGGTAAAACAGAGCTTCTTATCTCTGGTGAACAGAATGAGCTCTGGGATTCACTGCATTAGCCGACTGAAATGGGTCCTACTCCTCAACCGTCACAGTCCGTTCGCAATCTGGGCATCATTATTGATGGCCAACTGTCCATGCGACAACAATCAGTTAAGGCCACCTCAATATGCTTTGCCATTTAAAAGTGGCTGAGAAAAATCCTATGGCTGCTACCAGAAGGGGCACAAAGGACAGTAGTCCAAGCCATTATTGTATCAAGGATGGACTACGGGAACATCTTGTACCTAGGAGCCAATAAAGATGTTACTCGTCGACTGCAAGTGATTCAAAATGCTGCAGCCAGACTGTTATATAGTCTTCCTAGAATGACCCACATTACAGGCTACCTCCGTGATCTACACTGGCTAAAGATTGGAAACCGCTCTAAATTTAAAGCACTCTGTTTGATGCACAGAATCAAGAGTGGTAAGGCTCCCAGCTATCTCTATGAGCTGGTTATATAATACATCCCTGCTCGTCATCTTCTCTCGTCGAAGCAGGCTAAATTTGTGATCCCTAGATTCAAACGAGTACGGATGGGTGGTTGCTCCTTTGCTCAGCTGGCTCCTGTTCTGTGGAACTCGCTACCTCTTCCGCTCCGTCATGAACAGAACTATGTAAAATTTCAAAAATGCATTAAGACTTGGTTGTTCAATCAATAACTCCTCAGACTCTTCCTTAGCCTAGTGGAGGTCCAGGGCGCCGGGAAACCTCCGGGTAGCTGTTGCGCCATGCAAATTCATTAAAAATAATATTCTCACTATGGTGTCAGTGTAACCTACATGATAGGGTAACCAAAGGTTCCTCCACTCCCATATTGAACCTTGTGAGAAGCTGGTTTGGTATATGATGCACACTTATGTGAGTGGGCACCCTGCATCAATCCAGACAACCTTTTTTCCTGATTTTAGTGGTCTCAGACAACCTTAGAAAGCTCTTTAAGTGTCAGCTGTGGACAGGCTTAGTCCAGAAGGAGTGTAAGGAGTATAAAGCAGCTTGTTTTACCAGAGCCTAATCTTATTGATGTAGATTAAGTGAAAAAGAACCACACAGTGTATTTATAAAAATATGTATATATTGTAACACACCCACTAACATATACAGGTATCTCCTAGCCGGAGAAGCACGCAGTGCACTCAATACTTTTCAATAGCAACAGGTAAGTAGCTTGTAATACACACTGGCCACCAGTTGGTGACCAAATCATATACTTAATTATTGAAATGCGAACCACGATAGAGTCAAGACTGTGCCCGGAAGATGTAGAATTGTTGGGGACCCAAGGCGTAACTAGGAGCCCCACAGAGGTTGTCTGCTAAGTGGTAACACGACTGTGTGATCAATACAAGTCAATGGTTAAGTTGTGGTTGCAATTTTAAAGAAGGACCCTTCCCAGCGGACCCTAAAGAAACCCTCTGGAAGTCAGAAGGTTGGAGAGCCACCATGGAAAACCTAGGTAGCCGGATACCTGCCCCAGGGGAGCCCGGGTGCATAGGTGTGAAGTGGCGTCGGAAACTGCAGTCTATTCCAATGGAGGATTTCAGAGAGGTGCTGCTGCTGGAGAAGGTGAAAGTGGCTGGTGGAACCCAAAGGTGGATTCAAGCTGTGAAGAACCTGCAAGCAGAGGGAACAGAGTCTATGCCACTCAGGAGTGACCAGGAGGCATGGAAGACGAAAGCACGCTGATGTTGGTTGGGGCAGGGGAGCTGATAGTGACTTTAGAATTGCAGCTGTGTGGACCAGGCGACACTGGAAGAGGTGTGGCGCCGCGGCCAGGGCGACTGACGCTGGAAGCTGGGGACCACGGTTCGATCCCCGGCTACGGCGGCAGGTCAGCCCAGCACCATGTGACTCTGGGCAATAGCTCGCTTAATCTTCCCGACGGCCCCCCAGCGCCTAGAGACCCTTACGGGTGATTGTGCGCTTTACAAATGTGGACTTTACTTTTACTTTTACTGTGGAAGACCAGGAGCCCTACACGAGCTGTCCCACGTCGGATGTCGAGAGTTGAGGGGTCGGTGTCTGGTGGGAGCACCAACAAGCCTTGGCAACTGC
This sequence comes from Lissotriton helveticus, assembly GCF_964261635.1. Taxonomy (NCBI): domain Eukaryota; kingdom Metazoa; phylum Chordata; class Amphibia; order Caudata; family Salamandridae; genus Lissotriton; species Lissotriton helveticus. The sequence goes on along the minus strand of NC_136057.1, from coordinate 634,954,548 downwards.
AACCAACTTGGAAGTGGATAAAGGTGTAATTTTGGGACCCGCAAGGTCCAGGAGACTCACCACGAGCAGGAAAGTCCGGGCAGGCCCGAGTAATCAGGGGAGCTTCAAGAATACAAAGATGTCCCCTCAAGCAGACCCAGAGGCACTGGAGTTGCAAGAGGACCTCGAGCAGCTCACCAAAAATGTACGCCCATGATTCAAGAGATGCAGTGAGGATGAAGATCTTGGTCCCTGGAGATGCTTGAGGTTGGGCCTACGTAGAGCATGAAGATCTTGATGGAAGGTAGCCAACAAGCCCTTGCAAGTCGACGCTGTGCACAGGGGTTTGTTTCCTGCGGCTCCGACGAGCGATTATGGCCTCAAAATTGGTGAGAGGACAGGGCAGGCCACGATAGATGTGCAGAACCACCTCCTGTGTTGCTGAGCCTTTCGGAGTCCGTGGAAGCGCAGGATCAGCAGACCAGTCAGCTTAGTTGAGATGCCTGCAGATGCAGGGAAGTTACTCCTTCACTTAAAGGGAGATTCCTTCAGGTGTCTTTGATGCCCACAGGCCTTGGAAGGTTCCTGTATGGTGCACAGGCACGGACATTGCAGCACGGCAACAAGATCAGGAGCAGCATGAGTCTTCCTATTTGCCGCTGTGATGCCCAGAGCGTAGTCCAGAGTGCCCAGACGGCCTAAGAAGAAGTGGTGTCGGAAATTAATCTTGTCCCACAACGAATCTAGGGACCCATCCACAGGTAAGCCCTTAAATACCCTAAGGAAAGGGTTCGGACAATTCAGGGGTCTCTCCTCTGTCCTTTGTCCAGTTTAACTTCAGAGCCGGAGCAAACGGCTCCCTGTACTAGTTTGAACGAGCTATGCTTGGAGGGCACCAAGTGTGCCCTGCACGCAGACTGTGTGGTGCTGGTCAGTGCTCCCACCCTGCCCCAATACATTAAATCCTGTCTGGGAGGTGGTCACACCTCACTGTGAAAGGATACCTATTGTTCTGCCTTCCCCTGCCCGAGCTTGGCTCAGCAGCAGGAAGGCAGAAACTTGTCTCTGGTCGGCAGCAGCTCAGGCTTGCTGTCCGAGTCTGGACTAACTCAATCCCATTTTAGCCAATAACTTGATTTGGATTATATCTGATGAGATCTTCAGGGAGTTGTTTATATCCTACTCTTACTTTATTGGACACTCTTAAAGTATTATGATCGCTAGGACAATGGGGTAAAAGTTTGTTCCTCCACTAAACTGGCAAACCTACTAGATAGTAGCATAAAATCAATAACACCAGCATACCCCCACCTCCCCCACACTCACACACACAGGGTGGGCACTGAACAAAAGGAGCACTAATGCAATCATTTAGAAAAGACAAATCACTTAAATTTACAATTGCATTTAATGCATCCCCATAGAAGGAGTGAATAAAACGGGACGAGTAACCCTCTTTATTTTCTATCCCCCATACACGCAAACCACTAAATTTACAAATTGTGCAAATAAAACCCACAAACCACATGATGCATAATGGATATCTCTAAGAGGTTACTTTACAAATTTCCTCCTATAGTTTATCAGCCACCTGTTAATTATGCCGATCAAAAATTGTGTAATATGTATAATTAACAGATCTACCATTCCTAAACTAGATGGTAAAAAAGTTAATACCAGAGAGAGGAACATACTATTTTGAATTCACATATGCATATTTAACGGCATTGAACAATACCAGCCAACCCATTGCACTACCAGAACTAGAGTGGATTGCTGATGTACAAAAAGAGCAAAGCCCATTTATTTGAAAATCCACCACTGATCAAGTCTCCTGCAAACAAATCGGATCAAAATGCAAGCCTAAATCCATCCAATCCTCATTTCTCAATTTAGCGCCAATCCCCCGCTATTTTCCAAGATAGTACTGAGTAAGGATCACTATTTGATGGTCAACAACTGAAGGCTCTACTCCCTTGACTCCTCTCCCCCACACACCTTCTTAATATTTCCTGGATGGGAGAACTTCCAGTGTCCATCAATATCCGCTAACCCAATTAAGACTTCCTATCGGTTTGTATGAGCAAAAGTTGCCAACAGAACCCTTCTTGGGGGAAATTTCGGAGTGCATTTCTGGCTAATTCTGAGAATGTGATAAGGAGGATAAAAGTAACCTAGTGGGTGTGCCTTAATATTTGTGGTATGGGAACCCAAGGTACTCAGGCGTGTTAACAAAAATCATAAACACTCAGGGTCTCTATAATTTAGAACTACATAGTCACCTTCCACTGATTTCAAAGTAGGGCCAACTCTGTGCTGTGAGGTTTTCGTCAAGAACAGATCGAGGAGGATTAGCGTTTCTCATGCACAGAGGTGCTGCTTTATTAATGAGACTTTGACAAACCTCACTCGTCCCATCTCGTAGTGGAGGGATGCCAAGTACGAATCAAAATATATACGGTACTATCAGGCGGTAAATACAAGTGATCAGACCGCCTTTAAAATAAAAGGTGGCTGTGCTAACCTGTGGGCGGGTAAGAAATTGCTAGCTCTTTATTAATTATAGACATGAGAGTGGGCTTGAGGGGACTCTTGAGAGGGTAATAAAGAATCTATTGCTTCACCCCTTTGTGCGCTTTGATTAGCCTGCATCATTGTTGTACCAGGTCTGACACACGGAACAGAATCTGGGGTTATATTTGATAATGAACATGTTTTATTTCCTTGATTATTAGCATCTACTCTCTGTGCTGAGAACTCTGTCGGTAAGGGTGAACTCCCCCTATCTTTAATAATACTCTCTAGGTATTAGAACTGCTCCTCAACTTTTCCCAAACGGGTCATAATATGTTTTATTGCATCAGCCATGAGGTGTGCAGTACGATCATAAAACTCCTCAGGAACATGTATGGCCCTTTCCTCACCCACCTGATTGACCTTGCTAATCTCCTCTAAGTCTATACTTTGCTATCCCTTCTTCGTAACTGTACGCTGTTATTTAGATTTTGTCCCTTCCTCCATTCGCTTTCGTTCCCCCTCACTTTCCGATTTGATGCTATTACACACCTACATTCTGGACAGGAGACAAAAGGGTAGACCCTGAATTATTTGTAGAGTTATTAATTACCACCTCGAAGACCCCCTTCAGCTTCAGTTACCACTTCCTTAATAAAACCTGTTTGAGGGGGTGGGAGCGATGGTAAATACAGTCTTCTCTCGGCTAGTTTGATTTCCTTAGTAATAACCCCACTGCACACTGCAAGAAACCATCAAGGGTGGTACTGGTGGGAACTGCTGAAGGGGGGGGTTTTGCTTCCCCCTCACTAAATGAGTTGATTTTATGCGGGACGAGGAAGAGCAAACCAACCACTTAAAGGATCAGCATAATGAGCATGAAGAGTTCCACACATTAGTGGTTGTAGATACAAGTATTGTTCCACTCAAACAATACCTTCCAATGGAAAATTCCAAATGATGGAGCCAAGAGAGTAGGCCTAGCCCTGCTGAGGCACAGATGGGTGCAGACAGGCATACTCTTGGCCTGGGCCATGCCAGGGCACACAAACCAAACACAAGGAGATGATGGACGGAGTGCTGAAACTTTTCATATATTCAAAACATAATACCTCTGACACCATAGATCCCAATCTTATTTTACACTAGTTGGATTTTTTTGTTTATCCCTGGGTTGTAATTGAATACACAGAACGTATTTGTTGTTTTCACCAAGCCATGTTGTCCCTGTGCAGGACTTGCTAGATAACTAGCCTGTTTTTTTAATGGTATATAAGGTATGCACATGAAAAATGAGTACTCAAGACCTATAAACCATAATTACATTAAACTTCCATCTGTACATTTCACAAGACATATAACTGTACAATTTACAAACAACCTAGAACTGTGCAATTCTACAGGCAAAAGGTAGTCCTACTCCTTTCTTCAATAACTGTACGGGGACTCCTCACATTAAGGTCCTCACAATACAAAAATGTTTTATAAGCCAGTGGGAGATCGCCTCAGAGTTTGAAACCCAGGTTAGGGCCGTACAGAGTGGGCTCTAAACTTATCAAAAATTCTGGACACCGATCTTTCCTGGGTTCTTTAGGTTCGCCTCTCAAAACCGTATAACCAATGCTTTTCGACCTGCGTGGCGTTTGTTATACCAAAGGTCTTCATCTGGGTGGATATTTGACCAGGAGGACTGGTGGTACCTGTGTGTGTAGAAAGGGTGGGAACTAATCAGAATACTATTTCTATATGTGATATTTACAATTGGGAGTGAGTTGTCAATGAAAGCATTACATACCAATTCTGGTCTACCAATTCTGGTCTTTTGATGGCGTAAAACATCTTGGTCTACAGACGATAATGGCCTTGGGCTGGGAAGAAAGGTCAGGCATCGACATGGTCACTGTTGTGGGTCACGCCCCCCATATCTGGTTTACTCGAACGTTATTCTTTTAGAATGTGCCTCTTTCTAATGTAAAGCGAAGGTGCCTGCTAATTGAAGGGTGGTGGTGGGGGGGGTGCCATGGGGGGGTGCCAAGTGTACTAACTAAATGCAGTTGCTTTTGTGAAACTTAGAATGTGAAAGCATAACTATTTCCTTTAATTACCAGTGGCCCAGAGTGTACTCATAACTGCTGTGTACATGCAAGCAGGCATAGTGGCAAGCGTTACAACACTGATGGTTGGCCTTGTGGTATACAGGTGATCTGTACCTGGTAGTCCTGGCGTTTAGCTTAAATCGTGGCCATTGGGGGAAACACCCCGGGCGGAAGCTTCCGCTTGTCCCCAGGCTGTAATCAAATGGGACGCGCCAATGCAGCGTACTTCACTCGGTCCCTCCTGCAACAAAGTGGCGTGGTGCAGGGACTAAATCTCTGTGGTTCTTACGCTGTCAATCTCTTGCTGTGATCCTTTGCTCGAGCCGCGGCGTTCAGAGAGCTATTTCCGGATTCTAAAGCAGAACTGCTTCTGCCTGGCTGTGACGTGGTTCCGGTTGGTTACCATAGAGCTGAACGCTCTTAAAGTGAAGCTACTTCATTCATGTTGATGTCACTCTGAAACACGTAGAATGTATCTGCATTTGGATTCTCATAACCATGAAGCTGGGGGCTCTTAGACGTAAGCTACTACGTTGTTTGCTTATGTGTACCTCGTAGAAAGGTGTTATATACTGCACGGGGCCTAGTGGCACCTAGGAGTCTCGGGGCAGGCCCCGGTGGCGAGCCTACTCTGATGCCTCGGATGTGTAGGGGACCATGTTTCTTAGCGTGCCTGCAATTGTCATCACCTAATAAGAATTATTCATTGAGATCTGAGACGGGGGAGGAAAGAAGAGCTACAGGGAAGCTGTATCATACCAAATGATTGATCTCGCTGATTTCGTTCATTCCGTTGTCAATAGTATTTAAATACATGATAGTTTTGGCTTCAAATCCGGACCGGATGGTGTCAGCTTTTTCCAGAAACATGTTTTAATACAGTCCATTTTATATCGTGGGCCCATGCTGATGTTCCATGCAATGTGTGACCATTGGTGCACTGATGACCTTGCAGCAAATTCTTGAACGGTGTTGAGTAATACGCTTCTTGATGGCTAGGGTTGTTTTGCCAACGAATGCTTTTGGACATGGGCACATCACGCAGTATATTACATTATGCGTGTTGCAATTCGTGAATGCCTCGTGTTTTACAAACTTGTTGCCATAGATGAACATTGAGCCTTCTATTGTGCTTTCGCAGGAGGAACAGTTACTGCATCTCTGTCCTTTGATGGGTGGTAGTGCTAACAGATTTCGAATTGGCTGGGTGTTCTTTCTCTTAGATGTATCGGTGTGTACCAATTGATCATTTAGGCTTCTGTTTTTCTTTAGTGCAAAGATCGGAGGGTCTTTCAGTGATTCCAAGGCTTTTACTGTGGAACAATTTTTGCGTACTATTTTCTTCATATTGTTGGTACATCCTGAGAATGTAGTTGCGCATACTAATGGTACATCTTCATTTCGTTCTTTTGGTACCAGAAGCGTTTCCCTGGGGGTGTACCAGGATCTCTTCATAGCCCTCTTCAAGAGTTTCCTTGGGTAGTTCCTTTGTGCGAGTTTCTCCATGAGTGCCTTCGCATTCTCAAAGTAATCCTCCTTTTTCATACAGTTTCGTTTTGTTCTCAAAAACTGGCTAAAGGGCAAGTTTTCACGAAGATATCGTTGATGGAAGCTGGAGAAATGGAGTACGGTATTTCTGTCGGTTTGTTTCTTATACAGACTCCCTCCGTCATGTTTGATCATTAAGTCCAAGAAATTAATCTCAGTTTTGTTGGAATTGACTGTGAACTGAATATCTCTATTCCTACTGTTGACCTAGTTAAGAAATTCTATAAGTTGTTCTCCCGTGCCTCACCATAGCATAAAAAACGTCATCAATATAACGGTACCACATTTTAATGTGGCCGTCATATGGGTTGTTGGTATAGATCCACCTGTCCTCGATTAAGGCCATAAACATTATGGCCATTTCCGGCGCGAATGGACAGCCCATTGCGGCTCCTTTTATCTGAACAAATTGGGATCCATTGAAGGTGAAAAAGTTATATTTCAAACATGTTTCCGCCATTTGTCGTAAGAACCAGGGGTATGTTATGAGGACGTACGCGTTTCTCCAAGAAGAATTCAATGGCCTCCAGACCTGCTTCTTGCAGGATGTTTGTGTACAGGCTGACGATGTCAAGCGTAACTAGATATTCTTCTTGTTCTTCAAAGGGTTGGCCTTTTAGTAGGGTAATGGCCTGCATTGTGTCTTTTATGTAGCTGGTGGTATCTCCTACTAGAGGTTTAAGAAAAGTGTCTAAATATTTGGCTAGCCTTTCCAGGATGGAATTCACTCCGGAGATAATTGGTCTTCCGGAAGGGTTCTGGGTGTCTTTGTGGACTTTCGGGAGGACATATATTAATGGTGTCCTCGGGTTGTCGGTGATCAAATATTGAGCTTCTTTTTTGGACAGCCATCCTTCCGCTTCTCCAACACTTCAGATCGGTGAGTTTGTGTTTGATCAGATTTGCAAAATCTTCGTCTGAACGTTTATAATGTTCTTCTTGGGACAACTGTCGGTCGACTTTAGAATCATATTTATCTCATTGCAAAATAAACTTTTCAGACACTCACCCCCAGTCACAGAGCTCGGTGGAATCCATAATCATTCTTTTGCTAACTTCGCCACCTCAGTTCAGACCCAGCTATATGCAAATCATTCTTGACCCTGTGCCTCATGAGAACAGTCCAGCCCAAACTGCCAAGCCAGGTCTTCCATGAACCGGAAACCTGATTCCTGGGAACGGTTTCGGGGTTACACCCCTCTTCAGCCAGGCTTGCTTGAATCCCGTGTCAAAGTGAGCAAGGGACCCACGTCTGGGCCAACTTAAGGCGAACAAAGCAAACACAAGGAGATGATGGACGGAGCACTGAAACTTTTCAGATACTCACCCCCCAGTCACAGATCCGGGTTGAATCCATGTTTGCTGCGTGCTGCCTCTGCCTGATTTATCAAAAGGGGGTGGTGATGGACGGAGCATCTGAACCAATCAAACACTCACACCCAGTCAAAAGATCTGGGTTTGATCCATCACCGTTCTTTAGCCCACTCTGCCACCCCAGTTCAGACATGGCTATATGCAAATAAGTCTGACCCTGTGCCTCATGGGAACAGTCCAGCGCGAACTGCCAAGCCATGCCTTCCTTGGACCGGAAACAAGCTACCGAGGACCGGTTTCTGGCATTCCAGCCGTCTTCAGCCCGGCTTGCTTGAATCCAGTGGCAAAGTGAGCAAGGGACTCAGGTCTGAGCATACCCTGCCACACTTATGGCGGCCAAAAGCGGTACAAAAGGGGGTGGTGATGAACGGAGCATCTGAACTCCGTTTCAGTGTCACAGTTTTGGTGCATGTGGGGCTATCTCATCCCCCCAAGCACCGGAAAACATGGGTAAGGTATTGTTGGAAAGGGGAGAATCTCCCCCCCAGGAGGGTGATCCCCAAGCAGGGATCCACCCACTAGCCACCAGGAAGGGGGGAGCGGCCCCTTGGGCATGGGCCTTTGCTCCCTCCATAACATTTTGCCAGACAGCCTTTCTGCCCCCTCCAGGAGGCAGATGGGGGCAGAAAGCCCACAAGGGATTCTTTTTTTATATACTTGGGGGTGGGGGCTGCCCAGAATTGGCATGCCAATGCCCCCAAAATGATAGTCTTCCTGCCCCCCCCCCCCCTTCCTTGGGAGACATATGGGGCGATAGCCCATTAACTACCCTCACCCCATGGGGCAGAAAGCCCCCTAGGCACCAGGGATTTAATTCCATAAAAGTTTGGGATGGGGGCTTCTCAGAAATCCCAGTAGGCATCAAGGAATATATATATTTTTTTTCAATTCTGAGGCATGGGCTGCCTAGAATGGGCATGTCAATGCCCCCACCTCCACTAGAAATGACACCGTCCCCCTCCCCCTCGTAGATAGATGGGGGCTGTAGCCCCTGATCTGGCCTGGCCCCCCTAGGGGGCATCAGAGAGCTAAGCGATTACGCTGGCTTTTTTTTATGCTTGAGGGCGGCCCAGAATGGGCATACCAATGGGCATATCCGGGCACCCACCCGATTCCCTCCCCAGGGTTGCAGAAAACCCACTAGGCAAGGACTTGTTGTTAGCAATATGCCTACCAGTGGATTTTGGGCCCAGCGCAGCACATAGGGAGACCTATTTTCCTCACATTTCTGTGGAAGAAAGTTCTGGAATCTGTATGGATCCACAAAATTCCACCCACTCGCATTCCCCAAAGTCTTCCGAGAAAAATGGTACTTCACTTGTATGGGTAGGCCTAGTGCCCGTGACAGGAAACGGCCCTAAACGTAACCAGGACACACCACATTTTCACAGTGAAAACTGACCCTTTTTTTCAAAGTGCCTAGCTGTAGATTTTGAACCCTAGCTCTGCCGGCACCTAGGGAAACAGAGCAAACCTATACATTTTTTAAAGCTAGACACCCAGTGGAATCCAGAATGGAGTAACTTGTCTGGCTCTCACCAGGTTCTGTTACCCAGAATCCCTTGCTAATCTCAAACATATTTCCTCACATGTCTGTAATGGAAAGTTCTGGAATCTGTGTGGATCCACAAATTTCCTACCACCCATCGTTCCCCCAGGTCTCCCAATAAAAATGGTACCTCATTCGCATGCGTGGGTCAAATACCCGCAACAGGCAAGGGTCCAAAACATATTGAGGAGACATCAAAATTAGGGGGATATGGGGGGGGGGATATTGGGGGGTCACCTGGGTTTTTGGCCCCGGGCTCAGCTCCCATCTTGGGAAACTTGAGAAAAAGTGATTTTTTTCCAGCAACATTTGAGTTTTGCAGGGGATTCTGGGAAGGGAAACGGGAGATCCACGCAAGCCATACCTCCCGGGAGTCCCCCGGGTCTCTAGTTTTCCGAACTTTGTGAGTTTGGTAGGTTTCCCTAGAGGGCCACCAAGCCCGGGACCAAAAACTCATGCCCCCTTGCAAAACTCGGTCATTTTTGGGTACATAGGGGGCATCTGCGTTTTTGGTCCCGGGGTCGGCTGCCATTTAGGGAAACCTACCAAGGGAAAGTTTTCACTGTAAAAATCGGGAGACTTGGGGGACACCGAGTTGTAGAGCAACTGTTATTACCTATTTCTGCCTTCCAAATGTAAGACAATGTGTAAAAAAGAAGTCATTTTGAAAAATGTCCTATAATCACATGCTGTTATGGGTACCTGCAATTTCAGAGATGTGCAAATAGCTACTGTTTCTAAACTCTATATTTAGTTTCCATTTCAGAAATACATAGGTGTCTTTTATACCGATTTTTCCCTGTTTATATTTTCCCAAATGAATTTCTATATACCCGGTACACAATAAAAAACCATTGTAAAACGCTGCTCAGTTATTGGCTATGGGTTCCTCAGGTTCAAGGTGAACCTACAAGTCCTATATATCCCCACAACCAGAAGGGTCCAGCAGATGTAACGGTATATTGCTTTAAAAAATTCTGTCGTACTTTGAAAAAGTTACAGATGAAAACGTTGGCACAAATGGCTGTTTTTTGTAACTCGTTTTCAATTTGTCCTATTTTCAACTGTTAGTTTCGATAAGAAAACCTAAGAGGATCTACACAAATGAACCCTTGCTGAATTCAGAATTGTGTCTAAGTTTCAGAAGTATATAGCTGTCCAGGATCCATCATTGCTTTCATATCCATTGTTACCATTAGCTGGAAAGAGGATGAAAGCACAAAAAATAGCAAAAATAGGCGGTCCCAGTAAAATGCCAAAACTGTGTAAACAAAATTTGGTTTTCTGACAAAAGTCTGTCAGTCCCTGAAAAGCTGGTGATTTCAGCACCAGAAATCCTGTGTTGATACTATTTGCAGGGGGAAAAAACAAACGTTTTCATGTGCCCCCTCCTCCTCCTCAAAAAGCTGTATTTTTACTAATTTCTGGGTCCCTTCCAGGGGTATCAAAAAACCATGGGTACCTTTAAAATCTCCATTGTGTTGGAAGAAAAGGACGCAAATTTGGCAGGGATACCTTATGTGGTCACAACATTACAGGGGCCTTAGCGCGAACTACCCCAAATAGCCCAAAAAAGGCTTAACACAGGGTGGGAAAAGGCCTAGTGGTGAAGGGGTAAATTGGCCAATTGCACTATTTCTGCGTTATTTCATCTTGAGGTCTAGGCTAAGGATAATTAATACTGGAGAATTACACTCCAGATAAAAGAAAATGAGGTAATTTCTCTAACCGAATTAGCAGTACAAAAAAAGCAGTGAATGCAATTCACTTTCATGTATGTGTTTCTTGTAGTCTGAATTTCATCACAAGCGTTTAGTTTGCAAAGATTCTCTGATATCAGATTTCATTTCTGTCTTTGCCAATAATTTGAAGATATCATGGAAACGTAGATCAGTATTGTTGGGGTTTGCAAGTTAAAACTTCAAATATGATCATTTTCGGGGTCCTCCTACTGATAAGGAGGAATATTATATTTTTCTCTTGTAATAGTTATTAAGAACATTGTATTTTCATATTTTTTACGTCTAGCTTCACAGTGCAGCTGTCTCCACGGCTTATTGTTAGCAGTTTTTTAGAATTTATGCATAGTTTGGACTTTTACTCCCCTGAAAGAGGGACTCTCACTTTATGCCGTTGGTCGTTTGGTATATCATTCCACCTTCGTTAGAGACCTTGCATAGCAATGAACGGGGTACTATTTCACATCTCAAAAGTACTCTGAAATCATCACAAATTAAGTTATTTATCTCATAAATGCATTGAACACAGAAGTCAGTCATTTTTTGTTGAAAGGTATTTTCAGGTAAATCGGGACCCAAACCAAAGGCAGACTATTTTTTAGCTTTGCCAGTGCTGGTTAGATCAGGGTTGGTATGTTTAAAGGTCTTTCTGAAGCAAACCGAAATACATGTTTTTAAATGAGACAGAACTTACATATTTTTCACCCCTTTATTGTATCATAAACTTCAAGTGTTACAGATAGGCTAACATTATCAGTGTCATTTACTATAGGGTGTTGATTAATCCATGTATGATTTAGACACCTGTAACACACACAGATTCGTTACATTGACTGTATGCATTCCTGGTGTCTCTGTATGCTTTGTTTGAACCGATTAGGGTTAGCCTTCATTCCGTCTGTGGTTTGTTTTCGTGTTTGCTGCACTATTGTTCAGCGGTATTATCGTCTTCTCTTTCAGCACTGGTGGCGAAGGAGCACATTGTGGTGGATGCTCGAGTTTACACTTACGCCTTAGCGTTGGAGCACGCAGTCGCCAAACCATTCGAGCTGCCATTTCTGAAAGGCGAAAATTGATGTTCGCTTTTGAAACAAGCGCTTGGAGCGCTGCTGCATGAACTTTAAGGTTTTAGCCGACGCCTGTGCTGAAGGGGACTGTACATCATGGTATTTTCGAGTTAAAGCCTTTTTTTTAACATGAATAGCATTCCCCGTACTTAAGACAGGACGGACCAAATATGCTGTAGGCTTTTTATTAATGATTCACTGAATATTTCTTCAGCGGTGCATAACTAATAAAGGTTTATAGGGCTTCGTGTTATCTTTTATTCTAACAATTCGTTGTTATTGATCTGCATGCATCGGGTTTTCTTTACACCAGCAGAGATTCTAAGAGCAAAACTTGATTAAAGTGTGCCATACAGCAAGATCTGAAGACATCCTGGTTTGTACCAGTATTAATTTGAGAAACAATAAATGCCAGGGATGTCGCCAAGAAGCCGCTGCAGCTTGCACCATCCATTGCTCCTGCCAGCGCTGCCAATGATCATAACACAACTTCTAATCCTCACACTCCGACATGTGTGACAATTCACACTTTTCCAGCCCCCCAAAGCTCTGATAATGGCTTGGGAGGCAAAGTCACTTTTCATTTATATTGAATTAATAAACAACTGAGGTGGTGCTCTTCTATTTTTTATTAAACAAACATGTGACAGACTATCATAAGGGCTGGTGCCTACATTTAAGTACGGGTGCCAAGCACCGAATGCCACCGGATACAATGAAGCACTGTTTTGAGCCACAGAGGCTTGAAGAAATGTGCTATCCGCCCTTGTTGTAAATCCCAGTCTGTGTTGCAGGGTTATCCCCTGTGAGTGTTCAAGGGTAGTAAATCACTATTATCCATAACATCCATATACCTGACCCCCAACTTTCAATAAGCTGCCTGGGCGAGGGAAGACATTTCGACAGCTGCTGTTTTTCTCGTGTAATATTAAACACGTGTGTGCCATTCAACACTACTGATCGTGGTGTATGCCTTGCACGCCTAAAGATTGTTTTATGTGTTTTTTTCCTTTATAGAAAGTAGGTGGCTACAAGTGGCGCATAGTACTTGTTTTTACTAGTGCCACTGCATCTGCATGAAACGATGTGTCTTTCTTCCACCTGAAATGTTGGAGAACAGCAATCAGGGAAATATAATATCCACACAGAATGTTAACTTTCAGCTGGTAAATTTGGAAAAAACGTGAAAAATATTGGAAACCAGCATTGACAGTGCCAGTAGGTTTGGTTTATAACTGAAAGTGTCTCTTCAGTTACTGGTGAGTTTAGATACCCGATTCCACCCTCAGACTGAACAAGCATTCGCTATGTAAATCAAAAGTATAAAAGGAGAAACAAATAAAATGATACTGCATAAACCTAGCTGAAGAATAAATAAAAAATTCAACATTTCAGTGAGTGGCCATTTTAGGATTGTATTGTGCATAGTGACTAAGAGCCAGCTGAACTAACATTAGCAGTAGCGATCTCCAAATTGCAATAATCCAAAAATCGCATTTGGGTAATTGCAATTCCTAATACATGAAACTTGTGTTTTTTTAATTAACTATTCCTAGTGGGTCACAAATCTACCTATTTCATGAATAGTAACGAAGTAGGTTGCCGTTTGTGACCCATTAGGAATGCTAGCGATCCCATGGATGGTGTCCTGCTGGGGTCAGCAAGCCACCTCGAAGCAAAACGAGATGTGATGCAAAACGAGACGAGAAATAATGAAAATCAAACAATTAGCATTCATTTTTTATTTTGAGTAAGTAGTGGTCCGTAGGCTCTTAAAAAAACGTTTTTGTTTTTTACATTGTCATTTAGGAAGGCGTCCAGTGGGGACACCTTTCCTTGGAGGAGGTAGTAAAATATGAATGTTTTGCAACCAGAATTCACTTGCAAAATGTTAATACATACCACTGTGATTCGGTATTTAGAAGGGGTACCCTTATACACCCTTTCCAAATAGGTCTCTGAATTGGGTTGTAAAAACAAATTGTGATTCGGGAACAAGTTACTGAATCACAATTTGGTGTTTGTACATTTATAAAAGTATTTTTGTAGCCGCGAACTCCAGATTCGCTGTTTGTGACCTCAAATAAGCTTCACACATCTGGCCCTAATTTTTTTACCAATCCAAGAAGCTTCTTAATGTGAATGTCGTCTTGGAATGGTAAAACAGATACACTACGGACAGTACTCCATGATGGTCACCTGGTTTAAAAGCATTGGCCACGTGGGATGCGATGCACTGCAGAGTTGCTGGGTGCTCAGAAAAACAAACAAAATCAAAAATAAGAGAAAGTAAGTAAACATAAAGGGTTGCTTAAAAAGAAGTCAAATAAGTTAATAGAGCACAAGCGGTCATTGGTGCATGCTCCATTTCTAGCATATGTGCACATGCAGTCAGGCCAGTGGCTGCAGTGGGCTAGGTCAATGCGCCATGCTCTACTCTGTAACAGTTGGAATCAGAATATGAATGACTCTCAAACATATATATAATTTAAAAAAAAAATTTTTTTTAAAGAGCCTGGAAGACGCATACAGCTGTCATGCCACACAAACACCCCATTGTTGCATATGAAATTGCAAACCTGTGTAAAATGACAGGTGACATAACAAAATGAATCCCTTTGTACAAGATTTACCTAGGACTCTGAAACACAAAACTTTTATCCTCTGGGCTTATGTCAGTTGGGTAGCAAACACCAAAACCCTTGCCTATTGCAGTAATCGGTCAGATTCCAAGTTACAAAATTCCTGTCCGTAGGTTTTAACAAAGAGTAATACCAATCCACCCTTAATGGCCTATTATCTTTAACACATTTTCACTATAAGTAAGCAGTTTTCACTATGTTTGTAATAACGGAACAGACCTCAGACGTACGGCATAGCATTTTCCATTTCATCAGGTCTGTAGCCTTTATTATTGGCTTGCCACCATAACCAGCCCTGACCTTCTACATGGAGAGTACGATTTACTACAGGGTAACAACACGTATACATAACATTATAAATACCTACACAATTACATGACAACACTTAGTTGGCAATGGATAATAAACACGAGGACAGAACAACACAGCTAGGGTACCCTATTGCCCGATTTAATGCATGTAACTTGCCGTCCGGTGTCTGCTGTGTCACAGACCGCTCGCTCCACTTGATGTATTGCTTACCCACACTCTCCTCCTACTGCTTCCATACCAGAGATATAATAGGCACTGATTTGTATGTCATTTTTTGTAAGCGAGTAACGAGAGGTGTGGCGCCGCGGCCAGGGCGACTGACGTTGGAATCTGGGGGTCACGGTTCGATCCCCGGCTCCGGCGGCAGGTTAGCCCAGCACCATGTGACTCTGGGCAATAGCTTGCTTAATCTTCCCGACGGCCCCCAGCGCCTAGAGACCCTTGCGGGTGATTGTGCGCTTTACAAATGTGGACTTTATGACTATGTACTGTATACACACGGAATTGTGATGTGCGCACCTTTACTGGCTTCACTTTTGTTATATAATAAACACATTTTTTTTAATTTACACAATCGCATGCTAAATACCCTTAAGTGGGATCGTGGTTCTCACACTGCAAATGTTCTACCTTGAGGGTTTGTCAGAGAGGATAACCAACACCAGTACCCTGGCCTCTCATGATAATCTGTGACATTACATGCTACAAAATACCTCCTTCCGTGCTTTACCTCATACTATAAGAATCCACCCTAAAAAGTCTGTTGACTTTAACATACACCTTTAACAATAAATGTCAGGCCTTCTTCCTGTGTTGTAATCTTTCATAATTAACTGAGCAGACCTATGGTCTCTGACAAAATGTTCCTCAGTTACCCTATCGGGCCAATTTAGTTTGTCATTGTCTTACCGCCATAACCAATTTAGGCGTACGGTCTTGAGCATAAACCTTCCAACAAGGCAGCCATCTGGCATACAGTCATAAAATTGTAAATATGTAAAACATTACATTTGGCAACAAATATGCAACCCTTCTTAAAAGAACCTAACAAGGAATATAACAGAGCAAATCTTTTTCAGGGCGTTTTCAGAAAGGGTAACTAGCACCAGAATTCTTGTCTGCTACAGTAATCTGTGTGATTCCATGTAACTAAATACCCATCTATAGGCTTTAACACAGTATAATATTTTATTTTTTCAAATATATTTTATTTCTAATGTTTTTTTTTTTCGTTGTCCTCAAAATAAAACTGATAGGAAAGGTCACAATAATGCGCCACCTGTGCCAATATTGACAAAATTCAAATGACGTACACCCCAGCACCAGTAGCATAACATACAGTTCATGGAGCATGAGTGCCACATTACAATAAGTAACCGACTATTCGTGGTCTAGCCACCCCACCCCAGATCACAGGAGTGCATGTACATTTTGAGCTGGGGGCAAATCCTAGGCCATTGTCCATCGCCCCAACCAATAATATTCAATCCAAGGTCCCCAGATCTCTCTGAAATGTATGAGCACAGCCTCGGCTACGGTATGTGATTTTTCCCACTGCCATATAGAGATCCATCCCCATCTTGGATATTAAGCACTTCTGGTGCACCCCATATTCTGGCCACGTCTCTTGGGCACCACCAGACCTGGGTACTAAATAAGAGCTGTAAGTGCGAGGCTTCAACATCATCTGTAGTCCTCAATAGGATCTATTTCAGATCAAGCAGGATTGTAACCGCCAAAATGGAGCGGAGCTTCCTAGTTATCTCCACCCAATGTGCCTGTATGGGGGGGGGGGGGGCACCCCCAGAGTGTGTGTATAAAGTCTCCTGCTGCATCGTATGCAAGTTAGTGTTGCTGCCCTGCCCATGCTGTGTAGTGTACAATTATAGTATACCCTATGCAGGATTTTGAACTGGATCAACCTCAGTCAGGGCTTTATGGCCACTTCCCTTAGAAGCATCAGCGGGGTAGCCCCCCAATCTGTTACTCCCAGGTCCCCTACATCACGCTCTCATCATCCTCCAAGTGACCCCAATGATCAGGCATGTTATTATTTAATGTTTTGTATGTGCAGGATATTATTGCTCCTTTCCCCCATCTTCTCCAGATGCAACCACCCCTCTAGTGGAGCATATTCTGGGATCTCTGTCCCTGCCAGCCTTTGACCTGCCAAGCATTTTGCAAATGTGCATATTGAAGATACTCGGTTGGGTGTTCGTGGTCTCGTCAAAAAGAAGAGAAGGGTTTAAGATCTCCATGCTCCAAGATATCCCCTATTGTGGGGATACCTTTTGTATCTCCGGCCCCAAATCCCCGGAGTTTCACATGTCTCCAAACCATGTGCCTTTCCAGACCGGTGTTGCCCTAGTAATTCTACGTGACCAGCCAATCGTTTTCATTGACCTTGCCCCGGCTAACAATGCCACCTGGGTCGCTGATAGCAACTGCTGGGCCCCTTTGTCTCCGTAAAGGTAGTGTAAGTGTGAGCATGGTGCCAGCAAGGCCTATTCTAGAAAAAATAGAGTGCTCCTGTGGGGGTAAAACCCCAATCGTTAATATAGTAGGTAGGCTGCCCAGTAGTAGGTCTCAATATGGTGTTAGTGCTGCTGGATCTTTCAGCAGCATTTGACACCGTCTCTCATAAGATCCTGCTGAGAAGGCTGGGGCACCTAGGCATTGGTGGAACGGCTCTGAAGTGGCTCTCTTCTTACCTATGTGACCGCACACAGCAGGTATATACCTCTCCATATACCTCCTCCGCTAGACCACTCAAATGGGGAGTTCCTCAGGGCTCATCCCTGAGCCCGCTTTTGTTCAATGTTAATTTTACCCCCCTGGCTAAACTGATTGCGCGAACTGGGATTAAATCCACCTCCTATGCTGACGACATTCAGTTACTCTTCACCTTTGATACCCCCTCCGCATCTGCCTTCGATCCGCTGAAATCCTGTCTTAGAGATATCTCTAGTTGGATGGACTCCAATTCCCTCCGACTCAATGCAGGAAAGACGGAGATCCTGTTTTTTAACTCACCATCCCCTTTGGATTCCAATCTGTGGTGGCCAGATGACCTGAGCCAAGCCCCCACACCCAAAGACTCGGTGAGAAACCTGGGAGTGCGCTGGGACAATCAGCTCAGTTTTAATGCTCAGGTCCAAACAGTAGCAGCATCTTGTTTTGCTAAGATCAAGACGATTAATCGGCTTATCAACTATCTGCCGGCAGACTGCCGTAAGACTGTGGTACAAGCACTGATAACATCTCACCTTGACTACGCCAACGCACTCTATCTTGGTATCACAGCAGGCCTCTGCCATAGACTACAGACTGTCCAAAATGCTGCCGCTCGGCTGGTGGAGAGAATCCCAGCTAGACATCACATCTCCCCTCTCCTCCGAAAACTGCATTGGCTACCGATTGCCAAGAGTTGTGTATTTAAGGCCATGACTCTGGCTTTTCGCGCCTCTAAGGGCAATGGCTCGGCCCATTTGAAAAGCACCCTGAGGCCGTATGTCAAGGCCAGGACATTACGTTCTAACTCCCTACTTTTCTTGGAAACCCCTAGATTCAAACACACTCGTACCGGAGGGAAAACATTCGAGGTTTGTGCCACTCAGTGTTGGAACAAGCTCCCGGTTACTCTACGCGCACGTCAAACTGAAGGGGCATTCCGAAAGTCACTAAAGACCCATCTTTTCTCCACATAATGTTCTCCTCCTTCCCCACCCTCACGGTTCCTAGTTTTACCAGCGCCGGGACGCCCCGTTGGGGCAGCTGTGCGCTTTATAAAACACACAAATAAATAAAAATAAATAAATAAATATCAGTGAGCGCAATCCCCCATTGTAGGTATTATTTTGAAGTGTTTTTAGTGACACTCTGGGGTGACCCCACTTCCAGACAAGGGATCCCATTTCCCCTGCAAGTTTAGTGAATTCCTCAGGTGGAATGGGGTAATAAGTGTACTGGAGAGCATAGAGCAGTTTAGGGAGTATGATCATCTTGAAGAGAGCCACCGATCCCAACAATGAAATGGGCAACTCACTCCCTCTCCCGGCATCCTCCTAAAAATTCGATACAATGGAATACATGAAATACCAGTATTTGTGAAGCACACAGCTACTGCAAGAGAGGTGTCCTGGTGCTGGGGGCCGTCGGGAAGATTAAGCGAGCTATTGCCCACAGTCAAAAGGTGCTGGGCTAAACTGCTGCTGGTGCCGGGGATTGAACTTTGAGCCCCTGTGTTCTGGAGTCAGCTGTCCTTGCTGCTGCCCCACACTTTCTCCTCCCCCCCCCTCCCCCACACACAAATTATGTTACAAAGAGCCCCAGATATTCAAAGCTGTCTGAGGCAACTCCTAGTTTCTCTGGTAGTAAAGACAAGGCTACCTGCCCTTGTGTATGAAAGCACATTGATTTATTCCAATTAATCCTGTAACCAGAATATGCCCCGTACTCCGTAAAGATTTGGAGGAGTGCTTGAATTGTGGACGCTGGCTCTGTAAACTAGAGAAGTATATCAACCCCCGTAGAGTGAGATTTATTTATTTATTTAGTGTTTTATAGAGCGCAAACTTGACCCGTGATTGTATCAGAGCGCTTTACAGGATATTCAGAAGTGTACAAACAGAGTCAAGGTGCAGAAAAATACAGAACTGTGCAAGGGATGGGGAGGGGCAGGGGAGTTGGGAAACCTAGGGGAAACTGGGGATACAAAGGTAAGATTGCAATCATATTTAGTCTGTAAAAAAAATTGAAGGCCCCGTAGATTCTCTGTGGGAGAGTTGGTGATATGGGGAAGGGGCAATAGTCTAAGAAACAAGAGATTTGAGGTCAGGCATAGTCTTAGAAAACATCGGATTTGAGGTTAGGCATGGCAGGCATTAGGCAAGGAATTTACCCATGAGGAAGGTTTTGGCGTCCTTCTTGAAACGTGCTAGAGACGGGATTCATCGGATAGCGGGTGGGAAAGAGTTCCAGATTCTGGGTGCTGCCTCGGTGAATGCCCTATTATAGGTTCTTTTTTTCTGTAAAAAGGCGGGTAGGAGAACGAGGTTGCTGACAGATCAGGAGTTCCTGCTTCCTCCAGATATCACTAGTTTTTGTGCCAGATAAGCAGGGGAGTTTGAGTAAAGAGCCTTGTTTGTGATGCATGCCAGTTTCAGCTGAATTCTGGCCTCAAGGGGGAGCCAGTTCAGTGCTTTCTTATGTGGAGAGATGTGGTCGAATTTCCTGGTGCCGGTGAGTAGTCTGGCGGCCGCGTTGAGGCAAGCTTTTAAGGGCGCAAGGGAGAGCTTGGGTAGACCAGTGAGGGTGGAGCAACCATATTCCAGTCTGTAGATGACTAGTGCTTGAACTGCCAATTTTAGGTCCGGAGCCCCAATGAAAGGTTTGAGGATCCAAAGGTAGCTCAAATGGAATCCAGCTGCTTTAGCCATTGAGTTGATGTAGTCCCGCATGTTCAAGTTACAGTCTAGGATTATGCCCAAGGATTTGGCAGAGTCCACAATGGCCAGCTGGAAGTTTAGGACTGTGATGTCCTTGATCCACATCTGAATCTCGGGGTTTGCTTTAGAGGGAGAGATTAGGAGAAAATCAGCTTTATTTGCGTTGTTTTAGTTGGTTAGCGGCTAAACATTGAACAGTCAGTTTCAGGGCCTCGTTCAGGGAGAGGATCTCCTCAAGCGAAGAGATGTTGATGTATATTTGGGTATCGTCCACGCACATGTGGTAGGAAATGTTGGCAGTACGGAGAAATTTGGTGAGTGGCTCTAGGTCAGGGGTCTTCAAACTGTGGGGCGCGACCCCCAGGGGGCCGTGGAGTGGTGTGAAGGGGTCGCAAACTCGAGCTGCTGGGGGCTCGGCTGGGCAGTGTCTGGAGTCTTATCTCCGGCACGCCCGAGTTTTTCACAGGTCTTTAAAGACCATTAGCATATTTACATGCCTTTTGTAATCTGGTTACAGAGGCTTAATGTTTTTTAAGGTTCCAGTACCCCCTGGGCCCCCAGTCTGCCTGTTCCTTACATTTGTATTTGTACACTTACTGTGTAGTGTGAGAATGTATTTAATGAAAAGGAATATAAAGTTGGGTTGCCAAAAGAAAAATGCCTGCTCTTGACACTAAATAGAGATATAAATAAAATAGTATGTATTAATTAGTTATGTGACTTTTCTGTCTTTGTTCTCTTTAATTTTCAGTCATGGATCATTGAGGCAGCCCTAGAACACAATTAAAAGTGCTTTCTATTTATATTTATATTTGCTGTTCTAAGTATTCACAGATAAGTGCTAAAAATACAGCTTTAGGTGACTGCTTATTTCTGGGCAATCAAAATAATGAGCTGGTAACCCTAATGATAAGACTGGAAGTTTGTTGCAGGATCAGCACATTATTTATTTCCTCCACCCTAAATCCCTGATTAATGCCATTATAGCAATAGTTTAACTTATATCCGAAACCCTACACTTCACGTTTCTGGGAATGCACCCTGCTTTTAGACACTTCATTCTCGCCTTCACTTTCACGCTCACCCTGCTCTTGCGGCGATCACAATGCACTCACACTGATCACCATGCACTCATAGCGATCACAATGCACTCACACTGACCACCATGCACTCACAGCGATCACAATGCACTCACAGCGATCACAATGCACTCACACTGATCACCATGCACTCACACTATTCACCCGCTCACCCTCCACTCACACTGATCACCGTGCACTCACACCGATCACCATGCACTCACACCAGTCACCATGCACTCACACCATTCACCCGCTCACCCTGCACTCACAGCGATCACAATGCACTCACACTGATCACCATGCACTCACACTGATCACCATGCACTCACAACATTCACCCGCTCACCCTGCACTCACAGTGATCACTCTGCACTAAAAATTTGCTTGCATTGTTCACTCTGTACCTCACCCTGCAGTCACACGAGCACACTCTCATCCTGCACTCATGTGACACTTCACTCACCTGTCCCCCCCTCACTGCTCAATCTGTAGCTCACTCAAACAAGGCCATCACTAACCATGCACTAATTCGTCCCACTCTGCACTTACAGCCGAACCCAAATTTATATGGTCACCTCACTCAACCTGTAGTCACTCCTTTTACCCTACTCTCACACTGTTGCATTGCTCTCCGTGCAGTCACATGGGCAATCTTGTCACCCGCACAGTGCAGAAGGTTAGAGTACCTGGTACACAGAAGATGTACCATTCACATCCCAGAACTGAGTGTGAGTAAACTATGAGTATTTTGTCAGACAGGTGCTATAGAGAGATGAGGTGTATTGTTGGTGAGTGGTAGTGAGGAAATTCATGGAGAAGGTGGAAAGACATTTGCACCATGTGCGACCAGTGCTAGGGCCATCACTAACCATGCACTAATTTGTCCCACTCTGCACTTACAAAATGTAAATGTCATGGTACTTATAGAGCGCACTGTCACCAGACGGTCACCTTGCAGTGTCGCCTATTCGGCTTCCTGGCGCTGATACTCATACCGCTGTGGAACCCCTCCAGGTTTTCCCTGTGAAGTGTCCACTCCTGGGCACCCCCAGGGTGAAGCCAGGCATCCTTAGCGCTGTTTGGGCCGGTGTGGAGGCTAAGCAAGCTATTGCCCAGAGCTGCAGCGTGGGGCCCGTGATTAGAATAGGCACCGAGGCGAAAATGAACAGGTCCGAGGAAATTGAGCCCGAGACCCCGCCGAGGCGGGAATTGAACCCTGGTCCCTGGCCAGAACTCTGCATCAGGGTCTGCCGCTCTAACCATTGAGCCACACTCCTCCACATACACTTACAGCCAAACCCAAATTCATATGGTCACCTCACTCACCCATCCTTTTACCCTACTCTCAAACAGTTGCATTGCTTACTGTGCAGTCACATGGGCACTCTTTCACCCACACAGTGCAGAAGGTTAAAATACCTGGAACAAAGAAGATGTACCATTCACATCACAGAACTGAGTGTGAGTAAACTATGAGTATTTTGTCAGACAGGTGCTATAGAGAGATGAGGTGTATTGTTGGTGAGTGGTAGTGAGGGAATTCATGGAGAAGGTGGAAAGACTGTTGCACCGTGTGCGACCAGTGCTAGGGCCAGCCCTGGCCGGGAGTGTTAAACCCCCCCGAAGTTCAGGTCTAGTGGATCCCCTGCTTCTGCCTATTATTATTTACATTTGTAGTGCGCTACTGTTACCAAAAGGTGTCCTGGGGCTAATAACCATCTGCCTGCAATGTGAGAGAGGTATCCGGGGTTGGGAGAGGAGAGAAGAGAGGGATGGAAGGAAGGGGTGAGAAAGGGATTGGTTCAGATGCTCCGTCCATCACCACCCCCTTTTGTACCGCTTTGTTCTCCATAAGTTGGCAGGGTATGCTCAGACGTGAGTCCCTTGCTCACTTTGCCACTGGATTCAATCTAGCCTGGCTGAAGACGACTGAAATGCCAGAAACCGGTCCTAGGAAGCTTGTTTCTGGTCCAGGGAAGGCATGGCTTGGCAGTTCGGGCTGGACTGTTCCCATGAGGCACAGGGTCAGACTGATTTCTGAAGTAAAAGAAAAGGCTTACTCTACGTGAAAGCTCACTCTGCGCAGCATTGATGGCGCACCTTGTTGTAGAAGCCTCATGAGATGGAGTACAGCACGCTTGTCTGGGGGCTGTCCGGTGTGATGGACACAGGTGGGGTTGTAGTGCGTGCTGTTGATGTACTTGTCTCACATTTCTTTGTAGCTTCATGTCTTTTGAGTGACACTGTTGTGTGTCCTCTTGTAACGCTTGTCTTTGCCGTCTTGTACCTGTTGCTTGCGTTAGACGGCTTCTCCAAGTAGTGGTTCCTTCCCAGCTTGATGTAGGAAGCATCTTGAAGTATTTCTTGTTGTTGTGAACCACTGTAGAGCGTGAGGAAGTCTTCATCTCGTCGCCAAAAATAAGTGTAGTAATCAGAAGACCACACAGGAGTGATGATGTCAACGTAGGTTTATTCAGGTATCAGGTAAACAAGTCCAGGTATAAGTCATAGCAAACCCCACTGGGAGCAGCCTGCTAGCTGCTCAGCCCCAGCCATCAACTGTCATCTCTCATTCAGTCACCCAAGCATTCCACTCATAGCCCACACACCAACATTCCATTCAGAACACACACACAAGGTGAGAGCCAGGGACAGGGAAACATGGGAGAAGCAATCCATAACATCAGGATACTACAGAAAGTCAGTAAGGAATCTGTTGCTAGATAGTCTCTACCAAATTAGGTTACTGAAGGCAAGTCATTTGTTTACCTGATAGGGACTTCTAACAGCAGATTCCTTACCTTAGAATAGATAGCAAAGCAATCCTCCCAGGAGGTGGACATGCAAACTGGGTCAGACCAAAAATTACTAGAGGACCAAACTTGCAAAGTGCCTCTCAAGACAGGCCTGACTGTAAAGGCAGTAGTGTTCAGTAAACGTGTGCAGATATACCCATGTAGCAGCTTGACAGATGTCTAGGACAGGGCCTCTGTTAGATAACGGAGTGCTTGACGCTTTGGCTCCGGTAGATCATGCCCGCTAGCCCTGAAGGGGTTGCTTCGTGGCCTTTGCTTATCAGATTTTAATGCAGAATACGCTCCATCTGGAGATGGTCCTCTTTTGTACTGCTTTTCCTATCTGTGTTCTGGTGAATCCCACAAAAACCTGTCTATCCGATGTTCTTTGGATCAGTCGAGACAGTAGGACAAGGCTCTTTTCGGGGCCAGATATTGGAGTCTCTCTTCCTGCAAAGGTGTCACCACCTTTGACAAAATAGAAGCAGAAGTTCAGCAAACCTATTTATCTGCGAAGGAGCTGGTGTATGGAGATTTAACAGACAGAGCCTGTAACTCGCTGAGCTTCCTAGCTGAAGTGATGGCCACTAAAAAAAACATATTTTTTGTCAGGAGTTAAACAGAACAACTATGCATGGGATCAAAGTGGGAACAGACCAGGAAGGCCAAAACCAAATTAAGATCCCATTGGGGCATAATGGAAGACTTGAAAGGGAATATGTGTTAAAAACCTTTCAGGAAACGTGTAACAACAGGAGACTTGAAGAGGGAGAGTTGATCCGGCAAACGCAAGAAAGCCGATGTGGCAAAGCTACTACTTAACTGTGTCCAGAGAAAGTCCTGGCTAGGCTAAGAACAAAACAAACAACAGCATTTTGGAAAGAGTGCAGATAGTGGATAAGTGTTTCTCAGCACACCAAGCCACAACCTTGTGCCAACAGTCTTGGTTGATGAAAGCCTGGCTGCCAACGTGACATCACAGACTTCGAAAGGGAAGTCAAAAACTTTCAATTGTTGCTGCTCAATCTATTTGTATGAAGATGGAGAGTGGGCAGGTTTGGGTAAAGAACCCTGCCCTGTTGCTGCGATAGGAGATCCTCCCTAAGGGGACCATATGATCATAGGACAGATGCTCGTGTGGAGCTCTGGATACCATATTCTCTCCCAATCCAGAGCCACCGGGCTGACCTGGGCCCTGTTGGTTCTGATCTTTCTCCAGAACTGAGGGGAGCAGAGGAATTGGAGGGAAGGAGTCTAGTCGGAATGCGTCTGTGAGCAAGAAGCGCGTTGGAAAGTCCATAGTGCAGAAGTACTGGCATTGCGCGGTCTCAGCGGTGACGAATAGATCTAGCCAAGGTTCTCCCCAGTCCTGAAAGAGATCTTGAGCCACCTTTGGATGCAGGTGCCATTCATGGTCTGCGAGGCAGCAATGGCTGAGTTTGTCTTCCCTTGCGTTTAGAGATCCTGCCAGGTGCTGCATGATCAGGAAAATGTTCTTGCATTCTAGCCATGTCCAGAGATGCACAGCCTCCTGGCAAAGGATCCACAATGCTACCCTGCACTACTTGCAGTAACACATGGCGGTGGTGTTGTTGTGAACATCTGGACCAGCTTCCCTTTGATGGAGGGCAGGAAAACTTTCAATGCCAAGCGACTCACTCTCAGCTCCAGAAGAATGATGTGGAGCTGACCAGAGGCCTTTAATCTCCACCTCTCCCAGATGACCATCCCATCTCAGAAGCAATGCAACTGTCACCACAGTCAGCCCAGGGTGGCAAATGGTAGGGGTTTGCTACCAACCCATTCTAGATTCAGCAGCACCACTGCAGATCTTGTGCGGTCTCCTCCAATATTCTGACCTAACCAGAAAGATTTCCTTAGTGCTGTGTCCACTGGGAATTCACATCTCACTGCAGAGCCTGTATGTGCCACCTGGCATGTTTCACTAGCAGAATGTAACAGGCCAACAGACCTAGCAGCCTCGGTCAGTCTCACTGAGATCCAGGTCTGAGGCTGAAACATTGGGAGCATTGCTCAAATGTCCTGGACTCGCCACTCTGGCTGGAAAATACAGAACTGTACAGTGTCCAGCATAGCTCCAATGAAAGGGAGCGTCTGAGGAGTAAGGTGTGACTTCAGAACGCTGATAGTGAACCCCAGTGAATGCAGGTCTTCTGCCGTAGTCTTGAGGTGGGTGAGAGCTGCCTGTGGCAAGCCCGCCTTCAGCAGCCAGACGTCGAGGTAGGGGAAAACTGGAATCCCAGATGGTGTGCTGCAACCACCACCACTTTCATGAATACCTATGGTCAGAACGAATGGCTACGGCGAATCCCGCTGATGCGTTGCGACAGGTGATCATTTGCCCCTCCCCTCGCAATGGAGCCTGCACATACCTGAGCTCTGGATCAAGCAGACTGTAATGAAGGCGGCTGCTGGACTGGCGTGTTCCCTTGTTCTTCTTCATCGTCGTCCTCATTGACAGTGTTTCCAAGATCGGGTGGGGGTTTGGCTGTCGAGCCTGACGGCAGCCGTGCACTTTGCTGCATGCTCTGACCCTCACCCCCGATGGCTTGGGTGAGGCAAAGAGTGAGAACGGAGGGTGGGGGTGCCTGGCCGGCTCTGCTGGAGGCATCAAAAGCACACCAGGCTGATCCCCTGAGGAAGTGCGCGTCGAGGCTCTTGCAGAAATATTCGCTGGTAGGTCTCCTGCCTACCTGGAGCTCGTCAGCCATGAGCAGGAGCCACCGAGTGGGGCTAAGGACAAATGGTGATTCAGGAGTGGACTGGGCACCGGTCAGTGGATTAGGGCCTCTGTGATGAAAATCCTGAATTTTGTTGTTTTTCATTGTGGAGAGGCTGACGGGGATGCAGCTCAGCGGTTGAACTGAGTTGGTTGCTGTCTGCGGATTCCCTGAGTGGCAGCGACGGTGTTGCCCTGACTCATGTTGGTGTGCGTTGAGGGCTCCCAGAGGGGTTGTGGAGTGATCGCACACAGCCACCAGTGACCAGTGCTCCTGCCCCCTTTCGGCAATAGGAGAAGCAGTGGCAGTGGAGGCAGGGTCCTCCATAGGTGACAGAGTGGGAGACACACTATCCAGGAGCTGAAGTGTTTAATCGGCCGGTGGCTTTGAATCAAGTAAAGCCCTACACAGTTACTTGGACTAATGTTCTTTTTTTTATAAATTCGTTTAATTAATGCACACAAAATGAAATCATAAACACATACAAAAAATACACTGGGTTGCATTTTAACTCGCATTACAGATAAAGACATCCTCCTGATCAAAAAATACAACAGAAGGGGGGCGTGGCTTCGCGGGCGTGCATGGTGGACGCTGCCTAGAAGAGCTCCGTCTTCGCCCAATAAATATCCACCAGTTTATCCTGTTCCCATACCCCTACCACTGCCAAAAGTGCAGTCCAGCTTGTGGAACCTGTGGGGCACCCTCGGTAGACACCTTCAGCCCTCCAGAGTTTCGGACACCGGGCGGCGAGCCGAAACATTTTGCGGCCCAGTTTGGCGCCATGCAGCCGGGGCCTCGAGTTGGGCGCTCCCCGGGTCCGGGACATCGTCGGCAGCCGCATCTTAAGTGACGGGACCCGGAGGTGCGCGGAGGCCCGGCCCTGCTCCTACTCATCGGTGGCAGCCCGGAAGACAACTGTGGCAGGCGCTGGACACTAGGGTCGTTTCCCTTTGGGGGTGAGCCCGCGGGGGCCCCAGAGGCGTGGGGCCTAGTAGCGGACTCCCAGCCGGGGGACTGAGTTTGGCGACGCTGGTGCAGCGGCCTGTGCGCGCCTGATTTGGCTACCTAATGCGGCGGACCCCGCTCTACCTGGGCTGCACCGGGAGGTCTTTTGCGGAGACATTGGGGAGCTGATCCTGCAGGCGTTTAGAGGCAGAGGTGAGGACTGTAGCCCAAAGCTATCTGGCAGAATTGGTGGCGCCTGACGGAGACCCCGGGACACTTAACGACCAAAGACTTGTGTCACGGCTGGGGGGACTTGCAGACCGGACCGCGGCTCGCATTGCAGGTCGAAGGCCCACGCGCTTGTGGCGCGCTTTGAGAATGTGAGAGAGGAGCCATTGGAGTGGACGTCCCCCGTGACACGACACTGGGGAGGGTACATCGTGGGACACTTAGAAACACATGGTGGAGAAGGGCCCAAGGGGAAAAAAGTTTTATAGACCTTGGGGTGTCTTGTCCCCCAACTATACAATTACACACAAGGAAGATACCGAAGGTCTTTCGTTGATCCAAACTCAGTGCAGAGCCTATAAAGTGTTCTACAAAGGTAACTGGAACCAGAAGATTCATATGCTACAGGAGACATACAGAGAAAAGTAAGTAGTAGGATACAGTTCAGAATAAGAACTCAGTCCAGAAAAAGATTATGAACCAATGGAAAAGTACCCATCAGCCCACTCAGTAGTGGAACTTCGTCATCTGGGATTTTTTGTTCAGAAATTGGTGTCCAATATGCCCTTCCTCAGATAGAACTTGAGGCTAGCTTTAGGACCCAATGGTTGAACCCTCAACCAGAGAGGATGACAGAGTATGAAGGCTGATAGGGCTTAGTTGCAGTGCTTAGAAAAAGTGTAAGAAAAGAAAATAGTAATCCAGGTGATTAAAAATACCTATCTTAATGTCAATAAGGAAACTTTATTATGTGTGCCCATCAAGATGGTATAGATAAAAGCAGAGTGAAAATAGCATTGAAAATATTTACTATTTACCATAGATGTTATTTGGTCAACATGTTTCAGCCTCTCCAGGCTTTCGTCAGGACCTATAATTCACTACTGCAACGCTTACTTTTTGTGCTGTGAAGGACAGACTACAGATATTCTTAAAGAATTGTGTATCGTCACCTGTAGAACAACAAAAACACAACGAAAACCATACAGCAGCCAAGTTATGGTGAATTCAACGATAATCGTTAATTAGTGTTTATGCATACATGTACATTGTATTGTATGATATTATAACTTACCCAATATTATGGGATGAGAAACCTCACCTCACCTGGCAACAGCTCAGGGTGAAGGAGGCCACGCACTAAAAGGAATTAGTAAAAATAGTGTATTTTAGTTCATTTTATTGTTTGGATTGGTACATCCAATTTACTTTCTAGTGTAGACACAAAACGACAAGGCAGGCGGCCCAAGGAGGGATGACTTTAATGAAAAAGAACTTGTCTTGTAATCAAGAGCTCGGTCATGATAATTAGAATTAGCACAGGCATGACTTTCAACCACAAGTGCCGTAGGCACTATTATATAATAGCCTTATGGAAAGAAACTTATCTTAAAATCAGTCGTGATCGTTAGAAAAAGCACAGGCATAGTTTCCAACCCCGAGTGCAGAAGGCACGTTCACAAACTCTTAAGCTGACGTGTACTTCTGCTGGAATCCGACACTCCGAATAGGCAGTCTGATATTCCACGCCGGAAAAGAAACATGTAAATCCGGCTAAATTATTAGCTTTCAAAAAGGTCCGCTACACATGTCCATTCATGGTTTCAAATATTAATAAGCATGGACTCAGCCAATGATTTCGACACAGATTCAACGAAAAAACGAAACAAGGCCTGACGCCGCCTGGAGCACACTCACCTCTCCGTCGTTACCTCGTGCTTCTCCGAGCCGAGGGGGAGGTGAAGGCTCAGTGCGGTGTACGCGATTAAAAGCGAGGCCTGCGGACCTAGGGGAGAGCTGCCTAACTAAACATTCCGAAAGGCTCTAGTTTTGAGCCAATCCGAATGCGCGTGTCTACAGCCCTGTAAGCTCCTCATAGGTCGCAGGTAACTTCCTGTTTGTCCGGTTGCTGTCTACATTTGACGGACCGCTCTGGGGACTCAGATGGCCAATTCTGATTCGTTCAACGGCCTGGAACCGGAAACATGCAAAGTGCCAATGACCTTCTACTCTAGCGTGTGTTGTTTACTCTAAGCCTTAGCGCGCGTTCGTGAAAAAGCGCGAACTCCCAAGCAAGTCCATTATATGACTGATTAAATATTCACCTTCAACAAGGGAGCAATGGAGTGTTGTGAACTGACAATGGTATTACAATATCACAATATTCTTGTTTATTTCAAACCCATTGCCGGTATTAATGGTCTCATTTGAGATTTATAAAAACGAGACCTCCGTTTTGTGAAGCATGGGATAAATGCACCCAGTTATGAAGAGACAGTCTGCTTAGTTACACAAAATGATACTATATTGGTCTCGTTTGGGATTTATAAAAACGAGACCTTGGTTTTATTAAGCATGGGATAAACGAACCCAGTTATGAAGAGACAGTCTGCTTTATAAAAAATACAAGATACAATATTGGACCGCTATGCTGGCAAGGGATGTACTCTGATTGTATCTTATTAGGTCATTTATTTTGGTAATCCAACATTCCCTAGTTATTTATAAAACCAGAGTGAAAGAAGCATATCTCATTAGACGACTGTTCCTAGTGGCTGGGGACAGTTCGTTTGTAATTGTTTCCGCAAAAGTGTTTTGGTAGAGCGGTGAGAAACCACACATGACTCATAAACAGAAAGGAACATCTCCATTTAATGGCATGGTTCAGCCAGCATGTGTCTGGCTTATAGATCAGGTCATGTTATTACTGAGGGTGCCATGGATAGTGTACTATATTCAGGGCATATTTACAACTGTATCCAGGGGATATCATCGTTCAACCCCTCTGTGTCACATTTCAGTTTGTGAACCCATCTCTGTTCCTTTCTTAATAGAAAATGGGAGACATTCGTGACATGTTGAGGTATATAGGGTTGTTCCAGAACTACCCATCGTATCTCATCTGCATGGTGTTTTGCGGTGAGGAAATGTGATGTCAGGCGAGTCGCCTGTTTATTACGCCTGATTGTGCTCTTATGTTCCTGTATACGTAACTTAATTTTCCTGGTCGTCATTCCTATGTATCTCAAACTACATGGACAGGTAATTAAGTAAATAACTCTCTCGCTGTTACAATTAGTGTGACGTTTCAGCACCCATGGTCGCGTGGTACCAATGTCTACATTCAAAGTTTTTTGCGTTTGTGCACACACTGAACAGTTCCCGCAAGGGTGATGTCCCTGAACTGGAGGGAGATTCCATAAAGTAGGGATGGATTCCTCTGTGGTGTGTCGTGGTCTTGTGTGGACCAGTTCGTCCCTTAGATTGTTTCCTCTCTTGAATGAAAAGAGTGGTAGAGGAATGTTCTCTCCAGCACTGTTCAAAATCCTCCATCTTTGTCTTATGATTTTTGGGATCTTCGAAGATGAGGTATTGAAAGTGGTGACACATGCCAGTCTGTCCAGAGATGGTTTGCTGACTGGGGGTGCCAAGAGCGCCTCCCGGTGATTGTTTTCTGCCCGCTTGAGAGATTTCCTGATCAGCGTACCTGGATATCTCCGTGTTTTCAATTTCTTCGAAAGATCTTTAGCTTCCGAATGGAAATCCACTTTGTCTGAGCAGTTCCTACGAACCCTCAGGAACTGGCCGAATGGAAGGTTTTCTCGAAGAGAACGAGGATGATGGCTGTCGAATCTCAGCAGAGAGTTGCGCGCCATGGGTTTGCGGTACAAAGTACTTGCTAAATGTCCATTTTGTGGAAAAATTAGGAGATCTAGAAACGGGAGTGCAGTCCTACTGTGATCCAGGGTAAATCTAAGATATTGATTTTGGCTATTGAGCCAACCTTGGAAAGATAGTAAGGATTGTTTATCTCCTCGCCAGACTAGTAAAATGTCGTCAATATACCTTCTCCACATCATCAATTGATGATGGTGAGGGTTGTTGGTATTGAGGACATGATGGGTCTCAAATTGGTGGACATAGAGATTCGCCAGACTGGGTGCAAATTTACTACCCATTGAGGTACCTGATACCTGTAGGTACAGATCATCTTCAAAGGCGAAAAAGTTTTCCATCATGGCAATTCTTGCTAATTCCATTATGAAATGGATAGGTGTTATGGTGTCTGGGGCAGAGTCCTCCAGAAGTTCTCGGACTGTTTCCAGCGTGTCTGTTTGGGGTATACACGTATACAAAGATTCGACATCAAGGCTCGCCAAGATGTCTGAGTCTGTGTCGAACTGTACCTCTGGAAGTAAGCGAAGAACATCCTTCGTATTTTGAAGGTACGATGGCATCGTCTTTACCAATGGACTCAGAAAAACCTCCACAAATGAAGATAAGGGTTCTAAAAGAGACCCTATGCCCGAGATGATAGGGCGGCCTGGCGGTGGTCTACTTGGTTTGTGAATTTTCGGCAAAGTATAGAAATAAGGAGTAATAGGAAATTTTGTTACTAGAAAAGTTGCCTCCTGTGCCGTAATCCAGCCTTCTGTGCTGGCCTCTTCTATTAGGTGTTTGATCTCATTGGTAAGTCTTGTTGTTGGATTCTCATCCAGACGTTTGTAGAACCTGGTATTTCCTAGCTGCCTTAGACATTCGATCCGGTATGCGGTGGTGTCCTGGACAACTATGGCTCCTCCCTTGTCCGCTGGTTTGATCACGATATTCGTGTCTTTAGACAAGGTATCAAGTGCATTTCTCTCTGATTTTGACAGATTTTGGTAGTTATCTTGTTTGCAGAAATCAAGGGATTTCAAATCATTTAGTACTGCTGCTTGAAACGCTCCAACTTTGGGCGGTACTTGATGGAGCAGCGGCATGAAAGTGGACTTCACCCTCAAACCTGTATTCCTGTCCATGGTCTGTTCCTCTGAGTCATTGTCTTTGAAGAGGTAGTGCAACCTCACGGTTCTGAAAAATTTTTCAATCTCGCCTCGAATTTGAAAAGAGTCTCCACTGTTGGTAGGCACAAACCCGAGACCTTTGTTGAGTACCTTTTGTTCATTGGGGGTCAGTATCCGAGTGCTGAGATTCACTACAAGATCTTCTTCAACTGCAGGGACAGTGATTGTTGGACTCATTTGCTGCGGGCTGTGGGAAGTTCTTGATCGTCTGCCCATTGGACTTGACCTTGTCCCCTCCGTCTGCCTCGATTCCAGCTTCGGCCCTGTCCTAAAAAAGCCTGACTGTCAAAATATTGAGGTTGCATCGGATAGTGCGACATTGGAGGAGGGAATTGAGGATATCCCCATGGGGCTGGCGGCCACCATGGTCCTGCTTGGTACATATTGCTTGCTCTCTGTATGTCTCCTGTAGCATATATGAATCTTCTGGTTCCAGTTACCTTTGTAGAACACTTTATAGGCTCTGCACTGAGTTTGGATCAA
The DNA here is from genome assembly GCF_964261635.1 of Lissotriton helveticus. NCBI lineage: Eukaryota > Metazoa > Chordata > Amphibia > Caudata > Salamandridae > Lissotriton > Lissotriton helveticus. Next base: position 634,921,157 of record NC_136057.1, on the reverse strand, counting down.
CGAAAGACCTTCGGTATCTTCCTTGTGTGTAATTACATCGTGGGACACCCGGCCTCCGGGACTGAACCCTCTGGTGCATCAGCCTGGGTGAAGACGACATAATCGCCGCTGCCTCCGAGGTGGGTCGAGGCGGGTGTAGGATCCGGCTTACGGGATCGTGCGGAGTCATCCTGGGAGTCGCAGAGTGCTGTAAAAGGGAGTGGACGCTGATGAAGATTCCCGGCGATTTAGGTGCCTGACCCCCGCAGCACTTGGATAGATATTCCCGACGCGGTCCGCCATGACCAGAGGCGGCAGTGGTGGTGGAGCCTCGAAGCAGGGCACGATCGATAAATTCACCGGACCGAATGGCGGTGCTGGAGCCGCCGGTAGCCAGCAAGCATCAGGGCCGGACAATGCGGCGCTCATGGCGGTGATCACGCAGTCGCGAGATATGCTGGACGCGAAAATCAGAGCTGTGGGGGCAGATGTCACTCTGCTGCGCCAAGATCTACGGAACGCTGTGGCCTGCATCACGGAGGCCGAGACGAGGATAACTGGAGTGGAAGACGATGTGGCGATCCTAAAGAAAAAGGTGGCCAGCATGGAGAGACTCCAGAGGGGCTTGGCACTCAGAGTGGAGGACGCGGAAGGACGGGCCTGGCGGAACAACCTGAGGTTCGTGGGATTTCCGGAGGGCTGCGAGAAGGGTCTCATGGAGAAGTTCCTAACTCAGTGGCTGGAGGGCTGGCTCCCACCTAACTCTCTCCCCAAATGCTTCGTGGTGGAGCGGGCGCACAGGGCCCTTACACAAAAGCCGCCGGTGGGGTCCCATCCCCGCGCGATGATAGCCAAATTGTTGAACTAACATGATAGGGACTCTATCCTACGTCAGGCACGGGAGAAGGAACCACTCATGTTCGACAACCACAAGATCCTTATCTTTCCGGACTATACTAGGCTTGTCCAACAGCAGAGGCAGTCCTCTACGGCGGCAAAGGCGCGACTGCGGGATCTTACACTTCCGTATGCTTTACAGTACCCGGCCCGCCCGAGAGTGGTTTACCAATCCCGTACTCTGTTCTTTGATACCCCGGAAGAGGTGTTCCACTGAACTGATGAAACAGTAAAAATTAGAGTGCATACACCGCTGGGCTGGGACTCGGACTCTCCGTCGAGCGGGGCACAGGGGCGGACCCCCCGTCGATCCCGTAGCCGGAGCAATTGGAGGTCCAGGTCGCGGAAGCGCTCCAAATCCAGGGGTGCGGCGGCAAACAAGAAGGACGCCCCCGACCTGCCTCAGGCGGACCATTGATTCCGGATCTATTGCATGGTTGATGTAAGGTACACTTGACGGGCTGGGATGTTCAATAAGATGGAGATACCTGGGGCCGATGTCCTGAGACATGCTGAACTGATTCATTGAGACTGCTTACTCATGGTGAACTTCGTTGATGGGGTAGGTCGTGAGGGGGGGGGGAAGAGTTGTGTGAAGGGCAGACGAGTTTCTCCATAGTTATGAGGTGTGTTCAGGGGATCCATTGGAGGGGGTGGTTCTCGGTTCCCCGTTGGGGACCAAGCCGCGATCCGACCGCGACAGGTGCTTACAAGTTGGGAGGTGCGGGGTGGATGGTGGTGGGGGGGAGTTGATGGTTGAGTTGGGATGGGGGGGGTTTGGTTGCGCTTAATCTGCTGCTGTCAGTATCTTGGGTTGTCTGCATGCTGGACCGTTGGGGCCTTCGTGGCTCATATAGTGCTATTGTCAAATGTCATCTGTTCAGAGTAGGGGGCGGGTAGCTCCAGGCACAGTGCGCATTGGGAGTTGGAATGTGAGGGGGTCCTGGACAAGGTGAAGCGGGGGGCGGTGCTCCGCTATGTCTAGAGAGCCGGGGCAGATGTCTTAATGTTCCAGGAGACCCATCTGCTGGGGGCGAAAGCGCTTTGCCTCCAGCGATTCGGGTTCTTACATGCTTACCACGCAGGCTTTACCAGGGGTTCCCGGGGAGTTGCAGTCCTCATACATCGCAGAATCTCCTATACACATGAGCAGAGTTGGTCTGACGCACAGGGTAGGTACATCTTTGTCCAGGGGAGGGTCGGTGGAGATAGAGTGACCTTTGGCAGTGTCTATGCCCCGCCGCCGCTACAGTGGCCTCTGGTGGAGAAGGTTATGTCCCTTTGGAGTGGCATGCCCGACACTCTGGTCGTGGTTGGGGGTGACTGAAATGATGTGATGGACATGCGCCTGGATCAGTGGGCGAGGGGGACGATGGACGCAGAAGTAGATGAAGAGGTGGAGGGACCCCCCACCAAGCTTCGGGCCCTTGCCACGGGATTGGACTGGACAGATGTCTGGAGGTTCGCGCACGGCGCGAGCCGAGAGTATACCTATTTCTCCTCTGTGCATGGATCATTCTCTAGACTAGATTACTTATTTGTTCCTAGGGGTCTGGCACAGAGGATTGTGGCCTCTGATATCCTGCCGAGGGCTCTGTCAGATCACTTGCCGGTGGCCCTCACCCTTAGATTAGGCCCGTCTGGGCTTCCGTTCCGTTGGCGCATGTCCGGATGGCAGCTGTTACAGGGCCCCTATGGAGAACATATGTCTAGGGAAATTGACAGCTATCTGACTACCAATCATAACTCAGTGGAGTCCCAGACGACCCTTTGGGAGGCCCTCAAACCTACCCTACGAGGGGTAGATATATCCTGGTGCGTGGCGGCTCGAGCGGAGAGGCGGCGGGATCTGGTGCGGCGGGATATGGAGCTGGAGTCGCTGGAGCGCAGGAGTAGGGAGGAGAGTGGTAGATTGATAGGGCGGCGACTGGTCCTAGCCCAGCAGCAATACACGGCGGTCTTACTCGAGGAGGCGAGGCAGGCTTGGCTTGCCACTCGTAGTCGAGTGTACCAATGGGGAGACAAATCCAGTAAGATGCTGCATCGCCTGTGTCAGGGCACTCTCCATGCCCAGCCGCTGCCCCAGCTGTTGGATCTCTGAACCGTCAGATATCGCAGAGAGCTTCGCAACATATTTTGAGGGACTGTACGCGCCCCTAGAGTGCCTACCGGCGGAGACTGTTCAGCGGTTCATTGATGACCTCCCCCCACGGTCGGTTTCGGATGAGGTCCGGGATCTGTTGGATAAGCCCTTCACGGATGAGGAGCTGGGCTCTGCCCTAGGCGAGCACAACCCGGGTAAGGCACCGGGCCCTAACGGGTTACCCTGGGAATTTTTTAAACGGTTCCATGTGCAGCTGGGCCCACGCCTGCACCCAGTAATCGAGGAAGCGCGGGACAGTGGGGTGCTCCCGCCGGACTGGAGGCACGCTGAGGTGGTGGTCTTCCTGAAGCCGGTACGGCCTCCGGAGAGCCATGCGTCCTACCGCCCGATATCACTGATCAATACCGAAGCCAAGGTCATGGCCAAGGCCCTGGCCAATAGGCTTAAGCCACACATTACGGACCTGGTTCATCATGACCAGCCCGGTTTTATGCCCCGGAGGGCCACCCGGCATAATATCAGGCGTGCCCAGGTGTCGGTCTCGGCTTGGAGAAACCTAGATGAGCGGGCTGCCTTGTTCCTGGCAGACCTGGATCGTGCCTTCGATTCCCTAAGTTGGACCTACTTGTTTGCCCTGCTACGCCGCCTAAACATAGGTCCTCGCTTTTTGGCCTATGTGCAGCTGTTGTACACCGGCCTCACGGCCTCCGTGCAAGTCGGGGGGGGGGGTGTCCCTGCCCTTTGCGGTTCAGAGGGGTACGCATCAGGGGTGTCCCCTCTCTCCATACCTGTTCGTGCTCGCCATGGAACCTTTGGCCGCGTGGGTGCGCATAGACGCCCAGCTCAAGGGCTTTCGCTGGTCCCCGAGCCTTACGGACAAGATAGCATTATATGCCAATGACGTATTGTTCTTCCTTACGGATCTTGATCGGTCGGGGCCACGGCTGTTGCGTATATTGCAGATCTTTGGGGAGTCCTCCGGCCTCTATGTGAACCCGGGTAAATCCACATTGTGGGTGCTGGGCGGCGGGCGGCCAGCCGGGGACTGGGCGGCGGGCTTACAGTTGGACCCCGGAGGAATGAAGTACCTGGGAGTCTATCTGTCCGAGGATGCAGGTGTCTCCCATGCTTGTAACCTTGCCCCGCTGTGGGATCGCACGCAGGAGGATATGAAGGCGTGGGGCCGCATGCCATTGTCCATCTTTGGGAGGTCGGCAATTTTTAAAATGGTGGCGCTTCCACGACTTGTATAGCAGTTACAGAATCATCCCTGCCCTGTTCCGCCTCGCTGGTTTCAGCAAGTTAATTCGGCACTGGGCCGGTTCCTGTGGGAGGGACGGACCGTCAGGGTTGCGCTGCGGACATACTTTCGGTCCACCTACGTGGGGGGCCTCGCTACCTCTGACATACTTTCGTATTATCATGCCACGCATCTTTTGGTCCTCAATGATTGGTGGTACGGGGACAGGGGGATCCAGCATATGCGGTCGAGCGCCACCTGATGGGCTCGTCGTCCATTCATACCCTTTTATACTCTGCACCGCTTCGGCGGAATCTTCCGTCCGCCACGCAGGTGTTTTTTTCAGTCTGGCGGCAGGTGCTGCGCCGGATGGGATGGTGGAGCGTCCTCACTCGGGAGACCCCTCTCTGGCACAATGGTCGCTTGCCCCAACTTCAGACCCTCGGGGGTTTCGGCGGGTGGGACGCCATAGGAATCTCCTCATTGGGAGATGTGATGTCCGGCGATACCTTGAAATCGTTCCAAGACCTGCAAAATGACTTTGGGATGCCCCGCTCTCAATTCTTTCGCTTCCTCCAACTTCGACATGCACTGACACCATACCTGACGGACATAGACACCCTTTCAGACTTTAGCCCACTTGAAGCCCAGCTGTTTATGGGGGAATTACCAGATAAAAAATTGTCCCGTATACACCAGTCCCTGCTGCGACACTGCTCCCCAGACCTACAGAGGTTGAGAGAGGCGTGGGTGGGGATATTGGGGAATTAGCGGAGGAAGACTGGATGGAGGCCCTGGCGAGCCCTAGGGGGGCGGTGATTTTCACAAGTCTGAGACTTGTACAATTTAAATACCTCCACCGCACATACGTAACCAGGGAGCGCCTGTGGAAGGCGGGTATGATAGGGTCCCCTGAATGCCTGCGATGTGGCTCTGAGGTAGGCACACTTCTGCACACAACATGGGACTGCCCGGCGCTGCATAGGTTCTGGACCGGGGTCTTTCGATGCCTATCAGAAGTGCTGGCGTGGGAACTGCTTGGAGACCCGAAACTGGCTTTATTACATGTTATGGAGGGGGTGGGGGGCAATCGCTATAAACATCACTTATTGTTGTTTGGTTTGACATTGGCCAAACGTGACATAGCTAGAGCTTGGAAGGCGCCTCTGGCCCCGTCTCTGGCTGCATGGCGGAACGGTGTGGACTTCTGCATGGGGCTGGAGCAACCTATCTTCTTAGCCAGGGGTTGTCCCCGTAAGCACTTTCGGATTTGGAAAAAGTGGGCGGAATACAGGGGGCTGGACCTTGACCCCCCCACGGAGAATGAGCCCACTCTGACATTTTAATTACTCAGGAGTGTTGGGAGCACGATGGTAGTGCTCTGATGGTTCTAGCATGTAACTATTATTTCTTTTATTGTTCTCAGTCAACTGGTATGTGGTAGCAGCGCAACCAAGTTGGGAGGTGCGGGTGGGGGTGGTGGGGGGGGGGAAGTTGATGGTTGAGTTGGGATGGGGGGGTTTGGTTGCGCTTAATCTGCTGCTGTCAGTATCTTGGGTTGTCTGCATGCTGGACCGTTGGGGCCTTCGTGTCTCATATAGTGCTATTGTCAAATGTCATCTGTTCAGAATAGGGGGCGGGTAGCTCCAGGCACAGTGCGCATTGTGAGTTGGAATATGAGGGGGGTCCTGGACAAGGTGAAGCAGGGGGGCGGTGCTCCGCAATGTCAAGAGAGCCGGGGCAGATGTCTTAATGCTCCAGGAGACCCATCTGCCTGGGATGAAAGCGCTTTGCCTCCAGCGATTCGGGTTCTTACATGTTTACCACGCAGGCTTTACCAGGGGTTCCCGGGGGGTTGCAGTCCTCGTACATCGCAGAATCTCCTATACACATGAACAGAGTTGGTCTGACCCACAGGGTAGGTACATCTTTGTCCAGGGGAGAGTCGGGGGAGATAGAGTGACCTTTGGCAGTGTCTATGCCCCGCCGCCGCTACAGTGGCCTCTGGTGGAGAAGGTTATGTCCCTCTCGAGTGGCATGCCCGACACTCTGGCCGTGGTTGAGGGTGACTGGAATGATGTGATGGACATGCGCCTGGATCGGTGGCGGAGGGGGACGATGGACGCAGAAGTAGATGTAGAGGTGGAGGAACCCCCCCCACCAAGCTTCGGGCCCCTGCCACGGGATTGGACTGGACAGATGTCTGGAGGTTCGGGCACGGCGCGAGCCGAGAGTATACTTATTTCTCCTCTGTGCATGGATCATTCTCTAGACTAGATTACTTATTTGTTCCTAGGGTCTGGCACAGAGGATTGTGGCCTCTGATATCCTGCCGAGGGCTCTGTCAGATCACTCGCCGGTGGCCCTCACCCTTAGATTAGGCCCGTCTGGGCTTCCGTTACGTTGGCGCATGTCTGGATGGCAGCTGTTACAGGGCCCCTATAGAGAACATATTTCTGGGGAAATTGACAGCTACATGACTACCAATCATAACTCAGTGGAGTCCCAGACGACCCTTTGGAAGGCCCTCAAACCTACCCTACGACGGGTAGATATATCCTGGTGCGAGGCGGCTCGAGCAGAGAGGTGGCGGGATCTGGTGCGGCGGGAGATGGAGCTGGAGGCGCTGGAGCGCAGGAGTAGGGAGGAGAGTGGTAGATTGATAGGGCGGCGACTGGTCCTAGCCCAGCAGCAATACACGGCGGTCTTACTCGAGGAGGCGAGGCAGGCTTGGCTTGCCTCTCGTAGTCGAGTGTACCAATGGGGAGACAAATCCAGTAAGATGCTGCATTGCCTGTGTCAGGGCACTCTCCATGCCCAGCCGCTGCCCCAGCTATTGGACCCGGTGGGCTCTCCGATCTCTGAACCGTCGGATATCGCAGAGAGCTTCGCAATATATTTTGAGGGACTGTACGCGCCCCTAGAGTGCCTACCGGCGGAGACTGTTCAGCGGTTCATTGATGACCTCACCCCGCGGTCGGTTTCGGATGAGGTACGGGATCTGTTGGATAAGCCCTTCACGGATGAGGAGCTGGGCTCTGCCCCAGGCGAGCAGAACACGGGTAAGGCATCGGGCCCCAACGGGTTCCCCTGTGAATTTTTTTAAACGGTTCCATGTGCAGCCGGGCCAACGCCTGCGCCCAGTAATCGAGGAAGCGCGGGACAGTGGGGTGCTCCCGCCGGACTGGAGGCACGCTAAGGTGGTGGTCTTCCTGAAGCCAGGACGGCCTCTGGAGAGCCACGCGTCCTACCACCCGATATCACTGATCAATACCGAAGCCAAGGTCATGGCCAAGGCCCTAGCCAATAGGCTTAAGCCACACATTACGGACCTGGTTCATCCTGACCAGGCCGGTTTTATGCCCCGGAGGGCCACCTGGCATAATATCAGGCGTGCCCTGGTGGCGGTCTCTGCTTGGAGAAACCTAGATGAGCGGGCTGCCTTGTTCCTGGCAGACATGGATCGTGCCTTCGATTCCCTAAGTTGGACCTACTTGTTTGCCCTGCTACGCCGCCTAAACTTAGGTCCTCGCTTTTTGGCCTACGTGCAGCTGTTGTACACTGGCCTCACGGCCTCCGTGCGAGTCGGGGGGGGGGGCGGTGTCCCGGCCCTTTGTGGTTCAGAGGGGTACGCGACAGGGGTGTCCCCTCTCTCCATACCTGTTCGCGCTCACCATGGAGCCTTTGGCCGCGTGGGTGCGCATAGACGCCCAGCTCAAGGGCTTTCGCTGGTCCCCGAGCCTTGCGGACAAGATAGCAATATACGTGACGACGTATTGTTCTTCCTTACGGATCTTGATTGGTCGGGGCCACGGCTGTTGCGTATATTGCAGATGTATGGGGAGTCCTCCGGCCTCTATGTGAACCCGGGTAAATCCACATTGTGGGTGCTGGGCGGCGGGCGGCCAGCCGGGGACTGTGCGGCGGGTTTACAGTTGGCCCCCGGAGGAATGAAGTACCTGGGAGTCTATCTGTCCGAGGATGCAGGTGTCTCCTGCGCTCGTAACCTTGCCCCGCTGTGGGATCGCACGAGGGAGGATATGAAGGCATGGAGCCGCATGCCATTGTCCATCTTTGGGAGGTCGGCAATTTTTAAAATGGTGGCGCTCCCACGACTTGTATATCAGTTACAGAATCATCCCCGCCCTGTTCCGCCTCGCTGGTTTCAGCAAGTTAATTCGGCACTGGGCGGGTTCCTGTGGGAGGGTGGGACCGTCAGGGTTGCGCTGCGGTCATGCTTTCGGTCCACCTACGTGGGGGGCCTCGCTACCTCTGACATACTTTCGTATTATCAAGCCGTGCATCTTTTGGTCTTCAATGATTGGTGGTACGGGAACAGGGGGGATCCAGGATATGCGGTTGAGCGCCACCTGATGGGCTCGTCGTCCATTCATACCCTTTTATACTCGGCACCGCTTCGGCGGAATCTTCCGTCCGCCACGGAGGTGGTTTTTTCAGTCTGGCGGCAGGCGCTGTACCGGAAGGGATGGTGGAGCGTCCCCACTCGGGAGACCCCTCTCTGGCACAATGGTCGCTTGCCCCAACTGCAGACCCTCGGGGGTTTCGGCGGGTGGGACGCCATAGGAATCTCCTCATTAACTAACAACATACGGATTCAGGTATCTTACGACAGTGCCGGATCTTCTGATGTGGCAGAAGGAAGTTGTAGGAGAGTAGGGTCCGCAATCCTATGGTCACCCAGGGTTTTTGCTTTTTGCTTCACTGGTTTAGGACTTTCCCTGGCTGTGGGCCTGCTAATCAGACCCACAGCCTAGCTGTTCTCTCTCTAAATTGACATCCATGTACTTTAGGTGCATTTACCAATTGGTACTGGGACACCTTATCAGCCCCTGTACAGTGTACCTTATGTACCCTGGGCATAGGTGAACCCAAGGCCTACCAGGGGTTGAAGCATGTATTATGCCACCCCTGGCTGACCATCTAAACAGACACAACTGGCTGGTAAGACAGCTGGGGCAAGGTGGTGTAATCACCCTTTGCTGTAGATATAGTATACCTATACCTAACCCCAAAATGGACACATATCATCCTATCAGTCACTCCTATGGCAGGCCTTATCAATCCTGAAGGCAGAGTGCTTGGAATTATGTGAGATGGTGCTCTGGCATGAGCTGAGCCTGTCTGCAGCTTGCGGAACCAAGTCCTAATAGCTGTTCCATGATAACGCTATACCATATACTCTTAAGTGCATTATAATCCTCGCGGTTATTGCTAACTTTGGTATGGCATTATCAAAACATGTCGAGTAAGGTGTCATACGAATTGGAATACTACCTCCTCGCCAGTTCTGGCGACGGGGGTAGCATTCCACCCTTTTAGAGGGACACGACAGGTAGGTAACTGTGAACCCCGGTTAAAGTTAACTCAAGCCCCAGCATCACAAAATGGATGCTGCCACCACAGACACAAGTCTGACCTCCTGCTGCTGGGGTTCCTTCCAGCGAGGGAGGCCTGGACAAAGGGTTTCCTGCCTTGGGAGGTGCTAGCACTACCCCAGACAGGATTTTGTGTATTAGGTAGGACAGGCCTGAAAGGAATGAGACATGCCTGGGGCACACAAGGTGCCCTGTGCATACACCGGTTCAAACCAGTTGCTGGGGCACTCCAGCCCCAGCTCTGGCGCGAAACCGGACAAAGGATAGGGGGTGTAACCACCCCTCTTCCTGGCCCCACCCATGGGAGGGACCTAGTCACTAGCGCAGCCCCCTTTAGGAGAATAAAGGTAGGAGCTGGTCCCATTCCAAATTAGATTATCCTGAATTGAAACTCTACAAGAAGAAACTCTGTACTTCGGCGTTCTGCTCCACATAAGACTGAAGAATCTCCCTTGTGGGCAAGGAGTGTCCACCCTGCAACTGCAGGCACCATCAAGCGTCCTTGCGGTTCACTTTGTCGTCCTTCCTGCCGGAACCAGACTTCAGAGCCCGACGAGATCCGGACTTCCAGACCTCTCCGACCTCAACCTACATCTGCAGCACAGCTGAGATCCGTGGGTGCGACGAGACACGTGGGACCGGCCATCTTGAAGAAACTGCACTTCGCTTCCAGCACGACTTCAGAGGCATCCTCGAGAAAGTGCTTTGGGGATTGAGAAGCCCCAGCCCCGAGCAGCTCCTGCACCGAAGACCAGCCCCCCAGCATCCAGGAGATCTGCGTGGGGCCCTTTTGCTTGGTTGCTGCTCGACGCGTTGTCTGGTCACTTGCCGGCTGGCTAGTGGCCTCCTAGACGACGATCCTTGAAATCTACACTGCTGGTCTGGTTGCTCCAGACTGGCCCTTGCTCCCTTCCAAAAGAGGAGCACCCCGGACCCTCCTGGTCCCCTCCAGACGCCGTTTCCACTCACCGCGTGGGTTGCCTTTGCCAAGGCCTGTTGACTCCAAATCCGGATCTGATACCGCCGACAGCGAGAGCCTGCGTGGGACAGCTCGTGCCTCCATCCTGGTCGTCGAAGACACCTCCTGGTCCACGTGGCTGCAGAGACAAGCATCCACTCGTCACCTGATCGCGACGACAGCACCTGGTTCCTTCCTGGTTCCATCCTGGTTCCACACCGGTCACTGGCTAGTGACTTTGAACACTGTCCCCTCTGCTTTCAGGTCCTCTTCTTCCTCGATCCAACCTTGGATCGCACCGGACATCTTCCACTTGGTCGCCTGCAGCATCTTTCTTCAAGGCTCCATAGACTTCGTCGCGGAAACCCGACACACTTTGACACCTATGCACCCGCAGCCCGTGGGTGAGGTAATAAGAGCATTTCGGTGCTCAAGGGTAGATTAACTCTCCTAGTGTCAAGATTTCCAGTCGTTTTAGTCCTAGATAGTAAAGACTGTCCGTACTCACCTTTTTCGTAAACTGTACTGTCCATTGACTTTTTTCCGCATCTCGCGTGTGAGTTCACACTCTGCACACGCGTCCCGTGGGCCTCCTGTTACTTACCTAAGGTTAGGATAGTGTAGTCCCAGCGATCCTACAGCCTCTGGACAGCTCCATTCCTTCTATCGATTTCCTTATACCATTTACTTAGTATATGGTTTGTCGTGCCCCTAGGGCACCATTGTAATTTTGTGCAACTTATCGTATTTTTCCTAAGAGATTGTCATGTGCTTAGCCCTCTGATCTCATAAAGAGTTTAGAGGTGTTTCTTATTAATAAATATATTGTTTATTTTCATAACAACCTGTGTGGTGTCCTTTCATCTGGTATTCAAGGGGTTATATGTGGTAAAACAGCTGGCTTCACATGCCAAAAGAGTTTGGCCTAAGACTGCTTTGTCCATGCTACCATTAGGATAGCTGGTCTATAAGGTTGACTTACAACCAATCACCATAAGGATTGTTTGGACTGATACAAGGTCAACATTAGAACTAGTGAGCATCATATATCAGTCCAACTTCTCACAGAGGTCATATATAACCCCTATACAGATTCCAAGGCCCCCAAATTTTGCCCCATTTTTTGGGTCTCCCTCTGGCCACATACACCACCTGCTCTCTAAACATACACCAGTCCAAGTCTTCCATCCATTTTCCGATTGTAGGTGGCTGATTTGCCCCCCACAATTGAGTGATATTACGCTTGGCAACACCGCATGCCAACGTGGCCCACACCTTTCCCTGGGAAGAGAGGTCAGTTGGCTCCCAAACATTCAGGAGACACCGCCGCGCCTCCAACTCAAAGCTTACTCCCCCCAACTCCCGCACCTTGGTGTGTATAGCGGACCAATACCCCCGATTGAGAGCACAGTCCCATAACATGGAAAAACGTTCCAGTCTCGCCACATCCTCTCTTGCATACGTCGCTCACAGCCAAACCGATTCGCACCATTCGCGGGCCAGTAACATAACTGCGATGGAGGATCTTTATTTGAACCAGCCGAAGTCTCATTTGAATTGCAACGACCCTTGGAGAGGCCACAGCCTCCCTCCAGTCTTCATCATCTAGGAGCAATCCATCAGCAGTCCATTGGTCTCTGAGAACCACAAGGGAATCCTCTGTGTGATTAACTAGTTTCTTTTTTAATCAAGGAGATCGTCTTTGTTGGCAGATGACCGTCCATCACTCGATCCTTCAATGGGGACGCCTCCGGGAGCGTCGCCTCCCGGGGAATACCGGCCAGCAGCGCATGCCTAATCTGAAGGTAGCGAAACCTCTCACTCCCTTGCAGTTGATATCGTTCCTGCAATGTTTCAAACGGGAGGATTCCATCTTTACCCCAGAGATCACCTACTCGAGAAATCCCAATGAGGTCCCATTTGTCAAGGGGGCGTGGCTAGGCTGCCGAGCGGAATGGCTGCCTGAAATCGCAGCTCCGCCGATCGAGCGAATTAATCCGCCATTAATCCGCTTCTACTGACACTGGGGCTCGGACCCCCTGCCCCTTACAGCCTGCGGAGTATCCCCACCTAAACCTGTGCCACCTTTGCTGAAGTGCGCTCCAGTTCTGGGAGATACCTGGCACCCTACTCTGTGGCCGCTGTGAGGCCTGCTGGGGCGCTGAAAGCCGGGAGCTCGCGCTGCTACCAGCCGACCGGAAGTGGTTGTAAGCCCGGCAGCGAGAGGAAAGAATGTGCCGCTTGGAAGATCGTCAATTGGCTTTGACCGCGCCCTTCCATCGGAGGGCGCCTGGGAACCGGACCTGGCGGCCGCGGCAGCGGACGCCCCGTTCCAGACGCACGGACCGAGACGACCGTGAGGTGTGTTGCGAGCACCCGGAGACTACGCGGCCACAAGCTCGCAATTGCGGCGGAAGACGGAGAGGAGCCCCGCAGCTACCCGTCAAAAGTGAGTGGGCAATTGAGTGTGCTGCCTGAACGCTGCCAGCATCGCCGAGCGGTACGACCCCAGAACCACGAGCATCGAAGAGCGTCCCAAGAAGCAGGTAGAGGGAGATTAGGCGCGGACCGCCATCTTGTCAGAGTGCCTGAGGCTGAAGCTGCAGCGGGTGGAAGAGTTCTGCGGGGCCCAGCATCTAGGCTCGAATACTTGAAGTGGTCATTCGGATGGGCCTCAGGGTACTTGCGGTCTAACTGTGTGGGGATAGTCGCCTGGTGCGGCGTGGGCAAAGGCTACACTGACCACTGAGCGTCACGATCGCTGCTGCTGGCGGCCTGTTGTGAGGCCCTGTATCATTGCCGCAGACACGAACCGTGGAGAGCCACACTAGGGTCTATCGCTACGGTCGCTGCCTGACTGCAAAACCTGACCGTCTGGTGCAAACGGAGGAGAGGTGAATCCGGGCGGCTGTAGGTGAGCGCAGCGGAACAGGGCATCGCCATGGGTAAGCCAGATTGAGGCAACCCAGAATCACGTTTGACAAGACGACTAAAAAACCGTCAAGCCAGGATGCACCGGATCCGGAGTCGTCGGGGGAGGCCCGACCTGTACTGCCGGCGGATGACATCAAAGCCATGTTCCAGGATTTGAAATCGAGTCTGCAAGGCATAGATGGCAAAATGGACGCATTGGCTGCAAGGATGGATAGCATGACGAGAAGGATGGACCAGCAAGAAGGGGCAGTCGGAGTATTGGAAACACGTGTGACGGAAACGGAGGAATGCCAGACAGACCTAGACAAGAAGCTGCGGGGTATGGACAAAGTGCTGTCCCTGATACAAATGAAAAATGAGGATTTGGAAGCGTGATCCAGACGAAATAACGTCCGCATCACGGGCGTGGCAGAATCGACAGACATTGTAAATATGGAACGCTACGTTGAACAGATGATGAAAGATCTATTTGGCGATGGACTGTCGACAATGTTCCTGGTGGAGAGAGCTCATCGCACGTTGGGACCAGCGCCCAAACCGGGAGCCCCACCGAGGCCCATACTGGCCCGCATTCTGAACTACAGGGATAGGGACTCAATACTGAGATTGGCACGTAACATGGTGGATTTGCAATACAAAGGAAACCGGATAGCCATGTACCCTGACTTCACTCTCCAAGTGCAGGCGGCCAGACGGGAGTTTCTGCCTGCGAAAAAGGTGTTCCAGCAGACCGGCACGAAATACTCCTTGATTTACCCGGCGAAATTGAGGGTGCAAGGACCGGGAAAACCCACTTTCTTCACAGATGCAAAAGCAGCCTTGAAATTTGCTAAGCAGCTTGCTAAGGACCAGAAAGGACAATTGGCAGCGGAAGAACAGGGTGCTACTGAGCAGCTAAGTGATGTTGAATGATGCTCTGTATTACTGGTTGTAGCACTGATGGTAACGTGAACATATGCTGTCTACTTGAGTTGGGGGGATACAGTACTGAATGTTCCTTATCTGAGCTCCCCAATCACAGGCAAATGCTACGTCGTTTGATTAGAGGTTCGGGGGGTCCTGGAGCATTCGGGGTCAGATTCGCGCTCGATCGCCCTGTCAAAAGTACTCAGGGTCAGATTCGCGCTCGATCGCCCTGTCAAAAGTACAGGGTTAGATGGCACATACCTGCGTTCCCCGAGGGATGACTCCCAAATTATGGTTAGCCCATCTACTATTGATGTTATTTGGTTTTGGTAGGACGGGCAAAGGGGGGGCATATGCACGACCTAGTTGGGGGGGTTGGAGCGGGTGGGTGGGGAGGTGCTGGGATTGGTTCTGTTTGGTTTTCAAAGTTAACCTATGAAGGCGCTCTCTTGCAACTGTCACCGACGCTTGCTCGAATTGTGTTCATTGACACTGACGCTGTATACCTGAAGGGGGGGTGGTCGTGGGTGCATTTTATATCGTCTGAGGAGATGGGGCCTCTGTGCCACCAACGAATTGCATTGTACACTCTGATGATCCGCTTGTTACGCACCTTCATTGTATTGGTATTGTTATGGAGTCTAGGGAAAGCTTAGATTTTGGTGAGACTACAAACCCTGGTGTAAATGCTGCAATGTCATCGATAAAGTGCTTATCATGGAATGTGAGAGGAATGAATGACAGGAGGAAAGCAAGACTTGTACATGCCTATTTGTCGCGTAAACACGTGGATATTTGTATTCTACAGGAAACACATTTGCATACCACGGGTGCATCACAGCTCAAACACACTAGATGGGGAGAGATAGTACATGCCCCATACTCGAATTATGCTAGAGGGGTGGCTGTCTTGATCCGAAGAGGCCTGCACTGGGTGACACACCAGGTGTTGACAGATGAAGAAGGTAGATACATACTAATACTGGGGGTCCTGTGTGGTGTCCAGTTGTTGCTGGTGAATGTTTATGGCCCAAACAGCGACAATCCTGAATTCTATGAGGGACTATGGGGTAGAATACGTACGCTTGGCAATGCGGCGATATTATGGGCGGGTGATTTCAATGTAGTGTTATCTGATGCTGTTGATCGCCAGGGCACTGCCCGGGAACACCATCCAAAGGCGGCTGAGGCACTGGGGAGCATTATCACGGAGGCGTCCCTGGTGGACTCCTGGAGGCTGTTACACCCGACTACGCGGGCAGGAACTTACATTACGGCACACAGGGCCGCATGGTCGAGGCTTGACTACTGGCTACTGTCCAGGGACCTACCAGGGACCTACATGCTTCAGTACTAGAAGCTGTGCACTTGCCAATATCGCTGTCAGATCACGCTCCAGTGGGAGTGACAATTGCCGCCCCCTCCCAATACATACAGCCATTCAGCTGGAGATTCCCGTCACAGGCCCTGCTGGATCAGGTCTTTAAGGAAGAGCTGAGAGACAAACTAGAGGAGTTTTTTTTAACTCAACGAAGGGACTGTAGAATCGCCTGGAATGCTTTGGGAGGCTTGCAAGGTGGTAACCAGGGGACACTGCATGGCGCTCAAGACGGGAGTGCTGCGGTCCATTAGAAACACGCTAGACAAGCATGAGAAAGAATTGGCAGCTCTGGAAGTCGTTCTAATCAGATCGCCCACTGCTGGGGCCCGTGCTGACTTCAGAGCGAAACTCACCCAGTTTCAGGAGGAAGCAGAGAGGGAAGTGAAATTCTTGCATAAATATGCTCAGGCTAGGCGCTATGGGGAGGGAGACTGCCCTGGAAGGACACTGGTCAATATGCTTAGGAAACCTAGAGGTGCGGAATATATATTGGAATTGAAAGCTGAGACGGGTGAACCTGTCAGGACGCCGCGTGATATATTGCACACTATGGAAGTGTATTACGAGACGCTGTACACCTCCAGGGTGCAGCCGGACGACCAGGTAATCACGGACTACCTAGCTGGCATGCCCTCAGGTAAAGCGCCTGGACCTGATGGTCTTACAGCGTCGTTCTATAAGGAATACGCAGACATCCTTGTTGCACAGGCTGTACATGGAAGCGATTGAGGCTGGGAGCCTCCCCCCGTCGCTTCGGGAAGCCATGATCATTACACTCCTAAAGCCAAACAAGGACCCTACGTGTCCGGACTCGTACAGGCCGCTGTCCCTGATAAATCTCGACGCCAAGATTTATGCTAAACTTCTGGCGGAACGACTGAAACCAATGTTACCCCAGATAGCACTGTCGGATCAGTCGGGATTTGTGACGGGCAGATCCACCTCCCACAACCTGCGCACCCTGTTCGGATTACTTCATTACCTGGACCCAAAGGTTCAGGCCGCAGCTGCCTTGTTGGATGCCACTAAGGCATTCGACTCCCTTGAATGGAAATTTCTACAGGCACTGTTCACCAGAATGAGATTCAGCAGGCTATTCATTCAGAAAATTTGCATCCTCTACAATTGCCCTACGGCTAGAATAAAGGTAAATGGGCAAGTTTCGCAGCCTATACAGATTACGAGGGGGACCAGGCAGGGCTGCCCCCTATCACCGCTATTATTTGCCATCACCACAGAACCGCTAGCGGCAAGACTAAGGCAACATAACACCCACCGCAGTATTGGCTTCACCTCCAGGAGGCTCTTAGTGTCTCTGTACGCAGACGATATTACGATATATATGCAGAACCCAGCGGAAAATTTCGACCCTCTCATGAGGGCACTAGTGCGGTATAGTGGTTTGACTGGCATAAACATTAACTGGTCTACATCCACAATGCTACCACTGACGGACGGCACGGCTAAATGTCACACGGAATTCCCTATCACTTGGGTAGAAGATGAGGTGAAATACCAGGGAATTCACGTAAGTCGCTCGATACAAGACCTGTGGCTTTTGAATTATGGCACTGCGGTAGAGTGGCTCGAGACCAAGGTTAAAAAGTGGGCGACCCTGCCGCTATCCCTGACGGGGCGAATAGCCATAACAAAAATGGTTGTATTACCAAAATTTCTGTACCTGTTTGCAAACATACCCCTGCCACTTACACTTTCCTTCTTTAAACGCATACGCTCCGCACTTCTGGAACCGATATGGGCTGGCAAACAGCCTAGAGTTCAGCGGAAGATGCTAACGCTGCCTTTCCGTCAAGGAGGCCTAGCGGCCCCGGACTTTGAACTATATGCTTACTGCGCCCACGCCCAGTACCTGCACTACTGGCAGCATCCGATCCCGTATCAGCCACACGTGGCGATCGAGAAGGACGTGTCGGCACCCACTCCCTTGACTACGTCGCTCTATCGTAAGTTCAAGCGTTCGCCGGAGGACGTGGACACGGTGGAAACAGTGAGATGGGCTTGGCAAAATATAGCGAAGCGGGCAGAAATTGCTGAACTATACGCCCCATCCATGCCGCTAGGCGGTAATCCGCTACTAGGGCCTTTGCAAGACACGGCAATATCAGAGAGAGCGCGCAGATGTGGATTGTCTGTTGCCAGTGACCTTTACCCAGACGACACATTCGTGACGCTGGAGGATATCTGTGAATCAGAAGTACCCACGGCTTCCGAGTTACTCCTCTACTACCAACTGCGAGCGGCATGTAAGGCCAGATACCCGATGTTTCCGGCGGTGCCCCCATCGCTCTCAGCGCTGGAGGACATATTGACTAATAGCTCCTTGAGCAAACTGATTACCCGGATCTATAAAATTACGCAGGACACGGCGCCGTGGATACGACCTAGTTCTAAAATGCAATGGGAGGTGGAGGCGGGAATCAGCATATCAGATAAACAATGGACGTTCTGCTGCACCCAACTCGAAAACTTGTAGCCTAATTACAGGCTAAGATTAATCCACTTCAACTTCCTGCACAGAACCTACCGCACGCCTGCGCAACTCTTTAAAATGGGGTTACTAGCTGAGGCTAGTTGTTGGAGATGTGGAGCTGAGGATGCAAGTTTCTTTCACCTCACATGGCAATGTGCGCCCGTACAACACTATTGGGTCGAGGTATTTACGAAACTGGGACAAATAATAGGGGAACAGCTGGCTCCTGACCCGCTTATGGCCCTACTAGGTTTTGTGGCAAACATACCGAGTGCCTCAAGAAAATTAGCCGCATTATTGCTATTACTGGCGAAAAGGCAGATTGCACTACATTGGAAGCAGGGGACTCCTCCGAAAACGGATTAATTCTGCGCTATACTGTCGAGATCAACTAACCACATATTGGGAACTCCTACCTCTGAGATCTAGACCTGCTGATATTTGGCAGCCCCTGACGACCTGGCTGACTGGGGAGGAGATGGACGAGTGAAGCCGTTGGTGAAGAGGCAAAGAGCCTGAGGCTGGAAGTTAGGTGGGATGCATGGCGGTTGGAACGCTGTATGTGGTGGGAACACTGGGGAGGTGAATGAATGATGTGGCGGTGCGAGAGGACGGACGCTGACCATGAGACTGCATGTGACCGGCTGGATGTGGTAAGCGAAGCGAGGATACCTGGTGGGCTGGACCCCCCCCTTATTGAGAGGGGCCAAGCGACAAGCTTGTGGTGATGACATTTTACACTTCGACTTGACGAATTGATCACACGAATGCACACAGCGCTTTTTAGTTTGGTTGTATAAGTTCTGATAAAACTCATGCTGAACGAAATGTACAAGTGTGAAATAGCGCGACCACACGTTGTGGTCCCAATGCGACTACTAATGCTGCCTGCCTCCGGGTTGTTGGCTAAATAGCGGTGTAAACACTTGTATCACTTAATAAAGGTTTAAAAAAAATAAAAAAAATAAAAAGGTCCCATTTGTCAAAACCCTTAGACTTCCATAAACTTCCCAAGCGTTCAGAGTTCCAGAGAGGTGTTGCCAGTGTGATCTTCCCCTCCCATTTAAGGGAGCGATTGGCCTCATGCCAGACCTGAACAGCAACTGCTGTTGGCCCCACCAGGGGAAAACGCCCACTCCTAGCATACAATGCCCTAGTAAACTCCCCACCGGGAATCTGACCATGGTCCATAGCATAGCCGGGATCAAGCGGCGAGCCATAGATGGCATGATTAACCTCCGACAGCTGTGATGCCCAATAATACTTACGGATGTTAGGCAGACCGATCTCCCCGTCATACCACGGCAACGTCAATTTCGTAAATGCAATTCGGGGTCTACCATCCCAAAGAAGCTGTCTCTGGAGAGACTCAACCTCCCTGAAAAACGACGGGGGAACCGGATCCAATGAGTTTTGAAGTGCATATAGAAAACGAGGAAGAGCCATCATCTTAAACAGGACAGCACGACCGAGAAGGGAGAGAGGAAGCAATTTCCATCGGGTCACATTGCGTCGGAGCCGGACCAGGGGCGGCAACAAGTTATTGGTGTACCTACTCTGGAGGTCCAAGGATATAAAAACGCCAAGGTATTTGAACCTCACCGTTTCCAGTCTGTCCGGACAACCTGGAAGAACCTCCGGGGGATCACCACTTAAAACAAAAAGGACCGACTTCGCCCAGTTAATGGCGAAGCCGGAATACCTTCCAAACACTTCCAGGACATCTAAAAATACTATGAGCGAAGTTTATGGGGAGATCCGATACAACAAAATATCGTCCGCATAAAGCGATATCTTATCCTCCCACTCGGGTGTCCACCTGAGCCCCCTAATCGACCTGTCCCAGCGGACCCAGGCCGCAAGCGTCTCGAGTGCCAATGCAAATAACAGCGGGGAAAGAGGACATCCCTGTCTGGTGCCCCTCCCCAACGCAAAGTCAGCCGATCTATGGTTATTGACAACTACTCGAGCCAGTGGACCAGAATATAAAAGGCGGACCCAAGAAACGAACTCCGGGCCAAAACCCATCTTGTCCAGGACAGCAAAAAGATAGGGCCATTCCACTCTGTCAAATGCCATGGTGGCATCCAGGGATAACAATACCGTTGGATCGTGTATGTGTGATGCCCCTCCCAGAACCCCATGTAACCTGTGTAGATTGAGAGCCGTATTCCGGCGAGGCATAAAATCTGACTGGTCCGAGTGAATCAGTGTCGTAATGACATTTACAAGTCGGGTCACCAACAGTTTAGCCAAGACTTTTGGCTCGGCATTTAACAAGGAGATCAGCCGATACGAAGAACACTCTGTCTTCGGTTTGCCTTCCTTGTGCAGGACTATGATGTTCGCTACAAGCTGATCGTACGGGAGCTGACCCCTCTCCCTACTCTCCACAAACATGTATCTGATGAAGGGAGCCAAATTATTTGCGTTTACTTTGTAGAGCTCAACGGGGAGCCCATTAGGGCCAGAAGCCTTACCAGAATGAACCCCTCTAATCGCCTGCGCCACTTCGTCGTTTGTCAGTGGAGAGTCAAGAAATTCCTTGTCCTCATCCGAAAGAGTGGGCATCGGAATGTCTCGAATCAAGTCCACATTCTCGGACTCCGAGTAATTACATTCGGCCGCATACACCTTCCTATAATAGCTAGCAAACGCGTCCACAATCTCCTGTGGACTCGTGATTTTATCTGAACCAGTGGGCTGCAGCACCGGAACCAACCGCGACGCCCAATCCCCCTTCTCCAGCCAGGCAATCAGCTTCCCGGCCTTATCCCCGTGTTCATACACCCTACTCTGGGTATCCGCCAGTTGCGACCTTGCGTTATCTCGGGCCAGGCTCCGATATTCATCCTTAAGGAGGCGCAAGCGATGCAGTCGCTCCGGCGTGGAGACAAGCGACACCTCCCACTCCAGAGCAAGCAACTCTGATTCCACCCTATCAATCTCAGCGCGCCCCTCCTTCTTCTTTCCGGAAATGTACGATAGCAGTTCCCCTCTAAGGACAGTTTTATACGTTCTCGTGAAAATATATATTTGCCCCAGGCACTATCTCCTTCTTAGCCGCTGGGGCTCGGAAACGCCAAGCACTAATAGGAGCGACCCTGGCCACATCCCGCCCGCCAAGGTCTAAACTAATCCAGATAGGCGAGTGATCCGATACCCCCCTAGCCAAGTGCCGCACCTCCCGGAGCCACGTCGCCTGGGCTGCAGGCACCAGTACATAATCTATTTTGGAGAGGGATTTGTGCGCAGCCGAAACATGAGTGTATTGAGAATCACCGGGGTTTTTAAGCCTCCAACTATCATTCAGACCAACAGTTTCTACAAAATCAGCCAACTACCTCCGGGACGGCAACAACTCGGGAGCCGGGCACCCATCAACCTTCCCATCCATAATTGCATTAAAATCACCACCAACAATCAACAACCCAACAGGCAACGTCCAAAAATCTTACACAGATCATGAAATGTATCAGTCTGAAGGGCCGGAGGGACATAGACAGACAAAAAGGTTACAGTTCTCCCCTCCCACAACCCCAAAATGCCAACATATTATCGGTCCAGGTGGCCTGTTCACATTCCAACTCAAGGCGGAGATCCCAACCACCCCTTTAACGGAGGACATCACCTTTCCAAGAAAGAACAAAATAACTTGATGGCCCCCAGGGCAAAAAAAAGACATACAATAATACAAAAACAAACCCCGAACACCTCCCACCAACCCCCCTCCCTGCACCCCTGCTTACAGCTTACGCTCATCCCCAACTAGCAGTGTGCCTGTCACCCCCAACTGAACTACACTAGACTAAGATTAACTAAAGGTAGTAAACGGAGGAATTTGAATTTGAATTTGAATTTAAAAACACTTATAAAGCGCACTTTTACCTGGCGGTTTCTTGGCGCTAGGACATTTAGAACCCAGATAGCAGCTGTGAGGGGACTAGGCTGGGAAGGCTTGCAGGAAGAGATAGGTTTTTAAGGTTTTACGGAAATCATGGTAGAATGAGATGGAGCGAACGTTGGGGGGGGAGAGAATTCCAGAAGGTGGGGCCAAGGACCGCAAACTTCACCCCCCCATCCTCATCTTCCTGAAACGTGGAACGGAGTGGAGGGATTGAGAAGAGGAGCGAAGCTCTCTGGCTGGTATGTAGCTGGAGATTGCCGAATTTATGAAGGCTGGGGCGGTTCCAGCTCGGGCCTGGAACGCAGTACAACCCAGTTTGAAAAGAGCCCTCTCCCTAATAGGCAACCAGTGCAAGTTCTTTAGTGCAGCGGTGGCATGATGGAACTTGGGGAGGCCATAAATAAGGCATACCGCTTGGTTCTGTACCAGCTGTAGGCATCGGAGAGCATAAGCTGGGACGCCATTATACAGAATGTTGCCGTAGTCCAGCCGTGATAAAACCATTGCCATCATGATGAGTTTAAGAGCGGGAACAGAGAAGAATCTCGACATTTTCCTAATAGTGCGGAGGGTAAAAAAGCAAGAGGACACCACCGTACTAATCTGAGAGTGCAGAGTTAAGTTTTGATTTAACGTGATCCCGAGTGTTTTAACAGAGTGAGAAGGTGAAGCAGGGGGGACCAAGTGCAGGGGGCCAAAACGTAGGGGTCCAGGGACTGGATGCACCACCAGTCAAAACCAGCTCAGTTTTGTCTGGGTTGAGTTTGAGGTGGTTGAAGTTCATCCAGTCCCTGATGAAAATCATGATATATTGGAAATTAGAGATAGATTCAGAAGAGTGGGAGAGGTTGCAGATCAACTGAAGGTCATCCGCATAGTTAAAGACGGTGACCTCCAGCTGTTGAAGAGCAGAGATAAGAGGGAGAACATAGAGATTAAATAGAAGAGGGGAGAGGGAAGAACCTTGGGGAACACCGCATTGCACCTTACGTGAGGGGGAGGAAAACCCATCAAGATGGACGGCCTGGGTGCGATCCCTCAGGAAGGAGGTGAGCCAAGTCAGGGGGGGGGGGACCCTGATGCCCGCTGCCCTGACACGGGTGAGAAGGATGGAGTGGTCAACCGTGCCAAAAGCAGCGGACAGATCAAGGAGGACCAAGGCCTGAGGTTGGCCCCCGTCCATCCCCTCCCTAAGACTATCCAGGACCGACACCACGACCTTCTCGGTAGAATGGCGGGGGCGGAATCCGGCCTGGCATGAGGCCAGGTAGCCGCTGTCCTCCATAAAAGAGCTGAGGACAGCGGCGACGGGGCACTCCAAGATTTTTCCCAAGTAAGGGAGATAGGACGGTAATTCGTTAAGGAAGCGGGGTCGGCACCAGGTTTTTTCAGGAGAGGGATGATTATGGCTGATTTATGAAGCTTTGGGACTACACCAATCTCTAAAGAGTCATTCAGGAATGTCAAGGGAGGAGAAGGGCACGCCCGAAAGATTTCTCTCAGGATGGGCGCTGGGCAAACATCTGAAGGGGAGCCAGATTTAACTTTCGCCGCAAGAGAAGACAGCATCTCTCTAGTCAGCAGAGGGATGTGGTCAAGATGGAACCTATTAGGGGGGGCTCAGGGGGAGGTAGGGGTATGTTGGCTTTGATGGCTTCGATTTTCTCCACAAAATAGTTGTTAAGGGAGTCGCAAAGGGCTTGAGAGGGCGGGGGTTTTAGGGTGGTTCTGTCTGACAGGGCCAGCTTGTGTACGGTGGAGAATATTTCTCTGGACTGGTTTCCTGCTGAGAGTATTTTGTCGGAGAAATAGTCGGTCTTGGCTGAGAGGATTGCCTTTTTATATGCATTGAGCAGAAGTGAGTAGTGGGCTTTTAAGATAGGGCAGTAAGAGCGCCTCCATGCACGTTCGGCCTGGCGGGCAGCTAACTTCTTACCCTTGAGTTCATCATTGAACCATTTATTTACATTGTGGGCGCGTTTCACAGCAACACGTTTCAGGGGAGCTACCTGATTGCAAGACCTAGATAGCCAATCATTAATAGTGGCGACCTGCGATGATGGGGGGAGTTCCTTCAGGGTCGGGTGGGAGTTTTGAAGAGTGAGACAAAGGGCAGGAATATCTGCCTTGTTCCAGTTACGGGACCAGATGTTCCTGGGGAGGGCTGGGCGTTTGGGTCGGTGCAGGTTTAAAGTGAACGAAATTAAGAAGTGATCGGACCACAAACAAGGAGTGATGATGGGGGGGAGACCGGAGTATTCAAAGACCAAATTTGATCTAGGATGTGGCCCTTAGAGTGAGTGGGAGCGGATACATGAGGAATAAAATTAAGGCTAAGAAGGGAATCTGTGAAATTCCTAGATGCTGCGTCTTCTGCAGGGTCAGAGGGCCAAAAGTTGAAGTCACCGAGGACTAAAACCGAAGAATTATTAACTGTTAATGTGGCCAGTAGCTCCTCAAACTCAGTTAAAAAATGGGGAGCAGAGCCGGGGGGACGGTAAACAAGGACGCAGGTAATGGGGGTTTGAAAAGATGCTGATCGCATCACCAAGCACTCAGTACCCTGGATAACCGGACAGGAAAGGGTTTGGAAATGAAAGTCCGACCGGACGATCAAAGCAACTCCTCCGCCTGCCCTGCCCGGCGGTCGATCGACCCGTAATGCGTAGTAAGTGGAGGGGAGTAGTGCAAGGATATTGGGAAGGGAATCGGGACAGAACCAAGTTTCAGTCAGGAATAGCAGATCAGGTTTATGGCTGTCTAAGAGGTCATAAAGTTCTAGTTGGTGCTTCACCGCTGATCTGGTATTTAAAAGATAAGCCGAGATAGTGGCTCCTAGACTGGAAGTCTGGATAGGTTCTGAAGAGAGGTGGGGCAGGGGTAAAATGGGAAGACAGGTGGGAGCCATAGGGGGGATCGACTGGGGTCGGGCGAGGCCAAGGTTAAAAATGGTGGACGCTGAGGTGGCACTAAGTGCTCCGTAGCTTTGGTGAGCGTGGAGCTCGTCTGAGGAGTAGGTTAGAAATTGGGCATAGCAAGGTGCCCCTTGCCCCGGCCGGCCGCGGACGGGCGCAGACGGGCTTGCCTTTGGCACGCCCGCTGCGCGTGCGCATGGGGCTTCGCTTATGAGGCCTAGGAGCGCGGAAGCTAGAGCGCTGCCCTAGGAACTGGTCCGCCCCCTCAAGATGGCGGCCGCAACCCCGTCAGCCCTCCGGATCAAGCGGCACTCAGCTGTGCCGGACCGGGGCTAGGGGAGCGGCGATGGTGTTTGAGGAGCAGCAGCCAGGTAAGAGAATAACACAAAATAACAGTTTTTAAAATTCAGCGAGTAAAAGTAAAGCGAGCCCACAAGGAGGACCTACTTACAGGCCCGCCGCACCCTCCCACCCCCGAATCAAAACAGCCCCCCCTGTATAGACAATTCAAGCGATATAAGCAAACTAAACGATGCTAATCCTTTGAAACCAATAGCTGCGTAAGAGTCATAACAACCCCACGGCCACACATTTACAAGCTCATTGTTCTTCCGCCTCTGCCGAGTCACCTGTCCCGGACTCCGGCCCATGGGAGCTGTCCAGCCAATCCGCAGCCACTTCAGGATTATCAAAAAACCAAGTCCTGCCATTTAGCTCCACACGCAGACGGGCCGGATACAGCATTGCATATTTTACACCCTTGTCTCTCAGTCTCCTCTTGACCGACAAGAATCCCTGCCGTTGTTTCTGTACCAGCTGGGTGAAATCTGTAAAGAAGAGTAGGGATGTGTTCTCGAATGCCAACGGGCCCGGGGTATGGGCCGTCTGAAGAATAACATCCCGGTCTCGGAAGTTAAGGACCCTGGCTATCATGGCACTGGGTTTCACCGCAGGCCTGGGTCTCCCACCCGGGACCCTATGTGCCCGCTCAGCCGTAAAGAAGTTGCTCAGGCCTTTAGGTTTCAAATAATTAAGGATGAGGTTTTCCACGAACAGATCCGGCGTAGGACCCTCTAATTTCTCCGGCACACCTAAAATGCGGATTTTATTGTGCCGTGCCCGCCCTTCATAGTCATCGAGCTTCGCCCAGTAAGATCCCTTGACTTCTGAAGATCAAGCACCTCCTGCTGCAGCAAGTTGACATCATCGATAAGGCTCGTGGCCTTGACCTCCAAAGATTTGACTTTCTCGCTAGTTTTGGTAAGGTCTGCCCGTAACAGTCCTATCTCAATGGTGACAGTATCTAATTTGCCGACCATTGTCTCAATTTTCTGGCCCAGGGACGTCTGCACTCCTGTGATGGTGGCCATAAGATCCGCCATAGTAGGCTCTGCAGTCTCAGGGATGTCCCCCGAGCCCCCCACCGGCCCCTTCTTGGTCTCACCCGGCAATCCCTTGGGCAGAGTATAGCAATCCAGTTTATTAGATTGGATGTGTCTGGCCCCTCTCGATGACTTGGCCGCTGGCTTATCCGAGTCCACTCTCGCCACCATCATGCCCCTCGATATTCAGCCCACCGTCGCGCCTCCACCTCAAGAAGGACAGCGCCTCAGCGGTACCGGAATCAGGATGGGCCCAGGGTCACCACCGTCATCCACGTCCAGCCGTCACGAGTAGGCCACTCCAGGACACCCCCCGGGCCCCGCCAGGGAAGGAGACAACCAATCTCCTCAGGGGCAGGTCCAATCAGCACTCTCACCAGCGGTCTCTTAAAATGATCCGCGGCGAGATCCACCACCCGGACAAGGCCTGGGAGGAAATGGCCCCCTGCTCCCCTCACCACAACCAGAGGGCAAGACAGAGAACTCCAGGGCCCACAGCGCAAAGTCAGCCCCAACAAACCGCAGGGCTCCAAGCGTCGCTACCCAGCAAGCGACCGACCCGCCGCTCTGTGTGGACCCCTGATCCCGAGTAATTGCAGCCCCAGGTCCACTCCGATAAATGCTCCCGGGACTCAACCAGAAAGGCTCGATTTCACCGCTGGCATCCGCTGCCGGCCACCCCAGGAGCAGCCCAGAGCCTGCACCAGAGTCCGGGGATCAGCCGCACCCCAGCAGTCTTGTGGGCCCACGCACTCGGGGCTCCAGGGACGCCCAAGCGCCCCCTTGGACCAATAACCCAACGTCCCTGCTGGCCGGTCTACAATGTTCACTCGGGCACGGGCGTCAACAATCCAACCCGGCCCGAGCAGCAGCAATGCCGTGCCCCCAATGGGGCTCTTCAATACAATGCCCCTCAGCAGCGGTGACACTCCTCAGCCGCTGATCCCGCCAAGGACTCGCGGCAAACTGCGACCGGCCCCCGACCAGACCGGCCCTGCCCCGCCCCACCCCAATGCCCGCTGTTACACTCTAGGGCGGGCAGGGCGTCACGCGAGGTCCCGGTCTCCCAGGGAGTCAGGCCGCAAATCTCATGGGCGGCTCGCGAGGGCCCCCGACCTCAGCCGAAGTCCGGGATTTTGCCCCCCGGCACCGGAGCGGTTCCCCCACCCGAAAGTGGGACAGGAGCGCAGGATAGATTTCAGGATGTGGACTCAGGAGCGGAGGGCCGGCGTAGCCGGTACCTAGGCAGCCATCTTGGTCGCTGGCGCGGCTCCTCCCGTACTTGGACTAATGTTAATGGTGTTTGGCTGCTGGTAAACTACATCCAGGAAGTCTGGGGGTAGAAGGAGGCTGATGGTTGATGCCTGAGTTTAGAGGAAGAAAGGAGGATGCTCAACGGCGGCGAGTGATAATGAGAAGGAGAGCCTGGTAACTCTTGCAATTCTTGTATCTGTGGAGAGAGCAGGAGAGGCGATGCTAACAGTGAGAGACGGCTGCTGGTTGACTGTGTATGGGGCACTAACTCCCGGGGGCCTGGTCTCCTCGAGATTGATTGTTGGCTCTGGTCTGGCTCTTTCTTTGTTTCTTTTTAGTCTTAGACGCAATTTAAAGGGCATCAATTCATTTCATCTGTACAACAATTGTTTAAGTCTGTACACTGTATATTGAATGTATTTGTTAATCTTCTATTTATTAGCAAAAATACTATACAAATATATATCAGATCTTTTTATATCAAAAATCAATAAAATAATATATTTTTGAGTAATTACAGTTTTTCTGGTCACATATTGTTATCGTTTAATATAGATCCACCTTTTATTCGTTTCCTAAAAGTTTATTTACCAATAATGATACTTGGTGACCTGCATTCGTATTAGTAGAGAGCCAGTGCTTAGTGATCCAGGTGCTGTTGCACGCAGCTTCTCAAGGAGTGTTTCATACCTCGTATGATGAAGAAGCTGCATACCCAAGGGACAACATTGATAACGGGTCATAAAGGAACATGGTGCACACATGTAAACCAGGCAGGTCAGAATGTTAGCAAAAAATCAAGGTCCAGTTCCTTAAAGCAACAAGATTTTGAAATATCGAAGCATACGCTCACAACACTGCTAGAGCGTTGGTATTTCCAGACTGCTCGCAAAAGGAACATCCATGGCGTGGCCTGAGGCGTCAAGATGGCGGTCACACTCTAAGAGTGCTCCGGACTCCATCCGTCGCCAATCCGCCCATCTACAGGTTAGGTTAGGTAATTTTATAAAGCGCGCAGCTGCCCCAGCAATGGGGCGTCCCGGCGCTACCGGTTAAGGGCAGAGGCAGCGACACAATTAACAAGGGAATAAAAAGGTTTTAATAGCTTTACGGAAAGGGAACAAACCATACAGCTGCCATCCATAGCCCTCTGCCACCCTCCGGGGTTCTCGGCACCACTAGCTGCGTTTTGGTCCCTCTGGTGGGGGCGGCGGGGTTTCCGCTGTATTTCCCTCCTGCTGCGGCCTGGAAATCCTGTGATGGCAGCCTCCTCGCTGCGATGCTCCTGAGCTGGGGCCTGTGCCTGGACTGATCGCTGCCTGGCTCTCCTGGGTGCTACAGAAGCTCTGCGGCTCTGGACTGGGACCCGCTAGTACACCTCCCCGCTCCTCACCGGCACCTTACCGAAAATCCACGCTGTGGCGTTGAGGCCTCCTGTGGCGCTCCTACACTTGCCTCTCCGGATGTAAACTCGCCCCCACGTTGTTGGACCTACGGGGCCGAGAGACGAGCTGCAATCTCCTCGGCTCCAGGACCTGCAGGGTGTTCTGCGGGGCCCAGCTGGGGGCATCCCTCAAGCTTCCGCCCGCTGAGTGCAGGCATACGGCGATCGGCTGCTGGGATCGGGCGGCAGCCTGGGCCCCCCTTCTCCACCTTGGCTTCGCCCTGCTCAGAGGGAGGGGCTACTGAGGCTCGGGAATTGGGGTTGGCGGTCCAGCCAGGCTGCATGCTTCTGCCTGCGGACCTTCTGAATGGGCCTGGGCCACCCTGGTGGTGAGTCTGAGGCACCTGGGAGTGCATTGGGGCTCAGCTGCCGCTGTCGGGCAGCGGCGTAGAGTGACCGACCCGGATCTGTTCTTCCCCCTTTGCGGGTTCAGCCTGTCCCGCCTGGAACGCTGGAGGTGGGGACTTACAGGGCAGGCTGGCGACTTGCCTCAGAGGCGTGGGTACTGGCAAGTTGCGTCCCTGCTAGGCCTGACCGGCTGCTACACTCACTTTCTTTCTCATCCCCGCGGCCCAGCCTTTTCCATGTGCCTAAGTTAGTTCCCCTTCATGGCACGGCGTACCCTTCCCATCTGAGTGAACGGAGCCTGTGGGGAATTGTACCCACGCACCTGTTCCGATGTCCTCTCCGGGTTCGCCGGGGTCCATCTGGGGGCCCTCTGCCATAGTTTGCTGCAGCACTATTTCCTGTGTTGGCCGGGTCTGCGACCTCCTGAACGCCCTGCTCTGCGGTTACGCTAGGGCCTGGTCTTCTGCATCACGGGCTGCCCTGGTGTTAAGTCTGAGGCATCTAGGGGCGCAGTGGGGCTCGGCTGCCGCTGTGGGGCAGCTGCGTAGAGTGGCCGACCCGGAACTATCCTTTCCCCCTTGCGGGTTCGGCCTGACCCGCCTGTAGCGCTAGAGGTTGGGGTCTCATGGGACCAGCTGGTGGACTTGCCTCTGAGGCGTGGGTGCTGCCGTGGTGCGGCCCTGCTAGGCCTGACTGGCTGCCATTGTCGGGCAGTGGAGAGGAGCGACGAGGCGGGCCTGACTTTCTGTCTCTGCCCCCGCAGCCCAGCCTTTTCCGTGTGCCTGAGTCAGTTTCCCCTCGTGGCACGGCCTATTCTGCCCATCTGAGTGAACTGGGCCTGCGGGGAATTGTACCCACGCACCTGTTACGCTGTCCTCTCCGGGGTCTATCTGGGGGCCCCCGCCATCATTTGCTGCAGCACTGTTTCCTGTGGTGGCCGGGCCTGCGCACTCCTGAACGCCCTGCGCTGTGGTGACGCTGGGGCCTGGTCTTTCTCCTAGGGGGCTGCCTGGGGAGGGGGTGACATTGGTGCCTCCGCCCCCCTCCTCCTTTGTTGTTTTAATCTCCCTCCTCCACACACCACAATTCTCACCGAGGGGTTCCTGCCTGGGATTGCTGGCCTGAGGCTGGGCGGAGACAGTTGGATCTCTTCTGCTCCGACCGGACCGTGTCGGTGACAGAGTTACTCCACAGGGCTTGGGCCCTCCTTGGCCCCCATCGGACCTCAACTACTCTCTAGGGGGCGAGGCTGGTCCCGTCGGGCGAGGAGTCCGTGTCGTTGACCCGTCGCCACCTGGCCTGGTCTAGCTGCCTTCCCCGGAGTCCTCCCTTCTCAGCGGTGGCCCTGGGGCGGTGGACCCGAGCGCACAGGACTGAGCATTGACGATCTGGGTGCCCGGGGGCCCCCCTCATCCTCCTCATTGGGTCTGCTGTTCAGCCTCCTGCCTGGACGGTGGCCGGACCCTGTCCTTGGTGGCTATGGGTAGGACTCGTACCTTGCAGACCCCTGGCCCTCCAACCCAGACCAAAATGGACCAGTTTACCACATCGGACCGAGATGCCAGAGGAGGGGCCCCTAATGCTCTGGTCTCCACTGGGGGCGATCTCTCCACTATCCTTCAGGCGGTAGGCACATCACAGGCCTCCATCGAAAACAAGATTGGCGAGGCGAGGGTGGACATAGTCCTTATTCGTCAGGATCTGCGCAATGCCACGGCACGCATTACGGAGGCTGAATCCCGTATCTCCTTGGCCGAAGATGACGTTGGCTAACTTAAATTCCAGGTGGTTCGTCTCCAGACTCAGACCTCGGACCTCCACTGACGAGCCGAAGACGCTGAAAACCGGTCGAGGAGAAACAATCTACGCCTTGTAGGCTATCCCAAGGGGACCAAGCAGGGCCACGCGGACACGTTCGTGGAGAACTGGGTGCGTTCAAGGATGCCCCACGAGTCCTTCTCTTCCTGGTTTGCTATAGAGCGTGCTCATCGCTCCCTGGCCCCCAAGCCTCCACCTGGGGCTCCCGCCCGTCCCATTATTTTAAGGATTCTCAATTTCCGGGACAGAGATGCCATTCTCAGGGCGGCTAGGGTGCAGGGTCCGCTGATGTTCGAAAACAACAAGATCATGGTCTTCCCGGACTACACCAGGGAGGTGCAGGCCCAACGTTGGACATACGATGATGTCAAACAGAAGCTTCGCAACCTGGACCTGCGCTACGGTCTCCATTTTCTGGCCCAGCTCAGAGTTGTCTTTCAAGACAGACATTCTTCTTTGATAACCCTCAGGCTGCGTGGACCTGGCTCACGGAAGAGCGCCCCTCTTAAGTCGGCCGGCCCCCTCCCATACCGGGCAAGGTCCCACGCAGCCCCGCCCGACCACGCCGAAACCCCAGAGACGCCGGACCAGGTCTTGCAAGAAAAATGACCGTCAGGGGGGGCTCCCGCTCACCGGGTGCGCCGGCCCAGCGCCCTCCCTCTTGTGCATCGACTCAGAGGTCTGCCTCTCCCAGCACGACTACCTCCCTGGTGAATTTGAGCCAGATCCCTCCATGGCCTTGCGCTCTGCCAAATCTGACTCTGACCTGTCTAGGAGCCCTGTGCTTCATGGAACCGGGGAATACGAGGGGACTTGAACTTTGGCCTACAGCAAGATTTCCTATTCAGCCTCTTAAATGGCTCCTATACTAATGAGTGTTATTCCATCTCTGTACTGGGAGTGATCCATCCTTGATGTATCCATGTTTTGCGAAATGCTTCCTATTTCAGTTTTAGGTCCTATTGGTGTTTCCTTATTGCATATTTGTTCTAATAAGTAATTGCAGCTGTTGACTCTAAGGAGGGTGGTCCATCTCCGCTTTGTCCATGTTCAGCTAACCGTTTTAGTTTAGCACTTAGACTCATTGGTGGGTTGTTGTGTTAAGTTGGTTTTTCCTTTTCAGGGCGACAGATGCTTCATCTTCAGAAGTGTAGGGTGGGGGGTGTTGGGGGGCATGGGAGGGGAGTAGACCATTGTCTCCCAATTGTTTGTTGTTTTCAGACGCCTGCAGGCCTCCATTTTTATTTTGTCTTGGCAGAGATCTATGCATGTATGCTTCTGATGACGTCCTGAGACTTACCAAATCACACTACTTTCACCCACTGACACCGGCCATGGAACGATGCCTCCCTTGGGACTCGTTCCACTTGTGCTTGCGGCCCCTCCACCACACACTTTCCACCCGGATGGCATCCACCCTAAATAGAGCCCTCCATGTCCTGTCATGGAATGTTAACGGCCTCCTGGATCGCATAAAATTCTCTGCCGTCCTTCGTAGCACTCAGCGACACGCGCCTGACATCCTGTTTGTACAAGAAACACACCTTCTGGGTTCAGGATGCAATTTCCTTGCCCGATACGGGTTTGACAGGGTCTGGCATTCCGGTTTTACACCGGGTTCCCAGGGGGTAGCCATACTGCTTTGGAAGGGACTTCTCTTTACCCTGGCGCAGGCTGAGATAGAAGCCCACGGCCGTTATGTGGCCCTGACGGATAGGGTCGAGGGACACCCTTTCAACCTCCTGTGTGTGTATGTCCCCCCCGCCGCTAAGGCCTCTGTCCTTCGACGCCTCACAATTGTCATCGCCTCATTCCCACAGGGACTGACGGTCATTGGAGGCGATTTCAACGCTGTTCTGCAACCCTCTCACGACACGTCAGGTGTTCCCTCAGCACCCCGCATTGCCTCTGCTAGGCGATTGTCTGACTGGTCTTCTACCCTGGGTCTCTGTGATGCTTGGAGGGTGTGGAATCCCCGCCGAGAACAATACACTCACACTTCAGTGGCCCACCACAGCCACTCTCGTATCGTCTTGCTCCTGCTGCCAGCCACAGTCAATTGATGTGCGGGCCTTTAATTATTTTGCCCCAAGGCATCTCACATCACTCCCCCGTTTCCCTCCGTCTCGGGAACTCCTCTAGTGGAATTCGTATGTTGTTGCGGATGAATGCCTGGTTCCTACAGGATGCCGAATTCGTTGCAGCCCTCAGACAGGAACTGGGGCACTATTTCTCGACCAACATGGGTTCGGTCCCCTCGCCAGGTACACTATGGGAGGCCGGCAAGGCCACTATACGGGGAGTGGCTAGGGACTTGGTCCATGCGAAACGTGTGGAACAGACCGCCCGACTTGTGCAGCTAGAGGCTCACGCAGCACAGCTGGAGGGGGCCCAGGCCAACTCAGACAGCGACGTCTCGCCTCGACAGCTTACAGTGATCCGCAAGGATTTCTGTCAGATCTCACTGGAGTCAGCTAAAATGCTATGGTGGTCTTCCGTGGCGCGCGTATACGGTTGGGGCAATAAAAATTGTAAATTGCTTTGCAATTTGGTGTCCTACCCCAAAGCCAATCGCATTATTCCTGAGATCCGTGACGAGACCGGTGGTCATCACGTCACCTCTCGAGCGATTGCCCACACCTTCGTAGGCTACTACGCTGCCCTTTACGCGGCCCGACCCCTCAGTGCCTCTCTGGATGCCTTGCTGTCCGAGACCGGGACTCGGCTGCCTCGCCTCCCCCAGGCAGTCTCTGAGACTCTGGATCTTCCCTTTACCCCGTAGGAGATACACGGGGCCATTTCACTTTTTTTCAAAGTTAAAGTTAGGCCATTTCACTTTTACATTCGGGCAAGATGCCAGGGCCTGACGGCTACCTCCAAGAATACTATGCCACCTACCGTGACACTTTGGTTCCCCACTTAATGGACTTGTTCAATTATGCAGTGGACACGGGGTCTTTCTCCCCCGAGACGGATGTGGCCACCATTGTGGTCCTCCCGAAGACACAGGTACCCTCCGTGGCATGTGCGGACTACCACCCCATCTCCTACATCAATACCGAGGTAAAAATATTTGTCACGGCTGTGGCCCGAGACTCCGCCCCAACTTGCACGATTTGATTCACCCAGATCAGTGCGGCTTTATGCCTGCCCGGGGCACCAGGCACTGCATACGCCGCCTTTACCTCGCCCTTGCACACCGCCACCACCTCACCCCGTATCTAGCCCTGCTTTTCATCGATTTTGAAAAAGCATTTGATACTGTCGATTGGAGCTATCAGGAGGACGTGTTGGAGGTGATGGGTTTCGGGCTCCCGTTTCAGCGCCTTATTGGGTCCTGTACTGATTAATGCCGTGCTTTTGGAGATGTTTACCATTCACTGGGGCACTCGCCAGGGCTGCCCACTCTCGCTGCTCTTATTTGCGTTAGCAATGGGGCCGCTGGCCTCCCTCATCCGTCAGGATCCCCGCATCCGTGGTTGGGCTTGGGACCCGTGCCAGATTGACAAGATTGCCTTATACGCCGACGACGTCCTCCTTTTTCTGGTGGACCCCGAGAGCTCCGGCCCCCATTGCCTGGACACCCTCTCTGCCTCCGGCTCAACCGGGCGAAATCCAGACTGGTCCCCCTGCACCCCTCCCGGAATTGCTTTAACTGGCAAACGTCGATTCCCCTGCGCAGGTAGTCGTTCAGGTACTTGGGGGTGTGGGTTGCCCTCCTTCTGTAACTTGAATGGGCCCTGAAAATTACACCCCAGGTCGCCAAAGCAAACCTCAGGAAATGGCAATCCCTCCCCCTCAACACTCTTGCCCTTTACAAAATTATGGTCCTCGCCTGTTTTTTGTATATTTTACAAAACATTACCCTTTACCTCCCAGAGAGCTGGTTTCAGGAACTAGACAGTACCCTCACCCTGTTTTTGTGGGGGGGCGGACAGCCGCAAATATCCCTGGTGCACTGCCGCATACCTCCTTACGATGGGGGCATGGGGGTCACCAATCTCCAACTATACTACCTGGCCACGAGGCTCATTGTGATCCATGACTGGTTTGCGGGCTGCTGGTCCGACCCGGCGTACCAGGTGTAACTCCTGTCAATGGACTTCCCGCAGCCCCAGGCCTACCTGTACGGAGCCCCCGGACCACAAGCCCTCCTTCTGTTACCCGACAAGTGCTCATGGCCTGGCGTGCAGCCCTACGCCACACATGTTGGGACGGGACACTCACCAGGCAGACGCCCTTTTGGAGTGGTGTCTAGCTGAAGGAAGCCTCGTCCCTCCAAGGCTTCAGTCGCTGGGACCACATCGGGATCTCGCTACTAGGAGACGTCTGGGTAGGAGACCACATCAGATCATTTGCAGATCTACAACAACGCTACTCACTCCACTCCTCCCAATGTTATAAATATTTAGAATTACAGCATGCCCTAAGAGTGCACATTCTGTCCCCCACCACCTTCCCGGAATTCAGTCCCCTCGAGGCCCAAGTGATGATGGGGAACCTGGGCAGAGGGGTAGTATCGCAGATTTACCGCTCCCTCATCAACAATGGCCCTGCATCCCTAGACTTGCTGCGTGCCCGCCTTCCCCTGGAGGAGGCGGATTGAAGGGACGCTCTTATGGCTCCCAATACCCTGATGAACTCCTCCAAGTTGCGTCTAGTGAAACTTAATTACCTCCATGCGGCATACCTTACCCCAGCGCGCCATTACAGGGCCCATCTGAGGCCTTCCCCGTCCTGTACACGCTGCAGTCATGCCCCTGCGGACTTCTATCACATGACCTGGCTATGCCCCGTCCTTGCGCCATTTTGGGTGGGGGTGGAACGAGAACTTACACAGACCCTGGGGTGGGAGGTTCCTCATGACCCACTGCGCTTGATCATGGGTGTGTTTGACGGGCTCGATGGCTCCCAGGCCGATAAGCGCTTCCTGGGCACAGCGTTGGCAGTGGTGAAACGGAATATACCGGCACTCTGGTTCCAGGCCAAGCCACCCACTAGGCGGAAATGGAGAAGGGGAGTAGATTGGTGCGGTACCCAAGAGAAGGCCCTCTTCGAGGCCCGGGGCTGTCCCGAGCTTTACAATAAGATATGGGGCAAGTGGTTCAACCTGCGGCTCTAGAGGGTGAAAATGCTTTTGTATAAGAATGACCGTGCCAAATGTGTTGTTATTCTCT
The DNA here is from genome assembly GCF_964261635.1 of Lissotriton helveticus. NCBI lineage: Eukaryota > Metazoa > Chordata > Amphibia > Caudata > Salamandridae > Lissotriton > Lissotriton helveticus. The sequence continues at coordinate 634,884,626 of NC_136057.1, read as the reverse complement.
CTACAAGTGTCTCTATGTCGTTTCTCTCTCAATTGTGTCCATTCAATCACTGTGCTTGTTTTTTTATTTGTGATTTGTTCTTTAAATCAATAAACATGATTATAAAAAAAAAAAAAGGAACATCCATTGCGGAAAAGCAAAATAGGACCAAAATGAGGAATAACAGCAGCAGGCATCCCCCAAACACACTGGAAAAAAGAGAGCTGATTAAAGCAAGCATTACTCCGAATATAGTTTTGAATGAAGTGCCCAAGGCGGAGCCTTTAACTTCAAAGAAATGCGCAGCACCAGCAGTGTTAGATGCGTTAAAAATTTGATGAATCAAATTGCTAAAATGTAGTGGGAGGCTTGTGTTTAACAGAGCCTGTATCTTGCTGGATGTATTGGCCACCACTAACTCAATGGTCTTGGGGCAGCTGTGAGAGCTACTTCTTTTTGAAACAATAGTGCTTTGGGTCCACTTAGCTTATTAAAATCTGCCTTCAAAGTTGGAATGGAAGGCCATAGTGGACTCTCAACAACTCCTTGCTTAGTGGGAAACAGGGAATTTTTACAACATGTGACGGGGTGAGAAACCGCTCAAATATATGGAGTTCCCTCCTGCTTCACAAAGCAGTCTTGATCATTAAGCATTAAATAACTACCATCGGAAAGAACAGTTGTAGGAAAGTAGGATCTGCTTTTATGTTCGCCCCCACTTTTTGCCTAGTGTTATGCTGTTTCTGACTAGTCTGACTGTGTTCCTGCGACTAAGGACTCCAGTCTCTGTGCTTTCTCCCCTAAATTAGATATGGTGAGTACATCCCAGATTGGCTACTGGTGTACCCATGTAAGTCCCTAGTATATGGTACTGAGTTACCCAGGGCATAGTTACCCCAGGGGCTCCCATGGGCTGAAGCATGTATTATGCCACCCATGAGAGACCACTATAAAAGTGACTCCAGGCCTGCCATTGCAGGCTGTGTAAGCTGGTGCTAGCATTAGGTGATGACCATCTCTAAACTGGTTGGAACGGACACTGTCGTGTTTGGAATCAGACATTTTGGAATTGTGCCTCCACACCGTAAATGGTGTGGGAGGAATCAAACCACCACACTGTAAACAGTGTGAAAGGTATTATTCCATGCACTGTAAAGCTCCTCGGGGAGGCCCTCAGTGCTCCCTGTACCAGTCTTCCAGAACCAGACAGCAAGCTAGGGCTGCTGCCCACCAGAGACATGTTTCTGCCCTACTGATGCTGAGCCAAGCTCGAGCAGGAGAAAGCAGAACAATAGATATCCTTTCACAGGCTTGTGTGACCACCTCCCAGAAAAGGTTTAGTGTATTCGGGCTGGGTGGGGGCACTTGCCAGCACCACTAAAACTGCTTGGTGCCCTCCTTGCATACTCCCGTTCAAACCAGTTCAGGGAGCCGGTGGATCCTGCTCCTGCTCTGGCGCAAAACTGGACAAAGGACACAGGAGTATCCTCCCCACTTTCCAGCCCCTCCTCTAGGAGGGAGTCCTGAATAGTCACAACCCTTTCCTTAGGGTACTTAATAGCTCCCCTGTAGGTGGGTCCCTAGATTTGTCGTGGGATAAGATTTAGATCAGACACCACTTCTTCTTCGACCATCTGGGCACTTTGGACTTCGCTGGACCTTTGCTCTGGACACCAAGACTGCAACTGGGAAGACTCCTTCTGCTCCTGGTCTTGTTGTCCTGCAAGCCTGCTGCAATGTCTGTGCCTGTGCTCCATACAGGAACCTTCCAAGGCCTATGGACATCCAAGACACCTGAAGGAATCTCCATTGAAGTGAAGGAGTCACTTCCCTGCATCTGCAAGTGCTGCAACCAAGCTAACCGGTCTGCTTTTCCTGGACTCCCACGGACTCCGAAAGGTTCAGCAACACAAGTGATGGTTCTACAACTCCCTCAAGGCCTGCAATGTCTTCTCACCGAGTTTGAGGCCAGTATCCCTTGTTGGAACCTCAGGAACCCAACCCCTGTGCACCATATTGACTTGTTGCAAAGGCTTGTTGGCTCTCTTCTCAGAGATCTTTGGGCTCCAAGTAGTCTCAACCTCATGTATCTCCTCTGACCAAGATCTTCATCCTCACCGCATCACTTGCAGAGTGGGCCTGCATCTTTGGTGAGCTTCTCGAGGTTCTCTTGTGACTCCAGCCTGTGGGTCCTTTTGAGGGTCTACTTTGATTACAATGGGCTCCCCTGATTGCTCGGTCCTACTCAGACTCCCCTGCTTGTGGTGAGTCAATAAGACCTTGCTGGTACCGACAATGCATCTTTTCAGCTTGCCACATTGTTTGCAGTTGCCAAGGCTTGTTGGTGCACCCGGCAGACACCGACCCCTCAACATTCGACATCTGACATGGGACAGCTCGCCTGGTCCACACAGCTGCAGATCCACTATCACCGTCAACTTTCCTGCAACCCCTGACCTCGGTGAGCATTCGTCTTCCGTGCCTCCTGGTCACTCCTGAGTCGCATATACTCTGTCCCCTCTGCTTGCAGGTACTTCTCTACTTGAACCCACCTTTAGGTTCCATCAGACACTTTCACCTCCTTGGCCAGTGGCATCTTTCTGAGGTCCCCCATTGAGTTTGACGGCGGTTTCCGACGCCTCTATGCACCCAACTACCCTGATGTAGGTATTCTGGTTCCAAGGGTATCCATGGATGGGATGCCTCCCTAACCTTCTGTCTTCCACTGGGTTTCTTCAGAGTCAACTGGAAAGGGTCCTTCTTCTTTAAAATTGCAACCGCTACTTACCCATTGCCTCTGCATACAGCCTCCTTGGGGTCCTGGTAACTTACCTCAGGTGGTTCCTTGGGTCCCCAGCACTTCTACGTCTTCTGGGTATAGTCTCAACTTGAGTTGTGGTTCGCATTCCACAATTTTAGTATTTAGTATATGGTTTGGTCTCCCCCTGGCGACCACTGTGTATTCGTGATACTTACCTGGTTTATTTGCAAAGTATTGCGTATATTGTGTATATCTCTGGGTAGGAGATATTTGAATGTGTTAGTGAGTGTCTTGTAATAAATACATCTTTTTATAAATACACTGTGTGGTTCTTTTTCACTTAATCTATACGAATAAGGTTACGCTCAGGTCTAAGCCTGAAGCTACCACTTAGAGAGCTTTCTAATGCTGTCTAAGACCACTAAAATCACCATTAGGGTTGTCTGGATCGGTGCAAGGTGCTACACTTACATAAGTGAGCACCATATACCAAGCCAGCCTCCTACAACAGTTATAAGCAAAAGAATTGTAGGGGTTGGGATCTCTTCTAAAGAACAGGCCAAATTTGCTACGGAAGCATTACATGCACCTTGCACAATAACTTGCTTGCATATGTATGAATGCCCCACTGAAGAGTCACATTCTTTTCCAGTAAGGAAAACTTCCTTGCCAGCATGTTCACAATGATAGATTAACGTAAGTGACCATAAGAAGAGCAGAGCCACAAAGTAACTGACGTAGTTGTGTGCCACACTCGGGCCTTAAATGGAGGAGTAACCCTAGGCCTACAATATTAGTCTGCAAAGCAGGGAGGCATGGGTGGGGCTGTAAGGAATCTGCAGCTAGAGAGTCTCTACCAGATAATGCGTTACCGAAGGTAAATAACTTATTCATCTGATAGAGACTTCTAGCTACAGACTATTTACCTTTGAATTAGATACCAAAGCCATACTATCCCAGCAGTGAGGCTGCGGACCAATATCTTAAACGAGAAAGTCCTGCTGAACCGAGCGGGCAAAGTGCCCGTCCCTGCGGACCTGACCATCCCGGAAGTAGTGTTTTGCAAACATGAGCAATGAAGCGCACGTTCCCCGTCAGACAGATGTCACTGGTGGAATGGGCCCTCAATCCCTCAGGGGGCTACTTCTTTGCCAGGGCACAGCAGATCTTAATACAAAGAACGACCCAGCGAGAAATGGTCCTCTTCTGCACTGCCCTCCTCTTCTTTGCTCCCACATACCCCACAAAGAGTTGGCTGCCCACCCAGAACTCTTTTGTGCGGTCCAGGTAAAACAACAACGATCTGTTTGGGTCTGGTAGGTGGAGACGCTGCTCTTCCTTCGAAGGATGCGGGGGAGCACAGTAGGTAGGCAACATGATGGATTGACCGAGACAGAATGGGGTCAACTTTTGGCAAAAAGAAAGCCCATGTGCGAAGCACCTCTTTGTCAAAAAAGAACATTAGATAGGCGAACAAGATAACGCCTGCAACTCACTCCCCCTCCGGGCCGATATAATCGCCACTAAGAAGGCTGTTTTGATGGTCAACAGCCTGAGGGGACAATTGTGTAGAGGATCAAATTGAGCACACATAGGTAGGTGAGGACCAAATTAAGGTCCCACTGTGGCATAACAGAGGGCGTGGGTGCAAACAAGTGAGCCAGCCCTTTTAGAAATCTATGTTACAATAGAAGACTTGAAGAGAGAGGGTTGGTCTCGCAGCCGCAAAAAAGCAGACACAGCAGAGACATAAGCGAAGCAGAAAGGTCAACAGTACAGTACAGTATAATACACATTTCGGCCAACGGCAGGCATATACCATCTTAGTGGAGGGCCGCCTGGCAGCCAAAATATTAAAATCCTCAGTAGAAAGGTCGAAAGCCATCAACTGCTGCGACTCAATCTCCATGCATAGAAGCATAGAGTTGATAGGTCCAGGTGGAGAACCCTCCCCTGCTGCTGCGACAGAAAATCCTCCCGACGGGGCAGCCAGATTGGAGGATAGATGCTCATCTTCAGAAGATCTGGATACCATGCTCTCCACATCCAGTCCGGAGTCACAAGAATGACTTGGGCCTGGTCGCTCCTGATCTTCTTAAGAACCCGGGGCATGAGTGGTATGGGCGGAAAGGCATACAGCAGGCCTGAACTCCACTTGGGACGAAAGACGTCACAGAGCGATAGCTGCCTTGGAAACTCCTGTGCACAGTATTACTGACACTGCACCTTCTCTTCGAAGGCAAACACATCTAACTAAGGTTCTCCCCACTTTTGAAAAAGACCTTCGCCACCTCCGGCTAGAGACGCCCTTCATGATCCGCTAGGCATCGACGGCTGAGTTTGTACACCCTGGCGTTCAAAGAACCAGCCAAGTGTTGAACCATCAGGGTCATGCCCTGCTGTCCCAGCCATGTCGAGAGATACAGGTTCACTTTAAAAAGGGTCTACAACCCCACCCCGCCCTGCTTGTTGCAGTACCACCTGGCGGTGGTGTTGTCCATGAACAACTGCAATAGCTCACTCTTGACAGAGGGAAGAAATCCTTTCAATGTCAATCAAATCGCTCGGAGGTCCAACAGATTTATGTGGAGCCCTGACTCCACTGGAGACAAGTGTGCCCTGATCTCCACCACTCCTAGATGTCTACCCCATCTCAGAAATGACGCCTCTGTCACCACCGCCTCTGTCACCACTTTGAATTCTGGTTGGGGAAGGGAGAGAGGTCTGCCGTTGACCCAATCGCAGTTCGTCAACCACCACTGCAGATCTCTCGCAGTTCCCTCCGAGATATGGACCATGTCAGTGAGATTTCCTCAATGCTGTGCCCACTGGAACTTCAGGTCCCACTACAGGGCCTTCATACGCAACCTGGCATGCTTTACAAACAATATGCAGGAGGCTAGAGGCTCAACAGCCTCAGAGTCAGTCACACCAAAATCCAAGATAGAGGCCAAAACATCGGAATCATAACTAGAATATCCTTGACTCGCTGCTCGGGAGGATATAGGCCCGAAACTGCACTGTGTCCAGAACAGCTCAGATAAAAGGGAGCGTCTGAGGAGTCAGGTGTGACTTTGAATGAAGAAGGTCCGCCGGCGTCTGAAGGTGTGAGACTACTGCCTGGGGCAAGGACGCCTTCAACAGGCAGTTGTCGAAAGTAGGGGAAGACTGACACTCCTAACCTGCACAGATGAGCTGCGAACACCGCCAGAGGGTCACTGGTAAGGTTGAAAGCCCGCAGGATGGTAATGTGAAAATACGCATCCTGCAGGTCCACCGCTACTATCCAGTATTCTTGGTCTAGGGAGACAAAACCTGAGCTAGAGTGAGTATCTTGAACTTCTTCCTGAGGAAGAGATTGAGGGTCTGAAGATCTAAAATGGGCCACAACCATTTGTTCTTCAGAATCAGAAAGAAGCGTGAATATTAACCACATATCTACTTCTGAAATCGAGACCCTTTGTATAGCTCCTTTGGCCAAGAGAGCTGTAACTTGCTCCTGGAGCAATTTCAGATTATCCTCCCTCTGCCATTCCTGATTTGTCAGAATGGGAGGAGCAAAAGAAAGGAAAGGCAGAGAATAGCCCTCCAGAATGATCTGCAACACCCACTCGTCCGATGTTATGGATCTCCAGTGAGGGGAATGGTGACCAATTCTCCTGCCAACTGGGGTAGTGTGGTCTTGCAGACTCTGATTAGGAGTGCTTGGAGGCTGCGGCTGCCAGGGGCAAGGTGTCGATGACTTCTGGCCTCCATTCCTGGATTGGAATGCACCCCATCCACGTCCTCGCAAGGCCCAAGAGCATTCTGTGTAGGATGGTGGCTGGGATAGGCTGACGCGGCTGGAAACCCCTTCTGTTGCCACGAAAGGAGTGAAAGAAAGATTGGTCATGAAGAGTGTAGAGGCCCAGGGATCTGAACGTAGCTTGAGAGTCCTTGAACCTGACCAGGGCCGAATCTGCCTTTTCTCCAAAAAGAAGAGTTCCATCAAAGGGCATGTCCATGGGATTGGCCTGGACATCGCCTGAGAAGCCAGTTGTCCTAAGCGAGGCGTGGTACCTTAAGGCCACTGTCGTTGAAATTGATTTGCCCAGAGTATTTGTAGTATATAGGCCGCCCTGAATGGTGAACTTTGCTGCATCCCTCCCATCCTTGACTGCTTGGGAGAGCACAGCCCGGGCCTCTTCCGGGACTTGTGGAAGCACTTGCGCAACTGTCTCCCAAAGGGAATGGGAGAAGCGGCCCAATAAGCATGAGGTATTTACTGACCGCAATGCCAGGTTGGGGAAGAAAACTATTTCTTCCCAAATGCATCCAACCTCTTGGATTCCCTGTCCAGAGGGGTGGAAGGGAACGTGCCTTGGGAAGTAGAAACCTGTATCACCAAACTCTCTGGGATGAGGTATTGGCTGAGGAACTTCGATCACTCTGGGCTGGTGATGGCGGCATGCAACTATCCTTTTCACAGGAACCCTTATGCCAGGCTTAGACCACGTGCTTAGAAAGACGTCAGTAAATGCCTTATTAAAGGGCAAAAGTAGTTCAGAAGTGGAAGCACCAGGTTGAAGCACCTTGGGCAGGAGATTAGTCCTGACCTGCACTGAGGGTAGGTCTAGTCCCAAGACCTCAGCTGCCCTTTTACCACCATGGCATAGGATGCCCCCTACTCCATAGCCACTGTTGGTGGAGAAATCATGCAAGTATATGGAGAACTGTCCAGTCCACTGGATTTTGCAAGTTCCCCATACCAGTCTAACTGCTCTATAGAGTCATCCTGTTCCAGAGAGTCCATAGACCCCTCCCATTCCTCTTCTGAGCCAAGCACATCCTCAAAGTGTTTGGCGACAACATAGAACCCCTGAGTTCAATCGAAATCTGAATCGACGTCGAGCGACATCGTTCCGACTACGTGTTGTCAGGGATGAGGATGAGGCTGGCCCCGGTGGAGCTGCAGAAGGTTGCATTGGCACGACCGACGTCGACCCGGATCCGTGATCAGATCCATGAGGCCCCAACGGCGCTGTGGCCGGAGCCGATGGCGCTGAACTCAATGGGACTTCTTCCAACCCAGCAGGGCCTGACGGCGCACCAGCGGGGTTGGCCAGCTCAAATACACAGCTCATGGTCTTGTAAAAGGCTTTTATGTGCGCAAGGTCACTCCGGCTTCCGGAAAGGGAGGCGCAAAGTTGACCATGCCTAGAGCATAGGTGCTCCTTACCTCTCTCATCGACGGACGGCAGCTAAGGTGAAGATGAAGTCCGCTTGGACTTCTTCTTCTTCTGCTTCTTCCCAGAGCGTCCCAAGGACCTCGAGGGTGACAAAGAGGACTTAGGGCTCCAGAAGCGGTCCTGTGACCTCCTCTTCGATCGGGACCGGAACCTCCACGGAGACTCGCTCAACCATGTTGACTGCCGGGCCGCAAGGAGCTTCATCACCTGCTCTCTCAAGGCCTTTGGAGCCATGGCCCGGAAGTTCAAGCACAACTTCAAGTTGTGGTCGCATTCGAGACACCAGAGACAGACAAGGTGGGGGTCGGTAAATGACATCATGCAGTGGCTGGCAACACACGGCTTCAAACCGGTCTTCCTCAAAGACCTCGCACATGAAGATGGAGAGAAATTCTGTATTCGACAAAAGTCGAGTTAAAAGTGTCAGAAAGCGATAGATGGATAGCTCTTCCCGAATCGGTGTTTAACTGGTGCAGAAAGAAAAGAACTGACGTCCACATGCAAGGGTGGCACCTATATAGGTACAGCAACGTCATAACTAACCCTACCAATGCCGATGTCACGCGGAGCTGAATGGAGCCACCTAACTGCGCGCGCAAGGGGTATTGCTCAGCAAAAGTTTCCGGATCCAGCCGGATGCCTGGGAAATTCAACGGTAAGGAACCTGCAGCCAGTCGTCAACAGCGTATTTAACAACAAGGGGTGGTGATGGACAGAGTTTCTGAATTAAGCAGAATACTCTCACCCAGTCAAGAGATCAGGGCTAGATCCAACACCGTTTTTTTAGCTCACTGCACCATCCCAGTTCAGAACCTGGCTATATGCAAATTAGTCTGTTCCTGTCCCAGTGCATGATGGGAACAGGGCAAACCAAACTACCAAGCCAATTCTTACACTGGGAAGGAAACAAGCTTCCGGGGACCGGTTTCTGGCATTTCAGCCGTCGTCGGCCCGGCTTGCTTGAATCCTGATGGTGCAATGAGCAAGGGACTCACATCTGAGTATACCCTTCCACGCTTAGGGTGGACAAAATATTTAACAACAAGGGGTGGTGATGGACAGAGTTTCTGAATTAAGCAGAATACTCTCACCCAGTCAAGAGATCAGGGCTAGATCCAACACCGTTTTTTAGCTCACTGCACCATCCCAGTTCAGAACCTGGCTATATGCAAATTAGTCTGTTCCTGTCCCAGTGCATGATGGGAACAGGGCAAACCAAACTACCAAGCCAATTCTTACACTGGGAAGGAAACAAGCTTCCGGGGACCGGTTTCTGGCATTTCAGCCGTCGTCGGCCCGGCTTGCTTGAATCCTGATGGTGCAATGAGCAAGGGACTCACATCTGAGTATACCCTTCCACGCTTAGGGTGGACAAAATATTTAACAACAAGGGGTGGTGATGGACAGAGTTTCTGAATTAAGCAGAATACTCTCACCCAGTCAAGAGATCAGGGCTAGATCCAACACCGTTTTTTAGCTCACTGCACCATCCCAGTTCAGAACCTGGCTATATGCAAATTAGTCTGATCTTTAGACTGGGTAAGATTGGTCTGCTTAATTCAGACACTCTGTTCATCACCACCCCCTTGTCTGAATCGTTTTTGGCCACTATAGGTGTGGCAGGGTATACTCAGACATGAGTCCCTTGCTCACTGCTCCATCAGGATTCAAGCAAGCCGGGCCGACGACGCCTGAAATGGCAAAAACCGGTCCCCGGAAGCTTGTCTCCTTTCTGGTGAAGAATTGGCTTGGTAGTTTGGTCTTCCCTGTTCCCATGATGCACTGGGCCAGGGACAGACTAATTTGCATATAGCCAGGTTCTGAGCTGGGATGGGGCAGTGAGCTAAATAACGGTGATGGATCAAGCCCTGATCTTTGGACTGGGTAAGAGTGGTCTGCTTAATTCAGACACTCTGTTCATCACCACCCCCTTTTCTGAGAAGTCAACAGCGAGCACTTTATTCAAATTATCTTGATTAATTTGTCTTAAATGTGCCGCAGCAATTTCCAAATTTCATTGTATGTAGCATAAATAAATGTTTTAGAATGTTGAGATTTAAAACTTAATAAAAAATCCAACAAGTCCATGTCTTTGGACTGGAGAGAAAGATGATGTTTTACTGCAGACAGTGTGGAATGTTCCAACCATTGCTGACACAATTTACCCACTGAATAGGTGGTAACATGACCTGAATGTTGTGAATTAGAATATCGGGGATCAGGTCCTCTTGATTTAAACCAAGGTGTGGAATTAAAGAAACAAGCATGACAACCATTTCTGTCTACTGGCCACAATAACCACCCATGAGGAACTGAAAGTGTGGAATTAAATGTACCATTCTGCACCGTACTACTGAGGTTTCCTCAGTATAATTTGTCAAATGTTCCCAATTATCGAAACGGGCTATGGGGGGAAATCCGGGGCATTCATTTCATTTATTTTGCCAGTCCCAGACATGTAGTCTTCTGGCTGATGTCATTGAAGAAGATCATTTGTGTTGGGATTAAACATGCTTTAACAAGGTTTCCGTTCCTTGAACTTGCCAAGGTTTATTTCCTCAAATCGATTTCAGTTCAACTGTGTCTTTCCAATAATCATATCCTTTAAGGGCTAACTGTGTGAAAAACGAAGCTGTATATATTAGCTTAGTCTGTGTAAGCATATATTTTTTCAGTGGGCTATGAACTAATTTGAAATAATATGATGTATGATCTGAAGTGTCTTAGCTTGAAGAATATGTGAATTTATCGTTGTACGTTTTGGAACTCCCTTGAGGGGGAACTGGATAATCTTCCTGTTGTGTATAATTAAAAAGTGTATGTTGGACACTAGCTCTATGCAGGAAATGATGGTCGTAATAGTGATAACAGAACATCTCAGCATAATCAGCAGATTTAAGGTACACGTTCTCTGATTTGAAAACAGTGTAATAATTCAGCTCAGAGAGCACAGAATTTACAGTTTCAACATCCCAATCATCTTAATGTAACCCAGGTACTATTACCACCCCTATATAAACTTTAAACACATATGGTATCTGCAGGATCTCCGTAAGGGCTGAATATGTTGGATGGAACCTCATCGCAAACAATTCTATCAGTTAATGGAATGGCTGAAATGTTCACCAGGGACAAGTCTCATTGCAGTTTATGGGAAGAAGGGGGGGGGGGGGGTAACACCCCATCCAACAGTTCTGTGGCAGACCGTTCTGGGAGATAGTGGCCATTAATAAACAGGACAAAAACAAATCCAATCCACATGAAAAGAAGAACCAAGGAAAGGTTAAGGGGGGACTACATAAATGTGTTTCAACCATGAATTAAAAAACACAGGATCCGTGCTGGAGGAGTGTTTAAAACAGAGGAACTGTCTGAGGAAAAATCATCTTGATTCATATGATTCCAAGAAGCACTGAGTTGAAAAACAGGAGGTTCCAGTTCTGTGGCAGGACTCAAAAAATCCAAAAGCGGTGGATCAGTATAAACTACATTAGCTGCAGAAGATCAAGTAGTGAGAACAGTACTCACTTTGGTTGTGTTGCTGGTTTGGGACTGATTCTCAATCCCCCCAGCCGGGGAGGAAGAGCTTTGGTGGTGCTCACTAGCTGCAGAGTAACATCCTGTGTAATAGCACGGACACTCCATGGCCTGCTATTTAGAATCAGTCATAAGATGTAGTTTGACATATTCAATGGAGACAACATATTTGTCTTTAGAAACTGGAAGCAGTGGTAGGATAATAGTTCTTGTGCCTGGACGCAAAGGACCGGCACTTGTGCTCGGTATGATGGCCCAAATTCCTTTTCAATCATCACCTTTACTCAAATGAGATCACCGAATTTTGGAATCCACTGTCAAGGTCTAGAACATACATTGTGATGCCAAAAAGTCTTTTGTATGGGGTCCGCCCACCCAGAGATCTTTTAGGGATTTTATTTAGAGCTCGTTAAACCCCTATTGGTGATGTATGAAACTACGCATATTGCCTAATACTCTAGCTGTTTGGACTGCTTAAAGTCATAGTTCATTCTTTACACAACAGAATTGCCATTGGGCCTATATGGAGAAGAGTAATGCACCAGTACACCCAGGGATACCATAGAATCCCTGTACACTTTTGACAGGAAAGTCGGGTACTGGCCCGAGTGGAATGAACAGCACGCATGTGTCCTGACAAAGATTTGCAGGGCTTTGATACCAGTCTGCACTTCAGCTGATGGCTGTCAGCAAACCCACAGTAATGTAGAGCAAGATTGGACTGCAACCAAAATTAAATTTGAACGCAGTGTTCAAAATTAATGGACCACAGTGATCCTAATAAATACAGCCGAAAAGCTAGTTGGAGATCAACACGTGCATCTGCGGTGGACGTGCCAAGGTGGAAGCTTTAATTTGTTGACAAATGCCATAACACAGGGCATATTTCCTGGCCTGTTGATATAAGCTGTACACCAATAAAATTGCTGTAGCAGCGAAATTGTGGCCACCACCCCAGCATGTCCCAAAGCAACACCTTTGTGTGCCGCTATCTCTAAAGCAAGTCTGCGATCTTGGTTGGGAATCAAACGATGGCCAACTTTTGGAACTGTTCCAAAAGGGATGTTTTGTTCATTTAAGTGATAAGAATATTTAGAAGGAAAGCCCTTATGTAAAGGGGTGGCGATTTTATTTGCATTTACCAAAATGTTATCATCTATTTCAGTTTCAGAACGAGCAATTGCTGCAACTGAGCTGTGGAGACTGCAGAGTTGCCGGCTATATCAGTCAAGGAATTCCCAACACTGTGTGCTCCCACACACTGATGACTCAACTTATGTATTACATGAGTTCGTGGCAACCTGTCTTTGAGGTCTGCCACTTTAACCTAAAGTGTCTTATGCTTTATTGTGTTACCTTTAGAATCTTTGAACTCATTTTGTTGCATATAATGCAAATTCTCATGAATGGACTGTACAAAGTAATACAAATCACGCATTATATTCAGAATCTGTTTGTTCAATTGCAAAAAGCAAATCTTTCAGTTCAACCAACTATGCAGTGCAGTCACCTAAAGACTGTGAGCAAGTTGTTTGAGGTTGGAAATAGTTGTCCAATATAACACCAATAACAGTAGTGCAGACTGAGCTGAATGGTCAGTGTATATAATATATTTATACAGGGCAAGAGAGAAGAGGGCATAGGATGAACATGCTTATACTGTAGACATTCTTGTGTCTGTAAAGAAGGGTCAAAGACAAAGTCTACATTACAGCTGTGAAGGATGTTACCCACTGTATCCATCTAGGATGGATGGCTTTAGCGTTTGCAACACTAGCTATTGTGACATCCTCTACGGTTGGCACAGGAGTAGTAAAAATAATATGCTTCCCTTGTGCAAGTGCTGTTTTTTAAGGATGGCCATCTGTGCGACACGCTTGTCCCTCATCTTGCGACCCTGTATGAAGAAGCCGTAGAAAAGGTTTTTTTCCCCCCAGAGACGGATACAGCCACAATTGTCATAATTCCCAAAACACGACCCCCTCATCAGCCTGTGCTGACTTCCGGCCCATATCCTTAATTAACACAGAAGTAAAAATATTTGCCACAATTCTGGCGCAGCGTCTTAAGCCACACCTCGCTAGGCTAGTCCATCCGGATCAGTGTGGCTTCATGCCCGCACGCAGCACCAGACACTGTCTGTCTGAGGCATTTGGCTTTAGCTAATCGTCAGCGGCTTACCCCATACTTGGCGCTCCTCCTAGTCGACTTTGACAAAGCTTTTGACTCGGTCGACGGGGGCTATCTAGAGGACATCCTGCTGTCCATGGGTAAGGGCCCTAAATTTCGTCACATGTTCCACATTCTTTACTCCAAGCCAACTGCGCGGGTGCTGGTTAATGGGACACTCTCACATACCTTTCCAATCAGAAGGGGAACGCGGCAGGGTGCCCGCTCTCCCCCCTTCCTTTTCACTTTAGCGATGGAACCCCTGGCTAACCTCATCCGATCGGACAACTAAGTCCAAGACTGGAACTGGGTGGGATCACATAAGGACAAAATTGCCTTCTACACTGACGATGTTCTGCTGTATCTTGCAGACCCGGTCCGATGCGGTCCCAGATGCCTACAGATATTATACTCCTTTGAACGAGCTTCAGGCTTGCACCTGAACTCGGCCAAATCAACCTTAATCCCTCCACATCTCTCACGGGAATGCTTCGACTGGCAATCCACCATCCCCATTAGACGGCAATCCTTCAAATACCTAGGGATTTGGATTGCCCTCCTCCCTGAACTTGCCTGGGCGCTTAATGTGCCCCCCTAGTCACCAAAACTAAACTAGACTTGCAGAAATGGCAAAAACAGCCGCTTAATCCACTAGGGAGGATAGCTCTCTTTAAAATGATGATCTTCCCCCGATTCCTCTACATTATTCATAATACCCCGCTCCACTTTCCATGTACATGGTTCAGAGGTATAGATAGCCTTATCACACACAAAGTTCCTCTGGAGCAGCCGACGGCCGCGTCAGGCGCTTTCGTACTGCCAGATCCCTCCCTATGAATGCGAATGGGACTCACCTTGCAACCCGCCTTCTGGTCCTACACGATTGGTTCAATGGGGGGTGGTCTGACCCTGCATACAGAACCGAACTTAAGGATCTGGGTTTCTCACAAATTCAAGCCATGATGTATGGATTGCCCATTCCCCGAGATCTCCCCATGGTGACCCGCGCAATTCTCTTAGCATGGAACACCTCCCTCCAACAATTGAAAGGCAAACTGACACAGCAAACACCCTTATGGCACGGCACATGGTTGCGGGAGGTGGGCGGCCTAGAGGGCTTTAGAAACTGGGGCCTCATTGGTATCACCCTGCTTGGAGACGTGTGGGTCAGCGATCACATCCGCTCTTTTGCAGATCTGCAACTCCGACACTCACTTCATCCATCCTAATTTTACAGGTACCTGGAACTCCGTCCTGCCCTAGACACACACATGCAAACGGGCACATCCCTGCCAGAACACAGCCCCCTTGAAGTTCAAGTTGGGAAAGGGGGTGCCTCGCGGATTTAGCACTGTAACAAATAATGGTCCGACATCTCTTGACCCACTGAAAGCCAGATGGGAGGTTTGACCCAGCCCTCTGGAGGAGGAGGACTCGAGAAGACGCTTTGATGGCCCCCAGAAACATTACACATTACGACCTCAGCCAGGCTTCACCGGGTTCAGCTCTACTATCTTCACGCCTCCTACCTCACCCCCGCCTGCCTATACAAGGCAGGCGTCACTTCGAGTCCCTCCTGTACAAGATGTGGGACCGAACATGCAGACTTCTTCCACATGTATGGTCCTGCCCACCCATAACTTTATATTAGAATACCCTGGAAACTGAGCTCACAGTGGTCCTGGGGTGGGTAGTCCCACATAACTCACTGAATATATTACTGGGCTTCACAGATGGGTTAGACAGGTCGAGAGCAGACAAGAAGTTCCTTGGCAACGCCCTGGTAGTGGCTAAACGCGATACAGCGATGGCTTTGAAAAATTCCTCTCCACCCAAATTCTCTAAATGGCGCAGGGGGTGGACTGGTGTACTGGGCAGGGACTCCCTCACTACAAAGCCAGGGGCTGTCTGGCCAAGCATCGCAGGGTATGGGGTAAATGGCTAGGTATGCTGAGTTGAATATCACCCTTATTTCCCAAGATAATTCCCGGGGCTGTTTGAGTGCAATTACAAATGTATTAAGACACAAACTGGTTTGTTACAGGCTGCCACATATTGCCATGCTGCGATTCATGCTGTACCGTTCTTACCTTGTTTTCACTTTGTTTTTTCGTAAAACCAATAAAATTGATTATAAAAAAAAGGATGGCCATCTGCACTGCAGTCAGTTTTATTTCAGCGTAAGCGAAACACATTTCTGCATCGATTTATATGCAATCCCCACTGTTTCACTTTTATTAACAGTAATGTATGTAAAGCCAATTGAACCAAGCAAAATACGAATGACCAAGTTTGTTGTATTGACACAGGTATGCAAGTGGCTTGTTTCAAGACAGTCAGTTTGTAGTGATCTGAGTGTATCTGTGTGTACTGATGTTCAGCATGTTGTGGAAAAATCAAGGTGTATTAATTCCTAAAGTGGTTTAATGCGCTGTGCATATCTAGGTATGTATGTCCTACCAAATTTTAGAAATCCTAGCAGGGACTGCAACTTTTTGAGCATGTTTGGAGGTTGCAATTGTGCACACTTCTCCAAAACATGAGAAGCATGGCTTTCCCCCCTCATGTATGAGTTCCTATCCAAGGAAAAGGACACTCAGAAAAACTTTATAAGATTTTTTTTTTCTCAAAACAAATCTTTATTGATCAATTGCACACAAGGTGCAGCTCTCCACATTCAGGAGAAACTGCAAACAAATCAACAGCAGCAAATGATTGGCAATCCATACATCATCTTTCTGCTTCCCTCTCCCCCCTCCCTGTCCCCAACCCCCCCACTGCCAACTCCCCCCCACCTGGATCCCTCCCTAGCCCACTGCACGATAACATCTCATTCTCAAATAGTGTTGCATGTAAAATCGTGTACACAGTTCCTCAATTTCGGCCCCCTTCCGCTATCTCCAAGCAATCCTCACGTTCTGCCGGTGGTTCTAACCATAGACCCCTATATTCCGCCCACCTCTTCCATATTTTGTAGTGTTTCCTAGGGCAGCCCCGGGCCTCAAAAATAGGATGCTCCAACCCCATACAAAAATCCAGTCACTTTTTCCACACCACTACTGCAGGTGCCCGTGAATCTTTCCAAGCTTGGGCCACATCTCTCTTGGCTACGGTGAGGCCCATCAGCAGCAGATGCCTTTTATATATGTTACACCCCACCCCCTCTAGAACATTCAAAAGACCTAATTGTGGGGTACGCGGAAGTTCCCATCCCAACACCTCAGACTAACAGTCCCACACCCCTTTCCAGAACTTAACCAATACACTACAGCTCCATACCGTGTGAAGTAGGGTGCCCACCTCTCGACCACACCTCAAACAATCTAGAGACGCAATCAGACCCACCCGCCACAGCCTCTCCCTAGTGTAATAAGCTCTGTGAAGATATTTGAATTGGATGAGTCGTAAGCGTATTGCAATGGCTGCACCTCGGGGAGCTTCAAGAGCTTCCCGCAAATCTTCCTCTTCCAGTGTTCCGAGATCCCTTTCCCAGGAATCCCTCAATTTGTGTAGGGAGGAGGAACAGTGTGTAACTAGAGTCTGGTATATGCATGATATTTTCTTATCCTCTAGATCCCCCATAAATACCTTTGCCTCTAGTGGGCTAAATTCAGTTAAGGAGTCAAGTCCCTCTAGACTAGGTGCAATGGCGTGGCGGAACTGTAAATATTTAAAGAATGGGGTTCGAGGCATGCCATATTCCTCGCTTAGGTCCTGAAATGACTTAAGGGTCGTGCCAGACATAACATTACCCAGTGTGGAAATACCTATGCAGTCCCAGCCCCTAAATCCCTGCAGGGACGCCAGTGCAGGCAGACGACCATTACGCCATAGGGGGGTCTCCTCCGTTAACGTGCCCCCCCATCCCATGCGATGCAGCGCCTGCCTCCAGACCTGAAAGACTATCCGGGTAGCCTGCAGCAACTGCCTCCTCAACCGCACTGAATATAAATTCGTGTGCAGCGTGTCGGATCCCATAAGATAGCGCTCAAGAGCATAAGCTGGGTCCCCCCTATCACCATACCACCATTCGTTCAGGATCAGAAGATGGGAGGCCTGATAGTATGACAGGATATCGGACGTTGCCAGCCCCCCACAGTGTGTCGATAAAAAGCAGGTGCGCAGCGCAACCCGCACTGCACCTCCCACCCAAAGAAAGTGCCCCAGCACCGAAATGACCTGCCTAAACCAATGAGGTGAAATCGGGTAAGGGTGGTTCTGCAATTGGTATAGCAGGCGTGGGAGGGCAACCATCTTAAAGATCACCGACCGGCCATAGATAGTCAGGGGCATACGGGACCACGTCTTTATCTCTGTTCGAACCCGGTCCCAGACCGGCACTATGTTGCGCTCCCAGTAGACTACGGAGGATTCAGACAGGAACACTCCTAAATACTGAAGGCCCCCCCACCGCCACTTGCAACGCGGACGCCCATGGTCCAATTCCCGTGCGATCTCCCAGCACCCACAGGGTGGATTTACGCGGATTCAAGTAGAGTCCAGATGTTTCATCAAAGATTTGCATTATCTTCAATATACGCGGTCCCGACCTATTAACGTTAGAAATGAAAAACAGGACATCATCCCCGTACAGCGCGATTCTATCTGAAGGTCCGGCCTCCCATTCAAAGCCTTTCAATTGTGCGTCCAGGCGCACCCACGCCGCCAACGGCTCCATAGCCAGGGCGAACAAATACGGCGACAGTACCTCGGCCTATGTGGAATTTGGTAGATGTGGCCCCGGCCACCCTCAGCGATGCCGTCAGGTCTGTGTATAACAGTTTTAGATATGACAAAAAACGGGGCCCAAGGTTAAGACGAGGCAGGAGCGCAAACAGGTAGACCCAAGTCTACGAGTCAAAGGCCCTATCTATATCTGCCAACAGGAGTGCTGCCTGCTCCCCAGTGCCTCTAATCGCCTCCACTGCGTCATGAGCACGTCTGATGTTATGTCTCATTGCCCTATGGGGCATAAACCCAGCCTGATCCGGATGGACCAGCTCAGTTATATAAGGAAGGAGACGATTCGCTAGTGCCTTGGCCAGTATCTTTGCTTCGACATTTAGGAGGGAGATGGGTTGGTACGACTCATGCCGTTCCGAGGCCTACCAGGCTTGTGGAACACCACCACGACCGCATGTCTCCAGTCTGCCGGCAGGCGATCCTGCTCTCAAGCCGCCTCCAACGCTGCCCTATAGTGCGCTCCTAATTGGAGGTGATATTTCTTAAAAAATTCACCTGGTAACCCATTGGGCCCGGGTGCCTTCCCGGTGTTAAGCTCCCCTAGGGCCGTGCCCAGCTCTTCAGCAGTTAGGGGGAGTTTGAGACACTCCCGCACCTCATCTGACACCGCACGTGGCGGTAGGTCCGCTATAAACTTATCCACCACCACCTCAGGGAGGCACTCCTGCTGGGCATATTGTGCGGCATAATATCGTGCAAAGCTGTCCGCTATCTCTTTGGGGTCTGTGATCGAGGCCCCGGCCGCATCTGCGCCTGAAGCGTATTTTGGCAGAGCCTATGAAGCATAGTGCCCGACTTATCTCCCCATTGATATATTCTGCTACACGTCGCCAACCACACCTCCCGAGCCTCGTCCAGTAACAAAGACACATAAGACTGCTGTGCCAGTAGTAGCTGCCCCACCTCTCTACCCTCCCTAGTTCCCCTGCATCGCCCCTCCAGAGTCTCAATATGTGCTGCGGCCTTCACTAATTCCTCTCTGCGCTTTTTACGGGCTGCTGCGCACCAGGTGATGTCCCCCCCCGCAGTGTGGGCTTCAGGGCCTCCCAGAGGGTCACAACATCTGCAACTGACCCCACATTATCTTCCCAGTAGTGGGCTATAGCCTCCCCCATGTGTTTTCTATAATCCTCCTGCTGAAGATGCCACGTAGAGAGACGCCACCGGAAAGGTTGCCGCCTTTTGTCTAGCCAAATGTCTACCGCAACGGAGAGTGGTCCGAGAGCCCCCGTGGTAATATAACAGCTAATTTCACTCTACCGATTGCTGCGCGGGGTACGAACACATAGTCTAATCTAGAAAAGGACTTATGAACAGGGGAAAGATATGTATATTCCCGATCATGAGTATGGAGGTATCGCCAAAGATCTACCCAGCCCATCCCCCCAACCATGTCGCCTAGTTTAGTGGGCGTGTCCGCTAGCTGTCCACCACCTGGTCTATAGCGATCCATCCGACCATTCATAACATCGTTCCAGTCACCCCCAATTACCGCTATTGCCTCAGGAATTTCTGCCCACACCGCAAACAACTTTTCCACTAGCGACCACTGCAATGGGGGCGGGGCATACACACTCCCCAGCACCAGGGGCTCCTCACCAAGCATCCCTTTAATAAATATGTATCGGCCTTGCGGGTCAACCCACTGCTTTGAGTGGACGTAGGACAACCTGCGATGCACCAGAATGGCCACCCCCCTGGACCCCCTAGTAAACCCAGCGTGATAAACCTGTTGGTATCCATAGCACTGCAATCTAAGTGTTTTGTTTCCTAGTAGATGTGTTTCTTGCAGTAGCAGAATGTCCGCTCTTTCCCTTTTCCCCAACCGCAAAACTGCCCCTGTCTTCACCTTATCAAGCACTCCCCGCACATTCCAGCTAAGAATCCGTATAGACGCCCTGGGAATCATCGGACCTCATATTTATCGTGCAGATCAGACCAAGCCCCCCCTCAACTCCCACCCCACCCCCTTTTGCCCCCCAAAGACACACCTACCCCCATACCTTAGAAAACGCTGAAGTACCTGTCGCGGCCTGGGTGACCCCTGATCCCAAACGCAGGACCTGAGGCCGTCCACACCAATGGATCCCCAAGAACCTACCCATTTACCCAACTACCCCCCACCAACAAGCTTGAAACCCAGGGAAGTGGCCCGCCCCTTAACTACCCCCCCACCCAATCCCAAAATGCCCCATGTCCTCATAATCACTGTCATTTAGTTGTCACAATTACCCTTCTCGGCCCTGCGGCCACTCCGGCCGAGTGTCCCTTACACTTACAACCACAGGGGTATATGCACACCAATGTTCCATCTCTCGCCGGTTGAATGTTCAAGGATCTGGGGTCGGATGCTCCGAGGCGGCCTCTCCGCCGCCCGCGGCGCCCCCCTGCGAGGAACGCCTCCTGGATCTGGACCTCCAATTCCCTATACTCCGCGAACTCCAGGCGGTCTGCGCCTGTCATCCGCTCAAGGAGGAGTCCGAGTCATAGCTCGGCTATGCCTTGCAGTAGGAATGCTCCAGCCCCATTCGCCCCGACCGCTCGCTCCTCCCTCCAGCAATGTCCCACCATCAGCTGGGCCTCCACAGCAGGGGGCCTCCGATGACTTCAGGAGCGTTCCGGCCTTCCAGCACCTTTCCGCGGCACTCCGCCACGCGCTGCCGCCCCCCGCGCACCCGAGTCTGGCTACGTGAAACTCGAGGTCCCGGCTGCACTCGCCCGGACCAGGCCGCAACTCGCTCCTCCGCTCTGCTCGTCAACCGGGGCCCCCAGAGCTCCGCGAACGGCACCGGAGCACAGCCGCTCGATGCAGGGCACTGTGCCGTCCTCTAGGGCAGCGGGATCAGGAGGGGAGACAAGATGTTTAGGCGGATATGTGGCGGGCTGGACGGAGCTCTTCTAAGCTACGTCCGCCATTACGGCCCGCTAAGTCACGCCCCCCCATATAAGATTTTTTAAAGCTGAATTTATACCTAAGTTCAGCAAATCTCAATATTATGCAATCTACTCTGGCTAAGTGTGGATTTAATTCATCATCCTTTAAGTAGATATCATCTACGTAGGACAGTGCTTCATGATCGATATCATCAAGAATTGAGACAATGCGTGCAGCAAATATACCTGGGCTATTCTTATTGCCCATTGGCAAACATCCATATTGCACTTGAAAAGCGAGGGCACTAAAAGCGGTCCAATGTCAGCATTCAGGAGGCAGATTGTGGCTGAAAAAACCATTGGAAATGTCCAATATGTTTTTTTTATTTTTTATGGACTACATTACTAATTGGTGCTGTACTATGTGTGTTTTGCACTGCAAACGTGTGAGTATGACTGTTTAAATGTCTGACTGATATCCTGCTAATCAGGACTCCAGTCTTTGTGCTGTCCCCTAAATTGGCTATGGTTAGTACTTAGGTACACCCCAGATTTGGCTACTGGTGTACCTATATAAGTCCCTAGTATATGGTACCAAGGTACCCTGGGCATAGGTACACCAGGGGATCTCCCATAGGCTGAAGCATGTATTATGCCACCCAAGGGATATCACTCAAAATGTGACTACAAGCCTCCAATTGCAGCCTGTGTAAGCTGGTGCCAGCACCACTTACAACAGATATACGTTTTCTTATATCTGAGGCCACTGCACTTAAAACCCATAAGTAACCCCTAAGACAGGCTTTTCAATCCTGAAAGCAGAGTATTTGGATCTAAGTGTGATGGTGCCCCTGCATGAGCACGGCACTCCTACAACCTTCGGAGACCATTCTCCCAGGTTGTAAGTACATCAGCCATTACAACCTATAGAGTAGCCATGAGTTATTACGTGATGACCATCTCTAAACTGGCTGTAACTAACCCTGTCATGTTTGATATCAAACATGTTTGAATCATACCTCCCACACCATAAAAGGTGTGGGAGGTATGATTCCATGCACAGTAAAGCTCCTCCGGGAGGCCCTAAGTGATCCCGGTACCAGTCTTCCAGAACCGGATAGCAAGCTAGGGCTGCTGCCGAGACATGTTTCTGCCCTCCTGCTGCCGAGCCAAGCTTGAGCAGGGGAAGGCAGACCTACCTCCCAGACAATATTTAGTGTATTGCCAGCGCCACTTAGACTGCTTAAAGGGCACATTTGGTGCCCTCCTTGCATACTCCAGTTCAAACCAGTTCATGGAGCCGTTGGCTCCCACTCTGGCATGAAACTGGACAAAAGACATGGGAGTATCCTCCCCACTGTCCGGCCTCTCCTCTGGGAGGGACCCCTGAATCGTCCCAACCCTTTCCTTAGGGTACTTAAGGGCTTACCTGTGGGTGGCTTCCTAGATTTGTCATGGGACAAGATTCAGATGAGACACCACTTCCTCTCCGACCATCTGGGCACTCTGGACTTCGACTGAACACCGAGCTGCCACTGAGAAGACTCCTGCTGCTTCTGGTCTCATTGTCCTGTAAGTCTGCTGCAACGTCCGTGCCAGTGCTACATACAGGATCCTTCCAAGGCCTGTGGACATCCAAGACACCTGAAGGAATCTCCCTTGAAGTGAAGAAGTCACTTCGCTGCATCTGCAGGCATCGCAACATAGCTGACTGGTCTACTGCGCCTGGGCTCCCATGGACTCCAAAAGGCTCAGCAACACAAGTGGTGGTTCTACAACTCCCTTGAGGCCTGCACTGTCTTCTCACCTAGTCTGAGGCCAGTATCCCTCATCGGAACCGCAGGAATCAAACCCCTGTGCACAGCGTTGTCTTGCCGTTGCCAAGGAATATTGGTTCCCTTCACCAGAAATCTTCGGGCTCCAAAAAGCTCCAGCCTCAAACAGCATCTACTACCAAGATCTTTGTCCTCACCGCATCTCTTGCACGGTGGGCCTGCATCTTTGGTGAGCTGCTCGAGGTCCTCATGCGACTCCTATGCCTCTGGCATGTGGATCCTCTTGAGCGTCTTCCTTGACTCCAGTATGCTCCCCTTATTGCTCTGGGCCTACTCCAAATCCCCTGCTCATGGTGAGTCACTTGGACCTTGCTGGTCCAGACACTGCACCCTTTTCACTTGCCACATTGTTTGCAGGTCCCAAGGCTTGTTGGTGCTCCCGATGGACACTGACCCCTCAGCTACTGCCATCCAACATGGGCCAGCTAGTGAACGTCTTCCTCAGCGTCATCTGGTCCACACAGCTGCAGCTCCAAGGTCATTGTCAACTCTCCTGCGTCTCCCAACATCGTCTTCCGTACCTCTTGGTCACTCCTGAGTGGCATAGACTCTGTCCCCTCTGCTTGCAGGTACTCTCAACTTGAATCCACCATTGGGTTCCACTGGACACTTTCACCTTCTTCAACAGCAGCATCTTCCTGAAGTCCTCCATGGAGTTCGCAGGCGGTTTCCGACAGCACTTCACACCTAGGCACCTGGCTTCCCTGGTGTAGGTATCCCCGTTCCTAGGGTATCCCCGAGTGGGGTGGCTCTCCAACCTTCTGTCTTCCACTGGGTTTCTTCAGGGTCCACTGGGAAGGGTCCTTCTTTAAAATTGCAACAGGGACTTACCCATTCACTTGAATTGAGTACGTTCTTGTGTTCCCAACACTGCACATGGCCTCCGTAGGGTTCCTGGGCACTTACCTCGGGAGGTTCTTTGGGTCCCCAGCACCTCTACGTCTTCTGGGTACAGGCTTGAGTCAAGTCGCATCCCTCTATTTTAGTATATGGTTTCGTCTCCCTATGATGACCACTGTGTATTTGTGCTACTTACCTGTTTTTATTGCAAAGTATTGTGTACATTGTGTTAGATCTCCGGGTAGGAGATATTATGTGTTAGTGAGTGTCTTATAATAAATACCTATTTTTATAAATACACAGTGTGGTTCTTTTTCACATAACCTATACCAATAAGATTACGATCTGGTAAAACAAGCTGCTTTACACTCCTTCTGGACTAAGCCTGAAGGCTGGTTTCCACAGTTACCACTAAGAGAGCTTTCTAAGGGTGTCTAAGAACACTAAAATCACCATAAGGGTTGTCTGGATTAGTGCAGGGTGCTACACTTGCATAAGTGAGCACCATATACTAAGACAACCTCCTACACAATGCAATAGAAATGATCTGGTTTTAAAACAGGAAAAGAGGATAATTCATCTGAGACACGGTTCAATTATTCCCTAGTACTCCAATTGGGGCGGTATTTCTTTAACAGGTGCTTTAGGATCTCGTTTAATATGGTATTGTGGCTGGACATGCGGGCTGGGCAGTAAAGATATAACATGATAAGGAGAATCCTTATCCCAGCCGGCAGGATTGCGATGGAGAGCAGGTGCTATTTCAAGAGCCCACTCAGCTGCATAAGCTTACTTGTCTTCTTCAGGAACAAGAGAAGAAAAAGAAGGCAGAATAACATCCTTCCCTTGAGGGGAAGCTTGTACAAATGGTAGGGGACATTTGACCTTTGCCAATAGTATGTCATAAGACAAAGTCAACTTTTTCCAGAATAGTGCTTTAATGGTGCATTGTATCTCATCTTCTATTTGAATGTTTAAATGATACAATTTATCTGGGGGGGTTGGGAGGGGGCTATGTGTCTATCAGTGGTTCCAACTGTAACAAAAGTATCTGTTCCCCTCACTACCAGAAACTCCTAGAGATTCTGGTGCATGATGGTGACTTCTGCTGCGCCGCCGAGGAGAGTCACAGCCCAACTCCTGCTAAGGAGGAGGGTTCACAGCATTTGTGGCATATTTAGCGTAAAAAGCTGCAACTTCTTCTGTAATGGGGCTCTGCATTGAGAAGAACTCTCCTCTTTCTTTATCTTCACATTAGAAGACCGTGGTGTCTCCCTTTTTCGCTTCACGAACTCTTCTTGTCTGCGTTCAGATCGCCATCCTCTGTCATACTGCTGATCAGACGATTCCTTAAAGCAACGAGGAGAAAGTGCATCAGGAACATGATACCTGTCTGCAGTCTTGATTGTAGTGCAATCAAGAAAATTGTACCTCCTCTCAGAGGGCGCCAGGTTTACCTTTCTGTGGTTGTTTAGATTTATCCAAGGGTTATTTAGCTAAGTCATATGTCTGCTTGGCATCATTGTCCATACCAGGCTCGCCAAGAGGTGGTTTAGTTGGTCTGGTTCTCAAATTATTGCTGGGCCTGTCAACAGAGTACGTGAAACAAACGGAGTCAAGTGTCTGTCTAAAGCAGCTAGACCAGTGTATAAAGCTTGTGATCGTACAAGATTTTGACTATCCAAATCAGGATAGGGTGTATTCGCGCTAATGCTGGCCAAGTTACCCCCTCATTACTAATGGGGCCAAGTGGGGGAGGGCGCCAAGGAACCAATTTCCTAGTAGGTGAGAGGAATCTCAAGAAGCACATAAGGACTATATGCATTAGGTGTAGTGTATATACGGAATGTATGTGTTTCCATCCATACCTGCTAATGCGACCAAAGAATTAAAAACCTCAAAGCAGTATGCTGCATCCACTTCAACAACAAAGATAAGAGGATCACCAGCATCAAGAAGCCCATGTTGCGCCAAATGGGCATAAACTGCAGGTCTGCAGTTGACTGGAATCGCAACAGGTTTTGGCGCTGCCATAACCTAAACAATATGGAAAACAAAGTGCAACACAAAATCGGGTATATCCTTTGAAACTTTCAAGCTTGAGAAACAAACAGAATTAGGTGCTTCCTAAATAATGTGCAGAATTAATCCCCAACAACAAGGATTTCTCTGGTAGAAGGTAGGAGGGTATTGTCGACACGCACAAACACTACTCAGGAGACCTGCAAATTAGTAACGGACCAAAACATTATTGGAGCCATATTGCAGGGATTCTGCTCAGGAAGACTATGCTTGTGACCATAGAATATCAGCATGTAGGGGCTGAGTTACCATTTCCAATCAGCCAGAATCAGACTAGCTCAAAGTGCCTCACTTGCCCGCCTAACCATTACAGAGAGACAAGTGATTTAGCATCCCAGAGCACAACACTCCCGACATTCTCAGGATAGCGGTAGTAGGTCACCCCCCCTTTTTTGTTGTTGTTTAAATCTATTTATTAGTTTTCATTATTGGAAAGCAATACATTATTGTGAACAGTACATCTCGTGTGCTTCACAGTCAGATGTAAGAGAATGTATGGCCATGCTAGTGACACAATCATAATACAGTGGTCTGACAATCGTTGCCAATGCTACATATGATTCAAGTTGACATCTGAAAGCAATTTCTAAACATGAAACCAATAACTTGAACTCCCCTCCCTCCCCTTCTGGTGATCTTTATGGTATCCGCAGTGTGATTAGTTATGTATCTATGGTTTCTCAGGGCCAGCATGTGCAGGAGGGTGGCTCCCTGTTCCTAGGTCTGTTAGGCGTAGCACTCTCAGATACTTGGGGTGGGTGACCTCATTGAATTCTTTTTATAACTGTGTCAAAAAGGGTGTCCACACCTTCTGGAACGCGCTCTCGGAGCGAGTGAGAGAGGCAGAGATATGTTCTATACTCACAATGTACCAAATCCTGTGAAGCCACCCTGTGTGAGTGGGTGAGGTTGGTCGCCCCCAATGTGTCAGGATGTGCTGCAGTGCTGCCTCCAGTGCAAGTCCCATCTGTCGTCCCCTTACACTTTTGAGTGGGTAAGTGATTGGATTGGGGAGGCCCAGCACCACGTACAGCGGCAGTTGAGGAATCTGTGTTAAATAATTGGTCTACGTCATCTAGGATTTTGGACCAGTAGGTGGTTAGTATTGGACACTCCCATAGCAAGTGTACTAATGTTCCTTCCTCCTCATATCGTCTCCAGCAGGTGGGGCTTCTGTCCGGGTTACCCCTATGGAGGCGCACCGGCATGAGATACCAGTATGTGGCTATTTTCCTAGCTGGTTCAATACTGGACACGTTACGAGCTGTGTGCTTTGTCCTGTAGTACATCCCTTCCCAATCTTTCTGTGTTAACTCTCCGCCCAGTTCCTTTCCCCATCTTTTCTGGCTAGGTGTGGCGTATGTTGGCAGTGAGTGTCTAAGCAGATCATAGAGTTCCGAGGTCAGTCCCTTGTCATTTTGTTTAGTAATTAGCCAGTTTTCATAGCGTGTCAATTTGCGACTGGCCTGCGCCCGCATCTGGGGTTGGAGCACCCAGTGCCTAAGTTGCATATATTGTAACCGTTCTGTCTCAGGTATCCCGTAATCTTCCTTCAGCTGCGAGTATGGGATTATCCCTACTAGGTCGAACAGATGTTCCCGCCGAGCGGCAGGGTATATCAAGCCATGCCTGAAATGCCCTGTCTGGCAGTCCGAGGGTGAACTCACTGTTTCCAAAGAGAGGTGTTAAGGGTGAAGGAAACCTCGTAACTTTCTTTGCGGTTGCCACTCCGTCCCAGACTTTCAGTACCGAATTTGTAATTGGCGTGCCCAGTAAGCCTTGGGGTCTGTGTGCTTTTTTCAGAAAGGGAACCTTCCATAGAGGTGTTACGGTGGGGGCCCTATCCTGAAAGAGCCACCACTTTTCGGACTACGACCTATTCCATTCTACCTAGTAGCGTAGCTGAACCGCTTTGTAATAGTCCAGTAGATTCGGTATCCCAAGTCCCCCATGTTCGGGCTTCCTGTAGCTTAAGTCTTTGCTCATACATGGCCGGGCCCCAGCCCAAATAAAGAGATTGACGTCTCGCTGTAGTATAGTGCCTTAGGCAAAAGGGTCATTTTAACCGCAGCCACTCTCCCATTAGTGAAAAGCGAAGTTTTCCTCAGTTACCTAGGTCCTGTTTAAACTGCTTCGTTATTCTCTCGTAGTTTAATTTGACCGTTTGTCAGATAGTCGCAGCTAGCTCCAGACCCAGATAGGGAACCGAGTCTACCACCTGTATACCCGAGAGTCGCTCCCCCTCCATTCGCTTTGCCTTCTCATTGGGTTCAGGTCAAGAATAAGCGATTTACCCACGTTGACTCAGAAGCCCGAGACCCGACCAAAGGCCTCCAGCTCCTCTAGGAATGTGGACAATGAGCTCCTTGTTGCGGATAGGGCTGTTATAATATCATCAGCGTTCAGACTGGTAGGGTATGTTTCTCCTCCAAATGCGATCCCGTTAATGTTGGGGTTGTGTCTGATCTTTTGTGCTAAGGGTTCAATGTAGAGGGCGAATAGGAGGGGTGACAGTGGTACACCCTGTCTGGTGCCCCTTTGAATAGTAAAGGGTCGCAAGGAGATGCCATTAACTCTGATTGAAGCTGTGGGCGCTCCTTAGCAACATCCCACCCATTCCCGAAATCTATCTCCCAGCCCAAAATGAGCTGTAGTCTGTTCCAGAAATCACCAATCTACCAGGTCAAATGCCTTTTCGGCGTTGACCGTCAGAAGGAGCACATTCATATGCGTTCAATGCGCTATGTCTATAAGGAGTGGGATTCTCTTCGTATTGTCCCTGCATTGGCGAGTTTGAATAAACCCTGCTTAATCTGGCTCAATTAAATTCGGCATCATCGGGACCCAACCTGGTGGCTAAGATGCCCGTAAATATTTTAAAATCGACATTTAGGAGGGATATTGGACGGTACCACCCGCACTCCTGTTTATCTTTATCTGGTTTAGGCAATACTGCTATCGCTGCTGAGAGCATACTCGTTGGGATCGGTTTGTCACCTCCGAATGAGTTAAATAATCTTGTCAGTATCGGAGCGAGAACATAGCAATTTCTTTTATAAAAAAGTGAGGGAAAGCCGTCCGGGCCAGGTGGCTTGAGATTTGAGTTGCGAAATTGCAGCAATCACTTCTACAATCCTAATGGGGTGTCTTAGTAGTTGTCTTGGTCCAGTGTAAGCGTGGACATAGGAACTGATTGTAGGTATGCTGCTGTGTCACTGTCGGTCGGGTGGTCCGCCCTATAGAGTGTTTCATAAAATTCCTGGAAGATGCAGGCAATCTCCCGATCATCAATGGCCTCCTCCATCCCGTCTCTTCAGCGACAGTACATTTGCGTGCTAGCGTTGGGCCTGCAACCTATTTGCAAGTAAGCATTCAGTCCGGTCCCCACCTATATAGTAGGAGTGTTTTAATCTAAGCGCTGCATATCCGCGTCATCTAAGTCCACCCCTGCGAGCTGCGCTCTTGCTACCTTTAGCTTTCTCCACACCCTAGGTGCCCCAGTCAGACTATACACTCTCTCCAACTCCTGGACCTGCATGGTCAAATGCGCATGCAGCTCTTTGCGTTCCCTATTGTCGGCCATGGATAGAGTTATGAGCTCCCCCCTGACCACAGCTTTCATCACTTCCCATAGCTTGGTGATGGAGACGTTAGAGGAGTCATTGAACTCCAAGTACTCATTGATACTCTTGGTAAGCTGCTGCTCCACTGCTTTCTTATGCAGCATGTATTCCTTAAGCCTTCAGCCTCCCACTTTGTGTCGGGTTGTGGCAACTTGTAGCTGCACCGTCACTGCGTCGTGGTAAGAGAGAGCCAAAGGTTCACGTCTTTTACCACGTTATTGACCTGACCCGTACCTAAGAAGTAGTCCAGCCGAGCAGACGATATGTGTCCATGCGAAAAGAATGAGTAATGTGTCATATTAGGGTGGGCCTCCCTCCAGGTATCCACCAGCCCCAGTTCTCACAACAATGACTTCCCTTCCCTCGATAGTTCCCCTTTTGGGTAAAACATAGCTTTAGACCTCTCTTTGTCCGTGTCCATAACCATTTTCAGGTCCCCCACATCAGTGTCATACAAATTTGCGGAACCATTGCATCAGTTAAAGATGTTTGAAGGAATCGCTCCTGTCCCGTATTAGGGGCGTGTATGGACCCCAGAACCATAGTGTGTGCCCCAAACCGAACAGTGTATGTCAGCAGACGTATTTTTATTTCAGCTACTTTCTCTTTCACCTCCCCCCTGCATCTTCTAGCTATTAAAATGACGACCCCCGCTTTCTCCTCCCCCATGGAAGAGAAGAACTGCTAATAATAATAATAATAATACTCCACATTTGTAAAGCGCACAATCACCCGTAAGGGTCTCTAGGCGCTGGGGGCCGTCGGGAAGATTAAGCAAGCTATTGCCCAGAGTCACATGGTGCTGGGCTAACCTGCCGCCGGAGCCGGGGATCGAACTCTGATACCCAGATTCCAGCGTCAGTCGCCCTGGCCGCGGCGCCACACCTCACCTCTGCTGGGGTAATGCCCTGGAGCGCATGCAATGCCAGTCTTTGGAGAGAAGGTACGTCTCTTGTAGGAGACACGCATCTGCCTCCACGTTTTCTAGGTAGGTGAGAATTGCTTGTCTTTTAATGGGATAGTTGAGACCCTTGTCATTAAGTGTAAGTATTTTTACTACCTCCCCATCCATATCATGTATTGGCATTCGGTGTACAGCTGGGTCGCAAGGCAAAACCAATAATCCTGCCTTCCCCCCACTCCCTCTCCCATACTCTGAACTGTGAGTGACTGTTCGAGAACCATAGATCACTTGCCCATTGGACACCGGAAACCCCCCTCCCCTCCCTAACCCCAACAAACCAAACAATAAACATACCCCAAAAATGTCCAGGATCCACAGAGCTTGTCCACGTGCCATTGGTGAACCAGTTTGTAGGGTGCATCTTGTGGCTAGTCTATGCCCCCCGCTCCCTAGATTTCCGCCCGCCTCCCCGACACCGCACATTACCACTTATCTGACACCTGAAGCAAACAATCGCTGTCTCTGGAGCCAGATTCATTAGACAAGGAGCTCTGGACGGCCAGTCTCTCCAGTGCAATGGTGTCTGTGCTTGGTTTCGATGACACCTCCGAAAGTTTACCTCCACGTACTCAGCACCACCATTCCCCTAGTCTTCTTTTCTCACCACCTCCTGAGTCGTCCTGCTGGGGGCTCTCGATCCCAAGGGTGCGGTAAGCTTCCTGCAAAGACCGGATTTGTTGCAATTTACCGCCCCATCTGAAGATTATACGGAAGGGGTGGCCCCATGAATATGAAACGCCTTGGTTGCGGAGGTGCGTTGTAATCGGACGAAAATCTCGTTGCTTTTGCAGAGTGATTGCTGTGAAGTCATGGTATAGAGCAATTGCGTGTCCCTGGTAGGTCAGTGGCTGAGCATCCCTCACTTTCTTCAGAATAAGTTCTTTAAGTTGAAAATCCGGCAGGAATGCCAAAATATCTGAGGGAGGTGCTGCTGCTTTCCTTTGCAGGCCAACTCTGTGAGTCCTTTCGATTTTGAGTAAAAAATCGGGAAATTCCAGCTACACGTTCTGAAAGAGGCCTTGGAGGTAGTCAGTGATGTCCGCTCCTTCTTCATTAGGGTGGTGTAGGAAGGTGGATACCTGACTATGGTTACCCCAGATTTTTTGCCTTGTGTTTAGCTGGTTTTCAACTTAGTTGGCCTGGGAACCTGCTAATCAGGGTCCCAGGCTATCTGCTCTCTCTATAAAATGGACTCCATGTACCTTAGGTACATACCTAATTGGATATTGGGTCACCTTATGAGCCCCTGTATAGTGTACTATAGGTACCCAGGGCATAGGTGCATCCAAGGCCTACCAGGGGCTGCAGCATATCTTTTGCCACCCCTGGCTGGCCATCCAAACTGACACAACTGGCTGATCCCTCAGCTGGGGCAAGGTTGTGTAATCACCCCTTGCTTAGATATAGTATTCCTATGTCTAACCTTATATCTGGACACATAGGCACCTATAAGTCACTCCTATGGCAGGCCTTAACAATCCTGAAGGCAGAGTGCTTGGTTTTATGTGAGATGATGCTCTAGCATGAGCTGAGCCTGTCTGCAGCTTTCGGACCCATGTCCTTATAGCTGTTCTAGGATATTGCCATACCATATACTCTTAAGTGCATTATGTACCTCGCGGTCAGATGCTAACTTTGGTTTGGCTTTATCAAAACATGTTGTGTTAGGTGTCATATGCTTTGGAATACTACCCCCTCGCCCTGTTGTAATTTGACGGCGATTGAGTTGAGCGTTAGCAAATGACATCTGATTTTTCAGCCATTATCTTGACATTTAGCGGCATCCATTTTGAATTCACGGCAGCCATTTTGTCTGCCACACGCTGCCTCGTGTCGACCATGTGCGTTGTCCTATCTTTCTGCTCATGGCCTTTGAATCTGCCCGGCAACAGGCTAATAATAGCATCTCTGTGTTTTGCCGCTGACCGTTAGGGTCTGCATCTGCTAATGGTTAGCCCTAGATTGGAATGTGTTAGCCGAGACCCCACGACTGTTAGCTCCTATCACTGATCGATTGTGCTTCTAGATATTACCTTGTATGGACATAAAATGTGCTCTTATGCTTTGTACCGCCTTCTTTTGAGCCCCTGTGTGGGTATCAATAAACCATGTGTTCAGTGGCCCTTTGTGCTACTTCTCACAGTGCCGAAGGGTACTGTCTGAACTTTAGCACCACCTCATGAGGTGTAATAAACTATGTGTTTGTCATTTCCAGTTTCCGTGCCA
Source organism: Lissotriton helveticus (assembly GCF_964261635.1). Classification (NCBI taxonomy): domain Eukaryota; kingdom Metazoa; phylum Chordata; class Amphibia; order Caudata; family Salamandridae; genus Lissotriton; species Lissotriton helveticus. The sequence continues at coordinate 634,851,765 of NC_136057.1, read as the reverse complement.
ACTTTTTCCTTTGGGTCTCAGGACTTCGTGTGCAGAAGGGCGAACCCCTTGCACTAGCGGGTCAGGCTGAGGCCTGCACGACAAATTGGCGCCCGGCATGTGGGGCTCATCGGCGACTCGGATGCCCGAAGGATTGGTCGTGACGAAGGTTCGGAACTTCGCTGAGGACGCGATCGCTGCCAGAAAAGACCCGAGTCTTGGCACCCGAGGTGATTCTTCCTTACTTTCCGATCCGACCATCCAGGCGGCGCCGGTCCTCGACTGAGATCTCTTCTGCTGGTCTGCCGTGCAGTGAGCGTTTGATCGAATTTAGAACTTGGCAGTTGGAATCTGGACAGCCTATGATTGGTAAGAGCCGTTCTGCGGCGCCTGTTGTAGACTTTGGATGCCTCGTATGGTAAGGCAGTCTTAGGACGCTTATCGTGGCATATTTATATTTGGGATAGACTTGTCTACTTTGGATTTTGTTTGATATGACTTGTTTGATATTTTGTATATATGTGTTGCAACCCATATAGGCAGGCGATGCAAGGATTTTTCCTCCACTTTTGATATGTATAGCGCAACGTACTAAGAAAGTACCTTAAGCGCTCTTTCCCTATAGTAGTGTACATCTTGCACTATTCTTGAGCATGCATGTTTGTCGCGCACTTCGAAAGATGTGCTGCTTGTTTGTGGTACCAGTTTACGACTTGAGGAATCGCAGCCGGCTCCCCCCGAGGGGACTCCTAATCGAGACATGTATGTGAAGTTTGGTCTTTCTGCCATAATGTACAGCACGATGTGGCATAAATACACCAAAAAGGATGCTGAGTTACGTTGGCCATTGCATGGGTCGTTTGCTGCGCGAAAGGTTGAATATGTGGAGCGCTGTTTGTTTGAGCGAAAGTCTAGGCGTGATATGTTTGAGAGTTTGCGAATGTGGGAGAAAGAAGTGCGACAGCAAGAGAAGCGTGAGCAAGCGTTGATTGAAAAAGATGAGCGAAAGACTGTGTATGAGAAAGCGCTGGAGTTGAGAAAGAAAGAAGCAAAAGAAATACAGGAGCGAGAGGAAAAAGAACGTAGGTTACAGATATCTGACCAATATCCTGTCCGTCAGCCTCTCTATCCTGTCCTTATAAACCACAAGATGATTTTTTGTTATTAGATCGACCTCCACCTCCGTATATCGCTCCGTCCGCTCCGCCTGGGGACGACGAGGATTCCGATTCGGGACAACAGAAAACGCGGGACACTCGATCCTTGTTGGTTGCGGAACGTGCAGCTGAAATTAGACAAACTGCTCGTAAAGCATTACGTAGCACTAATCCTGCTTCCGATCTTTTAGCTTTTATAAAGGATTGGTCAGAAAAGGAGCAGTTATATTTCACTGCGTCATTTGCCGATGAAGTTGTAGAAATGTTTCGGAAATATTCCGCAGTTTTAGAACATGCTGATATTGCAACTGATCATAAACAGTTACGTGATGGTCTTTTTGTTTTTTCCCAGGCACATGATCTGATTAGACGACTGGTCAAAATACGAGATGAGGCGAAATATCTGAAGGAACAGAAAAAGGCTGCGGATGCCGTTCCACAGACCAATCCGCTCAGAGAGCTGCAGTCTTCTATCTTCGTGACAGATAAGATAATACCAGTTGTCATGAAACCTATGCGGGAAGCCGCGCCTTTGTATGTTCCTCCTAAAGGAGCGGGTGATAATGATGATAAAAAAATCTGTCGATGCTAAGGGATATTTCATTTATAATTGGGTGTACACTCCCTGGAATAGAGCAGATGTAATGGCACTTAAAAATGAGTTGCCTGACCCGCGTAAAAATCCAGCCGCCTTTTACGAAGAAGTTGAGGGTGCTTTAAATTCTTGTGTCATGACTTTATGTGATATAGATTTGTTTTTCGGTCTTATTCTACCCCCAGATATCGCGCTGTCCTTGGTGCCGAATGGAAGGAGATAGAGCGCATAGATGCGGATAGAGAGCCCGCCCAAAAACCGCATCAGCTAACATTAGATCTTCCTACAGCCATTTTGACTAAACTTAAAACGATTATTCCCCCTAAAAAGATTGATTGGACTGTTTTAGCGTCCTGTAAACAAAAGACAGATGAATCGGTTTCTGATTTCTTTACTCGTTTCGAGGAAGCTTTCCATGATTTTAGTGGTCAGTCCCTCACTGATGATACTGGCCGACATTTGTTTGTTGATAAATATGTTTCGAATTTGTTACCAGGGATAGCAAGCCGTTTAAAAGCTAGCGAAAGTTCTTGGACTACGTCCTCTCCGGCCTCTGTGTTGACGATGGCTCAGTATTATGAGCGCCAGGAGGCAGAGGCGAAGGGGACTGAGGACAAGAAGTCAAAAGAGTTAAAAACGAAAGTTATGTTGGCCCAGGTGTATGGTCCGTCTTCTAGAGGTTATGATAGGGGCCCTGATAGGAATTATGATAGAGGTGGCTGAACGCCTTCCAATACTCCTTATGGTCGTACAGACCTATTTTCAAATCAATGCGCATATTGTAAGCAGTTGGGCCATTGGACGCGTAACTGCCCATTGTTACGTCCTCAGCAGGATGCTAGGGGGCGGGGCCAAGGGAGAACTGGTTCAGGTTCCTCGGAGCCTCGAGGAAATATGAATGATCGTGCCCAATCTGACATGAATACACGCCCACAGCAGAGACAGAACACATTCAATAGGCGGAATCAATGTCAAGTGTCTGATTATGTTCAGCCTGACTTGTACGATTCTGCTCATGCATAGGATTGCCTAGGATGGGGTAAGGAATCAGTTGAAGTTCCAGTAGATCAGACGGGTCCCTATGTTACAGCACATGTTTTGGGCTCTACTGATCGGTTTCTGGTTGATACAGGAGCTACACGTAGCGCTTTGTCTAAACAATTGGTTCCGAGGGCTCCCCTGTCTGGCACAACTATTACTTCGATAGGCTTCAATGGAACACTTTCCCTTAGCCCATTGTCACAACCACTCTTATTCTATGTTGACAAATGTAATGCTTCATGTCCGTTTTTGCTTTCCCCTAACACACCAGACAACATTTTGGGCCTTGATATGTTAAAGCACTTTAGAGCTACAATACGATGTTTTCCTGAAGGGGTGCGAGTCATTTTGAACGATAATTACACTGAACTTGACAGGATTTGCCTGGTTAAAGAAGACACTGCATTAGCTTCCCTTCCTGAATCTTTATGGGCTACCTCAGACACTGATGTGGGTCAGATGGTCATTCCTCCGGTCCAGATTAGTGTCAAGGAGGGAGCTGTGTTACCTCGTTTGCCACAATATCGCATTTCACAGGAGGGAGAAGAGGCACTTATACGAATTGTACATGATTTGATACGAGTTGGAGTTGTTGAGGAAGTTCCATACAATGTTTGCAATAGCCTGATTCTTCCGATTTTGAGGAGAGACACAGACACACGAGTTTACAGATTCATTATTGATTTAAGGGAGATGAAGAAGATAGTAGTACCACAATACCCTGTGGTTTCTGACATCACAACACTTCTTACTTTAGTCCCTCCGACTGCCACTACATTTACTGTAATTGACTTGAAAAATGCTTTCTTTTCGATCCCTATTCATCCTGATAGCTGATATTTGTTCGGTTTCACTTTGAATAATCGATCGTATCGATTTTGTAGAGTTCCTCAAAGCTATACTGAGAGTCCAAGCATTTACAGCCAAGCATTGAAAAGGGAACTTGATTATTTTGTACTAACTGAAGGTGTGGCTCTCATACAATATGTCGATGACATCTTGTTGGCAGCCGACACTCCAGAACAGTGTGAAAAATGTACTTTATCTTTGCTTTCTTTTCTTGCTTCACATCATCACAAAGTTTCTCGAAAGAAGTTGCAATACTGTAGACCAAAGGTAACCTACTTAGGTCACCTTTTGTCTAAGGAGCGACGTGCATTGACATCATATCGCATACAAGCTATTTTAGACACGCCAGTTCCTACCACACAGAAAGGAGTACGTGCATTTTTGGGTCTCACTTCGTTTTGTAGACACTGGATTTTTGAATTCTCACACATTGTTAAGCCCCTGTTAGCACTCTTGACGAAAGATACCCCAGTACCTCTTCCATGGACAGAAGAATGTGAAAGTGCTTTTCGACAGTTGCGACAAGCCCTTTGTTCAGCACCAGTGTTAGGCACACCAGATTACACGAAGCTTTTCACACTTCATGTGCACGAGAAAGATGGATGTGCATTGTCAGTGTTGGTTCAGTTACACAGCAATAAGCAAGGTCCGTGTGCATACTTTTCTGCAGTTCTTGACCCTGTTGCTAGAGCATTACCTGGATGTTTTCGTTCAGTTGCAGCAACAGCGGTATCTATTCGACATAGTGAGGGAATAGTTTTGTCACACAAATTGATAGTGTTAGTACCACATGCTGTCGATGCCCTTTTGAATCAGACAAAGACGCAGCACTTGACTAGCGCTCGTCTTACAGGATATGAACTAACATTGCTAGCCCCTCACATTACATTGAAGAGATGTGCGATTTTTAATCCAGCCACTTTGTTGCCATATCCGGTGATTCAGCCTCAGTCACAAGAAACGCACAATTGTATTTTTCTGACTGAAGAACAGACAAAGGGTCGCATTGATTTGCAGGATACGCCCCTTCCAGATGTAGATGGTGAATTGTGGGTTGATGGGTCTTGCTTGAAATTGCCAGATGGTACGACCTCAGCCGCATATGCAATTACCACGCTTGAGACAGTAGTGGAGACAGCTCGCATACCACAGAAATCGGCTCAAGCAGCTGAACTGATAGCCTTGACGCGAGCATGTGAGCTTAGTGCTGGTTTGTGTGTGAACATTTACACAGATAGCCGCTATGCTTTTGGAGTAGCGCACGATTTTGGCCTACTCTGGAAGGAAAGAGGCTTTCTTACATCTCACGGAATACAGATAATGCACGGAGATTTAGTGCACAATCTCTTGACTGCATTGACATTACCGAAGAAAATTGCTATAGTAAAGTGCAGTGCACACAAGAAAGTAATAGATAAGATTGGACGGGGAAATGCCTTTGTAGATCGTATAGCACGTGAAACTGCAATGCAGAGAAATACCACTTCTATGTATGTAGTGAAGTCGCAAGCTGAAAGATGGCACGATGCTAGGCAGGAAGTGCGAGAGATACAGAAGGCAGCTTCTGACAAAGAGCGTGAACAGTGGTCTAAAGAGGGAGACTTAGATGATGAAGGTTGTTGGAGAAACAAGCAGATGGATCGATGGAAGCTGCCTATAGCTTTCGTGCAACCTATGGTTCAGATGGCACATGGGCTGGCACATGGGCTGGCACATGTTGGAGCTCTTGCGATGACAAAAATGCTTACGAAAGTTTGGGAACATCCTGAGATTGCTAGCACAGCTAAGAGAGTAGTACAGTCCTGCTTGATTTGTTTACAATACAATCCTGGAAAAGGGACACGAGTTCCATCTGGAGGTTTTGTTACACCAACTGCACCTTTTGAGGTCTTGCAAATGGACTACATTCAACTTGAGCGGTGTAATAATTTAAAGTATGTCCTAGTGGTGGTTTGTGCCTTCAGTAAATGGATTGAGGCATACCCTACGAAAGATAATACTGCTATTACTACTGCTAAGGTGCTACTGAAGGAGTTCTTCCCGAGGTTCGGTGTTTGCAGACTTTTATGGAATGATAACGGACCTCATTTTGTTGGAGAAGTTATCAAGTATGTCCTGAAGGGATTAGGAATTAAGCAGAAGTTTCATGCTGTGTTCCATCCACAATCTGCAGGATTGGTGGAAAGGTATAATGGTACTCTCAAGCTCAAAATCGCGAAAATTCAAGCCTCCACGAATTTGACTTGGCCAGATGCGCTGCCATTGGCATTATTGTCCATTAGATCGGTACCACATTCTAGGACGGGTCTCACCCCGTACGAGGTGGTATTTGGACGCCCAATGAATATTTGGGGAGTTCCGGAGCCAAGTTCTGTGTATGATGTACCTTGTGTTATAATGAATGACTATTTGGCACAATTACCTGACAGCTTGGTTTCTATTCATCAACAGGTTCGAGAAGCGCTCCCTGATAAATCCCAAGGTGAGGGCCATGAACTCCATCCCGGCGACTTCGTGATGTTGAAACTATTCGAGAGGTCAAGCAGCTTGGAGCCGAGGTGGCGTGGACCAGAGCAAGTACTCCTCGCCACGAGAACGGCAGTCAGAGTTACCAACAAAAAGAACTGGGTGCATAGTACCCATTGTTGGAAGGTCCTGCCGACCTTGGTGGAACCTGCTGTGCTGACCAATCATCGGGATATCTTGCCTACGGAGAAAGGCCCTGCTGTATCACCTGACGGATCTACGGAGTTCATCCCGGACAAGACGACTCCTGGAGCAGCACGATATAATTTGAGAGCAAGAAAGTGATTTGAAGTTTTTTTTTGTTGCGAGACTGGTTGAGCAACCGCTCTGGGAGTGGAAACGGAGAGCCGATATGACAAGGGAGGGGGATCAGCCCTGCGTAGTGTAGTGACACCTGTCTTGGTCTGTGGTGAAGAAACCAACGTCTGCCCAGAGTAAAGAGCTCATTGACTATTTTGTTTTTTCTATTTTTTAGTTTGAAGAAGACTTTGTGACTATGAATACTACTAAGAAGGAGATTTTAGGAGTATTGAGTGTTTTTGTTGTTCTAACAGTCATAGCAGTGATCACTTGGTCTGTTGAAATGATGATTCCTGCTAGGAAATTTCTTATGGTTCCTACTACTCCGATTCCGGAAGAGCATCAGCATTTTACTCTTCCCTATCATGAGCATAAGCATTGAGAATCTTATCTGAATAATACTTTTGTTCAAATGCTCCACCATACGCATGATGCCACCAATACTACAAACTGCTGGATTTGTGGTATGCTTCCAGCTCATCAAAAGAAAGGTGGAACGCCGTTTATTCCACTTCCTTTTTCGCACAATGGTTCTTGTCGAGCCTGGTACACTCGTCTCTTTTCTAACAGAAAACCTGCAAGAGGTGGACTTCTCTTCCGTTTGAATAAAGAGTGTTATCAAGATGAACATGGTTATCCTCAAGCGAATGGAACTATATGGGAATGGGAAGAATATCGACCGGACAATGCTTCTACCCCTTATGTTTTCACCCATACAAGAGACTCTACCACAAGCAATGAATCTGTAATTACTGTAACACGAACTAGAGCTAATCTTTGTGTGCAAAGTACTGGACGAATTCCAGTAGGAGTTAGTGAATGTGTTGTTGTTTTGAATATAGATGGAATAAATGATAGTACATTTTTGGCCTCATATAACACATATTTAGTATGTGGAAGTCATGGGTATCATAGATTACCTATAGGGTGGTCTGGTATTTGTTATGTTTTAAAAAAAAATGAACAGCACCCTTCAAAGTAAGATACACAGTGTTTGACGAACGATGTCTCAGTATTTGTTAAGCAGACCCCCCAGGATATAGCGGCATGGATTGGCAAATTTAGCGGCACAAAAATGAAAATTTAGCGGCACAAAAATGGAAATTTAGCGGCATTTAGCGGCATTTTATTTTGGGTTTTTTGCAACACCAAACACAGATATCTTACTGTTTGAGTTATTTGACAACATGCTACAGTAGCAGAAAGTAGGTAGCAAGCCAAAGAAGATCAAAGTGGTTGAAGCAACTCTACAGAAGTAGGAAGGCTTATCTGAAGCTACTGTAAAATTCTACCAATCTATAATCCTACCTTCAATTTGATTGTTCTGTACATCATTGAAGAGCAGAGTTTTCTGGGTGATATGTGCCCAGGTCTGGGAGGTGTTATTTTCTACCAGTATTACAGTGGGGCTCTCCCCGACGGCGAGACCTGTAGATTGGCCCTTGATTCTGAGAACCCTGTGCCAGGTATTACAGGAGGCTGAGGGGGGTACTCCAGATAACTGCTGCTGTAGGACTCTGACATTTAACGAGAACTGCCAAAGTCAATAGGTCTGGCTTTGTCTTTATAAGTTTAAGATAATAATTTGTATCAGGTACTGAGAACATACTCATACTGGAAATACTGCACTATTATCAGCAAGCACAATGGCGGATGATAGACGCAAAATGTTTGTATCACAGAGGCATGCATGGCTAAACCATACATGCCTCTACAATCCTAACAATGAATGTGTCTAACCAACGCATTCCTTTACCACGCAATTTTGTGTTAAAGGCATGATTCATAAAGGGATGTCTGGTGAAGATCATACTCCAGCCACCTCCTATAAAGTACCCGACCCCCCCAGAGCCCTAAAAACTACCCATCCCTAAAACTACCTGACCCCCCTGCCCTGAACCCTAAATTCCTGGCCCTTGCCCTAACAGCCTGACCCCCCCCGCAAGCCCTAAAAACGACCCTATCCTTCAAACCCAAAACTACCCTGACCCCCCCCCCCCTGCCCCAAGCCCTAAAAACCCTTCCTCCTGTCCTATAAACAACCCCGATGCCAGAGCCCTAACAACTACCCCACAACTACCCCACCCCCAAAACCCAGTCCCAGCCCCACTTACCAGTCCACGTTTGTCATCGATTCTTCCCCTTCCTGCCCATTCACGCATCTAGACTGTGTACTGACTTTAACCAGACATATGCATGGTGAAGGCAAGCTTGGTTGCGCTTGTGGGAAAACTGCACGCCTGGCTCTGCCTCCGTTGTAAGGGCCATTTCCCAAGCAAAATATATGAGTGACTACAGACAAATGTAATTTTACAGAGTGGTATTCCGTCCAACAAGGTGTCTGTGCAGTGGATGGCTCAAGAGCTGAACATACTGATGAGAGGATAAAACGTTTTCCTTTGAGCTGTGTTTTGAATGTTATTAATGTTTGTCTCATATGTGGCACTCGAACAATGTATATGCTTTCAGTCCCTGAAAGGGTGTTTTGGTAACCTCCAGTCTGATGCTTTAGCTAAGCCCAAGGGGGAGGAAGTGATCCTTGTCCCAGTTAACATTCTGACTAGAGTAAAGTATTCTCCCATCTCAATTACTTCCCATCTCATGTCCACAATTCCACTTCCAAATTCACTGCACAGTCAAAAGGTGTAATATTACGTTGACTTAAATGCAATGTTGTGACTGGTGCCAGGATCCCGTTAGCAGGGAACAAGAAGCTGTTCGGAAGTCATTTCAAGACCCACAGAAATACTAAAAATTAAAGATTAATGACCCCTGAGGCACGCAACGACAAACGTAGCAACAGGTCCTCTGCTACGTTTGTCGTTGCGTTTTGCTGGCTTACCTTGACCAATCTAAAATCGTTGCTACATCATATGACGTCATTTTGAACTATCACAAATCCATAGATAAGAAAGGACTCTCCTTTGACTTTTTATGATCTTTCTTTGCGAAACTATGCAGCATTCATAAATTTGACTATTATACGTCTATTCAGCCCTGAAGAAGTCCGGTAACGGACGAAACGCGTTGGCTTTTTGGCTATCAGCGATTGTTTTAAAAGAAAATGAAAAACTGAATAAAAGAAAGAAAATTGAAGATCTAAAGTCTTTCTGTGTATATATTAATTGGGAAAACAAGCATGACAATGTTATATGTGTCTTAACAAATACTGAGACATCGTTCGTCAAACACTGTGTATCTTACTTTGAAGGGTGCTGTTCATTTTTTTAAAGTCTAGTTTGTCAAGGAAGAAGGGTTCCCCTATCTTCCTTGTTGGGTTTGTATAGGGATTACATTCCTGGTCCTAGCACCTTCACGTTGGACTTAGTCATGGCATTTAAATAGTGGTGCAAACGTTGTTGCCTTAATCCCTAAAATTATATTCCTTGTTTGGTATTTGTTATGTGTCTTTCCTACTACCTCCTGTTTTTCTTGCACCTGCTTCTTATCACCGAGATTTTAAACTATTTAGAAACATTTCTATGAACCGTTATAAGCGGACAACTGGGATTGATGATATCTACCAGACAGACACTAGTCTGCAGCAATATGTTGACTTTAATTTAGGCCTGTTTCCTTTTGTAGGTGCTGCATTAAACAGCAGGAAAATACAACGATTAACTAGAGTTGTGGAAGCTGTCACCAATGAAACTCCTGTAGCGCTTGGTAATATTACTGAGGAACTGCCAGTTGCTAGAATTGTAACTCTTCAGAACCGAATGGTTCTGGACGTTATGTTAGCAGATAGAGGAGGAGCATGTAAAGTCATCGGAAGTAGTTGTTGCGTATTCATCCCCGATAATTCGCCTTCTGTATATGAAGCCATTCTTAAACTGCTCAAGATAGCCTCTGATATTCATGAGAAAAATGGTACCTGGACATTTGCTGGATGGTTTTGGGCTTTGATTTCTGCTTGGGGTTGGAAACTACTGACTATTCTGTGTATTGCAGTTGCGATAATCTTTACCTGTTGTATGTGTATCCATTGTGGCCCAATGCTATGTTCTATGTGCATAACTGCCTGCATACCGTCCAAACGAAATACCGTAAAAGCGCAACAATCGTTGGATAAGGAAGTGACGAATATAATGTGCATAGATATACGAGATGAATGCATAGATTACCCAAAAAAGAGCATATGTCTTTAGCTAACGCTAAAAGGGTCGTCCGTTGTAATTTGACGGCGATTGAGTTGAGCGTCAGCAAAAGACATCGGAGTTTTTAGCCATTATCTTGACATTTAGCGGCATCCATTTTGAATTCACGGCAGCCATTTTGTCTGCCACACGCTGCTTCGTGTCGACCATGTGCGTTGTCCTATCTTTCTGCTCATGGCCTTTGAATCTGCCCGGCAACAGGCTAATAATAGCATCTCTGTGTTTTGCCGCTGACCGTTAGGGTCTGCATCTGCTAATGGTTAGCCCTAGATTGGAATGTGTTAGCCGAGACCCCACGACTGTTAGCTCCTCCCACTGATCTATTGTGCTTCTAGATATTACCTTGTATGGACATAAAATGTGCTCTTATGCTTTGTACCGCCTTCTTTTGAGCCCCTATGTGGGTATAAATAAACCATGTGTTCAGTGGCCCTTTGTGCTACTTCTCACAGTGCCGAAGGGTACTGTCCGAACTTTAGCACCACCTCATGAGGTGTAATAAACTATGTGTTTGTCATTTCCAGTTTCCGTGCCAACTTTTTCCTTTGGGTCTGAGGACTTCGTGCGCAGAAGGGCGAACCCCTTGCACTAGCGGGTCTGGCTGAGGCCTGCACGACAGCCCGTCCTGGTGACGGGGGTAGCATTCCACCCTTCTAGAGGGAGAAGACATGTTACTTCCATTAACCCCGGTTAAAGTTAACCAGAGCCTCAGCATCACAAAATGGATGCTGCTGCCACAGACACAAGTCTGACCTCCTGCTGCTGGGAGTCCTTCCAGCGAGGGAGGCTTGGACAATAGGTTTCCTGTCACATGGAGGTGCTAGCACCACCCCAGACAGGCTATAGTGTATCGGGGCAGGGAGGGCTGAATGAAATGAGACACTGCCTGGGGCACACAAGATGTCCCATGCATAGTCCAGTTCAAACCGTGCTGGGGCACTCCAGCCCCAGCTCTGGCGCGAAACTGAACAAAGGGAAAGGGGTGTAACCACCCCCTTCCTGGGTCCCACCCATAGGAGGGACCTAGCAGGTAATCCTGCCTCTAGATTTGGTATATAGATAGGAGCTGTGTCCCTAGACTTTAGATTTATCCTGACTGAAACTCTGATACGAAACTCTGGACCCTTCGACATCCTACTCGACGTAGAAGACTGAAGGATCTCCCTTGTGATCAAGGAGTGACCACCCTGTGCAAGCAGGCACCATCAAGCGCTCAACGGTTTGCTTTGTCGTTGCCCCCGCCGGAGCTCGAACACAGAGCTGAGACCCGTGGAGGCGACGCGAGACGTGGGACCGCACATCTTGGAAAGCCAGTGAATTGCTTTCTGTGCAACTTCTGAGGCACCCTCAAAGTTGTGCATTGATGTTTGAGAAGCCCCAGCCCCAAGCACCAACTGCACCGAAGATTACCTCTCCACACTCACAGCGTGCTGAGTGGGGCCCTTTTGCATTTTCCTGCTCGACGCGTCTGTCCGGTCACTTGCCCGTTGGCTAGTGGCCTCTGTGACGACGAAACCTTGAATTTCCAACGCTGGTCTGGTTGCTCCAGACTGGCCCTTGCTCCCCTGAAAAGGAGCAGCCCATCAGACCTTGCTGGTCTGATCCAGAAGCCATCTTCGATTCCTGCGTGGGTTGCATTTGCTAAGGCCTGTTGACTCCGAATCGAGCACCGACACCGCCGACAGCGAGAGCCTTCGTGGGACAGTCCCTATCCAGCTCCTGGTCGTCGTCGACACCTCCTGGTCCATGTGGCTGCAGAGACAAGCTTCACGACATCACCTGATTGCTTCCCGACATCGCCTCGTTCCTTCCTGGTTCCTTCCTGATCACTGGCTAGTGACCCAGACTCTGTCCCCTCTGCTTTCAGGTAATCTTCATCCTCGATCCACCCTTGGATCCAACCGGACTCTTCTCTCCTGGTCGCCTGCAGCATCTTTTCTCCAAGGCTCCATAGAACTCCACGACGAAACCCGACACACTTTGACACCTATGCACCCGCTTCCTGTGGGTGAGCTAACGCGAGTGCTGCGGTGCTCCTGTAAAGATTAACTCTCCTAGTGTCCTAGTTTCAAGTGGTTAGCTTCTAGTCTAGTCGGAAGACTCCTAATTCTTTAACTTTATAACTTTACGCACCCATTGACTTCTATGTGTGCACGCGTGCGCAATTAGACACTGCACACGCATCCCGTGGGCCTCCTGCTCCCTAACAACTGTTAGTCCAGTGTAGCCCCAGCGATTCCCAAGGCCCTAGGCCTTACCATTGTTCGTGACGAGGTTCTTATACCACTATTTTAGTATATGGTTTAGCGGGCCACCAGGGCCTATCCATATTTGTGCAACTTTTGTATGCTATATTAAGTAACTTGTTATGCGCTTGTGCTTCTGTTCTCATAAAGAGTACAGAGGATTGTTTTAGAAATAAATACATATATATTTTGAATATATAACCTGTGTGGTGTCCTTTCATTTGGTATTAAAGGGATTGCATATGGTAAAACAGCTGGCTTCACATGTCCTCTTGAGTTTAGCCTAAGACTGCTTTTGTCCATGCTACCACTAGGATAGCTGGTTTATAAGGGTGACTTTACAACCATCACCATAAGGGTTGTTTGGACTGGTGCAGGGTGCTCACTAGAATAATGAACATCATATATCAGGCCAACTTCTCACATTGGTGTGCAGCGGTTGGGATTTGAGCTTGCTGTTGTTTTACCAATTGTAATCTTTGAGATATCATTTGAAAGATCACATTAGGTACCATAGGTACATATAACAAGACTTAGAATACATAAGTTCTACTGAACTTAGTTGTTGTAGACCAAAGGGCTTAGCACACCCTGACTACAACTCCTAGAGAGGTTCTAGTAGGAAAACACATAGTGTAGGTAGGTGCACACACCACACCTCACTAGAATCATGTCTACCACAGGTGAGCCAAGTACGACTCTCCCTGTGGGAGGTGACCCTCCCAGGGCACCCTCTCGATATGAAATGCTCAATTTCCAAGAGATGAGACACTTGTGTACCTCAAGGAGATTGAAACAAGGTTCCAACCCTACCATTTCCCACCTAATATAAGTCCTAGAAAGGGCTGATGCTGAGAAGGCCTCTAGACAAGGTCCCTCAGTTCATGCAGAAGAGGTCTTGCCATCTACAGATGATGCATCAGACCCCACTATCATAGGTGAGAATGAGGATGAACCAGAGGAAGAATCTGAAGAAGAGGTTTTCCAAGATAGCCAGATCCAAGTTGGGAGACTTAGCCAGGCTGACCTAAGACTACATGGAGCTAAACATGGGCAAGCCCTATACAGACCTATTAGTAGACTTAACCAGGGGAATGAGAGGAGGAGGTCTCACTCAGGGGACTCCCACCACTCTAATGCCTCTAGGGGATCCAGTACCCTTGCTCAGAGAAGGATGTCCTCTCCTGAAAGGAGAGAGCATCAGGCTAAGATGAGGGAAGCTAATCTGAGGGATGTATGTCGTTACTACGCATGCTTTTACAACGCATGCCTTTACCGCGCAACTTTTACAACGCAAGTCGTTACAACGACTTGCATTGGGGGGCGCTGGATAGTGAATAGTTTAATTTACTATTCCAACTCCAGTCCCCGTGGATAGTAGGGAAGGTTTTGGATAGTAAATTAAACTATTCCCTATCCTACAGCGCCCCCCAGCGCAAGTCGTTGTAACGACTTGCGTTGTAAAGGTAGTGCGTGGTAAAAGGTGCGTTGTAAACGCTGTTTCCCAGTTTGAGGATTGAGAGGCAAGAACTAGAAGTTGCCCTTGCCAAAGAGAAGCTTGCCCTAGCTAGAGAGCAGAAATTGAGTGGGTCAAAACCCACTGGTGGCAGCAATATCCCTAAGGATAAAGACAGGTTCCATGAGAATACTAGGCACCTGAGTAAGATTGTGCCCCCCTACAAAGTTGGAGATGACATCCACAAGTAGATAACTGCTTTGGAAAGGGCCTGCAAAGTCCAGCAGGTCCCCCAGAGTCAGTAGGCAGCTATCTTGTGGCTCTACTTTGAAGATCCAGGATTAGGCCTAAAAATCAGGGTGGTGACCAGAAGAAAGATTCTACCAAGCCTGAAAGAGAAAGATGGGGATAAATCAAAAGACAAGTCCTCCACAGGGCCCCAAAACTCCAATGGTGGGGGTAGTTCCCAAAACACTTCCTCTAACCAAAAGAAACCTTATTGCCATGTCTGTAAACAGCCTGGCCACTGGAAGACTGACAGCAGTTGCCCAAGGGCCAACAATAAGGAAAACATTCCCCCAAGTAATACTCACAGACCTCCTGTTACTGTTAGCAGTAATCCCCCAGGTGGTGGGAGTGCCCCCAAGAATTTGGCTGGGTTTACTTTGGGAACTCAGGTGGGCTCTGGCCTAACCAGGTCCCCTAACATAGCTACTCTTGTCTGTGAAGATGGCATGGGGTTTGCCAACTGCACTGCTTGTCCCAACACTTTGAGCAAGTACAGACAGGAGCCCCTCGTCAATGGTCAGAAAGTTGAGGCCTATAGAGACACAGGGGCTAGCATCACTATGGTGACTGAGAGTCTAGTCCCCTCAAGGCAACTTTTACCTGGAGCCACATACCAGGTGATCAACATTGATGGAGTACAGAAAGATCATCCCATGGCAGTAGTTAATCTCAGCTGGGGAGGTGTCACTGGCCCCAAGAGAGTGGCAGTGTCTACAAACTTGCCTGTAGATTGTCTACTGGGAAATGATCTGGAAATCTCAGCCTGGGCTGAGGTAGAACAAGAAACCCATTCTAAAATGGTAAATCTCCATGGAAAGGTTAGTGGGGCTGTGATGGCCACAGCCCCAGCTCAGGAAATCCTCCCTGAAAAGGTTGGTAGGGCTGTGCTAGTCTCAGCCCAATCTCAAGCAGACTCCTTCCCTAGACAGATTGACAGGGCTGTGATGGTAACAGCCCAAACTCAGACAGATTTCAGTCTTGTGAAGCCTGAAACTATGGATCACTCCACTCAGACAGAGAGCATTGGGGAGGAAGACACGTCTCCCCCCCACCAGACATTAGATGAGAGTCAGCCTCCTCAGGGAACTGACCCTACCCCTTGTGAAGAAACTGCCCCAGAGGTAGCCAGGCCTGGCCTGACAGAGCCTCTGATGTCAGTGGACTCTTCCAAGGTGGGACAAAGTCTGGAGCAGGTAACCTGACCCTCTCTACCCTGCCGCAGTCAGCCCAGGGCTGTAGAGGTCAGGGGGGCCAGTGGACCCCAAAGGGCCCCCCGTCAACCAGAACACCCCCATCAGCAGATTAGGGGCACCAAAGCTAGCAGCCCTCGCAAGGTGAAAATTACAGAAACTCCTCTGAGGGATCTCCCTTACTCTTAGTTAGGAAACTCCCCCAGATGGACACTGTTGGGCACAGCCAAACCCGGGACCCAAAGGCCCCAAACCTGACCTGTCCTTCCAGTAAGCCAACAAAACGGACCCAGCCTCCAGCTGTAGGCAGCCAGAGGTTGACCCTGAGAGCACAGTAAAATGTAAATGTAAATGTAAATGTCAAGGTATTTGTAGAGCGCACTGCCACCAAGCAGTTTCCTGGCGCTATTACTCATACCGCTGTGGAACCCTTCCTGGCTTTCCCTGTGAAGTGTCCACTCCTGGGCACCCCCAGTGTGAAGCCAGGCATCCTAGCGCTGTTGGGGCCAGTGTGGAGGTTAAGCAAGCTAATGCCCAGAGTTGCAGCGTGGGGCCCATGATTAGAATAGGCATCGAGGCGAGAATTGTCAGGTCCGAGGAAATTGAGCCCAAGACCCGCCGAGGCCGGAATTAAACTCTGGTCCCGGGCCAGAACTCTGCATCAGGGTCTGCCGCTCTAACCATTGAGCCACACTCCTCCACTCCTGCAACTCAGTCATGGAAAGAAAGGCACACATGGTGGATAGTGATTGGAGGAAGCTGAGCCCTACATTAGTGGAGCCTCACTTCAGTACTCCATCTCAACACCAGCCTTTTACTTTGCCAAAACACACCACAGGTACAGATTCCCTGTGGTGGAGATCCTCTGATACCCCTAGGGTGAGGGATTGCTTAATGGACCATGAGACAGGGGGTAACCATGCTAGTGCAGGTACTTCCTTATATGGCCCCTTAGGCAATATAGGCTTACCTGGTCAAGGATAGCCTTATCTCCTTTCGTTTGGGGGGGTTGTGTAGGAAGGTGGATACCTGACTATGGTTATCCCAGATTTTTTGCCTTGTGTTTAGCTGGTTTTCGACTTAGTTGGCCTGGGAACCTGCTAATCAGGGTCCCAGGCTATCTGCTCTCTCTATAAAATGGACTCCATGTACCTTCGGTACATACCTAATTGGATATTGGGTCACCTTATGAGCCCCTGTATAGTGTACTATTGGTACCCAGGGCATAGGTGCATCCAAGGCCTACCTGGGTCTGCAGCATATCTTTTGCCACCCCTGGCTGGCCATCCAAACTGGCACAACTGGCGGATCACTCAGCTGGGGCAAGGTTGTGTAATCACCCCTTGCTTAGATATAGTATTCCTATGTCTAACCTTATATCTGGACACATAGGCACCTATAAGTCACTCCTATGGCAGGCCTTAACAATCCTGAAGGCAGAGTGCTTGGTTTTATGTGAGATGATGCTCTAGCATGAGCTGAGCCTGTCTGCAGCTTTCTGAACCATGTCCTTATTGCTGTTCTAGGATATTGCCATACCATATACTCTTAAGTGCATTATGTACCTCGCGGTTAGATGCTAACTTTGGTTTGGCTTTATCAAAACATGTTTTGTAAGGTGTCATATGCTTTGGAATACTACCCCCTCGCCTGTCCTGGCA
Source organism: Lissotriton helveticus (assembly GCF_964261635.1). Lineage (NCBI taxonomy): Eukaryota > Metazoa > Chordata > Amphibia > Caudata > Salamandridae > Lissotriton > Lissotriton helveticus. The sequence continues at coordinate 634,834,320 of NC_136057.1, read as the reverse complement.
ACGGGGGTAGCATTCCACCCTTCTAGAAGGAGAAGACATGTTACTTCCATTAATCCTGGTTAAAGTTAACCAGAGCCTCAGCATCACAAAATGGATGCTGCTGCCACAGACACAAGTCTGACCTCCTGCTGCTGGGAGTCCTTCCAGCGAGGGAGGCTTGGACAATAGGTTTCCTGTCACAGGGAGGTGCTAGCACCACCCCAGACAGGCTATAGTGTATTGGGGCAGGGAGGGCTGAATGAAATGAGACACTGCCTGGGGCACACAAGATGTCCCATGCATAGTGCAGTTCAAACCGGTGCTGGGGCACTCCAGCCCCAGCTCTGGCGCGAAACTGGACAAAGGGAAAGGGGTGTAACCACCCCCTTCCTGGGTCCCACCCTTAGGAGGGACCTAGCAGGTAATCCAGCCCCTAGATTTGGTATATAGGTAGGAGCTGTGTCCCTAGACTTTAGATTTATCCTGACTGAAACTCTGATACGAAACTCTGGACCCTTCGACATCCTGCTCGACGTAGAAGACTGAAGAATCTTTCTTGTGATCAAGGAGTGACCACCCTGTGCAAGCAGGCACCATCAAGCGCTCAATGGTTTGCTTTGTCGTTGCTTCCGCCGGAGCTCGAACACAGAGCCTGACAAGACCCGAACTTCCAGACTTCCTTCAGCCCGATCCACAGCCACAGCAAAGCTGAGACCCGTGGAGGCGACGCGAGACGCGGGACCGGCCATCTCGGAAAGCCAGCGAATTGCTTTCCGTGCAACTTCTGAGGCACCCTCGAAGTTGTGCATTGGGGATTGAGAAGCCCCAGCCCCGAGCACCAACTGCACCGAAGATCACCTCTCCACACTCACAGCGTGCTGCGTGGGGCCCTTTTGCATTTTCCTGCTCGATGCGTCTGTCCGGTCACTTGCCCGTTGGCTAGTGGCCTCTGTGACGACCAAACCTTGAATTTCCAACGCTGGTTTGGTTGCTCCAGACTGGCCCTTGCTCCCCTGAAAAGGAGCAGCCGTTCAGACCTTGCTGGTCTGATCCAGAAGCCATCTTCGATTCCTGCGTGGGTTGCATTTGCTAAGGCCTGTTGACTCCGAATCGAGCACCGACACCGCCGACAGCGAGAGCCTTCGTGGGACAGTCCCTATCCAGCTCCTGGTCGTCGTCGACACCTCCTGGTCCACGTGGCTGCAGAGACAAGCTTCACGACATCACCTGATTGCTTCCCGACATCGCCTGGTTCCTTCCTGGTTCCTTCCTGGTCACTGGCTAGTGACCCAGACTCTGTCCCCTCTGCTTTCAGGTACTCTTCATCCTCGATCCACCCTTGGATCCAACCGGACTCTTCTCTCCTGGTCGCCTGCAGCATCTTTTCTCCAAGGCTCCATAGAACTCCACGACGAAACCCGACACACTTTGACACCTACGCACCCGCTTCCTGTGGGTGAGGTAACGTGATTACTGCGGTGCTCCTGTAAAGATTAACTCTCCTAGTGTCCTAGTTTCAAGTGGTTATCTTCTAGTCCAGTCGGAAGAATTCTAATTCTTTAACTTTATAACTTTACGCACCCATTGACTTCTATGTGTGCACGCGTGCGCAATTAGACACTGCACACGCATCCCGTGGGCCTCCTGCTCCCTAACAACTGTTAGTCCAGTGTAGCCCCAGCGATTCCCAAGGCCCTAGGCCTTACCATTGTTCGTGACGTGGTTCTTATACCACTATTTTAGTATATGGTTTAGCGGGACACCAGGGCCTATCCATATTTGTACAACTTTTGTATGCTATATTAAGTAACTTGTTATGCGCTTGTGCTTCTGTTCTCATAAAGAGTACAGAGGATTGTTTTAGAAATAAATACATATATATTTTGAATATATAACCTGTGTGGTGTCCTTTCATTTGGTATTAAAGGGATTGCATATGGTAAAACAGCTGGCTTCACATGCCCTCTTGAGTTTAGCCTAAGACTGCTTTTGTCCATGCTACCACTATGATAGCTGGTTCATAAGGTTGACTTTACAACCATCACCATAAGGGTTGTTTGGACTGGTGCAAGGTGCTCACTAGAATAGTGAACATCATATACCAGGCCAACTTCTTACAGGTGGCACGCCCCTAATACTAATGTTATTCCTGCAGAAACGGTTTTCTAAATCCTCCGCATGTGATTGTAAGTCTATCTGTTGCGCCTAGAGGCGGAGTCCCTCTTGTTGTAAGTGCTCCACCTGTTCGTCCCGAGTCAGCTCATGGTCCTCCATGGCACCATCCTCTCCCCTATCGCATTAACATCACTGCGCACATCCTTTATTTCCTTAGAGAATTCCTGTCTGAGGGCCTGTAGATCCTCACGCAGAGTAGAGAACAGTTGCGCCAGGAAAGCACACATGACCGGTTCTTCTGTGCTCTCCATCTCTCGTCTTCCGGACGCAGTGGGCGATTCGCCGCCGTCAGCTGCCATCTCTGCCATTTTAGCGAACATATATTTCACATTCCTGTCTTTCTTCCCACGTGTTGTGGACATGGCTGGGGTATGGCAGCGCACTGGTGGGGGTGTGGTCCTCTTCCTTTGCGGAGATGGGAGATCTATGCCACTGGGGCACTGTCCTGCGTGGGTGCTGGATAGGAGCCACTAGGCAGACTGCTCCCAGTGTGCGCTCGGTCAGCTACTTCTTCACGTTCTCACTGTAGTACAAAGCCAGTGCCGGTATGATTGAGTCACTTCGATGCTACCTGCAGCGCTTCCCCAAGCTATGGCCCAGCTCTCGCCACACCTTCTGGCCACTCGCAGCTAGCGTCAGCTCCGGCGATCTAAGTAACTGCGGGGTATGACTGAGCGGTGCGTGACACCAACTTGTGCCTTGCTCACCACATATAGGAGCTCTTCTCAGGCGCAGTTCCCCGCGACTGCCAGTCCCTTCCACCAGTCAGGGATCTCGTGCCCGCTCCAGCGTCTGGGCAGATTGATCAGGTGGAGCTACGCCACGGGGCTGTTCCGGACTCCAGTCCTAGCGCACTCTCTAAGCTGAGCTGCCAGGCGACTCTGCCTCTCGTAAGTGAGGCCAATCCAGGGAGATCTTCGCAGCAGCGCTTCTCCTGGGGACCGGCAAGCTTCGGTAAGGTGTGCTCGCCCCCAACTCACCGCCTTGTGTTGAAGGGCTCAATAGTCTCTGCTCTCCGCCACTAAGATACCTGTTGTTCACCCTCGCCCCTGGCACTCCTCTCACCGAGTGCGCATCACCTTGTACCTGTGCTGGCGGTGTTGCTTATCTGGTGCCACAATTGGAGGCTTTTTGGCCGTGTGGGTTATCTCTGGGCTCGATGTCTCCGTGAGGCCCACTCCAGAGCCGCTCCTCAGATCCGGGAAGTGAACGGCACTGCCATCTTGGGTCTCCTCGCTCAGCAGTTTTCACTGCTCCGATCGGAGTTTTCGGAGTGTTGCGGGCAGCGAACCTGGGCTTAAGTTACTCTTCCAGGTTCCCACTATCATACCCTTCACTTACAAGGGTCAATTGCTCGTTAAAGGTGCCGGAAATAAATGCGGCGGGCGGACGGCAGCAAGGAGACGATCAAGACACCTCTTACCCGCTTGCCATCTTAGCCACGCCCCCAGGTCACCCTCTTTTGTTTTCTCACTCGTACTTGCCTACAAAAAAGAGACCAGAGTAAAGTTTATAATGTGTATTTAAACCACCGTGCTCTAAAGTGCATTAGTTGCACCACAACTAGCAAACAAATGCAGGTCGGTAATGTCATTAACATAGCTGTTAGACTGTATACAATAAAGAGTTCTGTCATATATTTCTTTTAAACTTTTTTTATTTAAACTTTGCTCATCATACAGCTCATGCAGGAGGCAAGGGCAGGTTGATACATGGCATACATCATTATGTAATTCGTACATCGTCAAGGTATTGATCGACTGCAAATCTAGGTGGCCGCTTTTGCAGCCCATTTACATTCATAAATATTTCCCTACCCTACCCCAGCACACCAAGTGTCCCACTCATAGTTTTCCCTTTTAGCAGGTCAGTCTCTCATCACAGACCCCTGTATTCATGCCAGGCCCCCACACCTCTCTCATTTCTTGGGCATCACCTGCTCTGATAGAACAATCAATCAATCAATCAATCACGGCATTTATAGAGCGCGCTACTCACCCGGGAGGGTCTCAAGGCGCTGGGGGAGGGGGAACGCTACTGCTCGAACAGCCAGGTCTTGAGCTGCCTTCTGAAGGAGAGATGGTCCTGGGTTCGCCGAAGGTGGGTGGGGAGGGTGTTTCAGGTCTTGGCTGCCAGGTAGGAGAAGGATCTTCCTCCGGCGGTGGCTTTGCGGATGCGTGGTACGGTGGCGAGGGCGTGGCTGGTCGATCGTAGCTGGCGGGTGGGCGTGTAGAAGGTCATGCGGTCGTTGAGGTACTTGGGGCCCAGGTCGTGGAGAGCCTTGTGTGCGTGGGTGAGGAGTCTGAACGTGATCCTCTTGCTGACGGGGAGCCAGTGCAGGTCTCTCAGGTGTCCGGTGATGTGGCTGTGTCGTGGTATGTCCAGGATGAGTCGTGCGGAGGCGTTCTGGATGCGATGGAGTCTTTTTTGAAGTTTGGCTGTGGTTCCGGCATAGAGGGTGTTCCCGTAGTCCAGGCGGCTGGTGACGAGTGCCTGGGTGACGGTCTTCCTGGTTTCAGTGGGGATCCATCTGAAGATCTTGCGGAGCATGCGCAGGGTGTTGAAGCATGAAGATGAGACGGCGTTGACTTGTCTGGTCATAGACAGGGAGGAGTCCAGGATGAAGCCCAGGTTGCGTGCGTGGTCTGTCGGCTTGGGAGCGGTGCCCAGGGCCGGGGGCCACCAGGAGTCGTCCCAGGCGGAGGGTGATGATCCCAGGATGAGGACTTCCGTCTTGTCTGAGTTCAGTTTGAGGCGGCTGTTCCTCATCCAGTCGGCGACGTCTTTCATTCCTTCGTGTAGGTTGGTTCTGGCGGTGGTGGGGTCGTTGGTGAGGGAGAGGATCAGCTGGGTGTCGTCGGCGTAGGAGATGATGTTGAGGTTGTGTTGGCATGCGATGGCTGCGAGGGGGCTCATGTAGACGTTGAAGAGGGTAGGACTGAGGGAAGATCCTTGTGGTACGCCGCAGATGACTTCGGTGGCCTCGGATCTGAAGGGGGGGGGATTCTCTGGGTTCTTCCGGAGAGGAACGAGATGATCCACTCCAGTGCTTTCTCTCAGATCCCGATGTTGCTGAGGCGCTTCACTAGGGTGCGTGGCAGACGGTGTCGAACGCCGCAGAGAGGTCCAAGAGGATGAGGGCCGCTGTTTCCCCGTTGTCGATCAGGGTTCTGATGTCGTCGGTGGCTGCGATTAGGGCGGTCTCGGTGCTGTGGTTGGCCCGGAATCCGGACTGCGAGGGGTCGAGGGATCCGTTCGTCTCGAGGAAGGCGGCAAGCTGTCTGTTGACGGTCTTCTCGATGACTTTTGCCGGAAAGGGGAGGAGCGAGATGGGACGGTAGTTCTTGAGGTCGGTGGGGTCCGCCGTTGGTTTCTTCAGGAGGGCGGTCAGCTCGGCGTGCTTCCAGCTCTCCGGGAAGGTGGCGGTGTGGAAGGAGGAGTTGATGATGTCCCGGAGATGGGGTGCGATGGTGGCGCCGGCTTTGTTGAAGACGTGGAGTGGGCAGGGGTCGGTTGGTGATCCAGAGTGGATGGAGATCATCGTGCGGGTGGTGTCTTCGGTGCTGATCGGGGTCCAGTTGCAGAGAGTGGTGGTGGCGGGCGTTGGTTTGGTGATAGGGTGTGTGGTCTGTGCGTCGAAGCTGTTGTGTATGTCGGCGATCTTGCGGTGGAAGAACGCGGCGAGTGAGTTGCAGAGGTCTTGCGAGGGAGTGATGTCGTTGTTTCCGGCGCTGGGGTTGGAGAACTCTTTGACGATGCTGAAAAGTTCCTTGCTGTCGTGGGCATTGTTGTCCAGTCGTTCTTTGAGTGCCGACTTCTTGGTGGCGCGGATCAGCTGATGGTGTTTGCGGGTGGCGTGCTTGAGGGCGGTCCTGTTTTCTGTGGTCTGGTCGAGCCGCCAGGCTTTCTCCAGGGTGCGGCAGTTCTTCTTGGATTCCTTGAGTTCGCCGGTGAACCAGGGGGTTTTCTTGCTGCCGGGTCTGCTGGGGGGGTTCTTTAGTGGTGCGATGTCGTCGGCGCAGGCGGTCAGCCACTTGGTGAGGTTGCTGGCTGCTTAGTTGGGGTCCGTTGTGTTGGTGGGGGTGTTCTGGCTGAGGGAGGCGGTGAGCTGCTCGGCGGTGATCTTGCTCCAGCTCCGGCAGGGAACCTGTTGTGGGTGGTGGTGGGTCGCCTTTTTCTGAAGCTGAAGTGGACGCAGCTGTGGTCGGTCCAGTGGAGTCCGGTGGCGTTGCTGAAGGAGATGTGCTTGCTGGATGAGAAGACGGGGTCAAGCGTGTGGCCGGCGTAGTGGGTGGGAGTGTTCACCAGTTGCTTGAGTCCGAGGTTGGCGAGGTTGTCCAGCAGGGCGGTGGTGTTTCTGTCGTTGTTGTTCTCCAGGTGGAAGTTGAGGTTCCCTAGGAAGATGTAGTCGGCGGAGGGCAGTGCATGCGGGCTGATGAAGTCTGCGATGTCTTCGCTGAATTGTGTGCGTGGTCCCGGGGGTCTGTAGATGAGGGTGCCTCGGAGAGTGGTCTTGGGGTCAGTGTGTATCTGGAAGTGCAGGTGTTCGGCGGCGGTGAAGGTATCGTCGGAGTTGGTCGAGATGCGGATGGTGTTCTTGTGTACAATGGCGATGCCTCCTCCCGTCTGGTTGACGCGGTCCTTCCGGGTGATCTTGTATCCGTCCGGGATGTCTATGGTGATGTCGGGTGCTGAGGAGGTGTTCATCCAGGTTTCGGTGAGGAATGCGACGTCCGGTGCTGTTGCGTCGAGCAAGTCCCAGAGTTGTACGGCGTGCCTGTGGACGGAGCGGGTGTTCAGCAGGATGCACTTCAGGTGGTTACTGCTGGTGCTTGACTTGGCTGGGGTGGAGCAGGTCCGGAGGCAGGTGAATCGGCAGGCTTGGCAGGTGAAGGGTCCGTGGGTGCGTCTTGGGGCGGCACGGCAGCCGGCAGGGTTCCGGCCGGTATTAAGTGCGTTGAGGGTGGTGGCGTCGTAGGTCCGTCGGGTGGTCTTGCATCGCTGGGGAGCAGGGGTCCTGGCACTGGGCGCGGTCCAGGCGCGGACGGGCGCAGACGGGCTTGCCTTTGGCGCGATTTTGGCGCACAATCGGCGCGCCCACTGCGCGTGACCGCTGCGCGTACGCGCGGTCACCATTTATGGCGAAGTGGGAGGGAGGAGCAGCTGGGAGGCGGGGAGGGCACAGAACGAAAAGGGGGCGTGGCCGCTTGGACGGCGGCGGGAAGCAGGGAGCGGGGCTGGCACAGGGGGACTGAAACAAGCGACAAATCCAACAACAATGTGCTGGGGACAGCACAGATAAAAAGGCAAAACAATTATGGAACGAAAAAAAGGTTAACACACAGTAAGAGCGGTCACGCACACGCAAAATACGGCGGGGGGGGGCGGGGAGCAGAGGGCACAATCACGAAGGCAAAAGGAAAAAGGGCAGACAAAGGCAAAAACAATTAGGGAAGGAAAAAAGGTTAAAAAACAGTAAGAGCGGTCACGCACACGCAAAATACGGCGGGGGCGGGGATCAGAGGGCAGGTACAGCGAGGCTACGGGCAGCAGCGAGGAGAGGGGCACACGCACAGCTGGTGGCCGTGCAGCGCGGGGGTGTCCTGAGAACACCTTTTTTTGCCCTTGGGCACCAGTGAAGGTCAGCTTCCCAATCTTCGATGCACGTGGAGTGTTTTTACCCAACGCCTGTGCAATGTTTTGCTTGGCCACTCCCACAGCCGCTGATATCTTGGCCAGGTCTCTTCCCCCAATATCGTCAGGAGGAGCCATTTTGCATCTAGTGGGACAAGTAGAGACAGAACCTGGGAAGTTACCTCTTTGATTTCCCCCCAGTATTCCTGTATCAAAAGCATTCCCAAAGGAAATGAAAAAGGTGCCATCTTGGTTGCATCTCCAGAGTCATAGTGGTGTGCTAGCCCTGCCTATCTGGTGTAAGAGTGTCCTGGAGTAATAGGTTCTGTGTAGTATCCTTAGCTGGACTAGTCTTAACCGAGCCCGTATTGCTATTTCCAGAGGACTCTAAATGGCATCTACCCAGTCCTTGTCGCCCATGTCTCCTAGGCCATCAGTCCATGCCTTTCTCAATGTTCCCAGCAGATCAAGGGAGTTGTTGATCGGTTTCCTGTATATTATGAATACAACCTTATCTGATATACTCCGGAGGCGATGCCTTTGATATCTGCTCCCCTTCCAGTATGTGCCTCTAATGGCATGCCCCAGTTGCAGGTATTTATAGTGTTCTGATTCCTCTACCTTGAATTCCTGGCGGAGCATAGTGAACATTATCAGGGCCTGGTCTCTCTAAACGTTGCCCAGGTGCTCTATACCTAGTAATTCCCATCTGGAGAAGTCCGAAAGGCCACCGACTTCAAGTAGTAAGTCACTGTCGCATAGTAGTGTCATATTGATGAATCTACCTCTTCAGCCCAAGTAGGTGAGAGCTTCCCTCCATATCCTAACCACTGTCTGGGAATGTGTTGGCAAGCCTCATTCCTTCTGCCTATAATACAGGATCGCTGAATGGCCTCTACGCCCCATTACATCTCGATAGCCCTGTTCTTGATGAGCGGAGAAGACCCAGTCATTAATGATTAGCAGCTTTGACCTTAATAGTACCTTTGGATGTCTGGGACTGTCAGAACTTGTAATGTCATGTTGGGTTCTCCAGGAGCAGTACTCTCAAGAAGCCCACCTTCCAGCAGCTCTGACTCAGGCTTTATTGCACAGAGTATCAAAGTGGGAAGGGAATTAGGGAGGGTACTGCGGGGTGGGAGACCTGGAACAAGAGGCTTATCTTCAATTAGTATTGTGCTGTTTCACCAGTATCCACTTAATACTCTTTGACTAAATTGCTCAGTAAAGTACATTATTAACGTACCTGTAAAAGAAATAAGGGGCAGATGTATCAACATCCTGATTTGCGAATCTTACATAGCGATTTTTTAGAAATCGCTATTTGAGATTTGCCAATAGGGATGTATGTCGAAAATCGCATTTTTTTTGCGATTTCTTAAAATTCCTTAATTGCGATTAGCAAATTGCGAATCGCAATTAAGGAATAATTTCCCATTAATTCCTATGGGCCAGGAGGCCCATAGGAATGAATGGGAAGTTATTCTCAATTTGCAATTCGCAATTTGAGTATCGCAAATTGAGAATAATTTCAAGGGTGCAAGGGTGTCATAAGGACACCCTGTTGCACCCCATAAATTCTCATGTGTGCGCATATGGCGCACATACATGCCCGTAGGGGCATGTATGTGCGCCACATGGCACCTTCACAAATGCAAAAAAGTGCATTTGTGAAAGAAATCGCAAATTACCACCAACTTCAAGTTGGTGGTAATTTGTGATTTCTTAATGAGAAATCGCAAAAATTGAATGCTTGATGCATAGCATTTAAGGAATCGCAAATTTTGCGATTCCTTAATTTTTCCAGGCAATTTGCATCATACATACCGTTTTGCGAATTTTTTGTTAGAAACGCTGTTTTTTTGCGAATCGCAGCGTTTGCGACTAAAATTGCTTTGATATATCTGCCCCAAAGTATCTTGCATTTGGAGTGGATTGTGGTTATATCTTTGTATTCATCTGTATTATATTGATCTCTTATTTCTATAATGAGATATGCCTTTCTGTTCCAAAGTTCACCACAAAAATAAAGTTCACCACAATAATAGCTGCAAAAGCGTGCACAATCAGTAGCAGTTTGTGTCATCAAATGCCTTTCTGTCATATTAATTGTGCACTGAATCAAGAACTAGCTTCAACATTAATCATGCGCTTATGTGAACAATTGTATTTAAACTTTAACATAAATGTTCTTCTCAATAGTAATTCTCTTGCTTTACACCAAGCGTCTATTTTCATTTCCTGAGTTACGATAATTTCTACTAAACACCTGTTTTAGGTTTTTATTCTTTTTTCGTTTCAATTACACACCACACATAGGAAAATGCCCAGGGGCCTCTCCATTTGAATTTCCAGGAAGCTATAAACATGTCAAGTAATCTATGTTTAAGGAGCAAGAATGCTAGATAATCACTTACTCTTACTTGTGCCAGGAAGAATGTCAATTACAAGAACCGGCACTTTGAATTTAACTGAAATCCACTCCGGCACCTAATACTATAAGAAAGATCCTACCTGCATCGTGCCCAAGCAGAGAAAACAGACTCTGGAAGGCGTTAGACAACTGTGACTCGTGCTCCATGTTCTCAATAATCTGCACTGAGAACAGGGTGCGGTCGATACTTAAAGACTCCAGGAGGCTTCAGGAATATTCAAGGGGACAGCTCTCTGTGAAAACTACCGGAGCTGCGAGGGGACAAAAAGTCTGTGACTATCATCCAGTAACAAGCAGATCCATTAACAAGCAGTGGTAAAGGCAAAGGTGCACTACTATTATTCATTACACCGTGGCAAAAACAAAAATGAGTTAACTACAAAAGGTGCTATGAAGAAAATAAACAGGTTTTGGCAAGTCTTCAACCATTTCACTGATTTAGTGTTTGTTTGCTTCACATGATCATGACAGGGACGGCCAGGCCATTATCATATACTCTTCTCTGCAATTCACCCAGCACTATCTGTGGGGTGCTGCCATTCCATAGCACTAATCGGACTTCATGATCACTCTGATGGAAACCGGAATGGCATATTTTGGAGTACACAGAGAAGATACAGGAGTCATCATTTTGTATAGAGCCTCTCTCTCCATTCGAGATGGTAGCAGGTTCCTCCAGTGAGCTACATCTCCTTAGACTCTGTCCAATTATGGGAGCACATTTCTACCCAGAAACTCTTGTGAGTCACGGGTGATATAGATAACCAGGTACTGGTGCTGTGCAATCAGAGGAAAGCTCTAGGGCTGCCCGAAAGGGAGAACATTACAGACTTGGGCCAGTTGATTCGGTAGCCAGACTAGCTGCCAAAGAGATCAAAGACCAGCAGTATTCTATAAGGGTTCTGACTAGTCCAAATCAAAATATTACATAGAATATACATTTCACGCACCACACTGGTGAAGATGGGTCTTAGGGTGGAAGCCACCTGTAATAGGGCATGCGGTGAGACAGGATCATTCTACCTTATTATATGACAATGTCAATCAATCAATCATTTGTAAAGCACACTACATACCCGTGAGGGTCTCAAGGCGCTGTGGGAGGGGGGGGGGGGGGGCGGGGATTCGCGCAACTGATCAAACAGCCAGGTCCTGCGTATCCTTCTGAAGGTCAGCAGGTCTTGGGTCTGTCGTAGGCTCAGTGGGAGGGTGTTCCATGTCTTGGCGGCGAGGTGGGAGAAGGATCTCCCACCGGTGGTTGTTCTTCGGATGCGCGGGACGGTGGCGAGTGAGAGGTCAGCCGAGCGTAGCTGGTGGTTGGGGATGTAGAAGGAGAGCCGTCTGTTGAGGTAGGCTGGGCCGGTCTTGTGGAATGCCTTGTGTGCGTGAGTGAGGAGCTTGAAGGATATCCTCTTGTTGACAGGGAGCCAGTGCAGGTTTCTCAGGTGGGGGTGATGTGGCCGTGGCGTGGTACGTCGAGGATCAGTCGTGCAGAGGCGTTTTGGATGCGTTGTAGTTGTTTGATGAGCTTGGTCGGGGCTTCCGCGTAAAGGGCGTTTCTGTAGTCAAGTCTGCTGTTGACGAGGGCCTGGGTGACTGTCGTTCTTGTATCTGTCGGGATCCATCTGTAGATATTGCGGAGCATGCGGAGGGTGTTGAAGCAGGAGGAGATGGCGTTGACTTGCTTGGTCATTGAGAGAGTTGAGTTGAGGATGATTCCCAGGTTGCGTGCGTGGTCGGTGGATGTCGGGGCTGCCCCCAGTGCCGTCGGCCACCAGGAGTCGTCCCAGGCTGAAGGGTTGGAGCTAAGGATGAGGATCTCTGTCTTGTCCGAGTTCAGCTTCAGACGGCTGGTCTTCATCTAGTTGGCGACGGCCTTCATTCCTTTGTTGAGGTTGGCTTTGGGCGGTGATGGGGTCCTTGGTGAGGGAGAGGATCAGCTGAGTGTCGTCGGCGTAGGAGAATATGTTAAGGTCGTGCTGTCGGGCTACGTGTGCGAGCGTGGCCATGTAAATGTTGAACAGCGTCGGGCTGAGGGAGGATCACTGGGGTACGCCGCAGATGATCTCAGAGGCTTTGGAACCGAATGGGGGGAGTCGGACGCTCTGGGTTCTGCCGGATAGGAAGGAGGTGGTCCAATCCAGAGCCTTGTCTCCGATCCCTGCGGCGTGGAGGCGTGCACGTAGTGGCAGACGGTGTCGAAGGCGGCAGAGAGGTCTAGGTGTCGTTGGTGTTGTTGTTGGAGCTGGGGTTGGAGAGATCCTTCACGATGTTGAAGAGCTCCTTGCTATTGTATGCGTTGTTGTCGAGGGGAAGGAGGTCCTCTTGGCCGCCCTGATGAGGTGGTGATGGTTGCGGATGGCGTCCTTGTGTGCTGCGTGGCTGTCCAGAGTTTGTTCACTGTGCCATTTCTTCTCTAGTTTCCGGCAGGCATGTTTGGAGGCTAGGAGTTCTGGGGAGAACCAGCTGGCCCTCTTGCTGGTGTCTTTGTGGGGGTGTTTCTTCAGCGGGGCAAGGTTGTTGGCGCAGTCCTCGATCCAGTGTCAGAGGCTGTAGGCAGCGTTGTCGGTGTTGGAGGGTTCGGTGGGTCGGCCCACCGAGCGTGTAGTTGGTCTTTGTTGATTTTGCTCCAGCAGCGGCGGGGGATCTGTTGGGTGCGGTGGTGTGTGGTGGTTTTCTGAAAGGCGAAGTGGATGCAGCGGTGGTCGGTTCAGAGGAGTTCGTGGTGTGGCTGACGGAGACGTGCAGGCTTGAGGAGAAGACGGGGTCAAGCGTGTGGCCGGCGGAGTGGGTGGACGTTGTGAAGAGTTGCTGCAGTCCGAGGTTGGTGAGGTTATCGATCAGGGTTGTGGAGTTGTTGTCGTTGTTGTTCTCAAGGTGAAAGGTGAAAGTTCAAGTCTCCGAGGAGGATGTAGTCGGTGGAGGTCAGGGTCTACGTGCTGATCAAGTCGGTGATGGAGTCGCTGAACTGGGGGCGGAGTCCGGGGGGTCGGTAGACAAGGGTGCCTCTGAGGGTGGAGTTAGGATCTGTGTGGATCTGGAAATGCATATGTTCGGCAGTGCTGAGCGCGTTGTCAGTGCTAGTCGAGACCCTGATGCTGTTCTCGTGGACGATGGCGATTCCTCCTCCGACTCCGTTGGTGCGGTCTCTGCGGGTGATCTTGTAGCCGTCTGGGATGGCTATGGCGATGTTGGGTGCGGAGGAGTCGTTAAACTAGGTCTCTGTCAGGAATGCGACGTCCGGGGATGTTGTGTCCAGCACGTCCCAGAGGTCAACGGCATGCTTGCGTGCGGAGCGGGTGTTCAGTAGTATGCATCGGAGATGGTTGGGGTCTTTCTTGGCGGGTGGTTCGTCAGGCTGTGAGGGTTGTGTAGCTGCAGCAGTTCCGGCAGGTGAAGGGGCCGTGTGTGCGTTTCGGGGCGGCCTTGAAGCAGGTGTGGCTCCGTCCGGAGTTGAGAGCGTGCAGAGTGCTGGCATCATAGTGGCGGCGGTCGTCGTGGCGGTTGCGGGGGCCAGGGGTTCTGGCGCTAGGCACGGATGGGCGCAAACGGGGTTGCTAGCGGCGCGGCCAGTGGGCAGTCAGGGGGCGGAGCCGCAGGGGACACAGCAGCGAGGGACAACGAAGGTAACAGAAGGAAAAAGGGGCACAGAAACGAGGGGAAAACGAGTGGCACAGAGGGCAGAAGGGCACAAAAAAACGAGTGGAACAGAGGGCAGAAGGGCACAAAAAATGAGTGGAATAGAAGGCAGAAGGGCACAAAAAAAGAGGGAAAAACGAGTGGCCCAGAGGGCAGAAGGGCACAAAAAAACTAGTGGAACAGAGGGCAGACGGGCACGAAAAACGAGTGGAACAGAAGGCATAAGGGGCACAAAAACAAGGGAAAAACGAGTGGCACAGAGGGCAGAAGGGCACAGAAAAAAACAGTGGAACAGAGGGCAGAAGGGCACAAAAACGAGTGGAACAGACAGCAAAAGAGGCACAAAAACAAGGGAAAAACGAGTGGCACAGAAGACAGACGGGCACAAAAAACTAGTGGAACAGAAGGCAAAAGGGGCACAAAAACGAGGGAAAAACGAGTGGCACAGAAGGTAAAAAGGGCACAGAAATACCGGAAAAATTACTGGCACAGAGGCAAAATACAGAATACAGAAATACAGGGGCAGCTGAGAACAGAAGGCAGAACGGGCAGAGAGGCACGGGGGCAGCAAGGGTAACAGAAGGGAAAACCGGGCAGGGACACGGGGGCAGCGAGGGGTACAGAAGGAAAGATCGGGCCGAGAGAGCACGGGGACAGTGAGGGGAACAGAGGGACGAAAAAGGGGCACAGACCACGTACAGGCAGCGGGGGAAGAGAGACAACAGCAGTCACAGACACAACAATGAAAATACAGGCAATACAATAAAAGCAATAAAGCGGAGGATGAACAAACCTACCTACGGCCTACCACTGGCCACCAGGGATGAGGCACAAGTGGTAGCCTGCGGGTGGTGGAGGGCCTCGAACGTCCTCTCAGCAGCGGCATCTGGGGCAGGGAGACACAGGCGGTGCTGTGCGGAGGGGAAGCGACCTACCTGTTAGGGTCAAGGGTCAAGAGATTCAGCTCTATTGGCAGGTAGTGGGAGCATGTATTTGGGGTGGTGGGCGAACTGCTCCGGATATTGCCTAAGTGGTGCCTTCTGAATGTATGGGAGGGCACAGACCTAGGGAGGGTCGACCAAACCTGGGTAACTCTGGGCTTTACGCTGGCCAAAAGAAACATAGATCGCCTTTGGGGGCCTCTTCTCTGCCAATATTGCAGGACTGGAAAAAAGACATGGACTGGTGCATGGTGGCGGAAAAAATTGTATATACGCAAAGAGGCTGCCCAAAAAAATGGGGGGAAATCTGGAACAAATGGAATGTATTTAGGGGGAGTCCGTGTGTGCCCCAGGTGGGGGTTACACCCCTTGCCTTGGCTCAAGCAGAAACAATCTGATGCTGCCAGTATTCCAGGAAATAAGAAGGGTGAAGGCCCTGCGTGGCCCAGGAGCAATGTACGAGGGTGGAAGTGATACCAATGCTCAATTGTGCTTGTAAGTTTGATGATGTACTGCCATGATTTTGTTGTGTTACAATAAAAAAAGATAATAAAAAAGAATTAAAAAGACCTCCAGTATTCTTGGTATAGATCGGGATGGCTGTATGATGTATAGCATAACATCATCTGTATATAGGGAAATACGGTGCACCCACCCTTTAGTGGCCTTCACTCCCTGTAGCAATGAGCCCTGACGAATCCAGATCAAGAGCAGCTCGAGCACCAGGGCATAGATCATGGGTGAGAGGGGGGCATACCTGTTGTGTTCCCTTCTGCTGCAGGGGAAAGGTACAGGATGTCGTCCCGTTAACTCACACCCTTGCTAATGGGGCCTGGTAGAGGAGCTTCTCCCTCCCACAGAATTTCGTCCCACAGTCTAATCTGTTGAATGTAGCAAACATGTAGAGCCATTGGATGCAGTCTAATGCCATTCTGGCATCGAAATCTAACACTGTTCTATCAACACTGCCTGCAATTTAGTTATATGTAGTACCCCATATAGGCGGCTTAGATTAAGGTGGGTGCTTCTGTGTGGCTTAAAGCCGGACTGGTCTGGGTGCACGATGGTGGTGATAACTGTACGAAGCCAGTTGCTCAGGACCTTAGCCACCACGTTAAGTAAAGATATATGCCTATATGAGCCACACTTCGCTGGCGGCTTGTCTTTTTTTGTGTATAACCACAAAGGTGGCCCTCCACTGTACCTCCTGGAGTTAGCCCTCCTCACGAGCTGCCTGGAAAATGGCCATTAGGCCATACTGCCCTTTCAGACTGGAGCCTACATAGAGCCTCTGTCAGCTCCGCCTCTAGTTTTTCCCTCGCCTCTTCTGTAAGTCTCTGGATGGTGATATCTTTTAACAGGTCTGCACAGTCCTCGACTGCCCTAGTCACTGCAGGAGTGTAAAGCGCTTCATATTCGGCAGCAAAGGAGTCTGGTATGGCAGCCTTGGTTCAGTGCAGAACAGCCGTGCCATCTAAAATCCCCAGGACCCAGAAGCGCTCCCAGTCTCTTTTGTCCAGCCGAGCTCCTATATCATAGAGTTAACATTGCGATGCCAAGGCATACTTTCGTAAGCTTTTTTCGGCCAGGACGCGTAGGTTTTGCTGACACACGCACAGTCGTGGCAAAGGTGTACTGTCCTCTCAGTTTGTGCCCTAAGTTCTAGGGCCGCTGTGTCCGTCTCTATGGCATTCTACTCCAGCCTAGTATCCTTCTCTCCCACACCCATTAGAGCCTAGGCCTGGCCCAGTACAACTGGCTTGGACGCCTCTCAAAGAGTGCAAGTTGAGGCCACCGTCCCTTTGTTTTCTTTAAAACAGAGATCTGTACTTTACCGTATCCTTTCTTTAATAGCCCTGTCACAGAGGTACCAGGAGTCTATTTACGGGGTTGCTGTGGCATCTCATGTCAGCCCATTCAATATGAATCCTACCGGGGAGTGATCAGAAATACCTCTAGATGGTGCATCGCTGCCTGAAAGATACCCAAATGTGTATGTTGCGTGAAAATGTATTCAAGACGAGAAAAGCTACGACGTTGTAGAGAATTGTGTTCCCTCCATATGTCCACTAGCCCTAACGCTGACACAAAGGATCGCAGATGTCCTGCCTCACCCAGTGAAGCAGCGTTAATGATTTTACCTAACTTTGGCTCCATTACAGCATCCATGTCCCCTCCCAGTAAGAGGGTCCCTGCTGGCATTTCCAAGAGTAAGGCAATGACACTCGGGAGAGTGATGGTGTGAAGTCTCGGTAGTATGTAGATGGAGCATATGTTCAACATAATACCCTCCCATGTTCCAGACAAGTCTACATCCCTGCCATGGGGATCGTGCCATGTGGAACAAATGGCAATGTTTTTTCCTAGCAAAAAGGCCCAAAACCTCTAGAGTCTGTGGTGTAGCCTGCATGTGGGGGTAGTGTGTATCTGAATCAATCAAGAGCTTCGTACTGAGTACCCGAGAGGAGTGTCTCCTGCAGCAGCATGAAGGCAGGGGGATGGCACCACAGGTGTTGCAGTATCATTGTGTGCTTGATTTTGTTTCCCAGGCCATTACATTCCACGTACAAATGCTCAACCCCTTACCCATACGTCCAGCCAGAGTCTGTGCCCGGGTATTACCCTGTCAACCCAGAGTGGATCTACCTCTTGCATTCTTGCTCCATGGCTCACGCCTCCCGGTATCCTTGCTGCTGTGTGGTGTATAAGATAAGCCAATAAACATAAAAATAAACATTGGATTGAACTCCCCCCTCCCTGCTTTGTGAGTCTAAAACCACCCACAACTTGCAGAGTGCTTGTCGCCCACAATTTATCATCTAGCATCATGGGTTTGCTACCATCGCCAAACTAACATAAGTCAGGATAAGCATTTCAAACATGTTGACCCCCTTTACCACTATCAGACAACAGGTTAGAAACACACCTTGAGTCCTCTTTAGCTCAATCCCTTCCCTCAGTCAGGCTGCCCTCCCCAGCTGCGCCAACCCCCAATGTAGTATCGGAATTTCTGTTATGCAACAACTACCCACTAATCTAGACATAGCATTAACTCAGTTTAATAATTGCCTGTGCCATTTAGGGAGAGCAGCTCACATGTCCGTGAGAGAGGCCTGCAGCTGCTGCTCCTCAGGAGAGTCAGGGACATTCGCATCTGGAGCAGTGTCCGACCTCTAGGCCCTCTGCCCCTTACCACTTTGTGGCTGACCACTCACCGTCCTTCCAGACAGTCCCACACCCCCTCAAGGGTATAAAGTGCCATGTCTTGGCCTCTGCCACCACTCGGCGCCTGGCCGGGTAAATGATGCTATATGATGTCCCTGGTGCCGTGCGCCCTCTTAACTTTTTCTAAGCTTCGCCTTTGACATTGTAGAGAGTTAAGTCCGGGAAGAATCGGCTTGTCGAGTTCTCGTAGTGGAGGTCTCCATGAGTGCGAGCCGCCTGGGGCAGTGGTTCCCAAACTTATTCAACCTGTGGCTCCCTTGACCTAATTGGCAGTTAGCCGTGGCTCCCCATCATGTCACTTTTTTTTTACTGGTGGGAGGATGTAAGCCAGACCTTGGGAGTACTTCCAATTTTTGCCCTGAGGTTAATTGGGATGAAGCCAATGAATAAACTGTCTTGGTGTCACTTTTAGTTTCAGGTATTTCTTTCATTCCTCTGTCACATTCCTCTTCCCAGAAATAAAACACATGTGGCCCAGTCTGGGGTGATTGAACAGCGTGCAATCCTTTAATTCCAGGTACATCTTGGTATATATTTTCCACTTGCTTTCAGCAAGTGAAAATGTGAGTAGAAACACACTTTGTTTCATTGTTTTAACTCAACAATCAGTAAAAATGGTAATTGTGCAGCGGTAATTAACCCAAAAATAAAATAGAAATAACCAAGCCAGACCACTCAGAATACGCTCCAAAATCATTATCCCAAGTTCAAGGGGAGCTTTTCGGAATCGGACAAAAGTGGATAAAATGTAAGCACGTCCAGTGGTTTCATAACACTACATTTTCTCTAGGTGAAATATAACTTCAGCTTTAAGAAATAGCTTCAGAGCAGTGGAAGTACTAGTTCCAGATAAATAAGTGGTGCATGTCTTATCTCACATTTCAACAGCCAGGCCAACAATCTATTCTACAAATATTCTTTTTTCCTGTAATTGGGGCCCATCTAGATATTTGTTGTAGCAAAATAATACTCGTCCTGGCGTCACCTCAGTGTGTGATTGTAGATAAGGTTTGAAAATACTCATTTTATTTGGGAGGCCTTATTCTTGCTTTGAAATAATAAGTAAATTAAACAGCTGTAAGTTTCTACTTGTGGCGTTTTACCTGTTAGCACCTGTGTCTCTTACTGGGGCAGTGGTGAGCAAATCCAGCAAAAGGGAAAATGTTGGCATTTAATAACTGCAAAGCAGAATAGACAAGCACTCACTGTTGTGACAATATATATGTCTTATATAAACCTCTCCTGAGCACATGTGATGCTGGAGATAATGACATCTTAAAAAAATAATACTCTCCGTAAATGTTGATTTAGCAAGAAGTTGCACAAGTAAGGTATCCTTCACAGCGAGGGTGAACCTTGCCCAGGCCAAGGCCTCTATAGCCTCCCATCTGCTGCCACAGGCAAGCAGTCGACACTACTAGAAATGCAACGTGCTAATGTCCTTCCCTGACACTGCCATCTTGATCCCTGACATCAGGGATAGAGGGGCCGTCCAATACGAGCCAAATCATGCGGAAAACGCAACTTTTCCCCGATCTGGATTGGGGGACGTCAGAGGCAGAACGAGTCTGCCCTTCTGGAAAGGAATGAGGGTCACACGAGGCAGCTGGGAGGAGGTGCTGTTTCTTAGAAAGGGAAGGTGTGTTTATTTCTAGCAAGTCCGACCATAAATTTACTTCAGTGGCAAACTCCTGAAATATACGGAGGAAATAAGGGGGAACTGCTTTCACTGAGGCTGGAAGGAAAAGGGTTATTATTATCACACTAATAATTTTGATATGCTTTGTGCATGGCCTTGGCTGAGGGTCAGAGTGGGTCCGGGAAACGAATCCAGGCTCCAATTGTAGCCTATGTCGAACACAGCAGCGAATTTGCCCACTGGAAATTCTGTCTGGTAATTTCAGGCGCGGACACGAACAAAGTGCATGAACAGCAGCCAGCATAATTGGGCTTGGCCGGTCACAACCTTGTCATGTTCCCCTTTTTTGCAGTTAGCAAGGAGTATTTTAGTCCGTGTGAAACCAACCTGTATAAATTGTGAAGGATCCTCAAAAGAGCTGCGCAGCAGAACACGGGCTGCAATACCGCTCGACAGGCTGCTGTGCGTAAGCGGAGGCTACCTGAAAGCACGTCAGAAGCGCGTATGGCGGCCGTGCACTCCTGGGCCAAACCAAGATTTCAGATTACTCAGGTGGCATTTGAAACTCCCCCATGTGTTGCGCCGCAGCTGGGTGTCATTTGAATACCATTCACTGTCTTGCTGCCTTAAAGCTGACTGCTGACAGGTAGCGGTAGGGGGTCTAAAGACGCATCACTTGTTAATTGCGCACCTTCTCACCATTACAATACTACATGATTAGAAGCTTCCTCAGCGCAGGCCATCTTCCCACATTGTGCGCGGCGCCCCTGGTGACACCTAACGGCGCACCGGGGTGCCGCGGCGCACAGTTTGGGAACCACTGGCCTGGGGGATAGCACCCTGTTCTCTATGGTTGCAAACTCTAGCAATTATAGCGCGTGGAGGGGCACCCGGGTACGGCGGGGGCCTGGTGCCCTGTGGGACCTCTCTATAGAGAAGTAGTTGGACAGTCTCTTGAAGCGAAGAGTATTCAAGATTACGTCTTTCAGGAACAGGTCAACAATTGGTCCCTCTAAACGAGTGGTGATGGTTGTGTTCTCCTTTGTGAGAAGTTTAACTTGCTCCTCCAGGTGTTTCATTTTTGATTGCAACCGTTTATGTGGGACTCTGCCTCAGTAACTTTCTACGACATTTTACAGAAATCAGCTTGCAGTAGGTTAACGTCCACCGTCCAGTTTAGGCTCAATCGTACCCTTGAGGTCTTGGATTGCGGCCATGATCTCCTGCAGGGATGGTTTGCCCACCTGGGGTCTGTCGCGGCCGCCAGTGCTGCTCTCCACAAACCTGGTCAACCCACCCAAGGTCGCTGTAGGAGAGTAGGGTCTGCAATCCTATGATTACCCAGATTTTTTGCTTTTTGCTGCACTGGTTTACGACTTTCCCTGGCTGTGGGCCTGCTAATCAGACCCACAGCCTAGCTGTTCTCTCTATCCAAATTGTACTCAGGTACTGAATTGGCACTGGGCCCTCTCCAAGTCCCTGTACCCAGGGCTGAGGTGTACCCAGAAGTCTCCCAGGGGCTGAAGCATGTATTATGCCACCCCTGGGCTGACTAACTAAACTGACACAACTGGCTGCACGACAGCTGGGGCAAGGTGGTGTACTCACCCTTTGCTTTAGATATAGTATACCTATATCTAACCCTAAAATGGACACACAGATCTCCTATCAGTCACTCCTATGGCAGGCCTTAACAATCCTGAAGGCAGAGTGCTTGGAATCGTGTGAGATGGTGCTCTGGCATGAGCTGAGCCTGTCTGCGGCTTTCGGGATCCATCCCTTAGCCGTTTCCATGATATCGCATACCATATACTCTTAAGTGCATTATAATCCTCGCGGTTATATGCCAACTCTGGTATCGCTTTATCAAAACATGTCGAGTAAGGTGTCATACGAATTGGAATACTAACCCCTCGCCAATTCTGGCGACGGGGTTAGCATTCCACCCTTCTAGAGGGACACGACATGTATGTAACCCCTAACCCCGGTTAAAGTCAGACAGAGCCTTAGCATCCACAAAATGGATGCTGCCACCGAGACACAAGTCTGCCCTCCTGCTGCTGGGAGTCCTCCCAGAGCAGGAGATAAGGACAAAGGGTTTCCTGCCAGGGGCGGTGCCAGCACCGTCCCAGACAGGATTTTGTGTATTGTAGGTAGGCAGGGCTTCAGAGGAAGGTGACTGCACGTGGCACCCCGGTGCTCACTGTGCATAGGCTGGCTTGAACCAGTTCCAGGGTCACTCCAGACCCTGTGCTGGGGAAAAGCCCGCCAAGGAAGTGGGTGTAACCACCCCCCTCCTGGTCCCACCCCTAGGGCAGGACTTAGTCGCGTGCCAGCCCCTTTTTACAGGATAAAGGTAGGAACTGGCCCCCTTCCAAATCAGATCATCTTTGAATCCTGAAACTACTTTCTACGAAAGGAACTCAAGACTTCTTCCTAAGATTTCTCCCTTGTGGCTAAGGAGTAGTCACCCTGCATCCGCAGGCACCATCAAGAACACTGCGGTCTGCTGCACGTCCTTCCTCCGGAATCCGACTGCCCAGCTTGACGAGAACCGGCTTCCCTGGCACCTCTGACCTCTACCCACCTCTACAGCCAAGCTGAGAACCGTGGGTGCGACGAGACCTCGAGGGACCGGCCATCTTCAAGACTGCACGACTTCTGCACAGCAAGCCCGCCGAGTAATTTCCTGGTGAGTGCTTTGGGGTCCGAGAAGCCCCGACCCTGAGCAGCTCCAGCACCGAAGTGCAGCCTCCCAGCATCTCCACGATCTGCGTGGGGCCCTTCTGCTTTTTGCTGCTCACCGCGTTGTTTGGCTACTAGCCCGCTGGCTTGTGGCCTTCTGAACGACGCCCGACGACATCACTGCTGCTGGTCTGGTTGCTCCAGACTGGCCCTTGCTCCCTTCCCGAAGAGGAGCACCCCGGACCCTCCTGGTCCACTCAAGACGCCATTTTGAGTCCACCGCGTGGGCTTGAATTAGCCAAGGCTTGTTGCCCAATCCTGGGTAACTTCGACGCCGACAGCTTCATCCATCGTGGGACAGCTCGCCTCTCCATCCTGGTCGCCGACAACGCCTCCTGGTCCGTGAGATCTGCAGAGCCAGCGTCGCCCACTCACCTAGTCGAGGTGACTGCCATCCGGTGCCCTCCTGGTGCCCACTGACTACTGGCTAGTAGTCACGAACTTGGTCCCCTCTGCTTTCAGGTGTCATCCATCTTCCAGATCCAGGCTTGGATCAACTCGAACAATCTTCACTGGTCGCCTGCCAGCATCTTTTCTTCCAGGCTCCTGGTCCGGCAACGAGGATTCCCGACGTCTTTTGAGACCTATGCAGCTGCAGCCCCTGGGCTAGGTAACTTCGGCATTTCGGTGCCCCAGCATAGCCTCACTATCCAAGGGTCAGGATCCACTGTCGTTTTCTTCCTACCAGGTCGGGTTCGCCCGTAAACACTAACTTTAACTTTACTAGCTTCCATAGACTTTGTCCCGCATCCCGCGTGAGAGTGCACACTCTGCACCTGAGTCCCCTAGGTCTCCTAGAAGTAATCTAACGATTCTATAGTCAAGTCCTAGCGATTCCAAAGCCTATTAGTACTGTACTTACCTGCTAGTAATTTCGCATTCCACTTTTAAAGTATATGGTTTTTCGTGCCCCTCGGGCATTTGTGTATACCGTGCTAACTTAAGTATTTTCGTAAGAGTTTTGTTGTGTGCTTAGCACCCTGTCCTCATAAAGAGTACAGGGTTGTTGTGATTCTAATAAATACACTGTTTATTTTCATAACACTTGTGTGGTGTCCTTTCACTGGGTGTTCAAGGGGTAATGTGATGGTAAAACAGCTGGCTTAACACGCCCTCTAGAGTCTTAGCCTTAGACTGCTCGTATCCATGCTACTAGGATAGCTGGTCTATAAGGTTGACTTACAACCAATCATCAATAAGGGTTGTTTGGACTGATATATAGTGATCACTAGAATAGTGAACACTGCACATCAGGCCAACTTCTCACATTGGTGAGCAGCGGTTGGGATTTGAGCTTGCTGTTGTTTTACCACACATATCCTAAGAATATCTTGTGAAAGATCACATAAGTACTAAAGGTACATATAACTTAGCTTAGAATACTCTGAGTTCTACTGAACCAGCTGTTGTAGCTCCTAGGGCCTAGCACACCCTAAACTACAACTCTAGCAAGGGATCAGTAGGCAAACATATAGTGTAGGTAAGTGCACCACTTACACCTCACTAGAAAAGCATGTCTACCCAGGGAGAATCTACTGAGACTCCCCTGGTCAGTGTTGACCCTCCACAGGTCACTTCAAGATATGCAGCTCTCAGTTTCCAGGAGATGAGACAAATCTGTGTCTCCAGAAAACTGAAGCCTTAGAGGGAACCTCTGGGGATCCAGACCTCCCCAACATTGCCAATGCAGTTGAGGAGGAGGATCAAGGGGAACTCTCTGGGGACGAGGTAGACAAAGGTCTTGAGGTAGTCAGAAGGCTAACTAGGGCCAACTTAGACTTGCTTGGGCTAGGATCTGGGGGACCCCCAGTACTGACCCTAAGTAGGCCTAACCTTGGAGTTAGGAGAGATAGATCTCTTTCTAGGGACTCCAATAGATCTCTGCACTCTAATGCCTCTTCTCAGAGGAGAAGGAACTCTCCCCAGAGGAGATTGACTTCCCCTCAGAGAATGGAGCATGAAGCTAGGATGAGACAGGCTACTCTGAGGATTGAAAGGGAAGAAATTGCCCTGGCCAAAGAGAAGCTTGCCTTGGCTAGAGAGCAGCAGATGAGTGGGTTATCTCCCACTGGTGGCAGCAATCTCCCAAGAGATAGAGAGAAGGGTTTAGATACTAAACACCTGACTAAGATAGTGCCCCCCTTTAAGCAAGGGGATGATATCCAGAAATGGATGGCTGCTTTGGAGAGGGCCTGCACTGTGCAGTGCATTCCCCGAAGTCAGTGGGCAGCTATACTGTGGCTCTCCTTTGATGGTAAAGGTAGAGATAAGCTCCTCACTACAAGAGTGGAGGATGCTAATGATTACCAGGTCCTGAAAAATGCACTGATTGATGGGTTTGGTTTAACCACTGAGCAGTACAGGTTGCTGTTCAGAGACACCCAGAAAACTCAGTCTCAGGACTGGTCTGACTTTGTGGATAGTGCCACTAAGGCTTTGGAGGGCTGGTTGCTGGGTAGCAAGGTTACAGATTACACAGGATTGTATAATCTTATGATGAGAGAACAAATTGTAAACAATTGTCAGAACCAGTTGTTGCACCAGCACCTTGTTGATTCAGATCTGACCTCTCCCCAAGAATTGGGAAAGAAGGCAGACAAATGGGTCAGGACAAGGATCAAGCAGAACCAGAACCAGGGTGGTCAGAAGAAAGCAGACCAGAAGGGTAATGCAAAGAGTGAACAAAATGACCAGAAGTCTTCACCAGGTCCCCAACAAACCAAAGAGGGTGGGGGTCAGGCTTCCCAGAAGAAGAAGACTCAAGAAGGCCAGTCAAAAAGGTGGTGCCAGTACTGCAAAAGTAAATCTCACTGGTTTAGTGAGTGCACCAAAAGAGGAGGACAAACTCCTGCCACTACAGCCACTAAGGCAACTGCACCCCCTAGTACAGTCAGTAGTGGTAGTGTACCTCCCAAGGCATTAGTTGGGTTAACCTTGGGAACTGAGGGGTCTGACAACTTAGTTGGCACACTCACTCAGGCTGTCCTTGTCTGTACAGGGGATATGGATATAACCCCTGAGATAAGTCCCAATACTTTGGGCAAATACAGGCAGACGCCTTTAATTAATGGCAAAATGGCTTAGGCCTATAGGGACACTTGTGCCAGTGTCACCATGGTGACACCTAACTTTGTGGACCCTGGACAGATCATGCCAGGTACTGATTTCCTGGTGACCAATGCCAGCAATGTCACTACTAGTCATAGTGTGGCAATTGTGGCTTTCTCCTGGGGTGGAGTGAAGGGACAAAAGAAAGTTGTAGTCAGTTCAGACCTCCCTGTTGATTGTTTGTTGGGCAATGATTTGGAGTCATCACAATGGTCAGAAGTAGAGCAGAGGACTCACATGGAAATGTTAGGCTTGCCAGCACATGTGCTTGCTGTGACTAGGTCACAGGCCAGAAAATGCCCCACTGAACAGGTGCTGGATCCTGAAATTATGGACCAGACACCTTCCAAGAAGAAGAGCAGTAAGGGTAAGGCTTTGCCTTCCCCCTTGCCCCAGGTTGAGGATCAAGTCTCTGAGGAGGCTGATCTGAGA
Organism: Lissotriton helveticus; assembly: GCF_964261635.1. NCBI lineage: Eukaryota > Metazoa > Chordata > Amphibia > Caudata > Salamandridae > Lissotriton > Lissotriton helveticus. Next base: position 634,808,369 of record NC_136057.1, on the reverse strand, counting down.
GAACTGAGGGAAACTGAGCCTAAAGAGCTTGAACTTGATCAAGTTGAGTTTCTGGGCTCAGGGGGACCCTCCAGAGCAGACCTGGGGAAGGCACAGTTAGACTGCCCTTCCCTTGAACCCCTCAGACAGCAGGCTGCTGCTGAGGCTGCAGGGAATGCCACAGGTGCCCACAGGGTATACTGGGAAGATGGACTCCTGTACTCTGAGTCAAGAGACCCCAAGCCTGGTGCAACCAGGAGGCTGGTCATCCCCTTGTCTCTGAGAGGTTTCCTTCTCACCTTGGCCCATGAGATTCCCCTTGCAGGTCATTTAGGTCAGACAAAGACTTGGGACAGGCTTGTCTCACACTTTCACTGGCCCCATATGAATGAGAATACCAAGGAGTTTTGTCGCTCCTGTGTCACTTGCCAAGCCAGTGGTAAGTCAGGTGGCACAACAAAGGCCCCCCCTCATACCACTACCTGTGGTGGGGGTTCCCTTTGAAAGGGTGGGGATTGACATTGTTGGTCCAATGGAACCCCAGACAGCATCAGGGCACAAGTTTATACTGGTGGTAGTGGATCATGCCACCAGGTATCCTGAAGCTATTCCACTTAGGACCACTACAGCACCTGTAGTGGCAAGGGCCCTAGTTGGAGTGTTCTCCAGAGTGGGCTTCCCTAAGGAGGTTGTTTCTGACAGAGGTACAAACTTCATGTCAGGATATCTGACTGCAATGTGGAAGGAGTGTGGTGTGAACTACAAGTTCACCACACCCTACCACCCACAATGCAATGGGCTTGTTGAGAGATTCAACAGGACCCTCAAAGGGATGATTCATGGGCTACCTGAAACTCTTAGGAGAAGATGGGATGTCCTGATCCCCTGCCTCTTGTTTGCTTACAGAGAGGTCCCACAGAAGGGGGTTGGCTACAGCCCTTTTGAGCTTCTGTATGGGCATCCTGTGAGAGGACCCCTGTGTTTGGTGAAGGAAGGATGGGAGAGACCTCTCAAAAAGCCTGCAACCAACATAGTGGACTATGTACTTGGTCTCCGCTCCAGGATGGCTGAGTATATGGAAAAGGCATCTAAAAACCTTGAGGCCAGCCAAGAACTTCAAAAAGCTTGGCATGACCAAAAGGCTGTTCTGACTGTGTACCAGCCAGGGCAGAAGGTGTGGGTGCTGGAGCCAGTGGCCCCAGCAGCTCTGAAAGACAAATGGTCTGGGCCCCACACCATCATTGAGCAAAAGGGAGAGGTTACCTACCTGGTGGACCTTGGAACTCCCAGGAGCCCTCTCAGAGTGCTCCATGTTAACAGGCTCAAAGCATATGTTGACAGGAAGGACATGAGCTTGCTCATGGCCACAGATGAGGGACAGGAGGAAGAGAGTGACCCTCTCCCAGACCTGCTCACTCAGAATCCTGATGATGGATCAGTTGATGGTGTTGTCTTTTGTGGCAGCCTCACTGAACATCAGCAACAGGATTGCAGGCAAGTCCTGCAATCCTTCAGAAATATGTTCTCTCTGACACCCAGCCAAACTGATTGGTGTACCCATGATGTTGACACTGGAGACAGTCTGCCTGTCAAGAGTAAAATCTACAGACAGCCTGATCATGTTAGAGACTGCATCAAAACTGAAGTGCAGAAAATGTTGGAGCTGGGAGTCATTGAGCCCTCAGATAGCCCTTGGGCTAGCCCAGTAGTTCTAGTGCCAAAGCCTCACACCCAGGGTGGTAAGAAAGAGATGAGGTTTTGCGTAGACTACAGAGGCCTCAATGCAGTCACTAAGACTGATGCCCACCCAATACCAAGAGCAGATGAACTTATAGATAAATTGGCTTCTGCCAACTTCTTAAGTACATTTGATTTGACAGCTGGGTATTGGCAAATCAGGTTAGCTGAGGAGGCCAAACCCAAGACAGCATTTTCTACCCCTGGAGGGCATTATCAGTTTGTGGTAATGCCCTTTGGACTGAAAAATGCACCTGCCACCTTCCAAAGGTTGGTGAATCAAGTCCTCACTGGGCTGGATGACTTCTGTGCAGCATATCTAGACGATATTGCTGTCTTTAGCTCCACCTGGGAGGATCACCTGGTCCACCTGAGGAAAGTGTTAGAGGCTCTGCAAAAGGCAGGCCTCACTATCAAGGCCACAAAGTGCCAGATAGGGCAGACACAGGTTGTATACCTGGGCCACCTTGTAGGTGGAGGCCAGGTTCAGCCACTGGAGAGTAAGATACAGGCCATCAAGGACTGGACTCCTCCAATCACCCAGACTCAGGTTCGAGCTTTCTTGGGCCTGACTGGGTACTATAGGAAGTTTGTCAGAAATTATGGGTCCATAGTGACCCCTCTTAATGACCTGACAAGCAAAAAGATGCCAAAGAAAGTTCAGTGGACAGCAAGCTGTCAGAAGGCATTCAATGACCTAAAGCAGGCCATGTGCACAGCACCTATCCTAAAGAGTCCAGATTACTCCAAGCCATTCATTGTCCAAACAGATGCTTCTGAGTTGGGTGTGGGGGCTGTTCTGTCTCAACTGAATTTTGATGGTAATGATCAGCCTATTGCTTTCATTAGTAGGAGGTTGACACCCAGAGAGAAAAATTGGTCAGCTATTGAGAGGGAGGCCTTTGCTGTGGTCTGGGCCCTGAAGAAGCTGAGGGCCTACTTGTTTGGCACTCACTTCACCATTCAGACAGACCATAAGCCCCTCTTGTGGCTAAATCAGATGAAGGGTGAAAACCCCAAACTGCTTAGGTGGTCCATTTCCCTACAGGGGATGGATTTTACAGTGGAGCATAGACCTGGTACTGATCACAGCAATGCTGATGGGCTCTCCAGGTATTTCCACTTAGAGCAAGAAGACTCACCTGGTCAAGGTTAGTTTATTGTCCCAAAGTTTGGGGGGGGGGTCATGTAGGAGAGTAGGGTCTGCAATCCTATGATCACCCAGATTTTTTGCTTTTTGCTGCACTGGTTTACGACTTTCCCTGGCTGTGGGCCTGCTAATCAGACCCACAGCCTAGCTGTTCTCTCTATCCAAATTGTACTCAGGTACTGAATTGGCACTGGGCCCTCTCCAAGTCCCTGTACCCAGGGCTGAGGTGTACCCAGAAGTCTCCCAGGGGCTGAAGCATGTATTATGCCACCCCTGGGCTGACTAACTAAACTGACACAACTGGCTGCACGACAGCTGGGGCAAGGTGGTGTACTCACCCTTTGCTTTAGATATAGTATACCTATATCTAACCCTAAAATGGACACACAGATCTCCTATCAGTCACTCCTATGGCAGGCCTTAACAATCCTGAAGGCAGAGTGCTTGGAATCGTGTGAGATGGTGCTCTGGCATGAGCTGAGCCTGTCTGCGGCTTTCGGGATCCATCCCTTAGCCGTTTCCATGATATCGCATACCATATACTCTTAAGTGCATTATAATCCTCGCGGTTATATGCCAACTCTGGTATCGCTTTATCAAAACATGTCGAGTAAGGTGTCATACGAATTGGAATACTAACCCCTCGCCAATTCTGGCGACGGGGTTAGCATTCCACCCTTCTAGAGGGACACGACATGTATGTAACCCCTAACCCCGGTTAAAGTCAGACAGAGCCTTAGCATCCACAAAATGGATGCTGCCACCGAGACACAAGTCTGCCCTCCTGCTGCTGGGAGTCCTCCCAGAGCAGGAGATAAGGACAAAGGGTTTCCTGCCAGGGGCGGTGCCAGCACCGTCCCAGACAGGATTTTGTGTATTGTAAGTAGGCAGGGCTTCAGAGGAAGGTGACTGCACGTGGCACCCCGGTGCTCACTGTGCATAGGCTGGCTTGAACCAGTTCCAGGGTCACTCCAGACCCTGTGCTGGGGAAAAGCCCGCCAAGGAAGTGGGTGTAACCACCCCCCTCCTGGTCCCACCCCTAGGGCAGGACTTAGTCGCGTGCCAGCTCCTTTTTACAGGATAAAGGTAGGAACTGGCCCCCTTCCAAATCAGATCATCTTTGAATCCTGAAACTACTTTCTACGAAAGGAACTCAAGACTTCTTCCTAAGATTTCTCCCTTGTGGCTAAGGAGTAGTCACCCTGCATCCGCAGGCACCATCAAGAACACTGCGGTCTGCTGCACGTCCTTCCTCCGGAATCCGACTGCCCAGCTCGACGAGAACCGGCTTCCCTGGCACCTCTGACCTCTACCCACCTCTACAGCCAAGCTGAGAACCGTAGGTGCGACGAGACCTCGAGGGACCGGCCATCTTCAAGACTGCACGACTTCTGCACAGCAAGCCCGCCGAGTAATTTCCTGGTGAGTGCTTTGGGGTCCGAGAAGCCCCGACCCTGAGCAGCTTCAGCACCGAAGTGCAGCCTCCCAGCATCTCCACGATCTGCGTGGGGCCCTTCTGCTTTTTGCTGCTCACCGCGTTGTTTGGCTACTAGCCCGCTGGCTTGTGGCCTTCTGAACGACGCCCGACGACATCACTGCTGCTGGTCTGGTTGCTCCAGACTGGCCCTTGCTCCCTTCCCGAAGAGGAGCACCCCGGACCCTCCTGGTCCACTCAAGACGCCATTTTGAGTCCACCGCGTGGGCTTGAATTAGCCAAGGCTTGTTGCCCAATCCTGGGTAACTTCGACGCCGACAGCTTCATCCATCGTGGGACAGCTCGCCTCTCCATCCTGGTCGCCGACAACGCCTCCTGGTCCGTGAGATCTGCAGAGCCAGCGTCGCCCACTCACCTAGTCGAGGTGACTGCCATCCGGTGCCCTCCTGGTGCCCACTGACTACTGGCTAGTAGTCACGAACTTGGTCCCCTCTGCTTTCAGGTGTCATCCTTCTTCCAGATCCAGGCTTGGATCAACTCGAACAATCTTCACTGGTCGCCTGCCAGCATCTTTTCTTCCAGGCTCCTGGTCCGGCAACGAGGATTCCCGACGTCTTTTGAGACCTATGCAGCTGCAGCCCCTGGGCTAGGTAACTTCGGCATTTCGGTGCCCCAGCATAGCCTCACTATCCAAGGGTCAGGATCCACTGTCGTTTTCTTCCTACCAGGTCGGGTTCGCCCGTAAACACTAACTTTAACTTTACTAGCTTCCATAGACTTTGTCCCGCATCCCGCGTGAGAGTGCACACTCTGCACCCGAGTCCCCTAGGTCTCCTAGAAGTAATCTAACGATTCTATAGTCAAGTCCTAGCGATTCCAAAGCCTATTAGTACTGTACTTACCTGCTAGTAATTTCGCATTCCACTTTTAAAGTATATGGTTTTTCGTGCCCCTCGGGCATTTGTGTATACCGTGCTAACTTAAGTATTTTCGTAAGAGTTTTGTTGTGTGCTTAGCACCCTGTCCTCATAAAGAGTACAGGGTTGTTGTGATTCTAATAAATACACTGTTTATTTTCATAACACTTGTGTGGTGTCCTTTCACTGGGTGTTCAAGGGGTAATGTGATGGTAAAACAGCTGGCTTAACACGCCCTCTAGAGTCTTAGCCTTAGACTGCTCGTATCCATGCTACTAGGATAGCTGGTCTATAAGGTTGACTTACAACCAATCATCAATAAGGGTTGTTTGGACTGATATATAGTGATCACTAGAATAGTGAACACTGCACATCAGGCCAACTTCTCACAGTCGCCATCATGAATGTGTATTGATCTAGTTTGTTGGATTGTGTGGGTTTAGGGGAACAGTTCCTGACCATGACCCCTGGCAATAACAGGTAGCCCACTTGACGGGCTACCTGGGCCCAGCCAGTCCTCGCAGGCCCCCCTCTGCCACTCAATGGCTCTTCAACTGCCTCCAAATCACTGCCGTAGCCACAGGGAACAAGGGCAATGAAAGCAATGAGAAAGTGTGCCAAGGACCCGGATTCCAAAGCCCCCACTCCACTGCAGTTGGAGGAGCCACGATGCGCCGTCCGATCAGCAGGGCTTGGCCTCGGTCAGTATTGCAGCCGGTTCCAGGATGCTGCCCCCAGTGGAAGGCTCAGAGATTGTCGGTATGGCAGCACAGTATATGTCCCCCCTCAGCATGGGGAAACACCCATTACATCGATGTAAATACATCGCGGCGCGACGTTTACATCGCATGGGCGTTCATATCGCAGCCTATTACTCCGCATGCTACTACGGCGCGATGGCATTAACATCGCATGCGATGTTAGAATGCCCTTACATCGCAAAAAAAGCAGAACAAACACGGGCGAATAACTTGATGATGATGATGCAACTTTAAAAACGGTCGATTCCAAACATCCACCAATGCGTAAGAACTCAACACTTGTTTCAGTGCATCTCTGAGGTTTCTCCTCCCCCCACACTCATTGTGTTCTGTAATCACCTCAGAGTTGAACCAACCTTTGGGCAGAGGGTCACATTAAATCCACCACATAATACTATGATGCCATTACAACTAATAAATAACGGAAAAGGGGTGACACAAAACTTTTCAATCAAAACGGAAAAGGGGTGACACAAAGTACAAATGATTAATGTCCTATATCAGTACTCACAGTGAATGGGGTGACTGCCAGTGCCCTTCGTGGCGGTGTTACTGCACCAGTGACCGACAGTGCCACTGTACTCACTGGCATCACCCACAATCACGATATGCGTCACTGCCTGATCTATACCAGTGCGTGTAGCCAGGGCCGGTCCTAGGCCTTCTGAGGCCCCGGGCGAAAGGGAAGATGTGAGGCCCCCCTAATTGAATATTGCGTCACAAGAAGTGACATCACAGAAAGTAACATCACAGTACTATTGTTCTTATTTGGCATTACTGAAGCTAACTAATGTGGATATCAGTAACATGGACAAAAAGTAGAGGGGCTGGAAAACAGGTGAGCAAATATCCAGATAAAAGGAAATATTGCAATCAAACAACCACACACACACAACCACACACACAACCACACAACCACACACAACCACACACACCCACACACAACCACTCACACACAACCACACACACAACCACACACAACCACACACACAACCACAACCACACACACAACCACACACACACAACCACACACACACACACACACAACCACACACACACACACCACACACACACAACCACAACACACACAACCACAACCACACACACTACCACACACACTACCACACACACACACACTACCACACACAACCACACACACACACCACACACACACAACACACACACACACAACCACACACACACACAACCACACACACACAACCACAACCACACACACACACAAGCACACACACACACAAGCACACACACAACCAGACACACACAACCACACATACACATCCACACACACAACCACACTCACAACCACACACGCACAACCACACACAAAACCACACACACAACCACACACACACAACCACACACACACAACCACACCAAGAATTGGTATAGCCAATAGGTCTCACCTTTGGGACCTTATAAGTGTTTAGCCATGCAACAGTTGATGTGGTAGCACCAAAGATATTGTGCTGCATAACTAAATACTTAGAAGGTCCCAAAAGCAAGACCTATTGGCTATGCCAATGCTTGTCTTTATAACCCATAATACGCAAACCCAGTCACAGTGGTGTGTTTTTACATGAAAACATGTGGAGTCAAGAAGACAGTACTACCCTGGTCAGTTCCAGGGATTCAAGGATCACTAAATTTAACTGAGACACTTCATTGTATATTTGACCTGTGTCAACGAAATTCCTGTTCTAAAACAACACAATCATGGGAGAGCATCCAGATGCATACTTATCTCCAAGGCATCAGACCTGGGACGTAAGGTGTTTGAACAACTATCTAGTACAAAATAAAATATTTACATTCTAAAACTATATGGTTGATGTTGAAGCACTAAAGATCAATTTGGATATTACTGAACACGTATTTGAATCACGGGGATGTTTGTCACCAAAAGATACATATAATAATGCTGAAAAGTTAGGTATTAACCTCTGGCACAGCTGAAAACTGTTGTGGGCGGAGAATGAGCATGGTAGCCAAGGATGTTAAAGCAAGCCCCAGTTCAAAATTTAAAGCGGTGAGCACTGTTTTAAAAGGTCCACTATACTTAAACGGCAAGGTGCTGTTGCGTTCTACTAGTAACTTATGAACGTTGTTTCCACGGCAACTGATATTGCTACACTTACTTTTTCACGTCTCTGCTTCCTGCCCAATAGCCACCGATGGCTACGGTGCCAACTGCCATGACAAAGATGATAAACCATATTGTAGTCCAGGACAGGCTCAATAGAGGCATACATTGCCACCTTCACTGACTTGCCGAATGTATCACCAATATATGAATGAGTCCTGCTTAAAACTTACACTCCTGCTGTGCTTTCTGAAACAGACACCGAAGGCTACAAGGCCCCGGGAAGGGGGCCCCCACACTGTGACCTTGCAGCTCGATCCAGTGCTTGAAGGCCTTGGGAGGGGGGCCCCCTCCCATGGGCCTTCAAACAGTAACAAGGCACTTCCCAAGACACTGTTGAGAGCTCATCAGAGTACACAAAAAAAACCAACAAAAAAAACCTCAGTTGAAGGGGTGTTCTTCAATAGTGGGCAGAAAATAAAGTGGTAGCTGTACCTAGCTTAGATGGCAACGAGAACGGTAAATATTTTTATGTTTTGTATGTAATACTGCCCCCCTGTGTCAGATCAGTATGAGTCAGATAGTGTTCGTGCATAAATGAATTAATTGCTTTTAATTTATCGAGCTAGGAAGAATGTATCGATCACTGTATGTCACAGGCATTATTATTACCAAACTTTAGCTGTATTCAATGAAGATGAGAGACACTGCCCTATCAAGATTCGAAGGTTAACAAAAGCCAGTTTATCTGGCTGCTCCCTCCTCCCCTCACCCACCTCCTTTTACGTGTGTCCGGCTTGTGCTGGAACCAAAGGGGCCTTCTGTTGCCTAGATACAAAATGCACAAACAGCGTCGATAACGGCCGGTACTTAACCGAGGCGCTGCCCTGCCCCTGACATTGTGAACCAACATAATTGCTGGCCCAGCTGTTGTGCCGTCCCCCATTCTGGTTGTACCTTCCCCCAATCGTAATCTAATCAGGTGAGGCAGGGGGCCCTGTGGTGGGCTGTGGAAGTGTGACCTTTCACAGGGGCGCGAGGCCCCCTGAGCGCGAGGCCCTGGGCAGCTGCCCACACTGCCCATGCCTAGCGCCGGCCCTGCGTGTAGCCACTTTAAAGATTTTGGGTGCCTCGGGCTATACATATTTTTGGGGTTCTGGTTTAGAAAATATTTTAATTTTATTACCCTTTTTCTGTTATTTGAAGCCTACGTGATTTCAGACAATACTAAATAATATGTTACACTTTAACTGGGTCACAAAAAATAGCTGAAATCTATCCTGCCTGAGACCCCAAAAAGCCTTGAGATGGCACTGGGTCGCGAGACAAAGGTAGACGTAGGCCGAGAGGGGGGTGGGGAGGGGGGGGGGTTCAGATAGAGAAATAGAACAGACAGAGGTCAAAGAGCGAGACGGTTCACTCTCCTAGTGGCGCCTTTGGAGGTTGGGGTGGGGGGGTAACGGGGTAATTGTCTACTTTGCCCATGCCTTAGAACGTTTTCGAGTGCAGCCAGTACCCGTCACCAGCAGTACAATAATAATACTAATAACAACAATATTAATAATGATAATAATAATAATATCAATAATAATAATAACAATATTAATGATAATGATTATAATAATAATAGGACTATTAATGATAATAATCATAAGCCCCGCCTTTAACCCCAATACAACCAGTGTCTGGACTCTCGGTAGCACCAAAAATCTTCAGTACCAATGTCTGCCCTGCCAGTACCCCTGCACCAGTGCCAGTCCCGTCAGTCCACCGCCCCCCCCCACCCCCCAATCACCCCCACCGGTACCAATGTCTGCCCTTCTGATAACCCAGTGGCATTGCTTATCCTGCCGGTACTCACACCCCATCATACCAGTATCTGCCGTCTCAGTACCAGTGTCTGCCCCACTAGGACCCCCAGTGCCTGCCTGTCAGTACCCTCAGTACCAGTCAGGAGCGACCCGTGCCGGTAAGAGCGGTGAGCCCCGGTGGGAGGATTCGACAGATGACGACGAGGTAAAACTATTTATTTATTTAATTTTCCCTCGCCTTCATCTGTCAAATCCCCCTCTCCCGCCCGGCCCCACCGCCTCACCGCTCTTACCTGAATGGGCCGCTCCTGGTCTGTCCAGCTAGTATCCACAGTACCAGTGTTTGCCCCGCCAGTTCTGTCAGGACTAGTGTCTTCCCCACCAGTACATTCAGTACCAGTGTATTCCCCGCCAATATACCAGTGTTTGCCACACCATTACCTGTCTGCCCTGTCAGTACCCTCAGTACCAGTGTCAATAGCCCCAGTACCAGTGTTTGCCCCACCAGTACCCTCAGTAACAGTATCTATTCCGCCAGTACCCTCAAGACCAGCGTCTGCCCCTCCAGTACTTCTAATCCGGAATCAACGCCAGTGTCGCGCGGCCGCGGGTCCAGGCACATTGTCGAAACCCTCTGAGCTGCAGTGAGTTGCGCTGATGTCTCATTCCAACAATCTTCTCTTTTTAGGTCGAGGACCTAAAGGCTGCGCTTGCGCAGTCTGAGGTCGGAGATTTAATGTCTCTTAGTAGCGCTGTAGAACCCGCCTCCCTGCCCCGTCTCTCCTCCATTGGCTGGCTTCCTAAACGGAGGCCAGCCATTGGAGGAGAGATGCATCACTCCGATTTAGCCCCGTCTTTTTCAGATTTGGGGGCGTAAGTTTTGCTGTTCTTTAGACAGTGACGTTGTCTGTCACTCAGAACCTCAAAACCACGCCCCCAACTCCGAAAATGGCTGTAGTATTGTAGCACAAGTTACTACTTGTGTAACAATATATCTGTAAGAGACATTAGTTAGTATTAGATTCCTTACCTTAGAATATCCCCAGGCGTTAGACTGGATCCGGAAATTTTTTGCGTAGCAGTACCCTTGCGCGTCGGTAGGCGTCGTCTGCGGCTCCGCGTCCGTCGTCGGTGTCCTGGGCGCCGTGATGACGCCGTCGGAGTACTTAGACGCCGCCTCCGCGTGCTGACGTCAGTTCTTAGACACAGCTTTTCCGCGCCAGAAGCGCTGAGCTATGTTAAAAACCAATACTGGTGCCATTGAAACTAGGGCCCCGAAAGGGGATAACCCTAACCCTAGATATCGGTTCGCAGAACGGGGAGGATGGGTGGGTCGGTAAGGAATCTAATACTAACTAATGTCTCTTACAGATATTTCGTTACACAAGTAGTAACTTGTGCATCTGAAAGAGACACGTTAGTATTAGATTCCTTACCTTAGAATAGATGCCCCAGCAATACCAACCCCGGTGGAGGGTCTGCGAACCAATAATCACACCAGAAAGTCCTGGAGGACAGAACGGCCAAAGAAGCCATCCCTCCGGACTTGGCTGTCCAGGCAGTAGTGTCTTGCAAGCGTGTGCAGCGATGCCCACGTAGCTGCCTGACAGATGTCTTGTAAGGGCACTCCCCGGCCCAGGGCAGTTGTAGTCGCCGTGGCTCGGGTGGAATGAGCCCGCAATCCAACAGGGGGCTCCTTTCTAGCCAAGGAGTAGCATGCCTGGATACACAAGATGATCCACCGGGAGATGGTCCTCTTGTGCACCGCTTTCCCCTTCTTAGCGCCCACGTAACCAACAAAGAGTTGGTCATCCAACCGGAACTGGCCTGTGCGATCCAAATAGAAAGAGAGCGCACGTTTTGGGTCCAGACGGTGGAGCCGCTCTTCCTCTTTAGAGGGATGCGGTGGCGGAAAGAAGGTTGGCAAGGTGATAGACTGCCCGATGTGGAAGGCTGTGACAACCTTGGGAAGGAAAGATGGCTTAGTCCGCAACACAACCTTGTCCGGATGGACAGAAAGGAAAGGGGGTGTACATGAAAGAGCCTGGAGCTCACTCACTCTCCTGGCAGAGGTGATGGCAACCAGGAAAGCAGTCTTCAGAGTTAGAAGACGGAGAGGACAGTTGTGAAGTGGCTCAAAGGGAGCGCACATCAGAAATGTAAGAACAAGGTTCAAGTCCCACTGAGCAGGGCTGGACTGGGAACCGAAACCGGCCCTGGCAAAGTGCTCGGCCGCCCCCCCCTCCCCCCGGGGGGTTGGGGGGTGCGACCGCGCTCTTTGCTAGGGCCGGTTTTCGGCCGATTTTGTTACAGTGCCGTTTTTGCAGCTATGCTGCAAAAAACGACCCTGTAACAAAACCGGCCCCCATGAGCCCAAAACCGGCCCCCACCCTCGCGGCTGACCGGGGGATTGCCCGGTGCCTGCAACGGCCAGTCTGGGCCTGCCACTGAGGCATCACAAACGGAACAGGAGGGAATGTGTGTGTGATGCCCTTTAGAAATCTATATACAATAGGGGACTTGAACAAAGAAGGTTGATCAGTCAGCCTCAGAAAGGCTGAAAGGGCAGAAACGTAGCCCTTGATAGTGCCCAGAGCAGAGCCCTGCTGGGCATGAGAAAGAAGGAAGAGAAGAACCTCAGAGAGAGGGGCAGCAAGAGGATCCACAGCCTTTGCTGTGCACCATGCCACAAATCTGTTCCACTTGCAGGCGTATACCGTTTTTGTGGAGGGACGCCTGGCTGCCAGAATGACATTACAGACTTCGGGAGGCAAGTCAAATGGCCTCAACTGTCGCCGCTCAATCTCCAAGCCTGGAGGTGGAGACTGGACAGGTTCGGGTGGAGGACCGTCCCCTGCTGCTGCGACAGAAGGTCCTCCCGAAGAGGCAGACGAACCGGGGGATCGACTGACATACTGAGTAGCTCTGGATACCAGTACCTTCGTGCCCAGTCCGGAGCCACAAGGATGACTTGGGCCCGGTCGCGCTTGATCTTCTTCAGCACTCTGGGCAGAAGTGGTATAGGCGGAAAGGCGTACAATAGACCGCAACTCCACTCGCGACGAAAAGCGTCTCCGAGCGAGTGCCGCCTTGGAATTCCAACGCGCAGAACTGATGACATTGCGCGTTCTCTTCGGTGGCGAATAGATCTAACCAAGGCTCTCCCCATTGCTGAAAGAGGCCTTGCGCCACGTCCGAGTTCAGACGCCATTCGTGATCCATCATGCACCGACGGCTGAGCTCGTCCGACCTGGCATTCAGAGAACCTGCCAGGTGTTGAGCCACCAGGGTCACGCCCAGGCATTCCAGCCACTGCCAGAGGCGCAGAGCCTCCTGGCAAAGGGTCCACGACCCGACCCCACCCCACCCTGTTTGTTGCAGTACCACATGGCGGTGGTGTTGTCCGTGAATACCTGCACTACACTCCCCCGGACAGAGGGGAGGAATGCCTTCAGTGCTAGACGAATCGCCCGTAACTCCAACAGGTTGATGTGGAGCCGGGCCTCCGCCGGAGACCAGAGGCCTCTGATCTCCGCCTCTCCCATGTGGCCTCCCCAGCCCTGGAGGGACGCGTCCGTAACAACTACGTGCTCGGTTGGGGAAGGGAGAGGGATCTGCCGCTGACCCAATCGCGGTCCGTGAGCCACCACTGCAGCTGTCTCGCAGTGCCCTCCGAGATCAGGACGTGGTCGGACAGGTTGCCCTGATGCTGGGCCCACTGAAACTTCAGGTCCCACTGCAGAGCCCGCATCCGCCACCTGGCGTGATGCACCAGTAGGATGCAGGAGGCCATCAGCCGCAGAAGCCGCAGCGTCAACCTGACCGAGACCCGGGATAACGGCTGAAAGATGGGAATCAGAGCCTGAATATCCCAGACCCGCTGTTCGGGTGGATAAACCCGAAACTGCGCCGAGTCTAGAACCGCTCTGATGAAGAGGAGCGTCTGAGAGGGGCACAGGTGTGACTTTGGCACATTGATGGAGAACCCCAGCTGGTGCAGGAGATCTGCCGTAGTCTGGAGGTGGCTGACGACTGTCTGGGGCGAGCCCGCCTTCAACAACCAGTCGTCGAGGTAGGGGAAGACTGAAACCCCTAACCTGCGCAGATGAGCTGCGACCACCGGCATCACCTTTGTGAACACCCGTGGGGCGCTGGTAAGGCCGAATGGGAGCACGGTATACTGAAAGTGCTCGTGGCCAACCGTGAACCGCAGGTAGCGCCGGTGGGCCGGCAGGACGGGGACGTGGAAATAAGCGTCCTGCAAGTCCAATGCTACCATCCAGTCTCTTGGGTCCAGGGCAGCTAAGACCTGAGCCAGTGTCAGCATTTTGAACTTCTCCTTCCGGAGGAAGCCGTTGACATTCCTGAGGTCCAAGATAGGGCATAGGCCCCCTTTGCCCTTTTTGGATACCAGAAAGTAGTGGGAGTAGCAACCACACCCTACTTCTGGCCCAGGAACGCGCTCGATGGCCCCCTTGGCCAAGAGGGCCGTAACTTCCTCCTGTAGAAGTCGCAAATGATCCCCCGATACACGGTGGTTTTGCGGTGGCATGGCTGGAGGAGTCGCCTCGAAGGGGAGGGAGTAGCCCCTTCGGACGATCTGCAGCACCCACCAATCCGACGTGACAGTGCGCCAGTGAAGGAGGTGATGGCGAACCCTGCCCCCCACTGGCGTCACATGGGCCTGAAAGCACGGACTAGGAGGGTTTTGAGGCGGATGCTGCGGGGGAAGGTGTGGACTGACCTCGCCGTTGACCCCGACCGCCGGGACGGCGGTTCCCACGGCCGCCACCGCGTTGGGTATTACCCTGCGGAGCGTGGCTGGCAGCACGTGTGGGTACACCCCTTTCGTGGCCACGAAAGGAGTGAATGGCAGCCGACTGCTGGCGCGGGGCCGAGAGGCCCAAGGACTTGGCCGTAGCCCTGGAGTCCTTAAAGCGCTCAAGCGCATGGTCTGCCTTGTCGCCAAAGAGGCGACGGCCATCAAACGGCATATCCATCAGTGTGTTTGGACATCGGCCGAAAAGTTGGCGGACCTCAACCAGGCATGGCGTCTGACCGCCACCGTCGTTGCCATCGCTCTACCTAGTGAGTTGGTGGTATCCAGCCCACACCGGATAGAATATTTGGCTGCATCCCGGCCCTCCAAAAGGGCTTGAACGAGTTTGGCCCGTACCTCCAACGGACACTCTGGCAGCACTTCCGCAACCGTATCCCACAGAGAGTGGGTGTAGCGGCCCAAGAGGCATGCGGTGTTGGAAGACCGCAGTCCCAGACTAAGGGATGAGAAGATCTTTTTACCATACTGCTCATACCTCTAGGATTCCCTGTCCGGCGGAGCCGACGGGAACGCGGTTTGGGAATTGGAGACCTGGATGACCAGGCTCTCGGGGTGGGGTGGGTGGACAGGAAACATGGGTCGCCCGGGCCGGGCGGTGGAGTCTGGCCACGTTCCTATCTACGGGCGAACCCGTAGCTGGCTTGGACCAAGTGCCCAAAAGAACGTCGGTTAAGGCCTCGTTAAACGGCAGCAGAGGCTCGGCTGAGCATGACTGCGGCTTAAGGACCTCGGTGAGGAGGTTAGTCCTCACGGCCGCGACGGGGAGCTCAAGGCCCAAGGCCTTGGCTGCCCTCATCAACACCACACTATAGGTTGCCCCCTCCTCCGTAGCCACGGTAGGAGGCGAGACAAAGCCAGTGTCAGGCGAATTGTCTATACCACTGGCCTCCCCAAGTTCACCTGCCCAGTCCTCTTGAGACTGGCATTCACGTGCCAGAGGGTCCTCAGACCCCTCCCAATCCTCCTCATCACCCATCTCCTGGTACTCAGGGTTAGGAAAAGATGGGGCCGGTTTATGGAAAACAAACTCTCCGAACGGCGTCTGAAGCAGCGCCCAGCGGCGCCGCACCGGCGCCGGAACCTGGTCGAGGGAGGCGTCGGGGACGGCGCCGCCCGAGGACGGAGCTGGTGGTGACACCTGAGGGGTCGGCGCCGGGGAGGTCGTCAAATCCACCGGCGACGACCCGGATCTGGAACCGGATCCAGTGGGGCCCTGCGGCGCCGGGCCCGAAGGCACCGGCGGCGTCGGAGCCGAAGCACCCGACGGCGTCGGTACCGAAGCCCCCGACCCGCTAGGACCCCCAGACGGGACCGCTGGGCCATGAGGAACCGCTCGATCTCCTCCGGCATCGTGTGAGGCCCAGGGACCGAAGGGTATGAAGATGGACGCGGCGCCTGCGACTCCGACGGAGCCGCGTGGGCGGTGCCACCCGAACCCCTGGATGCGTCGCGCGAGCGTCGGGGGGCAGTCGGAAGAGCGATGACGTCTCTTCGACTTCTTGTGCTTACCTGACGACTTCGACCCTGAGGAGTGATGTCGACTCCCGGAGCTATGATGGCTCCGCTCCCGCGACCGGTCCCTCGACCTCCGTCCGGATCGGGACCTCTCCTGACGCGGGGCCGACTGCCGGAGTTCGAGTCGCTTACGGGACCGCTCCCGCCTAGCCTTCGAAGTCAGGGCCCGGCAGTCGGAACAGGCCTTGTCGTCGTGGTCGACGCCTAGACAGTGGAGACAGCGACGGTGAGGGTCAATTACCGACATCAGCCGGTCGCAATCCTCACAGGGCTTAAAACCAGGCATCCCTACCAGCACCGTTTCGGAGTCGAAGACTCGTAAAAGGACAATCAAAAAGATCAAAAAGATTTAGTCAAAAAGTGACTAAGGTACCACTTTTTCCGGATCTGCGCTGCTGGCGCGGAAAAAAGAAGAACTGACGTCAGCACGCGGAGGCGGCGTCTAAGGTGATCACCGCCAGGTGATCCAAAAACCCGGGACATGTATCGGGTCTAGAGATTCATCAGTCCAACAAGTACCGACTTGCACCCACCTGGGTGATCCACTACTGAACTACAAGTACCAGAATCCCGAGGGGCGATCCGGAGGAGGGGCTAGCGGTGTGCGCTCCATTGCTGTGGTTTCTATTAATTGGCTCCCTTGAGCTTTGAGCCGTCGGGCTCCTGGATGCTGCCTGGCGTGCCGGTTCGGGCATCGAGGCCATTGACGGTTGTTTGGCGGCCTTCTCCTCCACCCCTAACCATTTCTCTACTGATGAGGGAAGTTATCCCGAAACCCGAGCCATGTCTCGGGCGATATCCAAAAACCCGGGACATGTATCGGGTCTAGAGATTCATCAGTCCAACAAGTACCGACTTGCACCCACCTGGGTGATCCACTATTGAACTACAAGTACCAGAATCCCGAGGGGCGATCCGGAGGAGGGGCTAGCGGTGTGCGCTCCATTGCTGTGGTTTCTATTAATTGGCTCCCTTGAGCTTTGAGCCGACGGGCTCCTGGATGCTGCCCTGCGTGCCGGTTCGGGCATCGAGGCCATTGACGGTTGTTTGGCGGCCTTCTCCTCCACCCCTAACCATTTCTCTACTGATGAGGGAAGTTATCCCGAAACCCGAGCCATGTCTCGGGCGATATCCAAAAACCCGGGACATGTATCGGGTCTAGAGATTCATCAGTCCAACAAGTACCGACTTGCACCCACCTGGGTGATCCACTATTGAACTACAAGTACCAGAATCCCGAGGGGCGATCCGGAGGCGGGGCTAGCGGTGTGCGCTCCATTGCTGTGGTTTCTATAGAAGTGGATATAGCCCTCGTGGAGTGGGCTCGCAGCTTAGAGCGCAGAGGCAGTCCTGCCTGTTCATGACAGAAGGAGATGGCTGCCGAAATCCAGCGTCAGATGCTTTGTTTTGTAAGTGGGAGACCCTTTCTATGTCTGCTGTAGGCCACAAAAAGCTGATTCGATTTCCTAAACTCCCTTGTCTTGTCAATGTAAAATTTCAAGCATCGCATGAGATCCAGAGAATGTAATGCCCTCTACGCTGCTGTACTGGGATTTGGGAAGAAGGAATGCAAAACCACAGGTTCATTAAGGTGGAATTCCGACGGAACCTTTGGGATGAACTTCGGATTGGTTCTAAGGATCACTCTGTCATTTTTAAATTGCATAAAGGGATCCTGAATTGAAAGTGCCTGCAGCTCACTCACTCTCCTTGCGGATGTGAGCGCAAGAAGTAGCGCTGTTTTCCAATCTTTTTCCAATTCTGTAGAAAATAGGTAATTTTTCCTCCAATTTTTAATAAGGGATATGAGGTGTGGACTTGCCGAATTAAGAGGTCATTGTCTTCGCCTGTTGTTTCTTCTCTGTCCTCTGCCTCGAAAGGACGACTTTCCGTACAAGGACTGTTGGCCTTGTTGTTGCTGGCGTTGTTGATACTGGGGTCTATTCTGGTTGGACGAATAAGCGGATCTGTACTGGAAACCTCCTTTGTAGGAAGATTGTCCTCTCCCTCTATTTCCTCGAAAGGACTGACTTTTATGCTGAAGTGTGCCTAAGGCCCTTGCGGTGTCCGTATCCTTTCTTATGCTTTGTAACGCCTCATCAATTTTGGGGCCAAATAGTAACTGGCCGTCATATGGCATGTCCAAAATTTTTGTCTGTACTTCTGGACGGAATGAGGTCGCTTTCAACCATCCTTGAAGTCTTAAAACCGCTGCACCAGCCAGCTGTCGAAATCCTGTCATAGCAACATCCATAGCACAGTCTATAATCTCTGATGCTGATGTTTCCCCTTCTATGAGTATTTTCTTCACCTCTCCCTAGGATGAGTCAGGTAATTCAGACAGGTATGGCGCTATGTCTGCCCACAGCTGTCTATTATAGCGCCCAAGAAGCGCTAAGGCATTTGCAGCCTTGACAGTCATTGCCGACATTGTTGAAAAACGCTTTCCTATGTTGTCCAGCTTTCTTCCGTCTTTATCCGGAGGAGCCGATACAGGAGAAGAAGGATTTGTTGAATTTTTCTGGGCCGCCTGCGTCCCCACAGAATCCGGTTTAGGATGACCTGTCAGAAAGGCCGGTGCCGAATTTGGAGCTTTGTATTTTTTGTCCAATCTAGGGATTACAGGTGAAACTGAGGCGGTATTCTGCATGATCTGCTACCCCTGTTTCCAGAGATAATCAATCATAGGAATTGTTCTCGTTGACTTCTTTAATGGCTCCTTAAAATCATACAGGAAACATTCCTGTTCCTGAGACTCCATTGTAATCTGGAACCGCTTAGCGGCCCTTTCCACCACATTATGGAAACCACCTATATCAAATGGTGGCGAATATGTCGAAGCAGGTTCCGGAGATGCTGGTGAAGCTGTGACATAATCCTCCCAGTCATTATTGACGGATTGATCATCCTGCAGCTCCCCTTCCTCTTGCTGTTCCTCCTGCTCTTCTTCCTCTTCTTCGCCCTCCGAAGATTGAGGACATGGTACATCCACCCGTTCCCTCTGAATGATTAGGGGCGGGGGTCTTGGTCTCGGCGATGGAGCCGTTGTGGGAGCTTGAGGTGCTGGAGATTCTGGGAACCTCTGCTTGTAGTCTTCTATAAGGTATCTTAGATCTGTAACCAGGGATGCTGGCAGGCAGACCATAGGTGTAGGTGGCGAACGGACCACCTGCTCCTCAACTTCCTCCTCATCCGAGCTTTGGCATTTGACATTTAGCTCTGATGGGCTAGTCGCCAATTGGAACATATCCCCATGGTCAGAATCTTCATCCTGAAGTAGACGTGCTGGTGGTAAATGTAAATGTAAATGTAGTATACTTGTAAAGCGCACAGCTGCCCCAGCAACGGGGCGTCCCGGCGCTGTATAACTCTGGGGAACCCGTCCTGGCTTTCCCTGTGGGATGGTCCCTTGCTGGGAGTCCCCAAGGTGGAGCCAGGCATCCCCGGAATTGGTGGGGCCGTTGTGGAGATTAGGCAAGCTAATGCCCAGAGTTGCCGAGTGGAACCCCTGATTAGAGTAAGCACCGAAGCGAGAATTATCAAGTCCGCTGACCAAGGTCCATGACCCTGCCGCGTCGGGAATTGAACCCTGGTCCCGGGCTGACTTCTGCTCTCAGGCCTGCTGCCTCTAACCAGTGAGCCACACTACTCCACTGCACATGGCTAGGGGAAGTTAGCTCTGGCGTCAGCGTCTTTCTGGTAATCTTCAGACACACCGAAGCTGACTGACTGAAAGCCAGAATCAATCACCGTCGACGGGCCCGTTGACGGTGAGATCGTCGACGAAGTAGCGACGAAAGCCGTCGTCATCGGTGATGTTGCCGTCGACGGTATAGATGTTTCTGTCGTCGACGGTGCCTTCGTCGACGGTGTCTTCGTCGACGGTGTCTTTGTCGACGGTGATGGTCTCGTCGTCTACGTTGTCGTCGACGAGGCTATCGTCGACGGGATCTCGGTCGTCAACGAAGATCTTTTAATTACAATCGTCGATGATACAGTCTTACCCGCCGTCGACGATGGGGTTGTCGTCGTCGATGATGATAATGACGACGACGCCGTCGTCGTCGAGACTGTCGTCGTCGACGTAGATACATAAGCAGGAGATACTGCTTTCTTCATCCCTGATGATGTCGTCGACGATGCCGTCGTCGTCGATGGTGCAGGCTTCTTAAAGGTGTGAACCTCCTTTTCTGAAGCTGTTTTTGCCTTGACCTCTGAAGACTTTTAGCTGCCTTCTTTTGAGGAGTATCCAAGGGGCCAGGGGAAGCTACCCTAGGTCTTTTGAGAGACAATTTTGAGGAGATTGAAGAACCCTCACTTCCCTCAGAGGAATCCAGATTGTCTCTATCCTTAAGCCTTTGGAGCCAGATCAAAAGGTGTCCCTCTCTTTTAGAGTCTTAGTAGAAAAGGTTTGACATACCTTGCAGTCCTTAGCCAAATGATCTGGGTATAGACAGTACAGGCAGTCCTTATGTTGGTCATCAATGTGTAACCTCTTTTTTCCACAAGAGGTACAAGCTCTGAAGAGACCCTTCTTTGGAGCATCAGTCATAGTAAATAGCTTTCCTTGAGGAGAAAAACAGGAAACAATATCCTAAAAACTGCTGAAAAAGCTGTAAAGCAACAAACCGGAGCAGAGCTCATGGGAGACTCCCTTAGCACAACGTGCGGTAGAAAATCTGAGGGACTGAGGCTCCTGCCAGGAAGGTTCTAGAGGGAGGTGACAGCTGATTGGCTCTTTTCTAGAGTTTGGTCCTTTTTACAAAAGGACCTAGATATCTTACAAAAGTGAGGCCTTATGGCCTACTGTTCTCTATATGTCTATGGGACATTACTTATTTATGTACCGGGGACTCCCATCTCGGCGACGGGGAATGATTCAGGCATGTGAATCTATGAAAGACCATTAATACTGGATAAGGCTTAGTTACATGAAGAAAGTGACATAAGTGAGCAAACAATACTAGAAGTAGCAAAGGGTTCATTACAGGAGGAAAAAGTGACATGAATGCTAGTTACAAAAGCGTACTAAGTACAAGTAGAGGTAAAATACTGGAATACATGGCAGGCAGTCAAAGACAAGTACTGAAGATTGCGAAGGCAATGGTGGCGCTGGTGCAAGTACCGGAAACAAAACCAATGTTAAGAGGTAGCATACAGTGTGTTACAAGAGTAAAGTGACGGGCGCATGTCACATAAAGAGTACCTAACACAGGAAGAAGGATAATTCTGCAGTCAATGGCACACACTCAAACACAAGAACACACTAGGAGGACACTCCCATAGTCAAGGAAATTGGAAATTGCTATAACGAAAGAACTTCCTTCAGAATAGAGAGGGCATATATTGATTTTGGAAGTGCCTTTCAAGGAGGAGAACGGTGAGGATAGTTTGTAGGCCTGGGATGATGAAGTGTTCTGGGTAGAATGGTAAAGGGGACGAGGTATGAGGTGATTCTAAGCACACAAACCTAAGTGCTATGGCCATTATCAGCTTCGCATTTGAATAATTGACTTAGTAGTAAGACATATCACTACACTACTGCCTCAGGCGCTGGAGGTACGCAAATGTTTGCACCGCCCAACTCCTACGAGAATGTAATATGCACTAACTGGTTCTCGTAACTGACAGACAGGCTTGGCCCTGGTAGCAAGGGGGCAGTCATAGCCCCGGTCTCATTGTAAAGAATTCATTTTGTTAGATGAAGGAGGGCGGGGCTTCTAATGGTTGTTTTATGTCTCAAATGCAGGAACCACGCTGGAGAACCGCCCTCTCTCATGGGGGGCCGCCTGAACTAGCAACAGGTAGAAGGGTCATAGCACACTGTTTCTCTGTGAAAACAACTGTTGAGTCTGGGCAAGTTGTTGATGTACTGGGCAAGTATTGTGGGGTTCTATTGGTAAGCGGTGGCAGAGTGTGGGCAAATCTTGCATCCCCTGTGACAAAATTGGAACGTTTTTTCTTTAAACATTGAGGTGGCTGGACTGATCCTGCACCCATGTGCAATAAGGGAATGGGTTCTTTTACAGCAACTGGTGCGCCAGTAAGGGGATCTGATCCTGGTGATCGAGGTAGCGAGAGGCTTACCGGTCAATGCTGATTAGGGCTGTTTTCATGGATTTGTTCTCTCTTCCAGAAACGCATGGGTTTCGTCCCATAATGATCAAACAACGCCTAGTAGAAAGGCATGCCAGGGCTTGGAGCAGGACAATAGGATCAAGTACACAGGCACCACTCGGAGAAGGACAGGTGGGAACGGAAACAGGATTTGCCTGGCCGTGCTCCGGGCCCGGAGCCTGAATGCTGTTTCGGGTTAAGTGCTCTTGGGGGGCAAGGTGGCAACTTGGTTCAGATTTCTCGTAGGGGACAAGTAGAAGCAGTGTTTAGTATAGCGTTTGTGCAATTGACATTGACATCCTTACACTTCAGCTCAGTTGTGCTCAATTACCGCTGTCATATTGTAGAAAACATTGGTCCCTATATGAAAGTAATGAACACAAACCATAATGATCATACAATTAATAAGTCGTATGTCTACTGTCCGTCCGGACAGGCTTTCAATTTTTTATTTTTTGAGTATAAAGTTTATGCGTTTCTCGGTAATGTCAAGCGGGCACAGCCGTGACCTTTAACATACAAGAGACAACAACAAAAAAAGATGTGAAAAGCAGAGGATCTGTCTGTACACTTGCGTTTCAGTGAGTCAGACTTAGAATATTTACATAAACCGCACCATTGCATCATACAATAATTATTTAGGACGTTTGCATATGGGGTTAGAGGTCGACGTTTCGATGTCTTTCTAAAATGCAGACATCATCATCAGGACATTACATGACATTATTGTTGTCAAGGTTAAAATTCCACATTTAGTGGTAATATTTCTTTCCTGCTGGAGAAATTAGCGGTACCGAGAGGGTTACTGTAGCAGCGCAATGGCTTATTTGGGATGCAGCTCGGCGGACCCGTGGCACCGCCGAGCTGCATCCCAAATAAGCCATTGCGCTGCCCATGTATCATTGAATACTGACGCTCGCGCACACCGTGGTATTGAATCCCGGTCATTCCTAAGATCTACTGTCATAGCACAGTAACCCTCTCGGTACCGCTAATTTCTCCAGCAGGAAAGAAATATTACCACTAAATGTGGAATTTTAACCTTGACAACAATAATGTCATGTAATGTCCTGATGATGATGTCTGCATTTTAGAAAGACATCGAAACGTCGACCTCTAACCCCATATGCAAACGTCCTAAATAATTATTGTATGATGCAATGGTGCGGTTTATGTAAATATTCTAAGTCTGACTCACTGAAACGCAAGTGTACAGACAGATCCTCTGCTTTTCACATCTTTTTTTGTTGTTGTCTCTTGTATGTTAAAGGTCACGGCTGTGCCCGCTTGACATTACCGAGAAACGCATAAACTTTATACTCAAAAAATAAAAAATTGAAAGCCTGTCCGGACGGACAGTAGACATACGACTTATTAATTGTATGATCATTATGGTTTGTGTTCATTACTTTCATATAGGGACCAATGTTTTCTACAATATGTAATGCCCAAGGTCCCTATGCTATACCTTTAGGGTTCCCTTGTTCTGTCTAAACACAATTACCGCTGTCAGCCACTGGCCCCAACCCATAGATGACAGGAGGGATAACCACACAGGTGATTGGCAGGAGACTGGTATGGTAATTATTAGGGGGTTGCCCAGGGGTCTTTCCCAGAGTTATCTGAAGGTCAGTACGGGTGAAACTCTGTTGGGATTGCACACAGTGGGGAGAGGGCCTGTCCAGGGGCACCGTCCCTCGATTGTCACTAAATAGCACTGTCTGGCTTCCAGAGAAGACCGCTACAACAGCCACGGGGTAAGTCAAGATCATTGGTGACTATTACCTTTCGTTCATTGGTTTGTTGTAAATTCTGGTGCCCAGAATTGTTAGACACTTATGGGCATGTTACGGCCAGATAGGGTGGTGTCTTAGCAGGAGGGCCTGCGATTGATTTGGCTGGGTTTCACTTGTAGGGTCCAGATGTGGGCAGGTAATAAACACAGTCTTAAAACGAAATGCTGGGATTCACAGGCAGTGGAGGGCCCTTGGCTAGGTGCACTAGTAACCGTTCGACCCGAGTCGGATTTATTTGGTCGTTATTCAGGACCGGAGGTGGGGAGGTCATAGGCAGTATCTCCACGCCGGGAAGTGCACAGTGAGAACGTAGTAGTGCCCGAAGTTGTCTGACTTGAATATATACATTGGTTAATAGCCGCCTTGGGTCCAACGAGTGCCCGACCGGGGTGACTGGTCAAGAGACAGACACCAACAGTCACTCGGCACGGTGTACTGGAAGGGAGATTGCCTAAGTGGGTCCAAACTAGTCTTATACGCATGATGGTGACAATTAGTGACATGTCTAAGAGTAAGCCTTGTGTTGTAGGGACGGGATCCCAAGGGAGACAGCCTGGTTGGCCTACACAGGAAGGTGATTTCCGCAGGGGCTTAGTTAAGCTTGCGGCCAGGCAGGGGCTTGCTTAACCAAGGTGATTACAGTAAGGGCAAGCATGCACCAAGTGATGGATGCCAAGTCCATTCGAGACAGACAATAACACCTGCGCAGGAGCCAGGGATCTAGACAGTGGTGGTAGCTGCCAGTTAAATTGTGGGTTGCGGTGCAATAACCTGAGGAGAACGGGGGTTCAACATACTTTAGTTACAATGATTGATATTTAATTAATTAATCAATAATTAATGTGTGCAATGTTTTTCAAAAAAATAAACAGAGAGACAAGAGGGCGCCCCTTTTACTCATCAGGTTGTCAGTAGCCCAAGAAGCTGTCTAGAGCAAAGCTTCTCATTAGGGGGTCCCCCGCCCATGGTCTAGATTATCCATTGGGTGGCAATGACTTGGTAACCATGGGGAGGAGGGCACTTATACAGGCCATGCAAACTGACCTCGTCGCAATCAGTAATAGATGGGGGCCGTGCGAGATATGGTTGTCAGAGATTGCTCCAAGTAAGGAGTGGCGGGGGGGCAGGTCCATAGCTGCAGTAGAGCATTCACAAGAAAAAAACTGTGTGCACTTGTCCAAAGTCGGGATGGATATGTTTATCCTTGATGTGCAGGATGCACTTGAAACAGCGGGATGCAAATAGGGAACTCTGAAAGAGGGGCTCTGTCATCGACGATAGCCTCCTCCAGAGCTGTGGCGGAGTTACAGGGCGATCTGGAGGCAGACGGGTACAGTAAGGGTACCTCTGCGGCAGACTGGTACAGTAAGGGTACCTCTGCCTGGCACAGTAAGGGTGCCTGAGCCAAAGACCTGGAGCCGCAGGGAGGTTCCGGGAAAACCGCAAAGGCGCCCCGTTAGTCCTTCGGGCGGTTGGGGGGCCTGACCAACCGGGGGTGTGCCATACTATGCTCCGCCCTGAAAGGGGCGGGAGTAGAAGACATGATCACGTGATCCGGAAGGGGATCTGCAAAGGTGTTGCACTGTCCGGGCGTCGACCCACCGTGCCGGCTGGCTCATAAGGGGGGCGGGGTGGCGAGGGGCTGCCTGCCCTGGATCGCCCGTAAGATAACCCACTAAAACGTCATACTTTTGTTGTATGAAAATAAACCTGCAGCAGTTCTTTACCCATAAACAACGTGTCCGGTGTAATCATTATATGGGCAAATGTAAAATGTGCAGGGGGAGCGGATGACTGTGTGGGCACTAACCAAATTGCCTCACAAAATTAGCTTAAGTCTCAGTTCAGCAAAATGTGAAAATTACCTCATTATATTATGATTGACATAGACTTTGTATTATTTTGTAGCAACACGTCCAGCACTTTTGGTCGATGCCTTTCTAACCTAGTTTGAACCGCAGAAATCTTGTTGCATAAATGTCGAAGTAAGTGACAATTAGTTGCCTCATGCCACTATTTTTCGTGTCATTTTCTTTGGGCACGTTTTTCTGACTATGGTTTCTTTTCTTCTTTTTAAATAAGACACAATTCATTCTTCTTCGCACAGGTGTTATATGAAAATTTGTTCAAATAGTGTAAAGTAACTGTGATTTTTCAATTTTGTTTTAGGGGTTAATTATTTTTATTGACATTCCTGAAGATGGTTTAGTGGACGAAAGCCGTAATTAGACCGAAACGTTGACAGTTACATCTTTTTCTTCTTTTTTATTGTCAGATTGTTCAAGAAAAGGTGTTCACATTTGTCACCAGGGAGATCATTGATGTGTATGTAAATAGACATTCCGGTTGCAGTGAGCAACGTAATTAATGTTTAGAACACTCCATATATACACATAATCTTTTTATAATAATATAAAACTCTTTTTGAATATATACACCTGTGTTTCGAGTATATCTTATGTCACTACAAGATTAACACATGCTGAAATAATTGTTAAATATGTTTGTGTGATATATTAATTCAGAGACGGCTAAGCAAGAGAGCTGTCCAGATTAAAGATAATAAATGACGTAGAATTTTTGTTAAATAAATCCCTTGTAGACGCTTTTACCTGCCAATATTTGGAAAGAAGGCACTGTGTTGGACCCGGATGGTCTTGGTGGTCAGGCCGATGTTGGGCAACACAGATTTGGCTTCATATCAAAGTCTAGAATGACTATGGATTCGGCGGTGCTGGAAACAGCACCACAGGAATAAATCCCAGCGAAGGTCGTAGTTTTGTGACCGGATTCAATTTAGAGGGCCCCGAATGGTGCAGAGGGTAAACCTGCTAGTACAAATCCAGTTGGAGCAATAAGAGGTGTATGGTCTCATAGAACTCCTTAAGTTGGGTGGGAGCGGCCCTGCCTCAGGGAAATTTAGGGTCTACGGGTGGAGTGTGGAAACAAAGCCTGAACTGGTGCGGGGTCATCCAATGCCAATTCACAAAGGAGCTTCATTGCCCGCTCTGGAATTGCTTCTGGATTCACCTTGTGCCAGTCAGAGCATGCACTGGAGTTGTGGTCTGGCTTCAGGTACCACAAGCAAATAGGGTAGTGGTTCATGACAGACATGTGCCTGTGACAGGCTTGACAGGGTTTTAAATCTACAGGTGGTTTAGGGGACACCAAATGGTATACTGGGAGCAGAAGAGCTTGAAAAAGTCAGCAAAATGTTGAAAAAGGTGTTAAAAAAACAACAGAGGTAGATCTTTTGGATCAGTGCTATAGAGGAGCGTAGAAAGGAATTGAGGTTAGCTCCTATAAAGGCACCACGCATATCACATCTGGCACGGACGCCGCAGATGATGCAAAATGCTCAGCACCACATACAAGAGTGCAGAGGTACTGCTCAATTTCCGGATCCAGTCTGATGCCTGGGGAATATTCTACGGTGAGAAATCTACGGCTAGAAGTCTCTATCAGATTTTAACCACCTAAGAGACAATAAAAGATACTTCTATTTCATGTTCCATTTATTAAATTTCCGTGCAAAGATTGTAACAAATATGGAGCCATCAGAGTAACAAGAAGTAATGCAAAAATACACACTCAAAAATGTATTTTTACTACTGAATCACAGAATACATTTAAATACACAGTAAGAGATGATACAAATAAACATTGGAGCCAGAATCACTGGAGTGCCCTCTTAAGATTCTCCGAACAGAACGCACTCTGCCTCCTTAACCCGAGTATTGAAAGCAAACAGCTTCTGCACTTGAGCATATATATATATATATATATATATATACACATATATACACTCACACACACACACACACACACACAAAAGACTATCTGCCATAAAAGAGATCCATACCTCGGCTTATATTTGCATATTTTAGTGCAGTACCTCGCGGAATAGCTCACCTTGTACACATTACAGAGAAGAACACTGCATATGTCCATGAATAGAGAAAACCGTTAGTGAGAAGTAACGTAAAAAGTTACTGAGACAACTGGAACATTTGATTTACTTGCCAATCAACTCGCGTTTAGCCTAGAAAACACATCAACTTGCATTCTTTATGGACATTACAGCTAGAGTGCATCTATTGCTCTTGTAAACCAAGCGTATGTCCAATACTAATTGTAATGTAGTCCTTGCACCCATTTGCCCACCAGTTAAATCTTTTATTCACTTTACATCCTTAATAATGAGGTACTGACACAAAATCTCATTTGAATTGCTATCCATTGTTTCAATTCTTATTATTCTGCATTGAGTATATTTAATCTCATGTGAGCCTGAATAAGACAATTTTTATCAGGCATTAACGCTTGGATTATGTCTAAAAACGAAGCATGTATTTATACACGTCACACATCACAGTCAAGCTGGTTATGACTATTGGAACGTACATTCACGTTCACGGAATGGAATTTGTGGTGCATCTGTTGATTTAAGGATGTCTATTTAGTGTTTGTGTAAGGTGCTGGGGTGACAACAGTCAAGCTCACCATATTTGGGTAACCTTTCATATCCACCCTGCCAGTACCAACAAATCCACTGACGGGGGATAGAAGTAGATGAAGGGGAGAGAAGTAGATAAAAAGGGAGCCCAAAGTCCATCTTTATCAAATCACCAACTTCTCTGCAGTGCACCCAGCAGAGGTGACGAAGCTAATGGTGGGTTGGTTGGAAAAAGAACGAGAGAGAGTGATTAGGGTCCAACAGGGGGAAGAGAGTGAGCGTGGTTGTTGAGACTCATTGACTTGGCCACTGTAACAAACGAATGCATCCCTGTTTTTATCCAACGATAAGCATTCCAGAATGTACCTTTGCTTGATGATGTCTGCTTGAATTTCAGACATTCTGTGCCATCACACACGGAATGGTTCCTTAAAAATAAATGTTGACCTAACCTCCAGCTTAAAATTGAGTAGATTCCTGTACGTGGCGTTCATCCTAAATTTAGATGACATTTATCCAACGGTGCTTTTGCCATACCCAACTGCTCTGCAAATATGTCCCACAGCAGCACCTGCCTCTGGTTCAACGGAGGTAGAAGCTACATTTTCTTTATAATTGCATACATCACCTTTCAATTCTCTTACGTTTCAATCACATGTATTATTCTTTAATGGCAGCTTCTTGGTGTTGCCAGGAAACTGTGGAATATTTCCCACATTAAGACACCTGGGAACTCACCAATCACAAACAAGTCTTGCAACATTTTTTCTAGAGTTGTAAAGGTTAAATAACTAAAATGCAATGTATCACTAAGCACATATTCGGGTAAACAAAATCACATTTTGTTTTAAAACCTCTAGAGGAGATATGCACATCGTCAGCTTTGTTCATTCGTATACATATTAATTTCCAGTGCAAAAGTGTGGATATGCAAGTTTGAAATTCAGGTGACTTTTTAATTTTATTTTTACTTCAGCAACATTGTGTGAAACACTTTAAGAAGCCAAAATATCATTTGATTCGTTTTCTATAAAAACAGATAAAACTGAGGTTTGCTCTAGAAGTAAAGTAACCTGAGAAAACCATGTATGTCACATAAAACTGGGCATTGTAACAAACTCTAGACTTCCATAAGCAATAGCTCTACGCGAATGTTCTGGCGAGGATGTCATCTTCTTGCTGGCGGTGTATGGTTATAATACCCACTGCTGGTACTGGGAGCGGAGGTCTGCTCACTAAACGAAGCTACAAAACAAAACAGAAAAAAAACATTATCAACTCATACGGGGAAAGCTGGCATTCGCTGAACATGGATAGATGAACATAGCTTTACAAAACGACACGTTTTTTTAATGCATTTTTATTGTTCACTTGTTTTGCCTAATGCAGCTAACCAATGATCATAAAACAGTCTCATGCAACTGGCACTATTGACAGCAAATACGTGATGCAGGTCATACATTTACATGATACATTTGTAGCATGTGTAGGTAGATTTTTATCAAGGTACAGACATAAAAAAACAAGTTTAAAAAAGACGCACGAAGACCGCATCTGCCCATCAAAGTAATACAAAAAGGGCGAAAGTGCCGAAAAACCCACTGACCTCCACACCAAAACACACAGAATGCATTGGGTTGTCACAACAACCCAGTAATGGCAACAGTGTCCACCACAACATGGAGCTAGGTGACTACTAGTTGAGGCAGGCCTAGTTGAATGTCCAGGAACTCTCCCCATTTTCCCTGACCCCAAGCATCTTAAGGCCGTAACAGGAGCCTATTAGACGGCAGAGGAGGCGACAGGACACCAACTATATGAGAAAAGAAGCATAGATCTTGCATCTCCCCACGCTCCCGATGACCTTTGTTCTACCAAACCACGCACTGTAAGGAGCTTAGTGCGGGGGAGGTCAACATCATTCGGGATACCCAACAATATATATTTTGGGTCAAGTGGGATTTGTGATTCCAGTATGCAGGAACGCTCTTGGGTGAAATTGGCCCAGTAGGTCTGAATTGGAGGGCAATCCCATATTGTATGTAGAAAGGACACCACGGCCTCAGCGAAATGTAGGCAGGTGCGTGGGTGCCCTACCCATGGCGCATAATCTACTACAGTCAAAACACACTCTGTGTAGAATCTTAAACTGTTTGAGGCGTAGACAAGCGTTAATTACAATCTCACACGGATGCATCGGTGCTACCTTCCAATCAGTGCCCTCAATCTCGCCCTGATCCCGCTGCTATCTGTTCCTTCAAAACTACCCTTGATCATCTTTGAAGGGGATGAGTACAATAGTTAAATTTAAAGGACATTTTTTTTAAACCACTAATGATAATATCAAATACAAAAAGGGGAGAATTGCATGAAATATTCAAAATCCTCATTCAGTAGAGCTTAAGTTTACAGCCAAAAGGGACAGATAAACACAGATATTAAATGGTATATTAAAATACTGTATTTAATATACCAGTGTTTTTGATGTTTGTGTCCTTTGTTTTCTAGGTCATTGTCCCATAAGGGATAATTTGCTAAAATAAAAAAGAATATTCAAAGCTGAATGAGCTAGGAGGTCAGGCACATTAGATTCAAACCCAGCCAACCATAAGTTACTACTTGTGTAACGATATATATGTAAGAGACATTAGTTAGTGATAGATTCCTTAACTTAAAATATCCCCAGGCATCAGACTGGATCCGGAAAGTTTTGCTAGCAGTACCTCTGAGCGTCAGTAGGTGGCGTCGCGTCAGTCGCTGGCGTTGTAAGCGCCAAGATGATGTCACGGGCACTACTTAGGCGCAACCCACGCGCGCTGACGTCAGTTCTGTACACGACTTTCCGCGCCAGGAACGCAGAGCCATGCAAGAAACTGATCACTGGTGCCAAGAAACTAGGGCCCTAAAAAGGGATGTCCTTAACCCTAGTAATCAGGTCGCAGAACGGGGAGGACGGGTGGGGCGGTAAGGAATCTATCACTAACTAATGTCTCTTACAGCTATATTGTTACACAAGTAGTAACTTGTGAATCTGAAAGAGACACGTTAGTCATAGATTCCTTACCTTAGAATAGATACCCCAGCAATACCAACCCCGGTGGAGGGTCTGCGAACACGATTACACCAGAAAGTCACAGAGAACAGAACGGCAAAAGAAGCCGTCCCTCCGGACTTCACTGTCAAGGCAGTAATGTTTAGCAAACGTGTGCAGCGAGGCCCACGTAGCTGCCTGACAAATGTCCTGCAAGGGAACGCCGCGTCCCAAGGCAGTAGTGGCTGCTGTTGCCCTGGTACAATGAGCACGCAGCCCCACAGGAGGCTCCTTCTTAGCCAATGAGTAACAAGCCTTGATACAGAGAACAGCCACCGAGAGATGGTCCGTTTGTGCACGGCCCAACCTTTTTTGGCGCCCACGTAGCCAACAAAGAGCTGGTCATCCACCCGGAACTGTTGTTTTTGCATTAGATAGAACGAGAGCGCACGTTTTGGGTCAAGACGGTGGAGCCTCTCTTCCTCTTTTAAAGAATGTGGAGGCGGAAAGAAGGTGGGCAAAGTGATGGTCTGCCCGATGTGAAAGGCAGTGACAACCTTAGGCAAAGAAGGATGGACGAGTGCGAAGCACGACCTTATCTGGATGAACCGTCAAAAAGGGAGGCTTACTGTTTGTTAATAGAGAGTGCCCCAAAAAGTGGTCTAAAATTTGGGGAGCTTGGAATACCTACAGGGGGATATTTGTGATCTACCTGCAGAAAATGATAGCGATGGCTCGGATGAGGATGGGGAGTGAGGGGGGAAGGCTGGAAGGCGAATGTCAACTACCTGGAAGAATAGAATCTGTACATATTTTGCAGAACTACACAATGATATATTGAGTAATGTTCAAAATCTGCCGTATATAATATTGCCACAACTTGCTGATGTGATGAAAACAATAAAATGTTTAAAAAAAAAGGGGAGGCTTACAGGAAAGCGCCTGGAGCTCACTCACACGCCTAGCGGAGGTAATGGCAACCAGGAAAGCAGTCTTCAAAGTCAATAAACAAAGAGCACAGTTGTCAAGTGGCTCAAAAGGAGCGCACATCGAATAAGTAACAACTAGATTCAAGTCCCACTGAGCTATATCAAACGGATTAGGAGGGAAAAGGTGTGTAATGGCTTTTAGAAATCTATTTACAACAGGGGACTTGAAAAGAGAGGGCTGATCAGGAAGCCTGAGAAAAGCCGAATAGTGCTCAGAGCAGAGCCCTGCTGGGCCAGGGAAAGAAGGAACAAAAGGACTTCTGAAAGAGGGGCAGAAAGAAGGTCCACAGCCTTTGCTGTGCCCCATGCCACAAATTTGTTCCACCTACAGGCATATACCGCTTTAGTGGAGGGACACCAGGCTGCCAGAATGATATCACAGACTTCAGGAGGCAAGTCAAATGGAATCAACTGTCGCCGCTCAATCTCCACGCCTGTAGGTGGAGGCTAGACAGGTTCGGGTGGTGGACCGTCCCCTGCTGCTGCGACAGAAGATCCTCCCGAAGAGGCAGTCGGATCGGGGGAGCCATGCTCATACTGGGTAGCTCAGGATACCAAACTCTTCAATCCCAGTCTGGGGCCACAAGAATGACTTGGGCCCGGTTGCGCCTGATCGTCTTCAGCACTCTGCGTAGAAGTGGTATAGGCGAAAAGGGGTACAATATGCCGCAGCTCCACTCATGACGAAAAGTGTAGCCGAGCAAGTGCCGCCTCGGAAATTCCAACACGCAGAAGAGATGACATTGCGCGTTCTCTTCTGTGGTGAATAGATCTAACCAAGGCTCGCCCCACTGTTGAAAGAGACCTTGTGCCATCTCCGAGTGAAGACGCCATTCGTGATCCATCATGCACCTGTGGTTGAGTTTGTCAGCCCTGGCATTCAAGAAACCTGCCAAGTGTTGAACTGTCAAAGAAATGCTTTGACGTTCCAGCCATGTCCAGAGACGCAGAGCCTTCTGACATAGGGTCCACAACCCCACCCGCCTTGCTTGTTGTGATACAACATGGAGGTGGTGTTGTCTGTGAACACCCGCACTACTCTCCCCTTGACAGAGGGAAGGAATGCCTTCAGTGCAAGTAGGATTGCCCGGAGCCCCAGAAGGTTGATATGGAGGTTGGACTCCGCCGGAGACCAGAGACCTCTGATCTCCGCTTCTCCTATATGGCCGCCCTATTCCAGGAGGGACGCATCTGTCACCACTGTATGCTCCGGTTGGGGAAGGGAGGGGGATCAATGTCGGTTCGTGAGCCACCACTGCCACCGCTGTGCAGTGCCCTCGGAGAACTGGACGTGCTTGGACAGGTCCCCTTGATGCTGCGCCCACTGGAACTACAGGTCCCACTGCAGAGCCCACATATGCCATCTGGCATGATTGGTCAGCAGGATGCAGGAGGCCATGAGGCCCAGCAGCCTCAAGGTCATGCTGACCGAAACCCAGGACCAGGGCTGAAAGATCGGGATCATAGCCCGAATGTCCCGGACCCGCTGCTCGGGAGGATAAACCTGAAACTGCGCTGTGTCCAGAACAGCTCCGATAAAGAGGAGCTTCTGAGAGGGAATCAGGTGCGACTTTGGCAGGTTGATGGAGAACCACAGCAAATGCAGGAGGTCGGCCGTAGTCTGGAGGTGGAAAACGACTGCCTGGGGCGTGCCCGCCTTCAACAACCAGTCGTCGAGATAGGGGAAGACTGAAACCCCTGATCTGGGCAGATGAGCTGCGACCACCGCCATCAGTTTGGGGAATACCCGAGGGACGTGGGTAAGGCCGAAGGGGAGCACGGTGAACTGAAAGTGCTTGTGGCCTACCGTGAACCGTAGGTAATACCGGTGGGCCGGCAGGACGGGGATATGAAAATAAGCGCCATGCAAGTCCAACGCCACCATCCAGTCTTGCGGGTCTAGGGCAAACAAGGCCTGAGCAAGGGAAAGCATCTTGAACTTGGGTCGCCCTGGACCGGCGATGGAGTCGGGCCACGTTCTTATCCACAGGAGCCCCTGTGTTGGGCCTAGACCAGGTGCCCAAAAGAACGTCCGAAAGTGCGTCATTAAATTAAAGGGCAGCAGCGGCTCCGTAGAGGAAGACGCTGACCGGAACACTTCTGTCAGAAGGTTAGTCCTGACGGCCACTGTAGGGAGCTCGAGGTGGAGCGCCTCGGCGGCTCTACGCAACACCACAGAATATGTACCACATTCCTCCGAAGCCACTGTAGAAGGAGACAGTGTGCCAGGTTCTGGAGTAAAATCCAAGTCACATGCATCCTCCAAATCCCCGTCCCAGTACGGGTCTAACTCGCACTAGGCTGCAAGAGGGTCCTCAGACCCCTCCTAGTCCTCCCTGCCCTCCCCAACCTGCCGGGCAGGCGGAAAAGAGGGAGGCGGATGGAGAAAGGGATATAAATTCCCTAATGGCGTCAGAATCGGCGTCGATCGATATCGGTCCGGCACAGTCTCCACGTCGGGGTGAAAGCAGGGGACGGCGTCTGCCGAGGAGCCGCCGAACGCCGGCGTGGTCGACGTCGATTATTAATATTATTAAGGGAAATTTGTAGAGCGCCTGGTTACGCGCAGCGGCGTGTCCCCGCGTTGTAGTGAGTGGAAACAGCAGAGCCACAACCACAAGGTCTGCCCGGCTACTGCGTGTAAAGGTAAGTCTTTAACTTCTTCCTGAAGCCGAGTTCAGAGGGCTCCAGGCGAAGGTCCAATGGTAGGGCATTCCAACTTTTCGCGGCAAGGTATCTAAAAGACCTACCCCCCCATACGTGACTTTTTTATCCTGGAGACCTTCAATAGCCCTGTGTGGGAGGAACACAGGGCGCGCGTAGGCGCGTACCGAGTAACCAGCTCCTGGAGGGGAGTGGGTGCCTTACCGCACAAAATGCGGTGGCAGGTGCTAAGAGCCTTAAACTCAACCCTGCTCCTCACTGGGAGCCAGTGAAGGGCCTTAAGGGCAGCTTTAGACGCTGATCATTTAAGGAGCTTCAGGATCAGGCGAGCCGCTGCGTTTTGCAACACCTGAGTCGGTTGATGGCCTTTCCAGTGGCCCCCAGGTAAAGCAGATTGCCATAATCAAGGCGCGATGTGACGAGGGCATGCACCAGCGTCCTACGGGCTGCCGTAGGTAGGAGATTTAAAACTTTCCGCAAGCTTTTCAGGACGCTGAAGCAAACCCCCACCACGCGGCCTATTTGAGGTCCAAAAGAAAGATCCGCATCGAGCCATACCCCCAGATTTTTTGCTTCCTGGCAAGGTATGGGTACATCCCCCAAACAAGGTGGCCACCAGGCCGATGACCAAACAGACGGGCCCCCCCCTACCACGAGCACCTCAGTCTTGTTGCCGTTTAACTTCAGGCAATTGGTGGACATCCAGGTCGCCAGCTCCTGCATGCAGGCCTTGAAGCTATCCATCGCAAGACTGGGCGCGCGTGAGAGGGAGATGACCAGCTGCGTGTCATCAGCATAGGACACTATGTGTAGGCCATGGCTTTCGACAATGGGTGCCACAGGGGAGACATAAAGATTGAATAGGGTTGGGCTCAAGGACGAGCCCTGAGGCACGCCTTGACCCAGATCAAACTCCCTTGAATAGCAGTCTCTCTGTCGCACCTGAAAGCTTCTCCCTGTCAAAAAAGACTGGATCCATTCAAGTGCAGCTCCTGATATCCCTCCATTATTCAGACACTGTAGCAAGGTGGTATGTGCTACAGTGTCGAATGCTGCACTTAGGTCCAGAAGGATGAGAGCCATAGTCTGGCCCTCATCCACCCCCTGGCGTAAGGTCTCCACTGCCATCAATAACGCTGATTCAGTGGAATGGCGTGGACGGAAACCAAACTGGGTCTCATGCAGGAGGGTAGCCTCTTCCACGAAATCCATCAGCTGTGTATTAACCGTTTTCTGAGCCACCTTAGCCATATAGGGTAAAAGGGAAATTGGCCGGAGGTTTTCCAGTTTTTCGAAGCTGATGTTAGGCTTCTTTTGGAGAGGTAGCACCACCGCCTGTTTCCAGTCTCTGGGCACAACCCTAGTCCTGAAAGAGACATCCAAAAGATGTCTAATATACGGCTCCAAAGCCGGCAGGCTGCCAACAAGACGTTTAGGCATTGTCGGGTCCCGTGGGGAGCCTGACTTTACTGACCCACAGATCTGCATGAGAATCTCTGGGGAAGGGGTGACAAAGTTCGTCAGCATGTGTTGGTCCACCCTTTCCCTAGGAGACTCAACAAACTCAGACCCCGTTATAGGATGGCTAGGGAAGGCCGAGTATATTTTTGCTACTTTTTCGGCAAAGTAGTCCGCAATCCTATTACAGGACTCCACTGAGCAGTCGTCTGGTGCAGTGGGGGGCTTCCCACCCGAAAGCGTTTTGTATATCAGAAACAGTTCTTTCGTGGAGTTCCCAGCCTCCCCAATCCTGATGGCATAGTAAGCTGCTTTGGCCTTCCTAATTAGCCCATGATAGGCACGCCTCCACATTAAATATTCCTCTTTTGTGTCCATGGTAAAAGCCACCCGCCACAGCCTTTCAGCACGCTTAAGCGCTGCTTTAGCTACCCGAAGCTCGTCACTGTACCATGGAGCCGTTTTTTGAATACGGCAACCCCTTTTTACAAGGGAGAGTGGAGCCGTACTGTCTAGCGCCTCGGTGAAGCGCTTACTAAGGTTAGCGTTAGCTGATTCGACATCATCACCCCCTGGGCGCCCCCCTCTAACAAGTGCCGCCCTAAACTTAGCTTGAGAGAAAGTGGCCCATCTTCGCCTCGGATGGTATTGGGGAGCTGGCTCAGGTAATTTGACCCCTGGGATGCGTATGGCAAAAGGTACCAAATGATGGTCAGACCAGGGAATCGGAATAGGAGTCAGGGCATCCACTTCCCCCCAGTTGGCAAATATGGGGTCTAGTAGGTGGCCTCGTTGGTGGGTGAGGTCATTCACTTTTTGATCCAGCTGAAGGGCACGTAATTCTTGGCAGAGGTCCATGGCGGCTTTATCCAAGGGGTCATCCCAGTGTATGTTAAGATCCCCAAGCACCAGGAACTTATCCCTGCGCAGCGCTGCCTCTATGATGCCCTCTACTAGGCTATCCCCAAACCTAGCCAGAGGTCCTGGGGGTCTGTAAATCAGAAAACCCTTCAAAGTGTAACCGTCATTTACCCTAATGGTATAACTACCTGCCTCACTGTCCAGGATTGGGATGTGCTCCAAATGGCACCGCAAACGTTGCTTAGCTACAATAGCTACCCCCCCTCCTTTGCCAGTGGGCCTGTCCTGCCTAATCATAGTATATCCTTCTGGTAACGCCTCCATGACATCCGGGGCTGAATGCTCATCAAGCCAGGTCTCTGTGAGAAACACGAGATCCCACTGCTTCTCGGTGAGCAAGTCATATACATCCAGCTTGTGTTTCCGCAGAGAGCGTACATTCACCAGGCCACAGGCCAGATCGTGATGCTCGCTTCCCACTTCCCTTTCCACTTTGTAGGCATAGTGACAGTGCTCACAGTCTACATTCTCCTCCACCCTCATGCTGTGCAGGCAGGGACTGGCGGTGGCATTCCGGAGAGACAGCAGCTGTGTTCTACTCCAGTGTAAGTGCCTTCCCACCGGGGCATGGGTTCTGGCCCTAGCCCACGAACGGCCGCGGACGGGCGCAGACGGGCTTGACTTAAGCGCGACTTCGGCGCGCCTTCGTCGCGCCCGCTGCGCTCGTCCGCTGCGCTGCCGGGTAGGCATCCGCCTTTTATCTCCCCACAGCGTCAGCAACACTAGAGCGCTGCCCGTCCTCCCCTGCGCACCGGAAGTGGCTTGCTCGGACCTTCCCCGCCCTCTGCTCGAACGGTGCTAATCACCGGCGTCAGAACGAGGCGGGAAGGAGGAAACGAGCCAAGCCCTTCTACACGATGTTTCTGCCCCTGCGCCTGCCTACAGGTAAAATCTCAGCAGTGCACAGTGCCCTCAGTAGAAGTTACGAGTCACCGTAATAACAGCAACCCGAGGAAGCCAAAGCGCTCACCTCCTAATGCCCCTGTGCTATTAAAATCAGCTTATTTTAAAAATGCTCGTAGTCAGCTTTTAAAACATCAACAGCACACGCGCTGATACTCGCGCCGTCAAAGCAGCAGGGACACTGCCACTGTCCACTCACCGCCACCAGGGCCCGTAGTCAAGTGCCTTTTATCTCCCCACAGCGTCAGCAACACTAGAGCGCTGCCCGTCCTCCCCTGCGCACCGGAAGTGGCTTTCTCGGACCTTCCCCGCCCTCTGCTCGAACGGTGCTAATCACCGGCGTCAGAACGAGGCGGGAAGGAGGAAACGAGCCAAGCCCTTCTACGCGATGTTTCTGCTCCTGCGCCTGCCTACAGGTAAAATCTCAGCAGTGCACCAATTGCTGCTTTGATCCTTCGCCCCACCTCAACCCTCCTTTTTAACACATTAAGTGTTTAGGAAAGAAGAAGTGCACAGTGCCCTCAGTAGAAGTTACGAGTCACCGTAATAACAACAACCCGAGGAAGCCAAAGCGCTCACCTCCTAATGCCCCTTTGCTATTAAAATCAGCTTATTTTAAAAATGCTCGTAGTCAGCTTTTAAAACATCAACAGCACACACGCTGATACTCGCGCCGTCAAAGCAGCAGGGACACTGCCACTGTCCACTCACCGCCACCAGGGCCCGATGTAGGTGGTACGAGGCCAACCGACATTGGCTGGGATCCATGCATGGATCCATGTGGGTCTCTCGGCGTCAAGACTGGAGTCGTCGACGCAGAAGAGCTAGGACCCCCAGTCGGACCCCGGGGCCCGAAGGCGTGCCGACGGGGCCCAATCGCCCAAAGACTCGTGCCATGGCTGACAGGAATTCCTGCAACTGTGCCGGAGTCGCGGATGGACCCGGAAAGGGCAGTAGGCCATTGGCAACTGCTTAGGCTCTGCCGGAGGCGTAGGGGTGGTGCCACCCGCACCCTGAGCCGTGTAGCAAGACAGGCTAGAGGTAAGCGAAGAGCGACAACGCTTCTTCGACTTCTTGTGCTTAGCTTTACCTGACTCGGAGTGTGGAGACTTCGTCGAATGATGGTGATGGAGGATCCGCCACCAGTCCCTCGACCTCCGACTGGACCAGGACCTTCAACGGAGCGGAGCCGACTCCCAGGCCTCCAGCAACTTTCAGGACACCTCCCGCAAAGTTTTCGGAGTCATGGCCTGGCATTCGGGGTACGACTCGGCATCGTGGTCGCGCCCCAGGCAGTAGAGACACTAACGTTGCGGGTCCATCACCGACATTGTGCTGGGACAAGCCGCGTAAGACTTAAAACCGGGCATCCCTATACACCAGGAGTTGAAGACTCGAAAACAGAGACAAAAAGCCCCAAAAATAACTCAGTCAAAAAGTGACTGGCGGTACCGCTCTCTCCGGATCTGTCCTTGCTGGCACGCAAAAAGACAGAACTGACATCAGCGCGTGTGTGCGCGCGTCTAAGTAGCTCCAGCAACATCATCTCGGCGACTAGGACGTCAACGACGTACGCGGCGCCGCACGACAACGCCTACCGACGCGCAGGGGTACTGTTGACAAAAACTTTCCGGATCCAGTTTGACGCCTGGGGGTAATTCTAAGGTAAGGAATCATCACTAACGTGTTTCTTTCAGATGAGTAGTGTTCACAACACCAACCACCCTCAAGGTGGAAGGGAAAAATGTAACTGAAACCTTCCACAGTAAACCCCCTATGAACTGACCCGTGAACTTTTTGCTTCTAACCTTTTAAGTCAATAAGCCCCAAATCATTAGAGGAGTGGAAACACCTCCCTTTTATCCCACAACCTTCAATCAACAATAAGTTATGTATTGTTGCACTTCTATGTACCCTCTGTTTACAATTGGTGTTGCTGCATCCATTCATCACCAAAGGACTGCTTGGTCAAATTAAGTCCACCCCGAAGCTATCACCGCGCTTGCGTAGAGATCTCTCCTTTATCACTTATAAGGACACCGAACCCAAAACTAGCACTCCACATGCACTACACAGTGCACTCTTACACAGCACCTGCCCTGGGCTCAAAGACATCAGCCAAGTCATGTTATGTCTGTTTGCTGATACCACATGTAGTAGGCACAGACAGGCTTTACTTGTCCCAAGAGGTGGCCCCTGAAAAAGCAAAATGGCTTCGCCACCAATACCTATATAGGATTCGGGCTAAAATACAACCCAAAATGGTAGTACCCCACACAGTAGTAATGAATCTGACCCAATATGAGAACAATCCAACAACACTGTACCTTTTCACCGAGCCTAGCAACATTCAAACTGAGTTAGATAGGATGCGCAGAAGGGGCACCATAGGGGAGGATACTGTGTGGCCCCCAAGACTTTTCAGAGAAGAGATTGTTTGAGGTAGCAAAATCACTAAACCAGTGCAAGAGCACGTCCACCCCTGCTTCCATCTGAGATCCCAGGATGGCCCTTAGCATATCTGGGGCAGTCTTCTTTATTAACAATGGACCCCAGACATTGAATTCCAGTGTAGGGACATCCATCTTAGTGATACGAAGGGAAAAGAATTTCATAGGGAAGGGTTGACTAACAGCTTAGATAACCCCTGTCAGGAAATATGGGATACCCAGGTGGGTGGATATACGTGGCAAGAAGGAAAAGGGCAGCCCTCAATGGTACAGAAACTTACACTGTATTCCTTGTGTTTCAGAGGTAAGGGAACAATCCCTCTGGGCACGAATGAAAACTGTGGCACAGTCCTGCACATTCTGGACATGAAATGAGGCACCTCCACACTGATGGATACCTTTTGGTAGTGCAGTGAGTTTGCCTACACTCTGCTCTTCCCTGGATAACATGACAGCCCTCAAGAACGCCACCCGCAAACACCACCAGCTGATCCGCACCACCAAAAGGTCATCCTTCAGAGAACGACTGGACAACAACACCCACAACAGCAAGGAACTCTTCAACGTCGTGAAAGAGCTCTCCAACCCCAACGCCAGCAACAACGACATCACGCCTTCTCAAGACCTCTGCAACTCTCTGGCCACCTTTTTTCACCGTAAGATCGTCGACATACACAACAGCTTCGGTGCTCAGAACTCGTACCCCACCACCGAACCTACACCCCCCACCACCACCCTGTGCGCCTGGACTCAGGTCAGCACGGAAGATACCACCCACACGATGAACACCATCCACTCGGGCTCCCCAGCCGATCCCTGCCCACACCACATCTTCAACAAAGCCGACTCCATCATCGCACCCAAACTTCGGGACATCATCAACAACTCCTTCATATCCGCCACCTTCCCGGAGAGCTGGAAGCACGCAGAGATCAGCGCCCTCCTGAAGAAACCCACCGCAGACCCCTTAGACCTCAAGAACCTCCGCCCCATCTCGCTCCTCCCCTTCCCTGCAAAAGTCATCGAGAAAACCGTCAACAAACAGCAGACAGCCTTCCTGGAGACAAACGGCTCCCTCGACCCATCGCAGTCCGGATTCCGAGCGAACCACAGCACCGAGACCGCCCTCATCGCGGCCACCGACGACATCCGGACCCTGCTGGACAACGGAGAAACCGCCGCCCTCATCCTGCTCGACCTTTCGGCTGCGTTCGACACGGTCTGCCACCGCACCCTGACAACC
Source organism: Lissotriton helveticus (assembly GCF_964261635.1). NCBI lineage: Eukaryota > Metazoa > Chordata > Amphibia > Caudata > Salamandridae > Lissotriton > Lissotriton helveticus. Next base: position 634,766,095 of record NC_136057.1, on the reverse strand, counting down.
CGCCTACGCCACGCCGGGATCCAAGGAAAGGCCCTGGAATGGATCACCTCCTTCCTCTCCGACAGAACCCAAAGAGTTCGTCTCCCGCCCTTCCTCGCAGAAGCCACCAAGATCATCTGCGGCGTACCTCAAGGCTCCTCGCTCAGCCCCACCCTCTTCAACGTCTACATGAGCCCCCTCGCATCCATCGCACGCAAGCACAACCTCAACATCATCTCCTACGCCGACGATACCCAACTGATCCTCTCCCTCACCAACGACCCCACCTCCGCCAGAGCCAGCTTCCAGGACGGAATGAAAGACATCGCAGACTGGATGAAGCTCAGCCGCCTTAAACTGAACTCAGACAAGACGGAAGTCCTCATCCTCGGCCCATCCATCTCTGCCTGGGACGACTCCTGGTGGCCCCCTGCTCTGGGCCCCCCCCCCCAAGCACACGGACCACGCACGCAGCCTGGGCTTCATCCTTGACTCCTCCCCCACGATGGCCAGGCAAGCTAACACCGTTACCTACTCCTGCTTCAACACACTTCGCATGCTCCGTAAGATATTTCGCTGGATCCCCACTGGAACCAGGAAAACGGTCACCCAGGCCCTCGTCACCAGCCGTCTGGACTACGGGAACGCCCTATACGCTGGGACCACCGCCAAACTACAGAAAAGACTCCAGCGCATCCAGAACGCCTCAGCACGACTCGTCTTGGACATCTCCCGACACAGCCACATCTCCGCCCACCTGAGGGACCTGCACTGGCTCCCCGTCAGCAAGAGGATCACGTTCAGACTCCTCACCCACGCACACAAGGCTCTCCACGACTTGGGCCCCGAATACCTCAACAACCGCCTCACGTTCTACACGCCAACCTGCCAGCTCTGCTCCGCCAGCCTCGCCCTCGCCACCGTCCCACGGATCCGCAGAACCACCACCGGAGGAAGATCCTTCACCTACCTGGCGGCCAAGACCTGGAACACCCTCCCCACCCACCTACGACTCACCCAGGACCATCTCTCCTTCAGGAAGCAACTCAAGACCTGGCTTTTCGAGCGTAGCAGCACCCCCCCCCCCCCCAGCGCCTTGAGACCCTAGCGGGTGAGTAGCGCGCTTTACAAATAATCTTGATTGATTGATTGGATAGCGTGGCCTCTGCTCCTTCATCACCATATGCACCCCTAGCTTGGTGATTCCTGGAGAAGAACTGTGGCATTTATACCAACACTTGCTAAAGAATAAGATGTCTCTGTTGCATCAGGCTTGTGAAAAAAGAACTGATTATTTTGGCTGGGCTCAGTACAAGGACATTCCGGAAGAATATAGGCTGTTTTTGATGCACAAGTATCCGCGGGAGGGTGCATACACTTGTTCACCTTACAAACACAGCAAATGCCCGCTGGTTGCAGATAACCAGGTGGGAAATGCTCAAGATGAGGAACAGCACTGAGCTCGGCCTTAATTAGATCAAGAACTAAGAGTCATCCGCCTCATGGTGATGCAACATCGATATGTTTGGACTTAATGACAGCAATGGAGGAAGGGGTGTGTGACAATATCATTGCGTCCTGCGTCATGTTTTATTCCAGTAAATGACATGGACAACAGAACTCTCACTCTTGACATCCAAGCACTGCACCACTTACAAAGAGATATGCTTGAGGAGGGAGGTGCACCTAAGCAGGAATGGTTTTACGGCTGGGTTCCTTAGCTCCCCCGGTGGCGTGGCTGTCTGGACTGTGCATGGTATTGCTGCCCATGTTCTTATTGCTATTGTTTCTGTGTGGGTCCCTGCAAATGGGAGGTATCCTGCTGTAAAAACGCAGTCCTTAAATTGGGTAGAATGCAAGAAACTAGGAAAATAGTAATAGTCAAAAATGAAGAACACCATGTACTCAATAATTTGACTGTCATGAAGTATGGGTTAGATAATGTAGTTACAAATTTAACTAGAGGGGGGAATGTTAATATTGAAAAAAATCTATGCCAATGTTTATAATGATACAGTCATATGTAACAACAAAATTGCATCTTTATTATCGAATTCACCCGTCATGAACACTCCATCAACCCCGACTCAGAAATATGTGGTCAGGCAGGCGCTGAGTTCTAGGCCTGAGGTTAATGATTTGACAGGTCACTGGCTGGATAGCACGTAGCAGGTAGACTAACTTGTGAACAGGAACATCAGGCCAATCCCTCACTTAAGTGCAGCGAAACCACAATGGTCCCGGGAGATTGGCCCCAATAAAGCATGTATGACCAGAGGGGTGCGTGCATAAAAAAAAAAAAAGACCATAAAGTCACATGCCACATGGAGTTAAGAACACACAGCTAATCAGGACACAGCACATACAGTATGCACAGTGATCATGTGCCCCTCATGCCATACATCTGGACACAACCGAACCGAAGACCCTGCAATGCATCCTCCTCAACGTCCGATCCCTCTACAAACACGCCACAGAAATCTGGGACCTACTTGACAGCACCACCCCGGACGTAGCATTCTTCACCGAAACCTGGACCAACACCACCTCGGGACCGGACATCGCCATCGCCATCCCCCAAGGATACATGATCTCCAGGAAGGACCGCCCCACCCACCCAGGAGGAGGAATCGCCATCGTCCACAAATCCAGCCTCCGCCTGAGCACACTCCCTGACGAGTCCACAGAACTGATGGAACACCTTCACTTCAAGATACTGGCCAGCCCCACCGCTGCCCTCCGAGGATCCCTCATCTACCGACCCCCTGGACCCCGCGGACCCTTTGCCAACTCCATCACGGACATTAGCTCCCCGCAGGCCATCGCATCCACCAACTACACCCTGCTGGGAGACCTCAACTTCCACCTCGACAATCAACTGGACCCCAACACCACATGCCTCCTGGACAACCTCCACAACATTGGACTCCGCCAGATCGTGACCGAGCCCACGCACTCAGCAGGACACACCCTCGACCCCCTCTTCACTACAGGAAACTCCATCACCTTCAGCCACACCACCGAACTCCCATGGACCGACCATCGTTGCGTCCACTTCACCTTCAGAACACCCACCATCCACAGACACCAGCACCTGCTTCCACAAAGAAACTGGACCAAAATCACCGACGACCAGCTCACCTCCTCACTCAACAACTCCACCCCAACCATCGCGGAAAGCGACGACCCCAACACCGCAGCCCGAACCCTGCATAGATGGATCTCGGACAGCACCAACACCATATCCCCCCTCAAGAAAAACAACAATACCCGTGCCAAGAAAGCCAGATGGTTTACCACCGAACTTCGAGAATCCAGGCGCACATGCCGCCGCCTCGAAAAGGCCTGGAGAAACACCAAATCCCCAGAAGCCCACAACAACTTCAGAGCCGCCACCAACGCCCACCATCAACTCATCAGAGAAACGAGGAAAAATGCGTTTGAAGACAGAATCTCCACCCACGCACACAACAGTAAGGAACTCTTCAGCATCATCAAGGAGTTCGCCCAACCCACCAGCGAGTCTACCGACATCCCTCCCTCACAAGACCTCTGCGACAAACTCAGCACCTTTTTCCACCACAAAATCAAGAGCATCTACGACAACTTCGACGAAGACAACCAACACACTGAACCCTCACCAACCACCCCCGACACCCGGAAACCAGCGATTGATGACTGGACAGCCCTCACCACCGAAGACACACTGAAGACAATGAAGTCAATCCACTCAGGGGCCCCCACGGATCCCTGCCCCCACCACATCTTCAACAGAGCCGCCGACACCATTGCACCCATGCTCCGCCACACCATCAACCGCTCCCTGGCGACTGCCTCGTTCCTCGACGACTGGAAACACGCCGAGGTGAACCCCCTCCTAAAGAAACCCTCAACGGACCCCACCGACCTCAAAAACTACAGACCCATCTCCCTGCTCCCGTTCAGCCGCACCCTATTGGACAAAGGAGAAACAGTAGCCCTCATCCTCCTCGACCTATCAGCGGCGTTCGACACAGTCTCCCACCGCACCCTAATACGCAGACTCTATGACGCAGGAATCCAGGACAAGGCCCTCGACTGGATCTGCTCCTTCCTCTCCGGCAGGACGGAGGGGGTCAGACTCCCCCCTTTCCTCTCGGACCCCACACCTACCACCTGCGTAGTCCCCCCAGGGCTCCTCCATCAGCCCGACGCTCTTCAACATCTACATGGCTCCACTTGCCCCCATCGTCAGAACCTACGGACTCAACATCGTGTCATACGCAGACGACCCCCAGCTCATACGCAGACGACCCCCAGCTCATCCTCTCTCTATCCAACGAGCCCAATACCGCCAGACGCAACTTTCGAGAAGGCATGGAAGCCGTCGCCAAATGGATGAAAAACAGCTGCCTACAACTAAACACTAACAAAACAGAAGTACTCATCATGGGCCCAAACCCCGACGCCTGGAGCGACACCTGGTGGCCCACCGCCCTCGGAAACCCGCCAACCCCCACAGACCACGCACGCAACCTGGGAATCATCCTGGACTCCGAGCTCAAAATGGACCGCCAGATCAACTCTGTCTCATCTTCCTGCTTCCACACCCTCCGCCTCCTTCGTAAGACCTTCAAATGGATCCCCCTCGAACACCGAAAGACAGTCACTCACGCCCTGGTCACCAGCAGACTCGACTACGGCAACGCACTCTACGCCGGAATAAACAAAAACCTCATCCGCAAGCTACAGAACATCCAGAACGCCGCCGCAAGACTGGTCCTCAACCTGCCAAAACACTGCCACATCTCCCAGCACCTGCGCACACTCCACTGGCTCCCCGCCGAGGCGAGAATCAGCTTTAAGATGCTCACCCACGCACACAAGGCCCTCCACGGCACCGGACCAGCATACCTGAACAGCCGACTCAAATTCCACGCACCCCAAAGGACCCTACGATCAGCCCAGCTCTCCTACGCCGTGGTCCCCCGCACCAGAAAGACCAGATCGGGAGGCCGCTCCTTCTCCTTCCTCGCTGCCAAAGCATGGAACGCCCTTCCGCTCCACCTCAGACAGACAACATCGCTCCCCATCTTCGCAAGAAACCTCAAAACCTGGCTCTTCGACAGACCCCCTCCTTGATGGAATGGAACCTGCACCCCCCCACCCCTAACGCCTTGAGACCCTTACGGGTGAGTAGTCGCGCTTTAACAAACCCCTGATTGATTGATTGACATTACCCATTTGCCCCTATTGTGTCCATGCAAGGTCATGATCCACTGTATTTGTTATCAGGGGTCTTTTTTAAGACTCCACAGACAAGGCCTGTATTTTTTTTTTCAAAAAAGGTTTGACAGAAACACTTGACTATACCCAAAGAAATGCATAAAATGTTGTTCAGATTGATTGTACTTTGAGACAGTTCTCAGGCCCGCTTCTGTAACTGCGCTCCCGGACGATATGCAAACTGTTCCTGGTTTTCTAAACACCTCTTGTTTTTTCAAGGTAAATTCATATTCAAGCAACACTGTCCTGATGGAAAGGAGTTACCACCTTTGGTAAAAAGGATGCTCAAGTCTGGAGGACCAGCTTGTCTAGGTAGAAGGTAAGGTATGGAGGATTTGCCTATAAATCACTGACTCTCCTGACAGATGTTATCGCTACTAGGAAAGCCATTTTGATGGTGAAAAGTCTCAGTGGGCAGTTGTGGAGTGGCTAAAAGAGAGCGCACATCAAGAATGTAAGAGCTAGATTTAGAACCCACTGGAGTATAAAAAGCCTTTGTAGGAACATATGCTGAAGACTTTTCAGGGACTTATTTACAATAGAGGACTTAAAAAGGGCTGGCTGGTCTGGCAACCACTGAAATGGTATAAAGATGACCCTAAGCAGGGTTCTGCTGGGCTAAGGTAAGAAGAAACTGGAAAAGGGGTGCAGACAGAGGGTCCGCATGTTTATCTGTACACAATAATACAAACTTTTTCCAATAGCAGGCGTATTCCGTCTTGGTGGAGGGAAGGGGGCTTCCAAAATAACATTGTAGGCTTCATGCGGAAGATAGAAAGCTGCTAACTGTCACTGCTTAATTTCCATACATAAAGGCAAAGCATTTTCATGTTTGGGCGCAGGACCCTACTGTGTTGTTGCGACAGAAGATACTTTCGAAGAGGCAGCCTGATCAGAGGACCGATGTTCATGATCAACAGCTCGGGACACCACACGCTACGTGCCCAATCTAGAACCACAAGAATGACTAGGGCCCAGTCGTTCCTGATCTTCTTGAGAACTCAAGGCAGCACCTCTTAACAAAGGGTCCATGGGTGTTTGTTGCAGTACCACATGGCGGTGGTGTTGTCCATGAACACCTGTATCAGCCTTCCGATGATTGAAGGAAGAAAGGCTTTCAATACTAAACAGATCACCCAAAGCTCGAACAGGTTGATGTGGCGCCCGGATTACGCCAGAGACCAGAGTTCTCTGATCTCCACCTCTCTTAGATGGCCACACCGTCCCAGGACTGATGCATCTGTCACTGCAGTCAGCTATGGTTGGGAAAGGAAGAGTGGTATGCCACTGACCCAATCAGTGTCTGTTAGCCACTACAACAAGTATTTTGCAGGTCCTCTGAGATATGGACCCTGTCGGAGAGATTCCCCAGATGCTGCACCAACTGGAACGGGCATGCGTCACAAGCAGGATGCCTTGAGACCCAGCAGCCTTACAATCAGTCTCACTGAAATCCAGGATAGAGACTGAAACGGTACCATAGACTGAATTTCCTGGACTAGCGCTCAGGAGAATAGGACCGAAACTGCACTGTGTCCAGAACAGCTCCAATGAAAGGGAGCCTCGGAGAGAGAGTCAGGTGTGACTTCGGCATGTTGATTGTGAACCCCAGCGAGTGCAGGAGGTTCGCCGTAGTCTAGAAATGGGAGACGAATGCTTGTGGTGGGGCCACCTTCAACAGCCATTCATTGAGGTTGGGAAGACTGGAACACCTGACCTCTGCAGATGAGCTGCAACCACCGTCATCACTTTTCTGAACACCCGAGGGGCGCTGGTAAGGTTGAAGGGGAGCATGGCAAACTGAAAGGGCTCTTGGTTCACCATGAACTGCAGGTAATGCCTGTGGGCAGGCAGGACAGGGATTTGAATATATGCATCATGTGAGTCTTCTGAATCAAGGGCAGAAAGTAACTTGTACGTATGTGACGATTTTGAATTTCTTCTTTTTCAAAAAGAGATTGAGACAGCACAGTTCTAGAATAGGACGAAGGCCTCCATCATTCTTGGGCACCAGGAAGTAGCAGGAATAGTGCCCATGACCAACATCTGTTGCCAGCACACACTCTATGGCTTCCTTGGCCAAGAGAGTCGATACATCCTAACAGAGTAAGGAGAGGCAATCCTCCGTTAGCCTGTCGTGCATGGGTGGAGAGCTGGTCATAAAAGGGAAGGAATAACCCCTTTCGACAATCTGCAAAACCCAATAATCAGATGTTATTGACCTCCAGTGGTGAAGGTGATGGCAGATCCTGCCACCATACTGGATGCCCATGTTGGTTGGAGGACACACTAAAGATGATTGGAGGCTGTGGCTGTTGGGAGACTGGGGCAACCTCTGGCTACTTGTCCCACATAGTCGTGGGGTACCGTATCCTCAGCCACAAAAAGGGGCAACCCACTGGTCGTGATTGCTGGGGGTAGAGACACAGTTACAAGTCCCTTCCGTGGAAAAGTTGGCGAGGGGCATGGAAAGTCCTAAGCACCTGGCTGTAGCCCTGCTGTCCTTAAAACGCTCCTGCGCGGAGTCTGACTCCTCTCTCAACAAGCAGGAGCCATCAAAGGGCATGTCAATGAGCGAGGCCTAGACATCCCCCAAAAAGTCAGTGGTCCTCAACCAGGTGTAGTACGCAAGGGCCAATGAAAATAAATCGTTGTATCCAGCCCACATTGTATGGCAAACTTGGCTGCTTCTTTCCCTTCAGCAATTGCTGGAGAAGTATGGCATGGGCCTCCTCCGAGACCATAGGTGGCACTTGCGCAAAGGAGTCCTTGATGGTATGGGAGTTTTAGCCCAAGAGGCACGTGGTGTTTACCAACCGCAGTGCTAGGCAGGCAGAAGAGAACATTCTTTTCCCAAAGGTATCCAGACTCTTGGATTCCCTAAACGATGAAGTGGTAGGGAACACGTAGGGGTTGACTTTGGAAGTGGAGGCTTGGACCACAAAACTGTCCGAGTTGGGGTGCTGAGTGGGGAACCTGGGCTTCCCTGGGGCAAGGTAATGCCAGCGGGCCCTTGCTATGTGCTCAGAAGACCCTGTGCAGGGCTTGGACCAGGTCCCAAGCAGGACGTCGATGATAGATTCATTGAAAGGGAGAAGTGGTTCAGATGGGGTGACTACCGGTTGAATCACCTCAAATAAGACATTCGTCATGACTACCACTGACTTAGTTAAGATAGATGTGGTCCAAGCGATGGAGTCTCTCCTCCTCTTCAGAGGGGTGAGGCTGAGCATAGAATGTTGGCAGGGTGATGGTTAGACTGACATGGAATGGCAGCACAACTTTCAGCAAGAATGATGCAAGCATCCAAAAAAACAGCCAAGGTGCTCCATAGCTGTATCCAAAGCAATGCCTGGCCGGGCAAGAGACAAAACATAATGTCAGATAACTTGGCATAGAGGAGGTCAATCTGGCTTGTGCCACACCAGTTCACAAATGTCTCCCAAGGACAGGCGTACAAAGTTTTTGTTGACAGACACCTGGATGCCAAGATGACATCAACCACCTCTGGAGGAAGGTCAAAGGTGTTCAGCTGTCGCTGCTCAACCTCTATGCATGAAGGTGGAGATTGCAAAGGCTCGGGAGCAGAACTCTTCTATGTTGTTGCCACAGCAGGTCCCCTTCGAGTGGCAGCCTGATCCGAGGAAAGATGCTAAAGCCCAGGAGTCCTGTATACCACACTCTGTGCTCAGGCCGCGGCAGTAGGATGACTAGAGCCAAGTCATTTCTAATTTTCTTCAGAACTCGAGGCAGGAATGGTATTGGGCTACATGCATAAAGGAGGACCGCGTTTCACTCAAGGGGAGAGGCGCTTTGGAAATTGCAATGCGCAGATCAGCTGACATTGATCATTTTCTGTGGTGGTGAATACATTGAGTCAAGGTTTCTCCGCATTTGGGGAAGAGACCTTGCTCAACCTCCAGGTGTAACTGCCACTTGTGATCCACTAGGTATCGACGACTGACTTCGTCCACCCTGGCATTCCAAGATCCTGCCAGGTAGTTCACAACCATGAAGACTGCTTTATGGTCCAGCCATTTCCAGAGGCATAGTGCCTCATGACATAGGGTCCAGGACCCTACAAGCATGGCTGAAAGTTGTTTTCTAACTTTTAGCCATGCTAGAGAGCAGTTGTGCTGCTATATAACATGGCTAAAAGGCACTGATAAAGCCAACAACTCTTGCACAGACGTGAGCTATTGGCTTTGCCAATATTTGTTCTCTGATTAATAATGCTGCCTGGTAGGCAAAACCTAATCTATGAACCGCAATTGGCAAGGAGCCTGCCTGTTGCTTACCACTGATTAGCTTTATTGGTGCTCTAGACTGCTTGCTTCCTCTGGAGCGTACTCTCCGAACAATCTTTTTGATTGGCTGACTTTCAGCCTTCCTTGTTTCACTTTTAGGTAACTTTTTTTTTCTTTATTGTTGAGCACTCCAAGAAAGTGCTTATGTTTTCCAGCTCTCCTCATTGCATGCATTTCTCCCTTCTCCCCCGCACTCTGTGTTGCTCTCCTCTTGGTGGCATTCTCTCCCAGCCCCCTGTTAAACTCTCCCACCTGTCCTTCTCCTCTGTGCTCCTTTTACTTTCCTCCCACTTAATTTTACTTTTATTCGCCCCCTGCATTTTTACCCCTCAAGATGTTATTTTGGGGGGTTGACCAAGAAGTAAATTGCTGAAGCCCCCGCCTTCAAAAGGAAAGTACTTTTGACCTACTTCAATTTAATTTAATTTACCGATCCATTTCCAAACAGTAAATAAACAAGCATTTACAATGCAATGGTCTCGGCATTGTTAAAGTTAGAGCTATTGGCATTGCTCATGACATTATTTTTATTTATGTTTCTGTTTTTAAAACATATAAATAAATGGCATTATCATTTACAATGCCAATAGCTTAATCTCTCGCAAAAGCGAGACCTATTGCATTTGCACCCACACACAGAGCCACACACACAAAGCCACCCACACACACATACAGAGCCACCCACACAGAGCCACTTACACAGAGCCACCCACACAGAGTCATTCACATAGAGCCACCCACACACACACAGAGCCGCCCTCACAGAGTCATTCACATAGAGCCACCCACACACACAGAGCCACCCTCACACAGACCCACCTACAAAAAAGCTACCCACACAGAGCCCAACACACACACAGAGCCGAACACACACACAGAGAGCCCAACACACACAGAGAGCCCAACACACAGACAGAGCCCAACACACAGACAGAGCCCAACACACACACAGAGCCCAACACACACACAGAGCCCAACACACACACACAGACAGAGCCACACACACAGAGCCCAACACACACACACACACAGACAAGCCACACACACACACACACACAGAGCCACACACACACACGGACAGAGCCACACACACACAGACAGAGCCACACACACACAGACAGAGCCACACACACACAGACAGAGCCACACACAAACAGACAGAGCCACACACAAACAGACAGAGCCACACACACACACACACAGACAGCCACACGCACACAGACAGAGCCGCACACAGACAGAGCCACACACAGACAGAGCAACACACAGACAGAGCCACACAGACAGAGCCACACACACACACACAATGCCACACATACACACACAGAGCCACACACACACACACACACACACACACACACACACAGCCACACAGAGACACACACACACACACACAGAGACAGAGCCACACACACAGAGCCCCACACACACAGAGTGCAGCAGTGAAGGGATGGTGCAGTGAGGCTGAGGAGAGAGTGCAGCAGTGAAGGGGCGGGCCAGTGGGGCTGAGGAGTGACTGCAGCAGTGAAGGGATGGGACAGGGCGAGGCTGAGGAGAGAGTGAAACAGTGAAGGGGCGAAACAGTGAAGGGGCGGTGCAGTGGGGGGCTGAGCAGAGAGTGCAGCAGTGAAGGGATGGTGTAGGGAGAGGCTGAGGAGAGTGCAGCAGTGAAGGGACGATGCAGTGGGGGGCTGAGCAGAGAGTGCATCAGTGAAGGGACGGTGCAGTGGGGCTGAGGAGAGAGGGTAGCAGTGAAGGGACGGTGCGTGAGAGACTGAGGAGAGTGCAGCAGTAAAAGGACGGTGCAGTGGGGCTGAGGAGAGAGTGCAGCAGTGAAGGGACGGTGCAGTGAGAGGTTGAGGAGAGTGCAGCAGTGAAGGGACGGTGCAGTGGGGGGCTGAGCAGAGAGTGCATCAGTGAAGGGACGGTGCAGTGGGGCTGAGGAGAGAGTGTAGCAGTGAAGGGATGGTGCAGTGAGAGGCTGAGGAGAGTGCAGCAGTGAAGGGATGGTGCAGTGGGGCTGAGGAGAGAGTGCAGCAGTGAAGGGACGGTGCAGTGAGAGGCTGAGGAAAGTGCAGTAGTGAAGGGACGGTGCAGTGGGGGGCTGAGCAAAGAGTGCATCAGTGAAGGGACGGTGCAGGGAGAGGCTGAGGAGAGAGTGCATCAGTGAAGGGATGGGCCTGTGGGGTTGAGTAGTGAGTGCAGCAGTGAAGGGACGGGAAAGGGAGAGGCTGAGGAGAGAGTGAAACAGTGAAGGGGCGGTGCAGTGGGGCTGAGGAGAGAGTGCAGCAGTGAAGGGACGGTGCAGTGAGAGGCTGAGGAGAGTGCAGCAGTGAAGGGACGTGCAATGGGGGGCTGAGCAGAGAGTGCAACAGTGAAGGGACGGTGCAGGAAGAGGCTGAGGAGAGAGTGCAGCAGTGAAGGGACGGTGCAGGGAGAGGCTGAGGAGAGAGTGCAGCAGTAAAAGGACGGTGCAGTGAGGCTGAGTAGAGAGTGCTGCAGTGAAGGGATGGTGCAGTGAGAGGCTAGGCTGAGGAAAGTGCAACAGTGAAGGGACGGTACAGTGGGTCTGAGGAGAGAGTGCAGCAGTGAAGGGATGGTGCAGTGAGAGGCTGAGGAGAGTGCAGCAGTGAAGGGATGGTGCCGTGAAAGGCTGAGGAGAGAGTGCAGCATTGAGTGATGGTGCAGTGGAGGAGTGAGGACTGCAGCCTGGATGCGATGAGGAGGAACGGGGCAGAGATTTGCGGTGCTGGAGCAGGGAGGCAAGTTGCCTTCAGCACCGGGGTCCTGGGAGACACTCTGAGAGGGGCTTGGCTAGGGGAAATAAGAGAATGGGGCATCTTAATGCAAGAACTGGTGTGGGTTGATTGTTTCCCATCCTTCTTTTCATAGTGCCAGCATGATTCACTTGGCCACTTCAGTGCGCCTTTGTCTTGGATGAGAAGAGGTTTATCATAAATAAATGGTGCTGATCTCCCAGTTACAACAAAGAGATGCGTGGGAAAGGATATACTTTGTTGAACTGTGTTTTCCTTAAAATACCGGCATTTGTAGACAGAAGCAAACTAGTCTTGACGATTGCAAGCCATGATTGTTTTCTATAGCTCAGATCATACACAGCCTGGTTCAAAGCGCTAAGAAAGACTGTGCGTAAAATCGCATCCATGGAGACACGTGGAGCCCGAGAAGACCGTCGGTGGGGTCAGACAACCGTGCACAATAACCGTCCTGTGGGTGAATCCTGCAGAGGAGTCAGAAATACCCATTAAAAAAGCACTTTTCTAACAGTTTGGCTGAACTATTTCCAGTCTTGTCGAGGGCGCATCAGCGTGTGCGTGTGCCTGTGTGAGGTGGTGTTTATAGGGCACAGAGCAGGTCTGTACAATACTGTGGACAGCTGGGGGTCTGGCTTCAGGGCAGGGCCCCGGAAGCCCCTACTGGGGGTCGCAGCAGAGAACAGCCAAGGCAACCCCTTCTGCTTGTGAACCGGCTGCACTTTAACCAGGTGGTTGTGCGGTAGGAGCGAGTGCGCCTGGAATCAGGGTTTGCCCACAGGAGGCGCCACACACATCCTGGCACCGAATCAAGTGCAACTGGTCACAGACCCCATTCAGAGGGTTCGTACTCCATCACGGATCGGTGCTGGGAGACGTGTTATGCGGTTTCTCGGGGCACCATTGCCCCTAAAGTGGCTCCCGCCAGAGGTGGCCCAAGCAGGGGCGCGTAACTGCGTCTTCAAACATTGCGCCTCCTTCTGGAGGTGACTGGTCAATGCAGGAGCCTTGAGCACAGAAGTGCTCGATGTTTTATGAATCTATTATTTTCCCGTGTGGAGCACTCGACTGCTTCAAGGAGCTAGAATACAGCGCGACAGCCATTGCCTCCTTTGGAGCGATCGGATAACTGAGTCAGACAGCTGCTCCTCTGGTGAAGCCTCACATTCACACGAAGTCTGGGTTTGCACTGATGGGCGATGTTCCAGAGTATTTTTCTCTAAAACTTCACAAAGTGCTTTGGAAAAGTTTGTAAATTTCACCAACGTGAAAATTTTATGATCGCCCACATTTGAGTAAAAACCGCGTAACTTTGGAAACATTTCAAACATGCAGAGAACAAAAAAAGTCTTACTTACATTGCTTTTGGCACAGAAAACAAGAAAAGCGATCACACACAGGGGGCAGAGGCAAGAAAACGGGCACAATCAGGGAAGAGAGGCAAGAAAAGCGAGCACTCACCGGCTGGGGCGGAGGACTCGGAAGCTTCTCTTCTTATTCCAGCGGCGGTCAAGCAGAAATGGCTCTCCGAAAAGCCCCGTCATTTTCGGACTGGGGGGTGTGTTTTTCATTCTCTCCTCTTCCCATTGGCTGGAATGTAAAATTTCAGCCAATGGGAAGAGGAGACAAAGAAACTAAAAAACACACCCCTCAATCCCAAAAAGACGGGGCTTAAATGGACAGACGACCCTCTTCTCGAATGGCTGGCCTCCGTTTAGGAAGCCAGCCAATGGAGAATACGGGCGGGTTTAAGCCCCTACTCTAGAAAACATAAAATCTCGGCAGCGAGACTGCGCAAGCGCAGCCTACGCAGGCCGAGACCTAAAAAACTAATATTTTGGCAAAGCCAGTACGTTGTGCCATTGTGCCCTATTGGCTTTGGGTTTTAGTGATGCTGTACATCATCCCCACTACTGTAGTAAGGATAAAGAAAAGGAAAAAACCCTATGACATGGCCAGCCACATCACTTTGTAGGAACGCCCACCATGCAGGCGCATCAATTTAGCGATCTGAGTTGGATAAAAAGCAGGTGGGGTGAAGCATTACCAAAGGTGGGCTAAGGGCAGAAACAATAAGGGGGGGCAGAAGGGTAGCGAATGGAAGGTGTAAGTGTGGGGAAGAAACACAGAGGGACTGGAGGGGCAGAAGCAAAATGAAGCGTGTGGATGGAACGAAGCAACTTGGATGGCATGGGTAGGAGAAAACAACACTTAGGGCATAGGCAGGGGGGGTCAACATGGAGGGCACAAGTAGGGGTAAGTAACACAGGACGGGGAGAGGGGCACAACATGGGATAGACAGCAACAAGGAACACAGACGAGAGATGAGAAGCATATGAGCGATGGTGCAATATGGAGCTTAGGGGAGAAGCACACGGGCAACAAATCAACATGGGGCAGAAGTACATGGGAATGAGCACATCATTGAGATGGGTGAGGGAGAAGCACAAGCACAAGAAGAGATTCACTGTACGCGGAAGGGGTGGGAAGAGAAGTGAGACAGCTGGTAAGCAATTTCATGGAATGTTAAAAATAAGAAAAGGAAAAGTAGAATGATACGATGCTCCAGAGGAGGGAGGCATACAAGAAAGAAAGGGCGCACAAACAAACGTATAACAAGCATTGGCATAGCCAATAGGTCTCGCCTTTGGGACCTTATAAGTATTTAATTATGCAGCACAATATCCTTGGTGCAACATCAACTGTTGCTTGGCTAAACACTTATAATGTCCCAAAGGCGAGACCTATTACAGTCACCAACATAACCAATATTGACAACACCAGGGTATCCACTAGTAGTGTAACAAACTGTTGGGGTCCCTGCAGAATGTAATGCAGGACCCTGTCCAAAGACTCATGTGTCACAGGTATTCAAAGGCTTTAGTTTAAATCAGGGACCACCTATTACGGGGTATGCAAAGTACTATAGCCTGTGTTGTGCCCAGACTTTTAAGTGAGATGAATAAACTGGGGGTCTCTGAAAGGGGCATGGTTGATATCAATATTGGCATGGCTTAAAACACCTAAGCGAAACATCTTTGCTGAGCACTGGTATTTTGCTGCTCCTGTCATTGCATCCAGACATATAATACAACATGTAACATTACACCCTCAACAATCTAGGATTATTGGCTTTGTCAATCGTTATTTGCATAAGATAAATAAGCAACACTTTTGGCATAACTAAATATAATATTGAAAATACTTCTGGTCTGACATGATGAGACTGTGAAAGTACTATAATGCTTTTCTTTGAAGTTACCTCAAAGCCAATGAAGGGTGATACTGCTGCTGAGTTCAAATGTGTTTTTCACCCTGAGCAAAAAAAGTCTCAGCACCTGCTTTTTAAAATAGCGGGGTTGAGCAGCGGCAGGACCCAGTCCACTTAAAGGCCTGGTTATGCTTCTGTTGCGATCTAGAAGCAAAAGCTCAACTTTTGCAATATTAAAATGCGCCCTATGCGCCCATATGACAGGGATTTTGTTTATTTAGCTTTCAGGCTCATTTGTAAAAATGTCTTAAATGTGTTTTGAATTATTTAACAATGTGCCCTTGTAAGTAAGATGAAATGAACCGGAACCGAGAATAAGGACTTGAACAAGGAAATGGGCGTGTTAAAAACTCATGCTCACCACTGCACAGCATATTTCTCTCTCTCGCAGCGTAGAGTCGTTGCTGGCGGCCTCAGGCAACCTAGCCTAGCAAACATTTTACCTGCCTCCAAACACACTGCCTGGTCTCAAGGATGCGCCAAGTACGGATTTATCTTTGTACGGTCAGTCCAACGGGTACAGTGGGGTGGCCAGTATCAGCGACACGCAGCAATCGGCGCTGGTAAATTTTCAAAGTATGTTTGGAAAAGGAGAGAGGGCATAACCAACTAAGGGAATGGCGCACTCAGCAGCGTCCTCACAGACATCTGTATTTAAATCTAGGATGGCTTGGAGAGAATCTGACCCCAACTCGCTTCCCCTCTGACCCTACTGCCAGCAGTTCTTCGCTGCCCACTGGATTTTACTGTACAGAGCAGATCGGGTCCCGCATTTTGCTTCTGCCAGGCCAGGTCAGTGGAAGTCAAAACAAGCAGTGCCAGAGGCAGCGCAGAGAGCACATGCTGGCCGTGAGGAGGCAGAGATACCGAAACCTCTATTACAGTGGATGGTTTCTCGGAAGGGCGCCCCATCCACGCTAAATGACATATGTGGAAAGGTGGGATTGTCCAAATTGAAGGAAGCCATCCAGTGTCTGTGTTAAATTAAATTTTAAAACAAAACATGAAATTCGCTCTGTGAGCGCCTTTGTTGCACAAAAGTCGCCGAGCTGTCCAGCCATGCTGGCAGTGAAATTACGAACACACATAGAAATAACAAATATAGTGCTCGCGGTCCCGAAAATGAAAGCAAACCGCGCATGCAACTTACAAAAAAATAAAAAATAAATAACAAATATAGTGCTTACCGAGTAATTGAAAGAGACCGTGTCCCTCCGCAAGTAAACTATCCAATCCCGGTGGGCGGGGCCAAAAGGAGACAGAGTGGCAACCCTCAGTGTAATGATTGCCACCGGTGCAATCATTACACTGTGTTTTGCATAATCCATGACGCAAAACGACATGCACCAATCAAATTTTCAGGTGGAGCAGCGACACGACTTCTGGAACAGTATTAATCCTCGCATGACGAGAGCAGCGCATGCGTGCTGCTAATGCCAGGCGAGACCTAAAATGCACGTAAATGAGAAGGGCAATAAAGCCAACCAATGGTAAGCAGTGTGCGGCCTTTAAGACAACTTTAGGCTGATAGCAGGTGTTTTTCGCAAACAGACTGGGCTGTCTGGTAAGTGAGACTTAAAATGGGGCCTGTATCATTGCGCCCCTTATTTTTTTGCTTTGTGTCTTTTGGCAATGCTGCATGATAACTTTAGCTGATGTTGTACAGCATCACAAAAAGCATTGGCAGAGCTAATAGGTCAGAAAGGTGATGCCTACTGGCTTCACCAGAGCTTGTTCATGCAGAAAACTAAGATACAATGTGCCTTCTTAAATGTCAAGTGTTCTTCTGTGAACGGTGTTCTATATGGCACCACGAGAGCTCCAGTAGCCACCATCAGGACTCCTCATGCTATCAAGAGGTATTTTCTCACTGCCTTGTGAGCTTTTTACTCCACCACTGGGGGGGTCCTCATTCCACCAGTGGGCTATTTTTTCAATGTAAAGTCTCAGCTTCAGAAAACTCTAATACTCCTACATGTCAACACTTCTTGCATTGAGGGCATCAGCTTTGGGTGGTCCAATGATTCATAAGCCTTTCAGTAGATACTGAAGGGCAAACAAGCGGGAAACGTTTAGAGGAAGTCTCTGAGGTATCAGAGGGGGTTGCCAGAAGAAAGTTGGTTTGGGAGAGCTTCTCTGCATTCCTTTTGCTGTCCCGCCCCTGTGCTCGGAAGCTGAATACTGTGAAGGGACACTTTAATCGATGCAACAATGGGTAGACATTCTGCCCTCAGAGATCCCGAGCTCAGGGACATATAATGCTCATGATCCACAAAGAATATCACAAAATGAGAAATAGAAGCAGCAAAACTTTTCAGAGTTTTTCAACTGAATCTCATCCTGTCAAATTTGTACTGTGAGGCTTTTCTCAATCCTGGTGATGTCTGTGGGAAGGACAGAGAGGGTTTTAACCTACCTTGAGAAAGAAAATGTTGCTTACCTGGAAGTATAGTTCTTTGTCATTGGTATTATCTCTGATTCCTTAGATAATTTGAACATTTCCGCATACATACGGGATCTTTGGCACACCACTTGAAACATTTTAAGTAAAGATTCAACATTTTCTAAAACGTTTCGAGTTTTTTTAAGTAGTTCCATTAAGCCAATTACAGAACCATACATTTGGCTGAAAACATTATGCACTACCCCTTTTTTAAATCCCACAACTAAGGAAAATATAGCCTTTTGTAGGCAGGCACTAGCAGTGTCAACTAAGACATTGCACCTTTAAGAATTCCAGAGCCAGGCAGCATTTCCATCAAGCAGTGAAGGATCTGTGAGGCAGTTCATTTTTCGGGCTTTCCAGAGAAGCATCCCTGTGTGCTGTGGCCCTTCCCAGGATTTTTTTTTTCTGGCTGAAGGCATCTGCTTGTTTGTTTATTTTTTTAGCTTCACTCAGTCATTTGACATATCTTCCTGCATGCATTTTCCTGTTTATTTTGTAGGGATTGCGGAATTTTTCAGAGGTGTTACTCGTCCCACCTTTTGCCTGAGTGACTGGTGATTCCTCTTTGGTGAGATCTGTTTCTCTGTCTGGGCCACAAGTGTGACAAATGATCTACCTGTAACTATTTCGGGGTAAAAGAGTCAGATGCCAACTCCAGTGAGTTAGGTTAGGAGTTAGAGACTATTTTGCATCTCAAGACCAACAACTTTTCACTGAAGCTCCAGTTCTTCCTCCTTCACCCCATTCTGGGGGGACAACGACTAATCAACCATTATCAACTACTCAGCAGCAACGTGAATGTCATTATTCTCCATTGTATGAACTCTCCAAGAAAAGGAGAAAGGAGGACCATCAATCCAAAGCTCAAGAGGCAAAAGTTCAGAAGGGTCTTGCAGGCACATTCTATCAGTTCTCTAAGAAGGCCTTCATCCTCTTCAGGCTCTGACCTCAGAGGTAGATTAGCCAGATCTCCAGAATCCCCACCACAAGGAATTTTGCTGGTGGGTGATCTTGTGGCTTTTCGCAAGGTTCCCAACAAAAGGGCTCGAAAGCTAAGCACTGAGTGGAATTGAGATATTGGTTATGGACATCAGAAAGAATCCTGAGACAGAGAATCTTTGAATACAGAGCCAAATATACTATTTACCAGTTGCAAGCGATATGATGTTTTTTAATCTTTATTGATTTTGCATATAAAAAAACACAACAGTAACAGGCAGTGCTTGGCTGCAGACACATATAAGGACAAATATCACTGTCACAAAATAGGACAGAACAAGCACAGTGAGCAGTATACAAGGCTGAACAGAAGTATCACATATAGTCCCCAAGGGAGCACGAATATACCGACTCCAAGTCAACAAGCCAGGTACTCAATTGGAAGCAGAGAAACAACACTTGGCAGTCACATCTATTATCCATCAACAGAGAGTACACAGAGGTCATAAATCCACGTCTGAGCCTTTCTCCGAGTTAGAATCATTCTCAGAAGTAAATTTAATGAGAAGAAACCCTCACAATATAATTGTGTCCAAGGCAGCCTCATCAGTGCAGGTAAGGCGCATATACGTCTCCTCCACCACTTCCCATGCAAGAAGGTCCGCATCCAGGCGGACCTCAGCGGCTCCCGGGTGCTCATTCAACAAACAGCCACACACCATTTAGCCAGAAATAGTGCAAGCTGGGCAAGTCTATATGGACTCTTTCACCCCTTAGGTTTCGCTACCGCTCAAAAAAGGCATGCCAGAGGAGTCAGAGGGATCTCAATATACGTTGCTTTCATAATCATAGGCACCACGTCCATCCAGAATCACTGAATCCCTCAAATGCCCAAGCCAGATGCAAGAAGGTGGCCCCCAATTCCCCACATTGCGCCTCTTTCAAGGTGTCCATCCAATTCAACTGCCTAGGGGTTACATAAATGCAATGTAGAAAATCGAAGTGGAGCAACTTAAATCTATGGTTGCAGTACTCCTTTTGTACTAGCCCATATGCACGTGTCCAATCTGCATCCCCAATGGGCTCCTCTAACTCCCTCTCCCAGGATTCATGTGCGGCGCAAGGGAGGCTCACCAAGCTCCCCCCCAGGATTGCCCTATAGAATAAGCTAATAGGGTTCCCACCTCCTCCAATTGAAGCAGGCCACCAAGTACCTGAAAGTACCTGAGAGGGCTGCGGCGCCGCAGGAAATCCAGCCCACACTGCCCGTGCAATGGACTACGATTTACCACTATGAAGAAGGTAACACGGTCCCACCTCAAAGGTTTCCAGAGCCTCCTGTAAAGTGATAAAGACCTCCCCAGGGTACGGCTCCTCCGCCACCTGGCAGCCTCCCACCCTACATTACTCCATGGACATATCTCCATTAATCGCCTGAAACAGAGCGAGGTCCCAGAGACAGAGCTCTCCATCAAAAGGGGCTCTGCACAGTGCCTTACCAACCACAGCATCCCAAAGAAGTCTGCCTCACCAAGTATGGGGCCAGGCAATCAGACCGACCCCTCTGCCCGCATCAACAGGAACAAGATGATTATTATTGGGTAAGTTTGAAAAATGTCAGTTTGGAGCGAGCCACAATGCAGCTCACTCTTAGGTATATTAATGAGGTGTGCCGCAAATTGAGACTCACTTTGAATGGAGACCATCACAGGGATTGAGGTACGCAAGAGTCAGTCGACCACAATGTCTGTGATAGATTTCAATATACCAAACTTTAAAAATAAAAATAAAATTGTGTCTGTTTCCTTAAAGGAAATGGTGCTGTGTTAATAAATAAAAAAGTTTGCTTTCTTTATTAAGATTGGGAGTTGTCCGTGATCTCCTATGATACTTCCTACTGCCTAACTTTTAACAATGGCAAAGTGGAAGGAATCAGAAAGGGACCCATTCTCTTTAATCAGTGTATTACTACTCCAATGGGAGAGTGGATAACCTTTCAATGTTATGTAGCCGAATTTCGGTCACCCAAATTATTGATACATTTCATATTGAATCGGTATTTGGAAAATACAACTACAACTTGGCCCTTCGAAATCCTGAATTGGTCGGGAGTCACAGTCTCATCTAGAAAAGCATTTTTGCAGATATAAACTACAAATTGAAGCACTCGTAAAAATCTGTGTACTTCTGGCCCTTAGTGAAGTGCTGCTCTATGTAAACCCTAAAATGTCTAGTTTAGAAGCCAATGTTTTATAGCTGTAATGCCAATGTAGGGCCGAGCCGTATGTTCAGGACCCCTCTCCTAAAACAGAAAAATAAACTGGGAGTCCAACTGACACATTCATGCTTCTTGGCTGCCTTAAAGGCACAATGTTGCTTTTTCCACCTTTCAATCAATTTTTCCTATAGAAAAGGAGCATATATATATATATATATATATATATATATATATATATATATATATATATATATATACATACATACATACATACATACATACATATATATATATATAGGAGAGTGGGGTCTGCAATCCTATGGTCACCCCAGATTTTTGCTTTTTGCTTCACTGGTTTACGACTTTCCCTGGCTGTGGGCCTGCTAATCAGACCCACAGCCTAGCTGTTCTCTCTCTAAATTGACAACCATGTACCTTAGGTGCATTTACCAATTGGTACTGGGCCCCCTTATCAGTCCCTGTACAGTATACCTTAGGTATCCAGGGCATAGGTGTACTCAGGGCCTACCAGGGGCTGAAGCATGTATTATGCCACCCCTGGCTGGCCATCTAAACAGACAAAACTGGCTGCACGACAGCCGGGGCAAGGTGGTGTAATCACCCTTTGCTTTAGATATAGTTACCTATATCTAAACCTAAAATGGACACATATATTCCTATCAGTCACTCCTATGGAAGGCCTTATCAATCCTGAAGGCAGAGTGCTTGGAATTATGTGAGATGGTGCTCTGGCATGAGCTGAGCCCGTATGCAGCTTGCGGAACCAAGTCCTAATAGCTGTTCCATGATAACGCTATACCATATACTCTTAAGTGCATTATCAACCTCGCGGTTAAATGCTAACTCTGGTATAACATTATCAAAACATGTCGAGTAACGTGTCATACGAATTGGAATACTACCCCCTCGCCAATTCTGGCGACGGGGGTAGCATTCCACCCTTCTCGAGGGACATTACATGTATGTAACTGAGAACCCCGGTTAAAGGTAACTCGAGCCTTGGCATCACAAAATGGATGCTGCCACCACAGACACAAGTCTGACCTCCTGCTGCTGGGAGTCCTTCCAGCGAGGGCGGCTTGGACAAAGGGTTTCCTGCCTTGGGAGGTGCTAGCACCACCCCAGACAGGATTTTGTGTATTGGGTAGGGTAGGCTTGAAAGGAATGAGACATGCCCGAGGCACACAAGGTGTCCTGTGCATACACCGGTTCCAACCAGTTGCTGGGGCATCCCTGCCCCAGCTCTGGCGGGAAACCGGACAAAGGATAGGGGGTGTAACCACCCCCCTTCCTGGTCCCACCCAGGGGAGGGACCTAGTCAGTAGTGCAGCCCCTTTTAGCAGGATAAAGGTAGGAGCTGGTCCCATTCCAAATCAGATTATCCTGAACAAGAAGAAACTCTGGACTTCGACGTTCTGCTCCACAGAAGACTGAAGAATCTACCTTGTGGGCAAGGAGTGTCCACCCTGCACAAGCAGGCACCATCAAGCGTCCAGCGGCTTCCCTTTGTCGTCTTCCCTCGAGGATCCAGACTTCAGAGCACGACGAGACCCGGATTCCCAGACCTCTCCGACCTCAACCCACATCTGCAGCAAAGCTGAGACCCGTGGGTGCGACGAGACACGTGGGACCGGCCATCTTGGAAGAAACTGCACTTCGCTTGCAGCACGACTCCCGAGGTAAACTCGACCAAGTGCTTTGGGGACTGAGAAGCCCCATCCCCGAGCAGCTCCCGCACCGAAGATCCGCCCTCCAGCATCCACGAGATCTGTGTGGGGCCCTTCTGCTTTGTTGCTGCTCGACGCGTTGTCTGGTCACTTGCCGGCTGGCTAGTGACCTCCTAGACGACGAACCTTTGAATCGTTGCTGCTGGTCTGGTTGCTCCAGACTGGCCCTTGCTCCCTTCCAAAAGAGGGGCACCCCGGACTCTCCTAGTCCGCACCAGACGCTTTCTTCACTCACCGCGTGGGTTGCCTTTGCCAAGGCCTGTTGACGCCGATTCCGGATCCAACACCGCCGACAGCGAGAGCCTGCGTGGGACAGATCGTGCCTCCATCCTGGTCGTCGAAGACACCTCCTGGTCCACGTGGCTGCAGAGTCAAGCGTCCAATCTTCACCTGAACACGACGACGACATCTGGTTCCTTCCTGGTTATACTCCAGTCACTGGCTAGTGACTATGAACATTGTCCCCTCTGCTTTCAGGTCTCCTTCTTGAACAATCCACCCTTGGATTGCCCCGGACATCTTCCTCCTGGTCGCCTGCAGCATCTTTTCTTTCAGGCCCCATTGACTTCAACGCGAGAACCCGACGCACTTTGACACCTATGCACCCGCGGCCCGTGGGTGAGGTAACAAGAGCACTTCGGTGCTCAAGGGTAGTTTAACTGTCCTAGTGTCCAGTTCCACAGTCGTTTTGGTCCTATCTAGTCAGGATTGTCCGTACTCACCTTTAACTTGAACTGTACTGTCCATAGACGTTGTTACGCATCTCGCGTGTGAGTTCACACTCTGCACACACGTTCCGTGGGCCACCTATTACTTACCTATTGTTAGGGTAGCGTGGTCCCATCGATCCTACAGCCTCTGGACAGCTCCATTCCTTCTATTAACTTTCCCATTCCACTTACTTAGTATATGGTTTGTCGTGCCCCTAGGGCACCATTGTGATTTCGTGCAACTTAACATATTTTTCAGAAGAGATTGTCATGTGCTTAGCCCTCTGACCTCATAAAGAGTTCAGAGGTGTTGGTATTAATAAATATACTGTTTATTTTCATAACAACCTGTGTGGTGTCCTTTCATCTGGTATTCAAGGGGTTATATTGTGGTAAAACAGCTGGCTTCACATGCCAAAAGAGTTTAGCCTAAGACTGCTTTGTCCATGCTACCATTAGGATAGCTGGTCTATAAGGTTGACTTACAACCAATCACCATAAGGGTTGTTTGGACTGATACAAGGTGACCACTAGAACTAGTGAGCATCATATATCAGGCCAACTTCTCACATTGGTGTGCAGCGGTTGGGATTTGAGCTTGCTGTTGTTTTTACCACGTATAATCTTGAAATATCATTTGAAAGATCACATAAGGTACTCTAGGTACATATAACAAGCTTAGAAATACTCTGAGTTCTACTGAACCAGCTGTTGTAGTAGAAAGGGCCTAGCACACCCTGACTACAACTCTTAGCAAGGGATCAGTAGGAAAACCCATAGTGTAGGCAGGTGCATCACTTACACCTCACTAGAAGCATGTCTACCCATGGAGAGTCTTCAGAGACTCCCCTAGTGGTTAGTGACCCTCCATAGGTCCTTTCCAGATATGCAGCTCTCAGTTTCCAGGAGATGAGACAATTGTGTACCTCCAGGAAATTGAAACAGGGTTCTAACCCTACCACTTTTTTTCTGTTAGGCCTCTTAGAGACATATGATGCTAGAAAGGCTTCTAACACAGATGGGAGCATGCCAGCCTTAGAAGGTACTCTTGGTGATCCAGACCTCCCTGAAACAGAGAATGTAGAGGAGGAGGAGGAAGAAGAGGACACCTCTGGGGATGAGGCAGACAAAGGTCCTGAGTTAGTCAGCAGACTTACAAGGGCCAACTTAGACCTACATAGGGAAGGATCTGGGGGACCCACAGTACTGACCCTAAGCAGGCCTAACTTTGGAGTTAGGAGAGATAGATCTCATTCTAGGGACTCCAATAGATCTGTGCACTCTCATGCCTCTGCTCAAAGGAGAATGACTTCTCCCCAGAGGAGAATGACTTCCCCTCAGAGGAGAGAGCATGAAGCAAGGATGAAGCAGGCTAATCTGAGGATCCAGAGGGAAGAACTTGCCCTTGCCAAAGAAAAGCTTGCCTTTGCTAGAGAGCAACAGTTGAGTGGGGTAGTCCCCACTGGTGGCAGCAATATCCCTAAGGATAAAGACAGGAGTTTTGATAATAGACACCTGAGCAAAATAGTGCCCCCCTATAAGACAGGGGATGATATCCACAAGTGGATGACTGCTTTGGAGAGAGCCTGCAAAGTACAGCAGGTACCCCAGAGTCAGTGGGCAGCTATATTGTGGCTCTCCTTTGAAGGTAAAGGTAGAGACAAGCTCCTCACTGTTAGAGATGAGGATGCTAATGATTACCAAGTCTTGAAACTTGCCCTGATTGATGGGTTTGGCTTAACCACTGAACAATACAGGTTAATGTTCAGGGATACCCAGAAAACTCATGCTCAAGATTGGACTGACTTTGTTGATTGTGCCACTAAGGCTCTGGAGGGCTGGTTACTGGGAAGTAAAGTTACTGATTACACAGGATTGTATAATCTAATTATGAGAGAGCAAATCTTAAATAATTGTCAGAACCAGTTGTTGCATCAGCACTTGATTGACTCAGATCTGACCTATCCCCAAGAATTGGGAAAGAAGGCAGACAGATGGGTCAGGACAAGGGTCAAGCAGCAGAACCAGAACCAGGGTGGTGGCCAGAAGAAAGCAAACCAAAAGGGTAATGAGAATAAGCAAAATGACCAGAAGTCTTCAACAGGGCCCCAACAACCTAAGGAGGGTGGGTCCCAAAATTCCCAAAAGAAGAAGAATGATGGTCCTAAGAAACCATGGTGCCAATACTGTAAAAGTAAGACTCACTGGTTTAGTGAGTGCACCAAGAAAGGCCAAACTCCTACCACTACTGTCCCTAAGACACCTCCACCCCCTAGTACAGTTAGTAGTGGTAGTGTACCTCCCAAGGCTATAGTTGGGTTAACCCTGGGAACTGAGGTGGGTTCTGACTTAGTTAGAATACCAACTCAAGCAGTTCTTGTTTGTACTGGGGACATGGATATGACCCCTCCTGTAAGTCCTAGTACTCTAGGCAAATACAGACAAACGCCTTTAATAAATGGAAAAATGGCTCAGGCCTACAGGGACACATGTGCCAGTGTCACTATGGTGACACCAACATTTGTGGACCCTGACCGAATCATGCTAGGTTCAGACTACCCAGTGACCAATGCTAGCAATGTCACTACCAATCACAGTATGGCAGTTGTTAATTTCTCCTGGGGAGGGGTAACTGGCCTCAAAAGGGTTGTAGTTAGTTCAGACCTCCCAGTAGATTGTCTTTTGGGCAATGATTTGGAATCCTCACTGTGGTCAGATGTGGAGTACAGGACTCATGTAGAAATGCTAGGTCTCTCCTCACATGTCCTTGCTGTGACCAGGTCACAGGCCAAGAAATGCCCAGCTGAACTAGTGCTGGATCCTGGAAGAATGGACCAGACACTATCCAAGAGGAAGAGCAGTAGGGGTAAGGCTGAGCCTTCCCCCCTGCCTCAGGTTGAGGATCAGCCCTCTCAGGAGGCTGACCCCAAGACCCCAGAAGGAACTGTCCTAGAAGAGCTTGAGCCTGAACAGGTTGAGTTTCTTGGGACGGGGGACCTTCTAGGGCAGACTTGAGGCAGGCCCAGTTAGACTGTTCCTCCCTTGAACCCCTCAGACAGCAGGCTGCTGCTGAGGCTGCAGGGAATGCTACAGGTGCCCATAAGGTATATTGGGATGATGGACTCCTATACTCTGAGGCAAGAGACCCCAAACCTGGTGCTACCAGGAGGCTGGTCATCCCCTTGTCTCTTAGAGGTTTCCTTCTCACCTTAGCCCATGAGATTCCCCTTGCCGGTCACTTAGGCCAGAACAAGACTTGGGACAGGCTTGCCCCACACTTTCACTGGCCTCATATGTCTGAGGACACTAAAGAGTTTTGTCGCTCATGTGTCACCTGCCAAGCCAGTGGCAAATCAGGTGGCACCACAAAGGCCCCCCTTATACCACTACCTGTGGTGGGGGTTCCCTTTGAAAGAGTGGGGATTGACATTGTTCGACCAATGGACCCCCCAACAGCCTCTGGGCACAGATTTATACTGGTGGTAGTGGATCATGCCACCAGGTATCCAGAAGCTATTCCCCTTAGGACCACTACAGCTCCTGTTGTGGCCAGGGCCCTGCTTGGAGTTTTCTCCAGAGTGGGGTTTCCTAAGGAGGTTGTCTCTGACAGAGGTGCAAACTTCATGTCAGGATACTTGACTGCAATGTGGAAGGAGTGTGGAGTAAATTACAAATTTACCACACCCTATCACCCACAGTGCAATGGGCTTGTTGAGAGATTCAACAAGATCCTCAAAGGGATGATAAAAGGGTTACCTGAAAAGCTTAGGCGAAGATGGGACATCCTTTTACCCTGCCTTCTGTTTGCTTACAGAGAGGTCCCACAGAAGGGGGTTGGTTACAGCCCTTTTGAGCTTTTGTTTGGACATCCTGTAACAGGACCCCTATGTCTTGTGAAGGAAGGATGGGAGTTACCTCTCAAAAAGCCTAAACTTGACATAGTGGACTATGTGCTTGGTCTCCGCTCCAGGATGGCAGAGTACATGGAGAAGGCATCCAAAAACCTTGAGGCCAGCCAAGAACTTCAAAAAGCTTGGCATGACCAAAAGGCTGTCCTAACTGTGTATCATGCAGGACAGAAGGTGTGGGTGTTGGAGCCAGTGGCCCCAGCAGCTCTCCAGGACAAATGGTCTGGACCCCATACCATCATTGAACAAAAGGGAGAAGTCACCTACTTGGTGGACATGGGAACTCCCAGGAGCACTCACAGAGTACTTCATGTGAATAGGCTCAAAGCATTTGTTGACAGGGAGGACATGGGCTTGCTCATGGCCACAGATGAGGGGCAGGAGGAAGAGAGTGACCCTCTCCCAGACCTGCTCACTCAGAACCCTGATGATGGGTCACTAGATGGTGTAGTCTTTTCTGACAGCCTCTCTGAGCATCAACACAAGGATTGTAAGCAGGTCCTTCAATCCTTTAGACAAATGTTTTCCCTGACCCCCACTCAGACAAACTGGTGCACACATGAAGTGGACACTGGAGACAGTCTGCCTATAAAGAGTAAAATCTACAGGCAACCTGACCACGTCAGGGACTGCATAAAGAAAGAAGTACAAAAGATGTTGGAATTGGGAGTCATTGAACCCTCAGAGAGCCCTTGGGCTAGTCCTGTAGTTCTAGAACCAAAGCCTCACACCCAGCATGGTAAGAGAGAGATGAGGTTTTGTGTAAACTACAGGGGTCTCAATGCTGTCACTAAGACAGATGCCCATCCAATACCTAGGGCAGATGAACAGATAGATAAGTTGGCTTCTGCAACTTTCTTAAGTACATTTGACCTAACAGCTGGTTATTGGCAAATCAGGTTAGCTGAGGATGCCAAGGCCAAGACAGCATTTTCTACCCCAGGAGGTCATTACCAATTTGTGGTGATGTCCTTTGGTTTGAAGAATGCACCTGCCACTTTTCAAAGGTTGGTGAACCAAGTTCTCACTGGGTTGGATGACTTTTGTGCAGCATATCTAGATGATATTGCTGTCTTTAGCTCCACCTGGGAGGGTGACCTGATCCACCTGAGGAAAGTTTTGGAGGCCCTGCAAAAGGCAGGCATCATTATCAAGGCTACTAAGTGCCAGATAGGGCAGAGTCAGGTTGTGTACCTGGGCCACCTTGTGGGTGGAGGCCAGGTTCAACCATTGGAGAGCAAGATACAGGCCATAAAGGACTGAGCTCCTCCAACCACCCAGACACAGGTCAGAGCTTTCTTGGGCCTGTCTGGTTACTATAGGAAGTTTGTCAAGAATTATGGGTCCATTGTGACACCACTTAATGACCTGACAAGCAAGAAGATGCCAAAGAAAGTTCAGTGGACAGTTAGCTGTCAAAAGGCATTTGATGACCTAAAGAAGGCCACGTGTACTGCACCTATTCTCAAGAGTCCTGACTACTCCAAAACCTTCATTGTCCAAACAGATGCATCTGAGTTGGGTGTGGGAGCTGTTTTTTCTCAACTGAATATTGATGGTCATGACCAGCCCATTGCTTTTATAAGCAGAAGGCTGACCCCTAGAGAGAAACGTTGGTCAGCTATAGAAAGGGAGGCCTTTGCTGTGGTTTGGGCCCTGAAGAAGTTGAGGCCCTACTTGTTTGGAACTCACTTCAAGATTCAGACCGACCATAATCCCCTCTTATGGCTAAATCAGATGAAGGGTGAAAACCCCAAACTTCTTAGGTGGTCCATTTCCCTACAGGGGATGGACTTTACAGTGGAGCACAGACCAGG
Source organism: Lissotriton helveticus (assembly GCF_964261635.1). Classification (NCBI taxonomy): domain Eukaryota; kingdom Metazoa; phylum Chordata; class Amphibia; order Caudata; family Salamandridae; genus Lissotriton; species Lissotriton helveticus. The sequence continues at coordinate 634,736,713 of NC_136057.1, read as the reverse complement.
GACTGACCATGGCAATGCAGATGGTCTCTCCAGGTAATTCCACTTAGAACAGGAAGACTCACCTGGTCAAGGTTAGTTTAATGTCCCTAAGTTTGGGGGGGGGGGGGGTTATGTAGGAGAGTGGGGTCTGCAATCCTATGGTCACCCCAGATTTTTGCTTTTTGCTTCACTGGTTTACGACTTTCCCTGGCTGTGGGCCTGCTAATCAGACCCACAGCCTAGCTGTTCTCTCTCTAAATTGACAACCATGTACCTTAGGTGCATTTACCAATTGGTACTGGGCCACTTATCAGTCCCTGTAAAGTATACCTTAGGTATCCAGTGCATAGGTGTACCCAGGGCCTACCAGGGGATGAAGAATGTATTATGCCACCCCTGGCTGGCCATCTAAACAGACACAACTGGCTGCACGACAGCTGGGACAAGGTGGTGTAATCACCCTTTGCTTTAGATATAGTTACCTATATCTAAACCTAAAATGGACACATATATTCCTATCAGTCACTCCTATGGAAGGCCTTATCAATCCTGAAGGGAGAGTGCTTGGAATTATGTGAGATGGTGCTCCGGCATGAGCTGAGCCCGTTTGCAGCTCGCGGAACCAAGTCCTAATAGCTGTTCCATGATAACGCTATACCATATACTCTTAAGTGCATTATCAACCTCGCGGTTAAATGCTAACTCTGGTATAACATTATCAAAACATGTCGAGTAAGGTGTCATACGAATTGGAATACTACCCCCCCGCCAATTCTGGCGACGGGGGTAGCATTCCACCCTTCTAGAGGGACACGACATGTATGTAACTGAGAACCCCGGTTAAAGTTAACTCGAGCCTTGGCATCACAAAATGGATGCTGCCACCACAGACACAAGTCTGACCTCCTGCTGCTGGGAGTCCTTCCAGCGAGGGCGGCTTGGACAAAGGGTTTCCTGCCTTGGGAGGTGCTAGCACCACCCCAGACAGGATTTTGTGTATTGGGTAGGGTAGGCTTGAAAGGAATGAGACATGCCCGAGGCACACAAGGTGTCCTGTGCATACACCGGTTCCAACCAGTTGCTGGGGCATCCCTGCCCCAGCTCTGGCGGGAAACCGGACAAAGGATAGGGGGTGTAACCACCCCCCTTCCTGGTCCCACCCAGGGGAGGGACCTAGTCAGTAGTGCAGCCCCTTTTAGCAGGATAAAGGTAGGAGCTGGTCCCATTCCAAATCAGATTATCCTGAACATATTCTACAAGAAGAAACTCTGGACTTCGACGTTATGCTCCACAGAAGACTGAAGAATCTCCCTTGTGGGCAAGGAGTGTCCACCTTGCACAAGCAGGCACCATCAAGCGTCCAGCGGCTTCCCTTTGTCGTCTTCCCTCGAGGATCCAGACTTCAGAGCCCGACGAGACCCGGATTCCCAGACCTCTCCGACCTCAACCCACATCTGCAGCAAAGCTGAGACCCGTGGGTGCGATGAGACACGTGGGACCGGCCATCTTGGAAGAAACTGCACTTCGCTTCCAGCACGACTCCCGAGGTAAACTCGACCAAGTGCTTTGGGGACTGAGAAGCCCCATCCCCGAGCAGCTCCCGCACCGAAGATCCGCCCTCCAGCATCCACGAGATCTGGGTGGGGCCCTTCTGCTTTGTTGCTGCTAGACGCGTTGTCTGGTCACTTGCCGGCTGGCTAGTGACCTCCTAGAAGACGAACCTTTGAATCTTTGCTGCTGGATTGGTTGCTCCAGACTGGCCCTTGCTCCCTTCCAAAAGAGGGGCACCTCGGACTCTCCTAGTCCGCACCAGACGCTTTCTTCACTCACCGCGTGGGTTGCCTTTGCCAAGGCCTGTTGACGCCGATTCCGGATCCAACACCGCCGACAGCGAGAGCCTGCGCAGGACAGCTCGTGCCTCCATCCTGGTCGTCGAAGACACCTCCTGGTCCACGTGGCTGCAGAGTCAAGCGTCCAATCTTCACCTGAACACGACGACGACATCTGGTTCCTTCCTGGTTCCACTCCAGTCACTGGCTAGTGACTATGAACATTGTCCCCTCTGCTTTCAGGTCTCCTTCTTCAACAATCCACCCTTGGATTGCACAGGACATCTTCCTCCTGGTCGCCTGCAGCATCTTTTCTTTTAGGCTCCATTGACTTCAACGCGAGAACCCGACGCACTTTGACACCTATGCACCCGCGGCCCGTGGGTGAGGTAACAAGAGCATTTCGGTGCTCAAGGGTAGTTTAACTGTCCTAGTGTCCAGTTCCACAGTCGTTTTAGTCCTATCTAGTCAGGATTGTCCGTACTCACCTTTAACTTGAACTGTACTGTCCATAGACGTTGTTACGCATCTCGCGTGTGAGTTCACACTCTGCACGTGCGTTCCGTGGGCCACCTATTACTTACCTAGTGTTAGGGTAGCGTGGTCCCATCGATCCGACAGCCTCTGGACAGCTCCATTCCTTCTAATAACTTTCACATTCTACTTACTTAGTATATGGTTTGTCGTGCCCCTAGGGCACCATTGTGATTTCGTGCAACTTAACGTATTTTTCAGAAGAGATTGTCATGTGCTTAGCCCTCTGACCTCATAAAGAGTTCAGAGGTGTTGTTATTAATAAATATACTGTTTATTTTCATAACAACCTGTGTGGTGTCCTTTCATCTGGTATTCAAGGGGTTATATTGTGGTAAAACAGCTGGCTTCACATGCCAAAAGAGTTTAGCCTAAGACTGCTTTGTCCATGCTACCATTAGGATAGCTGGTCTATAAGGTTGACTTACAACCAATCACCATAAGGGTTGTTTGGACTGATACAAGGTGACCACTAGAACTAGTGAGCATCATATATCAGGCCAACTTCCTATATATATATATATATATATATATATATATAAATATATATATATATATATATATATATATATATTCACTGAAAAAAACATAGGTTATAGACCATATATAGTTAGGAATTAGCATTTACAAAACCTTATTTTACTCACACAAAACCATTGAAATTCCATATATAGTTAGTTGCACTAACTATATATCGCGCACCCGCAATCCACTGCTGATGATGTCACATATTACATCATTCATGACATGGTCAGTGACATCACTGATGACATCACTGATGACATCTCAAATGACATCACTGATGACATGACTGATAACAACATCCAGTGATTTTTTGTTTCTGTAAAGTTTAAATATGTCTTACATATTGAAGATTGAGTGGATGTGTAAGTGTCTGGACGAAGGATTTAGTAGGTGCATGACTAACTGTATGAGTGAGTGATTAAATGTGTCTCACTGAGTGCATGGGTTAGTGACTAAACTGTCTTAATTTGTGCATCATTATGTCTGTTGTTCTGTAAACTGCTGCATGTGTTGATCAGTAGCTGTATGAGTAACTATATGGGTTATTGGTTGATTGCCCAAGTATTTGTATGGGAGACTGAGTGTGTGTGTGGCTGGCTGGGAGGTGTGTGACTCTGTGCAGATCAATGTGTACTTGTATCAATGATTGTATAAGAAGGTAAGTATGTGTTAGTATATGTTTGAAAATGTAAGATGCTCTATGTTTAACTGTATAGACAAGAAAATGGAAGTGTCATTGATTCTTTACATGACTGACTAGGTGAGTGAGTAACTCCATGGATGAGTGGCAGACTGTGACTGTCTGTATAGGTGTATGAGTGCATATGATAGTGTTGTAAAGATGAGTGATTGTATGTATGAATGATTGTATGGGTGAATGAGTGAAGGTGTGTGTAGACGTAGGAATCAGTGAGTGCGTATGTAGTAACTAGTATTGGTGTGTCAATGGTTTCAAAAATTATACTCTGTATTTAACACTGGGTGAAACAGAGGTTATATTAAAATGTGAGGAGATGCATTGTATTGTCACATGAATGATATCAGTGATGTGGTCATTGATGTCAAATGAGATGTCATCAGTGATGTCATCAGTGATGTCATTTGAGATGTCATCAGTGATGTCATCAGTGATGTCACTGACCATGTCATGAATGATGTAATATGTGACATCTTCAGCAGTGGATTGCGGGTGCGCGATATATAGTTAGTGCAACTAACTATATATGGAATTTCAATGGTTTTGTGTGAGTAAAATAAGGTTTTGTAAATGCTAATTCCTAACTATATATGGTCTATAACCTATGGTTTTTCAGTGAATTTTCAAGGTTTTGTAAATGCTAATTCCTAACTATATATGGTCTATAACCTATGGTTTTTTCAGTGAATTTCATTGGTTTTTTAACAGCTAATATCTGTAGCTGTAAAATGTATTCTTCTTTAAATCCAAAAATATATTTTATATGTTTATGAATCATTTTTTTTTTTAATATTTTTTTTCTTCGTTCCCGCTTCGCGAATCGGGAAGCTTCCCGTTAGCTGACCTTGATGCCGCGAAATAGACCGCGAGCCGGTAAACGTTTCTTTACCGCAACTGCCGCGTTAGAAAACAACATCGTGACGCCTCCCGTCCGCATGACGTTTCGCGTTGTCGCGTGATACGTCATATGACGTGCTACGTTAGCGAACTGGTACGCGAAGCGAGTCGCAAAGCGCAGGTTTCTGGAAGCAAACCGGGAGGCCCTGCAAAGCGCTTAACGTAAACACAGCAGGTCATGTGACTTGGTAATAACACTTTTTATTGGTTCATTTCACTTTTGGTTTCCTAATGATGTAAGACTAGGTCATATAATCTAAAATGAACACTTTTCATTGGTTGAGAACTCTTGTTTTTCCCAAATGATGAAAATCCCTCCTTCTTTCCTCACTCTGACTTTCATCATTGTGAGAGAAAGACCCTTTGTGATCACTGAGCAATGGCTTCTTTAGTAGCTTCAGCTGGTGCTTCCCCACCACCTCCACCACATCCAAGGAAGAGTGGACCACCTGCTCAAGTTATAATTCAACAAGAAGAGGAAGAAGAGGAACAGGACGACGAGCACGAAGAGAGGCAGTTTTTGCCTGAGCAGCCCAGGACGTCTCACCGGAAAGAAAACTTCATTTGGCAATTTTTTAAAATTCCCAAAGGTCAGAAAAAAGTAAATGCAAGATACGTAACTTGCCTTATATGTCAAGATAGACTGTCCAGAGGTACCGAGAAAAAATACAGTTTCGGAAACTACACAATGCATCGCCATATGACTAGGTGGCATCCTAACAACTACAGTGCTGCACAGTTTCGGAACGACCTAGATAATCTCCCTATTATGGCCAGAAGATCTGTTGTACCGGAAGTAACGGGACCAGAGGGCAGGGAGATGGTGCCAAATATACAAATGAAATTTGGTGAAGTAAAACACATCTGCGTATTTTGCGATGGATTCATTTCCTACGGAGAAAGAAGCATCACTCTGATCAACAGAGCTATTGACTATCATATACAAGTTTGTACGAAACGCCCAAAATAATAAATACTTCTTTTTTTGTTTTGTTGCTCCTGTTGAGCCCTTTACAATGAATCGTTTTCATTGCCCCCTCCAAGAAAAACCCCAAAAAATATAAAACTGTTCAGAAAAATTCAAAAAAAGTAAAAAAATGTTCCGAAAAATAATAAAAAAAATATAAAACAACAAAAACAATAAAAAAAAAGTTATTTTCAGAACTACCTCCCCGTTATTAAAAAATTGGTACAATATTTGGAACTGTGCCAACCTCTATTTCTCTTAGTTCGCTTCCCAGTTCGCTCGCCGGTACGCGAACCGGAAGCGAACCAAAAACAGTAAGTATAAGGGAAGGAAACAGACACTTATGTTAAAAGAAAGACAGCTATAGGGGAGTAAACTAGAGATACTATTACCCGTAATCCACTGCTGATGATGTCACATATTACATCATTCATGACATGCTCAGTGACATCATCAGCAGAGGATTGCGGGTTTTTTGGCAACGTGCCTTATCCACGGTTTAATAACGCTGCCTTTTGCTTTATATAAGTTTTCAAATTGTATGAAATATATACCAATAGGTCGTTATGAACCTTTAGGTAGTGCTTTTCTTCATGAGGTCTGGTCGCTTCCATACACATACAGATGTTTCAAAGATGATCAAGAAGTTTATCTGAATGGAGAGGAATGCACTGAGACGCCAGATCATTCACTAATGTGTAGGCACATACAGTTACACGGTTCATGCAACAAACACCGACCAAATATGGCTTGCGTGTTGCAAGGCACGCCAGTTCCTGCTATCATCCCCACGTTCAAGTTGTTGGAAAATGGTAGTTATTTGATGCTCAATAATGAAGATTGTTCTGGGTTAATTAAAAGTATTCCTTTTATCGTAACAGTAAGTGAACGGGTTATTTGCTGCAGAAATGTTCTATTTCCTCCCACACATGAACATAGGGAGTTTTCAATCTCGCCACAAATACCAACCTTGGGAGCAGATTTCAACGGCATGGCAAGAATAAGAGCTCTTTTGTCTCAGAGAGAGGTGGCCTTGAGTTCGGCCCGTGAAACTTTCGTGCTTCACATAGCGAACACCCGTACAGAGGTGCAGACCCTTTTCAATTCAGATTTGCCTTTCCATTTCAGCAAGATGGTTCGGACTATATCTAACGCATCCTCCACAAAGGCCCTGGCGCACTTTTTTAAAGTTGTTAACAGTGGTCTCGTGACTTCATTTGAGAAAATCTTTAGAGTCATCCCTGCTTTCTTTCATTCGATTTTTTCCACTCTGCTTCGTGGATTGCCATTTTTACTTGCATTACCAGCGGACGCTCTTGTGCTTTTTTACATTTTTAAATATGGATGTCCCTCCTATGCAACCTCCCGCCCTGCAGCTGCTGACACTGTTCCGCAATCGCATGCTAGAATATTATGGCACAATGCCGTTGGCGATATTAAGCACGGCATATGGATTATCTTTTCGATTCTCCTACTTCACCTGTGTCCAGCCTGTATTTCACTGCCTGACCTGTGATTTCGATTGGGCCATTGATTTGTGTCTCTGCGGACCGGTTTCTCCTGACGTCGACTTTAATCAGCTGATGACTCCTATCATTACTCACGAGTTGGTTTGTCCTGGCGAAAGGATTATGGCTGTGGCATTGATGCATGGACTAATTGGTCCCTGGAATTTACTGGCGGCAACACAGTCTTTCTTGGAACAGAGCTTTCTTGAAAACCCACCGAGCTGTCCTCTGATGGTGATAGAGGATCCGGTGCTGGGAGAGCACGTATGTTCTTTTCCGCTTTTAAATTGGATGGCTGAACTGTTTTCGGATGAAGACGGTGACTTCCTATTGGAGGCTGTTGCAGCTTATTTTGCATACACAGTTATGTCATAGACCTTTTTCATGTTTGATATGCTGAGTACTAGCATTTCATTGACAATTCATTGACTTATTTGTCAAGTTTTTATTATTTACCTTGCCTATTGGCTTAAGACTCGATAAAGTACTTGGCTGTTTTATTTTTCTTTAGCATTAAATTTTCCTAGTTTTTAATGCTTTACCTTGCGGACCGTCCACATATAAACTTGCAATCTGCTCTCATGAGATGGCACTTCTATTATCTTATTCAGTTCGTTTCCGGATCATGGGGAGGTGTCATCTACGTCCTGGATATCTTTACACCGTGTTAAGTTAGCATGGGCTCATTACCGGTTTAAACGCCATTTTTCCTTTTTTGCAACTTCTGCACACGACACTTAGTTGTTGCTTTACCTTTCAACCTAGTAGTTCATCGTAGTTTACATGAGAATAATATGTTATTGCTCTACTATCTGCTTTGCTTGTTAAACTATATCTGTACAGCGAGTGCTAAAGTTTCAAGAACAACACGATACAGAATTGTTATGAGGTCTGATCTCCACGACTTCATACTCATAACATAAGTGCAACTTCTGCCAATTCTGGGCATGAGGCGGGTTTTATATTGCTTTGCCGAACACACATACACAACACTTGATGCGGTTCACATGAAGAGAGAGCTGGTGTATGCTGATGTGATTCCTTCAAATCTAAGACACTAAAGTATGGGCACGCCCTAAACCAACACAAAGAGACCTTCTTAGCAAATAATATAATATGTGTATTAGGGAGGGTGAGATATAAGCAGCCGCGGGCCGTGGAGGGAGTTACGGTGAGGCAGGGAGGCGGGGAGGGGGAGAAGCAGGGTGGAGCCCTCTCCACCCTGCCCCTCCCCCTCCCCGCCTCCCTGCCCCACCGTAACTCCCTCCACGGCCCGCGGCTGCTTATAAGTGTTGCTAACTCTTATTCATTTACAGCATGTTAACATACTGTCACCATTCGCTTTTTATGTACTAGTAACTATGCTGGTAATTTTGCTACTGATAATATGTGTACTTGTATTATCTAAGATACTACGCCTGAGAAGACGGCATTAGTAAATAAACATTTCAAATACACATGTGTTCTTCTTAACTCCATGTTCTGGTTTCTAAGAAATATATAACGACCGACTGTTCATGAGTTCCACGTATCCTGAGGTACTATAAGTTCATATTCTGGATTGTCTAAACATTGAGAGTTTGTTATATCCAATGTGACACTGTACCTAGCTTGCTAAGGGGTTTTTGATTACTAAGGTGAGTTTTGGGACACCCTAATTCGCCGAGGTTCCAATCCTCTGTCCACAGTTCTGTGTGAGAACAGAAACCCTGCGACAGGGGCACCCCCGACCCTTGCTGGAGCTTCATCACACTTGCGATACAACTCCAGCAATGCGCCACCTTTACGGCACAGATACATCACGCATCTGTGCTGTTTTTGCCCCATGATGCGCCGCATTGTAAATGCAGCACACCATAGGTGACGGAACAGCGGCACAGAATGACTAACACATCCCTGGTGATGCGCCAGTCATCATAAATCTATCCCTATGCTTCTTATCTTGTTAGAGATGAACCGCCATATGTATCATCAAAGTTTTTTGCATTTCCTAAATAGCGAACTTTAAGGAATAAATAGCGATTCTTTACCATTCCTAGTTTGCGATGAGCTATTTGCTAATTACAAATTACCCATTCATTCCTTCATTTCCATAGGGCGGTTGGACTCACTTTTAGCTCGAACGGCTGAATGGATTTGCACGAAACTTGGCAAAATTGTAGGGACTGGTAGCTCGATGTGCCTTTGCTATGTCTCAAGATATATGCTCCAGTGGTTTTTACGAGAATTAACTTTGAAAAATATATATTGGGCTACATTGGCCTATATATATGTTGGAACCCAAATGTAGCCCAATGTAGCCCAATGAAGCCCAATGAAGCCCAATGTAGCCCAATGTAGCCCAAAGATGGCCGCCAGAGACGAAAAAAAACAAATGTAGCCCAAATATCAGCCAGATGTAGCCCAACTATAGCCCAGTGACAGAATGACCAATCAGCGTCGCAAACCTCCGTTACGCGAAGCGGAGCGCTGTTACAGATATATATCTTTTTTTGAACGTTAATTTCTCAAAATCCACTGGAGCACATATATTGAGACCTAGCAAAGGCACATCGGGCTACCAGTCCCTAATATTTTACCAAGTTTCGTGCAAATCCATTCAGCCGTTCGATTATTATTATTATTTTTTTTTTTTGCCCCGCGGGGCCCTTTTAAAACCTCCACATCAAACCTAGGGGGTCAGCGAGGATCTACTATTCCCCCTTATGGTCATTTGCCCTTTCGCTTTCGCCTCCTCTTGTCTCTCGATCCTACCGAGAGACAAGATGGCGGCCGCTACGGACTGTTTGGAATGTTGACAGACGCCGGAGAACCAATCAGCTTCGCTTCACAAAGCTCCGTTGCGCGAAAAGTACGCGTCCTGGAGCGCTGCCCGGTCCGCTGTTACAGATATATATCTTTTTTTAAACGTTAATTTCTCAAAATCCACTGTAGCACATATATTGAGACCTACAAAAGGCACATCGGGCTACCAGTCCCTACAATTTTGCCAAGTTTCATGCAAATCCATTCAGCCGTTCGGGCTAAAAGTGAGGCCAACCGCCCTATGGAAAACTCAATGTTAAAAACACGTTTTGGGACCCCCCTTTTTTCTCGGCCCCCCCCTTGACGAACCCCCCCAAATTTTCAAGGGCTGCTCAGAAACAAAATGTGCCATTTTCCTGAAAATTTCAGCCAATTCCGTCCACAAACGCCAAAGTTATTAGACATAGAATTTTCAAAAATCCCATAGAGAAAAAATCCTAACTATATATACCTACTGGCGACCGCCAGTAGGTAATATATATAAATATATATATAAATATATATATATATATATATATATACTGAAAAAAAACATAAGTTTCACACATGTTCTAGTTAGCTGGACATTTCACTCATACAAAACCATTGAAATTCCCCCGTTATAGTTAGTTCAGCTAACTATACCTCGCGAGCCCGCAATGCACTGCTGATGATGTCACATATTACATCACTCATGACATGGTCAGTGACATAACTCATGACATTACTGATGACATCTCAAATGACATCACTGATGACATCATCCAGTGAATGTGGTTCTTTCTGAAAAATAAATATTTTTTATATATGTATATCTAAAGGTCGATGGTAGAATAACTTGGTAAATAAGTGTCTAAATGGATGATTTCTTTTTGTAAAATTGATTGTATAACTGACTTATTAAGTGTATCTTAGTGAATACATGTATTAGCGAGTAATGTTTAAATATGTAAATATCTGTATCAGTGTCTCACTTTGTGTATAAGTGGCTGCATGGGTTGGTGAGTAGCTACATGAGTGTCTATATGGGTTATTAGTTGGTTTTTTGAGTATCAGTATGAGTGTCTGTATGGTTTGGTGGGGGGTATTACTTAGCGCACAGATGAATGAATGACTGACTCACTGTTTGTATCTGTTTTGAAGACAGCATGAGTGCAGGACTGTCTGGGTGGATGAATGTGTGTATGGGTGTGTTAGTGAGTGAATGACTGTCTCAATAGTATCTTTATGAGTAACTACATATGTTTTAAGCTAGTAGCACAAGTTACTACTTGTGTAACGATATATCTGTAAGAGACATCAGTTAGTGATAGATTCCTTACCTTAGAATATCCCCAGGCGTCAGACTGGATCCGGAAAATGTTTGCGTAGCAATACCCCTGCGCGCCGGCAGGCGTCGTCCGCGGCTCTGCGTCCGTCGTCGGCGTCGTTAGCGCCGGAATGACGTCGTCGGAGTACTTAGACGCCGCCCACGCGCGCTGACTTCAGTTCTGATACACAGCTTTTCCGCGCCAGATACGCAGAGCCATGATAGAACCAACACTGGTGCCATGAAACTTGGGCCCCGAAAGGGGATGACCTTAACCCTAGATATCGGTTCGCAGAACGGGGAGGATGGGTGGGCGGTAAGGAATCTATCACTAACTAATGTCTCTTACAGATATATCGTTACACAAGTAGTAACTTGTGCATCTAAAAGAGACACGTTAGTGATAGATTCATTACCTTAGAATAGATACCCCAGCAATACCAACCCCGGTGGTGGGTCTGCGAACCAATAATCACACCAGAAAGTCCTGGAGGACGGAACGGCCAAAGAAGTCATCCCTCCGGACTGGACTGTCCAGACAGTAGTGTCTTGCAAACGTGTGCAGCGAGGCCCACGTAGCTGCCTGGCAAATGTCCTGCTAGGCCACACCCCGGCCCAGAGCAGTTGTAGTAGCCGTGGCCCGGGTGGAATGAGCCCGCAATCCAACAGGGGGCTCCTTTTTAGCCAAGGAGTAACATGCCTGGATACACAAGATGATCCACCGCGAGATGGTCCGCTTGTGTACCGCTTTCCCCTTTTAGCGCCCACGTAACCAACAAAGAGTTGGCCATCCACCCGGAACTGGCGTGTGCGATCCAAGTAGAATGAAAGCGCACGTTTTGGGTCCAGACGGTGGAGCCGCTCTTCCTCTTTAGAGGGATGCGGTGGCGGGAAGAAGGTGGGCAAGGTGATAGACTGCCCGATATGGAAGGCCGTGACAACCTTGGGCAGGAAAGATGGCTTTGTACGTAACACAACCTTGTCCGGATGGACAGAAAGGAAAGGAGGAGTACAAGAAAGAGCCTGGAGCTCACTCACTCTCCTGGCAGAGGTGATGGCAACCAGGAAGGCAGTCTTCAAGGTAAGAAGACGAAGAGGACAGTTGTGAAGCGGCTCAAAGGGAGCGCACATCAGAAACGTAAGAACAAGGTTCAAGTCCCACTGAGGCATCACAAACGGAACAGGAGGGAAAGTGTGTGTGATGCCCTTCAGGAATCGACTTACAATAGGGGACTTGAACAAAGAAGGTTGATTAGGCAGCCTTAGAAAGGCTGAAAGGGCAGAAAGGTAGCCCTTGATAGTGCCCAGAGCAGAGCCCTGCTGGGCATGAGAAAGAAGGAAGAGAAGAACCTCCGAAAGAGGGGCAGCAAGAGGATCCACAGCCTTTGCTGTGCACCATGCCACAAATCTGTTCCACCTGCAGGCGTATACCGACTTAGTGGAGGGACGCCTGGCTGCCAGAATGACATTACAGACTTCAGGAGGCAAGTCAAATGGCCTCAACTGTCGCCGCTCAATCTCCAAGCATGGAGGTGGAGACTGGACAGGTTCGGGTGGAGGACCGTCCCCTGCTGCTGCGACAGAAGGTCCTCCTGAAGAGGCAGACGAACCGGGGGATCGACTGACATACTGAGTAGTTCTGGATACCAGTACCTTCGTGCCCAGTCCGGAGCCACAAGGATGACTTGGGCCTGGTCGCGCTTGATCTTCTTCAGCACTCTGGGCAGAAGTGGTATAGGCGGAAAGGCGTACAACAGACCGCAACTCCACTCGCGACGAAAAGCGTCTCAGAGCGAGTGCTGCCTTGGAAATTCCAACGAGCAGAACTGATGACATTGCGCGTTCTCTTCGGTGGCGAATAGATCCAACCAAGGCTCTCCCCATTGCTGAAAGAGGCCTTGCGCCACGTCCGAATTCAGACGCCATTCGTGATCCATCATGCACCGACGGCTGAGTTCGTCCGCCCTGGCGTTCAGAGAACCTGCCAGGTGTTGAACCACCAGGGTCACGCCCTGCTGTTCCAGCCACTGCCAGAGGTGCAGAGCCTCCTGGCAAAGTGTCCACGACCCCACCCCGCCCTGTTTGTTGCAGTACCACATGGCGGTGGTGTTGTCCGTGAACACCTGCACTACACTCCCCTGGACAGAGGGGATGAATGCCTTCAGTGCTAGACGAATCGCCCGCAGCTCCAAGAGGTTGATATGGAGCCGGGACTCCGCCGGAGACCAGAGGCCTCTGATCTCCGCCTCTCCCATATGGCCTCCCCAGCCCTGGAGGGACGCGTCCGTCACAACTACGTGCTCCGGCTGGGGAAGGGAGAGGGATCTGTCACTGACCCAATCGCGGTCCCTGAGCCACCACTGCAGCTGTCTCGCAGTGCCCTCCGAGGTCAGGACATGGTCGGAAAGGTTGCCCTGATGCTGGGCCCACTGAAACTTCAGGTCCCACTGCAGAGCCCGCATCCGCCACCGAGCGTGATGCACCAGATGGATGCAGGAGGCCATCAGCCCCAGAAGCCGCAGCGTCAACCTGACCGATACCCGGGATGAAGGCTGAAAGAGTGGAATCATAGCCTGAATATCCCGGACCCGCTGTTCGGGAGGATAAACCCGAAACTGCGCCGAGTCGAGAACCGCTCCGATGAAGAGGAGCTTCTGAGAGGGGCACAGGTGTGACTTTGGCACATTGATGGAGAACCCCAGCTGATGCAGGAGGTCTGCCGTCGTTTGGAGGTGGCTGACGACTGTCTGGGGCGAGCCCGCCTTCAACAACCAGTCGTCGAGGTAGGGGAAGACTGAAATCCCTAACCTGCGCAGATGAGCTGCGACCACCGCCATCACCTTCGTGAACACCCGTGGGGCGCTGGTAAGGCCGAAGGGGAGCACGGTAAATTGAAAGTGCTCGTGGCCAACCGTGAACCGCAGGTAGTGCCGGTGGCCCGGCAGGACGGGGATGTGGAAATAAGCGTCCTGCAAGTCCAACGCTACCATCCAGTCTTCTGGGTCCAGGGCAGCTAGGACCTGAGCTAGTGTCAGCATTTTGAACTTCTCCTTCCGGAGGAAGCCGTTGACGTTCCGTAGGTCCAAGATACGGCGGAGGCCCCCTTTGCCCTTCTTGGGTACCAGAAAGTAGTGGGAGTAGCAACCACACCCTACTTCTGGCCCAGGAACGCGCTCAATGGCCCCCTTGGCCAAGAGGGCCGTAACTTCCTCCTGCAGAAGTCGCAAATGATCCCCCGATACTCGGTGGCACTGCGGTGGCATGGCTGGAGGGGTTGCTTCGAAGGGGAGGGAGTAGCCCCTTCGGACAATTTGCAGCACCCACCCGTCCGACGTGACATTGCGCCAGTGGAAGAGGTGATGGCGAACCCTGCCACCCACTGGCGCCACATGGGCCTGAAAACACGGACTAGGAAGGTTTTGCGGCAGGTGCTGCGGAGGGAGGTGTGGACTGGCCTCGCCGCTGTCCCCGACCGCCGTTACGGCGGTTTCCACGGCCACCACCGCTCTGCTGAACATTCTGCGGTGCGTGGCTGGCAGCTCGTGTGGGGACGCCCCTTCCGTGGCCACGAAAGGAACGAAAGGCACCCGATTGCTGGCGTGGGCCCGAGAGGCCCAAGGACTTGGCCGTAGCCCTGGAGTCCTTGAAACGCTCAAGCGCATGGTGTGCCTTGTCGCCCAAGAGGCGATGGCCATCGAACGGCATGTCCAGAAGAGTGGACTGGACATCGGCCGAAAAGTTGGCGGTCCTCAACCAGGCGTGACGTCGAACCGCCACCGTCGTTGCCATCGCCCTGCCCAGTGCAATCCAGGGAGCTGCACTGCAGAGAGGTGTTCAGAGACCACGCCCCCTTTTTACAACACTCTTCAACGCAGCTCCGTGGCGCTTACTGGAGGTACCTGGTGGGCTAGTTGCCCCCTAAGGGACCTCTGGATTGAAGAGGAATTAATTCCCCAACTTAAAATGCGCCACAGGGAATGTTTGCACACATATCACCTCAAGCCCCGCCCCCTATCTTCACCACTGTGCAAACGCGCCCTGTAGCGCATTTTAAGTTGGGGAATTAATAGCGTGTAGCGCGTTCTAAGTTGGGGGATTAAGTCCCCTTGCATACTGGGGGTCCCTGGGGCCAACTAGCCCCAGGAACCTAGCCCCAGGAACCTCCAGGGGGCTGCATTGCAGAGAGGTTTTAAAAAGGGGCATGGTCTCATTACACCTCTCTGCAACGCAGGCCCCTGGCGCATACTGGAGGTTCCTGGTGGGCTAGCTGGCTAGGACCCACAGTATTCAAGGAGAATGAGTCCCCCCTCTGCAAACGGGCCAGGGGGCGCGTTTGCAGAGAGGTGCAATGAGGGGGCGTGGCATCCTCCCCGATCCCGTTTTTTTTGTATTTACTTTTAAGAAGGAGGTCTGTGTAGCCCCCCTTCTTTTCCTTTTTCAACCCCGTGGACCCCATCCCCCGGGGCAAGGCCTTTTTTAAAAAAAAATTATCTTTTGGAGGGGGGCTGCCTTGCCCCCTTCCTGCGCCTTCTTATGGCCCCGGGGACCCCATCCCCCGGGGCTGTTTTAAATTTTTTTCTTGGGGGAGAGGGGCCGCCTGGCCCCCCTCCCAGGCCACTTGTAGCCCGGGGACAAACTACAGTGTGCCGGGGGTAGGCACCCCGGGACACTGCAGGAGCCGGCCCTGGGGGGTGGCAGTCCCCATGGCCACCACAAGGCTCCAGGAGGGGGGCTGCGCGGCCCCCCTCCCAACATTTAAAAGCCCGGGGGGGGGGGTTGTCCTTGGGGCTGCAGGGGGGGCGTGAGCCCCCCTGCATACATGATGTTAAAGCCCCGGGGGTGGCGGTCGCCGGGGCTGCGGGGGGGCCATGAGCCCCCAGCATACCTAATGTTAAAGCCCCGGGGGGGTGGCGGTCCCCGGGGCCACCATTATAATAAAACACATTGCCCCTGGGACTTGGCCCCCGGTGGCTAATTACAATTTAGTCAGGCTTCGTGGTTTTTTTTCCCCCGCGGAATACGCGTATCCTCCGCGCATCCCGTGTTTTAAAAAAAAAAAAATTCTTGTGGGACCCCCTGAGCAGGCCTAGGGGGTCAGGGTGTTTCTACCCTGCCCCCTTTGCATACTTGTTTTTCAGTTTTCTTGTGCCTCGGTTCTACCGAGACACAAGATGGCTGCCAACACTTCCTGGTTTGGAGTGTTGACAGACAGTTGACAGCCAATTAGCATGCTGCTCGTGCTTGTAAGGGTACGCGTATGATCCTCGGAGGATACGCGTACCCTAGTTCGTCCATAGATATATCTATGATTTTACTTTTGAATTTCTCAGGAACTACTGCACGGATTTACACCATTTAACAAAAAGCTTGATCTGCGAACCAAACTCTACCTTTTTGCCAAATTTGGTGTAATTCCGTTCAGCAGTTCGGGCTGTAGTCTTACTTAAAGGTCCCTATGGAAAATTGCATGGGGAAAACACGTTTTGGGACCCCCCTTTTTTCTCGGCCCCCGCTTGACGAATCACCCCGAAACTTTCGGATAGGAGCAGAGCGCCCCATCTTCTTGGAGAATTTCGTGAAGATTTGTCAACCGGCGCCAAAGTTATACCAAATAGAATGTTGCGGATTTCCTATGGAAACTAGGTTCTAACTATAACTACCTACTGGCGACCGCCATATATATATATGTGATCAAGGCTGTGGTTTCACAGCCGAAACGCGTCATGCTGATGGTGAGGAGAAAATAAAGCACTTTATCTCACTGAATTTTGGTGTTGAGAGATCTGTACCTGGAGGAGAGACACGCGCGGTGAGCCAGTCTCACAGGACTTTGTTTGTGTATATATATATATATATATATATATAATCCAATTGCCTCAGCTTTCCAGGGTGCACTCCACAGCACGTTCCCTCGACGGTCTTTAGCATTTCTCGCCATCATCCGGGTAATTATATTCGCCTGACGCGTTTCTGTGGCCCAAGTACCACTTCCTCAGAGGCGTTCTCCTGCATTGGCTGAAATGCGCTTCTATCACGCATGCTCATTTACTGATTACCATATGTGGGACCGGCTTAGTTTCTTAATTGATCCACACTGCATGCTGGTCTTAGTAGTCCTTTGCGCAAAAATGTTTTTTCTTTTCAGCTAATGCAGATATTTGGAGTTAATGTCATTTTCCTTAGTAGGATCCGATTCGTGAAAGCGAGTCATTTAACATGCAACGCGCTGTGCTGACAGATTGGAAAGGTTCCTCTGCCTTGGCCGCTCGCTTGTCTGAGCCGGTGCATCCTGCACGGGAAGGCCCCCGTGTCAAATTTTTATAATCCAATTGCCTCAGCTTTCCAGGGTGCACTCCACAGCACGTTCCCTCGACGGTCTTTAGCATTTCTCGCCATCATCCGGGTAATTATATTCGCCTGACGCGTTTCTGTGGCCCAAGTACTACTTCCTCAGAGGCGTTCTCCTGCATTGGCTGAAATGCGCTTCTATCACGCATGCTCATTTACTGATTACCATATGTGGGACCGGCTTAGTTTCTTAATTGATCCACACTGCATGCTGGTCTTAGTAGTCCTTTGCGCAAAAATGTTTTTTCTTTTCAGCTAATGCAGATATTTGGAGATAATGTCATTTTCCTTAGTAGGATCCGATTCGTGAAAGCGAGTCATTTAACATGCAACGCGCTGTGCTGACAGATTGGAAAGGTTCCTCTGCCTTGGCCGCTCGCTTGTCTGAGCCGGTGCATCCTGCACGGGAAGGCCCCTGTGTCAAATTTTTATAATCCAATTGCCTCAGCTTTCCAGGGTGCACTCCACAGCACGTTCCCTCGACGGTCTTTAGCATTTCTCGCCATCATCCGGGTAATTATATTCGCCTGACGCGTTTCTGTGGCCCAAGTACCACTTCCTCAGAGGCGTTCTCCTGCATTGGCTGAAATGCGCTTCTATCACGCATGCTCATTTACTGATTACCATATGTGGGACCGGCTTAGTTTCTTAATTGATCCACACTGCATGCTGGTCTTAGTAGTCCTTTGCGCAAAAATGTTTTTTCTTTTCAGCTAATGCAGATATTTGGAGATAATGTCATTTTCCTTAGTAGGATCCGATTCGTGAAAGCGAGTCATTTAACATGCAACGCGCTGTGCTGACAGATTGGAAAGGTTCCTCTGCCTTGGCCGCTCGCTTGTCTGAGCCGGTGCATCCTGCACGGGAAGGCCCCCGTGTCAAATTTTTATAATCCAATTGCCTCAGCTTTCCAGGGTGCACTCCACAGCACGTTCCCTCGACGGTCTTTAGCATTTCTCGCCATCATCCGGGTAATTATATTCGCCTGACGCGTTTCTGTGGCCCAAGTACCACTTCCTCAGAGGCGTTCTCCTGCATTGGCTGAAATGCGCTTCTATCACGCATGCTCATTTACTGATTACCATATGTGGGACCGGCTTAGTTTCTTAATTGATCCACACTGCATGCTGGTCTTAGTAGTCCTTTGCGCAAAAATGTTTTTTCTTTTCAGCTAATGCAGATATTTGGAGATAATGTCATTTTCCTTAGTAGGATCCGATTCGTGAAAGCGAGTCATTTAACATGCAACGCGCTGTGCTGACAGATTGGAAAGGTTCCTCTGCCTTGGCCGCTCGCTTGTCTGAGCCGGTGCATCCTGCACGGGAAGGCCCCCGTGTCAAATTTTTATAATCCAATTGCCTCAGCTTTCCAGGGTGCACTCCACAGCACGTTGCCTCGACGGTCTTTAGCATTTCTCGCCATCATCCGGGTAATTATATTCGCCTGACGCGTTTCTGTGGCCCAAGTACCACTTCCTCAGAGGCGTTCTCCTGCATTGGCTGAAATGCGCTTCTATCACGCATGCTCATTTACTGATTACCATATGTGGGACCGGCTTAGTTTCTTAATTGATCCACACTGCATGCTGGTCTTAGTAGTCCTTTGTGCAAAAATGTTTTTTCTTTTCAGCTAATGCAGATATTTGGAGATAATGTCATTTTCCTTAGTAGGATCCGATTCGTGAAAGCGAGTCATTTAACATGCAATGCGCTGTGCTGACAGATTGGAAAGGTTCCTCTGCCTATATATATATATACTGAAAAAAACTAAGGTTAAAGAGCCGTTATAGTTAGGTATGGTAATAATATCTTACTTTACATTAAAAAAAAAACTTTGAAATTCACTGAAAAAATCAAAGGCTAAAGGGATATTATAGTTAGGTGAAAATGTCCATTAAAGCATATTGTTTAAACTATAAAAAACACTAATATTCACCAGTTATAATTATCTCAAATAACTTCAACTTGAGTCCTAAAGTAACAATAACTAGAGTGTTCCCACCATACACAGTCTCGTCATCAATGATTAATTTCAGATGTTACGGTCATTTTATCAATGATATTGTAGAACATGTCATGAGTGATGTAATATTGGAGGTAATTATCAGTAAATGGCAAGGCACGGCCAAGCCTTGCGGCCAACCCCTCGCCAACAGCCAACCCTAGGCACAGCCTTTGGCCATGCATGGAGTGAGATTGGCCGGGATTGCCCTACCTCACCCCCTTTGCGCCCGAGCAATGGACTGCACAGGTGTTCAGTGCAGGTCCTGGGTGTCATTTTAAGTAAGGCACACCTACTGACTTTATCAAAGGATAAGAACACCAAAATATCCTGGGTGTCATTTTAAGTAAGGCACACCAAAATATAAAAAAGTGGGGCTATTGGCTTCATGAAGGGATCAGAATATTCACATTTATAAAGCACACTTTGTTAAAAATGGCCAATATTTACAGTGAAATGTATATTTCAATAATTCGCACAGTACAATATTTAATTAAAGTGATTGTCATAAACAAATTAAATTAATTAATTTCCATTTTTTATTTTTTTAACCATTTTTCAAGCTGCAAAGTGTACCCATAGAACCTACCACAAGGGAGCTCTGTACTCTACTTGAACCGTATAGAGCTCCAGCTAAAGAGTGCTTTAAAAAATATAGTATGTTCTCCTGGGGTCATAGATTTAATAATCCAGGAAAATGACTGTTTTTTTCCACTGTTGCTGGGGAACTGGTGCACGCCCTGCAGCCCCCCAACAACATAAACAATGCTTGATGGTGCTCCTGCCCCTTCTTGGACCTCACCAAGCTCAAACGAAAAGTTTACAGATCGCTCACATGGCATTAAGGGACGCTCCTTCAACGAGCAGTGACTAATAAATGAGAGGCCTCTGCCACTCATTTATTATTCATATGTTTTTATTTTGGGTGTCGTGTACCCACATGGGACACAAAGATCCTTATTTTTTGTTGGAGGCCACCAGGGGAGCCTCAGGGCCACTGTGGCCCCACAGCTCCTCTGCCAGCACTGATCTTGGGTGGAGTCGACAATTCTTTATTTTTATTTCTTTATTTTTAATTAGTGGGGAGGTCGGTTTGCACTCCCCACCTTCAAGCGCTAATTCTGGGGGACACATCCCCAATCCCGAACTATATATAAAGGGGTGTGGGACATGAGGCCCTCCTGCCCTGAGCCTTTACATATCCGGGGAATGGATCCCCCAGAGCCCCGATCTCCCGGAGCCTAATGTTGGTGCCTACTCTGAGCATTCACAATAAACAACATTGGCAGCTGCCCCAGGACCACCATGTATGCACCTATCCTGGTTGCAGCTGGGGCTGGATTTTTTGTCTAGGTGGAGCAATCCCGGTTTACCTGCTTGCAAGAGTGGGGCTGGAAAAAAATGTGTGGTCCTGTTTTTGCTGCCCCGCCAGGTGGAAGCCACGGACCAAACAATGGATCCTGCCCCGGGGGATGAGGTCCCTGGGGGCCTTTCCAGGCTAGGGTAGGGGGATGTGTGGTAAATAAATAAATAATACCCTATTTTTGAATGCATAAATGAATAACAGATAGCTCAATAAATAAGAGTCAAGATTCGAGGTAGTAGGAGTTTTGCAGGTTTAATATAGCATAAAGGACAGGAACAGGACAACCTGCACGGGAACAGAATGGCAGCTGCCGGGGTCGGGATCGGGACAAGGCTAGCTAACTTTTAATAACAGTACATGAGCATATATACATAGCGCAAACACATAGCATTACATTGCAATAGGCGTAGCAGTGGGTGGAGCAGAAGGCATGACGCGTAGCAGTCGCGAAAGATAAGGGTGAAAAGAGGTGTAACAGGGCGTATACATAGACATGTGATGCAAACGTAACAGAATATGTCATGAATGGGGCGGAAACCATGGAGGGGGCTACCTGAGGAGCCGGGACCTCTAACCTGATGGTGCGCGCAAACCGGCAATGACGTATCACTAGGAGAAGCTGGGGGCTATGAACTCTGTGCTAGGAGCAGAGACTGAAGTCTGGAGAGTCAGGGCGACATGTACCTAAGCAGTATCTAGTATCTGATGTTTAGGGAACATGTTGATATAAACTAGAAGTCAGGAGGGGAAAGGCTAACAGACTCTAAGACTGGAGCATGCATTATTCTACATGTAGTGCGTGATGAAGAATATTAAATGACCATTAAATGCAGTATTTCTCTTACATGGAGACGTAAAAGCTAGACAATGACGGAAACTATTGATGCGATTCAGTAGCTTTAGGAATGCAGAGAAGGAGGACTAACTGATAACTCGAATCATAACATACTCTTGGCAGACTCAGAGGCAGAGCCAGGCTGAACCGGGCACTGTAAGGCAGGAAGTAAGTGAAGGGTCGAGGATACAGGTGGGGGCTGTATCGCTCCTCAGCGAGGGCTTCAGGGAACAGGAGCTGAATCTGGTGTCCGGGCCCTTTTGAGGCCTAGAAACGGGGACTTTACAATGAAATAACGTGCACACTGAGAAACGTGGCAACGTAGCTTTACATAGGCCTGATATTCGTAGTATTCACGAGAACTGGAAACTGGCATACTAGAGGTGGACACAACTATAATTGCGTCTTTAATCAAACATGGGGAATAACATATGCATATTAATCATGCACACATAACATATGATGGATGACACGTAGGGACACAGAACATGGCAAAATTTACTTTTCCACAGATGCATGACCGCTCCTACATTTAAAATAGCAACCCAGGGGATGGGATCCTCAAGGCCTTTTGACTCTTAGGAAGGGAGGCTACATGCTCCCCTCCCCTTCAACATAAAATTGTCCATGGGGCCCAGGAGCCTCAGGGAGGGGGGCCATGTGTCCCTTCCCCTTTAATTTAGTGTCGGCCAATGAGGATGGGGTTCCCGGGGCCTCCTACAGGCTATGTGAGGGGGGCATGTACCCCCCTCCCCTAAATAATGAAATATGCAGCTCCCCAGACCCTGGCCCACCCCAGGGTGTTTCTTTTTTTAGTGCGCTGGAGTCTGCACTTTAAAAAGAAATGAGTACAGATCTGTGTATCCACTGCAAATTAGCAGTAAAATAAAAAAATATATAAGTTTTTGGCCCTGGGGTGTCCCTCTGGGACCACCAATTAGGCCTAGGGGGAGGCAGGGTAACCCTACCCTGTCCCATTATATATTTCATTATCTTTATCCCCAGGGCTGGGGACAGAGTCCAGATTTGTACGATGGCTCCCGCCACATCGTTGAAATCTATCAGCAGAGGAAAATATATATTTTTTAGGCTTAATTTCTCAAAAAAATACTGAACAGATTTACACCAAATCCCAAAAAAGCACCCTTTCTGGACAAAGACCTAGCTTTGAGCCAAATTTGGTGTATTTCGGTTCAGCGGTGTTTGCCCTATTGCTCTTCAATTTCCCTATGGAAAAATGAATGGGGAAAACGAATTTTGGGACATTTTTCTCTGCCCCCACTTGACAGATCATCTGAAAACATTCCAGGAAGGAGCTGAGGTAGATGGTACTTTTTTCCCAAAGATTTTAGAAGATTCATCAAAGATTGTTTTCCTTTTAACCAAAGTTACAAGGAAAGCAAAAAGTCTTTTCCCATTGAAACATGTTCTTAACTATATCCAATGGCGAATGCCACTGGGTATTAAAATATATCCTCTAAAAGTCTAACATACTAAATCTATAGAATTTCGTTTACTTTTCACTTTTATAAAGCAGCCACTTCAATACAACAGTCACTAAAAAATCAAAGTGACCACAGAAATACTTTCAAAAAACTATTTTTTTAAAAGGAAAGTTATTGAAGGAAATTTTTGCAAATAGGCTGCAATGCAACAAGTACAAAACTGGCACTGTGCCTTTAAGGGCCTCACTAGATCCCATTGTGCCCCACAGGTGACAGTTAGGTCTCATTTTTTATGAGTAATAAGAAGGGAAGGTTGCTTATGACTAAGATGAGGATTCTCCTGGAATAGAACTAGGCTTACAGGAAAGTAAGCTTTCTATTCCAGGTGATCCTCATTAGTTGTCATAAGTACTGAATAGAATAGCACACCCATCCCACAACAGAGGCGGACAAGAGAGAAAACAGTTTCATCCATCAGCTGAAAGAGTTCCTCAGGGAAGCTTGCCCTTCTTGAGTATCTGCCTGGAGTCCAGATCCAGTTAATGTGTGTACAACTCTCCAGGTGGTGGCTTTACAGTCTATGAAATGGGAACATTCCACAAAAAGGGCTACTTTTTAAGCTCTTTCTCTTGTATAATGTGCCTTAAGTCTACCAGGCAGAGGCCCTCCAGGTAGTTAAGAAGATAATTATATAAAATATAATATCCATCTAGATATGGATTGTTTTGTTGTGGGGAAACTTGTCATCAGAAAACCATAATTTAGGAACAGATGATCTGATTTTATCTCTTTCGTTTACTCTAAGTAAAATTTTAATACATCCATCGCATGAAAAGTTCTCTCTGCAGGAGTCTAAAGATTTGGTAAAATAAGTAGGGAAAGAACTTGTCTGGTAAACATGAAAATCTGAAATGAAATCACAGTACTAAGATAAATGTGGTTGGTTCGCTTTACTACTCTATTGCTCTAGAACACCGTACATGGTTCTTTAGCGCATAAGGCATGTATTTCACTAGCTCTACAGTTAGTAGTAGGTCGTAATGAGGCTTTGTTAATGGGTTCAAAAGAAGATCCCGCAATTTGTAAAGTATTATAATATGTTCCTATGGAGCAGAAGATGATTTAGTGGGAGGGAACACTTTTTCAATTCCCTTAAATAAATCCTTGACCATAGGCATTCCAGAGAAAGGGGTTTGTGACAGAGATTTCCTATAGGAAGTTACTGCAGCATGGTACACTTTAAGGGATGATAATTGTAAACCAAACTTCTCTATATAACGTAAATAAGGAATTCACACTTCTTCCTGACATGTGGAGGGACTATGGTTGTTTTGAATGCACTAAACACAGAACCTATTCCACTTGAAGGCATAAGGTTACCTGCTGGAAGGATGTTTGGCTTCTCGCAGAATGTTCATAGAGTCCTGCAGTAGATTTGGATGTCCGTATTGCAGGAATTTATGAGTCAGGCCGCTAAGATATATAATGAAAAGTTAGGATGTAGTACTCAGCCCCCATATTTATACAGGAGATCTTGTCTACAAGGCAGTAACCTGTATAGTCATTTGCATAGCTGTAGAAAGGCAGTGAACACCACTGTCGGTCCATTCTGGTGTTATCATTATCATAGTGGTCTTGTAATGTATCATTCCAAGACAAGCTTGATCAGAACACTTGGTATCAGTGAAATTAGAGGAAATGTGTACAGAAATTTCTTTGACCCATCTATCAAAAGGGCATTCCATTTCGAACCTTGGTTGGTAAAATCAGAAGGAATAATCTGGGCAAATTTAGTTTCTTGCATCCGTGAGAAAATCATTGAGAACCTAGTAGTGATTTTCTAGAAATATAGAACTAATGAGTCTTCTATATTTTGAATGTGTATTCAGTAAACAGCTGCGATGCTTAGGTTTCTTGATATTAGCCATTTCCAGATAGCTTGTGATTCGAGGAACAGAGCTCTACAATGATTCTTTCCCTGCTTGTACAGGTAATATATCATTGTTGTATTGTTCGTCTGAACAAGGGAGCTTATTGTGAACGAAGGAAGAAATAATTTCAGAACCAGATGGACTGCTCTTAGATCCAGAAGGGTTAATATGATAAGTCTTCTTCTTTTCTGGCCAAGTCCATCAAGTCTTTAAATAACCCATGGGAGCACCCCATCCCTGAAGAGAAGCATCTGTAACTAGTGTTCAAATTGGACATGCCAGATGGACTGGATTCCTTTAAGTGCATTTTCTGACTGGTGCTACCATGGAACTGATTGGATTGCTGACTGTGATTGTCAACTTTTTTCCCAGCTGCCAGGGACCTGCTTCCTCTAGACCTCTAGGCATTGTAGTAGAGGGCTCATCTGAATCATTGCATGAGGCGCTAGAAAAATACAGGATGCTATTGATCCTAGGATGGATGAGATCTATCGTGCAGTTGGCGCACTCATTATGATGTCTGGCGGAAAGTTTTCTGCCCCATATGGTCAATATAAAGTCCGACCACCGCATTAGGATGATGGCGGTAGGAGTTTAAAATGGCTAGGGAATTCGACTCGGTTCAGTCGGAAAGGCACCATAATCCCATTAGGACGGCATTTCCACCGTCGGTTTCCAAAAGCCAATCCATGTTGGCCTTTCCAACATGGGATTGGTTGACGAAAACTGACTTTGGGGGCCCCCTGCATGGCCCTCATATTCCCTGGCCCGCTGCATTTGTGCCTAGGGGGGCCCCAATGATGCCCCCCAAACATCCCTGCACAGTGTGGCAGAGACCTCACAGCACCTGCCACACATTGCAGTAAGTTTATAACCTTTCAATTTTCAAAGGGAGCTTGTGCTGCGGGCGTTTTCAGCCCGCTGCATAAGCTCCCATTGAAAAATGGAAGTTTCCGAACGCACTATGTGCGATCGCATCTTAATTGAGAATGCGGAAGCACCGACCCATGGTCGGATGGTTAGTTTCCAGCAATGGTGTAAAGCGGATGCAGGTCCGGCCCACATCGTAATCAGGGCCAAAACCTGTCAAACCTTTGGAAGAGATTCTAGAAAGAATTATTACAGAGCAAATCGTGGAGCTCTAAGCTTTGCCCAAAGGGTAATTAACACAACGTCTTGCCTAAAAGCTCCTCTATGTGAGTTCATGTAACAAAAGACGTCTGCAGGCTTTAACAGGGTGCAATAACAATCCACCCTTAAAGGCCTATTGACTTTAACACGTGTGTTTCATAATAAATTAATCAGGTCTACAGCCTGTGTCAGAACCTATCATAAGAGATAGATCAGACCTATGAAATAACTTTTTCCAATGAACCGATCAGAACAGTTAGCATTTGTCTTTGGCTCATCACTGTAATAGAGGAAGGTCAAATGTATTGCGCATAAACTTTACTACAAGGCAACTATCAGTAAAATTGCAAATATATACAAAATTACAGTTGTCTAAAAAATTGAAAAAAATCCCCCCTACGAAGGCCTAACAAGGATCATCTTTGCGCAACCTATGTCCACAGTTTATTTGAGTCGTTCGCCAATACCAAAACCCTTGCCTACTACAGTAATCTTGCGAATTTCCATGTACGTACTAAAACAATCCGCAGTATAGGCCTATTGGCTTTAACAAATGCTTTTTACAATAATCAAGCTAGGGCTATTGACTTTGTCATAACTTTTTTTTAATAAACAGATCAGATGTATGTCCTTGGACATAACTTTTACCAGTGAATGAATCAGGTCTATAGTAATTTCCCTTGGCTTCACACCATAACTGGTACAGTGCACAAAAGCTCATAACCAGTGAGCATAACGTTATAGAATTACAAATGTGATTTAAAATATCTGTTGATTCCCTCACAATTGTCTTTTTAATTAGAAATCAGAAAGAGCACTGCAAAGAATTTTAGTACTTGGAGGTTTTCCTAAGCATTTGTAGACTATAAGCAGGGCCACTGGATTTATACGATGTTGCAGTTGCATACTTTTCTGCATTTGCCACATAATCCATCATCTGCTGCGTAATCTGCAGATTTGAACAAAAAAACGTTTGTTTCTAGCGTAAACAGATAATAAGTAACTAAAAATACGGCAACACACATTGTCCCACAGCGGAAGGACCTTTGCAGAAGGTTGACTGGTCCTCTTTCCGTTTATTGCTGCATTTGGGTGTTGAGCTGGTACTGATAATGTGAACCCTTTTTCCAGACAGTGTTAACATGAGCAAAACTACCAAAATAAGGAAGCAATGCTATCACAAAATGTGCTGCATCTTCCCTTCAGTGCCTTCCTCGATTAGCATTTTTAAAGACAAAAACACGTCTTTAAAAATGCATTCAGCAGTGCAGTTTAATCACTATGGCTGCATTTCAAATGCACCAATTAAGCACTTTCAAAAGTCCATTAGAATCCTTTCGGGTGCGCAGTGTTTGTAAGTTTCTGCGTGGAGAGAAATCTAAAAAAAGTGTGCGCGCCCGCTCACGCGCATCTTAGAGGCAACCATGTACGTAGGTATACTGAACTTCAGTTTTATCTATATATATCATTTCAAACCCAGTCAAATATCCTTTATTGTTGTAGGGTAGGGCTACATTACCTCTGGGTCCTGAAGAAACACCAAAAATCCCTGTTGGACCACTTAGGCATGAAACATGTCGACCTTTGTAGATACAATGTGAGGCTGTCATGGTCCATAATATCCCACTGCCAGCACTCACCTTTTCATTTTTAACCTTACCAAGGGGACCCTCTTATTAAAACCAAATGGTACCTCTTAGGCAGATTTTCAAATCACATCTCACTAGATAAACTACCCTACTTCCACACACCCTCACCCATCAATACGGCAAAAAGAGAAGACCTCTGACAAACAGCCCTCTTGCGACGCACCTGGGGCATTGCAGAGCCGGCCCCACGAGGAGCAAAGCCTTATGATGAAAAATGCCACCCACTTGGGTGTGTGAGGCCTCCATCTTTCGACAAGGAAGATTCCCCTCTTCACAATAAATTCCAACTGCACCTTGTTCTCTTTCCTATAGGAACAGCTACCCTCCTTTGCATGCATACTTATGGATGGGAGCATGGGTGCTGGGCCTTAAATTTCTCCTAGTCCCATCCTCTCTCTTTGATTGATTATCCACTAATGGCAACCACAAGAACAATGAGGCAGTTTGGTAGCAGTTGATTGAATGCAGGTCCATGTGATAACAGAGAACTTTTCTGTCACACAAGACATGGCTCTTTAATTAGCATAATGGGTATAGTTTGAGAAGAGGCTATAATGTACAATATGAATGTGAAAATAGCATGTATTAAGACGACAAACAAACTAATTCGTCATAAGAAATTAAACCGTATAAGGGGGCACGGCTAAGTGATGACTAGTGATTCCCTTATTTTAATTGACTGCAGTCAGAGAAGCAGAAAAATGCATTATATATTGATGACACAAAGATTGATAACAGAAACTATAATTGAACAGACAGTGATGACATGATATAACATGTTTTAACTTTAAAGGTATAGGCTTTTTCTACGTTGGTAAAGGGCATTACAAAGGAAAAACATACCTTAAGTGCCAACTGCTTTTCGAACCTTGGTGCTACAAAAGTCCAGGGGCCCATGTTTTGCGGTTCTTCTTGACTCCAGACCCAATCTGTATGACGTAAAGAATTAATGTATAGAATAAATGAAGATAATAGACACCAACACACTGTTTGTCTGGCACAAAAGAACCACACTGTGGAGGGTTGTATGCCATTACAAGCTCGGGAGTGCCATACACAGCAAAAGTTATTCATCAATGTACTTCACGTTTATGTCCTTAGTGGGTGGTTAACCCCCAAAAATCCTTTTGTTATTATTAGTTAGAAAGTAGAATTTAACCCCTTGGAAGCGTCGGATGGCCGGCGGCCGTCCTAAGTTACGGTGGGCGTGTGCGGAGAATGGCCGGGGGCCGTCCGAACCACGCCCACCTTTTATTTCGCCGGCAGTGCTGCGGAATTTCCGCCACGGTTAAAGGGTTAAAAAAGCTTAGAAATTCTTTGAAAAAAACAAAGGTTACTGGGTCGCAAGTTAGGAAATAGAATTTAAAAAACCTTGGAAATTCACAGAAAGGTTACAGGGACTTTATAGTTAGGCTCAAATTTCAACCGTACAAAACCATAGAAATTTAGCAGTTATAGTTACCTGAGCTAACTATGACTTACACCCCCTCAATGCACTGCTTTTGAACTCGCACATTACATCACATATGACATGGTCAGTGACATCACTTAGGACATCTCAAATGGCATCACTGATGAGATCGCTAACAACATCATCCAGTGACTGGGAGTGTTTTCTAAAAGTTTCTGATTGTTAAACATATATGCTATGGTATCATAAAAGTTAAATTCGTTTACTTTGTGTACTACTGAGTGATTCTATTTGAAAACATAGATTAAGTGAGTGTCTGTGTAACTCCATGTGTGTGTGGCTGTATGGGTGAGTAAGTAAGTGGCTGTGTGAGTGGGAGCGCAAATGGTGTATGGATGAGGGTGTGTGAGAGACTGTATAGATGAGTGAGTGGTTGTGAGAGTTTTTGTATGGGTGAGCGAGTGGCTGTGTCAATGGCTGAATGAGTGAGTGAGTGTATGGTCAAGCGAGTGGGTGTATAAGTTGCTTTAAATGGTCAATGAGAGGGTGCATGAGTGGCTGTATGGGTGAATGAGCAGGTGCATGCGTGTCTGTATGGGTGAGTGTGAGGGTACATAGGCGGCTTTATGGGTGTTTCAATTGGTGTGTAAGTGGGTGTAAAGGTTAGTGAGTGGGTGTGTGAGTGGCTGTAAGGGGGAGTGAGTGGGTGTGTGAGTCCTTGTATGGGTAAGTGAGTGTGAGAGAGGCTCGATCGGAGACTACGTGATTCTCTCAGTGACTGTTTAGGTGATTGAGTAGGTGATTGAGTACAAGTGCTAGTATCTGTATGAGTAAGTTAGTGGGTAAGCAAGTATCTGTATGGGTGAGTGTATGGGTGAGTGACTGGTTGTGTAAATACCTGTACGAGTGTGTGTGGCTCTATGCATGACAGAGTGGGTGCATATTTGTATGGGTTTGTAAATGGGTATGTGAGTGGTTGTGTGGGTGTATGAGAAGGTACATGAGCTATGAGTAGTCTTGTGGATGATGGCATCACATGTCATGAGTGATGTATGAGGTCATAATCAGTGCATTATGGGGGTGTAAGCTTAAGTTAGCTCGGGTAACTAACTGCTGAATTCCTATGGTTTTGTACAAGTGAAATCTGAGACTAACTATAAAGCCCCTGTAACTTTTGTATTTTTCATTAAATGAATTTCCTAACTATAATATCTCGGTAACCTTTGTTTTTTCAGTGAATTTCTAAGAAGCTTTTATAATTTCATTTCCTAACTATAACGTCCCTGAAACCTTTGTTTTTTCCAGTGAATTTCCATGTTTTTTAAAAGTTATTTCCTAACTGTAACCCATAACCTTTGAGAGAGAGTGAGTGAGTGTACAAATGTCTCTGTGGGGGGGTGAGAGAGCGTATGTGTGTCTGAGTTGTTCTGTGAGTGGGTGCCTGGGTTCTGCTCATTTTCGGACTTTTTTCTGCTCACTTATGACCTTTATTTTGCCTCTTTCAGCGTGTTGCGGACCTTTGTTTTTTTGTCGATCTGCTAGGCCTGGGTGGAATTCCGCAGAGTTACCGAAAAACTCCACCAAATTCCAGAGTTCCGTGAGTGGGTGGATAATCACCACCCCAAATGAATTTCCCTTGGATGCTGAGAATAGTTAGGGGCCAAGAGCACCTCCTGTTACCACCTGTAAGTCCCCCTCAGCAGAGGACCTGCCCGCTTTCTCAACCATTCTGCAAACACGTCTCCTGGAGCAAGTGTGGTATAAAGTCCGCTTGGCTGCTGAGTGTCCTTGGGGGTCAAGAACCCCTATTGTTGCCACCAGTTAAGTCCCCCACAGTGGGATGGAATAATGACACATGGCCACTCCATATGTTATAATGGCTGATGCACTTACAACCCGAGAGAATAGACTCAGAAGGTTCTAGGGGTGCCCAGTTCATGCAGGGCACCCTCACACTTAGAACAGAGCACCCTGCATTCAGGATTGAAATGCCTGCCTTTGGGTGACTTGTAGGTTTTAAGTGCAGTGACCTCCGATATAAGAAAAAAGTATATCTGTCGTAATTGGTGCTAGCACCAGCTTACACAAGCTGAATGCAAGGCCTGTAGTCACAATTTGAGTGGTCTCTCAAAAGTTGGCATATTACATGCTTCAGCCCATGGGAGACCCCTGGTGCACGTATGCCCTTTTAACTTAGTAACATATACTGGGGACTTATCTGGGTACACCAGTAGACAATCCGGACGTATACCCAAGTACTCACCATGTCAATTTAGGGAGAAAGCACAGACACTGGTTAGTAGGATCCCAGTCAGACTAGTTAGAAAAACATAATGACACCAGCAAAAAGCGGGGGTCATCATTAAAGCAGATCCTACAATGTTAATTCTCCAAGTCTTAGTAAAGATTCCGAGAGTGGGCAAAGAGTGGGTCTTGTTTTCCCACATTGACCAAGAAGCCTTGAGTTTTCCTGCAGCATCTCATGACAGTAGCAAAGGAATGGATCCTGTCTCTAGGGCCTTTCCCTTTACGTCAACCTCTACTTCCGTTAGCCACCTACCATCATCTGAGTCTATCAGCAGGGAGGTTGAAATGACAAGTCTTGGCTACCTCTTCATGGTCTCTCTCACTAAAGTAATCCAGTTGGGAATCCACTAAGAAGTCTTAAAATCAGATTTAATGTTACATCTAATAGATACGGTTAAGGCAATAAAGATGTTTGTACACATATTCAGTCCCAGGATATCCTCCTTATGTGCTATACAAATACACATAATGTAATTTATCAGCAGAACAGAAATAGCCTGCCTGTTTATTCATTTTGTTATCGCAAAGGGGGCTTGCAAATCTCTTAAACAAACTTTGAGCCACTGGATAAAGATTGTAAACTCTTTGGCATACTAGAAAAAGGGAAAGGTTTTCCCAGATCCTATTCAGACTCATTCAACCTGAATTGCTGCTTCATGGGCAGAATGTGCTGGTCAGGTGTTTCTATTTTACGTTCATTTTTCATTACCAACTGGAATTAACCTAAGGTAATGGGTCAATGTTGGCTTCAAATATTCTTGCAAAAACGGCGTCAAGAGGTATTTTTTGTATACTAGTCCAATGTCATCTTTTGTTCTTCAGGAGTCTACATAGTAAAATACCTTTGTAACAGCATTCCTGCCTAATTTTGCAAATCGTGATGAAGATATACAGCTTTGGTATATCTTCAATTAGTAAGGAATGTAACAAAGAATGAGATGATGTAATGTGTGAATAACTAAGCAGTAATATTCATTGCTCCCATTTTCTTGCTCGTCCCAGTATACACGTTCCTCCTTTGCCCCTCCCCTTGCCCTTTCACCTATGATCGGTCTATGGGCTTACATAAATAACTCAAAGTGGGAGTGGCAGGAGTGGTTGTTATATGGGAGGAGGTGGAGTGCATTTAGCATCTGTAGATACAGAAGGAAGCTTGGATAGGGACAGATGATAATTGTAGGTAGAGCCTTCAACTCCATTAGTAAGTATTTGGATAAGGGAGAAAAATCAGAATAAAGAAGATCATAGTAAGTAATTTACACATTCACCTTTTTGTTTCAATCTTTTTCATTAAGTTTTTAAAGTTTTGTTCATTTATGCAGTAACAAGGTAGACATTTACAGTATATTTTGCATATTATTACAGTAGCTTCCGCTGGACATCTTTCAGGTAGTCTACTAGTGCGTAGCCTAAGCATATGTATGGTAATGTAAATATGAGGCTCACTCGCATATGCAGCAATTCTGCATGTTCCAAATCTATGTAGCTACTTTTGTACACGGAAATCTGGTCTCTAGTAGTGTCTTATCTAGGTATTTATAACTTAGTAACTGTAAATTGATCTGCCAACTTGGGAGGCGGGTAGTAACAGATGGGGCATAGAAAATGAAAACAGGAGAGGCTTGCAGTAACTGGAGCAATTCTCAGCCCCACCTGAATAGATCTCGGTCGCCTTTTACCATCTGGAACAGGGGAGTGCGCATGAAGAGGCACGTAAGGATTGTCATTTGAGTGTGCGCGCTTATAATGGTTGCTAGTCGTATCTCATTCAGGGGCTTCGCCGTCGGCAACGTTATCAGGATGTAGTGCATCCCCGTTCAGGATTGCATCCCAGTTTGTTGCGATCACTATCTTGCGAAGGCCTACTGTGTCATCTCGGCACAATGCAACACTCTCCGCCTTAGTCCATATTTGTAGGGAGCATCGCCAGGCCAACGTCCGTGGGGATTCAGGGGATTTCCATCTCTTCATGATCTGCCGCTTCGCCACCACCAGCCCCAGGTCAATAAAGCAGGAGGTGTTTGCTTCTACGATAGAGGTGAAGGATCCAGAGGGATTATTCATTCCACGCAGCGGGTCAGAGTCTTCACTACTGATTTCTAATATTCTTGGATATGCGAACAGTTGCACAGCATGTGTAACAAGTCTGCATCTACCAGGCGACACCACGGGCAGGCGACAGTGCGAGCAAAGTATTTGTTTATTCTAGCTGGTGTAAGGTATGTCCTTTGCATTACATAATACTGTATTAACCAGAAGCGAGCGTTTCTGGGAACGCATGTAGGGCCCTATAGCGCAGCATCCAACTTGGCGTCTGTGACTGGTCAGTGTTGCTCCTCATCCCAGCGTTGTCTTAGGGGCAACAGCGATATTGCACTGTGGTATCTAAGGAAGGCCGCCATCCATTTCATGAGATCCACCTCACCCCATAACATGCAAATACTGGATTGGTAGATGTGTTGGAGGCTCAGTGGTTATATCACTCCATTGTTTAGCCAGAGCTGCTAGTAGTGAGCGGTGCAACAGAAACTGGCCAGGGTTCAGCCCATTTTCCACAATCAGTGTGGCATATGGTATTAAGATGCCTTTGTTGTATAGGTCCCCTATGTTATGGATATCCGCCTCACCCCATTGCCTCAAATCAGCAGCCGTGATTGCTATGTGACCCCTAGGCGTACACTGGAGTGGCAAAGCGGGTGCATATGGTTTCATGTGCCGTGTAATGAATAGACTTCTGCGGAAGCAGCAGTATGCTGTGTTAAGTAGCATTGGTGCTGGCGGCTTTCCCTCAGCGTAGGGATAGAACAAGTTAGTTAATGTGCTGAGGGATCAGGACGTGGAGGTCGTAGCTGTGTCAGGCAGGTGGCAGCCTACCAGCCATCGGGCTAACCATTGTAATTGTGCAGAAAGATAGTATTGTTCCATGTTATGCAGTACCAGCACTCCCAGATTGGTCAGTCAGTATAATTCTTTTATGGCCACTCTGCAGCAAGTTTTCACCCCTAGGAAATCCCATATGGTGCTCGCTAGGGAGCGAAAAAAGGATAATGAGATGTATAAGGGTAAATTAACAAAGTAGTATAGAGTCATGGTAACACCATCTTAATTAGTGCCACCCGACCCATGACCAAGAGTGGGAGTATGTCCCAGAAAGACATCTGGGATCGGACGGCTGTCAATGACCTCCCTAGATTGCCCTCCAGAAGGTCCACAGGTTGACAGTAAATTATCATTCCTAAGAAACGGAACACGTCAGTTCACCTTTTAATGTGGAACTCGTTGAGTTCATACTTCGGGTCTAGGTAGCTGTGATCAAAAGGATAGAGACTTGATTTCCCTGCATTTACTCAGCCCAGACAGGGCGGCAAAATGTCCTAAGGTGTGCGCTAGCGAGGGTGGAATGTTTCTGACATCTTTGATATATATTAAAAGGTTGTCTGTGTACAGTGAGATGGTAGGCACTCCATCCCCTACTGTGATGCCCCAATTTGCACCTCTCGCCCTAATTGCTGCTGCTAGTGGATCTATAGCCAATGAGAAGAGCAATGGGGACAGCGGGTACCCAGGCCTGGTTCCCCTCCGCACCCTGATTGGAGCGGAAATGTAGGGGACTATAGCGTGGTAGCGCAGTAAATAAGTATACCCATTCCAGGGAGTCAAAGGCCTTCCCAAGGTCTAAATCAGGTATCCTGAGTAAGGCAAACGGCCGGTTGAGTATGCAGCTATTCTAAAAAAATAGAATTGCCTCCGGTTAAGGGAAGTTTTTCGGACTGGTACAAAAAAGTTTTGATCAGCGTGTATCCATGTTGGGAATTAGAGGCACTAGGCAATGAGACAAGATTTTTGCCAAGATCTTATAGTAAGTGTTCAATAGAGCCAGAGGCCTATATGAACTCAGGTTAGTAGGGTTCCTGTCAGGTTTCGGTAATGAGACCAGGTACGCTTTGCGGAGGATTGCTTCTTCCAGGGCAGCAAGTGTGTAGGGAGTGTAGCCGCAGGGCCAAGGTTGCAGCATAAGCCTTGTAGTATTCAGCAGGTAACTAGTCCGGTCCAGGGGTTTTGCCCATCAGTAGTGTTGGAATGGCCTTGTGAACCTTGTCCAGAGGTATCAGTGCGATTAGTGCTTTGTGCTGTTCTGGCGTGATCACTGGCAGTGTCACCGAGCCTAGAAAGGCGTCCAAGCGTGCCTGATCATGTTGAATAGTGGATTCGTACAGCGCCGTGTAGTGTATGTCCTTTCAGGATGTATTTCGTGTTGTGTACAGACCATGCAACCTAAGCTTGTGTGCAAAGCGTGCATAGGATTATGTGGCTGTTCCTGGGACAATAGCCATGCCAGCAAATTACCTGTCTTGTCTGATGTAGCGTGTGTGTGTGCGCAGAGACTGCTGCATAGTTCAGGTATCTGAGCCTTTCCAGTAGTTCAACATTGTCGTTGTGTGCCTTAACTAGCCCTTGTGTTTCCCCCGGGTGTGTTGCCTCTTCTATCTCATAGCGCAGAACCTCACGCTCAATCTCGTTAACAGCATCGCTCAGTTGTTTACGAATGTTCCCTGTGATCCTAATGCTGATTTCTCTGACTGTGAATGCGTCACAGTCCAGTAATGTACTCCCTGTTGATCCTTTGTTAACCTCAAAAAACGTTGGTGTTGCAGCCCCCAAGGATGCCTGGAATGCTGGATCTTCTAGCGTTGCCGGTTTGAGATGCCAGGTGGGCCTGCGTCTCATGTGCGCTGCAAATACTGAGAGTTATGATCAGGGTATGTGTGTCCTAAGTAATCTATTTGACCAATCAGGGGAAGCACGGAAGGCGAACCCACCATGTGGTCTAGTATGATATGTAGCCCATGTGCAGAGGAATAAAAGGAGCATATATGCATGTCTGGGTTACGGATGTGCCATATATCTACCAAGGACCAGTGAGCGAGCGAAGCATTCAGCGCCTGTGCATTTGACAAAGCTGTGGTATGCATCGGGGGTATGCTCACTTGATTTGTTTGTCCTCGCTGTCCCCGGTCCGTCACGGCTTTCAGTGCCGATCGAACATAGGGACACGACTCCTCCCATATTCTCCTCACTTCCTGCGCCCCGGGTATTAAGAGTACAGACGGCTGCGCGGGTCGTGCAGCAGTGAGTAACGTGCGCTTAAGGCTTGTTACCTGGCTCGTAATATATTACTGCATCTTTTTTAAAAACTGTGCTTTTAACTTTGCACTTTGTACTCACTTACCTACTTGTGGCTCACTTGACTTGTTTGTCCTCGCTCCATCACGGCTTTCAGTGCCGATCGAACGGAGGGTAACGACTCCTCCCACATTCTCCTCACTTCCTGACCCCCGGGTATTCGGTTCAGATGGCTGCCTGGATGCGCCACCAGCGTGTCGAAGGCGCGCCAAAGGCCAGCCCGTCTGTACCAGACGCCAGACACGCTGCCAGTGGCCTGTCAGGATTATTCACCTATTCCAGGACTGAGTTGATGGCTGTTAATCCATTGGTAGACCCTTGCTGTTCTTCTCCATTAGGTCCTATGGAGGGGCCTTTTTGCTGCTGTGGCTGTGGGTTTAACTCACACTCGCCCCACCCTCACCCCCTCTCTCCAGGCTGTCTATGAAAATCCTGTATCTTAATGTTCGCTCTTTGGCCAAACATTATCTGGACATTTACGACCTGGTTGAGGATGAATACCCGGATGCCTTTTTTCTCACTGAAACTTGGCTCAGTGATGATATGGTGGTAGAACTGGGCCTTGCGCTTCCTTTAGGCTATATATAGTATTTTGATCCTGAATAGGGTGGCTAGAGGGGGTGGCATTGCGGTTATTTTCAAGTCCTGTTACACCTGCTCTTTTGTAGAAGAATTGGTGGAGGGATGCGAGTGCGCCCAATTTAGCATCTCTTTTGGCTCTCATTCTATGTCAGGGCTGTTAGTTTATCGCCCTCCTGGGCCAGCTAAGGAGTTTACATTTTCCCTCATTGATGTTACTAGCACTCTGGCTATGAATGCAGCTAATTTTAGTATTTTGGATGATCTTAACTTACATTTTGACCTCCATCATGACAATGAAGTCAGCAGTTTGCTCACAGACCTGGCGGCCTACCAATTAAAGCAATTGGTCTTAGGCGCCACTCACATTGCCGGTCACTTACTGGACCCCGTCTTTTCTAGCATCCCTTTTGCTTCGGCTGAGACACCTAGTCCTGTTTTTTGGATGGACCACTATCTGGTGTCTTTGTCTTTTCCGATTTGCGAGCCTCCGCATATAGCTTCACAAACGCCCTCTTTTAAACGCCCCAGGCGTAAATTGAAGCTTGAGGACTTTCATACTCTTCTTCCCGCTCATCCTCCTCAATTACAAAGTGATCCTGATTCGTCTTATAGTTCCCTCAGCAACTGGATTTTTCAAGCTCTTGACTCTCTCATCTCTGCTAAATGGTCTAAGGGCTGTAATTTTGATTCCAACCCTGGCCACTATTCGTAAATCTTATAAAAAGTTGAAGCGCACCTGGAGAAAAGACTATGACCTTGGGGCTAAGGCTTGCTATCAGCCTGCAATTAAAAACTACCATAGGACTTTACACTCTGTCCGGGCAGCCTATTTTGCTAATGAGATCAAGCTTAGCCATAATCTGGCTAAGTGTATTTTTAAAATACTTAAGAATCTCAGAGGTAGGAAAAGCTCCACTGCTTCCATGATTAGCACTGAGCAACATTGTGAAGACCTGGCGACCTTCTTTGTCGAATAAAGTAGAAACTATTTATAGGTCGTTTCCTTCATTGTCTCCCCTTCTCGCTGCTTCTCATGGGCCACCTCCCTTTCATCTTTTGGAGGTTATCGCTCCCATCTCATTGGAAGAGCTCTCACGGCTGTATGGTAAAGTTAAATCGGGCTCCCCGGTCGATCCTCTG
Source organism: Lissotriton helveticus (assembly GCF_964261635.1). NCBI lineage: Eukaryota > Metazoa > Chordata > Amphibia > Caudata > Salamandridae > Lissotriton > Lissotriton helveticus. The sequence goes on along the minus strand of NC_136057.1, from coordinate 634,698,354 downwards.
AAGCCCGCCTAGTTCAGGGACTGTACTCCTGGCTCCTTTGTGCCAGGTTGTCAACTCCTCTTTCTCTCCTGCTGTGGTCCCTGAGATTTGGAAGTAGGACTTGGTGGTTCCGCAACTGAAAAAACCTTCGCTGGACCCAGCTAAGCTGAAAAACGTTTGCCCCATATCCCTTCTACCATGGGTAGCTAAGATCGCTGAGGCTCACGTGAATAACATCTTAACAGGGTTCCTTAACAGTAATGGCACCCTAGATCCCTCCCAGAATGGCTTCTGCCCTGGACACAGTACGGAGACTGCGCTCTTGGCTGTGACCGAGCATCTGCGGACCATGTACATATACTTTTTCAAGCGAGATAGCGACCGATGATGAAAAACGTGGGCATAACTGGTGATAACTAACCAGTAAGCTCCTGTGGTGTTGCGCACGTGAAGTGCTATCTCGTTTTTTCACACATTTTCTTCACAAATTTTCTTCACAATTTTGTGTTCTATACATATCTGTTGAAGTGGAGGGTATTTGTGTATAACACAGTGACTGTTAATTCAAAGGTCGGTTTTTGTAATAAATGAAAAGACAGGGCCAGTATGAGTAGGGACAATACCTAAGAAATATGAAGCGTTGTTGTTGGGGTACAAAATGAATTCCCACCCCCATTCAGGAAGTTGAAAGAATTTAGTGCCCATGTTGATAATGTTTGATTGTTATTGTTGGCATATTGTGGAGTGACAGTGCCGCTCCTCTCGGGTTCTGTATCTGTGTCTACATGAGAATTAAACCATGACCCTTGTGACATAGGCACTGATCTGTGTTATGGCGGGGACATCCCACCGCATTCAATGAGGTTTGCAGAGTGACTGGTTAGCCATATAGCCTCTCACATCCAGTCATATGATATCGTCTGAGGTCAGCGGCGTAACGGCAGGCATGGCCAGAAAACTTAGATCTCCGGACCAGTCAGGAACAACGTCCTCTTCGTCCTGGGACATGGCTGACTTGACATCTTGTTCTGAGTGTTGCGTCAGATCACGTATTGCCACCACTTTCGGGCTTCTTTCCGATCTGTTTCAGGTTAGGGGCCACCAACGATGGATCAGGGCAGCCCACTCCTCTGTTCCTGCACCTGCAACAACCTCCCTTTTCGCTGCATGTCTCTGATCGCCTCCCGAATACGGATGCCCCTATGCCAGGCCAGCGCATTACAGTGTGCTGTGCCTTTTACCACCACTCGGAGCCGGGCAGAAAATTGCAGAGAGTAGTGTATGTCTAGTTCCCCAAGGCAGCGTTTCACAGCTAGGAAGGAGCCCTATTGCCTCTGTAGCTGCGCCCTGTAGTCAGGAAATAGCATGACACGGGCATTTTGGGTCTTGATGTCAATCAGCTTATATTTTTCTTTCAGGACAATATCATGGTCACTGTAATTCAGCAACCTTAACAGCTGTGGTCGTGGACATGTGCCCAGCTGCGGTTTACAAGCTGGCACCCTGTGTGCGCGTTCCACTATGAAGTGAGGTGACAGTGCATTCCCAGGTAGTAGGTCTTTCAGCCAGGTTTTAACATAGGCCACCGAGTCCTGACTTTCCTCATCCTCCAGAAGGCCTACCACTCTTATATTGTTTTGGTGTGAGAGGCCCTCTGCATCCTCCATCCTATCCTCTCAAGTGCACACCCTATCCAATAGATTCGGCAGCACTGTTGCGATTTCATAAATAGTTGGTTGTAATTCGGCCAGGGTGTGATCAGTGCTGTGGACTTTGTAAGCAATATTTACGATGGTCTGCATGCAGTAAGGTGAAGTCCGATGTGACATTGTCAATTTTGGATTCTAGAGATGTGATCGTTTGTTCAAGGGTGGCTCCTATCTTCTCAACAGTTTTCAGCACCTTATCCAATTGAGTAGCTAGCGCAAGGTGCAGCGCTTTGCGCTCTAAGAGGTCGTCTGCAGGTAATGTCTCATCCACTCTGCAGCATGCTGTTGCTGGAGGACTGTGCGTTTGTAGGTGGCCCATGGCTAACTTTTGGGCGGTGAGCATGTGGTGGCTTTGAGCTGGATGCTCTGCATGTACCGGAGACCAGTCAGTTATGCCCTTGATCTGTTCAGTGCTCTCTTCAGTTATGGGGCAACTGCGTGCTTTGTTCTACCCCAGGTCAAGTCCATGTCGCTTTGGGGATGAGCGGTGCTATGCAGGTATCAGTGTCCACTCAATCCAGCTGTAATAGTGCTCTGCGCTGGGCAGTGCCCGGTCCCAAGTCCAGTGGTCAAGCTCTCACTTCCCAGCTGCAGCAGAAGGGGGGGGGGGCTTGGCTGTTATTAATGGTTATCTGGCAGGGCCAACACGATCAGAGTCCTTGCGCAGTATGGCAGACAGCACTCATTTATGGTTTCAGCAGCACCCGTCTCAAACTAGGGTTCCGCGCCCGTAGGACATATCATTGCCTTGGTAGTAGCTGGCCATGGTCCAGTGTGGGAAGAGCGAGCCAAGGCCTTCAATCCTGCATCACATGCGGGCCTAGGCCTGTTAAAGCCTTTGGGCCTCGCCCTCTTAAAGCCTTTGTAGCCTGCCTAGCTCTTCATGCCCCAGGTATCACGCTAATCATGTGTGTCTCCATGTAGCCTCCAAGGCTCACATTTAATTAGTGGCGGTGCCGTCGGTTCCAGTGGCAGGCAGCCATCGCCTCGCTCCGTTCAGCCCAACCGTCTCTCGCGACCCGCGATAAATATTCTCTGGGTGGTTGTTAGGTGGTGTGGTCTGTCTCCTACCGATGCCGAGTATTGATGCGCTGGTGAACTCGCCGAGGGCACCTCCTTTAATCATTCGCCTGACGTAGTCACTTGAATGCCTAGGTCCCACTCGACCCCTGAGTCCTTTCTGTCTTCAGAATCCAGGCCAGGTCCGCAGGCCTGAGGGAATGCGTTACTTACCTGTAACTGCAGTTATCCAGTATTGGTGTCTTTCATAGATTCACATGCCTGAATCATTCCCCGTCGTCGAGATGGGAGTCCCCGGTATATAAATAAGCAATGTCCTATAGACATATATATAGAATAGTAGGCCAAAAGGCCTCACATTAGTAACCTATCTAGGTCCTTTTGTGAAAAGGACCAAAGTCCAGAGAAGAGCCAATCAGCTCTCACCTCCCGCTAGAACCTTCCTGTCAGGAGCCTCAGTCCCTCAGATTTTCGTACGCACTAAGCTAAGTAAGCGTGTCACTGAGAGAATCAGGTGAGTCCTTCCAGGGAAGGTGGGAGGGTTGCATGTGAATCTATGAAAGACACCAATACTGGATAACTGCAGTTACAGGTAAGTAACGCATTCCTTATCCAGTAGTATGGGCGTCTTTCATAGATTCACATGCCTGAATCAGAGTAGCAAGCAATGCCAGATGCACATTTCTGATGGAACGCATATATACATCATTAGAAAATACATATTATGCAACCATGAACCATCAAACGATATCAACAATTAGCATTAGTAAAGAAATGTGCATATCAGAATAGGATGGAGGGACGGAGGAAGGCTCACCTTACTGAAATAGATGGCGTAGCACTGCTTGTCCCACAGCTGCATCCTTCATCAGCTCTGTATCCAGGCAGTAGTGCCTAGTGAAGGTATACGGCGACTGCCACGTTGCCGCCCTGCAAATGTCAATGAGTGGCACCCCTGCAAAGAGCGCCATAGAAGTGAACACAGTTCTCGTGGAGTGCGCTCTCACTTTGGAATGCGACGGCTGTCCAGCTTGGTCATGGCAGAAAGCAATGGCTGCAGAAATCCAGCGGGAGATACTCTGCTTTGTAAGCGGTAGACCCTTTCTAGGCCTGCTGTAAGCTACGAATAGCTGATTAGATCTTCTGAAAGCTTTTGTTTTGTCAATATAAAATTTCAAGCAACGCTTGAGATCCAAAGAATGGAGCGATCTTTCCGCTGCTGTGCTAGGATTCGGAAAGAAGGAACGCAGAACCACTGGTTAGTTTAGGTGGAAATCCGACGGAACCTTTGGAATAAATCTAGGGTTGGTTCTCAGGATTACTCTGTCGTGTTTAAACTGCAGAAAAGGGTCTTGGATAGAGAACGCCTGTAGCTCACTCACTCTCCTCGCAGATGTGAGCCCTAAAAGGAGTGCTGTCTTCCACGAAATATACTTTAGGTCGGCTCTGTGCACAGTCTCAAACGGGTGCTTCATAAGTTGATTAAGAACCACGTTCAAATGCCAGGTAGGCGGCAACATCCTGACAGGTGGAAACGATCTGTATAAGCCCTTAAGAAATTGCTTAATCAACCTGCTTGACCAGAGAGATGGTCCTGTTACAGTTCTTTTATAACAAGAAATTGCTGCCAAATGTACCTTGATGGAAGAGTAGGCCAGACCCGACCGTGCCAGGAGTAATAGGTAAGGCAAGATTTGCTCCGGTGAAGAGGAGAAAGGCCGAATTCCATTATCCGCGCACCAGACACAAAAGCGTTTCCATTTCAGAGAGTATGTTTTGTTCGTACTATCCGCCCTTGCCCTGTCTAGAATGTCTCTACAATCTTGCGGAATATTCAGATTCCGAAACCCTCTGAACTCAGGATGCCAGGCTGCCAACCTGAGAGATTTCAGATCCGGATGTTGAACCTGCCGCCATTCATCGTGAGCAGAGCTGGATACTGTCGCAGGTGGATCGGCTGTTTCCGAGATAGACGGGTGAGTTCGGTGAACCAGTGTTGCCTCGGCCAAGTTGGGGCTATTAGAATTAGAGTACAAGGTTCGACCTTCATCTTCCTCAGGACTCTGGGAAGCATCGGAAATGGCGGAAAAGAGCACGCAAATATGTTGTGCCATGTGATGGAAAATGCATTTCCTAGAGATCCTGACTGGGGATGCCAAATTGCGAAGTGTGGGCATTTGGCGTTCGCTCTTGTCGCAAAGAGATCGATTTGCGGCGTGCCCCATTTTGAAAAGATCAGGTGCACAACTTGTTGATCTAACTCCCACTCGATGACTTCTGCCTGCTCAACGCGTGGGCAAGCACATTGTCCGTGCCTGGAACATTTTCCGCCCTTAAGGCAACATTGTTGTGTATGAGCCAAGTCCAGATTTTTTGCGACTCGCGAGAGAGTGTCAGCGAGCGCGTCCCTCCCTGCTTGTTGAGATAGTGTATCGTCGTACTGTTGTCGGTCCTGACGAGCACTAGGGAGTTTTTTATCCTTGGTAAGAATGACTGCAGGGCTAAGAAAACTGCCCTCAGTTCGAGAAGTTGGATATGGAGTTTCTTGTCCTCCACGGACCACTTGCCACTTATCCGCAACTCCTGCAGAAAGGCTCCCCAACCTTCCAAGGAGGCGTCAGTCGTGATGATATGAGGAGCTGCGGGGAGTAGAAATGTCAGTCCTAGAAACAGGTTCCTTGGCGTCATCCACCAGGGCAAAGCCTTGACCATTTGCGCTGTTATCCTTATGCGGTCGTCGAACGACCCTGTGCATTGCACCCACTGTTTGGACAGTGCTTCTTGGAGAGGGCGCATCCGCAGACGGCAATGTGGCACCAGCAGGATGCATGATGACATCTTTCCCAAGAGAGATTTGAAGAGACATACTGTCAACACTCTCTTGGAGGCCACTGACGAGGCTAGAGAAAGGAGTTCGGGCTTTCTCTCCTGCGATGGAAAAACTCTCACAGAAAGTGCGTCCAAGCCTGCCCCCAGAAAGGTAATGTTCTGAGAAGGCTGCAGGGTTGACTTCTCCTGGCTGAGTGTAAGACCCAGGCGTTCGAAGAGACTGAGACAGGCGTTGGAGCATCTGGCAGCTCCTGAGAAGGATGTTGCCTTTATTAGCCAGTCGTCCAGGTACGGGAAGACTTGATGGCCGAGCTGCCTGAGGTATGCCCCCACCGGGGCGAGACATTTGGTGAAAATTCAAGGCGCTGACTTGAGACCGGAGCACAGGACACTGAACTGGAAATGTCTGCCCGCTACAGCAAACCTCAAATACTTCTTGTGATTGTTGTGAATTGGGATATGAAAATATGCGTCCTGTAAATCCAGTGACGTCATGAAATCCCCCTCCTCCAGAAGATGCAGGACTTCTTGCAACGTGATCATGCTTCCTCAGGAATTTGTTCAATGCTCTGAGGTCTAGTATAGGCCTCCATTTCTTTTCTTTTTTCCGAATGAGAAAGAAACGGGAATAAAATCCTTTCCCTTTCTGCGATGGTGGTACTTTCTCTATTGCTCCTTTCCTTAGCATAACAGAGAGCTCTTGAAGAAGCAGCCGCAAATTCTTGTGGGACATTGAGCGAGGAGGAGTTTGCAGGGGAGTGCTTTCGAATTCCAAGGAATGGCCAAATTGTATCAATTGAAGCACCCAACGGTCCGAAGTTATTTTCATCCAATTTTCTAGAAAGTGGGTCAGTTTTCCTCCAATTCGTAATGATTGAGATGAGGCCTGGACCGGCTGGGCAAAGAAGTCATTGATGTCCACCCTTATTCCTCTTTTGACCTCTGCTCCGAAAGGAAGATTTTCCAAAAGAGGACTGTCGGCCTTGCTGTTGTTGCCGCTGTTGGAATTGTGGTCTACTCTGATTGGAAGAGTAGGATGATCTATTCTGATAACCACCCCTGTACGAGGAGTGTCCTCTTCCTCTATTTCCTCGAAAGGATTGATTCCTAAACTGGAGCGTACCCAGCGCTCTCGCAGTGTCCGTGTCTTTTTTAATTGTTTGGAGAGCCTCATCAATTTTGGAACCAAACAGAAGTTGGCCATCATATGGCATATCCAAAACCTTGGACTGTACCTCAGGTCTGAATGAGGTTGCTTTCAGCCATCCTTGGCGCCTTAACGCCGCTGCCCCGGCTAGCTGGCGGAATCCCATCATTGCCACATCCATTGTACAGTCTATCATCTCAGAGGCAGAGGTCTGACCCTCCAGAAGTATCGCCTTAACTTCCTCCTTTGAAGCATCCGGCAGTTCCGACAGATATGGGGCTCTGTCTGCCCACAGTTGCCTATTATAGCGCCCTAAAAGCGCTAGAGCATACGCCGCCTTCACTGTTGTCGCCGACATTGTAGTGAATCTCTTCCCTATATTGTCTAGCTTCATTCCATCCTTATCCGGTGGTGCCGATAAGAGAGATGATGGATTTTTAGAGTTTTTCTGTGCCGCCTGCATCACTAACGAATCCGGCTTAGGATGTCTCGTCAAGCAGGCTGGTGCCGTTGCTGGAGCCTTGTATTTCTTGTCCAGGCGAGGGACTACTGGTGACACTGAAGCAGGATTTTACATCAACTGAACTCCTTGTGTCCACAAATAATCAATAATTGGAATTGATCTCGTCGTTTTCCTAAGAGGTTCTTTAAAATCGTACAGGAAACACTCCTGCTCTTCTGCTTCCATCATAATCTGGAAGCGTTTAGCTGCCCTTTCCACCACATTGTGAAAACCACCAATGTCAGCCGGTGGAGAATCTGACGTGGCGGGTACCGGAGATGCCGGGGATGATATCACGTAATCGTCCCAGTCTTCATGGACAGACTGGTCATCCTGCACTTCACCTAACTCTTGTTGTTTTTCCTCTCCTTCTTCATCGGAAGAATGAGGAACAGGTACCTCCACTCTTTCCTGCTGGATCACCAAGGGTGGTGGACGTTGTCTTGGCGATGGTACTGCTGTGGAAGCCGCAGGAGCTGGAGATTCGGGGAATCTCTGTTTATAATCCCGAATAAGGAATCTCAGATCCGAAACTAAGGAAGCTGGTAGGCAAACCATGGGCGTCATCTGTGTTTGAACTATGTGTTCTTGGACCACCTCCTCATCCGAGCTCTGGCATTTCACATTCAATTCTGAGGGGCTAGTAGCTTGGAACATATCTTCCTCGTCCGAATCCTCATCCTGAAGGAGACATGTTGGTGGTAAGCGCTGCACACGGCTTGGAGAAGTCCACTCCGGTGTTAGCGTCTTCTTAGTGAGCCTGAGATGAACAGGTGGCGCTTGAAGTCCAGACGCATTCGACGGCAAGGAGCTCATCGACGTCACTAATGTAGATGAAGCGGTGTCTACAGCTGTTGTATTCTGAAAATCCGTTGTCGACGGAATTGACATTGTCGACGGTGTAGACGCAGCCGTCGACGGTGTCTTCGTCGACGGTGCCTTCGTCGACGATGCCTTCGCCGACGGTGCCTTCGCTGACGGTGCCTTCGTCGACGGTGTCTTCGTAGACGGCGTCGTCGTCGACGATGCCGTTGTCGACGGTGCCTTCGTCGACGGAGTCTTCGTCGACGAGGCCTTCGTCGATGGGGTCTTCGTTGATGGTACCAATGTCGACAGTGAGGAACCCGTCGTCGACGCTGACGACGGCGAGGCAATCGTCGACGAGGTCTTTGGCGTCGACGATGATCTTCTAATAACAATCGTCGTCGATAACACTTTACCCGCTGACGACGATGGTGTAGTCGTCGTCGATGTAGCAAATGACAAAGAAGCTGTCGTCGTCGAGACTGTCGTCGTCGACGTGGAGACAGACAGGAGAGACAGCTTTCCTGGATACTGATGTCGTCGCCGAGGTTGCCGTCGTCGACGACCCCGGTTATTTAAAGGTGTGAACCTCCTTCTCAGAAGCTGATTTCGACAGAGCCTCTGAAGACTTTCTCGGTGTCTTCTTTTGAGGTGCGTCCAGGGGGCCAGGGGAAACCATCCTTGGCCTTTTCTGAGACATCTTTGAGGAAACTGAGGAACCTTCACTCTCCTCAGATGATTCCAAATTCTCTCTGTCTTTAAGTCTTTGGAGCCAAATCAAGAGGCGCCCCTCTCTGTCTTTCAGGGTTTTTGTAGAAAACGTTCTACATACCTTGCAGTCCTTGGCTGTATGGTCAGGATACAGGCAGTACAAGCAATCCTTGTGTTGGTCATCTATGTGATGCCTTTTTTTCCCACACGAGTTACAAGCTCTGAAGAGACCTTTCTTTGGAGTGTCAGCCATAGTGTACAACTTTCACCTGAAGAGAAATCCAAAATTTGAAGAAAAAAGCTTAGAATAAAGAAACCTGAGCAGAACTCAGGGGGAGACTCCCTTAGCACAACGTGCGGTAGAAAATCATCTGAGGGACTGAGGCTCCTGACAGGAAGGTTCTAGAGGGAGGTGACAGCTGATTGGCTCTTCTCTGGACTTTGGTCCTTTTCACAAAAGGACCTAGATAGGTTACTAATGTGAGGCCTTTTGGCCTACTATTCTATATATATGTCTATAGGACCATCCGGCCCGATCTCTGAGATCTGAATCATTGTTCCTTGCTGTGGTCCCTCGAGTAAAAAAGGCCCCCATTGGAGGTCGCTCTTTTAGGCTGATGGCACCACAGCTTTGGAATGCTCTGCCTCTGGCATTACGCAGCACCTCTAATTTGCTGACTTTTAGGAAGGGCCTTAAAACTTGGCTTTTTGCCCTTTAGTGCGCTCTTCTGTCTCTTTTACTGGGTTCGTTTATTTTACTGTGTTGTGTTTTTCTGCTACGAGCTGTCAATAAAAGTGCCGGGACACTCTACGGAGTAGCCGCGCGCTATAAAAGACTAAATTAACATAACATAACATAACATAACATTGCTTATTTATATACCGGGGACTCCCATCTCGATGACGGGGAATGATTCAGGCATGTGAATCTATGAAAGACACCCATAATACTGGATAACGTGTATGCCGCTGCACGTCTTCTCCTGACCCCAGTCCTACCACACAGCTTTGCTCTCACGTCGCACAGAAGCCACAATTCCACGCTGACTGCAACCGTCTGCCTGTTTTCTCCACTAAGGGGCCACGTATAACAGTGCTGCACACAACACGTCAAGACACTGATTACTGGCAGATTTCTGGCTCTCTGCAACGTTCAGAGAACTAGCATGTACGGAGGATTACACAGGGATAATAGGGGTGGGATGCATAGATGTGTTAAGTTGTGTCTGCCATCTTCACACAGAGGCCACGTCCTTGTAAGTAATTTATACATTCATAATTCCACAAATAAATTGCTTTGTTTCTAGGTGATCCCTGTACAAGTGGGAAGGCTGTGGGGTGTGTGATTAAAATAATGAGTATTTTTCACTACAAGAAAATAAATTCTATCAGGAAATCGATCCTTTGGGAAAGAAAGACAATGGTGCACTGTTTTATAGCAGGTGATTACAATGAAGTCCGGGTCAAGGGTATGCTCCTTCTGTTCACGTAAGAGGCCAGAAAAGACTGGGCTGGGCCTAGTCCCTTGACTATGAAATTTGACTTGAGGATCCCATAAACATTTGTGAGACATCTAACAATGTGGGTAGGCACAACGTGTCTGCTCCACTTTTAAATGTTAAACCAGGTTAAATGCATTGCTCCACATCTGCTATCAGTTTTTTGGAAAACACTGTGCGTGTATTAAACAAGGAGTAGACATGATAACTTCCTGAAGTTCTTGTTTGTAGGATTCCTCCTTCAAACAATGAACGTTAGAATACTTCCCTGCTGCATGTAGGGATCCCAGAAGCCTTCATGTGTGTGTGTGTGCATATATATATATATATATATGATCAAAAGAATGAAGAAACATAAGAACCTTTATCATTAGCGGTTACAAAATCATGAATACCCCAGACTGATTACAACGTACAATAGAGAAGAGCGCAAAGTAAGATCTATCATTAATAAACATTGGCCAATAGTGCTCACTGATAATATTCTCCGAGGAAGATTAGCTGATACTCCAGTCATAACATTCAGACGGGGGAGCACTATGGGCACTAGTTTAGATAAAGTTTCACCAGAATGCAAAAAGGTTACTTCTTGGCTACAACCGGCCAAAGGATTTAGAAAATGTACAACAAGCAGAGCATGTAAATTTGGCCGAAACATGATTGAATATTCTACCTCTTTTAATGAAACTCCTTTCTCTATCCAAGGTTCATATAACTGTAAAACCGAATATGCTGTATATGTCCTGACGTGCACCTGTGGCCTTAATTACATTGGTAGTACGAATCTGCAGGTGCATGTCAGGATATTGCAGCACATAAGAGCCATTCTCCGCAGTGATCCAGAGTATCCTGTGGCTCGACATTTTAAGCGAACTCATGCCAATGACATCAATTGCCTTTCTTACTATGTTATTAATGCTGTTGCTAAATCTAGAAGGGGAGGTAATAGAGAACGCCAGCTCAGGCAATTAAAGACTAAATTTATTTTAGAGTTCGATTGTAAATGGCCTAACGGTTTAAACACTACAGATGATATGCATAACTTTTTGTAGATATGAGAGAGGTATTTTGAAACTGATGTGTACCGATATCTCTAGTGTATATAGATATGATAAAGTATTCTGTAAATATAGATAAATTGTGATGAATCTCGATTTCTTTCCTTTCCTCTCATGATCTGATTTTAGTCGAATAAGATTCTTTTTAATGCAAGTTAATACTTTTTTATATATCTTTTTAATAGTATTTTGTCCCTTGTTGGCATTTTACTGTTATGTGGATTTTAGGTATCTTTTGCATTAATGAATTGCTTTATCAGATCAATTTTGTATATAATGATATGTCGTTTACGTGACCACTTTACATTTGCACATTTTGCATTTATTTTGCACAAAAACTGAAAAGGCAAAAAGCAAAAATTATGTTGCACATATACAGTTTAACACATGATTGTATGAGGATTTATCCAGTGATATATTAGCAGAGATGACTACATTTTAAAAGCATATAATGAATGTATCCAATTATATATATATGTTGTATAACAAATGTCAAAAAAAGAGAATAATAGCGTTTTGCACATATTTATTTGTATTTTAACATATTTATGTGCTTAAATTAATATGACATATTTGTGACAGTAAAATATGCTCGTGGACTTAGTTGTAACAGAAACAAGCCACTTGAATGTAGTCTGTTTTTTGTATTCACGATCATGTGACCTGACGGTGAACAAGGGGTATGTCTATTTTAGAGTTTAAAAATCATGATGACATGTACACATATTGCACGTGAACAAGGGCTTTTTTAGCTTGAAACGCGTTGTGTTGGTTGGAAATCAAGAAATTATATTTTGCCTGAAGTACAGCGGGGTCTACGCCTCCTTCTGCTGTACCACCGCTGTGTGGGATTCGGAAGTGGCGGGAGCTGTTCAAGTTTGGATATATATATATATATACATATATACATACATATACACACATATATATATATATATATATAAATAAATATAGATATAGATAGATAGTTGTATGACGGCACAACGCAAGGAAATACTTTGAATGCCATTACAACGCATTTTGTACCCCGCATTGTTTTAGAAGGCATATGTTTTTGTAACACATGCCATTACTTCTTAACAAAAAATGAGAGGGGCCCCTTTAACACCAGAGGAGTAAGGCACCAAATAGACCTCAGTCAAGACCCAAATCCCCTTTGGGTATCCTAATACAGCAAATCACATACGCATTCTGTAATTTACTCAAATCACCAGCACATAACACCACCACCATCAAAGGCCAATTGCTTATGAAAATATACATATATTTTATTAAATGTTAAAAACCATTGACTCCAACGGGCAGAAAAACATCTCCAACAGAGCACATTATCTTGTGTAGTTACTGTGAGTAGAGAGACTCCTTAACTGTGAAGCAGGTTTATTTTATTTACAATTGCTTTCTTCAACTCTTACATATTATGCTGTTGGCCAATTCTTAAAGATGGCTGTTCAAATAAAGTCTACTGAAAGTAATCAGATGGTGATTTATTATGTGAATCTCACACTTAAAAATCACCTGTGGAGGAGGATTAATTTCCTCATGTATTATTTGATTGTCACTATTATTATTTTGCCTTTCTGAATTTCCCTTTCTGTAAACTACATGCAATTACTGATTAATCAGTAAATACATATGATTAAATCAAGTACACCTTCTTTTCATATTGGTATTTTCCTGTAGATATGATGATCATGGTTCCGTCAATAAATATGTGATATTTAATCATTAATGCTGATCATTTTATGTCTAATCCTTATGAAATCACAGAGTTTCTGGAAGGTGGATGATTACATGTTTCATGTTGTTGTCTTTCTAAAGGAACACCGCCTAGTAGAGTAACAAGCATTTGCAATGCAACGGTCTCTACTTTAGTTAAGCTTAAGCAATTCTGTTTGTAATTAGGTGGCTTTTTAGCTTTGCTTTTATTAGTGTCTTTCAAACTTTCATGTACATAACATGCATATGTATGCATATATGTATATGTATGCATGCATTTATATTTGTATTTATATAGATATGCAGATTATATATATGTGTATATATGTTTATATATGTATGTATATATATATGTACACATATATATAAATGCATATATATATATACACACATATCCATACTAATATTATAAAGAGAGAGCCCAAACCTTTGAGGCGGGTAATCTCAGTAACCACAGCACCAATCACAACACCCAATACAGCGGTGGAAAGGGCAGTTGCAGCAGAAGGACATAGGCTATGCAGACGGCCACCATATATTTTTTTTTTTTGCAGAGTTTTATATAGCGCGAACTTGCCCCGAACTGAATCAGGTATCAGAGCGCTTTACATAGCACCAGTTACGTCACATGAGGACACACATTCATTTTTGTTAAGCACGGGGAGATTAAGTGATTTGCCCAGAATCACAGGATGTTTGGCGTCGTTACCAAGGCTCGAACCCAGATCCCCGGGTCCGAGGTCGAGCGCCTTAGCCGTTAGGCCAATTGGGGCACGCAGGGGGCATGAGAAACGCTAGGGGCGTGTGCTACGTTCCGCCCTTCATGCCATGTGGGTCATACATTAATCAGAAGATCGTCTGCTGTGGCCGTGTGCTGGGGCGTTCACCTGGAGGCCTGGTAAGTAACGTTACTGCAGCCTCTCCTGCGCGCTGTTACTGAACTCTCTCATTCAACGAAATTACACGCTTGCTACCATCAACCAGGGCTCTAGCCGGGCTCAGGCGGCGGATCAGTACACTAATTACACGTGCCTGATAACATCAACCAGGGCTGCAGCTGGGTCTCAAGCGGGGGAACACGAAAATGAGCGTGTCTGCGGGGACAATTACTGCAGCCTCTCCTACTCGCTGTCACTCAACTCTCTCATTAAACGGATTTACCCGCGGCTGAGAACTCTCTCATTCAACGACATTACACGCGCCTGCTAACATCAACCAGGGCTGCAGCTGGGCCTTTTCCGTCCCTATTCTAATGAAACAAAAATTTTTGTCTACCACGAGATTTTAAAATAAATTGCCCTTGCCAAACGTCGGGACGGGCTGCTAGTATATATATATATATGCATATGTGTGCGAGTAGAGAGGAAGAGAGTAGAGAGTAGTAGAGAGAGAGGTAGAGAGAGAGGCAGAGAGAGCGATAGAGCGAGAGGTAGAGCGAGATGTAGAGCAAGAGGAAGAGAGAGTAGTAGAGAGTAGAGAGTGAGTAGTAGAGAGTAAGTAGTAGAGTAGTAGAGAGTAGTAAAGAGTGAGTAGTAGTGAGTAGTAGAGAATGAGTAGAGAGTAGTAGTGAGTAGTAGAGAATGAGTAGAGAGTAGCAAGAGTAGTAGAGTGAGTAGTAGAGAGTGAGTAATAGAGAGTAGTAGAGTGAGTAGTAGAGAGTAGTAGAGTGAGAAGTAGAGAGTAGTAGAGAGTAAGTATTAGAGAGTGAGTAGTAGTGAGTAGTAGAGAATGAGTAGAGAGTAGTAGCGAGTAGGAGAGAATGAGCAGAGTAGTAGAGAGTGAGTAGTGTAGAGAGTAGTAGAAAGTATTAGTGAGTGAGTAGTCGAGAGTAGTAGAGAGTGAGTAGTAGAGAGTAGTAGAGTAGTAGGGAGTGAGTAGTAGTGAGTAGTAGAGTGAGTAGTAGAGAGTGAGTAGTAGAGTAGTAGAGAATGAATAGAGTTAGTAGTAGATTGAGTAGTAGAGAGTAGAGTAGTGGAGAGTAGTACAGTGAGTAGTAGAGAGTGGGTAGTAGAGAGTAGTAGTGATTAGAGAGTGAGTAGTAGAGAGTAGTAGAGAGTGAGTTGTAGAGAGTGGGTAGTAGAGAGTAGTACAGAGTGAGTAGTAGAGAGTAGATAGAGTGAGAAGAGTGTAGTAGAGATGCACATGGGGCTCACAAGCACAGGACAACGCCATACTCACAGGAGGGGCGTCACACACACAGGAGGGGCGTCACACACACAAAAACTGTCTCATCTGCACAGGAGGTGCTCATATGCGCATGAGGGGTCATATGCAGAAGAAGCTCATGCGCACAGGAGGGGAAAATGTCCCCAACTCCTACTTCATCCCAGTAATAGGTGCCACATTGTGAATTATGTGGAGGGTGCGTGGGGGAGGTCACGCACAGGATGGAGTTCGAACACACAGAAGGGGTGACATGTGTACACCTCCTACCTGATCCCACCAGTGGTTGTCAGATTGTGAACCCTGCAGGTTAAAAGTCAGGTTACTGACTTAACCTGACTTGTAAGACTTGGTTACTGTCTTGGTAACTTGACTTGTAAGTCAGGTTACTGTCTTACATTAGTGCGGCTCTGCAGCACAGCCTATTCCCACCTCCAGAGATTGTTACCTACCACCTGCATCAACCCACCATGCTATCTTAATCTCCGCGCAGATAGGAAGCGGAATGAGGGACGATCGGAGTTCTGCCCTGGGTCGCCCGCCCCACACTGCACAGACACTGCCCTGGCTGGTGTGCGCGCGGCAGCTGCCCTGGAAAGCCCCGCTGGCTGTAGTCCACACAGGACTCCGCCTGGCACCGGGCCCGCGCACAACAAAGCAAACACATGCACGGCTCTGCCCTTCAAGGGGGCAGATGGAGACCGGTAACACTGTGGCGAAAAAGGCTGCGTTGTCAGTTTGAAAAGCAACCCTGCGCCCTTGGTCATAAGGTGCGAAAAATAAAAGGGGGGGGGGGGTCTTCTTAGGCTGCAAATTTTACGCAGGCGCACGCTGTGTCACGAGCTTCCAGAGTAAGACACGTGCACGTGTTTCCAGAGAGTGGAAAGCAAGCCTTAAATACAATAATGTACAAAAACCATTGTTGGAGATATTTTTGTACTGTAGTTAACTACCTGGCATTGCTCTCGTAGAGCAATGGAGAGTGTTCCCCGAAACCCCAAGTTGGAGGGGGGCCACGGTGAGGCAACAGGGAAACGCAGACCAAGGTGCAGCTGGAAAACACTGCCATGAGTATCTGACAAGGCACGAGCCCGCTCACCCAAACTCGGGGGGAGGGGCAGGGGGGGAATGGAGGGGTCGTCTGACTGGCACTGCGTGTGTGAGTGAGTCGCAGTAAACCGGAGCAGTGCTCATGTACTGGGCGCGCACACGAGAAGGAATAAATATTAAAACCTTCCTTACACCAGAAACAACAAAAGCCTTGAACAGTTTAAAACAAGTACTGATGTTCAAACCATGTACTTTACGGTCTGAACAATTCTTGCACCAGCTCCCACGTGATGTACAGTTGCAGCAGCAAGGAGAAGTCAAGGGAGAACTTACAGAATGTAAAAAAAAAATATCAAGACTGTTAGACGGAGCAATGCACAGACGGAGCACACTGATTCATCTTTTCACACCTCCGTCCTCAGAGGCAGGGGAGACAGGTTCCATGTATGCATCCATTTTTATTAATTACTGTGAAAGGGATGCACAAAACAAATGCGAGAGCGCAGCTTCTCTGCTCGAGCATATACCCCTTTGCTGCAGAAGGCGCTGGGGTCACCCAGTACGTACCAAAGCCAGACCCCAGCTTGCGTCACCAAACACAGAGTGGGCATCCCAAGTATAGCCCTACAGATCCGTGACCGGAGGACAAGCGCGCGCTCATCTTTCACCTCAGTTCAAGGCTTCAGTTTTTCAACCACTTTCTCTACCGAAAATAGCGAAGTTTCCTGTTCGCGTCATTTGGTACATTGCAATCCTCCATGCACCCCGTGGAAGTGTGGGCACACCACGCAGCTTCCCCAAACAGCAGAAGACCCCAGGCGGAGCTCGGGGTTACAGACATGAAACCATGAACGCAGGGGTCTGAGGTGAGGGGTCAGATCCGGAGTACCCCCGGCTCTGCAAGGTCGACAGAATAAGTGATGCCCAGGGGGCCATAAAACAATGGAAGCAAATGTGAGACATTCCAGCAGCAGAGCAGTCAAAGAACCGGGCGCCGCCAGCTCATATGCCACAAACCACCCACTGACACAGGCTTGCATGCCGGACTGCCACCTGCACACGTTTGTGGCAACAGAACAAGAGAAGGTACAAAGGAACACCTAAGGAGCCATCAAGGACAACTCAACAGCAGCGAACATTAGACAAGGGGCACAGAGAACACGAACGAGAACCAACGATATTTGGTATAATCGCGGCACCCGCGATTTACTTGTAACATTTTAAAAGTAAAGCGCGGGTGCCGTGATTATACTAAAATAAAAGAAATTTCTCTTTTAGAGCCATCCCACTCGGACGGGCTCGGCATGACTTGCTGCTGGGGTAAAAGCTTTCTTATCTTCTTTATGGGGCGAAACAGATGGCCCCATAAAGAAGGTAAGAAAGCTTTTACGTCACCAGTAAGTCAAGTAGGACAGTCTGAAAAGGACGGGGCTTAAAGAGAAAGAAGAACGTCACTAGGACCTCTTCTCCAACGGCTGGCCACCGTTCAGCAATAACTGTGACGCCAGCCAATGGAAAAGAGGGGTGGGGCTTAACCTCGCTAGTGAAACTCACTCTATATCATTAAATCTCGCCAGCTCGACTGCGCATGTGCGCAGTCTTTCGCAGGCCGAGACCTAAAAAGGACATTACACCATCCATTGTGGATTGTTTATTCTTAACGTCTTCAACAACCTTCAGAAAAATCTTATAAAAGTGTGTACTGGAAGTTAGGACTTTGACAGGACCTTCACACTAGCACAATGGGACCACACAATCATGCACCCAATGCAACTGAAGGCTTCTGAAAAACAATAGGACTTAGCTACCTTTGTGACTTGAAAATAGAACGTATTGTTGTGAAATCAAATGCAAGGGTGTGACCCCTCTTTGAAATTCAGAACAGGCTTTTTATTTGCTGATGTGATAGAATTAGTATCGCACTTAGAAGAGGCAAATTAGGGTGTGGTGCGATAGAATACAGAGTAATAATCTTGGAACATTTCTGGCTTTTTACACTACTCAAACTTGCTTGCTGCCGTAACGTTTATTTTTATTGTGGTTACAGTTCATATTGTGTGAACTAAATTAGGGTTTTAGTTTTTAAATAAATGTTTTGAAATGCATTTTCTAGTAATGCTTGAATGAGTTATGCATTCATGAAAGAGGATCTGATGCTCCACTAACTCTCTCTTCTATGTTACTTGGGATTGATCAGTACGTAAAACACACCTTATGCAAATATTGCTCAGTGAATTAAGTCCACCTGGTTTTCGGATTCGGGTTGGCACATCGACAATTTCCTTGGCTTCTAGAGAACTGAACTCTGCTGCTCTCGAAAATCTAGCTAACTTATCATATTGTTCTGTGACTCAATGTTTTGATTTTGTACTGTATGTGTTGCTGTATTTTTATGGGTAATAGTTAACCAAATAAACCTAATGATTGATACAAAGATGCAACTTAAGCAATTTACATGTAGAAGAAAAACACTGAGCCTTATAATAAGAATGAAACAGTAAGAAGACACTTGCACAGACAACGATCTGTTAGCAATGATACCAATATTTGCTATGGTCAAGCACAGGAGTCTGGTGCACCTTATAAATGACAACAAACTGAAGTGCAAAAATAAGACAAGCATCAACTAACCTTTGGCATGATCATATTTGTTTAACTCCAGTTGCAGAGCTTCAAGTGGAAAAGGACAAAGCTCCTCTATCCTGACAACAGCAGTGTTAGAGATTTTGTCACCCATTGACTCTCTTTGTTTAAGTATAGCATAGTAATGTTTGCCAGAACACAAAACCACTCTGGTGACCCTGTCAAATAGAAGGAGAAACATTGTTTAGTAAAGCAAAAAAACGAACATTATATTTCAGCACAAGTATCATTTAATCTACCAGTTATTCATTGTTTCTGTTTGTTTAATATCAGAAATTCTCATCTGCCTAAATCCCTTGTTGGATATCATGAAGTGAGGATGTATTTCAGGTGACAACATGCTCTTGTGAAGAAGTGACAAAGCAACATTGTGTTGCAGGAACACATTTTATGTTCATTATTGATTCATTTTTTCTTGTACTTAGTAAAGGAAGGTCAAAATGGATAAACAATTTAACAAGCTTATTCAATTACCCTTCCCCCTGCCCCCCTCAGCATAAACACCACAGGTACAATCCTAATTTCCTTAGTTTCCACCACAGATCTGCCTAATCAATCTGTACTCTAGGTTTTACTATCCTCCTCGTTCTCTCTTGCCATTGCTAAAAGTAGTAACTTACTATCTCTACAGTGGGTCAGTTGCTCTAGTGGTTACGGTAGTCCATTTCCTCATGCCGTTTTGTCATGTGAGTATTGTCTGTCTGTCGCAATACTACCAACTCACAGTGACAAGTGTCTCCATGTCACCTATGCAGTTATTCACAGTAGGTTCCTTTCAGATCTTAAATATAGTATCTATACCTCTTTCAGCTAGTATCAATGTTAGAGTCATGCATTTGTAAGTTTATCATTATTAGTTTTGTTTTTCACACATTTAATCTCCCAAAAAAGATCTCACATATTCCAGACTCCTCTTTGGTTTATTATAAGTGTTCATATATTTGGTGCACAAACACATGTTTAGGATGCATGGACTGTGGCACTAGTCAAGAATCTAGTTGTTTATCTTTATGTGTGGCTTGAGATCAGGGACAGGGTGAAGGGCTTATATACATCTGATGTAAAACATTAAATTGGAACAACTTCATAGCATTATACTCAACATCTTTTTAACATGGATGCATACCCTGCTCCATTTGGAAAGTCATTTTAGTTTCATGCATCTTTCCCATCTGGATCTTGATGTCATATACCATTTGTAAGTTACTAGCACTTCAGTTCACCGTAGTTTGAGATATGTTTCAACTCATTGTAATCTGGTATCCATTGGGATTCTCTGGAAATGCATTCCAGTTGATTCATGTGCTTTTGCTAGCCTTGTGAAGTGCATAAGTTGCTTCTGCTACCCTCATATCTGCAAATTTTACAAAATAAATTCTGTAGAAGTCTTTCATGTGTTAACAGCTAAACTTGTTCCTACATCAATGTTGTCATTTGGTCTTTCTAATTGGCTGACTAACCATGCTGGTGTCACATTCGAAACTTCTCTTACCAATTTGGATGTGCAGAGATGTTATCCGGTTCCAGTTTTTGAAGGTTCTGGTTTGTCAGAGGTAGGGGGCGACCCTTTCCGGTAGCAACATTGCTGCTGACAATGTAACACCAGGGCAGACAGTGCCTTCCAGAAGGAGACCCCAAGAGATAAAACCCGAAAGGGAAAAAAACCTATGAAAGCAGGCGGACACTCCAGGAATCGCAAGAAAATTACAAAAGAAAACCAAGGGTGGAACCAGGAAGGAAGACTGCAGGAACTGTAGCCAAGGTTATACATAAAATGGGATTTTATACGTTAACTGGGACAGAAAGTACTCACGTTATACCCTCATCAGACTTTGTAGAGGCCACAACTGTGGCTGCTAAGAGCTCAAATCTAAAGGATTGTGTTTAAAGATTTAGATGCTTTTGTCTGTGGTCATGGCAACTGCCACTTGATATTATCCTGTCATTGCGAGTTTGTGCTATCAATCACATCTTTATTTTGATGACCGTAGGGCACCTGGACATACTAGAGTGGTCTACAAAGGTTTACAGCATTCTAAAAGGATAGACAGAAAAAAAGATTTTGAGTCCATATATGTAGTGGTTAGGAGATGATAGGGCGTTTTTAATAAAGGCAATTTTGTGCATTTACCGTGTAGAAATAAAGTGTAAGCTTAAAATGAGAAGCCACATTTTGCTGTATAACATTTTAGGACCCTATTGTAATTTTCCCGTATCATGCCCTTAAATAGGTATAAATCACCATATCCTTATATAGGCATAGAAATCATAACCATATTTAGACATAGCTCATGCAGTCCAAATACGGCAGGGCTACTTCCACTAGTTCCGAAAATCCACAACGAATTCTTGGAAAACTCGGCTTCAACAGCTAGGGACGTCCTGTTGCTCGAATACTGACTTGTCCAAGAACTCATGGAGTTTTCAAAGAACTGAGACTCTTTGATGACGTTATTATGTCCACCTTTACTCGGCACATTCAAGGTATAAATATGCCCACACTTGCCATAGCAAACACACAGTGGTTTGGAGCAGTTCGAAAACTGCTTGCCCGACGCATCCTGCTACAGCAAGTGCCGAAGGAAGCCGACCCTCCAGCAGACGCACTGAGAGAGACGCTGTCTTTTCTCCTGCAGAGAAATCCATCTCCAGTGTTTCCAAGCTACCCTTGCGGGTTGTTGGGAAATCGAGTCCCAAGATTGACCTTCTTCATTCTAAACCAAGGTACGGAGTAGATTAGACCCTAAGAGAAATCTTGGATAGATTCTTGGCAAGAGAATACTAAACTTATGCTACACACACTTACTTCTTCCCTCGTACTAAGCTTAGGTTAGGTACATCGGGGTAGGCGTATTTTAGAAGCACCAGTTGAGTACTTTTTAGCCTCCGTTATTTATGTATGTATTTATCTATGGTCTAGGAACCATACAATGCTCTTACACTATTATTTTATTCTACTCTTTTTACAGTATGCACTATATTTTGCAACCAGTTTTACGATTGTAGCAGTTCATTTCTTATGCTTGAGAAAGAATACTGTTCAATAAATACTCTTTTATTGAAAACGCCGTCTCTCTATTTCTCTACACTTCTCGTGAAACGAAGCATGCACAAATGACTGGGTAAAATATCTATCTATTGTTTACACGACTCTGAAGATCAGTTTTAACTTGGGAAACAAAGTTGCCATGTTTATGCAGTTGTCAGAAACTAAATCTCTTCTTCTGAACTCGACAAAGTTTCTAGTGACCGCTGAGCTAGCTGGCACTCACAATTAGTCTAATATATTTCGATAGAGACCCAGTGACATAAGTCCTACGTCACATCTATAGGATATATTATTCCAATGCACAGAGCCTATTGGGAATATAGGAACTACACTACATGGTGCCCAACGTTTGGTAAGGCACTCATTTAACGCTAGATACTAGAGTAACTCAGTCGTGCTTTTCACAGAGACCCCTTTATCCTGTAAAATACTCCAATAGACATCTGGAGTAGGTTAAAGGATAAAAATCTGCCTTAAACTGAGTAGGACGAAGAATCCTATTTATTAGTGTCTGGTTTTGTTCAACGTTAAAGGATACAGTGTTCCAAAATATTGTGCACCCTATCTTTATTTCCTTGAAACTTGCTCTGCAGAACTTCTTAACAAAATGTCAGACAATGACAATCCTGGGGGCAGTGGAACTGCAGTAAATCCAAACCAACCAGGTTTTGACACTATAGGTTTCCGACATGCCGATGCCGATGCACAGAAAATGTGCGGAAAACAATAGCTATAAAGCTTATAGAAAATGGCCTATCAGTAAGAGGTGGTGGGTAGTTTTGTCATAGAGGCACATGAATATCGGCATACAGAGGTGTTCTATTCATGGATATCTTTCCACAAGCAAATCCAACAACACATGTGTTCCACTTCTATAAGATAGAGGAACCTCCAGCGGAATACGTTCCTTTCGAGGACATTGAAATTCCACTAACTTACCAAGAGCATCAGCTCTGGTTTAAAGGCGCCCTACAACATCAAAATCACATTACCAGGCTCGGTCCACTAGGTAGACCAGGAGCAACATGGCCGGTACTAGCCAGCTATACACCACATCCTGCCATTGAACAAATGACAGGTCCAGAACTGTTAGCTCAGCTAAAACAATTAATTAAAATCCATAGACAATTAGTACAGTATGTCATGCGGATGTTAACAGTCCAACCTGCTATAAGAATTCCACTGCACACCCCTCATTAGGGGAACACAAACAAAATTACACCACAGACCATACAATCAGTCATCGGTAAATTACCCACAAAAAGGGAACAAATTCCATTCTGATTAGCTCAAAAAATTACTCAGATCGAGGCAGTATTTCCCGATAGTACACCTCATGAGAAACACAGGAATCTAACAATCTGTTTACCAATGGGGATCTCACCACACCTGGAGGACTGTGACACTTGGGGTACAGTCTTTGCTGCAATCTACACAAAAACACATGGTGTTCCGTCCATGGCAGTAAAACCAGACGTCCTGAAACAGATTCAAAATGAATACGGGCAGAGCCTGCTTTAAATCTCGGTCTGAAGTTACTGAAGGATTTCAAACAGGTCTCGGCTATAATATTAGCTAATATTAAAGGTGAAGCAGCATCTGTGGCAATCTGCTCAAAACTAAAAGAACTTGATGTAACTGAGCAACCATATGAACTTGCCAGAATTATAGAAAAATCCTATGAAGAACTAGGAAGAGATAGTTTGGGAGGGAAGCCAGTAAATCCCGAACTAACAGAAAATCCTGAAAAGGTTTTTTATTAAAAACACTCTCACTACTCCTAAAAAGAAGTGGGAAAATACTAAACAGACACTTCCTAAATAGAAGCGTTCTCAATCCAGAGGTAAGTCTCCCCATAAGAAGCCCTCTGAAAAGAGGTATAACATCAGAAACAGGGATATTTTGAGAAAACCAGATAGATATCAAGATACTGATACACGTTTCTCTCGTACCTTTCAGACTTCCTCGCAGAAATCCGAAAGAAGAGGACGATCAGAGCACAAGGAAGAACGCGTGAAGTCCAAAGACGATCAATCAATCAATCAATCAATCAAGACATTTATAGAGCGCACTACTCACCCGTAGGGTCTCAAGGCGCTAGGTGGGGGGGGGTGCCGTTACTGCTCGAACAGCCAGGTCTTGAGCTTCTTCCTGAAGGAGAGGTGGTCTTGGGTCAGGCGCAGGTCGGTCGGGAGGGAGTTCCAGGTCTTGGCGGCCAGGTAGGAGAAGGACCTTCCTCCTGTTGTCGCTCTCCGGATGCGGGGGACGGCGGCGAGGGCGTGGCTGGTCGATCTGAGGTGGCGCCTGGGAGCGTAGAAGTTGATTCGGTTGTTGAGGTAGGTCGGGCCTTGGTCGTGTAGGGCCTTGTGTGCGTGGGTGAGGAGACGGAAGGTGATCCTTTTGTTGACGGGGAGCCAGTGCAGGTCTCTCAGATGTCCGGAGATGTGGCTGTTTCGTGGGATGTCGAGGATGAGTCTGGCTGAGGCGTTCTGGATCCGCTGGAGTCTCTTCTGGAGCTTGGCGGTGGTTCCGGCGTAGAGGGCGTTGCCGTAGTCCAGTCGGCTGGTGACGAGGGCCTGGGTGACAGTCTTCCTGGTCTCGGTGGGGATCCACCAGAAGATCTTCCGTAGCATGCGCAGGATGTTGAAGCACGACGAGGAGACGGCGTTGACTTGTCTGGTCATGGAGAGGGAGGAGTCCAGGATGAAGCCCAGGTTGCGTGCGTGGTCCGTTGGTTTGGGTGCGGTGCCCAGGGCGGGGGGCCACCAGGAGTCGTCCCAGGCGGAGGGCGAGGAGCCCAGGATGAGGACCTCCGTCTTGTCTGAGTTCAGTTTCAGGCGGCTGGTCGTCATCCACTCGGCTACATCTCTCATCCCTTCGTGCAGGTTGGCTCTGGCGGCGGCGGGGTCGTTGGTCAGGGAGAGGATCAGCTGGGTGTCGTCGGCGTAGGAGATTATGTTGAGGTTGTGTTGGCGTGCGATGGCCGCGAGGGGGCTCATGTAGACGTTGAAGAGGGTGGGACTCAACGAGGATCCTTGAGGGACGCCGCAGATGACTTCGTTGGCCTCTGACTTGTACGGTGGTAGGCGGACTCTCTGTGTTCTTCCGTCGAGGAAGGAGGTGATCCATTCCAGTGCCTTCTCCTGGATTCCGACGTTGCCGAGGCGTTGCACTAGGGTGCGGTGGCAGACAGTGTCGAATGCCGCGGAGAGGTCCAGGAGGATGAGGGCCGCTGTTTCTCCGTTGTCCATCAGGGTTCGGATGTCATCGGTGGCGGCGATGAGGGCGGTCTCGGTGCTGTGGTTGGCTCGGAAGCCAGACTGTGAGGGGTCGAGGGATCCATTCGTCTCGAGGAAGGCGGCCAGCTGTTTGTTGACGGTCTTTTCGATGACTTTGGCCGGGAACGGGAGGAGTGAGATGGGACGGTAATTCTTGAGTTCGGTGGGGTCCGCTGTAGGTTTCTTGAGTAGAGCGCTGAGTTTGGCGTGCTTCCAGCTCTCAGGGAAGGTGGCGGTGTCGAAGGAGGTGTTGATAATGTCCCGCAGGTGGGGTGCGATGACAGCGTCGGCCTTGTTGAAGACGTGGTGAGGGCAGGGGTCGGTCGGCGATCCGGAGTGGACGGAGTTCATTGTGCGGACGGTGTCTTCGGTGCTGATTGGAGTCCAGGCGCGGAGGGTGGCGGTGGGTGGCGTTGCTGCAGCTGTGGCGTGCGTCGGTTGGATGATGAAGCTGTTGTGAATGTCCGCGATCTTGTTGTGGAAGTAGGAGGCGAGGGAGTTGCAGAGGTCTTGCGATGGGGTGATGTTGTTGTTTCCGGCGTTGGGGTTGGAGAGCTCTTTCACGATGTTGAAGAGTTCCTTGCAGTTGTGTGCGTTGTTGTCCAGCCGGTCCTTGTATGCATTTTTCTTGGTGGCGCGGATCAGTTGGTGGTGTTCCCGGGTGGCGAGCTTGAGGGTGGTCATGTTGTCCATAGTTGGTTCCCTTCTCCATACTTTTTCGAGGGCTCGGCAGTTCTTCTTGGAGCTCTTGAGTTCGTCGGTGAACCATGGGGCTTTTCTGCTGCCGGGTCTGCTGGGCGGGGTCCTCAGCGGGGCGAGTTCGTCCGCGCAGTTGCTGATCCACTTCGTGAGGTTGTCGGCGGCCTGGCTTGGGTTCGCTGAGCCGGCCGGAGGGTGCTGGCTCAGGGAGGCGGTGAGCTGGTCCGCTGTGATCTTGTTCCAGCTTCTTCGGGCAACCTGTTGCTGGTGGTGGTGGATCGTCGTTCTTTTGAAGGTGAAGTGGACGCAGCTGTGGTCCGTCCAGTGGAGTCCTGTTGCGTGGGTGAAGGCGATGTCTTTGCTGGATGAGAAGACGGCGTCGAGTGTGTGTCCGGCGAGGTGGGTGGGGGAGGACACCAGCTGCTTGAGTCCGAGGTTGGCGAGGTTGTCAAGCAGGGTGGTGGTGTTACGGTCGCTGTTGTTCTCCAGGTGGAAGTTGAGGTCCCCCAGGAGGATGTAGTCGGTGGAGGGGAGGGCATGCGGGCTGATGAAGTCGGCGATGTCCTCGCTGAATCGTGTGCGTGGTCTCGGGGGTCGGTAGATCAGAGTGCCTCTGAGGGTGGTCTTCGGGTCGGTGTGGATCTGGAAGTGCAGGTGTTCGGCGGTGGTTAGGGTGTCGTCGGTGTTGGTCGTGATGCGGATGGTGTCCCTGTGGATGATGGCGATGCCTCCTCCCGTCTGGTTGGCGGTGCGGTCCCTCCGGGTGATCTTGTAGCCCTCTGGGATGGCGATGGCGATGTCGGGCGCTGAGGAGGCGTTCATCCAGGTCTCCGTGAGGAAGGCGATGTCCGGGGATGTGGTGTCGAGGAGGTTCCAGAGTTCGACGGCGTGTCTGTGGACGGAGCGGGTGTTGAGCAGGATGCACTTGAGGTGGTTGCTGTTGGTGTTCGGCTTGGCGGGTGCTGGTGCAGGGTGGGTCCGGATGCAGGTGAACTTGCATGAGTGGCAACTGAAGGGTCCGTGGGTGTGCTTCGGGGTGGCTCGGTGACATCCCGGGATGCCGCCGGTGTTGAGTGCGATGAGGTCGGCGGTGTTGTAGGTTCGTCGGGTCGGCTTCCGTCGGTGGGGGCCAGGGGTCCTGGCCCTGGGCGCGGTCCAGGCGCGGACGGGCGCAGACGGGCTTACCTTTGGCACGCCTTCGGCGCACAATCGGCGCACGGTCGCCATATATGGCGAAGTGCGCGGGGGGGCGGAGCAGCTGGGAGGCGGGAGCGGGGAGGGAACAGAAGGAAAAAAGGGCGGGGTTAGCGGCGGTGGCGGGAAGCGGGGAGGGGGGACGAAGGGCAGCGAAAACGGCCAAACAGGAAGGAAAAGACAAACCTAAATACAAAACTATTACACAGGCAATACAGAAGGGCTAAGATTACACAATTTAAACAGCAAAACAGCAAAAAACGCCAGGGGCAGGACAGGCGAGCATGGACCACGCCGCTCGAGGGCAGGGGGCGTGGTCACGCGGCGGCAGCGAGGTAATCAGGCAGAGCGGGCACACGCAGCAGCTGGTGGCCGTGCGGCGCGGGGGTGTCCTAGAACTAGGTCACACTCACCTGCGTCGCACGGTCGCCATATATGGCCAAGTGCGCGGGGGGGGCGGAGCAGCTGGGAGGCGGGAGCGGGGAGGGAACAGGAGGGAAAAAAGGGCGGGGTTAGCGGCGGTGGCGGGAAGCGGGGAGGGGGGACGAAGGGCAGCGAAAATGGCCAAACAGGAAGGAAAAGACAAACCTAAATACAAAACTATTACACAGGCAATACAGAAGGGCTAAGATTACACAATTTAAACAGCAAAACAGCAAAAAAACGCCAGGGGCAGGACAGGCGAGCACGGACCACGCCGCTCGAGGGCAGGGGGCGTGGTCACGCGGCGGCAGCGAGGTAATCAGGCAGAGGGGGCACACGCAGCAGCTGGTGGCCGTGCGGCGCGGGGGTGTCCTAGAACTAGGTCAACACGTTCCGAAAAATAAGAAAACTCAATTCACCAAAAAGAAGGTAGAAAGTCTTAAAATCAGACATGCCGAGGATCTTGAGGACACAACTCAAGAATAGGGAGTGGGCTCAGACAATGCTGGACAGCGCAGCAGAAGTTACCATAGCTCCCAAGATCCTGAAGGATCGTCTGGAGACAGTGGACGTGAATGAATGCATTCAGGTTGAAACTGCGGATACCTGGGTTAGTGTACCACATAAGTTCTATGAAGTCACACTCCGAATAGAGGGGGACATAACTAGGTAAATAAAAGCACTCTTTTGGGAAAAACTATCTAAGGGTTATGACATTCTTCTGGCTGAAAAAAACTGGCCACCTGAATTTGTCAGGGAGTGCCCACATGGCGAAGAGATCATTATGCCAGCCTCCTCAAATCATATTCCTATTCACAAAAAATACACTTATGCCAGAAAACGGGCTGTGGCCCAGGCACCAGCATTATATAACAATCATGTGGGATGGGATGAGGATTCTCCTCACCATAAAATTCAGTAAAAAAATCAACCAACTGCTCAGAAGCAGTATCCAGTTGAAAAAGAATCTAAAAAACAGGTCAGGGAGATCCTAGATCAACTTGAATATCAAGGGGTGATTTAAACATGCACCTCGTCCATGAACAATCCTTTGTTTCCTGTCTCGAAAACAGACAATACATATCGTCTAGTTTTGGACTACAGACATTTAAACTCTTGTTGCAAAACGTTTGCAGTACAAAATGCACACAGTGCAGCACTGATGAATAACATCGTGCGCAAGAAATATAAAACCACATTAGATATTTCAAATGGTTTCTTCTGTCAAAACATTGCACCTGAAAGCAGGTATTTGACCGCTTTCTCGATAATGGGGACACGACGACACTTTTGTCATCTCCCTAGGGATTCAAGAATAGTCCAGGGTTATTTTCAGCCAGAGTAAGAGTTACTACAAACGTATGATGATGAGGCATTATCTTATGTCGATGACATCTATCTTACAGACGATGATTTGGACAGGCACTTGAACAATGGTGAATACCATAATACTTGGTTTCGCCTCTGAGGGTTACAAATTCAATTTTAAGAAATCAAGAATTGCCTACCTCAACGTCCTATTCTTGGGAGACGAACTTTCAAGTGAAGGCAATAGCCTGGCAGCAAACTTTTTAGAAAAATGTGTGCTGCTCCAACCTCCAAAAACGCTGAAAAACTTACAATCATTTCTAGGATTCCTGAATTTTGGAAGAACTTACATTCTAAATTACGCAGAAAGGGTTAAACCTCTCTACGAATTAATCAAACCTGATTTCTAACCTACTAATTGGATTAAAAAACACACATAAATTTGGCGCTCAGTGCAAACAGACATGTTAGCAACAACACATTTACAGACACGCGTAAATGAACGCAACCTTGTAATCCGAATCATCCCAGGGAGATGCGGATTCACATACCTAACCTTTAATGAAGGTGAAAAGGTACCAATAGCTTACAAATCACACTTGTACACACAAGCTGAAATGAAATTCAGAGGATCGCTTCTGAAATTCGTTTTTTGAAACCGGATATCTTGTGCTTACAGGAGACTCACCTCCCTTGGGAGAAAAGGGGACTAGCTGCTGATTTAGGATACATAGTGCTAGCAGCATCTCAGCAAACAAGTATGATTAGAGGGGTAATGATTTTGATTAGACCGCGTTTAGGCAGGCTTGTACGTAGTTTGACAGATAAGTGGGATAGATGGGTGATTGCGACATTAAATATAGGAGGTACATATATAGCACTATGTTCAATCTATGGATCTAATATGGATGAGGGGGGTGTTTTTGAGTATTTAAATTCTGAGTTGGCTAATTGGAGCTCTCCCTTGGTAGTGTGTGGGGATTTGAACATTAACTTAGCGGTCGGGGAGCTAGAGGCTGGAGCAGAAAATTATAAGGGGCGAAAACCACGAGTTTTTAAGGCATTATATAAGCTAGTTAAGGACTACGCGCTGGTTGACATCTGGAGCAAAAATTATCCAACATTACCAGGGTATACTTACTATTCCTCACCACATAGGAAGTTTGGCCGCTTGGACTATTTTTTTTCCTCAACTAGTATTCAATCCAATATAAAGATTCAGTTATACCCAAGGGTAACATCGGACCATTCCCCACTGATAATTGAGATTGCTTATGCTGGAGAAATGAATCAAAGCAGGAGCTTTTCATTTGACAGGAAGCTTTGCTTGGACGAACAATACAGAGAATATATGGGTGTATGGATTGTAGAATTCATACAGAACAACAGGAACTCCACTAATATTGAGATTATTTGGGATACCTGGAAAGCTTGTTTTAGAGGGGAAGCGGTGAGTTACGGACTTTATCACCAAAATCAGCAACGGGGAAAAATGCGGGACTTGTATGGTCAGCTGTGTAAGGCTGAGGAATGTTTGATCAAAGAAATAGAGACAAGGGATAATATGACTAAAATGCAGGAGTATGAGGGTTTAATTGCTAAATGCCGCGCTAATATCACAGGAGTTTGGTCTGAGGAGATAGCTCGGAAAAATTTAATATATAGAAGGTATACTCATGAGTATGAGGAGGCTATAGGAAGGGCACTAGCGTTGAAATTAAAAATGAAGGAGTCAGCTCGTCAATTTCCGAAAATGCAAGATAAAAGCGGTGTCATGTATGAAGACCCAGAGAAAATATTGGAAATACTCTATCAGTTTTATACTGAGTTATATACTCATCAATCAATTTTATCACCTGATGTTTTCTTGCATGAGATCAACTTTACTAAAATAACAGACTCAGAGAAAGAGGCGTTAGATCAGCCTTTCTCAATGGAAGAACTGGAAATAGCAGTCAAAAATATTTCGAATGGGAAGGCAGCTGGCCCTGATTTTATCCCAGGGGAGGTGTATAAATGTTTTTTTGAACCTTTAAAAATTCTTATGTTGGAGACCTTTAGAATGGCACAACTGGGGAGAGCTCCACAGTCATGGGATGACGCCTCAATTGTAGTTTTCGCAAAGAAAGGGAAACCTCCAGAGCAACCCGCCTCATATCGGCCCATATCTTTACTCAATTGCGACAGCAAGATTTACTCGAAAATGCTCGCAAATCGCCTGTCTAAGGTTATAACACCTCTAGTATCACTGACTCAACATGGGTTTATCCCTAATAGAGGAACTGTAGCACATGTCAACAAGGTGATTACTTTGATAGATATAGCTGAAATTGAGAGAAGAGACTTGGCGTTGATACTACTCGACGCTGAGAAAGGGTTTGACCGCGTAGAGTGGACATATTTATGGGCAGTAATGAATAAAATGGGATTTGGTAGAAACTTCCTACGAGCTATTAAGGTACTGTACAGGTCACCTAACGCGAGAGTGGTAGCTATGGGCCGACAGTCGGAAAGGATAGTTATCACAAGAGTTACACGCCAGGGATGTCCCTGCTCTCCACTTCTCTTTGCGCTATTCATTAATCTGTAGTTCTGAAAATTCTGGACTCGTGTAATAACTCTGGACTCGAGAATTAAACTTCGTCGTAAAATGACGAATTTGGTATCAAAAGACCGAGAATGGCTAGTACACTATGTACAAGCATTTTCGTCATATTCGAGTGACGTTTTCACCTCGAAATCGTAAGGCAGCCATTTTGTGAGTTGCCCTTTACATAGGCTGATAATACAGCTAAATTCGATTCCAAAGGACACGTACACCTTGATTGACTCTTCCCTGACCTGGGCAAGTTGGAACCATTGCCCCAGGCCGAACCTGTTTGGTCAGTTCCTCTCCCAGTGGCCGAGCAAGATAGCATCAAGGCTCAACAGGCCATAAACCCATTCATCGCACACACACCCTGCCGAATCTTGCTCACACCTGTCCCTGCTCTTTTCTCTCGCTTGCTTTATGATGGGGAGGTGCCCGGTTTTATTGGGGGTCCACCGATATCTGATGAAATGTTAGGCCTTGCCGGGTAATTTATTGTGGGCTGGACAAACTGAACTATGGCCTTGTCATCATGACTCTGCTTTTTCTTTGTGATGGAAACATTTCAATAGTATAGTAAAATGTTAAGAATGTTTGCCTAAAGCACAATATTTCGTATAAAAAGAGACGCCTGACTTTGTTAATTGCGGCAGTCTCCTGAGAATATACATCCCGTGTGTTGTATTTCTAGGACGCTTGTTACCTTGGTTGCAGCCAATAAAATCGATCCTTGACTTCACCTAGAAGACTCTGAGTTTCTGTGGTCTGAATCAGGAAAGAACTCGAGGTCTTTGGGTGTTGTTCCCTGACACCGCTGGGTTACCGGTTCAGTACCGGTTCTGAAAAACCCAGTACCTCAGTTGGCGCCCAACGTGGGGCGATTCCAGCGGTACCGGTCCAGCCAGAGGTTCGTGAGGAGCTTCGTGAGAAAATTCTGGAGGAAGGCCTGCCACTTCATCGACCCCTGCATGTCGACGTGGTCCAAAAGTCTTTGCTGCGAGGTTCCCCGCTTCCCGACGGCTACAAAGGACTGCTGCCCTGGCTATCGCCCTGATTTGGACCCTTGAAGTTTGGTAGAGCGAAACACTGAGACGAGTCTTCTGGTGACGTCATCGATATTTCAGTTAAGTATAAGTGGAGCGTCTCCCAGTCCTTAGTTGGTTCTTAGTCTTGGGTATCCTTTGGGATCGTTTTGTTTGGTACTTGCAAGCACCAAAACCGAGGGACTCGTGTATTCACGAGAAATATTGTAAATCGATAATCCTTCGAAGTTTTGAAGCTAGACTAGAGAGCGAAGATGCCTGGTCTTAGCAGACTTGGAAATTTGTTTTGTCTTGGTTGTAATAATAGGGACTCCCGATTGGAGGACTCGTGTCCGGTTCCTCCGGTTGGAACTCCAACTTATGAATTATATGTGAAACATGGAGTATGCCCAATCACATATAACGAAGTGTGGATCAAATACACCAGAAAAGATGGTGTTTTAAAGTGGCCCCAATATGGTAGCTTTGACACCGAAATCCTAGATAATCTCGAAGTTAAACTTTTCAAGAAGAAAGCCCGGCCGGCGATGTTTGACTCTTTCCGCCTATGGCGTAAGGAGGCCAAACAGAAAGAAATTAAATTAGCGAAGAAAAATAAGAGAGAAGGGGGTATTTCAATAATGCGAGCTGCTGCAGTTTAAAGACAATGAAGAAGAACAGATGAGTGAGCAGTTGCACAGGCAACGTAAAATGGTGATAGATAAATGCTATCCAGTTTTTCCGCGTCTTCAGCAAGATGCAGCAAAAGAGCATGAAAAAGATCCGTTAATGTCACATCTGTTGAGTTCGCCACCCCCCTATGCACAAAATGCTACGGCACCTCCGCAACCTTTAGTTGCGCAACCTGTGGTTGTTATGCCTGCTCCTCCACAGCACCCACCAGCTACTCTTCAGCTGGCTCCTGCTCCTCTGGTGCAGCCTCCTCAAGGCACACCGATCACATCTGCTTCACCTGTGCCTTCTACGACTTTGCCTAGTGCACCTTCTACTTCTCCTAATGCTCCCCCTGCTATTGCCTCTGCTCCTACCTTATCTTACCCTGTTTTTCCGCCCGTTCATCCGTCAGTTTCTCCTTCCGTTCGACAGAGAATGGCCAACACTGTTACTAATCTTTTCTCACCTTTTCTCAGGTCGCCTAATGCGACCCCTAACACGGAACGAAGACAGTTGCGAAGTCAACTGCCTGACTATCGAGAGAGAGATTTACTGAACCGTTTAGCGCATAAATGGGTTATGGACACTGTAAGATATGATGTAGAGTCTGTCATGGAAGTCTTCCGTCAATGGGAAGCGCCGAAGCAGAGATACGTTTTTGAACAAATGTGTGTTTTTCTCTGTGAAGATTTGGAAGACAATGATCTAGAATGCAACCCGCCCGAGTTGTGTCGTGCGCGGTTCGATTTCGCAGAGGGCATGATTGTAGGTCCCGATGTCAAGAAAGCGGTTGAGATATTGTTGTCGTATCGGAGTAAGGGAGGCCCTTCACAATCACTATTTGAGCATGGCGCACCCGGTAGGAAAAAGGCGCGACAATATCCCATGAGAGAAGTTCCCCCTCAGTGGAGGGAAGGGGACCTACAAGCTAACCCACCTATTCAGCCTCATTTTCAGCAGGTGTGGGTACATGTGCCATGGAAGCGAGCTGAAGTTCTGGCCCT
Source organism: Lissotriton helveticus (assembly GCF_964261635.1). NCBI lineage: Eukaryota > Metazoa > Chordata > Amphibia > Caudata > Salamandridae > Lissotriton > Lissotriton helveticus. Next base: position 634,664,279 of record NC_136057.1, on the reverse strand, counting down.
TAAACAGACATTGCCTGATCCCCGTAAAAATCCTGCAGGGTATTACAAAGAGTTGTCACAGACTGCTGGGTCATGTATCATGAATTTAGCCGATATCGATATGTTATTTGGGAACGTTGTTCCACAGCCTTTATGGGGAAAGATTCGTCATACAGATCATGATCAGGAGTTAGGTGACTCATGGGCTAATATTGCTGCTGCAGATGCCCTACAAATTGGTGGTGCTAAACCTGAGCCTTTAGTAGCAGAACTCCCTGGTAGGATTATTAATTACTTGAAAACGATAATGCCTGCCATGCGAGTAAATTGGGCTAAACTGTCTGCGTGTAAGCAGAAGAAAGATGAAACGGTGTCAGATTTCTTCACCAGGTTCGAAGAAACGTTTGTCGACCACAGTGGTCAAGATATGAGCACAGAAGGTGGTCAGCGTCTGTTCGTCGATAAATTCGTGCACAATCTGCTTCCAGAGTTGTGTAAAAAGTTAAAGGATTCAGAGAGTTCTTGGGCAGTTTCCTCTTCAGCACAGATATTGGCTACTGCACAATATTACGAAAATCGAGACAAAGACGAGAAAGATAGAGCAGAAAAGAAAACTAAAGAGTTGAAAACTAAGGTTTTGTTACAGCAAGCATATCCGCCACGTGGTGGTGGTAGCCAGAATAATGGTGGTCAGAATAACTATCAGAGTAATTATCAGCAGCCTCAACAGTATCAGAGGAACTCGCAAAGAGTCGAGTATACTCAGCCGCGTGTTCCTGTAGGTCCCGAACCAGTGTTCGTATTGCAAGGAAGAGGGTCATTTCAAGAATAGTTGTCCTATTCTGTTACAGCGCGCAAATGGTGGTTCAAACACAAGAGGTAGAGGTGTTCAGCAAGCCTCTAGAGGTAGAGGACGTGGAAACCTCCCCCAGAACACACAGTCTCTTCCACCTCAAAATTCTATGAATAGGTTCGATCAGCAGAATAACGCATCTGGTAGGACAGCTCAGTACTATGCTGACAATTACTACACAGAAGATGAACATTGGGAAGGTAATGATTGCTAGGACAGCCATAGACAAAGAGAGGGAGTTGTTTCAGTTCCAGTAGATCAGAGTGGACCATACGTTGAGGTGATTACATCAGGTGTGTCAGAGCCTTTTCTGTTGGATACTGGTGCTACAAAGAGTTCTATTATGCACTCCAAACTCCCCGGCGCACCTTTGTCTGGCGAAACAAATGTATCAGTAGGTTTTTCTGGCGCCCCAGTTAGAAATCCGATTTCTGACCCTTTGTCTCTTTCTGTTGGTCCTTGTGAATTAGAAGCACCCCTTATTCTGACAACAGGTTGTGGTGAAAATTTGTTGGGATTAGATCTGTTAAAAAGATTGTATGCGACTTTGTACTGCTCTCCTTCAGGAGTACAACTTACTTTAGGTAAGAAAGTGGTCTCTCCAATGTATTTGTCAAGGGATAAACTTCCAACAGAATTGTCGTTCCTGCCTGATAGTCTTTGGGCTACTGGTCCTAATGATGTGGGTCTTTTAGAAATACCACCATATGTTGTAACATTGAAAGCCAATGTTAAAATGCCACGAATTCCCCAATATAGAATATCTAGTGAAGGTGAAAAAGCTTTACTAGCGATCGTTTACGATCTAATTGAAAAAGATGTCATTGAAGAGACAAGAGGCAACGTTTGCAATAGTCCGGTTCTGCCTGTTTTGAAACGAACTGATCCTTCTCAGCCACCTGTTTACAGATTTGTGATTGATCTTAGAGAGGTGAATAAAATAGTTGTGCCACAATTCCCAGTTGTTCCTGATATTACTGCTCTATTGACTATGATTCCAGCTTCTGCAACATAGTTTTCGGTGCTTGACGTGAAGAATGCTTTCTTCAGCATCCCCATTGCTGAGGAGAGCAGGGATATTTTTGGCTTCACTTTAGGAGGACGAAGCTTCCGCTTTAAACGCACTGCCCAGGGCTACTGTGAAAGTCCATCAATATACAATCAAGCTCTAAAAACACAGCTTGATACGATTGTTTTACCTGATGGTGCTACTCTTGTACAGTACGTTGATGATTTGCTTGTTGCTGCAGATACTAAGGAAATCTGTAAGAAAGCCACGTTGTCATTGTTGCGTCATCTGTGTGACTTGCATCACAAGGTGTCGCTTTCCAAATTGCAATATTGTCGACAAGAAGTGACCTACTTAGGTCATCTCTTATCGAAGGAGGGAAGGAAACTGACCCCAGAGAGAATTCAGGCAATAGCGAAATTAAGTGTGCCAAGAACACAGAGAGAAGTGCGTGCTTTCTTGGGTATTACATCATACTGTAGACAGTGGATTCCAAATTTTTCGTTATTGGCCAAACCCTTGATGGCATTAACGTGTAAAGATACGCCCAATCCCGTCCCTTGGTCTGAGGAGTGTCAGAAAAGTTTTTCTGAATTGCGTGATGCATTATGTTCGGCTCCTGTGTTGGGTACCCCCAACTACAGTAAGCCCTTTACATTGTATGTCCATGAGAAACAAGGTTGTGCATTATCAGTACTGACACAGTTGTTTGGAAACAAACAGCGTCCATGTGCATATTTTTCGTCGACTTTGGATCCGGTAGCTAAAGCATTGCCAAGTTGTTTAAGAGCAACAGCGGCAGCAGCTGTTTCTATTCGACAGTCTGCTGGTTTAGTGATGAATAACACCTTGATCGTCATGGTTCCGCATGCAGTAGACACGTAACAGAACCAAGACACAGCACTTAACTAGTGCTCGATTGTCAGGTTACGAGTTAACATTGTTAGCGAGTCATGTGCATATAAAAAGATGCAACACACTTAACCCAGCTACGTTGTTGCCGATTGTAGAGGAATTAGATGCTTCAGAACAGCATGATTGTTTCCTTAAGACAGAAGAAGAAATGAAAGGGAGAATAGACCTCCTAGATACTCCCCTTGCTGAATGTGATGGTACATTATGGGTGGATGGTTCATGCTTCAAGCTCCCGAATGGTGACACGACTGCAGCATATGCTGTCACGACTTTGCATACGATTGTTGAAACTGCACGTATTCCACATAATTCAGCTCAAGCAGCAGAATTGATTGCACTCACGAGAGCATGTGGGTTGTCAAAAGGAATGAAAGTGACTGTCTATACCGACAGCCAGTACGCTTTTGGTGTGGCTCACAGTTTTGGACGATTGTGGAAAGAACGTGGGTTCCTGACCTCGCATGGAGCTAAGATTCAGCATGGTCAGTTGGTGAATGAGCTTCTTGAATCACTGACCTTGCCTCTGCAAGTAGCGATTGTGAAATGTAGTGCTCATAAGAAGGTGACTGATGATGTTGGTCGTGGAAATGCATTTGCTGACGAAATCGCGAAAGAAACTGCAAGGAATGTGATGAGCCGAATGTATGTTGCAGGCCCTGCAAGATGGGTTGGTGATGTTGGAATGTGTGCAGACACGATAGAGAGTGTGAAGTCTATTCAAGCTGAGGCTCCAGAGAAAGAGTCGAACATGTGGAGAGAAAGTACGGGTAGAATGGATGCAAATGGTTGTTGGATCGAATTGTCAGAGCATCAGAGATGGTTGTTACCCGATGCATATGTGCTTGCAGTAGTAACAATGGCTCATGGAATGGCTCATATCAGCGTGAAAGGGATTTGCAAGTTGTTGGCTCCAGTATGGCAAAATTCAGGGATTCCCAAGTGTGCAGAGAATGTGGTCAGGAATTGCATGGTGTGTCTGAAACACAATCCTGGTAAGGGAACCCCAACTCCAGCTGGTCATTTTGCGCCTCCTACGTACCCGTTTGAGGTTTTGCAGCTAGATTTCATCCCAATGGAGAGGTGCAACAATTTAAAATACGTACTCGTTGTTGTTTGTGCCTTTTCAAGATGGGTAGTAGCATACCCCTAAAAGACAATACAGCCTTGTCCACAGCGAAAGCCCTTGTGAAAGAGTTCTTCCCTAGATTTGGAATGCCTAGAGTGGTCTGGACTGATAATGGGAGTGAATTTGTGGGTCGTGTGATGAAGAAAGTATGTGAAGGGCTAGGCATTCGGCAGAAGTTCCACGCTGCAAATCACCCCAATCAGCTGGATTAGTGGAATGTTACAATGGCACGCTTAAGTTAAAACTAGCCAAAATTCAAGCGAGCACAGGTCTTAAATGGCCTGATGCTCTACCCTTAGCACTCCTATCCACCAGAATGACTGTGCATTCGCGAGTGAAACTAAGTCCCTATGAGATAGTCTTTGGCCGTCCGGCCAACATATGGGGAGTGCCAAGGCCCACCAAGTTCAGTGAATTGGAACACCCTGTTTTGCTTGATTACCTGTACGAATTGACGGCTAAATTGCGTGTTTTGTATCAACAGGTTCACGACACCCTGCCTCCGGTCTCTGAAACTCCAGGTCACCCAATTGACCCTGGATCCTGGGTCCTTGTCAAGAATTTCCAACGGACCAAGAACGAGCAGCTCAGGTGGACCGGACCGCACCTCGTCCTTCTTTCCACAAGATCAGCTGTTCGAGTGGAAGGGAAGAAGCACTGGATCCACGGGGTCCATTGTAAAAGGATCCCTTTACCCCTGCCGTATGACCAGTGGGTCCAGAAGGGTGTCGCTGACTCAGAAACTGACACCGTGCCACGTTTTCTGCCTTTCAGTGATGCACGTGTAAAAGGAACTAACTCTGAACGTGAAAGTTAGAACATTTTGCAAGAGGCTGTGCCACCATCAAAGCGATTGAACACTACAGAGCCTGAACTCTTCTCTAGGATCAAACAGTACCTGGAAGAAAACGTTATAATTTGAGACCGAGACCTATGGACTAATAAAAATCTTTTTTCCTTCCAAGTACTATTTTTGAAAGTGCAGCTCTCCCATCTGAGAAACTTGCTTATTTTTGTTTTTCGAACCGCCATCCGGGTTCCGCTGCTAGGGCTGCGATTGCTTAAAGTCTTTGGGGTGCAGCTGACGACGTTAGGTCGGCAGTTCTGGTTGGTCCAAGGGAGTTGCCCTAGACTGACAGAAGCATTCCTTAGCAGAATCAACCTCCCATCGCGGGCAGCACTTTAGAGAGGATGGAGTTTTCCGAGATGGAGAGACCTGCCAAAAGAGTGAACTTTAAAACCAGGATCTGCAAAATTATGACGAAGAAAAACTTCTTGATATTGTGCATTTTTATGTTATTCAGTGTGATGATATTTTTAATAGGATATGTTTTATTCTCTTTTCGTGTAACCTTTGCACCCACTGCATCGCCCATACCTCCTCCTACTGTTTCCTCTCATTCTTTTCAACTCCTTCCTGAACACGAATCCGCTAGGAGATTAGAGTTCATTAATAACTCCTTTGTTCAGCTTTTGCACCAACACCAACTAGTAATGAACACAACTAACTGTTGGGTGTGTGGTCTTATGCCTCACACAACAGATAAAGGTATCCCTTATCTGGTTCTCCCTTTCAGCCACAATGGTTCCGTGTGGGCATACAGAACAATGTTCATATACGCACGTGAAGTCCACCCCCTACGTTCTGTAAAAGACAACCCCAAGACTAGCGCCCTAGTCAAAGGTATAGTTGACATGATTAAGGAAGAAATTTCTTATGAAAATACCCCGTAAGATGAGATATTTGCATATATAGGATGGAACTTGACCGGATTTGGAGCTACTTTAGGTGAGAAACAGCAAGCTAAGAGATCTTCCCCGATTTGGATTGTACCCCATCAGGGTCACTTATGTCTGCAAGGTACTGGCAAGAATCCCAGAGCTCAGTTAGGGAAAAGTGTCTGTACAGAAACGTATGTTTTTGGGTCTCAGACTTCCCCTGCGTTTTTGGCAGCTAAGGGTACTTATTTCATCTGCCATGATAGAGCCTATACATGGTTGCCCCCTGACTTTTCGGGCTCATGTTTTGTTTCATTCCTGTTGCCTCCCACCTACACAGCAGCGGCAGATTACCACAGGACAAGGATAGTTAGAGGTGTCTTGAGTAAAGAAGACACTGCAGGTCAAGAATTTGGGGACTTTGCAAAGGGTTTTCTGCCGTTCTGGGGATCCATGGTTAACAGCAGAAACATAAGGCAATTGACAAGGGTAGTTGAGTCTACCGTGATTGAAACTGCTGGTGCCCTTAGTAACTTGACTGCTGAGCTCCAGTCGGATCGTCTTATGACCCTTCAGAACAGGGTCGCTTTAGACGTCATCCTTGCAGACCGAGGTGGGGTATGTAAATTGATCCAATCGAGTTGCTGTGTTTTCATCCCAGATAACGCTCCAACAGTGTACCAGGCCATCTCCAAACTGCATAAGATTTCCGAATCTATTCATGTGGATAAAGGAGATTGGTCATTAATGGGGTGGTTCTGGGAACTGATATCCGGCTGGGGATGGAAAATTCTGATGGTCATTGGGATGGTCTTAGCCATTCTTTTCCTGTTCTGTCTGTGCATGCAGTGTGCTCCTGCACTATGTGGCCTCTGTGCATCATCATGTGTAAGGAAACCTGTATCAAGAGCCGAGCTAAGTACTAGGATGATGTTACAGCAACATCTCAATGACTTTAGGAATATAGACCTGGACTCAGATTAGCATAAGATTAGGTTAATTGCCTATGTAAGGGCAAAAGGAGGGTTTGTAGTTCTGAAAATTCTGGACTCGTGTAATAACTCTGGACTCGAGAATTAAACTTCGTCGTAAAATGACGAATTTGGTATCAAAAGACCGAGAATGGCTAGTACACTATGTACAAGCATTTTCGTCATATTCGAGTGACGTTTTCACCTCGAAATCGTCATTTTCGTCTTGAACCCTTGGCTTCCATTTTGTGTAAGGCAGCCATTTTGTGAGTTGCCCTTTACATAGGCTTATAATACAGCTAAATTCGATTCCAAAGGACACGTACACCTTGATTGACTCTTCCCTGACCTGGGCAAGTTGGAACCATTGCCCCAGGCCGAACCTGTTTGGTCAGTTCCTCTCCCAGTGGCCGAGCAAGATAGCATCAAGGCTCAACAGGCCATAAACCCATTCATCGCACACACACCCTGCCGAATCTTGCTCACACCTGTCCCTGCTCTTTTCTCTCGCTTGCTTTATGATGGGGAGGTGCCCGGTTTTATTGGGGGTCCACCGATATCTGATGAAATGTTAGGCCTTGCCGGGTAATTTATTGTGGGCTGGACAAACTGAACTATGGCCTTGTCATCATGACTCTGCTTTTTCTTTGTGATGGAAACATTTCAATAGTATAGTAAACTGTTAAGAATGTTTGCCTAAAGCACAATATTTCGTATAAAAAGAGAAGCCTGACTTTGTGAATTGCGGCAGTCTCCTGAGAATATACATCCCGTGTGTTGTACTTCTAGGACGCTTGTTACCTTGGTTGCAGCCAATAAAATCGATCCTTGACTTCACCTAGAAGACTCTGAGTTTCTGTGGTCTGAATCAGGAAAGAACTCGAGGTCTTTGGGTGTTGTTCCCTGACACCGCTGGGTTACCGGTTCAGTACCGGTTCTGAAAAACCCAGTACCTCAAATCCGTTTATAAATAAACTGTTAAGAGTCATCACATATTAAACCATTTTACGCCTCAAACATACCTTGCTCAGTATTCGCATACGCGGATGATATAGCTATTATTACTACCGATCCTGGGCAGGCAATGATAGAGATTGAACGTTTGGCCACTGACTTAGGCAATAGCTCCGATTATAGACTAAATTCTGCAAAAACGCAGGTGCTTTGCTCAGATAGCGTTCAATTTAACGATCTTAGGGTCACTCAGGAAGTGACATATTTAGGTATTACAATTAAAGTCCACACGCAAGAGATAGTGGACGCTAACTGGGATAAGATATTGCAACAAGTAAAACAATCATTAGATAGATGGGGGAGACTCCAAATGTCCATAATTGGGAGAGGTAACATCATTAAGATGAATGTGCTACCCAAGATACTGTATTTATACCGTAGTATTCCTTTAGAGATACCCTTAAACTATATTTATAAGCTGCAAACTTTATGCATAAAATTCTTCTGGGCACCCGGTAAAACTAGGCGAGCAATGAAATGGCTGACTTTGCCAATAGAGAGGTGGGCGTGGGATTCCGGATTTTCTGTTTTAGCGTGGCTCAGCGTGGCTCAGTGGTTAGAGGCGGCGGACCCGGAAGCTGAGATCAGCCGTGGACCAGGGTTCGATTCCCCGCCTCGGCGGGTCTCGGGCTCAAAAATTCCACGGACTCGACAATTCTCGCTCCGGTGCCTACTCGACTCACGGGGTCACACTCTGCGACTCTGGGCAATAGCTTGCTTAATCTCCACTACGGCCCCTCGCGGCGGGATGCCTGGCTTTCACCTTGTGAATACCCTGCCGGGGTATCTCACAGGGGAATACCAGGACGGGTTCCCTAAGCAAGCGCCTTGAGACCCCTGGGTGATTCGTGCGCTATATAAATCGAAATACATTTACATTTACATTTATTATGTTTGTTTTTTACAAAGAATGAGGATTTTGCTGACCGGAGAACAAATTGAAGACCCGGCGGAGTCCCCGTCGATATTTTTTATTTTATTGGGGGAGCATGCAAAGGGTTGCTTGTTAAAAGAGTTGGAGGGGAACTACTACAAACACACCCGCTTTAAAGTTGTTATGTCTGCATTTAAAGTCTGGAGAAAAGTTGCGAGGATTATGAAGTTAGAAAGAATTACATACTACACTCCTTTTTCAGCGGAGAAAATACTTCCATCGATATTTTGGGATAGCGTTGCTAAGGATTGGAGTAAGAAAGGGGTGGTCAGAATAGGTGATTTATTTGATACAGACGGAATATTTAGATCTTTTTCAAATATGGGAAGCAAATATCAGCTACCTTATTCTTTTTTTAAATATCTACAAATTAGGGACTTTTGTTTAAAAAATTAAATACACCTACTCCCAATAATCTAATAGAGGCAATTCGATAAAAAAAAAGGATTGGTACGATATATCGGTTGCTGACGGAATATAAACTGGATGACTTGAACAAATATAACGCATACTGGCAGAATCAACTCGAGGAAACTGATTTAAATGTTGTTGATACTATTCTGATGGCTAAGGATTTGTGCTTGTCAGCTAACTTGAAAGCGCAGGTATATAAGACTATATTCAGATTATACTACACGCCTAAACGAATGGCAACATGGGGGCCTAAGTATGATGGAAAATGTTTTCGATGTGGAGGGGAAGATGCAGACGTCGTTCATGTCTTCTACAACTGTTCCAAATTATCGTCTTTTATTTCCAGTATAGAAAGGTTTATATTCTAAGTTATTCAGTATCCTATTAAAATATCCCCTGCACTTATGTTAGTAGGGGGGGGGGGTAATATGTCAATAATAATGTGAATCTATGTAAATGTAAGAATTTCTTATTTGTAGCAATGACCATTGCCCGGTTATGCATAGCCACGGAATGGTTACAACCCGAAGCACCGACGTTTGAATTTTGGCGAAGGAAATTGTTTAATGTATATGAATTGGAATGGAATTTGTATGTTCTAAAGGGCGTTAGGAAAAAACGACTAGGTATATCGATTTGGGGGGCTCTTAAAGAGTATCTAGAGAAATAGTTCATGGTTCTACGTATTGTGTATATGAACTTGGTAACCTTGTCCTCCCTGTTTGACTCAGACAATTTTGTAAAAGAAGGTTATGGATATTTATACTTTATTTCTTTTTTTTTTTACCTTATGAATGTTATGAATGTATTATTCGTCAACTGACCCAACTGTGGTAATAAAAAGAAATAAAAAAAAAAAAGAAAGAAAGGGTTAAACCTCTCTACGAATTAATCAAACCTGATTTCTAACCTACTAATGGGATTAAAAAACACACAGAAATTTTGCGCTCAGTGCAAACAGACATGTTAGCAACAACACATTTACAGACACGCGTAAATGAACGCAACCTTGTAATCCGAATCATCCCAGGGAGATGCGGATTCACATACCTAACCTTTAATGAAGGTGAAAAGGTACCAATAGCTTACAAATCACACTTGTACACACAAGCTTAAATGAAATTCACTTCAACAGAAAAAATTCTGACAGCTGTTCAAACTGCAGTAGCAAAAGAGAGAGCCCTTGCACAGGGAAAACGCATACAAGTCGTTACTCCCATACCTGCCTTAGAGGCAGTGACAAAGGCAAGCATTCCAAATGCAAAAGCTTTACATCCAAGATGGATACAATGGGTTAATTCTCTTGCTGCGACAGACGTTGAATACGTTTTTGACCCCTACTTGAAGACACAAGAATTTCTCCAATACGAACAAGAATGTCCTCTGCCCACTGAAATTCTGCCACTAGAACATTACGGCTGTATAATATATACACACGGATCAGCACAGCCCGCAATTGGGGGTAAACAAGCTTATAGTGCTGCGTGCACAATTTTTAAAGGTCGCTGGCGCGATGGTAAATTCAGACCTATGGTCACTAAAACTCAATCTCTCGGAGACTGTACAGCTCAGCGAGCTGAACTCCAGGCTTTCAAGATGGTGCTTGAGAATACCGATCGCAAATTCCCCACACTCATAGTGTGCGATTTGTATTACTGCGTCCAGTCTTATAATGAATATCTGCAGAACTGGGTTCAAAATGGTTTTAAAGACGCAAAAGGTGGCACAACCAAGCATAAAATGCTTGGGGAACAAGTAGTTCTATTTCAGAAAAAACTACAAAAGACTCACGTGATCCATACACTGGGTCATCAGCGTGATGGCGTTCACGTTGAAGGGAACTCATTGGCTGATGAAGCCGCGAAGGCAGCTGTGCAAACGGCTTCCATAGCTGCAATCACTCGTTCAAAAACAAAAATGGACAGCGAAATAATGCAAGCTGTCACTGCTTCAATGAAAGACAGTGGTAAAACATTTCCAAAAGGCTTTCTGCTCAAGTACTCATATATAACCGATGCAAATAATGTTTCTTTTGCTCGAATCCCTGGAGTGGGGGATAGGGTAATTCCAAACAGGGAACACGGATTAGGACTAATCTTAGAAGCACATGAAGGGCTTGCCTCCCCACATGCAGGTGTTTCCGCTACAGTGTTATTATTAAAGCAAAGATACTGGTGGCCGCAGATGAAGAAACAGACCAGAAACTATGTTTTGGAATGTGAAATCTGCCAGAAAATGAAAGCTTCAACAGTGAAACGTCCAGCGAAGACGCCCCTTCTAATTTCAGATGAACCATTAGCATGTGTTTATCTGGACCTCTGCGGTCCCTTGCAAAGGGATGGTAACTATAAATACATCATGGTCGCAGTGGATTCATGTTCGAGATTCATTTGGATGTGGCCTCAGTGCTCGGCTGACGCCCAAACTGTTAGAAAAGATTTGCAAGTCTTTATCTGCACATATGCAATCGACATGCTACATTCTGATCAAGGTCCTGTTTTTAGCTCTAGGGCTTACAAGGAGGCCATGGCCAGCTTGGGCTTTGCATTGCGCTACTCAAGTCCATTCCATCCTGAGGGAAATTCGGTTGTGGCAAGAAAAATCCATGACATAAAGCAATCTATAACAGCTAGGGTATTAGGTTCGGGTGACGGGTGGGTCAAACATCTAATAAGTGTCCAACGTAGTCTTAATAATCTGCCAAGAAATTCTCTGGGTGGAATCACTCCATATGAAATCCTTTTTGATACTAGAATGATTGTTGAAGACCTCGATCATCATACTTCAGTGGTAGAACGAAAACCCTTTGATATCAAAGATCCTTTGGCTGTTTTACAGGACTTAAACAAAACAAGAAGAAGTCTAAGCAACACCATACAAAAGCCAACGACCAGTGAAGAAAACCCACCTGTCCCAGCAAGACCTGTCTGGATTCCAAAGATTGGGGATATGGTCAGAGAGAAAATAGCGGATAAGAAGGAATTTGGGCCTTCTTACAGAAAACCAGTACCTGTACTAGCAGTCCACGGATCAAGAACAGTTTTACTGCCGCCACTTGCTGGAAGAAAGGAGAACCGGTCCGTATCAATTGACCTGGTAAAACCACACAATGTGGCCAATATTAAGTAGTAGGCCCAGTGGACCCCAAAGATGTAGCAGATGACCAAATCTTGCTACCATCCAAGAGGTTCAAACTGAAAGACTCATCACCTTTGAAGAATCTGCAGTGAGAAAAGAAGGACTATGCAACAAAGCCATGGAACTTGTGCCTCTTGAAACCCAAATAACAGTTTGTCAAGAGACTCCCGTCTACAATGAAGTAACATCTGACTATACTAACATGTCAAGGGAACAAGCAGCTCAAGCGATTTCAAACAATCCGGATGCAATACCAACTATTGACAGAACTGCCTCTGGCTATTCCATCAACTTTGATACCTTTTCTGAGGATCCCAGTGAGCCTGAAACAACGCCAACAAACAAAACTTTCAAGGAACAATTATCAGAACTTGGTCACCAGCTTGCAAATACATATCTTGTTTCACCATGGGTTGAATTTTGGATTTGGTTAGGTGTACTTTTTCTCCTTCTATGGCTCATTCTAGTCTTAAGTTTGGGAAAGCTGATAGATGGAAAATATAGTAAAATGGACACAGCAAGTAAGAACATCAACTTGCTCCTGAAACCACACAAATCATCTTATCGTGAACAAAGAGACCTGTCATCAGTAAACAACACAGCCGTTCCTCTACCCGGTGGAATAGCAAGGGATAGAACTGATTATGAAATGTATGGTCCTGTCGAGCTGCTGAAGATTCCACACCAATTTAAGGTTTCCTTGAGCGATTTTGTTTCACCAAGTACATTTTCTGATGATTGGGACTTTGAGACTGTTAATAACATGATGGCAGACTTCCAAATGTCAGCAAAATTTGCAAAACATGAATACTTAGAAGATTCATCAAATAAGGAAGAAATGTATTGTTTTAATCATTTTGGTCATCATTATTTGCACAAATCTGCGAACCCTAGAAATGTTTTAACTTATAATCAATGGGAACATTGTCCAACACCTCTAAAACATTCTATAGAAAATGTACATACTTTACAGGTTTTAATGTCACAAATCCAGAAAGCTTTTACTTTAAAAATGTTAATAAGACAGGTATGAAAAGTATGTTAACAAATACTAAACAAATGTATTCTGCGGCCTTTTATGCTCAATTGTCCACATTAGGCTTTGACTTTTGGAAAGACAAAATTGAGACAAAAACTGCTTGGGGCACAAAAGACTGGAAGGTACAAGGTTTAGAAGCATTGTTCAGAGCCTGCATCATCCCAGAACCAATACTGTTTTTAAATGAAACTGTTCAACAGACATTTTGTCTTGGCCTGGCTAAGATAATAGATTTAAACAAACCGTGCATACCTAAGCCCACACCTGATAGTAATAGAACTATAGATGAGGAGGTAGATGTAAATTATATTTTCCAACGAAACAGAACTAATCCTGAATGGAAACAATGGTTAATCTGGCCCACAGACACGAATAACTGTCAAGATAGATTACTGAACAAGACACAAGGGTTAACAGTAACTGGGCCAGATCCAAGATATGTCCAGAGACAACATCCAGGGATAATAACAACTTACAGTGTAGGAAAACTGACTTACGAGAATTCTTACTTGGACCTCGCAAACCACGTCATAAACGTTTCATATACGCCGGTATTTACGCTGCTTACAATGAAGCATGGAAAGTCACACAAATGGAAACTGCAGAACGAATACGGAAAATTGATCTTATTAATTTAGAGAAAGCTCTCTAAGTAGTTGACTATGGGTTAACAACTCTGTCGTCCAGAATTTATTCTTTGGACAGCATCGTATCCTCTGCCATAGACATAATGGAACAGGACTTGCTAATGCTACAACATGGCCAGTCTCAATTACGTTCTCTAATGCTGCTAGGCTGGACGTTACAAAACCTTCGTTCTGGCTATGTGCCTTGGCGTCTAATCAATACCACTTGTATAGTATACAGGAGTGTAACCCATAGACCAGTTCAGGACTGGGCAAAGAAGGTGCATTTAAGAAACAATGTCCTGATTGGTAATGATATGTAGGCAATTAATTATGCATGCATACAGCATTACTTGCAAGGAAAGAAGGAGACACTACATAGATTTGAAAAAAGATAGTTAATCATCTTTATATTGCAACATACGTTGTGGTCGGAGAATATACAGTTAGAAGCAGCATTGCATAAATGAATTAATGACAACCATAAAACACTTGGTGCTTAAAGTGATAGTGATGAGAGTGGCGACGCAAGTGAGGAAGTGAACAGCGAGAGCGGCGCACTGTGACAAAGTGAAAATAATTTACAGTGGGTGGCTCCAAGGTAGGTGACAGCGTGATATCACCACACATAAATTTTCAATTGGTTGTTGAGCCACAGCGGATAAGTACGCCTATAGTTGTGCTGTTAGGTCGACGGCGTTTCGATCTATTATTTTCACTTTGTCACAGTGCGCCGCTCTCGCAAATTGAACACTCGACACCCGGATATGAGGGACAAAAAGATCAGGAGAATATGCCATATCTCTTGTGAAGAAGGGAAAAGGGAATAGAAAGGTCATAGAACAAAATAAAGGAAAAAAAAAAAAAAAACTCAACCCCCCATCCTGCACCCCTGCAGATGGCTACGACCTAACCCCACTGCAAGCGTGCCTGTTGCCCCCTAAACTACACCCCAAGGAAGGGAAAAGATGGAGGAGGAGATGTAGTACAAGACGATACGGGCTCCCGGACTCCCCTCCCCCCGCCAAAAGCAGACATCCCCTACCGTGGTATTAAGCAAGTTGTAACAGACAAATAAGCAAACCAATAGGGGAGCCACCAACAGAGAAAAGACCATCCCGCCCAGCCCCCGATACCACAGAGGCAGCAAATCCCTTTTCGATCGCAGCAGTCACACCAAACCCAGACAATAAGAATTCCATCTGGCCAGCACTCCCACAGATACAACCCAGCAGAGCCAAAAGAAAGTCACTGTACCGAATTCAAGTCAAATTCAGCCCTGGCCCTTACGATCCATTGCACAAACCCCATCCAGGAGAACCAATATAGTAGCAAAAGAGTCAAAGCGTTGTTGAAAAAGGAGATCAATATAGCCTGAAAGAGTCAAAAAGGTTAAGTCTCATAGTCTATCGGATACACGAAAGTCAATCCAAAAAATATTAGTGGCGGTCTCCAGAAGAGAAGGAAGAAGTAAGTCCTGTGCGGGCGATGACTTCGCCGATCTTGCTAGGTGTTCAGGGGCTCCAGTAACGTATCGCTGTAATCGTGCGGGTACAACTGGCACCAGTTTCAGAACATATTCGGGGTTCTCCTCTCGAGGTAAACCAAGCTTCGCGGGGGTAACCGTATGTTGCAGGTCTGACACAAGGCTGGCGTCCGGTCTCAAGCAAACAGTCTTGAGGCGCGCAGTCAAATTGTGGAGAGCAGCCTCCATTTGCAGGCGAAGAGCCCCGGTGGCGGCCATTAGGGTCCCCAGGGTCGGTCCACACACCGTCCGATCCATCTCCGCGTGAACGATAAGAAAGCAGATCTTCAACCCCGGAGGCTGGCTACTCCGGGGGAACCAACAGGCGCGGAGTGGACGGAGGCAACTGGCGACTCACAGGCTTGGCAACCGTTACACCACTGCCGAGAGCGGGGGCCCCACCCGCGGACCCCGAGGGCTGCAGCAGGGTCCCGGACCTGGCCCCCCACCCACCGTGGCAACCACGTCTCGTCGCCGTTCGTCCAGTATTCGCAGGGACCAAAGACCACCACCAGGATAGAGAATATGTTCCACTCCGCTTGGATAGATTCTTGGCAAGAGAATACTAAATTTATGCTACACCACACTTACTTCTTCCCTCGTACTAAGCTTAGGTTAGGTACATCGGGGTAGGCGTATTTTAGAAGCACCAGTTGAGTACTTTTTAGCCTCTGTTATTTATGTATGCATTTATCTATGGTCTAGGAACCATACAATGCTCTTACAGTATTATTTTATTCTACTCTTTTTACTGTATGCACTATATTTTGCAACCAGTTTTACGATTGTAGCAGTTCATTTCTTATGCTTGAGAAAGAAGACTGTTCAATAAATACTCTTTTATTGAAAACGCCCGTCTCTCTATTTCTCTGCACCTCTGGTGAAACGAAGCATGCACGAATGACTGAGTAAAATATCTATCTATTGTTTCCACGACTCTGAAGATCAGTTTTATCTTGGGAAACAAAGTTGTCATGTCTATGCGGTTGTCAGAAACTAAATCCCTTCTTGTAAACTCGAGAAAGTTTCTAGTGACCTCTGAGCCAGCTGGCACTCACAATTAAGTCTAATATATTTCGATAGAGACCTAGTTGACATAAGTCTTACGTCACATCTATAGGATATATTATTCCAATGCGCAAAGCCTATTGGGAATATAGGAACTACACTAAATTGTAGAGATGGAGTATAGTGTTGGATTCTCGAAGCAATAAAGTCTGGTCCTTTCTTGGCTAAGGCTTTAAAGATGGTACATCCTAGCTTAAAGGCACTGCGTTTGGCCTCGGGGAGCCAGTGTAGACTCTTCAGAAGGGGTGTGCCATGATGTCGCAGAGGTTGACGGGCAATCAGCCTTGCCGACTGAATTTGCACTAACTGTAAACGATGTAATTGGTAAGCCGGGATGCCGGCATATAGTGAATTGGCATAATCGATGCATGAGATTACCAGTGCTAGCACAGCCAGAGTCAAGGCCTCAGTGCTCAAGAATCTGCTGATCTTACGGATTTTGCGAAGATGGTAAAAAAAGGAGGAGACCACAGCAGTGATTTGTGTCTTCATGGATATGTCGCTACTGATCAAGACACCCAGGCTCTTGACAAAGCTACCGGGTAGGGGAGAACTGCCCAGCATAGGGGGCCAGAAGTTGGAGTTCCAAGGGTTGACTGTTCCACCTGTGAGAATGAGCTCAGTTTTATCGGGGTTTAATCTCAGATGGTTATCGTTCATCCAGTCACTGATAAAGCTCATGATGGATTGGAAGTTAGACACTGAGGAGGTGGAAGTGTTCCAGCATAGTTAAAAGGTTCGCCCATTTTTCCACGTAGAGAATGAATCAGAGGCAAGAGATATAGGTTAAACAAAAGGTGCGAAAGGGAAGATCCTTAAGGAACCCCACAATTCACTTTCTTTTTCTGAGAGGAGAAGAGAGCGAGGCGAACAGCTTGAAATTGGTCGCTGAGATAGGAAGAGATCCACCTTGGTGCCAGGCCGTAGATCCCGGTGTTACCGACACGGTCGATTAGGAGGCCATGATCGACCGTGTCAAACGCGGCCGATAGATCAAGGACTATCAGAGCCTGGGTGAGGCCCTTGTCAGCTCAAGTGGAACCCTCTGGTTGGCCTGGGTTGTTATTATACATGAACATTATAGTTTATTAAATCAAACACAAAGAAAAGGTTTTGTACAGCACATATCCTAAACTCATTATTTCAAGGTGCTCTTATTTTTAATTATGAAGAAAACGGAGGAAAAGTGAAATAAAATAGTTGCTTAAGATCACACAATTTGGTCTCGTGGGGAAGCCGGGATTGATCCCAGGTTTTCTGGTTTCACATTGTGCAATACTATTTCATTCCAATTCAATAATCATGATACTTCCTTTTTACACTTGACTCTCCCAGGATAGTGATAGCAAGCAGAGAAGTCTTACCCAAAGGTGTGGTAAAGGTATAGCGAGTCAGATACAGCATTACACAGTAATGTCAAATCTATCACTCTTCTACTGACTAGGGGCATAATGTAGAGGGCAGTATGGAATGAAACCTTCAAAAATACTTGATTGCTTCCCCTAGTTCCATCTCATGCTCCCCTGGCACCACCCACAGTCCCGGCAAAGCCCTTCTCTTAACCAGATGACATTAATGCAGTCCTCAAGCACACCACAGACCATTCTTTGTGGCCCGTGGGAAAATATTTGTGAGTACTTATGCTCTGCCTTCTTAGATCCAAACCTTTGACGCTCTGAGGCTGTAATCTTTCAGGAAGATCTCTGCTATATTTCTGAGACTCTACTGAATTTCTCTTCATGAGAAGCACTTATTGACTTGTTCAAAGCTTTATACTTTCACCTCTTGATTTCAAACACTTGTTGGGTTTAAGATACTTTCCTCATCTAAATTCATTAGAATAGGGACTCTACTTTTATGGAACGCGCTTGGACAATTATTCTGTATTGCATTACTGATGACTTGATTACTTTGTGATGACTAATAAAGAAATATTTACTATAAGGGATTAATAGAATCCTTTAAACGCATACCAGAATCTCATCATTGACTTCTAATAACTGATCTTTAACGGTGATTTGCAAATAGAATTCAGATTAGCAGCTCCTGATTAATTCTTTACCTACGGCAAAGATCCGTAGCCTTTAGGCCCAGTAAAATCAAGGACTTCATTTCCAGATATGTTGAGATGCCAAATCTGAATCATAAACCAAATATTTATTAAGGTGCCATGCTCTATCAACTTTGGTAACAGGATGGAATACGTAGTGAGAAAGAAGAGCCCTTGGTAGATAAATGCTCATAAAAGTCTGAGTTTGAAGATTGACGGAGGGCAGTTTTCGGAGATGTTTGCAGGGGGTGAACTGAAGGTGTGCATATTAATAGGGTCATGATAGTGTAGGAAAGTAGGATTTGCTTTTAAAGTTAGCACCACTTTTTGCCTGGTGTTATGCTGTTTCTGATTAGTCTAACTGGGATACTGCTACTCAGGAAACCAGTCTCTGTTCTTTCTCACCTAAATTGGCTATGTTAATTACTTAGGTACACCCCAGATGTGCTACTGGTGTACCTTTATCAGTCCCCAGTGTACGTTACCCAGGGCATAGGTACACCAGAGGTCTCCCATGGGCTTAAGCATGTATTATGCCACCCATGAGAGACCACTCAAATTGTGACTACATGCCTGCCATTGCAGCCCGTGTAAGCTGGTGGTAGCCCCACGTACGATAGATATAGGTTTCCCTATATCTGAGGTCATAATACTTAAAATCTATAAGTCATCCCGAAGGCAGGCCTTTTCAACCCAGAAGGCAGGGTGCTCGGTTCTAAGTACGAGGGTGCTCCTGCATGACCAGTGCTATGGCTGGGTTCAAACTGGAATGGCATGGTGAGCAAGAAAACTTAGGCCCAGATCTCTGTACTGGGGTGAATGTATGATATTGTTCTGCATTCTGTCCATCAATTGTTATTTTTGCATTTGTCACCCCGAGTGGAACGGGTATGCTCCACACATGATCCTTCCAAGGCTTGTGAACATCCAAGACACCTGAAGGAATCTTCCTCGAAGTGAAGGAGTCACTCCCCTGAATCTGAAGGCACTGCAACCAAGCTGACAGGTCTGCTGCTCCTGGGCTCCCACGGACTCTGAAAGGTTTGACCAATACAGGTGGTGGTTGTACAACTCCCTCGAGGCCTGCACTGTCTTCTCATAGAGTTTGAGGCCAGTATCCCTCTTTGGAACTGCATGAACCAAAGCCCTGTGCACTGCGTTGAATTGCCGTTGCCAAGGCGTTGTGGCTTTCTTCACCAGAGATCTTTGGGCTCCAAGAAGCTCCAGCCTCAAGTATCTTCTATGTCCAAGATCTTTGTCCTCACTGCATCTCTTGCACCGTGGGCCTGCATCTTTGGTGAGCTGTTCGAGGTCCTCTGCGACTCCAGTGTCTACGGCCTGTAGGTCCTCTAGAGGGTCTTCTTTGACTCCAGTGGGCTCCCTTGATTGCTCGAGCCTACTCCGTCTCCCCTGCTTGTGGTGAGCTACTTGGACCTTGCTGGTCCTAACTCTGCACCTTTTTTGCTTGGCACGTTGTTCACGGTGGCCAAGGCTTGTTGGTGCTCCCGACAGACACCGAGCCTTCAGCTCTCATCAGCCAGCATGGGACAACTCGTAAACGGCTCCTGGTCTTCCACAGCGTAGCTTGGTCCACACAGCTGCAGCTCCAAGGTCATCGTCAACTCTCCTGCATCACCTGACATTGGTGGGCAGTCGTCACCCGTGCCTCCTGGTATCTCCTGAGTGGCATAGACTCTGCCACCCCTCTGCTTGCAGGTACTTCTCAAGTTGAATCTACCTTTGGGTTCCACGGGACACTTTCACCTTTTTCAACAACAGCATCTTCCTGAAGTCCTCCATTGAGTTTGACAGCAGTTTCCGATGCCACTTCACACCTATGCACTGGCTTCCCTGGAGTAGGTATCCTGGTATCCACGGGTGGGGTGGCTCTCCAACTTTCTTCCTTGCACAGGTTTTCTTCAGGGTCCTCTGGGACGGGTCCTTTGTCTTTAAAAGTGCAACTGCAACTTACCCATTGACTTGAATTGAGTATGCAGTTTAGTCCCCACACTGCACCCGGCCTCTGTGGGTTCCTGGGTGCTTACTACAGGTGGTTCCGTGAGTCCCCATCGCTTCTACTTCTCCTGGGTACAGTCTTGAGTCGCGATTTGCATCCCACTATTTTAGTATATGGTTTGATCTCCCCTCTGGCGACCACTGTGTATTCGTGCTACTTACTTGTTTGCATTGCATGCATTGTGTTATATCTGCAGGTAGGGGATATCATTGTGTGTTAGTGAATGTCTTATAATAAATAACTATTTTTTATAAATATACTGTGTGGTTCTTTTTCACTTAACCTATACCAATAATATTAAGATCTGGTGAAGCAAGCTGCTTGACACTCCTTCTGGACTAAGCCTGATGGCTGATTTCCACAGCTACCACTTAGAGAGCGTTCTAAGGTTGTCTATGACCCCTAAATCACCATAAGGGTTGTCTGGATTAGTGCAGAGTGCTACACTTATATAAGTGCTGCACTTATATAAGTGAGCACAATATACTACGCCAGCCTCCTACAAAGAGCAACTTGTGTTGGTAATTATGGTTTGTAATTTGAAAAAACATTGATGTGTTGAATTGAAATAATGAGTTTGTGATCCGTTGAATTTTCATGTGCTTTGTCAAAACGGATACAGAGATTATCGGACTAAGAAATAGTCTAAGCCCATGGGATAGGGAAATTAATAAAAAGTTGATTTTTGTATTCTTACCTGCCAATGTTTTGAAGTGAAGGTCGAGAGACATTGTCGACTGCACAATTGAGATAGGGACCATAACAAATTGTTGTGATTGTAATAAAATTGATCAGTGTTAGCGGAACCTGATGTGCACAGGTGACGCAGTGTTAGCGGACCCTGATGCCTACAGGTAACTCGGCACTGATTAGGTTATTTCCCACTCCGAGATTTAATTGGTGTGAGTCGAACTTTCTTTTGCTTGATGAAAAGTCAGAGGGTGTAAAAACCCCAAACTTCCAGTTGTTGAATTATCCTATTGATTTCTTTAGAAGAAGCAAACAAAGACTGTTATTTATGTTGCAGAGAATTTTAGCATTGAAGTTTTGTGTGTGTATAAAATCACTGTAAAGGAGCGTGAAGCGCTGCATGGAGCAGGTTGTGACGTCACAATGTACCATGCTTGAATTGACTGTTTAATGTGAAACACAGCGCTGAGATTGCTTAGGCAGTGTGGAGAGACATGTTGCTATTGATTGGTTGGTTTACAGAGTTTGCTGAGACTGGAGGAAAGGGCTTGCTGAACCGGACGTTTAGGCAACAAAATCGAAACACTGAAGGTTTGAAATCATGAAATTGTTCAAAGCGATTAAAGGTATAATTAGAGGGATGTGGCTATTGCTGTTCGGGAATGTGAAGGGGCACGCCTGCTTACCACACGATGATTGAGGAAGGGTTAGACACATAGCTATTGTTTCACCAATGGTGCAAGATCACTGAAAAAAAGGGTCCATTGAGTTTACCTAGATGGTGTACCTTTTGTTGGACTTGGCCCTTTTTGCAGGTTCATCCCAGAACTTTGTGCCTTCCTCCTGTATTTGTTCTGACCTGATGTTGGTGGTTTTATGACTCTGGGCACTTTATCACTGCTGATTAGTGCTAAAGTGCATGTGCTCTCTATTGTAAACTTGGTAAGATTGGTCTACATCTGTTTGGCATATTTAATTTACCTATTTATCCCTTGTACAGTGATATCCCATATACCCAGGGCCGGTAAATTAAATGTAACTGGTGGGCTTGCAACGCTACTTGTGTCACCCACCAAAGTAGCCTTTCAAACCGGTCTCAATCCGCTGTGACGTGGCATATACAGTGATTGCCATGTCTCCAACTCCCCTTTTACTACAGATCAGTCACCCCAAAGGTAGGCCCTAGCGAGCCCTAGGGGCAGGGTGCAGTGTAGGTAAACGGTAGGACATCTGCCTAACTGTGCGGCATTTCCTGGTAGTGACAAACAGCCTATTTGGTTACTCACTTCAGTTAGGCTGCCCTCTCATAGGTTTGCATTGGAGATTCCCCGATATGTATTTCAGTGGTAATTTCTGACAAGAAAGGGGTAGTGTGATCAAATTTAGTATGTTTGGAATACTAGTGAGAGATCCTGCTTATTGGTGAAAGCAGAGTTATTATTACTATTTTAGAAATATCACTTTTAGAAGTGGGCATTTCTGAGTGCTATGTGTCTTTGTGCCTGACTGATGTGTATGGACTGTCCGGTTCTGAATGACAGGGGAGATGGGATGTGCATTCACTCCAGCCAGTCCCTGGTGTGTCCTGCCCTGCCTGGGTGACTCAGTTCCAGGCTGAATAGGCCTGGCCTGCATTTGTAGTTGTGGGAGGAGTTGCACCAGAACCTGAATAGGGCTATGCCTGCCTTCAACCATGATGGCTCTGCCCCCGTGTGGTGTCTCTGAAGCCAAGGCTTACACTAAGAAAGGAGGGTGTTGTGCACTGTTAGTTGAATTTTTAATGTGCCCCCAGAACTGGTTTAGACTGGGCTCAGAGCACTGTGCCAGGGGAGAACAAAGACAAATGTGGACTATAAATATTGGGTCTGTGACCCCATGTTTGTTGAGCTGGAAGAACAGAAGAAGAGGACCGCTGTGCCCTAGGAGGAACCGCCATCTGGGACTCCCTACTTGTCGGAGTGAACCTGCTGCCCATTGGGCAGCTGACGGGACTGCTGTTCTGCTAAAGAGACCTGGTGTGCTGGTCTGCCTGGGTCCTGTGCTCTGGGATTTACCAGGGCTGTGCGTCTGGCCTTGGATAAATTCAACCTGGGCTGAGTGTGCACTGGAGTTTATTTGCGGGAGCCCCAGGTGTGGGCTCATACAGCAATCATGCATGTGGAGTGCTCTGGCTGCACACCAGAAACGCGTGAGGGGTGTTTTTTTTATCCGCCGTGCAGCGTATGCTACCCTGCTCTGTCCAACTAATTCCAGGAGGAAAGACCTGAAAAGTAACCATCTGGTGCTGCTGCTGGTCCCAGAGTTCTGGGCTGAGCCCCTACCTCCGGTGCTGCCCTTGCAGGGTGGAGGTGGGAATCAGAGGCAGCATGGCCCCCGCAGGTCGCCGTAGCGACATGGGAGCTGCGAAGGAGACCGGAGGTTACCGGAGCAACCTCGAGTCGGACGAGCGTGGACGTCAGCGGAGGGAGGGCTGCACGTCACCGTGAAAAGGAATCCCATCACCGCAGCCTGCACCCGATAGGGTGCTTTTGCAGCACCAGCCGCTGTGTTCCCTCAAAAGAGGGATAACAACAAGCCGGCTCCTGGGTTACGCTGGTGGTATCGGACCAGATGGGGGCGCATCGCCTTAGGCAGCTGGTTAGTGGCAGCCATCAGGTCAGTAGGGCATGGAGACCAGTGAAGGTCTAGGGCCCACCATTGCAAGTTAGACCGCTGGGGGAGCCAAGCTTTACTGCTGGGGGCATTTTGATTAACGGCATTTCTGGAGGGCCAACAGCCCTGTTGGCCTGGGTAGAGTAGGCCGAGCCCCGCCCCCGCTGTATTGGTTTCGGCAGCTGCACTACATGTCTGTGGGCAGCTGCCTTGCACTATCGGGGGCACTTGTTCTTTAGAGGCATTGCGGGGCGAGCCCATGATGGGACCCTCGCTTAGGAATTTTCTGCCTTGGGGACAACATCACTGGGAGTATGGTAATCCCAGTTGTGGGCGCGCAGATGCTGCTGTGCCCTGTCTCTGTGTGAGGAGCACCATATCATATGTAAAAAGAGTGCAGGAGCACTATCGTGGGTTTCTGCTGCTCATGGTGTTTATGCTTACTGTATTGTGCCCAGTGCAATCCTACCAGTAGTTACTGGTAGCCCTAACTGTGACAGTGGCCCTATTGGCCAAGTGGTTTATGTAGTCCCTGTGATGTTCATGACAGTGGCCCGATTGGGTAAGTGATTTATATGATCCTGTGTGAAGGCATGACGGGGGCCCGGTGGCACAGTGTAATATATGCGATTGTGTTCTAATGTGTTTTTATGGATAATACAAAGGCTATTTTTATATAACCTTGTGTGGAGTTTATTTTGTGGTGTGCCTAGTGTGTCGCTGCTGTCTGAGTGTGTTGCGCAAACGCTTTACACATTGTCTCTGGGATAAGCCCAACTGCTCTACTAAGCTACAAAGGGGGTGAGCACGGGTTATCTTCAGCATGTAACTCCCCTGCCCTGACTAGAGTGGTGGGTTCTGCCTGGCTTAGGTGCATACCCTAGCCAACTAGAAACCCCATTTCTAACGCCTTTAATTGGAAAAATATTGATAAATTAAGAGAGAAACTTTGTGACATGGTGCCACCTCCTATACCTACATAATTTGCAGCCTTGAGCGCTTGGGAGAAAATGGCTCAAAAGAGAGAGAAATCTCAAAGACCAACAAAGTAAGCTGTGAAACATTTTGCAGATGTTGTTTGGGGTGAAAAACAGGAAAGACGGAGAAAAGCGTAGTGGAAGTAACTAGATTAATATCAGCCATTACAAGTGAAAAGTCAGAAAATCCAAAACGTTAAAGTTAAAGAGGAAAAATAGATTAAAGAGGAAACGAAATCCCTGATACTGATTCACCAGATGACATTCTGAATGATTATGTGTGTCCTGTGACTGACACTGAAAGACCAACGACTAGTGATGTGACAGTGGCATCAGCCCCTGTTGATATGGACGCATAGCAAATCGATAGACCATTACCAATTACTCAGCCTGTTGTAGCCAACCTGTAATGACACAGCCTGTTATCAGACAGCCTGATGCACAACCAGTCATAAAGAAATAACGTACCAGCTCAAGTAGGGTCTGTTCAGACGGCACCGGTAACTGCACCAGCACCTGTAACTCTGGTGATTACAGCACAGCCAGTAGGAATGTGCATGCCAAATGCCCTAATTAATTTTTATACAAATACAGCAGCTCAAGGAGCTGTTGGAGGCGCACCAGGATTTATCTCACAGAATTCACAAATTGTTTTATGGTCACGCCCACAGTCTATTTATTAACTAAGAGAAGGAATTAGATTAGACTTTACAGGGTGAGACAATTTTGTTTGAGGATGCCCCAGAGCTAGTACCAACACAGAATGTGCAGGAGGCTAGGAAGTTAGTCAGAATGCAGAAATGGAAAGACCATTGAATGTCCAAAATTAAAAATGGAATTAGAGGAAATAATTAGAGGATGTTTGGATTTTGAACATATTAATCAATATCGAGAAAAAAACTGATATAATTCTGTAAAGAAATCACTAGGAGAGAAGCCACAATGCATGATAAGCTGCATGCAATTGAACAAACGTTTTAGAGTACAGTTGGATGATGAATCAATTGCGACAATGCAATCTTCAGGAATGCGATTTCACATTGTTGAATTAGTGAAGAGTATTAGCAAATGGAATGAATTTGAAAAATCAGAAAACAAATGGGCAAAGAAACATAAAAGGAAAAGATCCGGCAAAAACAGCTGAGGCTAAGCAAAAGTCAGCTACTGGTCCTCCGGATGAGGACAGAGCTATGGCATACCCAATAAGAGAAATATCAGGTGGAGGGTATGTTCATGTGCCTTGGAGCAGGAAGAGACTTTGCATAATCAACAAACACATGCACACATGCACACAAACACATGAAACACATGCAATATTACAGCGCTTCATGTTAAACAAGTCATGCACTTGGTAGTGCCTGGATGTGAACGATTATGTGCGGCATTGATATTTTTGACAGTGTGGGCCTCATTTATGAAAATTTTGCACCATAGATGCGTTACTTTTTCCCATGTTAAAAGTGACACACCGGCGGCGCAAGGGCTTCATAAATAAGGCTCTATGTACTTATGACTAGTGGAGAAGTGACGCAATGAAATGATGTTAGGTGAGTGTAGTGTAGTTACGGAACGGAAAACCTTTAAAGAGAGTTACATTTAGTATGGAATAGTTTTTATTTTTTTCAAAAACTAAGGTATGAGAATATTGTTACAGTGTTAGCGGGACTGTAAGTTGAAGTTTGATAAAGATTAGTGAAATAAGTAAATTAAGGTGTATTTAATATGTGCAGCTAATAATTTGTGAGAAAAGGTAATAGTCCACAGTCTTGTAAATAGGGGTGCGGGATCCAATGCGCGCACCACGTAACTTTTTGCGGAGAAAAAAAAAATTCTTTCACGTTCAGGGTCTATACTGGACCTCCTGAGAAAACCTACTCGGTTAGATAATCTGTACCTTCTGTCCTTTCCATGTTCTAACCTTTTGTTCAGTACAATATATTCACTCGCAGTTACAAAATGGCGGCCAACACTTTCCGATTTCCACTGATTCTAATGTTGAGAGATGTTAAACAGCAAATGAGAATTCCGTAAACTGTATATTTTGGAATTTTAAACAAAAGGCAAAATAAGTAAACTTAAAGTTCTGAAACAATCTTCAAGTGTCGTCTGCCTTTGTACCATTAAATTTTACTTATAAAGCATGTGAATCACAGTCTTGTAAATAGGGTTGCGCGATCGAGTGTGCGCACCCCGTAACTTTTTTCAGAAAAAAAAAATGTTGCTTTGGCGTTCAGGGTCTATAGTGCAGTCCGTGAGAAAACGTACTCGCTTAGATAATCTGTACCTTTTTCTCTTTCCATGTTCTCACCGTTTGTTCGGTAGAATATATGCACTCGCATTACCAAATGGCGGCAACACTTCCTTATTTCCTCCGAATGGAATGTTGACAGACGTTGAGCAGCTAATTATAATAAATGCGATAAAAAACGACTGCAATGCATGCATATTGTTGAAAAGTCAGCGATATTCATGCAATACCGAGCTAATGCTCTTAGCCATGTTATCCAGCTCCCATTGGATAACATGGCTAAAAACTGCTGAGGGCAGATGTTAGCTTTTGGAGATATTGACGCTTAGCACGAATATCTTCAAAATTGGTAATAGGCGATAGTGATGTTAGCGATTGTTTCCAGTTGCTATCATTTTGCCACGCCCACTTTAGCATATCATTAGTGATAATTATTACTGACATGCAAAATGGCGCACAAGATGGTTGGTATCTGCTACTAGCTGTCGCTAACTGGTGTTAGCGACAGCTACGTAATAGGGAGATAATTTTATCTTTGCTTTGTTGGCTCTTGAAGGCAAAAAAGTGGAGATAAACTCCCTTGATAATATGTCCAATTTGGGGGAATTCGGAAAGTGTTGAGCGCTATTTTGTTAAAAAACTCCCTGCACATAATGTATATGTATTTAGGTAATAAATATAGAAAGTAAGGTTGTGTAGCAGTGCATATAAAAAATATTGCATATAGTATCCTGGTAATGTATGGTAGATTATATTGTAAATAATGATTGATTTAAAAAAAAATGTAGGGGGAAAAATTTGATAAATAAATGTGGTTCACAAAGACATGTTGGGCCTCATTTATGAAGGCCTTGCGCCGCCGGTGCGTCACTTTTAACATGGGAAAAAGTGACGCACCGGTGGCGCAAGGCTTTCATAAATACGGCTTCTTAAACTTAGGCTTTACGATATATATTGGATAGAAAATTAGGGAATGTATATGGTAGGCATGATATTTGGTAAAATGGGTGTATGTTGTCTAATACATATGTGTGTATTATGTTAACTAAAATTCAGTTGTGTATTTTTTTTAAAGAGTGTTTGGTGCTGAAAAGCAACAACCTGAAGTGAACGTGAGAGTATAGAAACAGAAATTCCTTTTTTACAGGTGAGTTAATAATTTTAAAATGATAATTTATTTTTGAGAAGATTATCATAATATGCATGTTTTTTAAGAAAAATTACACTGCTTCTCTTTTACATGAGGGTTTTAATTTCTACTTTAAACAAGTCTGAACATGCTTGTAGTACATATGTATTTTGAAATACGGTTTTATTGTTAATTGTTATAACCTTTTGATGGGCCGGGTCCATGTGTTATTTTGTATACAGTTTGGGTTCATCTATTCTTTGATTGTAAGAGTTTGCTGTTTACGTTGGTTAATTTTTGCTAAGTCATCATTATCTCTCAACTTTATGCTGTATAATTTGTGTACAGTAATTTTTGAGAAATTATAGAGGTGTATTATGACATGGCTGTTGGCGTGATGGCCATTTCGAATGCATTTTTGTGACTGTACTATCTATTTGCACTCTATTATATGCATTTGCACAGGTGAATTATGATGAGGTCAGTCGGACGCCATTGAGGTAGTAATGGTAGGGCAGGGAGGGAGGGAGGGGGAGGTGTAGGGTAGAGAGATCTAAAATATGGTGTATAGATAAATGTAGGAAAGTATATATTTTAATTAATAAAATAATTTTTTCAGTGTACACAGCACTACATTTTGGAATGCAGTGCACACTGCAAAATTCATTTAAATAATTAAATTATGTATTTACTACAAATTATCTGTATCCTGGTTTTTAGGTCCCTCCAGCAAAGATCTTCCCCTCCTCGTGTCTCTGCCGCACCATAATTCCCTCCACAAGGCGCAGCTCATTGTCGTTTCATATGATTTTTGATGAAATTTTTTACATTAGATGAAATTTACATGATGAGTATGCTGTTAAACGTAAAAGGAACTGCCTCTGTGGGAAGTAGCAATCGGTTTAGTGAATGTTTAATTGGTATATTGTGAGTCATTACTTCAGTTTGCATACAGTTTGAATCACAGTTTGTAGTGGTGAAGTTAGAAAATAGATCTCTAAAATAAAATTAGAAAGTGTATAAATAGTTCTATAGCAGGAAATGCAGAAAGCAAATTTCACAGTGAAATGTGTTTTTACAGCACAATTTTAATTTAAAAAATTAAATAGGAAACTGTTAATGTCTAGGATGACAGTTACTGTTTTTTAATAAAATAAAGAGGAAGGTCTTATATTAATCAATGTAGTTAATGTCTTTAAAAGTATGAAAGTGTATGTAGTTGAAAGATTACTCAAGGTAATCATTGGTTAACTAATCATAAAAAATATATAATTTAGTCTCTATATTTTTTTTAAAGGACACAGAAGATAGAAAATTAATAAAAACATGGAAGATTACTGTGAAAATAAGATTATCAATTTTGAAATGGCAAAAGAAGTGCTAGAAGAATTAATTGAAGGAGTATTTGAGGATGAAATTTCAACTGAAAATGAGGACTTTTTGGACAGCACTTTTGATAGTGCATACTTAGAGATGGTGGAAGAAGAGAATTTTGAAGAGCAAAATAGTAATGAAATATCAGATGAAATTTTGCTAAATGTGCTTCTTGAATATGAATTATGAAATGAATAAAATTATTTTTCATTAAATAAAAAAAAATTGAAAATATTATTGTTGTACTGTTAATTAGTATTCTCTTTTTTAAGAATGACAGTAAAAGTTGTGATAAGGTGGATAAAAGATTAAAGTTATAAAAATAAAAAGCATTAGGAACATCGACAATGCTTGAAAGTTAGAATAGTACTTATATGTCTCAAAAATTACATTCATAGAATAGATGTGTAAGGATAACATAGATATGGAGTGTCACAAATTTAGAAACAATATTCACTATAGGATTTCCTACTCTGAGCAGAGACTGTTTATTTGTCTTTATTCAAGTTATAAAATCAAGCATTGGTTATAATTTGTATGGTATATGGTAGTAGGGGTCTATAATATTTTTTAACTTTTTTCCAAACAGATTATCATTAATATCAGAAACATCAATCAGTATGCCGACGAGAAATGAAAAAAAAAAGCTGTATAAAAAGACATACCATTTGAAGAGAAAAGAGGGACAAGATTTACCTAATCAACAAAGGACGGAGAAAAACAAGAGTGCTCCTGGTAAGAGCAGTAAGGAATTTTTAAGAAAATTGTGTCAGAGGAAAAGTCAATTGGATAATGTTGCAAAGGAAAAACAGTTTTCAGGATGTACAAGGAGAAATGGACGAAAAAAGAAAACTGTGTTTGAAAAGAGTGGTGAGGAAAATATGTACAGTAAAAGACGTACAAATCAGTTTGCGGAAATAAGGAAACGTATGTTTCATAAGAGAGTTGATATGAATTTAATACAAAAGGAAAAAGTTTCTAAAAGGAAATCTGCTTTTTATAAGAAAAAAATATATATAGAGGAAGTTGTGGATGATGCGTTCGAGACAAAAAAAATTTGTTTATTTTAGTGCTTAAAAGAATAAATACACTAAATAAGGCAATCAGAGTTTTAAAAGCTAAGAGTAAATGGAAGAGACACATAAATAGAACTAATTTTTGTAAAATCGTTTCCGGTAAATGGATGCATACTTCAAATTCTGAGCCATTTTTTAATGAAGAGAGTTACTTTCAAAGTAATGATTTGTTGCATGCAGTTGACACCAGTGGTCGAGCGTATGAAGTGAAGGATGGCTGTCCTATTGAGAAAGAGAAAATTGAGGTCAGAAATACAGAAGGGGAAATAGGTGGAGAAGTTTTACAGGGACGTGTTCATGCTCCTGTTTATAGTTGGAATTGTAGCAGTATTTGCAGTGTACGACAGGATTCAATTGATTTCTTTCGCAATTTCTTACGTAAATACACTAAGGAAAGTTTAAAAAAAAAATTGTACTGTTGCAAGAATTAGATCGTTGCAGAGTGAGAGAAAAAATAGGTTTGCAAGGACATTCTTTGGCTTGTCTTTCAAAAAAAATATGCCAGAGTGTTTTTCATCACTTTAGGATGTTAGCAGTGCATCATACCAAAATGAGAAAATTAGTCAGAAATATGTATTATGCAAAAAGTCCAGCACTTAAACTTAAAGAGTTAAATAGTGCTCTTTTGCATGGATGTGTATTAGATATGAAGAGTATTTGTGCAGAAATTGAGGTAAGTTATTTTGGTCGAGATGAAGAGAATGTAGAAACTGATATAGTTATAGAAGGAAATGTGTTAGAAAATGTTGGACATTTTAATACTGAAGAAATTGAACAGGAAATAACAAAATTTAAGGTCATTGCAGGTGAAAAACCAAATTTAACTTGTGTGTGTTGTCGACGCATTCATTACAAAAGTCAAACTAGGTTAGTTGATTTATATTTAGAAAGTGAAGATGAAGATAATACTCAGTGGAGAGAGTTTGCAACTTATTTGCTGGTAGAAAACTATTTTGATTTGGGTTTTGAACAACGTATTTGTAAATATTGTTATAATAAATTAAATGAAAATAAAATGCCTGCTAGAGCTGTCCATAATAATCTTGAGTTGATGAATATTCCATCGGAACTGAAGGATTTAAATACTTATGAGACTATTTTGATTCAATGTTGTTAGACCTGTCTGGCCCTTTGCGTAGTCCCTCCAATTTATTATTTATTTTGTTCCCTTTTTGCCCCTCATAACCTTATTCATTTTTGTGTCCACTAGATTTTTCAAGGTGTTGGTCTAGGGGATAGGTGCTCTTTCGCCCTTATAGTTTTTCACCTCAGGCCTAGAGGCCTTTCCTGACAGGAATTTCTTTGGAGTCACAAAATGGTGGCTACCAACTGTCATAACTGACATACCTAGAACCTGTCCCATAGGATAGAGTAGGGCATTCCAGAACCTTCTGGTCCCTTCTGGACCTCTGAGGGTCAGCCTATAAAAGGCGGAATGCTGGGCAACCATTTTGTCTTGCCAGTGAGGAACAGCTAGAGTGAAGGCTGAGGTCTGGAAGGAGTAGGGTCCTTAAGGGTGGACTGCTCTACAAGGGTTACCCTCTGTCTGGGTTCCCCGCCCCCCATTCCTGCTGTCCTAGCCGAGTTAGTTTCGTCCTGCTGACCCTGGTCAGAGAGGTGCCCAAGTTAGGTGAAGGGGTCAATCCCAGTGGACTGTGGAGCTGCGGAGATCCCTGCTGTGGGAACCAAACAAGGAGTTCTCCTGTGCACCTGTTCCTGTCCAGTATGGAGGGTTAGTGGATTACTGCTGTAACTGGAGATCTGGGGGCCCAAATGTGAGGGATTCCACCTCTAACCCCCTCTCTCCATGGTGTGAAGCAGGTTCCTGCCCTGCGTGACGCCGAGACCCCCTTACCGGTGTTTGGTCCTGCAGCGTGTGAGCAAACCTCCCCACTCGTGAGGAGAAAGAGTGGGGTGACAGGGTTATTGGGGCTGAGCCGTCTTCCCTGATTCCGCCGTGAGCGGGACCCCTGGGGCGCTGATCGCGCTTCCGTGACAGCGCTGCTTTAAGAAAGAGAAAAAGGGGGCTAGCTGTATAGTGCCCGGCGCCACTGCGCATATTCCAAGTTGAACTGGTGATCCATCACAGGAGGGGCCTAGGACCGAGCAGGCCGCTGCGGAGCAGACTCTGTTGGCTGGTCCGCTTACTCCCCGCGCATGCGCGATTGCGTCCTCGCGGGGGAAATCCGGTCAGCAGCCGGTGAGGAGATCTTCGGGGAGCAGCCGCCGAGCACCGGGCTTCCCGCTTAAGCGCTGGGAGCTACATCAAGGCGGGCCCCTGCTTCTCTGAGAAGAGAGGCAGCGGGGCGGCCCGGTTTCCAAAGGAGAGCGCGCTTCAAGCGGAGAGGTGCGACTGGTGTGTCCTCTTTCCCTGACTCCGCGCTAACGAGGAGGAGGGACGAGGGGCCGCAACTTCGGCCGGAGGAGTCTGGGTCCTTTTGTCTTTTTCCCCCCCCAGCAAACGGAGACACCGGCCGGTGGGCCCAACATAAAACAAAGTAAGGAGAGGCCGTGAGGGGGAACTTGGAGGCTTTAGCGTCTCTCTTAAAGGAGCAAAGACTTCCGGTTGGCTATATTAGGATTGGGCTAGTACTGGGTAATGCCCATCTAGTTTCTTTTTTTTTTTTTTTTTTTTTGAAAACCTTTATTCAGCTTACGTACAGCACACAGCGTCTGCCTACAACCACTACGGGCCGGCCGCCATGACATACAGAAACAGCACAGGTCATCGCAAAAAGCGGAAAGCGAGAGACAATAGCGCCCTAACATATCAACAGCAGACAGAAAAAGAACAATGCAGGTTTCATTTTATGCGATGAAAAGAAATCGTATGCTCCGACCAGGCCACCGAGAAGGTGGGCCACACTATAGAATATTCACCTAAGGCATCACAATAACGGGAATTGCGCGCTAAGCATTGCAAACAGTATATACAGATCACACACTACATTCGGCGCAAGACTGCGCCCACAACAATCAACAAAGCACTGCAGGATGAATGTGCAAACGCGCCACTATCAACAGGACGAAAAGGGCAAATGCTACAGCAGGCAGAGAGAAGACGGCGGCACACAAGGAAATAAGACGTATCGGGAACAAGCCACGAAGGAGGAGAAACACCCATTGAAACCATGGTCAGGAGGAGAAACAGGATATACAAGCATTCCAGGGTGCATATAGTTATCAGTGCCACACACAAAAAATCCAGAAACAATGT